>NW_026640488.1:3265000-8065000 GCF_028554395.1 Pezoporus wallicus
TCAAATCTATCTCTACTTTTGTACAATTGCATTCATAAATACATGTACGGAGACAAAAACCGTCGGTAAAAAAAGGCAAGCAGTACAATAGCGTTAAATATTTTTTTAAAGTATGAAACAAATGCAGTTCTCAAATTGTTTCTTTAAGGAAGTAATTTTCAAACTGTTAAAAGGTGATTCTAAGCAGTAGCTAGTAAAGTTCTTCATTATGAAAATAAAACCAAAACCTTGGCAATGTCTTTTTGAACAAGATTGATAACTCAGATTAGATGCAAGTCTGTACTGATGAAAATATAAAAACTTTCCTGAATCTTAATCATTATGAATATTCTTTGCTATCTGAAGTTGCCATACATTTTAATTATGTGTATTTAAAAATGATAACTCTACTTACAAAGCAAAAAGGAATCCAAGGAGGGGTGCAATAACATTAATTGAAATGCTAATGCAAATCAAAACAACATGTTTCTCTAGCTTTCCCTGTAGATAAAATTCCATACACTTGGTTGAAAAGCTTGCAGTTTTCTGCATCGTGGATGCATTGCCTCATGCAGTATCAGTAAATCTATTTTATTTAGGACTAAAATTTTAAAGATGACTTGCAGTTTTAGTTGGAATCCATTTCTTAGGCTTAAGTAAAATGTTTACTGAACATTGGAGAAGACAGACCATTTATTAGATACTTGAAATCTTGTGGTGCAAGCTCTGAACCTGTTTCTGCAAGCGTGTGAACACAGTGTATGTATACTCTCAGTGCAGTCAGCAAAAGAGGTGTATACAGTGTTTTCAACGTCAAACTTAGAAGTAAATGACCCCTAATTAAACTAAACCGTTTTTTGACACATCTGTAATCCATAGGTGTTCTGTGCATTACTCCTCATCAGGAATGTTGGGGGATGCATTCTGGTTTTTAATGTTCAATGCTAGAATGACCAAACTAAAATAATATTCATATGGTAATTAAACTTTTTTTAAAAGTAGAATTGCATTATTGTATACAGTGGAAAGCTGTTTATTGTACCTCTGGGCTTATTCCTCTAAAAATCATAGCGTGAAGAAAATCTTTGTCAAGCCTGAACTGATGTATATAACTGAAATAATGTAAAGTTATATTTTCATGTTTTTATACTTAACAACATGATGGGAATACATAATGTATGAGTATTTCAATTGCAGATAATACTGATTGGATAATACACATCTCAGTTAAAAAGCAGTAATCATAGTTTAATATCCATGTTACAGTACATCAGTATATTGCTATATAAAGTATGTCTGTGTGCATTTAAGTGAAAAGTAGTCAAGAGTGATGAAAGCTGTCCAAGGGTTTTCTATTCATTTTATATAAAAACTGTTATGGAGCAACCAAAATGTTTATGAATTCAAACTTATGTAAATTTCAAAATGTCCGTTTACTGTAGCTTTTTGTTTACAGTATATTATCTTATTTTCTGCTTTGTTAAATGAGTAATGGTACAAAGCTGGACATACACTTTCTAAGACATTAATGTTCCCGTTTTTTCATGTAAAACTATATGACAGAAAATGCTTCTGATTTTATTTTTCAATCTAACACATGATGGCTTTTCTGGAGTGTTGTATAAACTTCAATCATACATAAAAAAATCTTCTTAAAAAAAGGCAAAAGACCTTTAATGTCTGTTTAGTATTATTGAAACCTGGTTTCTTATTTATTATAAATGTATTTTCCTAAGATTTTAGATAGAGCAAACCTGATTGTACCCACAGCCATGAAATTTCCTTGAAAAGTTTTTTTAAAGAGAATATAAATCTTCCACCAAATCATCTTGTCACTCAAGGATAGGTTTACTGTAGTTTGCATTACCACTGAAGGAAGTAATGTAACTTATTACTAACAATATAATGGTGTTTCTGCAATGTAACCTTCTTGATCACAGTTACAATGGCAGTGTGATAGGATGATAAAGCTAGTAGGTTAAGTAGCTATTCAGTAACTGTTTAAAAATTGGCCAGCTAGAATCAGCTCCTATTTCAACAGGCTGCTGATGTGTCCAAAGCAGAGAAAGAACCAGAAAAATGGCAAGTATTTTAGGTCTATATTAGTAGTGTTGCTACTAGAGATATAGTAAAACAAAAGAATTTGCTATAATAGCAAACAAATAGAGTCTGAAAAAGTTTGCAATGTGAAACAGTCAACATTTTTATTTAAATGCATTACACATTTCAACAGAGTCTGTTTCTGAGGTATCAGCCTCCTCTTTGATAGCTGTAGACAATACTGTTACACAAAGTACAGTGCATAAATAATTGTGTTTTAAAATTCAAATACATGATTCCAGCTGTCATTTGGTACAGCTAGTTATGTGAATGCAGTGGTCACCAGCACGATAAAATCATCAGCAGCTGTTCTGCATGATATCCCTAGAGGCTACTCAGACCTGTTTCACAGTACTGAACTTTGTTGTTCATTAAATCTTTTGATTTAGGCTGTCATGGGATCACAAAAACTTGCTTCAAGAGATCAGTCAGGTCCAGATTATCTTAGAAATTCATATTATATCAAGCACTTAGAAAAAATTCAGCAAATTACATAGCTGTGAACAACTTTGAATATTTTCCCTAATACTAGTTTTTTTTTAGGTAATAGTGTTTTATATACCTGCATGAGACATAACAGTTAGGGAATTGCACACAATAATGTCACCTGTGTGAAAAATTTCATTCAATCTATGCCAAGTGTTGGTGTTCCTGAAATTTCTGCTCATACTACTCCTACTGCACTAACCTACTACTCTAAACTTTGTGGCTGCTTCAAATAGATCAGTGCTAAATTTACCCTATTTTTTTGTTGAAGTTTTATTTTGTTGTCTTACATGCTATCTTTCTCTCTCCCCAAGGGATAATTTTAATAAGCATGTCTACATCTCATATTTGGGGACCTACAGGAACTTGAAGTGGTAACATCTTCATAACAAAGAGTTTCAGTTAATTCCTGCTTGCATTTAGTAGGTGTCAACTTGTTGTATTGTAAAGGAACTGTGATATTCATAATGTATCTTTTCCTCTTTAGAGATTTCCTTAAAGAAGTGGACATCACTTTGATGATCACAACTTCAGTTAGAGTCATTTACTGTTTTCTTTGGAAAACAGAGATCTTTAAAATACGGGTTTTGTAAGTAAGTGGGGAAAAAAAAGGAACATGGTAAGATACAGTACAAAAATTCTGAGAATCACAGTTCTAGCTCACCTGCAGCTTTTAAATGTTGTGAGACCTTTCCACAGTCTCGTCTCTTATCTTTAGGGCATATTAAAATGGTGCACTTTCTTTCTTTCCCTCTTGCTCCACTACATGCAGTTAGGTTTAAAACATACTTTTTAGCTTGGTAGGCATATAGGAAATATAATTTCTATATATAGTAACTATTCTAGCTTTTAAAAAATTGATTTGGCAGTCATTAAAAAATGATTATTATAGCTCATTATATGTGTCTGTATTAGGCAATGGTGATAAAGTTGGTAAAGGTATTTCAGGTCATCTAAGCTAAACCCTTAATTCAAGTAGCATTGTCCACTGCACTGTTTTTTCTATCAGTCTTCTCTGTACATCTCTTATTACTAATGAAAAATTGTCTTCCTCTCTTCGTTCATATGTGGAATTGGGGGAAATGCTACAAAGAAATGGGCTCCAGTAAATTCCATGAGCAGTGCAGGACCAGTTGACTCCTTTGCATTTTTCGAGGCACAGAAGGCAAGCAAGTGGCAAAGCTGAAATAGGAGTCAGAAAGACAGCTTTATATCATTCTTCCTTCCCTTCCCTCAATTCTAAAGAATTGAGAAGAATGAAGAAGCATTGAAAAGATAGCAGAGGGATTTATCCCTAATTTCTAAGGGTAGAACATACACTCACAAATGCTTGTAAAATTTCAAAACTGCAGTTTTGAAATTATGATTCTATGTTTCAGTTTATGGTAAACAGTTGTTAAAATTGGAAAATAAAATCTGTTTCCAGAGTCATTTCGTGTTAGTAACATATACACATACTAGCTTCTTAGAAGGGGACAGCCTGGAGTCCTTCTGGCATGTGCTTTACTGAATCAGCAAGAGCCTATTGTTAAATATGTACTTGGAGGCTTTTATATGACAACTTTTTACCCAATTTTCAAGTTGTGTTGTTACTGCCTGCCCTTCAGCACCATGTTCTCTGAGTTAAGAGAAAAATGTAGTTAAAAAGCTCAAGCTCTTTCACTTTATAGTATGCTTTACAAATAACAGTCATTTTCAGTTGTTGGTTTCCTTAGGGGTTTCGTTATCAATGACAGATTTTGGGTTACCTCATACTTCTAAATAGCAGAATATTCACAGCAGTCTTTGTTTCTGAACAAAGATATTTTCTATACGGTCATGGTACAGTCATACAAGCTACATGATTTTTACTGAGGTGCTCACTTTTGTATTTGTTACTGTTTAATGATTTCACAAAACTAAAGAATGTTTAAATAAATATGGAACTAAGTGGCTTGGCACCTAATACAAGTTACCTGTAGCTGGAATTCATCACACAGTTTCAGCTACTATGTGTTAATAAATAAGCGCAGCTGCTGGTGTATGAAAATTAAGATTGTGGGTGTTCCAGTGTATCTGCCTGTATACATATGCATATACAAGTACAAAAACACAATAGTAACATTAGTGCTGGGTTAGATAGGGCCATACTTAAACTCAATGATAACCCCAGCAATAATTCATAGTAGGGCCAGTAGTGGAAGGAAGGTTCATAAACAAGTGCCTTACCACCTTTATTTTGAATAAATACGGAATCTTGTATTTCTGTAAGGCAGTATGAGTCCCCAATGGGACTCAAATCAACAGTAACTGCAAAATCTGGTGTAACTCCTGTGATTGACTTTGTTCTCACTGTCAGGATGAAGCTGCAGGCTCTTTCACACTACCTTTGGCCTGCACAGAGGTCAGCTCAAAGTTACTGTCTCTCCCTTCAGCAGCAGGGATGATGGGTTTATGTTTATGCGTGTATATGCTTAAGTTTTGAAATTACACTGTCTTACCCACTGAAAAATCCTCGCAATGGGTCCAGGCGGCTCAGGTTTTGTTAAATCTAACATTACATGAACAAGGACATACAAAACATTATTCTTTGTAAGTTATTACTTGATATTCTGAACCAAAACCTCTCTTAAGAAGTTGATGCCTTCAGAACAAAATACTGGGCATTGACAGGGCTGGATACTACACTACCTACTTTGAAAATGGTGCAATAATATATACTCCTGTGGTGCTGTGGTAGATTTCTATCCACTTTTTATATTTTTTACTGGCACAGACGAATATCATAAGCTGTAGGAAATCACTCACACTGTAGGCTTGGCAGACAGTTTTCCAGCAATTTCTATTGATTGGCTGTATCTGTGCCATTACCGTGTTCTTTAAATCTACACCTTCTGAATATAGAAATAACACATGTGATAAACTGGTTTTATAAAGCCATTATCTTCAGTGAGAGCAGGATATTAGTCTACAAGTTTTCTTCATCCTGATGGCTATACTTACCTAAAGTACTGTTTTCCACAGGAATAGTTTTCTCTCTCTTTCACTGTATGCTCTTGTTTATAAATCTAAATGCGTATTTTTTAACATTATAAATCCACAGTTAAATGTGGGAGATGTTCATCAGTTCTGCTTAGTCCACCTTATAAGCTGCTTTCTATAATGCTTGTAGTTTACATTTTTGATCTTTCATCATTGGGAGATATTTTAGAGCTTTGAGGAAAGAAGTAACATTGCAGACTCTGCTTGCTGATTTGAGATGTTGCCCAAGTTGCTCAAAGTCATTCAGCTGATGAGTATGTCTTGTGGCTCACACTTCTTAAAGAATCCTTCTCAAACAGCAGGGACAGATTGCTCTGAGGAGAGTAAGGTAATACTTTTCACTCAGAGCCTGCCTTGGTGGGGAGTCTGGACCAAGTCTGAACCTCCCAGCTGTCTGTTTCCAGTCATGCAGTGATCTCCCATGGGGTTGCTGCACTTGCACTCATTCTAGCACAACAGAATTGTTAGCATGATCAGGATGCCGAGGGGGAGAGCTGTCCCCTTCTTTCACTTTGCATACTTTCTGAAAAGCTTTCTCCTTCCCTAAATTACAGCCATCCATAGGATGTCACTTTAGAAAAAAATGTATTAACATAAAATAATCACATATTTTTTCTCAGCATAGAGAAAACTCTTGCTAGCATTTACTTCAGAAGAACACAGCCATCTTGGCTGGCTGAGCAATTTTATGGAGTTTTTTTCATAGGACAGAAAAAAGTCACTATGAATTATGACATCATATATTGTCATAAAAAGAAAACTTGTAAGCGTCCCAGTAGACAGGATCGTAAGAATGTTTTAAGATGTTATCTTTGGTAAGATGCTAGCTAAGATTAGGGTATATGGACGGCCTTTCTTGATGCATGTTGTAATATGCTAGCTAAGATTAGGGTATATGGACGGCCTTTCTTGATGCATGTTGTAATATGCTATGTAAATCAGAGGATTATTGTCTTGCTGAGTGATTTTTCTGTGGTGTCAGATCTGCATAATAATATATATGCAAATAACACAAGTAATTTTTTTTTTTTACTTTTTTAAAGGGTGTCTTTTGATAACTTCCACAAATCTAAATTAAGAGCAATACAAATAATCGAAGTGGGAAGAAAACTGCTCAGGTGACATCACCTAGTTTTTTTATTTCTTTTTTAAATGTCTCTAAAAAGCCCTGTGTCTTTCTAGAGCAATAGGTAAGAAAAGAGCAGATAGGAGAATGCAGCCCAACCTTCACTGTGACTATAGGATGGGGTTTTGGCCTTGAAAATGTGATACTGCTTAGTAAATAGGCTAGAACTTAAGTTCTCATTCAAGTTAGAAAGTTAGAAGAGGTTCAGTAGATTTTTGTGGTGTAGCTGAAACAGAAATGTGTTGTAATGAGTATAGGCACTGAATATAGCCTTTGGCATTTAACACATAGGCCTATCCAGCTTGCCTGTATTAGCTAGTTTAGGCTAGTACAAGCTGGACTTCCTCGTTAGCTGCCCACATCAAATCAGTTTCTGGGAATAAAGATCAGATCTGAGGATAAACTCAACCATTTTCTTTCCAGGTGACCTGCTTTGTATTTTAAAAGTCAATATGTCAACCGCTAATTCGAGTAATTATTTTCTTTACTTTGCTTGCTGACAATACTCTTCAGGGTTTGGTTTCTTAAGGCTTTTACCTAAAATTGGTAAAAAGTATTTACAGAAGGAAAATGTGAATTACCAGTCAAACGTGTATTTTTTCAAAGACACTGGCTATTTTCAACTGAAAATACAGAATGCTTCATGCTATAGCAGAGGAGAAAGACATGAGGAACTATTGCAAGAGGATTTAGGTGAGATTTGAGATTTCTTTTTGTTTTTAAATAAGTTTTATCTTTTTGCTTGTTTTCACTTCAGCTTTTTGTAAAAAAAAAAAGGGGGGGGAAAAAGAAAATTAGCCTTCTCTGTAGCCATTCTCTGCTATTACATGCCCTGATAACCTTGGTTGGCATCAGTGAAGCTGCCTGGATACCTTGGAAAATGTTCCCGTATTTGTGTAAGCAGACGGTACAACTGCCCAATATAATAGTACATGTTTTCTGTCTGATTCATTTCCATGTGGATGTGATTGTTAACTTGTTTTGTATGGTTTTGTCTGTGGTGCAACTACAGGTAGAGATCAGCGGGGAAAAAAATAAATACGTTGTGTCTTAAAAAAGAGCAGTGCAAAGCACTCCTGATATCTCTGCAGAAAGATGTTTGGAAAAAAAGTGCTTTTTAAGAACCTAACTTGCCTCTGAGCATTCCCTAATGAGGGGAAATCGTGGCTTCTGTGTCCTGCAGTTGTATTCCCCTTGAGTAGAAATCCTGTTCTGAAGGTCAAGAGTGTGTATGGAGGTGATTTTGCAGAATCAGCCCTAGCTGACTGAATTCTGTTTAAAGATGTAAGGACTGATATTGAGCATGCAATGAAATTCACAAAGGAAATTTCCTTTAAAAGTAATCAGCATGTTATTTTTTTCCTTTCAATTAGATCTTAAAACCTAGCAGTGTTAGGTTGTTTTTTTTTTGTATCAGTACAAAATGTATGGGAACTAATGCTCCATGTCCTCCACCTGCAGAATTCCATCACCATTACATACTGTTTGCAGTTTCTAGGGGACAGATCTACAGCCGATGTCCTCATCAAAGTCATCACCTTGCAGAACTTACTCATGGTTTATTTCCATTTTGAAAGAATTATCTATATGCAAGTCCTACCATCAAAGTGCCTGATGAAAACTTATTTTGATAATTGACTTCTTTTGGGCACAAAGAAGTATCACAAAATCATTTAGGATTCTGTCTCTACCTTGACATTAGTATAGTATTACCTGATTTTAATGTGATTTTTCGTCCATTGTTACCTTTCTGTCTGAAGCATGTTGCACGCTGTTTTTCTTCCTCTTAGGAGCAAAAAGATGACACATGGGATACCACAGGTATATTTCTGAAACCCTCTGCAGATACTGTCCTTTGTATGTATAGGTGCTTGACTGTTTCTTGTCTTAATTCCTCTAAGATTTTATGGCTGATAAGATTTAAATCTTCTAGACTTTGTCTGTACATCTTTGTGTTGGAAGCCTTTTTTGTAACCTGTTAACATTCCCTTGGTGGCCATTAACTAATGATTAATGATGCAATTCAGATACAACATTTGATTTATATAAAGATTTGAGGCATATACAGTGTTTTACAAATAATTTAATATTTATGGCACTCTAAAGTGGAGACTTAAGCGTGCAAGTTAGGATGCTTAGGATAAGAGATAATAAATGAATGAAGATATAGGAGAAATAAAATATAGGACATTGCAGGTCGGTTGTGTTGATGTGAACATATACTCATGTTTAATACTAAGGCTTTAATCTTTGATTCTAAATTGTCTTAATGAAAAATGGAGTAAGATACAGAAATACATATTGCATCTTCCATCTGGTGATATACTACTTATTCCAGCTACACAAATTTTTACTCTAATGGTGATAACATAGAAAGAAGACCCTTTCCTGGGAGCATCGTATGCTACTGATTTTCATTTAGCATAGTATTGCTGCTGCTTGGAATATGTCTTTCATTTCTTTTTGGAAGCTCGTCCTTCAGAGAGACATGCAGCTGCAAACATAAAATGCTTACTTTGCAAGTGCCTGGAACTTGCTGAATCATTCTGTCTTTGCCAAATAAGTATTTTTTTGTACATTTCTACTCTGAACTTGAGGAGGTAGTGCATTTTGATAGCATTCAAGTTCCAAAATCAAGCTATGATACTTAGATGTATGTAAATTAGCTCTTAAATTAGTTTCTTGCCATGACTTCGCTCAGAAGCTTCTATGTCATCTGCAAGATGGATTGCCCTTCGTGTTGTTTTGCATGTTAGTAATTGTTATAAATGATAGTAGGAACCATAAACTTTAAACTTTCCATATTAAAAATCGTTCCAGTTCCATTTGTCTGTGTGCTCGTGTTCAATCAGCCGTGTAAAGTGTCTTGTTTCAGATACATTTAATTGTAGTCAGGCCTGTAATTTCCATGCTTATTTGGAGACTTTATTAAATAAATTACGTAGCATTCACTAAACATGGAGTTAATCTTTCTGTTATTCCTTCAAATTGATTCAGACTTGAGACCTGGCTTTATTGTGATGTTCTTTAGGACAGTTTTTGATGAAAAATATGGACAGCGTACTGCCATTCCTCTTAATGGAAGCTATTTATCCATCTATTTAACCTAACTGTCACTTTGAGAAAAATTAGCTTAGCTGACATAAGCAAAAATGTTTTAAAACTCCAAACCCAGTGTGTTCTGCTGCTTTACAATCTCCGTCACATTTACCTCCGAAGCTCATATAACCTTATCTCTAATAAAGTAGTGTATCACTGCATTAAGAAGAATATTTTTTACCTATGGGTTACTATTTTTAGATCTACACAAAAGGCCTGTTAACTAAAGTGCCAATATTCTCAGGTTTGGTGAAAATGTAGTTCTGCATAAGCAAACCATAGTAATAGCGCAGGTCTGGACTACTGTCACTTCTTATATACAAATCCTCAAGAAACACATGTCCTCTTTGAAGCGGGAAATACCCTGTCACAGAGGTCAAGAGATGACCTGCTTCCAGATACAAGTCATTTTAAAGGCAGAACAATCCAGTATGGCATGATAGATCATAAAAAGAGTGCAAAAAGGATTGGGACTGGGCCATTACTTGGCACAAAGTGCAAACAATTGTATCTAGGAGTGAGAATGGTAAACCATCAGAGATAGTAACCTTTCCCATAGCCACCTGTCCGTCCATTTCTCCATTTCACTTTTCTCTAGAAAAAACGGAAAAGATAATCACCCATTTTCTTACACCCACCACCTCACTTCAGGCATCAGACATGACACGTAAAAGCAGATGAGGTTGGTGAAAGCTTCTTGCATAGTTTTTATTATGAACCATCTTATGTTTTCAATGTTCAGTATGCCTGGTATCTAAATTGAACAGTGAAAATCTCCTGTAAGCCATTTATCAGATTTTGCTCCACATGCCTTTGTCAATTAAGATTTCCTTGGTGATTTCCAGGTCTTGTCAAAAGAATTTTATAAAGAAGAAATTTTAACTGATGTGTAGATATTTAAGACATCCTGCTTATGGGGTGATCTGTGCTAGTAATGACTGGCAGTGTACCCAGAAAAGCAGTTTCCTGAGACAGCTTCAGAGTTTATTTTTCACAGTCACTGTGAAATGAGACAAAAGGAGACAGAAGAAAAAGGCTTTAAATGCATAAAGATTAAAATGTGAAAGTGCTAGCCTGCTGAACCACAAATGCCCAGATTAGCATTAAAACACCTTAAACTCATGGGGAGGATCATTGAATCACTATTAGGTGATGATTATCAAGCAATGATTTTAGCAAATAATGAAATCCTTAGGAATACTAAGGTGTGACCTTTTACTGAATGATTACGAGTTGATTCAGTATAAATTTGGGTGAGGATAAACAAAATCAGCCTCATAGTTAAGGGTCTCTTTCAAATTTTCACACACCAAGGCTGGCTCCACACTGAAACATCCAGCAGTGCCCATGTGGCACTTCGTAAATTACAACTTTTTTGTCTGGGAGAGTTTGCTATAATAAACAGCAGCTATTGATGGTTACCTTGAGTGCACAGGAATATTTTAGTGCATTTTGTCTGGCAGTGTGGATGTTACCTGTGGGAACTAACTGGAGTTGGAGGAGTGCAGAGTATTGAATTTGGAAGAGACCAGGAGATCCCTTTGGGCTCTCAGAAGTTACACCTGGCAGAGATTTTTATTAAAAGCCTTTGCCCCAGTCTCTGCTACTAGAATAGTCACATTAGGAAAGACATCCGAAATAAGTGAAGGTATTACAGTAAATACCTAACGTAACAGCGCTGGTTATCTGAAGTAGTTTTGAGAGAGGTCACACAGAGTAAGAACAGTTGAAGAAAAATCGACCTACTGTAGATTCTCCAAAAGCTATTAAAGACTGATTATTTTTCCCCACATAGAAACATATGAATAACAAACATGAAAATGTGGAGTTGGTGGTTAATGACAGTTTAGTTGTAACTCAGAAAGTCAATGTAATTCATGAAGTCAATATATATTTATGTTCAATTTTGACGAAGAAGTCTGGTGAATAAATTACAGAAGGTTTCCTCTGTGAAGCAAAGGAGCTGTTAGGTAGGCAGGAATGTGGATGAAGGAGATGGCATTACCTAAGGAAATTTTACACAGGAAGAAGAAGTCCAAAACTGTATCTTTTCAAAGATCAGTATTAGGATCAGTTCTGTTTTAACAGAACAATAATGACTGTGACACAAAGAGTGGAAAAGTCCTGTTGAAATTAACTCAATGCAAGGGTAAAATAAGAAGATGAAGCAGTGAAGGAACAGTGTGCTTGAGAACTGGAGTTACAGAAATAAGTGAAGAGCATAAAGTGAAAGGTACTTAAGGCACTTAGAAGGAAGTGGCAGCAGATCTAAAGGAGACCTGCTGTTTTGCTTCCAACACTGGCCAATATTGAACGCCCATGAAGACTGAAGACTATGTTGGCAATATTTTGCTGGGATGCATATGTGGCCTCCAACAGTTTGTGGGTCAGGGAATCCCTCAGACACAGTTGATACTTTTGCATTTCATATCCGTTCCAGCAATTCATCTATCTAGTCACTTTGAACTCATCTAACCTTTGGCAGGTGTAATATCCTGTGGCATGAATTACTAAGGTTTAACTAAACATTATATAAAGAATCACCTTTTTGTTTTGGTTTGGTTTGTTGTTTTGTTTTTTTTTTTTGCCTTTAGCCTGTTAGCTGCTGATTTCCTTTGTTTTCTTCTCATTCTTGTAGTGTGAAGTGTAGTTCCTGCTCTGAACTGAGAGGCTCCTAAGCTGTCATATGAGAGAAAACTTGAAAAATTAGTGAAATTAAAGTTGAGGCAGTGTGTGACTGCTTATTCTAAATACAAGTGGGAGGAGAGCTTCCTCTCGAGGAAGAAAAGGTGCTGACTTATAAAAAACAATGCTGGCACAGGAACAAGCTGAGAAAATTGGGAAGGCATAAATTCAGGGTGGATTGTGCAACATCACTAGTTTCAGAGCAGCAGGTCTTCTTGGCAGTGAGGTAGAGGGCTATACCCTGCACTGACTGCATTGGCCAGTGTGGGTGTGGAACAGCCATTTTTATGGTAAACAAACTCTCAGAGGACCACTGGTTCCTCATTTACAGATCACCTCAGGCAGGGGTTCAAGAGCTCAAATGCATGCCTTTGGATCACCTTCCTAGCACGCTTATGAAAGTGCATTTTTATGTGCTAAAGTTGACGATGGGGATTCAGCAGCCCAGAGGGTCGCTTTGTGCTGTGCACTCTGACATGGTCTGGCTGCAGAGGTGCCCTTTGTTCTCATGCAGATTCATAGTCCTGTGTTGCCTTACGGATTTAGGTGTCTGTATCAGCCATTTTACAAAAAGACAAAATGCACATAGTGGCCTTTATACCCTAGCACAGGGATTAGAAGTGATTTAGTTAGAAACGAACACACAAGCACACACACAAAATAATTCCTCCCAAACCCCCAAGCACTCACTTTGAATATAGGGAACCTTGGTTTCATCCCTTCTGCTGCGCAAGAAATCTGTGAAAAATCCTTTTCCATTCTTTAGGTGAAACAGTCATATCTAGTTATACTGGGTAATGTCAGGAATGTAATGTCTCCTGGCAAACAAGCTCCATTTTGCAAGAAACATCTAGACAGTCACTAGATAGGATCAGTGCAGGAGGGCTGGTGACTTACACTTAAGATAAGACAGACCCATTCCTGTTTCAGTGGCTCTAAAGTCAGGACAGAAAACTCTTGTGTATTTAGCAAAAGCAGAACCAGAACCTAAGTCTGCGTCTTTCACATGGTCATCTTGTAGAATCAGGATTCAGCTTTTCTTCAGCTGGGTTTGTCCAACAGAGTTAAGTACTTCACAGCTGCATTAGGGGCAAATATTCTGTCAATTGGGATTATTCTCTCTTTTGCTCTGGGGGCTCCAATCGTCTCATTGCCAGACCATATACACATTGGTGTATTTCCGATTTCTGTCTGAAACAAACCAGAGACCTCCATCTGAGAGAAAACACAGGCATCATTCAAAAGTTAGCTTGGGTCCACAGTTCATTCCTTACAGACAGTATAGATGCAGCATGACTGAATTTTGCTCAGTTTATGTATTTAGGCTGCTCTGAATGGTGGTGACCTTGAAGAGTTTAAAAGTGGATCAGACCTTGATTCCTAACACAGGCTGCCAAGATGGAATAGGCGTACAACAAAGTGCTAGAGTTATGCAGAAGGCATAACCTAATACAGGGTTCCCTCAGGTGAGAGAACGCAATTTGGTCTTCCACATTCTCCCACATGAGGGGAGGAAACTACACTGGTGTTTCCTGTGTTTCTTAAGCAGCTGGACTTGGTGATGATAATTTGACAAGGATACTTGGACTCACACTGAGAAGATGTAAGCTCCTCTGAAAGCTGAGATTACAGGCTGAGATTCAAGCTGGACATTTTGAAGCTCAGGTTAATTCACATTTACATGCTTTGTGCTGTGTCAAAAGCCAGATGTTCCCACTAAAAGATGCTTAGATAACCTGGGCGGTTTATAAGAATGAGTGGTAGCTGAGTGCTGAAAAATGGTGAGGCCTTAAATCTTACATGTAGGCACCTTTCACAGATCTAGCTGAGAGATTTTCTTGGCAAGTTCTTTAAAATTACCTTGAGCTGGTTGGATAAGTTACAAATGAGGTGTGAGTAACCTCTTCTTTAACACTGATGTTTGTTAGGATAACCTTGATAGGGAGTCCTAATCTGTTTTCTTTATTCTCTTCAAAGAGAATGTGATGTGCTGAAGTATAAAACTTGCAGAATAGGGTGGAAGTCTGAGGGAAATTATCTTAGAATATCCAGTGCCAAGACGTGTGAGCTGGCATTGCAGACATTTTTAAGGTCTCTGATCTTTAGTTTCTGACTTTTTTCTTAATAGAAAAAGAGAGGAAATGAGTAAAACCCAAAGCTGCTCAACCATGATTACTGGTATTTTATGCTAAATACGATTGCTCCTGCCAAAAACATTAAGCTGGCAAAGAGAAGCTTGGATGTCTCATTAGACTGTTGCCAAGAAAGACATGATTTTGAAAGCTCTACAGGGTCAACCCAGAGGCTCTTGCTGCCAATCTGTTGTGGTATTCACTGCAGAATGAGCAGAATCGTATTTCTTTGAAGAAACAGTGCTTCAGGCTTCTCTCTTCAGTGGATGTGCACTGAATAGATTTTAACGATGATGTTTATTCACATAACGACTCTGAGGATCTTTGTTTTGTTTTGTGGTTCAGGCTGTACTAGATTTTAAACAAGCTAATAGCACTCAGAATAGATGTTTGTCTCTAAAAGCAATTGTAAATTGTAAATATTGTAAAGTAGTACCACTAAAGTGTGAAATGAAAAATGAAGACCTCAAATCCCACAGTATGCTACAAGAGGATGCACAAAGCTTCTCTAGTGGAATAAGCTAGTTATTTCAGATTTAATAGCCATCTCTGTCCTAAGGACATGTTTAGTGAGAGGCATAAAATTATATTGAATATGTAGGCAAAAAAAAGGATGCCTAACACATATTTTATTTTGTTGATGATTCATAATCAAGTCAGAACATCATAGAAAGAGACCTCTGAATTCTTCAGATTGCTGTCATTTAACAAATAAATATGAATTTTAAGAGGCTTCCATAGTGCATTATAAATCAATCAAGAGTGAGAGTTCTCTCAGTCCAGAAGGCTCATAGATCACCAGGAACAAGGAACTTCTGTTTACTTACTCTTAACCTCCTGCATGCCAGAAAACCGTCTTCAATTTCCACATTGAACCAGCTCAGCATACTGCTTTCAGAAACATCCCGCCTTGACCAAAAATGCCCTTATAGCAGAAATTTAACAGAGTCCTTTCTAATCTGCTCTGACAGTTTGTTAATTTCATTTTAAAAATATAATCTTAAAAAATGCAATTGCATCCTTACTTGAGCACTCATGCTTTTATCTGTTGGAGAGCCTGAGTTGGCTAATTGAAAAGTCATGGATCACAGCTTAATTGCCTCTTAAACTGTTTCACTTGAGGTACCTTAATCTTTCATTTAGTCTTTCACTGGACAAAACAAAGTAATTTTCAAGCTTGGTCTTGCACTTCTTATTTATATTGTCCCCGGTTTGTCGTCATTGTTTGTAAAACTGTTAGATTTTGACATAGATAATGCCGATTGTCTATCCTTGCTCAGTATTAACAACCACCTAATTTCTTAAATCTTTAGGAGTTCATATTCAGGTGATGAAATTGCAATGAACACAATGAATACCTGTGGGATGCCTTGTATTTCTCTACATTTTTTTATGGAAGTGATGAAAGAAGCAAAGAAATCTTCATCTCCTCCATTTCTCCATCTCATTCCAAAATGATTTCACTAAAAGTCTGCTGAAGACAAGGAGGTTGTATCAGGGTAGATCCGTGTTCTTCCGTGTTCTGTTTATAGGAGACAGCACCTTTAGTGGCCCTCATGCATTTGGGTTCTGTGGAAAAGAAGACCAATGAGTACATACATGGAAGCCTCAATTGTTTTGTATGAATGCTGATTACACACCACTCACAGTAAAATCTGGGAGGGATATTTTAAAGCAGGTGAAGGATGTGCACATACTGAGAAGATTGCTAGTAAGGGGTGGGAAATAGTATAGAAGTTTTGGAATATCTGACATTGATCAAGTCTGTAGTGCTTGGAATATCCACAGGAAGGTGATATGTCTGCTGACTATGAGGTCTGAAACAATGTCTGAAAGGGGAGGTAATTTGGGTGTGATATATTTTCCTGTGCTGCTCTGATCTTGGAGTTCTTATGATGAGAAACTACTGGAAAGTTAGATGAGTCCTACCTGCCCTTTCCAATTTGCATTTCTCTCTTTGATATCTCAGATTTGAGATTCCAGAATTAGGACATTATAATAACTTCTGCTAGGAACAACTAACTCTGACTAGGAAACATATCAAAGCAAAAAGCCCTTAAAACAGCTTAGTTCATTTGTTTGCTGTTGATGTCATCTCAGTCCTTATTAAATGTTCTATTCTAAATCCTTCTCTGCAGTATTATGAAGAAAACTGTATCTTTCAGAAATGTGAAGGCCAACTGCAAAAGATGAGTCATGCTTACCTTGAGAATTTATTTGGGGTATTAAGACTGGTAATTCTTTGTAGATGTATTGTATATGTGACACTTATCAAAACCAACAAAGTTGATTCTAACATTGTATATTCACATCAGGGCAGCCAAAGCTGAGATCCTTTGTCAGTTTTAATATCAGCCAGCTAAAGTCTACTAACCAGCCAACGGCACATCTCTTTAGTAGCATTTTAATTCTTATACTGTAATTAGTCTTGAATACAAAATATTGATTTTGTAATAATTGCATTTGTGTGACTATTAAGATAATGTTTTAGGAAATTTGCCTAGATTCAACATGAGGTTCCAGCTAATGAAAGGTTCACTCTATAGCTGTTTCAAAGAGCTTTTAAATAAAACTTAGTCTATACTCTATTATAAATTTATTTGGTCCTGTCCTCTGACATGTTTGGCTCAGGAGACTCTACCAAAGTTGTAATATATCCCAGTAGTTAATTGTTGTTAATTAGAAAACACCAGCTTTTTTAATGTGTTTTGAGATCATCCATGGAAAGGATGTGTGAAGCCTATAAGAAATAAAGAAGCATTTGTAGAGCACTTATTTATAGCCATAACTCTTATTAGTTGTAGAACTAAATAAACTGCAGATAATCTTTGTGTTTAGCAAATTTGTAACTACTCTGTTAGCCTTAAATATTACACAACCAATACATGCACACTGCAAGAGCACAAAACCCTGTGATTCCTGGGTAACAGCTTATTTTCCTGTTTCACTGTTCTTCCAGTATTTTTAGAATTTCACATATCAAGATGTGCATAAATGCATGGGTTTTATGCTTATATTTATAGACACTAAGAAGCAGACTTGTTTATCATAGCTATAAGAATATACAAGTAACACAGTCTGGGCATACAGGGACATTTAGTCTTAACTTGCCTTTAATATAAGTGGCTGGTTGATAAACTTCATTTTAAAGATTGTTATTGTTAAAAGGAGAATCAATCAGATAATGGCAGATATCAGAGCATAGGTTTACTTGAGGATCATCATGGCATTCAAATAACTCAGAACTGAAATAACAAATACAGTTAAATCAAACTTTCAACAGGAATACTTGTATTACCAGTCCAGGTGGTCTGCATGAAATTTGTGTCTTAAAACATGTTTCATATCAGAGTAAGTATTCTGTGTCTGCCAGAGAAAAATAAAACCATGTTTGATTTTTCATTTGAAACATGGTGTCTGAACTTAGCCAATGGTTTCAGACCTAGAGTGTTTATGACACACATGCTGTTGTGGGCAAGATAAAGTAAATGCTGCTTGCAGAGGTACATATACCCTTCACATTGCTTCATCTAGAAGCACCTGGAGTAGATGCTGTATCTGTTGCAGCTATTTAGCAGATCCCATGATCTCTGCTTGTTGCACTGAAGGGGAAGAAGGATTCAGGAGGAGATAGAGATATATATGTACACACAAATGTATATACATATATGTATATATTTGTATACATGCATGTATGCATATGTGTATAAATATATATTTACAAATAAAATAAACCTGATTTACATAAACTTTACTTGCATTAAAGTATTTACTTGCATTAAAGTATTTACTTGCATTTCAGGTCAGCTTGATCTGAACGTCTGACTGTGCTATGCCTCCTTCCTTGTCACGCTGGAAAAATTGTAAGGACAAAGAAACTTGTCTGACTCCACCTGAGCTTTGTTAAATACAGTGACTGCTGATGCTCCTGCTCCCCACACCCCTTCACACAGGGGAACAGCTAAACAAATGACAGGGGAAATTCATGTCTGGCCCTACTCTATCACAAGTCAGGAAAGCTGGGGAGATGAAGTAAATGTATAACTTGACTCACCTGGGCAACTCTTCCTGCTGCAGGAGTCTCTAGCAAGACTTATAGCAGGTTTTAATCTATTTATGCTTTCCAAGGCAGGATCAAACTGAGGAACTATAAACCTCTGACTGGTGCCATGGCTCTTTTACACACACACTAACATAGAAACTGCCTTATCTAATCACATCTAACGCCCACCAGCGTGTCTCCCACGTTGGATGGTGATCAGTTCTGGAGCTTTCAGAGGAGGAAATAGATTCCTGTAGGCTTAAGCTGATCTGCCCAGTCCCCTTAACAGGTTTCATTCTGATGGCCATCTATTAGCATAATGCTGAATATTTGAAATGTCAGGTGAAATATTCCTTTAAAATGAGAACTGTAGTTATATAAAATATCTCTGAATTGCCTTGAAATACACAAGATAGTTCTTAGTGAAATAAATATTA
Source organism: Pezoporus wallicus (assembly GCF_028554395.1). NCBI lineage: Eukaryota > Metazoa > Chordata > Aves > Psittaciformes > Psittacidae > Pezoporus > Pezoporus wallicus. Next base: position 3,284,108 of record NW_026640488.1, read on the forward strand.
AATGTGCTAAGCATATTTCCAGAAATAATGGAACAGCACTTAGTTATAAAATCACATAGTCAAATAAATATCTCTTTAGCTATTAATTGTGAGTATACGGCCAAAACTAGTAATGCAAAGTAATTTACTGGAATAAATGACTTCATCGCAATAGGGAATATGTATTTCCACGTTCAAAACGGTTCAAATAGCCCTAGTGAGTAACACATTTATCACTTTACAGTATGTCTCAGTGTGAAACTTTGCCTTATGATGAATACCATCTTAGATCCTCCTGAACAGCAATAACAAAGAAAGTAGATTAAACTTTCTAAAATTCAGTTTGATAAACCCTGAAGAGCTCAATTCCATGCATTTTTCTTCCTGCCAGATTATGCTGTCACTGCCACCACAGTCATGCTGCATGAAGAACTGCCATTTTGATTTCTTCCCAGTGAAACAGAATTAATTCCTCTACAGAAAAACTCCTGACTAGAATACCCCTTGCAATGTGCTGGCTTTGATTTATAAAGGACAGTGCTTACAGGGTTGTTAACAAGTCTCCTCATCGTTAACCCCCGAAACACTAATGATGGAGAAGTTTACCTTGGGGATTATGCTTTATGGAGGTGCAAGAGGGCACCCTGCTGGGTGCTAAAACAGGGGTGGGGGGTGCAGAGCCTGGAGAAGTACCTTTCCAGGGGAGCTTAGGGCAGGTGCTACCCATCTGCAAATGGGAGAAACTTCAGGTCCTGTTCTCAGTTGATTTTCACTCAATGAGTGTTCATGTATGGTCATGTTTATGTGACAGGTTTAGTAGTTCTCTGAGGAAGATGAGGAGGAAGCACTGTGGACAGCCCATCAGTTTCAGCAGCAAACTGGCTGTTTGTTCTCTGAACTAAGCACCAGGAGCTGAATTGCTCCCTCACTGCCATTACAGCCTGTTTCTGCTCTCCTTAATTTCCATGTACATTCTCTGAACAGGCTATTGAGAAGATGAGAGAGGAAGAGGAGAGAATAAATTTATTGTGAGAGAAAGGTTGTATCTTCAATTGAACGTGGCTAGAGAAAACACTTATAAAATACCATTTATCCCATAATCCACTTTTCAGATAAATCTCAAAACATACTGAGGCACAATACCATAGTGTTACAGCAATAACTTTGCAATGTAAGAGCAGGTAAAATAAATTGGAAGAGAAAAACGAAGTAGCTGTTAAAACCCCTAGCAGGGGATGGTCTGACACCTGTCCAGCTGGGAAGAATAAATGAAATATCCTTCCCAGAGTGTCAATGTCACAAATACAGAGGCAAACATCAGTTAAAATCAGGTTTGGGACTTCAACCATCCCACAGGTACAGTCCTTTGATGTGCTGAACATATCTGGATTTGGTCAAGGTCTCCCTATGTGATTAGAAAGGGAGAGAGCTGCTCTTGTCTTTGTCCCACATCTGCCGGCCATTGGGGAGTGCAGCAGTTGAGTGGGAGGGAGTTGGGTTGTCCCTGGTGCATCCCTTGAACTGTGATGGACAGCCCAGCCTGTCACAAGGGGAAGGGATGAACACCCCTCCATGGTCAGCTGAGCCCATCCCGTGTGGCTCTCCTGTGTGTCTGAAAAGACACAAAACTAGCTGGCTATCACTTGCTTTTGTGTTAAGCTGTAGTGCAGGAGAGCACTAAAGCTGTCAGTGTCCCCAGCACACCAAGGAGGTGCTGCTGACCCTCCACAGCATCAGCACAAGGGAGTGTGTGACATTCCCCAAGCATACCCAGATGGCATTAGCTCCAGGGAAAAAGGTTCTCCCAGCCGACTCTTCTCCATGGCTGTGGCATCTGAGTGAGAAGGAATGCTCCCCTGCTGGCCCTTGGGCTGGCAGCAAGTGCAGATGATGCCTGAGTTAGGCTGTGTCTGTGCCAGACAGTTTCTCTCTCACAGTAAAAGGTGTGTGTGGAGGATGAGTGCTTACCTGGTGGCCCTGGTGGCTCACACTGCAGGGCAACAGAACTGCTTGGCTGAAGCTGAGCCCTTTCAACATCCTTAACCACAGCTTTGGTACAGCAGGATGGAGAACCAAAGGTTTCATTTGCCCCAGTGAGTTCCTTAGGCTCACTTCAAGATGGGCTTGCCAATATCTGTCTTACTGTCATAAAACAAGTAGCCTTGGTTTTCTCTCAGCTTAACCTGGGGAAGTGCATCCAACAGCACCCTCAAACATACTTTTCAAGTGTTACCTGCCCAATCCCTGCAATGAGAAGCTGCAGTTTTCATCAGGCAGAGGCTCAAAGAGAGCCAGAGGCAGCTGTTTGGAAAGAATGATCCTGAGGCTCCATTTACAGGATTATACAGCAACATGTTTTGTCAGGGTGTGATTTTTTATTCCTTCTTTGTCTAGTGATATTAATGCATTCTCTCAAGTGGACACAGCTATATCAGTATGAAGGTGCTTATGTTGGCATGAGTTTACTCCTTGCAGTAATTAAGGTAGCAGAGTTTATGTTCCTTAATTAGATGGAGAATGTCTCCAACTCTCCAGCCAAATACAAGAAAGCACACACATTGCTGCTCCAACTTCTTGTAACTAACCAATGAGGTTTTCAACATCTTTTCAGTGCTGATTAGGGAAAAGAGACAATAAGGAAGGACTGTTTCTCATGATTTTCATGAGCAGTCTAGGCATTCAGAAGCATGCCACAAAGAAAGAGCAAATTGCACTATTAAAAAAAGTAAGGCCTTGCACAGAGTACATGTTGCTTGGTAAAACCAGGAGGGCAGTTTGGACTGTGTGACAGAGGAAGAAGAAAGGTGCTGCAAGCAGCCTCCAGCTCTCCAGCCAGGAGGTGGCTGGCTGGAGCCACCAGACCAACAAAAGGAGCAGTGGGGTAAAAAGCAGTAGGAAGAAGATATAGATAAGTTGTCCTACATAGATTACTTTTATTTGGTAGGAGCAGTCAGTTACTGATGGTGATGTTCAAAGCCTCCATGTTTGGAAAACCAATGACCCAAAATCCACCTTCAAGCTGTTGAGAGCAGAAGGGAGTCATGCATTTACCCCTCTGCTGTGCTAACTCTTCACGCCCAGGCCATTCTCAACAGCATTCCTTCTGGCGAGCAAGTACCCACAGTTCAGCATCAGCAGTGATAAATGTGGGAGCACAGTTAACTTTTGGGAGGCTTCGGTTTGTGAACCAGAAGATGTGACAGATGTGATTTTGCCTTTTTGCGTTTGACGTTTTCTAAGACTCATTTTTCTTCTACACCATTAATTTGTTAGCGTGAAACTTAAGATGTCACTGTGATAGAAAACACATGCGGGAAAGTGTTCATTAAGATAGTGTTAAAACAACAAAACAACATTGGGAACAGTAATGTAACGCATTTAGTGTGATACAAGTACTTTTTCTAATACTGTAGAAGCCAGGAGAAAATGTCGTTCTAAGTGGATATTATTATAGTTTATATCCCACATCATGCAACAAATTTAATTCTTGTAGCTAATGCTATGCATGAAGCAAATTAAAAGCGTTAGGCTCTCTGACTAACAGCTAATCACATTCGGCACAACAACCAGGCAAGGAGCAGAGGAGCTGTGGCATATGAGGCACCTTGTAACCTTACTCAGTGCAAAGGGAATGCAGAGCAGGTCCTGAAACTGCAGAGGAGGATGGTTGCACCCTTGTTGCTGATGGGACACCCTAATGCAACTCCCTGCTTGGAGCCTGTGTGCACAAACTGCTCATGGTCTTAAAGCGGGGCTGGCTCATACATTGGCTCATGAGGTATGAGCCGGCACATCTTCCATTGCACGCTCACTCATAGAGAAAGACTTCACCCCTTAAAGGGTATATTATTACAGAAACTTCTGCCAAGTGGAATTTGTACAGCATGTCACCAGGACATTGAATGAGTCATGAAGCTAAGATAAAACCGATGAAAAGGCGACAACATATATTATTTAGAAAATTATGTGGGATCTGCTTTTATAAACTCCCTGTTTGTTAACAGGTTCTTTAAAATGTGGAGTCTTTTCTATCCACTTAAAGGCAAAGCAAGAGAACATTGGCTTGTGATCTCCAGGTAGATAAAGGAAATTGCATTCTTTCAGCTTGTCTAGAAGAAAGAAACGCATAACAGATTTTTAGACGATGATCTAAATTACCAAGCCATTAATAGCACATGAGGTGCATGGCATTAAATACCAGCACAGAAACTAGATTGATCGTTCTTTTTCTGGAACATTAAGATTTTCCAGGACAGGGTTTTTTTCAGGAGGCAGGACGTTCTGTCTCTCATTCTACAAATGTGGTGTGAAATGAAAAGAGGAAAACCACTTCCTCCTCCCTCCTCCCTCCTCCTCCTCCCCCAGCTTGCTGAGGAGGAGACTTATCGTGGCACATACAAGAAAAACAGCCACCCACACACTGGAGCCCTTCAAACAGAAAGCACCTGACAGGAATTTAAAAGTAGGTTTTCAATGGTGGAGTTGGCAGAAATCTGCATAAAAGCAGCTCTTCAAGGGAGGGCATTGTGTGATATGAATTAGGGGAATGCATCGAGTTCTTTTTGTTTAACTGTGGAGTCTAAAATTGAATTATTGTTATCATGATCGAACATTTTGTTCAAAACTGCTGTCTGAAGATAAGGGATAACAGCAAGGAGAATATAGGGGAACATGGTATGTTTTAATAAAAGGAAGTTTGCCTATCACTCAAAATCTTGAATTTCTAGTATCAGAAATCCGGGTGCTAGCTGCTTGAGTCTTCAAACCCCCCACTGTACTCAGAGCCAGCAATGTGCTTAAAGCATTTAAAATCAAATAAATTACTTGCCATGTCCGTATTTTCTTGTTATTTCATTTGACATATATAATTTTTAGGATCATTTGATAAGAGAAGGTGAAGTGTTTGCAGGGTTGTTTTTTTTTTGTAACATAGCCCAATAACATTCTGATAAGAATTGCAATTGTTTTTCCAAAATCTTCTCAGAGTCTTCATATGGGTGTCCTTAGGGCATTTCTTATCCTTAAGACCATATGGTTTACATTAAATACATTTTGCTCCTGAGTCAGTTTGTTCCTCTATAATGAAGGGGGAAGAAAATAGTTGCTGCTGTTTAAGACTTCATTTAAATTTTTCATTGCCTTTGCATGTTTTATATAACCTGAATTTAAGTAGCTTTCTTGGTTTTAATTTTTCTCCCTATTTATTTTTAAACTGAAGCCAAAAAACAACCTCTGTATCCAGTTTGTTTCCTTTGCAAAAACGTTTAAATGAATTACTGATTTGCAGGTTAGTGATGAGTGAATCTGTCAGTTAATTTCACACAGCCTTCACTGCTGGATGTGATCTGGATTGCCCATACACAAATGTCAAAACCATGTAAATCCTTCTTCTCAGAGTAAGTTTCCTCTGATTTATACCATCTGTAAGTAAAATGAAAACTGGATTTTTACATTGCTCCACCACTTCTGAAAACTTTCTTCAATGGAGCAGTATTGTGAAACATTTAAGGACAGCTGAGATCTTTTCTGCATACCACCTCATGTGTAAATTAGCCCATAGATTGCTGGTAACTCTGAAATTCAGACTGCCGTGCTGTGGCTGGACTTCCTGAAATGATGGACCTGTAACCTGCTAGTGGTAACTGCAGGTGTACTCAGTGTGACTTTTCACACATTAATAAGGAAAGCACAGATTGCTCAATTATTTACATGCACAATATCAATTCAAAAAGGTCCTCATCTTGGCAGTCACAGAAAACCATTCCTCTTAACTAGCATCTTCCTTTTATATAAACTGTGCAGCTTTCATAGACAAGGAGCACAGTAAGAAGTGTATTTATTTCTTGCTAAGAAAAACTATGTATGTCCACTCCTTACCCATGCCTTTTAATGTCACAGCTATGCAGTCACCTCTGCCTCTAATTGCAGCAAGGCCCACTGAGATGTTAAGCAGACTGGAAGGTTTTAGTGGTTTGACTGGCTGGAATTCCTCACAGCTGTACTGACCCATTAGCTTGTCACCTGCAGGTGAATGAAAAGAATATATACACCATTTAACACCTTTTCCTGGGCCACTTTATGTCAATTAACAGTTCCTGTCTTTTCATATGCCAGTATCTCTGTAATCACAGATAAATTGCAAAAGCTTGGGATTTTCTGGTGTATGTGCTTCTCTGTGGTTAGCTGTTACCTGTAACCATGTGGGATCAGCCAGGACACTACAACTATTGTTGTAGGCTGACTGATGCCAGGATTCAGGCTTTTCATCATTAAAATGAAGAGAAAGTGCGTGGGGAGTAAGGGGTTGTTGGTGGTGGAAGATTAGATCCTATGTCTTAAATTCAAACCCAAGTTATTGCTGATTCACAAATCAGTCTTAGAAGCTCATTTCCTACATCAGCTGCAAAGCATCAATGTGCACTTCATTTGTTTCAAAGGAGAATTTAGTGAAACTGCTGTTACCACAAGGCTGTGCAGCATGTCATGCTAGCTAGCTTAATCAAATTCCTCTTTGTAATTACAGTCCTTGAGAGTGTGTGTATTATCATCTATCATCTTCCAAGTTTTTTTAGTATGGTTCCTAAGTTGTAATTGGACCTCAGTGTCAAATGGACCTCACTGTGTTACAGTCACACAGACACATCAACCTGATGATGTTGCTCTTTACCTGACCCTCGTCATATGCTGAGCAGAAAAGAAAGGTGCTTAAAAACTGGATATGTAGGATTTGTGATATTGAGCTCCCATGCATTTTGTATGGCCACCTACCACATTCTGAGGATCCTGAAAGTTAATTCATTGTAGCTCACTCCTTATAGATTTAGTTGCAGAAGGGTGGGGATAAGTATAAAAATAAATCTATTCCTGAAAGTGGCAGGCCATTTCTTTGAGAGGCGCCTTTTAAAAGCACAGGAAATCAACTAACAACCCTTGTATTTCAAGTCTGGGCCTGTTTTTTTTTCATGCTACTGAGCACCAGATTGATACCACCCATAAAGTCATTCCCACTTTACTGCAGTGCTGCACTGGCAGACTTTTGTTTCTAACAGTAAAATCGCAATTCTTGTTTCTTGGAAGTAAGAGATTTCTCATTTCCAAGAAATGCTGCTTCTGCCCGGTGGAGTGGATTCTTGGAGGAAAGATTAAAGCATGACATAGAACTCAATGAAAAATAAGAGAATTGCTCTTTATAATGATTTTAAATCATGTCTTGTGAACTTTCTAAATAACATATGTGATGAATGGCTTGGAAATTTAAACAGCAGTTAGAAGATGTGCAATTTGAATTTCTAGTCTCATAAAATTCTAATCTTAGAAAACCTGCTACTAAGCTACAGCGGTATCTTTTTTTCTCTCATTTTAAGCCTCTTCCAGAAGTGACATATGGATCACACTGCAGCACATCAGCTGTCAGAGTAAGATTTGACAACCCCACCACTGTACACACATTTTATGACTTTCTAAATTGGCCTGTAAACAAGCACTACAAATATATAACTGACATCAGAGGTCTTAGCCCATAATGAAACTCCAACATAGTCACCAGACAAGTTCCAGGCTATTTAATTTCTCACAGAGGGAGATAAGGTGAGGTGGTTTTGGCACAGGGCAAATTGCCAGGTGTCCTGGGTTCAGCAGCAGCAGTCATTTTTCTCCTTAGTAGGTGGTGCAGTGCTGTGGTTTTGACTTTCAGCCTGGGAACAGAGCTGATAACACCGATGTTTTCAGTTGTTGCTCAGTAATGTTTACTCTGACCAAGGACTTTGTGAGTCTCATGCTCTGCCAGGGGGAAGGGGAAGCTGGGAGGAAGCAGAGTCAGGACACCTGACCCAAACTAACCAAAGAGGTATTGCCCAGGGTATAAACTGGGAGCAGTTACCCGGAAGGGCTAGTTCACTGCTAGGGTCAGGCTGGGTGTCAGTTGGCAGGTGGTGAGCAGTTGTATTCTCTTCCCTTGTTATTTCCCTTATCATTATTATTATTCGTGGTAGCAGTAGTGATTTGTGTTATACCTTAGTTACTGGGCTGTTCTTATCTCAACCTGTGGGAGTTACATTCTTTTGATTCTCCTCCCCATCCCTCCGGGAACCAGGGAAGAATGGGGGGGGGGGGGAGGCGGGGAGCAGGGATTGAGCAAGTGGCTGTGTGATTCTGAGTTACCAGCTAGGCTTAAACCATGGCACCAGGGGAAGGTGGATCTCTGCCTTCCGTTATTCATTGTGTGGGGATGAAAATTTCTGACACCGTATAAACTTCACTTTTGTGCTTGAGTGTTTGACATTTCCACACCAGCAATTTAAATGATCTATTCATTTTGAGGTTTTTAACACTTTTTCCCTATTTTGAGAAAGGTTATTAAGGAGAAGAAGATAAGGCCTCAGATTTTCTTGCTTAGTCTGACTCTCAACCTGAGTATGACCCGGAGACTATAAAGACATCTTTGATGGATGTTATGACATCATGAGGTTGTCCATTTTGTTTCACTTGTACCCTGTTCTGATATAGCTGAAGTCAGGCACCATGACACTTAGCAGAGGGAATTTGCTACTTTACAGGGGAATTCAGCTCGCTTAAGAAGGTTTCTATGGTACTTATGATGTGGCCACTCTTCTTTTAAATCCATATAAGCCTGTCATATGAACTAAAAAATATCTCAGGACTCATCTCATCAGGATTGAGCTGCAAAGCCTGAATTTCAGGAAATAAGGTCTCAGATGAAAACACCCTTATTTAATCTAAATCTAGATAAAGTGTCTAGTGCCTGAGAAATAAAGAAAGCACACACACAAAATAAGAAGAAATAGTTCTTTTGGAGAGAAGATAGCTGGATAAATGACGTTGCCCACTCCTCAATATCAAAGTCCTTGGAAGAAGATGAGATTGAATAGTAGCTATAAAACTCAGCTAAGGTTTTGTCTGTAAAAAGATAAAATTACGTGTAGGTTTTCAAGAGTCTGGCAGCTAAAGTTAACACAAACGTGTATTTAATTTACCAGGACAAATTCCTTGGACTTTTTCCCTGTGCACATAAACATATTTAGGATTTACTAATAAAAAGCCACAAAATTAAGAAAAAACGTAAAATTGAAGTAAGCACAATAAAACTAATGCAAAAATAGTTTAAAACACACTCAGTGCCACCAACGTTCTGCACAGTTGAAAGTCAGCAATGTGAACCAGCATGAGTCTGACCCCCTTGGGATTACAGGTTTAAGAGGAGATGACTAGTTAGTTTAGCAGCATTTCCCTCCATCATGGTCATTCTCCCTCCAGCAGTAAAGGTGGGAAGGATCTCTCCACGGATCCAATGCGTCTACATATGTATATGTATGTCTGAAGGAGCAAATTGGATAACAGTACTAGTGGCAGTATGTTTAGAGAATACCCTGTACAAAAGTAAAAAAAGGAAAAAAGCCATCTTTGTGCATGCCAGGATGAAAATCATACCAAATGCTACAATATTGAATATCTCAGGCTAACTGCAGTTATTTATTGTTAAATCGTATGTCCATAAAAAGAATATTAAAGAAGATATTAAGCCATTTGTCTGGTAATTAGGGCTTTTTATTTTAATCTCATTAGTTCAAAAACTAGCAAAATAATCAAGCTTGTTTATGTTTATTTAGCTGTATTATTTCACTACACTTTCTCTTTCCCTTACTATTTCTCTTTTTAATTTTCTTGTTTCCTTTCTCTTTTTCCTGTTTCCTTTTTCCTTTTTGTTTTGTTTTTCCTTTTCTTTTGGTAAAGCTCCATTTAACATTGTACACATACAAGATTAAGATAGGGTCCTTGCTGATGTTGCTGTAGCTGGCTGGGGAATGGGAGGTGGTACCAATTCAGTCACCTGCTTCCAGTTGATACTTGTTCTCTTTCTCCACCACCACCAGGCTTTGGGTTTGTCCTTCAAGAACTTGCAGGTGTTTGCTGATTTGATCCATTACATAGGGGTGTTCCACTGCATTACCCACCTTCCTGAAGCACCAACACAAAAAATGCATATAATACATCTGTTAGCATAAAGTTTTAATTCAGTGTTCCTGCTTTTAGTAGTAAAATTGGAATAATTCCAGGATGGATGTATAATGCACTGAGTATATCAGTATAAAGAATCAATTAGTTACTCCTAGTACACAATAATAACGGGTTATTTTCTGCTGACATTGCACTTTCTCTGCATCATTAAGGTTTACATTAATTTTCTTTCTCTTATCTATTAAATGGTCCTCAGATACATAATACAACCAGGTGTCCTACTATTAAAAAATGGAAAAATGGATTTTGAATTATTTTCAGTGTGGTTTTTATTCATTGGTGACTCTTGAAAATCCTCAAAGATGACTAAGGATAGGGCCAATTCTACAAGTTTCTCCCTTTTTTAACTAATGTGCTCCTTCTGAGCCCACTTATTAGTTGGTCTGCCTTTAAAAGTCTGCGCATTAACATTCTCTATTAAATTTCAATTGGGCCATTTAAGAAGTGCTTAGATTATCATCACGCTTAGAAATGTTGGACAGAAGGCAACATAAAAATGCAATGTAGTTCTTTAAAAAGGAAGTTCTTCTAAATGTCACTTTACAGATTTCTATCAATACGCAGAAAGGGAAAGGAGAATTTCCAACCAACAGAAAATGTACCAGGGAATAATATTTATTTTAAAAAGCTCTTCAGTGAAAAGGAAATAATCTGAAAGCAATAATGCCAAATGGAAATGTACAAGAGAGTGAATAACTTGCTTTGTAAATTACTCAGCCTTTTCAACCTAGTAAAACCATTAATAGTGGCCTTTTTCATTATAATTACCTTATTTTGCAGTGTAAAAATTATACTAAAAAGCAGTTGAGATAGAGTTCTTACAGAGAAGATATGAACCATAATGAACCATAATGAGTTTAAAAAGCCAAACCAAACAAAAAAAAACACAATAATCACATTTTAAAGTGGTGTGAGAAGCTAATGAGAACTTCTTCACTATGGATTCTCTATTGGTTGAGGAATACGGTTTGTGACTGGCTCTTCCTGAGCTCACTCTTTTACCATGTAGAACCTTTTTGGACATTGTGTATTATAACATCTCCATTTTGTCCTATTACCAGCTATTGAAATGCCAGCTTTGAATTTTATCCTATTAATTTTGCCAGCACTAAGAAAAGAAGTATCAGACACTATTTTGTTTTCTGTGTTATTCTGAACATTATATATATAAAGTTCTCCCAAGTACTCTGAGTCCTGAAAATTGTAACTGATTATGAACATGCTAATATCAAGGGATAAACTTCTAACACCAAGCAACTCATCAAGCATTTGATGCGATTTTTTTTTGTTTTGTTTACTAAAATATTCCTGAAGAAATTTTGAAACATTTTCTTCTAAGGGTTGATAAAAATGTGGGATTTTTTTTCTCATAGGTGAGATCATATGAACCTGGGGACAAGTTGTAGCTGGTAAATTCCTTACACATGGCCTGAAAAATTCTATGACAAAGATGTGCTGTGTGGTGGTTTGATTTCTTTAACCTCTCCTCACATGGAGTTCTAATTTTGGGAACTTGATTAGCTCAGGTTAATATTGTGACATTCCTCCAAAGAACATAAAAAGAATATCATAGTATGGAAGACAGTAAGTAGATCAAACTAAATGGGACACTCATTCAGGTAGCTTACAGGCCCAATCCATTTCAGAGTTAAGAGCGTCTGGTAGTATAACAGAATACAATTCACTATGAACTATACATTTTCTGGATATTTTCATGCTAAATAGTTAAGTGATACAACAGGGGACACAAAGGTGATTTTTCTACTTTTAATTTTCATACCAATACATTTTTCATTATGTGTCCTATATGTAAGATGGTCCCCATGTATAAAAATCAGTATTTTATCCCTTCAAACTCTATTACACTGCATGTGGTCTCATATTTTATTGCACAAGTAAACACTAAAACCATCTTCTTATATTGATATTTATGTACTTAAATGGGGTAAGAGACAATTAAACTGTAAAACCACTAGAATAGTTTTAAAGAAATAGATACAATTAAATTTCTTTCTATATAGGTGAATCTAGCTTAAAATTTCAATACGGTGTCAATGAGGCTGCACCATCTTTTCCTTTTAAATGTACACAGCTCTGGTAGAAGTAATTCATTGAGTTATTAGTCTAGTGGTTTATTTGCCTATATATTTTGGGAAGTGTATGGCAAAAATTACTGACAGAACTTTAAGTCAGCTTTTAAGATGTCTCTGCTTTGACCAGGACATTGGACAAGAGGCCACTCAGAAGTTCTCTGCAGAGAAAACATTATAATTCTAGGATTTGAATTTCCAGGAAAAGAAGTCAGAAGGTGAAGGGTGTGACCTCAGCAAAAAGAAGTAAATATTGAAATGTTTTATTATGCCTTGATAGATAAACGAATGCAAAATAACAGAAACTGTTATAGAAGAGGTTTGACAAAACTCCTATGGAACAACCAAAAAATAAAAGAAAAAAAAGAGGAAAGAACAATGTTAAGGCAGTGTAAAACACTATACAAAAATAATTTAATAGAATTATAGAATGGTTTGGGTTGGAATGGGTCTAAAACTCATCCAGTTCCAACTCCTCTGCCATGGGCAGGGTCACCCTCCAGTAGACAAGGCTGCTCAAAGCCCCATCCAACCTGGCCTTAAACACTTCCAGGGATGGGGCAGCAACAGCTTCTCTGGGCAACCTATTACAGTGTCTTATTACCCTCAGAGTGAAGAATTTCTTCCTAATGTCTAATCTAAATCTATCTTTACTCAGTTTAAAGCCATTCCTCCTTGTCCTATCACTCCATGCCCTTGTAGAAAGGGGCAAATTTCTTGTAGGCTCCCTTTAGATGTTGGAAGGCTGATATAATTTGATGTATTGTATCACATACTGGACAATTCAGGTAGGTAATGTGTATTTAGCAGAGGCCATTTCCTAGAATAAGACTTCGAAGAGCCCTAAACAAAGCTGCTTACACACACTGTAATTTATTAATTAAATTACTTATACTTAAGTAGAAACTCATTGCATGTATTGATTTTTCTCTTTTCATCTAGAATGTGAAAAGTGGGATGTCTTTTTCACTTAAACATCCTGATATTAAATGAAAAAGATAATCAGCTAAAAATTATTCCAAAAGGCATTTTAGAGTAAAACAGGATTATGCTGAGAATGTGGGATTCCTAAACATTTCTAAACTAAATCAGCCAGACACTAAACTCCGATTATGTGTAACCTCAAAGGGAACCCGTAACTGACATCTGAAACTGAGGTCTAAAGAGGACAAGGAATGCAACACAGTCAGCAATAACATTTCTGGTACAACAGCTGGGGGCGAAGATAAACATTCAGCGCAGATGTGCAAGCCTCAGCTGTGGTGGAAAACCAGAGTATCTTGCTGTCCTAAGGTCCACGCATTTATGGGCTTCGATGCAGTGATGCGCTGTAGGGCCACAGCCTTGACTGTCATCCTCTGCCAGGGAACGAGCATGTCGCTTATGCCAGAGGCTCTCAGGCCTCGGTGTTGCCAGCATCAGCATGGCAAACTGCAGTTCTGAAACTATAAAAATTGTTGACATTGTCTAAAGGAAAAAACCCTTTGCAAATGTGTTAACATCAAGCTCATTCATATAAGTTCTCCTTAGTAGTACCATACCTTAATCCTGCAGCAGGGAGCAAGTAAGAAACCTGCTTTGTAGGTTTTTTGTTTCAGTGTTGTTCGTTTTCTAGTGGAAAATTATGAGTCATGCACGATGGTGGGCTTAGCAGTTTCTCTTGTTTCTGAAGACATATTAATTGCGTTCTCCATTCAGTTGTGGTTAGGCTTGAATGGGGGAAAGAAAAATCCTATAGGCAGTTTAGGAGAGTGGGCATGTGTCAGTGGAGGAGAAATACAGATTACCACATTTGTAGCGTGTGGCTAAGCAAAACTGAAATCACAATATCCATAGTTCACTGATAGTTCTTACTTTGCAGAACAGCCTCAGATATCTTAAATACAGTAATCTCCTTGAAATTTTCTCCAAAGAACTGTTGGGGACTTATGTGCTATATTATTTGAGGTGGTTTTAATTGTGGGTTTTTTTTGAGTGAGGAAGGCAGTGAGAAAGGGGTATTTACTGAGCAGGCTTTTTGCACACTCATTTTTCTATGGTTAATTCTTGATGAGCAGGTAACGAAGAAACTTTTTAATCTTGAGAAAGGAGAACTATTCTGTAGGTTTGGATTTGAAATATTTTCCTATCTCTTCTATTCTTCACTGAGCTAAAAAGAAGACAATTATTACTGGAATCTTGGTTTCAGAAGTAAGTAGATATTTTCTTTTTATTGTGTATCTATATTAGTTGGTGTGTATTGTGTGAGTGTCTACTAGGAGGTGGTCAGCTCCTAGTATGGATGAGGATGACTCAATGCTTTCTGAACTTCATATGAAATTTGAGGTCCTTAATATTTTATTATTTTCTTTTTAATTACAGTGTAAAAATTTAAGAGAAAGTCTTGCTTTTAAGAAAGGACTGTAAAGCTTTATCTTGACTCATTTGAATTTTTATTCAGTGTAGTATTAGACAACAGTGTAAGATAGAAGGATAAGTGATAAAAATGCTTAATATAATTCCATCCGCTATTGTAAAGCCTATGTTTTGTTCTACCCTCTCATCTGTACAAGGATAATTAATATGTGTTCCTAATCACTCATTCCTTCTGTCCAAAAGCATAAGAGAGGTAGAGCTTAAATAGGTGCTGAGCTGCATGAAAGAAGTATTTTTGGTGACTAGAAATGGTAGAGGAAAAAGAATCTAATGACAAAAATGAACATCAGCAAATTGACATTTTCAAGTGTCTGGGTGACACAAAGAACAAGTACACCATTATACAAACTTGTTTCATAGAACAGAAAATGGATTGAAGAAAATTGCTTAGAATTAATTGCTATCAAGTCGACTTACAAGGGAAAATGAAAAGAAGTTTATAGAGCAGTTGCTGAATGAAGTACTGTATTAAGACTCCTGAGCAACCATTTATCTTAGGGTTAGTGTGATATAATGAGACTTGGGTCATTTATTCACGAATAATACATATATTTACCAAAGGGTGATAAACAGAATTAAACAAAACTTCTCCTCAAATTACCTTGTGAATGTAACTTGCTAAATTCTGCAGGAAAAGTCTTTGCAGAGAAGTTAGCTTAGTAAGAACGGAGCTAAGTTAACTTGCTGCAGCAAGTACTCCATTTCTCCCTGTATCAAAGATGAGTGAAATACAGCATTACATTAATACACAAAGTATAGGATTCTATGTGTTACATTAAGGAACATTGTGACCTGAAATTTCAAGCTGGGATATTCATCAGATGCATGTTTTGTAGCAGAAAATAGGGAGTTCTTTATTAGAGCATTCAGTGGTACATGAAGAAATGATTACAGAAACTGTCATTTTTTTTTACCAGGACAAATGTTTGTTGTTTTAAAATGTGTGTTCTGTAAAAGACACCCCACAATTAAATGCTTCCCCATTCATGTTTGCAGATCAGAACCATGAAAAGGCTCACCCCATGCAAACAACAATAATAGCTACCACATTGTGCGCATTTATTTTCAGATGAAAAACACTGTTGTCTCTTCAGTTAATAATCTCTGCCAATTTGGCCTGACTGATTTACTGCACATCACTTACTGATGCTGTCCAAATAATCTCTATTCATGCCACTAAAATTCAGTGTCAACAGCTGTAATAATAGTGCACTTGTTTCTTCACTGCTCCAAAAAGAAGAGACATCCTGAGTTCAGAGGGATCCTGAGAGAAATACTGTTAATGAATGGCCTTGCCAGCTGTATGCAAGTGAAAATCCTCTCCAAGAGTATTGCTTAATGAAGCATTGACATCACTGCCTTCCCAAGCACACACCTTGCTTGGTCTGTTGGCATCAGAACAGTTGTACAGGTGAGAACAGAACTGGCCTCAATACCTCTAGTGAAGCCAAAAGGCTTTATTCCCCCTAGACCAACTGACACTGAAGAAACACAAGACAATTTTTATCTACTTCAGCTCTAGTTCATCTAACCCAATGGGAGTAAGTAGTTATGTAAACTTTGAAAAGCAAGAGCAAAGAGAAAATTGAGTGCTGTAACCCTTCACTAATGTTTTTATGCTCCAGACTAGAATAACAGCTCTCTCCCTGAAATAATAATCACTTTTGGTGTCCTTCACAAGGGCGTTCCACATTTTCAGAGGATATTGAATTCTCTTTCACACTTTCCTCAGCTCTGGACCTCCTGCAATGGGATCTGATTTGGCGTCAGCCTCTGGTAGGCTACCCATGCCATCTGGAGAAGATGCTTTCTGCAGAGTGAATGAAACAGCTGTAAGTGTTTTTAGGGAGGGAAATGAATGTGGCAATAGAGGATTTGCAACCATTGGAGACTATCAGCAAGTATCAAGGCACTGATTTCACTCCCTATTGAACTGAGGCAACTCTGCTTATTGCACAGACAGCTTGTTATGCCAGAGGGTGTTGGGTCAGTGAACTTTTCAACCACTGCCAGAGGCTTTATATCTCCCTAGAGCCTTTTCTTCTCCAGGCTGAACAGACCCAACTCTCAGTTTTAATTCATAGGAGAGGTGTTTGAGCCCTCTGAGCATCTTTGTGGACCCTCCTTTGGACCCGTTCTAACAGGTCCATGTCTTTTTTTGTACTGGGGCCCCCAGAACTGGATGCCGTACTTCAGATGGGGTCTAACAAGATGAGAATCACTTCAGTCAACTTGCTGGCCGTGCTTCCTTTTACTCAGCTGGGGATACGGTTTTCATTCTGGGCACACATTGCTGGCTCATGTCCTATTTTTTAACCCACTAGTATCCCCGGGTCTTTCTTGTCAAGGCTGTTCTCAATCCGTCCTCCACCCACTCTGTATTTGTTCTTGGGGTTGTTGCAAGCCAGGTGCAGGACCACTCACTTGGCTTTGCTGAAATAGTCTTTTGTAGCTCTTCTTCAGCATCATTCACTTCTATTATCCTCATGCTGTTTTGAATGCAGTGTTTTACAAATTGCTCCCAAATTTAAGTACATTAAGTAAAGTTTCTTCGAGTTGCACAACTCACTCTAAGAACTGGAAATGGTAAGAAGCCTTCAGACACTGCTGCTTTAATATACTGTAAAGTCCAGTAGCGCAAATGTTGATATTAAGGGTGACACAAAGGACAAGAAACTTCTTATTGAGATTTTTACACCTAATTTAGGTCACAGCAGTGATTTTTAGTTGATGACTGAACTAAGCAAAGCAAAACCCAAACACAACCCCTTGCATGTAAAATACTATGCTTATGCCTTTGGTTTTCGATCTGAATGATGCATACTACTTCTCATTAATATAGGGGAGGTGAAACAAAACCTTGATGCTCTTATACATTTAGACAAAGGTGAAATCAGAATTTCTTCCAAAAAGGAAATATGTTCCTTTTTTTTTTCTTTGTGATCCAAAATCTCCCTTCCTTTCCCCCCTCCTTGTTCAGTCACAGAATCTTCCATTCATGTGAGATTCACAGTCATTCCCAATCATCCTCTATTTGATATCACTTTATATTAAGAGCAGATGAGCTATACCCTTGTATTTATGAGTTTATGTCATTATTAAAAGCAGCCATATAAAGCTATTCTGGCATGCATTGTGACACAACATTGTGTCAAACATTGCTCACTTTAACCAATGCGAATATGGAGTTTCTTCTTTTCAGTTAATGGAGTCTCTGCTACTTCTGAAGCTACTTGCAATCTTATTTGCATTGCTGTCTGCGTGCAGCCCTGTTTCTCGTGTTATTGAAGGATGCTTTGCGTTTTTTCTGTCCTCAGGATTTCCCCTCTGTTAGCTCATTTTATCTTTCTGTCTGCAAAAGCTGTTCATGCCAAATGAACAGGATTTTGGGTGCATTTCTTATCAGTCCTCTATGCTAGCTGAGTTTATTAAAAAAATTGATTTCAGGGATATAATGCTGAAACAAGACTTCTTCCATCTGTGAGTATTTTAATATTTCAAATTAGAAAACTATTGCTATACCAATATGAATATTAATATTAAAAATTGTATTAGTACTGGTATGTATGTTTATACAATCTTTTGACATATTAAATTATAAATATCTTAAGATGACAAATAAAGTTGTTGATGGACAGAACAACTGAAAGACCAAAGGCTACACATTAAATCTTGAACAATTCAAATGGAAAGTAAAGCAGAGCAGATGAATGAGAACAAACTTTAGCAGGATTCTACATTCTTTTTAATCTTCAGATGAAGCTTTGGTGTCTTTTCAAAATGGTCTAATCAACTCACAGGTGCTACTGGTCTTTCAATTGAGGTGAC
The DNA here is from genome assembly GCF_028554395.1 of Pezoporus wallicus. Taxonomy (NCBI): domain Eukaryota; kingdom Metazoa; phylum Chordata; class Aves; order Psittaciformes; family Psittacidae; genus Pezoporus; species Pezoporus wallicus. Next base: position 3,302,455 of record NW_026640488.1, read on the forward strand.
TGAAGAGAGGGTCCTAGCACAGAGAGGGACCTCAGAAGAGAGTTTAGCCTACTCCCTCCCACAAGATGTCTTTGTCCTACCTTGCAGGTGTTTCTAGTGTGCTAAGACCTTCACTAGTGGGCACTCTAGACAAAAAGTCTCCCTATCTTTCAGTAGTTTTCCTCTAGTACCTAATGTGAAACTTCTGTTGTGGAATCGAAGGAAGCTTATTTTCTTTTATCCATGATACGTTAGGCATTAGAAGGTCTTCTAAAACCGTTTCACTCTCCCCCTTGCTCTCATCTCCTTTAAGCATCCCAAATATTTTTAATCTTTTCTCAGGAGGATTAATTTGGTGCCCTTGAAAAGGGATTAAACGTATTTATTTTGCACATTGTATCTTCTGCACATTTGCAGAAATTCAGCCAAAGCCAGGAGACAGCCTCTGGAAGGGACACAGTGCTGCTGGTGGTTGGTTGGGCTCCTTGCCTTGTGCACAGGTGCTATCAGCTTTCCTCTGTGCCATTGCACCAATTTTGGGATCTTTCTGAGTTCAAAGCATGGAGTCTGGGTGCTGTTGCCTCTCACCAATGCTTCCTACCGTGGACTAGCACCCCACTATCACCTCTGCATCAAGCTGCTGTGTACCAAGCACACGTCTGTCCATAGATCTAATAGATATCATGATCTGATGGTGCTTTCTAAGCATTAACTATAAGAACTAATGCAAGTGGAGAACTAAAAGTTTCTCATTTTAAAACAAAACCCAGCAAAGTCTCCTTGTGTTGCTGAGTACTTTCCAATATGATCTACACAATGCTCTGTTAAGCCATTGGTTAATATATCAATTATTTATAATATATATTGGTTAATATATCAATTTATATTGGTTAATATATCAATTTCCTGCATGCAACACTTCACTTATGTCTGCTTTCTGTAACATCTGGTTAGAGAAGCTTCTCTGCTTTCAAGAAATCTCATTATCTAATGCACGTATTTAGAAAAGTATTCTTTTCAAAATTTTTAATGTTTTAACCATACTTCCAATTATGTGATGGAACAAACTACTGCAATGTTTCAAACTTTTAAAGTTGTCTGCATTTGTTTTTTTTTAGGTACGATTTTCACTGCAGGTTTTATTCATTTTTTTTTGTATTAGGATTCTCTATTTTCAAGTAAACTGATTTTAATTTATGAGAGAAAACTGTGGAACACACCTTACTGGCAAACAGATATTCTATTGTACGCTCCATTGCAACAAAGAGACAAGCATCCAAATAAGCTGGGCACTGAAGTGTTGCTGGTATTTGGGGCATCAAGGTGGAAAAAGAAAAGTCATGGTTGGTTTGTTTGTTCTCAGTGTTCAGTGCTTGCATTAAAAGGGACCTGAAGAAAGTGGAAACAAATGGAAATCACTGAGTTTCTCAGGAGACCTAATGGCATAAGACAACCTATAACCTTTCTTCGAGATGGCAATTTTAAACCGTTTGTTAACCCTGTGTGACGGCCTCTGTGCAAAACCATTTAAACAATGTCTCACTGAAAATAAAGCAACATAACAAAAGCTATACATAGAATTAGTACTGTTATTTTTCACATTTTTGTGTATAAAGTATATCCTTTTCTCAGAATCCCATTCTAAAAGTATGTCTCTTCTGCTGCACCTTCCCCCCCCTCCCCCCATTTAAAATGTTCAATTCAAAAACAAGTATCAGTTTTTCGAAGAAAGTAAGTTATTTATAAAGGACAGCGAAAGGTTTTCTTAATATTCTTTATGAGTAGCAACACATAAATTAATGACAAGAATGGGAAAAATTATAAGAAATGTCGAAGAATTATCCATTAAAGAAAATCTATGCTCTTCTGAAAACCTATTTTATATGACTGATTCCTTCAGAGCTAATTTGTACAAAACAACATCTCAGAATCGTACAGGCTTTTCAGGACAGCTCAACTGAGTGTGCTGTTTTAATGCACAATTATTTTCCAGAAAACAATGTTTTTTGTAAATTAATGGCAAAATTTCATAAAGGTCAAGGGAAGGTTTAAATAGAAGCCTAAAGATTTAGTGCAAGGTAATAAAAGTAAAGTACACTTTCAGGTACACGGTTTGATCTTTTGACAGAGCAGTGAGAATAATTTGAAATTGTTTTCACACATTTCTGACCACCATTTTCTAACACCAGAAAATAAACTGAAACCCTTATTTTTATACTTATTTTTATGATCCCTTACTTAAAACAAACCCCAAGCAAACAAACGAATCTGAGAGAGAAAAAAAAGTAGTGTATAGAGTCCCCAAAGCAGTGAGAAGTTATTTCTACACTCAGAGTGAAATTCTGGGTTGGGGTGGGGTTTTCTTGTCAGATTAAATAAGACCCCTGTTTAATATTATCCCTTTACTAGTAAGAGTCTGAAAAAAAAATATTAAAGTCAAGGTATAGAACAATGATATTTTAGCGAAAAATAGGAATTGATAAATTCCTTTATGACTCATGATTCAACAACAAAGGCATTAAACACTTGCAATTTTCACAGAATCTTCTGGCTCAATTACATGCTGGCTTAGTGTGTAAATCTTTGATGACCTCTGCCTTCAGCATAATGTGTTTGTGCTTTCTTAACTATTGCATTCTGCCTATATATTTAGACAAAATAGCTTAAATGCTGCACAGTAGCAATAATTCAAGCTCCTTTTGTACTGTCCCTTTCCCATGCTTCATTCCACAGGTATTATTGGTAAAGCAACACATTCATTCTTCAAGTGCTATAAATCATGGTCTTTCCTCATTACACTGGCCATAACACGCTGATCCATTTGAGTTATGTTGTTTACATGATGCTGACAGCAGGAACTTGCTTGAAAGCAAGACACTTCTCTTAAAATAGCAATCAGACTTCAAAGAGAGCAAGGACTGTTACCCTATGGGCTTGCATTTGAAGAAGCAATATTTCTGGTTGTTTTTTCTTTCGATAAAAAACACTTGAGAATAATGGATGACATTCAAATAGCCAACATACCTAAAAGTAAATTTGCCCTGGTTTTACACATGGGTGAGGGCTGTTTCAGAAGATATGCTTGTCCATATTCTTGTCTAGCAAGCTAAATGTATGCAATATGGGAGTGATGCTGTGGAAGTAGACATCCAACACCATTTAATAACATAATGTAAGACAAGTAAACTCATAGGCACAGTGTTATTTAGTGCCAGAGCGGCTGTCCACATACAGTTCAATATGACAGACATGCTGAAGTTTCTAGCTACAAACCTTTGTAGTCTGTACTTGTTTTGAAGGAAAGATCAGACGTTATGTGATAATCTTTACTATCCATCCATTCCAGCTTCACTTCAGGTCCCTACTGAACTTCAGCAGATTATGTTAGAGACAAAACTTTTGGCTCCCATGCCCCTGCCATGTGGTTCGCTATGTTAGCCACTTCACTGGCTGAAATGTGCTTCTGGTAAGAATTTAATATTCTGATGAGAGTAGATTGGATTAATGGGGAAGTAGGTGCAACCAGTCAAATATTTCTTTAGTACTGTGGACCCGTCTGAATATTTGGACCCTTGATATTTACCTCCTATTTAAGCTTTTAGACCCTTCCACTCTCCTCTCCAAATCTTTCATAGCCGTTTTGGCTGGCATACCACAGTCTGTGAATCTGAAATTCATACTGAGGAAATAACTTTCATATAATTTATTATAATAAGTGAACGTAATGAACTACCAAGTAATCCAGGAATGTGAACTTCTCATTTTTCAATTTATCTTCTGTAAGGGTATAAAACCTTTTTCCATGTATAAGAAGGCAGAAGTTTTAATTCTTTGGATTTTGGGTTTTGTTTGTGGTGGTGTTTTTTTTTTTTTTGCTGTACCTTAATCGTTGAATTACAACCATGTAATCCGTTATACCAGTTCTTTCAAATTCCTCTTGTTTTTCCTAAACAAGTCTTCTCCTTATCTTCTCCTCTATCAACTTTTATCTTCTGTATGAAATCAGCAAAACAGTATCAAGCTACAAACTGGAATGTATCTAGATGTGTTCCCATCCCATACAGCATTCAGCTGCGGAGTAAGTCTTTATAATAAGAGTATATATAAAGCTAAGAATTGATAAGTTTTGATTATCAGGTTTCACAAAGAAGACTTGTTATCTTGAAATGATAAACATTGTTAAATGGTCAAGCATATGGTGTCTGAAAGTAAAGTTCTCTGCTATCATGATGAATTCAAGTTTTAAACCAGCAATGAATAATGAATGAACATCTATTACAAGAGTCTGAATAGTCTTTTGAAAGGAACCTATGGATTTGGCAGTGATACTGCCTTTCAAACTAAGGTGTGTTTAAAAATGAAGCTCAAAAAAATAATAGGGAAAGAATCTTCTGTTACTGTACTTTCTAACACTATTGAAAAAATAAATTATGAAATATACGCTTTATTGCAATGCGTTACATTGACCCTCCCTACCAAAACCATGCGTAAATTTATATATAAGTTTATTTATGTATTTTTTCTTTCTTTTATATGGACATAAAAGTACATGGAACATCTGGCAATCAAGCAACTGTAAAAACTTTAGGAAATGCAATGCAAAATCCATTTAGTAATATCCTGGTATGTAACTGGTATCAAGCTTCTTACAGTAAGCCTGCAGATTTCTGACTATACAGCATTCTGAGTACAGTTTGAGATGGGATTCTTTTCTCATTTTCTTTTTTCCCTTAGAGCATTCCAAGTTTGAGCACTCAGTTCTCCTTGATTTAATTAATGCTTCCTCTACAGCAGCTCACTTTCTTAATTTAATGTGACATGTTATTCAGTTAGAATAAAGTAGCTTTTTCATTTGCATGTATTCATGCAAGCCAGTTAAACACAGCTCACAAACAAGTAAGTACTGGGTGAGAAGTGAGAGTATTTTATAAATTTATGTAGAAAGAAAAGATAATTTTTTTACTAAATTGGTGACTGCAGCATATACTTATATATGTAATCTATCCTGCTTTTTATTCCTATAAGGATGTCATTCCTTAGGTAAATGTTTGAATTAAAGAAGTGGTGTGAATTCATGGCACAAAATCATTTAATATCAGGCTATGGCATGCTAATAGAATACCAAATTGTTGTTATTAGTTCTTCAGGTGCATATTTAATCCATTAATGGAAAGGAAAAGATAAAAATAAAAAAAAAATAGGTATTGAATGAACAGAAACTATTCCTGTCTTTCTATTCAAACAAGGGCTGTTCAATTATGTCAGAATGACTTTTGCAGTCCACTGTCTTCATGTCATTGCTTTTTCCTACTGCAAAATGTTTTGCTCACTCTCTGGAGAAATTACATGGGGTTGCCAATATAGAAGGATGTGGAGGGGAGCAGAGAGAGGTTATTTTGGTTCTCTCAAGCAGACATCAAAAGCAACACTGAACTGAAAATCTTGGCCTTATCTGAGAGTTTCATGAGAGCAGAGCTCATTGCTGAATGGGAAAACAGATGAACCCTCTGTTTTATATTAAGGAAAACTAACACCCTTATCCAGGACTAGGATTATTTTAGTCTTGCATTTCTGAAGTAACCAACACCAAATCCTGCTCCAAGGTTTCCATTTGCATTTGTTTAATTAGAAGAGAGGCTCATTTATCAATGTAAAAGAAGGGTAAGAGATAAAGTGCTGAACTGGTATATTTCCTTTGACTTCCAATTGTGGGACATTGAGAGGCATATTACTTACCTCATTCTAGTGTAGCTAATAGCGGTTCAAGTTAGAAATATTTTGGAGTCCATTTTCTCATCAAAATGGAATTTATAAAGTGGTTGCTTCTATTAGTAGTAATGGATTCATGTAAGTCACCAAAAACCCTGGTGTTCATACCAATGTGGAAAAACACACTATTGTCTGCTTTTTGCACTCAGTGCACAAAAATGGTTACATAATACTGAAAGTGCATTCAAATGTTTTAAATACAGAAATTTTGTGTGTATGGAAGAGGCAGCTTTTCACACCACATTGCTTTCCTTACGATAACAGTTTGCCCTACGAAGAGCTACTTAAAATGCATATGAGCTATCAAGTACATTTTGAGACATAATAAGACAGACTAATTTTAGCTGTTTATGATACCACTATAAAATTTTGCCTCTATATAACTTTCAAAAAGGTATTTTTTTCCTATTTATTCCATATGAGGCACTCAACCTAGAATAGATATTTGGAACACCACTTTCACTAACACTTTCAGCATTGACTGCATGTGACTATACTTACTGTTGTGGTTGCTGTTCTCCATGTCCCCTTTTGCATATTTTTCCTAGGTCAGATTTTCCCTGGGACAATATTTTCATATTAATGTAGCTCTAGATTGCCAGCTATGATTATACCTCCCTAAAAGTTTTTGTCTCAACTGAGTATTAAATAAAAGGTGTAGGAGTACTGTGTTGCGGGACTTGGTGTCCAGCACAGTCTTTTATGTCATATCTGTAGTTTAAATTGTGCATTCACCTGTGGTCCAGACAGCATATCCTAAGCCCTGAGTATTTTAATTTTCATTATACTAATAGGGTACTTCATTATACTAATACTACTCTTTTGATAACAACATACAGAGCACATAAATTGTTGCTGACTGAACTGGGTAGAATGAATTCCAAATAGTTATCCCATTTTAGAAGAAGCTTAAGTAGCTTACATGACTCCTTTGTCAGGTTTTCCTTTTTGTCAAGAAAGTGGGTACAGTTTCCCGAAACACCTGTTTCTGATAAAATTAGGAAAGGAATTTGAGGATCATGATGTAATTAAATTTATATCAGCCTGAGTATGCAGTTATCCATCACAGTGACAGATGGGGCAAGCTAAACAGTGCAGATCAGTTTCTTTGAAAATACATTTCTCTAGCAAAACCCAGAAAGCCATTAGTGAGTTTGGGTATTTGTGTTGTCATGGACAAATACATGGAGACACATATGCAGAGTATAGATTCCTTGTTTATATGGGCATCCACTTTGAACTTGACTGTATGTATCCTTTTAAGTCCAGGGGACCTTTATCAGTACAGACAAGGGCAGATTTAGCTATCTACTACAGTCAAATGCTCTGCCTTAAGTGCTATTAATCTTAATTTTTCCCTTGCCGACACTACCCTTTGCACAAAGCTCTAGTTTGGGCATTCACAGAGACAACTGATTCCCTCCTCATGTATTAATCATATTCTGTGTGCAAAGGCATCTTTGAAAAACATTTTATCCTCTGCTTATATTGTGTACTTCAAAAACTGTGGCTTAGAAAATTTTATATACAGATCATGTAGGCCTACGTGATGGGTGATTCAAACCTTTTTTATATATTCACCACAAAAGTAGGATACATGGTTTGAATTCTACCCTGGTTTATTGTTTTCTCTTACTATGCCCAGGATTGTCATTATTGCAGTGCTTTTATTTGTATTAGTATGGATAGGATGGTGCAGTGAGCAGGTCATGATTACTACATATTAAATTATATGATATTTACTATCTAGAACAAGCTTTGAAGAAAACTCCCAGGATTTTAGTGATGACCATTTTATATGCTCTGTTTAACTTTTTTCTTTTCCTTTACTGTCCTGGAAATCTGTATTCCTTCATTTTTTGAAAAATCTGCTCCCTGTTCTGTCTTCCACTAAAACCAAAGAGAAAGATTTTGCACAAAGTTTCTTTATCTCATATTTATTATTGTAATACAGACAGCATCCTGTCTTATATAACAGAGATATATGTTTTTATCTGTGCTTTCAGAATATTCATAGGAGAGAGTCTAATGCCATTTCAGTCGAAAAGGAATTTCCCTTGTGGTAGAAAAGGAATTTCTTTCTTCCCTGAAACGCAACTAGAAACATAAAGGAAACCATTATCCTACACTGATATTTATCTACTCTTCTTCTTTTGGATAACGACCACCATAAACAAAAAAACAAAAACAAAAAAATTAAAACATAGTCTTCAGGAATTATTTTACACGTTCTTATTTTCCAACATCTTCCTCCTCCCAAACTTCCCAAAAAAGTCATCCATAGATTTACAGAATCCTGAAATTCTTTTGTGTCATGCAGACGCTTTTGTCTTATACTGCACTGCCAGGTAACTCTAAGTGCCAAAAGAAACTTATCTCTTTGCAGTGTGCCACTTATGGCTCTCATCATAATTTCTTTTGTTCTTCTGTTGGTATTTATTTCTTTATGAAGGACTGTCGACAGCTCTGGAAGAACTGTTCCACAGACTTTGGAAACCTGCTCAAACAGCAAGTTGTGTTTCCTACATTGTACACAGCTGAAAAGATGGTGGATTTCCAGATGGCCAACTTTGTAATGACTTCTGCACCCAGCTCCACCTATTTGAAAGCCCAAAACACCAAAAGAAAAAACAACCAAACAACTACAAGGAGCAATAATCATCATGCACTGTATCGACAGGTCAGTCTATACGTTGGGACCTCTGAAAGTTGTACCATATTGTTTGATTAGTTTATGGAAGCTCTTCCCACTCTTTCCTCAAGGGTATTTGTTACTGCGAATCAATATCAATTTCTACAAAATGTGCTTTGTCAGTCTTCCTTTGTTTATTTATTTCATAGCTGTTGCCTGATTACCTCAGGTACAATTCCAATTATGCTGTAAATTGATATAGGATATTTATTTACCAATAATCACATGCGATTATTGAATAAAATGCTTCCCACCTATGCTCCACCCTTCCAGACATTTTTCATTTCTCTCCAGGCAAAACACAGAAACCACCATAGTTGCTTATTAAATAAAAAGTGATGGTTCATGAAAATGCTTTTACTGCTCATTCTCTTCTTGTGAGGGCAAGTGCAAAGCTCTTTGAAGTATTTCCTCAATGAATGGTTCAATGGGAGAAAACACTGAGGTTAAAATGTGTAACAAAAGCAACCTACAAGGCCTAAGAGAAGAAATATTTGTGTAAAAATAATACAGCTTTGTTATTATTTGTTGATTTTAAATCATTTTATTTCATAACATACTTCACTAAATATATGATACTTGTAAATCTTTTGAGCAATGTTATTTTTTGCTTCATGTTTATTTCTTCTCCATAAATCTCTGGGGTTTTTGTAGCTTGCCTTTATCACACAGAATTTTAATTTCTAAATGTGATTGTATTGACGCATAAGTAATATACATATCTTTTATACCTCAGCGACTGAACTGAATGGACAGTATTTTACAGAATGGATTTTAAGAAAGTAAATGTAGTGTTTGAATGCTATAGCTAGCTGACAGGTGCTATTCTTGTATCTCTTGCAACAGTTCATTTACCATAAGTGTAGGAAGTGGGTTACAATAGCAAATTCCAATATCTTGTAAAACTCAGTTGAAACCAGAGAGACCTACACTTTCTGAAGGTTTTTCTCCTTTACCAGGTACTGAAGTATTGGTGGCATGTTTGCAGATCCTCTGTATCATCATCCTGATAAATCACTAGCTAGAATAAAAAGTAGACCCCAGTTTCACAGCTGCATTTTTAAAAGTGTGAATCATGGATTACTGCCTTCTCTATTAACGAATATCGCCAATAAATCTTTCAGCAAACAGCATAATATTTTTCTTCTTCCTTTTACTCCACAAGACTTTACAGTTACCCTACTTAGCAGGGAATATAGGTTATCAAGAAGCCTTCACTGTCCTTCAGTGAATAGTTAAAGCTCACAAAGCACATACAAAATAGTACTTACCTCTCCATCTTTATTACTGATAACTGTTCTGTTTGCCTGATACATATAAGCAGGCAAGTTTTTTGACTAGGACTGGGTACACATCTTCCATAAAACTAACTATCGTATAAACTAATGGGAGCAGAATGTGGATGTCCTGACAGATAAACACCAGCAAATACTGTATCATCTTGTTTGTGTTACCACTTTCTTAGGGGCTGAGCTTCTTGTTTGTCCGTCACTAGCTGGCCAGAACTCTGGGGAGCAACTTTTCAGTTTGGAGTGCATTTAAAAATTCAGGGTGCTCTGGAGAGCAAATGATTAATACTGTTAACACTGTCTCCTCATTCATTTCAGATGACATTGCAGGAGTGATAATCAATTTTCAAAAGAAGCAATTATTGAAGTAATTTTTAAAAAATACAATAAAATGCAACATAATCTAAACCAATCTAGAAAGTGTTTTCCCTTCCTGTTGGAAAACAGAACCTGAATGGATTAATTAAGAGAAAACATTTTATTCAATACTTAAGGACACTATACAGAGACAATATAGTGCATTAGCTTGCTTTGAAAGTACCTGTGTTGACAAGCATCCTAATTGCACAACAAATTACTTGATGCCCTGGACGTTAGTGGGTAATCTTCTCTCAAACAGGAACACAATCTATTTCAGTGCTGCCTGGAGTTATCCTATATGCTACCTTGTAATACTGAGTTGATAATTGTGGCAATTTGGGACTGCTGAAATTATGTATAGCCCCTTCCTTATCTTGTTGGTAGGGAGCAACCTCATTCTCCATGGATCCACACCTGGCAATGTCAGCTCTCAAAGAGCAATCTGTAAGCCCCAGTTAATGACTTCCAGGTTTGTGTCATTGAGAGAATACCTGTATATACTGCCTTTAGAGTTTACTATCTATAGAGGAATGAATGGAAGATTGTGTTTTCCAGCTTTGACTTCATTCTTAATATGATGCAAAGCAAAAAATGAAATTTACTAATTCCTGCATTTCTGTTCCAAGGGCTTCATCAACCTTCATTTGCAATGGAAACCTATGTTTTCTGCCTCAAGATAGCAGGCATACACAGATATTCATTACTGGTAATTTTAATAATAATTACATGTAATAATCTAGATAATAAAATAGTTTGATCAAATTATAAGAAATATACAATATGGCTATACTATACTAAAGAACATTTGCTTTATTTGCAGAGAAAAAATATTTTTAATAAACTGAAATGAGATATTGGGTCATTAATTCAAGAGTCTCTCCAGGTTTTACTGAAGGCCACGGACTATGCATAGCACTGAAGATAGAATTAAGTTTATGTATAGGTTTAGACATTTGTTGTGTAAATTGCCAGGGATGCCTTATGTTCACAAAACTAGTAAACATAACAATAATGACTTATTTTTTTGTACAACCTTTTCTTATCAAGGCATATCTCATTTAATTTAGTACTATTCATCTGCAATATTTCCTCACCTGATTGCCTTAGGCATCTTTTAAATTTTTCACAGTGAAAGATCTTTACTTTGGAAAGACAGAGCTAATTTGCTGGGCTTACAATGATGCATGCCACCTCTGTGGTATGCTTTCTTCTTCTACATCATTTCCCAGGTGCCGCCTGTCCTTCCACAGGCTATTCATGCCTGACTCACCCAGACTGTTCTGACTGAAATTCTCCCTGAGCTCTTTTGCAGGCTGTTCAATATGAATACTTGTTAGAATATATCTCTGAATCTGACAAGGCTTTGCGCTCAGTATATCTTTATTTTGTTCCAGATCCTCTTCAGAACATTTTATTCCTTCTCCTGCAAATGTTTTCTTCTAAATTGAATGCCCCTATAAAGCTTCCTTCCACTTCTATTGTGTTGCAAATTTATTCATTCTTTGAGCTACAGTCAGTCTCCTAATGCTTGTTTCTACATATTTTTGTTGTGGGTTTTTTTGGCCCATTTTACTTTCCTCTCTTCTTTTTCAAATCCAAACTGCATCATAATAGAGCTAACAACTTAATTTCTCTGTGTTCAGGCTTGGTAACATATAAAACTGAAATAACAAACAGACATTGACTTCTGTCAATGTGCATAATAAAACTTATCATCCAGAGAGATTGAATATGGAACAAGACAAAGCTGGTATTCACTGAAGCATGAAGGCATCGTTACAGCCACCATTATAGCCCTATAGTAAGAAAAATTACTGTAAATTAACATTTTGGAGATGGAATTAAAGGCCTAGGAAAAGCTGGTTTTGTTTTATCAGAAAGCATAGCTTTCAGTTACTCTATGACTGAGGCATCCCAACAATACTGTGGTTTTTTCCTCTAGTCAACTAGAGCCAGTCATAATATGCTGATTGATCTTGTCCTGATTGTTACACCTAGGAAGGCTTTTTGAAATAAAACCAGGATCAGACATGACTTAAAATATCTGTTTCTCTCAAACACTGAAGATATAAATCTGGAACATGGCTATTTAACCCATTCTTTGGTACGAAGCCCACGCTTCAGCCTGCCTACTCACACCATTGCAAAGCCAGCTTGCATCAGATTAAACCAATTTATGCTTTTTGCCTTTGTTAGAAGGATGTTTCATCCTTTAGTGTTTACTGAAGGGATATTTTTTTAAACAACCACTTTTAAATTGAACGTTGTTGCATTTTCATTAGGACAACGATATGTTTCCTGGCCTGAAGAAAAAACTACACACACAAGCATGATTGTTAATAAGTCTGACAGCTCACAAATTCTAAACAAAAAAATTCTTCTCCTGTTCTGGGATGTTGTGGTCTAGCAGTTATTTATAATGCTGTGATGAAAATGGCAGAGGTTGCAAGATCATGTCTGTTTATTTACAGCTAAGCAGCTTAAAACCAAAGATTATTTATGGTGATTCACTTTCTTGATTGTCTAAATTTCTCTTATCAGTAGTGCTCTCTAGTATTCTTTTTGAAGATCTTTTCACTAGAAGCAGACCTATACAAATGAACATGTAGTTGTGTGAGGTATTTCTGTCCTTCCCTAATCTGCAGATTTCTTTAGCCCATGAAAAAAAAGGAGAAACTACATTCAAGTATATACCTTTAGCCACTTTTCATTCCACAATCTGCCATGCTATCTGAAGGTTCTTATTGAAATAGTTACTCGAAACATCTTAAAGGAGACACATGTGTAAGAATGTAAGGTTAAAACACTTTTGAAGGGAAGAAAAATAGATTAAAGGATAAATGTGGGGAAAGTTTAAATAAGGGGAAAATAACAAGCTGACAGTTTTCAAACCTGAAAAACACCAGTAATCTTCAACATTTAGAAATGAAAAGCAGTCAGCTATTGTACTGAAAAAAAATAGTAATGTGCAAAGAAAAGGTAATACATTTAGTATTTCTGTAATGAGGCAATTTATACAATGAGACAAAATGTCCACTAAGGTCAAAAGCATAAATATTATGTTTGTTCCTTATCACAAGTTCATTGCTCGGTTTAACACTAAAACTTATTGCACATGTTTCTCTCAGAGACAGGCTAATGCTAAAGAGGTTTGGATCTGCTTAAAATTTTCATTCGCACTGGTTCATTTATTTAAACTCTAAATTGCTGAATTACCTGCTTTGTCTAACATAGCAAAATATCATGTGCAAATCTTATACAGATTAAAATCCAATGAACACAGGATTGTTTTTCCTTCTATAAGCAAAAAAAACCAAACAGAACCAAAAAAAAATAAGGAGAAAACTAGAGGAAAAAAGAGCTGCATAAACCAGAGGTTTCATTAAAGAAGGTTGATGTGTAAATAATACATGTGGTTTTATACCTACTTCATGTAATATACAAAGATATTTTTTCCATGGTGGTAAAAATGAGCAGAGGTATCCTCAGAGGAAGATCAGCAAAATAAAGTGTTCGGGGAGGTTTTTTCTATGCTGCCTATTTGGCTTGGGGATTTTGAAAACTGCTCTCTTAGAAGAAATCCTTTCCACTTGGTTTGCTCTGCAAGGATGCTTTCGTGGAGATGAAGTGGCCTTTGCTGAGGGATAGTCCCTTTGAGGGCCCTTTGGCATCTGCCCTTCAAGCAGCTGTATAATCAAATACATTATATCCTCATATTCCTTCTCCCACAGATGGTAACAACTCAATTTCTTCCCCATGGGCTATCGGGGTTATTAGAGCCACCTCAGCAAGGTCCTTCCAGTGCTTCCTCCCAGGGACTGTAGTGTGTGTGTACCACATACAGCCTGTGACCACACCACATGGCCCTGGTTTGAGGGACTTGTGTGCCTCACAGCATTGCTCCTCTGGGTCTTGTAGTGCAAGGATGGGGTGGATGAGAGGGAGTGAAGAATGAACCACTGATCAGAACTCTGGTGGCCTCCATGCTCTCCAGACTCTTCTATTAAGGTTTACTGGATCACCCATATACTACCTGCATAGGGATGTCCTGCAGGCATTAAAAGTGGGGGCTAGAGCTGAGCATACCAGCATGATGAATGTGAGGAGGAAGATTGACACAGGATATGTGCCCATTTGTATTAAAAGCCAGTTTTGTCCTGTTTTACTTGGGCATCCATCTGGTTCTGAGCAATATTTATGTCCATAATAACATGGTGAGCAACAGCAGCTTCAGGATGTACCTTAGGTGTCACGAGTTACCTGTGCTTGCAGTGGATGCTAAGCTAAAAGTGTGGGCTCTCCTAAATGTAATTGCGGGTCACCCAAGCACATTTTGCTTGGATGGCAAGATCTCAAGTTTTAATACTAATCTGCTAAGCAGGTTTTAGTCTTGTGGAAGCCCCAGAAATCAGTGGAAAAGCTGAACCATAGGACTAGGCAGTAAAGCACACTATCTACAGTAACATGCATACTGACCTACTTAAGGCAAAAAGCCATCATCTGTGGGATGTTTTTACCTGTTGCTGTGTTCACATGTGAAACCTTTTGAGTTGATGTCTCATTGACACTCCTCTGCCCTAAGAAAGTTCAAATAGGATAGATGTTCTTACTGCTCTTCTTTCTCAATGTGAGAACTGGGAAAGAACTAGAAGTGTGCCCTCCCAGGCCAAGTCACTTTGGGCACGCAGGCACTGCCATTCTAGTGCTGTCTCCAGCAATGTAGTGTAGATGTATGACTGTCCCAGAAGAAGAAAAGGGTAGAACGTGGGCCTAGGAGGAAAAAAGAAGTAACTAATGAGTTACTGCAAGAAGGGGAAGATGCCTTTGCTTTCCAGCACCTGAAAAAGCTGTCAGCAGGTAGAAGCAGGAAAATTCAAGATGTACAGGAAGGAGGGCTTCTGCCCAGTTTGGACCTTTGAGGTTAATAAGCTTTCTCAAGATCATGGTGCATGTTAGCATTATTATTGGTATTATTTGTATGATTGTGATATATATGTGTACATATAGTAGAACTATTCCTCCTTCAGAGTTCTTGTGCTTCACATCTGAACTGAGGAGAGAGATCTGGGTTCTGTTTATCTCAAGGGTCACTTCCTTTGTGCCAGGAAAAGTACCCCATAAGGGATCAATTAAGTACAAACTTTGTGCATTTAAGAGAAACCTCAGGGAATTAACTTAAAGTCGATTTCTGATGAGCTTACCATTTAAGAACACAAATAGGAAGACTCCATATGCTCCTAATATCAAAGGTTGTATCTTGTTAAAAGTTTACTGCACCTCATGTAGATCCAGATAGCTAGGCAGTGACTAAAGCATAGGCATATATTCAATCAAAATTGCTGTTGTTTTTACAAAAAATACCCTAGAAGTGGACTAGTTGTTAGAAAAAAATTACTTTTTCATGCACAGTGCAAGCAGATATGCCTAGTGTGGAACCCTTGAGTTTTAATTGCAGTTTTACTGCCTGAAAACCACAGGAGTCTTTCTTTCTTGCTCTTCCATCCTGTAAGATGGAAGTGGCATTTGACCCACATTTGCTCTATGTTAAGTGTTATGATGGAAAATAAAAATATGTGAGTGGTTTGCAAATGTTATTATTACTTAAGTAGTGCTGTGCATTATTACCATATGATTCATTAATCCTCTAAAGGATAACTTGCTTTCCACTTACACACTCTGTAACCTACTACCAGGATACATCATGACCAGATGGCAATTATTTTTTTAAAGCTTTATCTTGGGTATGAAACCAAATAATTTATCATAGATGCATCCTGTGAGTCACTAACCCTCCTGGAAACCTTTTTAGTTCAGCTGTAGCTCTGAAATAAAATTTCATTCAAATCACTGAATCAGCCAGGTAAGACTCCAAATCAAAACTAAATAAAATTAACTCAATTCTCAAAAACATTCTCATTTGACTTTAAACAACTATAACTTTACTTTAAAAGCATTTCAACTATAGAGTATATAAAGAGAAACATCACTTAGGATTATAATTTTGGTTTCCCAAAGACTCTTACAAAGGTCGGCATCATGGTTAAAAAAAAAGTGAAGAGATGGCTGTAGACACTGCTTCAGGGGAATATAAAGATAAATTTAAGAACTAAAAACTTAGCTTGAGATTCGACATTTTGGCACCACATTTTTTTACCACAGTTTCTTGCTGTACATGTCAAGAGGGATGCAACAGTATGAAACTGTTGGATAAACAGTACAAATAAGAAAAAGAGCACTCAGCTGAGTTTGTCAGCATTGTGCATGTATTAAAACCTGTATTGATCATAACATATTCAAGCTATTTTTTCATTCATCTTTTTTTCTTTGATGCATTTATCACTTTTTTTCTGCTATCTGTCCAGTTCTTGTGTCACTTACGTAAAGTGCTGGAGACTCTTAACGGCCATTAAAGTCAGTAGAAACAGAGCCTCTATTTGTCCTGCAGGACCAAGTCTTTCAGTATCAATGCCCCAGCTTTCTGGTTACAAAATGAAGAAATACGTTCTGCCCTTCAACAAACCTGCTTTTACCCTCTGCATGCCATCAGGTCATGATTCTGTGTGGTTGCCAGGTGCTATATTCAAGGCCGCTCTAGCAACTCCTCCAAACTTTAACGTGTTGATCAGAAATCTCATGATATTAATCTGAGCCTCAGTAGGTCAATTAGGACAGTTGTACATCTAAGATAACGCAATATGGGAGGTTCTTTACGGAGCATTCCAAGCTGATGTTGCTTCTGTAAACTTTGCTGTATTCTTCTCTTCCTTCATGTAAAATATAACTGTTCTTTTTATCAACGAGTTGATCAGTGCTACAGGTAGATCCATTAGTGAAAGTAAATAATGTAATCTTGTTGCTAATATTTCAGGCCTTCACTGAAAATGTAAATATCTAACAGTGAAAAAGAAAGCTTGCTTGTTGGTGCAGGCTGGCATGAAATTGTTCCTTTCCACTGCTGAAAGCATTTGCATCTCAGTGCACACTAACCCTCTATTTTCTTTTCCAATGCCCTCTAGTGCTAATTGACGATTTTGTTACTAACTGAATATGCAGGAAATGCCTACCAGGAACCGAAGGCTTTTAAAATGAATAAAGTTTCTTGCTAACTTACTACTTATTGCCAGCATTTTGGGCTTCATTAGTAAGCACATGTCCTCCTCAAGTTAGCTGAAATTAATACTGCTTAAAGATGACTCAGAAAGAGTGGGTGTAATTCCACACATTCAGATTAAAAAGGTATTGATGAAGCAGAATTGTTTGCTGTAGATATAAATCTGTAGGAAAGATTTTGCAAAGACATGAAAATGAATGTCAACACCTAAGTTTTTTTGCTGGCTTGTTGTTCTTTTCTGGCAATTTAATTTGAAAAATTGGCTTATTAGGCCTATTTTTTTTTTTTTTTTAGTTACCTAGAATAGTTGAGTAACACTGCTGTCACACTAGGAAAAAGTGAAATAAATATCTAACTTGCGCAACATTTATAGATTGGCAGTACAGATTTTATTGCTTTAATAGTTGCTACTCAAACCAATAACTAATGAAAAGCAAATTACTTCACTCCCATAACAGACTAAAATTACATGCATTTCATTGTCTCAAGAATAAATTCATTGGATGATACGTTTTGAAGCCAAATACACAACCTAGATAGGAACCTAGAAAGATATGAACTGATTTTCTTTTTTAAGTCAAAAAATAAGAATTTCTTATAAAAAATGCCTCTGAAGTGTAAAGGGTGCCTCAAAAGCAGAAAATGGTTCTGTGAGGAAAATTATGCAAAACAAATCTAGGGAAATATATGGATAGAGGGTAAGAGAATCACTGCTGGAGTGAGGAAAAATTCTGGGTGGCTTATTCAGTCAGTTGTTTAAAAATGCAGAGCAGAAATAGGTTTCTCTTAGCTATTTCTATGGTTTCACTACCTTAATGTCTGAAAACTTCTCCTTTGCTAATTTTTCCCATTCTGTACCTGGGGAAGTAAACCAGAGAGGGCTCCTATTTAATTATGGCTGGTTTTCAGAAGTTCCCCACTGAAACCTGAAGCCTAACATTACTTGGGTTTCTGCTGGTACAGCAGTGTGCTGCTGGATGTGCACACAGCGCTTCTCAAGTTGCAGTAGTACTCTGCTGCGCAGTTTCTGCGTGAGCAATGTGCTATCACAATTCAAGACAGATGTCCTCTGAAAGTGCTAAAGGGCAGGCAGAGACATGTATAATCAATACATTCCTAGATTGTTAAACCAATTTGTTTTGTCATTCCAATTAGTATAGCAATGAATTATGCATATTACAGGTTCGATTGTCTAGACTTAGCTTTAATCTTCACTAACCACCAAACTCTGCTGTGTCTGAATTGTGTTGTCATTTTCACTCAGGAAAATGCATTCTGGGAGAAGAGTGTTATCCCTTGTTACCAAAAGCAAAAGGCAACAGCATCAATGTCCTCTGTCATAATGCTGAAAGTTAGTATATCCATTGGTGGGAAATTTGACTGATCAATGTGATAATACAGATTTTAAAAGGCCATTTGAAGCTTCTGTGCCCAAGCATTTAAATAAGTCTTCTGATTCCTGGACCCAACAGACTGTGCCCATTTCCTTTGAATTTCTTACATTCTGTTACTTCTATGTGACTTCAGCCTGCTCTTCTAAAGAAATAGTCTTAAATAGTGGCAGTCATCAAGTTTTTTGCATAAAGGCTTTTCAGACTTTATTAATTTAAACTTGCGTTAGAGGCCTTCAAGGCATGTTCAGTAGTAATTTTTTTTTCAATTGCTTTTGCATTGTGTTTATTTCCACTAAAATATCTCCCTAGGCAGGGCTGTGCTCCTGACATATTTCAGACTTCAACTCTCAGGGTTTGGCCTCTCTTCACGTATATCTCCTGTTAGTTTTACTGTTGCATGTCACCTTGCGCATAAGCCAGGCTGAACATAGCAAAGACCCAAGTAAACCCTTGGCCCTTGGCTTTTGAAGGAGAAGGAGACAGGTTGTAATGTGTGGGAATGAAGAAAGAGGCTGGCTTCATCTGACTTGTTCTTCTGTGGAGAGGCCAGAACAGCTTTTGGAATGCTTCCTTATTGTGGAGTGGCATCTCTTCAGTTTAACCTGCTATTTATTTGAACCAAATACTCTTCATTATTAGGACCAAATTTATTTCTTGTACACATACGCATGTAAATAGTGTTGTTAGAGGTGAAAATGAAGAGAGACACTGGTGTCTAGTGAAATGTAGTAACCAGTCTTACAATGAGGAAAAAATGTGATCTGTGTAGTGTTGAAATTGCTTCAAACATCAACAAGCAGTGCTCACTGTTTTTTCCCTGTCACAAATCATCTTTAGGCAAATAATAAGTATGGGTGTTCTAGTAGAACAGTTGACTATTAAAAGTCCTAATAGACAATGAAGCCATGATGGAAACATTTCTGTTTGAAGTCCTAACATGGGTGAAGATGGCCGGGCATTAAGTACAAGTTGCTCATTTTCAGACAGCCTGTGAACAGCAGTGGTATACATTACCTTTTTGGCATGATTCCATTGCATTGGTTAGTAAAATGCTTTAGTGTTACAGCCTAGCAATTTGATTAAACAGAACTGACTTTACCACACAGCCATAGTATAGTGGATTTTAAAAATCTCCCATTTGATATTGATGCTATTGTGAGCATACACTATGTCATCTTGGAAATTCTGATGTAGTGCTGAAAATTAAAGCACAGGCCTAATCTCCATGGCTTATATTATTTATAAAGTCTGGTTTAGTGTATCTTGAACTAAAGGATCAAGCTATTTGTCTGTTTCTATATCTGTTGTTTATGGGCTACTGACCTTCAAAATATCATGGCTTATAAGACAAGACAGTGGCTTATATAAGCTGATAGACAGACAAATAGATGGGTTTCTATTAATAGGCTGATTGCTGTGACTGAAAAATTTACTTATGCAAATGAACAGCCTTATCCTCTCTGCTGAATTAATTATTAAAGAAGAAGAACAGAGACTGAGACACAGTTTTTCAGCAGAGGTATTGCTCAATGTTTCCTGATCTTCTGTAGGACTGTGCCTGTCCTCCTGCAGCTGTGTTCTTCCTGGCTCATGGCCATGAGCTACGCAGGCTGGCCAGTCCCTTTCTCTGAAGTCAGGAGAGTTTCACTCCTGCTCCTTATTTCCAAGATAGAGGCACAGTATCCTGGAAAGCCTCCTGTGGGATTTGTTTGAAACCAAGCACCATAAATTCTGTCCACTGCATTCTTTGGTCAACAGAAAGGAGTCAAGGGCCTTTCTGAAAGCAGCAGTGAAGACTTCAGGAATTTTGTTTCTCCAGATTGACTGAAACAGCATTGGAAGGTGATGAGGAAAAATAATCTGGCAGCCCTAGTTAGTTTGGGGTTAAATGAATCAAAGTCAAGCCTTGCTTGCTGGGCTGCTGCTAGGCAACAAGTAACTTTCTGCATTCAGAGGTTCCCTACTAATTGATTCTTGACACCATTCCCATTTGGTTTGTATAAATAGAGAGCTGTTGCTGGGGGAGGAGAGGAAAGCTGGGGTTGCCGGTGAGCACATGGCGCTGGCACAGCCTCACCAGATGGGTTGGATGTGCAGAGGGTCACTTCTCACTGAGGAAGGGGTTTAGTTACTGCAGAGGAAGGTAACCACTTAGGATTAATATTTTTAAAACAATACTGATGTTAAGGAGCAAAGAAATCTACAGGAGCCACATGAAATATTACAGTATGTTGGCCATTTAATACGTGTCCATTGAACACATGTCTTTCGCATCCGTTTGTTCCTTGCTTATATGTAACTGACCAGCAAAGGAATAGGAAGCAGCATTTCTTACACGGCTAATATTTGTCAGGCTGGCACAGTAAGTATAGTGTCAAGAGGATATCCTCCATGTGGAAGCCTAAAAGCATGCATAGGGGACCACTGGAGCAGAGATTTATGGGGGCTGTAGATAAAGGGAGAGTCAGACTAATGGAAAGAAAGCAAGCCCAGCAAGTGTCTGGTGTAAAAAATCCTCTTTTATTGATGGCTCACTTCTAGAGTCTTTATTATATTGGCTCTATGCCTAACCCTGATAAGATTTTACCCTCACCACCAACTGCAAGACTTGCGCATTTTAAAGACTGTTTCATGAATTAAACTGTTGTTCCTTACAAATAAAATGTTTTTTGTTTTGCTTTTCCTCATACATTATTTATTTCTCAGCTCTTTCTTCTGAGAAATGAAAAGCAGAGTAGGATGAGTACAGAAAGGAAGAGAATTAAAATGGGACCTTTCAAAGATGATGGAAAGACCATGATTGTTTTTTTGACAATGGTGAAAATTCCCTTTCATGACATGGAAGTAATTGGCAGATGTTACACATCTATATCCAGCATGCACATACTAAAACTTGCATGATTATCTTACTTTACTTCCTTTTTGGCATGACAGAAAAACATGCACTATTGGATTATTTCTATGTATTTCCATATTTTCTTGCAGACATTGGGGGATATTTCTATCTTCTTTGGCATCCTCTCTGAAGTCTGTATGACAATGATGCTGATACTGTGTTGCTCAGGCTATATGTTTCTCTATGCAGCTGCAGGGGCGGTGGGTGAAAGGAAAATGTTTTGCAGAAATAAATCGGTTCTGATACATATTGAGTGATAATAGAGAATACTTTGGCTTTCGTCATTCATTTCACTTAGCCAATACCTTCAAACAGGGTTTCATTATTATGTTGAGCAAGTTGTACTTAATATTTAATTGTTAATGACCATATTTATCCCCTTACTGGATGAGATGGAACTATTGCCAGTGAGCACTACACTGTATTTTTTATAAATGGTTTCATTTATAAATCTGTAGCTATTCCATGCATATTTGCACATTGGAAAGACTGCATTAATATATTCTGGCATGCTTTCCAAATATGCTGCTACTGCACTTTTTAATATCTGATTACCTCTCACTACCTTTCTTTTTCATTTTTATCTTAACAGTGACAAAATCTATTTAAAGAGAAAATCACTATTTTCTTTTTTATTAGAGTTGCAGATTGTCTGTGTAAGGTACAAGACAGAAGAAACAGGAGACCTGACCAACAGATATAATTTATAAGTAAGTGTATCCTTTTTATATTTTAATAGAAGAGCATTCTAAAATTATTAAGGCAAATTTAAATCCTGACCTCTGCTCTTTGCAATTCCACGTGCAACAGGAAAAGTGAAATGCTCTACCCAAGAGAGCAATCGGAGCTGAGAGGAAACTCAAACTAATGCATCTGTCCCTTTTTCTTTTTAAATTGCACCTAGTTCTTTCTTGATGCAACATAGTTTTGCTGTCATTTCATACAGGCTTCCAAGAAAAGCTGAATAAGGTCTTTCAAAAAAAACTTTTTTTTCTTTTAGATTTAGACCCATTTTATCTCTAAAGTTATATAATAATATGTATTGCAGATAATCTAATTTACACTACCTGGTTAGTTATTCAGTAATACCTACCAGTTGGATCAGTACTCTTAAACTAAGCTTTTTCATATAACAGCCTTGCTGAATTTACCCCAATTTCTTTGTAATTTTGGAATATTTAGGATTCACTGTATATTACATGCTTATGTGGATGGCAATGCCAAGTCACGCTTTGTGGAAACGGAACACATGACAAAAAGCCGGTGGGCTGCTAAGTCCCGCATGGGAAACCTCAGAAACCCTTCAGGGAGTTACAAAGATTCATCTCCAGTGTAATTACCAGGACTCCTTAGAGAGTTCACAAGAGACCAATTAGTCACAGTGTGTGCATTCCCATTGCAGTATTTTTCTCTCTCATCTTTCTACTACCATTTGCCACTTTTTGCGGTATCTTTTCAGTCTTTACAATCAAATTCGCAAAGCACAACATGGCTATGATTTCAACACAAGTTAAAATAAACTAAACCTCACCCAGGAGATGAACATGAACACCCCAAGCATGCTTGAAGAGCCAAAGCACATCTTCACAGGCTTTAAAAAAAGGATTTTAATCTTGGACAATCTTTGGCAAGATTAACTAAAGAGGAGACAGTCACTGTTGCCAGTAACATCTTGCATCTGTTTGCTTTGCTTTAGGAAAGAAAATACAATTGCTACATCAATTTTGTCTAATAATTCTTTGTTAAATATTGTTTCTGTTAAAGGAATAATTATTTATTTTATTGTTCTTATTAAAATATTGGTGCACTGCAAAACTTAATGCTAACTTAAATGTACCAGAGAAGTTTTTAGCTCCCCTTTTAATATTGAATCTTAAATAGAAAGTAATTGCAATGATGACTTTGAGTAACCTCATCGTAATGAAGGAATTGTGATTATCTCAATTTGTAATTCTTACAAGGCAATCATGTAATCAATAATAATACCTACTGGGTTCTAACATCACCATGTAGACATTATTTATGACTACTTGCTGGCAAAGCAGTTACTTCATTTTCCAAGCCAAGTTGCAGTGAAAATTCTGGCAGCAGTCAAAGAAGAACCTCCAAAAATACGTATGTGAAAAAAAATAAGATGCCAGTCTTTTAGGTATTATTAATAAGAAAAGACAACCAGAGTCTTAAACTGCTACTTTTATAAATCTCTTTACACTGCCTCTTGTTTTGGATTTTGGCACTAAGGCAAAGAAGGTAAGGTGCTAAAGTAAACAATCTCCTGCTTTAGACCAAGATGCTCCAACATAAAAATTTTTTTTCAGTACTACAAGTTCCTATTTAATTGCTGTTGGAGAGTCTTTATTTAATATAGAAGACTAAAATCTATATATTTGTGATCCTTCAACAGTTTGCTGAAGACAGCAAGGGCTTTGCTTTCATATTCAGCCTTACCCTGCCTGCCTGCTATTGGTCTCAGTAACACACAGTACTGACAATATGTCCTCAGGAACAGCCCCAGGGAGCTTCACCTTGGGTATCTTCATGAAAGATACACATGAAATGCAAAACATGAAAGACAGGTTTCCTTGTGCCCTGTCACTGCCTATACAAGTGACCAGGAAACCCTCAGGGAAGGGCTATCCAGCCCAGCCATTCCTGAGAGAGAACACAAGGGGTTCTGACCTCTGCTGACCGGATAAAAAATATGGACTCAGGGTGAGGGGAGTACCCAAGGTGTGAAGTCAGACCTTTATCTGTGCTCTTTTTGGCTTGTGCCAAGAAAGACTGGGGAGGCTGGTGCTATTATGGGTGCTTGCTGGCTTGCATGCCTTCAGAAATCACATTAATCACATCCCCGCAGGCAGCCAGGCTTGCCCCCATTTCCTGATGACAATTTTCCTCCTGTTGTCAAGCTCATAGTCAGAATCATCTGTCTATGAGACCCTTTCCAGAGAAGATGCTATCCTGCCCAGAAGCCTTGCAGCTACAGAGATGAAACTGACTACAGTGAAGACGGAGTAGATAAATATTTCATGCATGCTGCAACGTGATCTTTGAGCAAACCTTGTTTCATAAAAGCAAGAGAAGGATGAGTCAACAACTGATTTTATAATCAGTTTTGGAGTTTTGTAAAGAATTGTTTGTTATTGGAGTAAGAGTATGATTGTTTCAGTCTCATATCCAGCATAGTAAAGAGATATTTGAGGCAGAGTCCCTGGATGTTTTAGAAATCTCAGGAGCAGACAGGAGGGCCCCCACAACACCAGAACAACCACTAAAGATTCATGGAAACTAGGTGCATATGGAGTAAAGAAGAACAATATGTGCCAAACCAATGTCTAAATGTCTAAGTTTTGCCAGGCCACAGTAATAGGAATGACACAGTGTATGTTGTGCAAGCCTAACCAAATGCCTCATGGGCAGCTAGGGGAGATCTCACATCTGTCCACCTCTTCTTAACTCTGTTATAATTTTCCTCGTCTTTTAAATAAGAAAGCAGGACATAAACTCTTAAAGGAGTAATGCTGGTGGTCACTACAGAAAACACACTAAGACAAGCAGAGTGACTTAGAGTGGATGGAGCTGTGCAACAGCAAATGTCCTCAAGGTAGAAAAAACAGGCACTAGTAAGTGGAAGGAGGAAAGTTAGCAGACAAAGGAGTTTGATTCCTGAAAGTTTAAAAATGAAGTTTCATTCTGAACAGGGTGTTGATTGGCTAGTTTTGGGTTGAAGAACTGGTTTTTGAAGTGTGAATCTTTGTATTTGCAGCAGAATTTCCAGGCTACGAAAAAGTAGTCATTGTCTGTGTTTACTGTCACTGTGTAATTGTAAAATGTTACCTATCAAAATGTGTGGGAGATGAAATATCTTCAATGGTAATTTCCCTTGCTAAAGAGAAAACTGCCTTTGCCTTGCCCACTAATCGTCTGCCAAAAAGTAGTTTGCATTGGAAATGTTCAATTTTTATGCTAAAGCTACTTGACAGTAACTGAGATTTCAGCACTTGGACCTATATGAGCACCTCAGGAGGAATTCAGAGTTGTCTTAGAGCTGTGAGAATGTACAAAATATTATTTTTAAGAAACAAGGTTGTCTGTTTTTTTAAGTAGGACAAAACCTACCCACATACTGTATAAAATAATCTAAAGCTCCTTGTAACACTGGAGATAAAATCAAACCTTAGGGCCTTAGTCTCTGCTCATTTCCACCATGTCTAATAAAGTCTGTAAAACTACAATAATGTATAAACATTTTAAAAGAATAATAACCATTGTATTGAGTGCTAAATACAATTATTAATTTAGGAACAAATAACTTGTCTTAATGAAAAATAATTAAATGAAAAATATTTTTCCTGTGTACCATTGGGATATAAGAGTTACAGTTGACAGATATAAAATATGCAGAGAGAATCACAAAAATAGATCATCCTTGGTCGTGTTCACATTTAGAAAGAATAATAAAGATGTTGATAAGGAAGGTTAAAACGCAAAGGAAGATTTGTTTACATTCTTTCAGGAATTTTCCTGTGCTTTTTCATGTGTTAGATGTTCAAAGTTAGGAATATTAAAATGGCGTAAGAACATACGTCAGTACTGAATCAGGTCACATTCACACCTGATGCAATGTCTTGTCTCTAACAGTGCTGTAGTGATGTTTAAGGATAAATAAAAAAAACAGCAAGCATGTAGCATACGATGGTTCACAAACATGAAAGTGACTTTCTTCCACTGCATAAGGGTCAGTATATGTAAAAAACTATATTTTATTCCTTGAATAATGTATGAATATTTTATTCCTTGAATAAAGTATTAGAATTGTATTCAGAGAAGTAATTTGTCTAAGATAAAAAATTCCCACTAGGTAACAAACACTTTTATTTATCAAACACCTGTTGAGCTGTATAAAATATGAATGCCATTGTTTAAGAAAACAGGTATACATGAAAATTTAATATAAGTCACAAACTATCATTGCCATTTCTTTTTATTCCCATTATTGAGGTTGAGAACTATTGAATGAAAAATTCAAGCAATAGTAAATATCTTTATAATACTAAAGATCTCACCATCACAAGTATCTGCTTTCTGTGAATCTTCCTTAATTATAATATAAACTGAAAGGATGATATATGTTTGTATTGAACAGAAGCAAGGGATATTGCATAAAATAAACTGTGGCTGCCAATATAGTCTGTCTCTTATTTTAGGTTGTTCTGCTCAGGGCACATCAGCTCTTCCAAACACTGTAACAGAAATTACTCCTGCTGGCCTGGTACCCAGAGAGGTATGCAAGGAGAGCATCCTTACAATCTCTGCTACTGCCTGATTCTCTTCTGTTGCCTGCAGGGAAACAGCCTTCACACTCAGCACACAGCTATGGATCAAAAAGAGCCTCTCTGTACAGGAAAACTTATCCCTATTTCATGTTCACATCACGTCATGTACTCAGCTGGATCTGTTTTATGGTTTTAAGAGATTTTAATAGGTACCTCACCCTATTTTTTGACTAGGTTGATCCAACAGCTAAATCTAATAACTGTTTGTAGGTCTTGTCTCCCTTTGCTCAGCAAAGCTCCACCAATCTGCTAAGTCTGTTTTCTACTAATTTCAGTATTTACCAAGGTTTGAAGCAATACCCATCTCGCAAGAGGTTTCACCGCCAGGTCCACTTGTCCCCACCAGAACAGCCATTGAGGATATTTTGGAGACGAGGTATAAAAATGGAAGGTATTGCTCTGAATCCCACAGCAAACAGGTTATGTGTAGGTTCATTTTGAATTAACAGACCTTTTACCTGGAAAAAAAAACAGCTGAATAGTAGTGCTAAATTACTAATAGATATCCCTGATAGGCAGCTAATGGAAGGAGACTTTATTCAAACAGGCAGTTTGAATAAATGTTGTTTTCTCATTAAAAAAATAGCATATTTCTTCATTTTCTACAGGTAAATTAGTATTTATCTAATAGTAACAAGTCTTTAAATGTATGGAAATGAGAATGAAAAGCAAAAAAATCTATTCAGTAAGTAGGTTACATCTGTTAAACAGTTAAACAGTCCACCTTGTCATCAAAACATGCCATTTACTAATTTCAGATTAAATAAATAAATGACTGCCCTGTTGCTCCTGAAACATCTGTTTCTGTTGTCAGAGCCTTATGTGAGCATCAGTCCTTTATTTTTATACAATAACATGTTCTTAAGTTGTTCTGAAAAGACAGTGAATTGTGCAATTGCTACTTTTAAAACAGCCAACCTTGTTCTTGAAAGAATTTGCTTCAAGGAGCATAGGCAATGCTTAAGGGAGCAGTAAGTATACTACCTGGTTTCTGAACCAAGGCTACGTTGCAGAGTTAATTTACAGCTGTGAAAACATTAAGAGGCCTGTTATTTATCCACCATTAAAATGATATTAATTTTAAAACATGTAAAATATTCCTTTTTTTAATTATCTGAAAGCATATCCTTGTTGAAAGACACATCACAAAGCAAAGTGTGCATGCAGCAATAGTATTTCATATAGTGATAATATTTTGGTTTATATAACATGGGGAAAAGAATGATTTCATCATTATGCATTACTTTCAGGACAGAAGCTGTTCTTTGGTCATTTTATGAGAACCTGTGCTTTCTCTGTCTAAACAGCTATAGGATTTCATAAAGTTTGAGTGCTTTGGTAGTTTCCTGAAGAATTTCTGAGATTTGTGAGCATACTGGAATTGACCTGAGTATTAGAACCTGACTAAGCACAATATATTCTATGCACAACAAATACTAGCTGAGATAGACTTCTAGCAAAATAAGAAAACTGCGATGCCACTGTAGTATATCAGGCTGCAGTAAAAACTCTGGGAGAGACTCAGATGATGTAGAGGTGCTGGCTGGTAGGAATAACGATTTTGTCAAAACTGATGCAAAGGAAGTGTAAACAGCACTGATAAACTCCCAGCGCTGAACAAATCTAAAACCACTAAATCTGAATTTTCTTTTATTTTTTTCTTTTTTCATGGCCTTATCCTCAGAATTCATTAATTCTGCAGAAGCCTCTTGCTTGTGCTCATTCTCTCCTGCAATGATGCAGCATAATTGTAAATGCTTTTGATCCAGGGTTTAGCTGCTCATTTTAAGAGGGATCTAACGTGAGTTAAAGAGTGAAAATAAATTACATATTGTCATGGCAGAAAATTTTTTACTGGCATGCCTTCCCAAAATGTAATGATTACTCCATATTAATAGCTTGTACTCAGCTATTATCACTGAGCAGAGCTCTTCTGAAATGATTGCCAATAATCTCATTTACTAGCCAAGGAACTGGGTTTTTTTATGCACCTAAAGATTTTCATATAGCAGAGGTGGAATTTGCTTTCCACAACTTTCGGCTGCAAAATAAGCAAACATTTGGTATTTTCAGGAGTACTTTTCACAGACACTAAAGCTTGTCCTTGCTCCCATATAAAAGTCCTCACTCATGGCTTGACTTTGTGAACGAAGATTTGGGAAGGGCTTTGCCCACGCTTACTACAAACACGCTGATGACTAAAAGGCCAATGTGAGATAGGCAAATATGGCTGCAAAAAGCACAGCGAAAGGTCCCTTGGGTGGTATAGGCGGGGCGCGATTCTTTCTACGTTGTCTTTTCTCCTCGAGACTAGTTCTGCGTGAGTTCTCAAAGGAGACAACGGCATTGTGTATGGTGTGTCTCCAAGTCTCCCGATTGGAGGCCAAGGTGGACCACTGATGGTAGTCAATATGACCAAGACTAAGGTATTGTTTCAGGGAATCCTTATATCTCTTCTTTGGGGCACTTCTCTTGTGGCTACCGGTGGCAAGTTCACCGTAAAACATGATCTTAGGGAGGTGGTGATCCTTCATCCTAAAGATGTGCCCTGCCCAGCGCAGCTGCAATTTCAGCTTCAACACTGGTGACCCCTGCCTGTTCGAGGACAGTAACATTTGACACATAGTCAGTCCAATGGATGTTTAGAATTGTACGGAGGCAGCGCTGGTGAAAACATTTGAGGAGTTGCAGGTGATGGCGGTAGATGACCCATGATTCAGACCCATATAAAAGAGTAGACAGTACAATGGCTCTATCGACACTTATCTTTGTACTTTTCTTCAGGTGTTTATTGCACCAGACTCTTTTATGGAGTTTTCCGAAGGCTCTATATGCCTTTGCTATTCTGTTGTCTATCTCTTTGTCTATCATGGTATCCCAGAAAATAATACTTCCTAGATAGCTGAACTGCTGAACTGACTTAAGCTCTGACTCGCCAATGGTAATGTGGGGATGATGGTAATCTTCTTGTGGTGCAGGTTGGTAGAGAACTACTGTCTTCTTCAAGCTGACTTCCAGCCCAAAAAGCTCAGCCGCCTCTGCAAAGCAAGATGTTAAACGCTGCAGAGCTGCTTCTGTGTGGGCAGCAAGGGCATCATCATCAGCAAAAAAGAAGTTCACCGACAAGATCATTTAGGGTCTTAGTGTGGGCCTTCAGTCACCTTAGATTGAATAGGCTACCATCAGTACAAAATCAAATATAAATGCCGTTTTTTTCATCGAGGTCTACCATAGCCTTTTGGAGCATCATGCTGAAGAAAATTGTGAATAAAGTTGGTGCGAGAACACAACCTTGTTTCACAGCATTGGTTATTGGGAAGGGCTCAGAGAGTGCATTGCCATATCAGACTTGGCCTTGCTGTTCCTCATGTAACAGAATAATCATTTTGAGGAACTTGGGGTGACAACCTAATCATTCCAAGATCAGCCACAGGCCTTTTCTGCTCACAGTGTCAAAAGCTTTGGTGAGGTCAACAAAAGTTATATAGAGCCCCTTATTCTGTTCTCTACACTTTTCTTGCAGTTGTCTGAGAACAAATACCATGTCTGTGGTACTTCTATTAGCTCTGAAACCACACTGACTTTCAGGTAGAAGTTCTTCTGTGATAGCAGGTACTAATCTGTTCAATAGTATTCTTGCAAGAATTTTTCCAGCAATAGAGAGCAGAGTTATACCTCGGTAGCTTGAGCAGTCTGACTTTATACCTTTTTCTTATACAGAGTGATGATGATTGCATCACAAATATCTGATGGTAATTTACCTTGTTCCCAACAGCGCATAACTAGCTCATGAAATTTAGCATGAAGTGCTTGGCCTCTGTGATTTCAGATTTCAGGTGGGACTCTGTCAACCCCAGCTGCATTGCCAGTTTTCACCTGCTCTATAGTCTTAAGAGTCTCTTCCATGGTAGGGGCTAAATCCAATTCATGTTGTAGATCCAGAATCAACTGGATGTTGTAGAATATTCTGGATTCCTTCACCTTGGACTACACGGTTAGCACTAAAGAGTGTTTGAAAATGTTCAGACCAATGATTCAGGATAGAAATTTTATCTGTAAGAAGTGTTTGGCCATCTGCACTAAGTAAGGGGCTTTGAACCTGAAATCTGGGTCCATACACTGCCTTCAGAGCCTCATAGAATCCTCTGTGGTCACCCAGATCTGCACATAATTGAGTCTTTTCTGCTAGGTTGAGCCACCACTTGTTCTGGATGTCTCAAAGTTTCTGTTGGAGTTTGCTACATGCAAGATGAAAGGCAGCTTTTCTTACATGGCAAAGTGGCTGAGCGAGGTGTGCTTGATGAGCAGATCTCTTCTTTGTCAGCAATTCCTGGACCTCCTGGTTGCTATCGTCAAACCAGTCTTTGTTTTCCTTTAAGGAGAACCCAGTGGATTCTACGGAGGACTGCAGGATGTTATTTTTAATATGTTGCCAAAGCACTTCAGGAGAAGAATATATAAGCTGGTCTTCAAGCCTAGTTTGAAGGTTAGCCTGAAAGCTGTCCCTCACTGCAGCTATTTGGAGGTTATTAACATTGAGCCTCCTCCTCGGAATGCCGCCCCTCTTAGGTTTGGGCTTGAAGCAGAAATTAAGCTTGCAACGCACAAGGCGGTGGTCTGTTTGATATTCTGCACTAGGCCTCACTCAGGTGTGACAGACAACACGAATATTTCTCTGGCACACTAAGACGTAATCAATAAGGTGCCAATGTTTAGATTGAGGATGCATCGAGGTTGTCTTTCATCTGTCTTTCTGCTGGAAAATAGTGTTGGTGGTGGTAAGCTGTTGCTCTGCACAGAACTCTAGTAGGAGGTGACCGTTATCATTGCAGCTGCCAATGCTGTGCTTGCCTAGTACTCCTTTCCAGGCTTCAAAGTTCTTACCTACTCAGGCGTTGAAGTCACCAAGGATTATGATCTTATCTTCTATAGGAACTTTTTGAGTGAGGTGACACAGGTCGGAGTAGAATTTTTCTTTTTCTGCAGGGTCAGCGTGCAGAGTTGGAGCCTATATGCTGAAAAGAACAACATGTTTTCTATTGTGTAGTGGAAGATGTAGGGAGATAACACAATTGGAATGACCTATAGGCAAATTTTCAAGTTTAGAGGCTATGGAGTTTTTAATCATGAAGCCAGCTCCAGAAAGATAGCTTTCAGTTTTGGATTTGCCTGACCAGTAGAGTGTATAGCTGGCACCATGTTCTTTAAGGCTACCTTCCTCATGAAGGCAAACTTCACTGAGAGCAGCAATATCGATGTTAAGTCATGACAATTTGTGGGCAATTAGTGCAGAAAGGCTCTCAGGATGCCCGCTGTTCTCTGTATCAAGCATGGTTCTGATGTTCCAACATGCAAGTGTCAATCTGGACACACCTTTAGAGGCAGGTGTATGCCTTTGTCTCTTTGTCTTTAATCGACCGCAACAGAAGATGCCTGTTGGCCACGGCTAGCCAACCAGGTGGAGGGGGAGATGAGCTTTGGTTAGGCCACCTTTTCTAGGCCTCTCTCCATATGGAGCAAGCAGTGCTCTCCTTGAAAAAAAAGCTGCTTGGTCATTCCAGATGTTGCGAACAAAACTGTCATCTCCTGGGTCAGTCTCGAGCAACCCGTGTCCTGAACCTCCTGCATGCAGGGTTGGGTCTGCGGCTTCCAGTGCACCTTATCACCTGTCGTTTCGTCCCTGAGTTGTTGTTCTACTGCTGCAGGCCTGGATTTCCATTCTTGACCAAGATGCTGTCATGTGTCATCTCTGTGGACATGAAAAATCTATCACTATTGCCTCCCACAGTCCCCCCAGCAACCCAAGGGACAGTGTTCTGACAGCATGTCTTGGCATCAAATATATGGTACAGAAAATTATCTTAAAAGGCACATTCAAAAACATATTAAAAATCAAAAATATCAAAATTTTATAGAAAGTAGCTTACTTACTCTTTTCCCAATGCTATGTACTTTTCAAAATAATTAAAAAATGGTAAAAATACTTTTGAAAAACTGAACAGTTTAACTCCTCTCTTAAAAATGTTTTGATATTCCAATCGTAGATCTCTTTGCTCAAAAAAAGGAGTCCTTTTTTTTTGTGGAGAACAGGTGATCTTGAACTTCCACAGAGCAGCCAGGGGCTGTTTTCACCCTTCACAGCAGTTTACAGCCATCCTGAGTCTGCTCTGAATGTCACATGCAAGCTGCCTGTGGTATTGCACACTGAACAGTTTTATTACTAAAGTACAGTGTGCTTATGCCACATCTGTCTTCCTAACCCAACCATCTAACCCTGTGCGAAGGGATAAAAAACCCCAAAGGCTTAAAAGAAGGTGACTGGGCAGAATGTAACTAGAGTGAAAGCATAGATAACAGAGTGTAAAACAGTGTCTGGATAAGTTTTCTAGGTCATCTTATGTGTCACATCATAGTGAAGCCAAAAATAAAGCTTATTGTGCCTATACCAAAGATAAATATGTATATATATGTGTGTGTGTGTGACTCTCACAGGTGTTCTATTTAGATACACCTATGACCGATTATGTGGTATCCAATTAATTTAAAGATGACTTAAATTCATTACTCTGGTTTTTTCCATGTCTAATGCAGTGACAAGACTCTGTATATTTTTCTTTTTAAAATGTTGCAGTTAGAGAATGAAAAACAATACCTAGAAAAAACTTGCATTTATGTAACCTATTTGTATAAATATCCATCTTGCTGAAAGGGTAGCTGCAACCATTACGTGGAAGTGCTTGGATTAATGCATCACTAAGGAACAATTCAGGTGTTAATGAAACACTTTCTTCTGCAAATGTGAAGAATAAGGTGGTCAAGTAATTTCAAATGAGTCAGTGAACCACCTACACTAAGTACGAGGTCAGCAGTCTACAGGTGAAATACTTATAAAAGCTTTTGAACTGTCTACACTCCCTAGTGCCTTCTATGAGCATAAAGCAAAGAAAATGTCACATTTCATCCTTTATGACTGCGAAATGCTTTTAAAGTTAGGAATTCACTTAGTATAGCACATACATTTCACATTTTAAAATTTTATTTTATTCCTTCAGATGTCAGAAACCTGTATTAAAATCACAATCTTGCAAAAGTTGTACTGAATTTAATGGGATAAAGCCTGTTTGTAGATGACAGGAGACATTATATTTGCCTATTCATTTTGGTTTACAATTTGGAGGTCACAGTCCAAACTAAGATAACAAATCCAGACTTTATCCAGCCTCTGTTCAGATACCTTGAAACAGATTTTCAACCCATCACATTTACCCCTCCATTTAGGCATGGCTGAATACAGCATCCTGACTGGTCTTCTAGGAAGCTCTTTGGTCCAGCCCACATGCCCCAAAGCAGAAGCAGCTATACCCTTGTGTCATTCCTGACAGATGTTTTTGTGTTGAAAAACCCAAGTGGCAGCAACTCTACAATATCCCCAGGCACTCTGTTCTCATGTTATTCTACTTTTGCCTTTGGAGTTTTTCCTAAATATCTGATCTCAGTGTCCCTTGCCACAGTTTAAACCCATTATTTCTTCTCCTACCCTCTATGGAGATAGAGAATAGATTAATTACTCTCTTTTTCCTTTCATTCGTCTTTTAGATACCTGAAGTTAGTTATCATACTCCTCCTTTGTCTTCATGGCTAGGTGTTGTTTAGCAGCATTACAAAATGAGGAGGTAATATTTTATGGTAATATTTATGTATTTATTGTCAAGGGAATAATCTTTCTACTGTATTAGTTGCCATCAGTATTTGCAATGGGATTATGTCAGGAGAAATGATAATGCTGTTCCTTTTTGTAGTTCTATGGGCATAAAAACAACAAAATGGTCTAATGGGAACAATTGCAAGAGAGAGAACCCTTCAGTGAATTTTTGGGCTGCAGCTGGCTAAGAGTGTTCCTTACAGTTAAATATTACTCCTTGTCTATCCTGATTGCTGCTTGTAAAACAGCATGGGAAGGGGAATTTGAGGGATCAAAACAAAAAGTAAGGGCAGTGTTTTGCATGTGAGGGTGTGGGAGTGTGTGTGTGCACAGGGGAGGATGTTCTGAAAACAGTCTTGAAGATGTTTTCTGCTGCATGCGTATAGTCATGTCAAGTCTTTGTGTCACTGGAAAAGAGGATAGTTACAAGGAGAGTATTTGTTTCTACTGGTCGATTCTGTGGCACCTGCACAATTTCTTTGCTCTCCCACAGTACAGTCTCCACTTATTTTGACTTACTTGGGTACCTTTCAGATGCCACTGGTATCTATAGCCTCTCATCTAGGACAGTACTGTCATTACTCTCCTTATGTTTATGTTACAGAGCTCATTCTTCACATCTCTTGAAATTTAGAGCCAGCTATATGCTTCTCTGCAAGTTGAGTCAATGAGTCTTAACAGCCTTACCTTATCTAATTTATAATTGTTATTACTTAATAATCTTGAAAGTAGTAAAATTAAAACGATCATAATCAGCTTACAGAGATTAAACTCAGATGCTCAACGAAGTATTTCAGTAACATTACATTACAGAATATAGAGGTTTATGTAATTCTTTCTGATATACAAGTACCACAGCAGCATTTGGCATTTATAACAACTTTTAGAAGAAATTTTACTTCCAGCTAATTTGCAAACTGATGCAGAGAGATGCCAGAGCTTATTCCTGAATTTGGAAGTAGGGCATGGGCTGTTGGGATTTTAGAGAGCTAATACAGAATTGAAAAACATAATCATAATTTAGACAACTGTCTTCTCCTCTCCTTTAAGGGGAATAATAAGTCGCTATTAAGTCTATGTGGGAATTACATGTCTCAAAGGAGAATGCCAAAAAACTGCACACAGAGGCTACCTGAAAGAAATGCTTGGCACAAATCCATTCTCAAATCAATCAACCTATCAATTTCAAAGCCTTCATAAGAAACTGCATCTACACTTTGCAAGTACCTAGAGTGGTAAACCTTCTTTCCTTCCTTCCTTCCTTCCTTCCTTACTTACCCTCTCTCTTTCTCTATTTAATTTTCTTTTTAATAATTAAGCGCAGATTTACAAGGGTTTTAGTCACCATCTCTCTCAACCTTGCCTCCCACTGATTCCCCACATGTTCTCAGCACAGAACTGAAGCTTCTTTCCCTCCTGCAAATGAAACATGCCAGATACAGGGAGCCAAGCAGCGTCTGTATGGCTATGCAACAGTTGTGGGACTGGTGCTCACCCCTGCCACCCCATACTGCTCATCTGTTCTATCATGCAGTCTGACCTGGCTGCAGTTCCCCTTAGTCCTCATTTGCAGTAAGGATCTGTGTGTCCTTTCAAAAATGGATGGGATCACTGTAGCTCATCTTTTGCATACCTTGGGTTGTACAAATGCCCTAACATTGTATGCTTCATAGCACCCAACTTTGACCTAGTTTCTTCATTCAACAGTGAAATTCAAAAGTTCATCTTCCTTCAATTGATTCTGCTATTGCCAAAATATCTGTAGCTGTTCAGAGCTCAAGGATCTGAGGCCACTGAGGGGCTGCATCTACCATAAGACCTAAATATCTGCTCTGTGATTGACCATTGTGATAGGTTTCTCACTTGTGGTAGGAACGATCATTAGACAGGCTGCATATGAGAATCAGAGAGTCCTTGTGCTGAACCACATCTGAGTCCTGAATTGTCTTACATCAGTCGGGTGGATCTGTGAGGTGCAACGTGCCAAGCTGCCAGACAAGTTTCTTCTTGTCATGGGGATGATAATCTCCCCTAGAAATTTGAGGTTGGTAATTGGATTAGATGGCTTCCCATGCTGAAAAATAGATACTTACTTACATTCATTTACAATATTTAGGTTTGACTTTTGCACTTGCCTTCTCATATTAACTCTTAATCTAATCTCTGCTTTTTGTACATGCCCCTTTTAACTCATGGAGAAATGTTGCAGCATTAAAGGCATCCCTCAGATGCCACCATAGTGAAGTAAACATTGAATTATGCAATGATGCATACTTCTTCATTCTGTCTGTGCTGAATCAGTTCCTTGTTTCAAAGCTACTTTCCATTGAGAGTTCTATATCTGTGCCTGTGTCCCAGTACAATTTGTAACTCAGGAAGCATGTGTATTTATGTGGTTCTTGAAGACTATCTTTTTGTCCTAATGTAAAATTTTTTCCATCTATTTTCCATTTATTTTCCATCTATTTTTCATTTTCCATCTATTGCTCAGAATGCAAATGGTGATGGAAACTTGAGAATTCCCATAAAGACCCCTGATAACTGCATTTGACTATGTTGCTTTCTATAGCAGTATATAATGGCATCCTAATAAGATTTTATGGTTAATCTTTCATGGTAATTATGAAATTTATTTACCTAGCCACAGTATGTTTGAAATTGTATTTAAAGACTCATGCAGTATTTATTCAGTCCCAGTAACCATTTTACTCTCCACACAGCAGCAAGTCATACTCATAAAAATAAGACTCATTTTAAACTATTGCCAGTGCACCGCATAAAATTTATGAACTTGGAAACATGTTTAATGTCTGACTGTTTCTTATTTCTCTTAACCAAATAAAATGAAAAACACTATCACTAATGTATATAGTCATCTGTTTGAAAAAGGTCTCAAAGAAGTTAAAGGCCTTTCTTAAACTTCATCTGGTCTGATAAAGACCGGAAGAAATAACAGTTTATCACCAGATTTTTATTTGATTGTCTTTGTAAGAAGCAAATGTTCGGAATGGGGAAGTCAAAGTTTTGTTGCTCTTGGTTTTATTAGACTGGTGCTAGTCTAGACCTACAACTTGTGTCATCGTTAGCAGCCTGTGTATTTTTCTGCCAGAAGTGTCAAATTTTAGAGCAGCAGCCTAACAGAAGCAAGTAGTCCATTAGTCCTCACTAAAGTTGAAGGTCATTGCTATAAGACTTTGAGATTCATTTGAGGTCAGCTGAAGTTCAAGCATGTGTCTGAAACACAGCAATAAAATCAAACTGCTGCAATGGTCTATAAAGTCCTGTGACTTGGAACTTGACATTTTCTGGTCTTCTACCATTATTTGGATGCTGAAGCCAAAAAAGAGTGACTGTAGCTTGCAGAAGGCAGCTGCTTTCTTCCCAAAGGGAAAATGAAGAAGAAATAACTGCAGATATATAAAATGATTTATTTTTTTCTAAATGTCTACATTATCAAACAGAAAAAAAGGAAAGAAGCACAACACTGTAATTTTTTAGCTATGCTGTTAGCTGACCTGAAAAAAGCTCAGTTATCACTTTCCTTTAAATAAAATAAGCCATAGAATCCATGGGTCAAATATCAGAGGCAATATCCAGCACTTTCCTGTACAAATGTGCATATTTGAG
Organism: Pezoporus wallicus; assembly: GCF_028554395.1. Taxonomy (NCBI): domain Eukaryota; kingdom Metazoa; phylum Chordata; class Aves; order Psittaciformes; family Psittacidae; genus Pezoporus; species Pezoporus wallicus. The sequence goes on from NW_026640488.1 coordinate 3,340,610, forward strand.
ACTTACGTACCAGTCAGAAAAAGCTTTTTTCCTTTCCTTCTGTGATGAGCCTCCCACTGTTGCACGAGAAACATATTTGATTTCAATGTGCTTTTGAAGCTACATGCAGAATCTGTTCCTCCTGTTCTCTTTCTCCATCTCAAAATTCCCATGGAGTCTGCTGTAATTGTTCATCAGACTTCCCAAAGCTACATTTAATGTAAGACAGCTCCATTAAATATCTCTCATCTATTGGAAATGAATCTATTATATAATCCATATATAATGCATGGCTGATTCTAAATTAATAACTGTTTCCATTAATAACAATAAATTTTACTGTAATTAGATTCTTTATATTATACAAAGAATTTACCATCATATCATATCCTCGCAACTGTTCATGTTAGTATTTTTAAAAAAACAAACTTGATTTCATGTAGATAACTGCTCACTGCTAAGGGCAGAAGCCTGGAAATGAGAAGAGTCAAACTTTATTTCAAGTCAGCCTCTGAATTTTTTAATTTTTTTTTCTTTTTTTTTTTTTTTTTACAGGCAGGTGATTAATATCTATGCCATAATTTTACAATATGTAAAAGAGGGATAATGATGCCTGATGACCTCTGCGAAAGTGTTTTGAGTTTTTTTTTACTGGAAATATTATTGCTACTGCTGTTCAAGGAATAAATCTATCCCATGGAACTATGGAGAAGCTTCAAGGGACAGGGAACAGCAATGAGAAGATTTTAAGAGTCCCAGACAGAAGACAAGTTAAACCTTCATAATTTTGAATCCTGTCTGGATGTTACATATAAGGCATGAGAAATGAAGTCACAGATGCCTTCTCTATGCTCACCAAAGGCATAGGTAAATGGGATGCAGGTCTTTCCTCACAAAGATGTGCAAGTGAAGAGGATATTACCTCTTTTGCATTGCTAGAGAATATTTTTTGTTCCTTGGTTGCTGAGTTTCATTGACCACAAGAGAGCTACAACTTTCTGTCATTTGCAGGTTCCATCACCTGTGCAAATGGATCTGATACAGACCAAATACAAAAACCAGATCCCTACTGCCCCTCCAAAAAAAACCCAAACAAAACCAAAAACCCAAAACCCCCATAAAACCATATGTGAAATAGAATCATAAATCTTCAAATGTCATGATATAAAACTTGAAGTTAAAAACAACTCAGCAGCATACCTCAGCACTGGACCTGCAGCAGCATATCTTTAGGATTTAAATAATCTCAGCAGAATGAGATAATACTAAGCCAGGTAGGTTTTGAACTTCCTTTGGCTTGCTTTGCACAAGTAGCAAAGGAAATAAAGAACTATGCTTGAAATTTGTATTTCTTCTTATTCAACATTAAGCTTCTATATGGTTCACCTCTATGCAATCATAGAGAAAACAATGGAGTCGAATGGAGTGACATAAGAAGTGATGGAGGCTCTTTACAGCGCGTGGAAGAGTGAATAGTCAAACTGTGAATAGGCTGCAAATATGAAGACCATGCAAAAATCCTTCTTTACTTCAAAAATGAACTTTTTAAAAGTAGGAATCTGGTACTGAACCTGCCAAAGGAATGCTGGTTACCTAAAAGAGTTTCATTTGTTCCTTCACCGTTTGGTTTTTTTAATCTGCCACCTGACAAGATGTTTATCCAAAGCAGAAAACACTTGATGATGGCATTGAGTAAAGAGTATTGGCAGTGCATATTGTGGAAAGTATACAGATATATTAGGTAAGCAAATGGATAGATTTTCTAAGAAGCATTCAATACAATTAACATTAAAAAAAGAAAAGATGACCAATTTTGCAGATTAAGTATACTTACTTAATTTTTATTTTCTGTACAGAAATTGTGCAAATACATACCACAGGCATAGACAGGCATGATGGGGAAATTAATTTCAAACATAAGCAATTAAAATAAAACAGTTTGGGGTTTTCTTACTATTTTTACATTTTTAACTTCCCTGAAAAAAATGCAGATTTGAACATGCTACCAGCTCAGTATAACAGTTAGCCTACAATGCATGGGAAATCATGAAGTCTTTTAGCCTTTCCACTCTATGTTTAGCTTCTCCCACCATTTTGAGAAAGATCTGCATTACTGGTATTAAAAGCATACTCTTATTAAATTGTCTGCTTGTTCTATTTCCACATCCTTAATATTATCAAAAGCAAAGAAATAGCAGAAAATATCTTTAGCCTTAAGGCTATAGCACTGATAAAACCAGCTTGAATCAAAGCCTTTGAGACTCTTCTCATTTATTTCAGCAGACTCTGTTTGAAGCACTATATCCAGAAAGATCTGTATAGCTCTGAGTGACAATCCTTGTCACAACAAGGTTACAGCACATATCTGGCCTCAATTCTCATTTTCAATGAGTAAGAGAGGCTGAATTAGTCATTCTGACTCTTGGCATCCATCTTCACAGGGAAGATACTAATACATAGAAAGTTTATCATGGACATACAAAAAATGCATATATTATTGCAGCTGCAAAAGTGAATACCAGTGTTAAATTTCTGTACATTTCCAACGCAAGCTAATCAGTCTCAATAAAATTATCTTCATGTGGCTACATTGCATGAAAGGGCATTTTTCCAATAGTTAATTGAAATCTAATTCTTAACTGTGATGAGAATATTTTTATAGAAAAAAAAAGCTGTTTTATGAGTGGGGGAACTAATGGAGCTGTGTTTCCAGCAGATTTGTAGCTTGTCACTTTACTCCTATATAAAAAAATAAGCATAATCTCAGGTCACCTTCTGATGCCTTTTGTAACCTTTTCTTCCCAGGATTCTCTGCTTCCTTTCTTATTCCTTATTTATCTTTCCCTGTGCTGTGCTTAGATTGGGTTAGAATTATTCACAGTGGGTAGGCATGAGACATTTAATCAGCTGGCTGGTATTAGAATGAAAAGGACTTTCTTTTGTCTTTCCTGTCTCTCAGTAGATCAGGAACAGAACCTGCTGAGATCACCACCCCTTTGGGTGAAATTGGTTAATATATTTAGAAATTATTAGAGGAGGACAGACTTACGGTCAGAGAAGTTTAAATAGATATCTCACTATTCCCCTTCCACACCAAACCCAGAGCATGTATGTCATAATACATCTCTGTGTTGGCTCACAATAACTTAGATTAGTGAAACAGCTGTTGCAAAGCTAATGCCTTTCAGCAGAGCAATATTGTAGCTAACGCATACTGTAGTTGCATACACACTGCTGTATCTCCAAAGCTATCCTTGATAAATTGGATTGGAACTGGAAGACAGGGAGTATTTTTTCTTTGCAACTGGGCTGTGTAAAGAATACTGTGGAGGTATTGCAGCACGCAGGTGTCACTAGCATTACCACCAAATACAGGACTCCACCTACCATCCAAACACCTGAGTGACCTCTCTCTAGCAAGGTCAAAAAAAATCATCGAATTCTTTCATTTCAATGCATTAATTTCCAATTAGGTTGTCTGGGGGGTTTGGGAGGTTGGTTTTTTTTATTTGTGGGAAGCCTGTATGATGACTATATATGATGCTAAAATAGCAAGTATAAAAATACATCTGTTATACTTCCAAAGAAGATAAAGAACTTCACAGGTTCTGATAATCTGGTGTAAATGAGTCTCCTATCACTTTCAATTTGACAGGGTAGTTCCACAACATAATATTAAAATAAGCATAATGGCAACTTTACTAGCTGCAGTCTTTCTCTCCACCTAGAAATTTTCTCTACCTAGAAAAAGACCTGGGGGTGCTGGTTGACAGCAGCTTGAATATGAGCCAGCAGTGTGCCCAGCTGGCCAAGAAGGCCAACAGCATCTTGGCTTGTATCAGAAATAATGTAGCCAGCAGACCCAGGGAAGTGATTTTCCCTGTACTTGGCACTGGTGAATCCACACCTTGAATACTGTGTTCAGTACACAGAGGTGCTGGAGTGTGTTCAAAGCAAAGCAACGAACCTGGTGAAGGCTCTAGAACACAAGTCTGATGAGGAATGGCTGAGGGAACTGAGGTTGTTTAGTCTGGGGAAGGCTCAGGGGGGACGTTATTGTTCCCTACATCTATCTGAAAGAGGCTGTAGTGAGGTGGAGGTCAGTCTCTCTTCCCAAGTACCAAGTGATGGGATGAGAGGTAATGGCCTCAAGTAGTGCCAGAGGAGGTTTCAATTGGATATTAGGAAAAGTTTCTTCACTGACAGGGTTGCCAAGCATTGGAACAGGCTGCCCATGGGAGTAGTAGAGTCACATCCTTGGAGGTTATCTAAAAGACATAAAGATGTGGCACTTAGGGACATGGTTTAATGGTGGACTTGAAAGTGCTAGGTTAACAGTTAGACTTTATGATCTTAAAGGTCTTTTCCAACCTGAATGAGCCTATGGTTCTAAACTTGCAACCCAGGACAGAATGTTTTCAAAACTCTTCCAAAGGCTGAAGACAAGGACCCTATCAAGTACTCAGTAAATTAGTATGACTGATAATCTAAGTCCTGTTGTTGGCATCTATAACATTTACTCATTTTCTGAGAACATCGTAAGAGCAAAGTCAGAAGAGATTCTATTTTTCTGTTAGAGGAGTCACTCATGGGTATGAAAGCCTTATGTGCCTTCTGCCTTAGCTCATGCATGCCTCGTGAGCATAGCCTGCCTATGTTTCCCCAAGTATGGAATGTTAGGAGGAAGCCTGGGAAGACAGAAAGGCAAGTCTTCTATAGTTACTGGCTTATCTCACCCCGGTAGTTAGAAGCGCCTTATGGCTGTGTCTAAGATGATTGGAAGAATCCCTGTGTGTGTGTGTGTGCTCTGGACAGCAGGGACAGCCAGGGAAGCAAAAAATGTTCTCTGGTCTTCTCAGTGAATCATCACCAACCTCACATACTTGCAGATCAGACCATGAAATGGTTCTCAAGACTTGATCTATTTTTCCCCTTGGTGACTTCAAATTACAAAATCTTGAATTTTAAGCCTTTTAAAATTTGAACAAAATAGGGGCCTACAAGGATGCCAGAGAAGGACTCTTATCAGGGACTGTAGCAATAGGAAAAGGGGTAATGGGTTCAAACCTGAACAGGGGAAGTTCAGGTTAGATATAAAGAAGAAGTTCTTTACTGTGAGGGTGGTGAGGTACTGGAACAGGTTGCCCAAAGAAATGAAAGTGCTCTATTCCTGGCAGTGTTCAAGGTCAGGTTGAACAGAACATTGGGTGACATGATTTAAGATGGGGTGTCCCTGCCCATGGCAGAGGGGTTGGAACTAGATGATCTTAAGGTCCTTTCCAACCCAAACCATTTTAGGATTCTATGGAAATCATAAAGCTTTAGGTAGGGGTGGATGGATTATTTTCCCCAAAGTAGTTATAAGCAACTATGATGCAGAACTTCTTCCAAGCTTCTTGTAAAAGGCACCTTTGGGCTAAGATCAAGCAGAGAATAACTTTGGAGACAGCAAAGGACAAACTGAAACTTCAGCTTTTACTGGAAAATTCTTTTACTTAGCACATTTTATTATACGGTGCGTGCTGTTGCAATCACTGTATGAAATGTCAGCTTTGAGACATTTGGGAGGTGCAGGTGGAGAGGAACATTTCATAAAACCCATAAATAATATTTTTCATCCTTTTTTGCTTATGTGTTATATGCTATAGGATTACCCATTTATATTATTGTAAAGTAAAATTATAAAATTTCAATTTTATTCTGAAATAGACATATCTAGCCATCCACTGGTTAATTAATGTACATAAGGGTAATAGGATTGAGAGCAATTGTATGCAGTATTTTTGATATTTAAAAGGATGGAAGGCTGGATATGCACAATTTAGTTCCCTACACTGCACAAGAGCCATTCTGTTTCAAATAAATCATGAAAATAATGATAAGGTTTGTATGTTGTACATTACTTTGTACTGAAAAATGTTGAAGCATAATTCAAGAAATGTGGAAATAGTCTACTATATGTGCCCAAGGAACAGAGTTCTTCAAATTCATTCATCAGACTTTTATGCAGAATGGCAATTTTTCAAAAATGTCAAGAAAATTCATAGATCATGACTTAAAATTTTCCAGATCACTGCTTCTTTATGGGTAACAAATACCATCTTAACCAAAACCAGAAAAAATCTCCACTACTTCGAAGCTACTGTGGGTGTAACAGAAAAATATAGACAATAATGTCAATTCTGCTAGAGGACTGGTTAAACCTCCCCAGTTCTCTGACTCAACCAGGCAGCAATTCAGAAGTGAAGATCTCTAAATTGTGCACTCTTGTCTGCTGAAGTGGTAATCGTATTGCAGCTGGGTAAAGATAAAGCATAAAGTCATGTTCGAGTCCCAAGGGAAAAAAAGTAGTTTAAAATACTCCCTTAGTTTCCTTCTCACATTTGCTATTGGCATAGCTTTCTGCTGGCTTTGTATACCTCATTCTTAGTTGGTCCATATGTTATAGATGATGCCTGGGTATTTATCAGGAGGCTATGGATTCCAGAACGGAGTATGGGCTTAAGTGTAGGGTGAGTGCTTCAGCGAACACCTTCAATTTCGGTGGTGAAGCGTCTTGAGGTCCTGACAGATCTGTAGCTTGGCAATCAAGACTTGAGGGTAATTGCCATCTCTACCATGCCATATGGAAGCTACCCTCAAGCAGATCCATACTTCAAAGAATTCAGCTGAAAACCACTGCTTGAATTATTTCAGTTTCATCAGCAGCTGATAAAAAACAGCTCACCAGAGTATTTAAAAATGTTCTCATAGATTTGGGCTCAAGATCAAGTTTGATTTTTAGAGTGGGTTAGTATATTTTTTCCTTACAGTGTTCAACTCTATATACTGTGCTTTTCATTAACTTGGATCAATTAAATATATGTTTTGAGCAGTAGCAGTCTGAAGTTGGAATTATTTGGTTGGAAGGTGGCCAGTGTTTATCTTCCTACGTTTTAGCTGGTGGATGTTGATGAAGCATTTTTACTCTATGAACAACTCATCTATTACTTTTTTCTCCTTGTTCTGGGAAATGTGTAATAATGAAGCCTGTATGAGGTCAGTCTCATAATTATAGCTATCACCACAATCATCCATTCCCTGGATACTTTATTTCATATTCTGCAAAGCCAAAAGTATCTCCAAGGCTAAAAACTACTAATGGTATTAGCCAAAAATCACTTAGTACCTGTCAAATATCAAGGTCTTTGAAGTAAAAAAGTTTGTCTAGAGCTAAAGGCAACAAAACAACTGAATCTTGTAACAAAAGATTATTAAATGAATTCCTTGGCCATCACATATGATGGCTGAACAGATTTCTGCCACTGAACTCTAATAAAACCACAAAGATTTCTGAACACTAATAAAAATGTGACAAACAGCTGATACATCCAGTTAAAAAAAATCACCTGTTTTACCATATGAAGCTTTTTTTATATAGAAAAAGTTCTAGATTTTGACTCAGAAATGTGATAAATTCTTAATCTAAACATAATAATAAGTCCTGACTGGCAACAGAAATATGTGGCTAGACACAAGTGGCTGGGAGGAGTTTTCCATTGTACAATCAGTTATCTTTTTTAGTAGGCATAATATCCTTGTTTCTTAACTAGCTATACTGAAAACAAGAAAGTATCACCCTTTGTGGAGACTTTTACTTAAGTGCCTTTACTAACTCAGTCTGAATGTTGCTTCTTGTAACTTTTAACCTCTAGTCTTGGCTAATCAGCTCTAAACAAAATCACTTACAGCTGAGTGGATAATCTATGTACACCTTTATGTTATTGTAGTACAAACCTGCCAGGAAAGTTTTGCTCAAAATTTCTACTGGGTGTCTTGCTACTGGAGACTGGAAACAAGTCATTAAATTTCTTACAAGTGAACAGTGCTGGATGATAAATGTAACAGATAGGTCAATGCTTCTGTACAGCAGGTAAAGAAATTACTAGACTGCTAGCAGAGATGTGGAAATTATATTTGAAATAAAAGAAAATTCTAAATCTGCACAAGTATTATAGGCTAATGGCATGTGAGACAAGGACTGTGCATGGCAGTAAAATTTTTACCAAAAAAACTCATCCACAAAAATCTTTCTCCAGAAATGAGACAGCCAGAACAGACTTGGTTTTAAAGTCAAGCCAATGGCTTGAAAACTGGGGAGATGTATATTAGTCACCTCATCCACGAGGCAAGTGAGTTTAGGTGATGGGAAATAAAATTGTATGACAAGACGAAAGATAACTCGCTTGTACTTACAAATTTAAGTGCATAAGGGGAAGATGGTTGTTGAGGTTCTGGCAATGTATAATCTGTATTTTGGTGTGATTCAGATGTCTGATGGTCTTATCTGTTGGATGTGAACATAAGGTAAACCTTCTCTAGGTGCCAATCTTCTATTGTGTATGGATAGTCCAGTTTCACCAAAACATTTTTAGACTAATATCCTACAATTTCCATAAGAATACAGGCCATAATATTTAGGTATTGAATTAATGAAAGATATGTGCTTAGAATAGACACTAATAAATATTTTAAAACATCCTGTGGCCCTTTAATTTCCCTGTATCTAGGAATAGCCTGAGTATCGCAGGATTAAAAGGAAAGGGGATGCTGAAAATAAAATACAAGAACATTTAATGGCTTAATCTTGTATTCTCTGAAGCTAATTACAATATTCCAGGTCACATGCAGGATTAGTTTTTAAGAAAAGCATAACTAAGAACAGAAATGCTCTTCAGATGCTCCAGTTAATGTCAGCTCTCCCATAAGGTAAACGTGTAACAGCCAACAGACATATAATTTTGCCTTTAAAGAGATATGGGATTCCCTTAATGATTATCATTGTAAGGTTATATCTTATTCTTTTTATACATTGCAGATACCAAAAGTATTTTTAAAAAAAAATCAGTTGTATCTTTTAAGATGATGTTTCTTTCTCACTTGCCTCATCTTTTTTTTTTATGTTTTTCCTAAGGAAGCATATTGTGTTTTGAATATATAAATCCTTTAATATATGTAGCAATTATAGACAGGGAAGACTAATGTAGCTTAATGCAGTTTTAGCAGTGCTCAGATGAAATGCAGACTTCAGGGAGTACCAGGAAGCTCCAAACTCTTTAATGAAACATGATCATATCGGATTTACATTTTTCTCAGTGGTTGTAGACTCATATGAGAAATATTACCACCGTAAGAGAGATCAATTGATATATACACATTTTATTAAGAACAGGAAAATATTGATGTGGCAAATTATTTATGCATTGGACAATAAAACAAATTTCGTGGAGAAGCCAAGTAAGTTATGACTTGGGATTAGTCTCAATGCTAAATTCTGGGAGTGAAATGTATAAATATATATGTATATAAACAATTTAAAAGGGAGGTGGGGAAGAGTAGAATAGACATGCTTAAGATGATTGCAAACTAAAAGCACAAATGTATAGGTAATTTCTGCTTCTTATGAACAACCTATCACTTTTGTCTGGTAGTGTCTTTGAAAAAAATCATGCTTTCTTTTTATCATGCTCAATTTACTGATTTTTCTTAGATTATTCTTATTTATATAGGCCAAAGGAAACTTGCTTTAAATAATGCAAGCAATAAACATATTTCAGGATTTACTTGCAAAAAAAAAGGAACAACACTGATATGATAAATGTCATTTCTAATGTAGGGAAAAACCTAATGAGAAATATGGCTAGTCATTCCTCTTTACCACATCTGCACTTCATACTTCATAAAAATGCTTTCAAATATAATATGCTCAGCATTGTTTGAACTGTTGTTTTCCACTGCACTTTTCTTAGCTAATACTACTAGATGAGGTATTTCATATTCTGTTTCACTTTGTTGTTATGCAAAAAGGCTTTCCCTTAGGAAAAAAAGACTTTCTAAAGTACAGCACTTGAGAAGCATATTTAAAAAAATGTGCTTGCTCTTGTGAAAGTTCTAAAAAAGATAAATAATTTCTTATTCCTTTGAAAACCAAGCCCTATTCTTCATAAGAAAACAAACTAATTTGTCTAAAATGTTTGACTATATTAATTAACTCTTTAGTATTGACCTGAGGAAGCATATGACTGAGACATACCTGAAAGAGAAGTTAGTGTTGCAGAGTAGCTTCAGCTGCAGCATTTTCTTTGGTTTTAAGCCAACAGTTTTCAGGAATGCTTCTTCCAATCTCTAGGGAAAAATTGGCACATTTACCTGTGATGTAAACTATAGGTACATGAAATATAATAATGCCAAGGACTCTAAGAGCATTGACAATGTTAAAATTGAATCCTTCAGATCACAGGCATGAATTTGACAGAAATTCAGTTTAACAAACAAAAGTCGCTTGTGTTGTTAGTGTCTTGCAAAGTGTCATGCGTTCCCAGTTTCTACAGAACAGACATGCATAGGATTATGCATTCATATTGGACAACATTTAAAGCTAAAGGAGTAAACATGCATGGAAAATGAACCACCTTTCTTCATCTCCTCCCACTTAGACACATATCCTCCAGTTTGGAAGATCAGATACACAGTATGAGATGTGAAGGGTGACGCCTGCAATGCGGCTGCTGGCCGCAGCAGCTGGATTCTGCAGAGAGCTCTGAAACTCTGCAGCTGCCAATTCTCTGTCATTCTCAGCAACAAATTTTCACTGAAAATTTATTCTTTTTTCCTTTGGAAGAGGAAGAGGACCCTTAAGGAAAGCAAAGGGTAAGGAGACAACAAAAGGCTAGAGATGTTTGCTCTAACATCACTCTTCAGCTCTATTCAATCCTTTAATAGAAGCACTGTTGAGAACTGTGATTCATCTGCAGCCGAGTAGACCCATCAGATACATTGAAATATCTGTTTTGACAAGAATGTTCATCTAAGGCAAGTTATCTGAAGAAATTAATCAGAAGTTTAAAGCTGAGACATGGTTAAGACATCCTCAGGAAGGTGTTTCTGGTGGGCATGAGTACAAGCAGGCAGTCACAGTGATGGTAGTTAGGTGTCGTAGTGGACTATTTCAAACCATTACTGCCTGGCAGTTTTACCAAAACATAGTCATTTAACCTGCAAGTGCCCAGGTGCAAATACGTAAATAAGAACAAGTGGCATGAAGCATACAGTATGTGTGACTTTGTGGTGGGGAAGTAAGCTGCTGCTAGCATCTGAATAACTGCACTTAATTTTTAATCTGTCTGAACCGCAATGAAGAGGCCAAGTGTGGCAAAGAGGGTGCGTGATAAAGGGTTTTTCCTAAGCTGGACTGCTCAGTGGGTCCTGCGGTGAGAAATCAAAAAGCCTTTTCTCTCATTTTACTTCAACGCAGGAAAAACCCATATAAAACACATCCAAAAAAGAGTGTGGCTGTTAACATACAGAAGTCTCAAAGTGAACTTCCCAAGAGGGACAACAGTGTATTATTCATCAGCCACACACAGAGAGGTTTCAGCTATTCAGCTATCCAGCTATCCAGATATTCCTGAATGAGTATCTTTTAAAGAATTTTTAGGTGAACCCAGACTAGCCATTTTAAGCGGCTAATTTGTGGTCCAGTTTGTGTTCAGTTATTGTGAACCCTGCAGAATACCTCATGAAATAATTTTTTTTTTTTCAGGTTTTGAAGTACCAGTTAAATGTAAATCAAGGTATGCACCACTAGTCCTAGCAAAAGACCTTTTATTTGCTAGCTTATCTTGCATACTTTTAAACTCTCTCTGGATTGCAAAAATAACAATTCGATTAGTGTAGAAAATTAAACAGAAATCAAGCAAATAGAATTTCAGTCTTTTGTTATTTTAATATTAAGGAAGTGAAACATAACCACTACACACTAAATCAGTATTGAGGGAAGCCCAAAGATACAGTTGCGAATTGTCATAAAAAAAGTAATAAAAGGTACTCCTGGAAAAATAAAAAGTTAGGCAGCAGATAGATATAGGACTTAAAGTTCAATGATTGCCTGCAATTTTTGCTCAAACTTGCACTGACATCTCATAAAACTCTCACAAAATTTTTTTTGGGGCTATATAATATCTGATGAAATACTAGGGCTTGTTGCTTTACTGAAGATAACTAGTCAGGTTATCTTCAGGACAGGCTATCTAAGACACTGTCTAAATTGAATCCTTTTCCAAGTGGAAATTCAGTGTAACATCCCTTGTTTGATTACAACTGAACATGTTTCAGCAGTAGGCGAAGTTGGATTTGAGTGGACAGATTTACTTGCTTACTTTGGGAAGAAGATTGTGTTAAGATTAGGTTTGACTAGCAATCACTTCTTCTAGCAAAGAAAAATCTTCAAGGGAATAGTCAATTTTTATAGATGCAGGCTTAACTTTCAGTTTTCTCTACAATGTCAAGACCATAGTACTCTTAAAAGCTTCAGTAGAATTACTTCACATTTATATTTGCTTCAGCTAATGAATATTTGGCTGATTTTCAGTACATAATGAATAAAGCACATGATGCATTTGAAGCAATTCGGAATGCAGCAAATGTAAAAAATGGACACTTGTTTGTCTAAATGCAGCGATTCATAGAATGGTTTGGTTTGAAAGGGACCTTAAAGCTCATCCAGTTCCAACTACCCTACCATGGGCAGGGACACCTTTCAGTAGATAGGTTTCTCAAAGCTCATCCAACCTGGCCTTCAAAACTACTGCTAGCAAAGAATGACTGAATGTGTGTCTCTGACCCCAGCTCCAGCCATTGATTGTGTTATGGAGGACATTAAATTACTTCCATTAAACATTTTAACTGACATATTCAGCCTGCTTTTCTGTTTATAGATTAGTCTGAAACTATGTTTAGCATACATAACTAATTTTAAATGATTCAACCAATGGTTTATGAAAATAGATTTTCCTCTAAGCTCTCTGCCATTCCAGCTCTCATCACTATTTCTTATTTGGCACATTGGCTATATACACAATTTAGTACACAACTGGTATAGCTGGCAGTTTTATTTCCATGTTATGTTCTAATTCCAAATCTATAAGAGCTTTTGAACTGAGCAGGTGGGATTTTTGGTGCAAATTCTTGCTACAAAGAAAGTTGCATGTGAGCATTTGTTGGAGAAAATATTTGTTATATTGCAGCAACACAACTGGTTTTTTTTTTCTCTGTGTTTCTTTTCAGGTGTTATTTATATTTGTACTTCTCTTGTACCTGTCCTCCACTCTCTACCTACAGTATGTTTCTCAGACCTGCACGTTTTGTGTTCAGATGATAATATGGTGAATGTCTGGATTCAGTTTTACTTTCATGCACGAGACAGCTAGTTTTAGGCTTTCTAAATGACAGTGAAAAGTGAGGACTCAGCAAATTTCTATGAGGGGGGAATTACTCTGGGTGTGTGAGATTGCTTAATGTATTGTTTAGCAGATTTAGCTATATCCCTTTGTAGAGATTATTTTAAATTAATTTCTGTTAGTAGGAAATAAATTGCAGTGCTGAAAAAGGATACCATGCACATTTTAATTAAAACATTGGATATGGCTGAAAAATTTAATGGGTTTTGAAGCTGAAGAAACTTAACTCATGCATATAGGAAAGAGATGAGAGACCCAAGAACTACTGCTCTTGAAAGCTCAAGTGCCTACTTAAACTCTGAACAGTAACAAACAGACATACATATGTAATATTTATGTTTTCCAGGTAGTGAGTCCTGGTTTTACAGATTGATCTTATTTTTAATCCCCCTCTTCTTTTCCAAGTGCTATATACAATCTCCTGACATCACGAATGACCTTTCATTTGAGAATAGCAAGATGACACTTCAGCCATTTTATCATTGCTCTATGAATTCAATCTGTATGATAAATCCAAGAAAAAAATATTTTCCAGCAAAATGTCCTTAGTGTTTCTCCCTGCTCTATGGGAACTAGACATGCTCTACCTAAACCGAAACATCCAAGTGCTCACTATTGCAGATCCTGGGTTACTTGAAAAGCCAAGTCTGTCCTTACAGAGGATCTGCTACTTTGTACCAAACCCTTTCTGAGAGTTTGGGCAGTTTCATCCTGTTGTTTAGTCATAATTCCCTTGACAAGGCCTTACAGTATGTTAATTTTTAAAGGGCAGGTCTGTAGACACTGAAGTACTCCCATATGTACATGAATGCATATACTGTGGTCCAAGTCGTAGAAGTACACTTATCCAGCAGCACAGAGAGCTCTTGCCAATAACCTTAGAGTGGAATTGCCTCAGACTTTATGGCTGTACTGGCCCTTTCTATGGATGTGACATCAAGGCCACTTAGTAACACTTTGAAAACAGGGGATCATCATAACAGAAGTTCAGGTCAGCAAGGGTTACTTGCATACATTCATTTAATAGAAGCTTCACTGCCTGCTTTCAAATACAATTAGGAGTCACTTTGGTATTACTGACTCTCAACCCTGGAAGTCAAAGAACAGAATAATGATTGAAAGGAATAAAGCTTACTCTTTTTTTGTAGAAAGGCAGCTATGAAACTCTGAGAAAAAAATTAAGTGTACTAACCATTTCATCCTGTAACAGACTTGGACATAAAAGGTACTCAGGATACCTGGTATAGAGTGGGAACCCAGTCCTAGAAAGGTAGGCTTCCCACAGGAGAAAGAGTGGCTTATCTAGAGCTACATTATAGGAAATGCAGGGCATCGAGTGTGTTGGCATTGAGCTGCTGCAATCTGTAAGTATGTTCAGGTTTCAAAGTATAGGTATGTTCCTGGATCCGAAACCACTCTGATCATGAGCTTACCAAGACTTTGTCTTCCTGCAGAAGTGATGCCCCTTACTTCTGCATTTACATCGCATCTTACAGAAGTGCTTAGCCCTGGAATGCTAGGTTTAGTGTTATGACATGTGTGTCCAGTTTTATTTCCACTAGCCATCCTTGTCTCCAAATTTTATCAGCTTCCTTTCTGCTTTCCTTTCAGGAGAGTGTATTAGCCGTTAGCAAGTGCTCTGGTGCTGCTCTGTTCTTGCTCTTCATCTGCCCAGTGAATTATATATATATTCTGCCTACACAGCAGTACACTTTTAATGGAAGACTGCAGCACACATCTAGGTGACTCTATGTAACTGGTTCTGGCTCTTAATGTTAGGTGTTGCTAATCCTGATACTTTTAATAACTGCAGCCAGAGACTAGGATCACCTACTTTTGATTCCAGGGTTAATTCACTATGCTACTAAATAAACATTTGATTATGTTGACTATGCCTTTGAAATGTTTTTCTAAAGTACTTGATTTACTAATTCATACAGATTAGAATCTGAAATAACTTCTTTTTCCTGCTTAAATGATTGTCCTTTCTTAACTGTTTTCATTTCATTCTAAAATGAGCATGCTGTTCTTCTGTCCAAGTTATAAAAACTGTAATTTTGAGCACTATAGACAGACTTCAGCATATGCATTCTTCCAGATATTTTTAACAATGTGACTTTACCTAAATACCCAGTCTTGTCCTTGAGCAATACTGAAAGCAAAAGCATTCTGCAAGAGTAATCCCCAATTTCCTAACAAGAGATTATTTTTACTTAATTTTTTAAATAGCAGGCATTAAAAATAAGTATCTAACAGTGTGTTTAAAATATTTTCTTAGTTCTTTTTAATAACAGATGCCGTTCTCCTTTAGTGATTAGAGAAGTAGCATGCCAACAGAAATAACCTTCACTTGTTGAACCACAAAGGAGATGGGTGATTAGTGAGGGCAATTTAAGCTGACTCAGTGTACAACTCCAAGTGATAAATGTATTGTAGTATTTGTTGTTTTAAGGCCAAGTGATTGGAATAATAGAAGCTATATAAAAAAGACAATGAAAACACTCACCTTTATAAAACTCATTGCTTACAGTTATAATCTACTATTCTTCAAGAAATGTATCTTTTTCCAATCTATACTGGAATTAGTGAGTTTGGTACCAGCTGTAACAATGATTGAGCTGTGTTTACCCAGGTTTGGAAACTAACCTCCTTCTTAGGATCATTGCCTCCATTCCTTTCCTTTGCATCGCATTTTCTAACACTAGGAAAAGAGGACACATAGGTATAACTGACCTAATAGGCAGTGAATGAATAAATTCAGTGTTTTCCTACAAGGAAATACACAGGTCCCCCAGGGAAGTACAACTCCATTAATTTCACACAACTAAGACAATTAAAGACCCAGCTCTACTTTCACTGAAATCAATTTTTTTCCTCTAGCTTAAATGCAGGCTGATTCAGAGCTTGAAGAAGAAAATGAAAATATCCTTCTCTGCATGTGATTGCTTCCAACTGTTCTTATAAGTAACTCATGTCACAGACAAAACCAATTAGAAGTAAAGCTAGTTTAACCGGCTGATTACCATTTTCCAAGCGAAGGATTTGTGCATCTTGTTCAGCATTTTTGTTTCGTAGCCAGTTTTCACACTGTGATCTTATTCATTTTTATCATTAATCTGTCTAGGCACAGGCATAGAAGAATTAGAGGAAGAGCAGGTAGTGTTGTAATTGGAAGCACCAGCTAACAGGTTTGGAGACAGATTCAAATTCATGTCCTCTGTCTGTGAATCTAGGATAGATGACTGTGACCATTTTCCACAACTGCTTCAGCTTTTAACAATTCAGCCCTGAACTATCCTCAAATATGTTTGCATAAGACATATTGGTATAAATAGGAGCAATTTATTTTTAATGAATCATTCACTGTCCAGAGATCCTCATATTATTAGATTATTAGATGCAACTGTGGCTTCAAGACATTCCTAAGTTTAAGTTAAACAGCCCCAAATGATACAGCCCCAAATGATATCTCCCTGTTTTTTTTTTTACCAATGAGCCCCATATGTTCTCAAGTGCATTACATTATATTTGGCTAATGCAACAGTGTAATACGGTTCCTCTGGAAAATTCAGTGGTAGCAAGTGGGGCATACAGTTACCAGGGAAATGGAACATTCAGGTGCTTGGGTGGCCTGTATAATAGGTAGTTCACTGAGAGTATGAATCGTATCTGTAAAAACCACTGGTTAAGATTATACAACAAATTCCAAATCTTTTCAGATCAGTAACAAATCCTCCATCATATTTGTGTTTCTAATACTATTGCAGAATTCAGTAGTGTGTACCTCACAGTTAGCAGATCTTGATGCAAGATTAGAAATCACTGACTGCTTCAATGAAGTTCTGTCTAGATACAAAAATTTCAAGCATTCAAAGGATTAAAATGCAAAAGACAATTTTTCCAACTTAATTATCCACACTGGGTTTTTTTAGAGTTGGAAGTGTTCTGCAAATGTATTCAAAATACATTTTGAAATGTATTGCAAAGTTGAACAACTCTTGTTAGCTTTATCCTGTATGAACATTTTTCCTTGCAAAAGTCATCTAGCTCTAATTTACAGAAAGCTTGATTAGTTTATATCTGTGTATTTTGCCATTCTAGAGGATTTCTCATGTTTTTCAAGTTAGGCACCTCCAAATTTTTTTCATGGTAAAAATCATTGTTATGTTCTTGTGTGTCTACCTTTGTGCTACCTATTTGCAAATAATTTATAACACTATTGTGACACCTGTCTCAGAGCTGCAGAAGAAAAGACAGCTTATGCACAATATGCTATTCACAGACCATTAAAAAAGATCCAGGGCAAGTTCTTTTTCTTTTACAGAAAGTGCCCTGGGCATTTCATTGCCCAGGCAGGTCCAGGTCACTGGCATGTCAAGCCTCCAGAAAGTCATTAGGCTGCATGATCTACTTTGTGTTTAAAGTCTCCTGCTGTGCCACCTTGGTGTTGTAAGAGCAAAAAGTAATGCTTTCAAAAGCATTTGATGAATGTACAAGAGAACTAGTGAATACTTTTCTGAAGAGACCTTTAAAACACTTAAAGGAAGCTTTCTATTAAAAGCTTTGTCAAAGAGGAAATATTCAGGTATATGGTTAAGAAGTGAAGTCAGTGTGCAAATAGATATATTGTTAAAATATCTATTTCCTTTTCACAAGTAATCTTTAATGTGACCTCATAAAAACTATAGTCTTTACTGGCTAAAGTAATTGAGGCAGGTTATGCATTACGAAGAACCTGCTGGAAATCTTAACTGTTATACAGGTCTTTTAATCAAGTTTGGAGTTTGTAAAGCAGCCTACCAAGTTAAATCTAAAATCACTAGGAACAATTTATGTTAACTCATGTAAGTTTCCTGTTAAAGCTTTTATTTAAATAGAGATTGAACTAAGAAGTGAAGCACAGCATATTCATGCAGAAAAACTGTGTTGAGTAGTTATGCAAAAGAAATGAATACCAATCCCCTCTTTAATGTTTTGTTACCTATAGCTATAGCCATCAAAGAAAGCATGGTGAGCAATAAAGAACATAATATTACATGGCTGAATAGAACCATTAATCTTGAAGAACAGTGAAGAACTTCATTAACTGTATATCTTTATATATGACTTCAGCTCCAACATTTAATAATCCATTGGCTGGAGGTTAGAAGCTGAGATGGCAGCAGGCACTCAGTGTAAGAGTAGACTGACAACCATGAGTTTCTAGGGTTTTTTCCACAATAAAATCCTCAACATAAAAATTTTGAGGTCAAGTTTTTTTCCAAACACATACAGTGGGAAGGATTTTTTTTTAATTCTTCCCTGAATTTTTAATTCTTCCTGAGGGGGAGACATGTTGCACTTGCTACACAAATATCATTAAATAGTTGACTCCACACAAAAGAGGAAGGAACAAGATCCTTGATATCAGGCCAGAGAGCATTTTTCAGCCATTCCTTTATCTTGGTGGTCAACTCTAACTGTGGCTCTACACCCTGGAGTCACTGGTAGCCCTGTGGGAGGGGTCACAGGATGGGTCTGAGTATTAGCCAGCTTGATCCTTAGACCTGATTTTTCTTATAACCTTCATATGAAAAAAGCTAAATTGTATGCCAGAGAGCAGTGTTTCCAAGACAGCAGAGATTTATTTGCTCCATTCCCCAAAAGCATGCCTCCCTTACAGGCTGAATTCAGACCATTCTGTAACCTCTAAAGGCAGTAGGAACAGCCACAAAGTAGACACATTTTTGGAACTAAAAAAACCCAATTTAAGTTGATCCTGGAAAGTGCAGTTTAACAAACCTAACACATCAGGCTGAAGAGAGCCAAACTTGTCACACCAATAATACTTTTCAGGTGCTGCTGGTGAAACTGTCAGGCACACTAATTTTGCTGACATTTTCTCAACATCTCAGCTGAAGCATCTGTTTTCAGCCAGCACCATTTGTTACACCATTAAAACTTGAATGCTATAATCAAGCAAAAGGAATAACAATTTTACTATCAGAGATGAAGCTTTCTCTCTTATATCATTAATTACCAGCACATGTTTTACAGAGCATCTTGCAGTGTAAGGGCCTTTATCATTAACTTCAAAACCATGCATTAAAAAGTCAAGAATTCTATGTGGATGTTCTGAGTGAACTTTCAGGAGCATATTTAAGTTTATCACAATGGGATAAAACTATTTTCCCAAGCTAAAAGAACTTTTTCCTTGGTTGTGCCAGATTTAAATTCGCAGGAGTGAAGAAGTCCTGGTGATAAAGTTAACATGTTAATGGGCTTTTTCTTCTGGTTACTGTAGACAATAACTTATAGAAAATTAGTTTAGATATGCTGTTTGGCAGAAAAGCTGCTGTAAGGTGTTAAAGCAGGAAAAAGAAAAAGAGTGATAACAATCACATTCTCCCAAATATGAGGGTAGGTTCTGCCAGCATCTCTTTTATCTCTTTCATGCTTCTGGAAAATGTAGACATTAATCCACAACTAGTGATCACTAAAATTAGTGATGTATGATAGGTCGTGTACCAGGCAGCACTTACATATTAGTGATTGTCCTGGCAGTTTTGCTCTTACTTGTCAGCCAAAGTGGCTGCTTGACACTTTTATGGAAACAGTCTAAAAAAATCTAAAGTGTATTCCTTCACTTAGTCCTCCTGCACCAAGAGCTATGTTGTAAAAATGTATAGAATCATAGAATAGTTAAGGTTGGAAAGGACCTTAAGATCATCCAGTTCCAACCCCCCCTCCTATGGGCAGGGACAAGTTTTCATAGGGAAACTTTTCCAGTGCAGTGTGGTCAGTTGTTAAAAATGAATTTAAAAAGAAATTCAGGACTGGGAGCACAGGACACCCCTGTGAAGGTTCTGGCCTGGATCCCCCTTTATTTTCCATCCAGAACAGATCAAAGTCTCCTGCTTTGTCTCTGCATTCACAGGTGTTTCCATCTTTTATCATTACCATAGCCAACTACCTCCCTCCTATCCCATTACTCATTTCTTCTGTCATTAGTCAACAGCATGCTGGGGAGTTACACCACAAGCAAGAGAAAAGGTGTGAGATTCTCTTTTTCTTCTACTTACTCATCTGCAAATATAGATGTGCTGTTTGCTGCCAAGGTGCACTTTGCTAAATTTTTATTTTTAGATAATCAGTCAGGTTTTTTTCAGCTGTTGAAAGAGCATAAGGTTGATACATTTATTCTATGACCCTGAAGTTGTAGACATATCTAAGTTGCATGCAACACAAACCAAAGAACCAAACTGAAGTAGGAAAAGACATACATGAAGGTTTTTTAGACATTTAGAAATGTTTTCCATTAACAGTTTCTCCTGGCTAATTGCATTGTTTATCATTACTCTTGTGACAATGTTTTACTACAACTTGGTATGAGAAATGAAGTGCTATGTGATTTCTGTATGTTTAAATATTTGTGTATTTGTTATTTGTGTGCTAGAATACATAATACGCTGGTGTTGGTAGTCAAAATTAGCAGAAGAATATTTTGAGTAATGAGATCCTTTACTAAAAATATGACATAACCTTAAACAGATGTAATTTATGGCAAGAACATGGAGATTAGACAATTAATGTAAGCTAACCCATTTCATATAAGAAGGTTAACTAGCAGACAAAGAAACTGAAAATATATGCAATAGTGATATAAAAAACACAACAATATTAATATTCTAATTTATCCTTTTAAGCAATGGATTTTCTGATGCACAGACATATAGAACCTTTTATTGGATTTGCATAACAAAGTTTTGGAGCAGTCTGTGCCTGAAGGACTGCAGCCCTCAGAAGGGACC
Source organism: Pezoporus wallicus (assembly GCF_028554395.1). Lineage (NCBI taxonomy): Eukaryota > Metazoa > Chordata > Aves > Psittaciformes > Psittacidae > Pezoporus > Pezoporus wallicus. The sequence goes on from NW_026640488.1 coordinate 3,361,656, forward strand.
CACACTGGAGCAGTTTGTGAAGAGCAGTCTCCTGTGGGAAGGTCCACAGGCTGGAGCAGGGGAAGAGTGTGATGAACTGACTACACCCCCCATTCTCTGTCCCCCTACACTGCAAGTGGGAGGAGGCAGAGAAAATCGTGAGTGAAGCTGAGCACAGGAGAAAGGGAGGGGTGGCAGGAAGGTGTTTTAAGGCCTGTCTTTATTTCTGATTAACCTACTGTTATTTGGTTGGTAATAAGTTAAACTAATTTCCCCAAGCTGAGTCAGTTTTTCCCATGATGGCAATTGGTGAATGATCTCTCCCTGAGCTTATCTTGACCCATGAGCCTTTTGTTATGTTTTCTCTCCCTTGTCCAGCTGAGAAAGGGAGTGATAAAGCAGCTTGGGTGGGCACCTGGTATCCACCCAGGGCCAACCACCATAAACTTTATGCAATAACCTCAGGCGGTGGTGGCTCTAATGTTTATTAACTAATGGGGCTCTCAACAGAAAATTCAGTAGTAGACTTCTGTGTACATTTGTATATGTGCATGTATGTGCAGATAATTTAATGGAGGTCTAAGGGAATGCTTTCTTGCAAAACAAAACCAGTATAGTTCATTTATTAGTAAGGCAATAGTAACAGGACAGAAATTTAGTTGTGATATTCTGGAAAACACACAAAAAAAAAAACCGAACCAAAAAAATTTGTTAAGCTATCAAGCACTTTGTATTTTTTTTTCTCAGGTAAACTTCCTTTTCACGCTTGGCATAAGTTGCCATGTGCCATTTTTCATGAGCTTAGGGATGGTCAGTGAAATCCCAAAAAGTGCCACGCAGGAATGTCTGATGACTGTGATGTTTCAGCATTTGAGTGGGCTGGTAAGGAGACAACTTGATTTTGGTTTTTTTCTGTAAGAGGTTGTTAAGTCTTGCAACTCTTTACACACCATAACAGATTTGTCTGAAGTTTGTTGTTCTGTTTTGTTACACCACCTACAAAGATCAGGACAGACATACAAGGACTTTAGTGACGGTAATGCCCCAGAAGGGATGAAGCTCACTTTTTCCAGTGTAAGAGCTGCCTCTGACTTCAGGGATCTACCTATTCATTTAAATAGACATAAATCTGTATTGAAAAAAAAACCACAACATAATCTGTATTGAAACCTGTGCTTTTTTTTCTCCTCACCTTCATTAGTCATGCAGGATCTAAAAGAGTTAAAAGCTATCAGTGTTCACTCCAGGCAATAGCGAAACCATTCAGCTAAGGAAAAGGAGGCACAATACTGCTTTGAGCTTTCCAAATTTTCTGCAAATGCATTTTGCTGAATTTCAATACCCAAAGGATAGGCAGACAAGGGTGGGGGGGGGAGGGTTGGTCTGGTAGGAGGAGACTTACCCAGGTGGCCCAGCAGAACATGATGATATTCTGCTGATCATATTCCTGGAAGAGGGTTAGGTATTAGTTCTTGTAGGTCTCAGACTAGCAGAAGCTGTATTTTTGAGAGGGCAGATTAACAACTGGTCTGTCAGCTTGATGTGAAGGTTTTTTTGATGTTTATCATGTGTGAAGCTCCTCTGCCAGGCATTTAAAATGCTAAAATAAACTGTGAGGATGTGGGCTACTGGTGAAGGAACAAATAATGAGATGTGCCTGAGAAAGACAAATGGAGACCTGTCACTTGTTGCGCAAAGCACAAGTAGTCAGAGTGCAAAAATGATTTTGTAGTCTGCTATTTTGAAATGTTTTCCTGCTTCTGGTGGATTTTTCTAATAATATTATTTAAAAAATGAATTCTGACAGAACTGTACATATTTTAAGTGGCTCCATTGTAAGTATATTTTTCAAAGCTTTCCCTTAAACATGTTTATTCATATGTCTTAAGTATTTCTTAGGAAGTGAATATAAATGATGGGATATTTTTAACAATATTCTACTGTTTTTCAGCAATTACAAACATGAAATCAGAAGCAAAACCCCTTATGTTCTCTATAGCCCCTTTATTACTGGCTCTTTCAAGCTTTTAGGCTGTTCTTTTAAGTTCTTTAGAGAAAAGATGCTACTGAATACAAGTAAATTAAATAAACTGTGCACCTTGTGAGACAGCTTTGCATTCTGTTGAACCTAAAAAAGAAATTGCTGGAAATAATTTATGCTATTGCCTACATATATTATGAAACTGCATCACAGATATAGTCTTTATTATTGGCATAAACATTCTTTTTTAAGGTATTCAAACTTTAAAGTCAAAAAAGTTTGCAAAAAATTACGTTTATGTAAAAAGATGAAGTGTCATAATTTTATTCCTTAGTACTGCAATGCTAGAGGTGAGTGTTTGATTGCTACAGTTTGTGCCTACCATACATTTAGACTAATTAGCAAATGAGGTCAACAATTAGATGGCTGAAGGGGTAAGTGCAAAAGCCCAACTATGCCATAAGGGCTATAAGGAAAAAGCACAAGCTATAATCTTTGCATTAACCTTAAACCACAGTAATGCAATGCCAGCAAGAAGACTGCCACAAAGCAGAAGACTGCTTACAGAGGACAGAAAAGCCTTCTGATCAATGGCTTTGATCATTGCAGTGGCTGGTCAGCAGGTTAATGATGTGGGAAATTGCATATTCATTGCACATGTCCCACATATCTGCTAAACTGACCTCCTCTCTGGCAGATGGAATTGGTTGGGCAATGGTAGTGGTCTGGTCTCTCTTGAAAGGAGTCACCACAGGCTGCCTAAGTGGCAGGAACAGAATCCGCGCTAATAAACAGCACATCTTAGCTCACGAATGCTTTTTAATCCTCATTTTGCATAACAGTGTACAACTTCTGTCTCCTCCATTGCCTGCAAGCTAAGCAGGATAGATGGTCTAAAACCCATCACTCATGAGCCCTCATCTTCAGATAGTCCTGGAAATATTTCAGGGTGATGTTAATCCAGTTCCTCAACAAGAATCACAAAGGGAGGAACATAATATAAAGGGATAAAAGAGAAGCTGTCTATAATGAGCACACATGGCTCTCTGTCATAATAAATTACCCTGTGATGCTGATGATTAATTGTGCTGCCACTTGTTGTATGGCAGCACAGTAATGCAAGCCAAATAAGCACAATGCAAGACTGTCTGCAATATTAGAAAGCTTTTTAAATTTAATATTTATCACTGTCTGCCAGCTGTGACAATCCTTCGACATGTATGTGATCTTGCCTGTGGTGTCCTGAATTAAAATGGATCATATGGAGCCCTGGTTCAGTGCAGGGCCAATGAACCTGCGCAAGCGGATGAGCCAGAAGGTGCTACAAATTAAAATGAATTTGTGCCAATCTCTCCTGAGCTAGTTGTGATATTATTAAGCTCCATGGTGTCTCTTTTTAAGATATTCTGTTAGCGTGCTTTTCCATGCTGTTATCTTCTATGAGTACATTTTCCTTTAATTGAGATATTTTTTCTTTCTCATGCCTGGTATTTATACTATACAATTGTTTCCAGATTACTAATATAAAATTGTTTTAAAATCGAGTTACAATTACCCTAGAATTCCCAGTCCAAACAAGATACGAATTCTTTGTTCCAGTCAAAATATTAGTTATGGGTGAAGATTTCAGCAGGCATTCTGCTTCTTGGGCTTGTGGTGTGATCAATTTGCCTCAGAATAAGATGTTAAGATACATATTAAGAGCATATAATCTGTACAAAAAAGTTTCTGAAATACCACATCATGATGCTTATTAATAGCTCATTTTCTGGTGCTTTTGAATATGTTGACTTTCATTATATTTCAAGGTAAAGAGAAATTACTCAATGTTTTCAGTGATAGAAACATGGAAGCAAATTTAAAAAATAAGTCCATTATGGCAAATTATATTTCTGGAATGTTACTAGGAATTCAGATAGTTTTTGAAGATTTGGGCTTTGATGCTTACTCAGCTTGGCTCTCCCTAGGGTCCTACTAAGGAAAGGACAATTCAGCCAAACTGAGTGCTTTTGAGAAATCCTCTTTCTAATACTAAAGGAGGCTATAAGCTCAGACATAAATGTCTTTGGTTTCCAGCTCCAAATTGAATGCACAAGCAATAGAATCTAGCATCACTATATATTTTTCCTCTCGCTACAAGAGCAGGTCAACAGCGATGTTTCTCTCAGCACTTTATTCACCTTGCAGCTAAGCTGTCAGTCATTCCATCTGATTTTACACATTGTGTACGCAGACCTAGAAGGGTCAGGTTTTTAGTTGTCAGCTGAAGAATATGGTGTTTTCATTGAAAAAATCACTTTGTAAACTGCAAACAGTTGGGACAAAGTAGTTTGCAGAGTTACGCAGTAGAGCTAACTAGGAATGCGTTACATGGACCAGAGTCTATCTCAAAGAGATTTAACATACAATTCTTCTGTCAGTAAAAATGATACAAAGGACTGTGTTTTTCTGCTCAAGTAAGTTACCCCCGAAATACATAGAGAGGGGTTTAGAAGAATTATTATGGCTCAGAAGTTCCTCCAAGAAAGAAAGAGATGGGTTTGCAGAAGAAACATTGCAGATTTGCTTCTGGAAGGAAATGCTTTAATTAGCTTACTAATGGAGGACATAAAAGCAACAGACTGAAAACAACAAAGAGAAAGTTCAGGATAAATAGCTGTAAAAATAGCGACTTTAGTCCTTTTCTGTATTTTTTTTTCAATTAACTGGAGGAACCACTAGTAAAGTGCAGTAGGGAAACATTCAGCACAGACAGATGGAGATATGACAGGATTTGTCAATTATCTGAGACATCACTTAGATTCTTTAATACTTGAAACAGAAAATTCTGCTGTCTGGAAACTTTAATTTTACTCCTTTTTATTTTATGATTTTTTCATAATGAATTCCTGAGTAATTTGGTGAGTAGATGTATGGTTTACATGCAGCGGGTTTGGACTAGATGACCTTTGAAGGTCCCTTACAACCCAAACTGTTCTATGATTCTATGATATTTATGAGATGTGGAAATAAACCAGGGCTGACACAGTCCATATTGTTTTTTCTGCAGTTCTGGGCTGTCAGATAAACCTTATGATCTCTGCATACATGATAAATTGGGTGAGTTAGAAAGGAATCCACTGGTGCCAGTGCTCCATTAACAAGGGAAATAATGAAATACATGTTTAACAAATCCAAGTCCATTTTTGGACTTAAGCACTTTGTTGACTATAACCCCCTCTATATTACTCCAAAGACAAGAAAGTAAGTCACAGCTTGATGTTATGAAAATAGTAGCCACGGTTTACTTAAAGAAAATAGAAGAGAGAGAGGTAATTTTCTAATGCACAATGAAGAAGGAAACAACATTTTTATAAAGAAAATCAGTAGCTGGGGGACAAATTTCAATCCAGAACCTTTAAATCCAGAATCTGTTATTTCAGCAACCTGGTCTAGTGGAAGGTGTCTCTGCCTATGGCAGGGGTTTGGAACTAAATGATCTTTGAGGTCCCTTCCAACCCAAACCATTCTGTGCTTCTATGAACCAAGATATCCAGGTTGAATTGCCAAGCAGGTTTAAGTGCACACGTCTGCTTGTAAAGTAGTCTTATGCCTTGGCCAAAGGCTGCTCTAAGGCTCAAGAGTTTTTCCTCACTAGTTGAAATCTTATGCTGCAAAAAACATCACATTCCTTGGGGCAGGAAAAGTGTGCCAGACGATTGGGTGGCTATTCATTTGAAATAAAAAGAGAGATGGGTTCCATTAGCTAGGCTTGATCATCCATTTCATGCAGTTGCTCTTCATTCTTAAATACTAAATCTGTGTTTCAGAGTGAAGTCTGTAAGTAGGACCCAGAAGAAAAGTGTAGGCTGCCATCCAGCTGGGTCTCTCACCCCATGAACCCTGGCTACTTTTCTGCACTGTGGGAGGACAAGAGAATGATTTGCAACCACATCAAACCTGAAATGCCTTTAGGTTTCCAGGCAAAGGGGCTTCAAGAGCACATCAAGAACAGAGGTATCTGTAGAGTCTGTGTGTTGCAGGGGTAGTTCGTAGTTGATGGATGGGTTTTGAATGTGTGACCAAATATCCTGTGAGGTTCATAAGCCCTGCTTGGATCTACATGAGTTTCCTATGACTTGAACCTACCTCTGTTTTAAAAGTGCCTTTTAGAGAACCTAAGCAATCTTGCAAATAGACACAACATAATTTAGAAGGCATTTTTTAATCAAATCAAATGATTTTTAAAAAATTGATTGACTAATATCTTACCTGGGCCTCATTAGAACAAGTATCGAAGTACTTGTCCAAAATTATTAACATTAATTTACCTTTAAACATCTTCATTTCATGATTGGCTAAATCCTAAACTAAAAATGACCACACTTCACCAAAATATTTTATATTCTTCCAGACAACTCCTACACACATTTTCATAAAATTGGGCTCCTCAAAGATCAAAGCCCGTCACTCTTGCTCAGGTTAGTGACACCTCACTCAGCAAAAAGTCTCATTAATTTCCTTTTCCTCTTCCCCTTCTCAGACCTCTCCTGAGCTGCAAAATCACAGCGTCTTTCAGCAATGTACTTGATGCCAACAGCAATTAAATCTGAGAAGTTCTGCCAATAATCCTTCACTCCTCAAAGTGAATTGACTTTATTGGGGGGGCAGTTTGCACTGTCAGGCTGTGCACAGCCAGGGAGCAGGAGACAGCCCTTCTGGCAGTCCTTCAATGCCTCGTTTCCCAGGTTGAGTTACTATTTTCTTACCTTGCATGTGAAAACTATTTCTTTCATGTGATGCACTACGTTCAGACACCATAGTGGTGAACACCAAGGAAACCCATTACGGAATAAAATGCGTAGGCAAGTGGTACAACAGCTGTTGCTAGGCCTTCTGTTTGTGTCCTGCTTTTGCTGCTACTAGAAGGAAGCAATGCAGAAGGTTCCATTATGCAATGCAGAGCCATAGGTTATGTAAAGCAGATGCAGCAAAACCTGATACCAAGCAAAGCGTAACTTTGACCCTGTCCCAAATTGATTATTAAACACCACAGTTAATTTCCTCTGTAACACTGAAGTTGAATCGGTCCTAATACGGACATCACTTACCCTAGTGTGACTATTGATTTAACATAATTTTACATCAATGGGGGCAGAAAATGGTCATGAAATTAGCTGTAGGTGACTTGGTACAGTATAATCCACACTTAAACACTAAATATAAATGACTAATTTTAGATTTATTAAGCAAATTTCACTTTTTAAAATAAAAGGAATTTTGCATATCTCAAAAGCAGGTTATTCCCAGCTATGGGTTTAGTTTGCATTATGTCTAAAAAATCTAAATATTGTTAGAGAAATAGGGGATTCTTTTGAGTTCAGAAGTATGAAAAACTAAATACTGTCTAATGCTGCAATATAAACATACTGTGTTAGGAACAGCCCCTAAGATACTGTTTTATTTTATTGTGCTGTCTTCTGCTTCTTACCTAATCTTAAGCATCAAAAAAATGATTCTTTATAATTATCTTCTGTCAAAATCCTTGTGATTATATTGATTAAAGTTCTCTTTCAATTTTGCCTGTAGCTGAAGCACATTTCTCATTTATAAAGGTTGACTTTATTCTGCCATTTCATTGTGTCATAAGCATATATTTAATGTTTGTTTATAGGGATGAAAGTGAATTCTATTACAGTGGAATCAACTGCATTTTCTCTCAGTATTTTCCTGACATTGCTGAATTCTGGTTCTCTGCTCATGAGAGCGAGCTTTATTTGTGAATTATTTTTTTCATGCTATAGTTCCTGACTCTCCTACTCCAGACATCTTAAGTGTTCCCAGCTACAGCTGTAGCATTACTAAATCCTTAGTAAGTATGGACTGAGGGAAGGTCAACAAACTAAGGGTAAATAAAGGGGAGAAAACACTCCTTCACACCCAAGCCCCACCTCCTATCCTTCACTGAACATCTGAGAATGCTCTTTCTGTTTCAGGCTGACAGACTCCTATACCCAACTAAATATGAAGTCCAGTTATGTTGCAGACAGCATGTGTGTCTTAGCAGTGCCAGTGTTTTCTAGTGCAGTTGCTCCCAGCAGAACTGCCACATCGCCTTAGCCCACTCCTGGCATCTGCGAAAGCCATCCTTCAGAGCACGGACAAGCCCGATGGCAAACCCTCTGTTTTTCTGAGTTGTCTTGAGTCTCTATACTTTACCTTTCATCTTTTTTGGCTTAAAATATTAGATAAGAAGCGTGTTAAGAAACACTGGGGAAATAGGCAATTCCATGAAATTGAAGGGTTGTTGTCTTCATCTGACTGAAAAATGTGCTTCGGTCTGGCCCTTCTGGCTGCCAATCAAGACGCTGTAGTTCACAGTTTGTCATCTCCAAGATGTATTGCTGCAGACACCCCCATCTCTCTGGCAAGTGGAACAGAAGGGATCCTATCAATTCTGTATGCACACCCTGTTGACCCATCAACTGCCAAATTCTTTCTAAGCCTCCTTACTCAATCCATGGATTCTTCAATAGGCTGTGCCTAAAATACCTCTACTTGTTTTACAGCAGTTTCCTGTAATCAGGCAATATGACCATTAAGAAAGGTGAAAATTTATTCTTCTAAATAATTTCTCCTTTAATTCGTAAGTATTCTTTGCTACTTTTCAGTCCTTCAACATCTTTTCTGTAAATGATGAGAACAGGAAATGAAGCTGTTTCATTTCATAAACTTGCACTTGCAGGAGCTTACAGCTCCCATGTTCATTTCACCAAATTAAAGTTCAGGTCTTAAATTCACTATGCCAACGCATATCTTGTTCATTTTCCAGTTTTCTAACATTTTAAATTTCAAACCTTCATTGTTAGGTGCCTGGTGTCTATTTACATTTTAATTCTGAGACCTACAAGAAAAGTCTTTTTGTTTACAAGTTAACAATTCTGATATTACTTTCCCAGCCACTGTATTTTCTCTTAAAATTAGATAAATGCCATCTGTATGTCATATCAATATACATGCATATTTCATATGCAAGATATCTCCATCTATAATATAATATATATTTTTTTATTACCAGAAAGCAAAGGATCTATATTTATATCATAAATATAAGTATGCTTTTCTTGTGTTTTACCTAAATTTGTCTAATTATACATAACAAAAGGCTGCAAATGTCTTAAACATTTTTCTAACTCATGATGTAATTCAGTTTATTTTTAATAAATTAACCTAGCCGCATGACTATGTTAGTTTCACATCAGGTTTCTGTTTTTTCTAGGAAAGAAAGGAGGTGTGGGGAGGATGTTTTTCCCTCCCTTCATAATTTCCATGTATTTTGTCTCTAACAAAAAACTTTGATGAAGCAGTTACAAAGAAAAGAAAGCTTTGGAACTCTGAGTCATAGAGCAAAGGGAAGAAATGTCTAAGGCCTTTCTGCAAACACTGTAGAAGTCAGGGCTTAAGGGCTTCTGGAAGAATGCCAGTGTCCACACCCCAAGGATATTGCTGTTGTCAATAATAAGCGGTCAAGGAACAATTTAGTATAAGGAACTTTACTTTCTCCTGTCAGTCCTTGAATATGAATTTTCTCAAAGATGAGTACAATTCCCTGAATACTGAACTCAGAGCTGAAGTCCTCTATTATTCAGCTCCATGCTTCCTTGTTCCCTGTTGCAGAAAAAAAAAGAAAAAGAAATGAAAGCAACAAAGGGCACATGCTGAAATAATCATGTCGAAAGGCCATAGGTAGGTTTTAGACTGACACCCACACACACACTGAACACTGCCAATTCTTAACAATGCATCAAGCAAATTGGTCATGAACTTAGCTGCCAAAATATCATCACCACTAACTTCCTTAGCTATTTCATTGTACTTTGCCATTGGAATTACTATCCTTGTTTCCCAAGCTTAGGGAATGCTGGGTTACCAAGATCATTGTTTTAAATATTGCTTGGTAAGGAAAGAAAGAACAACATTCAGGTTGAATGCATATTCCAACAGTCCTCCATAGCGCTGAAATCAGTATGTATACCTGTAGTTAATGCAAGGCGAATAAGCCTTGTTAGCACCTAATTCTGTTTCCAGTAGGAATTGGCATCTGTTCATAGTTGTGGTCAAATTATACCAGTAAAAATCACATTCTTGATAAAAATAATTATACCAGGATGTAAAGTAGCCACTAAAAATTATACAGGTAAATAATATCAATAAGAAAAAGTCAAGATATCCTAAAAACCCTCTTTTTTTTTTTTTTTTTTTTTTTTTTTTCTTTTTTTAATCAGTCTCACTACATGGACAAGTAGAGTTGCATCTGTGAAGTCTGAACATTGGTATGGCTTCATAAACCAGCTTGAATTATTCAAGAGTTGCCACCTACGCTGCAGAAGCATTAATTTTATCAATGCAAATGGCGAAAGGAAATGTTCGTCACTGAATCAGTTCTCTACCTTTGAGATTTACATCAGGCACCTTTCTAATAGATTAAACCGTCCAATTATGATTGTTGTTAAAGAACTGCAACAATGCTTCAAAATGTAACCTCTGTGTTGTGTTTTGTGCTATTAAGGTCCTTTTAGGTTCCTTTTTTTTCCTTTTAAAAAGTTTACCTTAATTTCACTATGTGAAATCTGCTCAGTGTGAGAAGATGTAAGACATGATTTAGTGTGAATGTATTATCTTGCCTTTGAGAGAGTCACTAAGACTTTGTTCCTTAGCTATTATATTAGATAGATATTAAGCAGGCTTTTTTTTTTATTGGTGCTCTGCAAAGATTCATGCCAAAAGGATATTCTCTGTTTTAATATTGTTAAATTGCATTTAGAAGATAACACAAGTATTGATTTTAGTAAGAAGGAAACATTCTGCATTGGTCAGGTCAGCAATGATAGATATTACATTTTTGGCAAGGCTTGATAATTTTTATGGGGGTTTTATTGATCTTCCTTCTGGTCTAAGTTGCTGTTCAATACCTGAATTACTAAACTAGTTATTTCATTATAACAAGTGACAAATAATACTGCCTTTAGACTTACAGCACACTGTTTTATTTTCTGGGATCTTAACAGAGATTCGGTCAATACTGGTTCAAGCTGAAGGCTATTCCTCCTTTGTGAGGAAAGTTTTAGCCTCTTCAGATGTAGGGTCACAGGATGGACATATCTGCCACTCATATTTGCCAACAAAGGTCAGAATTCAAGTATTAACATTCAAGAACATTACAGTAGTTTGGAAGCTGCCTGGGGGATATGTCTAGCAACTTGAGACTCAAAATCCTGCCTCCATCTGTCTTCTGCCAGAGCACTGTAAAATATGCCTGTGCTCCTTATGCTACCACTCAGGAATATCAAGAGAGTCACCTTTCAGAATGAATAAGGAAGAATCACTTCTGAAAACAAGCACATGATCTTCTGGTTTTCTTCAGTGAACAAAGGTCTGTATCATAAGAATAATACGCAAATTTCATAAAATTAATCACCTAACAAAATACTTAGAAAATGCTTAAATGTCAGGTGGAGGTCTTATATTGACAATGTGCTTCTCAGTCAAGACCCAGCTGTAACACTAGCTGAACGTACACCCTAAGCCATTAATATGTCTTAAAGCTGAAAACATTATTAGTGTACCTAATTTTTCTGATGTAGTATTGTTTTCTCAGCCAATGCATATAGGATTAGATGTGGTTTTTTACTCTGAAAAGGTTTAGATTCCCAGAAGTATTGTGACAATTTGTGTCATCTTCCTCATCTTTTCCTGGCCAAGTAACCTCAGGAGAGAAAAGAAAGAATCAGAATGGGTGAAGACACATCTTAAGCAATAAAATTGAGTCCAGTATAAGGAAAAGGCATTTGGGCACATTTTTAGTGTTATGGCAGTGACACTACATTGACCAGAGTGAAACTCTCTGCTGTCTCTACTGATGTTCTAATGTCACTTGCTTGTATTATATGCACTGAAGACAACACCCATGCAACCAAAGTCATCTTTGTCAGGTAAATGAGGAAAAACAGCAAAGATCAGCTGTTTATCAGAGTTTTATGCTTTCATAAAAGCCTCTGTAACTACTAGGATACAGATACTTGCAGACAAAACTACTCATATTTTCTTTTCAAGTGATGAAGAACTTGGCAGAACTGGGTTGCTTTTCTGTAATTTCTGTTTTCAGCAAAATAATGTCTTAAGCAGTGAAGACTTGCAGCTGAAAGGTATCCCATTTTTCTGACCAAGGCAACAACCAGTGACAACAGTCTACTTTTTGTTCTTTTCTCCAGGTCTTATCTTTCTGCCACCCTAAACTGTGTACTGCCTCACTAAATTTTAAGTTGCCTGCAGTATACCTATTTTTCAGTGATAGGAGCAAAATGTTTTTTTTTTCTGACCTACAAAGATCACAGGAGACAATAAACATTCTGTTCATGAATGTGATCTTTTCAACAGTGCAATTTACCACTTGCATCACTTAAAAAGTAAATATAGTTACCACATACCCACATATGAGAATCAGAGTAAAATACCCAGATGGGAGCATATGCTGACATTTTCCTGCATCATCATCAAATCAAGCTTAGTTAAGCATTCAAAATGAAGAATCTCATCCTCACCAAGGATTATGTTGTACTTACTAACCACAAACATGAAATAAACAATTGATTACTCGTCAAGAACTTGAGCCCCTGTAATCTCTTTTTTAAAGTAAAATCAATGCAAATGAGACTAAACACCTCAATCACAATATGCAGCTATTATTCTCCACTTTGTTTGACTGCCTTTTCCTCCATGAGACCCTCAATTAATCTGTTGTGGGTCCCATCTTCTCAATTCACATGCAACAGAATTACTCTACCCTTTTGACACCGTAAAGGTGTGGAGCTTGTCTTGTGGGATATAATTTTCTCTCCCCTGCAGACCAGACACAAATGATAATTTTTCTTAGCCTTCTTTTAAAGGTAGATCCACAGTATAGCTCAAAATGTAGCATAGTTATCCAAGTAAGTGTTAAACTTCCAAAAGTCAGATAAAGCAGTCTGCAACTGCATTTTGCTTGTCTGTTTTGCCTGCTGCCTGGACCAAAGCTAGCAAGAATCTATCAATAACTCCACACTGCAGTCTGCCATAGAGAGATGCTGTAACATGGGGAGAGCAATACAATGAGAAAATTGAATCGGATTTGACAAAATTCTTCCTACCTATACTGTCTTGGAACAGAAACCTTATTATTGGCCACCCTCTAATCATCCATCCTTTCTGTAGCCACTGAAATCTGCATATGGCTAAGAATCTCATCATAGGCCACATGTTGGATAGCTGAGGGAAGGGAAAGGTCCAGATGGGCTTGAACTGGAAGGACCTGAACACTTTGGAATACAGCATTTGTCCCAGCAGCCCCTTCTGTCTTGCCCTGCAGCAACAGGTCTGTGCTATAGGTCATGTACCCAGGCATGGTCCTTTTGGCAACAAAATGCTGGGTAATACTGTCTTGTCAAAACTTGAGCTATTTAAGTGCCATAAGATTGATTACCGTTTCATACAGCCATTCTGGTCCCATGCATAGCCTGAGGTGATATTTACCTCAGTGGTATATCTAATTAAAAAAAGAAATAGACTACACCAAAAGAGTTTAGAAAGGAAGCAGATTATATCTGTTGCCAGAATTTTCTTCAGCAAGGCCATTTGCCTTTTAGATTGCATTACAATGAAGAATAGTAAAAAAGTAGAGAGCATCTCATTGAGGTATCTCTATGGGCCACCTAAACACTTACGAAACTGTCATATAATGTTACACATTACATTCAATGTATTAAGTGAAACTATTTAGGATGAAATACCTTTTTTTCTCTTTTCCTACATGAATAGTTTACCTGATATTACCAGGTAATCAGTTTGAAAGCTGGTACAGCTGAAGCTTGGTGGGCAACTGTGAATGGAAATGGTGGTTTTTTTTCTGACACTATTGTTTCTTTAACAAGTGTATTCCTTAGATTTTTCCAAACTACTAAAGTTTTGACTGACATAAATCACATGTGCATTTAAAGTATGTCCTTCACCACCACAGTAATCATTGGAATTTCAAGATTTGATCAGCATAAGGAATTGTGCATGTAGCAGTGGAGTTTGGTGAAATTTGAGAAATGCTATATTTTCATCAGAAAATTTCCCCTGCTGCACAAGTATTTGCTTCTGTGTATTCCCTAAGCTGATTTTATCTTTTCAGGAAGGAACAGTTTAATGCCTAGTTAACACTCATTATTTAGGTTTAATGTTAAGGTCTGTAATTGAAGTCTTAGGAGGCCCACCAACCCACTAATAAATACACCAAGAAACATGGCAATATGTGGTCGCTTTTGCATCAGCCACCCTGGAAACAGTATTACCTTGTTCATAGAATTTGATAGTTAGAAAGTCTTCCTCATATAGCTGAATTGGTTCAAATCCATATAATCTGGAAACTGTAAGGTCCTAAAGCCCCAGCTAGCTACAAAAGAAGATTATTTACCACTTCTTTGTAGAAAGGGATAGCACTGCCTAAATAAAATAAAATCAGTCATGATCTTTTTTTCTGTCTCGACCAGAGAAGAAAGAAAGATGGATCATGATTCTATAGTTCAACACTGAGGGCACTAACCTGACATAGGAAGATCGAACTTTATCCTTGTTCTGCGCTCAGCAGTAGCAGTCATTCTTCTCCTTCTCAGTAGCTGGTACAGTGCTGGGTTTTTTTTTGACTTTCGGCCTGGGAACAACGCTAACACTGATGTATTTAGTTGTTGCTCAGTAATGTTTACTGTGACCAAGGACTTTGTGAGCCTCATGCTCTGCCAGGGAGGAGGGGAAGCCAGGAGGAAACAGAGACAGGACACTTGACTCAAACTGACCAAAGAGGTATTCCATACCACAGCACGTCATGCCCAGGATGTAGAACTGGGGGCAGTTACCCGGAATGACTAGATCACTGCTCAGGTCGGGCGGGGTATTGGTCGGTGGGTGGTGAGTGGTTGTATTCTCTTCCCTCGTTATTTCCCTTATCATTATTATTATTGGTGGTAGCAGTAGTGGTTTGTGTTATACCTTAGTTACTGGACTGTTCTTATCTCAACCCATGGGAGTTACATTCTTTCCATTCTCCTCCCCATCCCTCTGAGAGTGGGTGGGGGGAGGAAGTGGGGGGAGTGCTAGAGCGACTACATGGTTCTGAGTTAATGACTGGGCTTAAACCCCGGCAATCCTCTGCTCCAAGTGTTACATACAGAAAGGTGAATTAAATTTGCACATCAGTACAGCCTTCAAAAGAAAGTTACATATCTGTGAAGAAATGCTGTCATTTCATATCATTTGATCATGATATGAATGATACAATCATTCACCAAATTTACACCTGCAGTTGACAGTTATGGTTTCCTTGTTCTCTATTCAACATGTAATGTCTGTACTTTGTATCATGAGACTGTTCTTCAGAGGCAATATACACCTGTTTGCCAGTTTTCCCATGCCTGCGCTTCTTTGGGATTCCTCTTCATTTCAACACATCCAGGATCTACAGAGGTTTTTATCATTGTAAAAACAGACTATAAAAAAAACTTCCCTGTGTTAACAGAAGTTAGATGTTGACTGTATTTTAACAAGAAAAGAATTGTATTTTGAAACGTATGAAAAGATAGAAGAAAAAAAAATCATTAAAATAATAATGCATCTGGAGACAACATTAAAAAGCTCTAAAAGCATGACTTGTCTCCATCTCCTTCAAGGAAAACTAGGCTGCCAGGTGAACTGGTACCAACACTCAGATGAATTAGCCAATCAAAAATATATCCAAACTAATATAAATCAAATGATTTTATGGCCATGACTTCTTTCTTTCTCTAGGAAAGCCCATAAAAATGAATAAAAGAATTGATTGTAAGACTGTAGACACATCATTAGAAAACCTGCCGTGCAATCTATTTCCAAAGTTCAGAATCAACTACAGTAACAGAATAGAAAGTCCACGTGCTGATAATATTAAATTGAATTAATTAAAGGCACAGCTACCTGAATCTACTAAGAATAACTCAAAATAAGAGTAAGACTTGGTAGTAGAAAAATGCCATCTTACTATGGATTGTGGGAAAAAAAGTGGCTCTGGAGAGCTTTTCCCTTTACTTTTTCTGTGACAAAATTTATGGGCAATTGCAAAGTTCCAGAGGGAAAAAAAAAAAAATCTTTACAAAGAAAGGAGTTGCACTTTCAGTTCTAATGCATACAAACCAAAGATCAGTTGAATATATTGGTCAATTCTGAACGTCCAGTAAATCTAATTAGTTGGTTCTCTGATACATGTTGGCTATTATGCACATCAAGAAGAAAAACAATCAATAGGGATCACTGTAGGTTCACAATATTTTTTCATTTTGATCGTATTTTTCAGTGGTAGCAGGAAGAGAGTATTAGCAAATAGATGTATGGTACAGGAGACTACTTGTTAGCTTTCTGCCACCAAAATTATTCCCCTTGCATTAATACAGCTCTGGTTGATGTTCAGAGATCAATGTTTAATTTAGGCTAAGAAAGTTCACAGGAAAAGAATTCCTCTATATTTACATTTTGTCTTTCACTGTTACACTGAAATAAAAATTACAATGCTTCAGTCATTCCCTTTTTTACCATATAACAAGAACATCATTACCTGACTGAGTTACCCAATGAGCTCTGAGCATGTTGCTAACACTTGTAGTGGTTCATGCTGGCAAAGTATTTCATCTACTTACCCATCACTAATTATTATTTAATTATAAATATATATCAACAGAAACTCTTATACCTGTGCTCTCTCCAAACCTATGATTACAAGCCTATCTACTGCTTAGTGATGTTTAAGTATTTTATTCTCTAAAATCTATTTACAGTTTTATTTTCCTATAGTTTTAAAATTCTCTATTTAAAGAGATCAAGGGGAGAAAATCACCTTTTTAATTCCATAACAAAAAGAACTGTATATGACTGTTCCAATTGTATATTATTTAAAAAAAAACACATCCTAGTGCAGTAAAACTGAATTTGGAAATAACTCTGTTTGATAAAGAGTTAAATGTACCTAAAATGGTTCAGGAGCTATGGCTCTCTGACAGGGCTACTTTCTAAGGTTCCTACCAAGCCGATGTAGCAACTGTGAGTTGTTACCATCTCTATGCTACTACTGTAGTTAATGGAATGAGAGGTAAGAACGTTGTACTAAGTTGTGACATTCAAATTTCTTTGTGTTTTATGTATCGCTTATCAAGATAATGTTATGTGATGGTAGGGATTTTAATGGAGTAAATATAATTCTACTTTCACAGGGGTTTGCTCTTCCACTAATTAGCTTTTTCTATATACAGTTTTGGCCATTCATAATAATAGAGTATTTCTTTTTAAAGCATTTGCTACATCTAAGTGAAAATGTGTTAATATAATTGTCAAACTAATAGTAGAAATGTACTCCTAAAAAATATATATAGCAACATTTCAATTTAAATTGCTTGTTAGTTTTATAACTAGAGAGTTAATAAAAGCTCATTAGTAGATACTTCTGTTGTGCTGAACAAAAAATGTTACAGCCTAGATAACTATTCATAGACATTAACAGGAAAAAAATGTCGAGTCTTTAACAGGGCACTTGAAATTAAAGGTGTTTGAAGTAATTTTGGGTTTTTTTATCCAATTCGGTATGTTTCTGCTACTCTTATTATATGATAATGTGGTTGAAATCCCAGCACAAGCACCCTAATCATTCAAAAGGGAACAGTATTCTATTCTTCACAGTTTATCTAATCTTACTGCTTATTTATTCTAATGTGTAAATGTTATGTTTGTGATCATCCACTAACTGAGTACAAAATATGCGTGACATTGCAATTAGGAATTTAACCACCTACTTCATCCACAGATGCTGAAAGCCAGGTATCTTATTCTCAAACTCGATCTCACTTGAAAAGAAGAAATGGAAGAACATCCAAGCCCAGTGAGTAATGCCATTGCACTATTTGGGTGTAGGAGATTGTTAGGGAAATAACTAAAAAGAAAGGAAGAAAGTGGAGTAAAGGCACAGAACAGAAGCAAAGATTAAAAGGACAGGACTGAAACAAAGCTGAAGTTGACAGAAAGTAGAGCAGAGAATTATGCTGGTACAAAAAACAAATCACCATGGGTGAGACCAATACATTCAAGGGTAACTTTCCCATTTGAAAATCTAGGTAAAAGTAATTTATCTGTTTCTTTTTTACTGGCTCCACAACGCAGCCTTCCTTTGAGGCCAAAGGAGAGATGGATGGATATACTAATGAAATCCCGTTGTTCTCCCACTACAGGTTCTCATTCTGATTTTTAAATTCACATATGAAATTGCCAATTTATGAGGAAATGAAAGCATCTGCTCCTGGGTATTTATTCGTTCACGGTCAGTTGTGTGGCACAAACATCTGATTGAGGTGTGCCCTTAAGCTCTTGTGCGTTTTGCAGGGCTCCATACAAGAGTGCATGGTTTTACTTCACTTGAAAGTACTGTATTAGACAGAAGCAAATAGCTCCTTAGCATATAGAATGTGAGGAGAAAATGTATTAAATGAAATGAAAATATTATATGATAACACAACATAAACCTACCTGAGGAACCATTTGAAAATTGGGACTGATTGATAGACCTAAAGCTCTATCCTCAGGTCAGCATTCTTTATAATGCAGACACATTATAGTGCCTCCTGGGCATATTGCTAGGAAGTAACTACCAAGACATAACAAGGCCAAAGCTGCATGACAGACAGGCATCAACAAGAAGACCAAAACCCACTTGCCTAAAAGTCTCAATTTCTGGAGAATCCATCAGACTGCAGAACCTCCCAGGATGAGCTACACTGTGATCCTTCTTCCCTCTAAAACAGTTTCTTAAAAGTTTGGCAAATAAATACTTATAATGGGAAATGCATTAAGAGGAAGTAACCTGGGATTTAGAAATGGTTGTAGAATTTTATTCCACCTTTGGCTACAAATATCCTGTATAAATCACACCACCTCTCTGTGAATCTGATGCCTTAATTGTTAAGATCATTCATGCTATTTCCCTGTTAACCTCCTGTGATCTGGTGCTACTATAGTCACTCCTTTGGGCCTTGGGTAAGTAATAATTACCAGTGCCAGTCAGGGTATATCTCAGGATCGCGTATTCCTCAGCCTTCATCACATTTCTGAGCCAAAAAAGCATGCTGGTAGACTCCCAGGAAAGCAGGATGATCTCTTCTAATGATCTTTAAACAAGATTGCGTTCCTAAATCAACCATAAAGCCATTGTGCCTGACTAGAAGACATTTGGAGTGCTTGACTGCTCTACATGAAGTACAGAACCCAACCAGCACATGCAGACAGTGCACACTTCATAAGCAAAACACTTAATAAACTCAGGAGAAATTTGCTATGCATGCAGGCGGTTCCAAGGCCCATTGGCAATGGGAGGAATTCAAGCTCTTAGTCAAATCATAAGTCATTTGTATGAGAATACACTTTGCTTTATTCCTCACCAAGGTTTTAAAATAGGCATTCTTAACTGAGCTCAAACCTAACCTTGTTAAAAAAAAAAAAAAGAAAAGAAAAGTAAAAGCTTCCCTTTTCAGTATGATACAGCCTTTTCCTTTCACTTTCAGCAAAATGGAGGGGAAAGGATTTACTGAATATTTTCAGTTGCACTGCGCTGGGCAGGACTGTTATTGTATCATGTGCCAGACAGGACAGGGAGTCTCATATACATAACTGAAAGAGACAGTTAATATGTATTTACATTTATGCTTTAAAGGGAAACATACTTAAATACACACTTTACATCTCTGCAAAGAAATAGAACAATGACCGTTACAAAACAAGTGTAAACAGCACAGAAAAAAAGAAAAAAATCAGACTACACTAAAAACTATTATGTGCAACAAAATTGTTTAGGGGGGTTGTAACTAGATGATCTTAAAGTCCTTTTCAACCCTAACTATTCTATGAGTCTATTTTCCAGTGATCCATATGACAGGGACCGTGAACGCCTCAGTTGCTGCTTCTTTGGAAACAGTCTGGTAAACCAGACTGTGCTTACTACGAGTTAGTCATGCTCACAGCTAAAAACAGCTAGTAAACCACCTCAAAACACATTGGTTAGATATTCTGAATTTCAAGTCTGAAAGCACCTTGTTTCAGAATTTGCATCAGCCTCTTTCCTTGATCTGTCAGAAAGCTCTGATTATTGGATGGGTATCCTGCTGTCATTCCTCAGAAAACACTCTAGGGAGGACACAGCGCAGCTTCAGGAATAACATCAAATTGACAGGTACCAGTAATAAAACCCCTTTAATCTTTAATTTACTTTGTTTCTCTCATTTCCCAGCACAAGACTGATGATCCAGGGCAGATGTGCTGCAGTGTGCATCTGCAGAAAGTGGTCTTCTCTGTAGCCAGGAAAAAATATTTTACTTTCAGAAGTTGCTGTTAGTGTTGGAACCAAAAAATAGCTATCCAGCAATTATGCATCAAAAGTCCCTGTCACATTCCTTAGTCATGCCCTTCTTATTTCTTCTTCTACCTAGTTCATGGGTGGATGAAATGTTCTGCAAAGCGCAGACCACTAGACCACTCTTGAAAGGTTTCTTTCTGCTGCCTATGTGACAATCTATCATGGTGACAGCTGAACATGTATAAACCCTTTGAAAAACACAAAACATGTTGCTGAAGTATTAGTCCACCAAATTAGTGCTTTAAAAGTCAATTTTGTACTTTTAAGGCTTATTCATGTTATTTTTCTCTTTTTCAGTTTTCACATGTGAGAAGGGCATAGTTTCTAATAACACAAAAACTTTGGCATGACAGATTTTTCAGTACAACTCAAGAAACAAATATTCTGGACTGTTTGAATGCAAGAATAGCTACATAAGAACATTGCAGAGACTGCAGAAAACCCTGAAGGGCTAGCTGTATTCTACCTGATACTGCTTTTACACATACTGCCTCCACTCCTCGTTGTGGTGCAAGCACATTGTCATCTGCTGTTACTTCCCTCTTCTTCCTCACAGGAAGAGTAGTATGTGTGGCAGAAGTTTGCTTCCACCAACTGCATTAAAAAATAATGTTTCCAAAATACAGGTAAAGCTTCTTAACAGGAATATTCAGTACCATCATGCCTACCTGACCGCATACGAATTCATGATAAAAAAGCATGAGTATTTATTGTAAAAATTCTGAACAAATTACAAAAATAAAGAGCAAAAGGAACTAAAAACATACTCAAAGGTATTTAAAGCTCCAAAAATAAAAAAGGCTTGGATTTCAGAAACTGGAAATCTAAAGACATACAAGTCCTGTAAACATAATTTCAAATATGTGTAGCCATTATATCTCCTTTAAGAAAAAAACAAAACCCCACAATCCACGCGGCTCCACCTCAATTTTTAAGTGTCTTCCAAAAGTTGACCTCCATCTGCTGAGATGCTGAAACTAAGGATGGACAAAACAGAGATAAACCACTGTATGATTCCATCTCCATTAAAATGCATTTATGTACCTTTATGGGTAAGGATGTGAACAGTACTCCAGAAGTAAATAGTATCACAAAAGCAAACACATAGAAAAGAATTGCAGAATAAGGTTGGTTTATTACATGAAAAGAGTTTAGCTAAATGCAAGTTTGTTCACCTAAAATGTTGATTTTAGAGATGACTGCATTTTCAAAATGTTGACTTATGTTCTTGGTTGCTTCTCTACGAATCCAGTATAGTCACTGCATTGTCACATGAAAGTTTTGTTATTATTACTATTTAGTAATAAATAATTTTACTTAACAGGTATGATCTAACAAAAATGGGTTAGTTTTTGTATAGCATGACTGCTATTAATAGAGATATTGTAGGCAATGAAGCATATAGGAAGGTAGAAAAGTAAATATACAGATCAGTTATGGTTTTTAGCCAGTATCCAAAGATCCCTGTGGATACTATAAACAGATTACATTGTAGTCTCTAACTTCTTCTCTTCAAGAATCATTTCATTGACATAAAGTGATACCTACTTACACATGTCCAGTCTATTTAAGAGAGTTATCCCTAACAATACCATAGGATGACAGTCTCCAGCTCTGCCAGCTGGTGTCCTAGTTTGATCTTATCCCTGTGAAACTGTCTGTTGATTAGTAGGCTCTGTCTGATCCTGGTTATCCTCACTGGGCTTGATCCTGACCTATGGATTGACTTCCCAGCTTGACCTTGGACCTGCCTCTTCACCACAGACTTGCCTGATGCCCCCTGAGGTGGGGCTGTCCTTGGCTGCCCCAGTGCTGCCTGCCTCGAAGGGGATCCCCCACTGCGCCCGGCTACACCAGGACACTTCCATTAGCCTTCAGATACTTCCTCCTGCTCAGATGAAGAAGCTCGGACTGCTCAACTTGATTGACATCTATGACAATTGTGCACTGGCCCTGTAGTCACTGTAATGCGTATCTTCTCAGCCTCCATCCTGGTAGGCTTAGCTTCTTAATAGCTTGATTGACAGTCAGAGACATTGGACAGGCCATGTAGCCAAAGATAGAGTCTAGACCTGACAGCTCTTGAAATGGCTCCATTTGATGATGCAGCAAGTTGGACATGTTTTCAGTAACTCTGAATTCAAGCAGAAAGGGCAGAAATTCCTCAAAGCAATATTAGAAGAAATTTTGAAGAAATGTCCTGTTCTGAAAAGACGCTTTGGTAAAAACTGGATCTTCTTTAAAAAAAAAAAACAAACAAAACAAAACAACAAACTTGTCTCTATACATATTCTGAATTTGCTGAGTCTGGAAATAAAAATAGCTGTTTGATGCTTTGTGTTCCCATTTGCCCTGCAACAACATCACAGCTAGAAGACTGAACTAGATTTTATTCCTTCCTGTGCATCTTCAAGAGGTCTTTTTGTAATATATCTAAACACTTAGATGTGCTGTCAAAGCAAGTCTGGATAACAAAGAGTTTGTTGCACAGCTATCACTGATGCTCTAATTTGGATTCCAGTAATGGTTAGGATGAACAAGATAGAAAAGAGTCAGCTTGACTACTAGAGCTCACACTGAGTCACTAAGGCTAAATATTGTAGGAGAAAAAATATGTATAGCAGCTTTGATTCAATTAAGAGGTTAGCCTCATAGTTAACATTAAAAGTAAGAGGAACTTCTCTGCCTTGTCATTTTGCATGTTTGATATACCACATAGAGGTTATCCATTTTCTATACAACATTTCAAAACTAAATTACAGAGAGGTTAAACTGCTGATGAATTCAATTGCTTATTTGAAACCATACACCAGATTAAAAGAAATGGCTTAATTTCCTTTTCTTCTACATAAAGAGTACATCAAGCAAGTTCAGCCCTCCAGACAGATATACTTCGGGTTGATTTTTTTTTCACTTCAGCACAGAAACTAGTTTAATGTTTTTTGAAAGGTCACCCTAACTACTAGTTTCCATTTTTGCTGATCTTATTTTAGAAATCTCAAAGTTATAATTTGGGGGGGGGGGGGGGGAACAAAAAAGGCGTTTTCTGAATTGGACTTTACCTTTTACCCGCAAGTGATGCCAATTTGCCATCAATCAAATACTGGCTTGCATTTATAATATCTTTTCCTTGACTGCTGGAATTTTTTCACACCCATTAGATAAGAAATGCAAATATTCCTCAGGACCAACCAGGAGGGAAATGTGAGAGCACTGCCAAGATGCTGACTATGCTTATAGCACCTTGATGACAACTGTTTTCTCTATGCATTTAGCAGGATACGCTAAACTGACAGGTGACGTCAGCTAGAATATTTTAGATATAATAAAGTAATATCCCAGGCTTTAATAGATAATGCAGATACTTTTATAAGGTAGCAGAAATAAATCAGTGCTGAAAGCTGCAAAGGACACTCATATGAATAGATGCTGTGTTCCAGCTAGGAATTTTTCATTTCTTCTGTAATTAGCTAAGACCATAGACTAACCATCTAGTTGAGCATTTATTTTCCTTCTCAATATGCTTAACATGGGATGGGACGTCTGAGTGGGAAGGAATCATGGTACTCAGGAAGATGGTCTAGCATCATCTTATCTGAAGTTCAGTTAGTTAATAATCTATGTGATATCCTAATACTATGAAATAATTGCTTATTAACCGCAGAAACTTACTCCTTGTGCTATGTCTGATGCTCCCCACTGCCTAGGTGTGAAGTTCCCCACTACAGATGAAGAGCTGAGAGCTTTGTGTTGGAGGTGTAGGGTGGTAACAGATCTCTTCAATTTGGCTGCTCCAGTTTCAAATAGCCCTGTAGCAGCTGGGACAAAACTGTAATAATATAAGAGTCTGAAATCTGGGATGTCACTTTTTGTATGTTTTAGATAATCTCTTCTGTTTTGTAGGATGACTCAGCTATTCCTTGCACAACTTTATTTCAGTGATAGAATAATATATTAAAGTTGCTATTTAAATAGTTTTTAGGAAAAGTCAGAAGATTTCGTCAGTGAGAAAAAAAAACCACAAATGCTCCCCATTATAAATAAAAACCAGTTAAGCCACTGCAAAAAAACCCTATGTGATTCAACAAATATTTTAAATGGTCAAATTAACAACAGAGAATAAAGAATCTTATTAGGAAGCATTCTTATAGTCTCGCCCTATGACTTATAGTGAAATATATAATTTCTTACTAATTGTAAGACAAGTTAACCATAAGTAACAATCATTAGCAGAAAAACACATGAATGCTGGTTTTTTTAAGTTATTCAGATCAGAAACTGACTACTCCTGAAGCTTCTGAGCAATTTACTCTAGTACTAGATATAGAATCATAAACTAGCTAGGGTTGGAAAGGACCTTAAGATCATCAAGTTCCAACCCCCTTGCCATGGGCAGGGACAACTTCTTCTCAGTGAGGGTGACAGAATACTGGAACAGGCTGCCCAGGGAGGTTGTAGAGTCTCCTTCCCTGGAGACATTCAAAACCCGCCTGGACACATTCCTGTGTAAGATTATCTAGGTGTTCCTGCTCCGGCAGGGGGATTGGACTAGATGATCTTTTGAGGTCCCTTCCAATCTCTAGCATACTGTGAAACTGTGAAACTGTGAAACTGTGAAACCTCACACTAAACCATATCACCCAAGGCCTTGTCCAACCTGGTCTTGAACACAGCGAGGGATGGAGCATTCACAACCTCCCTGGGCAACCCATTCCAGTGCCTCACCACCCTAACAGGAAAGAATTTCCTCCTTATATCCAATCTAAACTTCCCCTGTTTAAGTTTTAACCCGTTATCCCCTGTCCTATCACTACAGTCTCTAATGAAGAGTCCCTCCCCAGCATCCTTATAGGCCCCCTTCAGATACTGGAAGGCTGCTATGAGGTCTCCACACAGCCTTCTCTTCTCTAGGCTGAACAACCCCAACTTTCTCAGCCTATCTTCATACAGGAGGTGCTCCAGTCCCCTGATCATCCTTGTGGCCCTTCTTTGGACTTGTTCCAACAGTTCCATGTCCTTTTTATGTTGAGGACACCAGAACTGCACACAATACTCCAGGTGAGATCTCACAAGAGCAGAGTAGAGGGGCAGGATCACCTCCTTCGACCTGCTGGTCACGCTCCTCTTGATGCAGCCCGGGATACAGTTGGCTTTCTGGGCTGCGAGCTCACACTGCCTGCTCATGTTCATTTTCTCATCAACCAACACCCCCAAGTCCTTCTCTGCAGGGCTGCTCTGAATCTCTTCTCTGCCCAACCTGTAGCTGTGCCTGGGATTGCTCCGACCCAGGTGTAGGACCTTGCACTTGTCATGGTTAAACCTCATGAGGTTGGCATCAGCCCACCTCACAAGCGTGTCAAGGTCCCTCTGGACGGCATTCCTTCCCTCCAGCGTATCAACTGAACCACACAGCTTGGTGTCATCGGCAAACTTGCTGAGGGCGCATTCAATCCCACTGTCCATGTCAGCGGTGAAGATGTTAAGCAAGGCTAGTCCCAACACCGATACATGAGGGACACCACTATATAATCTAGTAAACTCTTAAATAATCTAGTAATCTCTTAAAAACGTCAAGTCTGTTTCTAATATGGGCACATTGTTTCAGCTCAGCAGCAATGCCAGGATAAATGCACTGAAATCTAACTTTTCTGATGTTGAGAGAAAATAAATTGTTTGGACAAATGTAAGTTTTTGTCAAATAAAAGCGTCAGAGAGAAACTTCATGAGAAATGTTAATTAATTCTTTAAAATCAGACCTGAAATGTCAGTTTAAATTATTATAGTTGTCAAGCTATACTAAAAGATATCTTAATAGTTCCTCTTAATTTGTTCTAAAGACTAAGATATGCAAAAGAAATTGCTATGTTGATTTCACTAGGATATTCCATTTGAATGTAATCATATAGTTATAATTTTCCAAGCAGAAGAGTTTGAAAAACAATTCTCTTACAACCAGAACATCAATTTATTCAAGTAAAATTGTTACTAACTCATTCTGAGGTTTCATGTCCAGTTGACATATATATCTTAAGTGCATTCTTCTGTGCATTTCCAATGCACAGAAGAAAAAACTTGCTACACATGCTAAAAGAATCCATGCCATTGGTAGGACTAAAAAAGCTATGTAATAACAGTCTGGAAAGTTTGATCAGCTTCATTCACTCTCCTATATTCTCTTACCTTCACTTCAGCCTTTTGCTTGTATCCAGGTCCAAAATAACTGAGGATTCCTAGCTCCTGATTAAGCACTGTAGGCTGTACATTTATTAGGGCAAATGAGGAACACTGCAGTAAATAAAACACTTCAAAACATTTGTTATGCTTCTACTTGAAGCAAATTCAACAATATTTCTACTGTAGTCCTTTATACACTCTATAAAGTATATATAGCCCTTTTATATACTATAAAAGTATAGGCTAACATATACATATAAAGCTTAATTAAATGAAGTTCATCAACTATAGGGTACACTCTTAATAAATGAAGTCTAAAGTTCATATCTTAAGCTTTGATTTGAATTTTGTGATGAGTTTGGTCTTTCTAAAAATGGGAATTTTTGCTAGTTTAAAACTTCTAAAACAGAAGTTTTCCACAGTTTTCCACTAGATTACCTACATGAATCTGCTGTTAGGATGAAGAGTCCCTGGTAGCAACCTTTTCATAGAGACATTCGGCATACCTCCAGTTTGTTAAGCATGAATAAAATTTTGAATTCAATGAAAAGATAAATATACTTATTTGAATGGGTTGAGCTGAAACAAGAAGGGTAGATTAATGCCTTTTGCATTAAGAAGAAATTAAGAAAACCTATCTTAAGTGTTTTGATTTTCATTTATGTCTGTTTTCCTTTGTCTAGTTACAGTATAACAGTAATCAGAGACAGCTGCATATATTAGAGTGATAAATGGCCTCAGTATGTTCATTTAGATGCCCTGCTTCTTAAGTCTGTTACAGAAAACCTTTTTCCCCCTTTTTGAAGATCAAAAAGAAAATCATGTTGTACAACATCAAAAGAGGCTGATGAAGTAATGAAGTGAACTCAGAGTTTTCCTCTAATTGTAAAGTATACAAGCTGCAATCTTATTAAATTTTTCATGTCCAAGACCATGATAATCACAATGCAAAATTACTTAATACCTATTATTCACAATCCCAATTATATCTTGGTAAGCATTGTTTGCTTATTGAAAACTTTCTTATCTATATACTGAATAAAACCTTAAATGTAATCTGCGTTTGGTTTTCTGTATACTGTATTTTTTCCCACCCATTTCAGCTCTTAGAGGCTTTCTAGATCTTAATCCATGTACTCCTGAATCATATGTAGATTCATTATTCACATATAAGAAATAGCACTGAAGTGCCCTGGACCATATTTGTAACACTTTAATGCTGGATCAGAAAGTAAAGCTTAACTTTAGTCAAAAGAAAAAACCCTAACAATAGAAACGACAGTAAAGACTGTATTTTGATGACAGAAAGACATGACTGGATACTTTTATCCTTCTGTTTGTATCTTTTCATGCAGTGTTTGGACACGGGAATTGTAGGCTAGATCCACTCAGTGTGGTCTTCAAGATAGGATGGCTGCTGTCTCTAACAATGGTATGAAAATCCATGAACTTCTCTTCTTGTAGGAATTCTCTGATGAAAATGATGCTTCTTCAAATGCAGAAATTTTCTCATCATCTCAAAAGCTTTGTTGAATGAAGAAAAAAATGATTAAGGTAGGATCTTTCATGAGAAAACTGCCCATGTGATGCATTTGTTGTGATGCTAAGAAGAAGCTGACAGAGACTGTTTTTACTACTGAAAAAAGTTTTTGAAAATTATATGCATATCTGTAGCTTTTAAGCATACTCAGCATTTGCTTAGGAGAGTAAAACATCCCCTAACACTTATAGGATGGCATAGCTTGTAAAATGTGACTCCAAAGTAATAAAAGGGCAGAAACATATAAATGCAAATTTAATTAAAATAATCTTGCCTATCCTTAAATTTATGGTCATGGAGGGAGAAGATGTTTTTTTGTATTGCAATATAAATTTGGAAAGATGATTGTCATAGATACATTCACCTAGCAATACAATACAAAGGCAAACCTTTCACAGTCTACTTGTATGCATATTTATTAAATGTATAGCAAATTCTGGAAACAATAGTCATCCATGGTTGCATCATTATGGATTATTAACAGGAGCAAACCAGGTTGGCAAATAGAACTTTTCCATCCCCTTTATAAGCACAAACAGACTGCAGTGACAGGAGGTGCTCTGCAGCCTTCTGCTTCCTCACTGCATTCACGCTAGGCACCCACCAACATACTTTGCATTTAAATAGCACAACTGCAGGACTTGCTCACTCCTGACTGAACACTCAACCTAATTTCCTTTGCCTTTTCAGCAGTCACTGTACTAGCAGCATGTGAGAAAATCAGAAATTTGAAAGACTATTTTGTTTCTTCGTCCGGATCAGTGCTGTTTATTCAGTTTAGTCAGTGTTCTGCAGTTCATGTGGATGGATAAGCAGGAATGGCCCACAGCAACATATGAGAGCTACAAATAGGATCAAGATATATTTTTATGATTGCTGGGCTTGTATTATTGTCATGGTACAGATTTGAGAGGCTGTTTTATCTGCTTAGCGCTGTGTGTTCTGGACATTGATTTTTACAATGAAGCATTCAAATAAGTAGTTTAACCAACCTCTGGGCATTCATCATCGACAACCCATGTGAGAGGCAACTTATTGATCTGTTAATTGAACAATCATTGCCCCATCTTTATCACGTGTGCCCTGCTATTACTGCTTTTACCTTGTGACCTAAAATTCTGTTTTGAAGATCTCAGAATTGTCACAGACCACAGAAAAAAAGCCACAAAACAATGGTAAAACAAAAAAACTGCAGAAATGCATGAATACTCTTCAACAGAAGCTTTATACATTACGTAAACTGACCTAGAAACACAGCAAAAACAATTTCTTTAAGTATGGAATACTTGCTGTACAAAGAGTCAGCTAAAAGGCATAAATGGTGATAAGACCTGCCTTCCTGACATTCTCTATAGGGTTGAGTTTCACTTCAGGACCAGTGCAATGACATCTTGTACACCTGTGTAAGGTTACTTTGACACCAAAAATTCAAATGATAATGAGGTCTAGACTTATACTGATAATGCTTTTTGTTATTTTCCCTATAGTTCTGAAAGGTTTCTGTATCTGGACTGTTTGACTTGTGGAGGAATGTTTGACCTTTTAATTTCACTCTTCTTTACTCTTGCTCCCTCTGCCTCTCCAGTGAATTGTTTCATATTATTTTTCCCTTGCAAAGGGAGGACAAGGCTGTGTCTGCCTGTGTTCACTTACAAGCAAACTGGGAAGGACATTGTCAGGCTCTGACACCTCATTTTATCCCTACATGAGCAACGAGCAACTGTTTTTGACTGTTACCTGAAGCTGATGAAAAACTTTCTCTTTCCTGAAACACTCTCA
Source organism: Pezoporus wallicus (assembly GCF_028554395.1). NCBI lineage: Eukaryota > Metazoa > Chordata > Aves > Psittaciformes > Psittacidae > Pezoporus > Pezoporus wallicus. Next base: position 3,391,581 of record NW_026640488.1, read on the forward strand.
AAATCTTCTGAACTGAAAATGCCAGTGTAATCCATAATTCATGTCAGTGAACTATGGTCTCAGTGAATTCTCCAGTGAACTTCTCCAGATTCCCTCATTTCTAAATCAGTGCTGGCAGGACTAGAGTTTTAAATATTTTCTTATGCTACTCCCCTCCCCTGACCAATTTCTTCCACTGATTAAAATATTCAAATGAGGAGAGTTGATACTAGAAGGAAGAGTCATACTGGATTCAAAGAAGGCAAATCAAACAGAAATATCTGCATATATGCACATTTTGATCCAGATTCCCAGTTACGGTGAAAATCAGCTTTGTTCCATAAATTTATAGCAGGGCATACAGAATAGGGTTTACAAGATAAAGGTCTTGTTTCCCTATCTCTACTCCCTGTCATTACAGGTACATTAAGGTTTTGCATTACATGAAGAACGTCAAATCAGATGTGATTGTGGGACGATTCAAGACATTTAATCAACAGTTAAAGTCATCGGATACCAGAAAATATAATCTTACTGACTGTATCACAAAATAGACTTAAGTAGTCTGCTGTTAGCTTTGTAGAAGGGAGGATTACTGAAGAGCTAGTTAGTAGAAGCGAGACAGTATGAAAAACAGGACTTCCTCTCTGTACTCCATTTCCTTGGAGAGCTAAATCAGAAAAAGGGGTAGACCTGTAGGAATTGATCCCTGTTGTTTAGCTGAACATCCAGAAAGACAGAATTGCTTATGTGCCATTCTGACTACATGCAGTACAGGACAGGGAGACAAAAAACATCTCTTTTTCACTATTGTTACACCTGAAGGCTGGGCGTCCCTCACTGAAGTGTTTTAAGTTAGGCGATGTAAATACACATTCCCCTACATGCTTACCAACAGAAGTAAGGCAGAATTTAAAGAAACTGTACATTAATCAATATGAGTTACATTGATTTTAATGAGATGGAGTTATGCTCTAGATAAACTTTTGTTGGGGAAAAGTTTACATAAGGAAACTTTTACATAAGGTTATTTGCATTGTTTGAAGAACAATAAAGGAAAAATTACCAAAATCAGAAAATCTGTCTATTGAAATTGAGTAAATGGAGCCCATGCAAAAAGAAATGGACTAACATGTCAAATACACCAACAAAAGGAAAGTGACATAAATCATTTATAGTGTAAGTATATAAGTATATACTTATATGTAAGTATATACTTGTACGTGATATATATGCATATATACCAGTTATACATGTATATAATTTAATTGCCCACCAGGCTCCAAATATGCTGAGTTCTGCTCAGCAGTCCAGGAACAGCAAGACCACCAGTTTATTTCATGCTATCCCTTAAAGGCAATATTAGAAACTTTTAAGGAGGCTTCATTGCTTACACCCCCAGCATCAGCTGCTGACTCTTAATAAAAATCTGTTTTTCCCACAAAACTCAACCAGCAGTTTTTCTGATAGATTCTGCTCTTTGACATGTGCTACTGTCAAGTAGGTATTTCATTACATGCAGAGAAAGGGAATTTCAGTGGTGAGTTAGAATGAAGGATAAAACAGTAAATCCATCCTTTTAAAAAAGAGAATCAAAGATAGTTTAATTCTCTGATGGCTACGGTCCTCCATTTTGGTTAGTTCTCATACTTACACACAGCCCCAGCAAAAGACAATTGTAGATTTTCAATTTTTTTCCAAAATCTAAATGAAGATATTTTATATTAAGAACTAGTCTCAGACATCCCTGTTTACCTTCTAAAATACAACTGAGATGATTGAATATACTGCAACATGAGCTGATTTACATTTTAAGTGTTCCAATGGTCCCATGTCAATAGATGGAGAATTAAACCTACAGATTTCTACTAGCGCTGATACACTTTTTAGTATGACTTTGGAAATGAGAACTATGTGCTCTTCCTTCAGAAAACTCAGCTTACAGTCTATGAACAAATTCTACAAACTACTCAGCTAACTAGGATCTAACTAAGTCGAGTCAGTAAAAAAGCTTCAGTTCTTTTTATTGAGGGGGGAAGTGGGAAATTCAAGCTCCACAGAAGACTGCAAAAATGAGTCACTCCAGATGGAGTATATTACATTCCTAATTAAAGAGCACATACAGTACTTCATGATTTTAGTACTCTTAAGCAATCCCACTGCCCATAAACATTATGCTAATGTCTGTTGAGGGGAGAACCACTTCTGATAGCAATAGAATGTGTTTGGGTGGATAGCAACAGCACCACTCTGTGAAGTTTTCTTTTCCTACAGATAGTTCTCCTATTTCTTTGGTTTCCAGAGAAATCTAAAGCATATTATGAGAAGCTACTAGGTATAAATTAGGATGTAAAGCAATAATGTGCACATTAAGGTCATTCGCCTATTTTAAGATGAACTTGAAAGTAACAATGGCTGTGAATCATACACTTAATTTTATTTCATTGCTTACAAGCAGGACTGGGTGATGTTTATAGTATCTAAAGAAGAATAGTATATTTTTAATTAAAATTGATGTTACATATGTACACATATAGACAGGCACCCTGAAGCACATATGGAGCACTCCAGACATTGCTCCTGGTCTTTTTCTTAAGGGGCAGTCTGAATTACAGCAGCTGAGTTAAATTTCCATCTAATTTTAAATCCTCTATGTGAATTTCTGAGCAACATGAGAAAATTTAGGTTAACACTTCTGCTGGCTAGTAGAATACCTGCAATAACACCAGAACAAATAGGGGCTTATAGATATACCTAAAGCAAGGACTCCTTTACAGTTCTCAGTTTATTATCACTTCCAGTATTTATTGAGTTGGTCAGGGTTTGGGTTGTTTGGGTTTTTTTTTGTTCTTAGTACTTTTCAATTTACTGTAGAGTAGCCCATTACTTATTTGTAGAAAGACATTTCTTACTGAAAAAACTTCACTTTCCCAGTGCTTCCCAGATTCTTTCTAGCTTGGAATAACCTCAATAATTCAGACTATGAATCTGAACTGCAATATGTAGGCAGTATCTGTTCTTGAACAGGATAAAGAGCAGAAAAGTCAGGAAATATACTCTCTGACCCTAAACCTATCAAATAACAGCAAGCAATAATTAATTTTTGAACCAGTAGAAGTAATTGTCTTAAACAAATCAAGGCCAAGTTCAAACAGGACCCATAGCTAAAGATACTGTGGCATATTATCTATTGCACTATATGGGTGTCATGTCAGTCAAATAAACAGATTTATTTTAGTATAATCAGTTATAAAATTTTGCCAGCATCTATGCTAGCAACGAGAGGATACTATGCTGGTAAATATATTCCACACTCCCATGACAATCATATACATATATTTCTTGACTGAACTGGGAAAAAAAATAACAACCCATAATTTGAAATGAAAAAAAGATGTTACTTAAGCAGGAATCAGAATGCAGGTATTTTCCCAACCAGAACCAACTGTTAAATACAGACTTGAGCTCTCTCTTAGACAATGAGACATGTCTTGTATGTTCTCTCTGGTTTAATTGCAGCCTGGTGATTAAGGCAATTGCTTAATATGTGAGCTATACATTTTAGTCTTATCATAAACAAGTCAATCAAACATTAGTTCTATACCTTTTGGGCATGGATCTTACCCCCTCTGAGGTCATCAGAGATCAAGCCAAACAAACATCCCCTAGATATGCAAGGAGGGGTCAGTCATCTTCCCGCCTTATTTGGAATAATAATGTTAAAATTTGGGGCACAGAAAATCTAAGCTTGGTTATGCTCAATTTTTCCTGTTTAATATGTTCCAATTTACATAAATACATCTGAATTACAGCAGGAACTTGCACGACATTCGCTTACATGTATATCCCAATAACTCAGAGTTATAATGTCAATCTCCCTTCCTCCTCTCTTACCCAATTAAATAATTTATGCAAACTAGAATAATTTCAGTAAATGAAAACAAGAAGCATCTGCCCCTCCATAGTCCACTGATTAGGGCATAATCCTAGGAGACCATGAGCAGCATTAGCACACATAAAAGTCCCTCTAAATGTATTTCCACAGTGGTATATACTACTTTGAATTTTATCTTCTTACTAGAGACAATATCTCAGCAGAAATTATCCATTCACATAATTTCTTTTATATGTACAATGATATTCATCAGCTGTAACAATAAGCTTGATTGGTTTGTTCAACCAAGCTCAGCACCTGGAGAGTGGTGACTATTCTTTCTTTCCTGATTTCAGCTATAGTTTTCAGCTTTTGAAAAATGCTAAAGAGTATCTGATTTCAAGGCAAATTTTGTGAGTATAATAAATTTAACCTCGCCTCTCATGCTGATCACTTCTCCAGCAGAAAAATCTTGCATGTCCTTATAGGTAGAATGGGCTTCTTATAAAGTGCTGTACCCAAGTACTGAAAGACACCATTCAAGAATTTCTATCAACTGAAATACAGTCTTTGTAATTCAGAATTTAAGCATAGTATTGTGTTGTTTTAATTATGGTTAAATACACTTTTTAATTGAAACACATCAACTCCTTGTCTCAAATGGAAACAAAGCAGGCAGTATGCACTGGAAGTATTTTTGAGTTACTAAGTGTTAAGAAGTCAGACAACCACTCAAGGGATCAGACTGGAATAGTGTGCTTCCTTCAGTTATTTGGAATAGATTTATTTAAGAAAATATACCACTGACTTGAATACATACAAGAAACTATTTTTATTTTGAAAGAGCCAGATCCCCACACTCAAAAAAAACCACAAAAGCCACATCAAAAAGATTAGTTATGGTGTATAAATCTCACATAAAGTTCTCTATTTTCATATTTAAGCACTTTCTAGACCAAAGGAAGCAGGCAGCCAGTTACAAGTCTACCTGAAAACATGTAGTAGGAAGGTATCAAGAAATGGTTGTCAGCCCATCATACAGCAGTATGAAAACATGTAGGTTATGATGCTTAACAAAAAGCCAGCTCCCTGCCACAAAATGATGGTGCAATGCATCCTTTCATTTATTATCTTGTGTATCAGTTGTCCTTATACTACTTTGGTGCTATAAGCGTATGGATATTTGTACCAGGTGAGCAAAAAGCAAGTTGAAAGAGTGAAAGGCAACTTTCTTGAAATACTAATAAAAAGGTAAGATACAACACATAATTTGTAAAAATTATGATTGGTAATCCTGTTTATTTAGAGCAGTTATTTCTGTATAATTACTGCGATATAAAAAGTTAATTGCTGTCATAACTTCATAAGTCATTGGAAAATTGTTGTCAGAATCCTTAAAAAAAAAGAGATGGGATTAAAAAGTAATTACCTTTATGTTGAGTAATGTCCAAGATATTTCTGTCACAGCCATTTACCATGAATTCCTCCACAATACCACTTCTAAAGTACAAATATTTGAAAATCTGTTCTTCTGTGACAAGCTCAGATAATTTTGAACTCACCTTTGCCTGCTGTGTGTCTTGGGCACATGCTTTGTGAGTATTTCAGCAAAAATATTCACAGAATCACAGAATCATTAGGGTTGGAAGGTACCTCTGGAGATAATCCAGTCCAACCACCCCTGCCAAGGCAGGGCCACCTACAGCAGGTTACACAGGAACATGTCCAGGCCGATTTTGAATGTCTCCAGAGAAGGAGACTACACAGTCTCCCTCGGCAGCCCATACCAGTGCTCTGCACCCTCAACGCAAAGAAGTTCTTGCTCTTGTTGAGATGAAACTTCTTATACTTCAGTTTATAGCCGTTGCTCCTCGTCTTGTCACTGGGCACCACTTAAATAAAGCTGTTCATGAGATGGGTACAAGGGGGAATATTAAGTAAACATAAAACTATGTTCATTGCCAAAACTCCAAACGGTCTTCTCTTTGAAATGATTTTGGTGGAACAAATGTTTCCATTTTGATGAAAGGAAAAAATTTAGATCAAGGATGCTCTGCAACAAAAATAGCAAAGGGCTGAAGGATGATAGGGCCCATGTACTGTAGTGTCATGAAGAGGCATAAGAAGACTAGAGCAAAGAGAAGTGGAGCATCAGAACAGGCCGTTAACAGGATCTGCAGAGAATTGTTGAAATGTTTAGAGTTAAGAGATTGGCAGTGGTAGTGTGCCAGGAAAAAGGTGCTTGATGGAATTGTGGGCTGGTGTAAGAGACTGAGCTAAGAGATCAGTTTACAAGGACAAGTGATAGATGAGTTGGCAACTGTTGCTGTGCATTTTTCCCTCCAGAATTTAGAGCTAAATCCAAGACTCCTGAGCCTCACCATTTCTTTGGCATCACTAAACACTTGTCAAATTCATGGGCAAAACACTTGTTCAACAGCAATGTTCTGTCAGTTCAAATACCAGAATTTCCCAAGCTGCCTCTTGCCTTATGTTTATGGATCAAGTATCACCAGAGGATGTTCAAGGCTGCAGAGAGGCGAGGCTGGGATAGAAGGGGGACAGCTGAGCCTCACCCCAGTTCCTAGAAAATAATCTGTTGGAAGAGGCCTTGGGTGATATGGTGTAATGTGAGGTGTCCCTGCCCATGGCAGGGGGGTTGGAACTTGATGATCTTAAGGTCTTTTCCAACCCTAACTATTCTATGATTCTATAATTCTATTATTATTTGATTCTATGTTGTGTTAAAAGAAATGTCAAGGGCTTAGAAGTAGGATGGTCCATGCAACCCTAATTTAGCCATTTAAGCAGTGCAAAAGTCATTAACTACAGGATTATTTTTATCCATGAGACGTCTTGATCAGGGCAGAAAGTAGACCTGCTCTAAGGAGGAATCAAAGATGTGTGCTAAGGAGACTGCTTATAGGACTTTTACTTATTGCACATTTTGGAAAGAAAAGTAATAAAGCAGGAGTACAGAAGATGGTCTCATACATAAGACAGCAAACTTTCTCTGGGGAACTGGATCCTAACTTTGCTTCTGTCACCGGATTCCTACATGACACTGGTTCAGCAGGTTATTTTTGAAAAAGTAAGACATTATATTACGCAGTGTTGTAAGGCTCAAAGAGATTGAAACTTGTAAAAGCTCAAGCGCTACATTTATATATGCTTATAAGCATACATAAACATATATATTCATAAATGTATAAAAGCATACAACCACCTTTTGATCTTCCACCCCCCACCCTGCAGAAACTCTTTTTACCCTTGTAGCAAGTGGCACTGGGATCCTTTGATAAAGGAAACATGACATCCTCTTTCGGGTAAACAAAACACATCTAAGTAACCAGACCAGGCAAAAAGTATCATTACTAGTCCAATCTTCTGATAAACACTGTAGAACATCTGTTCTTTAAAGCACAAGGTGGATCTGAAATCTTTTCTCTGAGTATTCACAGTCACTCATACTGGTCAGCCCCTAGGATGTTAGCAGCAACGGAGTTAGAAGATTTGTCTTCCAGACAAGCTTCAGGCACCTTCTGCACTACATGTGCAGATAGATGCAGCCTCTATGCCTTAGGGCCTGCATCTGTATAATATAATTAATATAATCCTTGTTCTCACACACAAGGTGCCATGGTAAATTAACCACTTTCTCATGTGAAGCACTCTGGTATTATGGCACTACAGAAGAGCACCTGAATAAACTTCCAATTCTCCCTTCAGAGAGTGTTTGAACAACATGCAGTCAACAAGGCATGACACCTCACATTTTACAACATGCACAAAATATCAAATTAAGATTGTAGGGGCAAAATTTATTCTGACATTTCCTATATTGTGAATTCTCTACTCTACAACTTTATGTTCTTTTAATATTGTTTCTCAGGATAATGTTCATATAAAAATGCAATCTAAGTACCCATCTATATAATAATATTTTATTATTTTGTCAATGTCAAAGCCAAAAGAAATACTGAGATTTCCGACTCAGCTAGCTAATGGGTTTTTAAGTGGAATACACATAGCTCTCTTGAGTACCTTAAACTAAAGAAAAGACTCCATCTTCCATTAAAATGTCATTGAAAGTTCATGGAAACACCTACAAATACAGATTGGGAAAAAAAAAATCACTAGCATTGCACTCAGATTTTAGAAATATGCTCATGTCTTTTATTTCATAGAGATGTTAAAACTCATTCATTTACCTTAGCACCTTTAGGATGTTCCTTGGTTTGCATTAAGCTCAAACAGGAATATATTTCTATAAGTCTCATACTGCACTAATTGATTTCAATGAGAACAAGACTTAAAATATTTACATACAGCTGTAGCAGAAAATTTTACTCGTAGTCCTGTCTCAACAGAGCTATAAGCGTGAAGATCGTGTTTACGATAAAAATGAGGGGATGAAACAGCTTTTGCATTTCCTGCAATAACATTAAGATACAGTAAAAGTCATAACTTTCAAGGATTCTGGCTGGTTCATCAACAGCTGCACTTAATTTACCCTTCTGCTAATTAGCAGTACTTAAAAACCTATCAAATGACACTTCTAATCGACAGCATACTCTCTGATTATAAACTGATTAAACTACATGATCTCTCACGCCCTTGTAAATACTTCTGTCACCTTTTCCAACAGAAATTAGTCAGAATTATTTCCTATGCATGTATGTTGTGCTGTTTTATTGAGCTAAATTTCACCTCCTAAATTCAACTGCAATTGCCCATTTATTATCATTATCTAGTCAGTAGAGAGTTACTTCTGTTAATGTTTTTATATTTACAACAGCAAAGTGTGAGTGTGGTTGGCCTAAAAAGAGCAAATAGAGATGCTTTTTTTGTTAGGAAATGCTTCCTGAAGTATTGTACCATAACGATAGTACTCCTGGGCTTCCAGTTGCCTATTCTCTCAAGCTGAGGCAAGTTATTGCACGTTAAAGCATTTGCAGACATTTCTCTCAAAACCAGATGAGTTTTTGCAGCAGTAATTTGAAAGGCAGACTCTTCTGGGTGGCTTTTACCTTACTCAGAGAAGATTTATCCTAGCCTCTTTGATGATCTTTTCCGACGAGTATCATGGCATGGTTGAGTTTGGAAGGGAGCTCTGGAGATTGTTTAGTTCAACCACCTGCTCAGACTAAGGTCATCTGGAGAACACCAGATTTTGTGTATCTCCTACTTCTGGGCAACCTGTGAAAGTTCTCACAGTAAAAAAGTTTTATTTATGCTTAAACTGAACTTCAAATGAATTTCAGTGGAAGGTGATGGGTGTCAATATTTTGAGAGCAAAAATTGCCTCAAGCCACTTGTCTAGCATTTGAATTCAGAAGAGCACGTAACTACGTGCTTTGCCTTAAACCAATTGGATTTTTTATTCATGGTAGTTTAACAGAAGGTAGGCTTTTAAAAAATCTCAGTAGATGTTCACCACCATTTTTAGGTATAAGGCACATTCATAAGGATCCAGCTTTCACCAGCCTTAGAAACAAGGCTCTGCCTTTATACAGGGCAATGTAACTTCCATACTTATGTGTTCATTAGCTGCAGATTGATTTTTTTTATTTTTTTTTTTTAATGTAGCTGGATAAGTGTGACTCACCTTTATTGCCAATTCATGGAATTCAAGAATTTAAATAAAGGAAACATGTTCAGAAAGAAATGCTCATGTTTTTAGAATATCACTTTTGTAATGCAAATTTGAGAATAAGCAGACTGAAGGTTAGGTTCTGAATGTAATTATGGTCACTATAAATAAATCATGAAGAATATTAATTTGAAGCAAAGGATGCTCTTTTCTGATTTAATTTTTAAATTCCCTATGGGCCATATTCTAAAAAACTATTCTTTCATCTCAGTGAAATCCACAAAAAAAATCACTTTGTAAAAATAATTTTAAAACTGGGTGTTGGATTCTTTTCTGCTTTGCCTTGGTTGTTGCCATTCTTTTTCCTTATGAATGTGTGCTTTCCCATGATAGGAAAAGGAATTCCAGGAAACATAATCCAATCAGGAAACATAAACAGTACTTGTCTACTTAAGACTAATGACAACTTGCAAAACATTTCAGATAACTAGTGTTATAGTGAACTTTAAGGCAGTGCATGATTAAAGGTCTTTATAACTACAGTAATATCGTGAGAAATTGTAATCTATACTGCAAATGCTGCTGCAGAAGGGAAGACAGAATACACAGACAACTCACAATATATTTTACTGAACTTTAAATTTGCCTGTGCCATATCTGCCTTCCTGTCTCCACAATCACTGTCAAAACAGAGGTCACAGATCTTTTTAGTGTAAAAGAGTGCTTGAAACATTTGTAGAGTGACAAAATACAGAAGAATAGGAACATGGCTTTCTACATTCTAGTCCTACCACCTCTGCCTCCCTTGTCAGCCCTAAGGGTTCATCCAGATGGATGATTGATTACTGTATACTATCTTTTCAGCTGTTCAATTGGCATACAAAAATTTGTTCCCTCTGCCCTCCACCATAAATCTGCTCTGCAAACATAAAATTAAATATTTAACTTTATGGGCTAAGACTTGGGCCTTTTTTTCTAATTAAAACTTTTTAGGGCTGAGTTTTGCAGCATCTCAGCCAATGTCGCAATAAGACTGTACAAGATACCACAATTCTTGTAAAAGGCTGGTTTTCTTACCTGAAACTTATGAGCAGAAATGCTTCATCAATTAACAGATCTGTACTCTTACAGTACCTCACAAGTATCGAACTTGGGTTCTTGAAGAAGAAGCTATAGTGGCAGAGAATGAAGACTCTATGAAGACAGTAGTACGGGTGAAACCAGCAGAGGTCGGATGCATCAAACATTGCTTGCAGGCTGGAAGGTACAAATCCCGGACAGGCCCTGACTTTATATTGGTTATAAAGTTCAAATATCACTATTTTTTTACTGACTATTTTTTATTTTCCATGAAAACAAAGATTGAGTGCAAAGCACAGTCAGGTTCCCAGGCAAAGTCACCTAAATTACTCCTGTTTCTTGCTTGAATACATTAGGACAAGAGATGTTTGACTCACCAGGCCTCCACAGTTCACTTGGACACTAGTGGATTTTGTTCCATATCTCTTTGGTATACACACTGACTTTAATTCCACTTACACAGTGAGAGCACTCCTTTGGTCCTCGAGCCATGAAAACTGTAAAATAGTGGGTAATAAGCTGAAGAGCTGGAAGGCAACACTTTGCTTCTGTGAAATGAAATGATGAACATAAACAGGAAAAAAAAGTGGAATGAGTAAACCAAAATGATTGGCAGAAATCATGAATTTTCTGTATTTTGCATCATTCCCCAATAGAAAGTTTAGTGTTACTACTGTACTGAAGCTAGCACACTGTAGAAAGTGAACTGAAATTGTAAGTGAAGGTTGATTTTAATATCCAAAAATTAACACTAGACCAAAACCTCTGATTTTAAGATAACATGGAAGGAGGACTAAACCTTAGCAGGCCTCTACTTTTTCAGGATTCTCAAGTACTTGTTGAATTAGCATTAAAAAGTCCCAAAATATCTGTTCCTGTGTTTTAATTCTTTTGGGTATCCCAAAATGGATCACAAGGGACATCTTATGCCAACTTTCTGACAGCTACTTGGCACAGCAGTAAACTCTCATTGGTTTCTGAATAAAACATGTGCCTATCCTGTATTTCTCAAACTATCCACATTATGTCAAGTACTTCAGATTTAATGGAAAATGTTAACTGCACTCTGCCTGCTTGCCAGGGCTTAAGCTAGTTAAGGCTTTAATTAAATTTTTAGGATTTATTTATTTATTTGTATTCCAGTTGAAGAGACCCTTTAGCAATACCCTTTCTGAAAGACAGAATTGTTGAGAGTCTGTATGTGGTCGAGGAAAATAGAGTGATTGTCTTGTAATAACACAACACAGGAAAAAACAGCACCCAGGCCTGAATGAAAATCAAAATCAGACATGGGGGGGGGGGGGGGAATGGAGAAATGGGGACAGGAACAAAAACATCTTGAGTTTCTTTTTAATAATGTGGCCCTAGATACTAGGCTGTTGGCCAAATATTCAAGTCTTCAAGTCTTACACTTACCAGTTTAACTATAAAAAATAAGCAGATTTATTTATTCGGAGTTATTCTAACTGCAAAACAGGATGTCCCTCAAGGTGTCTTGACCTTTGGCAATACCTCAGATATACAGTTCTTTCATACTTGAGTTACTGGATGGAATTATGCAAGCACATGGAGTGATCTGTCATGATACATTCAACTAAGTCAAAGCATAGCACAACAAGATTTATAATATTTAATTAATTCTTAGAGACTTCTGAGGTTTTTAAAGCCTTTGCAATGCAAACCCCTTACAAAGATGTATGAAATTGGGTGTAGTTTGTGCTCGTCTTTGATTTCTTTAAAGGAGGAAACGTAGGTGGAGTGGGACAGAGTGAATGACACTTGATAGGACAATGAGAAGGGGTATTTGATGCTGGCAGCAGTAGAATACAGAGGACAGAAGCTGGGAAGGTCATTTTGAGGAAAGATGGTGAAAGTGGGGGTCATACAAATCAACAACATTAATCTTCATGGCAGCAAACAGGCACCTGAGGTAAATGAAATACTGAACATTAGAGTCTCTCAGTGGCTCACAGCAATGCAAGTTATTTAAAAATTGAGGTGACAGCAGAAAAAGGAAGAAATGCTAATTAAGGACTTGACATTCAACAGTTATTTCTAAATTGAATTTAGTTTGTATGTATTTTTCCTAAAAAATTAAACAATACATACTGTCATGTAAGCAGAGTGGAATGGTTAGGGAATTAAATTCAGAGAGGAACTAATTTCTTCATTCTGCAAGCTGGAAGACCATTGTCTACACAGCTGTAATTCTCTGAAGTTTTGTTTTGTCTCTAGACCTGCACAATCATGCTCAGACTTTCCCAGATGGTACTCAAATATTCTTTCTTATGAATTGATTTGATTGGACTCCAGAGGAGTCAGTTGTTTCTCCAGTTCTGTGTTTACACTGTGTATTGCTGTGATCTGAGAGAATCAGAAACCCTGGATAGGGTCCCTTATTCCCCACATTACTTACTCTATGTGCCATTACCTACTCTAGTACCATCTTTTATCTGGGATGTGTTCTCAGTTAAACTTTTTTATCACTGGTTTAACATAAATTGAAGCAAAAACTTCAGCAAAGTTACCAAGAATCCCTATTTTGTTCCTGGTCCTTTTCCATTACTACTGATAACTAAAACAGAACTCTACACAATCAAGTCCCCACAGAGCTAAAGATACCCTTCTGTAGATAGAGATCAAAACAGATTGCTCCATGCTTGGGGTAAGTGGAACTAGGCAGAGTTGTAACTCAGTCATAATCCCCTTCCTGACATACTCCCTGTGTATTACAGCAATGCATGGCCCACTTTCAGGACATATAAATTCACCACATCACCCTTAATAATTGCTATGGGCCTTTGTGATTTGTTCTGTCATTTTATAAATAAGAGCAAACCCATAGTGCCCTGATAACTGAATCAGCATTTATAACTTTGATCCTATTTTCAGTGTAGTATGTATGATAATCTCTTGGTACTGCTTCAATTTCACACAGTGCTGCAGTATTTCACTTTCCATGTTGTGCATGTATAAAATACTGGGGAGGTAGCGGGCCTCCAGCAAGAATAAATGTCATTTGCACTCCGAAAGGCACTTTCTGAAAAAAATGTATTTGAAACATCATTTAATGTGATGGGAAATACCAGTAAAATGAAGATTTCAGTAAATTTCAAGGGATGTTACCTCCTTGGATATTTTCAGTTTCACAAAAAATCTCCTTCAGAATATATTAGTAACCCTACATAACCCTAGTCTAAATTTCATGGTTTCCTTCAATAAATATTTGGATTTAAAACCTGCTGCAAAATAAATGTTTTCTAACAGGTAGGGGTCAGAAAATTACTAGAGAGTCCATTGGCTACTGGTTCTTCTGTCAGTGATATTCTTTGCTTTTAACAGTGATTTAAAAAATTATATTATTACACTTATGGTAAATTTTGTACATGAATCCTGGATAATAAGAAAGGAAGCAGAAGGGTCCTGTGCTGTTTGAGTACCATGATCCAGTCAGATATATGCCAGTATAATTAAATACAATATATCTAAAAAACAACAACAACAATTTTTATAGAATAAATGTCTTAAAAAACAGTCCCTCACAAATTAGTTCCATGCTATTGTATAGTTCACTATCTCAGTGTGAATTCTTCCTGCAATGGCTTGCTAAGTAGGCAAGTAAATTCTTTACACTGTTAAGAAAAGGAGTGGTCCCAAATGAAAGTAGGAAAGCACTTGTACCTCTATACATAGTACTAGTAAAAATCAGTGCTAGAATGTATTTCTGGAATGGCCCCAGGAAAACAACTAAACACTGAGAAAATGCAAAATAGAAGCCTGTAATTATTAAGTGACTATAAAACAAACATAAACTTGTGATGTTGGGCTGATCGGGCTTAACTATTCTGTTTATTCAAGAGGCTGAAACATGGCTTAATCACAGTATGTAGTTATTTGCGCATGAAAATGCGTTGTAGGAAAGACTTAATAAGGCTCAATGGCTACAGGAAGAAAAAGGAGAAATCCGGCATGGAAATAATCCTGAAGTGTATATAAGCAAGTATCAAAACAGCCTAATGCAGGAGATTGTAAACTCAGTTCTACGCCATCTTCACGACAAGATTGTGTACTGTCAAAGCTCTGAAATCTGCTACTGCTTGAGCATCTCTCTTTTACCATTTAAAGAATATTTATACTTAATGGGCTGTTTCAACTTGTCAATTCTTAAGTAAGAGGAATCTATAAAAGCATAAATATCAGTTGGCTAAAACTATTTAACAGAAGAGCATTCATTTTCCCCTATTTTGAGATTCCTTTTGAAACTTTCTGAAGAACCCTAAGCAGTACAGTGCTGCTTACACTACCTAGACAGACAAAACCCATAAACTATATGAAATAATATTAATTATACTACAGAAGTGGAAGAATTCATTTTTTAGAAGTGCCTGGAGGGATGACCATGTTAATACTGTTCATCTCTCCTCAGTGTACAATCTGCTCTAATTCCCAGAAGCAGTATCTTTGGAACAAAATTGCTCCTTAAGTAATGATCCAAACTTCCTGATAACAATGATTACCATTTAATCTCTAGTCACTCTTTATTTAGATCTCTCACACTTATCTAAAGGAAGAATCTGTGCACATCATAAAACCCAAACCCCCTACTATTCCTTCCCCAACAGCTTGTTGTCTGTTTTCCCCAGCACTGAGGCTCCCTCAGGTGCAGGAATTTAGCTTTTCCTCAGCCGTGGCTGTAGCAATAGCCCTCACCTGGCATACTTCAGTCCTCTTGCAGTCAATAAAAAGGCTTCCTCCCCCCCTTTTTTTTTTCCTCCCATTTTTTTTGTTTTTAAGATATTTCTCAGAACATAGACAGAGAAACAATTTCAATACAGGTAAAAAGGTTTCAGTGAGCCTGTTCTCTCAGGCTGTGGGAGATCGTGGGCTTAGGATTTATCTTCACACAGCAAAATTTGGTCCTTGGGAACAGAGGGTAAAAGAGGAGCTTCTATTGCTGGTGTTCCACTACTGAGGTGGGTGGTTTAGCCACAGAGTTATTTCTATTTAGGCATGTAATCAGGGGAATAACTGTTTTGACTACATGGGTTTTGACAGGTTAGCTTGTTACTTGTAGTCTGATACTATTTTTAATTTTTCTTATAAAACCCCATGGGAAGTGTGAGGATAAATATGGGTACAGGTTTCAGGTGAATACCTGTTTCAAAACTATCAGAGGCACAGAAATTATGAAGCAAGGTGTTGCTGAGGACCTGAATAGTAATGCCTCAAGTTCTATTACTGATCCTGCCCTTTCTCATATTGGCAAAAAGAGAACTGAACTAAGTAGCTAGCAGTCCCCATGGCTAGGTTTGCCTGCACACACAGTTTCACTAACTAAGTTCCTGGTGGTGGGTTAAGACAAGTATCCCCTCATTACTGACTATGTATTTCTCATTTTTGCTACAACTAAAATATCTCCAGTTGTCCTGAGAAATGTAGTTCTGTAATTCTTGGTTATTTCTAGGGTTCTAGGAAGTATCAATAATCTAAACTTACAAGTGGAGCATAGTAGGGTTTAGGGAAAATGAATGCACATGATCTCTAACTATATTCAAGCATTTCTGCCTGCAAGAATGGGTTTAAAGTCAAATTTGACAATAGTCATGACACTATGCAAATGAAATCACTATGCTTCCATTGACTGCAGAGGAAAAGACTTAACTTGAAACTGTTTATACCAACCTTCCTACTGATCAAAAGCCCCCACAAAACTAACAAGCAATAGATAAACGTTCTTGTGAGAGGTGAATAACTGATAGAAAGTAAGAAGTTTTAAGTAATGTCTTGTCAATAACCGAAGGACACCTGAAAAGTCACCAGATAAAGCTCTTGTTATAAACAAGGTTAGAAAAAATTCCATAAGGTAACAAAAGAGACCTGTGCTGATGAAATGGGTAATTACTGACAATGACTCAGATGCTAATGATAGAGACTGTCTCTAAGGCATAGGCACACATCTAGGCCACAATAACTTTCAGCTTCCTCTTATTGCATCAGATCAGCAGTAAAAGAGGCTCCCTAGTGATTCTTTTGCAGAAAGCAGAAAATAAGAATCTGAGGGAGAGAAGCAATTTTGGGTTTGAATAAAACCTTTCACACAGAGTAAGGTGGTTGTGGGGAGGAGTATGTGGACTGGATCAGACTGTAAAGTTTGTTTTTGTGGTTTTAAATCAGCATCTTAAGCAGCATTCACACAAATTATCTAATGTCACCTTAGCCAGGGTAATTTTGTTCTATGCATGGGTAGGGAAGAAATCCCACATCCTGAGATCATATTGTATATGCCAATGTCTCAAAACCTGACAGAGTGCTGAAGAAGAATGGAAGTAGAACTGAAGAAATTATACAAGTGGCCAGATACTTGTGATTATAAACAGAAGTAGTTTTATTTGCACTTATACTGAAATCAAGGTTATCACATGATCAAAAATAATCTTAAGAGTTCTGTGTGACAGAAGCTGAAGAACACCTTTGCTCACTGGGCATGGTAAAGTCTTTGGGAACACTTTCTGTTGGGAAACCCTGCACATATATGCAGGTCACCCATGCTAAACAACTGATTAATTGCTAAGTATAAAGGTCATCTGAGCTGAATATTATATTTGGGTTGTTTTCAAGTGCTGTCACTTTTTCCCTCACTTTTATTTGCAAGAAGGCAAAAATAGGAACTTGATTATACTTGGGTTTTCATCGTGATTTTACAAAGACAACAGTTCCCTGAAGCAGTGAGTCACAATAGTTAATATGTTAAAGCACAAGGTGCTGCTTATTCATGCACCATGTCATAATGTAGTGGTACTCTTCGACCCTTATGCAAGTTAGGGGTGACTCTCTTATAGTTTTAGAATCCCTCCTCAAAATCAATGATCCTGGGATTTACAGAACAAATACAACTGGCATGGTCCACATCAATAAACTGCCATTCATTATATCATTAGGGTGAGCACCAAAACTATGCAGCCAGTGCAATCAGCTAATTGTCAGTAACTACATGACTGCAAAACGCTGTTAAGAATGGAAGAGTTGTTGCAAGACAGAAGAATCTCGTGAGTGATTTCAGTGTTGCACATCTTTTACTGTCATAGTTGCTGGCATAGGAAACCATTCAAAACACCAATTTTGAAACTGGAAAAATATGAATTAGAATTTCAGCAGGGGTTTTATATAGATCTTGTCATTTACTTGGCCAACTTACTGTAAAATGGTAGCACAATTTTAAAGCTAGGAGGCTTTGATGTTTTTCCTATACTGCAGCCACCTGTTCTTTTCTTCGGACATGTCTGTGTGTAAGGCACTTGAATTTTAGAGACTCATAAACTTTCTTCAGAAGGCACAGCGCAACTTGATGATGAGTTGAAATGCTGTACTGAGCCTAAAAATGAAAGCCTCACTACAGCAGTGCTGTGCATGAGCAGTGCATGCCACAGGCATAGCTAAGCTGGCTTTGGTCCCAGAGTGACACTACTTGTCATCTGTGTGACTGCGGTGACTCTGTGGCGGTTTGTCCACCCTAAGTAGGGATGTCAAAACCTTTTCATGTTATAGTATCACATCACTGTAAGGAAGAAATTGATAACCAGTGAACCCCTAGTTTATCTGTCTTGTACATATAGTAGATGGTATCACTGTAACATTCCTCACTTTCTGTGGTGTCCCAAATATGATTGTATTGCTTTCTAGATGATATAGATGGAGATAAAACACTCACTGAAAACATGGGCTAACCAATGTGAAAGTGTGTGTAAGATCACTGATCACTTCATGAAATATAACAACTTTGGATGTTTTTTTCAGGTAGCACAGTAAACATACACTAAGGGAATATCATGAGGTTTAGATTTTAATGAGGTCTGGTTTTATATTTTACTACAATTACTGCTGCGAGGACTCCTTTATGGCATAACATTTTTCCAGGAAGAAAATGTTAACCAGCTATGTTTCAGAAGGTAGACATTTTATGGAATATCTTTTTTAAGGGACTTTAAAAATATTTCTAATTGATACTTATGTATTCTTCTTATACTGCCGATATCCAGGTGCACTGAGTAAAACCAAAATAAAGAAAAAATAAATACAGTGCAATAAACATAAATGAGATAAGACTAGCTTTGAAGGCTTGCTCAATTGAGGGGAAAGGGAGCAGAAAAAAAAATCACATCTTTGTGAGATTTGCTATGAGAACAGATTTGTGGAACTAGATATAGTCTGATAATTAGGACTAAGTATAGCAGAGTCTTTACCATCACACTGTCTCTCTAGGCAATATTGCCATAAATAATAAAGACTAAATACCTTTCATTTCATCCTTAGATGCAGACACTAAGATCCTGACTCACTGATGACAAAAGTTTTGTTAGTGACTGTAATAGGGACAATGGTTTTAAGATCAAAATCTTCTGTTCAAAGTAAGTTTCTGTTCAAAGTTCCAAGACAATTGGCTGACACTTGCTGAAATGTATAAACAAGAGCATTTCACCAGGAAAATCCTCAATCCATTTTAAAACTTGTCATAAATCTATTTTCTAGATAGATTCTGAACTGTACTAGCTGTAGGTCATGTCAAACTAAAGTTAGACTATACTCGCTAAATATCAACAGAGCTTTACAAGGTATTTATTTTTCACTGTTAACTGGGACTTTGTGAGATATCACCTGCAAAGATTATGCTGCAAGTTGTTAGAGTGGGGAGGGTTGGTTTTTTGCTGGGGGGGTGGGGGGGGGGGGGGGTTGGGTTTGGTTTTGGGTTTTTTTTTTTGAGTCAGCCTGTGTTCCTGTGATCAAGAATGCTGGCTATATTTTTAGGAAGACATTTTCAACTAATTATCTCAGAATACAGTGACAGAGGCTCTGCTTTGGTTGTGAGCTTTGGTACAGCTGAGAAATTCAGGACAAAAACTTACACCATTTAAAAATGGCAGGAATGGGAATGTGAAAAGCATCTGAACTAACACACTTGCATGGTTGTGTTGCCTCTGCCTAGTCCATGTCCCTTTTTATTGTCTCCCTATTAGGCTTCAAGCAACTGGAGAGTCAGGTTATTTATGAATTAAAGAATGAGGACCTTTCACCTCTTGGTTATGGTACAGATTCAGCCCACATAATCCTGAATGGTCCCTTGGTGACTGAGGGCACATGAAGTGCATTTGGTGGAACCAGTTGCCTGTGCTGGCTGTCATGGGTGCCTTTAATTGGTCCCTTAATATACTATCAAAACTGTCATCAAATGACTCTGGTTACCAGCCTTAAAGCAGAGGTGAGTTTACACAGGGACCAAACAATTCTCTTAACTTACAGAATCAGAATCTTGTAAATCAAACTGATGCACAAGAGAAAGCTTGCAATGCACCTCTTGTGTTACAGCAGACTTTTACCATAGCTCTTTCCTTAGGGCAGTAAACTTTGCCTTTCATAAATATTAAATTCATTCTTGAAATTATTAGAGAGCTACTTTCATGTGGTTGGCTTCTTTTTTTTTTTCTTTTGGTTTGTTGTTTCTGGAAGTTGATTTGTTGTTTTCAGGAAGATGTTCCTGGCCTGAAATCTTACAAGCCCATGTTCGGTTCAAAACATGTTTTATGATCGAGTTATTGCAGACCATTTAAATTAAGGATTTTTAATGGAATTGCTGACACAGCCTTAACTCTAGCTGTTTGAATGGCACCACTTTAATTATATGAGAATTTAATGATTTGAGCTGCAGCTGAACTGACAAACAGCATAACCAAATAAACATCAGCATTTATACAGGCTATGAGTGAGGCAAAACATAGTAGCAGACTTGGGTAAAATACACTCATAAGAACCTGATGGAAATTTTGATAGGATAAAATAATCAAGAATATTTCAGGCTATAAATAAATACCACCTTAATTTCCTTTTAGAGTGAAACAGAATAGTCACGATGCAATTACACAGTCCTCCTCTCCTTTTATATAAAAAGCATGTGAGACCATCCAGGATGTGTTAAACTACAGACTGACAAGTGACTCATCAATAAGATAAAAATAGATTTAAACTGAGAAATAGAGCTGAGAGAAATGGCCTTAGCAGTAAGTAGCAGACAGGAAAAAAATGGGAAATTAAAAAAAAATTAAAGAAGGAAGTAGGAAATACTATTACAGAATATTAATTTTGTTTCCAGCATTCTTTCCTATACCACCCATTAACTAGAATTAAGGAGTCTGCTTAGCAAATGTTGTACACTCTTCTTGCAAAAGCAAAAACTTGTATCCAAACCCTCACCCCCACTTCAAAATTATGTCCAATTTATTAATATTGATACTTGTATACATAACTTTGCTAATCTCATGCTAGGATAAAGCTGTTTCTAATGAAAACCAAGTTTCTTATATTCGCTAATTACATTTCAGTTATAGAGGCATTTTTTTATTTTTCCAAACCAAGATGAGGTCAACAAAGCAATATTTGTGTCACCTAAGCAAGTTTCAGGTCAACAGAACCTGGTTCTTATGGCTGACTTCAGCTACCCAGACACATCTGTTGGAAGAACTTGCTACACACAAACCAAGAAAGCCTGCTTTGTCTCAGTGATCCCAATACCTGCCTGAACATGCTGAAGGTTAGCACTAAGACAAAGGTTTCAGAATTTAGAGGAGTAAACTTCAGCTCACTCAAAGCTTGTTTGGGATGGATTCTGTGGGAAGCTTCCATTGAGGATAAAAGAGCTATTGAGTGCTGGGAGATTTTCAATACCCTCCTGAAAGCACAAAATCAGTTCATCCTCTTTAAAGGTAGCAGTAGGACCCCCTCCCTCCTTGGTTTAACTGCAAGTTTCTTAGTCTGGCAGAAAAAGCAGAAGGGAAGTGTCTCAAAGATAAAAAGGCAAACAAATACCCTTTGAGAACTACAAGGGCATTGCCAGGGTGTACATGAAGCAGTTAGAAAAGCAAAAGCTCAATTTGAACTGAAATAGGCTAGATATGTCAAAAACTAACAGAAAGGATTCTTCACGTGTGTAAACAACAAGCAGAAACAGAAAGAAAATACTGGCTTGCTGTTAAGCAGAGGAGGGGAATTAGTCACCAAAACCCACTGAAAAAGCAGAGACTCTCAACACCTTCTTCACCTGTCTTTACCAGTACTGTTGGCTCCCAGGCCTTAAGAACAAAAATGCAGGTTGATGTAAACATAGACCCGCTGTCCAGTGAAGGAAGAGCTGAGGACCTTGACCCCTACAAATTAATGGGTCTTGACAACATCTGTCCAAGGGTGTTAAGAGAGCTGGCTGGTGATGTTACAAGACCACTCTCCATAATCTTTGAGAAGTCATAGGGATGTGGGGACATCCCAGAAGACTGCAAGAAGGCTAACGTCACCCCCATCTACAGGAAAAGCTCAAAGGAGAATCCAGGAAATTATAGGCCCATCAATCGTACTTCAGTGCCCAGGAAAGCTACTAAACCAATCTTCCTAGAGAGTATCACAAGTCAAATGAAATACAAGATTCATGAATCCATACTTTCCTTTCCTAAGGGCAAATTGTGCTTAACAAACTATTTGTCAAGTAAGTGGTAAATAGCTCCTTTTCAAACTGGTAACCTGTCACTAGTGGGGTCCCCTCAGGGATTTTGATATTGGGCCCAATACTTCAAAAGTGATCTGAAAGGTGAGATCAAGCATACCCTGACCAAGTTTGTTGACAATAACAAACTGAGTTGGGAAGTGGACACTTTGGAAGGGAGAGCCACCGTGTACGAAGACCTGCATAGGCTGGAAGAGTGGTAACAAGAACCCAAAGAAGTTCAACAAGAACAAGTGTAAAGTCTTTTACCTGGGAAAATATAATCCAAGAGTGCAGCAAGGCCTGGGACCTACCCATCTCAGGAGCAGCTGTGAGCAGCTGTATGGAAAGGGAGGTAGGGGTTCTGGTGGACAAGAAGCTCAATATGAATGAACAGTGTGCAGCTGTGTTAAAGAAAGCCAACAGGATGCTGGGTTACACCAACAAGGGTGTCACCAGCGGAGATAAAAAAGTTGTTATCCCACTCTTCTTGATGCTTGTCAGGCCACAGCTGGAATACTGTGTACAGTTTTCATTCAAAAAAGATGGGGACAGGCTGGAGAGGGGTCCAAGGAAGAGCCACCAAGATGACCAAAGGACTGGGAAGCCTGACAGATGAGGAAAGGCTAAGAGAGCTTGGGTTGTTCAGCCTTGAGAAACGAGGGCTCAGGGGAGACCTTATCACCGTCTTCCAGTATTTAAAGGATGGATACAAAAAAAGACAGACTTCCTTCTTACAAGGAGTCACATGGATAAAAAGCGGGGTAATGGGCAGAAGTAACTCCTGGGAAGATTATGCCTGGGCACAGAGAATTACCCACACTGGGCACTTTTAAGGTTCAGTTGGACAGGGTGTTGGGGCATCTTGTCTAGACCATGCTTTTTGCCAAGAAAGGTTGGACCAGATAATCCTTGAGGTCCCTTCCAATCTGGTATTCTATGATTTTCATTCTGCAGGTATCTCTTCTGTGACTTATTCCTCTGCAAATTCAAAGTCCCACTTCACACCTTCAGGGTAGTATTCAGTATGTCTAACACTTTCTAAAGGAAGTTTTCATGGAGTCTTCTCAAGTAACACCATATTCCAGGAGAATATGGCATCACTTTCATGCTTTGTTGAGCAGCTAGCTTCCCCTCCCCTTTACAATATTCTAAAATTCTCTCCATAAGGTTTTATCTGAGCATTCACAACTGACAAAAATTTGTGTGCTATATATATTTTTTTTTAATTTTTTTTTTTGTCAGGCATCCTGATCCTCTTAGATCAATGGGATATTACACCTTTATTGATGATACCCCAAAGGCTTATAGGCTTATAGGATTTCAGTTTCAACCCTTCAGATCAGAGAGACATTGACTTCAGTGACTAAAACATCCAATCTCTACTTTTATCTCCACTATTTCTCTGTTCAACATGGAGAGCAGAACACAGAGGCATAAAGAGTTAACAGTCAAAACAATAACAACCTTATTTCTACCCTCGTTAAAAAAAAAAAAATCATATGCTGCTCTTCCACTTAAAGGGAAAATATAAATTGAATTCCTAAATTCTTTATTTCTTAATTCAAGCACCTCAAATCTATGGTTTTGTTTTTCAGTACATACTACAGCATCTTAGTATTGACCAGACATCTGCCTTATGTCTAAATTTAATCAGAATCCTGAAATCAGGTTTCTCTGCTCCTTTCATCAGTTCTAGCCTTTATTATGAGGGCAAGTGATAATTTTTGCTGCAGGAAATACCGGAAAATACATAGAAACAGTTCTCGGAACAGGCCTGGAAGGTAGAATTTCTTTGTCAGACTGATGGTGTTAGTCAGGCCATGGAGACTCCAATTGCTCCACCTTGCTGGCACTGTCTTGAATCCTATTCTATTCAGTGGCTTGTGCTCAACACAAAAGTGACTGACATGAGAGTAGAAATTCCCTGATCCTTATCCTTTGTCTCCTGCTTTCTTGGATTAATCTGAACCTAAATATTCAAGAGAAAACTAGATGCGGCTGCAGTGATGGAATGAAACTGTGGTTACTTTTTAATGGTGAAGAGTGCTTGACACTAAATTGCTAGCTGTATGAACACTGTTCAGGAATTGTACTGGGGACAAATAATATAGAATGGTGAAGTGGTAACCGTTGTCATTTGTGTAAATATGCAGATAATTAATGGATTAATAGAATCACTTCAAAGTTAAAAGATAACGGCATTTCCAAGAGGAGTTCACTGCCAGGGATCCAACAGTAGGATAAAGAGCAAATAACAGAAGAAAAAAATCAATGGATTATTGACTATGATGAGAAAGAGCAATATGGTGTACAACTCCCTTTCTTCCTTGTGTTTCATTTTTATTTCAACCTTAAGCAGAAAGGAGACCCCAAAGAAATAGGAAGACAAACATTAACACATGCTTTTTTAAGCATACCAATTTATTTCTCATTCCTGTTTTTCTCTGAGCGAATCTGATATAGTCATAAGCTTGTTATAACAAACTACAAAAAGAAATCCACTAAACTATTTTAGTAAATCAAATTAAGACTAACATTGGTGTCTGATTTTTAGTCTGAGTGTTCTTGCTGTTGCTGTGCATTTAGACTGTGTAGTGATCTGAAGGGGAATTTTAGCTACACTAGCACTGCAAGAGAGTCAACATGAAAATCAGACTGGTAATTATCTAGGCAGGACCTTGTATCAAAATTTGCCTTGAAGGGTGCTCCTACTACAGTTTCCTAAGAAAATTTAATTTCCTTATTGTCTTTAGCAGTTTTTCAAGATATAAAAACATGCACACAGACATAGGAAGAAAAATTGGAGAGACATTAGTACTTCAAATTCTGCATTCAAATTTAATATAAATATGGAAATAAACCACTTTTGAGTGTACTTCTCATTTTTTGTCACAGATATCATTATGTAGCCCTTTAGTTTTGAAATACTTTCTATCTCCCATTCCACAGTAATTGACTGCTAAAACAAATGCTTAAAAATACCAATACTAATTGAAACATATTTGTTGTTTTGTTATGATGAAAATGGACAAAAGCTCATCTCTTTTGTTAAAGAGTAGATGAGATAGTATATGTATTGCAATAATTTGATAGCATAGTGCAGGATTGCTTTCTTTTATCTTTCTTAATTATCCTTTGTTGATATAAAGGAAGATAAATTTTAATGTGTTTACCTTGTTTTTAATAAAATTACAGATTCTTCATTATCGTAAGATTGTTATACATTATATGTAGAGAGAGATTATATATTATAGACAAATATGAAATATTGTGTTAACCTACTGTAGGAAAAATTAATAACAGGTCTTCAAATTGCTCAAAAACATTTTCACCAAAAGATTTACACAATCTTTTATTCCAAAATAATAGAATATATTTAAAATAATGTTTTTATTAAAATTACTTTTTACCATATGCTATGGTAAATCATTCATACAATAAAAAATTATAAATATTACATGTTTAATTTTGCCTAATATATTTAGTTTATTTGCTGATGAACTTTAAGTATGCAGAAATTTGTGTGTATTTTTTTTCTAAGGCAAATACTTAATTTTTTCTTTTTTCATTTTTTTTGATTCTAAGAAAGTAAAATGGAAAGTAGGTATTCAAATTGAAATCACAAACCCAGAAATTCATTCATCTCTCTTTGTTTATAGTTTTTAGAACTTTAGGAATATATATTTTCACCAGAAATTCTTGTTTTATACCTGAAATTGTGTTTCAGGTCATGCCTAGTATTGCTTAAGTTTAAATAGATAGGTTTTTGGCTTCCTTTACCTGGATTGAGTAACTCAGTTCTGTATCTTATTTTGGCTTCCCAGACCTGATTCGCTGAGAGTATCCAGAGCAAACCTACTTGACCAGGTGTTTTGATATATTCTGAAGAGAAGTCTCCCTTCACTTTATGATTAGCACTGTCATTTGGGATGCTTGTCAGAAGAGTGTGCAGGCTCTGATTGACAATAGTCAACTAGATGGAGTTATTACTTCAGTATTGACTGAAGCAAATACTAGAAATGAAGTCTGATCTCAGATGAGTGCCCTAACCACTAAACTATGGATTCTCTCTGGTCTAATGAATTTAATTATTCTGTTCAAAGCTGAGCAGGAGGAAGAGAGAGCTCTGTGCCAAACATGGTTGGAATCTGTTGTTTGCTACACCCTGTGATTTGTGTGTTCTCAGATCACAGGGTATGATTGTATCACTTGTATTCTCAAATCAGTGGTAGTCATAGTCTCAGAATACAAGTGACGCAAGCAGTCCAGGTTCTATCACAAGCACAGATGTGATTTTATCACTTGTATTCTCAAATCTCTAAATTTCGCCTCATGTAGAAGTCTTGCATATTACGTTCAGTTCTTCAGATGCTGGAAGGGATGTGCTTGCTGGGTTTTGCAGCTACTGGCTTTCTGCTTAGATTTAGGTCCAGTGTTTTAAACCACCGTTGTTCCTTATGCACTTGAGGTTTCTTTATTTTCCGTGTCCTGTGGGGAACGGTGTAGTGTAATATACCAATTCCATATCAAATGTGATTTTAAAGAGAAAAGGGAAAAGCAGACAGGAGATGAAAGTAACAGTAATAAGATCCCAGAGCCGCATAAACCATCTATATGCACTGGTAATGTGTTTTATTATTTTTATCACTTCAGATTCTCAGATTACCCATCTGCTTTTGTTGACTAGTTTCTGTTGCAGTTCCTGGAAGCTGTTTGTTCTGAGAAGCCTGGGTGTGAATGATAGCCTTATATATTAATTCAAGATATTACAGTACAGTACAGGGTCTCAAGTGTGCTAGTTAAGCAATGTCAAAGAGCAGATTCAATATGTAGCACAGTTTACAGTTCTCATGGCACATGGTAGCAAAGCAGTCATTAGAATTCTAGCAATGTTTTTGATTATTTTCAGAAAGTATGTAAGCTGTAAAGATGAATGACAGATAAGCTATGCATTTTAGGCAATGTGTGATTAAATTACAGCAATTTAAGATAAAACACATGAAGTGTTATCGTTTTGGCATGGTATTTGCTAAAGAAAAAAAAAATCCTCTCTTCATCACTATACAATGCTGTATAGTGTCTGTGTCCCTTATCCAAAAACGTATGATTCCTGTTGGAGAACACAGTATCCAGTATTACCTATTTCACTTTTTTTTTTCAACATCTCCTCTGTGAAATTATCAATTGCCTTTTATATTGATGTAAGACTTGGAGGGTTTGTTTTTCAGAAGGATATGGCTTCTTAAAGCATGAAACTGATGACAAAATTGCACGCAAAATTTTAAAGGTGGTTCCATGGACAGTGGGTCTTTCCAGTGAGGATTCTCTACTGTCTGAAACCACAGCTGACCTCGCAGTACTGCTTCCCAGTACTGTGATACAGACCTTCTTCCTCAGCTTTGCTGTCTGCTTTCTCAAGTTTATAGGAAACTAATTACTTTGAAGCATCTACTTAAAGTTGTCAGAGACTTTGAGTGAAGGTGACAAAAAGAATTTTCTAAGGAAGATGTGGCAGAACCATTGCTGCAGCTCTGTTTTAGTCAACGAGCTTTAAAAAAAAAAGGGGGGGGGGGGGGGGGGGGAAGAGAAACACTGATGTGGAGCCACAGCTTATTTTCAAAAAATATAGTTAACAGGAGAACCCTGCTGTTGCTGCTATTGTTTCAGAAAGAAATCCAGTGAACACAAGCCTTTATCCAAATCCGATGAGGCAAAAATTATAACCATATATGTTAACATAAACTTTACAGATTAAAGCTTGTTTCAGTGTTCTACATCATCCATTAATAGACGGGTGATACAGCCTTCTTTCTGTATACTTGTGTGCATCCTTTGCTCCCTTCCTCTTGGCTTTCTTTTTCCAATTCTTCTCTAAATATAAAACTCAGACTACTGTGTTTATTTCTGAGGTCTGACTGTCAGCTGCTGGCTCTTTTATGTCTTCTATCTTCTTACTGTCTCTGTACATGAGAGCATGAAAAAATGGACAGAGAAGTTATTTACTGTTTATGCTGCAGATAAGCCCTTAGTGGTCAAGGGGAGAATGATTTTCTAGTACTTTAAGATTTAAGAAAAGGACAGGCAGAAAGAGCCACCTTGTTCAGAAAACATTCAAATCTAAATGTTAGGGTTAAAGATGAGTAAAGCACATGAAACATGATAATAATCATCTACTATCTTTGGACAAAATATAAACTTCCACTACAGAAAGGATTTTACATAGTATCTCTCTGATGTGATCAGATTTAACTTGTGTGAACTCTTATATGTTGCTCCATGTAAAGATTTCTTGGGATGTCTCTATTTATCCTTTCTCTACTTATCCATTTCTGAAGAGGTGAATTCTAATTAACTTATGATGCTGATTGCTTCATATCAGATCCACCCTAGATTTATAAGTTCTATAATATATAAATAGTATATCCTCTCATTAAAATAGTATTTACTCCCTACTTAAACTCTTCTGTATATCAGAGAAACAGAAAAATCTCCTGGCTGCATTGAAATGGGTATCATGGCTCTCACATAATGCATAAGTGATCAGCTGAGGTAGAAGGGTTATCATCTCAAAATCAGTTCAGGGATAAGAGAAGGAAAGTAAACAAACAATATATTTCAATAAGTTGGTCAATATTTTAGTTTTTCTTTAGTCTGATGGAATGAGATAGAAGATCAGACTGAATTCAAACAGTACAGGCATTTCTGTAATTGTGGTGGAGAATCCTTTACTCCATATTGCAGAATGCCACATCTCATGCCCTTGAGCCTCACTTTAACTTCCTCTCAATGAGAAATACCCAGTGTTAGCATGTGAATATAACATATCCTTGCTCATTTTTCTTGGAGAGAATTTAGAAAGCCCAATTTAGTTTTTATTCACTGGCTGCATCAGAAATCAAACCATTGTGTGCCTGCCACCTTCCAAGACAGCTGGTCTACATAAGACATTACAGACCAGGCTTTGTCTTGTAGCAACGTCTTTTCCAGGGAGACGCCCCAGTTCAGACCTCTATTCCTGAAGGGAATTATCTTTGAGGTGAAGGTGACATTGGTGAAATTCAAAAGATGTCTCTTCCCTCCCAGTGTCATCCCCCACCTCTTTCCTGGCTCTCCCCCCCCCACCAAGTAAACCACCTGAGATTTTGATACAAAACAAATTAAAGATGTTTCCGTATTCCCCTACAGAAACAGCGAACCGAGGCAACTACTGGACCTCCTGTTGCAACAACCTTTCAATCTTGATACGAGAATGATGTTCTGATGCCTTTTCTCCCCTGCATAACCAGTTAAAGTGCTGTGTCAGAATCCAAAATTAAATTGAGAAATACTTTATAAGAGATTATCCTTCTAGTGTGTTTAAAATCTGTTAGTGATGTAAAGACATTAGTTAGTGACACTAAGAGATTTACCTTAATGGTGCTATTAACAAATCCCTCTTAAAACATTTATGGAAAATCAATTTAGACCTACTGCACTATCATAATTAAAAATTTTTGAAAGTCCCTGAATGCTTATTTACATAATAGACCATAATGGCTCTCAAGTGATCAGTTTAATCTACCACATAAATAACATGCAGGTTTAGCTTTTCGTAACATGCTCTTGTCTAGATGTCCCTATTGGCATATGAAAATTTTGCTTGGCCATTTATGAAGTCATTAGAAAATTTGATTGTTTATTTGGTGTTTTCTTAATTTTCTCATTTCTGAACAGAAACATGGTTGTTACTTTACTTTCTGTGTGTACTCTTTACACAAATACTCTAGTCACTTGATGGCATTTGTGAAATTTAGAAAGAGGCATGGACTGCCTTGGGATAAAGTTCTGACAATTACAGTTTCAGAACTTACACTAATGACTAATTTTTTCATGTGATTATGAACCAAATAACTGTGTCATCATTATGTATCTTCAGTTAGGATTTTCTTTGTTATCTTCTTCAGCTTCCATATATTGACTATAAATTGTTTAATGATATAACCACACAAGACCATGATAATTTACTAAAATATAGCTAGACAATGTAGCTACAAGGTGAAAGTGGTCACAGAAGTTTTGGTTGCCGGCTGGTGTTAGTGTACAAGGACTTCAAGTGCCCTAACTGGATTGAGTATTTGCAAAACATAGTGGTGTATCTGAACATTGAAAAGCTTTTTAATCTTCTCATGTATGACATTTGAAGGAAGAGAGGCAGATAAAAACTAGGAGCAAAGCACCTAATCCTTGTACATGTAAATCGTGCCTATGATGTCAGATGAATACTTAAAAACCCAACATCTACTTAACAAAATATAAATGTGGGGTAACTTTCCATTTATAGCCATGTTCTATGACAAATAGAAGGAGTCTCATTAGAATGACTTACTACCAGCTTCTGAATTCAGAACTCCAGTTACAGTTTAAAGTCATCTGCAAGAGCATACACTGGATAAATTGGAAGTCATAGTAAACTAGTTACTTTGAAAGACTGAACAGCAATACTAGGATTAATTACATTGTCAAGGAGACTAATCATACTCAGTTCATGTGTCCTTTTCTAAAACAATTGCAATAAACTTTTTTAAGTCCTAGATCTGCTACTACTTACCCCTTCTAAGGCAGTACAGTTGGTATCTCTGTATACAGAGTTGATGTGGATGAATGCGAGACAGATTTAATTACACATAGAACAGTATTTTTCTTCTGAGCATGAAAGGAGAAATTACCTTGCCAAGTCAAACTGAAACAGAAAGACTATGAAGTGCTCTTTAACATACCTTAACTCAGAGCACTGAAAAGTTAGTCTTACTAAGCTCTGGGTAAGAATTCTTTTGTACTTTGACTCAATTGACTCCACAAAACTTACATCAAGTTATGTAATTTTTTGTTAGGCTTTGTCTGGGTCAGTAAAATATCAGCCACCTGAAATGGGCTGAGATTAAAAGTACAGGAAAAATGGGAAATATTCAAGAAAACTACTATATAAAATTATCAACATAATTAGAAACCTCGGACATAGATAAATAATAGTGAAAGGTAAATAATGCTAATAAAACCAGTGATATGAAATGGGCTGAAAATTCTAGACAACCACACTACAGAACTCACTTGTGTTAACGTGTTCTTTTAGAACAAAAATCTAAGCAAACTTGTAACTAAATAAGTGTTTGGATGCTCCTAAGGTGTTTATCTATTGAAATTTAATCAGTTGTGTAAGTAAGAAAATACATGTACATGAGACAAATATATCCTGCTATCCCTCTGGAAGATGTATATTAATTTTCTCAAAGCTAATAAACGTATATTCTGTGCTAGAAATACAGTGCATGTGAAAATAACTAAATAATTATTTAAAATTCCAAAGTAGTATCAATCAAGTATTTCAAGCTGCTATAATCTTTACATGTGTGTTTCCAGATCAGGTTTCTGTGCTTTTAAATTCCCTTCCTTACCACTGCAATACGAATATCTCTCTGTCATGGCCTAACTCTTCTGAATTCAGTACATCTATAGTGTCACCAAGATTATGCAGCTCCTACCACAGATCAGTAAAGATCTTACTTGCTCCTTCATATTGGCAGAACGGGGACCTAAGTTGCTGTAAACTAAATGGTGCTAAAAAATTTCTAGATAAAATAAAACAGTTGATAGCTTTTTCAGATTTTGAAGCCTTGACAGTTCAACTATAGTTCATAGAATCATTTCATGTAGACTTTTAATTATTGTGTTTCCACTATCAGATTTTCCTTTGAAACCATTCTTGTGTGTCATACTGTTTTCACATTGACTGTTGACAATGTTGAACTTTTTTAATAGCTATTTCATCCTTAATCTTGAAAATATCACTGTCAATAATTAAGAACAAAGTACACGCTTGTGAACAAAATTCATGCTCAGTCTCCTTTCCAAGTTCAGAAACTGATTCTGGTCTCAGAGAAGATATTCTGTATTTCCTTTGTAGTTATACGTGTAATTTGATTCCAAATATGATAATTTCTTTAAATTCTCTGATAGCAATCTGTTCCTCTAACTTTCCACAGAAAGATGAATAAGCCAGAGTTGTTTAAGTATACTTAACACTAAAGCTCTGTCAGTTTCATGGCAAGTTTTGGGTTGTATTTTTTTTTGCTTTTGAGCTGTATTAAAGTGCAAGGCAATACTTAATATAGTGTCAAAGGTGTGCTGAAATATCTATGAAGAACTGTTACTAGATTTGCTCTCACACTTTTTTCCCATTTTCTCAAACACTGAAAGATAACAGAAGGCTCAGGATGAAAAAAAAGTTATTCTCTGTGAAAAGTTTGCTGAATCCACTTTGTCTGTGACATATCACATCCAAAAAAAAAACATGTTTCAAGGAAATTTCATTTAAATAAAAGAAGTCAGTTATCCCTTTTTATTGCTATGCATGTCATCTCACAGAAGACATTATAGCTTACTGCAGAGCTCACATTAGAGGCAAAATTAGAGGGGGAGGGGGAAATTTCAGAGTAAAGAATCCTACATCGTTACATATTTGTTCTAATACATTTCACAATACTGTAGCTCGAACCGTGTACAGCTCTTAAATGAAAAAATAATGTCTAATTATTCAGCAGCAAACTAGAAACTTTTGCAAAATAGCATCTGTGTTTACACCAGCAAATGTTCCCAATACATCTGTAGGTGCTGCTCATGGTAGTAACTCTCCGCAGTTGGATCTTCCTCTATGTGAGCATTGCATCTGTCAGACCAAGTGCAAATAAAAATCAAGTTATATTTGTCTACAGCTGCTTCCTGAACTTTCAAAATGCTACTAACAATCTAATGTGATCTTCAGATGGCAAGTGTTAATAATGCTGTTCTCTCAATTAAGAAATCCCAATATCACAATCAAAGATATTCATACCTTTTTCCCCTGAGCCAATGCAGCTTCTTAAGTCTTATCCACAAAATGAAGACCCTGTATTCAAGTTTTTACATTAACTAAAAACATGATAGAATTTGCATGTTCCCCTGAACCATGACACAAGTACATATGGGTGCTTTACTCTTTCACTTGCTCCTGTTAGGCATGGTGCTGAGGAAAGAATAGGTGTCTGTAGACTAAAAGAACTAATTCAACTCATGTCAGCCTCTCAACACTTTGAGAGTAAGATTTCTGCTTTCTTATTTCTCTTTTCTCTGAATTCACAGCTTTTATTCTGCCATTTCCATATAGAAAGTAGCTCCTGATTTGCAGTCCTGAATATGTTCCTTGCTCCAGATGCTCTTACTCTTACCCATCTTTCTGTGTCTAGCCTAAAATAGTACCTCTAGACATGGTAGGTACAGATGCACTGAAATGCATCCAATTTTTTTATGTCATCTGGCCTTCCCTTTGTCTGTAATATTTTCTACTCACCCTAGTTTTTGATCTTAGCTCATGTATACTGCCAGAACAGATTCTGTCCTGACCTGAAGCCTCATGTGCACCTAATCTCTGGGCTTGATTATGCACCTCTCTCACTCCTGATTTGGTGATAAAACTGGGAAAAGAACAGAAATTATTACCTTGCACTAGAATATTATTCTAAGTAATTTGCCCATAACTATTGAGAATAGATGTTGATAAACAATACTCTTATTTCCCTCTTTTGCTTAAGTATCTTTAATATAGCATATTCTTTACTGAAGTTCTGAAAGAGAAGCACAGCTACAAATTAGCTCTGAGATTTCAGTTCCATTTATTGGAGTTTTCTTAATATTCACACGTCATTATGTTATTTTGATGCTCACAATAAGAGATGCACATTTCTTCAAGCTCTGTACTGCTGCACTAGCAATCATGGTCTGCCTGCCTCTTGACTACCAGTTTGAAAATTAGTTTGCAATAATGTGTTTTATTTTCTAGCTAAACATACATTTAAATATTGCATGAACCTGGCTCCCTTCCAGCACACATTTTACTAAAGCCAGCTGTGAAGTAATTATTGAACAGCCTAAAAATGGCTTTTGAGTGTAGAACAATGTGAATTTTGTCCAATTTTGATTCACATACTGAGTTTTGACTAAATACCACATTCTAAGAGTTCATTCCCTTACAAAATGGAGTCTCTGAACAACTTCAGAAACATAATTTCTGAGAACTGGGGGAATCTAGGTCAAGGACTGATTGTAGCAGAATTTACTGACATAAAGGAGTGTGTTTTTTCCTGAATAAAATATGTGCTTTCAAGCACCAATGAAGGCAAAATAATAAAAAAAGCAAAAGTATGGCAATTCCGTTTGAGAGTAAAAATATACAATATAAAATGCTAACTATACTGCATGTACAGTTTCTTTTTACAGAAGTACAATATTTTCTTTCTTTAGCATTTGTAATCTAGTCACATTCTGACGGAGATATTACATATTTCTGATGGGTTTCCCACTGTTTATATGCTTTTCAGGCACATTTAGATGTATCTTTTTATACTTGAACTTTTCACATGCATTTGCCCAAATATGAGGCATTTGTTTTTAAGTATAAATGATTGTCTCTAGGAGAAGCATAGCCTAATTTTTGATTTTTTATGATGACTCATATATTTTCTAAAAATTAAAATCCTCTCTTCTGACAATAAAATTCTATTTGGTTCTACATTTGCATGCTAATGGATAGAAGTATTTAAATTCCTAAAGATATCTATTGCTGGCTAGACGTTGCTTAGCTGCTCCCTGTTAAAATGGTGATTAGAAATTAATATAACGGTCCCATGCATTCACAGCTTGAGATTCGTAATATGTAAAGAACAATCATTCATAAAGGGGACATGCTTGTGAATGCTGTATTTAATTAATGCCCAAGAGAAAGAGCAAAAGTGGAGGAGAAAAAGTACTGCATCTGTATTCTGAAATTGCAGTGATGTTAAACATTGCATGGAAAGTTTAATGGTATTTACACATCTAGCTAGCATAGTGGTTTACTCACAACAAATGGTACTGTCTGCCTTCAGGAGATCAGGTTTTTGTAGTTAATTTGGGACCATGCTATAGATTTCTATTTTATTTTCTCTGCTGATCTGTGCTAAGTCCACCACCACAAACACCCAAGTTCCTCCCTGTATGCAGATAAACTTTGTGCATGGGATACCCACAGTTGTTCTTTACCTGTAGTAATGTCTTTAGGCTTGTGATGAGAAGGATGCCATGCAGCAACAATCTGTACAAGTCATACCAATCATTTATGTTGAGACTGACACTTCTCTTTTTATTCCTAGCTGCTACTAGTTTGTGTTAGAAGATAAAAGTATGCGTGGTGTGAAGAGGGTACATGTAATAGCTACATTTAGAAAGAGCAAATGTTGCAGCAAATCAAAGATTGAAACCTTGTGCTCATCCTAAACAAATGGCTTTGTATTATAGGGAGAGATTTAAATACCACTAGAGATGTTAAAAAGATTTAAAATAAAAATAAAGCAAAACCAACAAAATGCTACTATACCATGCAACTATGCATTAGTACAGCAGAAAACACCTTATCATAAAATCACAGAAAGTTAGGGTTGGAAAGGACCTTAAGATCATCTAGTGCCATGGGCAGGGATGTCTCACACTAGACCCTGTTGCCCAAGGCTCTCTCCAACATGGCCTTGAACACTGTCAGGGATGAAGCATTTACTGCTTCTTTGGGTAGCCTGTTCCAGTGCTTCACCATCCTCACAGTAAAGAACTTCCTCCTTATACTTAACTTGAACTTCCCCTGTTTAAGTCTTAACCCATTATCCCCCGTTTTATCACTACAGTCCCTGATGAAGAATCCCTCCCCAGCATCCTTGTAGGCCTCCTTCAGATACTGGAAGGCTGCTATGAGATCTCCAAGCAGACTTCTCTTCTCCAGGCTGAACAACCTCAACTTTCTCAGCCTGTCTTCATATGGGAGGTGTTCCAGCCCCCTGATCATCCTCACCATGCCACAAAGCCAGTCCCAGGCTAGCCTTTGTTTGGCCTAGAAGTTGCAGCTGGAGGAATGCAAGACAAGGACAATAACAGAATTAAGTCCTACTTGCCCAAGTTTGACGGCTGTTTGCTAAACCAGCAGAGAAGAAGCCCCAGCTGAAACAAGTAGGCTTAGTTCTAAGCCAGTCATTAATGCAGCAGTCACCTTAGGAAAAACAGACCAGACTGGTGTCAATAAAAGAAACCCAAGAGATAGGCAACACAGTGCTCCTTACAGCCACTTCTGTCCTCGGCACAAACAAAACTGTTACCAAGACTGGACTTCTTTGCTTATTATTTTTCAAAGCTCAGCTGCTAATTGAGACTTGGACAGAGCAGAGGTACCAAAGGTCCTGCTGTGTAAGAGCTTATTTTGTTGAAATATAAATCTGGGAAAAAATAAAAGTTTAAGCCTGAATATGTATTTCTGATCACATCAGTACAGCGGTGTTATTACAATAGGTAAATGCAAAAAGATGCCTTCCTTAACTGACACCATCTTCCCAACTAAACATTTATGCACTCAAGAGTAGCAGTGGGACCATATAGTGGACACCCTTCCTGAGGACATGTATGTTCCTGTGAATCTGTAGACACCTCTTAGCTGCTCACCATGGTGTAAGCCTTGGTAGCTTAGGCAATGTGCTTGGCTTCTTGCCCCCTGCAGTAATTGGATGTTATTCCCAGATAGCTTTCCATATCCATGCTTTTAGGCAGTACATGGATGAGCTTAGTATTTTATTCACAGTTTCAAAGTTGTTCCACTTGAGCAGCACAGTCTGAAGAAATGCTGGTGTTGGTCTTTGTCCTTCTCTATTTGGAAATGCTATGGCAATTGGCAGGCAAGTTTGTTTTCCATCTTGAGATGGAATTTACACCACAGCTAAAGGATGCCCCTACTCATTCCAACACCCCCAAACTAGTGTTAGATTACTCCTTCAGGTGTGATGCAAGTACAGCATGGAGCCACATTCAGCTTCAGACAGATTATTTGTGGCAGAGAGTTTCAGATAAAATACCTGTGTGCATCTTGATCAAGGATCCCTCCCGCAGACCTCATTGAGTTCCCTGTTGCTGCAGATTCACTTGTCGTCTTCATAAGCTGTACTTGTAGCTTGGTTGCAATATAAAAATATTCTCCAAGTCATCCTTCAGAAACCATCTGCTTCCTGCCGTAGAGAAATAGTACCTGAGACCACTGTTCTTGAGTGGTTTCATGCCTTGGTGACTACTTCGATTTACAAACTGCTGTAGCTATATTGTCATATTGCTATATTACCAAAAAAAAGTGTGAGTTTTTGTCCAATTTCTCCTTCAACAAGATGGCCAATCCAAATCTGCTGTGGTGTGGCAGATGTTGACGTGATTCATTCAAACTCTAAAGCTGACAGTGTCTCAGTGGAGTGAACAGAAGAATGCTCTTTGCAGATGGGGGAAAAGGATTTCAGACCATGTTATACCATCACCTTCAAAGCCTGAATCAATGACCTTAGGACTGATCTTAAGCTGATGATTAATTCTGATATTTCTGATTTATTTTTGGCCAGCCAACGTTAGCAGTTTCCCTCACATATCAATGGCAAAACAATGTCTCAATAGCAGTATAAAACCTTTAGAAAGGGAGGCTTAGTACCATGACAAGGAAAAAAAAGTGTTTTGACAGCAACTTAGAAAATAGAGTAGATAGCTATATTTAATTTCTGAAAATCTCAACTTTTATGTCACCCTCAAATAATCATAGCACAGTAGCACTAAGATATGCAGCATAAAGAAAATCAAACCTTTTCTGTAATCTTATTAGGGTTTTTTTTCTGCATTTGTTCTGTGTTAGAAATTAATAACTTTTCAGCATTTTTTTGAGGAATATTTCCTCATTTTCTGCCAGGATATGTACTATCTTACAAAGAGATACTGTGTCAGGAAATGGCAAAGATTCTCTGAAATCCTGCTTTTTCTTTTCCAGTAAGGCTTAATAGAACTGGTAGAAAGAACAGTAATATAATAGAAACAGTATATATTTTCTCTGTGGGGAATGCAAAAATGATGTATTGCTTTAAATTTCATGGGGATTTTTTTTAGCTTTTCATGAAAAAGCAATAAGACATCTGCGATAGTCTACTTAGTCTAATAAAAGTATTATTTCTTAAGGAGGCCATTTTCCTTTTATGTTTTGCTACAATTCCTATTGCAGCACTGACTGGCAGTTCATGAGAAGGAAACCATTCCAAATCTGCAGAATCTGTCTGTTTCCCTATGCAACCACTATGTTCTCTAAGCTAAAAAAATAAATAGGACAAGTAACTGTACCACTGAGCCTGAGTCAGGCTCTCTGACTCAAAATCCTTTGTTAGGAAAGGTAGGTTAATAACATTTCCTAGAGACATTAGGAGGTGAGCTAGGGTTTGTGCAATAGGAGCGTACAGGTAATGTACCCTGTTCACCTTCTGTCATATCAACTAGAATCTCACAAGAACTATGCAGTGGTTGTGGGACGTATATGTAGCCTTTAAAAAGCTATTTTTTGGCTTTTCTGCATTCTTCTGAGGCTGAAGTATCACTTTCTTGATTGTTCATTGACTTTCAGGGCCAAAAGGACAGGAATCAGACATAGCACAATGCAACTAATTATGGTGCAATAGGCATCTATGCTGCAACATGGTTGTGGTTTTTTGACATAAAACCAGTTTAATGTTTGAAATAAAATACCTGTTAAAAAAGTCCCAAAGAGAAATAATCTAATAGTCAGTGCATAAATATTGTATTTAAATTAAAAAAAAAAAAAAAAATTGATGAAACAGCTTTTAGCTCTAAGGCTCATGGAAATGGCAGGTACTGATTTATGGGATTGATTTAATTTCATTGGCCATTTTTAAAGTCTTCCCAAACAGGTTATAATCATGTATTATTGTCAGTAGACGGTTTTATTAACTCACAACTATATGCCTAGATGCTAATATCTTATTAGCCTGTTTAGGAGAAGCTGTTAAGGAACAGCTGAGAGGAATTTCTGAGAAACCTAAGATAAAAGACTGGATCCAGTAATTGCACTCTTGCAAGAAAGCAGCAGAATAAGTGACCTTTCTGAATCAAAGCTACTACTAAGAAGAGCATAAAGGGGAGATCTTATATTTTTTTTTTTTAATTAAAATTTACATTTTCCTCTTTCCATTGTTTCTGCTGTAAGAATGCCTTTACAGTTGATTTCTTGAGAAGGGGCAATATGACTGATTAAACCAGGCTGCTGCAGTTTAAATATGCAACTGGTTACCATGGCAACAGTTTTTCTTTAACACACAGCTTATCTTGTTTTAAAGAGTGCATGCAGTCTGTTGTTATGGCAATTTGGAGCACCACTACTTTTTCCCCACACACAGATAATAAAATACTAGTTAAAATGAGTTCAATAATTAAAAATCCAAGCCTGCTTTAATATCTTGTGGAATGCTGTAGTTTCTCAAATTTTGCAAATAAAACTTGACTGGAGCAGAGAAAGAAAGAACCGAAGTTCATGAAGAAGTAAGGATAAAGGATTATATTTTATGCCACTGAAAGGCAAAGGTAGATTGTAGAGGCATTTTGCAGCAGATGAAATTTCACTTGTTAATCCACTCTTTTCTGCCTTCATGAAGAAACATTACTTCCCGTCTTGCAGATTTCTTCAGGAGGGAAATCTAAATAAATGGATATAGAAGGACCAATGTAAATTATCACCTGAAGTGCTTAACATTAGAAGCAGGGTGAATATTCTAATTGAAATTTCATAAACAGTAGCAGTAAATGATCAGAATTCTGCCCTAAAATAAACCTTTTTCAAAAAAACCCACATTCTTTAAGAACCTAAATATACACTCTTCTCCCTAATTATACATACATTTCACATTACAAGATAAGTAATGATGCAGAAGACTGAATATTTTAAATAAGAATGAAATCTATGTGTTGTTTGCTACAGGCATATTGAATAAGTCCCTACACTTTGATCTTCAGAAAAACTCGATTCTTGTTTAAGCGAAAGCTGAAGTGGTCCTGGGAGTAAAGAAGAGATATGAGGGACATCCATACATTCATCCAACCAGAACCTGGAAAAAAAAAGAAAAACAGGAAAAAACCTTTGATCCAGAAAGTAGTCCACCTGCTGTATTACGGGTACTTCATCAGAAAATTACTTCAACGCTTTTGAAATGAAGCTTGTACTTATGAACTGCTCAAGTTTGGAAGCAGGTAACCCAAATATATTAGTCCTATTTCTACTTAATTTCTTCTAGAAAAAAAAATATTTAAGAGTTCCACAAGGGAAAATGGGTCATCAGAAGATCCTCAACAGATTCTAGGCAGGACAAATTCTCTTATTTAGCACTGAATTTTGTCTGCAAGGGTGCCACCCTGGGGTTTGATTCCTGTAAATATGTGAAACATGTTCATACTGTTCTTTTTCAAAACCATAATAGCTTTATTGGTTTAACTGGATGGTTCATCTAGTTCCGTATTCTGTCCCCCAAAACAACCATAAGCAAACGCTTAATGGGGACTAAGGTTAGGGAAAGAAAACTTAATGCTCATCCAGTATTTGTTTCTTTTCAGGGGATTTCTTTGAACTGTTCTGATTTGTCTGTTTAAGAACATGCCACAGACTTTTCTTCCAGCTACCTGAATTCTCATCATCTTCTTCTACCCACAATGTTTCTACACATTCTACTGGGTCCATATACACATACATTGGCCCATATACAACAGAGGAATGGCACGAGGTTCTTTTCAGTAAAAATTTTATCCTTTCTTCTCTGCAAAATTTATTGATAGCATTCATCTGCCCTTTGCCCCAATAAAGTATATACTCTAGATAAAAAATATCCCACCATTCCAGACTGCATCTGGAATAATCTGAGATGATTCTCAGTTCTCTGAAAGATAATGGTTTACGTTTCTGTTACAAAGCAGGGATTTGAAATTTGATATTAAGAAAATGTTCTTTCTCTGTAAGAAAAGACATGATTCAGTGCAGTAGTCATAAACTCTGGATTCAGTTTAGGTCCAACACACATAACAACATAGCTTCTCAGCATTTTCCATTGGAGATTTTGAGCTACTTTACATACATCTCCTTTTAAAGTGTTTAGTTCTTCCTACATGTGTTATAAAGAAATGGGACATTTTGAAGTTAATGCTGCCTAAATCCATCTGCTTTTACAAATTCAGGTTTTAGTAGGTTTGGAAAATTTTGGCTGAAATACTAATAGGGGTTATCATTGTTGGTTTTTGGTGGTTTTGTTTATTTGGATTGGGAGGGGTAAATTGTCTGGTTTAAGTTATACTGTATATGAATTTTTCAGTATTTACAATATTTGTTCTGGGATAGTTGCTGGCAGTTCTCAGCATCACTATCACTATTTCAGTTTTTACTATGAAACATAAATTATTAGTATGTGACATTTATCAACTTAACTTTGAAATTCCCCTCTCGTATATAATTTTGACTGTAAAAAAGCAAACCAACTTTCATAGGTGTGATGTCCTCAAAGATATTTACAAACAATAGTCTAGATTTAAAAATGTATGTAGAAATGATGAACATGAGGAATTCACTTCCTGAATTGCCGTTTGGGA
The DNA here is from genome assembly GCF_028554395.1 of Pezoporus wallicus. Classification (NCBI taxonomy): domain Eukaryota; kingdom Metazoa; phylum Chordata; class Aves; order Psittaciformes; family Psittacidae; genus Pezoporus; species Pezoporus wallicus. Next base: position 3,433,152 of record NW_026640488.1, read on the forward strand.
ATCAAGCATGAAAAGAGGGATTTTAGATCAAATCTGAATGTTGTGCCTCAGGCCTCGCTCTTCTTTGCAATAGCATCAAAGTTGCTCTGAGTTTTCCAATTAATTTCTTTGAAACACTGTTATTGCCTTGCTTTAATATTTCTTCTCTCTTCTATGCTTTTTTTTTCCCTCCTCTGATAACTATCAAGAAGCTTAATGACTTTTAGTTCCACCCTTGTCCCCTTTCTGGTGGTGTCCGTGAATTTAATTTCTTTCTGAGCTTGTACCTTTGAAAGCTTCATTCCCTCCAGCATTCTGCCTCCTTGTTTCTGTTTTCAGTTTTTTCTAACCTTATTCATGATACGTAATGATAGATAGGGTTTCAGATCTTCTTCTCTTCTTTTAAGAAAATCCTGCTGCTGCTTTCATGGCAGGGAACATGAATTATAAAACACAGTGCAGGAACCTTTTCCTATCTTTATATATCCAGAGAAAGGATGGGTGAAAAATTACTCTGAAGCAGCCCAGCATAAGGCTGGATGTAGCACACAAGATAAAATAAATATGGCTGGCCATGACAAAGGTAGTGGAGGCAGCTAAATGTCTTTTGACTGTCATTTTATGGGTGACTGCAGATGTGTGAGAGACAGATGTTTTCCATTTTGCCTAAAGCTATGCAAATCTGTGAGCTGACAGTAAACTTGAAAATGAAAGATTAAACCACTAATCAGCTCATACAAGGTATCAGCTTTAAGTACTTGATGTTTTTAAGTACTCTGCTATTATTAGCTATTAGTTCTTACTATAGGCCTGTGAAGCAGAGGATTCCTGTTAAGCCCTGTGTTTGAGTATGCACAAAGAAACCCAGACTCAGGGCTGAAGCAACTCCATAGATGCCCTTGAGTCTCTTGGTCTAAGTGACTTGCCCAGGTCCACTCAGAGAAGCAATAGCAAAGGGTGGGACTAGCACTCAGTAGCTGTTTGGGCTTTACTCACCATCAAGGCCCTAGACTTGAAGCTCTTCAAAAGGTGAAGTTTTAAGTGTCACCCCTGCTCTCTGATCTTTCTATCAGTGGAAATTCAGCATTAAAAAGCTGGTTTGAATTACAGACATGTAGCACCTTCCAATAGTCATTTGAGCAGACAGGCGAATGCAGTTTATATTGAACATCTGAGAAATCCATCTTATTGTTAAAGATATTAAACAACAGCTTCAACATTTCAGATTATTCTTTTAAGCTACTTGGATATCAGCCTCATGAATTCCTAACTGGAATATTTCAGCAATATGACTGTTCTTTCTGAAATTAGATTTGCTTATTAGTTATGTCCCTTGACTGTTATCACTGCCTTTCTGCTTTCTTTTTGTTTTCCGTTCTTTTAGTCTTTTCTCTTGTCATGACCTTTCTTTTCTGTGCTTCTTTGGGGTTTTGTTTTTCAGCAACAAATTTGGGAATTAAGCATTCCACAGATAAAATTATTAAAATGCCATTTAGTAAGATACAAATGGAAGATTAACAAGTGATAACAGAGAATAAACACGTTTTACTCCTCGGTTCAATAAACAGTTAATTTCTGCTAAATGCAAGAACAACCTTTACCAAGCCCACATATGATTTCTCTATGCAACCATTAGTTTTATGATGAAATAAGTAGGTTTTAATTTGCATGTCAAAAATTCCTCAAATTTATCTTTTATATGGCAGCCATGCAGTAAAATAATAGGCAAACTCTTTGCTCCAGCTAAGCAAAAAAAAACCCAAACCAACCAAAGATGCTTTCCTCAATTAAACAAAAAAAATCCTTTACTTCTGAATCTTATTTATGCCCACATCTTTAGATCACTACAACTGATATCCAAATTCCCATTTATAGATGATTATTACCTTTACCGCATTCTCTAACACTGTCACAAATGCTTACCTCACTAGTAAGTCTGGATGCCACCCAGCAATTACACTGAATAAAATCCAATAGCTGAAGGAATGCTGGTGAGCATGATACAGAGGTACAGCAAATTGAAATGGCATTTCAAAATTTTGCTTGATCCTTTCTATTCCGGCCAGGCCAATTACTCAGCTTGTTCTCATTACCTCCTCTGCTATAAGTATTTGATGGTTTGCTGCTGCACACATTATTACATGGAGATAGCAGCAGTTTGCAGCTGCTTTATGAAGAATCATTTCCATAAAGAGGGAAAAACCCCAACCCTGTGTAAACTAAATGTGGAAAACGTAGGAATCTGGTTGCAAATCTCACTTTTGCAGTTTATTGTATGGGAATGGAAAAGTAAATTTGACAAAATTATCAAGCTGTCAGGTTTCTGTTTCAAAGACAGTTGGCCATCATTGCTATTACTGCTCTGCTCCGAATCAACAATAATAGCAATGAGAGTTGGGATCAACCTAGACAACGGTTTCCAATAATAGTTTTACCTGTTTGTTGACCACAGGAGGTTTTTGATAGCAGGGCATTATAGATGATGCCACTTACAAACTATACATGGGCCAGAACTAGTGAAGTAAGCAGGAACAGCTTTTAACTATGCTAGAAACCTGGAACATCAGCTGTAAATCATACAGAAATCTTTGGAACAGCACAATGTGTCTGCAGCTTCACACATTCCTGTAGTGTAGAACAGAATGCTTCTCTGGGGCCACTTGACTTCTGTGTCTCTGCTACCAGTGTAATGTTTCTTCTCCTTTCTTTCTACTCACCTCCTTCACAGAATCCTGACACCCTCCAAAGGATACTTGTAGTTTTACTCAGTTATTCTCACAGTTACCTTCATGCTCCAGAGTCGGCTGCAGGGTGTAGTAGGAAAGGTTGCAGAGCTGTTACCACATGGTATTCTGGGTGCATATAGCACCAAATGGAGGGCAAAACATTCAGAAAAAAAAAGGCAAGAAAATAAGGGTCTCCTTTCTTCTGGGGAAATAATTGTTCAGAAATTCTGCGACATGCAATACATAGGTGTGTACAGAAAGGGGAAAATAAAAGGTGGAATTTGATATATTAACATTCGAAGTGTTATCAAAAAATAAACAATTGTCCAATTCCATCGGTACAGGAATAGGGAAGCTTGTTGACTTAGCAGACAGACCCTCCTGTTTCAGGTTTGATTTTTTTCTTTCTCATTGAAAGCTGAACTTGCTCAAGTCAAGGTTTTCAGAAAATGCATTCAAATGCATTAATGTTTCTCTGTATTATTTTTATTTCATTTTTTTTTTCAGCATTATAAAGTGACTGAACCTATTTTGCCTTAAATATGAACAACACCACCATTGCCATTCCAGCAGTTATACTGTGCAAAAACCTTTTTCCATGTTCACTTTAGATAATTAAAGATAAAATTTTAGCTAGGTCTCTCTCCCTTGCAACCCTGGACTATTTATAACACAGTGCAGTGCCATCTCAAGACACATGTATTACTGCAGAATGAGTTAGCAGAGATATGAGAACTAATATATGACAAATTACACCAGGTTTCACTTTAAGGTAACATAGCTATAATGCTTCTGATACTTAAGCCACCAGGGATGCTACCCATAACACAGCACTCTGATATATAGATATATGCTTAGTTTTTTTAGATTAGTCTCCAGCCTTAGGGAAGCAAATAAGCATTGTTAAAAACATAAAAAAATACTGCAAAGAGGATTTTTTTCCCCAAATGCTACCTCACTACTTTTTTTAAAGAAATGAAAGACATTTTAGAAAGTAAGCTTGATACAAGTTCAAGTGGAAAATACCTGGAAGTCTACCACAGTGTGAAAAGTTCTTAAATGCTTATTGATTTCAAGCAATGGAGGTATCTCTTTTAGCAACTGTAAAACTGAACATAATAATGAATTACTCAGAAACTGAGCTAAGCACACGCAATGGGAATATCTCTAAGTTTTATCTTATTTCTTTTCCCCATTTCATTCTCTTGCAATATTTATAATTTTTCCAGTGGGAACAGAGCAAGGCAAATGCTCTGCTCCTGAGAGTTGCACTTGGACAGACCATTAGTCAGAGTGGATGATGGATATCTCATTGTCTTCCATGTTTCAGCATTTAGGGTGTATGAATACAAATGAATTGAAATTGATTCATATTGTTTTCAGAAACAATGAAAGCACAGCTAAATATGTCTAGGCTTCTGTCTGTCTATTAACTAACTCAGTGAGATAGTTTGCACATATCATCTCTCTAAATCTGACCTGGCTCAATTAGTTCTTTGGGGGAAAAAGAAGGCACAGTTAGAATTAAAAATACATTTTTCCCATAACCATGAAAGTGGAAAAGTAACAAAGCTTGATCACTGACTCTAATATGTAATTTATCCCAGGCAGAGTATAAACTGAAAGTATTAGAACAAACATTTTAGGTACGCAAGTTCCTTTACTGCTTTTATTTCATATGGCCTTGTGCCTATAAATTCCGTATATAATTTCAGACTACAGAAAGGGTTTGGGAAAGAATACCGTGGCAGTGACGATAAGAAAAAATATTGCAAAAACTTTTATTGTTTCAACTCAAGTTAAAACATTCATTTATAATAGCTTAAAAAAACAACCATGGGGGGTTTTATGGTGTACTTTTTAAACATATTTTTTATTATTTTTTTTCTCAAAGAATTTTTGGCTTTTTTTTTTTTTTTTACCGGATAAGGTCTCAGATTTCAAATATATCTGCACACTAATGACATCTGTTTACCATGACAATAGGTTTATTAAAATTGTGTATGTCAGTGACTGGAATGAGAAAAGATCCTAATCTAATGTGTTCATATCCTACCATCATTTATTTAAACTGGGTTTTTCAGAAGTTTAACACATGGGAAGACGCCTAACACTCTGCAACAGTGGGGCACTTAGAGATTCCAAACAGTGAAAGTACTGTAGCTTATAAAGCTGACTTACTCTTTTAATAAATAATTCCCACAAACAGAAAAAACAGTCCAACGGCTTTAAAGTGCTGCCAACTATATCAGATTGTGAAGTAATTCTCAGACAAAATCTTGAGTGGAAATGTACATTTCTCATGTTTTCACTTATCATGACCTGGATCAAGATTTTCTCACTTGCTTTGTGGTTTTAATTTATTTAGCACTAAAATTTTGCTTTGTGTTCATTTTTTAGAGGGAGGGAAGAATAGGTCTTGGTGTTCACTGGGTATTTTTTTGTAGAATGAAGTGGAAAAGAGGATTAAATTGACTAGAGAAGAAGGAAGGAAGCTTTAAATTCAGCATGACCTCTACACACTTGTTTCAAGGATCATTTCTATCTTGTTTTATAGGTCATTCCAATTTTGTCTTGTGAACAGTTATGCAGAGTATTGCTTATAAGGCTGCTATCTGCAGGACTGGCCATAAGCCTGTGGAAGCAAAGAAGTGGTGCTTTGCAGACTTACATTCTAGCAAATTTTCCTATGTCATGTGTGAGCTCTCATTTTTCATGGTGCACAGCTCATCCTTTTTTTTGAAACACTGTAATAGAGTATGAATTCCAGGAGTATGATATTGTTGGCTCATTGCTCTTGGGACAGTTTTTTAATCCTCTCCACTCATTCATCAAATCCTAGTAATTTCACTTCTCTTAGTTTTAACAATGGGATCAGTAGCTCCTGACTTCACTGTCTTCACCAAACTATTCTTCCTTTCTGAATGCAATTTCCCTCTTGCTTCTCTCTCATCTTTCTAGAACACAGCAGGCAAAATAATTTCACATCTCACATAAGCTTGTAATTCTAACCCACATTATAGATGCTCCACAACCATAATCATCTGAACGACTACTTCTTCTATTATCAGTTTCATAAAATGAGATAGACCTCATTTACCCTTTTGTCTTCTTATTATTCCTCTTGCTCCCATACTGCCCTTTTACTTAGATCTCTTCCAGCCACAGATAAAAGTATTTATCTAAAACAATATTTTTTTAAATCCATTTCAAACAGACTGCATTTCATCTTTTCACCCGTCTCCATCAATGCAATGTGTCAGTCATGCATTTTATTTTTCCTTTTTTAAAGGTAATTTTAATTCATCCTTCTTCAAAAGTCCTGCCATAGTCCATCTTTAATTAATACTGTGTTATAGTGTTATCTGATCATAGCTGTCATTGCCTGGACTGTACATCGTATCACCTACCCTGGATTAATGTAGGACAGTAATACCTAGTGAGTGTCATGTCTGATGGGAAGAAAATGTGGGGTTTTTCATATTTAGAATGTTTTGAAGGTCCCTTTGCCAAAATATGGCCTTCAAAAGAATTCAGAGCTTTCTTTTATTTCACAGCAAGATTTATCTGCTAGTCCAAATTCCTCTGGATTTTTGTGTTTTGGTCTCACTTCCTGTTTGAATCTCAGGCAACTAACTTCCTTTACAGTAGTCTTCAGCTACATCCATCTCAATCAAAAGCAGTTGTCACAGCTGTAGTGTCAGAAGTTTGATAACCAAGCTAAAGAAAGTCTTGCAACAAAGAGCTTCTACATAACTCAGCAAGAACAACCACAGCTGTAATTACAGTTAGAAAAAGATTACAAATAGGTAAGGTAGCCTCCAATGGCCATTGGTATTAGTGAAATGAGCAAATCCCATGCTCTTCCTTTTACTTTTTTATGATCAACTGAAACTCCATCCATCTTGCGAGTAATTTTTTTTTCTTATTTTGTTCTGATACAGTTGTGATATTGCCTAGAAAATTAGTTTAAAAAATTGCCTCCTCCACTCCTATTAACTCAATGTGTGAACTAACTACAGAAAATTCTACCATCGTTCACTTAAATTGAAGGCATATTTTTAAATCTAAAGTATGCTTAGCCACAACTGTCTTATGACTGCATTATTATTAATTAAAGATTCAGATTACACCCCAGTATTTTTCTCAATATTTAGTCCTAATGGATATATTACTGCGATGCCCAAAGAATGGTTAATTTAACTATGAATTTTTCACCTGTAGGATACACTGCCACTATTTCACCGGATTGTATGCGAACATGATTAGCATACATTAAAATAGATTATTGTTGCTCTAACTTTCTAGCCAGTGGTTGATAGATATAATTAGTTACAATACTTCCTTTCTTCTCTACTCAAAGGTGATGAGCAAGGGTCTTATTTTGTCAAACCCAGCAAATTTCAAGCATATAATGGAGGAGGGGGCTTTTATTTTCATTGGAGGGGGGAAGTCTCCTGAAGAATTTAGATTCCTCTTACATGAAAACTCCATTCCACCACTCATTTTAAATACTGACTGGACACATTAGTCAAAAAAACACAGTGTGAGAACAATTTCTGGTACTGGAGTGGAATCTTAAAGACAGTGTGGAGTAAACTTGTGATACAAGAAAAAAAATATCCGTACACAATCTGAGCTTAACAGTATTCCCCATCCTAAACCAACTAGCGTGCCTTTTGAGATAAAAGGATGGGAACATTGGCAGGTCAAATGCTAGCAGCCTGGTGTTAATCTGCAGACAGCAGCTAGAGGAGGGAGCCTGCCTGACATTTTTCTCTCCTTCTCTGAATCCCCAGACAGACCTTCTGAGGGCTAGTCTGTGGCCTGGGGCTGTGAGGAGCATTAACAAGCTGTTCTCATCTTGAGAGTGGAGAAGGTGAACTGCTCAGCTCATGAGGGTGGAGGGAATAGCAAAATCCTTCCTTTGCTCTTTCCTTCTACTTTGATGACTTTTTTGTATGCTAGCATTTGGATTTTGAAAAACAAGACTTGTAATTTGTGCCTAAGCTCTGTACTGTGAATTACATGCAATGCTTGTTAGAGTGTGATGGGGTTCGTGACATTCACTTTATGCAATTGAGAACAAAAGTCCTGCTGACCTGCTGAGGAAGCTACATGGACTGATAGATTTGTCAAGGATAAAGAGCAAAAAGGCTCAGCAGATGTCATAAGGACAGAGATGTGTATTGTTTCAAAATTTATTTCCAAATAAATATGATCTAACAGATGCAAGAAACAGACTGTAATATACAGCTCTGCTTTGCAAAGTGACTGTGCCAGTGCACTAAAACCAGTCCTGCTGTGTGCTGTGATTCATGTCAGTTCATGTTGGTGAAAAGTTTTATAATCTATAGCCTTGCAAAACCAACACCATTAAGTCTGAATGAGCTGCTGTACCATTCCCTACCCTATACCAATAGAGGTTAATCTTTTTAAGCATATCAGTGCCAAATACACTAAGGTAATTGCATCATGGACCTAACAGAAGGGCATCATTTCACTTGCAGCATTTTTATGACAAGTGATAATGTGCAACATGGAAAGAAGCCAAGAGTTTCTAATAGCCAAGAAGAAGTTTGCTGAGCTGCCTTTATAGGGGGAAAATCTGCAGTTCTAAACATTATTATTTTATGTGGCAAAATAAACGCATACTTCTGAGTTTAGAGGATTTCATTGTGTTGACCACAGGAGTAGGAAGCACAGCGAGTGCAGAGGGAATAAAAGCCTCCTAATGACAAGAATACAAAAAGTCAAAGGTCAAATACAGCATCTTTCCATGTATCCAAACCAGGTTTGAACTAAGTCCCTCGGAGATCATGAAGACAAGCCAGGATGGACTGGTCAACAGAATTTATCTGTAACAGAAGAGCATGGCTATGCTACATAACAGCACAGAGCACTGACTGAAGTTGACATGCTGAGGAACAGGATGGAGGGCACCCCAGAGCCTTAACCAATCAGTAGACCACAGAAACCTGCATTGGCAGACCACTGACTTCCTTGGTAATGCAGGCAATGTGCCAGTCTGAACTTGTGCTCTCTCTTCGCCAAGTTCTTCTTCTGCACAAGTATTGGCAAGAGCTGCTTCCATGAAGCTGGGAGATAAATATAGAAACTGCTTTTAAACCTGAAATCCAACAGCTGAGCAGCTGATACCATTATTTACTGGGAGCAGAACCCCCAAGACTGGTTTGCTTAAATTTTTGCCAGGGCATGTAATGCCACATGCAAAAAAAGTCATGCTCTGACTTTGTCTGTTCTGGCCAGAACAAGTTGCCACTACAGTGAAATACATCATTCTACAACTGGTGTGAAAACTGTCAAAGCTCAAAGAGAGATGCAAAATTAACAATCTTAGCACTTCAAGGTCCAGCAGAAGCATTTCTGTATTCCAGAGAGCTTTTTAAATTGTCGGATTTGACGCCAGGAAAATGAAATGCATGAAGAGTTGGTAACTGTCTCCAACTTATTCCTAAGTCCTTCACCACTATTTTAGGGTAAAAAATTGCCTGAAATCAGTGGTTCATATTTGTAAGAGATCAGGTACGTTTGATTTGGCAGGATATGAGATACATAACTGCTAAAAACACAGTCTATTCAGCCATAGTCAAATGGTAAATACGTAACTACTAAATGTTTTCTTTGGTGTTCTAGTGTGTTCTGTGGAACTTTTCCAAGGTCCAATGCCAATGACATTCTCTCTTAATACACAGAGACTCAGTGATTTTTTAGCATCTGGTGAAAAAAAGGAATCTTTAAACCTCTGTTGCAACTGCCCTTTCCCCTCTCTGGTGGAAAAAAAAATGATCAGCTACTTATTAGAGTATTTCCCATGTTTATCTTAAGCAGCTATGGAATTCATATCCCTAAAGGGGAGTGTTTCAGCTCATCTAATCATGGCATCATCACTTATTATATATACACCACTAATAGGCTTTTTCCATACTACATGTATTGTACTTTACAATACTTGTTATGATTATTACATTTTTATTGTATGCCATTGTGACTATGGTAATGCTGTTGGGTGGATGCCAGAATCCTATTTTGTTTGCTCATATTTTATTTGTCAAGGGCATCTGGTGCTTTGGAAGGACATTCTTTTTATAAAGATACAATCATTTACGTAAATGAATACCTACTTACACTATACATGATGTCAGGTAAAGAATAGCACAGAGAGAAGCAAGAGTGAATTATGCTAAGAGAGGAATAGTTACTATGATACCTGTCTGCTCCAGTTGGCACTTGAACAATTAAGAAGGAATGATATTCATCATCGGCAACAGTAACTTTGGCCTTGATAAATGTGATCTCCAGAGGCTAAGGTTAACCCAACATCCAGGAGAACAAAAGTAACCTTGAAGAAGGCCCTCAGCTTAAATTTTTGCTGTTTTTTAACTTGACTGAAAATGAGGTTGTATCCCAAAGGACACAAAATACGCTATAGGACACAATTAAAGAAGAAACATGCTGAGAATCACATGCACAGACTTTTAATGTCAAATTCTGGAACACAAAACTCAACCTCTGGGAAGAGGAAAATTAAATGTATGAATTCTTAGAAGAACTTGTTCTTAAGATCTTCTCTGAAGATCCTTTAATTAGCTAACCTATTTATGCTATTTATTATGCTTAGCTAGCCTGTTTATTAAGCTTTTGGACTTGTAGTACCTCTGTTAATGGAGCTTTAAGCTTACTTTTCTTATGATCATATAGCTTTCACTAAAATGTTTGAATTTTTATATGCTGATTGGGGAAGGAGAAGAGGATAAACTGAAAACAAAAATACAAGCATAAAGACTGAAGATAGCAGGAAGATGCTTTAATGGCACAGCTACTGTTTTCTGTAGTCATCTGTATTACAGAGCTTATTGTAGTAGTAGTGCAGATCAGAAATCCTTTAAACATCTGTGTAACTAGCAGTATTTGAAATCTGATAATTATAATTTTGCATGCTCTTTAGAGAGAACAAAATTCTTTGTGGAACTTGGAAAAGTTTTGATTATTCTTGTATTAATTCTGTAGACTCTTACTGTACTTACAATTTATTATTATGAATTTTCATAGGATAAAACTAGAAATATAAATTGCACAGTAGACCCTAAGAGCTTTATTAGGTAAAGTAGTATTTCCCTGATTAAAAAGATAACTAGTGGAGGTGTAGGCAGGAACTGATTTAAAAACTGTAGTATCCATTAGGCAGTCTCAGAAATGTCTAGGATGTTCAGGCAGCTAAAAGAAATCTCTGGTAAGTATAATGTTAACAGTTGACTTAGTTTTTTATCTTCTTACAGTGTTTTTCTATTACTGCAAATTTATAGTTTTAAACACCATTCTCATTTAAATATAACTTAGACCTGAACCCTTCATGATATAATTCATCAAAGGCATTTATACAAGAAGGAGATACCTAAAAGATTATTACTGCAACAGCAATGATTTTTTTCCAGAGTTTCCAAAGAGTTACAGGTTAAATCTCCACCCAAATTTCACAAGCCCGTTTGAGAGCCAGTAGTGAGAAGTTCAAGAAGAAGTGGGCTCTCGATAACCAGGAAAACTCCTTGGCATCATGACAAGGCAGAGATGAACCCTCCAGAATCTGAAGGTTCTTACGGATTTCATAGCAAAGATGAATGGTCAGGCCTACAGCTGATGCAAATATTGCTTCAGTAAAATGAGCCAAGTCTTTCCATCACGGGAGGCTCTGTGCCAACTTCCTCTGTTCAAAATCTCCAATTCAAAATACTACTTTTCCTGGCATAAGCACAAAAATGTAAAGAACAAGAATAAAAATTACTAAATGCTTTTCAAAAAGCGTACCAGTATCCCTCAAGTTAGATTATCAAAATTCATCTGGAAAAGAAAAAAATTACTCCAGAAATCCCCAAGGGGCTTTGTTTCTTCCTTGAATACCTCATTTCTGAGATATTCAAAATGTGACACTCAAAACTAGAAACCAGTTGCACCAATTATTTTTTCTAAATGCTCATATTCTCTTATGTGAAGTTTGCCTTCTAAGAAACAAATATTCTCAGGTTGACAACCAGAGTCACAACTAGTTAGGGATATGCATTCAGCCATTATTTCAGAGGATTTATGTAACCTTTTTATCTCTTGTTCATTGATAGACCATCTTCTTAGACATAAATAATTCTATGAACTGTTCATAGATCTAATTTTTCTGATATTTACCTATAACTGCCAACAAGGTCACCTAGCTTTCTTTACTAGTCTTGGTTAATTCGTTATCTTCAGCACGGTCTCTCTTATTAACAAAACTATTAATCTAACTGTCCTTTCCAGATAATGTAATACTTTTATACTCAGTTCCCTTATCAGCTAAATTAATTTATTGCATTGAAGTAACCACATAGAGCTTACACTGTAAAATGATATAAGATACAAAATTGCAGCCATGATGAGCTATGTGTGAACTCATTTTTGATAGCATAAAACATGATTTTGAGAAAATTTGGCTGTTAAGACTGTATTAGTGTAGTAGGCCTGCAGAGCAAAGTAGCTGGTGTGTATGTATGTTCAAGTATGCATATAAGTGGTCCTAAAAGTGCATCCCCTTGGGTTCTTTTCAACATCAAGTAATCTATCTTATAGACTCTAAAATCATTCCACAGTATGAATCAAAAATCAATAAATGTGGATGAACATGTGGATGAAGTATCCTCCCTTCTCCCTCCCCTCTGCACACTAATGTAGATGCATCTTGATTTGCAGTTACCTTGCAGGTTTCTCTCAATTCTTTACTTAGAGTTACAAAATCTCCATTTCAGTGTTACTGGAATAACACAACCTCATAGAAGAAGGGAAGGAAATCACCTTCAAATCAGTGTTTTGGAGCAATGGTTAAAGATGATTATATTGATAATGGAAGCAGAGAAATTGCAGAGGGTGAAAAACCAAGAGACCATGCAAGCATAGATCTCTATGTACCCATAAGCTATCTGGCAAGAGATGACAAAGAGAGAACTTTGTTTTTGAAAATAAGGTATTCAGAAAGTGACATTGAAATTTTTTTAGCTGCAACACTAACACCCCAGCTACCTGCAAGATAATCACCACACTGGGTAATAGATCACTGCGAAGCTGAGGTGTAATACTTTTTAATGACCTCATGAAATAGTCAACCATTTGTAGTTACAGTAGACAGAACAAGACCATTTTTTAGACTAAAGGGGTTACTGAGTCTCCTTATGGACTCGTGATTGTTTGATAGACTGGTTTATTTGACACAAGTGGTTTTCAATTAAAAGAAACAAGCAAGTTGACTGGCATTAATTGTGCTTACATACTTCAGCTAAAAATCATCAAATCCCACAGCAGCATTTCTAATTATTTTGCTTGACCTTGATATCAAACTAAGTATCCTACAGCTACTCAGGTCATCCCCTTCATCTTTAGCCACTATTGCAATTTTCCCCACCTTTTTCTTAATAGGAATTTTGCCATACTACAAGGTATATTAAATGCTGACTTCAGCAGTTCAAAATGATCATCAGCAGGTTGGTTTGAGATTTTTCAGCAGTGATTTTCCCAAAGACAAGCAGGGCTGGTAGTATCCAGAATAGACTGGATATATAACATCTGGAATATGAAAGTAGAAAAGGACAAAGTGACCAGGTTAGCCCCAGAAACTTTACGTGGAGAAAAAGAAGCTAACATCTGCTTTTATACAATCTCATATCCTCTTTTCAACCGCATCAGAAAACTGAGGTCAATCAGATTTTAAAGTATGTTTGCAAATTTATTTGTGGAAGATACAATATTTTTCTGTACATTATAGAAATATTTGTGGTCCACTATTAGTATCTGAATTAAATCAAGAAGGAAAAAAACTAAATTTTCTTCAGCTATCTAAGTGGAAACTTTCTCTAATGGGCTATGCCCAATAGCAATTTAATTTCTGAAACTTTGAACATAAAATCTTTGGCTATTTTACTGACAGACTTCTTTATAGAAACAGATTTTAAAGCTTAAAACAAGCAAGCAAAGAAAGAAAGGAAAAGAACTTTGCTTTCTAGCAAAAATGAAAAATGTCAGTCAGAAAAATGTCAGTACATGTGGATTTTTTCCAGAGGAAGCAATTGTTTCTGAATGCTTTCTGGAGATATTTCAAGGTCATTTTCAAAATATGCAAAGTAGATACTCATGTCTAAATCGTTAGCAGCATTGGCCACATTGCTACAACAGCAGGGATACTTGATACTATGGAATTCACACATCACAGTTACAAGTTAGGAAGAAAGTGGAGCTTTGAAATTTTGAGGGCTAAGGCCTTCATACTGACTTGTCATTTTAAAAAACTTTGTTATCAAAAAAAGAATATTCCATGAAAACTGATAAAGAGTGAGAAAGTTTCCTTAGCCAGACACTGTGCACAGGAAATCTGAATGTTAACCGTTCTCTGAAAATGTGTATACCTTTTTGGCATGTTGTTTCCCTTTTACACTGACAACCATTCACAGTGATTCGAAGTTGCTTTAGCTCAAAGAACAGATTCTGAAAATTAATGAGGAAAACTCAACAAGGAGGTGCAATTGTTTTAGCTTTTTGAAAGTCTTCATTACTGTTTCTTATAATCCATCCACTGTATATTTTAGGATATTTTTTTGTTCTCCAAAAGAATGCACACCCTGGAGCTCCTTTTCCAAGAAACTGATTAAAACCACACACTCAACCTGGTACAGCAAAAGCACAGAAGGTGAAGGATGTTAAAAACATAGCCAGTTTGCCTATGCTTTTGTTATTGCTCTGGGGTCTAAAGAGACATAGCTGTCACAAAAGTATCCGTGCAGGACCTTTATGCAAGGATAAATTTTATTTCATCCTAAACAGACTTTACAGGCAGTGAAATGTACGACACTGATCTGCATCCTGGGAATCTCTCCAGTAAAAGCAGCCTGCCTATTTATTAGGAACTGATTATGTGTCACACAGTCACCCAACCTTGAATTATATTAAATAACCTAAATACAATGTATGCTTCATCTGAATTAACCCAGAAAATCCAGAGAAGGACCACGAGAATGATCAGGGGACCTCCCATATGAAGATAGGCTGAGAAAGAGAAGGCTGCGTGGAGACCTCATAGTAGCCTTCCAGTATCTGAAGGGGGCCTATAGGGATGCTGGGGAGGGACTCTTCCTTAGGGACTGTAGTGACAGGACAAGGGGTAACGGGTTAAAACTTAAACAGGGGAAATTTAGATTGGAAATAAGGAAGAAGTTCTTTACTGTAAAGGTGGTGAGGCACTGGAATGGGTTGCCCAGGGAGGTTGTGAATGCTCCATCCCTGGCGGTGTTCAAGGTCAGTTTGGACAGAGCCTTGGGTGACATGATTTAGTGTGAGGTGCCCTGCCCATGGCAGGGGGGTTGGAACTTGATGATTTTATGGTCCTTTCCAACCTTAGCTATTTGTCATGGTTTAAAACCAGGTAGAGGGCTCGTTCACTCACTCCCCCCCTCCTTTCCTTCCCCCTACTCCCGGAGGGACGGAGAGGAGAATCGAAAAGAATGCAACTCCCACGGGTTGAGAAAAGAACAGTTTAGTAACTAAGGTATAACACAGATCACTACTGCTACCACCAATAATAATAATGATAAAGGAAATAACAAGGGAAGAGAATACAACACCTCAGCACCAGCCGACCAATAACTCCCCCCCCCCAGCCCGACCAAGCACCGACCGATACCTCCTCCAACCCCGCAGTGCACCAGCCCTTCCGGCTCACTCCCAGTTACATCCTGGGCATGACGTGCTGTGGTATGGAATACCTCTTTTGTTAGCTTGGGTCAGGTGTCCTGTCTCTGCTTCCTCCTGGCTTCCCCTCCTCCCTGGCAGAGCATGAGGCTCACAGTCCTTGGCCAAACCAAAACATCTCTATCAGCTCTGTTCCCAGGCCAAAAGTCAAAACACTGCACTGCACCAGCTACCAAGAAGGAGAAACATGACTGCTACTGCTGAACCCAGGACACTATTCTATGATTCTATAATGATATAAAATCTTGGATCAGTTATAGACACCCTTTTTAGAGGTACAGAACATATGCTGTAAGAATATATAAGTAGCATCCTCAAAGAGCTACTTTGTCTGGCAATTAAAACTTTCTAAAGAGAAAAATAGTTTTTCTGTATTCTGCTCAGATTAACTTGTTTTGTCTTATGCCTTTTATTAATACAGATTTTCACATATTTTTATGACTCATTTTTAAAGTCCCCAAACTGAGATCAAGGTGACAATAATTCTTCCCTCTTTAAAAAAACAAAGTGCACTTTCTTCCTCCTTTCACCTCTCTCTGAAGGCAGTCCTGTGTCCAACTTCACAGGGCTAAGTTCTCAAATTTACTTCTATTTGGAAATTTCCTCAATAAAATCTTTTAAGAGCTTTAAAATTATTTTTGCTTGGCAAAAAAACCCAAACAACCAACCAAAGTGCTCCCAATTTGTGTTAAGAATCAATGTTTCCAGCCCTTGCTTGAAGATGTGATTGATTCAGTAGAGTATCTTGCAATTGGCACTTCAATCAACTACTTGCAGAACTCCTAAAACCAAGACTCATTCCAGAACAGCTTGTCTAAGTTCCTACTTGGGACATGATAATTATAATTTTCAGAAGGCATTAGACATCTTTCACGATTCCTATTGCATTTCCAATGAAATCACTGCTTTTTTACCTCTTACACTGAAATGTCCTAGCATTCTGCTACCTGGTATTAGTGGCTAAATTCTGTCCACTTGCCTTTATAAAGACAAGTCTGAACACTTAGCTGTTCTCTACCATTTGAACAGCATTTTGTCGCCTTATGGTTACAGCAAAAAAACTACAATGACTCTCCAAATGTGGTAGCAGTACACATTTCCACTAACAGAATGTGTCAGAAGCCACTGTTTGTTAACATAACAATAGGTACCAGTTCCTAGTAGTGGCAAGGAGTGATATGATATGCTCAGTGTTAGGCATGCATGAGCATATCTTCTGTCAATACTAATAGATGTCATGAGGCAAACTGCCTGAACAGCGCAATTAAAGTTTTCCCATGAGAGTAGTTTAAATCATGCTTAAGAAGGCTTGATACTTCAGCCACTTGAAACCACTTCAGCTTCAGCAGCTTTCCTACTCAAGGTTATTTTGGGGTGCTCAGCACATATCAGAGATACTTCATGCCTCTCCAGCTAGCATTCATAATAATCCATTCTTTTTCCCTTTGATAATTTTGCTTACACATGTAATCAAACAGTAGAAGCTGCATCAGAATGTTACTCCTACAAAATGTCTAGCATGGAAAGGTTAATTCAGAATGGACAGAAATTAAGGTCTAGTAAATGTTGCTTTAACTTAGTACTTTAAACAAGTGCAAACACCTTCTAGTGAGGAACTTTCATAAGACACTGCCCCAAATTGTGATTTAAATTCAAACTTCCACTGAGTAGTCTCTTGATTTTGGATCTGAGCCAGACTCACAGGCACTAAATATGTGCTGCTGTAATTTTTGTTAAATTGCAGCTGCTTCTTCAGTAATTTTGCAATCTTGGACTACCACTAATTCGTCTTAGCTGTAGATTATCTAATGTTATGTACCACAGTAATTGTTCCTCTTGACATACATTCAAACATACTTCAAGAACCTTATATTGAACTCTTTTTCCATTTTTTCATTTTTTAAAAAGGGCCTTTTGATTTTTGTCAAAGCTTTTAAAGTGATAGATGCTAGATACCACTGTAGCTTTTACAGAAGTTCTATTGCTCATACAGAGGACAGAAATCATAGAATGATAGAATCACAGAATGGTTAGGGTAGTAAAGGACCTTGAGATCATCTAGTTCCAACTCCCCTGCCACAGACAGGGACATCTCACACTAAACCATATCGCTCAAGGCTCTGTCCAACCTGGCCTTGAACATCGCCAGGGATGGAGCATTCACAACCTCCCTGGGCAACCCATTCCAGTGCCTCACCACCCTAACAGGAAAGAATTTCCTCCTTATATCCAATCTAAACTTCCCCTGTTTAAGTTTTAACCCGTTACCCCTTGTCCTATCACCACAGTGCCTAAGGAAGAGTCCCTCCCCAGCATCCCTATAGGCCCCCTTCAGATACTGGAAGGCTGCTATGAGGTCTCCATGCAGCCTTCTCTCTTCTCCAGGCAGAACAGCCCCAACTTTCTCACCCTGTCTTCATATGGGAGGTGCTCCAGTCCCCTGATCATGCTCATGGCCCTCCTCTGGACTTGTTCCAACAGCTCCATGTCCTTTTTATGTTGAGGACACCAGAACTGCACACAATACTCCAAGTAGTATTTGAACTTGTACACGAGAGCAGAGTAGAGAGGCAGGATAGTAGTAGAGTGTATAAGACAGAGTAAAAGACAGAAGTAGAGGGTATAAGGAATCAGTAAGACAGATACAGAGTTTTTCACAGGAAACGGCAATAAAGGACTTTGTCTACCTTAGATTTTTCACCAAAATTCTCATGATTATTATCAACTATGCTGTTTTCACAAATGAAACCAAGGGCTAGGGTCTTATTGCTGAAAAGCATTATCAGCCATTGGTGTTTTAGCTGTTCTTTTCTCATTTCCCACTCATGGCAATTGATTAAGACTCTGCAGACATCTGATGGCAAGAATGGAAAATCTGGAGGTTTGAAATACAGTATTTATGCAGTCACATTAGTTTCTGAATTACACTGTCTTAATTATTTTTCTCTGGAAACAGCTCTTGGTTTTGTGAAATGAGCTGAAAAGAAGAGAAACATCCATAGAAATGTTTTAATTTCAGTTATGCTGCCCTTACAAGGACTCAAACAGGTCCATCAGCTGGTGTTCCCGATTCAGACTGACTTTGCTTAAATTAAAGGACAAAATGTCCAAGATTAGCTTGTAAAATAATGGTCACACAGGAATTACAGACCAGATGGGTGTATTAATTTAGTACTTTCCATAGCTTCCTATGTCTCCTGATCTTTGCACTGGGTAAAAGTATTTTCAACCAAAATGTTATAAAAGTATGTCAGTTCTTTTAGTAGGGTTAGCTAATCCTTGAATGTGCCAGCAGATACATTAACGATCTTGAGCAATAAACCCATTTGATTCAGAATACCCATTTATGATACTTTACATGATTTTAAGCCAAAGGATCACAGGGACTGTCTTTAAATCAAAGCAGGCTAAGAAGAGGAAAGGAAGGAAGTACTAGAAGACATTTAGCAATTATCATCCTTTTAATAGTTGTGGTGAATTAAAACCATAAATTCTGTACACTGGAAAAATATCACACTGATATTTCTTGTACAGTTTCTTCACAAGAAAAAAAATCCCAAGTTGTATCAGGCCCAATTCTTTAAAAGGATAACTACAATTGTTAGCATACATAGCAATACACCTCTGACATTAGCATCACAGCCAGCCAGTGCTTTCCTTGTTCAGCATCTTCAGTGGAAAACATGCTGAGAAGTGTGTCCCATGTCAGGAATATTTATGCAGTGTTTAAACATTGCACAGCCCTTCTACTGCAAGCTTCTCAGGTAATGTTTCAGCGTTAATCAACAGTATTTATACTAGAAGCGAAATTAAAAAGTAAAATGCAGTACTAAATACAAAATGTCAAATGGAAAAAAAAAGAAAATCATCTAACTGGACTCAAGTAGATCTTTTAAGCCAGCACAGCATCCTTGCCCTTATTTTAACAATATGCTTTGTTAACCTTTGTTAATGACTAAACTGGAGGCCCCACCAAGGGAGGAGCATTGTATGTGCCAGGTCAAAGTGTGAATGGCTTTAAATTGTTAGATCAACCTTCAGATCTCAATGTATTTAGCCAAAGCCAACTACAGTGACAGAAAAAGTCATCACTGAAATAGTTACTGAACACACAAAATAACTCAAATAGTTTCCAATTTCAGTCAAACTGGAACAGAAATTCAGGCAGGTCTTGAAAAATCTAGTGAATGTACCAGGCCCCAAAAGTAGATTTCTTCTAGTTGGAAAAAAAGTTCTTTGCACAAGCCTACAGGTTAGTATGGGAAGAACACATGGAACTAGTCAATATTCCCAACTTATTTTAAGCCTTTAGAAATTGTGAACTTCTGCAAGCATCTACTTGTGAGCAGTTGCAAACATAGTTTCCAGAGTAGTATTACATTTGAGACACTTGGCTCGTGGTGAACCTTTTAGCTATAGGTCTTGAAACTGAGACTATTTAAAAAGAAGAAGAAAATTAATCAAAAGTTTTAAACAGGTATTTCCCTGACTCCATGTAGTGGCTGCATTTCAAGCAGAGTGATGTATGCCTTCTTCTTGCATTATCTGTATGGTAGACAAGTGTCACTAGGTGTCAGGCTCAAAAACGTGTATACTGAATTTTTAATAAAAGTTATATTTGAGGTAACTGGTTTTAGTGACTGAAGTATGCAGGGTGCCACATGGGGAAACACAGCTCCAGCAACCATCATGATGCACACAGCAATGTCAGACTGCATATGCTATTTGCTCCACAGTTTTTTCATAGGTTTTTAAGGCCAGAAAAAACAAATTATCCATCTCATTTGACATGTAGTTCATAGGTCATTGTATTTCACTGAAACCAGACTCAAGAATTTTATTTATAGTATTATTTTTCAATTTGCCAAAGATTTTAAATGACAGATGAAGTGTAAGAGAACACAGTGCTTCATGAACATAGCTTGACTCAGAAGAACAGCATGCCAGCTCAGAGCACAGCTTACCCACCACTGACAACCCACTTTTACTTTTGATAAAAGAGAGGTGAAGAACATTTGGGCAATTGTGAACCATCCTGCATGATCCAGGCAGGCAACCCACTACAGCACAGGACTTCCATGCTGGCACAGGCACCAGCAATTTGCACAAGTATCTTTTGTAAAAGCTTCTAAAGCTTTAGTGAGTTAAAGACAGTTAAAAACAAAATACAGAAAAGTTGGTTGGGGGAAAGATCCTAGAAGAAGTTCAGATTGCTTATCAAAAATATGGCATGAAAGGATATAAAATAAAGTAATACTATATTTCTTGACATGCCCTACTGTCAAGTCTATTTTGCACACTTTGCTCAATTGGAGAAGAAATAAACTCTGTATTTCTTCATATTGGTCCAATTTCACAATTGCAACCAGGTCATGCTGCTGAAAAACAAAACATGATGTTTTTCTGGCAGCTAGTGACAATTCCCTTCTGTGCTGCAGACTGGAGACGTTTGTTGCTGTGCATTGGATGGTAGCTGCGTTCCTTCAGGGCTGTACCTCAGTTAAGAGAGTAGCTGTCCCTTACTGTGGGAGAGGCTCTTGATTTCCACAGTTCAATGCAAAAAGATAGGGAGAGAGAGAGGTGAAGATTAAGATAATCAAGAAGGGTTACCTGTGTCTGTCTTTCTACAGAAAGAATCCACAGGGTTTACTGTAATATTTATGCTGGTTTATTGCATACTTTAATTTTATTCTTTGCTGTTTACATTATGATACAAAGAATTCACTTTCAGTGCACTTTTCTCTATTTTTCTCTGAATATATATAAATGCAGTCGGAAATGTAGTAGAAGTCTTTCAGGTCTCTTTCGGTCAGAAAGAATTTATAGCTATTTACAACTTTCACTTCTTATAATGTAGTTTTCTGAAGAAAAAAATAAAGGAGCTGATTACTATTCATGGAGTAGCACCCCATTAATAGTAATTGTTTTTAAATGACTAATGTTTTAAAGCTTATGCAATTATTAGAATGTTACTCCATTTTCTTGGACTAGAGAGGGAAGACATTTTAATCATGCACAACAAATTCAGCCCAGTAAGTTACTGCTGTATGATTCAATAATTTACGAAGCATGAAGAGTGCAAAGAACTATTGTCAGGCTGCCCAAAATTTTGGATCTGCGTTTTGTGTTATACTATACAACTTGCAGTCTATCCAACTTTTGGTTAGGATAGCTTGGTATCATTCCCCATACCCATGTACAGAGATTTTATATAGTATCTAGTTGTTCACTTATAAATACCATACATCAGAAAGAATTTTATGAATGTTGGGATTTTCTGGAACAAGCTGAGGCAAAAATCTATTGCTTCAGATAAGCAATTTCCTTGTCCACAGCTATACAGCATGGGTCATACGCTTGTGACGACCATTCCATTACAGGCACATTGTGATGTGGCCATTACAGGGCTTTTCAGTAGCAGGGCATGAAAACATGTTTTTATTCAAGTTTCAACAGTGCTGAAAAATATATCAGTCACCCCTTGTTAGTAAGCATGAGATATAAGTGCTAAGAACTGTTGCAAACCATTGCAAGATCTTGCCTGGCTCATAGATTTTCATAAGTTATTCTATCATAAAAGGAACATTTAAGTGACTCTGACAATACAATACTTGTTTACTTGCATAAGAAAATAACTAAATAAAATCCAAGAATGCAGTTTAGCTGCCCTAATAGCTGTCAAAAATTTCACTAGAAAAACATAAGCCATTTCCTATTGCCTTTCGAAGCCCATTCTGCCTACAGCTGTACTGTTGGTGATGCATATATAAGGTAGATCGTGTGCCTCATTAGGAGGAACTTTATATCTCAGATTCAGACACTGATCTTGCTAAATCAGCTGCAGTTTCCTTCTAAGAATGAACTATAAATCCTATTTCTCAAGCAACTCTGAATAGTGTTCTGGTGGTTGAGTAAATATCAAACAATATAATCTGTCTCTTGAAAGTTAAACAAATAAAGCAATGTTCAGGTATCTTTTGAAACAATGAGAACTTTTCTCTCTGAAGTTTTAATGTAACACTATACCTCCAAAGCAAAAGAGTGTGTATCTCATTCTAATGACCCCTATATGTTTTGGCAGTACTCATGAAAGCCTCATGTAGGAGCATGGGCAAATATGACCTTTCAGCTCACTTCAAAGACTAGACTTTCAGTTTTGATGCCTGGCAGAAGCTATGAGAGAGTTCACTAGCTCTATTGACAGTATGCTATGGATATATGCAAGCTTTCTCTGCCTAAACCACTAGCCATATAAAAACTGGAGAAATGTTTAACTTGCTTTTAAAAACACTTCTTAAGTGTTTTTAAAGCAATTTTCTTTCACTGTGTTCCTACAGTAAAAATGTTCTGTTTTATGCCCACCAGGGAAAGTTTACAATGACCTAACATCCAGTGGTACAAAATTTGTCATAGTCCTTTGGGCTAGGCCGGGTACGTATAACAGTTCTCAGAGTTCTCTAAGAACTTTCTTCAAAAAGGAATAGCCAAAGTTGTCTTCTTCAAAACACTGGATCCTAAGTACTGAAAAGACAGCTAGGAAATACTCTCATGTTGGGCATAGTGCTGTAAGTTCTCATTATTTTTCACAATGATATGTTGATTTTTTCAGTCCCCAAATTGGGTGCGTTGAGGAATCAGTTTCAGATGATTGGTGGATGCAACAATGTGGATTGTCCAGAACTAGGGGAAAATTTTAAGATTTTTAACAACGTTTTGCACGTCATACAGCAAGAGAAGCTTTTGCTGTTTATACACCTTGGAAATGTTGCAGCCTATTAGCACACTTTAAATTCCCATCCAGGAGGCCACATGTGACAGCTGAACTGCACAGATGGAGATCTGTCATAGTGTTCTGTTTAAATCACCTCTTCTCCTTTCAACCCCATTGTGTCACATGCTTTCCCACTAAACTGTGGCTTTTTGACAGCAAAGATGTTGTGAATCACCAGCACAAGGTTGTGGGAAAAAATGGAACAAGCTAGAGCCGAGAGCTCTACTCTGTTGTAGCCTAGAGCTACAACAAAGCATAAGGAAAATAAGAGGGTTTCTCTCTTACAGAAGGGCTTGATATCTCTAGTGAGACATCAGACTGAGCAGGAAAAGCTGTTTAGGGAAGATGGGCAAAGCACCCAATCTGGCAAGGTTGACTGCATCTAGAAATTACAGCCCAAACTTTCTCTGGAGGTAAAATTTGCTCTCCCCACTCCTGTTTACTTCTATAGCCGTGCATCTGATCTGTGCTTCTGCTGTTTCTGAACAGAAGCAGAACAGAAATGATGCCATAAGACAGTCAGGCTTTAATAAGACACTTCTGCTGTCATAATAATCAAGTATGTTCCAATGATATTTCCAAGTGCATTGCAAAACCAAAGGGTTCAGAAGAAACATCGGAAAAAAAAAGAAATAATCAAACTTCACAATTGTTTCTTTTAAAATCAGGTGAGGTATAAAAGAATTAGTGCTACCTTTATTTGGAGGTTTGTTTAATTTTAGTCTTGTATTTCATGTTATATAATACCAATACCAGTAAAACTTTGAGAGAAAAAAAAGAAAAAAAAGTTTCTAGATTTTTGTGCAAGTTTGTGCTTAAAGAGTCAGACTTTGTCCTACTTATAAAGCCACTTCAGATAAGAGTAACCTACTTGCATCTTATTACTTTTCCAAAATAGCACAAAGGAAAAAAAAATATTAGAAGAAAAAGGAGTGAGTAGGAAAAGGGAATCTCTTTCCTGGAAAATTATTTCAGATGCAGGCAGCAAAATGTCCACAAAAGAAGAATAAAAGCCTTCACTAAAATATCTAGGGAAGCTTACCTGGATTCTAGAATCTCTGCAGGTCTTCTATTTCTTCTCCCACTCCAACATTGTATCTGTGCTAGGCCTCAGAAAATCAAGAAAATTTCAGGGAAGACAATGATAAAACCAGAAACTTCAGAAATTATAAGTGCACATGAGAACTACCTGAGAGCTGACAGTCTGAAATTATTTCAAACCTCATTGAACACCTACTACAAATAGGATTTATCTGCTTATGCCAGTTTTTCTTCAAAAAGGAATAACCAAAGTTGTCTTCTTCAAAACACTGGATCCTAAGTACTGAAAAGACAGCTAGGAAATACTCTCATGTTGGGCATAGTGCTGTCAGTTCTCATTACTTTTCACAATGATATGTTGATTTTTTCAGTCCTCAAATTGGGTGCGTTGCAGGAATCAGTTTCAGATGACTGGTGGATGCAACAACAATGTGGATTGTCCAGAACTAGGGGGCTGAGATTCTTGGGGTAGTAGGTTAAGATGAGAACATCACCTTTTTCAGGGCTTCAGGTAGCTCCCAGCTCACATCCACTGACAAGTCAAGTCATTTTTCTTCTTTATTCTAGTGATGGATCAAGGCCAGACTAGATGTTTCCCTCCATCAATATTAAGATCCATTAATTGTTTTGTGTTTTCAAAACATGATTAAACTGATTCATTGACTCTCTTAATCAAGAAAACCACCTCTCTCTTAGAAGTTCAACTACATCCAATAAAAGTTTAACTTATAGTAACAAGAGAGTGGGGGTTACTTTTTTTCTATTTTGTCACTTAAGAAAATGAGATTTATCTTAAAGAAAGAGAAATGTTACTTTTGAAAAAAATAAGAAACTAAATTTAAATAACTGAATTTCTGATGTAAAATTTGTATATTTTCTGTAATAAATGGCCAAGGAAGTAGTAAATTTCCTATCACACATATTTGGCTGAAATCGATAGATAAATTTACAACTTAATTCTTTTAAATAAACTTAAGAATCCTCACTTTTGCTAAATGTTTCTATCATAGTTGAGCAAGACAAAAAAGGCAGAGCTGTTTTTTAGAGAGTAAAAAAAGAGGAAAAAATCTCATCATGGAAGTTGAAATTCTCTGGGGATCTTCAACCCTTACATACAGAAAACACAGTGGTTGATACATTAACTTCTTTCCTGTATTTTTCAGCACAGACTAAATTTTAATGCCATAATAAACGCAATACAGCAAAACTTTCATATAGGTTTCCAGAAAAAGCCGGGTTTTCCCCCCCAAGCACTTGATATCAAGCATTAGACTTTCATAAGGAGAATGCATATCTAATAGAAACATCCATGTTATTGCCAGGGGGTGCTATTAGTTCACCATGGTAAAAACAACCAGAGAAATTAAGGTCTGTATTAACACATATAAACTGTAAATCATCTCTGAAAGTCGCTAATCCAAACTCTGCAGTTCAGACATTAAAGGTGCGTGAAGTGGTTAGTGGCACTTTTAAAGGAGAATGAACTTTAGTCAGTGTAAGTCTGTAAGGACCCTGTACATTTCAGTGTTCCTCAGCTCACTTCTGCAACACCTGTGACCCTGACTAGGCACCAGCTTTCCAGTGCTGTGCCAGAAAGGATGAGGTCCCATAGAATAAGACTCCTTATGCAGAGCAAACTGACCTTCACAGGAACTGCCTAAGCTACAGTGATAGGGAATGTGGTTTTAGTGCAGGGTGAAGACCCTGTGGTGGAAGAGCAGCCTTTCCCTCCAGCTCCTAGCTGGCTCAGGTGTCAATGCCCATACACTTGGTGACCACTGCACCTGCTGCTGCTGGAGGGTGACATGGTGACGTACACGAGCAGACATGCTGCTGGCCCCCTTCCTGGCAGAAAAGCAGGGTGCCAGCAGTTACCTGGGCACCACAATCTGCAAGAGGCTGTGCATCTCCAGAGCTAGCACACAAGAGGGGGCAGGCTGCTGGGTATGGGCAATAACCAGCCACAGTTCAGAGGCTGCTGGGTGTCCTGTTCACTGATGTGTTTGTGAGAGCCTGTCAAAGATGCGCAGTCCCATAGCTCCTTCCTTGTGAGCAAGAAGATACTAATGGGTTCCCTGTATATGATGCCACCTACACTCTGCCTCTTTTTCTCTCACCAGCTGTGTCTGAATTAGATGAGTCAAGCTCTCTCCTGTTACACTACTGTAAAACAAAGGAACTCCAGAGAAGGTGAGAAGTTCCTCTAGGGGGTATTTGAGGGTTAATGGAGTAAAATTTGTTTCTGTGCCTGCAGCTACTGCCACTCCTCTGCTTGAGTAATAGAGCCTTAAACATTCAAGTGATGGGTGTTATTGCATGCCAGCTGCAAACCAACAAAGCAGGCTGTAAACACATTTTACTTGTTTCCCTCTTTGTTTTTTAATGTGCTCTTTTTCTCAGCTGAGATCCTCTTGCTTCTCCAGCATTGTATCACACTGACATGAATGGGCCTAGCCAGTCAGGGTAGGGGATGTACAGCCTAATATGACTCACAACATTCAGCAAGTTTTAGTCATCAGGCTTACAGTACAGCTATGGTTAGCACCCTGATCCAGCATTTCTACCATTTAAAATTTCCTCCCCTATTCCTTCAGCTGGGACAAGCCATTCTTCTGTATCTGTGTGATTTTTTCATTAAGGCTGCTGGTGTGCAAAAATATGTATGCTGACATATCTTTTAGTAACAACTTCAAGACAAACATATTTCTAAACCCATTAGATCTGAAGCTGAAGATGTGGAAGTGATTTATTCTGGAGATGCGGGTACCTGTTTCCTGACAGGACAGGACTAGAGCTATCTTGGGGCAAAATCTATTTTTGCCCTGTGTTTGATGTGGCTGTATTCCATAAATCACACTGTTTTCTGCATAGGTAAACTGTTTCATTAGTATAAAACATATTTCTATGCTTAACCTTGGTGCACAAAGAACCTGTGCACTTAGATGATACCCCCAGCATACAGTCACTCAGACCCAGGCTTGAGTGCATGCATTGTCACTTTATCTGTTGGAAAACCCATAAAATGGATAAGGAGTATAAAGACCCAGAGGACACCAAGAGGCCTTAACCAATTTGAAGCACCTCACCTGGGACCTCCACCCAGGCACCTTCTGCCCATAGGCCCAGGGCACCATTAAAGCTCAGGCCTGAGCCTTGCCTGTTTTTTCCCTGGGCTGTGGGGCAGGTGTGCTTGTCTCCAGCTATGCCTCCTAGCTGCACTATAGACCAGTGCTGCCAGTAGCTTGTCTCCTGGCTGGACCTTGGGCTTGTGTTATAGTTCAGTCCCTAGCCTGTCGTCTTCTGCTCCCGGCTGGACCCAAGGTTCATCTTCTCTGCTGAGGTTGTTGGTGGACCCTGTTGGAACCCCTGGCTCTGCCTGCCGTGTCCAGACCTGTAGGACAGTGTTGTGTGAGAGCCCTTAGATCATGGCTCGTTGTTCATGAGAAAGCAGAGACAAAGCTGGTGAAGGATCCCGGGGACAAAGTATGAGGTGCTGCAGGTAGGAGTGGTTTGTAATTGTTAAATTAAGGTGTGTGAAGCTTGCTGGAGACAGGACTTCTCTTCCTGGGTAGCCACATTGCTATGCAAGGGGTGGCCCAAGGTAGGTGTGTGTCCAGCTGAAATAGTGAGAACAAATTACAGATAAGAAGGCTTGATTTCATTAGAGTGGCCCAACTAAGCCTCTATTATTCTGTGTTAATAGACTCCTCTGTAGGTGCACCTTCCTGTTCTTATATGTGCTCTTAGTGGCTTATTTTTCAGCTTCTGACTTCCAAAAATCAAACCCCTATGTTAAATCTGACACCTGATTTAACTACTGTGCAGTGCTGGTGGTTTCTTGCCCTTTTACTCTCTCTATTTTCTTGAGCTCTAGTGCCTTTAGTGTGATGGGTTAGTTAAATACTGAGGTGTTTGCTGCTCGCCTATTCTTTCACTGGGATCCCACGGTACAACACAAACTAAAATGAATTCTAATTGATCTTTAGTGCCATTTATTATTTCCTGTTCTTACATCTGCTCTTGGAGCTTTTCAGCTCTCTCTGCCCTGGAAGCTTCTAACTATCTGTAAATAAGGCTTGTAGCCTAGCAACATTGAGTGAATGCACTTCCCTTGCTGAATAATGCTGGGCATAATCAAATCAGCTTGTTATGCTGTCGGCAGAATTAACACTATAAGTTGGAGACAATTTAAAATATTTCATGTACATTGGCATCATTTTGAACTGGAAACTTTTTTCAGCTCTTTAGAAGACAGTGTAGACCTAAAAAGTGTAGAAGGGCCCAGCTTAGTAGCAAATAAACCAGCTCAGGTAATGAGTGCAATCATCAGACTGAGTTGGCTGATTGATTAATCTGACCCTCAAGGAGACTAAAGAGAAAGGAAACACTATATCTGAGCATTTCTGTTCACCAGCACAGACAACCGTGCAGTTTGGAACTACCTTAGCTACCTGACAGGGAGAGCTGCCTTATGATGCAGTGGTTTGGATTGGGTTGGAAGGCATTTTAAAGGTCATCTAGTTTTACCCTTCCTGTAGACTGCGCTTGCTCAAAGCCTCATCTAGCCTGACCTTGAACACTTGCAGGGATAGAGCATCCACATGATAGTCTTCTAGGCAGGAAATCGGCTCATGTCACAAAAAATGAGCAAACACCTATACAGTACATAGCACCATTTATAATCCTTAGGACTGTCTCACTTTGAAGGGGAAATTTGCACTGTTGAACTGCATTTACTGCAACATATTTGAGGGGTGTAAGCAAGGCATAGCCTTCTCCCTTACCCTGTCATGCTTTACATGCATGTGAGGCATAGCACTGTTCTAAAGGATGCATCACCTGTTCTTTCTATGCCCTGCTGTATTAGGTTATTCACCCTAGCATGAAGAAGGGTGGCATAGATCTGCTTTAGTCCCATACAGTTATACAAGCTAGAGCAAGAAAAGCTGCTTAGTTTTATATTGAACTGAAGTCAGAAATGATTCTTCAATTTGTAGCATGCTGCACAGGCCTGTAAAAAACTGTATTGTGTGTGAGTAGAACTTTGCATTTTCCAGCTAGTGTATCTCTTCACTTCAGAACAAGTAAATCTTTGTTCTGCATTTTTTAATTGACCTTTTTAATTTAAACAAGTTTGACTGGGCAATGAAAGAATGGTTCCAGCATAATGTTATTGCAAGACAGTTGGTGATGCCAAGCACAAAAATATCTGTGGCCTTTTCTCTCTTCTCCCCTCCCATCACTGATTAGCATAAGCATTAGTAGTTAGACAGTAAGAAATCTGGTTGGCTTTAGATTTTATAAGCTTGAGTCCAATGTTTTTATAGGCTGGGAAGATACTTAATTCTATTAAGAAAGAAGTAACCAAGCACAAGAATCGGAGAAACTCAACCCTGTCAGCCTGAGGTTCAAATAGATATTTCATTCTGGTATTTTTGCAAGCTTTATTGATAACTTCATGCAGCTTAAAAATACAAAATTTTAATTTGCATTGATGTAAATATTACTGAAAAAAAAATATCACTTTCTTTTCATGTTCAGTTCTGCCTAACTAACTTATATTGCTGAAACCTGGCACAGAACGTGATTTACAGCCACAGCAATAACTTGGTTTGGTTTTGCTACAAGATTAAAAGGCATCTAACTCTGCTTTCTTAACTTGGTACACTTCCCAGCATGGATAGGCCTGAAGATCATAGGCTTATAAGACAAATGCATTTATTCCCTGATACCTCATTCCAGGCTCTGGGAACTGACAGTATCTGCTGCAAGTAATTGTATTTACAACCCTTTTTTCTCACAAGATGGCAAAAAGCTTTCTGATCAGTAAAAACAACTGCTTGCCACCCTGAGACAGAGACCTAAGAACTGGTGATGTGCATGCCTTGCAGTTGCTGTAACCTGGGAGGTAAAAACTGATCTTGCTACTTCGGATGAAATTGGAGTTTTGGAGCAATTTCACAGAATCCCTAGGAGATCTATTTACCTGCTTCTCCCTTTAGCTTTGAAACCTGTCTTGCACCACAGTCTTGATCCTCTCTCAATGATCACTTCTCTTGCTGTCAGCCTTCCCTTCCTTATTAACTGGTGAGACCTCAGCAGAGTTACCAGGGGATGGCTGCAGGCAGGCATCTCCTAAACAAATAGGAATAAGGTTCTGTCTGACTTTGAGAAAATCTAATAGTAAAGGGAAAATTGTCTGTGGAAGGGAAGGTGCACAAAGATGAAACCAAAAGTGTCTTGGGGATTCAGAATGGAAGGTGAGAAACAGAGTTGGAGACTGGCAAGCATAAAGGGATCAGTGAGACTTTTTCAAAATGGAAGATGAAAGGACAGGACTGTAATGAGAGAGGAATAAGATGTAACAAGATTTACAGAGCAATAACATGGAAAGTGACAGAATAACGATATATTAAAATGTCTGAGTGGAAGGTAATTGACAACTGGAGTTGAAAAGGAGTGTAAATGCTGCAAGTGGGAGGAAAAGCAAGAAGAGTAAGGAGCTATATTTTTCGATACATGTTCTGACTGTAAAGGTAGAAATGCCATCACACCTACTCACCGTGTCTCTGCTTTGCTTTTGAAATTCAGAGGAAGAATTTATATTAAAATGACCTTAAATATCCCCTTAATCATTTCTGTTCCCATTTTCAATATAGAGAAGCTTTTCCTTTTTTTTTTTTTTTCTTCTGTTTCTTTGCTGGTTTCTTAAGCAGGGGAAAGCCATCACTTCTAATGAGATTCTCTCCTTCCCTTTTAGCTGATAAATAGCTACAAGATGTGGCTGAGAGAAGGAAGGGAAAAGTAGCGTGGCATCTGCTGCAGGTTTTTAGGAAACCATTGCTGAGCTAAAGAACTAATGACCTAATTGAGGTTTATATTCTGGACAGACTGAATAACACACTGAGACTGCAAAACAGAGACTCCTTCCCCTGAATACCTAGCTTTGTGTTTTGGGTGAGCAGAATTGGCTGTATATTTTGTTCCCTAAAATCTCAAACATGCTGTAATACATGAAAAAATCAATTCAAGTACTCAAGGAATATGAGTGTACTTGAAAAGCACATATCTGAAGCTACAGAGCCTCACTATATAGAGGTTCACCTAGACCTTTGCAGGACTATATATAAAGCTGTAATGCTTCCAGCTGAAGCGGGACTGAGTGTGCCAGATCAGTAATGAAAGATTGGTGCTTTGCTGTCTTCTAAACCCCCCCAGTGCCTCCTCATATCTGCAAGCCTTCATTATTTTCTGGAATGTCCTTTTTGAAGCATGTTTCTTCCTCAGAGCTGCAGTGCCCTCCAGTGCTCAGAGAAAATACTTCTGCTTCCATTATCAGGAATCTAAAAAGACACCATTTTACATCTTGCTGTAAGACAGGACTCTTCATGATATTTAAGATGACTCGTATTTGGTTTCCAAAGCATAAAGGCAGTAGAGTAACTGTACCTAGCTACCTCTTCCCAGTGTCCTCTGTCACTCTCATCCAGTAAGCTGCTTACTGTTTAGAAACCTGCCCCAGAAGCTGCAGGACATTAATCAGGGGTCTCCGAATCCACCTGCACCACAGCCACAGAACAAGGCTGTGGCTTGCTGAGTAAGTCTGGTGTCTCATTGCTGCAGGGCAATGACCCCCAATTTGCAGTAAATTTTCTTCTCCAGGGCATTAACTTTGATGCTTGAAATACTTTCCACAATAAAAAGCTGCCTGAGGTGAATGATTATCACCCCAGTGAGTCATATCCCAAAAGTGGTAAAAGTGCTCCTCTAATAAAAGTACTAGAAGAAGGATATTGGCTGTAGTTCAAGGATTGTGTTTGGAGTAGTAAAATTTTTCTAAACACTTGAGATTGCAGGTTATTTTAATGGAAATTTCTGGTTAAGGCCAAGTGAGAAAGGCATAAAGTGAGTCTAAGTTTCCTTTGTGAGTTACTTTTTTACTGTTGTATATCTCTACTGCTGAGGTTTCATAAATTCCATGTAAAACATTGCAAGTGGTTTCCTAAATACAAGTGAGAATCCGTTAAGTCCAGAGCAACTCAAAAAACACACACCTGGTTAGATTCAAAAAGGTTAGGGTGGGATTTTCAGCAGACTAAAGGAATTCAATTTCAGGCTCCATCACATTATAGTTAGAACTGCTCACAGAAATATATTCTAGTAAATTGTGTTTAATGGGGAGAAGAATTTCAGCACACTCTCCTCTAGGTATTTTTTCATTCAAGAAAGCATCTTTTTCGAGAAGTTGCCAGGTGAACTGAAAGTCATATAAATAGTCGAGAGAGCAATGTCCCTCCCATATTTTTGATTCTCTTCCAGAAATGAAGTATCTGACTGGTAAACACAAAGCTGTCAAACTTCTGGTCAATCCAAACACTTGAATATCAAATATGCAGCATTCTGTTAAGCAAGATCAGTCAAATAAGGGAGGGGGGGAGAAGGTTGAAGGGTGTGTTCAGAGAAAGAAGTATACAAAAGGACATAATCAGAAGAAAGGAGGTCAGAGATTAAAATAAGTACTTGTACTCATGGGAGAGCTATAGAAAGGACAAAGGAGCACATCAAATGCCTTGCACTTGAAATTATGATCTTCCATCTCCCTCAATCTTTTGAATTCACAATAACATTTTGTAACATTATGACTAAGTCATGTAAAAGCATAGTCTTTTGGGGAGAGATTTAAAAATTGCCATAGAGACTGAAAGTGAACATGTGAACTTGAATATTGACAGCTAGTGGTGGTAGGCTTTGGAATTGACAGACTATATTTTCCTCAGAATTTAAGTGTGAATCTCATCCAGTCCTTTCAAGGCCCTTATTTCAGCAGACTTGTTAAATATACTAGCAGAGGCCCTAAAATAAGGGGGCATGTTGGTGTTCATAGCTGATTAGGAGCAGATGTTTGAGAATTGGGGTGGACTGTATTTAGTGAACAGTTATGCTAGACAGGCTTTCAAAACTTGCGCTTCACCTTTTTCTTGTTTATAAATCAAGAAAAGCTGTAAAATCTGACCTCTAACAAGTGCATTTGGATCCACTCACTTTCTCCAAAACCTTATCCTCTCCTATAAGTGTGTCCTCACCATTTGTGCTAGGCACTTGCACCAGGGCTGGGTATCATGGAGATTCCTAATTTTAACAGAACTGTTGGAAGTTTACAGAACACCCTCTGGCTACAGCTTTAAAGTTATTGTTCATGTGATTTCACCTCTGAACACAGTGAAGCAGCAAGGTTCCTGGCCAAAATAAAGCAAAGCCTGCTCTAATCCAAACCTGCAAGGACAAATTTAGATATGCCACACTCCAAGCCTTCATTGAGTTGTTGGTGAAGCACAAATAGAAGCTGCACAGATACTGCACAGGAAAGGCTGCTCCTCAGATCTAGTATTATTCCAAATATTGCAGATGAGCTTGAACAGAAGTAAAAATAAAGGGTATACTCATTCTGCTAGTAGCTCAATACAGTATATTGTATAGATCAACTCCACAAGCAGTCGGAACTGTCCCAGTCCATGGGTACTCTCTTAGGATTTGAGACTTTGAGGTTAAACTGGCAAGCTAAAGCATTTCCCAAAGCCATGGGCAGCAAAGCTTCAGAAGTGTACATGAAGCATGGGCAAGCCTTGAAGTTATCTTAGATGGAGACAATGCTACAACTATATTTGTGAATATAACTTTCAGTAGTTAACCATCAGAACCAAACCATAAAAGACAATGCTTAAATTGTTAGCTGATCACTTGAAGTAAAGAACACAGTAATTTTTTCCCTTCTTTTTTTTTTTAAAAAAAAAAACCTCAACCCTTATCATTTGGAGATGAATGCAAATTAATGTGATTTGTATTTCTGCATGTGTCATTATTCTAGAACAGCTTTGACTTACAAATATAGAAATCCATAATACGAACAATTATTCTCTGATTTTAAACCTACATTAACATGCTGTAAGTAAGAACAGATGCTAATTGCATTAATAATGCAATGTAACAGTGATCATTTCATTTAGGACAGATTACTTCTATTCATCAAGACTGCTTTTATTGCTCAGTCTGCCCTGGCTACAATGGTCTCATATGGTGGACACCACTGTTTTCATGGCTCTGACTCTATTTCTTCTATGTAAAATATTACCAGTGCACATCTTATTACATCATCTAGAAAAAGTTTTTATACTGGCATTTGTTGATGGTTGATCTCTGAAGAACTATGCTGAAGTAATAGCACACAGTAACCATAGCACTCCAGGGTCAATGTATACCGTTCAGTGTCACAGATAGGCAGTTTGGGACAGTTATGTTCCTGCTGCAAGCATCCTTTTCAAGTACCACCATCTTCAAGTACGTTATGGCCCAGACTGATTCTTGAAGGGTCACTTCTAATTTCTTATGTTTATAATAACCACATACATGGGCACCGTGCTACAAATAGATGCTTGTGCTCACTTCGTGATCAGTCTATCTAAACTGGGATTATTTTAGTGATTCTTCAAAAAGGCTTGCTTTGATTTCATATTGTCAGTCATTTTGTTAGGTACCAAAATACTTTACAGATAGTGTCTTAGCACAAGTATTTAGTTTTGCACTGTTGATGTCGATGATGTGTATAGCTATATTTATAAAGCTAGTTTTCAGATAAGATCTAATGGTTGCTATAGCAAGGGGTTTATCTTTTTAAAAAAAATCAAGACTCAAAGGATTTTGGAGTTTTAATTTTCTTTTTTAAAAATAGAATTATAACTTATGGCTATAGATTCTGGTCTTAAAGTATAGCAGGAAAACTGTTACTGAATTGTTATTGTAACAACAAAATGATATTCATCGTGTAAAGATAGTGAAATATTCCTAAATATGAAGTCAGATATTTCTTTCACCTAATATGGTGCTGCTCTTTAGGTGATGCATTACCTGTAGGCTAAATGTCAGCTGTACGAGTTTTATGATCAAAATAACAATCACAGGTGAAGTTAAATATACTTTTTAACCGAACATCATCTTTTCTGTTTAGTTGGTAAGCAGTATTTTTAGGTGTTTGCTCATTTGAGTGTCCCCAGATCTTGGGATGCTCCCAAATAGCACATGATTTAAGACATTTTTCCAACAACAATATTAGCACATATAGTTCAATTTTATTTTATAATGTGCCTTTCCAGTCTGCATGAAATTGTGTTTCTTGTTACTGTGCTGAAATAGACCAAGACTCATTAGCAGGGCCGTGCAGTTCCCATTTTCGAGGGGCCTTCTGTCCTGATTCTACACTAAGCAAGGCCCTGAATTTATGTAGAATATCATTTGGTTTGCCTTCCTCTGCAGTGATAACTGCAGAATAGCGTGCTGATACCCACTTTAGCTGCTGAAGTAATTTGTCACCAAAAATGGCCATTTCTTTTAAAGGTTGGTAATAGGCAAAGACACTAGATGGCAGCAAACATCTTAAAACTGAGCCTGCGTGTTGCCTGACCCAACGTAATAGACTTAGGGAGCCAGCTGTGAAATCTTTGGGGATTTCTTTCATGGTTCAGCTGTTAAAAAACTGTCTTGCCAAAAAGCTGGTGTTTTCGCAAGCTCTGAAATACGTTTTAAGGCCCAGGCTTTTCCAGCACAGCTTCCTGGACTAAAATCAGAACTTTTTCTGTCAGCATCTCACCCTCCCTCCCACCCCCCCTTAATTTTGTATTAATACTTAATTTTGTATTAATGATATATAACGGAGTAGGACTGAATTCAAATGTTGTTATTGGAAGGGCTTAGCTGCAATGTATGCAGTAACTTGGGCTGCTTGCCCTGTTGAAGTTTAGCACTATTGTACTCAGTATCAGTTCACACTGCTCAGTATTTTCTCACTTACTTAACACTCTATTTTCCCTACTGCAGCCACTTTAGGTGCACTGAGCAAACATGTCCATTTTTCATGAGTGTCTTACTTGTCAGTGCAATTTCCCAGAGCAAGATGATGTCTACTGCTTTATTAAAATACCCCTATTCAAGCTAACAAATACTTCTTAAGCTGCAGTTAAGGGAGTTAACCATAGACTTCCTACACATTCTGGGAAGCCAGATGTTTCCTAAAGATTTGTTTTTCCTTTATTAGGAAAAAATGGATAATATAGGTTTTGTATGGCCCTTTGTAAAGTGTTTTTTCACTGAACTGATTCTTTAGGCTAACTTTTCAAGGGCTATTTTTGTAGATGTGCAGTTGTAAACTAAGGGTGTTCAAGGTATAGGACTGAGTGTTTGCAAATCTTGAGACGTTTGAGAACTTTCTATTTACTTGCTTCATGGGGATGTATTTTGTGCATTAGTGTGCAGACAGATATCAAAGCAGCATGCAAACTCTTCAGTTCCACAGGAAGCTTTTAAATCTGTACATGTTCCACTTGAAATGTGGAACACAGACCCCCCGCAGCCTATTAAAATCACTATTTGAGCATCCCTATAATGCTCAAGGTGTATGCAGGAAAGGGCTCAGGTCCAGCTTTCAACAATTATGACAGTAAATCCAATAAGGTATAAACTTTTGTCAGTCTTGTGTGTTTGAGTGATTCTTATTTAATTTGCATCATCTCTTGAGTGTCTTCTCTCCACGCAAAAATGGAGACCCTATAGCTTTCTCACAAAGTCTAAGGGAAGTACAGACCTACAAAGGAGGAAAGTGTACAGCAAGAGTAACACTTCAGGCAGGAGGTTAGGTGTGAGCCCAGTAGCTTGTTTTCATTACTCCACCGAAATATCATCCTTGACTGACAGCTGAGACTTCACCTTTTCATTTTTTCAGTGCAGTTCATGCACAGAGACTTTTCTCTCATTCAATTTTATTTCCCAAATTTATTTACCAGCCTTCCAGTCAGTTTTTTTCCATGGGTTTTTAGTCTGCCCCTTAGCACAGCTCCCTTTTGAATTAATCTTCCCTGCTTCCAGTTTTTTTTACCTGCTGTTTTAGAACCGTGAAGCTTTTCCCATTAGCCTTGTTTCTTTCTCTCTCACTGGAATCTTACCCATCTTCAAAATCTTCCATTTGTCATAAAGAGTAATGCATGGAAAGGTGAAGGGTTAAAAATAATTCTACCTAAATGCTAACCTCCAAAGAAACTAGGTAATGCTTCATGTTACGTTAGGGCTTTATCCCAGGCCCTGGGAATAGCTCCTGCAAGGAGCGTAATGTTGGACATTTAACAAATGCTTGAAGACTTACTTTGGATGTAAATTCAGAGACGGTATCAATCAACGCAGTATCCAACTTTTCACCTCTTTCCTACAAGGCCATTTCTGTAATTGCTGCTGTTCTGGAAGCAATACTAGTGAGCTACAGCAAGTTAAAAAACATTTTGTCAGACTGTGCAATGAAGTATGGGGTTTCTCATCCTATCTATACATTTATAGATCAGCACCCATTAGTAGACTGTATGCTTTCTCTTATTACTGCAGTTCTGTGTTAAGCTGTACCAATGCAGCTTCAGGAAGCATTTTCTTAGGAGGCATTTAAGCCATTATTAGGTTTAAATATACAATTATTTATATAAATTAAGAAATTACTTTTGACATAGCTTGTTTATTAACCACTAAGAATGGATTTTGAAGGATCTGTTAAAGGAATAATCTTTGTGTTCAGTATTACCAGCCACAGAAAGATGCTTACTTCTGCTTCCCTCATCCTCTGATCCTAAAAAACAAAACAAAACACCAAGACAACCTTGATTTTATCTGAAAATGTAGTGAAAGGTTGGAAACTGTTTGCCAAGTTAAGCTTGTTCCCTTACAAGGAAATGCAGTTTTGGGAACAAATAACATTCCAGTCTTCCAGCATTCCCCAGTGGGCATTATGCCATTGTACTTGCAGACATTGTGTCATGGAAATGTGCAAGGCCTGGAACAGCTAGGAAATGCATTGCCTATTTAGATATTTATTTTCTACTACTCAAAAGCTGGTACCTACTCTTATTCAGCAATAGAACAGGACACAAGCTGAGACTTAAGGATTACTGTTTTTTCTGCTCTATTGACTTAATGCAAAATTTCTTCTTATTGAAATATTTTAATATTGGTAAGAGCATTCTTAAGCAAGCAATTCTGTAGGCAATTCCCATGCTGGCCAGAGTTAAACTTTTCAGTGTGAACAAGGAGCACATTCAAAATTAAAAACAAAGCCTTTTTGCTATATTTTTTTAATGAAAATGTTATTCATTAGCAAGAATTTTAAAGACATTTCTCCTTTAGCACTCCCAGCTTTTAACATGCACTTGATAAAATTAATAGCAAATGCTCATCTTTTCTGACTTTTAAGGTAACTGTCTTAGTGAGGTACTTTCCTAATTAGAAGGAGTTTATTAAGGTTCTTAAATCTTAGGAGATTACTTTTTTTTTTATGAAAAGTATGATTTCTGCTTGGAGACCTTTGTTTTATTCCTTGATCTAGTAAAAATATGGTTTAAATCCACATGAGCATTTGACAATCTATTGTTTTCTTGGGCAACACAGTTTTTAACAAAACAAGCTCCTTTATGGCTCTCTAATTTTCAGCAAGCATCAGAAAACATCAGTTCAAGTTTAGATGTTAAAATTTTTTTTATTACCTAATACAGATGAATTCTCAGCAATGAACTGGCTCTTGTGCTTTCTCCACCATACTGCTATTTGCTTTTTTTGGGGGGAGGTGGTACCAAATTTCCATGCAAGTTGGATATCCCTGATTATACTATCCTCTCTGCCATCTTGCTGACAATGAGATATAATTGAGATAAGGTCAAGGGATGAATGAAAACCTGTATTGGCTCACAAATAACTTCCATAACACTCAGTTGTTCATGACCTCTTCAGCATCAGGAAGAAATTTTGGTCCCAAGTGCCCTTGAAACTTCAGGTTTGTTCATTGGTACAAATGGGGTGCATATCACTCATACCACAGTCATATCTAGAGATACCCATTACATCTCTTGAAATATTTGGAGTAATACTTGGAGAATGAAGAGGATGGTTTGGTGTGTGGTACAGTTTGCTCCCAGGGGAGCTGTAAGAACATGTCCAATGAAGAAGCTTCCAACAATATGTTGGAGAACTATCAGGGGCTGTCTACATTTTTGCTGCCCAAGGAAAGATAATCTGTGAAGTTTATTTGACCATTAAATTAATATGGATCACATATTCTATTAAAGCTGAGCACATCTACACATTCTGTATGGTGAGTCAACGTAAATTCAAAGCTTTAGCAAGTATTTGGCCCTGTTCAAACAGGACTTCATACTGGCTATTGGAAAAGATGAAAGCACCAGCAGGAAGTCCTTGTACCTTTGCCATTCCAAAATATGCACAAACAGAGTATTTTACTGGTAAGATGCTCTTGAATTTATTTCATAATTATGTTATCAATGTCCGTGCACATTTTTCCTATTAACCCACATTAAATGTAGATACAAGCTAGCCAGTTCTTTATACTTTTGCCAAGAGCAAAACAAGAATAGATGAAAGCTCACAAAACCCCACAGTTAAAGTTTACATTTTCAGTGCCCTGCTTTATGTGGCATTCAGAACCTTTGCATGCTTAAGGGAAAAAGTGACATTGGTGGATGCTTCAATTGTTAGTACTATTTTGGGCTTAACGCTAGTATGAGCTGCAATTATATCAGAGCTTCCTTAGGAGGGATGTGGATGATGAACATGATGTTTCCTTTTCCTTTAGCTTAATATTCTCTTCAGTATCATGGTATTTTTGTATATATTAAAGACACAATATTTTTAACTATTAGACATGTTCAGCATTTTCCTCTATTCAGCCCATAAACTTCAATTCCATAACAGAAATGGCTGTGTCACCACAAGAGAAATGTCTTTGCGTTCTTGATAATTACTATTTGTTGGATAAGTGTTTTTACCCATAATTTCTATATAAATTGGTTCCCATTCCTGCTTAGTAGCTTGGCAAGTAAAAAAAAAATAATTCATTTCACACTGTGCTAATTCCATATAAGTTTCAAGATAAAGTCCTCAGTGGTATGCAAAGCAGCCATGACTTTGCACAAGTTATATAGGTGACAGCAAAGATATCTTGCAACAGTCATAAGAAAAATATTTTTGATCCTTTTCAGTAACGGTCATGTCAGCCCTGAGGCCTGGCTTTTAATATCCAATTTTAAATGATAAATATAGATATAAAATTGATCAAAGATATTAATCCATTTTTTTCAGAGAAAAAAAAAATTGAATGATTTCCAAGTTTCCTTCAGCTTCTGTTCCCAGTAAAAAGTCTGGGTAAGAAAGCTCATGGAACAGTCCTGCTTATTAAATTTTATAACAGAGATAAGTCTTTTATTCTGGGAACTTGTACACTCCCTAGCAACCACAAATTCCAAGTGCATATTTTTTGTTCAAAATGGCTTATGTTTCATTAAAAAAAAAACAAAGAAAACAGAACAAACACTATAAACACCTGAAGTTCTTATCTGTGGTGGTGAGCAGCACATAAAAAAATGCAGCAGACTGAAAAGTGCCTTGCTCTCAGAGGAAAAGAGATTAATGTAAATTGGTGAATTATCACAGGATATACAAATTAAATTAATCTGAATAGAATAACAATCCTATTAATCTGAATAAAATAGGAATCCTATTACAGATCCAGAACACAGCTTCTGATAACTGTTCAGTGACTATTAACAATGTCTGTACTGTCCACACACTTGTGAAGAATAAAGTGCAGAAGCATCTGTGAAGCTGCTAAACTAGTCTAAGAATTACCACAGCTTGTAAATTGCCTTCAGTGAAGGTTTGTGACACTTGTGGCCACTAGTGAGTACAATGAAGGCTTAAATTGTCACCGCCTCACCAGGATACTTTTTTTAGAAGGTCATTCTGTGTTTCCACAAGTAAAGTATTATTTCCAGATTTGTCTTTCCAGTCATAGATTGCAGTCAATGAGTAAGTTGTGGGACAACAATTTTCATTCTGTGACTAAACATAGGTCTTGGGATCTTGCAAAACTAAATCTTCTTTCCTTATGCATGCCTAAAGGGGCTACATCAGCCCACAGAGCCAAGGTCTGAAAGCTGTGCCTATATTAAGGATATGCCACACCCTGGGTAATGGCTGACAAAAAAATAGCAAGCTGCTGGCAGCCATCTAAATTTATGTCTCTATAGAAGTCAGGGTCACCAATTTGTCTCAACAAGGCGCATATGCTGAATACAAAAATAATGCTTTCTTAATCCATTCATTTTTGGCATTTCATTCTTGGTATAGTTTTCCCAAGAGCAAGACTCTATCCAAACAGGTATTTTTACTTTTTTTTTTGTAAAGTTGTTGATTTTGTGGATTCTTCGGAAAAACTTATCCTTCGAAATGCAAAACACTCCAAAATCCAGGATTCTCCAGCTTTGTGACTTGCCATAACTTCAGGAAAATAGAGCTGTCAGGAGGGCTGCAACAACTAATTGCCCTAGGCAGATGGTCATTTTGTCCCTGCCAATAGCTCAGGTAGACCCAGAGCAGTGCTTGCACAGCATCAGTTTCCCTGTTCCTCTACTCACAGGTGCCTTAGCAGGCTTTGATGGAGGCTGCTAAAGGCAACTGTAATATAATTAATAAGTGTCAGTATTCTCCTATATATACTAACAGCTTGCATGTAAGTTTGGCACGCTTAAACTCCTACAGAATTTAGTCCACTATCATTTGCTTCTAAAGCAGTGTTCTGACAAAACAAAGCAGTATTATAAAAGCCACATAAGCACACTGATGGAACAATATATCATTTTTAAAGGCAGGTGAGCTTTTAAGATACAATTCAGAAGGAGGTGTTACTTTTGCTTATGAATTTTCATTACTTATATGTCAATTCAGTATTTAGCATGCTCTGGTCAATCCATCGGTAGTTTGCTTTTTATGCTCTGGTCAATCCATCAGTAGTTTGTTCTATTAGTTAAAAGATGAATTACATCTAACAAGGTGGTTGCTCAGCAACCTAGACTCCTGCTGAGTCTGCCAACCATACATGAAAGAAATTTCTTGAAGCTTTTATCTGCTAGCTGAAGGGAAAGAAAGCTTATCTTAAAGAGTCCTGTCATGAGTGTCTAAAAATAACAATGAGACTTCCAAACAAAAGATGACCTTTCATACTTCTTCTGAAAACTGGTAAAATATTAAGCAGCTCTGTTGTGAGGGTGGCAGTGAAGGGGACAAAGGAATGAATAAAACTAGCTCAATTTCATACTACATTTCTACCTTTTCTTTCACAGGTGTCTATAGTGTGAACTGTTTTGAGTATTTTCCTAGTGTCTATTAAATGAACTATGATCATGAAACAGTAGTAACAAAATAGAAAAACTAAAGCTTCAATTTTGTATGTGTGTGCATGTGTACTTGGCCCTGACTTTCATATGGATGTTGGTATTATCAGAGCATGCTTCCGACCTCCTCTGTGTCTTGCCAGCACATACAAATAGGAAATGAACAGTAGTCTGTGTACTGCAAATGGTCCCAATTCATTTACCAGCTGATTAAGTATGCCTCAAAAAAAGTCCTTGCAAGATGCAATTAGTTACAGGATTCACAACTTTATCTTCCTGATAATTTTTCAAGCATATGTACTGGTATAGAACTGATTTAGTACTGTTCTGCAGTACTATATCAAAGTCCTCACTGAGCACAGACCTGACTTTGGCCACTTGCCTAATTTCTGACGGCTTGCCTGACACATTGCTGAAGAATCTAACTTCACCAGCTTCCTATGAAGATAGGATTTTCTTATATATTTATATAAGATTTTCTTACTTATTTTTCAAACTTTGCAGAACATAGATGAAAGATTAATTGTTCCTTCACTCTAATAATGGAAACCATGACTTGTCTTTTAAGTTAATAGTTATCTGTCCATTCTTATGTTGTTTCTATCATCAAAATGGTAAAAAAAAAAAAAAAAATGTTGCTCTCTAAGCATTAACTGTTTTCATTGGAAAGATTCCTATTGTAAAAAGCTGTAATAGAAGTCTACAAATACTCAGTATCTGCAATTAAAATTAATATAAACACAGTCCCTGCATTCTGAGACTGCAGGAGTTAGAAAGTTTCATTTCATTACATCTATTTGCTTTGTTATTCAATACAGGCAATTCAAAATGTATTACAATATTAATATGGGCAGGTAGTAATTTTCTTTTTGCATTCATTTCTAAACAAATTGGTGTCCAAGAGCTAACATCTGAGAGTTCAATGTGATGTAGTGCTCTTCCTATATTTGTCAAATGTTCTTACTGTAGCTTCA
This sequence comes from Pezoporus wallicus, assembly GCF_028554395.1. Lineage (NCBI taxonomy): Eukaryota > Metazoa > Chordata > Aves > Psittaciformes > Psittacidae > Pezoporus > Pezoporus wallicus. Next base: position 3,476,686 of record NW_026640488.1, read on the forward strand.
TTGATGTCTTCAGAGTAATAGATGATTCCCTTTTCTGTGCAGTCAGGAAGCTGAGAAACATTTTCATAAGTCTTTGATTAAAGACACCAGTGGCCACAGAGCAAAACATTTTTATCTGCCAATTTTTATTTCTTCAGCTGAGAGATAAGCTGGTATATTAGTATTACATAAATCTCAAGCAAGATGTATCAAGTCATTTATGGAATCTTGGGAAATAAAAACATGTGATTTATTGTTATATGAAAATAAATTACCTGTAGGTAACACTGACATGCTTTGATCACTTCTTCAGAGGCCATCTTGTCATTTTCTGTATTTTCACATTTCTACAAAGAGAATGCCTAAAAAAGTTTTGGTTTTGAAGCAGTTATAAAAATATTTCCAATATCTACATCCTTGGAATGATGCTTTGTGTTGACAGTTTGTTGTCAGCAACTAGAGAACTTCCACATAAATCATAGAAATATCAGTAGCAATTATTATGTATTCGTTAGTGAAAAATGAGCTCACTCTTTTTCCGGAACACATCTGTCTCCCAGTCAAAGGTTGCAATTGGACTACTTGATGACATGTTCACAGTCCAGGCAGAGCTTATTCTGAGATACTATGGTTTCTAAAAATATTTAGTTCAGGATCAATACATGATTTCTTTAAAATACCTTTAGATACCAAAACATACAGAACTTAAGAGAGAATAAAGTTCACTGAATACTTCATAGACTGAAGATATTTAAGAAGTGTTTCTGTGATGGCTGCTGACAGTTCTGAATAATGCCTGACAAAGTATAGCATTATTTGCTTTTAAAGTTCCAACATCCAAGTAAATTGCAGAGGTCAAGTACATAGGACTAATGTTGGAATGAGAAGATAGTTGAAAGAAATGAAACAGCCTGTAGTAAATAGCTCAGATTAACTCACTCAGATGCCTACCTGGAAGAGTTGGTGCTTTGCTTGGTCTTCCTGTATGCTCTGTGGCTGTATTCTTCAGCCTTTAGATACACTGCTAATGCTGCATCTGGGGGCAATCTCTACCTCTGGCTGACTGGACTGGGTTTTTTGAGTGGAAGAATGGCAAAGGGGGACAGTTAAATATAGGAAGTGGAAAACAGTGGGACTGCTATCAACTTTTGGAGTCTACTCTGTAGGCTATACTTCCAGAACTGTTTAAATAGAATTTATCAATATGTCTATTAGGCCAGAATTTGTGATAATGAACTTTTCCAAAAGTTTCCCTTTTTGTCTGTCATTTCATTAACCAAGCTATATATCAAAGGAGAGTGAACAATGTGTGGTTTTAGGAGCAAGTTTCAAGAAGTCATATCCAGGATTTTTATTTCAATACTATTTCAGCAAGTCAATCTTATCTCAGGAGAGAGACTATTATGAGGGAGAGTTATTGTTTGTCAGCAGATCATGATTTAAGTAAAAAATTCCATGGCTTTATCTTTCTGCTCAATTATGGAATAAGTAAGTGAAATACAGTTATTTTAGAAAGATACGAATGATTTCTCTAACGCTTATTGAATGGGTGGATGAAAGAAGCACAGAGAAGAAAGTTCTTATTTCTAGACAAGTTTGTTATCACAAAATGATAAGAGAACCTGAGCAGTGCCATTTCCAGACACCACTTCCAGATCCCCTGTAGTGTTGAGAGTAGTCTGACTAGACATACTGCCTGATGCCCTGCAGAAAGGCCAGGCTTTTTTCACAGGTCAGGATACATTCTCCAGAATGGCTCAAAGCAAGAGCAAGAAGGGAAAACTTTTGTGTACCCTCCATGGCCCTCATCAAAACTTGCTGAATGCCCAACTCTTCTTTCTGTCATCCTTGACAGGCTTTTGAGCAGATCGTTATGGAAACAACTTTGTTTGCCTGTAGGATTCATTGCAGAGAATCAGTTTAATTCCTTTATGCCTGACAACAGTGGTCTCAGTGCCTTAGAAACTGCTACTCAGTGTGACAGTTCACTGTTACATCAAAATTTCCTATCATTCCTATATAATTTGCATCACTGCTTATACCCTATAGTAAGACAGAATTGGACTTGGGGAAAAACTTTGGGGTAAAAATTTCAGCCTGGCTTAGGAGTTCTTGCCTATCTGCAGTATGTGCAGCTAGCTCCTGGGAATGATATCCACAAGAATTGTGATAAGATAAAAAAGGCCCATCAGTACCCTGTGAACTGGGATAAATAGGGAGGGTTTGCATAGCTACCTTGTATTTCATGTTAAGATGGTAAAAAAAACTATTCTGTAAGTAGAACTTGAGCACCACTGTAATAACCAACTTTTTAATCTGTACCATTTCTATAAACTCAAGTATGTTAACATTTGTTGGTAAATTTGTTTTCCACTTGGTAAAAATAGAAGGTAGAAGTAGGTGACAGCACATTACCAATGTCAGAATGATTCCTCTGAGACAATTCTGTAGTAGTATCTCTCATTCTTATTCCTCCCTCTTGTTTAAAATTTTTCCACCAAGTAACCAAGCTCCTTAAAAGTGCCAGGAGCTAAACGGAGATTTGAAAGCCACAAAAACCAGGCACCACTGTAGATGTTTGTATACATTAATGCAGAGGTAGTGACCCTGAATGTCGAAGACTGACGTCTTTCACTATGTGAATAGATATTATGTATTTTTTGACAGATCCGAGAGTGCTCAGTTTTTTGGTCTTCAATGATTTATGAAATGTGTTCAGCCCCATGCAGGAAAAGTTTGACTTGAGGAATGTGTTTGTATTTTGAGCTCTTTTTAATGGTCCATACTTTTGCATACTGAATATGACCACTGTATGAAGAGTTGCTCATACCTGTTTTAAATGCAGTTTTGACTGAAGCTTTCAATACCACAAACCATTATATGTTCTTGTAGAATACAAGAACAGCAAAGGAATTATTGGATTTGATGCAGACATTTCAAAGAAAAAAAAATCTTGTTTGGAAAGGGGATTTGGGGGTAAAACTACAAGTTTTACACTGTTTTCTGTTCTGCCCTGTCAGCTCTTTGCTCTGCTGACCTAGTGGCAGCCTTCCCCCTCTGACATTTACCAAATGCTTGCTAAATGAGCCAAAAATCTTAAAGGCTTCCAACTGGGCATCTTCAGAAAACCATCACTGATATAAATGATAAAGATACACTTGGGGAACATCACTCAAAAGTTGAACTTATTTGCCAACAGGAACTTCAAAAATCTCAGATCAAGGAACTAATTAAATATTTTGATTTCTGTGTAATATTTGCTCAGATGAAGAACCTTATATTGCATATGCTTAATCCAGATCTTTAATTAAGGAGAAAATGATACTGTCTTTTAACAAACATAAGTAAATTTCAAAGGTTGAAGTTGCAAAAGCCTTAATCTTGTGATAACCATGGCAACACACAGCTGCGACTAAATGAATCCTGCACTGCATAGAGCTGAAATCCAGGGCATTTTACACAGGCAGAAATCATTCCAGTTATCCTAGAGTTCCCGCAGTCATACATGGATCTAGAGCCCATTGGAAATCAATCTCCCATGCTCAGCAGTTTTCCTTGGTGAGGAGAACAGGAGGTCCATAGGCAGATTACAGCGTTACATTAGTGACGGTTTAGGGAATTAGTGACAGAATAGAATAGCTGACAAGTCACAGACATAACCTTCAGAAGGTCCAAGAACCTAATTATTGTTCACTGTGAGAAAAAAAACATTGATTTATTCTTTTTCAAAAGTTACAGAGCAAAACCTGTCTTCCTGATCTGGTATCTCCATTTTTTGGTGTGCCTAAAAGGAACACACAAGGTTTGCTTGCACAAATTGGGAAAACAAAAACATGTATAAGACCTCCAGGCTTTTTCCACGAGATCAATTGTCAGCTAAAGGCAGTGTTCCCCGTGCATGCCGTTTTTCAAATTTAAGAATGGCCCTAATTTTCTTCTTTAAACAAACTGTCTTGCTACGCCTTAAGCTGTTTGCTACTGAGGTACTGTTTCTGTGTAGGGTAATCACATGAACTTCCAACACAAAAGGACATCTTCAGCAATATTAGCTGTAACTGCCCATGCTAGAAATATTAACTGAATGCCATTGTGTTCTACTGCTTTTGTCCCAAGTATATTTCTAAGTCTGTGAGAGATTTTAGCAAAGGGCTATGCCTCCAATCTTCTATGAAAAGTATCTTTAAGCATCTTTTTTCCAATGTTAGGTTTCCTAATGTGCCAGAAGTCCTATTTCTAGCCCCTGGGCATCACTGGCTTTGTCAATCAAGCATTAACTGAAAATCTGCTAATGAAGTAAGACAGTTGAAATGCAGCACTGTTTTATTGCCATCCAAGTCCTGTTCACAGTTGCATCTATTGCTTCAGGACATTTCACTCAAGCCCAGGAGCACAACTGCACAGGTTTACTAGAGACCCTCAGGCATTACAGACAGACTTGCATGGTGTGCATATAAATATAATACAGCCTAGGGGGCTATTTTAGACTGTGCATTGGAGGAAGTCATAAGGAATTAACTGAAACTGAGCCAGTATGTCATGAACATGAATACAGTGCTATGTTTGACATGAGGCATGACCATTGCAGAAGTTCATACACAATCATTTACTATGTTTCTTAACGCTTAATGTGTTGCCCCATGTCACAAGAAGGGAAGAAATTGCATACCACAGCTACATCAGACTTTCAGTTAAAGATCAGTTGACTAACACAAAGAAATCAGTGATGGAGGAATGGCATTACGGAGCATGAACAAGTCACTGGTGTAGAAGGTGAATATCTATGCATCCTGCCTAGAGAACTGCTTTAGAAATAAAGATATGCTAGAAGCAACAAGGAAGGTACCCATGCAAAAAAGATCCTACACAAAAAGTTTCATGGCAGTGACTGAACTAAATAGTTTTCAGAGAAAGATACACTGTGGATTATAACGGTATGGTTAAAGTAGTAGGTAAAGTTTTTTCATTACATAGCTAAGTAATTTTGTACTAATTCTAACAGAGAATGTGAATATTTGCCACCTCTTTCTGTTTGTATTATACTACCCTATGTTGTTTACTGTCTAGACACAGGGTGCCTGATACTCCGATGAAAGCAACAAAAGCAGAAACAGTTTCTCTCCATCTCTCTTTGCTGTAAATTCTGTCTTGTGATTCCAATAATAGATCAGAGAATTTAGAACCTATTCAGACAAATACTAAACTAATAAAAAAATCAAAACCAATTAGAAAATCTGATGGGCACATTCACAGGAAAAAGAAGGCTGAAGTGAGAGCAGAGTGGACTAAAAATATTTGTCTTTGATCTGTATCTTCAAGATGAAGGTCTAATAGGAGTTAGGAAACTTTAATTTTCACCCAACACAAGTCTGAAAATGACATTACTATTAAATTGCACAGAATATTTCAGGTCTGTTTATTCTGATGATGCTGGAATTTTCTGTTCTAGCCTTCTTTTATGGCACATCCTTATGTGACTCAGGGAGAAGGGTCCACTCTTTTTCTTTACTTCTGTCAAAGATAGGAGGTTTTAACCTTCATAAGTGGACATATCTGCTGACAAATCCTATGCCAAATTGTCCAGCCCTAAATAGTGAACCTGTGCCATTATGAAAATTACATAACTACAGTAATTCAACTAAACTATTTCTAATTTAGATGAGCCACAGACAAGAATTCAGTGCCTTGATTTCACTGTTTCTTTCCTGACTTCAGCTCTCTTGAATTACAGAAACCCAAACACAATCAAAGCAATCCTACACCGGTATGTGTCCTATATGTCCAGAAGTCTAGATCCCCTTTGTCTATGTGGAAGTGATATAAAAAATCGTTATGGTAGAGTAAATCAAGGAATGTAGCACACATAGCAAATGAACTGCACAAAAAAGGACATTAAAAAAAAAGTGCAAGTTTTATTTAACCCGTTATCTGCAGCTCAATATTGTACTTTGCAAGATTAAGAGAGAGAATTCATAGTGGTGAATTCATGCTAACTTTCAGGCTCAAATAAACAGAGTGAGCTGTTCAAAACTAAAAAATGCCTTACTGAATTCAGCATGGATTTAACAGACAGCAAATTCCTATTCCTCCCTCCATCTTTTTTTTCTCATAGTTAGAAGTGATATTCTGAAGTGTGCTTTGGGCACAGGTCATTCCTTTCACACACTGCAACCAGTGCCATGCTTATAAAAATATTATCCTTGTGATTTTAGCCTGATAAAGACTAATTAAGATTTGACACACAATCTCCCTCTGAAAGCATCATAATTTTTTACCTCAGACCCTCAATTCTGTTTAATCAAAACCCGGAAGACAGAAGGTTTTTCTCAACTTGAAATTGGCACTTCCTAGTCATTCCTCAAAAATGCCATCATTTTGCCTTTATTCCTGCAGATTACCTAGAGGTTACATCAGAATGATAACAGAAATGACTAAGCATTTTTTTATAAAACAAATAAGAAAAATAGGAAGCATATAGAGTGGCTCTATATAAAAAAACATTAATAAGTGCCTATAAAGTCATTGGATCCTCACTTGACCTGCTCTAAAAATATTTACTAACATTAAAAGCTATTTCCACTTTTGTAAAGGGACTGCTCAGTGTAACAAAAATAACTTGCTACTCATAGGATCAGGGCCAGGGAAGTAGCTACTTTGTTCATTTACATGCAGAACTGAAGGGGGGAGAAAAGCCTTTTCACAGAACAGGCAAGGTTTTCTACTAATCTAAATCTGCTAATGTTTTGGATAAGCCCATTAGCTCTAGTTTTCTTCATCCCTCCTGTCTTTCTTTACTGGCAGGTATAGACTTTGAGGTAACAGGTTTTTCTTATTTTCTCCTGGGACTTCTTTGTCTAGGGCTGTTCCTACCATGGCCAGGGCTGTCTGGCAGGCAGATCCCCACCTCCAGCATCTACCATCCAGTCCCTTACCAGATCCTGTGGTTCATCTCACTTTATAACTTTTTCAACCAAGTGCAAGATTTCATAGTTCAATGCAGTTTAATTTCAAACTGTCTTTCATAGCATGTGATAATATTTGGTTTACTGGAGAAGGCTATCCTTTGTCCAATATTTACAGCAACAGATTTAAAAAGAAGTATTTAGAAAATGGAATTCTTATTTGCAGTCAGCTGATGACTCCAGCAAATGCTAGTATTTTCCACAAAAGAATCCAGAATTAGAATAGAAATAAACATAATCTCCTAATAGGGTCTCATTTCTGTGTATTCCAGAAGACTTCAGCAAGCTGTTAGCTAGCAGCTTTGAAGAAAACACTGCTAAACACAAGCACTTCTATTATAATATTCCAGCTATTATAATTGTATGAACTAGCAAAGCTTTTGTGTTTTCTGTGCAACCACCCAGTTTTATAGGTTGAGCAGACAATTCAGTTCTAGAAACATTGCTTGATTTCAGGAGTTCTGAAACTGTTCTGAAGTTATGAATATGCACGAAGATCCAAAATTTATTAAGAAATCCTGTCCTCATGGTTGTAAAGGGTTAACAACATTAACACATGATCTCAAAAAATTAGAAATCTTTCTTAATATAGTTTCAAGTGCTTCTCTGTAATAATTAGTACAGTAAGTTTTCTTCTGGGTGTGGATATGAAGCTGAGCCAGCTTTCCTCTTTTGTTAGCTTTTAAGGTCCAGTTATGACTGAACTCATAACCTATATTTAGTGTTCTAATTTAAGAAGTCAGATTTCTGAAGCACTGAAAAATATAGAAACTTTTCAGTTCAAGGGAAAAAAAATGAAGAAGGATCAGTGGAACTATAGAATGCTTAGAAAAAAAGAAAGAGAAGCCATGTAGCTAGGTGTCTGAAAATAATTTAGGCCCCTCAGTTTTCTTAAGTTTATTTTAGGCCTTATTTTTAAAAAAGGCCATAATCATGACCAATGAATCCCCCAATCATGACAGATATTTCCCAAACATCCAGTCTTATAGCAAGAATATATTTCATTAACTTAACTTCAAAATTTTCTTTTATCCTTAACCTTCATTCAATATTGATGAGTAATATTCATTTGTTTTTTTAAGCTTGCTGTTGTTGCTTCAAGTGACTTCTTAGGATACAATTCTACCAGACATTGCACTCTAAAGCAATGGACTTTAAACTGCTTAAAGAACTGTTGTGGTTTAAGCCCAGCCGGTAACTCAGAACCATGCAGCCGCTCACTCACTTCCCTCCTTTTTCCTCCCCCTGCTCATGATACTATGAAAACCTACCTAACAAGAAGACTGAGGCATTTGTGCATGTAGTAAAATAAACCGTGAGCAAACAGATTCCAGCTCTATTTTACATGGTAATTTTTCTCTTAATGAGTAGGAGTTATTTCAGGTATACGTTATTTAGAACCTAGGGACTTATAAATTCAAATATCTTAAAAACTGTAGTGACAGAAAAAGCATTGAGATATCTTTCTTCTACAGAGAGTAAACAAAAACCACATTTCTAACTCTGCGGCTTCCTAATATGCCAGGAGATTTTTTCTTCATTAGCAGTGACATTAATTTCCCAGCAGCTGTGGTAGAATAGGTAAAACATCCATTTGTCTTCAAAATCTCATCACTGTGGTTCTAGTGAGGCATTCTCTGATGGTCATTTGTTTGAACCTCTAGTACACGATTGGTAATGACAAGTAGCTTTTTAATCAGAAGCAAATTATAACAGTGACACCACTTTGCTCTTGTGTGTCACTGATGCCCCTTTCACCTCTTCCCACAGCTACTACTATTCCTGTAGTTTTCTTTGGCATTCGCAAGAGACATTTCATTACTTTCTGTTCTTTAATCCCTAGTCTGGGAAATGCTCTCATTTCCATTGCATGGGTATAGAACAAATTTCCAGCAGACAGGCAGGTATCATTAGCAACAGCCTACATCTACAGGTTGAAATTTATACTTTTATATGGATTGTGCAATGGTTTAAGGTCAGAAGAATATTATTTTGGCAATTCTTACTGCCAAGGAAAAGTTTGTATTCTAACTTCTCAGAGCACCTTTCATTGAATCACGGAAAAATTCTTAAATTAGGTAAAACTGCAGCTGCTACTATGGTATTTTTTCAATCCAAGAGATGTGTTCAACAAATAGATGAATGAGCTTATAGAAAAAAAAAAAGAATTTTTCCTGTTTCTTTTAAGCTTGTTCATTTAATATATGCTAGGTAATTAACATCAGAGAAAGTGAAAAATACCCATCAGCCATAGACCACACATGCAAAATCTGAGCTGGCATGCAGAAATATAGCATGTATATATACCGAACTTGGTCTTATAATGATAATCCCTTAAAAACTTCTTTAGAAGCTAGGTACACTATTCAACCAACTATTCTAAGAAATTAAGGGGAGTTACTGTCATTTCAGAAGACCTTTAAAATGTATTCCCTATAAAAACTGCCTTACTGATCTATGATATATATCCACCTAATGTAATGCCACAACTTCACTTGCCTGTACTTGATGTTTGAGGAAAAAGCATAGAAACCCATTATATTCAAAATAATCTTGGTATACCCTTCTGTTTTCCAAATGGCAGTGATTTAAGGGCTTCTTGAGTGAGAGGCAGCATCCAGAACACTGTTTCCCAAAGAGCCCACCCTACTATGCAAACACATCTAACCCTTCAGCCACTTGTGTCTATTAGCTGGGCATAAAAGAGGAGAAGGATAGTGACAGGAAAAGTGAGGACAGTAGAGGACAGCTTCACAGTGAGATAGAGCTGAAGCTGGCAGGGGCTACTGGAGAGACACAGGAGCACTTCACTGACATGAGAATCGAGAGCTACACAAAGTCTCCTTAGCCTTTAGTCTTTGCTTCCTGCCAGCCTGACTTCACAGCTGGTCTATCTCCTGTACATGTGTGGTATGTTGCACGCAGAGAGGAGCTATCAAAGCGCATTGAGTCAAGGGTTATGCTGCTATAAACACATGAACAACAGGATTTAGGGCTCCTGCTGAGGTGCACACAGGCCAGATGGAAGCACGCAGGAAGAAAAATCCTAATGGAACAGGATGCGGGTGCTAGTTAATCACCAAATCTCCATGTTACAGTTTATCACTAGATTTTGACCCATTGCTTGTCATTTTTAGGGCTTTGGCATCTTGTTAGGCAGTTTCATTTTCAGGCCCATGTAAAATTTAGACCTTTCTACTGTCACAAGTAAGCCCAGTCAGTGAATAATAGCACTGTTGTATCTGAGTCAACTGATCTAATTATTTCTTGTGGCTTAGCAGGGATTTCAGACATTCATAGTTGCTTAGACAAGGCATCACCTTTTTAGTATGCTAAAATTTCACATGATTATTACAGCTCAGGCTGAAATGTTGCCAGTTTATATTTGTCATCACATATTTGCGATTCATCTAACACTTCTGTGTTCCTGTCCTCCTCATCCTAATTGCTACTTTTGTAATTTACGTTACTGTTCTCCCTAAGGCTCAAAACACACCCAACTCTATGGTCAGTACATCTGTGAGATGCCTGTCATGACAGTTAGAGATTAAATATATACACAGTTCATCCATTGTCTTTGACAGGTTTAGATCTGTTTCATGAGAATTTAGGGTTTATTGTGTGCCCACATAACCTGCAGCAGTTACAGAAATGGCACCCACAGGTTCAACAGCACATGTAGTCCCTTTTCTGTCCCTGACCATGTTCTTATGCAGGAAGAAAAATGGTGTTTGTTTTTCCCTCCCTTACTGTACAATGTAGAGGTAAGATCTAATACTGTAATAAATAAACACCAATTGGAATTGCTGTCCCATATCTTTCTCAACTGAAATTCTTGCTCTCAACAAAAGTTTTCTGTGATGGAACAAGGCAAGGGAGTTACTATGGCGTTCACTATGGGTACCATATGGATGCTGCCTTCCTCCACCTGGACATGCATGTCAAGGGACCCAAAAGCCAGGTCCCAGCTCCCATCTCTGGTGGGGCCTCAAAACATTGTGAATTAGCTCCAGGTCACAACCTTGGCACTTGGCAGAGGCCAGTACTGGCTCCTGCTTTAGCTCTGGTTAGGCAGTGACAGAAACTGGGACCTGGACAAGTTTCTGTCAACTACAAAGCTAACGTGGTAGGTGCGCTGTGATATGAGAAGCACTGTCTTTCACTGTCAGATACTGTTTTATTTGCTCCACACTACCACTGCTGCCATCCTGTTCTCCCTAGTTACATTCTTATGAGCATATAGGTTCACCATCTCCCAGAGTTTCTGGGTTGTGACCAGTTCTCCTGTCCTCATTATGCTTAGCTAAGGAATGTTGCTTTGGGATTTTTTTGTTTTTTCTGTTTTTCTTTCTCTTACTTCACATTCTAACCCTCCACTCAGTTTTGCTGCTTCTTCCTGAAGCCTTTCCAACTTATCAATGCCTTTCCTCTAACGTAATGCCCTGAACTCTGTGTGATTGTTTAAATTTAAATTTAGTCAAATAGATTAACACAGAGAAACATAGACCCTTTCTTGTTTAATCAGCTGCAATTCTGATATAAGCACCTCAGGAAGGATTTGCAACTATCTTTCGCAACAGCATTAGTGTTTGCAAAATCAGTTCAAGTTTGGTATTCTGCCTCAGATTTAGGCTTTGTTTCTTCACTTCTCATTAACATAATTCTTTTCTTGAGAAATCTTAAAGTCCACGCAAAACTCCCGTTTCCTCTAGAGATTTGACTTTAAAAATTCATAACTTTCATAAATACATGGGGCTAATTCTTCTCCATATAGCAGCATTATTTTCTGTTAATACTTGTTAGTCTTAGATTTCGTGCTTTTTCCCTCTCTTCATTTCTATTTTCATTGCTTCCAATAGTAATTTACATTTTTATTAATTAGTTTTATTTTATATCTTAATTTAGATCACCCATTACCAAATCCACTACGTGTGAGAATTGACATTAAATTACAGAATAGAAACATCTGGGAAGAATATAAAGTATGCGTAAATGTTCTCTTCATTTGCCTTCCAGTTTTCAAAAAGGAAAAACTGAGGAAGGAATTCTCGAAATAAGGACTTTTAAGAACAGGCTTACACTTCACTCTAAATATATTATTTCTGGATTTGTTCTTGTGATATTTAGGATTTGTGAAAAAAAAACCATAAGATTAAACAATACAATTATCAATCTTTTCCTATGCTCCAATAGCAACTAATCAGCTGATTTTTGCAATAGTAACAACTCTAAAGCCATAGCAGAAAATGGAAGTGAATATTGCAGGTGAGCAGCTAGAAGGGAAATGAGATTCAGTAAAAGATATTTTCTTCCTTGACAGCAGTACTGCTGCATGTAAGTACCAGCAGTAGGAAATACAGAATTGAGTAGAATGAAAATGGTAGAGATTCACATGTATTTATTGTTTCCCTTGGCTCAAAAGCACACTCAAAGATGGGGAACCAATGCTGAGATATTCCACCAACTCAGCACCCCAGTATTTACATTACATAAAAAAGGCTGAAGTGAGCATGTTATGAACAACTGTAGGTCACTAAAGGCATTAATAAGCGTTGACATATTTATTTTAATTAGAAAATAACTAATAGCTTGGGTACCCCAGCAGAATTTTTCATGTCTTGAATCTATCCATAGAGGTGGAAAAGCTAAAATACATTTAGTCTTGCCTGTATGGGAAAATTTTTTCCGGGTAAATTCTGATATGACTTAATGTCAAAAATTAAGGCAGAAAAACCATGTGGCTGCAACTGCCATATTTTGTTCTAGCTCACCCTGTGTCATTTCAATAGGAGTTTTAGTATGCACAGCCATGCACCTTGGCTCCAGTGGTAATTATGCTTGTATAACTGACAAACTCTCTCTTGCAGGCAAAATCTTGGGTTTCCTAGATTTGACGCACGGTGAACATCCTGAATCAGTGACCCTAACAAATCTTGCCTAAACAGTGTTTTAAACTATCTACTGGGACACAATAAATGACGTGCATTAGCACATTAAATAGGGGTGCATTCTTATAATTCCAATCAAACCAAAATAATTAAGTGACTAGCCTTCCAATTTTGCAGTTGTACCCTTCATACAAGCACCAAAAGAGCCGTGCCTGCTTGGATGAGCAGTGCCAAAGAAAAAACTCTCTTCATTTTCTCTGGCAAATGAATGCCTCTATGTACTTTTGCTATAGTTTTGATATACATCCTTCAGCTTATCCAGGATCTCCAGTGTATCATACATATTTCACTAGACCAGCCGCTGCTCTACAGCTTTTAAAATTCCAGCATAAAGAAAACGTTAATCATCAGTCTTAACTTTCCCGTAATTTTTTCTTCCTTGTGAGCAAGCCATTACATTATGTCTGATTATTAGGAACAAGGAACAAACATTTCCCCTCTGTGAAGAACAGGAAACAATGTTTGGAGAACAATCAATTCTCCATGGAAAATAAAATGTAGCAGCAGGGGAGAGGCTTGACCCTTTTCCAATTAGAAAAAAGAAATACGTTTTCATCTGAAGAAGAAGAAATCAGCTTATGTATTCACCCAATCTTACCTCTTTTCTAAAGATGTATTTCATTGTAAAGTATATTTAAATAACCATGCATAACCATGAAAACAAGCCAAAACACTAGGAGTTTTAGATTAAGTATTTGCTTTCATCTTGTGAAATTCTTGTTTGTATCTGCCTGCCATTGTAAATTATGTTTTCAGCTGAACATGAAAAAATGTGCAAGATACATGGAGCACACATGAACATGCACTGCCACCTGCTTGCAGCTGTAGTTTACATGGGGGAGTTAGCCTGGGAAATAGCATTGGCAAAGGCAAAGCAACTGCCCTGACTGCAGTACAGCTGAGGTCTTGTAAACAACAGTTCTCTTCTCTGATTGGAGTTTTTTTAATTTTGATCTGTATTTTGTCCAATATTTATTAAAACTCAGGTTAAAAAAAGAAGAAACAAATGTGCATGGTGCTGGCACATGCAGTGGTGCATTGACTTCCTTAATTTGACAACAGTTTAGGTCATACATGTATGTATGCCTCCTGTTACCTGTCTCATCCTATCGCATTGTGTACTCCAGATTTCTGCATCATTGTATACTTCTTCCCTTTGGACTAATAATTAATTCTTCAGTGTGGGGCAGTATGTAATTTTGTTGCCACAGCAGCTAAGGAGTCACAATACAGTTCCCAGTTTGGCCCAAAGGGAGGAAGTAATTGATGCCAATTTTTAACTGATGAACAATACTTGCCTGTGTGTCAGCTCAGACATGTGGTTTGTGCATCTGGGAACTAAACACAAGGTTTAAATGTTCCCACTTGCACCCCACACAGCAGAATGTGATGGAAATTTTTCTCCTTGCAGTGCTGTGCAACAGCTGCACTGACTGCCTCAATACTGCCATTAAATCCCTGAATCGGCACTCCCTCTCTGGCCCCACAAGTGCCATGAGAACACTGACATCTCAATGCAGATTTACCAGTCATATGCAGCAATGCCATTGCCAGAGCTTATGGGTTTAATATGAATTTTATCCTGTTGAGCAGTATTTCCCAACTTGCTGACCAACAACAGAACCTCAGGGAAGGAAGACCTTTTTTTCCCTTTTTTAAAGCATGTTTCTAGATGTTCTGGCTAGCAAAAGAAAAAAAAAAGAGCCTGAAAACATCAAAAATATGTAGTTGCTGGGCCACAAAAAACAGGAGGCCAGAGGAAAGAAGCTGATGTTAATTTGTCATATTTTTTAATTCAGTGTTTTTCATCTGAACTCACTTCCATAGAAGAAATTGTGGTTTTTTAGACATGTGAGTCCTGTCTCAATGAAATAGCAAATGCTCCTTGCAGTCCCTCTGTGCACTGTAAGCTTACACATTTCTATCACTGAGCTCCTAGCCTTCATGTCTAAAACCAAGACAATGAAAAAGGGCAACAAGATCAGAACAACTTATTTTAAGGGAATTAAAACACATTGCAAAGGAAAATGCAATGAGTGGTGTCTGTCAGATGCAAATTCCTACTTGGAGTTCACAGGAGACTGAGGAAACAATGTTCTTTTAAAGGCTGCACACTTAAAAGTTGCCATGAGCTTATAACCTGTGAAACTCATTGCCATTAGACATTACAGAGCTTAGAACACACCAAGAAAAAGACTAGTTCATATAGGTGAGTTCAAACACTGACACGCACAAAGACACAAAGAAGCTGGGGAGAATTTGACCTGGTGAGCAGGAGAGTATGAAGCAGTACCTGCAGTACGTAATGATTATTGGTTTTTTTTCCCACAGAAAATAACGCTCCATTGGTGCTTGCCAAAGCACTCAGCCACCATCTGACATCAGGCTGAGAGCTTGTTGATTAATATGTATAGGATAACCTTTCTGGCACATTTCTTTAAAATTACCAGTTGCATTGTAGCTGTGTTTCAGATTTTACTCCCTCTAGAACCAGAGAGCCTGTCAAATGCATTCCGCAAATAATATATTTACTGAATTTCATGATGTTTTAGAAAGCTATGATTCAAAGGAATGTTTTCAATGGTTCATTCAACTCTGGTCAAGGCTCTGCCATATGGGCTGTTGTTGATTGAATTTGCAAATCCTCCTACACATGCAGCAAAATACCAAGGCATCACAAGAACAAGTTAACTTTATAAATCTCAATCACCTTTTCCCCTTGATTAAAACAATGCTTCCATTGTTTTCTTTGCAAAATTCCTCATGGTATATAATGATCCTTAGTCCCAGCATATCACTGTACTACCACCGAGATCCTAACTTTTGCAGTTCGCTGGCGAAATTAAGCAATCCATCTTGCAAACCCAGAACTTCCCAAAACATTTTTCATCTCAGAAATCTGGTGTCTGGGGGCTACTTTATAAAACATAAGGAGTAAATTCTGTTGGTAGTTGTGTCACACTGAGCACAGAGCAAAAGACTGATAGCCGTATCTTAGACATTTAGCTATGCATTTATTGTAAACTGTGAGAATATTCTGGCAAGTTATGAACAGTATTCATTAATCACAAAACCGGATTAATTCCCCTTTTTGCATTCCATCCAGGTTTTAATGCATATTATGGACTGAATTCCACATACTTTTTGGGTCTTTTCCATTTTAACTCATTCAATTTGTACAGTTAGAGTTAAAAAACAAAACACAAGTTGGAAATTGTACACTCCTTCATATCTCTGTACTCATACTAAAGAAATTATATATCATCTCAAAAGTTAACTTTTATTTCCACCGGTACAGGAAAAGCATTTCTAAATTAGCCTCACAGTAAAATAATCACTGTCACTCTGTTTTATGCTGTGAGGATTTACTGTTGGGTTTGTAACCCCTTCCAACCAGTATAAGACTTGAATACTCCTGGTAAGTGTCAAATATATTTTGCCTTTTTGTACAGTACAAAATTAGGGCTATCCATGGACCTGTATCAGAGGCGACCCCCAGTCAAAACAATAGTAAAATGCTTGCGATACCAGTTCTAGTCTGACAATGAGCCTGGCACCACAGGCTGGTCAGAGCCTGTTGAATTTGGCACCAATTCAAGACAGAATTTGTCATAGGAGCATGCCATAAAAGTTCTTAAAAGGAGAAACAATGTTTGCATTTGGTGAGCTAGAGAATTGAAAGCTAATTGATGTTAGTAAAATCCAAAAAGAGAGCTGCTTTGGTCACAGCCTTTGCTGATACTGTTATGAATGGTTGCATATATGGCAACATTGCAATTACCAAGCATACCCCAGAGACAAATGTGCTTCAGGACTCCAGGCATAATGTGAGAGCTTGTACAAAACTCTCAGTTGTGGTTGGAGGAGAGAAGGCTGTATTCTACAGAAGCTGCACAGAAGAACTGCAAAGCTGAATTTAACAGCAAAGTCGCAGGCCTGAGTGACAAGCTGGCTGCTGATGTTGTCCACAGTGACAGGGGAGCTGTCTGGAGCATTTGAGGAAAAAGATAAAAATCTTCATTAAACTTTAGCTGCTGGCAAGAAATCCCTGAGATGGTATCAGGCAGAGGCCAGTCAAAACAAACTGGAGGCTTGGTATTTCAAGGCAGTTTAAAAAATACAGACAATGAGGAACTGTTCGAAACAATGGTAATGTTTCAAATTCTTTTTATAGTTTGTCTCGAATTTTTCCCAGAAGAACACTAACTTGGTGTGAAAAGTGGCATGCAAAAGGGAAAACCACACATTTCTGCATTTTCAAAGAATATAAAAGGAGATTGAATTAACGTATATTTGGTACAAACTTCTAAATATATATAATATATTTATATATTAACCATCTCTATAAGGTTTACATTAAATATATATTGATTGCTTCAGACATCTATCATTTAAATCATTATGCTGTTTACTATTTACTCATTGTCATGACTGAAAATCTTTCTATAGCAAGAGCATGACTTCACCTTAAAAGCCTTTTAGTTACAGTTTCTTCTAGGAATTTTTTGGCTTTTCCTGTCTTTCCCCAGTTTAACTTCACCTCACTTCCACATCCGAGCCCTTTGGTGCCAGAGCATGGGAGGAAAACCTCTTTATACACGGCGGTTGGAGAGGAAGTGTAGATGGAGACAGTAAGGCTCAACTAAAAGTCTATGAGGGGAAACAGAGTTTTGTCTTCTAAATTCTTTTGCCTTAAAAAAATTGCACCTTAGATTTACCTCAAAGGAATTGCACCTCCAAGTCCATAGGTAGCCATGACTGCCAAACACAAGCTGCTGTACCACCTCTTGCACCAGTGCACACATCCTTGGACCTCCCGTCTGCTTCTCTTCAATGAACCTTAGTGCCCCTCTATTGCTCTGTCATCTCTCAACAGAAACTTACACATTTTTATGTTCTCTCTCCCTAAACTACCTTCCATTGGAGAAAATTTGACTTTAAGCTATACTGTGCATATGCTATACTGTATAAATGCTGTGCGTGTCCTTGCACCTGTCTTGTGACCAAGTGGGCTTGCCTCATGATCAGCATGCTGTTGGCTGAAGTTGGTTTCACAGGACCTGTTCTATCCCTCCTGGCTAGGGATGGGGGGAATTCACTCACCCCTGGGGCCAGCCTCAGCTGCCAGCTTGCCCCCACTCCCTCAGGCCCCTGAGATAAATGCCTAGGGACAATTCAGTGTCACTCCTCACTACTTTCCCCACTCTCAGGAGAACAATTATTTCTCTATGGCTAGTACTGGGGACCTGACTTTCAAGGTGATGCATTCAGCTGTCTTGTGTTGAAATACTCTTAATCTTGTTCCTATCTTTTGTTTCATTTTTGAGCTAGCTCTATGACAAGCAGCCCAGCCTGGATAAACAATCCCATACATCATCTTCATCCTGAAAAAGACAATTGTTTCCCAGTTCCTCTGTTGCTGGATGGTTACACAAATGGTGTGAACATCCTTCTGCATGAAGATTCTGGCTCTGGCATAGTTTGTCTACATGCTCACTGTCCAAAAATGTCTTCTTCATTTACGATAAATTGTTTACTGGCTTTACAAAGTCTTGCCTTCAGTGTCTCCTTCAATTCCTAGAAGAGCAAGAGGCTCAGAGGAAGTTTTTCAAGGAGACACTTTATGGTACTCATTTTCCAATGGCTGACTTGACTCACCATGCTCCATTAAGACAGCCTTGTATACTAAGAAAGCCTCAGAAATGGAAAATTGTATCTTACAGTAATTTAGAAACCAGCACCCCCAAAAAACAAGATTAATTCCTATAGGATATGTGCTGGCACAGCTCCAAGCAGCTGGGCTTGCACAAAGCAGCTCTTTTTTCTTTAATAGATTCTGGTGAAATTTTGTCCCTGTCTGTAAAAATTGCCTGTATTATCCTGAAAATAGAAGCAATTGAGCTTTCCCTGACTTAGTCTGGAGGAAACATAAAAAGACTCATTTTGCTACAAAACCTAATTAATTTATTCTCTCAAAGTTCATCAAAAAAACTTTGTTGAAAATTATTTGGGAAAGCAAATGAGCCTGCTGTTACTTACCATCCATTGCCTGGCTGTCACCCATTCTGCTTCCCAGGGAGTATTCTGGAAGTTTACTATGTGTGACAATTGCACAACGGTATCTAAACCAGGCACAGGATTTCTTAATGTTCTCCAGTTTCATGCTGGAGAACTATTAAAACCAACTATTTGTATGGCTTTCTGGGGTACAAGGCTAGGTTCACAGCACCATCACATTGCTTTTGCAACTGCTAGAATACATGCAGGACTGTCATGTACCCTAAACAGGGATGCTCATCTTGCATGAGAGTTTTATTTTACGCCAAGCATTAAAGTGCCCTGTTTTCTTCCATCCATCATATTTCATAAATTCTGTGCTAGGTAACACAAATGTCTTGGATGTGTGAGAAATTTTACACAATTGAGTTTCTGAACTCAAAGCTCCAGGAAACAGGCCCATTTAAAAGGGGATAGTTCTGTGTATCTGTAGATAAAGCACCTGACAGAAAAAATGCCTGCAACTCTGATGTTGGGCCTTAAAACTGGAATTGCTGGCTTCTGAAACATACTTTTGTCTGTTCTCAGAGCTACAATAAAAATAATCACTACAAGAAAGCAGCTGCCTGTAGAGATACAGGAGAAGAAACCCACAGAAAAGTAGGAGACAAAGGGAAATGTGTGTTAACAAGAGCCAGTGGAAGCACACAGGGCTTCGTTAACAGCCTTCTGGTCCCCTAGGGGCACTGCTCTGCAACCAAACACCCCTGCCTGAGACAACCAGCTGGCAAGCGTCACCCGTTACAGACTTAGCTCCAAATCAGAATGGCCTAATTAAAGATTAATGCTTTTTAATTAATAACTACTTTACATATCTGAGAGAATGACCCAAAATATTTTCATATTTTTACAGCTGTCTAATTGGATTGAAGTTTCAGGGGTTGCAGGTCTGGACACCCTGTGATGATAGTTTTAAAGCTGATTTGAAGCTGTATTGTCAGACACAGGGCTATTGTCATCACCCAGCTGATCAGCTTTCAAAGCTGTTATCAGATTCTGAGTCATCTGTAACTCAAAGAAATTTAGGAAATATTTTTCAACAGTAACTTTATGCTTGTGTGAAATCTTCCAATTTGAGTTTAAAAAAATATATCACCCTCATGAGGTGAGAAGTCAAAGGCAATCCAACTGGTTTAGTATGTCATACTTTTACTTTAAAATATATGTAAAATGATAAGTAATGGATGTTCATTTCAAGAACTGTTTCATTGCAGCGTTTGGTAACTAATTCATTAATTTGATGTGGCATCTGAGACTATGTCTTCAATGGAAGAGAAATCAAGCAACTATATGAATGAGCCCAGAAAAAGCTATTATGAGAAGGCAGCATCAGGGTCGGGGCTCACTTTTGCTGCTTGCAACATTTTTCCTTTGTTGTAGCAGGCAGAAATGACTCCCATTTTATGACTAAGAGAAGTTCTGCTCTCAGGATTCATTGTGATGCTCACACACACATTGTCAGTATAGCTTTTGTAACGAACAGAAAGATAGCTTTTACTTTTCAGATCCGTTTTGACCATTCTGAAAAATGCTGAGTTCAGAGTTTCTCAACATCTCTGTGTTGTAGAAAAATTCACCCACAGAAAACTGAGCTTTCGCCAAGAAAACTGCCGAGTTTCTAAATCTGTTTTATTCATTCATCTTTTTCATTATTATATTTAGACTCAGTTTGCTGCGTTATTTTAAGCTTCTTTTTTGGCTTTGTCTCTGATTGACTGTTTGGAGCAAATTTCCTAATAATCTTACTCTACATTGGAATTCAGAGATCAAATACACCATGCTGGGGAGCACAGATTAGCCTGATTCTCAAGTGAGCATTCACTATCACAAGCCTGAGCCAATGGTTACCACATTCCCCGGGACTACCGCCATTAGTCTTCAGGGAATGTTCTACCAGATTTTAAAAGAGGAATGACCTTAAGATAAAATGGCAGCATCCAAAGAGTTTAGAGATCCTGTTTTAGCTGGAAATGTATTTTGTATTTCTGACATAAATATTCTGCTATGCTTGATTCATACTACTTCGCACCTAAAAACTGCAGTATTGTGTGAAACGTAGCATGTACAGTTTAGCAGCTTTTGAACTGATTATGAAGCCTGAAAGAGACCTTTCCTTAGACAAAAAATTATATTACATATTTGTATAAACCCAAAGGTGAATGATTTCCCAGAAAGCATTAATGTCCTTCCTCATGAACCATAATAGCAATTTTTACTTTATCATATCCTTCTACACAGGCGGCTGCTAAATTGGTTTAGATGAAAAACAATTCTAAATTGTATATGCAAAATGTGTGGAATAGTATTTGTATTGTTTGTTAAATGAAAAATATCATTAATATAGCATGAATCACAAGTGAAAACTTCGTGTAAGTGAAAACTTCCTTCCTTCCAGCGTATCAAACAAAAAACACAGCTTGGTGTCATCGGCAAACTTGCTGAGGGCGCACTCAATCCCACTGTCCATGTCAGCGACGAAGATGTTAAACAAGACCGGTCCCAACACTGATCCCTGAGGGACACCACTTGTTACTGGTCTCCAGCTGGACATTGAGCCATTGACCACAACTCTTTGTGTGCGGCCGTCCAGCCAGTTCTTTATCCACTGAGTGGTCCATCCATCAAATTGGTGTCTCTCCAATTTAGAGACGAGGATGTCGTGTGGGACAGTGTCGAACGCTTTGCACAAGTCCAGGTAGATGACATCAACTGCTCTACCCCTGTCCATCAGTTCTGTAGCCCCATCACAGAAGGCCACCTAATTGGTCAGGCAGGATTTCCCCTTAGTGAAGCCATGCTGGCTGTCACCAAGCACCTTGTTTTTCATGTGCCTTAGCATGCCTTCCAGGAGAATCTGCTCCAAGATTTCGCCAGGCACAGAGGTGAGACTGACTGGTCTGTAATTCCCCGGGTCATCCATTTTCCCCTTCTTGAAAATGGGGGTTATATTTCCCTTTCTCCAGTCATCGGGAACTTCACCTGACTGCCATGATTTTTCCAAATATGATGGCCAGTGTCTTTGCAACTTCATTCACCAGCTCCTTCAGGACCTGCGGAGGAATTTCATCAGGACCCATGGACTTGTGCACGTTCAGATTTTTAAGATGGTCTCGAACCAGATCCTCTCCTACAGTGGGCCCGAGGTCTTCATTTTCACAGTCCCTGCATTTGCCTTCCAAGACTTGGGTGGTTTGGTCAGAGCCTTTGCCAGTGAAGACCGAGGCAAAGAAGTCATTCAGAACCTCAGCCTTCTCCAAATCCTGTGTAGCCAGTTCTCCCGAGAGCTTCCTGAGGGGGCCTACGTTCTCCCTAGTCTGTTTTTTATTTGCTATGTACCTGTAGAATCCCTTCCTGTTATCCTTAATATCCCTAGCCAAGTTTGGGCCTTAACTTTCTAATCTAACTGGGCCTTAGCTTTCCTAACCTGGTCCCTAGCTTCCCAGACAACATCCCTGTACTCTTCCCAGACCCCCTGTCCTTGCTTCCACTTATTATAAGCCTTGTTTTTCATTTGAATTTTCCTCAGCAGCTCCTTATCCATCCAAGGAGGTCTCCTGGCCCTCCTGCTGCACTTCCTTCTAGTTGGGATGCAACACTCCTGAGCTTGTAGCAGGTGATCCTTGAATATCAACTAAGAGTTTTGAGCCCCCCTGCTCTCTAGGGCTATATCCCGTGGAACCTTCCGAAGCAGGTTCCTGAAGAGGCCAAAGTCTGCTCTCTTGAAGTCCAGGGCAGTGAGCTTGCTGCACGCTCTTCTCACTGTCCTGAGGATCTCAAATTCAACCATCTCATGATTGCTGCATCCAAGGCTGCCCTGGAGCATCACATTTCCAACGAGCCCTTTCCTGTTGGTGAGCACGAGGTCAAGCATGGCACCTCTCCTGTCGGCTCCTCTATTACTTGCAGAAGGAAGTTGTCTTCCACACAATCGAGGAACCTCCTGCATTGCTTGTGCCGGGCCGTACTGTCACTCCAACAGATGTCAGGGTGGTTGAAGTCACCCATGAGAACAAGGGCCTGCGAGCGTGAGGCTTTTCCTATCTGTCTATGGAGTGCTTCATCCACAGGTTCTCCTTGATCAAGCGGTCTGTAACAGATCCCCACAGTAATGTCTCCCATAGCTATATTCCCTTTAACCCTGACCCACAAACTCTCTGTTAACTGCTCACCTGTCCCCAGAGTTCCATACTCTCCAGTCTGTCCCCAACATAAATAGCAACTCCTTCTCCCTGTCAGGCCTGTCTTTTCTAAAGAGCCTGTAACCTTCCATTCCAACACTCCAGTCATAGGAGCCATCCCACCATGTTTCTGTGATGCCTATTATATCATACCCCCTGTAGATGTGCACACACCTCTAATTCCTCTTGTTTGTTCCCCATGCTATGGGCATTTGTATAGAGGCATCTGAGCAGAGCTCCAACTGAAGCCAACTGATTGGCTGGAGCACTGGAATATCTCTACATTGCTCTGAGCATTTATTATAGGTGCTGGCAACTGACTGGGTGTGTTGGGATGGAATGATGCCCCCCTCCCCCAACACATCTAGTTTAAAGCCTCCTTGACCAGTCTGGCAAGCCTCCTACCAAAACTGCTCTTTCCCTTCTTTATCAGACCAGCTCCACCAGCCCCCACTAGACCTGGCCTACAAGCTTGGGTCCTGTGTTCAAGACACCCAAACCCCTGACTATGGCACCACTGTTCTAACCATTTATTAACCTGGCCAATCCTCCTAGCTTTTTTTAGGCCCTCCTCTGTATCCTGGAGAATTGACGAAAAGACTATCTGAGCTCCAGAGCCCCTAACCACCTCCCCCAGGGCTCTGTAGTCCTAATCTAGCAATTCACTGTTATCTGTTGTGCTTCTGAAAAATTATTTCTTATTTTAGAAAATATAGAGTATACCTTGGGATCATTAAACATGCTGGAAAACCTTACGCTAAAGTTACTGTAAAAACTCTCTACTAAAAAGCACCAGTATAAAAGAGAATCAGAACCTCATTAGGAACACATAACTAATGTGGATCATTCAAAGTTTCCATTCTTGTGAAATTATGCCCAGGGGTGTATTTAAAAATTGTTAGTATTTAGGGAGGAACTGGGTAAACTGAGAGAGAACCTAGATACAACTTCACATTACCAAATCTTCCATTAGCTATCTTCTTTCCAAATTACATGGCTAGTCTCTTCTTTGTCCATGATTCACAATGTGAGAAATTGCCACAAAACACAGCATGCTGACTGGGCAATCTCATAATGTTGCCAGAAGGAAATGCTGAAAGCTGCATTTGTACGCGCAATGTGGACGAAATCACCTATTAACAGCTGCAAGCTTGGTCAAAGTGGTCCTTTTCCGAAGGATCCTGATGGTTAGAGCACACTTCTGAACTGAGAAGTACCTGGACTGAAATCCTTCACTATTAAATTGTATTTGAATGTAGGTAACCTTTCTACAGGATGATAAGCCATTACAGTTGAGAAGGAACCATTATAATAGTTTTTTTGAAATGGATATTTCTGAATTTCTTCCGTGGAGCCCATTCCAACTAGCACTCAGAAAATTCACTAGAGAACTTTTCAGGTCAGAGCAGATCTTTGAAATCTGAAGGAACCAAGCTCTGGTCTCAGCAATGTTCATCATCCTAGGAAAGAGATGCACTAGTTTCACTGGGCTTTAAGCACAGCTCATTATGAAGACCAACGGTTTAGGTTTACAAGAATTTCTGTAAATAGGAAAAGTTTTTTTTCTCCACTGAAGTTGCATGCTTCATTTGTGTCCAGAATGCTTGAACAGATCTTGGTGATGTCTGTATGCCAAGTGAGAAATGGGAAACAAAGCCTGGGAATATGACGTGTAATTACAGAAGTTTCCCTGGAGCTGGATCAGGTTTAGCCTTACAGGACACAACCTTTGCTTCCATTAGTGTCAATAAGGACTTTGTTATGGAGGCAAAACATACACAAGAGTGGAACAAAATCTAGCAAAGCTAACCATATACTGTGTTGCAACACAATCCTATGGTTGCTTCAAAAACTGAGGCTGCTAGAGTGGCCCCCAAGGGAGGTAGTCTGGGGGAGAGTAGATTAGAGCCAGCTATGTGAGAAAGTGTGGCCTCCCTTTATCTAGATCCCACAGTGAAAGTCATCCAAAGTGCAGGACTTTTCCAGGATTTTGTCATCAGACATTGGCAGGGAGGATGGCAACTTACAATAACCTTTGTTCAAGGAAGTTCACTCTGTTAAACACTCATCCAGTCCTTAAAAAGTAGACTAGCCATGATATTGAGTTCCATAAGCTGTTTTTTGCAAAACTGAATGAATATCAGATCATGTTTTCAGACCTACACTTCTGGAGTATGCTTTTCTCTCATGATTTGCAGTCCCTCCTTACAAGGCATATTTACACAGTTTTGGGCAGGACTTCTTCCCCATCCAAGAGGGAAAATGGTTTATTTGTCCTTGCTAATTACACTATTACCTATACTTAAAATCAGGGAAAGTGCATAGGCTGAAAATTTGACCCTAAACTATATGTAGGAGGCAGGGTGCCAAGAAGTACTGAAACACATGTAAATTCTGTTTTTTTAGCAGGAAAGGCAGCAACTGTGAAAGCTCGAGTAAATCGATACTGGGTGGTAAAGCTGACAGCAGAAAATCAAAGGACTCTTAGCACTAAGGCAACAGTGTAACAAAAAAAATATGCGTCAGCTCTCCATGCCCATGCAGATTATCACTCAGATAAGACTGACAGAGGTGAAGAATTCTTTCCCAGTATGCTGTTGACACTGCATAAGCTTTACTCTGTTGTTCTTTGCCTTTTGGATCTCTTGCTTCGGAACACAAACACTAACAAGTTGACAAAAGCTGTATTTGCACATTACAGCTACTTGCAAACTAGCATTTCAAGTTCAAGTTTAGACATGAGCATGTAAAGCAAAATGAAGTGGAAAGTTGTGATTTTAATGGGGATTTAATCTCTTGTATTCTTTGAGCTTTTGTGGCTCTCAGAATACATCGACACTTCTGTCGCATGAGTTGCCTTATTGGCTTAGTTCATGCTGATAACAACCAAGCAAGCATTCAAGTATGACTAGGGCTGGGGCATCTCTCCTAAGAAGACAGGCTGAGAGAGCTGGGCTTGCTCAACCTGGAGAGGAGAAGACTCCAGGGAGTCCAGGGAGCAGCCTTTCAGTACCTAAAGAGGGCCCACAAGAAATCTGGAGAGGGACTTTTACAAGGGATGGAGTAATAGGGCAGGGGTGAATGGCTTTAAACTGAAAGAGGGATGATTCAGACTAGATATAAGGAAGAACTTCTTTACTGTCAGGGTGGTGAGACACTGGAACAAGGTGCCCAGAGAAGCTGTGGATGCCCCATGCCTGGAAGTGTTCAAGGCCAGGCTGGACGGGGCTTTGAGCAAACTGGTCTTATGGAAGGTGCTCCTGCCCATGGCAGAGGATCTTTAATGTCCCTTTCAACCTCAACCATTGTATGGTTCTATGATTCTATGAGTAGAAGCATAGGTTTTGATGGTATTTTGCACTCCTTCTAGTAGCAAGTACTGTAAGCGCTATGCAATGGGGTATAAATCCTATGAATCAGCCCAGACCCCAGCTGCCATCCCAGGTGCAGTGACTTCTGCAGCTGGACAGAAAAATCCTCACAACTCACTTAGAAAGCCACTCTAGAAAGAAACTGATCAGGTAGCTGGCAGTGCACTGAGTATGGAGGAATCACCAAGTCTGCTGAGCATTTCCTCTCAAGAAGGCCAGAAAAAGGCAGAACAGCACTTGAACAGAACTATTTCTCATAATGCAACTTTTTCAAATCTGATTATTAACAAAATGACACATTGTATTTTTAGTGTATGTAATAGGAATTTTTAATTTCTCCTTCCCTTTTATGCTACAAAGCCTTCTTCCCCCTGTAATGGAAGTCTTGTAGTTAAAAGTGCAACAGGAACTGAATAACTACAAAAGAAACCGACAGCAGAAAAGGAACCCACAGCAGGAGGAATGGGCTAGCTGAGGTCCTCTGTAGTAGTGATCAGTCAAGATGGAGCCAGCAGTAATTTGTGGATTACCCATGTGATAACAGGTTTCATATTTTCTCCCACCAGACTCACCACAATTTATCTCTCACCTGTGCCCCCCTTTCAAAAATTCAGCTAGATACACTCTAATAATGATGCACATGAAATAAATTCTCTGGGCATTTATGTAGCCAAGCTGCAACTGCAGTCCTGGATAGTAGCAGTATCTGCTATAATAGGAATATTATATGGAGGGAAAAGATATGACAAGAAAAAAAGATGTTGCTTTTGTATTTGAAATCTGAGAGATGAGTGGTACTGATGCTTCACATCACTAAAGATCATCAAGAGAAAAAAAAAATAGGTATTGGATGCAAAAGAGGCTTGCATCCTGTAGGGACCAGGTGCAAAATAAAAACTGCAGGTACAGTGTTAGCAGTTTTCATCTAAGTGGTTCAGCCCCAGAAGGAGGAAAGGTTAAGCCTATTACATCAGCAAAATTTGAGTATCCTGGGTATTCAAACTTAGCTGTCTTAAGTTCAGTAACCTTTATATTATAGGCCAGTGACAGCTGTGATTATAGGATTGTCCATGTGATCACAAAAAAAGGTAGCAGAATGAGTGAATGGGAGTTTGGGGAGAGATCTGTTACAGCCGTGTGGGCCTGAGAACCCTATCAAAGAATCTCAGATGCTTTTCTCACACAGTGAGGGTTTTTTAAAGCTAGGTCTTGTCATATTTAACAAGATGAATCTTTTTGTCTTTTTTTAGCACGATGTTTTTTATAAGCAGGTCTACCTTCTGTTTGGGTATCACCAGTTTACTGTGACTATGCCACAGCTGCCTACAGGGTATGCTTCAGTCAGTTTCATCTTTAACATTTTGACTGCATATTTCTTTCTCAGGAGATCTGAGGTAGGAAAAACCCTAGGTTACCAGAAAAGACCATGTCTTAGGTATGTGATATATCCATGTATATCTGAAAATTAAGATGTATGACCTGCAGTGGTTTCAGAATTCCCAGAGCAGAGCATCTCACTGGACTGCCAGCTTTTACCATCTGTCAGACACAGTTCTCACACTTCATAAGGCTGGGTTTCACACTGGTGCTATTTTCCTTAACAGTTAATAAATTCCATCCAAATCTCAAAGTGTTTCTCATAGCCAGCTGAAGAATACCTCTGATAAGCTGTGCTTGTACAGCTTAACAGACCTCCATGGAATGCCATGCCAGCTTTTCCATGGAAGGAAATACAGATAATGTTCCTGAACAGTGGACACTGAAACCAAATGATTAAATAAGAAGTAAATGTACTGCAGAAGGCTGAAAGGAAAATAACACAGGAAATGGCTACTGGAACTGAACTAATTTTTAGAGAAAGCCACTTATTTCAAGATCTGATTCAGTTAAATAATGGCATTGGTAAACCCAGCGCCAAATACAGATACAATAATGAATCGCATTGGAGAAAAAATGTTTATGCATTTTGTCTGCATTTTGTCTTTTCCAAAAGAAAAAAGTCCAGTTAACTGCTTTTGGAAAACTGTTCTTAGGCATTAGATTGTTGCCATCTGATTTCTTTCTTTTCTTTCATTGATGACAAAGCAGACTCACCATACCAAACAACTCTATTCTTACAAGCAATTATATATATTCTCATAACTAGAGAAAAGGTCTAAACAGCTTACAACATTGTACCTGGCTGAATAGCCTTCAGATACAAGAATACATGGAATTCCCCTCTAGGTCCCACCAATGGGCTACTTAGCCCACTAGTAAGTACTGTGGCGACTTGAGGTGAGCACATGAGCTTGGGGCAACATAGGTGGCCCCTTCCCTTTATATTCTCCAGCATCTAGAATTGTTGTATTAAGAATTTTAGAGGATGAAAGCTTACCTAATTCTTACAAAATCCATATGTAAACTTTCTGTCCTTCAATCTGTCTAATTCCCTTTGAAGCTCCTGGTACTATCAGTTTCCACAGTCCCTCATGGCAGCAACTTCCAGAAGCTCAATACCTGCTATGCGAAGAACTTTCTTTCTTCCGCTTAAAAGTGATACTAGTTTCACTGGGTGTTCCACACCTCTGGTACCACAGGATTTGCTGAATAACACTTTTTGTATTCACCTCATCCATTATCTTCATGATTTTGCAAACCTAAACTAGAGGTCCCTCCAGCTTTCTCATCTTCAGACTGAAGAAATCTCTTCTCAAAAGACAGCTGTTTCAGAACACTTCAGTTGCTCTTCTCTCTCCTGACTCTAACTTCAGTTCATATGTCTTGAAATGTAGAGACCAGGCTGCACACACAATCCAAGATTTAAAACCTCTCCAAGGTTTTAAACAGCAACAAAGTAAAGCCTTTATATTAATCCATACTGAAGCTCATCTGCTGGGTTGGACCTACTCAGTTTCGTGAGGTTCTTGCATGCCAAGTTCTATACCCATGCTATATCTCAGGCAACTCTCCTTATTTGTCCCCCTCCTAAGATCACATTTTGGTCTTAGAGTTCAGTGCTCTGATCTCTGAGAATATGGATTAACCTAACTGACTTAAACTGTATTATCTGGAAAGGGGATAATTCAGTGGAATTGTAATGAATTTACACAAATATACCTGATAGAATTTAGCCTGAAGTATTCAGTAATGTGCAAAAACAAATAATGTTTTTAAAAAAATAAACCAAATTACTTTGTGTGGGAAAGAGAATGTTTAAAAATGTTTCAACATTTCTGTGTTTCCCATTAGTCTCTCTTGGATCGTGGAAAAAATGTAAATTTAAGAGACCAAAAGTTCTTGGGCTACTTTAACTCTGTGCGAGTTTCTATTTGACATGGAATTCAGTGTCTTTCTCCTATTCCTGTACTTACTCATGGTCTATTATAACATTTACCAGTCATTGACCAATACTTCTGTTCTGGCATCGTAAATGGGCATGGCCTTTTCTGCTCAGTGTTTGTGTAAGCAGGCATTGTCAGAATGGCTAAAGAAG
Organism: Pezoporus wallicus; assembly: GCF_028554395.1. NCBI lineage: Eukaryota > Metazoa > Chordata > Aves > Psittaciformes > Psittacidae > Pezoporus > Pezoporus wallicus. The sequence continues at coordinate 3,506,653 of NW_026640488.1, forward strand.
GCAGTAAATGCTAGTGCTGCCATAACCAGAAGCTCCACGGCTACAGTGAATCATTTTAGTAAGAAAGAATTACAAGTCTTGTGAGTAAACAGCTAGAAAATATTTCCACAGGAAGAGCTTCATAATCTGGTTTGGACTGTGTCTCTGAAGCAGCAGTTTCTAGGCCATAGTTCTTTCTAAATAGTATCTAATGACCCACATATTACATTAGTATGTATTACAGTTTTATTAAAGCAACTTACAGATCTGAACTGACAATCTGGTGAAGATAACTATTTTATTTTGTATATTCCTGGACATTATATGGCAATAGCAGCAGAGATTCAAACAATTAATTACTTGTGATAATGTCCTTACTGTTACTCATAAAAAGACAAATAAATTGACTTCAAAATTCAAAAAGAAAGTGGAAATTCAGTATCTAATATAAAAATCCATAAAAATATCTGAGTTGGTACTGGCAGTTTAACTCAGATAAAAACATATTGCTGTTTTTCTCTACAATTGTTAAGTAGAAAACTTTCAAGATTATATAAATATCTTAGCAAGGGAAGAGTTAATTCTTTCAGAACAAAAGCTTCATTCATAATAATGTTGTGTTTAAACTTCAATTTGTATACACCCAAAATTGGACTTACAAATACAATTTTACAAGTAAACAGCAAATTGTATGAACAACTTTTTATTAGGCAAACTGACCATTTTATAGAAACAAGCCAAGGTATATATATACACATACATGTAGGTTTGTGTTCACATACACGCACTTGCATTAAAGTGTTCCCAGAATTGCTACTGGAATCTTGCCCCTTAATGTACCCTAAATCTGTATTTGCTCATTTGAAACCATGGAATTTATCTTTTCTAACATAGTGCATTACAGAATACACACCAAAAAAGAAGGAAACTGCTCTCACAGTGCTCCACAAAAGTTTTCATGTCCTCACCTTCTGAAACATTTAAGATTATTAAGTTGCTGGCAGGCTCCTGAGGAATTTTAAAGCATCTGTGTCTGGACTACTTATTTTAAGCTCTGTCTTCCACTGTTATGAAATCAGCAAACTCTCTTGACTTTCTTAGTAATTCCATTTCACGTGGTTCTGGCTTTCAGGCAGACTCAAGAATGACATAACTGTCTTTTCCTACCCACAGGTTTTGGACTGTTGCCGTTGGTTACACCCTTCTGAGTAATGTGCAACATGAATATTTGTCTGATCCCTTATGCCCATAAATGGAAGACAGCCCAGCAAAGATGGCTAAAACACAGATTCTTGGCTGTCAGTCACCACTATAGGTAGAGTAAGGCTTCTTTGGGTTTTTTCCTGTTGGTTAATATTAGTTAGGCTACAGTGCAGGAATGTCAGTCCAACGTCACACTGTTTTAAAAGGAAGTGGACTGAATGAACTTTACTCCTGTTACCAAAGGGAGAGCAGATATCTTTAATGTAGTAGCAGCAAATAGACAAGCTCTGCAAAGTGTTTCTGTTGTATTTTTTTCACACTGGCACATTTATACAAATGCTCTAAAAATTTACAAAATTCTTCATTTTTGTAAAAAAACACAGAACTTGGCTAGTATGAACTCATAACCACACTTTGTGTTATTAACAATACTGGATTCAAGTACCAAGCTCCACGGCAACGGGATAAACACTATGGAGAAAAGGCACTTTGTGGAGTTTGTTATCAATGCTAGAGAATTAGAAGCAATTTACAGTCCAGTTCCACTGCCCAATCTCACAAAGCCTCTCTTGACTTTCCTGAAGACTAAAAGAGTGTTTGCATGCATAAGAAATACAGCACAGAAAGCAGAGCCTCCAGCTGCACACAGGGCAACACTAAGATGCCATTGTAAGGTGAAAGAAGGATACAGAACTCTTTGCCCTAGACCCAAATTCAGACATTCAGGGAAAGTATTCCTTCACCCTTGGAAAGTGTCATGCATGCATCACAGTCTGCCTTGGCCATTCGCTCTGTACTCACTGGTGCCTGCAGCAGCTCTGAGAAGACGGTGCCTTTCTGATCCATATTGGGCAGCACAGGGAAATTCACCTATCCTTCTCCTTGTACTTTTTATGTGTCTAGATATTGTTTTGCCCTGTAAATTAGCTTTAAAGAGAACTTGATCTATATGCCTCTGACACAAAAAATGTCTAGTAAAAATTACCATTCATTCCCTAAAGACATTCATTTGCAGTATTTGTCTCCAGAATATCTTCTCTTTACAGTTACGCTTTTCATGCTTGGGCAAATTTTCAAGTACTGCACAGCATCATGGCTATTTGAACCTCTTAAACTCAGGACTACCAGGAGACATTGTTCCAGGTCAGCTTCAGGGCAATTACTTACTAGCTGGCAGTTACATTGCTGCTTTAAGAGCTGGCACTGAACTGCCAGGCAAATAAAAAAGGATGTATCATGCTCAAGGAAACAATAGTCCATGTCCAGAAAAAATGGAGAAGAATGCATCAAGTTATCACCATAAAAATAAATTACCTAACCTGAAAAGATAAAAATTCCCGATTTCTTTCTCTTCTTGGGCAATGAGTCAATTTGGGAAAAAAAATATAACTGGGCAGTGTGAGGCAATGACTTGGCATCAAGATGTGTAGTCTAAAGATAGAAAGGGAGAATTTAGAAGGCAAAGCTCTCATGGCACTTTTTTCACGATCAGGTGCATTCTTGTATACTCACTTAGCCCTCATCAAAGTTCAAAGCAGCTGAGAGTCATGCCTTTCTTTTACTCCCAGCAGCATATAATAATCCATTTGAACAGGTATCTAGCAGGAAGAAAACTGGTAAGATAAAGAATGAGATAAATTGATCATAATGATCATCAAAAAGTGAAATTTACTGCAAGAGCAATTCCATGTGAAATGGATCCAGCTGATTATTTCTTTCTCTAGGCTCTGTTCACAGTGTAAGCTATAGTAATACTTTTCTTTCTGTTATAGAAATTGTGTGGCTAATAAATTACAATATTTTAAGAAAGGGATAACATGAAAATCCTATAAAATTCTACTTTGGTGCTAATAAGAAGTCCTAGGCACTCTAAAACATGTCCTCTCAAGGCAGTAGTTAAGTTCTAGGAATTTTTTACAAATTTATCTGCCTTTGACATTAACATTGACACAAAGCATTTTAGTTTCTCATTAATATCATTACACAAGCACCTTAAAAAGTATTTTAAAATCTTACACACCCTATATTTTTTTACTATGTATAAAGAAAAAAGTAGCTATGAAAGTATTCAATTTCTGCCATTATCTTATGACAAGAAGATAATAGATATTTCTCTAGAAAGACAGTATGAGTATTTCTAAATAGACAGGTAAAAGGTATATGTCATGATAGACTATATCAGTTTGTATTTTATTTCTGGAGTAGATGAAGGTTAAGAATCCAAAGAGCTTATCCAGCCTTCCCTAACTAGTTTACCTGCAGCAGTACTTGGGGTGAATCATCAGCTAGAATCATCCCCTTGCAGTGGTCAATCTTAATGGAAAAACAGATCCTGAACTTCTGGCTAGAGACGGGCAAGCAGCACAAATGCTTTCTGTGATGAGTTTAACAACACTCACACCCTTAGTAGGTCTGCTTTTTGATAATAGTCTATAAAAAATATTGACAAGAATGTTGTAAAATGTACACTTATTTAGCACCATATTCACACAAGGCTAAAGGTGAATTCCTTTTTTAAAACTAATGGTAATAAAGGACAATTCTGTGAGTTAACCAATAGACAGTTAATCAACAGGCAGAACCTTCACCCATACATCCAAACAACCTGTACTGGAAATAGTACACTGTAACGAGCAACTCATGACAAATTGTACTCCATACGGAACAGGTAAAAGTTTTCTCAAATTAATTATTGTTGTTAAAGCCATGTTGTTCTCACTGTTTTAAATTTCTCTCATGTCCAGTGCAAACACTCCTACATTTAAAAGAGTCAGATTCAGTCCTCAGATTTCAAAGATCAAAATAAAATAAAACAAACTAAGCCTTTGGAAAAGTTGACATTTTAATATTTATAATCAAAAAGCCAAAACAAATTTCTGTACTAGATATGTTTCAGCAAGATGAGATGACAGTTTTCATCAATGTATTAAGTGCTTAAAAATATCTGCTCCCATTCAAATTTGCAATTAAACTTTCACTTACATGAATGAGGAAAGTAAGAGTGATCCAGCTTAATGTATTGAAAATCCCTCTGCTAATTTTCAAACAGTTTAACAGAAGAAGTGTTCATGGTACCTACATATTATTACATTACTTATTGTACCAGTTGGTTATTTTTCATTTCATTTCACTGGTGACATAGAAGAGACTGCACTGAGATGAGCTGTAGCTGACATTTAAATGTTGCTTTTAAACCATGTAAGATTTCTTACTTAAAAATAAACTTGAAAGTTTGGGGGAAGAAAAATTAAATAATCCTACGAATTAAATTAATTTTACTGTCAGGTTTTGGTTCATGCAATTTTTTTAAAGACTCTCCGACAGAAACAATACTGATTCATTCATTCATCGGCAATACTTTGGCTCCATGTGCATTTATATAAGTAAGAAGAATTTTGGACCTTCTTTCTATTACATCAATAAGCTTTTCAATCCCATTTCTGCCTCCTTGGCTCTCCCAGTATATTTTGTCAAGGAACAAAGACTGTAGCAGCTTCTCACGTAAACGCTGGCTTCTCAGCACTGAAACTGCAGATTCAGGGAATCTGGAAAAACACAAAGAAATTCATCAGCTTTGCCATTACGCTGAATTGTAATATTTATGTTATGGTTTAGCAATCAATTCTATGAATATACACTGCGACTCAGCTAAAAGTCCATATACATGTTAATTGTATCTTTTACAGCAGTGGGATTACTCATACACTTTTAGACACACTCTGTAAATGTCTTAGGCCAATGATATCTATTTCAGTAACTTGGCATGTCTCCTGCTCAAACTGGGAAGAAAATATCAATCTTTTTACAAAATTAATAAAACTTACTCATTGATTCCTTGCAGTATTTTGAAGTCAAGATTGTCCTCGTTTCTGTCAAAGAAACCCTTATTGTCTATAAAGACTAAGTGCCTCTGGTCATGGTGTCTCTGAACTATGTGTGTAAGGTGGACAGCATCTTGATCACTACATTTCAGCTTCAGTCCTTGCTGCATGCAGGAATCCTCCCTGAGAGGTTTGAATCCACAGCAGTTTCTGTCTAGTCGACTATATATCTAAAACAAAGTACAGCAGAGTGCCAAGTGAAAACAATATCAAAGTATTTGGGGCAAAGTGTCACTGTGAGACATTGTTCACTAACATAGCTGACAGGAAAACAAGCTCAGGATAAGTATAATTAAAGTCAGCAGTGAAACGGCATGAAGACCTGGTGCCCATACTTCATGTGTTGTCAGAAGAAATTTCTCAGACTATATTTCATCCATGCTATAGCCATGATTTCTGTCAGTAGAAAATCTTTGGAAATAGTGGAACAATATCACTGCATAACTGGAATAAAAAGATGATGAATACAATCCCATTTTTTTTCAGAAGGCTGCAGTTTTTTTACATTTTCTCTGCTAGAGAACAACAGAAATAGCACAGCCTGACACACACACAGAGGGTCTCCAATGTGGGACCTAACAGACTAATAGTATGCAAAATAATTGAAATATTAGTAAGGGGCACAGCAAACCACCAGAAGCTACAAAATGCAAGAAGAGTACATTTATAATCACAGAGCAGACTCCCTGAGTTACACTTGGTATATACTTTAATGGCATGAAAATCCAGGCTATTTTTTCCTATATGAGCCCTTGCTTATCCATTGCACAGCACTTAATGGGAAGGAATACATCTGGTCTAACTTTAGTGGTGTAAATGTTAAGCATCTCTTCTGTCTTAGTTGTTTATGTTCCCTTTCATAAACAATGACAAGAGCAAGGCACCCCCAGAGCAAAGGATGCCATTTTAGGATAACCATCTAATACAGGAAGAATAAATCACTCCTTGAAAGTGCTTCTACCCTTGTTGACAAGATGGGAGTAAATACACAACATTGCCAGGCCCTGAGCACACAGATAGGCCTTAATTGCCCTGAACAGCCTCACTTGGGACCTCCACACACACACCCCCCCCCCCCCCCCTCTGCCCATGAGTCCCATTTAAGCTCAGGCCTGGAGCTACAGCCTTATTTTGAGCCCTTGAGAGAGGTGGTGTCTGCTGCTTGTTTTGCTACCTGATGCTACTCTATTGCTGCTTGGGATTCCTGTTTCTTTGCATTGGAGTTGTCTGTGCCTTACACTTACTAGGCTATCAACGGACCTGCAACTTTCTTCCCTGTTGGGTTGCCTCTCCTGCTGCTGACCCTGCCTGTCCTGCCTGCAATGGGGTTGTTCCAGGCTCCAGCTCCTGCTGGCAGGTGCTTACAAAGTGGAAGCCTAGCCAGGGCATCTAAGTCTTAATGAGTAGCTTAGCAAAGGTAAATAATTATTTTTGTCCTTATTTGTTGTATGCAAACTCATCAAACTGCTCTAAGCATAAAAGCATTAGTGTTCACATAAGACCTTTAAAATTATACTTTTAAGTTTGTCACCAGCAAAGTGTTAGGACTCTTCTGCTGATGTAGAACTGTACCGTGTTTTGAAAAGGCCTCTTGATTTTGTTCATCAAATGAATGTCTGGGAGTTGTTTTGCTTTTTCTTAAATATGTAGTGCTATTGCCACTACTCCTGTTAGTAATGTTGGTTTTCAGAAGTGAAAATCCTGATGAAACAAACAGATTTCTCTTCCTCTTTCTCCTTTCATGAGCAGTATTCAGCATCTGCAGGTACCAGAGCCCTGCTTGCTTGCAGTGTTCTAGCTCACATGACCTCATTCAACTCAAAGGCTTTGCCAAAAGTGACACAGAGTCCCTCTAGATGCTCTTTTGATGTATAGCCCTAATCCAGTTGCACCACACTTTACATGCATTAAATAGATGAGGACACCATATTATTACAGACAGCCACTTTACAGTACCTTGCATCATTCCTGTGTTAAGACAGAATGATGGGAACTCTGGAATCGATGCTGCAACCTTAATATTTTACCATTGTTTTTTGTCCTATACTTACGTACATGAGAGGCTCAAACCCCCAAAATTAAAAGAGCCATTTTACTTTTAATGACCTTATTTTACTTGACTTATTGCAGAACGCAAGTAAAAGCCAGTTATAAGCATTTCTTAGCCTGCTCCCATGTTTTATAGTATTTGAAAGCAGAGATTAGGAACACCTATCACAGGTACCAAACTTCTTCTAAGGGGAGTAGATTTAACAGAGAATACTTTTCATCATTCTTATTTCTGAATGGCTCATGAAGCACAGATTTTATTTTTTTCCTCAAACTTAGAACCCCTTCTTGGCATTTTTTGGTTTAGAGTCTCCATGTTCTATTACTGATAAACTTTAAAGTTAAATCTGAAAGAATCCAGGTAAAATTTTAATCTTTAAGAACCGTAACATCCACTTTCACTCACTTTCTGGTATGCATGTTCTTGTCTGGTATGCAGCTGGAGGTATGCATTACTCTGATATCAGCTACCATTGCAAGTGTAATTTTTTTTGTCAGGTAAAGCTCAATCCTGTTTTATATTATTTTACCTGAGTGTTCCTTCTGGATAATAGGAGGTTTATTATGAATAATAAAAACTTGTCTTAGAAGACCTTAAAATTAAAATCAACACAAAAATTGAGAGAATCTTTAAACTGTTCAACAAGAAGACAATGGCATGAAAACATTGACACAATCTGTATTATTCCTATAGGGGCATGACTTTAGTTTAGTATCAGAGTAATCCACCTATGACTTTATACTTGTTTCTACGAATTATTTGCTCATAGTGGGACTAAAGATGGAGTCATTAGATGAGTGATAATCTATTTTTAGAGAAGACTCATATGTTCTGGTTAACATAACCAGTCTGCAGAAATTAAACTAGCGCTAGCTGAAGTTTTAAATAAGCCAGCAAGTGCTCCAGGAGGCTCAGTCACTCGGACCTGTCTTAGCAGGTAAGGACAATTGGAAGTATTGCCGTATCTCAGGAAGCCATAAAATTAGCTTCCAACCAGATGTTCAGTTGGATCCTTATTACAGGGAGTGTATTAATACTCTGCTAATTGCTGTAACTGTAGCCACTCATGATCCTACAGGACAGAGCCCTAGTCAGGTGTTATTTGGAAAGCTAATGATTATGTGCAATACCTAAGTAAAGAACAGCAGCCATATCATTCATCAGTTGCTGCTCTACTCTTTCCTAAGTCACTGGCTATATTTTTAAAAGGAAGGAAAATTAGCCACTATAGCTGTTATCTTGATCCAGATTTCAGCTGACCAAAAACATTTAAATGACCTCAGGGGACTGGGGAGGGGCAGGAAGCACCACTCGGTTGAAAGAGGCTTACAGTGGTGAACATAGTCACAAACTATATTTGGAGAGACTAAGGAGTCAAGAAGAAACACTATGCCTGCCTCAAGGTGAAGTAAACCAAAGCAAAGTAAAACAAAGCCAAAAGCCTTTGCTTCCTTTTTTTTTCAAGAAAGTGAGTCAGTCAAGCTCCTGATCTCATTCCCTGATTATAAATCTAATTTTGGATATTTTAATCATAAAAAACAAATGGAAAAAAAAGTTCAAACTGTACAAATACCTCTCTTCCTCACTGAAAAAAAAAAAATAGTCTCCTATGTATGCTCATATGACTTTTGAGGCCGATAGTTGCATTCAGTAAATGTTTTACCTGCAGAAGGAAATCAAAGAGTGCCATCTTGGACCATTCATGATGATGGATTTCAGTACAGCCCCACTCAGCTTTTGGAACTTTACCATTCTGCCAGCATTTCTGCTTCAATAGCTGCTGATACTGCCCCCAGGTTAATCTCACTGAAGAATGGGTACTGTTATCTGTTGGACTCAGTGATGAATCCCAGAGAATAACAGGACAGGCTTGACCATCTGAAAACAGAAAAACAGATCATCAGTATAGTGCAATACTGTCAGTCTTACTCAATCATTCTTTAGACGTTGCTCAAGATCAGCAATTATACTATATTACAGATGTGGAAGGAAAAATGGCCACGGACTAATAACTTGACATCCTTTGGTTAATGTGGTCTTATTCTACATGTAAAAGCAGATACCACAGGAATGGAAGAACCATAGACATTATGAATGCCCTCAGCATTCATATGGGAGGCTTTCTCTGAAGCAGGAGATGAACGTACAAAGTCATATATTAAACCAGACTCTTAAAAAGCTTATAGATAAAGAGCTCACTGTGAGAAAATGATGTAATTTCTCTCTGTTTCTAGTGAATTGGTGATGATTTTTAAGAGTTGAAAACAAATGTCAAAGTAATTTTAATGCACAGTGCGCACAGAAACACTACAGGAACAAACCTCAGGAAAGAATTTAAAATTGAGCTTTCCCAGTGTAAGAACTGATAAATATATTTCATGCAATATTAAAAAGAAACACTGAGCACTCCTGAAAACCAGGCTTCTTCCACTGAGGTGCCTTAATAAATATTTAGGAAATTAATTTGTGAAATCTTACCTATTTCCTGACTCTGACTCCATCACTTACAATGAAGATTACTTTAGCCAAGTCAGGCGAACTATCAGCTAAGCTACTTTTCCAAGCCAGTTGGAGAAAGTCTACATAAACACTGGTAATTGCCACCAAAAAAAAGGGACAGCTTTCTACAGGATCAAGTCTGATCTATTATATCTCAAATAACAGCTTATGTAGCTATTCATGAATTCTTCCACAAACCAAATACAAAAATGGTCTCCTAACAAAATAAACATCTCCTGTCTACGCAAAAGGGACATGATAAACAATAGTAATATAAATACTTGAAAAATATGAATAATATCTTGCCAGTTTCCATTAAGATACAAAAACATTTTTAAAAGACTGAGGTTAAATACAGGAAATGTTTGCATTTCGGAGGAAATGGGAGCAGAAAAGATGAGCCAAAATAAAATCTTTCAACTCTGTAACATAAGCTGAATTACAGGAATATGAAACAGCAGCTTCAGTAAAGAGCAGTGACTCAAATTTTTGACACTTGCAGGAAAAACATAAAGGTGCTGGACTAAAGCAGAATAAGAGGTCTGATTTGTAGCTGCATGAATTGGCACGACACCACTGAAATCAGTGGAGCTTTTCTGATTGAAACCTCATGAAGTCAACTGAATGGTGAAAAGTAAGGGCTGGCTAAGAATTAGAGCTTCCAGACTGATACAGCCAAAACTGAGGAGGCTGAGTACACTTCAGATTAAGTTCATAATAAATGTCCATAATAAATGTGTTCTGCTTGTGCTTCTTTCCTAATCAGCTTTATATATAAACTCAAGGGGCTACTGCCTTTCTGTTGCTGCAGCTGCATTTCACTGAATCTTGCCCTAAGATGACTTACTTCATTTTATTTTCATCTGCCATTTTATATCTATATATCTACTTCATTGTCTAAAGATGATCTGCAAAATTGTACAGGAAAGATTCTTCAAAACTTGTGCTGGAACCAGCCTCCCAGTAATTCATATACATTTTTAAACATCAAAACATTTCTAAAAACGTCTTAGGCCCTTAGGAGCTACTTGCTCAGGATGTTCTAAGTTGACTAAGGTAACACAGATGAAGCCTCAGACTGATGAGACTAGACTGCCTCAAGGTACTCAAACTGCTTCATGTGCAGTTAAGTAATGTATCGCTGCATGGCGGCTTCAACATAAGCATCAAAGTAGATATCCACACCCCACATCAGTTTCAAAATAGTCAAAATAATTTCAAACGTGCCCATGAGAACATCACTAAAAAGAGCAAATCTTTCATGAGGTACTTTAAACCCTTTATCAAACTTCTCACTGTTCACATGAAAGCAGTACAGCTTACCACTGCCACATTTGAAAGTAGCAGTTTAGTTGCCCATGTATTAGCAGGAGAGGAAAACTTAGTGTGGAAAGATGAGAGGGACTGACATACAGAGGGGGAAGGAGGGTGGTTGTCAGCTTGCAGTAATTGAGGCCCTCAGTAAGCGGCACAACAAAACTGCACAGCAATAGCTGTGTATTTTGTACCAAAAGCTGAATAAAAAGCTCAGCCTTGTTGCTATGATGCAAGCAGCCAGAGTCCTATCCCTACAGCTGCCTGGTGCAAAACAGACATAAACCAGCTCCAGCCTGTGTTACTGCAGTTGTAGCTCAAGCCCTTACACTGGCATCATCCTACCCTGCAAACGCTGTTGCTGAGCCAGGGGCAATACATGCAAACTAATTCTGTTGAGGCTGTGGCACCAAGCAAGGTCACATATGTCTCTTCTGTTCCTCAGGTTAGGGTGATAAAATAATGAAGATTCTAGGTCCCCTGGTATTAACATGACTATCCTAAAACTCAAACACACAAGGGTCAGCCTCAATTTTCTCCACATTAGACATGGTTTTAGAGAAGCATGGAATAGTTAGGGTTGGAAAGGACCTTAAGCTCATCCAGTTCCAACCTCCCTGCAATGGACAGGGACACCTCACCCTAGACCACGCTGTCCAAGGCCCTATCCAACCTGGCCTTGAACACTACCAGAGATGAAGCATTCACCATGTCTTTGGACAACCCATTCCAGGGCCTCACCACCCTCACAGTAAAGAACTTCTTCCTTAGATCTAACCTGAACTTCTCCTGTTTAAGTTTGAACCCATTACCCCTTGTCCTATATGCTTATTTCTTGTTGGTTTACAGGCTTATCTTTCTTTATATGTGTTTTGGAGCTCTTGACATTTTTCACACCTTGTAGGTAGCAACTGCAATAATGACTGCTTGGATATGCCCAGAATAGTACTCTCCTAGTCTGTAATACTCCCCAGAGATTTTATGTTTGGCCAATTCGTTTACATGAGGGAAAAATTCTTTACAAGGACGGTGGTAAAACACATGCACAGGTTGCCCAAAGAGGTGATTGATGCATCGTCTCTGGAGATATTCAAGGCCAGGCTGGATGTTGTTCTGGGCAACCTGATCTAGATGAATATTTCCCTGCTCATTGCAGGGGGGTTGGCCTAGATGGCCTTTGAAGGTCCCTTCTAACCCAAACTATCCTATGATTGCCAAAATATGAGAAAATTATACCTGATGGAAGAAAAAGATAATATACAAAAACTTGGTTAGCATTTAAGAGGGTTTACAGCCAGGGAATGGAAGGACAGCAGACAGAGGACTTGCACACAGTATTTTGCTAGACTTCAAAAAAAGAAAAAATCAGTGGGGGATTTATGAGAATAGGGGAAACAGAACCTGCGTAGGGATTTGCTAAGCAGTTCTTTGAAACTGCTTTTGACAAAATGAATGACAGTTTTGAAAAGCCCATTTTTTTAAGATTTTAATGCTACATCAAACATGTCCTGTTAGATCACATCACAACTGAGGCAAGCTAAAGGGATGTGTAGTGAAGAGAGATGTCAGCCCAGAAACTGTGTACGTTCATACACACATGCACAGTCTCTTAATCCTGCATTGCTCTCAATTCCACGTGAATAACCATGATTCACAAAACTTTACAGTGCCCACCTAATCTTAACTTAAATGCCTGTGGGTTACAAAAATGAGCTAATTGTTCATACTATTTTAAAGAATATATTTTTGCTCATTTGCTCAACACAGATGTTTTCCAGATTATGCCAAACATAAGCATGTAAATAGAAATGAGTGCAAGTAGGCATTAGGCATCTGAGCTCCAGGATATTTCCAGGCCGAAGGAATGGTGAGAGGCAAGGTACAGTATCTGTTCTGAATGCTCTGCTCACCCTTTAGCTGGAAAAAATGAAGTGAGACCAAAATAACATTACTTCTCATCACCTAGCAACACTCTTCTTGCTATAGGAACATAGCCAGTTATGAGAAAAAAACAAATTAAAGAGAGCAGAATGACGCTCTGCCCCAGACAGTCCAAAGCATATTGTAAGGTGACAGATACTGAGCAACATAATGCACAATTAGCCTAATAGCAGTTTTCAGAGGCTTGCAGTCTGTCATCTCTGCAGCCATACTCTGCAGAGTTCCTCCAACCGAACTATCTTAATGCCTTATGACAGCCCTGTAGCAATAAATCTTGTTCCTAAAAATAAACTACACATAATGTATCTTCCATTCTCTGGAAGTATGAATAATATTCAGAAGCCTCCAAACTGTTTTCCTAGAGATTCATTCACATTATTGTACAGGCTGCCAAAGGGAAGATCTACAAAGCAGGAAGAAATTGGAGATCACTGGGTCATCTTCCTGCTGTCAGACTTCAGAAAGGCATTATTACTTTTTTTTTTTTTTTTAAGTAGACTGATACAAAACTATTTGGTATAAGCTAGATTCAGCAGTAAGACATGAACAGCAAACACATAGCCAGCCACTTTAGCAATGATTCATTAAAATGCAACGTATTCCTTCTGGATCGTGATCTGTGACTGCAAAAATAGCAGTTAGGCTATCTTGTTTAACAAGATAACAATTTTAGAAGTTACATTACATGTCTGAAATCTACCTTTAATTTCACTAAAGGTTAAAAATCAAATTTCCAATTGAAAACTTTATGTCAATCATGTAACAGGCATATTGAGAGTATTACTGTGTATATTTATTTGCACAACATATAGATGTGTAGAGTGAACCTCAAAACGTAACAGCAGAATTTACTGAAATGTAAGTTTGGTTTAGGGAGAGGAAAGAACTTTTTAAAACATTTTAAGCTCCCAGAGGCATTAGTATCAAGTCTCTGCAGGAAGGTTCTCTACCTCTTTGAGTAGGTTATCTCACTAAACAAACCCCCTTTCCTACCACCTGTTTGAGATGAATTCTTGTGCTCACCTTCAACAATATTTCATTAAAGCCAATTCTAAACAATGAGAAAACTTAAAACCAGAAATACCCACCGAATCACAGGTTTTTCTGGATTTTTTTCACCAGTTTCTCTCCAGGCAGCCTGTACAACATCATGCAGTCTGCAGATGACTCCCTCTCTTTTTTCTCCCATTCCAGACTCTTGTGGAAGAGAAACTGCTACTGCCCTCAGCAGCTAATGGTATTTGATCTAAACACTGAGGTTCTGCATCCTTTGGACAGAATAATTGCACTGCAGAAATTGCAAACAGACACCAGCTTTATTTCCCTGTAATGATGGGGTTAGTTCTCAGGCTCGCAGGAGTTAAAGGTCACAGCTGTGGCCCCATGGTTAATGCAAGAGGAGGAAGGAAACCTCAGCATCCCACCTGCAAGCTGAAAACCACAGGAATGTGTTACCTTGGAAGAACTCTGATCTCCTGCTTACAGAAGGTAAGCTCCTGTTTAGCCCCAAGATCCTATCCAAATGAAAGGCAAACACCTCGCTGATGTCGAGGGGTCTTTTGACGATGCCACAGTGTCCCTGATTACAAGCAGCTCCTGTCGTGCTGGTACCTCCTGCAAATACTACCCGGACTGCTTTGTGAGAAGATACTCCTTGAATGCTTCCTATCCGAGAATCTGCTAGCATGCGCATGTTTAGGATGTCATCTTTGCTCAGCCAAGGGGGAGAGCTCTCACTGTAAATCCTGATATTGCTTTCCTCAGGCTGGGGTTGTGCCTTTATAGCTTCAGAATTCCCTCCAGGTCTCCAGTGACCCCTCTCCCTGATTGCCATTCCTTTATGCCTGTGTTCATCCTTGTGCTTTCCTGCTTCCAGGGCTATTGGTGCTCCCATTGTGCCAGCAGCATGCGTGGCCTTCCTTGGCTGTTGGGCAAAGGCCTCTTCCCGGCCAGTAAAAGTGGCTTTTGGAAAGTGCTGCCCATAGGACAAAGGAGTTGCATGTTTCTTCCTGCGTTTTGGCTTCACTGTGCCTCTGATGTTGGCAGGCTTGCTGCGCTTGGACCGCAAGGTGATATAAACTACATTGGGTGGCAGCAAGGTCCCATTGCCACCAAGCTGGGGTTCCTGGAAATTGGGCGGTGACAGGGTGCCATCCAGTGGGATGCCCAGAAAAGGAGTTTGGGCTGCATCTTGGAGACTTCTGGAACTGATCTTTTGGTGTCTTCCTTTGTGCTGGGGTAAAATGTGACCCACTTGACTGACAAGGAATCCCAAGTAGATCACACATGCAGTGCCCACTAGCAGGTTCCTCCTTGTCCTTGGGCGCCTGCAAGTCCAGAGTCTCAGCAACCGTGCAGGGCACGGGCAGCAAATAAACAAGTTTTTGATTTTACTTGGCTGATCGAAGGTGGTCATATCTCTAGTGAATCCACATGGTGAAAACAGCATAAAGTCTTCCATACATTCCAGTCAGAATGATGATGCATGATTTCCCTTCCCCAATTCCTATTTCTCCTTTTCAAAATAGCTTCCAGCATGGATGATGGACAGAAGCTACTGATATGCCTGGGAAAGAGTTTAGCACTAAGGATGCTGACACTCCACCTTCTCAAGCCACTGAATTCTTATCAGCCACCACAGGGGAAGTGACTGGCTTCAGAGAATGAATGGAGCTGGCTGCGTAAGCAAAGTTTACTGACTTGTAGCATAAAAGATCTGAACTACCTCCTTTGCAAACTGCAAAAAGAAAACAGCAGTATTTCATTACCCACACATGGCATCTGTGGTTCTGTATTTTTAAGAGACAGAAGTTTTAAATGAGACAGCATGCATCTAGAAATATGTCAGGATACATCTTTCACTTTCTCATTACAGTATAATTAAACACCAAAATCATTAAATAGAGGCTCAATTTGTAGTCTCAGCTAGCTGTTTTCAAGCATTAGAAGAAAAGCTTGTCAAACCCAGATTATCATCTTTTTCTTATAAGACAAAGCCTTCACTAAACCTCATGCTATGGAAATGCTGTAAATTATACAGTATTAACCACCAGTAACTGTAGTAGTTAAATATGTACATAGTAATTTAAAAACTCATTAGTAGTGCCAAATTTCCCTAGCTGAACATGAATATAGTTCACAAAATTCATAAACAATTCCAAATTCATTAAAGGTGAAAGATGCTTAATTCTCTTCGCTCTTGTGAAGCATAAACAGGATCTAGCTATAGTTTTTTCAAATAAAATTACAGGAACATATGTTCTTTCAAAGAAACAAAGGTAGAATAACTGCATGTTGTATATATAGGTATAAAAATATAAAATCTCTTACCTATTCAGCTTGACACATCCTTTGTTCTGGAAAACTCCTTAAGTTAATAAAAGTAACTTAGTAAAAGCCAGCGTTCTCAAAGTATTCTAGCACATATTTCAGTTTTAAGTATAGTTCTTATCTAGGTCTTTCATTGCTGCAAGCTACATACCTTTTGGAAGCTAACTGTACTGAGAGGTGGTTTGCATATGAACTGCTATAAACATACATGAACCCCGTGTTATTAAAAAAAAAAAAAAAAGCAACAAACAAAACCAAACTCCAGCAACTTCTATTTTCAATTCTGTAAAGTCCTGTGAAGTATGTGCCTTCCAGAAGTGCATTCCATCCATTTCTAACTCCTGAGGGCCCTCTAGTGCACTACACGCAAATGTACTGCAGAAATTCCCACTTCCCATGCTTGGTTGTTTTGGGTTTTTTTTTTCATTTAAAATAAATCCCCTGCCCCCTGAATTTTAGAACTGTTGGTAATCATATCTTCTTGTGACGAGAAATGAAAAATCGATAGTGGCTTTTAAAATGCTATTAAACATGCTATTAAGCGGCTCAGGAGTGCTTCCTATTTGTGCTTTCCAAAATGAGGCATAGCATACACATTACACAGCTGGAAAAGTTGAGGCAGAGAGAAGAGCTTGTATAGAGTTAAGCAGCGAGACACTGGCAAAGCTCAGACTTCTGCCTCCTTGCCTAGTCTTAGTGCAAAATAATATAATGTATATGTTCTCTGAAATTCAAGCTGAAAGAAAATATTCTCAGTTAATACTAAAGGGAATAGACAGTTAAAGAGTCGGTTCATGTTTTAGATGGGTCCAATCTGAATTTATAAAACTTTGTGATTGGAATTTTTCACTGGATATCATTTTCCTTTTAGTCTAAATATGTACTACAGAGTTCAGACTCCAGCAACTGAGCCTGTTACCAGGAAAAGAGCCTTCATATCTTTATGCTTTTTTCAAATCTGAGGAATAGAGATTGTAAGAAATCCCTCTGGCCACTTAAGTGGTTTGTTTGTTTTTTTCTTAGTTCAAATTTGAAGGGACATATCCC
Organism: Pezoporus wallicus; assembly: GCF_028554395.1. Taxonomy (NCBI): domain Eukaryota; kingdom Metazoa; phylum Chordata; class Aves; order Psittaciformes; family Psittacidae; genus Pezoporus; species Pezoporus wallicus. The sequence continues at coordinate 3,523,897 of NW_026640488.1, forward strand.
AAACAAAGATTAACTGAAAATGCTCCAGACAGGTGTTATCAATAAAGTCAGTAAAGAAAGATGTGGCTATTGCTGCTTAACATCTTTTATACTTTAAAGAACTTGCCAAAGTTGGACATTATTAGATCAGCCTTGGATGCTTGAGGGTCCCTTTGAAAGATGAAGGGTCATATTGAGAGATACCAAGTTTGCAGCCCAAACAACAGACACTGTACATGGCTCTCAGAGAGAACAGCCTTCTGCACCCTTTTTAATATCAGTGCAAAGTGAGTGCAAAATACCATCAAAATCACACGGCTAAACCCAAGGTAAAAACAGGTAACTGGGAATTGCAGCGTGAGAGCAGAATTTCATTCATTGCAAATGTTTACACATACTCATGAAGAAATTGTTTTTAAATGCCCAAGATAGGCTCCCCTCCTTTAAGGATCAATAATGATTTTGACAGTAAATAATTCAGCATGGAGTTTTTACTCCACTATATTTCTTCTAAGTGTCTTTGAATTGGCTAATTTTTTTATTTTACTTTGTATTGCTAATGGCACAGAGTTGCTCGAGTTGGAAATGTATCACGCTGCAATAGCTGTTCTCAAACATCGTCCTTGCATGTAGACTGCATCACGACCTGTCCATTAAAATCAAGCAGTTCCAAAACAGAGTCCATTCCTGTCACTAACAGCTTTCCTTTGCTATGACATTTTTCTTAAAATAAATTTTGGAACCTATATAATCTTTCTACTTCAACTCTTTAAGGATTACCTTTAAATTAGAGGAAATCACAATAGGATATGAAGAGATCTTATTCACTTCTCATTTGGTTTGTAGCCCTGAAATCAAAATGTGGTGTACCCACTGATGTACAGTGTTGAATGCCCAGCGGGGTTTTAGGCTTTCTAAGTGTGATAATGGCAATATTTCCATTATTTTTTCATGTTCAGAAGGGAGAATGCATTCCTTAAATGCTGCACCACTATATTGTCTGGAATGGATGGTGGTAGGAATTCAAAAAATAGAACTCAGTATCTTCTAATGTAGCAGATACTTGCCTCTAATTTGGGTTCTTTAAAAGATAACATATGAAGAGATGTTCCTTATTTCAGCTCTTGTGATGAACAGCTCCAGTGGTGTACAGCTCCAGTGTCCTACTAGTTTTTACAAAATAATTAAGGCTGGAATGGTTATAGACTTATTTGGAAACCAAACATTTCTTTGTTTTTCAGGAAAGACAATGTTTGTTGTTCAGGCGGGTAGTATTCTTTTTTCTGGAAACATTACTAACCCAATGCTGCAGCTGGGCACTAACGGGCATTACTAAGCTGAAAGGGTTTTTCCTCTGTGGTCAGAAATATTTAGGACCCTTTTTTTAAAGAACAGACTGAAGAACACTAGTTTTCTGACCAAATTCTGGCCTAGGTTATGGCACTTTCCCTATCTATATTTAAGCCTGTAATGTCAGTCAGATTCTATATTTATTCCTTGCTCTAAACTCTGTGTTATTGCCATCTGCATACATTAAACACAACTCATGTTATTTCTTTCTATACACATATTCTGTGCCCAGTGTTATCCTTTCCTTAGGTTAGGAACATGGGAATATCAAGTCCTGTGTTCCTAAGCATAAATCATCCTCCCCTGTGCAATCTTCCTATAGCCTTTCACCTTTGCATCCTTCTTAATCCTACCAAGTACAGCTTCTTACTTCTCGTTCTACTCCTTTTCTACAACTTTTTTCATTGGTGACCTTCCTTTAATCCAGACTAAGTACAACCTTTAGGGACAGTGAATACTATACCTGGAGAACTAAAGAAAAACAAAGAGAAAACAATTTATAACAACACAGGGATGCATTATTATCAATACAAAAAGCTACATAGTAGTATGTTGCTCTGCAAAATGCCAGAATGGTGTCAGTTTTTACAAGTATCAGGTTTGTATTTTAAATACATCTCCTATTTCTTCATCTAACCCTTCCCTCTTGCTCCACTCAGTCATTTCAGTTTTAAAAGATACAGGATTTAAAGATGCTTATTGTTTTCTTTTAGTTTTCCAAGATGTCTCTGTTTGGTTATTCCCACTGCAGTTATGTCTGCAGAAGTTGCTGGAATTCAGCAAAGAACAAAATATTGTTTGTGCTGGTTTGTAGAGCATTTTGCAATAAAAGACCCTCTTTAAGTGGACACTTGTTATATTCATAGAAGGCTCTGAAATATGAATGTGGCCATTTTTCATTTTAGTAAATACTGTGAATTCATGGTCCTCCTTTCCCACATAGTTTTCAACTCCAGTAACCTATGATTTCAATAAAACCAAACAGCACGAATGAGTCAGAATCTGCCCATATTTGAGGTGCTTCATTCGAAGTGTCACGTTAACTGTTGCGTTAATGACAAAAACAATGCTTCAAAACCAGCATGGTTTGAAGAAATTGCAAGGAATAGATGAACAGTGAGGAATAGATGAGCCTTAGTTCGAGTGGAGCAGAGTCAGTAACTAGAAGTCATTGCCAGTGACTCCTCTGAGATTCATTCTTCCAAATGATACCAGGGCAGGATTTTTGGAAAACGTTTTATTCAGTATCAGGATTCTTCAGAAGCCAAAGCTCATCGCCCCTCTTTGTCCCTGGACACCTGGAAGGATGTAGTTTCGGGTTAGGCTCCTTATTATGCATACTCTTGTTTTCTATGTGAAGCTAGTTCAATGTAAATAATTAATGTTTTACTAACATTTTCCTTTTTTTTTTTTCTGAATAAAATAATGTAACACAAAGACACACATTGCCTTTATAATAAAAAGTACTTCTTTCTTCCCAGCCTACATTTGTGATTATCATATGGGATTTTGTTCCTCTTGGATGCACTACAGCTAAATTGTTTCCATAGAGATATTCTGCAGTTCATCTCTCTAAATGTCACACGGGCAGGCATTTATATTAAAATGATTGATAAACGGTGCACTCTGTCTCAGCTTTACTGAATCCATGGGACTGAGAACTTACACTCTGGAGAAAAAAAACATATGTCATTATGGATAATGCGGATTTGATTTGCAAAAGATGAAGCGTTACTTTAGAAGGCTTGTGCTGTGCTCATAAGGAGATGAATTTGGGCTGCCATCTGGAAGCTGTACACCAAGAAGACAGAGAAATGTTTGCTTCCTGACTAAACATGCTGACTAATAGTCTGCGCTTTAACTGGTCTGGGCCAGATCCTTACAGGGAAATCTGCAAAAATCTCTTCTTGACATCATGCAAACCATGAAGGCAGCTCCCAGCGGGCGGGGAGGCCTCCCGGGGCGAGGGAGGAGCCGCAAGGCGGAGACCCGTCCCCCTCGGGCAGGAGTCCTGCCCTCAAAGTGTGCCCGTGGACTTCGGCCAAAGGCAGGGTGCATAGCACGGTACCAGCGACAGCGTGTGAAGTACGCAGGTGCACTTCCACTTAGCATAAAAAGCCATCTCATCGGCCGCGTTTCAGCTCGGGGAGGCGTAAAGAAGCTCTTAATCACGCCCTATTTGCCCAAATTTAACATTTCTCTTAGTGTTTCACCCTCCGCAAGACTGGCAGCCGGTGCCCCGGGAGAGCCCCTGCGCCCCGATGGGCTGCCGCAGGCCGGGATCGCCTCCGCGACGGCTGCCGGCGGGGTACCGGCGGACGAAACGGGCGCAGAAGCTCGCCTCGCCCTCCGCCGGCTCGCCTCCACCCGCTCCCGGCCCTGGGAGCGATGGGGAAGGGGCGGGCCGAGGCAAGGGGCGGTGCAGCGGGCGGTGAGGCCCGGGCGGGAGGCCGGTGCGCCGGGGGAGGCCTGTGGGTGACCTTGGCCGTAGCGCGGCGGGAGCTGGCACGGAGCTGGGTGGGCAGCAGCGGTGGCCGGGGTTTAGCGGCAGGCTCAGCCAAGGGAACAGGCGGTGCGGACCCATTGCTGGCCGCCTCCCCGCTGGCTGCGGGAGCGGAGCGCTGTGAGACAGGCCGCGGCGGCTAGGGAAAGGTGTCCGCATTGGGTGGGGGCTCTCGAGTTTTTTGTCGGGGCGCGCTACCGAGCAGTTGGCCTTCCGAGGACCTGGCGCTGCCTTAGCGGCGGCCTCGACCTGTCCCGCCTGTGTGTCCCGCTTGCAGCCTGGGCCTGCCCTGCTTAGCCAGCCCCCGGCGTGTTGACGTCTGTAGAAGCAATATTCGCTCGGCTGCGTGTTCTTCCTTGTTTCCTTTACTGAAAATACTGCCCAAAGAATGTCTCGCAAATGCATTCATCTTAGGAAAGAGAAGAAATGTTTCTTGAGCAGCTAGCAAGGGGTTGTGGTGTCACTTGAGGATGGCACTCTCTGCCATCTGGGACTGATGGAAGTCTGCTAAAATAAAGATGAAAGTATCCACCCATGATGGCAAATAGATGATAGGAGAAACATACAAATAAATAATGTGACACGCAGCCTCTAAAGATACCTTTCAATTCGTGTAAACAATTTCTTTAGTATCTTAACAACAGCTTGGATATGTTTTGAGGTGACAGTTCTCAAGGGCAGGCTTCTTGATTTCATGCTCGTCTGTGGAGATGGCAGCAATGTGTTGCTGTGAGTGTTGTAATTTGTTGTGTCTCTGTGCAAAGGGAGAAAATGGTGTCATATTTCTGAGGAAAGAGGGAAAATACAGAGCACAACCTTCCAGTAAGATAAACCAGTGAAGTTAGTAGTAGAAGGGCAGCATGTGCCAACCAAATTAGATTGTATTTCCTCTGCAGCTTGAATTGCCCTTCAGTAAGGGCTACCTAGCAAAAAGAACCCTTCAATAACAGCAGTAATTCCAGTTGTCTCTGCTTGAGTTGCAGATACAACCACTATGTTGTAGTATCTTAGCAGCTTGGGGAAGTGCTGCTGGTTTGGCATTTGGTAGCTTGTAGGCTTTGGAGTCATGTATGCTGCAAGTCTACCTGGCAGTAACATAGGATTGTAGAGAAGAGGCTTTTAATGACCTCTGAAGTTTTGTGATGTGCAAAGATTAGCAAAATAAAGTCAGCTTAATGCTGTATGCCAGAGTAATGCCAATTCCAGAGTAACTCAGCTTGAATGGGACCTCCGGAGTTCATCTGCTTCAACTCCATGCTCAGAGCAGTGCTATCAACAAAGTTAGAGCTGGTTGCTTCAGGCCTTGTCTGATTGAGCTGTCTCTTGAAGGCTTTAAAATGGAGTTGAAAGCCGTGTCTGAAATTTAGACAAATTTGGAGCTAAGTGCCCCAAAGTTTGGAAAGTTATAAACAGTCTGAATGAAGCATGCTCTTCCATAGTTAGCTGGAAGTTGTGTTTCCTTTCCGTTTTTGGTGTCATGATGTTGGGTCTCCAGTTGTGCAACAGTCTTCAGTGTGCACAATATAGCGAATTTTGGAAGATAAAGGGCAAGCAGAAAAATATATTGCCCCTCAGCATCCAGATTTTCTCTTAGTAAATACAGAACTGAAATACTTTAAAAGTAACATTTCTTTGTCATTAACAAAAATCAAAAAGGCTGATAAACGACTTTAAATTTGAAAGGTTCTTAGTATCTTGCCTGAATAGTGACTTACTTATTTAAAGGCCAAAGGACTGAGTCCTGTGTTCATAGAGATGCAGGGTAATCAGATTTATTTCTGTTCTTAACAGCATGAAGTTCTTCCCATACAAAACCCACGTTTTGTGCCTTACTTGTCCTCTAAATGAATTGAGTGTATTCACTCAGCGAAGCAAGGCTGATGGAATGAAGATAGCTGATGTAAACCATTATCTTTCTTAATCCATTCATGTAGTATCACTATGTTTCTTAGCCCATGAAGTCAGTCTTTGAAGAAATCCCAGCATTATTATTTGCACTGCTTAGTGTCTACAGGTCCTAGATAAAACATACTTTATAGAGGAGTCTTAAACACAGTGAAAACTTCCTGGAGAAGCTTATCCTCTAAGTAAGCAGGAAAGATGAAGCGAGAAGGAAAAAATGATAAGATAAATGAAAATACCTGTGCTGTTGTACTTTCCAGATGTGTCTTCTAGATGTAATCTTGTGTTTTTCTTAAGTACCCAAAAATATACTGACATCCTTTAAGAGGAAAAAATTATAGAAACTAAATGGTTATATTAGTTATGGGATTGAACTTTTCACCTGATAATGCAAATAAATAATTTCAGCTGACACTGATGGCCCTGTGTAAGCTGTAGATAAAAGCACAATGTCAGCAGATGCACTTCTCAGTGTCCTAAAGACTCCAGAGAAGGTAACACTGGAGGGTAAAGCAAGATGAAAGGATGTGCAGCAGCTCGTCTCTTCCTTTTGTGCAGAGAGTGTAGTCACAGCATCCTTTACAAGACTTGGCAAAATTTCTGCCATCCTATTTCAGGTTTTTTCCTCCAGACAGTAGCTAGTTCACCTACACTGGGGAATGTCAAACTACATTAAGATGCCATTTGAGTCAGTATAAATAGCATTACTTCAACAGTAGGATTGCATGTGTATCTCTATAAATATGCCCCTTTGTACTCACAGCATATTAAGTATGCTGCTGCCATTTGAAGGTAAATTTCCAAATGCTTTTCTTATATTTAGTCTTTTACGTGCATCTTAAGATTGTGTATGCAAAGATCATATTGTTACAGTTGTCCTTAGAGCCACTTTTTCTGTGAAAGTCACAATCTGTATCTGAAGTACGTGTGTAGTACTTCTGTTGAGTGTAACCTCAAGATGAGTCTCCCCTTCAAAGAAAAAGAGAGGTATAATGGGATTAAAAAAAGTCTTTGCCTTTCTTATTATAGTGATGTGAAATGAACTAAGAAACTTTAGAGGCAGTTTCTTCCTTTGTTACCCACAGAAAAAAATGAACCTTTATTCACATTTTGTATCAGCTAGAGCAATCCCTGTGGTTATCTTATGATCCTATATTAATCCTGCTGTGGCATCTATAGAATCTCTGTGCCAGTTCCTGACGCCCAGGGAGCAGGGCTGCATTTGCTCTAGCTTCTGCCAATTAAGATTTTGTCTCTAAACCCTGCTTTTTCACTCATCCCAGTGTGACCCCCCCACTTTGGCTACGGGAGTAAGGAATATTCTGGTACCGCATCTCACTAGAGTGTCAGGTCTCTCAAATTCAAGCCCTCATAACCTTTGAGTGCATCTGTACATTGGTATTGTGTGGTTTTAGACATGCTTTTCTGTGAAGCTTATTATGAAACACACAATAGTGATATATATCTGTGTGTGCATCTGTTCTTATGTTACTTCATTCATGGTTTATGGCAGCTTCCCGTGGGATTCTACAGTATACTTCCCTGTTCTGTCCAGCTTCTGAGAGATTGATAAGTAGGGTCCTTTAAGTTTCAGATTTCTGAACTAGGTTGGTATTATAGAGTAATAGAATGGTTTTGGTTGGAAGGGACCTTAAAGATCATTTAGTTCAGCCCTCCCTACCATGGGCAAGGACATCTTCTACTAGACCAGGTTGCTTAATACTCCACGTTTAATTCCACTCTCTGATTTCAGAATCTGCCAGGTTCCTCAGCAAGACAACTTCACAAAGAGGCACCTTCAGAGCAAAGATGAACACTGGAAAAACTTACAGTACCTTTAATGTCAGCCATGGAACGGATCTAGCTATTGGCTTTACCTCGTCCGCAGTAGCTGTCCTTCTATTTGGGACAAACTTTGTGCCTGTTAAGAAATTTGATACTGGTGATGGTAAGCTTACTTATATCCTTTTATTGGTTTTGGTATTTTGCCTAATAGCAATAATATTTTGCCAACAAATACAAGAGTTTCTATAGTTAGCTTTATAAACAACCTTAATGTTTTAGTTTTCTTTGCTATTATTATGGTATAAAACAATAGTGTATTGGTTTAGGATGTGGCAAATCTTTAGGAGAGCCTTTCTATGTGTTGTTACGCACTTCAAGAGTGATGATGTGTATTTCATGACTATTTAACAATGAAAATTTAAATTTTATTTTTTCTACCCTTGTGGGGGTTCTCAAATTAATATATTATTTATATTGTAAAAGTTGTTGAACTTCAGAGTATTGCCTTTCCACTGGGGACCTAACATAAAATCCATCAAAAATTGAAATTGCAGTTTGATCTGGTGAGTCAGTGAGAGGAAACAATCACTTCTATTTCCTAATTGGAATTTTTAACATTTTACTAGGTTTGTGTCATATTTACATGTTTGTGTGATGCATAGTCAATTAACAGATCCCTAGATGAATAAGTCTGCCATTGTGTTACTGCAATAATAGTATCTGCATTACAGGCAAGGCTAGACTTCAAAGCAAAAGTCTTTGCTCAGCTGGTATAAAATCAGCTGGTCTGCCTTGCTGACCCTTAGAGAGATTGGTCCAGAGTTTTTGTCATCCTCAGTGTCCTGGATTAGTGGAAGAGCCTGAGCCCTGAGCTTTGAAGGAGTTTTGTCCTGTGCAGTCATCTGTGTTACTTGCTACTAGGGTGGTGGAAGAAGTTTGCAGTAACTGAACACCTCTTTGTCAGAAACCTGTCAAAAGTGTTTGAGAATCAGGGTTTGTTTAAACTTTATGCATCAAAATACCTTTTGCAGCTGCATATAAAGAATGCATGGTAAGGAAAAGATTGACAGAATTATAACATCCAACCCTAAAATGTATCTTTTGAATATACTGTAACATGGTTCCCTGAAATTCACAAAGGAGGTGGGCGCCTTTCACATTTTTCTGTACTATTTTATCTAAAGCATAGAATGTTAAGAGATTCACACATGTAGTATTCTACAAGTTCTCTTTTGTGTGCATTTGATTTTTTCCATAGGCATGTTCTTCCAGTGGATTCTCTGTGCCTCTATATGGGTAGTTTCTTTGATGGTCAATTTAATCCAGAATTGCCCGCAGTTTTGGCCTCTGGCTATGGTTGGGGGTTTTGTGTGGGCTACAGGTAAGGATAAAGAAGTTCTGTTTCTTGAAACCCAAAGTAATCCTAACTCTTCATAAAAAAACAGTGATAAAAATTTGTCAATATATGTTAGGTAATAGTTACTTGGTAGCTGTTTGGCTTTTTAAAGTTTTTCTGCTACTGGAGCTGTATCCTTATAGAAAATATTATTTTATTATGCTTATTTTATACAGCAAATTCACAAAAAATAGCTTTTAAAATGGTATTGAGGAAAGAAACATGTTTGATATACTTATTTTTGTAAAACACTGTTTCCTACCACCTTTGGTTGCCTAAAATTCTTTGCCTTCTGAATAGTCACAGAATCTAAAGCAAAAATATACAAGATTACAGTCTAGTTTTTCACTAATTTGAATTTTGCTTTTTCTGTTTTAGGCAATGTTACAGTTGTCCCTATTGTTAAAACTATTGGTTTAGCTCTTGGTCTTTTGATATGGGCTTCTTTTAATTTGCTGACAGGTTGGGCAAGTTCAAGGTAAGTTAGTTTAAATCTCAAGTCATACATCATTAATATTGCCAGTTCATCGTTAATGACTGCAGTGAAAACACTGTCACCAATAAAGAGGATTTATCATACATGCATGATCTTTTTTTCATCTCAGTGGAAAGTACGCAGATTAATTATTTTATCCTTTTGTGTTTCCTCTGTCTTATTAGGAAGATGAATGCCCAGTGATGTTCACTAACATAATTGAGGGAATAAATAATGTATTTGTTAAATGTAAAACTAGTACACTGCTTGTATTTTTTGGTCTACAGCATGGACTGATAAAATAATTTAAATCAACTTCAATTTTTAAATAGATTTTTAAAAATCAATGTAAATTAAAGTTAGTTTAAAGTTTATTTTTGTAAAGTAGATGTAGCCAACAAGCCAGCTGAAGCACTGATCTGTTATTGAAAATATAAACTCAAGCAGAATTATTTATATGAGTAAAGATTTCCAAGACTGGGTTATACTTTAAGTATTTCTATTCAGTCAAGGCAACTAAGTGAAACTGATTAAGTGTTTCAGGTTTGGTTGGTTTGGAATTGACCCAGAAGAAGTATCAAGACCAATCTTAAATTATATTGGAGCTGGGCTTTCACTATTAAGGTAAAAATCTATTCTTATAATAAATACCTGTAATGTAAAATACATATTTAATAACCATGGGGACAATTTAACTAGAGGGTACCTGTTTTGAAGTATTTCTTGGAAACTAATTTACTGCAGAATTTATGAGCTATCCATACCTAGCTGGTCAGAATAGAAACATATATAATACCCAGCACAGTGGTGAAATGGTTGTTCATAAACACAGAAATATATTTTTATGCTGGTAGGCATGTTCAAGGCAAAGCAGTGATATGCTGATTATCTCCCTAGCAAAGTAGTTCAAATGGTTCACTTTCCCCAAATTTTGCAGGAGGGAACACTGACTAGAAGGATCTTGGTGAGGAAATTCCTCCGAGATTTCTGATCTGACTTCACTCAGGGGTACAAATCCTTCCCTCTGAACTGTAGAACATGTGACAGGACCCCTTCCCAGTTCCTTTAAGGTCCATGGAAAGGCAGAGGCTTTGTATTATTTCTTTTCCTTAATAGCTCCCTGTCTTGTAACTCTTAAACCACACTTACAGCAACACCCAAACAGTGTCTTCCTTTAGGATCTTCTGAAAGGCCTTCTACTCTTCTTTCTGTTTATATTATTTATACGAGTGCACTTTGGTCCAAACACGTAGGAAAGATGGTCTTTGATATGTAGTGGTGTTCTTGCTTTCTGACTGGGTGGCCAGGAAGGTCTTTTCAGGAACATAACGGTGGTCCTAAATCCAAGGGGCAATAGGCTTGCCATAAGCATGCTAAGCAGTAGCTGAATGTAATGCCTCTGGAAAAGAAGTGTGTTAAAAACATGGAGATGATGCAGCCATTCTTGATTGTTAGGAGAGAGCCAGTGCCTTAGATTAATGAATTTTGCTTCTGCTCTTCCTCTTTTCTAAGAGCCTGCAGCTATTTACCCATTACTGTTACATGTAGCATGTGATTTTGTGAGGTACTTAGAAAATAGTAGCAGTACTATTATTCCTGCCTGATGAGTTCATTCACCTCACCACCTGCTTCCTGCCTGTTTCTGAGATATCATGGAGAAGTGATCAACAGGGAAAAAGACGTTTTCCTGGCGAGCTACACAACACCTGTGTATGTTTCTCTGCAGAGTTCAAAAGCATGTATTTCATTTTAGCCTCCTGTGTGGAACCTGTATATGGTTTTCTAGTCTCTCTGGAGGAAGCTGACGTCTTTTTATACCTACCCTTATCCCTTTAGTAGGAGATGAATCATTCTTCAAAAGGAGACGTTCTGTTTACAGTTATGAGAAGGAATTCCTATATCATTAAAATATCTTTCATAAAAATAAAAAAAAAACCAAACAGATCCTGTGCGTTCTGATACACATATTTACCTGCAAGCAGTAAAGTTACCCTTTCTTCTTTATTTTATTCACTTAGTGCACTGGAGCGCAGCTGAGCAATACCTCTTCTCCTTCCACATATGCATGAGGCCCTGTAGGAGCAGTATTTCCTCACTCACATAGGACAGACGACTAAAAACTAACTTTTTTCCTTGAGCACAATGCCAGTGCTGTGCAGGTTTAAGCTGTTCCATACAGAATTTTCAGGCAGATGTTCCACTGCATGTGTGGTTTAGTACAAAAAGACAGTGTTAACTAAAGCAACATTGTTAATGTGGTTGTAACTACACACTGTAGAAAGGAGACATTTCAATTCTGTTATATAGAAGAGAGATCTGAGAAGTGGTACAAAGACTAATCTATTTACTTGCTTTCACTTAAGTTGCTTGTTAGACTGTTAAAAGCAATTGCATTTTTTAAATATATTGAAGTGACTCTAAGGCAATAATGAAAATAAAGTAGTATGCTTCCAAATACAGCTTTTGTCTCTGGACACTACTTGTTACATCCTTAGGAGCTGACCTGGTATTTACTGGCCTTTTTTTCTCTTCTAAGTGCTGTCATATTTCTTTTTATAAAAACTGAAGTCCAGAGTTCTTCAACTTCATTAGAAAGCACGCCTTTACTGAGAGAAAGTGTAAGTACTCTACAGTTGTTATTTTACATCAGTGGAAGTACATATCCATTTAAAAACAAAAGGCTTAATTTTAACCAGATTTGCTAGCATTTTATGGTAGACTACATAAAACTACATAATTATGCGTTGATTCCAGCCCTAACTATTCTATGATTAATTTGAAAATCTTGTATATACAACAAAATGTGATGAACAGAAAAGGTTTTTTCAAGCGTTTTTTCTCTGTTGTGAGGTGTAAATGACATAGAAGTCCCTTTTCATTAGGACAGACAGTATGTAAAAGACAGTGTGTTACTTTCCTATCTTAGAAGAGGAAGCAAGTTTAATTAAAACTATATAAATGGGAGGGTACTTAGATGAAAGGTAACAATGTATAACTGTTATCCACCAGATCTTTGCCATGTTACTGAGCCAGGAGAATTCTCAGCATCAGTTGTGGCACAGATTGGAGATCAATGAGGGGTGCCACATTGGAAACAGAAGGTAGAGAGCGATAGGCTCCTACTATCATTGTCCCTTCCTGTTGTAGGTCAGTACGCAGTTGCTACCCAAACAGAGTCCCTCCAAGTTTTCTGGCTGTGCTCAATGCTCATTAGAGGTTCAAGTCTACCAGACAAATCATAGAAGACAAGCCAATTACAGGATTAGAATAAAGCGATGTTGCAATTTCTTTATGCTGCAGACAGGCCTTAATTTCCCTGTTTGCAAATAGGCCCAATATTCTGACAGTAACACCAGAGCTATCAACAAAAGGCAAACCCACATTATAAATAAAATCTATAGAGTAAATCATTTATCAGATTTCAGAAAGTACAAGTTCTGAAGGTCAGATCTGTCCTCATACAGATTAAAACATAATGCTAGTGAGTGCTCTATTACGTAGTAAACCCAAAGTGCATATCCAAACTTGCAGACGTCAGCATAGGTAGATCTAATTATTAGTTGTTTTATTAAAAGAAAATTATTCTACTTTCTTCAGAGTACTTCTGTAAATTCCTTTTGATTCTGTTTTTATTAGAGAAAACTGTTCTGCTTAATACAATGTTTGAGATTATTTGTTTTAAACTAAATTTGTGTGAAAACTCTTGGGTTTTTGCAGTCCATTAATGTTTCTGAAGATACCTCTGATGATTCATGGGTGAACAGACTTTCTCCAGCAAAAAAGAGACTCATGTAAGTTATTAACAGTTTCTCTTACTGATACAGGCCAAGTAGCCAGAGAAAGTAACTGAACACAGCATTAAGAGCAAAATTTTCATCTTGTAGTTTTTCTAGTGCAGTCATGCACTAATAAATTACAGGTTTTAAGGTACTAGCATAGTGTGCGTACCTATATACAAATAGCTGCACAACTAATTAGGTTGTTTCCTTTGTACTGTTGAGTGTGCTTTACCTTACTAATTAAGTATTAGTTACTACTGTAAAAGAGCAAACATTTGGCAAAGTAAATATCAATAGCAACTAAGTAATAATCATAGAACTGTTTTTTATCACCTGCTTGATTAGCACTCCAGCACAGAAGGAGCCTATGCAAATATCATGATTCTGGGTGTGGTTTCCAAGTGAATACATCTGGAGAAGGCATGGTGGTGTGGTAGGGAGATATAAGTGCTTCAGGGTAGAAGCAGCAGCTAGCAAGAGGCCAGCATGGGAAATGGAAACAGTCAAGAATGCAATAATCTGGAGATTAAAGAGGCAGTGAATCTCAGGAGAGTTAAGAATATATAGACTGCAACAGTGAAGCTGGGGGTGGGAGCATTCTAATTTGTTTGTTTTCTCCTAGGTTTGCTTTCAGGAAATCCTAGTTAGTTCGTTTATCTTGTCATTAATCTATACTGCAGACTTTTGGGGCAGGAATTGTCTGTGTTACTTGGCAACAAAGCATTGGAAAACTAAGTTACTGTGTTGAACCATTTCTACACTAGAAAATAAAGCACGCTAAAATGTATTATTTTTATGGTGTTGCTAGCAATTTTCATATCATACACAGTCTTCAACAGCAATACTGGATTTGTCTTAAATGTGTTATGGACTTTTCTAATTAACACTTGGCTATTTTTTTTCTGAATTTTGCTCTTTTTAAAGAGGATGTAGCCTAGCTGTAGTAGCTGGAATACTCTACGGTTCCAGTTTTGTACCAGTACTTTACATCAAGGATCATGGAAGAAGAAATGAAACTGTATACGCAGGAGCAAGTCAATTTGGTAAAGGCTAATAGATTACTTCGACTTTATTTTGTCAGTCTCTTGTGTTCTCCTGCTTTTTCAAAGGCATAAAGTGAAATTCTTGAGAAGCTTGAAAATAGGCTGTACAGCATACCAGTTTTGCGCTGTTATATGTTGTCAGAATCATAGTACTAGCACTCTCTTTTTCTCAGAGGTTCATTGCACTGTTAAAAGAACAGTGAGAAACAGCCCAGAGGATACCATGCTTCACTCATAGCTATGTTCCAGAAGGTATTAAATACCAGCCATCTCAAAATGCAAAGTTTATATCCTGGAACATGAGGTAAACAAAGGCACAAGCTTTCCAGTTACCAAATTAGTACATCAGTAAAGGAAGAGAAGAGAGTTGATCATAACTCATGCGGAGAAGAGATATATAACAATATAAGTAATTAAAACCTTGTAGGTTTTGAAACAGAAACCTTTTTACATAAGCTTAATTGCCAATTTCAAACATTTCCACAAAATTTTTTTTCTTAAGATTTAGTGTATAGTCTTATCAGGTAATACCAGCTGCAGTTTAAGAGCAACATATTGCTGAGGAGTCATAATACTGCTGTTAAGAAATTGTTTGTTATGTCACATACAATTTCTCTTGAATACTGCAGCCTGTATATTCCCCAGCTAGACATAACAGATGTTAACATTACTATAGCTGCCTGTCCTGTTGAGAATTTACAGCTCCAAGGAGACAGCAATCACCTTGCTACATATAGAATAGTTTGGGTTGGAAGGGACCTTAAGGGTCATCTAGTTCCAACCCCCCTGCCATGGGCAGGAACCCCTTCCACTAGACCAGGTTGCTCAGAAACAATCTCTTTAACACATACGAAGTCCATAAAGGGTTATTGATTATAGTGATCAAAATTGTGATACATTCTTCAAGATGACAAAAGGACAAAATTGCCGTGTCTAGCTTCCACACTATGTGCAGTTGTCTTCCCTTAAATATACAGAAAAGAAGGCTGTATACAGGAGTACAAATGTAGATGGTCAGGAGAGGATGCAATTATGTAAAATCCCTCCCCCCAGTTTTCTAGCCTCACCAGAGGATTTTCATGAGGTTTTAATAAATTATTCAGTACTTTGACTAACAGAGTTCCAAAAATAACAAGTCACAGAAATATATAAAAGCCTGTAATAAATGCTAAGGTTAACACAGCAGTTAATTCGCATTTAATATATATGTAATTGACCACATCCATCCAGTCAGACTCGCAGCTATGTTGGTCACAATCACAACTGAATTTGAGTTGTTAGAAGTAGCACCATATGGGGTTTTTATCTATGTGAATGCTGTCAGTGAAATTAGTTAAAATTAATAACTGGTGGTTTAGACTAATGTAATTTCATGATTTCTCTTTTAGATTTGGATTATGTTTTTGCACACTTCAGTGGAATATTTCTTACAAGTACTGTCTACTTTTTGATTTACTGTGCAGTCAGGAAAAATAAACCTAATGTTTATCCCCAAGCCATTTTGCCAGGTATGACTGGTTTTCAAATTATAACTTAAGTTCAGTTACTTGTGACTGTTTTCAGTAATGAGTTTAAGCTATGTGTTGGAATTGTAGTTTGCCTTTCAAGTCTCTTCATTTGACCTTTGTCTCTTTTGAAAGATCACTCCTATTTGATTAATTAATTAAAGTTAGGAAACACTGATAAATTTTGTTCTAATCTGAAGCTGGAGCAAATGACATTGCAGATTTTCAAAAGCTGACTGCCAGAGTGTAGAGCACGTTGCCCAGAAATATGTGAACTTTAATTAATTTGATACTTCAGTTGATGTAGCTGATTTTGTCCCTTGAGCTTTGGTTTAGATTATCAGAGCCAGCTTGTTAAAGTAGTTAAAAAAAATACATACATGCGGTTTCTGTACTATGTTATAAATATAAATGTTCCATAAATTGCTGTCTGTACCTTGTTGTGGATGTTTTTGATTGGGATTTATTTTCCTAGGGTTTGTGTCTGGTGTGCTTTGGGCAGTAGCCAATTGCTGCTGGTTCATAGCCAATCACTATCTCAGTGCTGTGGTCAGCTTTCCAATAATTACTGCAGTAAGTATATAAAAAATAAAATCTGTGACTAGAATTAAAAGTGAAAGGTTTTTTTTCATCACATTTGCTAAATTAAGTTGAAATTATGACATGTCTAGAACATTTTAATAAAGAGCATACATTGCGTGTTCTGCTTGTCTGTGCCAGCCTTTGGGTTTTTAGGAACATATATGACTGTGACAAGCACCATCTTGGTCAGTGCCAAGCATTAAAAAACCCCAGAAGAATAGAAAGTGTGAGTCTTCAGGTTACATAAAAGTCAAAGCTGTGAAACCAGAACTATATCAATTCTAAATAGTAAACTGAAGTAATTTAATTTTATGCTTTCATCCCAAGAATTAATTTTGTTCTGGATGTTTTCATTTGTGATTTTTATCCTCTAGCAATCATTTTCCTTAATTAAGTCTGCTATTTTTTCTTTTTGCAGTTCTTGAACAAACAGAACAGATTATGTATTGCTGAAAATAATGTTCTTATGCAAATGAGGGAAAAAATAGGTTGGCCTGTTTTGTCTGTTTTAATCCTATGTATGATACTCTACCTTTAAAGTACTGTTAACATCCAGAGGTTGCATAAATTCCATCACTAGGTAACAATAAACTTTGTGTTTACTTTCTTGCCAGTCTACTAGATGGTGATGCAGAGATGGATAACTTCTGGCAAATGAGAGTTCATAAATATCAAAAACAAAGTTTACTGAACAGCAGTTATTTTGGAAGCAAACTAATGAAACATTAATGGGGATTAAGCTTTGCCTCAAGATGCAGTAAATCAGAATAAACTCTGCAGTATGCAATATAAAAAAGAGACTTGGGATCATTCTAATTAGAAATTGAAAGATTTATGGAAAGCAGCTTAAGTTAACTTAGTTATCAGCATGCCTAAAGGGCAAGCATATAAAATCATGAAATGAAAATTTAAGGACAGCACTGATGAGAAACTGCCTATCTGGATCACAGGTTCAGAACTGCTGCTTTCCTTCACCCTAGAGAGAATTTCAGACAGCTATTCATCACATGCCTGTAACAGTCTGTTTCATTTTAAAAATGCATTCCTCTTGCAACGTACATTATTTAGGAAATGAAATAACACCTTAGCTATTGTTCAAGTAATAGTTCGCAATTTCACTACGAAACAGCACCCACAAATACATTCAGCATGAGACGCTGTTTTCCTGCTGGCCTAAATCTGTGTCCTGTCAGCTGTACTGAAGACGGAGAGAAGATCACTTTCCAAACATCTGTCAAGTAGTTCTGAAAACAGCTCTAATGGGAAGCATTAATAGAGCCAGTTTTTGCTTCATGTTCAGATAACATTTTCTCATCAGTCATGAAAATTCCAGTCATTACTCCCACAGGGGGAAAACTATATTACCAGGAGTGCTTGGAAATTATCATTGCGTATCACTGTTCGCTGTTAGCTGGGAAATCTGTACAACAGTATCACAGATAATCAGTAGTTTTCCTGACCCATCTATCTGGCTGGCTTTGTGCTTTGTCCAGATGCCTGCTATACAGGAAACACATTTATGTTTCAGTCTCTTGATATCATAGTGTGTGATAAAATCAAACTTTGTCCAGCTAGTTACTCATGCTAATAAAGGAAATGTTAGGAATATTCATGGTACCTGCCAATAAACTTGAATGGCCCTCTGAAATGTGGTAACATTGTCAACTCTAGTTTGGACTTAAGTGTGTCATATTTGGAGCCTACTAAAAGAGTGTATAACAGCCAGTGCAGACTCTACAGCATAACTTAGAAAGAAATTGTGTCTTCTTGGAGGTGGGGGGAGGGGGAAATAAATGAAGTCTCTTGCCTCTTTAGCCCTTCTTGAAGATTTGACTCTTCATAAGGATGGCAGTGATATTTTTGCTTTTGCCATGAGCGCCATAATTATATGGAATGTAAAGGCCCGAATTTGTTATCCAGACACATTTCAACCCCCCTGAGAACAATAATGAGAAGATGGTGCTTTTCATGATGTTTTAATGTACAAATGGATCTTATTCTTTAGGGTCCTGGTCTTGTTGCTTCAATGTGGGGAGTCCTTGTATTTAAAGAAATTAAGGTAATCTTACTATGGCTCTTACCTAGTCTTTCATGCTTGTCTTTATCTCTAGGAACAGTATGAATTGGTATACACCTGTGTCTCTTAGATTTCTTCTCCTTACAAGTATTTCAGTATGAAGCTGAAAGTCATATTATGCAATATTAAGGTTTCCAAGAAAGCTGAAAAACTGGACAATCCTTACAGGACTGAAAATTTAAACTCCATTACTATATGAGTTGCAGTGAGAGTAAATGAAGAGTGTATCAGGGCCAGGAGGCAGGATGCCAAGCACAGCCTGAAAACAGTATTTATATGAGCTGGTTCTTTCAGTGGGGCAGGAGAATGAGCAGTTGTCCCAGTAATCACATAGACAAGTAGATTAGACTTTTCAAGTCAGGTTCACCAAAGAACTGAAAAATGAGGCGGAGGTTAGCTGGGATTGCAAATTACAGTATACTGTGGAGACCCTAAACCAATACAGCAGTGACTGCCTAGAAAAAGCTAATTTACTGGATGTTAACATACATGGCAGATACTATTTTTCTAGTGGAATATGAAGCATTGAATACTAGCAGTGTAATTCTCAGGTTCCCTTAGCTAATCTGTTCAGGATCCACAGGTACCTAATTTGCCATTGGAGATCATCTTTCCAAGTTTTTTTGGAGACACTAAAATACGTTAGGCATCCCTTCATCAGGAACTAGGAAGTTTCTTTTACTCCCCCAGTGCAGATTAATGTTGCACCACAATAAAAGACTATCATGTTCCTTATCTAAATGTCTGTGATGCACTAAATCTTTCATCTTTTCCATACAGTCTTAGAATAGTGTCTTCATAACTGCTTACTACTTAAAAATAATCTGAAAATAGACAAAGCCCTTTAAAAATACTTTTTAAAATTGCTGAATTAGTTTTGTATTTTACTTTAGTGTATGGCATCATAGATTACTTGTATTAAACTGTTTTGAACAGCAAATATATTACAAATTTATGAAATTAAATTAGTAATAAATTTACTATTTCATGTAATAAATTTATGAATTTTGTCATAAAATGAAACCCTGGTTATTTCTTTTACTTGTTTTTTTTTTTGTGAAGTTGTATCTAACAGCCTGATATTTTTCTTTTTCTCTCCCTTTGCTTATCCAGGGACTGAAAAACTACGTTTTACTCTCAGTAGCATTTTGCATTATTGTGGCTGGATCATTCTCCACAGCTTTTTCTAAAGTTTGAAAGGATCTTCTGGACCAGTAGAGGGTGCTGCTGTTTAATATACATAGAAAGACGGTATATAGCAATACATAATGATTTTCAAAATGAATGTCCAACATTAACTTACTTCAGGCAAGTGAAAAAGAAAACCTTTGCTCCCATTTGGCATGAATAACTGGAAATGTTTGCTTCTGCATTTCTTGGACCAGTAGCAATTTCAAAGGATTTTAATAAATAAAGCTAAATGATTTTATAGTTATTAACTTTTTTTTCCGGTTCACCTACCATGTAATCATAAGTTGCAGTTCACTGTTGTTTTGGTGGATAAATGGATTCTAATTCTTAGTCTGTAATTATGTATTTGCAAACTGGTTTGTTTTATTATAATGTCTGTCTTACTGATTTGAATATAAAATATATCTTGAAATATTCTTTATGGAACTGATACAAAGATATGAAGCATTTTTTAATTTAGAAGCATTATTCTTTAAATTCATCAATTTACATAAAGATGTTACTTCCAATCACTTCAGAATTTTGAAGGAAATACAGGAAAAAAAAGGTGCTGTAAAATAAATCACTTGTGTTTGCTGCTAAACTGTTTTGCTGCAAGAAATTATGTAGCAGTCAGGACCAGGGTACAAAGTTTGGGTTTATTTTGGTTGCAACTTGACATTACATTTCTGTGTTGAAATATTAATTATGCAGTCCAAATAACTTTGGGCATTTTGTGAATACTTACTTTTCTATGTAGCATATTGAAATCTTAAAAATTATGTATGGCAATATTTATTACATCAAAGCATCATGCTAAAACTAGCAAGTCTGCCCCATAAAGGAAATTCCCTATGAGGAATGTTGCATACACTGTTCCATGACAGCTACTGTTTAGTTTCTTACCCATGGCAGCTAAGATCATACATGCAAAGCATGTTGTGTGAACCTTCCCATAGTTTTTCCTTCAGTATATTAGACAACCCCAGCTCCTGCAGTCTTCCTTTGTTTGTAATGTGCTCATCATTTTTCTTGCTCTTTCCTGAACTCTTATATGTCTAGAAATATTAGACATGGCAGTCAGACTACAGTCTTAGAAATAAAACGAGCAGCAGCAGCAAGATTTTTCTGGTTTCATCCAATTTGCAAGCTCTGTTCATGGTTACACATCGTAGTATGATGCTGTCACAGCTTGGTATTGTTAACATGTTTGGTTTGTAATCATAATTTCTCCTTTCTCCCTTGCACTCTTTGTTGTCTACTATTTATCAGATTTTATCTCAGAACTGTTACTTAGCCTGATTTTTTCTGCTCTATAGTTATTCCTACCCACATGTCAGAGGTTGGCGTCTGATAGGTTTCTTCCCCCTTAAGGCATTTCTCTAGTTTTGCTCTGTATGTTAACCCTGTCCTCCAACAAGTTGGCAGCATTTTCCAGCCAGATGTCATCTAAAAATGTAGTAAACATACTCTCTAATTACTGTAAATAATTTATGAAAATGCTGCATGATACTGGCCTTCTCTTACTTTCTGATACCTAATGTAATACTTCTTTTCACTCTGTCAGGGAACAATTAACTGCTCCTTTGAGAACAATTTTCCTGTCTTGCAGTGGTTTTATTTACACTGCATTCTCCCAGCTTTTATGGAACAGTTGTTCAAGTCAAGATACATAAGATGTACTAACTTAATGCCTGATATCGGAAAGAAAACTAATTATTTTTCTTTCCAATATCCAGGTCAGACACAAGTTCTTCCTGGCAGATCCTTGACTGCTACTTGCCTAGCCCTTATTCTGTTGACTCAAATATGAGTAATTTGTTCCCATGTTTGTGAAATAACTTGAGTTAAATTGGATATTTATACTTCCCCTGGATCTGTTTCCCTTCTTCTTAAAGATTACAAGAACTTCTATATTCCTGCAATATCCTCCATGCCAGAAAATTGCTGATAAGCAAAGAATTGACAAAACCAAAATACAGTGTTCTCAGGCTCCTCTACTTTACAGGTACACTTTAATATGTCAGTTCTTATTCCTGTTTCACTGATTGCAGTTTGTTAACACTGACTGTGGTCTGTGTAAGACTGAAGGAACTGTAACTCACTGGTTTGCTAAAATAATTACAGTGCAATGCAGTATTTATAAAGATAGTGTGATTACAGCACCAGTCCACTTTGATACACCAGTCAATTGCTCAGCAAGGATCATCTGTTTAGTTTACTACGGTATGCAGGTCATCTTCCACATTTGGTTAAAGTCTGCAAGTACAGTCCACGCTATTCAATGAGGTATTCTCTCATGAGTTTATGGTAAGCAAATTACTAATGCCTTCATGTTGGAAGATGTTGAGCCAGAGCTCTCAGGGAGGAGTACCATGTTCGCATGGGCTCAGACAGTGAACTAGCCTGTTCATACTACCAGGGTAGAAAGCTAACTTTTAAGGAGCACCACAGGCTCCTTAGGCCACAGAGACCTTCAGAGCACCTTCAGTGGAGAACAGGAATAAGCAGAAACAAAAGGTCAGAGAATGAAAAGATACAAGAATGTATGGCACGAGTAATAACTGGGCTAAAGCATCAGAAAAACAAAGACGCCTTATCTAGTAGAGCAAAGCCCTGAAACTGAAGTAGGGGACCAGACAAAGCCAAGTGAAGATGTTACAAAGTTGGGTGTATCAGAGCAGAAATATATATGGTATCTTTTAGCTGTCTTCCACAGCTGGGCAAGACACAGTACTTACTGAAGAATCAGTGCAGAGTGGCTGTCATGCAATTGCTGATTGCTCTGTGTCCTGGTTTAAACCCTGTCAGGTAACTTGTTCACTCACTCCCAGTGAGTGGTGCCGAGCTGACAACAATCAAGGTCCGTGTCCGTCTCCCCCCACCCCACACCGGGGCTCTCCCCTTCCCCGCTCCCGGAGGAACGGGGAGGAGGATCGAGAGAGTGCAACTCCTACGGGTTGAGACAAGAACAGTCCAGCAACAAATCACCACTGCTACTATCAGCTAAAACAATGATAAGGGAAAATAACAAGAGAAGAGAATATGATACCACCGGCCAAGAAAACGAGTTCCACCCGGAAGCCTCTGTTCTTCCGGGTAACTCCCAGTTACCCCCCACCCTGGGCATGATGTGCTGTGGTATGGAATACCTCCCCGGCTAGCCCGGGTCAGGTGCCCCGTCTCTGCTTCCTCACAGCCTCCCCTCCTCCCTGGCAGAGCATGAGCCTCACAGAGTCCTTGGTCAGGGTAAACATCACTTAGCAACAACCGAAAACATCGGCTTCACCAACACTGTTCTCAAACTAGAAGTCAAAACACAGCACTGCACCAGTTAACACAAAGGAAAAACATGACTGCTACTGCTGAACCCAGGACACTCTGCAACAGCTGTGTTGGTAATCTGCATCTCCAGCTGTGTGAGGGATAAAGCAGGATCACTGAAGCCTAAATACTGTAGGATCTAGTTTATCCCTAACCTTGGTCAGCTGCTTCCCATGCTGTGATACAGGGAAGTGGGATAGGCTTTGTCTGCTATTGTAGTACCTTGAAGCTCTGGGTTTTTGGTGCTATTGGTATCCCAAGTGAATGCTTCTTGGGTTTTTCAGAATTTTAGTGCACAGTTTATAGTGGCAGGACAAGCAGGCTACTTGTGCTATAGTGAAAATGTTATGACAGGTTAGTAAGTAGAAAAAATTTTCCTGGCAGTACCTGGTTTTACTTCCCTCAGTTCAGATTCTGTCTTGCTTACTGCATTTGTTGTGGTTTGAGATAAATCTGAAAATGGACAATGAATCAGCTACACCCATTCCCTATTAAAGGAGTGGCTCTGTCACACAGAATCATAGAATAGTTAGGGTTGGAAAGGACCTTAAGGTCATCAAGTTCCAGCCCCCCTGCCATGGGCAGGGACACCTCACACTAAACCATATCACCCAAGGCTTCGTCCAACCTGGTCTTGAACACTGCCAGGGATGGAGCATTCACAACCTCCCTGGGCAACCTATTCCAGTGCCTCACCACCCTAACAGGAAAGAGCTTCCTCCTTATATCCAATCTAAACTTCCCCTGTAAATTTTCACCCATTACCCCTTGTCCTGTCACTATAGTCCCTAATGAAGAGTCCCTCCCCAGCATCCCTATAGGCCCCCTTCAGATACTGGAAGGCTGCTATGAGGTCTCCACGTAGCCTTCTCTTCTCCAGGCTGAACAGCCCCAACTTTCTCAGCCTATCTTCATATGGGAGGTGCTCCAGTCCCCTGATCATCCTCGTGGTCCTCCTCTGGACTTGTTCCAACAGTTCCATGTCCTTTTTATGTTGAGGACACCAGAACTGCACACAATACTCCAGATGAGGTCTCACAAGAGCAGAGTAGAGGAGCAGGATCACCTCCTTCGACCTGCTGGTCACGCTCCTTTTAATGCAGCCCAGGATACGGTTGGCTTTCTGGGCTGCGAGCGCACACTGCTGGCTCATGTTCATTTTCTCATCAACCAACACCCTAAAGTCCTTCTCTGCAGGGCTGCTCTGAATCTTCTTTGCCCAACCTGTAGCTGTGCCTGGGATTTCTCTGACCCAGGTGTAGGACCTTGCACTTGTCATGGTTAAACTTCATGAGGTTGGCATCAGCCCACCTCACAAGTGTGTCAAGGTCCCTCTGGATGGCATTCCTTCTCTCCAGGGTATCAACCAAACCACACAGCTTGGTGTCATCAGCAAACTTGCTGAGAGCGCACTCAATCCCACTGTCCATGTCAGCGATGAAGATGTTGAACAAGACCGGTCCCAACACTGATCCCTGAGGGACACCACTCGTTACTGGTCTCCAGCTGGACATTGAGCCATTGACCACAACTCTGTGTGCGGCCATCCAGCCAGTTCTTTATCCACCGAGTGGTCCATCCATCAAATTGGTGTCTCTCCAATTTAGAGACAAGGATGTCGTGTGGGACAGTGTCGAACGCTTTGCACAAGTCCAGGTAGATGACATCAACTGCTCTATCCCTGTCCATCAGTTCTGTAGCCCCATCATAGAAGGCCACCAAATTGGTCAGGTAGGATTTCCCCTTAGTGAAGCCATGCTGGCTGTCACCAAGCACCTTGTTGTTTTTCATGTGCCTTAGCATGCCTTCCAGGAGAATCTGCTCCAAGATCTTGCCAGGCACAGAGGTGAGACTAACTGCTCTGTAATTCCCCGGGTCATCCATTTCCCCTTCTTGAAAATGGGGGTTATATTTCCCTTTTTCCAGTCATCGGGAACTTCACCTGACTGCCATGATTTCTCAAATATAATGGCCAGTGGCTTAGCAACTTCATTTGCCAGCTCCTTCAGGAGCCATGGATGGATTTCATCAGGTCCCATGGACTTGTGCACATTCAGATTTTTAAGATGGTCTCGAACCATATCCTCTCCTACAGTGGGCCCAAGGTCTTCATTCTCACAGTCGCTGCATCTGCCTTCCAAGACTTGGGTGGTTTGGTCAGAGCCTTTGCCAGTGAAGACCAAGGCAAAGAAGTCATTCAGAACCTCAACCTTCTCAAAATCCAGGGTAGCCAGTTCTACTGATAGCTTCCTGAGGGGGCCTACATTCTCCCTAGTGTGTTTTTTATTTGCTATGTACCTGTAGAATCCCTTCCTGTTATCCCTAGCCAAGTTTAATTCTAACTGAGCCTTAGCTTTCCTAACCTGGTCCCTAGCTTCCCAGACAACATCCCTGTACTCTTCCCAGACCCCCTGTCCTTGCTTCCACTTATTATAAGCCTCTTTTTTCATTTGAATTTTCCTCAGCAGCTCCTTATCCATCCAAGGAGGTCTCCTGGCCCTCCTGCTGCACTTCCTTCTAGTTGGGATGCAACACTCCTGAACTTGGAGCAGGTGATCCTTGAATATCAACCAACAGTCTTGGGCCCCCCTGCCCTCTAGGGCTATATCCCATGCAACCTTACTAAGCAGGTTCCTGAAGAGGCCAAAGTCTGCTCTCTTGAAGTCCAGGGCAGTGAGCTTGCTGCACGCTCTTTTCACTGTCCTGAGGATCTCAAATTCGAGCATCTTGTGATCGTTGCATCCAAGGCTGCCCTGGAGCGTCACATTTCCAACAAGCCCTTCCCTGTTGGTGAGCACGAGGTCAAGCATGGCACCTCTCCTTGTCAGCTCCTCTATTACTTGCAGAAGGAAGTTGTCTTCCACACAATCAAGGAACCTCCTGAAAAAGTGAAGTTGATCTCTTACTTGGCAGTAGAGTTACATCTATGTTTCAGGCTTAAACTGTTTCATATGCTTCAGTTTGCTTTATCTGAAGAGTCTTTTCTAATATTATCTTGAGCTTCTACTGTCTGTCTTGAGGGATGCTCCTAAATTAATGGCTGTTATGGCCCTGATATGATTACATATCATATCATATATATGATTGAATCTTCCATGATGGGAGCACATTTACCTTTCCTGGTTTCTTTACAATGTCATTGGCTTTCTGAAATAAATCAGAACACTGAACTCCTGACCATAGCAATTGCCACGTGAATGTACGTATTTTGATGCAGTTCTCCAGTCTATATTGTAAAGACACCAGATGTGCAAACTCAATTGCTGAATGCTAATTAAAATTCTTGTTTGTGAAGGCTCAAGTATGACTTGTATTAAATGCTTTCTTAGATAGCTGCTAGGAAAAATCTCAAGACAAATCCTATCAGATTTGTCTTGAGTACAGAAAAAAAAAAAACCAACAAAAACAAAGCCACCTCTTGCAGCTCTTTTCTGTAAAAAAAAACATTGTGGTAATTCATCAGGATCTATGGTTTATATGTATTTCATGTTCAATATGTATTTATTCCAAAATATTTTCTCATTATGTTCATTTGGCATATATTGAATAACTATTCCACTTCTGAGATTTTCTTATTCTTGAAGTTTTGAGTCTGAAGTTACACTGGTACTTCTTTCATGTTAAAATGCTGGCTTAACAGATATCTGTTTATAGAGCTGTTTATACAAAACCGTCTGGAAGCCACTGAGTTTAGTTTGAGAAAAATCTACAGCTAATAAGTTATCATGGCTCTGTTTATATCAGTGTGTTTTTGCATCAGTGTAAGAAGTGACCAGAATAATTCTTTTTTTTCTGGGGGGGAGAAGGTGCAGGAAAGGGGGTTAATTCTTTTTGTATCTATAACTGAAGGAAAAAACAAATGCAGGACTAAGGTGAAAGAATCACATTTCTTGGAGAAAATTATACTTTCGGATATTTGATTGTGCTTGTTTAAAGACAGCTAAGAACATATTTGAGCTTGCTTAAGATTTTTTTTTTCTGACAGTACTTAGAGGCAAACTACCTTTAAAATAGAGGTAGCCTGGGAATTTCTAAGTAAGATTTTTGTGCAGTGTTGGGAACTAGGGAACTGTCACCTTTTCTAGATATCCTTTACCTGCTTATTATCAGTTAATTTTCTGAGGTTCACTCAGGGCCCTTCTCCCACATTTTTATTCCTTCATGTTCTTAATAAAAAATATTTTTATTTGGAAAAATAATTGAAATGCATTCGTTCATGTATCTTCAAATGTAAACAGTGAAAACTGGCTTCTTTTAATCCCTATAGAAAGTTTTATATTTTACCTATAATATAATGTTCTTCCTTAACTGATACTCAACGTTGATTAAATGCTTGCTCAGCAGTCTGACCTGATCCGTGAGCTTTCTTGCATCTGGCATGAAAATAAAATGACAGCCAAGATGATGCATGATAGCAATTACTGTCTTTTTTGTCTTTTATTTATTTTTATACTTACCTTGCTTTCAAATAGAAGGCCAAAGTTTAATATCTATTCCATAATTCCTGAATGCCCAATGGATTCCATTCTCCTTTAGCTGTATATAGTGCTGATAGATAGTGATGGTATATTTTAGCTGATACACTTGAGGTGATGGTTCTTACATTTTTCATGGTTATCAAAAATATTTTTTTTAAATCTATGATATATTTTTTCTTTAATATAAACATCAAACAGTTCTTGTGCCTCTTACTGTACCAAAGGACCTGCCTGATAGTCTAACCCGAGAGAGGGAGTAAGACTCAAAGGAAACAGAAAGTGCATTTGTCCTGCTAGTATCAATGATTGAGGCAGTTGGACACCACTGCGCATTTTCAGATTGTGTAAGTAGCTCCTAATGATCTTAGGTTTTGGTATTTCTACAGGAACCCATGCATTAGTGACATACATTACACATGGATATAGATTAGTTGTTTCCCATATCCTAGCATTTTCATGCAGTGGATCTTCTAAAAACATTTCCTGTAGAACTAGAAGACAAACCACACAGTCCCCAGGGCCAAAGCATGGAAGGGGTGGGGATAGAGAGGATCTTCACCTCACTAGTTAATGAAATGGAGGAACTGGTGGCAGTAATGTTCCAGTACTATTTGGTCTGCTGCAGTGAGGGAAATAACCGTGTCCCACTACTCCAAACTGCTCTGAGGCCATAGGCAAGCTTCAAAGGACATTATTTATTGTTACCATTCGTGGACCAGAGAAAAGAATACAGCCTCTAACTTGATGAGCCATTTTTGCTTTTCCTCATTTGCAGATGGAGACTGGGGAGACGAGCATTGTTCAGAAGCTGCAGAATGATAGATGCTCCCCACCTGTATTTACACATCTGAGCTTTGATCCTAGCTGAGGAAGAGCCCCAAGAATGCAAAGCTTACAGGCTTTTCACAGATCCGTCTTAGCAGAAGGGCTGATCCAGTACTTAACTGGATGTTTCACATGAAGCAATACCTTGACTCTGCAGTTCATTTTCCAATTGATTTTGCGTACAACCGAAAGCTTGGAGCTTGTTGTATTAAACCATACCATGGCTTGTGTTCCTTGAAGCATACTGTGCTCATCAAGTTCAAAGGAAATAGTTTAGACTCTTGGCTTGTTGTTAGTGCTCCAGATGTACTTGCAGGGAGCATGCATAACCTCATCTTCAACTTCTGCTTCAGATGTTTGTGTCTAGCATTTTTAAGTGAAGTAGTTGAAATTTAGTTCATAGGAGATGCTACAAATCCATACAAAGGCTCCTATTTCTAGCTAACTAAAGCTGTATGTGATTAAAAAATGTTATTTGAATATTTTTAGAGGTTGGCAGCATTTCATATTATGCAATGTTTATAATAGGAGAAACAAGATATTTTTTAAAACTTGTGACTCTAGCAATGTGCATTGTATTTTCTTGGCTTTCAAGAAGCTAGTTACCACAAACCTTTCTTCTTGCACTCTTCTAACTTTGCAGATATTGAAGTAAAAGGCTTGCCTTTTTTAATTTTTCACTGATTACACTTACTATAGTTTAGTGCCTGATATATTCTTAACTTAGCAACAATCCATTCAATGAAGCAATAGTGAATTTCACAAAAAGGAGGATAAGCTGAACTACATACATGTATTCATGCATGTACGATCTTATGTCTTTGGTGATATCAAACCATGCTATTTTTTAGCAGATCATACCTTTTGTTTTGAATTACTTTTATTCAGCAATTGCCAGTCTTGCTGCATCGCCTGCATCTCCTTTGTTTAAGGGAAATAGCGGTACGTACCATCAAGATGGGCTGATTCAGTAAGAGACTTCTGCCACTGAATCAGGATTTCACTTGTGTTTCTCATAAAGTGTGTCACATTAATTTAAGATGCTGCCACTGTCCGACTGTTTGCTACTAACAGACACCTCAGAGCAAAAGCAGTGGATAAGATTATGAGGGGTTTTTGTGTACTTATGGGCAAAAAATCAGGTAGATTAAGTTGCTGTGAAAAGGTCACCTAACACAATTCTGGGAGCTGTGAACGGCACCTTAGTTTAACCCATTAAGAAGAGTATGCCTTTGCTACTTCTTATCTGATTGTTGTGACAGAACTGCTGTTCGCTAAAACATTTCTCTCTTTTTGTTTTCCTTTGGTGAGAAGATTTTGCTTTACTTTTTACCTGAAGATAAACTCTTTGCAAACATCTCTAAATTTACTATGCCCTGCTCAGCTTGCAAATGTACTAGCTGCTTGTCCTATTTAGCATAGTTTCCTTGCCTTTATAGATAGTATCTTGAATTTATTAGAAATTCAAAATCTTGGTTGCTGTAAACACAATTTTGCATATGACTTTTTTTCTTTATTGGCTATGCCTTAGACAATATTTAATATGCAATGGCATACTGCTGCTTAGGGCTGCTTAAGGATGTGATGTGTAAAGTTTGGTGGTCTCATTCCATCAGTGTGGTAACTGGAGCTGAAAATGCAAGAAAATATCTCTTCACTGAGCCTTCATGAAATATGCCCTGACCAGGATTTGGAGAACTCTTAACATTTCTTTCATAAGGGAGAACCAAAGCAACATGATTGGACTCCAGCAAATATATCTTTGTTCAGCTAGAATACGTAAAGAGCTGCTAAACCATGAAACTGCTTCTGAAAATTTAAAACTAAGAAAATGCCTCAGCAAAACTATCCTCTCTGTCTTACATTAACTTGTTATGTCTTTGTATGTGTTGCTCGAAGCATTACCTTTTGGATTAATGACAACTTGCTGACAGAAAATTATTGAGTATCAAACCTTAAGGCTGCCATGAAAGCATTGCAAAGAATGTCACAGATCCAAGTGACTGAGTTGTGTGTATATAAAGGTGTTATGTATCAATGTCTGTGTATAGACATACAGAGATATACTCTAAATTAGATGCTCATGATTAAGAAAGATCTGGGAATTGTTACAAGAAGCTGTCTGAAAATGTCAACACGGTCATTAGAAGCAGTTGAAAAAATGTTAGAGTGTTCAAAGTTACCAAGCAGTAAATGGAGAAATGTCACTATGCCAGCGTACAGCTTCAGTCCACTGATCTCCAAAATTCATGTATAATAGATTTTTAAAAGTCTTAAAAATACAGCATAGTCTTCCCTTGTACACAATAATTTCGTATGAGGACTCCTCAGCCTGAATTATAGAACCAAAATGTGAAACTAAATGCTAATACTTTAATAATATGAAATACGTAAGTAAGGAATGATTAGTCACTATAGGTTATGATGTAAGAACAATTGAACACACTGGAAAGTTATTAGATGAGGTTTGAAATACTAAGGAAAATTACTTTTTCAGAGAAAGTATCTGCATTTTGAAACTTATTCTCTGAAGATGTAGTATACATTAGTATTATAAATAAATCTATGACTACAGCTGATCAGAGTGGACCTCTGTCTCAAGCCTTAAAGCCACCCTAATAGAAACTTTTTAGGCCCAGTCATAATCACTCAAAGACTAATATCTGCAGACTGCAGCTACTCCACTACATATACAGAACACTTCATATTGATTTCATTAAGACAGTCATATCTTTAATATAAAGGTAAGATCCTACAAGGTCCTACACCTGGGTCAGAGAAATCCCAGGCACAGCTACAGGTTGGGCAGAGAAGAGATTCAGAGCAGCCCTGTGGAGAAGGACTTTGGGGTGTTGGTTGATGAGAAAATGAACATGAGCCAGCAGTGTGCGCTCGCAGCCCAGAAAGCCAACCGTATCCTGGGCTGCATTAAAAGGAGCGTGACCAGCAGGTCGAAGGAGGTGATCCTGCCCCTCTACTCTGCTCTCGTGAGACCTCACTTGGAGTATTGTGTGCAGTTCTGGGGTCCTCAACAGAAAAAGGACATGGAACTGTTGGAACAAGTCCAGAGGAGGGCCACGAGGATGATCAGGGGACTGGAGCACCTCCTGTATGAAGATAGGCTGAGAAAGTGGGGGCTGTTAAGGCTGGAGAAGAGAAGGCTGCGTGGAGACCTCATAGCAGCCTTCCAGTATCTGAAGGGAGCCTATAGGGATGCTGGGGAGGGATTCTTCATCAGGGACTGTTGTGACAGGACAAGGGGTAATGGGTGAAAACTTGAACAGGGGAAGTTTAGGTTGGATATAAGGAGGAAATTCTTTCCTGTTAGGGTGGTGAGGCACTGGAATGGGTTGCCCAGGGAGGTTGTGAATGCTCCATCCCTGGCAGTGTTCAAGACCGGGTTGGACAGAGCCTTGGTTGACATGATTTAGTGTGAGGTGTCCCTGCCCATGGCAGGGGGGCTGGAACTAGATGACCTTAAGGTCCTTTCCAACCCTAACTATTCTACGATTCTATGATTCTAAGATATCTTTGTACTTTACTTACTTATAAATACTTATCTGTATAATTTAAAATCTGTTTCTGTTGACCGAGAACATTAAATTTAAAGTAATTTTTTACTAAAAACTCTTAAATATCCATTCTGACACAGAACCTCATACAACCAGAGACTGATTCTAACAGATGTGTGTAACTCAGACTGTACCGTGCCTAATAAAAGTTACACTGTTTGATGACATTGCATCTGATGTGGCTTCTGTCCTGCTTCTTTGCTGTGCAGTAAGAAGTTCCTCCATGGAATCCACATGTGATCTCGTGGCACAAGTGAAGATCACTTTTGATTGTGGTAATTGTATGTTTTCTGCAACTGCTGCCAAAATGTGTTACAATGGTTTGCGTTAATTGTGATGGTAAGCACGAGGAAGAGTATAAATCAAAAGGCAAAACTCCAGAAGGCAATAAATCAGAAAATACGAAAGAGAAATTATTAAGAAAAACAGAAGGAACAAGCTAGTAGAAATGTGATGAGAAATATAAGCAGATCATTCATGTAGGACTTCAAGTAGAAGGACAATGAGCCTTTAATTAAGATATGGGAGACAGGCAAGTAATTCATGAAGTATGGATGAGAGATCAGGCCAAGAGGAAGATGTTAATATTTTCAGTACACTTGTAGTAATAAAATTAAAAAGCAACAAAGTTACAATATCAGTTTCTGATTACCCAAGGTGAAGGAATGTTCAGCATATCAGCTTGAACCTGACACGTTGAATTGATTAGGCTTCTAATTTAGGAATTGTGTAACTTTATCATAACTGGGCTCAGATAGCAGCTCTGAATCTGTCTCTTCTAGCCTTACACAGTGAAGTACAGGATGCTGAAAAGAGAAGAACCTTTGTGCATTTTTGCTATCTGAGAACGCTTTCAGACATTGTGATGTGTCACCAGCATAATTTATTTTCCTATTTACTAAAGTAATAATTCCATTATTTATCCTTGTGTCTATTCTGGGGGAAAAAAAAAAAGAAAAAAAAAAGGGAAGAAAATGGACTTGGCACAAATTTCTATTGTGCTTTAGAATCTTCATTTAGAAATCTGTGGGCACTAAGGCTGGCTAATGGTGTTTGACCCTGTTAGAGAAAGGACACAGCAGAAAAGAAAAATAGTGGTTTAGTCCTCTTATGCCTACGTGAATGACTATTAGAAGCAAAATTAATTGGTTTGGAAAACATGTTCTTGTATGCAACAGAAAATAGTAATTTGAAGATTCTTTTCCTGGTACAGTTCTTAACAAATAGTACTGAACTGATCCATATACCATCAATTATTGCTAAGGCATATCTCATGCAGCTCTCCTAACATTATGAGAAAAAAAGAAAAAGTAGTTATGGGGGAGAAAACACTTCTGTTCCTGGTGCTGTGATCTCAACTGCTCCTTTTATAAAGGTAGAGAAAGCTGTGCATGAGGAAAGTTAAAGAACTGTCCTGTTTGCCAACTTACTTTATCTTTTAACTCAGGCTCTACTACTTCTGTATAAATTCTGTGCTTCTGTACCTGCTGAAGCCATTCTCAGATTTTTAAATATCTAAGTCCAGGCCCGTAGTCAGTTCCTGGAAACAGCAGGAACATGCCTGTGGACCACGCTGGTGCCCGAAGGAAGGGATTAGCTTTTTTTCCAGAATTTTGCCTTCCACTTTAAAATAAGATTTAAAAGCATGTCCTTCAGCTGGAGAAGTTTCACAAGAGGAGCCCTGATCTGAATAAGCTGTGTGACAGGCACACCAGTAGAGGAAATTGCAGCCTTTTGACAGTCTGTCCACAGAGACATTAATAGGGGAGACTAAGGTGTGCCAGTCTTGACAGGGGAGAGAGTCAGATGGACAAAATGTATATACCTGACCAGCTCCTGCAGGGTCAACTGGACTGTGGGAAAAGGAAAAAATATCTTCTAAGAAAGGATGCGTTCAAAGCAACTTGACTGACAAGAAGTGAGAGCTCAGTGATTTTTAATAATAACTGTGGTTTGGTCAGAAAAGATAAAAACTCTCTCTCAGTAGTAGAGCTGCTTTAAATTATTAGGTAAAATATTCTTAATTGTGTCCATGGCAGGGGGGTTGGAGCTAGATGATCTTAACGGTTCTTTCCAACCCAAACCATTCTGTGATTCTATGATTTAATTAGAGCAACAGTGTTTCTGTGGATGGGGACAGAAAGAGATGCTGGCCTGGGAATGGGCAGCTATGAACACTTCTCAGAGCATCCATTCAGAAAAGGTCAAGCCTCAGTGGGCCCTGTGTCTCCTGGTGGTCGGTTTCCGTGTTTCTCTGTGGTTACCACAACAACATAATTGTTTTGTTGTGGTTCACTAGGGAAACAGGTGACTTGCTCTCAGTAAATCCCAGTTATTCAACTTTTATTCTTTTATGTGTTAACATCCTCTCTTTCTTTTGATTATTTGAATGCTTTTGAAATTAAATTGAAGAAATAAACATTCAATGCACATTTTGGTTTAATTGTGCAGTGGAATACAGTAAGCAAGAACCCCAAAAATGCATGTCAGACAACATCTTTGGATTACTCTTCAAGAATATGAAGGAAATTCCCACCTCATAATTATTATAGGTTATTTGCAACAGTTATTTTCAGATCTTTATTATGCAAAGTAGAGGCTTATCCTTTTTATGTTGGTAATATATCCTGAAGATGAACTTTTTTTCTATTCTACCACTATGTATTTCCCTCCTCTCTTTTTCTAATAATTTCTTCAGGCCTTTGCTTTCTATGGTATTAGTTCTAATTTTTTAGCCTCTGAAGTTCAGAGCTGTCATAAACCTCTAGATATCTCTACTCTTTCTTACCTGGAAGGTCAAGTTAGTATGCTAACAGCATGCCGATTGTCCACTCAAGCAAGAGGAGCTCAAATGAACCATATGTTAAATCTCATCTACTGATCTACATGTGGCACTATACAGACACAGATATCGAACAAACCCATCTGATTTTAAATTGTAATCATCAGGAAAAAAGTGTTCCTTATACCATCTCGCTTTTTACAGTTAGTATTGCTCAGTATACAAGAGTTAAATAATTTCTGCTATGAAAAGCAATAAGAATGAAAAGACTTCTGAATAAAATCTTCATATTATTTTAGCAAAAATCTCAGAAACTAGTGATTTCTATAGCATGCTTAGACTTTGGGATCATTTTATGTCTTTTTTTCTTCTTTCCTCTCCTTGCTTTTTTACAGTGCCAGCAAATGTTGGCACAGGCATTTTTCCCAATCACTGCAACCTACTTCAGTTTAACACTTCTCCTTTATTGACAGGTTAATAGAACAGCCTTATACTGGTGTGGGGTGCAAAACATTGCGGTCCTTCTCCGATTGAATTATGCCAGCAGAAGTCCTTAAAATTGAAAAGCTGGACCAGCAAAACTGTGTTTTTCTCAGCAGAGCTTATGTAACCCATTTACCACATCGGTGCAGTGTAACAGCTTTAAAACACCTTCATGTATACCAAGAGTGTTTTGCTACTACAGTACCCAACTATGCTGGTGTGGTAAAGCACTACTAAAATTGAATACATTTGAGAACACAAATGCATACTATCTCTCAACCTTAAAAAGCCCTATACGGACAGAACAATACACGCCATCATGAGCGACTTAAGCAAGAGCCATGTTTCCCCAGGTCTTTTTTCTATTTGTTGTCCTCATTTTAGCTCCCAGAATTTATATTTATGGTAGTTCCCTACTAACATTATTGTTGTTATTGCTGTTGTTATTTATATTCATGGTCGTATTTTGAAGGCAAATTTGTTTCTCTAGAGGAGATTTCTGTCAAAGAGATTTTGTCAACAGAAGGACTAGCTGCTTTTTCTTCATGCTTTGAAACAAAGTCAGCTTTGAAAAAGTCTTATCACCCTACTTAAGATAATGTTGCAGACTGTTAAATCGCAATCTGATTTCACAAAGAAGGTTAATTAATCTTCCAATGCATATTTAATCCCACATCCTATGCATTTCAGCACAGCTCAAGCATTAAGTACATTAGTCATTACTTTTCAGTAAAAGGTGAAATGAACAACATATAAGATTTGAGAAATATAAATTTTAATCAAAAGTACATTAAAAATATATCATTTGGGATCTGCAAGGCTGAACCTCCAGATGACTGGCTTCATTACAGCATTGCTGAATGTTATTATTACTTGACAGCTGGTCTGTATCTGATATGAATGAGTCGCAGCTCATGTCAAGCTACTCTACCTAGTAATTGCCGCCAACTGCCACAAATCTGAAATTTACTTTGGTGATTCAGTCCACAGAACAAAGATCAAATTAAAGGCAGAAAGGCAAGACAAGTAGGCAGGACAGTGCGTGCTGTCTTTCCCTGTGATGCATTTTCTCTTTCAGAGCCAGTAACTCAGATTATTTTTAATTTTTTAGTTGAAAATTCACACAGAATTTTTTTCAGGGAACTTTGAAAACTCTTCAGCAGAAGGAGGGTAGATTTAGATCAGACATTAGGAAGAAGTTCTTTACTATGAGATGGTGAGGCACTGGCACAGGTTGCCCAGAGAAGCTGTGGCTGTCCCATCCCTACAAGTGTTCAAGGCCAGGTTGGAAGGGACTTTGAGTGATCTGGTCTAGTGGGAGGTGTCCATGCCTGTGGCAGAGGAGAAGGAACTAGATGAGCTTTAAGGTGCCTTCCAACCCTAACCTATCCATTCCATTCTATCTCTATTCAATTCAGTTCAGCAAAGTACATTGTATTTGATGTCCATTACTGATATATCCATTTATTTAATCCCTTTGCTTTAAACAGAGATATTTCTACTAATGCTTGTCCTTTTGTTGCACCTTATCATCTTTATGCTATTTTAAAGAGATAATATCAGTGTGTTTTTTTTAAAAAGAACCAATTTATAAACCCAGGGTTTGGCTAGAGCAACTGTTAAAAAGCCTATGTCTGGTTTTAAAAGTAAGTTGCAAAGTACTTTCTTTCTCTTTGCCATCTTTTTTAAAGTGTAGCAATTTTCTCTGCCACTTTAACTAATAACAGGAGTTTTTGCTTTTCAGCCTGATGACCTCCTTTATGAAAAGTCTGCTTTCAACTACTCCTTATTTTAGTGAAATAACCTCCCAACATTTTTCACAGTAACATGCTGTGATGTAATTCCTTTTGGATTATGATTACTGCGAGAAACTATGAACAAAAAATGTCTCACAAGCAAAGCAGTAACTAAGCACGTTTTCTTTGTACAAATATAGTATATTTCAAAATGTTTGTGTGTGAAAGTTTTCCTTTAATAAGCATTGTACTACAAATGTATGACGTTGCTGGAAGATGTGCTTGTCCTGAGAACCAGGAAAATATTTAAATTCACCATTTCTTAACACAGTTAATCCTTAACATATGAGAGAAATGAGCTCTCTCCATTGCCAGCTGGAAAAGATTTAATTAGATTAGCAGCCACCTGTAGAGCCAATTAGGCTATTAGTGGTAAATAAGGCACCTGACAAACACAAGGTTTCTTTCTTCTCAAGATTTTATTTATGGTGTAGTGCTGTGTTTAGGAAGATTGTTATTCACAAGCGCCCATTAAAACAGGTTCTTTAGGTTCAGTTCTTGGAGATTCCACAAAGCTATCTGATGATTGGTAAGTATTACTTAGAAGATAATAGCAATGATCTGGGTTATATTGCACCAGTCCTTTCTTTTTAGTTGGAAGACTGAGGTATTTTAGTAGTGATACCATGTCTAAAATACTGCTGAGAACCTTCTGTGTTTTACATATATCTTGTGAAGAAGCTGACAGCTGTCTGTATACCTACAATAAACAAACTCAATGAATTCCCTTACTGACTTCTTACCGTTGCTTCAGGAAGAAATCAGATCTTTCAGGGTACACTCTGAGAATGCTTTTAGTTATTAAAGCTACTTAAGTGGGAAAAGGAGCTGCTGTTACATATTTATGACGTTCTCTTAAAAATAAAGAGAAAGATGAAAGCAAGAAAACCCCTTATCTTTTACTAGAAGAGAATTAGGTTATAAATTATGAATTATAAAGCCACTCTAAACCATGAAGCTTGTGAGTCTGCTGAATTTATAGGGACAATCCTCGGAAAGATATAATGGAAGAAAAGCTCGACACAAAGAGGATGGCCTTTGAGAAGGATGAATTAAACCGAAGTTACAGAAAACATTTCTGGTTTCAGTCCATGCTGTTTATTTAAGAGGATATATTTGTCACTCAACATGATTTTTTTTTTTGCAGAATGCTCCTTCACAGTTTTAAAAAGCAGGGACTGCTACTAGGCAGAACCAATGTGCTCCTTGTCACAACATTTCCTAATATAGAGCCTTCATTTCATTTCTTTGCTTTCTGTCTAATCATGAAATTTCAAATGGAAGTACTATAAAATCTAGATTTTAAATGCTAACAGCTTTTGTAACTACTGAGATCACAGTATCAAATAATTTGAGCAGATGCACTAGGTTGTATACATAAATCTTGGGCATTACAAACTCTTTTGGAAATGTTTGTTTATGTGCTATGGAAAGTTTTCTTGGCCCTTGTTCTAAAATACCTGGTGCTGTTCTCAGATGGGCAAGTGTGAATTTGATAAGATAGTGGTATAATTTAATTAGGTATTGATTTGCATGATCATATCTTATGGTCACTTGGCAGCATTCCTTCTTGGAAGCAATTTAACCTGCTTGATAAATTCTGTTCTCTATCATTGCTTGAAAATCTATTCTGCAAAAACATTCAGCTTTCCAAAGTTTAATTGGGGATGAGTCACAAAGCATCCAAATCTTCCTTTGCTCCTATTGGAACACTATCCACCAGGTGTAATTGAATTTTTTGCATGTGAATCTTCTTGTGGCACAAGAAACAAATCCCTAGGATCAAGAGGGAACTCAGGCAGCATTAGTGCGGAAAGAATAGTTTAAAGTTGACTCTGAGAAGGTAACCTCTAAAGTTGCATAAGAATTTTTACTGCAGCAATAAAATCCTCTGTAAGTGGAATTTGCTAAGCACAGAGGTGTTCAACATCTGGCAGAATTAGACCTTATGTTTATGATCTATTTTTATTTTTACAGGGTAAAGGGACATTTTTGTTTACAAATCAAAAGCTGGTTGCATCTAGAGGAGGTAAGTATGACTTCAAAACCCAGTGTGATCCGCTTTGGCAACTAATGGGAGTCACATAAGAATTTTTTTTCTAGGAGTTGGATGTTATGTTGGATTTTTCTTGTGCATTTCAACTGTACATTTATTAACCTTACAGTATCATCCCACAGTCCTCAGCTGGAAGCTCTTCTGGCACTCTGTGGCTGTGTTCAGGAATTGCCTGATAGTACTGAAGTTAGGCTCAACTGAATGGAATAACTAGTTGTTACTATTGTTTGATTCAGGATAAAAGGCTTAGAAAGAATTAGAAAGGCATCAACACTCTACAGTGTTTAGTCAGTTTTTATGGGTATCTTTAGTTGCTGTAGGACTGTATGGGATAATTTAAAGAACAGCTAATTGGTGTGCTTAATCTGAGAGAGCACTTAGTTTCAGCTATACAGTCCTGGCAAAATGAAAGGTGGAAAGGAAAACAGAAGTTGTGCGTAAAATTAACAGTGAATAAAGAAAACTTTGAACAAATATGAAAAATTGAATGTTATATTTGCATAGTTATAAAGCTACTTATTCTCACCTCTGTATTGTATTTATGTCTATTAAACTGCATAAAAGCAATCAAGTCTCAGCAGTTGCAGTGTAACATCACTCAAGGTTTTTAAACAGTTACAATGGAAATACTGGTGCCAACACAGCCATGATGTAAACATTGCCTGTGAGGGTAACCACAGGCTTCCTCTTCCATTGTTTAGTTCTAGCATACAGGCCTATTTTTCAACAACATCAGTGTTGCTCTGCCAGACAATCAGTCAAATATTTCCTTTGCAAAAGCATTTTCATTCTGTCCCTCCTCCTGTTATCGAGTGAATAAACAAGTTTATCTTGTTTGGAGAGAATGAAGGTGCATTCTGTTCTGCTGGTTACCAAGAAATAAGGTACGGAAGAATCCTTCAATCATCCCCTTTTTGGATGCAAGCCCAGGAATATGAGAACTGATCCTCGAGCACTGGTTAGATCTCTGCCCTCTGTAGTACTTGAAAGTCAAGGTACCATTTCAGCCAACGGCTGTTACTCTAAGACCATACTTTGAATGAATAAGAGGATAAAACACCCCTGCTTCCATCCTGTGTACTGGCTGGAATATCGGCCTGGACTAAGCTGTTGCTATGCAATAAGGAGATCGTAGGTTAATGTCAGATACAAATTCTGGTATCCATGCATCTAAGGCAATATTTTTACCTGTGTGTTTATACATGTATGAAAGAGCCAACATCAAGAAGTTATTTTTATCCTTTCTAAACTCTTGATAACACTACAGATAGAAGACTATAGTAGTACTATGCAAAGAAAAGTACCAGACTCCAAACTTTTTTTCTATATTTTATGCTTTTTGCATTTCCAAATCACAGCACACACTAATATGAATCTATGAGTTCTTAGGCAAAAGTAATCTAATAACATCTTGCTATCTTGCACAGCTATCTATATAACTTCTCTTTTTGATGCCAAATGTTTTAATACAGGCTGAGATTAGCAATTGCAAAGTGTGCAGCCTCATCCACTGCCCACCAAATCCTGACATAAGAGTTTAGTTCCATAGGCAACACAAACAATGCACACTTACTTGCTCTATGATTCTCTGTAGATAAAGTAGAAAAAGTAAATAATTTTATTAATATCTGCCTAAAAGCTGTGCATAAAGGTGTCATTATTTAAGAATTCTGTGTTGCTCAGGGCATTTAAGTGTGGGAACTTTTTTTAATCACTGATCTCAGCCTTTTTAATCAGTCTCAAGTGATTCAAATTACTCCTACTGGAATTATACATAGGAGAGAGCACTTCAGATTTTCAAGGATGCACTCCAGACCATAGGGTCTATACAAGTGCTTCTCAAAAGGCCACCTGGCTCTTTTTTAAGTGTAATAAATATTCAGTTGCTAACAAAATGTTACTTGGAGCTTGCTCTTCCTCTGTGCTAGGTCGTCTCTAGCTGAAGGGTGTCAGCTTAACATCAACCAACAGTGTACTCTCCTTGTAGTGCAGTTAGTAAAATGGTCTCCCTGCAAGGAAAAACAAAAAGGCAAGACTCACTGAGATCTTTTCCGCTCCCAGAACTTTTTGCTCAGCTTTGCCACAGAAATAAATCAGAAGTGTGCTGTTCCCAGTGACCAGTGGGTATTCTAAAGTACCTGTAGAAACTTGGAGGTCTAGCTGGGACGTCAGTGATGTAGATAGATCTTGTATTTTGCTGTAGCCAGTAGTGAAACTCCTGTACTTTCAGTATTGGAAGATTTGGGTCATTTTGGCAGATTTTGACTTGGTCAAAATACATCTTTAACTCAATATATTTCAACATAGTGGCCAATAAAGTTACATGGCTAACTGATATAATGTGAAAAAGCTGTGTTGACCCTGACCTTGATCATAATTCTAATCCAATTCATTCTAGTTCAGGAATTGTGTAAGTCCTTGAGCTATGTGAAGTTATTCTTCACCTCTCTCAGGTGAAATTAGTACACATTTCTTTCAAACTTAAGGCTTTTTTCAGGTTTCCAGATCCTCAATAATTATTGGCAAGAATGGGAAAAATCAAAAAGGCCATGCATTAAAATAGAAGACTGGAACTCCAGTTAAATTTCTACTGATTTGCTTTATGATCCATACGGTATGAATACTGCAACAGATAATGGAGCAAATTTTGTCAGTTCTTTTTCACATCTGCTTTTGCTTACCTTTGCCTATAAGCTTTTCACTACATTATGGAGCACCTCTGAAAAGCACTTTGTAGTTCAATTACACATCCTTCAGATATGTTACTTGGAAAGTTTTGTTGGTATGCAAATTCTGGCCTTCCATAGAGGGAATAAGAAAGATGCAAATTTTAAAATAGCATATATAATGAGAAAACAAATTCTTAATCAGCAGTTTAGTACATCAGAGAAATGTTTACTAGGCTAATGATCCAAATAAAGCTCATTCAGGACATGCAGGTGCTCAACCAAAGCATAGTTTCACATTTTGTCAATATATGCTAAATTCAACCGTTATTAAAGAGCACAGTCTTTAACTGATACCTAACCATTCATGTAAAACAAGAAAATATTTTCTTGCTTTCAAGAAACATAACTGAACTTGCCAGATAGGTAAGCTAAGCAGATCCACGTCTGAGCTAAGCTGCTGGATCTTGTGTCTTATCTAATGCTGGAACTGATCCAGTGCTATTTGCGCAACTTTTGATTTACCAGTTATTCCATAAGGGTATAAGCATTCTACAAGATAGTTTCTACAGAGAAGATATGTTCATTGTTGCCAAAAAACCATCAATAAAGTAGGATTAAAACTTTAATACTCTAGTAGAGTATTAAATGCTTTAGCCTTCTCTTCATTCTGTATGTATGATACTAACAAAGACATCTGGTTTAGGAGATGAGCCCTTAATGCAAGTCTTATTTTTGGTGCAGAGTTAGAATATTGATTGCTTTCCTGGTTTGAGGACTAGAGAAGGATCTTTTTAGAAATAGTCTGAGAAAACAGTAAAGATGTATAAAACAAAAAGAAACACACAACCAGAGTTACCTACCGAGTATATTGATGGCTAATTAACTAACAAATGCATTATTTTAAATCTTTCCTCTGATACATCTAAGTTAGCCCCTTCTGCTTCAAGAAAATGTGGATGTCACTGTTTGATATCACAGAGGAGAGAATATTGGCACCAGTGTAGTGGAGGATAAGGGTGAAAACAAAACCTAAGTTTGTGTATGTCTTGGGGTGTATTCCAGTCTGCGCAGGTTCTCTGCTGAGTGGGTCATTTTTGCATTTTGGTGTTTCCCTGAAGTGCATTTAAGAATGTCCTTAGCGTCCATCATGTGACTATTTAAACATCTCTTCTGAGGAAAGAACAATGCGTTTTAGTTTAGTGGTTTGTGCTTAGGAGTTCTGGTTTTAGGCATTTGGTTTGTTGTTGATTTGGTTTTCTTTTTTGGGGGAAGATGATTTCCTTTACCATCTTTGTCATCTTTCTATTTTTTTTTTTTTTTGACACGTTTAGACATGCATCTGTTGGGCAAACACATTTTTCCTTCTTGTGAGTGGCTTTGCAACATAGAAATCAAGTGTAATCTAGTGGTTAAAGGGCAGGGGTATAGAAAGGAGGAAAAATAGAATAGCTGAAATCCTGTTAATC
Organism: Pezoporus wallicus; assembly: GCF_028554395.1. Lineage (NCBI taxonomy): Eukaryota > Metazoa > Chordata > Aves > Psittaciformes > Psittacidae > Pezoporus > Pezoporus wallicus. The sequence continues at coordinate 3,566,894 of NW_026640488.1, forward strand.
TCCTCCTTTTCGATTAGACCCGCTCTAATATAGCGTGAGCATGCTAGAGAAGCAGATCAAAGAAATAAGCCTTCCATCGTAACAGAAATTGATAATGGCTTGATACATCTTTCTTTCCCAGAGGGGATACTTCCTTCTTCAGAACTTCTGAAATTGGATCCCTCATTCTATCGCCATTATGATTTCTCTGGTGCTTTGCATGAAGGTTTTATTTCTTTAATTTTATGGAAGCCTTTGGAATATATTTTTTCAGGAATGTTTTTTACCTGCCATCTTTCTCTACTTGTGTATGTAACTTCCTCTGGCATTGCTGAGGTAGAAATCTGAGTGTTTGCATAAATGAAGCTGAGTTTAGTTTCAAAATATATAATCTAACAAACTTTCAAGTGATAAATATTTAAATTAATTAAAATAATTCAGCATTAAATATCCCCCTGTTTTAAATAAAGCTGCACTGATGTTGCTTTGCAAACCTCTTTCCTTTGGTTGATAGGTTTTGAGGTGTTTTGTGCATTTCTTTTGGATAATTCAGGGTTACTTTTTCCATTATATAAAGTAAATTGCTGATGTCTTTTCTCCCACTTGACAATGAAGCAACATGGTTGGTTTCCTTACTTTTTATGTTTAAACAGCAAAATCTCTACTTACAATCACAGCTCTAAATGAATCAGCAGTAACTGGAAGTATACAATTTTAACAGTGAATGTAAAATATAAGGAAACTCAAGCACATACGTTATAAAATGCACTAAGTGTGATGGAAGAAGTGTAGTCACCGAGATTCCTCATATAAATCAGCATAACTTCATTATTTGCAACAATGCTGGATAAGCCCAGCTCATCTCATAGTATGAGCTCTAAAATATTTGTTGAGAGTACACTTTGGCAGCTGTTGGATCGATGTTCTCAGAATGTATTTTCTAATGTGAGAAGAGAGAAACACTGCTTTACACAGGTGTTGATATGTACCCTTTAATGAAAGGAAAACACAATATTCTGAAGGGAGCCTATAGGGATGCTGGGGAGGAACTGTTCATTAGGGACTGTAGTGATAGGGCAAGGGGTAATGGGTTAAAACTTAAACAGGGGAAGTTTAGGTTGGATATAAGGAGGAAATTCTTTCCTGTTAGGGTGGTGAGGCACTGGAATGGCTTGCCCAGGGAGGTTGTGAATGCTCCATCCCTGGCAGTGTTCAAGACCAGGTTGGACGAGGCCTTGGGTGATATGGTTTAGTGTGAGGTGTCCCTGCCCATGGCAGGGGGGTTGGAACTTGATGATCTTAAGGTCCTTTCCAACCCTAACGATTCTATGATTCTCTTAGACTGAGATTTCTAGGAGATATTATACCTGAATAACTAAAGGGAGTGAGAGGGAGGCATCCACATTGTAAGCAAACCTGTATTCTGAAAGGCTTTGTTACTGCTAATCTGATGAGAAATGTAAATTATAATGTCCCAGAATTGATTTCTAAATTATATGAATGTCAGCATATAAATATGCAGCTTTGTTGGTCTTAAGGGTTTGGCTGCACAGGCTAAATTGATTTTTGCAAACACAACAATAAAATGTAAAAATTCTGAGGGAGGCCTTGCAATACCTAGAAGACACCTTAATGCTTGTTTGTTTGTTTTTCCTGGGACTATAAAATTTTACTGTTTGCAAGAGAATTTTGGTAGATAAATAACTGACCATCATCAGATTCACACAGGAGAGAAACTACAGATTTTTTCCCTTCTTTGATCTGAAGGCTGGCTTAAGTCTGCTCAGATCCCATCTCACTTCAGTTCATTTGATGACTGTTTTCAGCAAGCCCCTTCTGAAGCTGAGGGCAGGTACAAGTCAGTGATATGGTCATATCACTCTCTACAAGTCAGATTTGGAAGGTCACGGCATAACACTGACTGTGCTGGCTGCCTTCTTCCTTAGGAGTCTTCTAAACTGTGGAAAAAATAGGCAGAATAAACAATCTTATGTTTTCCACCTGCCAGTACATAGATAATTAATCTTAGAAAAAATTGTCTGTGATCTGAAATATATGTTGTGGAGAAAACTGGAGAGGGACTTTTTACAGAGACATGTAGTGATAGGGGAAAGGGGAATGGCTTTAAACTGGAAGAGGGCAGATTTAGATTAGATATTAGGAAGAAGAGTTTTACTGTGATAGTGGTGATGCACTGGCACAGGTTGCCCAGAGAAACTGTGGCTGCCCCATCCCTGGCAGTGCTCAAGGCCAGACTGGACAGAGATTTGGGCAACCTGGTATAGTGGAAGGTGTCCCTGCCCATGGCAGGGGGCTGGAACTGGATGATCCTTAAGGTCACTTTCAACACAAACCTTTCTATGATTGTATGCAATTCTTTTCAGTCCATGGACCATTTCAAAAGCATCTGTAACATAACTGCTTGATAGCAGGCTTATATTTTCTGTAAATGATTTACACCTTCTCTAGTTAGTACTCCACAAATCAAAAACAGTTGTACACTTCTATAGAGAGGTTTTGGGACGTGCGGAAGGGGAAACCTGCAGCACAAAGCTGTTGTTCACACATGACTTGGGCTGCAGATACATGAACAGATGCGCTATTCTGAACGGTTATGGCAGAACAGTTTGAAAAAATAACCTAAAGGTTTGAGAATATTGCAAATATTCATCCCGTGAGAAATAAGGATAAAAAAGGAATAAACCAGATATTTTTCTTTAGGTTATTTTGTTCCCTCTAAGCAGAAGCAAATAATTTATTCTCTAGAGCACTGAAAGGTTAGTCACTTGGAAAAAAAAATGAAGATGTGAAGAATAGCTAAATAAATAGAGCTAAAAATGTTAAATGCCTGGGGATAAAGACGATAACAAAGCAAGTACTTCTGTGTTTTTCAAATTGATGGGTAGTGTGTCTTTGTGAAGACAAGTGTATTAGTCTAAATAATACATTGCCTTTTGCGTAACGGGAATTGTCACTGGATGAAAAGGAAAAAAAATCAATTCAGACGTTGTGAAAAACTGTGACCAATATTCAGCTTTTTAGCGACCCACTACAATTCAGCAGACTGAGTTCCCCTGCTGTTGGAAGGCACTCTCCCATGTGTGCCCAGCAACAGGCAGCACCAGCTAAACTCTTCCCACAGTTGCCAAACTGTGAGAGTCCTGCATGAGAGGACACTCAGGAGGTTAATGGTAGAGTGTATTCAAAGGTTATTAGACAATGCCATTCCTAACCATCTCACTGGGGTAGGAAAAGTAGTTGGATCATTACACATAGAAATCTGTTTCAAAAAAATACCTTTTCTCTCCATGGCAGCCTTGTCTGGGTCTTTCCTGAAACGTTAAAGGGAATGGTTTTTGAAACTTGCTCAGAAATCCCCAGGGTAGATTTGTATTTGAACATTGCAAAAGTGTCAGCTGGAGACATTTAATGTGTAGTATTTCATCTATAACTTAAGGTCAAGGGACAAGTGAAGACTTTTTCAAGGTACATAATAAAATTCCTGTTATGTAGTCTCAAATGTCTCTCGAGTAGATTGCTGCGGTTGCCTAAGCTTTTGCTAGTGATGGACACTGAAAATCAGTATGTATTTCACACATTTTGGATATGGGACCCAAGAATGAAACAGTATTTTTAAATTCTGGCTAATCATTTCAGGAAGCTGATGTTCAAGTTTCTCTAGCAAAAAGATGCCTAGTATTAGAGCCTAGTGATTTGCGATATGCACTTGCTGTTGGTTTTGAAAAGCCTGAACATTTGTGGGGTTTTATCTAAAAACAAAAAAAAAGGTTGCTTTTTAACTACTTTCTTTGTGCTATTTTTTGTGCTTCTCTCAGTCTCCATGACTCCCATGGCCAAAACACATAAAAATTTGGAGAACTGTGTTTGCAGGAGTGCAAATTTTACCTCTGTGCTCTGCTAATTCTGTCACTTTCTAATCTACAGTTAAATGATTGGAAAAGGCTTCCTTAGTTGTAAATACGAATTTAATGAAAGATGTTCTAAATCATGTTCTGATTATACACTCAAATCTGCTTTATAAGGCTTGTTCCTGCTACACATTGTAGTCTGCTTTCATTCACTTGATTCTTACAAACCACTTAGTATTCCTACAAACCAGTTCGTGTTCCTGCAATCCAAGCTGATTCCAAGACATGCAGAAAGAGAATGGAGGTTTGGCTGCAGGCCACTACATGGCTGACAATGAAGCCATTTGAACAGAAAGATGCTTTTTCACACAGTGCACTTTGTGATGGAAACCAGAATTGTTCCTTAAATGACCTGACCCTTTTCACAATTGGGCCCAATTTGGTTGATTTTGTCAAGGACTGTACATCCTAGGACAGCGTGTCCTCCTGATTTGGTAAATGATCTGTCCTACATTTTAGAGGTTTCAGAGCAACATTTTATTAAAAAGCATACATTCTGTATAATGTAACAACAGAACTGAGGCCAATCCTGGCTCCCAAGGAAATTATCTACACTGGCTGAAAGTTATTTTCCCTCTACACTGTGTAACTGTTTCTTTTATTAAACTTATTAAAACCACTTTAAGCTTTGATGTTCCGCAGCTTTTGGCTGATGTTTTCATCAGATGTTATTCATCCTCCTACAGAATATATTCCTTCAGAGAAGATAGTAACACTACTTAGTACTTTATTCTTGTTTAAGTGCATTTAGAATGCATCAAAGTGACAGATGATAGTCTGCTATCCACTTTTTATTATCTGGAGATGATAGTCTGCTATCCACTGCTATCCATCTGGAGATGATAGTCTGCTATCCACTTTATCCATAGGACAGAAAAGACAAAAACTAGTCCTAGTTTTTGCTAGTACCTGTGAGATGGTGCTTTGTTCCTTATATTCTTGCTTATATATATGTAAGTCCTTCTTACATCCTCCTTATCTGGAATCTTGGCTGGTGTCCTCTTAGCGTCAGTTTAATGACATATTGCTATGAATATCTTTGTATCTATTCTTGCTGTAAAAGTTTATCAGACAAATAGGTTTTGTACAGGCAGGAACCTAATCACAGAGGATGATTCCTTTCACTATTCTGTGGGCAAGTACAATGGAGAGGATTCTAAGGAACTGATTTCAAAGTAGTTCCCGGTCAAGAAATACGATGTTCCACGAGGCAAGGGTTCTACACTGAGCACCAACATATTTTTGGAAGCAGTATGAATAGAGTCTGTAGAATTATTTCAATGATAAGATAAAGGTTTAGGCTTCATAGAAAAAACATTTGTTCGAATTTTAAGACCATCTTATGAAGAACATCTAAATAGTCTTCATTTTAAAACCAACAAATGCAACTTCTTGCTTTGGAGATATGCGTAACATTTCTAGGTTTTATAGTTGTTGTGAGGATGATGTTGCAAATCTCCACATAGAAATACAAAGAAATTCATTGTTTCTTCAGACCAAAGGACGCAATATTTTTGGTGGAAGACCTCAAATGTGCTGCAGAGGTTTATGGCTGGTGAAATAAATTTGATTTAGGTTGCCAAAGAGCAAGCTGCACGTTTAAGTAAACAAAATACACTGGTCTCATGGTTAGATGTCGTATTTTCCTTTTCTAAGCCAAAACTGGCTATGTGCTTGTGCATTGTCTCTTTTGCAATTACGGATAACTGATAGTTATAATGGATTTTTTTTAGAGCTTCAGATGGGATAGATTTCACAATAAACTTCATTTCTCTTTGAAGCATTGTTAGTAATACAGCAGCTTTGTAGGTTTAGACTGGCATTTTCCGCTGCCCTCTTTAAGTGAAACAATCCTGTGTTATCTCTTCCAGACATATAACAAGTACATCTTGACTACAATCAGTTTTCTCATCTCTGCCATTTCTAACAGATAGAGGGTTCCACAACCTTCTTTCCATCATGGTTAGAAACTCTCTCCTTATACCTGTCCCAAACATGCATATAACCACCATAAACTCATTTATTCTTAAAACAGTACTGGTTTATAGTTTTTTCTCTTCTTTGGTGTTTAATCCAGCAGACATACCTAGAAGCATTAAGTTTATGCCCTTTGGTCTTCATTTTTTCAAGACTAAATTATTTCCAGCTTCTTTTCTGTCCTATTATATGAATGACTGTGTATCACTTCTATCTGTCCTAATAGCTGTTGCACTGCCCCAGCCTTGCACTGACATTGCTTTAAAAATTATTGCCCAGAAAGCCAAGTTATCTCAGGTTATTATTTTTAATTTTGTGTTTTCAACATAAGTGAACTTTTTGTGGGGTGTGTGAACTGAGAAGTGGACAACAAAGGATTACCAGTCCTAAACTGGACTCACTAATCTGAATAAGGGGGCAGATCTTAGGGAAGCTGAGGAACAGAACAGCATTCTAGAAGCTGAGTAAGGGAAAAGGAGGTAACACTTCAGGTGCAGTAGAGGTGCTGCTAAACTGTGATGCTGGAAAGAAGCTGCCCTGGGAGGTGGGTGGGTTTGTGTGCTTGTGTGTGAGTCAGTCAGAGAGAAGGTACCTACATGACCCGAAGCAAAGCCAGGAAATTGAATCAAGGTTACTTTCCGGTTGGAGTTTTTTCCAGAGCTGAGCTATGACCCCAGAAAATATGAACCTCTTACAGTTTGTGGAGTGGCTTTATAAAGGTTATTGCGGAATGGGAGAGTAATGTGGTGGGACACTATGGCTATGTGAAAAGCTTTTTAATGTCAAACATACTTTTAAAAATTGGAGTACACTCAAAGCAACACATCTTAGAGGTTCCTGGTGAGGAGGAGAACTGAAACTGAGCATAAAGAGTTTTTTGGTCTTGATTTTTAAGAAGTCAAAATGTGCTCCATTTTTTCTTAAGAATAACTCTAAAAAGAATCAAAACATGTTTGAGTGAGTCTAGTCTTAGTCTGTAGTGTCACAGCCAAATTCTAACTCAGGCTATTAACATCTGGATTTTCCCTGTAACCTGCATTAGAAGAAACAAACTTCCCAATTTGTCTTTAAGATCTTGTGGGCCCTCTTGAACTCTGCCATAGAATGTGCCAAAAGCACACTGCTGAGGAATGGCTATGTAATTAGTCCATGTTGCTTTGAGATGGGGGAAGAGATCTTTGGAAGTACAAGCATTATGTAAAATGTTATACGGTATTTTCTTGTCCTCAGGGTAAAAAACTTCCTTAAGGATTATTTATGTCTAGATCATTGATAAATCTACCATTGAATTACCAGTATGTAATAAATTTGATCATGTTCTAGACTTAGCCTGTTCAGTGGCTGTTTGTAATTCTGTCATCTATTTTGACTTACATTCCTATTACAAAGATATAGCAGAATTTACATATAGGTGCCTACTTTTCTTAACTATGAGAGTTGCTGCTTGTAAGCAGAGTGTTTTGATGGTTGCAAGTAAGACCTAGAGGTCCTACAAACACAGACCACGGTTTTGTGTGTTTGTATTTTTCGTCAGGGTAGACTTCATAGGAGTCAGCGTTCGTGTAACTCTGGAAATGAATACCAGCATCTAAGTAACAAAAGCTGGGTATGAAGTGGCTGGTTATGCTGACCTAAATTAATAATTAACAACTGTCCAAGAATTATACTGGGCTTTCATCTTGACTTAGTTCTTCTAAATTGCTCTGTGGAGCAAAAAAAGAATTGTAAGCTATAAGGAATTCATGGAGGCAAATTCTTAGTCTTCACCGGAGATAATAAATGGATATAAATTGGGGCAAATAGCAAGAAATTTAGCTAATCCTCTGCCTCTTTCTCCCCTTCAGCCACTGCCCAGCTCTTCAGACTCAGTCTTTGTCCTGGCACTGCAACTGAACGTGCACCTTGGTCTTCTGCAGATGCATTCTAGATATGGTATGAAATTAGTATGCTAGAAAAGAAACAGACTGAATGAAAGTGAAGCTCAGAAGTGTTGCCTGACTTCTGGCAGCTGTTGGACCTGCTCGTAAGCCATGCAGGCATCTGTGTGATGTCAGCTCTTTCCCCCTGTCAGCAGTGGATGCAGAACACATGGGAGGTGTTTCAACGTCCCTGTGCCTGTTTCTCACAGCCCCAGTTGCTGTAGAGTTCATGTTGAGTGTCTCTGCGGAGTATGCACCAGGTGTATTTTCTGAAGCTTACCTTTTAGGGTGACATTCTCTGGGGATTCTTCTCTACACACACTGCTGTTTGCAATCTGAGAACACTAACAGCCCTCAAACATTTGACCTTTTCTGCTTTTCATTTCTGAAAAGCTAACAACAAATACTTCTTCTCTCATCTAAATACTTCTTTTCCAAGAATCTGTCTTCTTTTTTTCCAAAGAAAATAAACTGTCTTCTTACTTTATAAACTGCTCATAATTCTGACTGGTGTTCTTCTGAACTCTGTATTTGAACTTTTCTCTAAGAACACATTTCAAACTGGACATTGCTTTAGCCAAACAAGATCCCACCAGTATCAACTAGAGTAAAAGAATAACCCCTTTCTCATATGCTTATTAATATACCCTGGAGTGTCATGTTGGCATTTGCTTTTTCTGTGACAACTTATCTGCTATAATTGTTTGGCTCACTATAACACCAAAATTATTTTCTGCTTTATGGCTTCTAATAAGTTATCTCCCCCTGCTTCATCTGTGCTTCTATTTCCTTCTGAAGTGTAGTTTTTTGTCTCTGTGGCCTTCCAACAGATATCAGTACCATGTTGATCATCCTCTTTAAAGCTGTTAGAAAAACGTTGCTGTTTTCTCTCTAAATGTACACCTCTTTTGTTATTCAAAGTACTAAATAATGGTAAGCATACAAACTCTTCCTCCCATGGGACATCTAAGGGCAAATCATGTTTGTGTTCCTTTAGGATGAGGCATATACAGTAATATTGTCCAAATCTTTCCACTTGCTTACACAATTCTTCATGACATTCTTATAAAGTCTTCCCACAAACAGGCTATAGCTACACTTGCCCCTTTCCATGGCAGGAAGAAAGATTTATGAAACTTCATTAAGACATAATAATGTGTCATGAGTCATAATAATGACACATAATAATGACTCTTCATTAGGGACTGTAGTGACAGGACAAGGGGTAACGGGTTCAAACTTAACAGGGGAAGTTTAGATTGGATATAAGGAAGAAATTCTTTCCTGTTAGGGTGGTGAGGCACTGGAATGGGTTGCTCAGGGAGGTTGTGAATGCTCCATCCGTGGCAGTGTTCAAGACCAGGTTGGACGAGGCCTTGGGTGCCATGGTTTAATGTGAGGTGTCCCTGCCCATGGTAGGGGGTGTTGGAACTTGATGATCTTAAGGTCCTTTCCAACCCTAACTATTCTATGATTCTATCATAATACAGAAATAGAAATAAATTCTGGTAACAGTGAAGAGGGAGGGGGGAGAAGCTTAATTATAGCTTTGTCTTAGAAGCTTTTTTTTATTGTGCATTTTTGGTTTGGTGATTTCGTTTTTGTAAGAGTTAGGATATGTGATACTTAAAGTTATTGAGAATTAATGGAAGAAAATGGGATTACTGTGGATAATTTACACTTTATGCAAACTTGTAGTTCAATTTTTAATATCTCCTGTTTTCTGCTAGGTTTGCCAATAATTTTGTGAGTAATGGTAACACATAAGGGTATACTTGCAGCAGAGAGGTTGCACCAAGCAATGATTTCTTGCTTGCTATGTAGAAATCATTTCTACATTTCCAGGAATTTCTTTTGGACAGTTCGCTTATTTTCTTGTTAGAGATACAAAAACAGTTCTACAGTGTTTTACTGAGGCCCTTATCTGAACAAATTCCTACTGCCTTCGGGATATTAGTAAACTATGAGACCTTACTGATTTTATGTTGGAGTCCATCTGCTGTGTGTTGAAGGCTGGTTTGTTCTGGTTCCTCAGTATTCAACATAAACAATATTCACTGCAGCAGTGAATGGGTTTAGAGTGACCATGTTCAAGTCCATGTAAGTGAAATCGTTATTTATCTATCAGAATTTGTACCAAATTAGCTGTAATTTTTGAGATCATAGCTGAAGGGAAAAAATGTGGGTTTATGTATTCTGTCTTTCTAGAATGATTGTCACTGAAATCAAAAAGTTCAGACTTACATATGACCAAGGGGGAACAAGCTTAATTTCATTGAATTAGAAAACTGGAGTTATTTCATTAATTCAAAATACTCAGTTGTTCAAAATCCTTCAAATAAAAACATAACTATTCTTTTACCTAAACTAGTTTTCTTAAAAATGAAAAGCTCAAATACCTTAAACTTCACTGCCATTTCTGCTTTAACTGAAATTTAATGAGATCTCCTTCTCTACAGAAATTGTATTCCTCCCTCAGTGAAACTAACAAGCAAGAGTTAGCATTTCATCTTGTTTGCTAATCATCAGTCAACAAGCAGTAATTTATTCTTTAGCTGCTTAATTCTAAGTTTCACACTCAATATGCTGAACTTGATAATAAGAAAGCCCAGGTAATTTAATGTTACTTTTATCATTTTTGTGTGGTTGGCAATTTAATAACTAAAATAATCACATAAGAATTCTTGTATTTAATGTCACAGCTAAAAAAACTTTCCATTCTTTAATAGATTTAGAGGGCAGCATGTTTTCTTGCACTTTGTCAAACTTTTCAGAGCAACACTACTTCATTTTCAAGAATCTTAAACTACGAAAATGCCGTCATCTGCTTTTTTTCAAAACCTTTTTATGGGGTTTTAGCACAGAAGACAGTTTCTTGGAAAACTGAATATGCAGTTTTAGCCTGCTTTACCCTGTGAATGTTAGGGTCTAGTTTGACCTACATTATGGTTAACGGTGACTGTTATCTATTACCTTTGACGGAGATTTGATCTTCTTGCCCAATATCTACTCTTTTCTTCCCCCAGAGAGAAGGGCTATGGGTGTATATATATATATATATATATATATATATATATGGCATTAATGTCCTGCTTATGTGAATTATGTTCAGAATTTTGCTGCATGTCTACATATTACATAGTTCATTTGCTTAAGACTTAAAATGTAGTTCTTGTATCCATTGCCTATCCTGTGTCATGAAATAAAACAGAATTTCCTTCCACTGGAAAATAAGTAGCTCTTTTATTGTGATTAATTGGTGGCAACAGAGCTGCTACTGAATATTGTGCATTGTTAAATAATACAATGTTGTTGTTAGAGGTTTTAGCATAGTTTCTCCAAAACCAACATGCTGCATAATTACATTTGTACAGTAGCTCCCTCACATTCTTGAAATAGAGGAAATACAATGCTATTTTTGGTTTATTTCAACAATTATGCAAGGATCTGAAAGAGTTCTCTAAAAACAGCGTTTCCAAAAGGATTTGCTATTCACAGCAAATCACACTCTCCCCAGCATATTTTGACATGCCATTGGGTAAACAACCAAATCAGTACATTATATGAAGATTAAAATCTTCTGAAGCATTTACTCAACAAATGGTATGGCTCAAGAAGACAGTTTGATCCCTGGCTGTACAGGAGAGCAGTGTTCTGTACAGTAAAACTAATAAAAATAGCAAACAGCTGGAGACTGTAATTACAGGTATGTTACAAAATCAGTCAGGGAAGTATATGTCATTGTTAAAAGTGACTGGGCAATTTCTACAGCAATGTGGAGGGTCAGCTCCTCCAAACCAGTGAAGCCATAGTGATCACCAGACACAGTGCCAAGTGACTGGAAATGCCAACTACACTCATCAGTATCTATTTTCTTTTGTCGTACAGGAAAGGTTGTCAAGAATTTTTTACATAGATCTCAGTTTAATTTGAAGATCACAAATCTGAATACAGTTGTGTTGGATTTATTTATTTAATGTTATCCCATTGTTTCCACATTGAAGATTTCTGAAGCCATTTATGCAGAGAAAAGAAAAGGTGTGTTCTTTGTGCTTATGAGGTTCCACATGTTGCTCTCCTGTCCTTTTTAGAAGAGGCCAACCTGTTTGACTGTAGTTGGTTTGCCCTGTGCTTTGGCATAAGGGAAACAGCGCCATCATCCTTCTTCATTTTTATTTTCTTTGGGACTGAAATCCATTTTTCTTTTACATGTACATCACAATGGATGTGAGAAACAGGAACTGAAACATAGGCTGCATTTTAAAATCTGTTTGCTACTTTTGATTTTAATGTGTGATTTCTGATTAGTTGGACTCTGAGTAGTGGAAGGAACCAAAGGTGTTAAACTGTAAAACTGAACTAGTGTTTGTGATGTTTCCCAATAGGGGCGGTGTAGGGGGAGGTGCTCATCTCCTCTCTCTGGTGACCAGCAACAGGACACAAGGAAATGCTCTGAAACTGCGTCAGGGGAAGTTCAGATGATTGGATAGTGGGAAAAGGTTCTTCACTTGAGAAGGTGTTTGATCACTGAAACATGTTCCCCAGGGCAGTGGTCATAACAACAACCCTGCCAGAGTCCAAGGAGTGTTTGGAAGATGCTCTTAGCTGGATAATTTAGCTTTAGGTAGTCCTGCGATGAGCAGGGTGTTGGACTCTGTCAGCCTTATAGCTCCTTTCCAAATTGAGATATTCTGTATCTCACAAATAATTATAAGGCAAAATGAGTGTAAGAGAAACCTAGTAAATTGCTAAAAACGGCTGAGAAAGAAAATGTCCCAGGTTTCTATGCTAAAATTTTAATTCTCTGATTTTCTTTGACAACTACCATTTACCAAGGTGGTGGTCATTTAAAAACAAATAAATTTAAAAAGTAACAACTTGGCTATAAATTCTATGCTGACCTCTCTCATCAAGTATTCTTCTTTATTTAGACTTGTATCCTGGATATGGATTTCTTTCTATTCCTGAACATTACTCTTTCACAAAACTATGGTTTTGTAACTCTGCTGCAGTACATCCTAAGGATTGCTGCTGACAGCATCATGAGTACAGCATTTCCCACTCTTACCACCTTATTGGCACTCAGGATTTCTATATCAATTATACAGGGACATGTCAAGATTGAAGAAAATAAATGAGTCATTGATAGGCTTTGAGGATAACTTAAGAATTTTATTTCTTTATGAAAGTTATATGATTAAATTTTGAGGGATTCAAATATTAATCATTCCTTACAAGGAAAAAAATCATAAAAACATACAAAATATCTGTATATGTTCCCCACATCATTTCCCTTATCAGTTCTGATCATTTGAGACAGTTCAGTCATCAGAAGTCTCCTCTCCCATCTGTGAGTTGACAGAGACTCCCTTATCTTTCTGCAGCTGCAGTCTCTTGTCTGGTTTTACAGTTGTCTGTTGTGAAAATTATGCCTTGCTCTTTCATTCCCTCCCTAAGCATTTGAAACTAACATCTTTCCGAGTATTTAAAAGCTTGAGATTCTCAAAATAATAGGACTTGCAATCCTGAATTAGCAGGCGTCCTATTTGTCCTGTTTCCAAAGAAATACCATTGCTTTCTAAAGTCAGAGTAAACTGGACTAGGCAGTCATTCTGTTGTTCACATATATCCTTCTGACAAATGCCAGAGTGTTGGTGACCTTTCTCTTTCCCTGGTCTGAAAGAGATATGACAACAAATGGTTGACTTGATATGCATAAAGAAATAATGTATTCAAAAGGCTAACAGTTTAATGTCCTCAAACAATTGATAAACTGCACACAGGTATTCTTTTTTACTGGGAACTCCTGCATATTAACTGTTCAGTCATTTTTAAAGGGTATTCTGTTATCATGAGGAAAGAAACAGTTTTATTTTATTCCATGTGTAACTTAATTTTACAGTGAATTATCTTGGAAGAGACAATCAGCAGTTCTAAGTCCCTGCAAAAGCAAATGAGAAAATATATTAAAATCATGTCTACAGCCTTTTAATGGGTAGATATAAATGTGCTAATCACTCTAGCTCCAAAACCATCAAAGCAAAGGCACATCAAGTAGTAGAGGTCCATAGGGCCCAGATAAAAATCCTTTTCAAATATTCTGTTAATCTATGTATATAAATTTACATTCTTAAATAGGCTTAGATATGCACAAGGAAAATAGATTCAACTCCAGGTTATTATCATGAAATATTGTGGCACATCTATTAATAGAAAGTAATTTTGATATCTATTTATCTAAAATCAGTACCCAAATACATCAACTTTAACACAGCATGGTTTAGTGAGTGTGGAGGGACTTGTTTTGTTTTTCTTTGAATCTTGGGGTGCTTTTGCAACCTATAGGTGTTGAGAGTAGCCCTGAGGAGAAAGACTTGGGGTGTTGGTTGATGAGAGGCTCAACATGAGCCGTCAGTATGCACTCACAGCCCAGAAAGCCAACCGTATACTGGGCTGCATCAAAAGAAGCATGACCAGCAGGTCGAAGGAGGTGATTTTCACCCTCTGCTCTGCGACCCCATCTGGAGTACTGTGCTCAGTTCTGGGGTCCCCAATATAATAAGGTCATGGACCTGTTGAAGTGAGTCCAGCCACAAAGATGACCAGGGGTCTGAAGCACCTCTCCTACGAAGACAGGCAGAGAGAGGTGAGCTTGCTCAGAGTGGGGAAGAGAGAGAAGGCAGACTCTGTAGAGACCTATAGCAGCCTTCCAGTATGTAAAAGGGGCCTTCAAGAGATCTGGGGAGAAGCTTTTTGCAAGGGCAGGTAATGATAGTACAAAGGGGAATGGCTTTAAACTGAAGGAGGGTAGGTTTAGATTAGATATTATGAATAAATTCTTTACTATGAGGGTGGTCAGACAGTGGAACAAGTTGCCTGGGGAAGTGTGGCTTCCTGGAAGTGTTCAAGGCAAGGCTGGACAGGGCTTTGAGCAACCTGGCCTACTGGGAAGTTTCCCTGACCATGGCAGGGGGGTTTGGAACTGGATGATCTTTAAGGTCTCTTCCAACCCAAACCATCCTGTGATTATATCTCAGTATTCAGGTTACCCATGACAAATATATGAAAGAGATCCCTCTGCACACTCACTTTAACTTTTTTAATTAGCTTTTTTCTGTGACTTCCCGATTTGATCAGAATTCCTTCCAACACTAGATCTGCAATGCCTTGATAATCCTACAAATGCATCTGCATTGCAGTAATATGAAGAATCTTTCTTTGCAGCCGAGTGCTACTTAAAAAATGAGGTTATACACACCTGAGGTACGCCTTACAGTAAACCTGAGGATAATGAATTCATCCACTTATCACAAGTGCCTTTGAAGAACTTTG
Organism: Pezoporus wallicus; assembly: GCF_028554395.1. NCBI lineage: Eukaryota > Metazoa > Chordata > Aves > Psittaciformes > Psittacidae > Pezoporus > Pezoporus wallicus. The sequence continues at coordinate 3,582,030 of NW_026640488.1, forward strand.
ATGTAATAAGGATCTAACAGCTTAGTTTTGTTCTCTGTCTTTTGTTCTGCTGTAAATATTCAATTTCTTTACATTTTGTAGTCAGAGGCAAAATGGTATGTCTTGTCTTCCAGTCAGAATAGTATTTTTCTACTCTGAATAGAAAAGCTTCCAAATCATCTACAGAATTATTAGCACATGGCTTTTTCAACAGTGTCTGTAACCACACAGCTGGTTTGGTTATGAGAGCAGCCTCCCCTTCGTTTTCAGGTTTTGATGAAATTTCATGAGAAGACTCTTGGGGAAATTTTTTTAATTCATATGCAGGGAATGCCAGAAGCAAATTAACTTCAGTCAGTCTTGGTGCATGATCTCAAAACCTCACAAAAGTCATCCTCAAAGATAAGAAAGAATCATGCTCTGTAGTTGAAGACCCACTTTAAAAGACTTTGCTTTTTTTTTTTACCATTTTAAATATTTTGCCTTTGTATTCCTTTTGACAATAAGAATATGTAGCCTGTAGTTGTTGCCTGTTTAATGTGCCTATTGCCAACTAGCAATTGCTTCTGCATTCTTTTTTATATAATGCTATTTGAGTACATATACGATTTCCCTCTATTAACTACTCCATTACATATTGTCATGCTATAAGCATTGCAGAGGGGACGCGGTTAAGTACTAATGTCCAAGTAGTCCAAGTAATGTCCAAGTAGTAAGACATTTCCATGTCCCCTTAAGCCTTAGCCACAGTGCTATGATGTTACAGATTAAAAAAAAAACCTAGAATGGAAGCCCTGAAAAAAAAACCTAAATGCTTCATTTATGATCTGCTATAGGTTTCCCACATTCAGATCCACTGGTTTAGAAGGAAACTTTTGGGTTATCTGACCAAGACTCATGATGGTGCAGATAATTATCATAAAATCTATCCCAGACTCACTGGTTTTCATCTTAAAATCACTTTGATTCCCTTATTCATACTTACTGGAAAGCTGTTCTATAAACTCATTGCAGTGATGGATTGGTAACTTCCAAATAACACTGTATTATTTCTCTTTAAACTTTTTCATACCAGTTTTAACCATGTATTTGCATGTGAGTGTGGTCTTTTAGCTTAAACAGGTTTTTCCCACTTTCTCAGTCTCTCACAAGGACTTTCATCCCTGAACCATTACCAAGTATTCTTAGAAAGTAACCCACCTACTTTCTACCTGTTGTTTATGAGGTTAATAAATAAATTCCTTTTGCCTCTTTTCTCCTAAGGCAGGTTTTCCATTCTGTTGGAAATAGCATTCCATGAAATGCTATTTGGAACTTGGAATAGCATTCAGTGCATGAGAAGAACTCTGAAGAGCACCACCTATGAGGGTGTTATTATTTTCCTGATATACTAAAAATAATACTTCTGAAGAAAAAAAAGATAATTTTTTTTTTCAAGGCTGCACATTTCAGTATTGATAGGGAAACTATATTTCTCTTTTACTTTTAAATGGTCAAAGTGTAGACAAGCTAAAATCAGCTGCAATGGTATCATTGGGTTCACCTGGTTAAACATAGTTTAAAATTCTCTAAAGCCACACAACTTTTTTCATTTACCCAAATCCAAATAATTCTGCATTTAAATCTACTGACCAAAGAACTTCATTGTGTTTTGTTTGGATGGAATGACCTTAATTTCAGCCAAATTCAACATGATTTCAGTAGCTGTAGTTTATAGCATGCCTGAAATTGGCCACAGGTCTCTTTTGTGCTTCTGCGAACCTATGGTCAAGTTAACTTGTTTATATGTTCTGAAATGCTGCAAACATTGATAGAAAAGACAGGAGTTCTGACGCTGATGGGAGCAACGTTCTACTATGACTTTTTTCCTAGAAAACCTTAGTACAAAATAAGTTAGCACTGGTATGGGGGGGGGGGGGGGAGAAGGAAATCTAGTGAGGTTATGTGATGTTGTTTTCTTCCAGAAAACCCTTTCATAAAAGCAGCATAAAACCTGGAAGTTTCATACAACAGAGGAAATGGCAACTTGTTCAATTTGCAGTTGATTTTTTTAGACTCTAAGCTGAAGCTGCTTTTAGGAACTTTTAGATATTCTTTTTATTTATTATCATCTCTATCTTAAAATCATGTTACATTCCAACATGCAGCTTTAATCCACCTATAAATCTCCTGATAACCTCACATAACTCTGGGCATACAAAGTTATTTTTGTATCTGCACCAGATGTAACAGTGTGTAACAAAACACATTGTCTCTAAAACAAAGCTTGTAAGAAGGAAATAGAGCTTAAAAGAAAGTGGAGAATTATTAAAAGCATGAAGTACTGTGAATAAGATGTGAAGTTTAGGTTCTAGGGGATAGAGGAGTTATAAGTAAAACAACCAAGAGGTCAATATGACAGATATAAGGTGCAGACAGTTGTTTAGGGAGTTCCAGGTTTGGACAAAATAGATGAAAGTGCAATCAGGGATGATTTTAGCAAGAAAGATAGGATTGATCTCACACCAACAAAGTTGTTATAATGCGGTGTCATTTTGAAAGAAAATGGGGAAGAAGAGACTAATAGAAAATTTTTCAGTCTAAGTCATAAGTACAACAAACAGCTGAAGAGTAGCAGAAGTGGGGCTTTTTCACTTCACAAGGAAGGATCTGGTGATTTACCTTTGTCAGAACAGGTGGAGTGACAAAGAAGCGTTACTGGAGGAGGCAACGTATATATTATACATGAGAAGTAATAGGCACACTGGGAAAATAAAACCACAGCTCAAACATTGATTTGAAAGAGGCAAGTAGTGTAGGAGAAAACAATTTCAAGGTATAAATAACTGTGAGGCCAAAATGGAATCAACAAAGTATGGACCCTGCACACAGGAAGAAAAATACCTTCAGCCCTTGAGGGTGTGAGAGGAGTGCACCCCTCAAACTAAGCTAGGAGTGCAGGTCCCAGAAAAGGAACAAGCAGCAAGCAGGTCTTGTAGCTTTCTGGGACAGATGGTTCAGACCCTAAGAGCCTGCAGTTCATGCAGACCTGGGTGAGGGCACCGGCAGCTCTATTTTTCTGTATGTTATACAAGCCCCTTCACAGAGGGTAAAAGGAAACTAGGGACTGGGGGGAAATACAAGAAAGGCAGGGACATGAAAACAAGAGAGCATGGCAAAGGGACAGCAGAGGAGAATATGTAGGCACTGATAAAAAAAAAAAGAAAGAGAAATGTTACAGGAAAGAGAAAAATGGGTTAAAAATTAAGGGAGTAGAATAAGGAAAAAAAGAGGGTTTAGGAAAAAACAAGTTTCAATGGTAGAGCACACTATTTCTGTAAATACCCTGAGAACTATAAGGGAGGTAAAAAGAACAGTCTGTATCTGGTATTTGGGAGTGAGACAGAGCTGAATAAAAGGAAAATTAATCACTCATGAAAAACAAATGTTTTATTGAAAGCACAGAATTATAATAAATGGTTTAATTAAACATTGCTCACTAGGTATCTTGTACATGCAAGTCATGCACACATCTTCCTTATCTGTAAGCCATTTTGTTAACCAGTTATTAACTTCTGACTGCTAGTTTCTGAGAGGTAATATTAAAAAGGGAATATGAGACATACGTGCCATGTCGGCGCCAATGCTCTTTAAAGCTTAGCTGCTGACATTATAAATTGCAAGCTGGCTAAATGGCAGCTATGCCCATTCTTCTTGCTTTTTCCCTCCCTTCTCCCTATCCTTTTTAAGGTTAGCAATCACACAACAGACACAGCAGAAGCATTTGTTATGGAGGCCACGCTTCCATATCACCTCATGAGTTTCCATTCCTTCTGAGAACATTCAGTAGGTGCTGTAGAAGGTCAATATCTTCTAAGAATAGTTCAGTACTAGTCTGGACCCTCTGCTAATGGTTCTCTATCCTTAGTCATCCAACAAACAGCAAACCAGCTTGCTAGAGAGTGCTTTTTATTTTACCTTCTGAACTAGGGTGAATTTTGGAGTGAATATTGATTTTTACATGCCTAAATCCCACTTTCAAAATTCTGTACTGGGGGGGACCACAAAAGGTCTAGATTCTAAATCCATTTATTCTTACTGTGCTGGCTTTATCCTGCATTTTAAATCATTGTGCTAAAATGCAGCTGCTGAGGCATACAGTTTTTAATACTAAGCTTTCCCATCTTTTCAATAGGGTTGGGGGAAAAAGAAGAGAAAATTAAATAGTTATCTTCAAAGCACACCTTGTACAGAGCCAATATGTGACCTGAAACCTACTTTTGGGGAGTTGATGAATAAAAATTGCATCATTTATTAATATCTATTGCTTATAATAAAAGTCATTGAATTATATAAGGAGATATATGCAAATAGAGAATAAAATGACAGCATTTGGTATGTAGACATTGTCTTAACGTTGTTTTATGACCTGAAATCATGGTATTACCACTGCCCCATATGCCTAACTAGAAACATGCGAACAGCTCTGTAATACTTGAAGAATTCAGGACTTAAGGAACCAAATAAACATTAGAATGTACATTATGCAAAAATATTTTCAAATGTTTGTTGCAGCTCCCCATCTTTGTTAGCAGAGACATACTGTTAAGTGCTGACAGGCTAGACTTAGAAGCTGAAAGGAAATGAATGCCAGGACAGAAAAATGTTGCATCTTTTTTGTCCCAACCGTAATAAAGCAATCAGTGAGGATATAATTCTTCGAAATATGATTATACCTTTTCTCTGGAGTCAGTTGAGTTCATTCAGATGAACCTTTCATTCTAAGCTTGCCTTTAATGTGCCTGAATACTTTTGGCTGAGGAGCTTGGTATTCTGTTCACTCTTGCACCAAAATAAAGCATAAATCATAACTGTCTCTTTATACTGGAAGTCTTCATGACTTATAACTTATATATATATAGCAGATGTAAGTGCTAAATGATATTCAAGGTGCCAAATGGCATTGAAGTGTGGTGTGTCTCAATCAGCACACCTGACAGAGACAGTAGTATGAATCTCACGCTGCAATTTCTTGGTCAACTTCACAGACTCATGTAGACATCTGACCACCATTATAAAAGTTACCATAACTGAGGCTGCCATTTTAGTGTACAAGCAAACCCTTTGTTAATTACAGGTGCCTTTCTCAGTCCCAGGACCAAAAACTGCATACTTCAGAGCACTCCACATGCTTGTGCGATATACAAGAAACTAGCAAAAAATCTGTTTGTTTGCGTTTGGGTTTTTTTTTTCCCTCTGGATGTAAGAACAAAGGAGAAGGAGGAAATATAGTTTGGAAATTTAAGGATTTTAAGTCTTAGTGTAGATAGGAAAAGGTTCTTGCTTGAAGGATACTTTCTACATGGCTAGTGCGGTAGAGAGTCCAGCGCAGGGCAACAAAGATGATTAAGGGAGTGGAGCATCTCCCTTATGAGGAAAGACTGAGGGAGCTGGGTCTCTATAGTTTGGAGGAGACCGAGGGGTGACCTTATAAGTGTCTATAAATATATAAAGGGGGAGTGTCACGAGGACGGAGCCAGGCTCTACTCAGTGGCAAACAATGATAGGACAAGGGGTAATGGGTACAAACTGGAACACAAGAGGTTCCACTTAAACTTGAGAAGAAACTTCTTCTCAGTGAGGGTGACGGAACACTGGAACAGGCTGCCCAGGGAGGTTGTGGAGTCTCCTTCCCTGGAGACATTCAAAACCCGCCTGGACACATTCCTGTGTAACATTATCTAGGTGTTCCTGCTCCGGCAGGGGGATTGGACTAGATGATCTTTCGAGGTCCCTTCCAATCTCTAGCGTACTGTGATACTGTGTGATCACTGAAAACAAAGATGAGTCCTATTCAGCTAGCCTGACAAGATGTTAATCCATTTGTGTGCTGACAAGGAAAATAAAAAACTGAGTCCATTATCAACAAAGGAAATACTATGGAAAGAAAAAGGTGGAACAAGCTGAGAAAATAAGAGAAGGTGTCTGTGTAAGCTAATCTTATTGAGTATGCTCTTACAACTGAGAAAGGGATTTCATTGGTTTAGGGGAAGTTTGCACTAATTAAACAATGTTGCTGTTCACTGAAAATGATGTTGTGTCCCCAGAAGTAAAAAGAGAAAGCTTATGGGTAAGGCTAAGTGATGCTCACGAGTGCAAGAAACTTCCTAGCAGGTAGCTAGAGATTCAGGGGAAAATGGAAAGGGCAGGGTTTTTTTATCTTGTCTGATTTCAGTCCCTTGAGTTAGTCAGAAAAGGTTCAGAGGCATTAAACAGAATTTCTTGGATAAGCAAGTGGAAGGAGCTTTACTGTTCCTGGCCAAACTTCATGCTAGTTATAATAAAAAGTTTGGGTGCTGAAAATCTCTGACCAGTTTAGTGAGAAGGTTATGATGACCCATTAAGGAAAAGTTTTGCAAGTCTGTCTGCTCAAATCATTGAACTGTTTATTTCTGTTCTCTTTGCTTTTAATGATATATTAACATATTCTATAGCACTGTGGGATCTGTATTTTTCACGTGCTACTTCAGTGAAGTGATTTAAGGGAATGTCTGAAATTAAAATTCCTGTGTAAATCAATAACCTTCATCTCCTGTGCCTTTATATAAATTAAATTATTAAATAAACAGAATATACATTGAGATGTGGCAAAACCAAGGATAGGACTAACTTACAGATGGGTAGTTCATAAGTTCAAACCAGAAGTCTTCCTGTTCACATGTTATTATAACAAGCTTTGAACGTATAGTGTCTATATGTAAAGTTGCCCATGGCTGAGTTGCGATACAGGAAATCAGTCTTCTTTCCTTCTTTCTCTTTGAAGCCATGTTTAGGTGTTGGATTATTAACTCTTTCTCATTACCAGTGTTTCATACACTAATAAGCTATGTTGCCTTAAAATTAATGGAACCGTCTGGTACAACAAACATACATATTATTGCTATAAAAATTACTGATTTGGGATAATTGTGACCATTCTTTCAATAGACCAAGATAGTATCTTCCAGAAAAGGTATTCATCATTGCTATTCACCAGTGAGGTATGGGGAGGAAACCAAAGCACCTCAGCTAAATAAAATAACAAATGTGGTTTTGATAGCTATCACTGGACCTATCACAAGCATATCTCTGTGACATAGTGTAGGTGTGTGAAAAAAATACTCCTTTGGAAAACATGTGCTCCTTTTATTCTAATAACTTACAAAGAATAACCTTATTAGGTATCTTCTACGATATGTAAATTTGTCTAGCAAAATGTAAATATATGAGTATCTTCTAACAGGATTCTGAAACATGGCTCGAATTTTTGTTACCTTAAGTAGATGGTAGAAAAAAAGTTGGTGTGACCATCAACCATAAGTACAAGCCTTTGAGGTTGATCTTTCTGTGTACTGATCCTAGTGGCTCTTCTGCAAAATGCATGTTACCTCCTGCGCAAGTTTTAGGGAGTAGTGTGGGAGATCAATTTTCTTAACTCTGTATGAACCAGCTGCTACTTGCCATCATGAATGCAATAAGCACAATTTTACTAAGGACCCACGTCCGTATTCCCTATTCAGCCGATGGTGGCCAAGTAATCTTACAGGAACAAAGACTTCTTGAGGATGCAGTTACATTACTATATAAAATGTTAGGTGAAAAGTGTAGGTATCTACTAGAGTCAAAATGAAATGCTTTTAAAAGCATCAGCCACCGTTCAGATATCAGACAAAGAAAATATAGCAAAGTTAATAAAAATTAATGTAATTACTTCAGATTTAACAGCATTCAAACAAAGACAAACAATGCAATTATCAGATGTTCAATATTCCTGGTTCATAATCTTTCATTTTAATTAATCTCTGTTACCATAAATTACTCTGTTTAAAGTACATTCTGCTGTAAGACATTGTGCATTAAACACTTATTATATATCTAAAACTAGGAGATAGCCTCTAAAGCACATGAATGGACACTAATGACAAAGCAACCACTGTCCAGACAATACAATACAAAAACTATTGCAAGGAATGCCAGGATCACACTGAAAAATACTGATCAGGAAATGGTTTCCTTCAGTCCTTTCCCTTGCTGACAGTTGCCAATATAATTATTCTTCCCCAATGGCTTTGTTTTACATGTAAGTAAACAAGAGGCGTGCAAAAAGCGGTCTAAAAAGGCCTTGCTTTTTAATGCCTTAACTTTGTATTGAAGTCCTACATGGATTTGGGATTTTGCATCCTTTGTTTTGTGTCTCCTGTGTGGTCTGAGATTATTTAATTACTTCTATGTCAAGGCAAGGATATGTTGCTGTTATTTAACATACGTTTTCAACTAAGCACAAGAGTACTGTATTTTAGGCCTCTGGCATACTCAACATTTGAAGACAACTCTTAGGGTAGGTGTCATCTTTCTAGACATTAACCTCACTGCCCAGATTAAAAAAATGTTAAGTTAGCTTAATAGCATGGACTTTTACTCAAATAATAATAAGAAGAAGTAGAGGTTTTAATTTTTTACCATAAGTATTGAAATTTTTAGGAATGGAAAAGGAATAGGATTGTGAAATTCAAGTAAAGTTAAAAAAAAAATAGAAAAGTTTACATTTATTTTGAAGATAAATTGCATTAAAAGGATATTTTTCTTGCTATTTTTTAATCAGTGTGCGGTAGATATTTGTATCAAATAGTCTGTGAAAATGAATTTAACATTTTTAAAGTGATTAGTATTTAGCATGAGATGCTGATTTTCTTTTTTTTTACCAATGCTAGTTAATATTTTATTTCAGATTTAGTATAACTTTCCATAAACCGTATTGTCAGTGTTTTTTATTGTGATAACAGGCTCAAACATTGTATTCTTTATTTATGAAACCACTAAATATTCTGTGATTCCCTGTTAAACTATATGATTTCATTTTGTCGTGGTTTAAACCCAGTCAGGCAATTTGTTCACTCACTTCCCCCCCTTTCTTGTCCTCCCCCTGCTCCCGGAGGGACAGAGAGGAGAATCGAAAAGAATGCAACTCCCACAGGTTGAGATAAGAACAGTTTAGTAACTAAGGTATAACACAGATCACTACTGCTACCGCCAATGATAATAATGATAAAGGAAATAACAAGGGAAGAGAATACAACACCTCACCACCAGCCGACAGATAACTCGCCCCCCTCAGCCCGACCAAGCACCGGCCGATACCTCCTCCAACCCTGCAGTCTCCCAGCCCTTCCGGCTAACTCCCAGTTACATCCTGGGCATGACGTGCTGTGGTATGGAATACCTCTTTGGTCAGTTTGGGTCAGGTGTCCTGTCTCTGCTTCCTCCTGGCTTCCCCTCCCCCCTGGCAGAGCATGAGGCTCACAAAGTCCTTGGCCAAACAAAAACATCCTTGTTATCAGCTCTGTTCCCAGGCCGAAAATCAAAACACTGCACTGCACCAGCTACCAAGAAGGGGAAAAATGACTGCTACTGCCGAACCCATGACACATTTATATTTATTTATTTATTTAAATGCTAAAAGCCTGGAACAACCTTAAAGTGCTTGGAATCTTTTTCTCTCACTTTTTCTAGTGTGAGCAGAGTAGTCATGTAGCCCATGGAGCTACTACCACTATGCCCAGCAGATGAATCTAACATAGGGATTTGAATCACAGCCCTCAAAAGAGAATCATGGTGAATTGATTTTTGATCAATAAGAAAATCTATTGAATATGTGGAGGCAGAAAGAAAGTATATTAATTAAGAAGATCCTGTAATCTTGTACCAAGGAGTCTTTCATTGTTTCCTTAGGATAATTATTATTATGACATTTTAAAAGAAAATAAACCTAAAGGGAAATTCATTAACTCTTTATAATATTGGATGGTTATCATTCTAGAAAGACAGCAAAACAAAATCAAAGGTTATGTCATATCTCTGCCAGAAACAGAGTATATTTAGCTATGTAAGTCTAAGTCCATTAAGTCTGGAAAAATTATGAATGGATCAATAAACACCGATTGCTCATCCCTATCAGTGCTGTCTGTCCAGTATACCTGAAAGAGAGACAATACAGTGATTTTTCTTGATGGTTTTTCCTCAGTCTTAGAATGAATTTTCTGAGGAAAATGTTTGCCCAGGACCGTGCTGGGTCTTTTAAAGAGTCCAAAATGAATCTATTTTTTCCAGTTCTGCAATTTTGTATTATTGCAAATCTATGTGCTAGCTAGAATTTCATGCTGCCAAATCTGATTACAGGATTGAAGTCATAATTGTTTAACTTTCCTCACAGAAGTATTGCATAAGATGTAATATTATTCATTCATCTATCTCTTGCACTTAAATTGTGTATTCCACAAAAAGAGAAAAAAAGAAAAAATTCAAATCTCCAGAATATCCAGAGAACTCACTATAGCTCTTTAAGCTAAAAATCTCCACTGCTATGTCACAGTAGTTCATGGCATTTTTCACCTGCAGACCCAAACATTATTTCAAGCAAACCCTAATACTACTGCTATGGCAGGTTATCATGTGAAGTGTTTGCCACCAGTTTGAGTCACTCCTCCTTTCCCCTGCTTTTCTTTCTCTTCATTTACACAGGGAAACCCAACAAGCAACCGAATAGCAAACTAACACAAAACACGTGCACCTGCTCAGAGTGGCTTTTGCACAGGTCCTGGAGGAGACTGCATTTGTTGTGAGAAATAGGTCATGCCAGGACATATGTTGCACTGTTGAGGACACACAAAGAGGGACATCTGCCTGGGAGACTCTGCTCCATCTCTTCCTAGGTAGCCACTAAGGCAGTTTTCCCTTTCTCTTTTCTTTTTCCTTTGTCCTTTGTTTCTTCCTCCCCCCCCCCCCCCAAAATAGGTTTTCACCATTACAATCTGAGTGTATAATCAGCCATGATCCCTCCAATTAGTCTTTCTGCACCTAAGCCTGTATAAGAAACAAATAAGAACACATTGTGATCACTCTTTAAAAATCCATCTTGACATCCCCTAGGACTAGTCTAACTACAACAGCATGATACTTTCACTGGCAAGTGGTATCTTGATGTTAAACTAATTTTTTATATTCAGATGTACTCTGAGGATGACGTTTTCTTTCCGTGAGTTATATTACATCTCTGCTATTTTAACCATCATTTTTTACTTGTTATGTAGGTACCATGATTAACAGCTAGAAATGCAATGCAAAAAGTGCTTACACAGCATGAAAATATGATTGCATACAATCCCATATATCATGTAAAGCAGCATATTTCAGGGTAACCAAGCATGTTTCTCTTACTCTTTATTAATAATTTCTCTCTGAGTCTAAACAAGAATCAAAGTAATATTCAAAATACAAACAATTCAGAGGAACAATATTAAATAAAAATTATGTGTTGCTTTTATCAAAGTATAGAGACTTAACTTTATAAACTTGAATATTATTTATTATGCTTTTATTTTTCTTAATGGACTTTCTCACTGTGGGAATGAAACCACACAGATGCAATTAGAGAACGATTGAGTTGGAAGCAGGTAAAGTTATATGCCCTCAGCAGCCAGTTATTCTTGAAAAGCAAATTTAAACCAAAGCATAGTTGTTCTCATGTTTTTATTACGAACTGTTAAAATAATTGTGTACACCCAAATATTTTACAACCCAAACTTGAATAAGTTATATTACTGAATGCATATTTAGAAAAGAGCTTTGAAGATAACTCAGTTGAATTTTTTCCAAGAAATATGCTTGATTTAAAGGTAGTTCTGGGCAAGAGTGTGTATGGTTTCCAACACAAGGAGACTATAATGTATCATACTTGCTAAGCAGGAATTCTTTTTTCAGGAAAACACATCTGGCATGTAAGAAAGGCTGCAATAGGTGGAGAGAAGAAAAAAAAAGAAACATGATAGGAATGCCAAGATGTTTGTTTTCACAAAATAGGTTAACTCAAGCCAAATTAAAAGCAGTCTGGCAGACTTAATGTGCGACATTAGAAAGAGCATTTGGTGAGTATGAGTAAAAATGTAAACATAGTTAAATTTTACTTTGCACTCTTCAGCAGTCTGCAGTATTTTACAATGGCTGTCTAGAGCTTCTGGGTGTGCATATATAGAAGCTAAATACTCTACCACAGCTCACTATAGTCAGTTTATCTTCTCAAAAGAAGAAACTTTGAATAATCCTTTTAAACTCCACACTATACACAGAAACACGAGGTTCCTATGGCAGATACCTAGATTAGGTGCAGATATCTAGATTAGGTGCCTAAAACTGGAGTATTTGAATTATCTTTCTCAGTTTCATTAATTTGCATTAGCTTTTTTTGAGAGAACGAGCTATTGACACAAGTCACCACAAAGAAGTAATTGTCTGTTTCTATGCATGAGTAACCAAGCATGCAAAGTCTGCTACCCACATTTTTTGGCTTGGCTGGATTTCTTGCCAGATCAAATTGTCTAGATAAAACACTTAAATAGACCTAGTATCTTTACTTTGGAAAAATCCAGATTTAGAGCCCAGTCAGGATTGTATGACTCAATTTCACCTCTAGTTTCTGTATAGTAGAGTTAGGAAGCCTTCTAGATTTTGCTGCCTAAATCTTACAGGGCAATTGAGTTTCCCCTGATAACCTTAGTCACAGAAATTATGGCAGAAGCACATATAAGCTTCATAGGCGTGGTGTGTGAAGAGGTCATTTTATGTTATTTTTGTGCTGGGTCTGAGCCCGAGATCTCTTTAGAAGTGTCTTGTGAGAGCAGTCCAGCTTTTTTTGACTGTTTCTTGAAGAAGTTACTATTAAAGTAGACAGCAAGGATGCAGACATGAAATATATGAAGGAATGTTGAATGTAGTGATTTCTAGTTTAACACCATGCATAAACTTGCATTTCTCTAGCAGGACAAACCTAATGGCTGTCCTGTCATCTCTCAAATCAAGAACACTTACTCACTATCTGTGTTCCAGAACTTACACTCAGTTAGGAAGCTGCATGACATTTAGAATCCCAGCACTATGGCCAGACCTGTTGCACCACCTGCAATTGTTTTTAGACTCTTACTGGGAGGGGAAGACCTGGATCTGTCTAAGATAGCATACATTAACTGGCTAAATGCCTCCTCTAAGGAGACCAACAAATGTAGTGACTGTAAAAGAAGCTTCATGCAGATGCCATGGAAAATTCACTGCACTGTTATGAAAACCCCTGAACAGTCCACAACAGTAAAGGTCTGAGGAAACCTAGCATATGAGTATTGGCAAATGTTTCCTGTATGACTGTGGCATGCTGCTTCTTCCACAGTGTCTGTGTTCCCATCGTAAGTGAGCCTAGGAAACCAGTATCCAATATAATAAAACAGGTTTTATGTCCCAGGGTGGCAAAGGAAATGAGATACGCAGCACACAATCACTGTCCATGCCACATGGGGAGATTCTGAATGATCAGCCACCGTGTCACATGCCATTTTGCTGATTTTGGAATACAGCAAAACACGTTGTACTAATATGCTTCAAAGCTTTAAAATGCCTGCTGATTGTATTTTTTATGACCCTACAGAGAGGGAACTGCTAATCTGTATGGGGCATATTGTATCTGGTTAATTTGATAGACCATGTTGAAGAGAAGCTCATGTCTTTGCCGAATAAAATTGCAATTTAAATGTAACTCTCTGCTTGTTAGTCTAGAAAAGTAGAGTCCCATTTAATTGGCTTGCATTGATTGTTTGCAACTGCTTATTAGTTTAATACAGTGTTTTGACAAAACTGTAGCTTTTTCCTTCCTTTCAAATAAATGGAAAGAGAGGTTCCTACTGACACAGAATTCTGTTCAATCTCAGTTCCCCAATATATGGATGTAAGAAAGATGTGTTTATAACCTCTGAAATTTGCTGTTTTTTTTTAAACTGTACACGAAAGTGGAGCCTGAAAAATGAAAACGTGGAGACTGACAGAAGAGCATTACTTTTTTCTTCTTTGTGTACTGCTTGATCTGTCTGTGTCCTAAGGAAGTACTAAAGATTTTGAACACAGATGAGAGTGGTGCACCAAAAGAACGAGTGAATGGCAGTCTGCAATATCCCTTACAGGCAATTAAGTATTTATAAAGGGTTATGTACTACACTGAAGACAAATAGGTTAGTTCTATCTGCATAGACGTTTTGCAAACCTGCTGACCATTGTTAGTGTTAGCGTTCAAGTAAAAATTGCCTTGCCAACTTACTAAGCAACTAAATAGTCTACAAATAGAACCTGCCAAAGTGGGGGAAGAGAGAAAACAAACATAAAACTGATGAAATAAGTGCCACTTGATTGCTTGGACTTCATCTGGTCTCATTTTCAAGAACCCCTGACAAAAAGAAAAGACAAAATCTGACTGGTCTGAATATTGCCACTGGTTTGTCTCAGGAAGAGCTACAATACTCAAGAGCTTTGCTGAAAAGACAAGGGTCTGTTGACTGTTTCCAAGGAAAGAATCCACTCCCTTGAAGTTACAAGCTCTGACTTTACTAGTGCTCAGTAACTCCTTCATTACGGTGTCATTGCACAACCTTTATATTTAAGTCTTTGAGGTATACACAAAGGAAAAGACACTTGCTACCACAGTAGTAGTCTGGTTAATAGGGGCTGTAAGAGCTCTTATCATGGTAATTTCTCCTTCAAAGCAAATTTTCAGTCTCGCTATTGACTTGATTAAAGTTGTTTGTTCTATTTTTACATCAGCCTTCCTGCTGGCTCCACGTAAATTGCACATTCACACCTAAAGGTGCCCCACTCTTTTCTTCATCTCTTGTTCACACTTTTAATTGACATCTCTTTTGAGTTATAGAGTAGCAGTACCCACCAAGTTATTATGTGGACTGTACTATATTTTAGCTTATTGTATATGAAACTTGCACTTTTATACACTGGGTTGGATTTTTGCTGAAAAGGATTTTGAAAGTCCACATTAAAAGATACGGAGGCTTTTGGGGTAGCATTATTATGGTTTCATTCTTTGAAATAAAGAAGCAGGGTTCTTCCAAATTCTCAGTAGCATCTACACAGCATCTTTGCATATATGGGTTTATATATTATATATATATATAGATAATATATTAAATAACTATATATTCATACTTGACATTTCAGGCTTTTATAAGTCTGTTATAATCTAAATAAAATATCCACATTGTAGGCGGAAAGTAGTCAAACTCTGATCAGGTAATAAGCAATAAATGTGTATTCTCTATTCTGAGCTGCAGTCTAGGGCTCCTGTGTGGCATCATGGTCCCAGATAAAAATCATACTGCTGCCACTGTTTGCCATGGGGGCAAATGAGACAAATTTCACACGTTCTAAATCCACAAGCAATAGCTGTAGGGAAAAGGGAATATAGCATGCATCATTCTACAGAAATTTCCCCAAAATGAGCCCAAATTATACGTGTGTTGACTAAAGCATGGTTTATGTATTTTATGTAAAAGGTTTATATATCTTCCTATGGTCATTTATTAGACTTATTAATTATCCTCATTATTAGAAAACCATGTATTATTTCTTGTTTGCACTTTCAGGCAAGGCTTTCAGCTCTTAATTGTTGCTTCATATTACCTCTTTCTTTGTTATATTAAATAGGCCATTGGTAACCAGCAAAATTAACTGTGATGGAAAGTCAGGTCAAGTTACTTTCTGATCTCTATTTTGAGAAACTAGAAAGAATGACTCACTAAGATCTTTAATTTTTTTTTAGCATGTTCTCAGCATATTTTCCTCATTTTTAACACCCTTTTACACAAGTATCAATTTATACAAACCATCAGGAAAGTAGGCCAAGTATTTATGCACTTGCCTGTTTCCAGAGATAATCATTAACCTCTCTGATTGACATAACCAGATGCTCAAGGCACTTTAGGGTGAAGATCACCAGGCCAGGACAGTAGGAAAATTCTACTTATTTATGTATGCCCCAAAATGTTCTTTACCTTCTTGACCCTTTTTGTTGCTTTTATATTGGCCACCTGATCACCTTGAACTTCTGAGTGAAAACATCTAGATAAAGAGCATTAAACACTCTGTAGCGCAATTATGCTAAATAGCTCTCACAATACTTTTATCAGTAAGCACAGACCCGGCCCTATCCTTTCTTTTTAAATAAAGTGTCCAACAATTTCTTGTTCTTCTTGATGTCCCTTGCTAGTTGTATCTTGTTTTGTCCTTTTGGTTATCTGATTCTGACCAGCATGCCTGAGCTATACCTTTGTACTCATCTTCAGCAATCTGATTCTATTTCCATTTCTAGTACAGTCCCTTCTTGTATTAGAGTGCAACAAAAAGTTACTCATTAAACCCAGCTGATTCATTATTACTCTGCCTTTGTTCCCCACAGAATAATATTGTTTACACTTTCATTCTAAGTACTACATCCCTAAGGGGTTGCCAGATTTCTTCAGCTTTTTCTTTTAGATCAGTATTCCAGAAGAGTTCACCTATGAAACCTCTGATTTATGAAGTCTGCTTTTTGAAGCCTGGTATTTTTATTTTCTACTGCACCAGCTTTTGAAGCCAAAGTTTTCCTGCAGCTGTATTTTCTCCAAACATGTCAAAAGTTTCAGCCCATTTTTGGTTTTGTTAAATTACATGTGAATGCTATAAAGAAGCAATAACAACTGAGTGCATGTAATAAGCATACAGGGAACAATGACTGGCAAAAGAAAGCAGCTTGTCAAAGTATTTTGTGGTATTTTTTATTCCACCTCTTCAGGAAATAAACAGGAGAGGGAAACTTGTCCCAAAGGAAAAACTGCGTGTCATTGCAGCGGAGTTGCCACATTTAAAAAAGCGCATGCAATAGTACACATGGCTAACGCTACATGGACCAAACTAAATTGGAATCTTACTCCAAAAGAAAAACAAAATTAATTTAAAGCAAAATAACATCCCACCTAATGACTTTTCATGAGCCATGCATGAAGAAAATCTCTCAGAAAAATAGTCTTGAGTTCTTTTTGTAAAAATTACTCAGACATATCTTGCTTCATGATGAACAGACTTGACAGTTAAATGTATTCCACAGAAAGAGAAAGCGCAGATACCTCATGTAATATCTTGAACCTTCATTTATATGAGCAGGTTTTGAAAACTTGAGAATAAGTGCTAAAATTCTGAATTTCTCTTCCCTGGTTACTGTCTTGTACATACACACAAAGTCCAGGCACAAGTTCCTAGAATTTGCAACAATTACCAAGAAGAGCCTTCAAAACTGTATTTAATGTTTGACAATCTCGCCCCTCATTCATGTGTAAGAATTTTGATGATATAATACTTTATTTCCTTTATTTAAGGTTGATATTAATAAAAATACTTGAATTTCCCAATCCAAGTCTTATTGCATTTGAGATGTTTCAGAAACTGAATGCATTTGTAAAGTTATATACTTAGAGGATAGGGAACTATTTCCAAAATTAAAAATGAAAAGAAATGATAAGTGTGAGCCAGACAATAAGATGGGACTGACTGGCATCCTATAGCAGTGCATTTCTAGAGCAGTAGCACGGTGTCTTGGGCTGTTTCCTTTCAAAGTAATAAGCTTCATGAGGCTGCAGGATGATTGAACTTAAGTCAACTCGCATCCCCAGCTTCAACACAGAGGTATTATTGTTAGCAGCAAAGAAAATGCTATAACAATTTGTGGTTTATAGAGGGCCATTTCCAAGTGCTGCCTGCATTCCTAGAATCAGATAATAGATAAGATTATCAGTGTAACACTTGCAGATGTCTCGGAAAAGGATTTCTCTATCTGTGCTGAAAAATAGAATCATTAATTCCTACTGGTCAGCTGCTCACAATGAGGAGAAGCAGCTCATTAAAGTGTCATCCTAATTCTTACTACTTTCAAATTTTTTTGTGTTGTCCATTCCATGCAAGATTTTTTTTTTTTAATCAGTTATGATGACCACTGGAAAAAGAGACCAAGGCATTAAACTAAATGCAGGCCAGAATATAGGGGAAAATAATGAACTTTCAATCAGACCTTGAAAAAATATGGTATATTGCATATTATTCTGAAAATTAACTTCCATATTTAATATTTTTTACTTCTTTTTTAACCTATTCTGTTCTATAAAGAAGTAGAATAAAGGAACAATTTTATAGCAAAGGTCATATAGAAATAAATTAATCATCACACAAGAACTCCTTAAAACCTTTCCCTCAGAAACCTTTCTTTTGACAAGTGAAAAGGTGTTATTCTCTCCTCTTTGTTGTTCTTATGTTGTTCTGAAATATAATTGTTCTTGGCTTATATGCTTTTGTAAGTAAAGAACAGTATGAAGCATGTTCTGCAACGTTCTCAGCCATGAAAGAAGAAACTGTTGATTTTCAGGAGCTGTGCTCATGCTTCTTAAACATGCTTTAATAACCATATTTAAAGAGAAACCTTCATCTGGATCAGCAGTTACTAATAAGAAACTAATTGGCAGCTTGCTGATGCAGGTAAAAGAAAAATTAGCAAAGTCAATGCAAGCATATTGTGCTGCTTATCTCAAGAAATTAACCACTGACTTGGTACCTAGGCATGGGGTGTACTGCACACAGAAAACAGAGAGATGGTATTTGGCCAGTACACAGGAGTGCAATGTATTGCCCTTGTATTTCCCAGCATCCAGAACTGCTGGACAAGGGGTGTGGAGGCATGCAACCCTGCCTAGACCTTCTGGAGACCACTGATGGCCGTGTTGCCTTTGACTTTACTAATCAACTGCTGACGTTATCAGGCTCCACAGCAAGTTGAGTGCCTGCTGGGTAAAGGATTTGTGCTGAAAGCAAATGCCCAGGCCCTGACCAGGCCATGCTAACTGACCAGGACACACAAAACTGCTGGATATAAGATGAGAAACTGTTGACTGCTCTCTCCAGTCCCAGGGCAGGATGGTCTACAAGGCACTTCATTCTCCTCAGCATTTCCTAATGGCCACATCAGGAGGGTCCCTGCCTCAAAGGATGCCATTTTTACCTGCTTTTTTTTCCCCAAGTCTTTCACATGGCTGTGAAGTCCAAAAGGTTGCAGTGGCAAAAAGGTGGTCACTAATTCTACAGTGGTTATAAGGATACAGCATCAGCTATGACAAAATGTATTAATGGAGTTGATAAAATGCAGACAGTAGCTCACATGACATCCAAAGACGCTGCTTTAAGTTGTGTAAACTCACTTAAACTAGCTTTGTGTTAACCAGGGTAAGTATTACTGCACTGTGGCCTTGGGAAGACATCCTAAAACCCTGACTAGTTTTGCGCTTCAAAGTATAACTGTTGTCAGTCGCAGCATCACTAAAATCTAGCTGAATTTTAAACAGGTACAAGTTTGTGTGGATTCCCACCACATTTTTAAATCACAGATTACAAATACTTATTTAAAAGATGCTAATTTCCAACCTTGTCCTGGAAGGACGCCAATGTACCTCTAGCTCTGCTGAATGTTGATGGTCCTTACACTGAATGCCTTCTGCCTAGGTTTTTAGATTTATACCCTATATTACTGGAATTCATTTTTTTATTCTCAGACTATTTCAGCACACAGTTATTATCTTTTATAATTAAAAAATTGTTTTCTATATTGATAAATACAGCTCTGTAGCAAGCCAACACTACAACCAAGGCATCTAAATGATGCCTGAATAAAGCATGCATAGATCAGAAATACAATAATTGTTGCTGCTTAGAATTCTACCCATCAGATCCTATTGAATTTTTTTAACATTTAGGGCAATTTTTGTAATTGTCAAAACCAGTATAATGTCTGTTAATCTGTATTTCCTCAGAGGCTTGAAGATCAAAGCAAATGGGTAGAAATGTAGATAATGAAAAAATCTACATTAAATTGTGTGAGATCGAAACCTGGAAAAATTTACCATATCTCTTATTTTTAAGCAAGCAATGAGGGCTGAAGGTAAAAAGGACATCCGATTGTCAAAATAACATAGCATCTATACGAGTAAAATTCCTGCTAAATTGTATCTTCCAGACCACAGGATTCAGTTTATTATCTTCAGGTTAAAGCACCTCTAAGTTTCATTTCACTTCAACAGGCTCTAAAAACTAGATTCATCTGCCTGAGCCCTCTGAAGACTTGATTTCAGAGCACACCCGTATACCAATATAGGGTCAGTCTCCAGACAAAGCATAATGATTGCCCCTGCTGTTTCTTTAGCATAAGTGTGTGTCAGCACCAAGCAGTACTGATTGTATTGCCTCCTTTCATGTCATAGCCTAGTGTTTAAAGCTTTTGAGCAGAATGTGGAAGATTTCATTCAATTTTGTCGTACCTTACAGGGGCACACAAGGGATCAAGGGGAAAAGAATTAACAGTTTCTTTTACTGAAGCTACATTCCTGACAAAAAATAATCCGAGATTGAGCCAGAAAGAAAGCGCAAGGTACAGCATGCCACTGCAATGCTAGTGACTTGAGCACTTGTCTAGGAATTTTGTCTTATTATTCCTACCACAATGATATTTGCTAGAATTAACATGGAGATCATCCTGTGATAAAATACGGAAACAGCCCAAATGCTTTTTTAAAGTTACCTCACTATCTGTTAAGATTATACTGAATATTCTTAATGATATTAGTACATTCAAGATCATGAGGAAAAAATATGAAATGGAGAAGAACATTTTTATAATGTTAGTTAGCCAAACACTGGGGAAAAAAGCCCAAATATTTTTACTTGAAGTGTTGATTTTTTTTTTTAACTTATAAAGCCTTTAAAGCCTTGTAGACTTGGCAATTTCAGCTGTATTTTAAAATCAGAAAAAAGAATAAACCTGGAGATTCTAAATTCCTATGGCTTCACCATGCAGTCTGCACAGTCACTTTGAAAATGTTTTCTCATATCACTCCCAGTGCTATAGAACTGCATGATTAATATTGAAATCAATTCCTCGTTTTAGCTCAAGCTGCTCATAGAAAGGCTGATTTATTTCATGTACAATTTAGTTGGAGGAAAGGAAGAAAAGCTTACCTAAATAAAAAAAAAACAACACTGCTAATATAAGCTCCTTCATCACAGGCTATCAGCTGTTCCCAAAACCAAAATCTTTCCTAGCTCTGTCAAGCAATTTTCATTTTATGCTTCTCAAAAGCTGCAGTATTAGATGCAGATAAATGCTACATTTTCTTCACTGATTGCATTAAATGTGTATCTGCACAAGAGAAGAAATCTAAATAGCACCCTCAACAATGAACTCAAACCCTCAGTCAGTTTGGGTCCTGGATATTTACTAACATTAGGAAAATTTTATTTCACTGGTCACTTGTAATTATCTAGAGATAACCTTGGGATATCTGAATTTCAAAGTTCCCTTCCATGCTTCCTGTTCTGTTTCATGTAGGCTATTGCAAAAATACAAAATTAGAATTGTAAATTAAGGTATTACAAAAAGGCACTGGATTGAAAATCATACCTGCTTCACAAAAGACAGGTTCATTTTGCAGTTTATTTTCTTCACAACAATGAAGTGGTAAACTGCAGCTACAGATAGTCTACGAATAATATTTCAAATACATTCTTCATTTCAGTGGTTCCTACTGGTAGTGTCTTCTCATATTATGTATCTGCCCTTTAATACGCCCTGCTTCCTCATATTGCAACTCTCCTCTTCTTCCTTCTTGAGCTTGAGGGGGAATGTTTGGGATTTGAGGTTTTTGTTTTTCACTGTAGAATGTGTTTGTCCAACATGTTCTACTGGCTGTTCCTTTTCTTGAATCTCAGTTAAACATTTCCTCAGTGCAGTTTATATCTTGCAGGGAATGCTGTGGGTTCACATGTAAAGGCGTGGATGAGTAAGCAAGCTGTAAGGAATCCAGGAGTCTCTTGGAGTATGTTGAGGATAATTTCTTACGACAGCCCAACTGTATGACCATGCTGGTACCACACATCTATTTTTCTCTGACTTTGAAGTTGGCTTTGGTTGTTCTCTAACACAAAAGTTCTCATAGCTGAGTCATCAAAACACCTTGCATCCTCAAAACTTTACAAACTGCATATTTTTAGAGTTGATTTTGTCAAAGTATGACTTAATTGTCAATGATCATATGTTTGGTACCATCTCACATTAAAATGTATTACTAGTGAGCATTTTAGGAACTTCACATCTTCCAGTATTATATATTGAGCTATTCATATTTGGGAAGTTGGTCTTTTCTTCTAGAAGCTTAGGTGCTGTAAACAAAAATTGCATTCCCGAAGACAGGAAAAAGATAACATGGAAAAAGAGAATGTCATGCTGAAAAAAGAAGGATGTCATATACAATTCCTATGACATTCTCAAATGGTAAAGTAACTTACAAAAGCTATTAACATCAAGTCTATAATCATACACAATCACAGAAATACCGCTACAATCTTAATCAGTCAAAAGGCTGAAAATGGATGATTAAGGGAATATATGATTGGCAAATCTTATATGTTTGGTTATTTCAAAAGAAATGCACCGTCTACATTCCAGCAGCAGCTTTGGGTCAGGCACACCAGTGAGCTTTGCTCTGATTTAGTCAAAACACACAGCTGGAACAGACATCTGGAGAAAATCAGGGAAAATGAGGGATACAGTGAGTTTGCCCTGACTGAGGGCCTGCCTCCACACCAGGTATAGAAGGAGAGCTGAACAGGGTCACCAAAGCACAGCAGCAGAGAATATCTTTTGCATAAGCTCTTCAATGAGCTCAGAGCTTTCTAGCTACTGCTGCTTATTCACTATTGTCTGCAGTCAATCTAGTGTCTCATTTACAAACAACAGAAGTCATGTAAGGGACAGTCTGTCATCCCCGAATCCTTCCTCTGCCTGCTTTTTTCCTGTGGAAAAGTGAACCTCATTGTGTTCCTCTCTATAGCTACAGCCACAGACCTAGCAAGGCAGTTAGTACCTCTCTGCAGTTGAGAGCTGGCACTACAGCCAAACTTTATGCAATTGCTTTACATTAAAACAAGGTTGGCAGAACTGGTTTCTGTTTTGAGATGCTTGGTGGATATATGTATGTACTGAGAAGAAAAATATCATGTTCTGTCCCTGTAATAAAGCTCTCCAGGGGAGAACATTTAGCTCAGGTAATTTTTCCCAGCAGAGGAAAGTCTCCGCGCTCTCCAGGTGCAAATGCCAGTAATTCCAGCTCAGGTGCATCTGTGCTGATAAAGAGGGTCTGGAGAGGGAAGTCAGGAGGCTCTGCAGCAAAGGTGCTTGTGCAGTTAGCCTGGCCTGTTGGGCTAGGTGTCTCAGGCTTTTCAAGTTTGGGGAGGTAAATCCTATTAAATCTGTGCAATGGAGGGGAGTAATCTTTATGAAAAGATAATATCTTCTTACAGTGCTGGTTGAGTCGCAAGTGTATGAGATAGAGAAATGAACTGCAGTACAGTCTACTGTTTGGAAAGAGCTGCTGTAGGTGAAGTTTTGTTTTATCTTTCTGTGCTTAAGCTGCTTAGATGTTCTTCCATTTTTATGAAGAGGTCCTTTAGTTTGCTCCAGACTCAGGAAACCTAGATGTAGGTGTTAAATAAGAAATGTAATCTCCAAATGCAACAGTAAAATATAGGGCTCTTATTCTTAGTTGTACTGTCTGCAAAGGATAGTGACGGAGCTTTGAAAGCCGTGTAAATTAAATACAATTAAGCCAATTATGTTCTTTTGCACAGTTAAATCTTTTGGATTGTAGGACTGACATACATAATAGAGGATTTACATTTTAAATGCTATGTTCTGAAGCCTTATCTGCAGATTAATTATTCACATTGCTATAATACAAAACCTAAAGTTTGGTCATCAAATGGGTAAAAAAGTAACAGATTCACTTCTTGGAGTGCCATTTCTAAATATGAACTATATAGTCCTCATGACTGGATGGCAACATGGGCCTAGTTTTACTTTCAGCGCCTTATTCTGCCCTTCTTGTGTTTCACTAGGGCAGGAAAACTGCTGACAGTCTAGTCAGCATTTTCAGGTGAAAATCTGTTTTGCTTAATGTGCAGCTCTGGGTTATAAAATCACCACTTTCATACCTACTGTCTTGTGGGTCTTTGATCTGATACATGAAATAAAGATTCCTTGAAATATTTTTAATTAAACCAAGGGAAATTCCCACATTAGGAAAGAACAGAAATGTCTCTGAGCACTCAGTACATGGAGCAGCATGGTAACAAGTAGAGATTGTATGTGTCTGTCTGCACCACATAGACTAAAATTTAGAGATACCTTTGCTCATACCGGTGCTGAATCTGCTTGAAGCTTATCAGCTGTAACATTAAGTATGCTAGAATCAGAGTTTAAGGTAAAATATTTGTTAACCTCCAAGGGAGTAGCTGTATTTTGTAGGTAAGTAAACTTTTTTCTTGAAGTTGAAAAGGAATTCCAACATTTCTACAGTAGCAGTGATTTACAACTTAGTTCATGCTTATTCTTAATGGTGATGCATACTACTATGGTTTGGTTACTTCTATGTATTTCCTTTTATTTAGTACCTAATGTAAAATATAGGAAGAAAACCCCACAAGATGCTAAAACTTCACTAATAACACTTACGTGAAAGTGCATCATGATTGCCATTATTCAACTCTAAGCCCTGTGTAATCAATTTAGTTTCTAACCCTTTGTAATAGAAACATGAGGTGACTCTTCTCAACAACATAATAGCCATAATTATTGGGATTTAGAAAACACTTCATTAATGTCATCTATTAGTTTGCAGTGTGGGTGGCACAATGTTGGTTTAATATTTGGGAGCGGGAGGTATCCTCCACAGATCTGACAAGTAGGTACTCTTTAGGTACTCTTTAGTCCAGCACCAGATAGCTGTGACGACAAGAAATGAAATTGCGACTGTTTGGCAGTGACCACTAAAGTCAAATAGCACGTTTTTGATTGCGGTAAAGTCAGTTTAACTTGCTTATTTCTTGAAACTCAGAGGTAAACATTTGCATCATAACCCATACTACAGATTTCTGCAATGTTTTGGTGACTTCAGCTGTAGAATTGCTGTAAGTAGAAATACAAGCAAGTGCTGCATATTCTAATGCAGTCAAGCGTCTTCTCAAAGTTATTTAAAACAAAGATGTAACTCTGGTGTGTTATTTCCTCGCTGTGTAAGGAATTCCATATAAAGGCTATTCTTTTCTTGAAAAGGGAGTTCTAAATCACCAAAATATCATAGCTTTTTATGTTTTAGGCAGGAAGAAAGTACATATTCCTTTCTAATGCACAGAAGTGTTTCTTCCCAGAAGAAAAAATGCTTTCAAGTAAAGTAAGCCAAAACTATTTTTCAAAAGCTAGTAAAGTCCTGTTTAATGTTTTGTTCTAATAATGAACTTGCCTTTCCTCCTTTTCCAGCTCTGCATTCCAGAGTTCAGCAATGTGTGTTTGTAACTCTAGCTTCTTGGTTTAAGCATAATTACGCTGAGAGGATGGGCATGAAAGTGCTGCTGCTTCTTTATGTATTATTATGAATATATAAGAAATTTAGAAGATCTCAGTGGATTTTCCATAGAGCAAGTGTTCGCAGCAAAATTAATGAGTATCCTTGCTAAAGGTCCTTGAAAAAAGAGGAAGGCTGAAAATGATAACTCCCATTGGGCCAGAGCTTCAGAAAATGTATGTGGGTGGTATGTACTACATTTGGGGGTTTTGCTTGTTTACCCTGAGGTAGAAAACCTTTAGCTTTCATAGTGGGTCAGACTTCTTGAAGAAATAGGTTGGTTGGTTTATTATTATCAGGTAAATATAGCCTATTCCAACCACATATCATAAATAGAGGTGACTAAATCAGAAGAAGAAAGCCACAGAGACAACTATGCTAAAAAAAACACAAACCTTCTCTAACACATCAGTTCTACCTCATCCTGCAGTAAAGAGGTAGAGCTTTTATTTTATTTTCCCTGAAAGTATATTTCTCTTATCCTTTACATTCTTGGTGCAGTTTCTTTTCCTACCTTGGAAGCTCTTTTCAGCTCAGGCATTAGCCCTTAGGTGTTAGCTTCATTGTTGAATAGTTGTTTGAGGCAAGTGTGGCATTACTTGATATGCTCCTCACCTTATAAAAAAAAAAACTTCTATAGGTTCCTAATCCATTCTGCCTGTAGACTGTCTAGTTTTGGGGTTAACACAATAGATGCCAATATACTTCTTGGGCTTCCATAGTTAAGAATCTTGGTTTAAGCCCTTCTATATCTTTTATTTTTACATTAGAAATCATGAGACTGCCAGTTCATCATATCTATTTTATAGACAACTTTTCCATAGCAACAATGTGGACTTTACTTTTGACTATGATATAGATTTTTCCCATTCTCTGAATTCATCATTTCATGTATGAGTCCGTGCATGCACATATTTCCTTAGTCTGAGAAGCTTTTCTTCCTTAGATACCTGATGTAGCTGCTGACATGTTACCAATGCTTCCTGACCCTTGTCATGCTGGCAAGCTGTTGAACCTATCAAGCTTGTATTTGATTGGCTTTTTGTTTAAAGAAAAAATTTATCAAAATATCTGAAACTCTTTGAGGGGAGGTAAAATTAAGCTTCTTGTCTTGAGTTCATCTTAATTGGCGGACTCATTTTGAAATATATCTTGCTGTGTGGATCAGTGTTAGACTTCACAACATAAAAAAAGATTTTTAACCATATGACTATATATGTGATGGAATATACTATGATCTACTGGTCGAAGACCAGATAAGATTCTCTCAAAGTATTTAAATAAGGAGAAAAACTGTGAAAAATCTTATTCTCGTACTGTATATGTTTTGGAACATATGTTTTTTGCCCTTTCAGAATGATTTCTTTAGCATTAGTATTGAAGAGTGATTAATATCTAAAAATAGTGATATATTGTTATTGAAAATAGGTTAAATTGTGCATTTTTCTGTATTTCAGTAAGTGATCAGAATGCTACAGAGAGACTGTGATTATAAATTTCACTCCCCCTTATTTGAGAAACCACCCTTTTTTTATCTAAACTCTAACAAATATTTAGTTTCAAACACATTTGCTCAAATAAAACTATACTTTTCAGGCCTCTCACAGTATTGAGACAAGGAAAAAGAAAGGGGGAGAAGTGGGAGCAGAATGGACAGTGGAGCATTGATGTCAATTCTCTAGACCTGGCTGTGTTTTGTGCAGCAGCAGCTTTCCTTGGGGCAGATCTGTGTCCACACACACAGACCAGCCTTTGCCTACCGCAGAGTAGACCCCATTCTGTAAGGGAGAGCCTGAGGAGCCAGTGTGATCCAGGAAACTTCCGTATGTGTGTGCCAGAGAGGGGGAGAGAGGGAGACCTAGTGCAGAGGACAGTAAGGGAGGAAGGCAGGGGAGAGAAGGGAGTTTGCTTCATGCACTGCTGAAGGCTGTCAGAAGCAGACTATTCGAGCAGCGCGCTGGCTAGTGTGTGATTTAAGGGACAGCGCTCACTGACTGCATTCATTGAATTGCTGAAGGACAGATATGACATCCGAATGCTACTTCTATATGTTCTTGCTTATTGGTACCAAGGGTAAGTGTACCTGGCTCTTTTTCTTGTTTTGAACATTGCAAAGCAGATAGCTGATAAACTTCAGTTGTGGATCTTTTAAAAACTGTTATCTCAGTGTTATTTTACAGTTCTTCATGGTAATCATTCTTTGATCGAATCAAAGTGTAATGCAGTCTCTCAAGGTTACTAGTTATGTTTAGGGATTAGATTTATTTTTCCTTAATGGTTTGAGAGTTACTATGAACAGTTATGAGCTGAAATTAAAAAATAAGAAACATTTTAAACTTTGCATAAATACTTGCTGTAAATATTTAATGAAGGCACATATAGAACTGTCTCATTTCAGATGCCGTGAAATCCACATTTCAGACTCAGTAGTTTGCAGTGGTACTGTAGCTCTCAAAAAGTAGACTGTGGTCAGGTAGCAGGAATTTTTACCCTCTGATTCAGCATGATACAGCTTGCAAGATGGAGACTGAACCGAATCTAAGTTTTCTTTCGGGTGCAAATCACTTCTGTTTGGTGAGAGCCACACCTGACCTTCTGCTTACTTTAGTAATGTTTTCTTCATTTCATCTGAGTACCCTAATCTGTAAGTGCTGCTTTGGACCTGGGTAAAGCTGTCGCTGTGAAGCTGCTAATACTGATCTGTAGGCTGGGTTTTCCTAATGGCAATAATTTTCTCTAGTTGTGATTTTATGTTAAAATTTGCCTCTTTTTGTGCAATATTAATACAATAGTGAAATAGTTACCGTTTGCAATAGCGAGTGTTTTGTTAAACTAATAGGAGCATAAGGTTGAATTCTGCTACAACCTTCTGTATTGAGCAGCAGCTTGTTCTCTCTCCTGCTTTTAAATTAAACCTTTTTGTGTTTATGTGTGCTTACTCTGCTGCTTAACATAAGTTTTGTGAGGGATATTGCCCTCCTGAGGAGTTTGGGAAATAGAGCTCCACTTACAGTTATTTTTACAGTTTCAAATCTTAGTTAAATCTGGGGAAAAACTCTAAGCAGTTCTATGATGTTTGGAGGAATATGTAATATGTGAGCTGCAAGCATAAAAGAACAGTGTTATTAATTAATTTGGAATGAAGAAGGCTATGATAATGGCATCTTATCAAGCCTGTGAGCAAAGTCTGGCTTCATACACAACCATGTTATCCATGAGCAATAATCCAATATTTAAAGGTAGTACTTCAAGGTATGCAAAATAAAATCTGAAAGATTTCAACAGATTAAGCCTTTTCTATTACTGCTTTTAAACCAAAACAGTAAAATCTTGAAACATTCATACAAGATGTGCAAATCATTGTTGGTATAATTTCTACCAGGTTAAATTCATCTCAGCTGCGGAATTTATGAAACGTATCAAAATACATTAAAGCATATTACAAAACAGGATGGCAGATGAGGACTGTGAATGACTAAAGGCCTTCTAGTATTACAGTTATAATGGCCATTGGCTTTTTAGGTGTTCATTGGTTCAACATATATAGTATGTTGTAACATTTACAAGAAAATCATATGGCTCATCTATGTTGGTTAAAGAGAGAAGCAGTGCACTCACAGATTAAAGCACTGGCATGCCTGGAGTCTCTGCTGCCTACTAGTACTGTTTTCCCCTAGAAACAGTTCCTGTTTAGTGCCATTTCTCCTAACCTCAGTCAGTGCACAGTGCATAGCATCACTGCCTTTCAGAGTTTTAGCCACCCATCTGAAGCATAACCACATCTCCAAGTTGGATTTCATCTGCACAATTGATTAAACCTTTGTTCAAGATTTTATGCGAGCTGATATTAAAACAAACACTCCTGGAGTAAGTATAGCTGTACCTAGAAATTGGGTTTGTTGTTTATGGACTGCTAGAAGTTCAGCTGCAGAGTTTTGTTGAGGGAGGTTGGGTGTTTTTGTTGTGGATTTTCTTTCTACAACTCTCAGATGCTCCTAATTCTTTAAAAGTTAAAATGATAAATACCTAGCATAAAAAAACTACTCTTGCCTTACCCATCCATATCCATCCAATCTACATCTGTCTGGTTTTCCACTCACCAACTAAAGCTGCACAAAAATAACCCCAGTAGCTCTTTTATTTCACTGTGTTCCTTCAAATTCTTGATTAAATCTTTTTATATGAAAACCTTTCCTTCCAAAATCCAAATAATCAAGCTAATCCAAATAATCATGCCTTTTATGCAGCAGCAACTCTCAGCAACGACCTTACTGCTTCTTGTTGGGTTATATTATTCCAGGTAAAGGGTGTTTTTTTGAAGCAAAGCAGCATATGTACCATAGTTTTCACCAGTGCAGCAGCATCAGTTGTAACATGGACAAATGTAAATTTCTCACTCTGGTTGTTTAACTGGCAGCACTGAATGGGTAGTCAGGATAAACATCTGCCTGGGTGGCTCATGCCATTGTGAATCTAGCAGGACACACAGGCATGTGGCTGGCATTGCACTGGCTGCTGCCACATCTTGTCTCTTAGTGAAATAATCAGCTGCAACAACCATAGTATGTATTTGTGTCTTTACGGTCACTTTGATTAGCTCTCTGTGGACAAAAAACGATTTTGTCCTTCTGGACTTTGGCTAAGTGCCAGACCCTCAAACAATTCATTAATCAATCATTAGGAAAAACAGAACATTTGTATATAAAACTATTCAAACTGAATTCCAACAGAGATTTGGCAGGCTTCTCATGGAAAACAATTGTGGCTGCTGTTTTAACCCTGTATGCTCTGTGCCCCTACCTGAAGTTTTACGGTCCTATTTCTTCTTGTACCTACAGTTCCCCTTCCCTCCTCTTTCTTTTCTTCCCCTCATATATGTTTTTTCCTTCCCTTAAGCTCACTTCAAAATGCCAAGGAAAACTGTCTTAAAACCATTAGATACTTGCTAGCCCTTCTAGTGTTGCATGCATGTGGCAGCCGTTTCCAAGGCCAAGATATCTTATACTGAATGCTTTCTGCCAAAGGTAAAGGGAAAGAGACCTTCCCAAATTTTCTGAAGTGTAACTTCATGATTTTGCAGGAAACTGCTCTTGTTTACATAGCTTATAACAACTTTTAAGATCCCTTGCAGATTTGCAAATGGGAAAGTTTAATTAAGCCAGCCTTTGCCCAGGCTTAAATTACCACTGTATAACATAATTTTTGGTTATTTCTTTTCTTCCATTTAATTTGGGCATTAATCTGACTGGCTTCCCTGTGGCTAGAAGAATAATGTGCATCTTGTAAATCTATGTGTACAACAACAAAAAGATCTTTACAGAAAATCAGGGATGAAGACTAGGTTTACTGAGGAAGATTTCCTTTAATGTCAGTTAGGAAGTAGTGAAAAATCACTGCAAAAATAAACTAAAGCTCTGAGAGGTAGATCATTGCCACTTGTTCAGGCTGGGTTTCTTGCAATTGCTGCATGGGCAAAGGTGCTTTCACCCCTCCGTTGGGTGACACTAGGGGCGGTCCAACTTGCAAACCTGTCTTGTCTGTTTATAGCAACTCTACCAGACTTGAACCATTTGCTCTGAAATTTTATATGCAGTATGGACTTTTATTCACTTGGAGCAAGAAGACAAAATATACCAAAATAACTTCAGTTTTTCCTAAACTGAGGAATTGGTACTTTGATGATGTTGAAGGATTCTGGGAATCTTGTATTAAGCAATGCCTTTTCTTAAAGGCATAAGTACTTCTGTACTTTCCTCCATAAAAATCACTGTGTCTGAGAGAAAGTCCTCTGACAGACCATCCCACTAGAACTAATGAGCATGTTCAAGCCTAGTTGCTGTAGCATAAAAATTAATAACCTTCTCTGATGGATGTTACTGGATGCTAGAAGCCAGCAGGAATCTCATCAGAGGAACTGTCACCACTGATAACTTCACCTGTGATCTCTGTGAAGGTTTGCTGGTGGTGCCATGTGTCCCATAGTCTGAAGCCGTCAAATCAGACTTCGAAGCAAATGAGTCAAGGCATTGAAAGGGACAATGGAGATCAGAAAGGCTGTTAGTCTAGGAGGGTAGAGACTGAGGAAAGGAATGTGTGAGAGGGAGCCAGCAGGCAACTAAAGGAGGACAAGGAGTTCTGAGAGTGGGGAGTGTCTAAAGTCAGAGGATGACAAGACCAGAACTAGGACCCTACGTGGACAAAAGGTGGTGAGAGGGTGGGAAGCAGCTAGTGATTAGGCAAGAAAGGATGGACATGAGGTAAGCAGCCAGGGCAAGGAAAAGATGAAACTGACCAGAAAAAGGAGCTGTGCTTGGTGTAGGTGAGCACTATGCTACAAAGCTGGAAGGAAGCTCAAGATTGTTCTGTTGCTTATTGTGTCCTTGCAAAATACCCCCTTCTCCTTAACACCTCTGCCCAATGGATGGTAATTAATGTTATTGGACCACTCTACCCTCTTAGACACTAAAGGTCTAAAGAGCTAAATGTTCTGAGCTAATGATGCAACATGGTGTCATGAAATGTTGGTAGAAAACTGACTTCCTCTTTTAATCATCTGGGATGTTACTTATATCAAAGAACTTTATTAATTTTTGAAACTCAGTGCTTAGGAATCGAAATGAAGGATGTAATCTTCATTTGACCTATGTGCACATACTACGCTTTCTTCAGGCTATATCTCCACAAAGACTTGTGCTTTGTATACTGCATTTGAAGAACAAATCAGAAACAGTGAATTATGCTGACTGTGTGACCCTTTATTCATTTGCTGTGGAAGATAAATTGTGAGTGAAGCTGGGAATTACAAAATGACGGCTGTGTGATGAAAGGAACTGAACTCTACTGTGGAAAACTGATTTCTGTTCCTGTTTCTTGCCCCAGACAGTGATGCTCTAAATACTTTGTAATAAATTGATAATAATTATATGGCAGGTTTTCTTGATTTTTTGGTTTGATCATCCTGATGTGGCAGCGTTCATTTCACAGCTGACACTTGAAATCTGTAAAAGCTGTGCTTTAACTAATCTGTGAAGCTGATTCTGAAAGTAGAAACCTAAAATTGCCAGAAACACTCCCCATACATATGTTAATGTCTCAGCTCCCCATCTGAGCAATAATACCATGTTCTAAACTGTAATCT
Source organism: Pezoporus wallicus (assembly GCF_028554395.1). Taxonomy (NCBI): domain Eukaryota; kingdom Metazoa; phylum Chordata; class Aves; order Psittaciformes; family Psittacidae; genus Pezoporus; species Pezoporus wallicus. The sequence goes on from NW_026640488.1 coordinate 3,614,511, forward strand.
AAGCAATCTGTGAGGATTTAAAAATGGGAAGTCTAATTATTGTAGGTTTATGGCTGAACGAATGGGGACTGTAATACTGTAGCTTTTAAGTGGTTAGACCATAGACTAAGCAGCAGGATGTCAGTAATCCATTAGAAGACTAATCAAAGTGTAGATAAAATGCCTGTAGTATTGTATGGGGGTGTGATTGCAGAAATATACGCAATTTAAAGATCTGTGACAGAATTTGAATGTATGATACTAATAACTGGTGTCACACATAAAGTGACTTTGCATATGCAAAGAGGTAATGCATAATATTATGCTCACTACCTGCTGTGTTGCCCTCGGTGCTCATGGGGGATCCAGCGTGCAGTTGACCTGTGCGACATACAGATACCAGGAAAAATGACTGATGGGAAAACATGGGTTTGAATGAGTCTCTGGAGGCCCCAGCTTTGGCCCTGGGCAAGCAAGTTGTCCCTGTACACATAATGGTAGGGGAAGAAGGTGGGCAGGCTGTGGAGAGGAAGAGCCCACCAGCAGCTGATCCTGAAAGACTTGTGAATGTGAGATCGCTTAGCAGAGTTTATCCAGAGAGCATGTTAAATCACACAGCTCTTTATACCACAGGTCATTGTGTTCCACCAGTGCACTCTCTACTCCCGAGGCTTTATTTGGTCAAATTTGGGCAAAATGTTCACTCTCAGTCAAGTAACTATGTCCTCCAGAGCAGAGCAAGGACCACTGCGGCACTATAAATGGCAGGGGCTGTACAGTGACTGAGACTCTAAGATGTGAATAGGTTTGTCAAAGCAGGTGAACATTGCCTCTTTCTCCTCTGTTCTGCAAAGAAAATAAAAGCGCTGACTTGATCAGGGAAATAAGTCTTTTTCCCATCATAGACCTGATTGTCAGTGCTGTGCTGAACCTGAGGGGGAAAGACACAGTGCTTGGAAAGCTTCTGGCAGTGTTCTTTTAATTAGAATTACTTTTTTCTGTTTTACTTTGATTTTCAGTTACTATTAAAAAACTGATATATGTATATGAGAAATTCAAAAATAGGTGAGGTAGCAACAGACCACACCTTCTTTGGAATCAGCTACTAAGAACACCATCCATTAATCAAACATTAAGTTCTGGCCACAACTTAGTTAAAGCCAAAGTTTGCACTGCATGGGAAAAATGAATTTTAAAAACATGTGATTGTAGGTCAAATGCCTTGATTAGTCTAGAGAAGTTAATGGTAATACAGTTGACAAAGATGAAAATACACTTCCAGATGTCATTTTCTGGTCTTCAATTCCATGTTAAAACACGTGAACAAACTGTCTTACCTAGGAACCTCAGGCACTGGTTTTCAGACACTTTCATTCTGTTCTGGTATTGAAATAACACTGCAAGCTTCTAGTTCTGTTGGTATTTTCTTCATATTTCACAGCCTGTTGTATCATAACATTAGTTTCAGTAGTTCTCAACTCATTCCTTACAGATTCCTCCTGTGGCTGGTTTGAAAATATTTTAATTTAGAAATGCTGCTAAATCTTCGGTACAGATTTTGCAGCATCATGTAGGAAGGACACAACCTCTCTCTTCTTTTCAAATGCATATCAGAAATGGGTGTTAAATAGTTGGGCTTTTTTACACTCCTAACTGTTGTATGTCACATGAGGGTCTTATTTTTCTTAATATGTTTTTAAAAATAACTATTTTTTCTAATAAGTACTGATTATTTCTCTAGCCTGCTCACTTACACATTTTTAGGTTTTATCATTATTTGTTTTTATTTTAATTTTTTCTTTTTTAAATCATTTACATATTCACTGCTTTCACTTCATCTTTTAACCAGATTGGTTTCTTGCCCACTGAAATAGTTCTCGTGTTTATGAATGTGCAGCTTTGGAGAATATTACCAATATTTTTAAATTACCAGTTTTAAGTGCTGGGGTATGATCTTTTAAGTTAAAAAAAAAAATGTTATTTTGATATAATTGCCTTTTTAGGAATTACCTCTTTATTGAAATAAGGTATCACAACAAAATTTGTAAAGTTAGATGTAAAATTTTAAGATTTGCTCTCTGGACATGTCCAGCAACATCCTGTACATTTTATGTAGGGAAGCATTAGGAGCTAAGAATATTTAATGCATCTTCACAGGGTTGGTTACAGGTATTTGCTTATACAGAGCATGGTTTCACCTGTTAACAATAAGAACACACTCAATGGCAGGCATGCGCATCGTCATGTGTTGATTTAGCTGGAGTGGGGTCAAAAGGAAGAAAAGGAGGAGCTATAGACCATGTGGAGGCAAAATCCTTCAGTAATCCATGCAAATGTACTGTTTAGCTGCATCTAAATACAGAGAAAAACTTCTGAATATAGTTTCTCACTATCTTTTCTAACTTAGTTGGGAAAATAAATATCCAGGTAACTTACACCTATGTTCTGCTGTGCAACATTTCTTTATATACACCAATAATTGCATAAAATCTGAAAGTTATCATCTTAAAATCTTTAACTCTCTATCTGCATGCACATGTTTATATAACCTGCAAAAGAAGCAATAAGCCAGATGTCTCCAATAGTGGTTCAACCAGCAAACATTATTCAGTCTAGGAAAGTCAAAAATCCTGTTAGCTTGAGGTAATTTCTGGTTTACGGGACTTTAACTGGCGTGTCACAATTTATAGCTGTGAGTTATGTTTACTCATAGTAAAATACAGTAGGTATTGGAAAACTTGTGGGTTTTAAATTGAACCAAATATTCAGATGTATTTATTTAAGCACAGTGCCTTCAAACTGGTTTTTCACATGATAGTCCCATAAGCTCTCAGGGAAAAAAAAAAGACCTCTAAAATACTTTCAGATTATATTACTTCAAAACAGAACAACAGAGGGTTCCATTTTTGTAGTACTTGAGGACAGTTGAATCTCACAGATTTGTAGAGCAAATCAACCTCCCAGATTTGAACTTGTAGTTCTATGTAAAATTTAAATTCTTGATAGTTATAAATGGTTCTTGGTAACAAAAGTAAGTGAATAAATAAAATGTATCAAGTAATCTTGTCTTGGGCTCAACAAGAAATACTATATTATATTACAAAATTAATCTTTAGGATGCTTCAAGCTTCATTGTATATTATGCTGGCTTAGTTACATTATAAGAATGATCATTAAAATACTTTCAGTCTTTATTAAAGGCACAGTGTATGAAAAAAAATGGATTATGTTTCATATTTCAAATATTAGGGCTCCCAAAACAGTTTTTTCCATTTCTTTCCCTGAAGTCTTACGTAGAAAAAGCTTACCTGAGAGTATTTTACAAAGATTTATTTAAGATTGTGTTACTAGGGTAAAGAGGACAAATATTGCAGCTTGCTTAGTTCAAGCAGTTCAGTAGCAAAATAAGAGACTAAAGAACAAAAGAAGATGAAGAAAGAGAAAATAAAATCTCCCACTGCCCCTCTTCAGGTTCTCTTCCTCAGCCTTGGGTTGGGCTGACTATTCTCAAATCTGTTTTTCTATCAGTCATCAGTGTTTTGTTCTCTTTTTTTCCCCGTCACAAGAGCATTCTGAAGTCACTGTGAAAGAAGTTACAGCTAAGTCATGGAACTTGGGGGGAGACAGGAAGAGAGTTTTGCCCTCTTTTAGCTAAGAAAAGATAGGCAAAGTGTTACTTTGCTTAATCTTATAGATTGTTTTCTCTTATGAGAAGTTAATGACAGTCAAGTAATTCTTTCCTGTTCTGCTCATTTACAAATAACATATTCTCAGAACATCATACAAGTAGAATATCAGCAACCAATTTCGCTGTTGCTGCCTGTCTAATTTCACTCCCTTTTTCATTGCAGCTTTTTTCTTAGTGCTTTGCTACAACTATTTTCTGTCTCATCTCCTGGATTTCTTTTTACTTCCATACATGAACACAAACTCCTCTATATGGTATTGTCTCATGAAAGTGACTTAAATCTGCCTTTTCTTTATGGAAACTTAAGACACATATTACAAATGTCTGTTGTTTGTCAATGTAAGTAATTTAGTTCTCACTAATCAGTATTTCACTTTTGCTTACTTTACATATGGCTGACTGGGTTAAGTTGTGCAAAGCATCAAGTCTGAAGTGAACTTCTTTACTGTAAACTCTATTGTCATTTTGCATTTAAACTCAGAATGCTGGTTATTCAGATGAGATGAATGATTGTTGCTTGAGGGACACTAATTTATTGATAGTCAGTTGTCCTTGATCCTCTTGGCTTAAAGTGCATTTTAAATTATTTGATTGCTCAGAATTAAAAAAAAACAAGCATCTTCATTAGACAGAAAAATAAATGTAAGATACATGGCAAGTACTACTATATATGAAACTTTTCTCCTCTAGGATTATGAAACATAAAAAAATGCCACTCCTGGTGTGAAGTTAGAGATTTCTTTATTTTTTATTTTTTTTATTCATATCTTCAAATCATTAACTTACAAATGTGCTGTTTCAAAGGAAGAAATTAGATTATTATTTTAAACAGAGTTCTTTTATCTTTGGGGCTCAAAGAACCAGCCCAAGTGGAGGCCTCGGTGAAGAATCCGCTCCTGTGAGAGGAGTTTTCCTTGATTTTAATGGCTAATCACTGCCTTTCTGGGCCTTTCAGGTGGGATGGTACTACCTAGTACTGTGTATTTAACACCTTTACCTTGGTGCCTTCATTTTTGTTCTATATCTAATGCCACCAAAACAAAACTCTAGCTTTTTATGTGTCCAGCTTTAGACTTGATATTGCACTGCTTTGAAAAAGAAATTAATGAAATCAAATAAGTTACACCAATGCAAAACAACACTAGGGCAAAGGAAAGCCTAAGTGATTTCATTTTCTATTGGAAATCATGTAAGAATATAGAGGTAGAACTTATAATACTTCAGTATTATTTACATTCTGTGTATGTGGGGAGAGGAAGAAAAGGGGAAGAAGGATGTCAAAAAGATTTGGCTCTGCGCATTAATTTGTGTCTTAGACATTTTGCTGAACTATTTTGTAGCAGATCCTCGGGCAATGCGCTATAAAAACCGAGTTTCCAGACAAAATTCATTATAGTACATATAGGGGCTTTTTCAAATAATATTATCTCTTTCAGCTTTTTCTGTTCATCAAAATCTCTTTATTCTAAGTTCTGTGTAAGCAGAATAAAAAGACAAATTAGTAAAAGGTATAAGAGCCAAATCCTCTGGCAGGGTGCCACATGACCAGTCTGAATTGCTCTACTGGTAGTTTCTGGCCCTGAAGTAGATTTATCTGGCAGTTATACAAAGAAGATCTTCCAGCACTATAGCTGGATTAATTAGACTAAATTATCTGTGACATAACTGATAACTAACTTCAGTAATGTTGTTATGAGATTGGAGTCTATATTTTCAAAAAGATAGTTTTTCTGCTTTGGAAAACACTTCTGAAATGCAAGCATTGTGAAATCCACAGCAAGACATAAAGGTACAAGGTGAGATTTAAGATCCAAGATAATGATGAGATTAGCAAGTCATATACATCTTTTGTAGTATATTGTGTTTAATGAAAGCAAGCATTTTATATAGTCACTCATAAACTTAGGTGTTTACTACATATTCTTAAAACATATAATATGGTCTACTAAAGAGAAATGTAATGCAAACAAAACTGAAAATATAATTCTGGTTTCAAGAGCAACATCCAAAATTTTAAAAATTGCCTGTGTTTTAAGAAAGGAAGCTATTGTAAGCATTTGGAATTCTGAATAAATGACACTGTCATTTTCACCCAATAAAATATAGAACAATATAAATATGTATGTGCTACACAGATATTTAGAAAATGTTACAGACATCAGGGCTGAACAATTAGCAAAGGAGGAAAGGAGCAAACTACTGTAAAGGCAATGTAGTGATAACAGTATAATTATACTCCCATGGGGATCTTGTACAAATGCTTGAATCTTTTAAGCCACTAATGCTTTGCCTCCAGGATAAATTTTAAAAAATCTCTCACCCCTAAAGCAAGGTCTATTTTGGGCTAAAAGTTTTGTCAAGAATTGCTCCAAATTTCCCTTGTTTAGTGGGGAGAAGCTGAATAATTCAGAAAAAAAAAACAGAAAAATGAACAAGACTGAATTAAATATTATTAATTTCTAGATATTATTGTAATGGACAAATTCAGCCAACAAATTATTTCAAAATAAGTAAGATCTTTTCAAAGTGTTATATCTTTTGGGTTTTTTTCTTTATGTGTTGATTAAAATGCTTCTGATCACAGTTAGTCAACCATTTGTCACTATTATTCTGTGTAAATCATCAAGTATCTATCTTTTAAGTTAAAGGAATTCATAGGTATAAACTTGGTTTTTAGCCTTGTTCTGATGATTTGTGTGTGAAAATAAAGGTTACAGGCCTGTGAGATCTCCTCCTCTATATTATGGTAAAAATTTTTCAAAGCCAGTTCACGTGCCCTTCAAATGCCTTTCAACAGAAGAGAATTCTTTTTTAATCAACTGTCATCTTAAAGTATTCAGATTAGCACAAAAGTGATGGGCAAAATCGATCTTTACTTTCACATTTTCTTTGTTGACTCATTTTGTTTTATTTGAAGAAAACATTCTGTTTCCAAATAAGCGTTTCAAATGAATATTTTCATTCTTGTCTTCCTCTAGCCCATTTCCCACTGTGTCAAGAAGTATGGCAAATAAAACAAGTTATGAGAGGGCAGGAAAACTCCCACCACTTCATGCATTTGCATTGGTCTCTCTGAAAAACTAGGGCTTTTGTTGGTAAAATAGTTTTCCAACATGGTAAGTACAGGGTGGATTCTTCGGTGTCATGGTCAATTCTCGGTCCTTGTCATCTAAGGACTCTTTTTAAAACCAGCTGGATTTCCTCAGCCTCAGTAGTTTTAAGCTGATAACTTTCTCAAAGTAAAGAAAAACATGTTAGCTTATTTGGCTGATGGAATTTGAGAGTCATTTTGGACTCATGACAATGGGTCTTCATGAGATCCAAATATTTGAAAATAAAAAAATATTTTCCTGATATACCCTTATTTGAACCTATGTGCAATACAGCTGAGGCTGTTGTGACTAGCAAGTACCAAGCAATAAATAATGGTGCTTTGATTAGTTTAATTGCTTATGACTCCATCTAATCAGCCCAGTATTGTTCCCATTACAGAGTCATATTCATTTAGTTTATGGAAGCTATGAGTAACAGTTAAATTCATGTTCTTCTAGTGCACATGTCCCTTATTTGGTTTCTCAAACAGCATTTGTGACCCATCTCTGCTTCCCAAACTTTGTGCCATTTTTCAAAGAATGCACAAAAACACTGAGCTTGATGAGTCAATTTAGTTGGAAGGAAAACCATGTTCTCCTGGGAATATCTTGTTCTTGGCTTTCCCAAATGTGTTCCCTCTTTTGATTTCAGTTTGTGAGAGCTTACAAAGGGGCTGTCATGTTCTTTCCCCAGTGATTCCGCATTCATGCAAGAAGAAAAAGCCTTACCATCTTAGACTAGATGACAACCCAGCTCTTGCTTATTTAAAAAATGAAAGGAGTGGTAAATTAATCTTGCATTTTAAAGACTAACAGGAAAGAATTTATCCATTTTCCTCAAGTTAGAGGAAAGGTCACAGATGTCTGACTTAGCAATAAATGGCTTGAAGCAGCAGGTCTGGACAATCTTAAAAGGTGTATGACGTGAATTCTTGTTTTCTTTTTGAGAATTGAGGGATGAAGGTGCATTTGCATCTTGATATGCATACGGTACGAAGACAAAACCTATGGATTAAAAAAGGGGTACTAATTACCGTTTTTCATCTTCTTGATTTAACACTGATGTGGAACATCCAGTGACATTACTTGATAAAATAACCATTAACATTTTTTAAAGGTATTCTATCAGGACATTTAGCTGCTAAAAAATAATGGACAATGAAACAAGATACTAGAAGACTGGTTCAATTTTTCATACTGCAAAATCAATAGCAGGTAGAAGAGTTGACACCTTTAATACTGCATCACAAATATAGTGCGGTAGATCATTATCTTAGCATGGTAGACTTCAGTGTCAATAAAGTTTGTATTTGCAAAATAAAAAGCGTAGTTATTTGCTGCTCTTGTTGCAGTATTATCTTTATCCATTTTCCTCACATAAAAGACACAGTTTTAATTTCCTTAATCCAAAAAAAAGAGTTGTTTGAATATTATCTAAAATTTTACAATGGATTTTATTGTCTTATCTCCTTCTACCTTTGTCAGCTTTGCCAAATATTTCTTCAGAGGGTTGGAGGTTTTCCATTCATAAATCTCCTGTAATCTGCAGGGTCCAAACTTCTGTCTTTTTCTGCATAAACAAAGTGATGTTAACAAGTCAATGGACAAAGACCAGTGCTTTCAACTAGAGTGAAGCTGTTAAGTGTTGATGCATTGTTATCTTCTTTCCCAGGCAGATATTTACATGTCAGGGTAATCCAACATTGCACAAAATGAGTAATGCAGAGATTCAGAATACATATCGTCAAGGCTATAAATTTATAGAGAATTCAAAACATTAAACACAGTAAAGGATTATGTACTCTTTTACAAAGAATTTCTAAACTGTGACTTTAAATCAGTTAATTAGTTGAAATTAATATTATTTGACTAAGTAATAATGATTTCTGGAAAATGCTATGGAAATCCATTGAATGTGAGAAGAGAAAGGCCATCATTTTAAATTTAAGCTGTAAAAGATCAGGCCCTGTAAGCCCAAAGTGCAGCTCAGTCTGAATACATCTCTAATGCTTAGGGTAAAAAGCTTGACAAAATGTAAGGGTTTGTTTGATGGTTGGGTTTTTTCCATTTATGTTTAGTTTTTCCAGATTTTTGTCTTTTACCAAGCATTTCAGTAGCTGCTCAGGTCATGACAGATAACTGCACCGAAGGGAGCCTCAGTGGTCTGTGACATCTGTCTTCCTGCAGCAAGAGACTTTAGACACTAAGTACTGCACATATTCTGTTTGCTTAACTAAGTCTGCATAAGATTTTTTTGGAACTTGTTTTTGAGTGGAACAGGTTAAGCATAAATGTTTTGAATACAAGAACAGAGCAGCAGAGAGGTTTATGCGGGATATGCAAGTGTGAATTCACCCTGGGATTACAATGTAGTCTTAATTTTGGTTACATACATAAAAGGGGTAGGGAACTAAGGCAGAAGTCTCTGAGCAATTGCATAGGTTATACAGTTGTGAATAAAAGCAAATTAACTTTTCAAAATCATCTGTAGAGTATTTCACAAGCTCTACAACAGCAATGAAACAAAATATAATACATATTGCAATTTTTATCTTTTTCTTTTGTGACAGCATCCATTAAGTCAAATGATAGCTATAAAAATGAGGAAGTGATATTCCTTTTTGGAAGTACGTCAAAATCTGAATTAGCAGGCCCTTGCGGAATGATAATTCACTAGGTAGTCTTACTGAAGCTTTGGGAACATGAAGAACACTAGGTAACATTCTGTGCTGATGATGCTTTTCTCCATTTCCAATATACTGGAGACTGAACAAATTCAGTTGTAGAGTAATTTAAAACCCTCTCCATATTATGCTCCTGGGAAGAAGCTGATCTCATATGACAAGAAATCTGAGTTGGCACCCTGCAGCCAAAGCAGTAGATCAGTTGCACTTACCCTGGAAAAAGTGGTGATGGCAGAATTTGTCCCTCAGGTGCACTGAAGGGGTGGCTAAGGCATCATGTGACTGCAAACCTGGGTATTTGGATCTGCTGTAGTACAGAGAATTGAGTCTTCCTGCTACCCTGGCTGCCATTCATCAGCACTCCTATACCTTTCCACTCAGCACTGCTTGAATGAAGTCCCTGTATTCTGTGGAATTACTTCCTATAAAGCATGGTTTAACAGAACAGCATCTATGCACATAAACTTTAGACTGATAGAGTCTGAACGATATCTCCAAAGTTTTTGGACCAAGCTGACAACCATTCCAAGAAGATTCATAATGGAAACTTCATGTCGTCTTATTTCAACAAAACAGTGTCACAGATTTGATCCTACTTTTCTTGTTCTTTGATCCTTGATCAGTTTGCATCTAGTAATTGCTTTAAAATTGGAATGCATGTAAAAGCACAGAATTTTGAGTTTGTATAAAAGGGCTTATCCATCTGGGTCTAAAATTGCAGCACAAATTAATATATTCCATATCTGCACACTTTATCTGGTATGTTGCTACAATAAATTAATTTCTAGTGCAAAGTGAAATAATCCTTTTAAATAGTGGCCTTAGGTCAGCTGTCTCCTATCATTAGCATATCCATCTTATTGCTAGGACACATGGGGAGGTATTACCTGGTTGCTTTATATCAAAGCCAATTTTAATCAGTTGATGATATGAATGGTTTTTGCCAAGAAGTTAACAAGTACTTAATATATTATTGTAATTGCATGCCCAATGAACTAATATGTATTTATCACTTGATATTTACATTCAAATGCAAATGAGTGTTTATAAAAGCATAATCTCAAAGATCTTTCAACATTAAGAGCACATTTGAAAGTAAGCTTGTTCTTTCTGCTTCTATTTAGTCATCTGTGACTCTTTGGAAGATCATGTTTCTGGAGGTGGGATCACGTGCCCCCTGGGCTACTTTCCATGTGGCAATATCACAAAGTGCTTGCCCCAACAACTTCACTGTAATGGTGAGGATGACTGTGGGAATCGGGCCGACGAAGAAAACTGTGGTACGTGGTTGAGACTTTTCTTTGTGTCTAGCACCTGCAGTCACTGAAACCCATGTAGTGCTCACACTAAAATAGAGTTGTGGTGTTAGGAATAGGAAGTTAAATGTTTTGCAGAGTATACAACAGGTCTTTGGCATAGCTAATAAAGTCACACAACAAACCATTTGCTAGGAAAGAAGGATGAACCACATTTTTGTTTGTGTATGGTATCCGTTTATCCAATTTCATCCCTGCCTTGAACTTGTTTGCATGTGTTATATTGATGTGTACAAATGGATGTATGTAACCTAGCAAACACCTCCGTTGAGGAGCGGTAGATATATGTGCTAACAGAGTTTGTATGAAGCTTAATGAACTTCACGTGGGAAGCATAACTTAGAATTTTCAAGGATTTTCAGGAAACATCCATGTCCTAATTTGGGAGAAAACAGCGACGGTGTGAGTGTACTGTGCATGCTGTGCCGCTACCAGGCTTTGGCGTTTGGAAGTGTCAAAATCTCAGGGAATACACATGGACAGGTCACTGCTCCCTGCTGTTTCAATCTTTGTCACCCCTGGCCCTGCCAGATGGTAGTCATGAAATTGGCTTCATTTGTAACCTTTACCCCTGCTACTGAGCAGGGCCAGAGCACAGGCTTTGCACTGGCACTTGCCTTTCCACCCTGCTGATCTGTGAGAATGACCTCAGCACAGCTGTACTCTGCGCTGAACAGTATGTCTCGCACAGTGCCTGAACACAGCTCAGAGGGTGGCATAGACCTGCGACAGTCTGGGAAAGACCTCCCTATATTTTGTGAGAAGACAGCTTAGCCATTTGGTTGTGAGCTTTGAACGCAGGGAGAGAAAATTAGTCCTAGCACATTTTATTTAGTGGTATTGTCAGCTTACTATCAGCCTGGTTAGTTTCAAAGATACTCTCCAGAGCTACTGATCCATGGCAGATGGGGAAACTAGACTTCCTATTCCTTGGTAGCTTTCCTGTAGACATGGAACGCAGCCAGATTCATGGTGCCCTTCCTCACACGCTGCTTCCAGCTCCCTGGAGCCAAGCAGGTGAACTGTTTTCCTGTCCCAGCTGGGCACACTGCCATCAGAGCTGGGGGTCAGGAGAGGAGAATTCAGATATTAAGTGAAACTTCCAAGTATGTTATGTATAACAAAAGGAATTTTCTGAAAGAAGTTTCAAACAAAGTATCATAAAGGCATTTTTTCACAAGCATTCTTCACAAAGTCAATGAAGTTTTGGTTGCTCTCATTGTATGTCTGTGAAGTTCATTATGTACCTGCGTAGTATCTTATTCTTATACCTATCAAATTTCAGCATCTTAATCCATATGAAAGCCACTTTTAATTCTAATCACATCATATGGACCTGCAGCTTTTTCTAGTTTTACGTCTTTGCTGATGCCACAAACATACTTTCCATTGCCAGTAATTAGAATTCTGAACCACAGTGGTTCTTGTATTCTTCTCCTGTAATTATCTTGCCCTACAGTGGCAGAAACTGCTAACAGTGGTGCCCTCTTCTGTTTAAAAGTCCAGTCACTGTAAATGTTTTTTTTATCCATGTTTCATTTCTGTATAGTATCAGAAAGTCTATTGTACAAGGACTTGCTGAAAGTGTACAGCTTGATCAGATGGCAATTAGGGTATACAGAGTTTTGTGATGGGATGTACGAGACAGTATAGCCTGCGAGACAATTTATCTGCGATATTGAATCCACTTCTGGGTATAGTAATCCAAGAATGAATTAGCCTCCATTTCTGAAAGCCTGAATTACACAAGATGAAGAATCACTGTATTAACTTACTGGGAATACCATGCCATCAGTGTTTTTCTCCTGTCTTGATGACATATTCTCATTTAGAAATGCATGCCGTGTATAACATATTAAGGTCATATTCAGCAGTAATGGTTTCTCAAAAACTTGTGTTGCAGTTTGAATAAAGGAAGAGTTGCTTCCTTTCCTCAGAATATGGAATGTCCTGATGTGATTTATTCCAATGCCCCTGAACTGTAGTAAGTATGGGGATCTTTGTGGGATAGGCTGTTTCGCTCCCAAGACAAAGAAACTATCTGGCTATTTTTGTTTGCTGCAGTTTCTCAGGACCACGTTAGTATCCTTGCCTTATTGCAACACTTATATCCGGTTCCCTCCACTCTTTATTTTTTTTTAAATTTACAACTATTTTTCAGTGTAAATCATTGCTCCTGGTTACAGGAAAGCAATTAAAAATTAAAATATTCCACTGTAGTAATTGTTGCGTGCAGTGCCATTGGAAATTTTAATCTTATCCACAAGGTACTCAATTAAGTAGCTCAACTGTTAAATTCTTGCACACTCTCATCTTGCGTAATTTGAATAAGAGCTCAAAGGTTGACAGTCTAAAACATTCAACCCAACATGTGTGGCAGGGAAAAAATCAGCACAGACCCTGACAGGAATTGGGAAATTTTTAGGTTTTTTTTAATACATGTATCTCAAACAGAGCTTTACAATCTGCTTAATTCATGATTTGTTAAATAATGATAAAGCACTACCTTAAGCCTACAGAAAAATGTTACAGTGAAGACTTGTACATACCTTATGTACAAACTAATAGCGTAACAGAAGGAAACAAAGCAAAACTCTGCCATGGACACTAGCTCTTTCTGTGATGGAAAGGACTGTGCTGATGAAGAAGAAAAGGAAAAAAAACAAACACTTCTTTTGAAAAACAATGCTGATGTTGTGGGTAGGGGGAAAACAACAACAAGAAAAAAAGCACCAGGTACTCTAAACACAAGAAAGTCCAAAGTCCAGTTGCTCAACACAAGCCCTTAAGCACGCTGAACATTAACAGCAACTGCAATTACTGAAATAACCCTTTTAAGAAACATCAGTGAATGACACAAGCAGAGAAGCAATCAGCATAAAAAGCACAGGTAGTTCTTCTAAGAAAGTTACTTTATAAAAGTCTTTAAATGCCCTTGAAACAAAAAGTAAATGGCATCAGTACAAAAGAGACCAACATGATAGGAGCCTCTGAATGTACTTGTAGCCAGTCACTCCATCCTGTAGCAATTCTATCTCTTTCCTTTTTTAATGAGTAAAGCTCTCTCGTTTCCCACTTCACTGCTATAGAGATATTTATTGTGGTAATCTTTGAGAGGATTTGAAGTATTAGTCCTGTTTAATGCACTGCATGCCCTGTAACAGCAAAACATGATTAGAAGTATTTCAAACTAAACTAAATCCTCACTGAGAGATGTGTTTTCAAATGTGCTGTAGTCACTGTTCATATCCAACCTAGGCACGTAAAGATTGGCTTCATGGTGCGTTCTTCAAATCTGATTCCTCTTTCACTTCCACCATGCTGGGTTTCCAAAACTAGTAAAATACTGTGTGTGATATCCTGATGAGGAAGAACTTGAGGCCAGGTAGTAAAACTGCAGTAAGAGGAGAAGTCTAACAATTTATCATGCCCAAAGTGACGGGAAGCTTTTTTGAACTATCACTAGATAACCTTAAATGTGCATGGAAAATGCAGTCTTACTTTTTGAACTTGAAAGCATAGTCCATCAAGAGTAGTGGGTGTCTCTGCAAATTTGTCATGAATATGATGTTTTTAAATAAAAATTATTTATTTAAAGTTCTATACTTTGTAATGAAGGCTTATGGGTTTGAGGATTTTCCTTTTTAGGCTTGAGTGTGGCATTGAATTTTTCCCTGCTGCTCTGCCCCACTCTCACCCTTTCTGAAGCAGCAAATTCTCAAAAACGCTGAGTGCATTGTTGAACAGTTCAGCTTATATCACATATTTCACTTGAAGGGTTTTTTTTTTAATCTGTTACCAAACTCAAAATGTATATGGGAAAAACCCATATATATACATATAGATATAGGTATAATTTTTATATATATCTCGATTCCAGCATCCTTCTGTACTCAAGCTCAGTCCTACTGAAGACTGATTTCAAACATAATGGTTTCAGGCTAATTTTCAAAGGAAGAGCTTTTCCTCTTTCTTTACAGCTGTAACACTTGATTCTGTAGCTACTTGATGTTTATAGATAGGAGGTTAGAACATTTGTTTACTTCATTGCTTTTTAAACATGAGCAAGAAGGATAAATACCAGGCATAATCATGAATTCTGCTCAGCTAATGCTATGGCAGTGTTGACTTGGGAATAGTTCCTAAAACGAGTATTTCTTGCACGGAAGACATTGCTGCTACAATGTTAATGTATTCTAACAACTCTCTAGCAAAGCCCTTCAATGCCCAGTGGCATAGTAAAAGTGCCAAGTGCATATTTCCAAGTACATATTCATGGAAGGAAGCGTTTTGGAATCTCTGCTTTGACAATGATGCTTAATGATAAGCAAAGCTAAAACTAACAGTAAATAAAAACATCATTTGATTAATGCAAAACAAAACCAACAAAACAGTAGCATTTATGATGTAGATTTGCATGGGGTCCGCATGTGGTTTGTTATCTTAAACTGCGTGTTTGTTCAGGTGAGCAAATTCTGACACATGAAAAATTGCAAAAACATACAAAAGTTAAATCATAACAAAATGTACTCCACACATTTGAACAGAAGACAAGCAACATTGCCAGTAATCATCTATTTTTCAAAATACCAACTCTCTGAGTAGCTTTAGACAAAAATATTCCTTAATCTGCTGCCTAATTAAGTATTTAAATTTTAAATCTTACACAGAAGCACTTTATTTATTTTTAATTCTCTAATGTACCAACACAACTCAGGGCTGAACTTTTATTCTAGGTAAGGGTCAACTTTCTCTGAATATTATTATCCTAGTATTACATGCAATGGTAAAAGTGTAATGTTACCAGCAACAACATTTGTGTAATTACCTCTTCTAGATACATCACTGAGTCAGTTATTTTGTAGTCCTATTATGCTAATTACAAAGTTCTGTAAAAATTCAAATACATTTAAATTTTAAATCTCTGAGAGATTAAAAATTTGTTTTTCTTGTGTGATATTCCAAGCTCTTTGTTGAACTGTCCCTAATATTCCAGCCATTCTGTTTGATAATCAACATAATTTGTTCCTTGTAACTGTAAATTAGCTGTGACGTTAATATGATGACAGTTCTTGGGGAAAAGCCTTCCAGTAAATTGCAGTGTAGCTTACCTCAAGTTTTATGTTCCAAAGCCACCCATCAGCTCTTGAATTTAGTTTGGTACAAAGTTGTAAGTGGAGAAATATAGAAACAATCAGATCTCAAAAGCCACTCAGCTTTTCTCCTTTCAAGGGGAAGTCTGGACTTTACATCCTACCTGGACACTTTGAAAGCATATTTTATTATATGTCTTGAAGTCTAAGATTAAGCCCTACTGCTTTGTCTCTAATAGATTTAGCACTATGCATCAGCATCCTGTAGTTACAGGTTCTGAAAATCCCTTGGTTGTAAAGTACAGGTGTACTGATTTCTTTGTAAATATGCCTGCTTTCAGATTTGAAAGTTTTTTCCTAACTTCCATTAGTGTTTGATAGCACCCAAACATGCAGTCAAAAATCTATGTGGTTGGTTGATTTATGATGTTCTGTTCTAATATAAGATGCAAACAATAAGACCAATATAAAATCTTCAGTCACACCACCCGGGCTTTTGACCACAACATGTCTTGTGAAACAAGGCTGAGGCTGATGAGAATTGACCTGGACTGACTTCACTAAAATCAATGGAAAGGCTCCCGCTGTCTTTAGTGAGCAAAAATCATAACTTACCTAAATTAGAAAACTAATGAAAAGCTCAGATGTTTCAAAAAAAAAAAAACATCCCCAAAACCACAATGGTTTTTACGCATGCGTTAGCCTTCCAAAATAGTACTGGATATGACTGTTTGGAAGTACTGCTCTAGCAGTGATTTTCTTTCTTTCTCTAGATAAGCTGAAGAAATCTAGGTTGTGATCTCCTGCAACTTGTCACAGAAACAGGAGATACAAAATACAGTGTCTTCCCGTGAAGTCTGTGATAACTAAATCTCAAAAATAAATATTTTAATTCTTCTTTTTTTTAAAACTGAATTGGGAATTGAGTAGATATGGTTTATTCTTTGTTTAAATTTATGGTTACTGTCATTTCACACTCCTGAACAGCTCTGGTGCTCCATCTCAGAACTGATTCTTGAAGTAGGGTCTTCATTTATTGCTAGCAAATCTCTAGAAGAAATGGTTATGTGCAAGTAACACAGGTATAACTTCATATTCAGAATTGGAAACGTTTTAACATCAGAATTGTTTAAAATGCAAACGCCAGAATTCTTATGTATTTCAAAACCAAAGTCAGGTGCATTGAGTCTAATCCCTTGAACTTCTGTAGACCAGATTCTTTCACCATGAATGGGGCATTAAAAATCCAGTGACTACTGTTACATATTTGACTACCACTCTACTTACTAGCAATAATAAACGGGCAATGGAAGGAGCACCATGCTAGGGTGTTTCATTTTATCTTTTTTTTTTCACAAGCAGGGTCTTTAATTATGTAATGGAACAAAATAGCATGAGCTATTTTGAGAGCATAAGTTTCCTTAGTGTTTAGAAATTTGGCTTCTGGACAATTTTGCAGATAGTTCTGCAAAGCTGATTTTTTGGCAGTTAGGCAATGGTTGTAATGTGTCTGCATTTGTTTTTTAATCACAGTGTCATAGCCACATTTTTCCAGTCCAGTGAAGCGAGAACAGGCATGCAGATTTAATTTAAGATGTTTCTGACTCTCCAGAGGAGTTCTTCACTGGCTAAATGTATTTACCATTGTGTTGCGCCCAGGCCTAAAAGCTCTCGAAACAAAAGGCAGCCTTCAGCTCCTCAGCGGTTAAGCTCAGTTATAGATGTTCGTTAAGCTCTGTCTAGCTCACAGACTGGAAATCACAGAGGTTTCTGAAAGAACTGGGGCAGGGAGCGGCTGTTTGAAGTCTTGCACCTATTTCCCTTTAAAAGCACAGGCCTCATCCGTTACTGTGCACCACACAGTCATCGGCTGACTGGCTTGCCTCATTAAATATGTTATAATACACTACTTCTTTTTTTAAAAAGGCCTATGATAAAATTCAACAGGATGAAAGTAATAACAATCTTTATAGATGTCATGCTGTTTTCTTATGTGTTTATTTGAAGGTCTATAAGCTTACAGAGATTGCAGTTCCGTAGGTTCATCAAATCGTATTCTAGATTCCCATAACAGAAATCTGCATTTCTATGGGATGTTTCAAAACACTTATACAAAAGTTATACGTTTTAGTATTACAAGGTTGCTCTTAAAGGGTGAGAAATTTCAGAGGGTGAGTTTCCCATTTTTGCCTCAGCACATTGCAGAAGGTCTTGGTGACTTTTTATTTCAAATTAATACAAATAATGAATAATTCTGTAGCTAGTCTCAACTTTTCCTGACATGACTTTTTTTTCCATCATACTTAGAATGTGACATTTAAATGTATGAAACACCATTCAGTTTTGAGCCCTACATTGTAAATTCTGTTTATGAATGTTGTGGTTTAAACCCAGTCAGGTAACTCGTTCACTCACTCTCCCCCTTCTTGCCCTCCCCCTACTCCCGGAGGGACAGAGAGGAGAATCGAAAAGAATGCAACTCCCACGGGTTGAGATAAGAACAGTTTAGTAACTAAGGTATAACACAGATCACTACTGCTACCATCAGTAATAATAATGATAAAGGAAATAACAAGGGAAGAGAATACAACATCTCACCACCAGCCAACTGATAACTCGCCCCCCCCAGCCCCACCGATTCCTACTCCCACCCCACAGTCTCCCTTCTGGCTAGCTCCCAGTTACATCCTGGGCATGACGTGCTGTGGTATGGAATACCTCTTTGGTCAGTTTGGGTCAGGTGTCCTGTCTCAGCTTCCTCCTGGCTTCCCCTCCTCCCCGGCAGAGCATGAGGCTCACAAAGTCCTTGGCCAAACCAAAACATCATTGTTATCAGCTCTGTTCCCAAGCCGAAAGTCAAAACACTGCACTGCACCAGCTACCAAGGAGGAGAAAAATGACTGCTACTGCTGAACCCAGGACAATGAAGCAAAAAGAAAGTGCTTGGAAGTCTGCAGCATGCTCAAAATGTAGTAAATACCTGGAAAAAGATCAGATTTTCAAGCTTCATGGTGAAATTTTTCATATATGGTCAAATTTTATTGTCTGTCATTGCCATTCATCCACGGTATGTGGGTACTGTAATAATCAGGTTTACACTGATGTGCAAATGTCAGCAAACGGAATAGCTTTGCTGAGGTTTGACGGGGGGGAATTTAATTACTGAGATCTTTGAATATTGTTAACAACTAAGAGGAACTTTTACATTTCACTGGACTTATGTCTCTTCTGTCCCTGATAAAGGGACTTTCAAGCAATTCAAATTTTTATAGATGTATTCATTTCTCTGCATAATAATCCATGAAGACATGGCCAAGAGAAGGTGAAAGTCATATAGATAACTTCCTGTTCATAAATTTATTAAATAGGAGATGCATCTTTAATTTAGCAAAGCTGATATTTCCTTGAATCTGTCACTGGAAAGATTATTCAAATCTGTAGTTTGTGAGTATTAACATACTCTTTCTCATTTCTTTCCAATCAGAAATAGTAATTGACAACTTTTAGCCAGGAACAGTGTATTAATCCGTAGTCAGATAAATCCAGTTTACAATTACTTATTTCACTTATCCTGTGGGGGGGAAGATTTCCTGATGCCTTCTTTTCTCAGATCTCATTTTTTACAGAAGTGCAGCCAACAATCTATTTTAGAACCGGCTTGGGAAAAAGCTATTTCTCATCTGAGCTGTACTCCCCCAAATGATAGATTTGGGATTTCAAGACCAGTACTATTACCAGTCATTCCTTAAAGTGTTTGGAGAACCTCGTCTCGACAGAGGTAAACAGGTCACAAACCTATCATATAAATTCTAAACGATCACAAAGTGATTTACAGTTCTGGCATTAGTGCTTCACCAAATGGTCGTACTAAATATAGTAATTTGCACAATACGTTCTTCTGGGATTCGACAAAAGAGTTTGTATAAAATAAAGACTGTCCCAGGCTTGGGCACAAACCTTGGTCCAAAACAAACATTTTTGAGTGTCAGAAAACTTCCAATAACTTGTTTTATTGTGTTCAAATATGCCTTTGAATTTCTAATAGAAAGCGGGAAAATCAATGCCATGAGAAAAAAAGCTTTCTTCAAAATGAACTCACCAGAAACTGAAGACAACTGGAATGCTTCCAGTACAAAATAATCCATCTTTTCTCTTGTCTGTGCTTTTTTTCCCTTTCTCTTTTATGGCCACCCAGAAGTACACAGCTGCCTCTTGATTTCCTTGGAAATGCTGGTGAACTTCCCCTTCATAGTGAACTGCTCCCTCGTTCTCATTAATGTAGAAGGCACTGCTCATCCTTTTTCTATGCAGATGTGAACTGCAGTGATGGTCACCTCTTGTACATCCTTTGTCTGTCACTTGGCAAAGCATTTTAAAGATACTAAAAGGTGGAATAAAATCTCATCTATCCATTCTTTAGTGTCAGAAGCAGGGAAATGCAGAAAAATGATACTTTTTATATTTGTTGGCTTACAGGAAGATTAGAATTTGTGGCTTTTAACTATATATTCAGAATCTTCAGATAAGTAGTTAGTTGTCCAAAACAATATGAATGTAATTATGAATGAGAAAGTCAAAAATATTTTGAGATTGTATTCCTGACTGCAAAATACTTATTTGGTATGATTATGCTCCAAGAATAATCTCATTTTCAATACATCTTGATATATTTCTGTTCAAAAATTCTCAATAAAAGATTCCTTTCTTCCATCTTGCCTCCTCTGCGTACATTGTATTTCATGCTGGTTTCTTCATGCTTCAGTTGGTGGGTCCAGTCTTGCAGATGAAAGTCTATGGATGTGCTCCAGTTAAATATTCAGAAACAGTGATTGGGGAAACCTTGTTACAGCACTAACTACAGGGCAGATCTGCTTGGCAAAGGATCTATTTCCATCACTTCATCAATTACAGATTTTGTTTTACAAGTAGTCCTGAAAAGAAACTTCCAAGCACTCAAAATAGGCAGGAGCAATATTATTGCAGCTTTGTCAGCACCTTTTGTTTTGTCCAAAATGCATTAGGCTGCTTCTGAATATCAGTGTAATGATCTGAATTGGCAAAACTGTTATTGGATCAGAGCATACCAGGTGCTCTTGAGGAATTTAGTGAAATGCACTTAAATGCCTTCTCTAAGTGAGAAACTCTCATTCTTGCAAGACATAAACTAATTCACATTAATTTCTGAGTGAAAAAGGCGCTTTTCAAGTCTGTCTTTTCCCTTAATGGAGCAATTCCTGAAGACAGATTTTTGTTTCCTTTGAATCTTTTATCTTTTAAGTTTATGCATAAA
This sequence comes from Pezoporus wallicus, assembly GCF_028554395.1. NCBI lineage: Eukaryota > Metazoa > Chordata > Aves > Psittaciformes > Psittacidae > Pezoporus > Pezoporus wallicus. The sequence goes on from NW_026640488.1 coordinate 3,635,653, forward strand.
AACCTAACAACTAGATAAAAGATAGTTTGGCTGAACTTACTTAATCTTTCATAATATCTATTAATCAGCTTTTCAGCTTAGGCAGCGAAGAGGCAGGCATTTCTCATAACAGCTCCATCTGCTGACACTCTGTAGGCAGGCTTCAGGGGATGCTTTCCAAGGAAAATAAATGAGACAAAAAAAATGAAATGTCCTATCACTGGTGCTTTGACTCACAGCTAGTGGGTGCCATCCAAAGGTGCATTTCTGCTACTGGTGCATATTCATTAAATGAGATGCTTTAAACTAAAATGGTATGGGCAAAGCTGAAGAGAGCTCAGATTCTACTCAATAAAGCTAAAATTGGATCACAGCTTCTGAAGGAAAGTTTGGGGGTAATCTCTCAATATCTTCTTTTCTTTCTTGTGTTTATTCCTGCCCTCTTTTGGAAGTGGTTACCTGATCAGTAGATTTACTGATATATGACACTATATGACAGACTTCCAAGTAACAGATCTGTAGTTATTTCCAGTACCCTGTATCTGGAAATACCTATTTGTGGAAAGAAACTGAAAGATCTACTCTTCACCTTTTGCCTATATGGCTATAAACCATTCTGTGCCAGTACATCTATATATAGTGACCAGACTGGTAATATGGAATACTTTTTTTAAGAAGGTGAATATTAAGCTTAAACATACTGACTTGAATATGTTTCACCACATCACCCATTCTCTTGAAAAGCAATGAACACTTGGCCTTCATCTAGATTTTCAGGAAAGTAATTATAGGCTGTGATAGTGTGAGACAGCCCTCTGAAAGAAGTAGTCAGAGTCATTGCAATCATTTGAGCTTTCCTAGACTGTGAGAAACCCACATGTTTAAGGAGGTAGGAAAATATGGTCGCTTCTCATTTTTAGACTCCTACATAAACAGAAAGCTCTGAAATGAAAGATTGTATTATTTTGGTACAACTGTCACAGAAAATGTTGAAGGTATAACAAGCTGTTACGACCATGCAGTTCATAATCTCTATACATACATGTGATTAATAGTATAAAGAGGTATAAGAGGTATATAAGAGGTATAAAAATAAAGTAATGTAATGGTCTATGAAATGTTCTGAAAAAAAAAACCATTTTATTTAGATAAAACTTGATGCACCTAAATTTAGTGAAGGTAATTCTACCTTCTATTTCTATTCTAATGTGGCTTCTATTTGTGGTTTGCTTATTTTTTTTTATTAGAGGACTACAATGGATGGTCTCTGCAATTTGATAAACATTATACAAAGGACAGATACAATAAAATGAAATCTCTGTATGCATCTCAGACAAAGACACCCGAGTGCTGTAAGTAATTAGGGATATTACTTGTGTGACTATTACTGATGATTCCTAGAAAGAAATACGCTACAAATACGCTTATCAACGTATCAGAAATAAATGGTTCAATTTCATTTATAGTAAACCAGAATTTACCTCAGATGAACAAATGTATCAAAGGTAATATCAGTTCCATTTAGAATGATTAATTTTCTGTAGGAGAAGCATAAAATATATGCGAACTAGGAGGGCAATATAAATGTTATCTGAATATATCAATGCTTCTGGAAAGTCCATGAAACACTCATCTTTCAGAGTGAAATGAAGGCAACATTCGTCTAAATTCACTTCTTCATACATCAAATGGCTCTTGCAAATCCCTTCCACTTTTGTGGCATTCATCCCTTTTGGACGGATTTTCTGATTCTCCTGTCTGCCATGAGCACTAACTTAAAGTGTAGAAATAGGGTGAAATAATGTGAAAAAGAGCAAAGATTTCCTGATACATTTTCATCCCGTTTTCACTTGGACAGAGCTGGGCTAATTCTAGTAAATATGAGGACTGTATAACTTAAAAAAGAGACACAAAAAAACCTCCATGCCAGAGTCCTGTGTACCCAGCCTAAAACTCAAGAGCTTCTAACAAGCTTTTTCACAGAAATCAGGATGTAACATTATCTTTTTTGTGTGCCTTTATATTTATTGTTAGGGTTTCCCAGGTCTAAATCAATTATGTGAAAACAGGTGCCTTAATTTCTGTTCAACACAGCCTTGTATGTCTGTCTTTTGTTCTATTACACAGTATTTCTTTTCTCCACATCCCATGACACCACTCATCCCACCTTTTGCCATGACCATGTTCTTGTTCTCACACAGTGGCTGGTGCTGTGCCAGCAGAGTGTACCTGTCAAAGGCTGGAGATCTTCTGTGATGCTGCCAAGTTGCGTGCTGTCCCATCAGTCTCTTCAAATATAACCATAATGTAAGTAGAACAGAAAAGTAGCCTCTTGCTCTGTTCAGGATTGGCTACCAATCCTACAACATTTTCACAACTACAGCCTTATAATTATGACAGGTTGGCTCAGCAGGTGCTTGTGAAAGCATAATGTGTGTCTGTTGATAAATCGTTTCATATTATAAGTACAGATTCTCCCTGCACAAAAGAAAAGGAACTATAAAAACACTGTGTGAATTGATCATTTCATGTTTGTAACAGTGACTTGAACTAGCAACAGTTTCAAGAAATCAAAAGAAATGTTTCCTTTTAAGACACAATGCTTAAGACCTTTTTCTATTATCTTGGCAATATTCCTAATCTATATTGCTGCCAATAATCAATATCCTACTTGAGCAAATCTTTTTAGCTCTCATTTCATATTTCTGAATACACCATTATTTAAAAGGATTTAAACTGGGTTGGGTCATCATACAGACCTGTATATGTAAGTTAAACTTTTTGAAGAAATCAGGGAATGGTTGACATTGCTCTTAATTTGCACATTACTGTTTGAGAAGCTGTTTTCTGTGTGACAAGCAGAAGGCAGCATCATATGTCCTTACCTGAGGATCTTCCCTGTACAGTAGGGGTATGAATCTTTCTGTTTGGTACCAGTTTGTGTTCATTTGTGGCTGACATTCTCCTTGTTGTGTCCATGTTCAAATACCACAGTACTTCATAATGAAGGCTGATGTGGAATGTCAAATATATATTTAAACTGGCTGTTGGTTCAGGGTCAACAAAGACTTCAAACATAATGGCTAAGTTCTAGCTATAGAAAAATCAGTAAATTGGTTCAGCTGAATTCAGGCTAGACTCTCTTCTAATCAAAACATGGCCTCAACAGGACACTTGAGTCGGTGCCAAGTGGAGATGGGGGCATAGGGCACATGCACATGCAGTGGGAAATAAGCTATGTATTTGAGATTTGAAATAAATCTGTGGTTTAATATGTACTCAAATCTTTCTAACTCTTAGATTTAATTATACGTTTGTCAGTTGCTCTGGGGATATGGAAGAGTATTTTTCATGATACAGCGTTTGTCTTACTGCTTAAATAAATACAAATATTCAGCAGAGGTAGCATATTCAGATGCTTTTACTAGTTAGCAGTATAAAAGCTGCTCTTACTGAGTAATAGATGTGGCAGCACTGTAGGAAGCTGGGAGAGTAGTTTTACTCTGTGCATTCATTCCTACAGGTCTCTTCAGAGGAATCTGCTAAGGAAACTTTCTGCTGACACTTTCAAGAAATACCAAGACCTTAAATATCTGTAAGGAGTGCTTCTCTTTAATACATCTATTTAGTGTCTTAAATATTCATCCTTTTCCATACACATACACAGAGCTTAACATCTAAGTGACAACCGTCAGTTTCCACTCCAAATTCTGTTTTGTCTTACCCCTCATCTGATTGGGTAACTCATTTGGCTATGTACTAGTTTGGCTATTTGGCTATAATAGTTTGATTTGACATCTCTCATTTGCAAAACCATAATTTCTGCATATTCTGCTTTGTACCAGAAAAATGCTAAGCTTTGATCATGTCTGAAGGAAGTTACTTTTATAATGAATAGTAATATGCCAAAAGTAATTAAAGTAACTTAATCCATATATTCTGCAAAACAAAAATCTGGAAACTTTAACTTCCCATTGGCATGGGATGTGCATTCACATGCCGCTTTGTTTTACTCCGAATTATGTCTGGTAACAATTTGATAACACCACAACTAGCCAAATTGTTATGGCAACACAATACTGTGCTATGTTTTATGAAGTCTAACATATATATTATTCAAAAATCATAGCCTTTAACAAGTTGTTTTTTTTTTTTTTTGTATAGAGCTACTGAAAATCAGAATTAAATGCAAAATTTAGTAGGAGCAGGGCTCATATATCACCAATTCAAGACACTTAAATAGTCCTGGGAAATTTAGTGGAGTGTAACTGTTATGGAAAGTGTGCTGTACTGCAGCACCATCTCGTGTTCACAAAGTTAAGTGCTATTATGACCTTACAGTCTCGACAGGTCCGTTTTAGTTAAAAGAAATACATGCATATCTATCTGTACAAAACATTTGCTTCTAACACTTCACACCTTTCTGATCGATAGCTGTAAATTTTCAGAAAGCTCTTGAGCAGTGTTTGCCACAAACCCATTTTGTAAAAACCAGTGTCAGATTTGTTATTGCTTTCGAACAGGAATGCTTCTGAATGCTTTATTAATTGTAACTCAACTAAAACGGTTTATATTTAAACATTAACCAGAGATTGTCTATAATACTTAAACTTTATTTGAAAAGGATTTAATGTTTGCAGTTGATAATTTTTTTTACTCATTATTTCATCAAAAGTTTTAGAAGGGAAAACTGAGTATTCTTTAGTTTACAGATTAGTGAGATTTGTTTTGCATTTTTATTATGCTATCATTAAAATGTAGCATTTTGAAAATTCTCTTATCATATAAATAAAAAATTAAAAATACATTATTGTTTGACATTTGCCACGCAAAACATTGCTTGTAGTAGTGTTCTGGCTAAACATAAAGATCAGGAGACACAGGTGAGAACTTCAAGGTTATGGCCTAAACCAGGAGGTCACAACCACACACTTTATTGATCATCTGAGGCAAACCAAGTGTTCCTTTGAATGAGGTTTGTAATTCTGCTGCGGGGGCAGGGAGGGTATTCCTTTTAAAACATCTTTGCACTCTTTGCAGCTGTAGCTGTGAATTGTTTATTATCAAGTTTAAGGTATAACAACTTTGACAGCTTCTTTTCAAGTATAACATACATTCAGTTTAGTTGATAGATTTCTATAGGCTATTTATGCTTGCTCTGACTTTGCATGCTTGGAGAATTAACTGTTGTTGGTTTTATATCTTCTTAGGTATCTTCAAAATAATAAAATCAGAGCTGTATCTGAACGTGCTTTTAAAGGTTTATTCAACTTAACAAAATTGTAAGTATTGCTTTTTGAATACTGAAGTAAAAAGCAGCTGGAAAAGCTCCAAGGGTTGTTATGGAGGTCTCTCTCTTATCTGAGACAATGTTAGGAAGTTGCAAAGTGGTCCAAACCTTTAACTCGATGATTGGATTGAGAAAGCAGAGATAGATTAGGACTAAACATGGACTAAAACAAAAGCGAGAGCATGTGATGTTTAAAAACTCTTTAACATTACATTTTGGTTTACAGAAGCAACCCAAAGTAACCAGTATCAGTAACCAAAAGAATGCTTTTAATTTTGCAGCAGCTTTTTGAAAAGCTTTTCTAGCTTTTAAGGAAAATGCTTAGTGAAAGAGACAACAAATAAATTGCATTGTTTGGTCCAGGTTTTTGTTCCTTCAATGATTTTAAAAGGAAAAATTTAATGTGTTCACCTCTTATATTTCCATCACACAAATGTAGTTTATTATCTGTTATTTCGGCTGCTATTATTACCTACCCAGACTATTTATACCTTCCCTCCCCCTTCTTTTCTCAGCCTTTCTTTTTCTATGATTCTGGTATCTACATTTATGATTAACGTCCTTGGCAAAGTCTGAATATGATCCTGGGAACATTCATGGAACGAATCTGTCCAGGTTTAAACCATGACAGAATCGCTCTGCAGAAGAAAACTGGGAAGGGCCAAAAATATGACATAGTGAAAATGTTTAGCTTTCTGTGTTTTCCTATAGATAAAACAAAACATTCTACATAACTGCTCTGAAAGTCCTCACCAGAGAGAGTTTCACCTTGCTCTCAAAAAAGGGCATGAGAATTATTATAATCAATATTTATAAATCATTTTAATTGTATTCTCATAAATTATCAATGGGAAAAAAAAATCTTAAAACCAGTTCTTATGCACCTGATACTAATTAATCTCTCCATTTATCTTTGGTCTTGTTTTAGATACCTGAGTAACAACAAAATAACTATTTTGAAGCCTGGTGTCTTTGCAGATCTCCACAGACTTGAATGGCTGTATGTTGTTTTCTGATTTTTATGTTTATTTTCCCAAGGAATAATTGAAGCAAGACAAATATTCGGATTGCTTTCACTGATGTGCATAGCAATATTTTATACTAGATAATAACTAAGGAACTCCTGTTACATTGTACAGGGTAAAAATTCAGTTGACTGGTGAGAACAGGAACCAGTTCTTGGGCATTAATGGCTCCAATGACTGATGACTTTTAGAATACTAAATAATGTTTATTAGTAATTGCTTGTTACAAATCAATACATAACTCCACTATTGTAAAACACTAAAAAGAGATATTTTGGGAGACAGTTCTTTTACTGTAAATACTGCTTAAAATATGCTTTATTACTGTTTTTTCAGACAGATGAAAATGAAAAACTAGTTCAATTCAGTAAAGTTATTCAAAATAAACAAATAATAAGATGCTTTTTGAACTGATGCATTAGCATAGAACACTGTTACGTGGTGCTGCTTTGTTTTCACAGATAATACGTTCAAAATACCTTGATCTAAGAATTTAAATAACTCACAGAAAAAGTTTTTTCAAAATTGAAAGCAATTATTTTAATTTTTTATTATTATTAAATTATTCTGAAAATAAATTAATTCGATGAATAACCTGACCTACTAAAGAGTCGTGTGTTATTTTTTTAAGTACTTTGACTGGACATTTTAAGAAATCCACTTCAAAGTATGTTAGTTTTTATCATCTATTCAGTTTAAGACTGCAGTCAGTTATCAATCTGATACATGCTTTGCTGTAATTTATAGGATAATTGAAAATAATAGGATAAATCGGATCTCTCCATTAACATTTTATGGACTCAAATCACTTATTCTCCTGTAAGTATGGAATAAGACCCAAAAGTTTTATTTTAAAAGAATAGAACAGGATGGACAGTTCTATGCAAAACCTTTTTATAATGACTGTGCTTGCTCACCTCAGAATGCTGCCAGTACACATGCAGCTTCTTCTTGCCACAAGACAAAATGTGCTGGAGTAGGAGGATTTTGGCAGCAGTGATCATGCAGTGTCTGGAAAAGTGTACGGAGAAGGGTGGGAATCACTGAGAGGGCAAGGAGGTAGCAGCTGCAGCCATGGGTGCTGGTTGTCTTCCAGTGCAGGAGGCAGGGGTCCACAGCCCTGTCCACAACCCACTGCTGCCTGGTCCAGGCCCAAAGACAAGAAACCATCCTCCCCTGTGGCCAAGAGGGAAACCTCCTTCCATGTTCTCCTTCCTCTGTCACTCATAGGAGTTACATGTTATGACTGAACAGTCAAAATATTAGTATTGACTTGTTATGTTTTATTTAAATGGCTCTGAAGAGAACATCTTTACCTGGTAATTAATAAGCCAAGGATAAAATACCACGCCACAGAATGCAAAAGTACATACATAAGAGACCTGAATATTTTCTATAATATAATTTTTGGCAAATATAGCCAGCTATACTATTTCTCTTTTTTTTTTTTTTTTTTCAGAGAGATGATGAATAATTCTGTTGCTCATTTGCCTGATAAACCTCTGTGCCGATATATGCCAAGGCTAAACTGGCTGTAAGTCTACCTTATTTCACTAGCAAAATATTACTTTGTTGTCTTTGTATGGCACTTCCATGCCACATTCTCTAATGGGGCACTGGATCATACAGTGTGCCTGCTGGGTCACTGCAGGGTTGATGACCTGAAGTCATCAATTAAGTGTGCAGAAATATTCCCACCCTCTTCTGTGCAGTCATGTAGTTCTGGTAGTGTTTTTCTTCAATTACCTTAGAATAACTGCATGATTTTTTTTTCAGTGATTGATGTTTTGTTTTTATATCCCAGAGACCTTGAAGGCAACCATATCCATCATGTAAGAAATGTCACTTTCATCTCCTGCAACACACTAACTGTACTGTAAGTAATAGGATAAGGTAGCTAGCCAGAGTGAAATATGCTTGTGCTGAGCAGTCAAGTGATTCATTACAGATACTATAAAAGTTTCCTGAGTATCATGGCTATTTAGACCTCAAGGACATTAAATGAAAATGCTTGGTTTTAAATTAGTGCCATATAGAACAACCATTCTTTACATTTATAGCAAAGGTCAGCACTTATATATGCAACTAAAGTTCACTGAAGCAATTTTGACTGATAGTAAGATTTAGAAATTTTCATTCAAAATTTTGTTTGGAAAAGGAGGCAAAAATCTCATAATAAAAATCAGCAAACATACAAAATACATAGCTTGTTTCTTCATTTTTAAGAGTTTGATTGGCTGGTGTGTTGGCTAGCTCATCACTTTCAGAATACTCCCCAAAGCTTCTTCTGAAAACCCCTTCCAATTTTTGAGAAATCAGTAGGCTCCACAGTAGCTGTCGCTTTCAATTTTTAACTCATGCTGTGCCCATAGTCTTGGCTTTCCCTTTGCTTTTGCAATAGAGATTGTTCATTTAAGGAGCAAGCTCAGTGGCAGATGAAATAAGGGTGAAGGAGAAGTTGCACAGCCATGAGCCTGTGTCTGTGATGTGGTTAGGTTACATAATCTTCCATCCCTCTTAATGTTCCTCCTGCTATCAGTCAATTTATACCAGCTTCATATGGGTATATATATGTGTGTGTGCATATATCTGCACAAACACCTGTGTGTATAAGCACCAAATGTTATTTATCAAACGGTAAAATGGTAGGCTTTGTGATCAGATTAGCTTGTTAACTGAATTAGGCAAATTTTTGAAGATGCAGAGAAGAGAGAATTTTTCAAGTCCACAAAAGTTTTCTCCAAAACCAAACTGATGTACAGAAGTAGCAACATGAGTTTGTTTTATTCTTTCAGGGTGTTGAGAGAAAATAAAATCAGCTCTTTAAGTGAAAACAGCTTTTCTTTTCTCCAGATGTTGGATGAATTGTGAGTAGATTTCTTCTTTCACTTGTCCAAGTCACAAAGTTTTGTCATTTATGTTGGAATATCACTTACCATAAATTCTGTTTCATATAACATGCTCTGGAAATAGCACCCGTCCTCAGGTTTTCTTTCTATATATTTAACACAAAGAAATAGTCAATAAAATACATACTCTCTATCAATAACATCAGGAGTTTTACTCACAAGAGTGTTATTTTCTCTGAACAGAATAATCTTACACTACCACAGTCTAGCGGGATGTGTGTGCTTTCCTTATTTTAGACCAATTTGCCATTTTCAGGCAAACTGAGGCCTTTCCTCCTCTGTTCACAGTTATTTGGATGTATGTTTAGTGAAAATAAGGAGCAAAGTAGAGAACTAAGAGAGAGATGTGCTGGTTAGCCTATGTAAAATAATTCCCATCATGAAACCATATGTTTAATTTATTTTGAAGTTCCTACAATCCAAGGGTATTTTCTTTTTTTTTTGATGTAAATAAAATACTAACAAATTGTGGATATAATGGCATATCTGAACTAGACAAAAAGAGATTTGGTGGATCTAGCTTCACACTTTGTTATAACAGCATTCATTTATAGTCCAAGTTTCTGATAACCTATATGATAAATAATATCCTATTTGGCAAATAGAATAGAGCTTGTGTCTTCAAATTGCAAAACTGTTGAGTAAAATTACTGAGCCTGATAAGAACTTACTGTATCCTACCTGTGGCTGTCTCTGCAGAGATTTGGCTAGCAACAAGATTGAATCACTTCCTCCATATATATTTAAGGACTTAAAGGAGCTTTCACAACTGTAAGGATTCTCGATTGTTTTTATTACATTGAACTGTATATTACTCATTTGATATAATGCTTTCAGTCATGAATTCTGGAAAAGAGAAGAGCACCTTGTTTGTATGCCTCATTTAAACCTTGCCTTAAAAATACTAATCCCAAAAGTAATCCTATGTAACTTTTTCTCTGAATAGTTTTTTAAAGGATGTGTATTTTCATGTCCCAGATGATAAATTCAAATTGTACCTTTTTCTAGATTTTTTTAGTATATATAAGTTTGCCCATGCTAGTCACGAGAAATTAGTAATTTTATGGGAATGTTTAATGTGATATCAGGATTTGGCTCTAAAAATAGGTTATAAACATGTAAGAGCATCATACAGGTGCCTTCTTTGCAACTGTTTTCTTCTGGTGGAAGAGTTCCAAAAACCATAAGGTTTTTATAAAATGGGAAAGTCAGCCTCTGTTTTTCCAACATATAGGCAAATGCTGCTGGAAAGTCCCAGTCTTTCTCACATAATCTGAAAGATGTCACAAAATTGTCCAGAAGAGAAGAGGTAGCGTGTGGAATAACTTCTTTTTGTGCTTTCTCAGCATTGTTGGGATCTATCACAATACACTAGGGCAATCGTGTACAGCTGCATTTACTGAATTTGCTCATTTTAGTTACAATATCAAAATGAAAACATAAAGAACAGTCATAGGGAGAAGAAAAAGGGGATGTACATATAAACTCTTGCAGAGTGACAGCATCTAATGCTAATTACTTTTTTTAACGCCCCACTGCCTCTGTCTCTTGAACTCACATGAATGATTACAAAAAAATCCAGATTTTAGCAAGTAGCAGAATCAATTGTAATTTATTTCTAACTATATGTGGTTCAGTTAGGTTCTTTTACTTGAAAGGCAAGTCCAGGAAGTTTAATAACTACATATTGCTATAGTCAAAAACTTTAAGCATCAGGTTGGGGGAGGCAGTTTTGCGTGTGTGTGTGTGTGTGCATGTGGCAATAGCATGCCTGTGAAGTATCCGACTACTCTTTCCACTGGCTTAGCATGTTGAATAGCACTAAATGAATGCTACTATTTGCAGTTGTAACTGCCAATTGTACAAGTCCTTCATTCAGGACTGGAAAATCAAACGGGTTACGTAGTTTGACTTTATTTTTAGAACAAGCTGTAAGGAAGGCATACAAAGTTACTTATGTCTATGTTGTGTTTACAGGAACCTTTCTTACAACCCCATCAAGAAAATACAAATAGACCAGTTTGATTTTCTAATTAAACTCAAATCCCTGTAAGTATCAAGTTTTTATATTTTGGCTGCATTTTCTTTGTGGTTATGTACATTTCCGTCAGAAGGATATGATCCAGAATATGTTTTAGAAGGTATTGCCCTTGAAATAGTTTATAGTTATGTTGATGATACCTAGCAATTTGAGCCTACAAAATAATTTCTAGCAATATTCAAATTCTCCTTCCTGAAAATACAAGTTTCATAGTTGAAAATTTTCCTACAAAAAGAGATGATAAATATACTAGAGAGGGTCATTATCTTTTCTGCTATTACAGAACAAGAGTAACGCAATCCTTTTTTGACCTTGCATAATTTGTTCACAGGGCTTAAGGGTCATATTGGAACTACAAACACCATGGCACGTACCATTAGGATAGACAGGAATTATAAAGAAATTTGGTACAAGCACAAGTTTGCGGGCACACTTCCATTCTTACAGACTCTACTGCTAACACCATGAAAAGAACAATATAAACCAAGTATGATTCAGCTGCCCTGTCAGAGGGAAACTTTAACAAATCTTTTAAAAGAGTTTAGGGGAAGTTTTTGTGGGTACACTAACACGGCAGCTCTAACAGGAATTCTGCCAGCAGAGCTCTTCCTAAAACTGTGTGATAGTTCAGTGACAATCTTGCAAATCTGAAATTAGCCAGTGGTAGATTTTAGTACATATTCACAGGCCACTGCATGCCTGCAAAAACCAGCTTGGTAGGCCAAAGCACTGGTTCTTGTCAGATCATAGAATCATGGAATAGTTTGGGTTGGAAGGGACACTTAAAGGTCATCTAGTCCAAAGCCCCTGCAGTGAGCAGGAACATCTTCAATTAAGATGAGTTTGCTCATAGCCCTGTGAAACCTGACCTTGAATGTTTCCAGGGATGGGGCCTCTATCACCCTTCTGAGCAACTTCTGCCTGTGTTTCACCACTCTCATTAAAAAAAAAAAAAGATCCTTATATCCAGCCTGAATCTTCCCTCTTTTAGTTTAAAACCATTACCCAGTGTCCTATCCCAACAGGCCCTTAGAAAGACTTGTGGAGGTCCAAAAAAAGATGTTTCCTTGGATGTGAGCTTAATAGGAGATTATGATCTGACCCCTGAGCTGTAGCCAGCAGTGAATGTGCCTTTGTAGATCTGTCCAGCTTCTTCATAGTGATTTTGAATACAGTGGCCAAATTCAACTAGATTTGATAAATAGCTAATGACCTGAAAATACTGCATCTGTACAAGTTTCATGAGAATAAGCAGCTGAGCACAAAAAAAGAATAATTAGCTACCTCCCTAACACTCAGGCTACAGCATTTACTTTATCCATTATTTAACACCAAAGAACTTGTACAACACAATGACCACAACCTTCCATGGTTTTAAGTTAGGAAAGTATTTAAATTTTGAGATAGATCTATAGGAAACTATATATTTCAGCAGCTTGTAGAGCACCAGTTGCCTCTTTGCTAGTTTGAAATAGTACGAATATCTGGGGAAATCACACCCTAAGATTCATTGCAGTTTAAATAAAACTAACACACTCCCATATTGGGAATTTTTTCTTATCTCCTAACTAAACTGCCTACCAGCCCACAGCAACTAACCAGTAAGACTGGTACTTTTCTCCACTTTTGCCTAAATGTGCTCAGAACTCACATGAATATTGCATTCAAAGCATTGAATAGTGAATTCAAATAAGGCTCTCCACAAGGAGAACCAAAGACCTCTGACCAGTTCCACATTCAGTTAATGGATGGGATGGACTGGTTGAACAAGGCCAGGCTGGACAGAGACTTGGGCAACATGGTCTAGAGCGAGGCATTCCTGCCCATGGCCAAGGGGTTGAAATTAGATGATCTTAAGGTCCTTTACAAACCTAACTATTATATGATTTTATGACTGGAAGAATACAGAAACTGAAGTTCTAAAAGAAGAATTTGCAGAGTTACTGATCTAGCACTTCAGGGGAAATAATGGTGCTATTTTCAATATATTAAAAAATAATAATAATAAAATAAGATATCACATTTATGCATCACAAAAAAAGCCAGCGTTTTTCCTTACATGCCCTGTTCCATGTCCCAGCTTCCTGCTGCTCTTGACACAATGAAGGCTAAACCCCTGCAGGGGTTTGTTTGTCTAGTAGGGCACCCCCTGGGACAAAAGACAGAAGAGGCAAGCAAAATATTACTATTGGAAGAAGTTGTTAGCTTCCCAGAGATGATGAAAGGACATCAGTAGAACAATACTTCGGAAGGGCAACATAATAACTGGAGATTGCACTGCTGAGAGCAACTTTCTTAATGACTTTAGGAAGAACAGCAGGTTTATTAGAATTAACTGCAATTTATTTTATTCCATTTGAGCTTTTATACAGACCTCCTCTTTGAGTTTCAAGGCGACGACAGATTAGAGGCATTTTAAATTCCTCTCCAGTTCCCTGTAACTACAGAAGCACCATTAAATGTTCATACAGTTTGTTCTTTTACTACTGAGTTTCTATGGCCTTTTACTGAGAATTTATTGCTTACAGTGGTTTGGAAGGCATTGAAATTACAAACATCCAGAGAAGAATGTTTAGACCCCTGAGAAACCTTTCCCACATGTGAGTAGATTATTCCAGTTTGCTTTCTTTGGTCTGAATTTTACAATTTACAGGGTACTGGACAACTGAAAACGAAAGTGTCTGAAAAGCAGCAGTTGTCAAATTTGAAAAGTTTTAAATCAATTTTTATTCTTTCAGAATATGTTTTCTGAGTAGTTACTAGAGTTTTGATATTCTGGTAACCAAACTAGAACCATTTCTTGTCTGTTTTTCTTTCTCACAACCAGATATTTTAAGAAATTCCAGTACTGTGGTTATGCCCCTCATGTGCGCAGCTGTAAACCCAATACTGATGGGATTTCGTCCCTTGAGAATCTTTTAGCCAGCATAATACAGAGAGTGTTCGTCTGGGTTGTTTCTGCTGTCACCTGCTTTGGAAATATTTTCGTTATCTGCATGAGGCCTTATATCAGATCAGAGAATAAACTCCATGCCATCTCAATAATGTCTCTCTGCTGTGAGTACTCCATGCATAAAAGAATATTGCTTTAGTCCACTCATAGCATGTATGACACTTGTTATTGTAATATAGTGACATATCTCTAGCACTGGATTAACAGGACTTTCATACTGGTGCAAATTACAATACAAAGTGCTGTACCTTATGCCCCAGGAGGTCTAGTTAAATGCTGCATTTGGCAGCTGATAAACTCCAAAGTTTTCATGTTTGATTTTTAATGCTGTGGGTATTGTGTCTAATTCCCACTTTCTTCAGCAATTAGACAATTGCAAATTTTTCTAAGGCCTATAAACCTAAATTATACTATGCATTTTTGAATAAATAGCAATTCGCACATGAAATCTTGTGCTCAAGATACTCTATTTTTTGCATGGTAGAAGTTTACTTATGCAAATATAGAAAATCAATCCCCAGTATTAAGAATGGGGTGGGAGTATTTTAGTCCTAAAACCAAGGCAAGTTTATGGATTAACTGTTTGGCAACATAGTCACTATAATCTTGAATACCCTGTCGCAATACAGGAGAGTCTGTAAGTATTAACAAACAGTTAGACTTGATGATCTTAAAGGTCTTTTTCAACCTAGTTGGTTCTATGATTCTATTTCACAAATGCACTTAGTTGCATTTTGAAAGGTAATTATCAACAGTGTATAAAAAGGTTGCAAAGTTTTTAAATACATCATGTCAGTGTCAGTGATTTTGAAACTTTGTTGTTTCCATGGGAACAATCTGAATAGTAGGCAAAACTAGCCAAAACGCGAGAAGCCTTCAGCTCTGTGTTGGCAGCTCCTCTTCCCTTACTAGACTTAGAAGACTATGTGCATCAGTTTTGAACTACTATAAGGTGGACAAACCAAAACTAAACTTTGAATCCAGCAGAGATGCCCTACTCAAAGCAAATTATCTAAAGCCAAATGTCAATATCAAAAGGAATAGGACCTAATTAAAAAAAAAGTTGCTTTAATTGTACTTCACAATAGCATTCCAGCTATAATAGTGATTTATTTTATATCTATATATTAGCTGACTTATAAATATGTACTCATATATATGTGTTTATGTCTGTTTTCCAATATACATATACACAGAGAATGGGAAATTCAGATGTGTAAATAATGATGTTAAGCACTGTGCCCACAGGTGCTGACTGTCTGATGGGAATATATTTATTTGTGATTGGAGCTTTTGATCTTAAATATCGTGGAGAATACAACAAACATGCTCAGTTGTGGATGGACAGTATTCATTGCCAATTGCTTGGATCGCTGGCTATTCTGTCTACAGAGGTGTCAGTCTTACTGTTGACTTACCTGACTTTGGAAAAATGCATCTGCATAGTTTATCCCTTTAGGTGTTTGAAGCCCAGAAAATGCAGGACAATTTCCATTTTGATTCTTATCTGGATAATTGGGTTTGCTGTTGCTTTTATCCCACTAAGCAATAAGGAATTTTTCAGGAACTACTATGGCACCAATGGTGTCTGTTTTCCTCTTCACTCAGAACAAGCAGAAAGTGCAGGAAGTCAGATTTATTCTGTTGTCATTTTCTTAGGTAAGTTGCATTTCTTTTTTATATATGATTAGAGCTGTAATTGAGCTTAATTTTCAGACAAATAAGATGGCTTTGCTGTGATGTTCACACCTCGTATTTAGATGTTCCATTAAGCACTTAAAATGCACGAAGGATTGAAAAGGTAGAAAGAAATTAATGACTATTAAAGTTCCTGAATGAATAGACTTTGTCAGGAAAGCAGAGACCAGAGGAGAACTATGTAGTTTTGATCAGATGGCAGCTATTTGTCAGGTGTCAATAAATGATATAAATACCTGAATAAAGGCAAAAATTCCGTGCTCTGGTGAAAACAGACTCTGTTCACTTAATTTGATGGGGCTAGTTTAGATGAAACATTCTTCTTTACTACTCACCCTGTAAATAGGTGATGTGGAATTGCCATTATGCTGTTAAATTATAAACAATTTTAACTTCTTAAACAGGTGTAAACTTGGCGGCTTTCATCATCATTGTGTTTTCCTATGGGACTATGTTCTACAGTGTTCACCAAACAGCTATTACAGCTACTGAAGTTAAGAATCATGTTAAAAAGGAGATGATCCTTGCTAAACGTTTTTTCTTCATTGTATTTACTGATGCACTATGTTGGATACCCATTTTTGTTTTGAAACTCCTTTCTTTACTTCGGGTAGAAATACCAGGTAAATCCTCTCTTTTGTGAGGCTGTTTTAACTATATGAAGAGTGTTGTTTCTAATTCAGAAGAAAAAGAATTTAGTATATTCAACTATATTACTATAATGAACTATGTATCTCTATATATGTACATAGAATATAATGAACTATATAGTTTTACTACTGAATTATATTGCTATATCTACATATATTATATATAGTCACCTTTGAGTCAGAATTACATTGGCTTTCCTCTTTTTATGGCTTTTGCCTGTTCTGTTGCCTAAATAAGGCTCAGGACAATTCAGTGTTTCCTATCTAGAATTAACAATAGAATTGTTATCCTGAAATAACTTTCTTCTACAATTTGGTACTTATAGTTCAAAACAGCGTTGTATAAATCTCTCTTACCTTCTTCATTCTATGAATATATTCCCAGGTAAAAATAACATAACCTAAAAGATTAAAAATTGCACCTTATTTGTTTTATTCTCTTCGCAATACCAGTACATGCCAGAAAAAAAACCAGCCCCATTATGTAGGGCTTGTAAACCCTGTTTACATGTGAACATGAACATCATTACCAGCAGCAAGAGCAGATCCAGACTCAATGTACAGATATGTGTCATACTACTACATTGGTGAGAAAACATTTTGTCTCAGAGGATGGTCTAGTGTGTGGTATCCCTGCCCATGGCAGAGGGGTTGGAACTATATGATCTTAAGGTCCTTGCCCACCCTAACAATTCTACAGTTCTATGATTTTGTCTTCTGTGCTGACCAGGAGTGTTGGGAGTCAGTCACCTTTTCAAAGTTTTGACTGACATTTCAAATGTCTGAAAGTTACATTGATTATGTCAAATATTTTTAATTATTTTAAATCTTCATGAAGTCATCAACCCACCTATGAAACTTTAAAGAAAACATTGTGAGAAGTAGAAGCAGATGTATTCTGAATCAAGACACCTTGAAGAAATCTTCAAGGTTCAGCAAAGGGTGATCTTGGGTTTAATAAATTAATGTTCTGTGTTAGATAAACCAGATTAGACAGTAATTACTCATTTCATAAAATTAAAGACATCACAGACGGTTGCCTAAATTAACAGAAGTTTTAAAGCCCATTTGATAGCGTTCTTTTTCCTTGTGGATACACTGCGACAGCTTTTGAATTAAGCATCTTTTTGTTTCCAAAACTGTAACCATGTGATAGGCATCAACAGGAATGTGTTGATATTGCAACAAAGTTGTGAAGCTGGGAGGCAGGGAGGGAGTTACTTAAGCTTGGGGAGTTCTGTAACTGTTTTATAAACCAAACAATGCAATGGAGGGCACCCACTAACATCTTTCAGCAGTTTAATCCTGCCCCTTCTCTGCCTGCCCCTCAGGTAACGTAGCTCTCAAACAGTGAGGATGAGAAAAGGATGCTGTAGAAATGCACACAGACTCTGATATAGGCAGGAGAACAGGAAACCTTCAGAAAGGAAGAGAGTGGCAACACAGAAATTCTTACTGAAAGGGCAAGAAGGAAATAAGGAGGATGTGTACAGCGCCCTCTGTGGGGGGAAGACAGGAGAAGCCCTGATGAAGAGGAGAAAATCAGCGTCTGAGGGGATACAGCAACTGGAGGATGCTGCTTTGCAGGATGGAACATCAGGAACATCGTTAGGACTGCACATCACTAGACATGAAAAGAGGATGGGGAACAGAGATCAGGAAGAGACAGGAAACAAAGCAGAGACAAAAAGTTTTGGGGCAAGAAAGTCGGGTTTGGCAAGAGCAAAAAGTGTGCCAGGGCAAATGGGAAGTTATAGCACAGAAAAGTGAAGATAAATGGAACCACTGGGAGAGTAAATAATGTTAGGTTTTGCAGAGTCCTGGAAACAGGGAGGTAAGAGTGCAGTGCAAGCATAACAGTGAGAAGAGAACCTGTTGTGACATGAACTCAGCCTAGAAGTGCAAAGCCACCCCTCTCACCAGGCAGCTGTGTACATAAGCATTAACCATTTGCATGAATTAACAGTAGAAATACTGGAATGCATATTACAGCTTCCTTTCTTTTTCCCTCCCTCAGGTACCATAACTTCTTGGGTGGTAATTTTTATACTGCCAATAAATAGTGCTTTGAATCCTCTTCTCTACACTTTGACTACACGACCTTTCAAAGAAATGATTCATCAGGTTTGGTATAATTACAGACAACGAAGATCTAAAAAAGGTAAATCTGGTCAGAAAACATATGGTCCATCATTCATTTGGGTAGAAATGTGGCCAATGCATGAAATGACTCCAAAGGTAATGAAGCCCATGCTTTGTACAGACTCATCTGATGCTTCGGTGACCTCGCAGTCAACAAGAATAAATTAATACATGTAAATACATTTTGAATTTTCACGGTGACATCTGCACTGTTAGCTTCACATCTGTGGGCTTACAGCTTTACAGCAAAAAGGAAAAAGGAGGGAGGTATGGCACCTGGGCCCATGTGAACTAACACAGGGAGAAGGAGCAATGTATCAGCAGGTAGAACTAATACAATAATAATTTCACCATCTCACAATGGTACCTGATACTTTGACAACTCATCTTAGACCACAAGGAGAAGTTACATTGTTTTTTTTCATCTCAGAAGCCTGGAGCATGGAAAAAAAAAACCTGAATTGTCATTTAAAACATCTTACCCTGAAAGCAGAATGTTTCAAAATTATCTGTCTTGGGGGGGGGGAGGGGGGGGGGAGATATCATTTGCATTAAACTTTTTAAGTTATTTGATTTCTCATTAAGAATTTTTTCTCTCTGCAAAGTTTCTGACTAGGTCTATTCAAGTGATTAGGGAGCAATAGCCCTATGAAAAATATGTACATTTAATAACTAGACCAGTTTATTTGTCAAAGAAAATAAAGTGAAAATTTTAATACTTTTAAAAATTTACAAACTTTTAACAATTTATCAACCATTTCACTCATGTAAAAACAGCCCTGAAATTGCAATGATCATTCAAATTCAGGCAGAACCAGAAATGTAGGAAGGAAAAATAAAAGGGATTTCCTCATCTGAGTGTCCCCCAGCAGTAGCTGCTGGGTTTCCCCCTTCAGGAGAGGATCTTTCCCTGAAAGACTGGACTTGAGTATCCCAACATCTCAATGCTTCCTCACTGGTTCTTCATGGGCTACCACAAGTAGCCTCCCACAGCTTGCAGACTTCAACAAATTTCAGTCTTAAGATGTCTATCTCAATGTATGGAATAATGGACGATGGCCATTTAGAAGACTATCAATCTTAATTTCAGTCACCTTGTACAGCTGACATGATGTGTTACAGTTAAAATGATTCAAGGACCACAGCTATTTAGCACTTTTTGGAGCATTATTCTACTTCCCAGTGTTATAAGGGTGAAAAAAAGTTATCACATCTGAAACAATCCTCTAGTGGCAGTTCCTTCGCATATACTTCCTGAAGAGAATCTTTTCCATTATGAATTGCTACAACTTCCTGTCTATTTTCAGTACCATACTAACAGTCCGATGGCCTAGAGGCCCACAAAGGTAAAAAGAATGCTGTGTTTGTGCATCGATTATTAGAGGTGTTTTAAAATGAAGTTAAAAGATACTTCCAGTGTTTGCACTTGACTTCTTAACAGTGTAAGAAGTAGAATTTTAAGAAGTGTGGCACTTCACACTTTAACTGTTTACAGAATTTTGGATTATCTTGAACTCGAAGATTGTTAGGCATCTTGTTTCCACTACTGTATGTTTTATTGAAATAAAAGATTATCTGCTGAACAAAATGATTTATTTTCCAACATTTGGGGTTGTGTGGTTAAAAACAGCCAAGTGAAATCCTGCCACGTGGATTGCCTTTCACTGGGGCAATTAGAACTCTTCTTAACAAAACTTGCACACTCTGAAGGACCAAGCCTTATCACAGTATCACAGTATGCTAGAGATTGGAAGAGACCTCGAAAGATCATCTAGTCCAATCCCCCTGCCGGAGCAGGAACACCTAGATAGTGTTACACAGGAATGTGTCCAGGCAGGTTTTGAATGTTTCCAGGGAAGGAGACTCCACAACCTCCCTGGGCAGCCTGTTCCAGTGTTCCGTCACCCTCACTGAGAAGTTTCTTCTCAAGTTTAAGTGGAACCTCTTGTGTTCCAGTTTGTACCCATTACCCCTTGTCCTATCATTGTTTGCCACTGAGTAGAGCCTGGCTCCATCCTTGTGACACTCCCCCTTTATATATTTATAGACACTTATAAGGTCACCCCTCAGTCTCCTTCAAACTATAGAGACCCAGCTCCCTCAGTCTTTCCTCATAAGGGAGATGCTCCTCTCCCTTAATCGTCTTCGTTGCCCTGCGCTGGACTCTCTCCAGCAGCTCCCTGTCCTTCTTGAACTGAGGGGCCCAGAACTGGACACAATACTCCAGATGCGGTCTCACCAGGGCAGAGTAGAGGGGAAGGAGGACCTCTCTCGACCTACTAACCACCGACCTTCTAATACACCCCAGGATGCCATTGGCCTTCTTAGCCACAAGGGCACAGTGTTGGCTCATGGTCATCCTGTCGTCCACTAGGACCCCCAGGTCCCTCTCCCCTACACTGCTCTCTAACAGGTCATTTCCCAACCTATACTGGAACCTGGGGTTGTTCCTGCCCAGATGCAGGACTCTACACTTTCCCTTGTTATATTTCATCAATGTCTGTAACTGCTTCTGGTGAGATCTGGAAGGATATGTGTCCCCACCATCGCCTCTTTTTTTTCACTCAACTTGATTATGGATATATTCAATGTCATATTTGTTTGTATAAGTAACATAACAATATTCATTTTTGATTTTTAGGAACATCTTTATTGCTTTGCTAAGAAAAATACAGTTTGTCTTTTAAAAAGTCATTCTACCAGTAAAAATAAAGCTGACTAGTAAGTCACAGTAGAGCCATGTTCTCCTGCAGCCTGCCATTGCATTTCAGCATTACTCTTTTCACAATGCTTTGGTAAAGGCACAGGAGTTTCAGTACAGGTATTCATTACAGATTAGCAATCTTGCAGACCAAAAGGTTCTGTTAACAGTAAGCTCTAGACTAACTAGTAACTGCTTAAGGCAAAGATAAAAAAAAATAGGACCAAACACTGAAAAACCTTTAACATGTTTCCCAGGCAATACATTTCACAAGCTCTTTTCCAACTGATGGAAGCTTTTACTTGCAGTTCAAAATAACCCATCCTATCAGCAAACAATGCTGTTAAACTTCTACCAGGCAGAGATACACGGTCCACCATAAGGCACTTTATTACAACAAAAGATATTGTAAAATTGTTTACAGCAATGAAACATCTTGAAAATAGCTGTAGCTTTATAGAAACATACTGCAATACTGCTAAAAAATAGTAAGGTTCGGGATACAGGGCTTATCTAAAGCTTGTAAATGAGACACAGCTTGCCACATTATCCCATCCTCAACACGAACAAAAAGTGTGCTTTTTCACTTCAGGGAGTGAAGTGAAAGTGAACTTCAGCGAGTTTCTCTGGAGTTGGCAGGGTTTATGCTGGTGACAACTCTTAAAAAGGAGGGCTCACAACAGCTCCTCGCAGGACACCACTTCCCCACCAGTAACGAGGTTTGAATGTACCACACATTAACTTCTTATCCAGCACATAAACGAGAGGAATTAAAAATGGGAAGTTAAAGTATTTCATGTGTGAGAATGCTTGAACAGCAACGGAAGAGTCCAGAAGTCAAAAGTGATTCCCTAAATAAAGTTATTCTACTCGGTGACTTACACACAGTACCCATACGAGCCATCAAATATTTCTGAGAGACCTCCGGGCTCACGGGGCGCTGAGGGAAAACGGAAATTCACGAGAACTCCCTTAAAGGCGCCGTTCAAAAGAAGGCGCGTCGCAGCCCGGGGAGCCGCGGCGGGGCAGGGTCAGCCGCTGGGCTTCAGGGACTCGTACCCCTCCCTCAGCAGGTCCCGCCACGTTCTGAGGAACCGGGCGTTCTCCGAGCACTTGGTGGCGAGCTCCTCCACCTGGGCCGACACGGCCGACGTCGCCTCCAGGACCTTCGCCAGCGAAAAGGCGGCCTGGAGGAACGGCACAGAGGTTGGCGCGGGCCGACACATGAAGGGACTCCGCCGCTCGCTCCCTCCCTCCCTCCCTCCCTCCCTCCCTCCCTCCCTCCCGCCGCGCCAGCACTCACGTCGCTGATCTGCAACTCCACCTCCGCCAGTAGCTCCCGTGTGTCACCTGCCAGCCGCTCCGGCGGCCGCAGCACCTCACTCCCGCCACACATCTCCCCAGGCCCCGCCTCGGCCATGTCCCGCTCTGCTCCTGGACACCGCCCACCGCCCAGCCCATCCCGCGCCGCGCTCCGCCCCGCCTCCCTCCCGGGCTCCGCCGCTAGCTCCGCGGCGTCCGCTGGGGAGGAGAGCTGCGGATCCGCCGGGAGCGGTAGTCTTTCCTGCGGAGCGCCCCCAGCAGTTGATCCCACCACCCCCTTCCTCCGAGCGCCTCCCTTTCAAACATGAGACGAGAATCAGTTCGTAGAGCCATTGCCCTGTGAGAGGCACTCTGGGAGCTGTAGTCCTGCCAGTGAGGGAGGTGGGACGGGACGGGGGCCCTCTTGCTAGTGGCCGAGTGCGCAGGCGCAGCCTCGCCGAGGGCGGTCGCGGGGTTCTGAGGACGCTGAGGGGTGCGGGTGTTGGCGCCATGGTGCTCTTCTGCTGCCCGTCCTCCAGCCGAGGTAACATGCCGGCTCGTCCCGGGGCGGCTCACTGTCCCGAGGGGACAGGGCTGGGGCTGCCGCCGCCCGGCGGGGAGGAGCGGGCCTGGCGAATGGCGCGGCGGGGAATGAGAGCAAAGGTCGTGGCTGGGGCGCGCCCGGGTGTCCGGGCGGCGGGGGCCGCGGGGCCGGGAGTGGCGGGGCTGGCGGGTGGCAGTCGGTGTCAGCGGAGGCACGGCCGTGTGCCCTCTGCCCCGGCGGTCTCTGACCGGTTGAAGGTACCGCTGAGCCAGAAGGCAGCGCTTACGGGAGCACCGGGTGGGCCAGGCAGGGGGCTGCTGTGCCTCTGCGGCGGGCGCATGAGGGTGGAATTATCTTTGTAGCCATACTAGAGGTTACCCTTTTTAAGCGAGAAAATAAAGCAGTTAAAGGCAGTCTTGCTGACTAAATAGACATTGTACTGACGGCAGTTAGTGAGAGCTGCGAGAGCGTAGAGTGCCTTCTTAGAGATTGTTTGCCTCGGCCAAAGGTTTCACCTCGCGTTTACCGAGTCCTTAAGCTCTCAGTACACTGGTAGCAACAGCTGAGTTCATTCACTGGAGAGAGCTGGCCCGTTCACGGTTTGGACCTGCCTTTGTAATTATCAGTTTTATTCCGGGTCGAATTTCACTTCTTTGACATGTGTGTGAAACAACTGACATTTTTAAACTATGCTATGTAATTCTTAGTACTGTCAGTTCTGTTCAGATACCTCAAAAATTAAGGTGTCATGTTCTATTATATCTGCATAGGTGCAGTTTATCGTGCTTACAAAAAACATTGCTTATTCTCAGATCCTGATTGCAAGTAAAGAATGATTCAGAGTCATGAGGTAGTATGATAACAATTTTTATGTTATTGCTGGTTAAGTACAAAATTGCTGTTCTAAAACTGGCATAGATAATACTTAGTGCCTTTGCATACACAGACCAGCATCCTTACAGTTGCTGTGCAGAGTTACAGTGGAAGATGTTTGTGCTCGCCTTGCCAGATGCCATTCTCAACAAGACCTTTCAGTCAGTGATTGTGGCTTTGCAGAAATACTCTGTATCCTCCTTCACTGGTGAAACTAGAGAAAAGGAATCCTTAAAGGAAGGAAAAATACTTGTCAGAGTGCATTAGTTCACAGACCTTTTAACTATAACTAGTTTTTGTACTGACCGTACTAGTTTTTGTGGAAAAAGAAAATGAGACAAGAATGTAACATGTAATAGCCCTGTGAACAGAGCCTTATTTTGATCATTTTAAACTTTAATTTGGTCCGTTTGCTTGAAAAGAAATTCTGACTTGTTCTCACAGCAATTACCATCTTTCAGCTGAGATCAAGGTTAACTATATCCCTTGTTCTGGCTTTAGCTAAAGCATACTTGGGCTTCAGCCTGAGATTTTCCTGTAGACCATGACACTCATAGACCACGTTCATTTTAGGTGAACTCTCTAGTGTCACTAGCCCAAACTCTGTGTCTCAACCTGTGTTGATATGTCAGAAGAGATGAACCTGGGGAGGGGCTGTCATGTTTGTTGTGTCTGAAAACTCAAGAAATGTGGAAAATTGCTGATTTTGTAAATTTGTTTCTTGTTTTAGCAGCATATCAGTGCTTTCGTGCTCTCAAGTTGATAAACAGAGATAGCCTTCCATCACTGCATATCTCAAGATGTGCATCTACTGCCTCTGTGCCTCGCATAACTACACATTATACAATTCATCCTCGGGACAAAGACAAACGATGGGAAGGTGAGCAAAAAAAGCTGCATTATTTAAAAGTTCCTTTGTTATTGCTGTTTTAAAGACACTGAAATATGTTGCTGTCCTTATCTTCTTACAGAAATTCTGTACTCTTAAATATAGTACTAATATTCCAAATTAATTTTATGGTGTGTGTCTTTAGTGCTATCAGAATAAACTTTCTCCTAGTTATGTAAGTAAAATATATAAGCAGCTTTTGCTTTAGTGACTTATCTCAAGATTTAATTCTATCAGGTATGTGCCTGCAGGATTTTCTCAGTTGTTCTTACAATGAGCATTTGTGAGAAAATAATATTAATACATGTCTCTGGGCATTCCAGTCTCTACATTCAGCAATTTTAATGGCTTCAATTCCAGAAAAGAATGATTGATTAGCGTAAAATTAAGTTGCATGTTCTGGCAAAAGGTATTTTTTCTTTTATTTCTCCCTTACCAAGAGTTTCAGTTAGCATCTTTGATACAGCTGCCCAACTGGAATCTGAATTTAAACATACTAAGATGACACTTGTGGTGGATAGAGATTGAATACATGTTTTTATGGTATATAAAAAAAAGGAGCTAATTTTACATTGAGTGCTGATGACCTTCTGTGCCTCTTCCAAGTACTGAATTGGGGATTCTGTTCAATATTTAGCTTCCTTTTATGCAAAGTAATACTTCTTGGATACCCAGCAACAAGTGTAACAGCAGAGATTGAGAGAGAGGCTGGGGGAAATTGGATATTTGTTTATGTTATTATCTTTTCTTTTTTTTTTTTTTTCTATTATAGGGGTAAACATGGAAAGATTTGCAGAGGAAGCTGATGTTGTCATTGTTGGAGGAGGCCCTGCGGGTCTCTCTGCAGCTATTCGACTCAAACAGTTAGCTGTGGAGCACAACAAAGAAATACGTGTTTGCCTGGTGGAAAAAGCTTCTCAGATTGGTGCACATACACTGTCCGGTGCCTGTGTTGAGCCAAGGGCCTTAGAAGAACTCTTTCCAGACTGGAAAGAGCGGGGGGTATGTATGAGCGTATCAGCCTTAAATTATTTTCTGTCTTCTGATGAACTGCACTGGTACTTTGGTATCATTGGTACTTCTTGCCATTAAAAAATACACTGATGTAACAAAACAAAAAAAAAAGCACCCTATCTTCTTTTTTAGTCTGTTACCTCTAGTTTGGCAATGCTAAAGTTTTATGTCTACACAGATATGCTGTGTCCTTTGCTCTTTCATGTAGCAGTTTTACTGCATATAGGCAGTATGTCTGGTGCATCCTGGGATGCACTACACTGCACTTGTGCAGAATCCAGCTCCTGAGCATAAGCAGCAAGATGTGCAATTCTTAGCTACGTCAGACTTCTTTCTGTGCAATAGTTCTTCATAGTCTTGGGAAATGGCACATAGTATACTTACTTTTGTACGGAGTTAGTGGTGTAACAGAGACCTAAGGTGCTTTTAGGAGGACGGATAGCAAGAAGGGAGCTGCCGTCTCTGCCAGAACAGCCATCTGACTTGCAGCCAGCTGCCTACTGTCACCTGAGAGCTGCAATACCAGGTGTCAGCTGGTTGTTTTGTCTCACTGGAATAATTACACAAGTTGTAACTGCTTTCTTTAGAAAGGTCTAGAATGTTGATGAAGTACAAGCCTGTGTACAAACTGTAGAAGTTATTTGCAAGGCCCTGGTCCATTTTTTTTTTGTGTGTGTGTCAATAGTTGTGTTGTTTCTTGTGTGATGACTGCCTCATAAAGCACTTCTTTCTTGTGATACCTTCCTACAGAACTGCTTTATTAAACCTTTATTAGACTGCCATTTGGATTGTTTTGTTTGTTATTGTTGGATTGGATAGAAAAACATAACTTTTCTATTTTTTAGAAACACACTGTTTCTATTTTCTTTCTTAATGTAGGCTCCACTTAATACTCCTGTAACTGAAGACAAGTTTGGAATTTTAACAGAGAAATCTAGAATTCCGGTGCCAATTATTCCAGGTAAAGTTTAGTGAGGTGATAGAGAGTCATCTTTCTCTGTGTCTTTTTCAGCTCTTTCATTTACTCAAACAATTTTGATTCAGTGTAGTACAGCAAGTGTATGTAGAAGTAATAACTTAGTGATAGGGTTTATGTAGATGATGGTTATGATAACACATAAGATTACTGTAAAGATAATAGTTGTAGAAGATATGACATTTGATGTATACAACTTGTGTCGTTTTGCTTATTGTTCTGTGGTTTATGTATGTATGTCTTTCTGCTTAGGACTTCCAATGGTTAATCATGGAAATTACATAGTACGCCTGGGCCACTTCGTGAGCTGGCTAGGTGAACAAGCAGAAGCATTGGGTGTTGAGATATATCCAGGCTATGCAGCAGCTGAGGTAATAATGACATCACTGCATATATGAAAAGTGGTTTTGGAACCCTCTTCACTCTCAATTATTTGTACAGTCACAACATTCCTTTTAAAAGACATATATTATGAAAATTGTGTTTCAGTGTCTAAATTCTGGCCCAGATCCAGCAAAGTGCAAGTGGATCACACAGTATGTTACATAGTCTTCAAGTTTGACCGTTAAAGACATAGAGCTTAGAAGTTCTGTATTATAACTTTTTAGGAGTTGATTAAAATGAGAGATCATTAAATATTTTTGTTTGTTTGTTTAAATATTTCCAAAGGTTCTTTTTCATGAAGATGGTAGCGTGAAAGGGATAGCAACTAATGACGTAGGCATTCAGAAGGATGGAGCACCTAAAGTAAGTAGCTATCTTCTCCATAACTAGCAGTCTGATTATAGAAATTGTGATATATCTGCTTCTACTGCCGTCAGTTGGCTTGCTGCTGGCTAAGAAAAAGTGTAAAATTCAGTACCTGTCTTCCCTCTCTGTAGATAAAATTGAGCAAGTTGTGGCCTCAGAAACTTGTAAACTTCTGAGATTAGTAGAAAAAGCCTTCGCAGAAAGGAGGTTTGTTTGGGAGTGACTTGAAGGTGTGTTGGCATATGTTAAATCAGGAAACAATTCCAGGGACTCATAGAAGAAAGGCATGAAGATGAAATAGAAAGCTGTTGTCTAGCTGGTAACTAGCAATGTGTAAGAGAGTGTACTTCTGGCTGATTATCTTTAATATTCACAACTGCAGTCCCATTTGTTGACAGGCTGTCTGCCTCACTGGGGCAAAGTACACACTGAGTCTACACCTTTTTGCTGGTCGTTCCTGTTTCTGTGTCTAGAAGGTGACACCCTGCCCTAAGTGACAGACTTTGATTTTTAGTGGAATCTAGAACCTGCAGTGTGTCTCTTCCTTATGCAATGTATAGGAGAATTTGGCACCACAGCTACCCATAACAGCTTTCTCACAGAACTGTTCGGCTACAGAAATTATGGGTACAAGCTTTTTCTTAAGAATTACTTTCTTTTATGAGCTTTCTTATTAGTTATGTAGTTTCAGAGAGGTATTTACTTTCATATGAAAGCATGGGCTATTTTCCCTCTTTAAGACACGAAATGAGAATAAAAGACTTGTTTTGAGAGCATATAGACAGTGGAGGAGGGAGGAGGAAGTAATGGCAGGGGAAAATAGTACTTTTTCCAGTGTGATGCTGGCTGTCTCCTGTAGAGGCCAGACGTGCTCTTACTTTCAGGTGTACATTTTCTCCAGTAGGAGGCGCGGGTAATGTGTTTAGCTTGCTGCTGTGATGCGGATTTAATGGGAATTTGGTTTAGGAAGGAATTATTATTTTAGTATTTATTTTAAAGCATTCTCAAAACCTAGAATTTTTTCTGTTTATTCTGGAAGTTTGTGTGTCGGGGTTTAAGCCCAGCCCTCAACTCAGAACCACATATCCACTTGCTCAGCAGGGATGGGGAGAATTGAAAGAATGTAAACCCCACAGGTTGAGATAAGAACAGTGCAATAACTAAAGTATAATACAGAACTACTACTAATAATAATGATGAGGGAAATAACAAGGGGAGAGAATATAAAACTAAAAAGGAAAAAAAACCCAAACAATAAACAGCAGTGATGCACAATACAATTGCTCCCCACCCACTGACTGATACCCACCCCGACCCGAGCAGCGATCTGGGCCTTCCATGTAACTCCCCCCCCAGTTTATATAGTGGGCATGATGTGCTGTGGTATGGAATATCCCTTTGGCTAGTTTGGGTCAGGTGTCCTGTCTGTGCTTCCTTCTGGCCTCTTGTGCCCCGCCTCACTGGCAGAGCATGTGAGACTGAAAAGTCCGTGATCAGGGTAAGCATTACTTGGCAGCAGCTAAAACATCTGTATGTTATCAGCATTGTTCCCAGACTAAAGCAGAAATACAGCACTGCACCAGCTACTAGGAAGGAGGAAAAAATGGCTATTACAGCTGAAACTGGGACAATGTGTTTCTTAACTTCTTTAAGGTACATAATTACTGTGCCACCACTGCAGTTTTTTGAGTATTCAAGTATTTCAGCTGTCAGTTAGGTCAGCTGGTACTAACTCCAGTGTATAAAGGTTCAGGTAAATAGACAGAGTTTGTATAACCTTCAAGGCAAGAATATCTTTACTGTGTTTATGCAGTGCCTAATCAGATAGACTAGGGTTAATGAACAGAATTTCACCTTGCAGTCAGCACCAATCAAACAAAAATGCCAGTGGTAAGACTGTGTAGTAAAAAGTCGCACAGTGATTCTTGTCTAGATTCTGGAGAAGGATGTTATCGTTAGTCACATTGATGAAACATTTCAAATTAATGAATTTCTGATATTTACAGTGTGGAATTGTAGTTAATTCATTTATATAGATTTACTTCAGATTGGACATTATATGTTTTTAATATTTAAGATCAGGTAGTAAGTCCCTGTAGTTCTCTTAATATTTTGTAAGATAATTCATGTAAAGGTTGACAATCAGAAATTCAAACAATATACCAAAAAATTTGGCAAAATATTGTAACTCCTGTTTAAAGGTAATTCCTGCATAGAGGGAGCCTTTTCATTTGCTAGCCTTTTTCAGAGGTTTCCAACCAGTAAGTCACAAGCAGATTGCACCTGAGAAACAATTCAAAATAACAGCAGTAAGTTTCTCCTGGGCCAATTGCTTACGTTGAGATGGTTTTATTAGGTGCTGCTGGATATCTTAATCCAAACCTGTTTTCATTATCTTTTTCAACATTAAACTTTCTGACTGAAATCAAGCTTTTTTTTCTTTTTAAAAAAATTTGTTTCCCCCCCCCCCCCCGTCCCGCAGGTTTATATATATTTAAAATCTTGTCTTTTTACATTGCAAATATAATCTATTAATATTCTCATCCAGTGCTCACATATGCATGTGACATGCTCATACACAAGTATGGTGGTTCCCCTTACCTTACTCTCAATCTCAGTGTTGGAACTTTTAATGAGATGATTTTTTTTATAGTGATACTTCATGTTAGTTTAATGATACTGTAAGTTTTAACATGTAAGATTGATGTAATATTATTGTAACATTATTCTAAGGTAGTGAGTTCTTTTGAGGGCAGAGGCGATGCAGGTTTTTCAGATCTGGTGTTTAACCGCTGTGGGGGGACACAATGTTTTACTGTAATAAGCAAATGAGCAAAAATTTAAAGTGTGAAGTTCGGGGTTAAGAGTCTATGTTCTGTCAGGGTTTTTTTGCATCATATAAATTATCAGGTTTGGTATAAATATCCTCTGATCTAGAAGAGATTGTCTCAGTAACAAATAGTGATCCACTGTAGTGCTTGTTTTATTGGAATTACACAGCAAGATTTGCCTGGGAAGCATCACAGTTATTAGGTGAAAACATCTGGACTAGAGCCATAACTTGCAATGGCTGTAAGTTCTGGACAGTGCCACAAAGTAGTGTAAAATCACTTTATTGCCTTCTAGTTTCTCGCTGTGAATTTGGTGTGGCACAGATCTAACTGCTGATGAAACGTTCTGCTTTTGCAGGCTACCTTTGAAAGAGGCTTGGAACTCCATGGTAGAGTCACAGTCTTCGCTGAAGGTTGTCATGGACATCTAGCCAAACAGATGTACAAAAAGTACAATCTAAGGGAGAATTGTCAACCCCAGAGCTATGGTATTGGACTGAAAGAGGTATTGCCTGCATAATTGTAACAATTAAGGAAAATACTGTGAAACTATAAAGTAGTTTCTGTTTGCTTTCAAGTTGATGTCTGTAAGAAATGAGAACGATAGATTTTGAGTTACGCTTTCAGACTTCAGAATCTTTGCTATTCTGAAGGTCATCTGAGAAGATATTCCCTGAATATTGTGACTGTTTTGTTTTAGTTGCTTTTTATCTTATATCTGTGTTATACCTAAAGGTACCTGTGAATCCACTCTGCTAATGTCTTAATTTGATTTCAGATTATGTTAATTTGTGAAATCCGTTTTCAGTACTAAATGAGAGGGATTCATGCTGCCCAATTCATGGGGCTTTAGTGCCTGAGAAGGGGAGGAAAGGCTTTCTGTGGATTTTCATTAGAGAGTGGAGCTATTCCAGATGATGAGTCATGGTCTCTGAAACACCTTCTAGATGAGCTTTTTTTTTTTTTACCCTCTAAATGCCCTTCAGTGGGCTTATAAAATTTGGGTTAGGGATCCCGTTTCCTTGTTAAAATACTTTATTCTCAGGAAATATCAGTCATGAAAAAGAGCTATGTTATTTAGAATATGGTCAGTTTGACTATAATATATTCTTAATTACTCTAAGACTGTGCTTCTAGTAGCAGACTATTTGTTAAATAATTAGTTTACACTTCTGTAGAGAATAACACATAGTTACTATTTCTAACACCTAAGTTGTCATTAAAGCATGGGGTTTGCTGTAGAGTTCCTTTGCTTCCAGATGAGACTGCTTTAGCAAATAGTACAGTCCAATAGGAATGGTTCTGTAAATGAAATAGCTGGTGCTGATGAGCTGTGCATATATCAGGTTTATTTTTACTTAAGACTAGCTCTGATATAGTCCCATGGACTGAGTCCCTTTTGTGACTGGAATGCTTTAGATGGGCTTTTGGAGCCTGTCTTACAGTTTAGTTTCATGTGAAAGGAATCCAGTTCATGCCTTCCTGTACAGTGGCTGCTTTATGGTGTGAACCAAAGCACAGTAAGTAGGAGGAATCAAGAGTCCTGCTCAAAAGTACACTTCTTGATCTAACCGGAAACATTAATTTAGATGTACCTTTCATGCCCTTCTGTCATTAGACTACAGCTGGCTTTGTGGTGAAGAGATATTTTGTGAAATGAGCAGAAAATTGACTCACTAGTGGAAACATGAAGGTGCTTCTGTGAGTTCACCAAGGGTCAGATCACCACTGGAGATGTGTAGGAGAGAGCAGAGAGAGGACAACCTGTTTGACTGCAGATATTTAGGTCAACTCAAGCATATTGTTAAGCCTTGACCTTGTGAGGAAATTGCAGTGATTCATATGAAAAAATAATGTATTTAAAGAAAAAAAAAATCCATATTAAGTGTTGCCTTCCTTAGCAGAAGTATCTATTGAAGTCGCTAATATAAAGCATAAAATGACAATTTTGGGTATAGTACTGGAGCCTCAGTCACATTTTCTGATGTGCAACATTTCTAGAAAGAGAAGCATTGTATTAGGAAATTCTTCAATGGTAACCCAAAAAAAGTGTACTTATTACCTGGTATTTTGCTGCATGAATTTATGCATTGGTCATAGCAGTAAATTAATTTTCTTCTATATGTAATTGTATATCTTTTATATATATAATATTACATTATTGAAAGGCCATTACTTTGCAATGTAAAGTAATTTTTTATCCTCTTTCTTTCAGTTGTGGACTATTGATGAAAGGAAATGGAAACCTGGAAGAGTGGAACATACTGTAGGCTGGCCTTTAGACAGACATACATATGGAGGATCCTTTCTTTATCACTTAAAGGAGAGTGAACCTTTAGTTGCTCTTGGATTTGTGGTAAGTGAAACTGGTTTTTGCATGCTTGCTTGTTGTTGTTTGGTTTCTCTGTTTTTAATATGAAGATGAAAACACACGAATAGCAACAGACTAAATTTAGCACTTTCTCAATTTTACATGCACTTATGTCCATATTAGGGAAGGTTAATTTGTCATATGAATGTATCTTAAATCAAGAGTCTTTCATTAAGAACAAAATGGAAAACTTAGAAATAATTTTTTTTGTAAACAAAGTTTTGGTAAACCCAAACCCAAATCATCAATCAAAACTGCTCACAAGAGTTTTGCAAGTTAGATGTCTAAATCATGCACACTTTGTACAATTCCATTTTGTCATGTGTCAGTCTTGGGTGTAGCTGTACTTTGAGAGAAGCATGTAAAGTGAAACTACTCTGCAGTTCTGCAAGCAGCATTCCTTCTATTCCCAAGTTCTTCAGTATGTTCTTGCCATTCATATCACCCCTGTTTGCCTCCCCCTGTTTAGCAGTTGTCTCTGAGTTGAACAGGCAGCTGCTTCTTACTCTTCTTTATCAGAATTGAGATCACTGTAGACAGTCTTGTGTCATTCTGCCAGCCA
The DNA here is from genome assembly GCF_028554395.1 of Pezoporus wallicus. Classification (NCBI taxonomy): domain Eukaryota; kingdom Metazoa; phylum Chordata; class Aves; order Psittaciformes; family Psittacidae; genus Pezoporus; species Pezoporus wallicus. The sequence goes on from NW_026640488.1 coordinate 3,669,153, forward strand.
GTGATGCAAAGAGCAATGGTAGGAAATATTTTTCTAGCACCTACAGTCCTAAATGAAGCACGCACTTATTATTATGTGCATGTGCTTCGCGTGCAGATGTTACATTAGTCAGGCACACGATCTGGGTTTTTACCAGCATAAGATTTAGGTCATGTTTTGACCTTCTAGATTTCAGAAGGGTCCCAGAATGTGTGTGAAAACTGTATTTTTGTCTAATGGTTTTGTAAGAAATATTGAAACAAACTTGTTAGCTTTTCTCAGACATGCATACTTGTTCTGTTCAGATTTCTAGTCTTGGAATTAATGAGTAGAGACAGTAGGCATTTAAATTCTGTTTGCTTTTAGAAGGATAGAGAGCTTTGGTTCTTAGAGAATGGTAATCATTAATGTTCATATTATCTCCAGTTCACATAGGAGAAAATCAACTTCTGTGTGAACATACAAGCACAGTTTATCTTTGAATTTTACACCTATGTCAGTCTGAACTGATTCTTCTAGCAGAATTATTTTGCAAATCGTTCATTAACTTTTATCTAGCAAGGAAATAAATGCAAGCAGTGCTCTAAAAGCAGTCAGCTGCCAGAGAAATCAACTGTTTCTTGCTGACTCATGATATGTTTTGTTACTTGCCTCAAATAAAGGTTACAGGAACCAAAAAGCTCAAAAGAGAAAACTTGGCAGCATAAGAGCCCTTTTAAGAGTATATTAAAGATCGGAAATGCAGAGTATATCTTGGGGCAAATTCTCACATACGTAAGATAGGAATCTGGGCATCCAGCCAGTTGGGAAAAGACTTTTTTCTTCATTTTCTGCTTCCATCACTGATCCCCTGTGCTTTATTAAAATGGCTTACCTAATTGGAAGTGATAATTGACTCTGCTAAATGATGTGAAGAACTGGTTAAATATGTGAGCACAAGGACATAACTATATAGAAAGCATTGTTCACCTCTCCTGCCAGCTTTCCTAAGGCAAAGAGATTTTCAAAGACAAATTTAAAGCTAGTTTTCTCCCTTATCCTGCCCATTAAACCATGCTTAATATAATTTCACTGTTTTGTTTCAGTGACAGATGGAAAATGTTTACAATGCAATTAAATATTTTCCATGCTTCAAATTTCAGTAGGGCAAAGAACAGGCTTGTAGCAGCAAATTGTCAGATATACTTCTGCTGCCCTATTAACAGAATGTATTTTTGGCAGTAGTTTCTCTAAGTAGAAGGATCCTGAGGTTGGTTTAGTATGAAATAGATTTAAAGAGTTGATGTAATATGCAATTGTTTTCTTTTCAAACTTCTGTTGAAATTTTGTACTTTGTTTTCATTAACGTTGCACACTTTTCTTTTTTTAAGGTTGGTTTAGATTATCAAAATCCCTATTTGAATCCATTTAGGGAGTTTCAGAGGTGGAAGCACCATCCTACTGTACAGCCTACCTTGGAGGGTGGAACAAGGATTGCCTATGGTGCCAGAGCGTTAAATGAAGGTGGTCTGCAGGTAACATTTTCATGACTTTTTTTTTTTTTTTTCCTTTTACTTTGAATTCCCTATAGCTGTGATTTTAGTGCAGTAGATTTGGGCTGTATGGGAAACACCTGAGCTATAGTAAAGTTGAATAAAGCCAAGAGTTTTTCCAGACAGAAAAGCCTTGTTATCTTGCTGGATACCGGCTGCTGAGATTTGCTAGGTTTAGGCTCTGTCATACTAAAAACCTTCTGACATAATCACTCTGTTTCTAAATTAAATACAGATTCATAGAATTGTTTAGGCTGGAAAAGACCCTTAAAATTATCCAGTCCAACTGTTAACCCACCACTGGCAAGTCCACCAGTGAACCATCTCATTAAGTGCCACATCTACATGTCCTAAATGCCTCCAGGGGTGGTGATTCCACTCCCTGGGAAGCCTGTTCCAATGCTTGACAGGCCTTGCAGTGAATAAATGTTTCCTAAAATCCAGTCTAAACCTCCCCTGGTGCAACTTGAGGCCATTTCCTCTTGTCATATTATTTGTTACTTGGGAGAAGAGACCACCCACCCCCTGTCTCCATCCTCCTTTCAGGTGGGTGAAGAGAGCAATAATGTTCCCCCTCTGAGCCTCCTTTTCTCCAGACTAAACAAGCCCAGTTCTGTGTACTCACCAAGCCTTAAGTTCAGTTGAAAGGGCTGGAACAATTTGCAGAAGAAATAGTTTTGCTTTTATATTTAATAGCTAAAGTCCTTCCAACCTTCTCATGTGGGCATCATGGAACACAGGACATGGCTGCATGTCCTGGACTCCTAGATTTATTTGTAGACATGCCTTTTGGTTTGGAATTTAAAACTAGCCTGAGTATTTGTAATTCGCAGCCTGTGTCTGGGGCCATTCCACTCTACTCTCTGATTACATTGTTCTTCCTTTTTGAATGTCTTCTTTGGTATAAATGTGACTTCATGCAGTTCTTGCAATATAAGTGGAATTTCAGCAGCAGTGTAACACTTGTCTCAGTCTTTTGGGGTTAAGCTTTGTTACTAGTGTGCATGCCTGGAACTGAGTCATATGGGTTTGTGAAGCAACTTCCTGATTAAGTGGGATCATTTAATCAACCTGCAGGTTGGTTACTTGGTCCATTGTGAAGTGGAAATATGTCACATTACGTTGTAACACGGCTGTGTTACCAGCTTATTTCATAGACCACTGTCTGACCATTATTAACACAGATAAGAAACAAAATACCAATAATCTAGAGTTATGTGTAAGATGAGCTTCTCCTTCCACCCTGTGCACTGATTTCTGTATCACAGATAATCATTATTGAATTTCTTCCTTTCATGAAGTAGTAGTCAGATTGTGACTTCAGTTGCATACTTCTTATACTACTCAAAACATACAGCTGAAAGAACATGGTAGTTTTTAAGTCACTTACAGACATTGTGATGTCACTTACACACATTAGGATGACAGCTCTTGTGCACCTCTGCCTAATCTTTGGACTTATTTGCTGGACTTAAAACAGCATGTACCTTACTTTAACTGTTCCTACTATAAAAGCATGGGGGGGTTGTTCAGCTTTTGTTTTTAGTTTTACTTATTTATTTGCTGTAGATAAAATTGTCTAGTTAATGATGAAGTCATACTTTTAATGGCCTTTTTTTAATACAAGCTTTCAGTAAAGAATAAAAAAAGCTTTATTGGTGAATCACTTAAGAAGATTTTAAATTAGCTCTTCTTTTGCATGTGTTGCTTTGACTGTAGCTGTCTGACTCATTTGCATCACTAGAGTCCAGGAATATTTTCTTACGTAAGTTGTTGAGTAGCTCCAGTTTTCATTTTGGTGGCAGTGTTGCATCAAATAGAATCACAGAATGGTTTGGGTTGGAAAGGACCTTAAGAACATCTTGTTCCAACCCCTGCCATGGGCAGGAACACCTTCCAATAGACCAGGTTGTTCAAAACCCTGTCCAACATGGCTTTGAACACTGCCAGGGATGGAGCATTTACAGCTTCTTTGGGCAACCTGTTCCACTGCCTCATCACCCTCACAGTAAAGGACTTCTTTATATCTAACCTGAACTTCCCCTGTTTAAGTCAGTTACCCCTTGTCCTATTGCTACAGTCCCTGATGAAGAGTCCTTCTCCAGCATCCTTGTAGGCCCCCTTTCAGATACTGGAAGGCTGCTGTGAGGTCTCCACGCAGCCTTCTCCAGGCTGAACAGCACCAACTTTCTCAGCCTGTCTTCATATGGGAGGTGCTCCAGCCCCCTGATCATCCTTGTGGCCCTCCTCTGGACTTGCTCCAACAGCTCCATATCCTTCTTATGTTGAGGACACCAGAACTGCACACAATACTCCAAGTGAGGTCTCACAAGAGCAGAGGGGCACGATCACCTCCTTCGACCTGCTGGTCACGCTGCTTTTGATGCAGGCCAGGATACGGTTGGTTTCTGGGCTGCGAGTGCACACTGAAGCTGGCTCATGTTCATTTTCTCATCGACCAACACCCCCAAGTCCTTCTCTGCAGGGCTGCTCTGAATCCCTTCTTTGCCCAACCTGTAACTGTGCCTGGTACTGCTCCGACGCAAGTGTAGGACCTTGCACTTGTTACGGTTAAACTTCATAAGGTTGGCATCAGCCCACCTCACAAGCGTGTCAGGGTCCCTCTGGATGACATTCCTTCCCTGCAGCGTATCAACCGAACCACACAGCTTGGTGTCATCGGCAAACTTGAAGGCGCATTCAAACCCACTGTCCATGTCACTGACAAAGATGTTGAACAGGTGTATAGGTGTATATAGGTGTATAAAATTACCATCAATCTCAGCTGGTTTTGTCTGCCACAGGTAACCTTATGACCATCTTTAGTCTTTAACATACAGCGAAGCTAAGTTGGTGGGAGAGAGGGAGAGTGCAAGCTCTGGGATAGTTAACTGATTTTGTAGCTGATTTTTTGGGATATGGGGAAGGAGGAAGAGGGTTTAATAGGCTACATCTACATAGCTTTTATTTCTTCTGTTTATTAAAATTGCAAAATCAAGCACTTAAGAAATTCCCATGCAACCTCTGTTTTGTCTCCATTATATCAAAAAACTTTGAAAAGATTTCAGAGTTTTGTAGAAAACAATGAAGTGTTGCTGTTATTGAGCAATGTGTATTAACAGTATCAGAGGGAAAAAAAAAAACCTTCTTATTGGTGACCTATCCAAGTGTCAAACATTAGACTCGCTTAAAAGATTTTCAACCCTGAGCTGAGCTGAGGGGAGCAAAATAGGGGGTTCCTGGTCCACTGGCAGAGGGGATGTTGCTGCACAGAGCAGGCATCTTCCCTTCCTCTGTCCTCCAAACCAGCATTGTTTTATCTCTTTGCTGCCAAGAGGGTGGTGACTTCTCATGGTTGAAAGGATTAAGTTGTATTTTCAGCCTTAATTACCTTTGCTACAAACCAAACCACTAAGTCTCTGATTAAACATATTGCCAAAAATGCATAGGAAACGCTGTGTACAACTTTATTTAGTGACTGCTATACGAATATTCAAAAGTAACCAGGCCTGGATGAATAGTAAACAGATGACAATTGAACAAGCAGAAGAAACAAAATGTTTGTTTCAGACTGTCTTGAATTCCAAGGGGTACTTTATTATTTGGACATTTTTCATTGATTACTTGTTTGGGGTCAAACTATTTAGGCTATTAAAAACGGATTATTTCAGCACCTTTAATAAAAGCAGGATGCTAGATTCACAAGTGCTGCTGAGTACTGAAGACTTTCAGAGGAAGGCCATGTTCACAACTTCAGCAATTTGAGACCTGGGATATGATCAAAGCTTTCTGCTCTAAGTTCTACAATCGGTGTGTGTCTTGAAGCTGTTCCCTGTCTAAAATCTTAATCTCATTGGATGAGGGTGAGGATAACTGTCTTGATAGTCGAGGTATTCCTTAGCTAATACAGGTATATATCATAGTATATTAATACTATAGACCTGATGTTTGCAAATCATCTGTCTTAGATTTGTGAGTTGACTGTAGTCAATGACATTGTTTCTTACAGAACAGGGGGTAAGGCAGTGATTTTGTACTAAATACCTATTTGTTGGCTGCTGAGCAACTTCTAAAATAAGTGGGGAGGAGGGGAACAACAAGGAGACCACACTGCAGTTACATGGGAAAGATGTATGGTAAAAAGCACTGGGTGGTAAGCTGTGAGAGGAGAGGCATGCAACTTACTCTGTTGGAAATGGGAACACAATTCTCTCTTTAAAAAAGAACTTATTTAAACTTGAAGGAGGAAAATGGTATTGGTGGGTGAAATTACCACAGTCTTGTTGCAGATAAAGCAACTAGAGAGAAGATATGAAGAAAATGTTGTCATTTTCTTATACTCAGCCCCAGTGCAATGTCTGTGTTCTTACTTGCTTACCATGCCAAAATTTCTTGGTAAGTGAAGTAACTGGTGTATTTTTAGAAAGCACACATGCAACTTTAAAAATGTGAAGGACACTCAAGCCTCATGCCAGTTTCATTTCCAGAAGGTTATTTTCACTGTAAAAACCAAGAACAAATGAAGAAAACACTTTATTTTTTTTTTACTTCCTCTTCAGTCAATACCCAAACTCACCTTCCCAGGTGGAGTATTAGTTGGTTGCAGTCCTGGACTCATGAATGTTCCTAAGATCAAAGGGACACATACCGCAATGAAGAGCGGCATGTTGGCTTCTGAAGCCATCTTTAGCCAATTAATCAATGAAAATCTCCAGTCAAAGACAAAAGGTAAGATTGTTGTACCTCAATTTGCAATTACCCTGTGTTCAATTACAGTCACCACCAACTTCGCAGTAACTAAATGTGTCTGAATAAAATAGTTGGGAATGCAAATAAATCATAAAACAAGCATGCTGGTTTGAAAAGACATCTATTGTTTATTTACTATATATACTGTTGAATGATTTAAGAAGGAAATTAAGTTATGTTTAGTTATTCTTAAGTATTGATGAAGTTTGCTCTTCACTCTTAGTTGCAAGGATACTTTTTTCCTTCAATCCTCTTTTTGTCTTTAATTTTGTAGTATTCCAAGTGTGAGACTGTATTTCTTTTTATGTGTAATACAGGCACATTGAAGTAATGACCTGATCCTGACCACATTGTAGCCATTTATTTAAGCCTTGGTTGTTCCCTTAAATCTGCTAACAAAGGCTGTACAGCAAGAGAACCCAGTTAGAATTTCAGTCGTTCTGGACATGGATGCTGTAGCCTGGTGCCTCATGATTATTATTTGTAATGGTGAATTCAATCCTAGTCAGCTGTTGTTCATCTAGAACGTGCAATACAGTATAACAGGTTAAAGTGCTTAGAATCCCTCTGAAGTGATAAATGCTCTTACTGGGTAGTGTGCTGCTCGTGTTTGGTTATGGACAGGTTTTATATGCTGTCTCCAGTTTGGTCATGCAGTAGAATATTAGAGCCCACCTTCTCTGTGCACGGATAATGAACTTTCTTCAGAGCCTTACATGCAACAAAAAATGTGGACTGAAGCATGTTTTCATGTACAGGCAAGGCTATAAATTTACTGCTTAGAACAACGGTAATGAAGAATGGTGAAGAGGAAGCTCTCAGAATATTTTCATTTGAAAAAAACATGTTTTTTTTTCTAAGATAATTACTTGGCTTTAACTACACTGCAGTAGGTGTGTCATGTGTCACGTGCAGTGTCTAGTATGTGTAAAGAATACAGTCAAGGAGTTTAAATCAAGTGTGTGGTCAAATATATCTCATTAACTTGCTGGCTACAAAGGGAGAAAAAAATGTTTACTAGCACTGGCATCATCTATTGGGCTGTAGTCATAGTTACCGAAATCAGAATGTTCGTGGTTGTATAAGTTGTAAAGAAAAAGCTTTTGAACTTGACAATTTTAAAACTACCAACCTGTCTCATCCTAGGTAAACTCTCCTGGTCAATTCTTAGATTCTATGAGAGAACAGCTGTTCTCCCGTAAAGGTGTCAATGTAGCCACCTGGCCAGTTATATTTTACTGAGGTCTGAGGCAATTTAATGCTGCTCATGGGTCATTTCATAGAGGCCACAAAGGAGCAGTATACACCTGCTGATAACTGCCAGCGAAACAGATCTCTACAAGAGGCTGAAATACGTTGTCTAGTATATACCTAGCTTCCTATTCTGAAATTCTCATTTTGCTGCCTTCGTTGCTAACAGTTTTTATATAGCCATTTTTTTTTTTACTTCAAGGATAGTCTTTATGTGCTGTAGGTACCTAACCAGTAATGTACTGCCTTAGGACTTCATGTGCAAGAATATGAAGAGAACCTGAAAAAGTCCTGGGTCTGGAAAGAACTGCATGCAGTTAGAAACATCCGACCATCCTGCCATAGCGTACTTGGTGTGTATGGAGGAATGATTTACACCGGTATATTTTACTGGCTGCTGCGAGGAATGGAACCATGGACATTAAAACATCCAGGTAATTTCATTCTCTCCTGAAAGAAGGTACTAAATTTTTATGTCAGTCTTTTGTGGTCTCAGTTGAAGCTGGAGTACATCTGGTCAAGTGGTGAATGTAGAAAAGAAATGGGACGTAAGTCGTTGAAGCAGACTTTGTCATAATGTAAATGAAGATATCAGAACGCTGTTCTACTTAGCAGAGTTTGTCTCAGAGGTTACCTTGTATGAAATACTTCATTGTGATGACAAGGGAAGTTAAAATAGCTTAATTACATTAAGTTACTTTAGTTAAAATAGTTTAATTGAATTAATGTTCTTGAGTAACTGCAAATTACAGTTATTCTATATGGAAACTTATTTATTTAAAATATATTTAGGACCAGATTTTGCTCAGCTCAAGCCAGCCAAAGAGTGCACGCCTATTGAATATCCAAAGCCTGATGGAAAAATCAGTTTTGATCTCCTGTCGTCTGTGGCTTTAAGTGGTACAAACCATGAACACGACCAGCCTGCTCATTTAACCCTCAAAGATGACAGCATCCCTGTGAGTAGGAATCTGGCTGTATTTGATGGACCAGAACAAAGATTTTGTCCAGCAGGTGGGTAACAGAAATGTGTCTGAGCTGGTTTTGGAAGGTGAAAGACTGAGCACTTCAGTGTGCACCTGGCCTACTACTTACTTCATGCATTCCATCCAAATCCTCCTCCTAGAAAAGGGTTCAAGTGCAGGTCTTAATACGTTATGTGAACAGTACTATCATAGAATCATAGAATCGTTAGGGTTGGAAAGGACCTTAAGATCATCTAGTTCCAACCGCCTGCCATGGGCAGGAACACCTTATGCTAAATCATATCACCCAAGGCCTCGTCCAACCTGGCCTTGAACACTGCCAGGGATGGAGCATTCACAACCTCCCTGGGCAACCTATTCCAGTGCCTCACCACCCTAACAGGAAAGAAATTCCTTCTTATATCCAATCTAAACTTCCCCTGTTTAAGTTTTAACCTGTTACCCCTTGTCCTGTTACTACAGTCTCTAATGAAGAGTCCCTCTCCAGCATCCCTATAGGCCCCCTTCAGATACTGGAAGGCTGCTATGAAGTCTCCATGCAGCCTTCTCTTCTCCAGGCTGAACAGCTCCAACTTTCTCAGCCTATCTTCATACAGGAGGTGCTCCAGTCCCCTGATCATCCTCGTGGCCCTCCTCTGGACTTGTTCCAACAGTTCCATGTCCTTTTTATGTTGAGGACACCAGAACTGCACACAATACTCCAGGTGAGGTCTCACAAGAGCAGAGTAGAGGGGCAGGATCACCTCCTCCGACCTGCTGGTCATGCTCCTTTTAATGCAGCCCAGGATACGGTTGGCTTTCTGGGCTGCGAGTGCATACTCCCTGCTCATGTTCATTTTCCCATCGACCAACACCCCCAAGTCCTTCTCTGCAGGGCTGCTCTGAATCTCTTCTCTGCCCAACCTGTAGCTGTGCCTGGGATTGCTCTGACCCAGGTGTAGGACCTTGCACTTGTCATGGTTAAACCTCATGAGGTTGGCATCAGCCCACCTCACAAGTGTGTCAAGGTCCCTCTGGATGGCATTCCTTCCCTGCAGAGTATCAACCGGACCACACAGCTTGGTGTCATCGGCAAACTTGCTGAGGGCGCACTCAATCCCACTGTCCATGTCAGCGATGAAGATGTTAAACAAGACTGGTCCCAACACCGATCCCTGAGGGACACCACTCGTTACATCATTTTCATTACGAAATAATTAGCAAAGATGGAAGAAGGCAGTTGAATCACACTAGTAATACACTTCCCTCTTTGCACTTACTGGTTAGTAGAGCATACGTGCAGGGGGAAAACTGTTCAGTGAAGTGACAGCTCTCTCTTGCTCTTCCCAGGAGTTTATGAATATGTTCCCCTGGAAACAGGAGAAGGATCAAGACTGCAGATAAATGCTCAGAACTGTGTCCACTGCAAAACCTGTGATATTAAGGACCCAAGTCAGAACATTAACTGGGTAGTGCCTGAAGGTGGAGGAGGACCAGCTTATAATGGAATGTAAACTGACAGGAAGTCTATTCAATGACTTCTGATCACCAACAGATAAGTTTGGGAGTATTTTATGCTGCAGTGTAATTAAAAGTACAGCACTGACTTGAATGTGTAACAGTTTGAGACTAATGCGCTGTTCTGAATTCTAGATATGACCGTTGCATTAAATGGAAAGTTGGTGCCTTCTGGTCAAACCCTTAGCCTTATTTAAATAGGACTTCTTTACAGGAGTTGTGTGGCAGGCAGAAGAAAGTTCTTCTCAGGACTGATGCAGGAACTTTGGATCTTGGATTTATTGCTGAAGTTCAGTGATTAACAGGAGCTATATCCAGAACGATGGGTATGGTGGAAGAATTTAGTACCTACCATTGAAAAAAAGTATTCTCTATCTGAAGTGATTTACTATATGTAATCCTACCTTGCAGTACGGGGTAGGGGGGGGAGGAAAAAACAGTGACAGCTTTCTACACTGATGTAAAGTGTTACACATTTTACATCAAATTTACAGTTGCGATTTTGTTTTCCCCTGATGGTAATATGGAGCCCATCTGCAGTACAACCTGTAAAAAACAAGTGTAATACTTGCACCTTCGTTGTATGTAGCATTTTTATTCCTTAAAATACATCAGGCCCACTCTAATAAAAATTCTAACAGAAATCGCCTAAATTGTCTTGGTGTGAAACTATGCTTCTTAGGAAGCTGCAAAAACACACCTGAGTGGCAAAACACAAGTTATTACAGCTTAAAAATAAAACCCACTTCACCTTTGAACAGTTTGTCTTTATTATTAGACTTCTGAGTTGTAAACACTGAAAACTGCAGCACAGGGCAAATGAACGAAGCGGCTCCATTTATCCTTTTGCATGAGTTAGTGCATAGATTTAGAAGTTTAGGGAAAAAAATCAAGCAAACATTTTAGCATAAGCTGCCTTCTCTTTCTCCTTCTGGGCTTTTATCTTCTGCTTGATTTTGAGTGTTTCCGTCTGGATAGCTGCTTAGAAAGAAAATCCACAATAGAGTTACGGTAATCTCTTTACATTATGTCTCTTAATATGTCAAGACCAGCTCATACTGCTGCACCTTACCCATGTTATTTCATTTAACAGAACTGCATTAATCTTCAATTAGGTCAGATACATAGGCAGCAAAAAACCTTGTCCCTACAGTAAAGTAACCAGGTAGAGGAGGATGTGGCAAGCACAGTACTGGTGCCAGCACAGAATTCATATGCCAAAAATCCTGTCCAATTAGACCAGGAAATTAAGTTAGTAAGACCTCTGTGACACAGAGAGATGGTTCAAGAGGCATGCTGTTGACCTACATCAGCAGGTTACCCAGAGCAACAGAAGCATCACTGCTGTGTAAAACCAGGTGAGAATGCTTCAGAGGGCTCTGTCAGCACTGAAGTTGTTAGAGGCTAGCATTTTGGGCATAGCACTGGTATCAGTTCCTACAAAACACTACCCTGGTTAATTTGTTACATTCTTAGAAGTAAAGAATTTGTAAAGAAACAGCTTTATTTTACCTTTGTCTTCAGGGGCAATTTCATGAGCCTTTTTAAGATCAGCCTTAAATAAAAGAGAAACATAAATTAATGTTCTGATGAAGTGTTTAGCTAAGATAAAAATTCTATTAAATATTGTGATCATTACCAATGCCTGATCGAGATCTTTTACTCCCTGCCATCCTTGAGCCCGTCTGTAGAGAGCTTTAGTATTTGCTGGATCTATTTTAAGAGCCTGTAAATTTAATAAAATTGTCACATTAACATTTCATATACTTCACAGCCTCCCATCTCCACAAATGGCACAGTTCACACCAGCAGACAGTATCTCCAGTTGGTTTGAGGGTAAGCTGTCAAAACATTAACTGTGTAAAAAGGAATGCTCTAATGTAGCACACTGAATAGCCAGCTAATCAGTTTTAATACCATTGGACCAGGAGAGGCCTTTTGTGAAGGGCAAGCATACATTGAGGATAAAATGGAACATCTGTGTATGTATGTGCACATATAAATGTATGTATATATATATATATATATGTATGTATCTGTTAAGGCAAAGTTGTTACTGCAGTTCAAATTATCCTAACCTTGAGTCTCACAGTATAAGTCTGTATTGCAGCTCCTTCCTTCACACCAAAAAAAAACCCTCAAATGGTGTCATAAATAAAAGACACAGATTTCCTGTAAAGCTTTTCTCACTGTAGGCTAGAAAGATGCATCCAAGCAGTCCATCTAATGCTTCAGGAACCTTGCCAAGTTCCAGTCATTATGTCTCTTTTGAGCTGAAGAGTTTCACTAATGTGCATATATGCCAGTATGGCATATCAAAATAGGAAATGGTGGCTGGGCAAAGAAATTGTTCTACTATTTATGATTACTTATTTTTTTGATGTACCTTAGGGAATTTGGCTAGCTAGCTGTTTCCTTTTCTTGCCTGTGAAGATCACGTTCTTTTTTCTTACTGCAGATAGCTCTACGGTGTGTCTTTTTATTATTTTAAAGAATATATTGGAAATCTGTTTGCATTAATGTATGGCTTCATTGATTCCACTTACTAACTTTAAATCAGTAATTAAGAATTACAGACACTGGACAGTTAACCTAGTTAACCTTAGGAAACTGCTGTTCTTACTAAAATTCTAATATGCTGTTTAACATTTGTTATGAGATGTAAGCTGACTACCTTGCAGAAATCTGTTGCAGCTATGGAGCTGGCTTTATCTAAAAATTCTGTAATCTTAAAGTGTGGGGATTTTTTTCCACAGTGGCACATATTGTGGTTAATAATTTCCATCTGTAACACTTAAATGCCATTTCAATTTTTACTATTCTCTAGATGACATATATCACACTACACCGTTGTTTTATTTTCCTCATTCCCCATTTGTCCATTCTAAATATAGGTTTATGAAAGTTTTCCATGTGCTAACGCCATCAACAGGCTAGAAAGCAAGCCGGCTCTCTGAAGACCCTCACACACAGATGGGCCGAGACTCCTGCTTTCAGCATGAAGCCCTGGGAGGTTCTGCTCAGGATCCTCTACTAACAGATAAGAACATTCTTCAATCAGTTCCTTCAAAATTTCAGAGTTTTACTGAACTATTTAAAGTTTCCTCAAATGTACTAAATTCTGACAGTATGTTTATGTCACCATTCCTTCCTCTCCACCCTTTCATTTTATTATTTTTCAGTGTTTCCATATTTATTATTTCCTTCTTTCCTCCTATTCACTGATTTCATCTCACTACTAAGCCTACCTGAAAGGGCTTTAGTTAGAACAAGGTACAAGACCATCAGTCTAAAAGCAAATAGAATGTTTTGCTCATGCTAGTCTTCCAGAGAAAAGTATTCCTCTTTCACTGAAGACAGTTTAACTTTGTAATATAAAAATCAGCTCTGCAAACCAAACTGACAGTGACAGTGTGCATTTTATCTGGCAGTAAGCAACACCCCTCTTTTGTTTGATTCTAATGAGTCATTTTCCATTTCAAAATCTTTTTTAAAAGCCACGTACTGGAAAAGTTAGCAATAACTTCACAGTCAGCCTTCCACTTTGTTTACTTTGAAATCATAAAGCTTGTGAGAAGACTCTGTAGAAAAGCTTCACAGTTTCAGTCTCCATTTTCTATCTAGGACAACTGTTCATCAAAATACTAGACATTAACTTTACCTCTGAACAACTTTCAATGGCTCCCTGCCAATCCGACAGTTTTAGTTTACAAGCGCCAATGTTTAGAATGCAGGTCAGAGCAACAGTTTTTAGCTTTGGTTTGTCTGCCTCCTCTGCCAGTGCTTCAGAAGCTTCTACATACCTGCAGAAAAACAGATTTACAAAGCACATGTATTAATGTTGCAACTCCCATTTTGTTTGGCCCTTAGCCATCTTTCTACAGGTATGTGCAAACTGGCCTATCCAAAGTGGTTATTTTTTAAGCAGTTTCAATTCCACTATTACAAATATCTATTAAACTAAATATACAAGACCTATCCTGACAAGAAAGATTAACTCCCTGGTGGTGAACGTTTTCCTGTAACTCCTAGTCCTCCACTGTACTAACAGCATTCTTTTTCTTAGACAAATGCACTATTTAGATGGCATGAAACCATTAGGATTTCTCTCAGTGATTGTTTATTCCCAAAAACATGTTCTCATTAGTGGCAAAAAGTCAGCACTACCACTGCACCTTCCATATTCATGGGAAGCTTCACCTCTTCTTCAGCTCCCTCAGCAATATTTTAATTGGTGTAGGAATCTATGGCTAAAATCAGAATCTAACTTTATCTTGTAAAGGAGGGTGGTTTACGAGCATTAATAACTCCACCTTCTTTCCACTGTCTTCACAACTTTTTTCTTGAACTTCAAAACTGACACTAGTTCAGGACTAAGCCACATCATTTAGAGCATCTGTTTCATAGGAAAACTGGTAGGCAAACTGTAACTCATTCTTCTTGAATTATGGTGTGCTAATGCTGTCAGTTTTTATGTCAAGTTGCATACATTCACATTTTGAGCATGCCATGTTTAATGCTGTCTTTGCAGATCAGTGCCTATGTAAGTTCTATTTTTGCATGCCCTATGACTGTTGCATGGTATGTATCAAACTTTGGATCACAGAATAAGCAATACTTAAAAAAGATGAGAACCAGCAGAGAGATAAAAGGGCAAAAAGCTAAGGAGAGTTATGTTTGAAATGAACATCTCTACTATTTATAAATCATACCAAAACATGAAAGACAACAAGAAGTAATATGGTGGGTTTTTTTAAAAAGTGTCAATTCTTACATATAAAATAAATAAATAAAATGTTTAAGCACCAGTAGGAGAGGAAAAAGAACATAAAGTTATAATGGTTACTGTTGGTAAAAAGAAAAAAAACAACTGTCAGGATGGTTTGCCGGTGAGTTGTAGTTAAGACATGGGAGATACCGTGCCAAGAGCTATTCTGTGCCTTTCAGTTCTGATGCAATGCCAGCTAACATACACCATTGTACATAAAGGTGTAAACATAAAATACAGACAGTATTAGATTTTAGTACAAAACAACAGGGCGTGTCCACAAAAGTCTGATCAGCTGGAAAGATCGAATTTGTTTACCCCACAAAAGTTAGTATCCTTCCAATCCACAGGGACAAACAAATAGGGACCAAATAGAAACTGTCTGCTCAGATTTGAAGAGCCTTCACTCCGTGTGCTTAAGAGTAAGTAAGGCAACTAATTGTAAGGGATGATACTGACCTAAGAATGGAGAGAAGAAATGGACAGCTACAACACACAAAGCCCTAAAGATCCATTTCATCCTCTTTTCTGGGTGATTTCTGAAAGGCTTACATAGAAATCCTATTTACTTTAGGTTTTCTGTTGGTCTATGAGGGGCTTTTTGAGGGCAGGGGGAAACGCTGCATCTTGGGTTAGTATCTGTAATTAACAGATACACTTTTATGGCTCAGAAAGACATTATTTGTTTGAATCCCAATCAGTTAAAAACTCAGCTGAAACATTAAATATGCCCAAATTCTTTTTCTTTCATTGTTGTTACTGCTAGTTAGCCAGTTATTATTGAGAAGGTAGGGATAAAGGTCAGTATATATATATATATGTATATATATATATATATATATATATATATATATATATATATATATATACATATGTATATATATATATGTATATATATATGTATATATATATAATATATATATATATATAGGAGAAGCTCATAAAGCAAAAAGCATGAAAAAAAGAAAGGAGCAGTATGGAAACAAAAGCAAGACCACCATGATTTTGAAGACATGATTCTGAAGTATACGTGGAGTCAGGATGGTGGTATGAAGCCTCAGAAAAAATAATGGCAAATTAATAAGGGTCACATTTGGGGTACTCAAACTGACCTGTTTGTGAAACCTACTGGTTTTTAGAAATCTGAGAAAAAAGTATCTCCCTCCTTTCCTGTCCATTGACTACTCTGTCTACTATTGTGCTTTCTTCCCAGTTATGCACCAGCACACCAAGAGTATTAAAAAAAGAGCATTTAGTCAGTTCTAAACTATACTTCATGCCTATAGCTCTTACCTATAGCAGTGAGTAGAAGACCTGCTTGAGTAAGTAGCTAAAAAACAACCACATCTTTTCCAGATTTAGAAGGCTCTTTGTTTAAAAAAGAAGAAAGCACAGCAACAGGCACTTTTTAAATGCACATATCATTGCTTGTTATCAGTATTAATTTGGGTTACAAGAACTACCTGATTGAATGATGATAGCCTTACCGTAAACTTTTACTATACTTTTTAGCTGCCAATGCCCAATTTTGCGATTTGAAGAAAGTATTTCCTATATTCTTTATGTCTTCTGCTATAGCCACAATC
This sequence comes from Pezoporus wallicus, assembly GCF_028554395.1. NCBI lineage: Eukaryota > Metazoa > Chordata > Aves > Psittaciformes > Psittacidae > Pezoporus > Pezoporus wallicus. Next base: position 3,685,501 of record NW_026640488.1, read on the forward strand.
TTGTCAACCTAATAAAATAGATGGAAAATATAAAGGATGAAGGTACTTATGAAAGAAGTCTTGAATAACTTAATGTTTAACCCAGGTCCATCCTCTTTCAAAGATTATAAAATCTCAGAATAAAAACATTCCAATTGTAGACAAAGACTAGCTTCAAGCCACTCCCGTAAAATTTTCTACTTTATGTAACACAACAGTCTGAAAGATTAAATTCCTAATGGGTTTTCTACAGTATAAAGTGTGAGAAAATACCAGAAACAACATAGCAGTTCAACTCCTTCCCCTAGATGCTGCTACCCACAGAAAGCTATATATAAAGGTGTTGACCGTTACTCATGTAAAAGAAGACATGTTAACAACCAAAGTATTCAACCAAGACTGACTTATTCCCCAGAAAAAAACTTGTCTTCTGCTTCTCAGAATGGTAAGAGTCCCCTGAACTCTGCACACACTCGAACTAGAGGTTTTTTCAACACAGTTCTTCTATCAAAACACTTAAAACACCTGTAGAAGGAGAAAAAGAACAACTGCCTGTCTTTATTGAATCCATTGTTTCCATTTCCAGTGTTGTTACTTTTCCAGTGGCAATTAAAGTTTATAATTACTGCTCTCTATAGCACAGCTGGCTTAAGCTCCATCAAATGTATATATTGCTCTTTGTAATGCTATCAGTTTACCCTTCTACTCTATTAGAATTAGTGACCTTGGAAAAAAACTAATTACAGCATGAGACCAATGTCATCATGGTTTCTGTAATTAGTTTATATGAACTAGTTTAAAAATGAAAGGCAGGCACCTGCCAGCTTCAGTTCTGAACCACAGCAAATGCTATCTATCCTAAAATAATTTCACAGGCTGAAGTCGTTCTCAGTGGCCTTACACAAGGAGTGTCTTGGTTTCTAGCTGTAATGTTTCTTTGCTCTTCTATTTCCAATACTCTATTTGGAACCTACACGTGCAGCCTCCTTTATCTGCCCCTCTATAAATTCACTGATTTACAGTTTGTCTATTTCACTTCATGATGAAGTAAAAACCTGCAGAAGAGCTGCTTCTACCAGTCTGCTCCCTAACTCTCACCATCAGGTCTCACTTCAGTTTGAACAACCTGAGCAGCAAACAACTACTGGGAATTGAAAACAACTAGCTCTGATGTAGTGAAAAATCTTTTTTAAAGGCTGAACTTTTACTATTTCTAGTACGTGAAGCAAAATATTTTTAAGGGTGGATATTTTAAAAGTTGCACAGAAAAAGTGTGTAAGTACAACATTTAGTCATCTGCAGGATGGAGTTCCAGTAATTGCAATTTGTCACTACAGCACAAACAAGAGTATAAAGAAATGAAGGACAGGAAAATAAGTGCAGCAACTGTTAAATAATTGTTGTTTAAGTTAATGGGGGGAAAATCAGCTGCAATTAGTACTGGAAAAAAAAGAGAGAGCAATCCACTCCCACAGCATTCTCTTTCCTAAAACTGTCACCATTTAATCAGGACCTTGACTGATTCCTAAGAACAAAAGACTTAGGGAACATCATCACAGATACCATGTAACTCAGATTACCTACCAGGTTTACATTCTGTAAGATACCTTAAAAGAAAAATACTTACATCTTTCAAGTCCATATCTGAATCTTCAGGAAAATCTGGATGAGCATCTCCAGATCCATCCTGAGGCACAATTCCCCAGTCATCTCCTTCCTTTAGCTCTCCACATTCTGCAATGACGCACAACTGAAAAAATAAACAGAAGTGTTAGTTGTTAAGACAGCTTCCCCCCAAAACAAAGCTACAGCTGATGACTGCTCTTTCAAATTCAGTACAAATGCTTTTTCATCAGTTGTTTGGGTGCACTGATTTCAGAAACCCACCACTTCATTAGCCTACCCTCATCACAGAATGTTTGGGCTGGAAGTGACCTTAAAGATTATCAAGTTCCAACCCCCTGCCACAGGAAGAGACACATTCCACTAAACCAGGTTGCTCAAAGCCTGTCCAACCTGGCCTTGAACACTGCCAGGGATGGGGCAGCCACAACTTCTCTGGGCAACCTGTGCCAGTGCCTCACCAACCTCACAGGGAAGAACTTCTTCCTAATACCTAGTCCGAATCTTCCCCACTTTCAGTTTAAAGCCATTCCTCCTTGTTCTATCCCTGCATGCCCTGGTAAAAAGTCCCTCTTCAGATTTCAAAAGGCTTTTGTCACACCAAGCATTAAGTTCAGAGGAGCAGCATTCCATGAACACCATACCCACGCTCCATGGAGAGGCTGGAAGAGGAACTGGCAGCAGGCTGAGCTGCAGCAGAACACAAGATACGGAAGTTCTACTGCGTTAGAGAAGACAGTTCTTTCGTAATCTACTAAGTCTTTTAAAGTTACAGAGGTACTAATGTTTCAAACCACAGACTGAGTTGACCTACACACCAACTGCTTTTCCAGAAATACAACAAGAATTACATATCCCCTAGGTAGGATTGTGAATTCCACCTTTTAATTCCACCACCCATCCTACACTTCTAGCTGTGCATTTCCACCTTCACCCTGGTAGAGGCTTCCACCCTCACAGCTGTGTTGAACAATATTTCTTTTGTGCAGGGGAAATTTACAGCAAAAGAACAAAAGCCTCTTGACAAGGACAGCAAAATGGAAATTAACACTGTTCATAAAAATAACTGGCTAACATTTAACAGTTGTAAGAATTACACCAAGTATTTAGAAGATATGAATATATGTCATATAATGGAAGAATAAACATCATCTGTAGGTGCTCTGGATTTTGCTTACCCTAGCAGGAGTTTCTCCTTTCACTTCAACATTTTCCAGTATTTTAACTACTCCCATTCCTTTGATCACTTGGCCAAACACCACATGTTTCTTATCCAGGTGAGAAGTAGGCACCGTTGTAATGAAGAATTGAGAGCCATTAGTACCAGGTCCTGCATTTGCCATGCTCAGCAGCCCTGGTTTATCATGCTGTGTTGGGGAAAAGAAAATCACAACATATAAAAGATCTATTATAAAACCATACAGAAGATCCTGTAAGGCAGTTAATATATACAGCAAGGACAGCCATAATGGCAAGTTGGTAAACCAGTTACATATAGTTAGCAATTAATTTTACCCATCATGACTGAAGAGGGCAAATACCTAGCTCTGCACCTTTACTCGCCACACAGCAGTCCAGAAAGCAGAGCCGCCTGTGTGACTGGATGCTGTAACATCTGTCTGCTTCTGGTACACTCAATCCCTGCAGTGCTGCCAAGTTTGGACAGATCGCCTGAGAGACATGTGAAATTCTTCCCTGGGTTACTCAAGACCACTGGCCTTGAGAAACAAAGCTAAACACCACTTAAAGCAACTTCAAAGTTACACTCTCAGGATGGGTATGTACTGTTAATTTTATAAAGGCTGCTCACCCAAAGTATGTTGCAGAACTGTGGGGTTTATGGGTCTGTGGTCTTTATTATTTAAAGGTTGGGGGAGGAAGGGGGGAAGGTTAACTCCTTCACTTTCACAGACAGCCAGTTTTTATTCTCTTGCGATTTTTAACCATCTAATTATTTTGGCTTATGCTACCAGGCCACAATCTAACAAAAATTTATTAAACAGCCCAACATGAGAAAATATTGTTTATCTTGTTTGCTGCAAGTACTTTTTCCTTCTTTGAAATAAGAATTATCTTGCACCACCACACAGATTACTTCATTTACACTTGTACTGCAAAAATCTACTTTTCATATGTCTTGTGATTCTCTTGTTAAACTGACATGACGCAGCCATTAAGATGTTATTCTCCCCAAGCTGATCTGTTATTAATTGTAAGGAACCCTGTTTAACTTAAATCAGCATGTTATACCACGCATATATACTGAAGCATGCAAACTGTGGGATTCCTATGAAACTTGATATTGTGGGGAGAAGGGGAGGGAGACCACCATAGCAACTGTCAGACTTCAGAGAACATCTCTCCTAACTGTAATTAAATCTATGATGAATGTTTGGCTACATTTCTAGATATTGCTCCAAACCTGGTTATGGACTTTGACGCCTGACTAGTAGAGTATTACCATATTTTGTTTTCCTACAATATTGTTAGGAGGTAAACACAATTGCAGTCAGGGCTTTGTTTTAGACATGGGTCAACAATGCCTGTAATTCTTTTAGTCAGTATTATTGAGGAGTCATTCATATGCTATCACATAATTAGACATAATGAACTCAGTTAATGTCAGTGCTGAGACTGTTACACCTACAGCTCTGGGTGTCTTGACTGTTGTAAGGGGTGCTTGAAAAACATGTTATTTTTGTTGTTTCCAAGTTGTACTCCTATCCAGGTTCAAGATGTGATTACTCACAGTTCAAGCACAAGGGATTTTTTCATGCCACACTGCCCTTTCAGTACAGCTGAGAACACAGATGAGCACTCAGAAACAATTATTATGGTTGCAGTTTTTCTCCAGAACAGCTAAGTCTGCTATCCAAAACATCTAAGTCACAGTGTACAGGTAGTACTTAGATTTGAAGATCTTAAATACTGTTTAAATTGTAGGCTTAAAGTGTGCATACCTGCTGCACAGCATGATAAAAAGCAGTCCTCTTCCTGGAATAGCCATTTTCAAAGCAAGGTAAAATGCTTAAAATGCTAAAATGCTTTAAAAAGATTTTTTTCAAAAGTCAATTTATGTCAAAAGACAGACTGTGGAGGCATCAACTGCATTCGATTTTTATGATGAGAAGTCCGAAGAATGGTAATGGACATTTTGAAAGCTATGCCTTTGCAAAAGAAACAAGAAAAAATATACAGGATACACCCTGAGAAAACTGCTTATCTAAAATTGTACATGTGGTGTAAAGCACATGCACTTGCAGTCTCGCTAGATGATGATTTTGAGGACAAAGATTGTTTCAGAATTTCCTACTCTTGCAGCGCAGCTCCTGCCTCTCTTCACACTGCTGGGCTGACAAAACTGCTTGTGGGACTACACTTATGGTTGCTAGTAATGAAATAGTGAGCTCTGACACAAGAGTGGGAATAAGTAATGGAAGGAGTAGGAATTTCTGCCATCAAAGAGAGCATCTCTTAAAATGACATCCTCACATTGAGGCCTTTGCATATTCAAAAACTTGCTTTGTTCACAGCACGTTTTTCCAACATTTTGGGTGAAAAAAGCCACTTGTAAACAACCATTTACTTCTTGTACCATTGAAAATAAATGCAGTGGGGAAAATGCTTTATCTTTTGGATTAATTCTGCAACCTACCATGGATTCCCTACTTCTTAAGACACGTATTTCTCACATCTGATCTGAATGTTACTAATAAATGAAAAAAAAAGGTATAAAATCCAGTTAATGCTAACATACTGTATATGTCTGAGTAACAAAATTTGCCACTCTAATATCACCCTTAATTTGATGAGAACTAAAATATTGTTTCAAATGAATTTCTGATGGTGCAATTAAAAAGAAAAATTGAGCTATGGTTGACTTTGTTCAGTGAGGTTGACCTCATTTTGTGTATTCATACATGTATTCTGTACTCAACAAAGACTATAAGGACAAACTAGTTGGGGCTTTTTTGCTGCATTCGTTTGACTGCTTAAAAATACATGAACCTTGGACTAAACAGTGCTAATTCTGAACATCAAGAAAAACAAAAATCATTGAAACTTCAAAAACTGAACACAACTAGTATTTTCAATGGAGTACCTTATAATGAAAGTTTTCATCTTCAAATTTTTCACCATAGATACTTTCTCCACCTGTGCCATTTTGGTTTGAGAAATCTCCACCCTGGACCATAAACTGCTTTATAACTGTAAAAGAAAATAATTATAAAATATAGCAGCAAGGCAGGAAAGGCATGAAATAATAATTTGGAGATGATGAGTGATCCCTGTCAGCAGCACCCATACTTAAATAAAATCAAAACCCACGCTTTATTAAGTGTCCCCTAAGTACTCCTTTTCAGTTGATATTTAATCCTTTACCTGAAATTCATTTCAACGTACTCACAGCGCACACTAGACTAGTTTTACTAACTTACTAATGCATTTATATTTTACTACTGTCAATGCATGGTAAGACCATCTTGTCATTAGGAGGATCAGAAAGTCAAAAACTTTACTTTCAGTCAAGCTATTTCTTAAACAAGTACTCCAAAATATTACTTAACATTATTTCAAATATGATAATATAGGACTTCAGTTACCAACAGGAAAAGAGAGGATTTCATGGAACTTACTTCTATGGAAAGGACATCCTTTGTAATGGAGAGGTTTTCCAGTGGTAGGCCCCATTCCTTTCTCTCCCGTACATAACGCACGGAAATTTTCAGCAGTTTTAGGTACAACATCAGCAAATAATTCAAAGACAATGCGTCCAACTGAAATGACAGATGAATGAAGCATATTTTTAAGTCACATCCTTGGCATGGTGATGCGTTACTGGGCAAATGTTATTCAGTTTGCATTTTGGGCTTGTTCAGTGGCAACTGCTGGCACAGATAGAGTAGATTTTTAGCAAGATTATCAGCAACAATGAATTCCACTATCAAGAACACTTTAAGGGGAATAAAGACAGATTCTGCCAAAAATTTCAAATGCGTCTTTTGCCAGGAAAATGTGCATAGGAAATTACACGTGTATTAAAACCAAATTGCGTACTTTAACGTGTATACTGATGTCTATTTTAACATATATATGTAGTCTGTTCAATCAAAAATAGACAAAATTTAAAGACTGGTTTGCCTTTTATTTGATCAAAAAGCTTATGCCAAACATGTATACTAACCTTACTCCTCATTCTCTTAAACCCCAATTTTACTAGGACACAGTAATACCTGAGGAGGAATAATAGCTATTTACAGTTACAGATGCTGCAAGCAATTGTTAAATCAAAAAATGTACTTTTTTTAACTGAAGTGAAACCTGTGTAGCTAACAGATCCTGTAATAGTTGATAAATGGATTCTGTGTCAGACTCTCATCTTTTCATAAAGTGGTTTCTTAGGGAGCTGTTTCTCACTCCTCGCAGCTGCCATCAGTTGATGATCCTGTTTTCTCATCAGCCTCACAGTCAATTAGTTAACATAACTTCACTCTACCGGAAGCTAAATGTAAATATATTAATTCTAATTAATACAGGAATGAAAACAAATTAGAGAACTGAAAGTCAATAACCACAGATCCTCTTGCAGACTTGCTTCTTTTATTCTTTCGAGCAGCAGAACAAATACATGAGAGGTGCTGCCTTGACAAAACGGCAGCATCTATCTTCACCCATGCGAATGCTGGGAACCTGCACTTTCAAGTACCACCCCAGCTACCATGTTGTTGTTTTCGGATTTCCATTTTGACCGTTCACACAGATTTTCCAGTGACCTCCTGCAACCCTGACGACAGACGCCAAGGGAACAACCAGGCCCGCCTCAGCTTTCACCTCCTTACACCACAGCTGCCCGGCTCAGCGGGTCTCCAGTCGGTCACCGCCGGAAGGCAGAACCCCTTCCTGACCAAGGCCGAACCCTGCGGTGGGGTGAGCGGGAGCAGGGGAGTGGGCCGCGGCCTGCACCCACATGGCGCCTGCTGGTGCGCGTCTCTGAGGGGAGCCTGTGACAGCGGTACCCGCTCCCGCACGGACACTCCCCCAGCTGGGAAGCCCGGGGACGGGGTACCTGTGCAGCCATGTGGCCCGTTTCCCTCGGGCCTGTGGGCTCTGGTGGGGAAACCTCGGGGGAAGAGCGCAAAGCCCCCGGATAAGCCCCTCCCCGTCCCAGGGACGCCCGTTCACGGCGAGCCGCGTTTCTCCTCTCCCGAGCCGGCTGTCTGTACTCGCAGCTCGGGTGACTGCAGCCAGCGTGGTGCGGCGCCATCGGGGCCCAACCCTGCTTGTTCCTCCCCGTCGAAAACGTTCCTCTCCGCGGCCTGGCCCGGGCATGAGCCACGCAGCTCCCCCCCGCTTGGCCCGGCCCCCGAGCGTTCAGCACAGGGGTATCCCAGCCCCCCCCGACCCGGCCCGGACCCCGCCGCTTCCGCCCCCTCCCCACCTCGCTCGCCCCCGATGTCCACATCGAAGAAGGTGCGGGGATTGGAGGGTTGGCTGGGCCGGGAGACAGGCGACGGGTGCGACATATCGTAGCTGCCCGCCGGCTCGCTGGCTCCGCCTGCTCGGCCGCCCGCGATTCCGGCCGCCGCGGGGTCGGGGCCGCTCGCCGCTCCTCCCACGGGCGGGGCATGGACCGCAGGGAAGGAAGCCTGGCCCCGCGCTAACCCCGGCCCGGTGGAAGGGGCCGTTGCTGTCAGGTGAGGACGGGAGAGCCGGGGTTGTGGTGGTCTCCCCCGGTGCCCCGGCACGGCCCAGCACCGCCGTCCCAAGCCGCTGGTGGTCTGGCTGAGGGCCGCCAGTTTTGGCTGCAGGCGGAGCGCTGCGCGGGGTGCCGCACCGCGGAGCAAGGGCCCCGCAGATGGCCGCAGGAAAGGTCTGCCCCTGCGGCCTGCCTGTGAGCAGCCTGAAATGACTGAGGGTAGCGTGCAAAGGAAAGAATGCCCGCTTCTTTCTTGAGTTTTTACACACAGAGAGAAGGCCTGGAAAAGCGGGTGAGGAGAGGGATTTCTAATTTTGCTTGGGTTCATGTTTCAGGAGAGAAATACAGACCTCGTGAAAAGCTGCAACTCCTGGAAAAAATGGCACATTGTCAAAAGTGACTATCACCATATGACTGTTCAGAAACCCCGAATAACTCCTGTCTTCTTAAGGTCTGAAAACAAAATGTGTTTCTTCCCGAAGTGTGAGTATCACAATAACTGTTACAAGGCAGTCGCTTTCAGCCACTTGCATTGACCAAGGGATGTGAATACCATCAGAGAACTTTGTTGTGGCTCCTCAAGGTGCAGAATTCCCAAGTGGATGAATGGTCAACATGGCCACATCCTGTGCTCATTGGCATCAGGAAAGCAAGGTATGAGTTGGGGGAAAAGCAGAAGGGTGCTGGGCTTTTACTCTTGCAAACTTACAGCCTTTTGGGGAATGCAGCTGATCAAAAGAAGTCTCTACTCCTTGGACTTCTCTAATCCATCCCAGAAAACTATATACATCTTTTGATTCATTGTATCATCCAAAGGCTTTCTCCTTTAATTCATGTCATCTTTATATGTTTAGACTTGAGTTTCACCAAGCTGTTTTTCATCTCTCTCTCAGTATGTTCTTAATATTAGATGTGTCAGAGGGCAGTTGTAATTCCCAGACTGAAAGAAAAGTAGCATTGATATTACTAACACTGTAGTCCGTATACTTCATCACGATCATTCCCACAGCCTCTGTGCAGATGTTGGATAGAAGATGTGATTGGCACCAAGTACTGTTGCGTATTGCATCTGAGAGCTCTTAACAGAAGGAAAAGCCGTCTGCTACCATCTGAGAATGCTTAGTGAGGAATCAGTGGAACCGTGCTAAGGCATTTTTCTCTCTGAGCCAGGTCATGCAGCTGTGTTAGAGGTTTCACATGCTCCACAATGTCAAAGGCACCAGAGCTCTGAGTCACCTGTAAGTCACCAGGCATCTGGCCGTGGTCACTGGCTGAGATATTTTTATCATTACGCTCAGCCTAGGTGAGGTGCAGTGGTGTGGGAGAAGTGATCTCAGTGAGGCAGTTGCTAGCCAAGTGAGTATGGTCTAGAAGAGATTTCTTTAGCAGACATCAGAGTAAATTGTGTTTTGTTGAGCGTGTCCCCCGCAAGAGCTGTTGGCAGCTTCCTCTCAGGAAGAAGCAGTGATTCATGCTTCCAGGAGCAGGCTTACGCAGTCCCTACAGGTTTTTTTCCAGCCAAGTTGGAATAGTCTAGATTCTAGATTAGTAATTCATATTACAGTAGTTGCTCGGGAGTCCCTATGTGCAAAGTACTTTACAGGTACAAAGAAAGAGGCAGTCCCTGTGGTAACTTGGAGATGTGAGCTAAATGACAGAAGTCAAGCAACTTTCTCAGTGTTAGTAGGAGATTCTGGAAAATATGTAAGCTGAATGAATATCTCCAAAGCACAGCAGTAGCATAATTACATATTAATTTATAGTCATTGACAGATTGTAAAAACAAGTATAGTGTCACTTCTGTCAAGAATTTACTGAGTGATTTAATGTTCAAATTATTACATTAAGTTGTACACAAAATTGCTAGCCTAATGCTGCAGCCTGATGGAATGCAAAGATCAGAGAAAGGGATCAGCCAGTTGTAAAAATCTTTGTTTTCACTTCTTCTTCTCTTCCTGACTAAAGAAGCTATCATTTATAAATGCTTAGAAATGCATTTATATTCTAAAACTTGCACTCTGTTGAAGACACAATAAGCAAATTTATTTCAGTCATTCTAGCCTGTCAAACAGCATTCATGAAAGAAAAAATTGTAAAATAAGGATAATTGTTGATTGTGTAAGCTAGGAAAATTGTTGCTGATTGTGTAAGCTAGGAAAATATTTAAACATTCAGATTAGGATTTTTTGCTTTTTGTTTCATTTTCTTGCTTTTTCTCACCTCTAAATCTGTATTTGACACTGTGAAGAAAGTAGAAGCTTAAACATATTCATTCCACCAGAAGGTGAGTGCTTTGGCTCAGTGCAGAACTGCCTTGTCTAGGGATATTAAAAGCCATTTTGGTCTGTATAAGAGTAGTTGTCTGTGCAGTTTTCACTGGACTGAACTGTAGCTTCAGAATATGGTCCAGTGGAGTCTGATGGGATCCACCTGAGGAGTGACTGAAGCACACACCTTACTGGCTTTTCAGAACAGGTATTAAGAAACTTTCAATAAGCAGGTTTTTGGTAACAGTCTTGGTAAGGACACTTTCACTGCCTTCTGTGAAATAGAGCAGCCACTCAGCCAGTGCCGTGTGACACACGGGGTGCATCCTGTGCTGTTCCCATGTGACCTGGCACATCAAGCATGTAACCTTCATGAGAGAGACATGAGATAGGAGAGAAGAAACCTGTTTTTTCATCATTAGGCTTATTGTTTTCCAGCTGAACCAAGTCTCTTTCTCCATAAAGCTGAATAAAGAGGTCCTAGATGAAACCCATAATGAGCAGTTACTGACTCTGAGATGATTCCTCTAAGCTGAATTAAGATGCAATGTCAGACAATGGTAGAACTGTATGTACTTATCGCGGGATGTTTTAAAAAGAAAAGTGTCTACACAGAGCTGACATAATATGACAGAAATTGAAAGAAGTCATGCATTTACTCATCACTAACTTTCAGATACACTGATTCTAAAGAAATAGTTTAGCTAAAAACCAAGCAAAAATAAGCAGACTTTTTAGCTGTATATTTTAGCTCTGCTTAGAACATGTTTCAGAGGCAAATAACAAAGAGTAACATTTAGGACCTGAGGAGGTATGGTAGAGGGTGCCTATGACTTTTGCTAACAGTACAGCCATGGCTTACAAGGAGAGGCCCAAAGCATTAGAGAGCTGCTGGCCACAGTTGCCACAGTGATGATGTGGGATGACAGTTTTGTTGCTGAATTCCTGCCCTCACTTTTGATACAAATGTATGTCCTGTATATTACTGCACTTTCATGTAAATGCATGCTACCGTTTATCATAGTTATCGCCAAAAGGTATTAAAGGGCTTGTTCAACCTGGAGAAGAGAAGTCTCCAAGGAGATCTTAAACCAGCTTTCCAGCACCTAAAGGGGACCAACCAAAAGCTAGAGAGGGACTTTTTACAAGGGTGTGTAGTGACAGGACAAGGGGAATGGCTTTAAACTGAAAGAGAGGAGACTTAAATTAGACATTAGGGAAAACAGTCTTCACCTTGAGGGTGGTGAGACACTGGCACAGGTTACCCAGAGAAGCTGTAGATGCCCCATCCCTTTCAGTGTTCAAGGCCAGACTGGACAGGGCTTGGAGCAACCTGGTCTAGTGGAAGGTGTCCCTTCCCATAGCAAGGGGGTTGGAATTAGAGGATCTCTGTGTTCCCCTGGAATCCAAACCATTTTATGATTCTGTGAAAATATAAATTATGATGACTTTTGTGTGTGTGTGTGTATGTGCAGAAAGCCTTTTTGGATTCATCTAATGTAGAATGGAGTTCAAGGTGAACTACATCAGCATGGATTTAAAGACCAGAGTGCAACCAGAAATATGACGTCCCACGACAGAATTTGCCACTGAAAATCTGGGACCTGAGGCTTTCCAGCTAGGCTTTGCATGGAGTCCTGGGCCAGGAGGCTTAGACATTCAATTTAACAATGTCAACAACTCTGCTGCAGAGAGGAACAAAACCAGGTTTTAAACAAGTGTATGAACATTCACAGGCATGTGCACATGTAAGTATGTAAGGTATGAACATCTTATGTATGTAAGTACAGTAGTGATTTCAGAGGACTGTAAATACCAATTGCCTTCACACAATCCATTTATCACTGTATTACTCAATATTTATATTGTGGTGATTAAAAGGAGTCATCTCTTACCTGGCCTTTCTCTCTGTTTTTAACACCGAACACTGCTGAAAATTAATGTTTCATTACATACATCAGTATTTCCCAGTAATTTTGAAACAATTATCTTGCATATTTCTCTTTAAACTGTCCTTCATTTTCAGCTAACTGTATGTGCTGTGTAAAGAGACAGTGAAGCTGCTTATCTATATTAAGGCAGCACCTCTGTGGCACTGTTCCGGGGCTGGGAAAAGTTGCTGCAGCAACAGCTCAAGTTATGTAATACTCAGTTCCACGATGGATGAGTAAGCCTGTTTGCAGGGGGCTGCAATCCCAAGCTCTCCACTCCTGTCAGTTTCTGCCCCTGCTTGCAAAGTGGAATGCATTTTATAATAGGTTTTATAATTCTCTGTTGAGAGTAATTTAGACTTGCTCTGCTAACTAGTAATAATGGCAATATGGAGAGAGAATAATTCTAGACATACTTGGTATCACTTTGTACTTGGCATGTTTGAAGTGGCAATAAAAATTGGATTTTGTTTATTTTACAGAATCCAAAATGTTGCTGAAGCATTGCAAAGTGTAGCAAGACTTGTGTTCATGTAACTTGGCATGCGTCACCACGCTAAGCATCAAGTCATTAGTGAGCACCATGGATTAACGAACTTTTTGTTAAATCTTCAGAGTTTAGTTACCTGTCCTGGCCTCTAGCTTCTTTCTGTGGTTTCTCCAAAGCCTAGTTCTGACAACAAAGCTTTTGGAATATTTTGGACTTATGCATTCAGGTCCAAGCAGGGGGGAAGGGAAGCAGCTGTAACGGAATTCAGATTTCATCCAGGTCCTAGTGATGGGGAGGCAAAGTGTGACCTGGAAGACTTGACTTTCAACCCAGCCTATCCTGGCTATAAGACCTAATCCCTGCTTTCTCAGGAGAGAGTCTTCTGAGAAATTTACATGCTATGAAACACAGAAATACTTACCTGAGCATTCAGCTATTCCAGGTTTTGAATGACTTTTTTATGGTTTAGTGGTGGACTTGGCAGTGCTAGGTTAACAGCTGGACTTGATGATCTTAAAATTCTCTTCCAACGTAAATGATTCCATGATTTTTGTATGCCACATTTTTATTTCCTGTATTTCCTAGAAGAGGTGAGGGCTGTAAACACACCATCTTGCTGCAAATGGTCTTTTCTTGACAGATAGTATGGCTTTTTTCTTTACATCTGCTCAAACTTTGCACACCACTTTTGCTGTTCTTTAAGAAATACAATCCAGTGCTTATTTCTGGAGCTGAATGCCTAGATTCTCATTTGCATTGATTACTATGTCAACCAGGATGTCTTTCATCTTGTTCAGCCACACCCTGCTATTCACTTCCCTTTCACTGTACTGTCATCTCCATGCCCTCACTCTTTGGTCCTTCAGCTTTGCTTGCATGGGTTGATCTTAATGACTGGGGGCATTTGGTGATGATGGTGGAAGTAAAGAATCAAAAGCTGCAAGAAAACCCAAGCTGAAAGGTTTACACTGGGTATTCCATCTCACAGATGAAGTGGCTGAGAACCTTCAAAATGGCAATGCCTTCTGAGAATAAACCTTGAGACAGGGTCAGCTGAGCAGTACAGGATTCAAGCTGGGGTCACAGAGGGAGCAGCTGATCAGATTATCAGGCCAGTAGAAACTCATCTTTTGATTTTTTAGAGATAAATCGGCTTATCCAACCACGGAAAGGCTGGCTCCAAAGCACCAGCATGTTCTCCACCTCTTCTGCTGCTACTGGATGTTGAGTCTGCAGTCAGCTATTGTAATAGTCTGTTACAACTATTGCCATAATCGCCATTCTCCATGTCATGTCTCCAAGTTTTCTGAACAGGAAGCTCTCATAATTCTGCTACGTACCTGATTAAAACAGAGCATTTAAGAGTTGGATTCTCTTGGTGGTTGCATGGTGGTGTTGCCCTGCTGCTGGGAAAAAGCACAGAAACAGCCCTTCCCCCCAGATTAAACAAAGCTCCAAATGACACACACACACACCCTAGTACTGTAGCATTATTTAATTATTTTGTGAATGAAATAGATCATTATAGAGAAATGAGTAAAAATAGGCACCTTCCAAGCAGTGCCACCTTAATAAAGGAATCATAATGGTTTGAATCGGAAAGGACCTTAAAGCTCATCTAGTTGCAACCCCTTTGCCATGGGCAGGGACACCTTCCACTAGACCAGGTTGCCCCCTCCAGCCTGGCCTTGGAACACTGACAGGGGTGGAGCATTCAACACTTTTTGGGGCAACCTGCTCCAGTGCCTCACCACCCTCACAGTAAAGAACTCCTTGAATTTTCCCTGTTTAAGTTTTAACCCATTACCCCTTGTCCTATCACTACAGTCCCTGATGAAGAGTCCCTCCCCAGCATCCTTATAGCCCCCCTTCCGATACTGGAAGGCTGCTATGAGGTCTCCATGCAGCCTTCTCTTCTCCAGGCTGAACAGCCCAAACTTTCTCAGCCTGTCTTCATACGGGAGGTGCTCCAGTCCCCTGATCATCCTCGTGGCCCTCCTCTGGACTTGTTCCAACAGTTCCATGTCCTTTTTATGTTGAGGACACCAGAACTGCACACAGAATTACCCCCTTCGACCTCCTGCTCACACTCCTTACGTGTGCGTATACGGGTGCTTACTACTGTGGATAGACGAATCGGCGCCCGCTGTACTGGCATGGGGACTGCACGTGCTCTCTCAGCACCTTCCCCCCAACGTCTCAAACCGCCGCACCCCAGCGCGAGACAGGCGCTGTCCCTTTAAGCGGGCCCCCGTGCGCCTTACCACGTGCTGGGGGCGGGGCAGGGAGCGCCGCGCAGCCAATGGGGGATGCTGGAGGGGCGCGGCGCGTTCGCGCAGCCTGTCTCCGTTGCTGTCGCGCGGCTGCTGGCGGCGCGTCTGTGCCGAGCAGTGCCGTGCCCCGGCCGGCGGGTGGGCAGCTGTCAGCGCCGCGGGCCGGTTCGGCCCCTCGGTCAGGTGACGGGCGGCCCCCCGGAGCGGTGCGGCTGGGCAGCGCGGCGCTTCAGTCACCTCACCTCGCTTCCCCTCCCCTCGCCTCCGCGCAATGCTGGGCGGCTCCGCGGCGGCGGGGATGCGGCCGCCGCCGCTCGCCGCCCGCTGAACAGCTGTGAGACGCGCGGTGGGGCCCCCGCCGGGCAGGACGGCGGCAGCAGCATGGCCCCTACCCTGCTCCAGAAGCTGTTCAACAAAAGGGGCGGCGGCGCGGCGGCCCCCCATGGCCGCGCTCCGGGGGAGGGGCCCGCCTTCAGGTGAGCGGCGGGGGCAGGGCGGGTCCAGGCTCGCCGGAGCGCCTGCACACGGGCCTTGCACACAGCCGCTTCGAAGGGGCGGCTGAGGATATTACTGTCCGCTGCCCCAGGTTGAGGGGCCGCTGCCCCCCGGGACTCCCGCTGCGAAGTTTCCGCAGGGGCTGGGGCAGAGACCAGCGAGGAGGGAGCACCCCGGGTGGTGATGGTGCGGCTCCTTCTGCCTTTCCCCTCTTTGGTTCTCTCAGCCATTTTATATCCGAGCTGGTAGTGTCACGCTCGGGGTCGGGGGGCGCTCAGTGGGGGACACCGGGCGGAGGCGCCAGGCCTTCTCTTACCTTGCGTTTGTACAGGATTGCTGTGATAACTCGTGCTCAAGTCTCGCTCATCAGCGAGATGGAAAAAAACAAAAATGGCTTAATTGTTGTGACCTAAATACACGTGCCTAGTCTGATGACCCACTGAGCACTGGGCACCTTCCACTGTTCTCCCTGCTCGCGATAGGGCAAATGCTTAAAGGTGAGATCTAGTCACTATTGCTACTTTAGGGCTTGAATATGTAATCTTTATATAATACTGAATTATTACTGTTTTTTCCGCCCTCGGGAACAGCATTTTGGTTTGGGGCTTTGTTACTTTTAGCATCTGTTCTGCTCACAAGACCAAACTGGTCCTGGTGAGCACACTTGACCATGCCATGCATGTCCAGTAACCTCTGTGTCTGTTTTTCTGTTCGGCATGAGTTGATGGATCTTGTGATCAGATAGTATATGGGATTGAATTGGAATGTAGGCTTTCTATACTGAAACTATAAGAATAGTAAGGGAGGGAGAAAAGTGGAAATTATCTTGATCCACATGATGCCAAGTACAAAAGATGACAATCATGGAGCCCTTATGATTTCAGAGATGGTCTGTGTGGGCCATGGCCATATGCTTGGCCAAAGCTGGAAGATCTTGGTGAAAAATGGAGTAACGGCAAAATGGCATTAAGATATTTGGGTTATGAGGCAATTCCTTTGAAAGTGGTAGTCACAGTACTAGTGTTGCATTCATATCAGAAAGCAGGGCTGGTGAATTTCAGGAGGCTATAGTCTATGGGCTGTGCTTGCTAGTTACTTTTTGTAGCACTTACCTTGTGACTTAAATAGTCTCTTTAATTGAGAGAAAATATTTTCCACATTTAAACTGAGTAACAATTCCTGACTAACATTTTGCCTTATACTTAAAATCTTACCAAGTACTCTGTGTCAGAGAGCGGTGCTGCAAGTTCTAGTTTTAGGATTTTCAGATTTGTCAAGGATTTCCATGAAGGCAGATTCCTTGTACCCCCCCCCCCCCCCCCCCCCCTTAAAATCAGTAGGATTGTTCCATCTGGAATATTTTGTGATTGTATTAATTTTCTTCTTCCTGTTCTTTAGGTAAGATGTCCAACACTTAGTTTTTAGTTTGAATAACATCTAATGATGTGGCACTTCAAAAAAACCCTGTTATATTTAAAATACTATTGTAGGAACTGATCGCTCTTTTTATCCCACTATTTTCCTCCCATTCCCTTGCTATCTGGTTTGTTTGTTGGTTTGTTTTTTGGGTTTGGTTTTTTTTTTTTTGCAAATTTAATGTAGTTATTTGAAGCATTTTGCATATGTTTGTTTTTTTTAACCTGTTAATACTGCATTAAGCTGCTTCCTTATGACCTCTGAATATGTTGCAATTCTTTTCTTTCTTGTGATCTGTTGATGACCTGCAGGAGCATACTTACTGGGTCTTGGAAGCTCTTCTGTAGTGTTTGTAATAGACTTTCTGTTAAACAGTAATCTCTGAATGGAGAGATGTGATTGGATTTAAGTAAAATCGAAGACTTGATCCTTTGGTAGCTTCCGTTTTAAGCATATGCTGCTGGTCACTTTCAGAGGCTAAGTGGCAGGATCATTTTCTGATCTAATGGCAGGCTTACATTTTTAGGGATTTTAGTTAGTTTTATTCTGTCTCTTTGGGTTAGTAAGGTCCTCCTCTACATTCAGTATGTCTTGCTGTGTGTAGGTCTCTTGAGTGGCCCTGTAAGACCCGTAACAGTCTGTATCCTTGGACTTTGAATTGTTATGGAAGTCTTGAAAGGTTAAGTATACTCAAGCACCATCCTTACAACAGCAAAATTGCCAACAACCCTAATAAATAAATTTGACAGCTTTTTTTGAGTATACTGGTAGGAAGCTTTAGATTTTCCAGTCTTCCCAGGATCACCAGAAGAAATTCTGTTGCAAAGGGCTATCAACCACGCTTGAGGCTTGCCTGTAACAAGTACTGCAGGTGGTTGTTCCGTTGCCTTCTCTGCTTTAACATCTTGACCAAATGTTGGTGCTGCTTCCTCTCTTTGGTTCTGAAGAAAACAGCAAGCTCTAAGGTTCATATTGTTTATTGGGATGAGCTGGCACAGCCTCAAAGAGAGACATGGTGCCTATAGCTGAATGTGAAGCCACAGGAAATTGTTTCTTGGGTACATGAGCATTAACATCTTAATTTGGGTTAGGAGTGCTCTTTTAAAGAAAACCTCTCAATTGTCTCTATTTACTGTACTTTGGCTTATGTAGCCAAGTGGCTTAAGTATATAAACTTGATTCCTGTTGAAATGAATTAAATAATCAGGTGTGCTCCAACTACTAATGGGCATTCAGTTCCTGGGACCAGACTATGGCTGGTCAAAAGTAATACTCCAGTGTGGTGGGTCAGGTCCTTAGCGCCAAAGTAAAACCCACAGTGTGGGTGTCAGGTCCTTAGCGCCAGTTAATAGGTCCTTAGCACTGTGATTCTTGTCTTGTTGAGCTGTGTTCATGTAAACATAAGCCTTACTTGCTGGGTGAGGAGAAAATAAATATGATGTGTAGATGTTAATATAGGGCTATTTAGATACTAGGACTTTTTACTGGCCTGCACCTCCCTTCAAAATAATGAAAGTATGAAGTGGTTGTAGTCAGACTTGCAGAATATCTTAATTTTTTTTTTTTTTTAAGAGAAATTGTAAAGCAGCTGGAGAACAGATGGGTATTAGTGACATGATATTGTATTTGTTCTAAGCAGTTTTATACACAGATCTTCAGTTTCTGGTTTCTGTTACTACTGCTTTTTGCTTCCCTTAACTGAAAATATCTATATATGTGTTTGTGTATGTAAGTGTATAATGCACACATACGAATATATATGTATACACACACCTTTCAACAGAGGCATGTAAGTGACTGTAGTTCAATGTATTTCTTTGTAGCCTCTAACACTAAATCCAAAATACTTGGTCAGAAATGTGTATTTATGTGGCTAAATTCCCCTACTATTTCTTATTTCCTTATCAGATGTTACTTCCCCTACAAGATTGATTTAGAGTAGTTTCTACAGGTTTTTGGAATGCTATCAGGATTATGTGCTCAGCAGAATGGTATCTATTAATACAAAAATAAAGCATCCTAGTCCCCATGAATGTTTAATTTTAGGGATTGAGTATTTTATAAGCATGCAGTATCTCAAGACTAGAATGTTTCAAGCGCTAAGCATGTATTTTACTAAGGTGCTGGATGGTGGTTTTAAGGAAATGGACATAGGTTGCAGGTAGTTTGATTGTACTTAAATTTGTAGCAGTTTTTCTGTGTCCTGATTTCAGCTGTAACAGTTATTTTTTATTCCTAGCAGCTGGTGCAGTGCTGTGGTTTTGCTTTAGTTTGGGAACAGTGCTGAATAGCACACAGATGGTTTAGTTGTTGCTAAGTAATGCTTACCTGGATCAAGGACTTTTCAGTTCCATGCTCTGCCAGTAAAGAGGAGCACAAGAAGCGGGGAAGGAACAGAGACAGGACCCCAGATCCAAACTAGCCAAAGAGGTATTCCATACCACAGCACATCATGCCCAGTATATAGACTGGTGGAAGTTACCTGGAAGGCCCAGATCACTGCTTGGGTCGGGCTGGGTATTGGTCAGCAGGTGGTGAGCACTTGCATTGTGCATCACTTGTGTTTTCTGTGTTTTCTATGTTTTCATTTTTAAACTTTTTTCTTCCTATTGTTATTATTACCCGTATTGTTTATTGTTATTATTTCTATTATTATATTTTTACTAATTTCTATTATTAAGCTGTTCTTATCTAAACCCATGGATTTTATATTGTTCTGATTCTTTTCCCCATCCCACAGCATAGAAAGGAGGGGAGTGAGTGAGTGGCTGTGTGGCACTTACTTGGTGGCTGGGTTTAAACTATGACACTGTAATTGTGCTTACCTGACTATAGAATGAGACTTCATGTCGGTGAGTTTCTGAGCCTTTCAACATGAAAGATTGACATTACCCTTAAACTGAGGGTTCAGGCTTCACACGAATTTTGGTCTTTGATTTTTTTACTTTTTTTTTAATGACATGCCTATATCCTGGGATGTAAGAGTGGAAAGAAGTACCTTGGAGTTTCTGGAAGACTGTTTTCACTGCTGAATGTGTAATTTCTGCTTTGCAACCTCTGATGAATTTTCTTTGGAATTGGTATGTTTAGTGAAGGAGTGTTGTAAAACAGGGAATAACTTCATTTTATGTGGATTCTATAAAAAAAAAAAAAGGTTGTGTTATTTCAGCTGTGTTTGAAACTCACAAATGGGCTGTTTCTTCAGCTTTGAGTATCAGCTGCTCCTTCTGGTGTGTATAATGGAGCGGATGTCATGTTGTAAATGCAGGATATCTATCTGGTAACAGTTTGTTAGCTTTGGTATATGAGATCATTTGTTTGGCAGCTGATACTAGTAATTCCTTTGGTCATAGCGCTGAAATGCTTGGTGAGATCCTATTTGCTAAGCATTATTTCACAGCATTTATTACCAGCCTGGCAATGTTCCACCTTCTGAAAAAGGAAAGAAAGCAGTAGTGAGCTTTGAGTCTGCTTGCTTGTCAGTTATATCTTTGTTAGAATGAAACACTCCTCAGCAAATTCTTGTAGCCTAATTGGGCTTCTCTTGAGCTTCTTGCGGCTTTGTAAGCATCCACACAGCAGTAACACTACTGAGCACTCATGCATTTTCATGCATGGAAATATCATTAAACATCTGGCTGTAAACCCTTCAAAAAGCATTTGGAAGAAAAAGCATTACTTTATATGCTGTACAAAGGGCAATGCAGCCCAGGGCCAGATCTGACCATGGGGGCAGGGAAGTTTAAACAGCAAGTCTAAGCCACATGTCTCTTCACTGACAGCTTAAGGTGAGCCTTAAGGTGCAGTGTAATACCTCTGCTCTTGCATTAGCCTTTCCTCAGTCAGTAGAAAGAGAGTAAGTTCTGCAGAGATTTATTGCAGTGTCAAGAAAACAGCTTAGAGAGGAAGTAATTGAAAGTATGGTAGAAACCACATTTCCAGCCTGGAGCTGTTTTTAAGGAAAACAAGCAAATTCCAAGTCCTTCAGCTTTTGAGCTTTACAGGAACTAGCGCCATTCTCCTCTTTAAGTTATTTGGATTTTCCCTCCCCTACACACTTCTACACTTCTGTCACTGAACAGCCTGTTAGTTTCCTCTAGCTTTGCTTTGAGACTAACTCATTCTCTCTCAAAACTGCAAGAGACACCCCTTTGCCTTCCCATATGGCTTAAAAAAAAACTGTGTGGAAATGCATAAGTATTGATGTGCTGAGAAGGATGGATGTACTTTGGTTATTTCTTTTAATTCCATTAAAAGATACATTCTTGTTTGATCAGATTGGTTTTGGCAGGGGGTTATCTTATTTCTGTTTTACAAGTAACTTATCCATGCGGCATAACCAGCTAGAAGTGTTATTTCCTACACATCTAACATTTAAATTGTTGCGCAGTTGGATAGCAGGTGCTTGGTTCCTTATTCTTGGGGTAGTTTTGCTGTTTACATGTCCAGAACTGGGTGAGTGCTCTACAATGTACTACGCTCAGTAGAAAGTGATTTGGGAATACTAGTGACAGAAAGCCTTGGAGCTGCTTTCCCTTATCAGAAGCACAGCTTGAATCAGAATACACTACAATCTAAAGCAGTGATGCTAATGCTATAAGGAAATACTTGTCTGTTGACACAAATGGATTGATGTAAGAAAATAAAGCTGCTTGGGGCTGAAAAGTGTGGACATTCATTCATAAAAGCAGAATTCATAGACAACTTTTTTAAAAGCTGATGCAGAGCTGTATTGTCAGTAGAGGCTGGCTTCATACAAACTTACGTAAATTTTGTAACTTTTCTTATGTGGTTTTAGCTGAAGTAGCAGAACAGCTTTATTAGAACTTGAGAGGAAAGAAGGATGGAAGAGGTTTGACAAAAATGTAATCATTGTCAAAATAGGATGACATGATGACTGTTGTGGGATGTAGGTGTTTCTGTACACGGTAGTGCCCTTTATCTGTAGCTTTGGTCTGAACAGTGAGTAACAACAAGCTAAAAGCCCAGAGAATGTAGATGTGACAACATAGTGGGGTCAAAGGGGCTAGAAAATGCAGTAATTGTTTTCATAAAGGCAGTTTATTACTGGTCCTGGCATTTCAGTAATATTGAAGCTGCTGAGGACTTCTTTTGTGAAAACAATTCTTTGGATTAATACTGACTACTTGTGCTGCAAAGCTTGGTGGCGTACCCTTTCCTTTAGGTATTCCTGCTGACACTGACAACTGTGTGCTTTGCATCTTAGTGGTGTTCAGGCATGGCTTCTGAAGAGTCAATTTTGGAGCCATGTGTTTTAAATTTGTCAGCAGTTGTTTCTACCAAGTGCACTCTTGATGTAAGAGCACGCTGTTGTCTTGCATGCTGCTAGACAGTGTTGCAAGAAGAATGTTCTTATGCTACCCTAATTATCAGTATTTGCTATGTGAAGGTTTCCATGGGTACACTTGTTAGGCAGAAGATGAGCAGTGAAGTCCTGTAGGATGGTGGTTAACAGGCTTGGTAGAGAGAGTAAGTGAGAAAAGGAGGACTTTGAATTGGGTACCTCTTTTATGAGGGCTGCAGATGTCTGCACCTTTGCATGCACTTTGCACAGTGTCAGATTACTACTGATCTGACTAACAGGCATGGACATGCTTGTTCACCTTTGGCTGTCATGAATCAGCTCCTCTGTGTGCTCTGCCTCTACTTCTTAATCTGCAGGCTGGCTCAGGTGGTTCTCTGTCCTGCTTTCTCCTCACCTTAACAGTGCTTGCTGCCTTTCTTGCCTCACTCTGCTCTATTTGTATGCATTTGTTGCTCAAATACTGTAGTAGTGTCATTTTTCTCTATTCAAGATTGAGGTCACAAGAAAAGCTCCTGTGCAGGCTGCAAGACAAAACATTCTTCTGAGGCACCGAGAGGACTGGCTTAGCAGTTTCATTAATGGTGCCCATGCCTTCCCCACTACAATTAGGGCAAATATGGGTGCTTTATTTTATTTTTTTATTTTTTTTACATGACCAGCAGCCAAAATGTGTCTTGTCAGTCAGCATGCTTCCTGGATATTGGTGAGATTCTTTGAACTGCACAGATAAATGAGCATGAGGGCTTTGCATCACACTTGCTGCTGCTAAAACTGACTCATGATTTTCCTTCCGTAGACTGTGCTGAAGTGAAACTTGAGCCATGTGTGATGTAATTGCTGAATCAGTATGGAGCTTTCTCTGCAGCATGCGCTCAGCACCCTGCAATGCACTTCAACTTTTCTCCTTCAAGGTGCTCGCTGGAGTTACACACGTGCTAATGAAATCAGCTGTTTAAAGTAAACAATCTGAGAATATTTACTTTTCTAACGGAGGTGCTAACAGGCTGAATTTGGTATTAGGGCTTTCAGATTTCTAATTTGATCACTCTAGTATTTTATAATTAAGTCAAGAAGATTCTGACAATAACTCTTAGATTTTATTGTCAGTAAATTTACTGACTTCTATGAAAGAAAACTGTGGCTTGAATTAACTTAGTGCTCTAGATTTTGAGTCTTTGCACTGAATTCTGAGTCTGGATATTATCCAACACCTGAAATTGCTCAACTTTTGGGGCTGGGTGTCTGAATGCACAGAAAATCTGAGCAGAGTGTATTAGAAGATGTTTTTGAAGGGAACCCCAGAGAGCATGATCTACAAACTGGTGAATACATAGTTATAAGCAGGTTATTCTTAAATTGATATTCTTTCTCCTAATGTGGATCACCTTACAGATCTTAGTATAATGTTGTAATGTTAAAGCCCTCTGTGATCTGGGAAAGACAGTTACTGAAGTTTTTAAAAATATGCAGCTCAAAGGAATTAGTTTCTCTTCAAATTTTTATGTCTTCTGTTCTTCTGTGTGGACATGAGAGCTCGTTCAGCTGTTGCTGATCAGTTGAGTGCTCACATCTGTCATCTTTTCTTGCTTTTGCTTTCATGTTCCCACAAAATGACCTTCTAAAATCTTCACATTGAGCACTCAGTTCCTTAACTTGCAGTCTAAAATGTGTTGCGATTCTTGTGACAAATCCTACTACAAGAAAGGTCATGGGTCTTTTGCTTCTGAAATCCTGGCTTGTTTAACATGACTGGGTTAAACAAGCTGAGCAGAGACCTGTTAACCTGCTGGAAAGGAAGGTTGGTGACTTCTAGTGCAGGCAACAAGGAAGAAGCATGTTAAGTGCAGAAACCACTCTCCTCAACTGTACAGCAGTGGCATTTGTGTGTATTAAGGCTCTTGGCAAATGGCAGCAATGGTGCAAAATGCTACTGCATTCTCCTATGCTTTGCTGAAATTGGTTATTGGCTGGGTATTTGTCACTTCCGCGATAGTGCTGATAGAATAGTGTTGGAGCCTTCCTTGTTCATGTGTTTGTAAAAGTGTAGAACCAGCTCTTGCAGTAATTTGTGTGAAGCTGTCAGATCGCATGCAGAAATGGTTACAGAGGGCTCATGTGTTCTCATCCTCATCTGTGTTGAGAAAGTTGGAATAAAGAGCTGTGAATTGATAACCACTTTAGTTCACTTGGCAGACAACTGTGGTGACATGCATCTGAGTTCTTACTTGATCTTGGCTTTTAGCCTGGAGGAAGGTTGCTCTCACATATTAGCCAGTTGAAGCAGCTTCAGGAGTGCCAACCTCTGCCTTACCAACTGTTAGATGAGTTTCTAAATCACTTCAAGATAGAATTGGATAAATTAACCATCTCTGATTAGAAAAATATTTTACATCTGGCTATAGATATAAAGCATGTTTACTGAGTGCTAGATGATCTCCCATATGCTTCCAAGTTCTAGAGTGGATAAGTAACACCTGATATGTTGGTCATCCGTTGTGGATTAGATCAGACTAAAGCTTCATTTGGGTACTAAACTTCCTGTGTTCAGAAGTTCCTGTGTGCGAGTTTACAGACAGGAATGTTAGGGTGTGCTTTAGAACGGAACTAGGAAAACAATGTGTATTTAAAAGCTAGCTTTTTGTTTGTCACTTGGTGACACATGGTAGCTATGAAATGCCTGTGTATAGCTGAACTGGGTAACGGGTCCAGGAGTAGGTATGCAATGGGGAGGAAAATGAGAACAGAACATTGTATTTTGTAGAAGACGTGTTTTTTCAGAATAATCAGTTAACTCATTGAACCTCTGTACAGATTGATATTACATCTGCCTGATTTCTTTGTTTTTAAGCAAAAACAACCTGGGTGGAATGTCAAATATAACTTTAATCTCTGAATTAAACTTTATTTAGTGCTTAAAGAAGTAAGTGCATTGTATTGAAATCTGATGTTGGAACATGAACTAGAAATCTAATTGAAGCGATGGCTTTACACTTGCATTATGGAAGCATTAAAAGTTGGATATAGACTTCATTTGAGTTGTATCCTTGGGCCCTGTTTTGACTAGAAAGGAAAGTGAGAGTTTTGTTTGTTTTTTAATGAAGTTGACCTGAATCTGTAATTAAGAAGACTCCCAGTGAGTCTGCTCTGGTAGATTTCATTGCGGGAGACAGTCAGGTCCATCATAAACAACTTTCTTATGCAGTGTTTTACTGGGGAACCTGGAAAGAACTTCACCAATTCTTACCCTCTCATGAGGAGGAAGGTTCCTAATTTGTCTAAATAGATAATTGCTACATAAACTTGCTGACTGACATTTTAGTTTGTTTCTATGACTGAATCTTCAGTGTGTGAAGCATTTTCCTATTGCGTGACAAGGTTGCAACTGGCTCTTTTTCTGTGACTTTTATAGTCCAGGTATTTCATGAGTGCTGGAGTGCTGCTTGGCAGCCAAATCTTGGCATGTTACTGGGTGTGGTCAACTGTAATTATGTATAAACCTGGCTGTATAAACTTTTAGGTCTAATAAAATACCAGTATATGTTAGAAAATGTTTAGAATCTTATGTGAGCAGTTAGAGCGGTTGGCCTGCTTTAAGGAGGAGGCTATTTCATAACTTAATGACTATTTAGACATTCAAAGTCCTATGTAATTGCTGGTAAACAGAACGTAATTCTCTTACACAGTGTCTTGCAGCAAGATTAGGTTTGCCCATGCCAGTCAGCTGCAGGACTGTGGTTTGGTTGGTTGGTTTTGTATGTAGTCTTTCTCATTGAGAAGGTATTATGGTATGAGTGATCTAATTATGCTGGTTTTCTGTATGGGGTCCTGAGACGTGACCCTTCCTTCCCCTTCCAGTGAAACTTGAAAATAATGTATGTAAACCTTCGAGGTTCAGTGCAGCTTACTGGAAGGCTACCTTCCATGCTGTATACCAGAGAGGGTTAAGGAAAGTGTTTTGAATGGAATAGACAAATTATCGTAACAACAAGAGGAGCAAAACATGTTTTTGGCTATAACTGGTGAAAAATGCCGGAGCTGATGTTATGTCCGTCTGTTATCGCGTCATTCAATCTAAGTCAGGATTTCCTGGCATTCATCTAGACAGAGGCAATGGACTTTGCTGTTCATGCTATAGCAGCATTTGGGTGATCAAGCATGGCTTCTTGTGTATGTGTTCTTTCCCATATCCTTGCCAGTTGGATAAATCAGTAAATTTTCACAAATATTCAGTGCACATAGTTTTCCTTCATTCGCTTCCTGAATATTGCAGACTACCTTTTCAGTAACAATCACTATTTTGAGTGAATCAGAAAATGTCTTGTTTTTACAGCAGCTTAACATAACCAGTTACAGAGGACCCAATGTTATGTTAGGTGATCAAAAAATCCTGGGCCACTTCAGCTCTGAGCACTGCTAGAGAGCCACATATGATGTGTTTGATTTCACATATTATGAATATGGAAGGATGCACATAGAACCGGGTAATTTTCAATCTCTTTTAGTGAAGTCATGCTGCTGAATATGCACTTTAAGGTTAGTTGCAACTGGCCCTGTCTGAAGCAATTTCCTTTAAAAGACAGGCATGGTGTCCCTGGGTAGCGCTTGCCTCTAACCCTGCTTGAGAGCATTCTCTTGTGTGGAGGGAGTGCGTGTTCAGAACAAGGGTGAGGAGGGGATTTTGCAGTGCTTTCTACATCCTGGGAGAGAGTACCCTAAGCTTACTTGACTGTAAAGGTTGAGAGAGAATGCCATATCCTCTGAAGTTTACAAAGCCCTCCTGTGAACATAGCCTTTTCACAGCAGGAGTGGAGGAAATATGTCAAGAAATAGTTTATGTTAACATATGGGTGGTTTTAGTTACTTTGTGAGAAGGTGTTTGTGTGCTTTTCAGCAAAAGCTTATTTTCCAGTTAACTATAAAAAAAAATGGTAGGGGAGATGTTGAACACCAAACATTGTTCTTATCTCTGTAAATGTATGTAAATGCCAACTGACACGATATCTAATCAATAATATTGGGGTTTTGTAATTTTTAATTTTCATGTTTGAAACTGCTCCTTTGAACAGAGGCTTGAAAGCTGCATATGGACTTTTTCTTATATAATAAAAAAAAAAAATGGGGCTTTAGAGAAGAGGGAGAAGGAACAGGAAAGAGCAGGCAACCAAACCCATGCCTCAGGATATCGCCCCTGAGGTGTGGTGGTGATGTCTGTGCTGGCCTGCTCATTTACGCAGGAGCTGAGATCTATCAGTACTTTCATACAGCTTTGAAATGCAGTAGTGTTATAGATACTACATTTTGCTTTGTGTTATTGCTCAGAATTCTTCAGATGTGCAACATGTAGTTCTTCCTTCTGTTCAAGGGAAGGTGGGGAAAAGCAGAGGCAGTAAAGCTGGTAGGATAAAAGATTTCTATTCATCTCACTTTCTGGCAGAGGCAGTTCTCAGACGTGCCTTGGCAGTGTCTGTATTTAGTAGCTGTGCTCCTGGATGCTGGCCCAGTCACATGGCGCCGCTGGAACAAGTGACATGGGAATGATGCATTAGAGCTGAGGCCCGGCGTTGCTGCCAAAGGAGGTGGGGTGGCCCTGCTGGCCAGGGGGCCTGCGCCCCGGTGCTTAGCAGAGATGCTGGACCGAGCACCGAGGCTGCTGCCATTTGGCTCAGTGTGGTCGGCTCCCGTGGAAGCTGGAAGTTGGTTACAGGAGATGCCTTTAAAAAGATAAACGGCGAAAAAAAAAAAAACAGCCGCAAACACCAAAGCCTGAAGAGAGTTAATAAGTAAACCTTCAGTTCTTTGAAATTATAAAGATTAGTACTATGAGAAAATTTCTGCAAAATATTTGACTTAATTTAGATGAATTGAGCTCTCCTAGCTGTTAGAAGCTGTGGGGGTTCAGGGGGAAAGTGGGATGGAAGGGGAAAAGTTGATTGAGACTAAACAAGACTTTCTGTACTAAGGGAAGGATGAGGTTGTAGATCTAGGTTACTAACACTATTGCATACTTCACCTTTCTTTTTTCAAAGTCCTAGTTTAACAAAAATAAACACACTTTTCTTAATGGTAAAACACAAATATATGCAATTTTTTGTGCAGTTACTAGTCTTGAGCTATTCTCATTGCTAATGAGGAATTCAATTTCTGGGGCTAGCAACTGTCTTTGTGCTGTTTATGGTACTACTTCAAACACTTTTTTTTTTTAAACACTGTTTTACATTATCACTGAGACACTGTATGAAACCAGCTCCCAAACTTCTGACTTGTAGATAAGCCAATGAACAATGAATCCAACTTTATGAAAGTTGACTGAGTTGTGAAACACTTGTTTAATAGGTTGTTCTTGATGTTTGAGGAAAGCTGATGTGTGCAATTTAAGGTGACTTTAACTTATATAGATCTGTTCATTTGCCTCTCTCAGGTGCATGTGGTTTTTGTGGTCTTTTTTTGTGCATGTGTGTGGTGGTATTGCTTTCTAGCAACAAAGAGGATGAAAAAACGCTTCCAGCCTTGCAAAAATCCAGTGTATTTTCCTTCCCTAAGCAGGGAGCTTGTGGAATTCTAACTTTTCAGTGGACAAAAGTATCCAAGATTGTTTTGCTTGTCATACAGTAACATACAGAATTATCTTAAAAAAAAAATTTTTTTTCGGTGATCTGATATAAGTAACTTTATTTTGCCAGAACTCTTTCAGAAAAACTGGATTGAGAGAAGTGCTGCAAATAACATGTTCCTTCACTTGTTGCATGACTAATCTGCAATGTATCCCGCCTAACTTGTGTGAAACTAGTAACTATGTATCATGCTTGAACAAGGTGGTTCATCTGAGGTTAATAGTCCTTCACCATATTAGGACTACTTTAAACAATTGTGGAAAAAGAATGTGGTGTGGCATCAGCACAGCTCTTCCATATCCAAGATTTTAAGAAGAGGAGGAGCAATGCAGGTTAAGCGCTTCAAACTGGGCTGGAGGAAGGGAACCCACATCTACTGTATAAGATATTCAACAGACTAAAGAGGGAAATCTGTCATTAAGCTATCTAAAATAGATTGCACTTCACCTTTAAACATGTGCTTTGGCACTCATTCTGAATGTCTGGGTTGAAGGTATTTTTTGTGTATCAGTTTTGCTGTGTTTTGCAAAAACAAATGCTCATTGAAACAGCAGGTATGATTCAAACTTTCTGTCTTCCTGTGCTTCTCTAGCCTGCTTCTAAAAGCTGTTTGGAAAATAAAACCATACAGGGGGCTCTGCAAGTATTCTGTTAGACGTGAAAACAGTGCTTTATTGGACAGCTGTAACTTATACAGAAAATTAGTCTTAATTAGGTAACTCCATCATATATATTTCCTCTTTCTCCCACCCCACATTTTCTTCCTGAAGTATTACCTTGAGCTGAAATAATTCCAGCAATTGTCTTGCAGTGGAGATGGACAGGAAATGACCTACGAACAAGAGCAGGTGACATGCTGTCACATAGTCTAGAAAAAGTGATTGAACTCTGATTCCCAGAGGATTGTATCAGGAGAGCAGGACACTTTCTTCCATTTTCTGTATTACCTACTTCTTGGACTCAGGGTGTTTGGGGTGTTTTCTATGTGTGGGTGCACACTTGCTTTTTATTGTTGTCTTCTTGTTTGTTTGTTTTCCAGAATCTGTTTTGTGGATTTTCAGTGGTAATTCCCCAGGTATTTTGGGATTTATAGTATGCCACAGATGACTTCATCTACAGATGCGGCAGTGTTGTGAAACACGTCTATTTAGTGAGTTTACAGGAGTTCCCAGTACTAGTGTATAATGTGAATCCGATACTGTGGTCATTTAACTGAATGCTTCAGGATTTTGTTTTGGTGGTTTCTGTTCTTTTTCTGTTTGGGGAAAAGACAGGACTAAGTAGAGGCTATCAATTGCTGATCTTAGTCGTAAGTGTAGCAACCTGGCCATCAGCTATATGTTTCATTTGCACTTCAAAGGTGACCGGGAACACTGATGTTTAAAGTAGTTCTCCTCAATGAGGTGAAGGGTAGGAGTCACCCTCTCCTAGATCGTTTGGATAACTTGAGAACTGGCCAAAGCTTTTCACTTGTTTCCCTTGCTCGTGGGGAGGAGTGATTGTGATCTAGTACTTGTCATTGCTCTCGGAATTGAAACTGAACTTTTTTTATTGTTATTATTCCTGTTGGCTTCCCTTTGCAACCGAACAAGTTGTTCAACCTAACCTTGCTCTAGTTTTCTGCTTGACTTTTGTCCAGTGTTTAGAGTTTGGGGTTTACTGAGATTACAAAATCCTTTGAAGAAGGGTGCTGTGCCATTTAGCAGGTAGCACGTAGCACTGGGTTTTGAAATCTTACTGTGTTTTTTAACTCTACTGCTCTATTTCTGGGTGACCATTAGCGAAGTTATTTTCCCTTTTTAATCTGGAAGGGAAGTAGCGCTATGGCTGTCATATTAAAATGTCTAGAATTTTACTGGTGAGGGGGAAGCTGTGTAAAACATGAATTATGAGCAGACATGTATGCATAACTTTTTTTTTAAAGCAGGGATGGGAAGAGGACTTTGTTCTGCAATGGAATTGCCCAAGCCTGAACAAAAAGTCAGCTTATTTCATTCTCTTTAAAAACGTAGATTTTCTTCGTCAGGAATATTTGATTAGATGTTTTTGTCATCGGTACTGCCATTGAATTGTTTTAATAAGCACATGACTATAAATTCTCATCAACCAACTTGAAGGCTGTGACAGACTTCTTTTGGTTGTTGTTTTCTCTTCTACTTTAAAAAAAAAATACTTTTCCAAGTAGTAGCTTCAGGTTCTCGGCCAAGTGTAAATGCTGTTTGGCCTTAAAAGTAAAAGCATTACAGCACAGGGTACCTAGTGTGCTTCCTGGTGTTCGTCATTTCTTTAAACTGATAACCATATGGCGATGATGGCAGATGCTTATTTGCTCCTAAGCTATATGAGGTTGCTAGGGGTTGTCAGATGACGCTTGCTCACATGAGGGCCATTAACAGGGTGTTGTAGCCAGTGTTAGAACAACCTTGCAACTAAGGGCGAGTCACTGCAAAAGCAACTAGGCTTTTTTTTTTCCGGGAGGCCATATGGTTCAGTCTTGTGACTACATAATTGCCAGCTACCTAAATCACATACCAGGAAACAAACATAGTTAAAGTCAATATTAGCTGTTGTATCTGCTACAGTTTTGAGCCAGGCTTGGTAGGAAAAACCCTAACAGCAGCAAGAGCAAGTCTACGGTGGCTTCTGAAACTTGAAAGTCATGTCTACTCCTCTGTCTGGAATAATCACAGCAGTACGTTAGCTACAGCTGTCTTCTGCATTAATGGCTTATAGAATATCTGAAGATCTCTTTGCCTTTTTTTTCTCCTATTGCAGCAGACTGTGCTCCTGTATAGGGAAGAAAGCCGATGGTAAATTACCATTGTTAATGGTTGATCTATAGTAAAGAAATTTGCTTTGAGCCTGTGTCTCTTCAGTGGGTATTTAGTTTCATTGAGGAACATTTACAAGAAGATTTGTAGCAAAAGAAAATGTGTGGGGGTACACCAAAAGCTACAAATGGCACAGGGGGACAAATAGAAAATGCAAGAAACAACAGCAGTGTACCACTTGGAAATAATCTCTCTTGTACCAATTTGGATGAAAGGATTAGAAAATCTTTGAAAGACCGAAGTGTCAGCTGTGTGAGCAAAGTGACTAGATTGCTGCAAAACAGGTATGCATGTGACTTTTTCAATATATATATAATTTTTGACAGAGAATGGATGTTTTTAGTTGATGTTAGATTTATGATCATGTGCCCGAAAGACTATTTTGTAAATAATTGGTAAAGTTCTGTTGGAAGCTAATTCTTGATTGTGATGGTGACTGAAACTCGAAAAAGTTTCCACTGTTTTTTGAAACTCAGTCTGTGTTTCTGACTCTGATATATAAGATTTATGTATACGCAAACTGAGGCTTGAAGGATAATTGCCTTTCTTTTCAGTTAAGGATAAATAATCTTGCCTTCTCTTTCTAGCTTTCTAATTGGTTTCTCTTATTTTTTTGTCACCTCCTGTGTTAGTGGGTCAAGTAATAACAGTGCACAGAGCAGACAGGAGAGTGCTATGAAGAGGGGGGCAAAATATAGAGGGGAACCCTCTGCTTTACTTGTAAATGACTTCTAGATCAAACATTACATTCAAGTAATCTGGAGTATGAGTAGTGATTGTTTGACTTCTGTGACATCTTTTTCATATGTGTAGCAGCATATCTCCAATGTCCAAGTGTCTACTGCTACATAACTGTTGAAAATGTGGTTCAGGGCAGCTTTTTCCAAATTCAAACACCCGGGAGTGTTAGAATTAATATTCTACATTCAGGATTCCTGATCTAAGAAGTAGAAGAATATAGACAGATATCTAAGGATATAGATACGTTTAAATTTTTTCTTTATTTATTTCTCTAGCCTATAGATGTTGCACTGAAGTAGTGAGTGGTTAGTAATTTTCAAACATGTTTTAAGGTCAGCTGAAGTAGGTTTTGCATGTAAATTAATAGGTCACCCTTCAGTTATTGCATGCCTGCTGATTGCTATAAAGGTAAACCAGAAGCTTCTTTTGTAAAGATCAGGATTTGGAGATCTATATTAACTGAAAATACTGATACAGGGCAGAATAGGGCAAATGTTTTATGACTTTTTACCACAAATAAATGACTTTGTTTCTCCCTAAGTAAGAGAGATCTTGCCTCTGTCTTGTAACTGTAATGGAAAAAAAGCTGAACAAGCAAAAGGAAAGTAGCTTATGTGCCATTTAAAAGAAAATAAAGCATACCTAAGCTTAATATGAAATTCGGGGAGAAAACTTGGGGTATCTGTAAGCTGTTCTGGACTTGTGGCTTTCTTTAAATAAATAAATATGTAATAATAAAAAAATTATCTGTACTGGTTTAGTATCCTTAGACCTGGTTTTCCTGTTGTATGAACACAGACGGCTTGATTTTACTTACTTCTTTTGATTTGATGTTTGTTCAGTTCTAGCATCTTCCATGCCCATGGCAGGGGAGTTGGAACGTCCTTTCCAACCCGAACTGTTCTATGATTCTATGTGCAGGAAAGATTCACTCTGAAGGTGAGGTTAGATAAGCTGAGCTGGGCAAACAGACTGCTGATGCAGAAGGGAGTAATTGCATTGCCACCTCTTTCTTTTCTTTCTGGCATCATGCCGTTGCCCTTTTTCCCCTTCTGCTCGCCTTGGCCTTTCCAATCCTTGAACTGGCTGAAGTCAGTTCAGCGTACTGAGCAGGCAGAAAATTGACTTGGGGACAAGAGAACTCAGTTAACATTCTAACTAGCCTCAATACTTCTTTGAAATGCATAGGGAATGTTTTCTTTGTGCCCTTTTCTAAACGTATATAGCTCCACGGATGAAGTGAGTTAGCATAACTCATGCTGCCACCAAGAGGTGGAGGTTCCATTGCCTTCTGCTTCCTTCCTTTGTCCAGCTATATTTCTGATCTATGTCAGTGTGCTGGGACAAATTGCTGCTGCAGCAGAGAGTTTGGTTCACAGGAGAGTCCAGCAATTACCAGAGCAGATGTGTAACAGGAAGGGTCACATAGTTACAAGAAGGAGGGAAAGCATATGTGGGGCTCTTGTTTTTGTGGTCAAATAAGAAAACATTATGTTTGGTCAAAATAGCCACATTTAATCTGAAATACGAACATCTGCACGAGTTCATATTAATTTGAGCTAATTTTTAAGAATATGAAGGAATAAATAAGCAAGAATCTGATACGGAGATAAGTAATGGTTTAGGGTTTTGTTTTTTACGAATGTGAAAATAGAGCTGACCAATGAAGTCAGTGTCCTGTCCGTATTCTCCAACACTGCTTCTAGGAGATGATCCCACTCTCTCTATATTGGGGTCTGTATGTTGTGTAAGCTGGCTTAAACATTAAAGGGTGTAAGTACCCTTTAATGAGTAGTAGTGAGTAGTGCTCATCAACTTTTGTGGCAGGGAAAAACATTCCAGTCATCTGACTAGTCTTGGGCCTTGTGCTAGATTCCACGTGGAAGTAATGGGACTATAGGCTTATATGGCGATATGAATTGCCTATAGGTATACCTGATCTTACCAAATGAGGTTTTAGTAGGATGGGTCTCTTCTGTAAGGACTGCTGCAAGAGCTGCATATGTGTTCTGGGTAATTCAAAGCCTGAGAGGAAAGACTTAATTAAAGCATGTTTGATATTTTGTTAGCACTGTAAGAAGCATTATCTGAAGTTACTTCCCTAGATTTGGTCTATTAGTCACACAAAGCTTTTTATGATAGATTTATGTAACTTCTCTAGCTTGTTGCCGTCTGGTACTAGAATCTGTTTGAAGTTCTGAAAGATTACAGGAGTCTTTAATTCTAGCATGCTGTGTGGGAAAGGCATCTCTGCAGGTTACACTGAATTCTACTTTAGTGTTTGTTATAACAGGTGAACTGGATTTTATACAGAGATTGGCACCACACAAGCAACACGCAGTTTGCTTTAGTGCAGAATGTGGCAGTTCACCTGTTCGTAACAAAACCTAAATTTATGCAGCACAGATACTGAGCATACTTATAGCATTGTGAGCAGATGCAGGGCTGAATTGTCTCAATATGTGCCTACAATGAATCTTTCTCAGTTTAGGCTTGCAGTCCTGTGGTTTGAAATACAGATCTTACTGTGCTAGTCCTGGAGGTAAATAAGGCTTAGTTCTTGCATGCAATTTAAGTTGAAGCTATAGAGACTTACCTTCTCTTTGTTGTTAAAAGAAATGAAGACCTGTGACCTTTTTAAGAAAGCAGCATAGTTACTTCAGGTATTGTCTATTGTAGAAAGTGTGTAATTAAATAGATAGCTGTATAACTGAAGAGGGGTCAGTATCTGGTACTGAAGAGCGTCAGGTTTTTGCGTCAGACTAGAACAAAATCTGTTGATGGCTCTGACTTCTCTTGCATTCTGTATAACTGGATTCTGTAAGAGCTTTGCACAGGCAGTGGGCTGAGAAGCTAGTAACAGACTCTTTAAAACAGATGGTGTAGTTGCAGCTCTGTATATGTGAGGTGTGTAGGATCTTTGTTGGGCAACTATCAACAATGGTATCAGGTCTGATCTCATGCAGGTTAACTTAAGACTGTGACTCCCTTTGAAAGGGAAGACTTGAAGAGAAATCTGCCTGGCACTCCTAGAATTTTGGCAGTAATGTGCTACACATCAACAAGCTTCCTCACTGTTGATGGCAAAACAGCCTTTAGCATCTTGCCATGGTATGGCTTTGATGTGTACTGAACCCTTGTATATTATGCACAAAGAGTATACTTGTATCAGAGTACCTTACAATAGAGATTGTTATCTAGCTTATTCTGTCCCAAGGTATTTAAAAATAGAATAGTGCGTTCTGGCTTGATGAGGTCTTACAGCTTTGGAAAAAGAGGTGCCAAATTTAGGCTTATTTTTCTTTATGGCTATGTAGAAGGGAGAGTTGATGTCTGAAATGCATGATGAAGCACAAAGAAGAAAGAAAGCTGGCTTTACTTATAATTATGTTAAATTTGTAAGTCTCTAAGTGTGCTCCTAAAGCAGTTGCCCATGGTTACCTTACTGACTTTAGCAGGAGTTTATGGTGTTTACCTTCCTATTGATTTATGGCTATTAACAGAGCATGGAATAAGAGAAATAGCTTCAGAAATTCTTGTCTTTCAGCTGTATAGACTTTTCATGCTCTTCCCTCAATTCTCTGCCTGGCTTCTCTGTAGGGCAGTTTGGGAAAATTCCAAAATGAAACATCCTTTTGGTTGGGACATCAGTGTGGCCTTGACTGAAGTCTCTTAGGCAATTTGTTCAGCCAAGAACTATTAATAACAGTTGTACTCTTACCCCCTAGATGTGGTCCATTCAGGTCAGGGATAAGACAATATGACTGAGCACCAGTGCTGTGTGGCACTGCTTTGTGCAGTAGTAGGTTTCTTACATTCATTCCAACTTTTCAGCTACATATCATGAAAACCATATTCTGTAGCTGAACCTGAGGGCCAGGCAAGCCTCCATACTCTAATGTGCAGTCTGACTCACTGTGGAATTGGGAAATAGTCTCTTGCCATTACAGCAGTGATCAGGTCTGCCTCTCAGCCTCCTGCAATAAAGCAGGGAAGCAAGTTTTGTACCATGTTGTATGTCTGAGGAATGAGGAGGTTCTGGCTTGAGAGAGTTGGCTTGCTTCAGGTTGAATCTCAGTGATATCTTGGCTTCACTTATTAATGTGTTTAGTCATAATTGCAGATCAAGCCTCGGTAATCTATGATTGCGCTGTGAACCCTAAAACATCCCTAAAGGGGGAAAAATAATGGAACAACAGAAACCTTGTCTTTCAGTTACAATAATTAAACTTTGGAAGATTGTAACTTAAACTGACAAGAATAGATCAAAAGGAGTTTGTCTTATGTTGTTTAGATGACAGAAGGATGAGGGAGGGTGTAAACCTTGAGCTTGTGAAAGGCTGTAGTAAAGAGGACGGTAATCCGTTGTTTTTCATTGCCACTGAGTGAATTGCACAAAATGGTACACTTGCCTTGCAATGACGATGCTCCAGATCTTGAAGAAAGGTTGAATAAAAACTGGTCTGGCTGTGCCTGTCTATGTATCAGTGACACTGGGCTCTGAGATGCTCCTTTGAGTTCCTTTTTGGTTGGAGTTCTGTGATTACATTCTGATTCTTGCAAAGGCTGAATAAAAGACGTATTTGTTGAATACCTGTTTGTTCACTTAAAATAGTGTGCTTACTTTGCAGGCTTATTTAATATCTTGTGTTTGTAACCTGCAGCTGGTCCACTTCAGAGTTTGACTTGAATGAAATCCGCCTGATAGTTTACCAAGACTGTGAGAGGAGAGGCAGACAGGTTTTATTTGATTCCAAAGCAGTCCGCAAAATTGATGAGGCTGTCGTTCAGGTATGAAATGCTAATTTTTCATTTGTTCTACTGCTCTTTTCTTTCCTTTCCCAGAAGCAGGAATTTTAATATAACAATGTGAACTTCTTAATCTTACTTGTGATCTTTCACTTGATGTCAATTCTGCGATGGCTGCAACCAGAGTGTGTTAGATTCCAAAAAGCCTTTGAATACATATTTGGTATTTATAATACAAATATGGCATTAAAACTTAGATCTGATTTGCTTTCAATCTATGCCTCTCTAAACTGAGTATTTCCTTAGCTTTTTTAATGTCAACTAGGATTGCTTTTTTTGTTGTTAGCCCTGGTTGTGCAGTCTCGTTGTTCAAGTGAAGTTCATCATGTCTCTAAGTGTGCTTGTCTTCCTTTGGTGTTCTGATTATTAAAGTTGTTAGCTTTTTGTGAATACAGATAATTTCACTTTGGCTAACCATGCTGTAATGTGTAAGACTGATGCATGGCAATATATGGCCATGGGAGTTTTGGTGGCGCATGTAGAAGCAAGAGTAGATTCTGTCAAGATGCAGATTCTTTGTGCTGTACTTAGTTGATTTTAAGACAAGTAAAACATAGGTACTTTCTGTTTTGTGGTTGCTTTGTTGGTTTCTGTTTTCTACTAGCTCTTTGTTTATCTTTTACATTGAATTATTTTGATTTGGTTGGTTGGTTGTTTTGAAACCTTTGTACAAGCAGCAACTTCAGCCTGTCAGACTAGCATGGTTTATTGTAGAATCACTAGCTACGTATAAATAACTGTGACTTGTAGAAATTCTTTATGAAGGTGCTTAAAACCCAGCAATCTCTATTTCAGTCACAGTGCAAATATGCCATTGTGCTAAATCTGTAAGATGGAGCATCATCAGATGATGACTGATCATCTGCTTAAGAGGGTAAATGGGTCAGAGTGGTCTGTTAATCTTGCTCCCACGCTCCTCCCCCTCCACCCTAAATCCGGGGTGTTTTGTATCTTAAAGTTGGTTTAAAACGTGACATGTGAGGAAGAAATATATTTCTGGATTCATTTAAATATTCAAATTATTTCTCTTGCTTGAATACGTTGCAAGTTAATGACAAAATGTTCTATCAGAAACTCTGTGCAACACTAACATAGAACCTTTCTCATAACACATAAGGGCTACAATATCTTTTCTAGCCAGACAGTAATCTAGGTGCTCATTTAAAACACCCAAAGCACTTTGAAAAGCATGCAAACACACAGATGTTACAAGTGATCTTGAATATTGGCTGTTCGTCTGGTATGTTATCAAACAGCAAGCCTATGACTAGATTCATTTAAATTTAAGTCAAGATTGGTCATAAGCTCAGTCCTGTTAAAAAAATGTGTGTATGTATGTATATATTGTGCATTTATCCATTTTAGTGGTGGCCTTGGCAGCCCTGGGGTAATGGTTGGATTTTATGATCTTGGAGGTCTTTTCCAACCTAGTTGATTCTATGATTTTCCTGGAATACAGTAAAGCTTAGTCACATTGAGTATTCAAAGAGATCGTTTGCCTTTAAAGTATACAGTAAACTTACCTTGGGGAGCTGACAGGTCTGTATTCCATTTAACCATATGTGTTTTAATATACTGAATTTCTTTTCAGTGTTTTTGATCTAATATCCAATTCTTTCTGTAGATGATGTATGTCAGACCACTTTTTTTAGGCATACTTTGTCAATAGCTCATTAAACATGTGACTACTGACACTGGTGCATTTCTAAACCCATAATGACAGTCACATTGGGATTAGATAAGCAATAGCACATGAATACTATTCCAGGAAAAAAATACACAAAAGGAGTGCAAATATAAGATAAAATATAGACATCAGGATTTTACTTTTTTAATATGCTAGTAGGCTTATTTTTAAACGGGTAAAGGAGCTTGACTTGTTTATATATCATTTTTTAAAAATGACTGATCATCTAGTCTACTTTTCTTGGCTTGGTCTTCCTCTTTTTCTTCATCTTTTTTCTTTGCTCATGTCATCATCTTGTCATCATGACTTAGTATTCTAAAACTATGTTTATTATGCTGTAGTGTTCATCTTAAAAATCAGTCTTGTGGAATATTGGATTTTACTTTTATTTCCATTTAATTTCCTGTTATTCCTTTATTATCTTGCTGAGCCAAAATACATGATGTAAATTTACATATTGAGCTTTTTACTAGCAGCTAGTTTATTACTATTTCTTTATTTCTAGCTTGCTTTCTTTTCTGTAAGCTGTCTACATGTACCTTGCTAACATTTGAAAAAAATGTTATTGATCTGTGCTGATGCATGTTCCTGTTGAATTAAAGCTATGCTGGTACAAAATGAGACTTAGAAAAATACGTTTCATTTTGATGTGCAGCAAGTGAATGAATGTTTACATTAATACATGTTAAATATATGTAAACTCGGGGATTTTGAATTTCTTAAGCTTAAGTGTGAGAGGGAAGCTTTCTAAGACTTTCTAAGCAATTTTCATTGCTGTAAGGTTATAGTTTTGTTCCCTTCATATAAATCATTTCAAGTGCTTGTGAGAAGTGTGTTCAAATGATGTGGTGCTTTTGAGAGACATCTAATGGACATTCAAATTGAAAAGAAAAACAGCTGTCAAAGGAAGCAAACTCTCATTGGGTTTTGTTAAACAGAACTGTTAAGCAAACTCCAGTGTCTTATGAAACATGTACAAATAGCATTAATGTAATTGGTATCTTTCTGAGACTTCCTTTACATCTTTGTGTTGTTAAAGCAACATCTGAAGACTGACTTGGGAGTAAGTTTGAGTTAAACAGTCAGCTGGATTTTTAAGCATTTGCTTGCCTATTTTCTTCTTTAAACAAAGGTTTAACAAATAGACTTTATAACCAGGTACTTTTACCAAATGATGCTTTATTCACCCCTTGTTTGTGCTGGCTGTTCTTCTGTTTAAGAAATTTGTTAATCACTTGAGCAGCAAAAGTTATATGTAATTTCATTGATTAATTGTGCAGATGATTACAGAAATCAGTTTGTAAGCAATGCACAAGCTCAGATTTTGTTCGCATAAACTTTGGCAAATGTTAACACAGAGGGATTCATAATAATTGGGGATGGTCTTCCAGTGGAACTTTGACCAATAACTCTGTGTGTGACACTATGAAAACTTGTCTGACAATACAAATATGAGAGTAGTTCTGCACTTTCTCTGATGCTGGCCTTTAAAAAACATCTTATAAATCTGATACCTATTTTTGGAACCCATTAAGAGTATCTCTTATTTCTGTTGCTTACCTGTAGTTGAAGAAAAATCTTGCTATGCTATGTTTAGAGGTGGGAGTTCTCATGTTTGCTTTGTCTTCACCATATTGCTCTGTTTTGATACAGAAAATGATAGAGGATGCTTCTGTAAAGACTTCTGCCAAGAACTGCCAAGCAAGCAATGGGAACAACAATATTTCTTCCCATAGTCCCTCTGTAAACTGTATGCACAGTATCAAAGAACAGATACCGAAGTATCAGGTA
The DNA here is from genome assembly GCF_028554395.1 of Pezoporus wallicus. Classification (NCBI taxonomy): domain Eukaryota; kingdom Metazoa; phylum Chordata; class Aves; order Psittaciformes; family Psittacidae; genus Pezoporus; species Pezoporus wallicus. Next base: position 3,726,468 of record NW_026640488.1, read on the forward strand.
ATGTTCATTTCTTTTCTTGCTTGTATTTATCCATTTTTACTGAAGAAGGTTGTATTTAAAAACCTTAACTTCCATGCATTGGATGACTAGTTTTATTTCTGGTGCATTACAATTTAATCTGAACCTTATGATATCTGCTCTGTCTTTAAATTGTTGTAGGCTAAGAGCATGTGGATATATCTTAACCTTTTGGTCTATCTTGGTCTTATCTTTGAAAGAGTTACAGAAGATATTTAATAGCATTATTATTTGTGAAAGTCATAACAAGTACTATAGTGTTCTCTGTTCTTGGTTTGAAAGATTTCTATCTATGCTTCAGGTCAGTTCTAAAGAACATGTTGAATGTGGTATATTAAGAGACCCTTAGATTGTCTTACTAGAACATGAAATCAAGAGAACTGTTTTTCAGGTACTCGGGCTGTTTCTCAGTAAAAGTACAAACATTTCATCTAGAAAAATATTTGCTATTGCTGATCAGTCTTTGAAACAAAATAAAAGAAGTCTGATTATTCTTAGAAACACAGTCTTCACTAATTTCTAAACAAAAATGTTTCTTGGAAACTTTCTGCAAGGGCAGGGTGGGAGAGCTTACTCACTTGAATAAAGTCAGTTTAATGCTTGGGCATCCACATTACAGGACGCAAGTCCTATGGACACCTCCAGGTTTCATCAAACACTGTATATGGGAACATTGCTATTTCTTTGGAAATGCAGTAGATCTTTATTCCTTTTTTTTTTTTTTTTTTGCCTTTGAAGGTCCCCCTGCAGACAAGAGTAATAATGCCCATCTAGTGAGCAGAACAGAGTACATCTTCCAGCTGTACTTGCTTGTACTTGCGCTGTGTTAAAACCATGTGGGATCTTAGTCTGCATGGAGAAGCAGAGCTTACTTGTATTCTGTATTCAAAATGAGCACTAAGGCATTATATTAAATAGTATGCCAACTTATTATTGACTTTGCTCTTCCCATCTTCTTATCTGTGTAGTACACCAGACCAGCTTCTGATGTCAACATGCTGGGAGAAATGATGTTTGGCTCAGTGGCAATGAGTTACAAAGGCTCCACCTTGAAAATTCACTACATACGGTGAGTGTCCTTTTCTGTGATGCACTCTCTTGTCAGGCACTTGGAATTGATGACTCACTGAAATGACTGTTTATCCTTTCAGCTCTCCCCCACAGCTGATGATAAGTAAAGTCTTCTCAGCCAGGGTAGGAAGCTTCAGTGGAAGCAACAATAAGTAAGAACTTTATTTATATCTTTTTTTTTTTTTAATTCCCTATCCAATGCAGTTGGCTTTTATTTTTTACCCATTTGTAGCCCTTCTGTCACTGCTTCTAAAGATGACTTAAATGAAGTGGAAAAGCTAGTAAAAAATATGAAATGGAGGTTGTGGAGAAGGATTCTCTTGGTAGATCCCAGCCAGACCACCCAGGTTTAAAAAAATAAAATCTGAGTTTCTGCTTCTTTATTTGCCCAGGACATGCAATAAACTTCAGAGGTTAGGAGCCATGTACAGTCAAAGCCTCTTATCTCTTCCTGCTTCCCCAAAGGTGAAAAAGGGGAATATGATGAGAAACCTTTATGTCCCTGTACCCCACTTCTGTTTCCTTCAGCAGTGAAGATACATTGTTTCTTATCTGTTCTATTTTTCCTTGTCCCAAAACTGAGCAAATGTGAATAAACTGAATCCCAAGGTGTGAGGTAGAGTAAAAACTTCCAGTAAACCAAAGGGGAGCAGATGTAGAAAATAAATGTCTGTTTCCTTACAGTTTCAAAAAAACTTACTTGAGTTTGTTTGTAATCTTCAGCCCTCTTTTTTTTTTTTTTCCATAAAATGAGCCTAATTCTCAAGTTATAGTAATGCCTGTTCATCACATTCTTAAGGAATACTGACTTTATTCACACTTTTTAGCTTACAAGATAGCTTTGAATACATCAACCAAGATCCTGGCCTGGGAAAGCTGAGTTCGAATCAGAATGGTTTGGGAACCTGTCGCAGTGGAAGTAACTTAGGTAAATATTTCCAGGTTCTGTGTCTTTCTGAAAACATGAGGCCATCTGTTCATTCAGTTTGTTTTTTTCCTGTGCATCACCTTCTTGTCTGTGTGTCTTTATTTTAAACTTTTTTTGCATTGCATTTTCTCTACGTTGCTTTTGTTTCCTAGGTGTGTTACAGCTGTGTAGCAGCAAACTGCTGCAGGGTGTGTCTGAAGGAGGTCCCCTCCGGCTCATCCGCAGTGCTTCTTTCTTTGCAGGTTTGTGTGGAATGCCAGCCACAGTGTGACCCATCCATATGCGCACACAAATCCAGCTCCTTTTGAATCTTTGCAGGGCATACATAACCACTCTGTAGAAACAGAAGGGGCTAAAATACTGACAACAGATATATCTGGCTTGTACTTAAAAATCCTTCATGTCGAAAAAAGCTAAATTAATTACTTTTTGTTTGTATTTATTTTCTAATTCATGTGTTTCATTTTAAAGGTATTATAGTGCAGTGTTTTTAATGATAAATGAGCCCTTGTGTTTCTTAGAGATCTTATGTTTCCTGGCTTATAGCTGGTTTCTTGCTAGTGTGCAGGTGTCTTGGTGGTGTACAGCTTTTTCTTCTCTTACCTCTTGCTGCTATTTTTTAATTTGATGGCAGACATTCAGAATTAATTCATGAGTTTTTGGGAGGCTTTAAGATTTGGTTTTGGTTTTTTTTTTCTTTTAATAATATCTATTTCTCTAATTATCAAAACTTTGATGTAGTTTAAAGTCTTCTTTTACAGGCATACTGATGACCCATGCAGATCTTAGGCCTTATTAGTTCTGGTAATCGCAAAAATGTGAAATGGAATACCAGTGCAGTTTCTTTGTGAATCTTGCATGCTCCTCAATTTGAGTGGCTCTGCACTACTAACACTTCAATGTAATACAGCATAGTACAGCATAGGCTAAATGTTTCTCACTGTGAGGCTTTGAATAATAAATCTCTGCTTGTGGAGTGAATCAGAAGCTTAATGGACCTCGTGTTTGACTTCCATTATGATATTAACCTGTATAAAATTAGTCTTGCGCACGTGAAGAATGACAACAGTGACAGAGTTGGGGGGGGGGGGGGGGGGGCGTAGAGGGGGAGGTACCACCAGCCCTTATTTTCAAAGCATATGTGATTTCTGCTGATGTAGACTGTGTTCACATTCTTATTAGAGATGTTTTACAGATTGGGGCAGATAGCCAGCTTCCTCCAGTAACATAGTACTCAATATGGGAATACTATTTGCTGCCATCTCTGCTCACACCATATTGCTTATTTAGGGTGACAGTACAGGATGTAACTTTGCTGCTTTATGACCTTTAAACGTAAACATTATTTTAAAATGCTGACAAACAGTATGATGAGTTTTGTAATATTTTCTATTGATCTGATCTGTTTTAGCACACAGCACGCCTGTTGATATGCCTAGCAGAGGACAAAATGAGGACAGAGACAGTGGCATTGCTCGGTCAGGTATCTGTTGTCTGACTTGTTTGCCTGCTTTTGCAATTATGTTAAAATTCTTTGGTGTAGTGATTCACCTGAAATGTAGGCACCTTATGACCCACAAATCCAAAATATTTTGGATCTGCGAAGTGGTTTTCCTTCTGCTTTTCCCCAAGCCTTGAGGTGAGAATATTTGTAGTGAAGTTCTTTGTTTACAGCAGTTATTTTCTTGGTTTCCAACCGATTTATATTATGGAGAAAAAACTGACTCAAGCCTTTACTAAAGCAGGGAAAGAGATGATTTTTTTTTTTTTGCACTGAATAGGAAAAAGAGGCCAGGCGATCTGTCTACTGTCATTGGAGGTCAACACATCTTATGACAGAATGCTTTTAATGAGAATAAGATGACTTTTAATATATGCTAGTAGGGAATATCTGACTAAGGAAAGAATATCTTCAGGCAGCAAGATTTACTTAAAATATTTGTCTTTCCTGTTGCAAATGAGTTACATGAGGAAGATCAGCAAGCAAGAGCATTATTTTGGGGAAATAGTTCCCAGTTAGAGTAGAAGAAAAATATTTAACACTCTTTGTAATTCAATATATGTGGGGTTTCTTTCTTTCTTGATAGCATCTCTGAGCAGTCTTCTGGTCACTCCTTTTCCATCTCCAAGTTCTTCATCATCATCTTCTAGCAGCTACCAACGTCGCTGGCTCCGCAGTCAGACAACCAGTTTAGAGAATGGAATTATTCCAAGGTGGTGAGTGCAGCACCTTTCTTCTTACATCAGCTGTTTGGCAGTATTTTAAGCTAAATAGAGCTTAAGCCTCTTTTTCTTTAGAAGTACAAATCCTGTTATTAAATGCTCTCAATTCAGTCTAAGTTCCATGTATGTTACATAAGATTGCCAATATAAAGGTAGATCAAGTTCTGGCTGCATAAGAATTACAAGGCCTGATTTGAAATATACTTATTTTTATTGAGCATACAGGCTGTGTCTGAAGCCACATTCTGAAAAGTAAAACAGAAGTAAATAACTTCTGAAGAAGAGCATTCTGTTGAAATGAAAGGTACTGTAACAGTACTGCTGCAGTAATTACATTATACTATGATGAAGTCTGACTAGTGAGCAGTTACTGAAATTTTGGAGTAATAGCCCATGACAGCTCTCTTGGCTGGTACAGGATGTTTCTCATGTGACTTCTGCCAAAACAGGAAGGGGAAAAAAAAGCAGTGATCAAAAAGCTTGGCTACTGTTTTGGAATTTTATTAGCTTTTATAGCTCAGTGGCATAACAAAGCATGGAATGTAGCAGACCTTTCATAGCTAATAAGCAAATTCTTCCCTTGACAGTTACGAAATACAAATGGTTCTTGATTTTCTGCTCATATTTTCTCATCCACCTGCACACAAAGACAGCATGGAATCAAAGCAGAGCTACAAGAAATTCCTGCTGTTTGGCCTCTTTCCCTCATCACTGTTTTCAGTTAAGTGAAGCTTAAAAGCTGCCAGTTAAAATATGTGGTCAGTAAAAAGGAAACCAAAACCTTTCTAAAAATACTTCTTTCCCTAGTGTCCATACTCAAAGGTTTTTCCTGGATATTTTTACAGAATCATTTTCAACATTAAGAATAATGCAGTGATGTCAATGTAGCAGTCATGCTTCGTAAGTCATGTTTGCAGTTGAGAATAGGCTAGTAAGCATTTTGCTTTCAGTAAATTGAAGTAATTTTTAATCTAGTTTCCTAAATAAATAAGGCTAAGAGCAATGCGAAAGTTAAAACATTTAGGGGAAATAAGATAATTTCAGCTCGGTTCAAGAAGTATCCAAAGTTTCACAAACAGAAATTTCCTCAGAGTGCTACTAAAGTAACAAATACTTTAGGGGAAAGTAGCCTTTTTGGGCTGCTGCTTCACTGTAAGGAGTAGGTTGTTTTTCTTCCACATTGGAGAATGTATGCTGGGGAAAGATACTGGAAATGGGGCATTATTATTTCCACTATCTAGAACTACTCTTGAATTGTAATTCTTTCTAAGCCAAAGTAGATACTTGTTTTCTGATTACTTGCTAAAAAAACAGTAGGCTTTTGGCTGAATACTTCAGTGACAGCAGAGTTTGTACTTCAGTTTGTACAGCCAAAATTCTAGTCTCTGTGACTTATATTTTAGGCCAATAGCGCAAAGAAAATGAGCTGTCTAGCTGGAACTCCATGTAGTCAATTGGCAGGCAAGATAGATTAGCAGCTTTGTTGAAAAGGCTTTTCTCACAGACCTAAATTCTTCAATTTCTGTTCCTGGGAAGCAGTACAAAAGCTTGTGATGTTTCTTAGATGCTGACTGACCATCCTTTCCCAACTTCCTTGGGAATTTGTGTCTCTGCATGCAAGTTCCTGAAGTTCAAATGAGGTTATGTTTTTGTCTTGAACTCTGGTTTCCCACAAACTTTTTTTTACTGGGTTTTATTGTGTGTGTGTTTTCCTGTATTCCTGAACTCATACCTCTATGATGAGAAACTTCGGAATGTTTAACTTTGTCAAACCAATTATACTGTAAACCACTTATTTTTAGAATGAACTTAGAATGAATGCTTAGCATTCTGGCTTTCCTCTTGTTAATTGCTTCATAGTGGTCTATAAATGCCACAGGCTCAATTTCAAGATAATTCTAATATGAAAAGCCTTCAAGCTTTTAATTACCACTCACTGATACTGCAGTCTTAACTTACAAAGAAACTCCAAACCCAAGCTATTTCCATATAAGCTGCTGCTCTGAATGTCTCCATTTATGTTCTAATGGTTTCCTTGTCTGTTCTTACCCTTCTTCCCCTATAATTTCCCAGTGGATTAAAAGCCATTATTCTGTTCAGGTTCCTTCCAAAAGACATTTTGATCATACTGTTTTACTTATTGAAGTAATACTTTTTTAGAGACCTTTTTTTTCAGTGGAATTGATCAAGGAACTTTAAGCAAGAAAAAGTAATAGCTCTGTAAATCCAGCAACATCAATATTGAGCACTGCAGTGGAAGTATTTATGGAGGAGCAGGATGAGGGGATTGCCACCTTTTTGTGTAATAGCAGAAAAACTTATGCTGGGCTAAGACTTGTGGATATAATTCAAATCAGTTGCCTGTGTAAAGGACTAGCTTAGAATTTTGATCAGATTGCTGCGGAACTTGTCTAATTGAGTCTTGAAAATCTGAAAGGATGGGGATTACGCAGCCTCCTTGGTCCATTGACCATTTTTTTTTTACCCCTTTGGTGTCATCTGCAAACTCACTGAAGGTCTGTTCTGATCCACATGCCAGGCTGATAACTAAGAAGTTGAGCAGTATTGATACCTGTATTAACCCATGTGTGATATTGAAAAGCGTAAATGTTGAAAGAGATGTGGCAGAACCATCAAGTGGATAAACAGAACCTGGAAAAATAATAATGGTTGTAAAATAGCCACTGTTTGTTTTTTGGGGTGGGTTTGGGGTGTTTTTTTAGCTGAAAACGTTTCATTTTAAACTGAAGTATATGTAACTTTCAGCTAGTCACACATGTATTTGTAGGCGTTAAGTTTGTGTTTTCACAGTAATTACTAAGTGGTGACATTTAGTCTTCTGCTAAAATAGAAAGTTTTATTTTGCATGGTTAAGTGTCTTAAAACATCCATTTTAAGATGCTGCATAGGTAGCATGTTTCCCAACTTTGCTAATTAAGAGCAGTATAGATTGAAGAGCATCATAGGCAGGAGCTTGAGTGCTGGGTGCAGTTTAGAACTCTGAAATTACCTTTAACTTTGTTGCTAATGATTTTGTGCATTGTGTCTCCATTCTCTAATCCCCTTTAAAGTTAAATCCAGAAGGAGGGATTTTGTAGAAGCTGTGTTTCAGACAAAGCTATTCACACTACTTTGGGAGCTGGCCTCTTTGGGGGTTGCCTTCCTCCTATCTGAGCAAGCATTGGTCTTATCCATCAAAATGTTGGGTATCCTCTGCTCAGAGACGGGTGATAGCCAAGTCTTTTGTAGTGAGTCAAGGGAGACTCAAGAATGAATTACATTCTACTGCATAGAGAAATAGGGGTAGAAGACAAATTACCTCTCAGTACATAGATAAGTGTCTGAACAAATCTGTCTTACAGGTCCACTGAAGAAATGTTTAGTATGGCTGATGAAAGCTGCAGCTCCAATCCTGCAATAGTTCGGAGGAAAAAAATTGCTATCAGTATAATCTTTTCTCTGCCTGAAAAAGAAGAAGCACAGAGAAATTTCCAGGATTTCTTTTTCTCTCACTTCCCTCTTTTTGAATCTCACATGAACAAGCTGAAATATGCAATAGAAAAGGTACAGAATACTAGTTTTGTCTTAATATGGAAAAGTGTCAAACAACATAAAGTATTCTAGAATCTGATAGATTAAGAGTGGGAGAAGGTGCGTGGTTTTGAGCTTCCCTCCCTCCTTACACATGTAGCCTTGAGCCTGAGCCCAGTGTAGGAATTCAGTGTTTGCTGAAAGAGGCGCAGTTTCTTTTCTAGTCAGAATAAGAATTGAGAGTTTTGTGCTATGGGTGGTTTTTCTTTTTCTTTGCTTCTTACCATATTTCACTGTGAGGGTTTCTTGACTTGGCAGAGACTGTGAAAATGGTGCTATTCTATTCTTTCATGCAGTCAACTTAAAAAGAGGCACAAAATGTTTGTTGCTGTCTTCTCAATACTCCCAAAAATACTTCTGTTCCCATGCCCAGTCTCGGGATTGGCCTCTCATGAGGTGGAGGGAGGTTGGCAGCTATTGGTGTCCTGAGTGGCTATATAGCACTGGGGCTTGACCTTAATTATTTTGACATGTTAATGAAGCTTAAAAAGATGAAGAATGTGAATCCGTTAAGAAGCTGTTTTGTGTCTTTAACTCTTAATCAAGGCCATGATCTCATGTAGAAAAATAGCAGAATCCAGCCAAAGGGTGCAGGTTTATATCAGCCGTGTCATGGATGCCCTGGGAGAATTCAGGTGAGTTAACCGAATTCTGAATTACAAGGAGAGCTCTTCTCATGCCCATCTTAAGATATTTGTCACTTCAGTTACAAGCAATTGAATGCAGGGTCTTGTAATTTAGCCAGTCTTGATGTTAGAGTGAATGAATTTTCTGTGTTGGATATTGGGTAAATGTTTTTAAAGAACTTTATTAAAACCAGCTCAGCCATTTTCAGAACGAAAGCAAAAATGCTTCTGTTATGCTCACCTGTAGCTGTGATTGTCAGTCTTTAAGATCTCATCAGGAGTTGGCTTCTGCTCATGCCTGTGCAGATGAGTGGATTGATTGTTACATTTATGCAGATGAGTTGCCTACTCCCAGCCATAGATGCTGAACAGTAACTTAAGTTGCTGACAAGCCAGTTGCTGTCAAAGGCACAAAGGTTTTGGTACCTAAGAGAGGAAGTATGGCTAGAGGCCAAGAAAGGCAGGCTAGGAGAGAGAAACAAGGCTTTGGTGGGATGGAGTTTCTGTAATGTCTGGAATGTGGAAATGAATCATTGCAATGAATAGAATAGGTTCTATTCCCCCTCAAAATGATTTCTGAATAATTTTTCTGAAAACAAATACATGAGGAAATATAAGAAAGGGAAGACGTGCTTCACATATAGACACTAAGTTTCTGGTATACCAAATTAGACTTGTGTTCTGGGGCACAAGTAATTACCCAAATAAAACTCTTCCAGTTTGTTCAGTCTCCTAGATCTTACAAAAAAAAAAGAAGTAAAAATCAGTGGACAATAAAAGAGGAAAAGGGCTACTTTTGTTTGCAAGATTGAAATGTGCATGTTAACGCTTACTTTTGTGGATTTTTCTTTGAGCAGAGTTACCATCTGGAACCTATATTCTGTTCCAAGGATTGCAGAACCTGTGTGGCTCAATATGATGTCCAGCACCCTGGAAAAGAGTCAGCTATGCCAGCGTTTTCTTAAAGAATTTACATTTCTGATAGAACAGATCAACAAAAATCAGTAAGCTTCCTCCATCCTCTTTTTCTTAAATAAAAGCTTTTGTGCATCCCAGTGCATATGTTAAAGCACTTAATGGGACATTCTTTTGCTGGTGTTACATTGGTCATATTCTTTTTTTCTAGGTTCTTTGCTGCTTTGTTAACTGCTGTGCTGACATACCATCTGGCTTGGGTCCCAACAGTAATGCCAGTTGACCATCCTCCCATAAAGGCCTTCTCCGAGAAGCGCACATCACAGTCTGTAAACATGCTGGCAAAATCCCATCCATATAACCCTCTCTGGGCACAGCTTGGTCAGTAGGAAATGGAAAGCTTCAGACTTCTCTATAACTAGCACATTCCTGTGTTCTCTTATCTAACAGCTATTTGTGATCCAGATCACACTTACAGATGTACCTGGCTGTAAGCTGGGCAGAGCTACCAGCGGATGTCTTGCACATGGTTAAACAGAGAATTTGGAGGCCAGTTTAAATAGCCTGAGTGCTCTGCTTTTTTACCTGGTCCCTCATTGTCATCTTCTGTTATGTTGCCTGGCTAAGTAACTTAGTATAGAAGTATTAAGATGATGCAAGTACTGTGAGTAGTCTGAGCAGTTTTCTGCGCCCTGAGGGCCATTTGTAGTTGAAACTGCCCTGGCTATCTCCTTTCATCTCTTTCTCACAGAGCTAGGATGGACACCGAGATAAGAGTAGAAGTCTGGCAACTGGCACTACCTCCATTCACTCACAGTTACGTGTGTGGGCTTGGGCCAAGACATTCTCTCTGTGCCAAGGTCCTCAGGCTGTTCTTGGACAAATATTTTATAGCTTTTAAGTTATCTTGATACAGGGGATTAAATAACTCCTGTCAAAAGAGTAGGTAAGAGCTGAGAGAATAATGCTGCCAGTGGTAGATCCCTGGAAATTCCTCTTCCTGGAACCAGCTGCAAGTCTGATGTCAGATTGGCCTTAACTTTAACTGATATTTATATGTATATTAACTGATATATATGAGTGTAAAGCAACACACATGCACAGTAAAACAATAATGTAACATTTACACTGTGCTGCTGGTTGTTTCTTTCTCATCGTCTCAGCTACGTTTGTTTTTCTCAGCTATCTTTATGAAAGTAAGAATTGCTACCTTGGCAGATGTATTTCCTGGTTTAGGATGTCTTTAAAGTGTTATGCAGAGGACTAATGGATTAGACTTGGAGGGTAAAATAATAGCTTTTTCAGGTTTTTGAGGACGGAGCCAGGCCTGGGGTTAAAAAAACCCTGGCTAAACTGGATGCAATAGCTCTTGTGATCGTTCCCAGAAGCTACCAAGAATCTGTTTCTGTTCTCACCTCCCCAGCTTGTATGTTGCTACCAGCATTGACCTACCCAATTTCTCAATGCCTGACCTCAACGATTTCACTTCTTGTGAAGTCCAAAAGCCGCTATCTGGCAGTTGCAGTAATTGATAATGAAAGTAAGATATTGCCCTCTGCTGGTGGTCTTTAGAAAGAGGTGGAGAGGAAATAAAAAAATCATTGAACTTAATGCTTTAAAATGGAAATTACTTTTTATTAAGGAAAAGATTATTCCGTACCTGTGTATTTCTACCTTCAGACCCATGTTTTTGTTATGTATTACATATCAATTACAGTTACATAAAACTGTAAGTACCATTGTCAGGAAGACATAATGCTGTCTCAAATGTCAGCTTTAACGGTTTTAACAGTTGGCATTAGTATGTTTTGAAGACCACAATTTTGAATTTTTGTACTGACTTATTGGTAATGGTTTTATATAAAAGTCAATTGTGCAAATGAACATAAAGCCTGAATCTGATTTCCATAGCAACTGTGCTCAACTTAAAAGTAAAAATACATCTTCCCATTTCCTTTCCTAGTGCTAGTCCTTGTAACCCACCTGGCATTGAGGAAAATTCCAGCAGAGTAGTCTGAAGCCCACTTTCCATTAGTGAGGAGTGAGTTTGCTGGTGTGTTAGGCTATGGGGCTAGTTGCAAAGGTGTTCTTTATGAGGGGAAGACAATGAATCCACCACACAGCAGCTTCCCCAGTGCACTGCTAACATTATGGGAAATGGCAGATCTTGGCAGGGGTGACGGTAACTGAAAGAAGTGGAATTACTGTCTCATTGATCCTTGGATGGAGTCAGGAGCCTTGTTCCTTTTATGTTATGTATGGTGAAGAGGGGTCTGAGTATAAATATGTTTGTATTTTTGTTGTGTGTGTGGGTTTTATGTTTTAGTCTCCTCATGTTGAAACCAGAGGTCCTCTTGCTCCTGGCAGAAACTTTCCTGAAGCTCTGATTTTTAGCTTTCATTTAGTGTAGCTTCTTGAGGTCTAGCACAAAATCCTGGTTGCAGACTTGGTCCAAAACATTTGAGCAGCCCTGAGCAAGGTCTTGCCACCTAAACAGATTGGGTAGATTAGCAGGTAGCTGATAAAGTCATTCTTCAGAGAAGCCTGATTTCAAGGTGAACACTTATGATGGATACAGAAAATTGAGCTGGTGGTTGTCTCCTGTCTGCTGGTGATATCAGCCATAGTTTGGTTAGGCAAGACAATTAGGTGAGTGTTCACTAATAATTGTCATATGAAGACAACTGGGTTAACTGAACCTGGTAATAGACATTTCTTGAGTTAACCCATCTTTTTCTGATAAGAGATCTTACCTTATTTACTGTCTATGCTTACCTCTCCCAGAACTTCAGGGCAGAAACCCTTCAACTGATAGAGGATTATAGGCAGCTAAAGACAGTTACCACTCTCCCAAACAAATATGTTGAAAGCAGGATATGTATGACCTTGGTTCTGTTTAAAAAAACAAAATCCCAACAGTTCTCCAGGATAAATGAACTAGCAAATAGGCAGTTCCTGGGGGGAACTGAGATGGGGAACACACTTCTGTTGTAGTTTCTACCTCTCATTTTACAGTTGTATTTTTAGTGAATACATTTTCTAGTTCTCTGCCATCCCATGCCAAAGATAGATGTTCATGTTAGTGAGGTTGACTCCGAGTACATAGAAGTGCATGTGCCTAGCTCAATAGGGTAGTTACATGCCTCTTTTTTCAGAACATTGTTTACTAAGCTAATATTGAATCCTTTATTGCTTTTCTTATATTGGTCCTGAAAGAAATAATTTTGATTTTACCTGTATGAAAATTCTTGTGTTTAACAGAAAAAGTTACTGAAATAAAACAACTTTAATGTGAAAGAAAACATGTCATAAAATAGAAAACAGTATAGCTGGATCTATATTCCTTTTCACCCCCTGTTGTGTCAGTTTCCAAGTGATTATATCTTGTAAGCATCATGTAAATAAAATCCTTAGTGGCTTTGAACAGAAAGAAATTGAGTAATAGCAGCTACTCACAAAACCACCAAAACCCTTCTGGACAAAAAAATACTAGAAGTGCTTTTGTTAGTCTTTGTTTTAAACTTTTATGAACTTGCTGTGAAAGAAACAAACTATCTGATTTGTGTCCTTAGTAAATGCTGTTTCAAAATATGTTGAATTTAGGCTTATATCGCAACCAGACATAAACATGTGATTTGCTTTCCTGTATAGGTGATCTCTATGGTGCCATAGGCTCTCCAGTGAGATTGACTCGAACTGTTATTGTTGGAAAACGCAAGGAGTTGGTGCAGCGCTTGCTCTATGTTCTGACTTACTTCATTCGGTGCTCTGAGCTGCAGGAAAATCAGCTGACATGGAGTGAGAAGGCTGGGATAGAAGAGCAAGTGCTAAATGGAAGCAAGATCACAACTGCCCTAGAAAGGGGAGAGGTAGAGGAGTCTGATTATGTTGTTGTCACTGTTAAAAATGAACCTGCTCTTGTGCCTCCAATCCTACCTCCAAAGAATGATGAAAGTAAGAACAATAGTGTCACAGAGTGGGCACATGACCCAGAAAGCGCTCATGCTGTCCCAGCCTCTTCAAAAGAGAAGAAAGAAGTGATAGGAAAGGCCAGTCAGAACTCCGAAGCATCTGTTGACTGTCTAACTAGCGGTTTTCGTAAGGGAACAGCTGATGGTAGGAAAAGAACTGTCACCGATACAGGAGTTGTATCCTACCACTTTGAAGAGCCATCTAAATTGGAGGATTTAACAGAGATAAAGAAGAACAAGAATCAGAATGAGAGAAAAGTGGAAAACCAGTTGTCTGGTAGGTCATCTGCCTTACCTTGTCCTGAAAGGTCTGGCCACAGGAGTTCACACTTGGAAAAGGTCACTTTTCAGATTGGAAGTTCAGCATCACCAGAGTCAGACTTAGAAACTCATAGAAGAGAAATGGAAGAAAATCTGAAAGTGTTGAGAAAAAATCCAGAGGTGATACATTGTGCCTCAGGTTCCACAAATCTGCCTGTGAATGCTTCCCAGAATCAAAAAGAAAGTTGCGAAGCTGCATTTATACCCTTCAGTAATCGTGATGTTTGTTACGCACAAATCTCACCTTGTGTGGGAAAGGAGAATATACTTCACCAATATACAGAAAGTAAAGAAGCTGAGATGAATTTAGTGAACATGATATCTAGTGAACCCCTTATGCCCACGGATAATTTAGAAACTGTAAAATTGCCAAGCCTGAAAGAAACTAGAACTTTATGCTCTGGCAATCTGGAGAACTATTCCCCTAGCTGTGTAGAAGTCGGTTCTGCTGTCAGACAGGATTCCCCTAAAGTAGGTGCTAAAGATGTCCCCTATGGGGATGCTGGAAGGAAAAGCTCCTTCAGAGCTGAAGGGGACATTCCAAGGAATGAGAGTTCAGACAGTGCTCTTGGAGCCAGTGATGAAGAAGGTGATTGTTGTATCTCTGAAGTACATCATGATAATGTAAGCAAAAGACTTGAAGAGTTTGCAGAAGTGGAACTTCCTTTACCAAGGTAAAGTGGTTTAATTTAGAACTAAATGGAGTCAAAAGTTTGCTACTTCAGAAGTGTTCAGGATTTAAAGTCTGAAATCCTCTGGGATCTTGAGTAAGTTCCTTGCAAACAAATCTCTAACAGACACTGATGTGGTCAGAATTCTTGTAACCAGACTTGGTAAAAAGAAAACTAAGATGGAGCAGGGTTAAGTAATGAAATTTGTGACAAAGATGCCCTTCATTTGTCTAATAAAAAGGGTTGATTACTTTTTCATGTAAGCTGCCTGAAACATTTAATGTAGACAGAACATCTAAGGACAAGCAAATTTGACAAATCAGAGACAGATTTGAAATAAATAAGGGCATCTTGTTTGAAAACTTTTGAGCTTTACAGGTGCAAATGGAGCTTGCTGATACTTAAGGTAGGTCACTAGAAAGTTTGCTGCTTGGGCTGAGTTGGAGAAAACTCAAATTTAGTAATCTGTTAGCTGCAGAACATGGAGCTCATACATATCACAAGCTCTAATACATTTAAGATTTGCCTTTTTATAAATTCAGAGGAATTGATAACCTTGTTCAAGTTCAGCTTTTAAAAATCTTTCTTTCAAAGAGCACCAGTAATTGGTTTTGTGTATTTTGAGTACAGTGTTGATTGATACTTACAGTAGAAGCAGGGGTGATAAACCAAACTTCTCATTCATTTAAAATCTGAATCAGTTTGTCAAGCAAGAATCTTACATGCTTTGTATTTCTGTATTTTAGGTCAAATACAATCAGCAGTCAATGTGTGAAAAATTTTGGAAGATCACTTCTAGGTGGTTACTGTCATACGTATATGCCTGATCTTGTGCTGCATGGAATAAATAATGATGAAAAACTCAAGCAGTGTCTATTAGCAGACCTACTTCATGCAATGCATGTGAGTTAATATACTGTTCTGAGTTATAGCAGTAGTTGTGATATTAACTAAGATCTACAGAAGCAGGTCCTTTGAATAGGCTTCTTTCTACTTATTGTTTGTAACAGCCACACCTGTCTTCCTTCTTGGAAGATGTAAGCCCTTAATGCATTGTGTGCAAAGCCTGTTCACCCAAGAATCACATGTGCTTTCCTTTATATGTCTTAAGGATTCTCTTCAGAGATAAGCACAAGGAAGATTGTTTGCAACTTCAAGTTACAAACAAGGAAAAAACCTTAAACTGCTTCTCAGTCACAATCACTGACAATTATCTATATATCATAAAATTATGTGCAAGTTGAAACAGCTTATTTTGCCATTAGTGGCATGTGTTGCAAGGGAGATGAAGTCTTGTGGAGGCCTATATTATACTAAACTGTAGCAGAAATGATGACGACGGACAAGTAATTGTCTGTAGGTAGTAACTTTGCCATGTTCTTACTCCACTTCAGGTACTCCTAAATTATGTAATTAATAACTAACCTTTCACTAAAGTAACGGTGTGACCTTGATGTGCAATTTTAAATGTTTATCTAGTAATCGTCAACAGCTGCTCTGCAGCAATTAATCATCCTGCTGGAATAAGTTCATGTACTACCTGTAACAGTGATGCATGTGTATGTAACTTCTTTAAGCAATACCAGATTGGTCTGATTGTGCACAGTGAAATCCTTCATATAGCTCTGAAACATTAAATATGCTTTCACCATCACTGGATCAGTAAAATTATTATTCTTTCCATTTTGGAAAGAACTTGTCTTCTCAGGGAGGGTGGAATATTTGAAAAAAGTTTTGGAGTAGTGATTTTGAAGCACTACTTAAATGCCTTGATCAAATTGTCAGTTAAGACTTAACTGACCCAGTGTTGAGAGATGTAAACTCTGTCACTGAAGTTGGTATTCCTTGTCATTTTTGAGATGCCTTTGGTTTCCTGTTGGTTTGCTTTCTTATTCCCTGCCTCAGTGTACTAAAAGTGGAACCTCAAAACTGAGTTGAGGAAATGTATGTGAAAGTGTCACATAATATTTGTATTATCTGTTGCAGCATCCAGTGCTAGATGAGCCCATAGCAGAAGCTGTCTGCATTATTGCAGACACAGATAAATGGAACGTACAAGTAGCTACAAGCCAGAGAAAGATGACGGACAATATGAAATTAGGCAAGGATGTTTTGGTTTCAAGTCAAGTATCCAGTTTATTGCAGTCTATTTTACAGCTTTACAAACTCAACGTCCCAGCTGACTTTGTAAGTATTTCTTTACTGGAGACTGTAGGTAATGCAGATTGCTTAGCTTAAGTAGGAAGAGCAGAGTTTTGTGAACTGTGTTGCTGTACCAGTGAACTAATGCCTGAAGTGATACAGAGTTGACCCAATATATTTGAGAGAATGAATGGTACAGTCCAGTAACAGATACTGTTTTATCTGTAATTTACATGTAATAGGTCAGATTAAAGTTAACTACTCAAATGCATATGATAAAACTAAAGTTGTTCAGGCAATTCTAGCATGGTTCTCATGTGTTTATGATTAGGGCTCTTAAATTTGGCTTTTTTTTTTTTTGTATTATTTTCACACTTCTATTTATATTGTTGAAGCTTCTATCTACCCAAGCCTGTTTCTAGCATACAACTTTCTGTTCTTGGGCTTTTGATCTAACCCCATGCAGGGGATGCCTTTTATCTCTCCTTCCCAAATAATTGTGCCTCTATGTTTACTTGATCCTTCTGTTTTATGCATGTTTTAGCCAATTCTGTCAGCAAGTGCTGTCTCAGATAACCTTGCCAGTGTCTCCATAGAATTGCTGGGAGGAGACTGAAACCTGAAAACACCTGGAGGCAGATGGATTGCAGCAGGGGATTGTCATATTGCATTATCCCTGTCCCACAACATCCTTTCCTGTCCTCAGTAGTAGTGGAGTTCATCAGAGCAAATCAGTAATGCTGGCTTTGCTGATTACAACAAAATTACCCACAAGTCTCACAGTGGTAATTACAATGCAGTTTTATCGCATAATTGTAGATGAGGGGAGATAGGGTGGATTTTTCAGTAGTCACCCTTTTTTCAATTAACTGAATTGGTTTGTCCTTCAGCAGATAGTCTTGAGAAACTTTGTAGGAGCCTGTGTAATGGCTGCACTAGCAGATGGAAGAGGAAGATAGAGCTAAACACTAGCAGCTGTAAATAGTATTAGTCTCACTGTTTTGAATAAAATTAGTGGTGTTGATTACGCTAAGTTCTTGAAGTCAAATGCTAGGCATGTTGTCATTGTTGTCTCTGGATTCTTCTGGGCATTGAAAAATATGCAACTTCAGTTAAAATTGTATCTTGACACTTGCACAGTAGCACCTTAAATGCTGGCATTTCTAATCTGAATAGTTGATTCTGCAGCTGAATTGTTCTTTCCTATGTTGCCCTTGCATTTGTGTATGCAACTTCTGTATGCATTGTATGATGTGAGAGGGGTTTGGAGATAGAATATTTTTCAGGGATTTTTTTTTTTCCTTTTTTCTTGGAAAAAGGCACATTGAAGTGACAGTGCTAGAAGTTTGGAAATTGGCTATAATCCACATTAGAGACACTTTGATCCTTCTGGTAGTGGATTTTGCAGCTCTTTACTAAAACAAAATGATCAGTGCATGGAAGCTGTGTTCCACTAAACTCTAGGGGGAGAATTGTGACTCTTTCGTAGTGATTCTATTGCTTTAAGTTTTGACAAAAGCATATTGATCAGAGATTAACATAATGCAGTATGTTTGAAGTTTCCTTTAGGAGTGCACTTTTTTTACATGCATTTACTGCTCAGATGAGTAAGTTTTTGAGGTTTTGTGATATCACAAAACTCAAAGCCCAACTTTTGAAACTGGATGAAAGGCAAGTAATGATACGTTTGTTGTGGCACTTCAGACTGGTAACCGTACTGCAGAGCTTTGCAGCATGGAAAGGAAGTGATAATCGTAGCTGCTGCATGTCAGCAATATGTCAAGTTTTATCTGCACCTTTGAACTCATTTTAGCTACTTTCCTAGAAGTGACTTGACATTTTGTTCTATTTTGGTTTTTTCCATGTAGTCAATGAGGAAAGCTGCAGAGGAAGCTAACTAACAGTACCAAAAACAAAAATCAAACTTTTGGACATTTTGAACAAAATGGATTCATGTACCAAGCTTATGGGGAGGAATGTCTTTTGATTCTTTGCAACAGGAGGAGCAGATAATCTTGCATATAAAGAATCTCTCTTAGAATAATGTGGGATTCTTCCTTGTTTACTCCCTCACACCTTAAAGAAAAATGAAAATCCATAATCCTTTGCCATAAGTACTGACATTGAAATATGTTGAACTGCCACTTTGTGAATCAGCTGCATGCTCCCCTCAACCCCTGAGGAAGTGCTTGTGGGCTTTTTGCATTAAGGTTGCCTGTAATGGAAAAGAATATTTCCCTTTCAGCTAGAATCGGAAGTGTTACAAGTATACCGAATTGACTGAAAACTCACTTGGAGCAAACAGATAAACTACTGTCAAAAAGCTTTTCTCCACTGGTGTCAGTGATCTTGTTCTACTACTACGCAGCATGTTTTTAAAATGCCTTTTTATCTTCCACGGTTAAGACCTAATATAAAATCAGAGAATCATTAAAAATCTTCATCTTACTCCAGACCAGAAAATACATGGTAGACTACCTACAAGTATGAGTCTTTGCTTATTATTTTTTAATTACCAAAACTGGTTTCACAGGATCTCACTTCTAATACTTACGGCTTTCATTCAACTTGAAAATTACATTGAATGATGGTCTGAAGCTATTAGCTGCTACTGTTTTTAATTGCTGTCTGTGCCTGCCAGATGATTATATATTTGATAATACAAGATTCTGCATGCACTTCCTGCTTTCATCTCCTGGAGTTTGCAGAGCTGATCTAATTTAACTTTTTTTGAAGTGGTCATCATGGTGGAAATAAGGAATATATCAATTTGAATATACCTTTGTCCTAGAACAAAATACCTGATAAGGCATCCTACCACTCATCTTGTGAAGACATCATACCTACTGTCCTTGTCTTATGAAAATAAACCTTCTCTCTCTTTGAAGCTAAGGTTCATCTGCTGTCCTGCAGTTGGTGTATGAGAAATTACCGTGCATCACATGACTGTATTTAAAGATAATACATGTTTCTAGCATGCTACTGCTGAAAGAAAAGGGGAGTGATTAAATTGTTTTTTCAGTTTGAACTATTACCTTTTGGCAAGCAGTGTCAAATGTTTAAGCAATTTTAAACTAGAAGTACCTAGAACTAATTAAAACAAATGGCTAAAGAGGATTTGTAACCTAGCTTCTATTGTAAAGTAGTGAGCAAAAGAGTTATGAAATTATGACAGATAAGATAATAGTGTTTTCTAGTTCTTGAGTCTTAATTTCTTGAATGCAGATCCCTAGAGGTAGAGTGGCAATTTTAGGAACTGTTGTCTAAGCTGAGTCTTTCACAAAATATTATACTGACAACAAACATCAAGTATGAACCAAGTATTCTGGTTTGATTCTTAGTAAGATGTCTTGAGTGTCTTTGAACCTGGTTAAAACTGTAAGTCAGCAGAAACACTGTGGCTGACTTGAGGGAAAAATGGATGTGCTGTTTATGGTGCCTGAGAAAGCTGGAATGCCCCAGTTTTATGAGGGCATTCCCCTTTGAGGAGTAGTGATAACTTTTTACTGGTGCCAGCACACCTGTAACGAAATCAATTGCCTCTTCTAGATTTTTACGTGGAGATTTAGTTTGAAAGATGTTATAGCTAAGGTAGAAGATGAAATTATATGCTTACATTCCTGTAAAGTTTGCATGTGATTCTTAAAGCCATTCTGAGGGTTGTGGTCTGTGTTTACAGTGCATAATGCATCTTGAGGATAGACTACAAGAGATGTATCTCAAAAGCAAAATGCTTTCAGAATATCTGCGAGGACATACAAGAGTGCATGTAAAAGAACTAGGAATGGTATTGGGGTGAGTATTATAGGTATTGGTTAATGGCAAACCTTGGGGCTGTTATTTTCTTTTCCAGTTTCTGAATGTTAGTATCTTGTTCCCATGAGGACTTGCTTCTTCATCTCTAGCACTTTATTGTGTATCTAATAAAACCATCTGGAAATCAGCAGGAAATATTTCTACAGCAAGAACCAGTTACTTGTCATTCTTAAATCTTCAGAATGAAGAAAGTTTGGATTTGGGTTATTAGGATGTTATCCATGCATTCATATGTACTCTTTCTGTCTGTCTCCTTAGTGAAAGCTTCGTCCCAACAAATACTTGAAAATGTTTGTTTAGGTGGTACAGTTGTATCTTGAGCAAAGAAGGCTTCTCAAAAAGCAAGTGTAAGAAAAACAGATGTCCTCTTTGGTAGCTGTCTTCTAGCAATAGTACTTGATTGGCATGCAATCTTTAGGGATGCACCTGCTGACAGCAGAAGAGGGGGAAGGTGAAGAAGTGAATACACATTCCCAAAAAGATGAGTTTTAGCACTGTAGGTAAAACTTAATTTATCTTTATCCATACTATTCAAGGTTTCATATTGGGAAATGCAAGTTGTGAAACCCAGAAACAAGCAACTTTTTTCAGTGTGTGTATGTATGTACAAATATGTATAAATATATAGATAATGTCCTGGCCCTTGAGCAGCTTTACATTTGGAAATGGTTGGAAACTGAGCATTGTGTTTGAGAGGCATTCCTGGTACTGTTATTGCATAATAATGAATTAATTCCAGCTTTTGGTCCTCTTTCGATAAGTGTGCTACTGTATGGTGAACTGAGTTATACTCAAAACATGAAATGCAACATCTTTCATAAGCTAATGTTTAGTACTTTCTTAAACTGGGCTTATTGGTAAGACTAAAGCTGAGGCTTATGGTTTGGCAAATAAATAAAAATATTTAAACCCCAAAAGATTATATGCTACTAAATGCAGTACTGCTATCTTTTGACTTAAAGGGCAGCATACTTCTTGGTTTTAAACATTATTACCTACCTTTACTGATATGTAAGTAATAGGAATAAATAATAATGTAAGAGTTAACTCAGTGTAACAAGACACTTCCGGTTTCTTCAAAGTGGATTAAAAAAATCTTCTTGTGTTTCTCTTATGAAGGTGATTGTATATTTTAAAGTCTGTCTCTCTTTTTCATTTCTAGGATTGAATCCAATGACTTGCCTTTGTTGGCTGCTATAGCAAGTACTCATTCCCCGTATGTTGCCCAAATACTCTTATAAATTAAAATCTCAGGATAGTCATTCCTTAAAGTGAAACAAATAACATGGGAATGTTGAATGAAGAACAGAGGTGCCGAACACTGGTAAAGGGGAACACTGAGGAAAGCAGGTGATGCCTGTACCTTCTACACCTTCTGATTCTGGTTTCAGCCGGATGTTTTACTGGAGGACTTCAGTTTACGTGACGTAAAAGGCATTCAGGTTTTTCTTACAATCTCACTTCTGACTTAAAGCAAGAAAGTGACTGCATCCTTGCATTTTATTTTTATTCGGAGGACAAAAGTTAACACTATGTGGCAGACCAGGAGCTGCCATCCAAAACGCTGCTCAAAACCATGAAGTAACAGTTAAAAGAACAAGTGGGTTAGAATGAATTTTGTAATACTATGCTTGTGAATGTGGTGTGGTATATGTTTCTTTGCTGGGGAGGAGGAGCTGTAAAATATGTAAATAACATTCCTATACACAAGTGTATTAGATGGGACTTTTTTTTCTAGCAGAACATACACATGATTTTGTATAGTAGACATGATGGGCTCAGAACAAGGAACCTGGATTCAGCAGCCAAATGCAGTGTGGGAATGGAGTTGTTCATGAGATCATGTGGCTTTTCCCTTGAAGGAGAAGAGGTTAAGAAAGCTGTGGCTGCTTCTGTTTTAATGAGGAGACATTCAGATGAGCCCATGGCTAAAAGTGGAATGGAATGGACTTCTGAGATAGGGATTTTGTTGGAAAGCCTTATGGAATTTCTGCTACAAGTTTACATTTGTTGCTGATGCAACTTCAATAACTCTCTGAGTTTCTCTATGACTGTAGTCCTGGGAACTAAACCTGTGTCTTAGTGTCATCGAGTAATACTATTTCCAAGGAGTATGAATTTGACAAACATGTTTGTCAAATACCAGTGCTGTTAGTGCATGTCTGTACGCATGCACTACACCAAGCAATGGGCACAAATCGAAGACAATCTTACTGGGGAAATAGAAGACAACAGTCATCCCCTCACCAAACCTTTAGTCACAAGTATTACTTTTTTCC
Source organism: Pezoporus wallicus (assembly GCF_028554395.1). Classification (NCBI taxonomy): domain Eukaryota; kingdom Metazoa; phylum Chordata; class Aves; order Psittaciformes; family Psittacidae; genus Pezoporus; species Pezoporus wallicus. The sequence goes on from NW_026640488.1 coordinate 3,749,040, forward strand.
AGCTATTAGTTGTCTCTAAGTAGAAATAAAAGGAGCATTGTTTGAAGTAAAATGAAATGTAGGGGGCAAACCCCAGTATTTGATATTACTATGAATGTTTGCAATTACCCTCTTTGATTCTGCAAAAATGTTGAACTATCATCCGGGTGCCTTTCCTTAATAGGGTAACTACTCTGAGACCAGAAACTACTTCTCCACTAGTTGATACTGGCCTTCTATGTTTCTAGAAAGCAAAATAAACTTTTCTATTTCACTGTTTTCATCTGGTTAATAACATGAATGTAAAAAATTGACTTTTTTGTGTAAAGTACTGTTAAGCTGGATATGAAACTATGGACCAGACTGAGGAGAGAGAACAAAGGATCAGAACAAACATTCTTGAAGAAATGGAAAACTCAATGTTGGACTGTTCTGTTGTGAGCCAGCATGAATAAGGTGTCTGAAATGGTGAGCTTGCAATCAAATTGCTAGCAACACAATTGCTTGGGATTAGTGAATTCTAATAAGAAACTCCTGGTCACTCTTTGTGAATTCTCCTCATTGGTGATTACAGATTTTTAACACTGAAGGGACACACTTTTATTAAAAGTGTTTTTATTTATCTGGATGTTTGGACTTTTCTACAGTAAACTTTCAGTGATTTGGAATAACGAAATGTGCATATTGTGAGCTGTTTAAATGTGATAGGGGTCTTGATTAACCTTGTGTTGCTTTTTGAGGGAAATAGGTAGACTGACCTACTGTGAAAAGAGGTTGTTTCCAAGTGGAGGATTACTTAATATTCTGATACAATGCTTCTAAAGCTGTTCCTTGTATGCTGGGTTTCTGATCTGACATTCCAGATGTTTCTTTTATCACATTTTCATATTTGTCCCTAGTATTCTGCCTAAAAAGGCTAAAATCTCTCTATGGTTCATGTTTTCTCGCACTACTTACAGTTAAGAGAGCTCTTCCTATCTTTTGTTTGTGACTCCTGTCTGCTGGAAAGTAAACTTACCTCTGCATATAGCTGTCAGCAGATACCACTCTGTTCCTTAAAGTTAAGACAAAGTAAGAGCCATAGAGCAAGTCACATATTCCTAAACTACCCCTGTGATGGAAAATGTGTGTGCACGCATGTGTAAGGCTACAAAACTGCTTCCCTGAATGTGTATAGAAATCCTCATGTACTTTCCCTATTCCATGGCACTCTTAAATAGTAGCAGAGTTCATTAAAAGTCAGTTCCTATTCTTTTAAGTATTGGGTTTTTATCTGAACAGATTCTGTTCAAAGAAATACATGCTAATATGGAAATATGTGCTTTTGTTATCACAGTGACCTAAGGAAGTCAAAGATAAGCCAACATTCAATGATTGCAAGACTAATGCCATGATCAGTAACACCTGATTTTACTCTTATCAGCTATTAAAAAAAAATTAAATCTGACTTTGGGCAAGACTTCAAGTTAGCTGTGGGGTGGCATGGAGCTGATGGTCAGAAGCACTTGGATTGTCTTCAGCCCAAGCTAAAACTTTATAGTTCTTGCTGCTTTCTCTAACATTTTGCTGCTCTTCAGAATTTACATGATGAACTATCTTTTTTCTCATAGTTTTAGTCTGGGAGGAAGAAAATCCAAGAAAAAACTGTTTATTACCTTTAAAAGGCTCTGGACTACAGAAAATTAAATACATGTTTTCCCCTCCACCAAATGTACTACCTCAGTTGACAGGATTCCATCTTCTAGGGCTTCTTTTGACTCTAAGTCTTTAACTTGGTTTTGGTAGCATCTTGCTGTTTATGTAAATTAGTGTGGCATGACAGGGCAGTAAGTATTTACAGATGTGTTGTTAGACATCTTTAGGGCATGTTTCTGTTTTTATTTTAATAGGATGAAAAATTATGTGAATGTACAGGTGTGTTTAAAATTGATAATGTAGCTTAATTTTCAAATATTCCAAAGTTGGTTTTATCAGTATTATGTAGTTTTTTGTAAACTTAAATACATACTTTCTTGGTTAAGTGGGAATGCACAGTCTTTCCGAAATCCCACGTAAGTGCAGTTTACACAGTGCAATTTAAAGAATGTATGCTTGTTTTCCAGGCAAGACTAAACCTTCATACACAGAGGCAAGGAAAAACTGCTAAACCATAGTATTTAATCTAAATGAATTTTTTTACCCCAAATGATACCAAGATCTAAACATCTTAATTATCTAGGTACTCTCAGAACTAATTCATACAACTTTTCATCTGCCCAGAAGAAACACGTAGACACTGGTTCTGTAATTCACATTCATTATGGCATCCTCCAGAGTTCTAGATGACCTTCCCCATTTCCTACTTTTACTCTTAAAGTCAAAAACCCTTTTCAGACACACCAAATCCTTGTATATAAAGTTTACATAAAATGATCATTTATCCCTCAAACACGCAAATCAAAACTGAGTCTGAACTGCTGAATGCACCCTAGGCTGGGGGTGTTTTTCAGGTCAAGTGGGCTAATTTGACTTACATAGCAGGTTTTCCATAGTAGAAAAAGAAAAAAAAAAAAGTGTGTTGTTATTGCATGTTTGGAGCGCATAGGCTTTTTTAGGAATGACTGAGTACCAATGTCGAGCTACATGGATTTTTTTCTTATAGTTATGTATGCTATCATTTTGGTCTATTTCTTTGCGGCATTTGGTGCAATAAACTTTCTGAAATGAGCATAAATGGTATTTGGTATGTTCCTTTTTAAAACTTCTCAAATAACTGTTCTAGTTATTGTAGGTGAGATCTAATAGTGCATGGACGTCTGGTAACCCTGTAGTGGAGTAAGTAAATGTTGCAAGAAATCTCTTAACAGGAAGTCTTTGCAAAATGTGGAACCTAATTGAGCACTATCCCCATCTTTGGAAGTTTTACCCCACTTAGCTGTGAAAACAAGAACACTTATAGTGTGAAAACTAACTGCAAAAAATAATGGAAAGGGAAGACACTCACTGCTGGAATAGGTCCTGCAGAGGTTCTGCGCACCTATGTGGCTGACATTTAACTCAAATGCCTATGAAAAGAGCTCTCTGAAAAATGTGTATATCCCATTTTGAAAATTACTCAGCCTAACAGGAATGAGTAACACTTTTTGCCTACTAGGTTATTAATTGGTTGATGGACTTGACATGAATGAGCTTAAAATAACAAGGTGTTCAATTTATGTCCAACTCCATGACCTCAACTTAGTATTTTGCAGCTTACTGGAAAGTCCTTAATTATGGAACAAAAACTGTAATTATGCTGAACATCTTTGAATGCATTTGAGGTGTAACCCTACTTGTAGGGTGTAAGCGCTTCTTACCTATAGACTGAAGTGTTTAAGGTTTGCTTGTTTGTCAGGCAAAGAAAGACTGGAAAGAAAAACAAAATGGGAACTTATGCTCAAAGGTGCTAAATGCTTGCAGTCACACACTTGAAATAAAGGGAAGTGCCTGTTGTGTTGTCTACTATGACTCCTGTGTAATTTGTGTTCCTGTTACTGGTCCTGCAGAAACAGTGGTATGTTACAGAGGTTAACCAGATTTGGTGTTCATGAGAATAAGGTTTTTTCAGTGTGAAAAGTTCATCAAATGATGGTGCTGGTGAGTTGAAAACTCACCCCAGCTCTCTTCTTGCAGAATTGTGTAGCTGCCTCCTTCTTTCTAATTCTGTGATTTCATAAGAGGGCTCGAAACAATTTAATGGCAAATCCCTGTAACAAGGGGAAGACCCCATTGCCCTGTCCAGTCGCTCCCTCTGTCATGCTAGCTGTATCTGCAAGTCGCTTGTGCTGTGGCTTGTTCTGTTGCTCATTGAATCAAGAGTGATGCAGCCTAAGTCTGGGGGCAAAAAAGCTGCTGATAGTTGCCTGCTGGGTTAACAAGTTTAATTTGGCTCCTGTCATTGCTAGTGTAAGGGCAAGGGAAGAGAAGGGCTCCCACAGCTAGGAACAAGAGAGAAAAGGAGTGAGATTGTTCCAGTTCCTGCTGTCTTCCATACTTGTAGGCTGTTGGGCTGTCTCAGTAGTCTGTACAACTTGGGCTTTCACCCAGGCTTTGTAAGACTCCATGCAGCTCCTCTGCTCTGACTTCACTACTTCTAAGAAACTGTAGTGAAGCAGTGCAGTTCAGTTGGTCATATCAACTGGGTTAGTCTTTTTCTAAAGGACACTTGCTCAGTCTCTGCCAGAATTCTTATGACTGGGACTGCGCAGATAAGCAAGAGGCAGATGCGCAGGCTGACTGGTATGAAATGGCCGAGCCCTGGGAAAGAGCGGAGACCTGTATTAATAAATCCTTATGTGGTATGGCTGAGAGGGCTGCCAGGGAGTTTTTGGAACTGACAGCTGCAAAAAAAGAAAATAATACCTAGGTTTGAAAATATGAAACTCTGCAGTCAAATTTTGTGATTTGATTAAAAGATGTGACATGAAATAATACAGATATTAACGGTGGGCAACTGATTTAACCATTTTCATTCTCACATAAATGGCAACAAGGATCACAGAATTGAGGAAGAGATTTGCCCTGTATGTAATGAGGAGTTCAAGGCTACAGCAGATGTAAGTAATCATTATATCACCAACTAAGTCTTGCACCAAAATTCTGCTAGTCTTCCTCACTCCTTTTCTATATCAAAGCCTTCTGATAATCATCCATGCACCATATTCTTTGGTTTTCTGTACACATACAGTTGGAGAGAGCCTGACTGAATATAGGATGCAGGATTTTGGGCGTACAGGACATGCAGCTGAGTGACAAACCATGAGACTGTAAGGCTTCTGATCCCATATAAAATTAGCTTAAGTGGCCACATGCTAGTAATCCACATACTGGAAAATGACTCTTATAATAGTTGCAGTCACTTGTCTGTCTGGCACAATCCCAAAGCTAAAACTGTTTAAGCAGTACAAGTAGAATAGCATTTTGTCTTGAAATCCTAAAGGTCAATACGAGGCCAAAGGGCTTAGGAGTGACAGTCAAGCACTTAAAAATAAATATAATCTCATAAACTGGATTTCTTCCATTGGGAGCTACAAGAGATTCCACTGCGATTGGACAAAATGCTGTTTGAGATAGAGTAAAATGCCCTGAGGAACAAGTTTCCCACCAAGGAAGAAAGCTCCCACTCCTACAGGCAGAGAAATATTGGTGGAAGTGGAAATAGGAAGTGGTGCTTAGGTCTGCTTGAGAACTTCCCAGGGAGTGCTTGTGCTGTCTGATAAGATTGCCGTGGGACCAAGGGCTGGGATATTTGGCCCACAAAAAATGTTTTACCTCCAATTGAGTTGAATTCCTGCCTTGTATATAACCCAAACAGGTCCTTAACTATCATTTTAGTTTTTACTACCTCATCTCTTTCTCTAGGCAAAATTAGCTTTGGGGAGATTTAAACTACCATTTTAGCTTTATTCTACTACTTCGTCTCTTTTTCCCTAGGCAAAATGAGCCTGGGGAGTTTTTTCCTCTTTTCTGTGTGCTATTGTCGCATAAATGTTTCCATTTTTCATTTCCTATAGTATTGTATGACTTTTTTCTTTTTATAATCTGCACAGGCTCTGTTAGCCTTAAGATGAACAAGTCTTCCAAAGTTGTTCATTTCAGCTTTGAAAATACAGGGGTTTTGAACTGAGCATTTTTTGTTGAACTAGTTATGATTACCTAGAACATGCAACTTTTTGGACCTAGAAACGGGTGCATCATTAAAAATCACATTTCTAGACCATCAGCTCCTGCCCTCTGGAAGGGACTGGTTTGTGTAAGGGCACTACAGTTGTGGTACAAGCACTTTAATTCTTAATGTTTATTTCTAGTAGGGAAAATCATAGATCACAGAATGGTTAGGGTTGGAAAGGGTCTTGAGATCATCTAATTCCAACCCCCCTGTCTTGGGCAGGGACACCTCACACTAGACCATGTCACCCAAGGCTCTGTCCAGCCTGGCCTTGAATGTACCTTTTTGATTTGGGCAGCAGAGGTGCCTGGGATGCCTGAATCATTGCAGCCTATTTTCAGTGTGGGTGAAGACAGCCCTCCTGGCTGCCTGAGTCGCAAGCCTGCCTGGCCCTCATATTGTGGCCTTGCTGTTCAAGAACACAGGGAGCAGGGGGATAAAACACAAATGGAGGTAGTGCTGAGGGTAAACAAGAGATTTTATCCTTTGCCCTACTGTTTACCATAATTGCACTTCTGTATTCTCCTGTAAGGGTTTTATGTTCCTAACATGAAAAGATGACTGAATCTGAAGGCTCATTGAGCTGGGCCTTTTCATGCCTTCCTGATGTCATTTCCAGAGTGGGCAATGGTCTGACCTGTTTCAGTGCAATACAGCTGGGGACACAACTCAGACACCAATGTTCCAAGAGAGTTTGTCAGGCCTCTGCTATTTAAAGCATTTGTGTTAGACCTAACTATGGCTATACCCCAAGGTAGACAGCTGCCTTTCGTTTTCCATGTGCCATTTTCTTCCCGCAGGAATGCAGAAGTCTCCCCTATTGCTCAGCAGGGAATAAACACCAAAAGCAAAAGACGCAAAGCCCAGTTGTAATGTTGCTAAATAAATTCTGAGTGTTGTAGGTAACTCACTGGTTAGAAGGGAGTGGTTGTGCATTATTATATGTTCGAATTAAATAAGCTGTGAAGAATACCTGGTGGCTTCCCAGGTGTGAGTAGCTATGCTCTTGATAGACAAGGAAGCTGGTAATTCAGGGACACTGTCCTCACCTTCAGAAGGCTTCCTGTCCCAAGCCTCGTGATGTTTAAACTACACGCTGGTAAGGACCTAATCTAACTAATTCATCTCTGGGATCATACTAAACCTTACAGGGAAGCTGGCTTGCCTCTTGCCCCACCCCCTTGCTTGTTTTCAAATTAGTATTGTCTTTTCTTTTGAACACAGGAAGCTTTTTCTGCATGTCTGTTTTTGTGGCCGGCAAATGCCCTGCCAGTCTGGAGAAAACTGGTATGGACTTTGTGATCCGTGCTGAGGAGATTTCAAACCTCAGTCTGGTCGGAGAGCGAAGAGATGAGTGGCCTTATCCTGGGAGGCAAGACAGTCAAAGCAGGGGTCCCTAGAAATCTCTGTCCCGATGAAGCCAAGTGGCAAACTGCACCTGCAGGTTGCCTTGCTGCTGGTTGCCGGGTATCACGAAGCGTCACTCTTCCAGGGACTATGCTAAAAACCACATAACTACCATTTTGTACATAAATGAGGTTGCTAGTGGTCTGGGGCAGAGACTCCAGCATCATCAGACTGCCCTTTGCATTGTAACACTTCTAATACTCTGATGATGGTTGGCTGTCAATGTGCCAGAGCTGTGATGCTGGACTGGGTTGTGTTGTAGTTGAGATTGAAACATGACTGTGGAGGACTTCCTTAAGTTAAATGCGTTTTTATGTGCTCTGGGATGATATATAGCATGGAGCTTCTTAATAGCACAGCTTGTCAGCATCATGCAGTACTGTGCAACAATACTGAGATCATCTCTGGATTCACTAAACCTGTCTCTAGTCACTCTGTAACACATCTTAATCTCAGCACCATGGTGAATTAAACACACTGATTAACCATTCCTTAATGGTTAGAAATCCTTGACTAAGCTTCTTGACTAAGTTTGGCTGGTGGCAGGTCAGGAATTTTCACCTTGTGTCTTGTGGCTCAGCGTAAAATCAGCTTCTGTTTGTTTTCTCAGCATTCTGGTAATTACCACTGTTCATTACAGAGGGATGAGGAGGCTGGCCAAAGGTATGTGAGGAGGCTGCGGCAAAGGCTACTATCTGATCTTCTGCCTCCCAAAATAATCCCTTCGTCATTGAACAATCCTACTGGCCAAGCTGGGGTGGAGGTGTACATACACCTCCCTTTTCCCTTCCTGGCAATTGCTTTAAAGAGTCGGAGACAAGTGTCTGCATCCAGACCTGTGTTTTGGGAAAGAAAAAAGAAAAGAGAGTTCTCTCATTCTTATATACTGCCCCAAGGGTTTATTGTGTATAATTACAGTTGGGCCTATAGTTTAGCTGAAAGTATTTGCTGTGCAGATGCTGCCAAAGAAATGTATTTTGGCTTTCTAAACACCTGCTTCTTTGCTCTTATGCATCTTTATTTTTTGCTTGGGATGCATGAATGATGTGGGGAAAAGTAACTCATGACAAGCTGCCAAGCAACACAGTGAGAAAAAGCAGGAGTCAGTAATCAAGAGAAGCGCTAGTTTTCAGAAAAATGAAGGCAGAAGTGAAAGATCAAACTTGTCTCAGTGAGTTTCTTGTTTGAGGCAGTGGGAAGGTGTTACAGGCAAGCATGTGGAGCGTAGAAGATGTTAACTTACTGCTTCACAGAAACAGCTTATGCATGAGGTTTTGCACATTGGCCTGCAGGTATCTGTAATGAATGTTCTGCCATGGTGATGCAGTATCTTTATATCTGCCTATTTTGATTGCAGAAAATAATGCTGTGAAGTACAAGCTGAAATTCTGTAACTAGTGGAATGGCTTTAATCTATGTGAAAGGACAGGGACAGGAGGAAAGTTAAGAATGAGCAAAACATTATAATTATGGGTGATAAACGCCATTTGACTCTGTACCAGTGCCTGTTACGAGTTTCTGATTCACTCTTGGTGCTGCTTATTTTAATCCATGTGGTGGGAATCAGATGATGAGAATCAACCATGACCAGACAAGATGTGACTGTCATTCTCTAAGAGGATAAATTGCTATGGTAATCCTGCCCGTTGTTGGTGGGGAGCTGGCTGATTTTGGCCAGCTGTTGGGTAGCTGGAGATGGTGGGTCCCCTTTGGGATAAGGTGCCTTTTGGGTAATTAGATAAATGTATAAACTGTGTCTCAAAATATATTAAATGAAACTGCTGCTTGAGATTTAGAAGAGGCTCTTAGTGTAAAAATGAGTGATTGAGAGGCAAATGCAAAATCCAGCTGGAGCCTGAGTTTTTGCTGCATGCCAGGGGGAAGAAATGCAAGATTTGACAGCAAGAGAAGGCTGGGCACCTGCTATGGGAAGGGATACTGTTTATAGAATCACAAAATATTTAGGGTTGGAAGTGACCTCTAAAAGCCAACCAGTCCAACCCCCTGCAGTGAGCAGGGACATCTTCATCTAGATCAGGTTGCTCAGAGCCCTGTCCAACCAAATAAGCACATTTATTTTGATTGTTGTGCTCATCGGATAAGGTTGGGTCACACAAGTGTGCGGGTGCTGCTGCCAGTGCAAGGGAAGTGGCTGTGACAGGTGAAGCGAGAGGACAAGAGGTCTGTCCCTTTCAGGATAGTTTGCTTTAAAGCAAAGATGAAATGGGCATTCGGGGCAGTGGGTTTCACATTATTTAAGCCAATCTGATCACTTGGGCTTGCTGGTGGAAAGCTACCCTTACCTACCTGTTTTCAGTAGGGGTCAGATGAGAGCCGCTACTGATACCTTGAGAATCCATAGCCACGTGTGGAGGATAAGAAGCACAACTCCCCTTTCCGGCGTTGCCTACCCATTACTTCAGCTGAGCTGTAACATAAAAACTGCACCCTGAAGGACTGGTGGAGCTAACAAAGCTACAGCTGGCTATAATGCCAAAACACGTGTTCCGTGGGACCGATGCCAGTTCAGTTCTCCTTTTCCCCAGCTGCAGCTAGTGTAAAAGCTGTTTTCAGATGGCTTGCCTGGCTCTAGATTGACATCAAATAGCTCAGCTCTGCAGACCCTATTACCCTTCACATTACGTCCTATTGGACCCGATTGCTGTTCCGCCAGACACTAAGGTAACCTATTGAAATATATCCTAATTGTTTCCTTCCTCACTGCTAAAGCCCAGTGTGAGGGTAGCTGATATTATTTCTGACCTTAGTACTGCTCTAAGAAGAGAAGTAACTCCTGGGGAAATGCAGAATATATTCAGTCTGTTTCCTGTTTGTGACTCTGCCCCCTGACCATTACAGAGCATTGGCACAGACATGGGGCTGGTGGTGGGCATCAGTGGGTAATCCAGCTGAGCATGTCCCACAGCTGTGAAAGCTGTAGAAGGGCATTGTTCCTGTTCCCTTCAAGAGTGGAGTCCTGGTTTTGTGTGAATTACGACCACGATTGTCACTGCTCTGAGCACCAGCAAAGGCAGCTGCAGATAAATTAGGTGCAGAAGCAGCAGCTGCAAAATCACTGTCCTGCCTGCTGGGGAAAGGCAAAGTTATCAGAGAATTATGATGAACTGCTAAGCATATTTTGCACTCAAAAGGCATTTTTGAAGGCATTATAAGGAACACAACACCGTATAAAAGGTTTTCTAGCTTCTGCTGGAGCTATCCCTGTTGTTCTTCAAGCCTAATATTGCTGCACAGAATGAACCACCCCCAGTCAGCTTCTCCAAATAAGATCAAAAGGGTCAGCTGGAAAAATCCATGACGAGGTGGAACAACTCAAAGAAAAATGGAAAGGCTTTGAGCAGTGGTTGCTCGGAAATCAAGGTCAAATCATGCCTTAATCTCTAAGAGTACAGACAGGAGTTCAGACATCTTAAATCAGACCTAACAATCGTGACTGGGTAGAACACAAGAGTTTGTATCTCTTTCTAAAGTCGCATCTTGTGCAAGGAAAAATGGCTGTATGCTGCCAACAGCGAATAAGAAAACATTGGTTTCCTCTTTCAAAGCTTTGTGCTCACACGAGGATGGGACTTCACACTAGGCATCCTATTAAAAAAGTCACTAGGGAACCCCAGTGTATTAGTAACCACAAGCTGTATTGTGTTCGGAGTCCCACTGGAACTGGCATATTAACAATATCAACTGTTAAATGGCTTTTCAAACTCGTACTTCTGTGTGGCTTGTCCTCAGTTACTTTGTGTGCCTCCAGCTCAGTACCTGTGACCGCTATAGTGCTATTTGTACCTTTTGCAGTGCATTATTTCAGTTATACATTAAGTGTAGCAAACCTGAAGTTTCTGTAATTTACTTTACAGCTAGCTTCCTTTGCCCAAGCTAACTGGAAGCTATTGAAAACTTGCTCTAAAACCAGCAGCAGAAATAAAGTTGCCTTCTGTTTTTCACTCTTGCTGGGACCCAATGCTTCCTGGTGCAGTAAAAATTCAACTTAAAATTACCTGTAAATGTGACCAACTGAACTTTGAAACAGTAAAACTTTGAATTAAAAACATTTTGTTAACATGGCTCTGATACTGTGCAGTCTTCAGAAATAGCCCACAGAACCTGGCAAAAGTGTTTTGCTGAGCAGCTGACTTTTACCTGGCCAACATGAAGTAGACTTAAATAGACCTTTAAGACTAGGTCTTTAAGACCTAGCAGAACTTAAAGATTAATTCATTTCTCACTCTAGAGGTCATGAGTGAGACTGGAACTCACAGGCTCTGAAATCAAAAGACAGGACTCTTCTATATCAGCTCTTTTTGAGGAGCAAATGCCCAACCACAGCCTCTGCATCCGGTAGGACACAGTTTTCTCCTCCATGCTGTGTTTGTGTCTGCAGGGTTTCAACAGAGCTCTGGGATTAGGCTGAGTCTTTCCCCCTCAGGTCTAAAACCAGACTGTGGCTACCAGCGCATGGCCTGTTGTAAGGGTGTGTGTGTTTCCCCTCTCTGAGGCCCTAGATGAATCCTGCTCTCTCATTTGCAACACTGCTCTCATAGCATAGAAAAAGGCAACCCAACTGCAGGCAAGCAGGTGGTGGCTGCCAGAAGCGGCTGCCAGAGGCACGTGACCAGAGCAGTGATTTACTCTGTTAACTTGACAGATCCAGGCTCTTTCACCATCTCTGGCTGCCCTGGGATTGTGAAACCTCTTAGCACACTGCAAAATTCCTCACAATAGTAATTCCTCTTTCCCAAAGGTATAATAAGGTGAAAAGCTGATCTGTGGTTCAACATAGCTTCTGTGAGGCTACAGGGCAGAGTACGTGGTGGATTAATTTCTCTTTCACTAGACTGCCTGTGCCAAAATAAGAAACTGTGTTATTCCCAGGGGCTGGGCTTGCTGAAGTTAAAGACATGCCTCCTTTATCAAACTGCTTTCTGTGATTCCTGCACGTTTCACAAGACAGTTGAGTTACTGGTGAGTAAAATTTACAATCAGAAACGTTGTTCCCTTTAGAAAACCCAAGAGGAGTTGCGAGGCATTGTATGCATTTCAAAAATCATTTTTCAGGTGTTCTGACACGCAAGTGTAACTGATGCTAATGTCAATGGCCCTTTTTAATAAACTCCCTGCAGATGAAAAATGTGAACCTCTAACAAAGCGAGAAGCTTAACCTGCAGAAATGAAGTGTCTGCAGCCGGCAGTTTGGCTCTTTAATAAACTCCCGTGCTGTCTTAGTATGTGAAAAATGTGCTTGGTGCCACAGTGATGTCATGAGCCCCGGGCTGATAGCTGCTTATGGCTTCCAGCTGGGCTGCTGAGTGCTGGGAGGCACCACGAGCCAAGCTGATCCCTGTTTCGGGTGGAAGCAGCATCCAAAACCTTCCTCATTTCCAGCGTCTCCTGACCCAGATTCCTGATTAGACAGGAAAACATTGACCTTTTCTCCTATAGCTCAAAAGCAGCAGCTTTCTGTTCATTTTTCTGAGCACACACACCCCCACCCCCCTCCCTTGCTGACTGCTGCAGTTGGCTCGGCTCAGGCAACCTTTCTGTGGTGACTCAGAGTTGGTGGCCGCTGCTGCAACTGCAATCTATATTGTTGGAAAAGGTCTAATGTGAGGCTGGCTAAGAAAGAAGGGCCAAATTTAGGAAGAATTCCTGTTCTGATGAGAGGACAAACCCCAAGGAGATGTTGAATCACTGCAGATCAAGTGATATTAGTAGTAAAGTTCTTCATCTTTTGGGTTTGTATCCAAATGTCATGCTGCTTGGATGTGTGCTGATTTGAGTTACTCAGTTCTCTTACTGGCCAGAATTCTTTCTTTGCTAATCCTCCTTTCTCTATAACTTTTTTTTTCTGTCCTCCTGTTCATCTTGGCATATCTAAAATTAGATGACCAGCTTTCCCAGGCAGACACCTGTCCATGCTCATGAAGTTTCTGGTGTAGTTTTTGAAGGCCACAAATAGATTAGTTAGCTCTTTCCCTTACTGTACAGTCTCAAAAGGGAAACTGCTGAGACAAGATCTCACAGGAATGTAAATGGCTCCCTTTGTCTATGCTACAAATGAAAAACAAAGATAAATGTTACCCGCGGCTGACCCTGTTGGAGACTACTCAAGTTCAGCCAGATTGCTTTGGTTCAGGCATTCCAAACCAACACTGCTTTCATGCCTGAATTAGGAAACCGGGAACTTAACTGCTGAATGCGATGCAGGTATTTTCAACAAATCACGTATGCATTTGGGGTTAATCTACAGTACAAGGTTCAGGGATTACTGGAGTGCTTCTCCCTGGTCAGGAGGCTGGGCTGGAAGACAGAAGAGCACTGACAGTAAAATCTAGTTTTGCAGGCTGGATGATGTGGAAAGGGCAGTGTGCTCTGTGACCTGCCTGTGAGCAGGGCATGCAGATAAGCTTAGCATACGTGTGTGCACGCTAAAGCTGTCACGGATTCTGACTCTTCTCCTGTGGTGGATGCTCTTCATTCACCTTTATCACTTCAGACAGAAAGATCCCCGATGTTTGTGGGTTTTCTTCCTCTGAGATAGGCAATGCACATGCTGCGGTGGCGCATCCAGGCTGCAGCCTCACAAAAATTGCTTGAATTTGATGTAGATGAAAATCTGATGTTCCAACTTTGAGTCAACACGTCATGTGTCAGGATTTCAGCAGCATTAACTTGCCAATACCTATAATAAAATCCTTATCCATCTGGCTATCCTTAGCCATAAAACCAAAAAAAAAAAAAATAAAAAAATCTCAGCTACTATCCAACCCTGAACCTGTTTTCTTACTGAACCAATCTGGATGTGTCATATGCCATCTAAAAGCTCATCTCAATAACAGAGTTATAATCGGTGCTTGTATTTGAACATTTTGCCAATTTGAGCACTAATTTTCTCTGAGAACTTGCCTTGACTAAGAGAGCACCAATTATGATAGGTTTAAGTTTCATGGATAATTGGTGTTTAAGATTTATATAGGCAAAAAAGTCTGTATGTAACTGATAGGAGGAAGATTTTATATCCACACTGCGGTTATTCTGTAAGGGGACCAGAATTTCTAGGTTGTCGACTTTTTGTTGGTTATTTGCATTCCTCCTGTGCTTTGGCCAACAGTCAAATCTGATTCTCTTTTAATGCTGCTACTGTTAGGATTTTTTATTACATTGAAAAAAAAAAGAAATTCAGTGTTGCAGATGGCAACATTGAAAGGTAGGACGTGAGGGGAATGAGCAAGCATGGTTTTCTCCACTGGGTTTTGTAGCTGTTTGCTAGACAGCAGAGGTATGTTGAGGCCTAAGAGTTACCTGTTCATTGTCAAATTCTGAAACAAAGTGTGAAAGGACTGACTAAAGACTTCTTCAGCTCCCATCTCTGCCTTTGTCTCCTTGTGGCTTGCTGACTTCTCCCCATCTTCTGCTCTTCTTGTTGGTTTTGGGATCCTCTGCTCTTACCTTTTCCCATCTTCATAGCCAACTTCTCTTACTTCATGTTATTTTCATACCTTCTTATCTTTTCTGTCTTTTCTCCATTCAAAAGGCATGTAGCACATGCAGTGCTGGGGATATTCACTGAAAGTAGGTGACAAATTCTTGTAGATTGCTTCTGAGCATGATGAACTGCTCGCCCCAACCTGTAAGGCTTGGTCAGGTGGAAACTGCAGAACTCGTCAGTTGGCAAACTTGAGGAATTTCAAATGTCCTTTCTGGAATTACTAGGTGTAAGAACTAACAAAACCCATTCCTCTTATTTGTTTTTTTATAATAAGAGGAAAGCAATGTACTTTTTCATTCCCATTATAGCTGAATCTTTTAAAAAAAAGAGACAGCCTGTTCCCCATCAGCCATTTTAATTGATTGGTTTCTATGGAAAATACATAAACCACCAAAAAAAACCAGTTCCTTAAAAAGGAATAATAATTACAGGTGCTTCTGCCTGTGACACTTGACATACCGAAACCTGACTTACTTTAGAATATCATTTCAGACAAAGAAAGAATGGGTAAAATAGGCAGTACTATATTTCTCCCCATCTGTCTGGGCTGATGAGTATTCATCTTTTTAATTGGACAACATTTTAAAAAGACAAAATTTAGCCAATACAATCAGCAAAATTTTCCTCTTCCATTAACTAAGTGTCCAAGAGACAAATGGACAAAGACTGAGGCTTTGCTATTCAAAAGGAGGTTGCAGATTAAATAATGCAATAAATTTAGCCCTGAGTTAAAAGTGAATTTTCCTCTAACATAAAAATCACCTTTCAAAGATGCTGGAAACTTTACAGGATGCAGACTAAAATGATAGGAAATAGCACTTCAGAGCTATGGATGAGATAATGCCAAAGTGGTGTGTATCTATGGAAGTATCCTTTACAGCATCGCTGGATTGACTGCTATGACTGCAGTCATTTAGGTGGAGAGGAGAAACTCCCTGAAATGGCAGTTTGTCTTTAAGTATTTAAAATTTAGTATCAAGTAGCTGTCTTCTAAATAAATGCTGTGGAACACTTGCACAATTATGTAAACTGCTAAACCCCATAGTTCCTGGTTTTTCCAAGATTACTGTTTTTCACAGCAAGACTCTTAACAGTGCATTTCCCATATGTTATCCACTTTATGGAACTGTATGTCTTATTTCACATGTGCCTCGTTATAAATATTCAGTAGTATGTATTTTTAGTTTATGACCAAATATTTCATCACCTGAGAAGGTAGGTAAATACTATTTTTCTCATTTTTATAGCAAAGGCAACTAGGGAACAGACAAGTCAATGCTTTGTGATATGATATATTGGCATTTTGCTTGTGACTAGCAGTCTCCTCAAAACTGAAAGCATGACCTTTTGTGAAATGGCATTCTTCTATTGAACAAATGTGGTTTTAATGTATTTTGTTATAGCTGCTTGCTGTTGTGATTATGTGAAATTGAACTGCCTTTTGCAACAGTGAAAACAGCAGTGGGAACAAAGGGACTGAGCTGATTTTGACTTTATTCTCCTCTGCAAACCTGTGAAAGGATTTTTTTTGTAGCCTGAGCAAATCAGTTGCTGCAAATATTAGATGGCAACTTCCAGTTTTGCTGCAGGGTAGCCTGAAGCCATGAGTTAGTGACATGAGAAATGAGAGAAACTCGAACTGCAGTGTTTCCATTTTTTTCCTTTAAAGTAGAAACATCTAGTCAAGCCAAGCAAATCCTTACTCATTTGCTTGTGATTTTAACTCTAACTACAGACCAGCAGCGGCTGAACAGGTTATGTGAGTTCTTTGTGAAGCCCCTTTATGCAAGGGACAACATCCTCTTTCCCTCAGCTGAGAAAACGGCAGGTCAAATTTCTGCCTATACCAAAGCCCCACTTCCCAGTACTCCTGCAGCAAGCACAGTGTCAGCAATTGTAATTCCTGACATTTCTAACTTGGAGGAGGGGAGTGAGAAGGGTAGAGAAAATCTATGTATTTTGGAAAGAAATAGCAGATATGTTCATCACTGAGAAGGTATCAGCAAGGGGGCACAGACAAGGAAATAATTGTAGTTTATCTCTTAAAACAATAATATATTCAAGGTCTGGTACATAAAGAAAACCTTCCAGATTTAATCAGTGTGCAGCTGACAGTGTGAAGGTAGGAAAACTAACTTCTCCATTGGGAACAGCACTATGTACAGTGAGACATGACAGTTACGAGCTGGAACTACCACCTTCATCTCTGAACACGTCTGTGTTTTAGACTATTTTGCTGCTGCTCACTTTGATAGATATAGCTAAATACATAGGGAGATCTCAGAAGAGTATCACCATAGCCTTATCACTAGCCTTGCTTGAATCCATGGAGGGAGAAGCTGCTGAGAATGTACATGACCTCTTCATTACAAAGAACTGTGAGATGTTAATAATTGAGATGTTTGTTATTCCTTCTTACGTAAAAGGACTATACCAGGAAAAATACATTAACAAACACTGGGAGGATAAGGACTGTCATTAGTAACTTCTGGATTAAAAAACTGAGGTAATCATTCTCTTAGTATATGCGGAGGAAAACTGAAAGCGAGACGGACCCAGCAGGGGCTCCCCAAGGTGTTTATGACTTCAGATCCACTTAGGACATAGCCTGGGTTGGTGGTTCCTGGGCCTGCTTATGAGGATGTGTCTCCAGAATGTGCCTGGCTTTGACAGACCCTTTCTCTTCCTTTTCCAGAATAACTCACAGCCCATCCGGGGAGCATGCAGTCATAACTGACCTCTGCATAGCGAGGCAACTGCCAGCATTTCCTACAACAAGCAACCGTGTGATGGTTGGATACAGTTTGGCAGCTTTGTGTGGCTGACTCACGGTGGATCTGGGCCTGAGGTTTTCTTTTGATTTGTTGCCTTCTTATGTCTGCATCTAAATTGAACATTGAGGAAGGAATAAGGAAGGAGGATGGTGTTGTGGTTAAACATATTCAAGCGGAACCAGGAACTATCTCTTGCTTCACCACATTTATAACAAAGGACAAATAATTTAAGGTTTCTGGGTGTCAGGGTTTTCCCATTGATGAGGATGAAGATGAAAGCCCTCTGTGGGTGACTGAAAGACTTGAATGCTTTGATTCCCAGCAGAAAAAGCTAGAGAAAATTAAAAAAAAAAGGATTTCCAAAATGATAGTAGCAATAACTAGCAGATAATTATTCTGTTACAGGCGCCTCTCCTCTCTGTCAGAACATTTGTGGTCCCCAGTGAGGAAGAGGATGCCCTGCACTGTCCATCTCACAGCCAGTTTGCCACAGCTGGTCTACTGCATGGAGAAGCAAGCAGGCGCTGATTTATGCGCCAGCGAGATCTGAGTCAGAAAGCAGTATACGCATAAAAGTTCTTACCTTGCTCTTTAGGTGTATCTGAACAGTTTATCCTGTCATACCCTTGAGAACAGTGCAAACAAGAGCAAAGCAAGAGTCCATCTCCCGTTTCCTCTGACTACTTCAGCAGGCTTTATAGCACTAACGGTGAATAGCAGAGAAATGGCATACTTATTCATTCTGATTTCACCTGCTCTAATGGGAAGTAATTCCCCTGAAGGCAATGGTATTGCAGTGGTGTAAGAGCTGTATCAATTTCTGTGCCCTCAGGCTGATGAGAAAAATAATGTATGACCATACCACAGCCTCAGGGCAGGGAAACATTCTGTAAATGATCTAAAAGCAACCTATTTAGCAGAGGAGCATTTAAAAAGTAGGAGCCTATGGAAGGTTTGCTGCTTGGCCAGTGTACAGAGCTCTCCCCAGTATTTTACCTTCCCACCTCAGCAAGAAGAGCTTTAGCTCTTCTAAAAGCAAGCCTGCTTCACCAGCCATCACTGAGGGCCCAAAATACCCCACAACAAGGCAAAAATGTTCAATCCCCATAAAAGATGGATGTGCGGGAGAGGTAGCTGGGAAATGTGAGCAGCTGTCTTTCTGGCTACTCCAGTTTCATGCCAGTGTGGGAAGGCAGACCAAAAGTGGGAGGAAAAAGAGGAAGAAGGTTGAGGAACTGAGGAACAAAACCAATTGCTGTGACAGAGGGTGATTCCCTCATACAGTAAACTCACGAGGTCCAGCTGTGGCCCATGAACTTCCCCTCCCTGCAGCCACAGCCCCACATGGTGACCTTCCACCATGACACTCCTGCTCTGCAGCACCAGCTCTGGTGGCCCAGCAGCTGGAGGTGATTGAGCAATGGGTAGGGAACCAAAATGAGGGTAGATGGAAGCTGAGAAACCAAAGAATCGTTCAATAACTTGGGGCTATGTGATAAGGATGAAATGGGGAAGATAATTTTTTGCTTTCTTGGCTTCAAGAATGTGGTGTGTGTCATTATTCCTTACAAAAAAAGGGATTTGATCCAGCTTCCCCAGGGAGACATGGCTGTGGCTATTCAGAGGAACTGAAGAAGCCACAGTTCACTAGGAGCAACCAGGATGATGCTTGTGTCAGGCAAGTGATGAAGCACAGGGTGGGCAGTGGGGGAAAGCAGTAAGGAGACCATGAAGAAAGGTTTGCAGCACATACAGAACAGCCAGGTGATCAGACTCAGTCAGCATGGGCTTATGAAAGACACGAACTGCTTGACTAACCTTATGTCCTTGACAAGGTGACCTGCTTAGTGGGTGAGGGAAAGGCTGTGGGTGTTCTCTTACCTAGAGCACAAGTCTGATGAGGAATGGCTGAGGGAACTGGGGTTGTTTAGTCTGGAGAAAATAGGCTGAGGGGAGAACTTACCACTCTCTCTAACTATCTGGAAGGAGGTTATAGTGAGGTGACGGTTAGTCTCTTCTCTCAGATAGGAAGCGACAGGACAAGAGGAAATGACCTCAAGTTGTGCCAGGGGAGGTTTAGTTTGGATGTTAGGAAAATTTATTCATGTAAAGATTTGTCAAGCACCGGAACAGGCTGGCCGGTGAAGTGTTTGAGTCACCAACCTTGGGGGTATTTAAAAGACATGTAGATATGGCACTTAGGGACATGGTTTAGTGGTGGACTTGGCAGTGGTAGGTTAGCGCTTGGACTGGAGGATTTTAAGGGTCTTTTCCAGCCTAAAGTATTCTAGGATTCTTCTATGCTGGCTGTGCTTTAGTGCAGTAGGGTCTGTTTTGGTTCTGAAGGGGTGGGAGGTTTGAGAGAGTAAAAAAAAAAGAAGGCAGAGTTCACATATCCCTTTGTTTGCAGCTGGTCACTATTTTTATTTCTATTGAAGAGGATTTGAGTACATTCCACAGCCAACTGACAGCTGATTAGTTAAAGGTCATTATATTAATGCAACTTTGACTGTAGGAAGTCTTAAATCAGCTTTAACTTTACAGGGGCATATTAACCGCAGTGATTTTTAGTTTTATTTTATATATGTATCACTACAAGCATGCCCTCAGAGAAGGTTCCAGCAGTTTTACTGCAGTGGCTGAAACCTTTATGAAGGAAAACTCTGTGTTGGTCGGTTCCACACCCCACTCAGGAAAGTCCCTTTTAACTTCTTAAGCCCAGTGAGACTCACCCAGTAAATGACAGTAAGAAACAAGTTATTCTGAGTGGTGGCTGTGGGAGGAAGGGACAGCTTGCTCCAAGGAGCTGCGTATGGAAGTTCTTCATTGGAAAATCACTGGGAAAAATACCAGTGCTGGGCTGAGAAAGCATGACTGGGAGTTGGGGGAAGCATTTTTACGGTGTTGAGGAAATAAGGGGAGCAAGCCCGGAGAAGGGGTTTGTCTGTGGGATGGTGGTGATGGTGGATATTTAAGCACCAACATCACCAGTCCAAAATATCTCAGTTACTAAAAGCTGACTACAACTTAATTATTTGCTTTTTCCAGCAAGGGAAATATTATGTCTTGTGGGAAGTCATGAGGATGACATATCCAAGAACATTGCATATTTGATCACTAATACTATAAAGTAAACATCTTTTAAATATTTCCAGCAACATCTGTCCTAGTTTAGCTACTGGTTCATGTTGCATTCCTTTATGGGGTAATATGCCAGAGAGCAGAGCGTGTGTCACTGCCACACAGAAGAATTAAACGTGTGGGATTTTTCCAGTTGGTTGAAGCTGAATTCCCTTCCACCTTTAAAAGACGCTTTCTTCTCCTCATTTTCCACTATTACACAATCCTCAATCTCCAAAAGTTTCAGTGCTTGACTATGATCTTATATATTTAACATTTGGATTGCATAAAAAGGGAGCACAGCGAGATAGTGATTTCACTCATTGCGGGAAACATCCAGAAAAAGGAGCTGCACCAGTTTAATAGGAATACAAGCTTAATTTTCTGGGAAAAAAAAAATAGGTGTTAGCATTTTGAAGGAAAATGTTTCCTTTTTACTGGCAGGCACTGCCTTCCTGGTAGATTTACCGTTTGTGCCAAAAGACTATATTTTTGCAGCAGAATTTACAATACATCCTGTACAGTACTACATTTTCTGAGCAAAAGTGTAGGTACATATTACAACTTAAATAATTTTTTTTTTTGGGGGGGGGGGTAAACAGCCTTTCTGTCAGTGAAAAGACAACTTTTTGTTAGGATAAGAAAAACAGAAAAACTTCTTCTGTTACTAAAGCAGTAAAATTCCAGTAATTTAAAGAAATTCTGGATGTGAAGTCTCTGTGACTTTAATTACGCACTAAAGTCTTTGGAGGCCAGGAATTACAGACAGCTATTGGTCCTTGAACTGCCTCTGAAAAAGTTAAAGTTTTTTCTTCCAGTATACAAAGTGACTGAGAAAAAGCATACCAAAGAAATGCAGTTACCTCATAGGTCTATCAGTGCTATGAAGAAACCGAGGTGTGTCAACCAGTTTCCTTACAGGGATGTCTGCCTCTCTCGTATTATCCTGGGAATGTCACTGATCCACTGAAGATGTGGAGAAGGAGAAAAGTTGGGAGGGAGAGGAAAAACCCCAAATTTTGCAATAAGGCAGATGTCCTGACATAAGATGAGGCCAGTCTGTTTTACTGAGATGGTACCAGATCCGTCACTCCTGTGGCAGCAGTGCTCCTTGTCCGTGCAGTGGTAAATCCTTCCACTTGTCAATCCATGGGTCAGAAAAGAGTTGTTCACATTTAGAGCATTGGTGAGCATTTTGGCTCACTCACCCAATCAAGAGAGAAACGAGAGGACAGCTGTATGAGGCCGACTTTCCCTGTGGGGTGGTCTACCCCCGGATGAGGCTGGCTTGCCTGCTGATGCTCCTATGTTGATTGTCAGTACTATCTGTGTAAATCCCCTCACTTCTCATTGCCTCATTTAAACCAGTAACCTGGCTTTGGACTGCTGCTATTGCAACATGTGTTGGACTCTGCTTTTGGCTGCAGAAGTGAGACAAAGCATAGTTGGCAGTGGGACTGAAAGAGCAAATACACCTTTCTTTCCTTCTTTCTTTCCTTTTTTTTTCTTTTTCTTTGTTTTTTTTTTCTTAATTTTTATTTTTTTAAGGTTAGATGTGAACTCTGCAAATCAGAAATAACAAGACTGACCTAAAGATACAGAGTTAGTTTCCATAGCAATGAGACCTATGAGTTCTCAAAATATTCAAGTCTCTATTAGGCTAGAAGCAGATAAAAATAATTTGCTTACATAAGGGCATGTCAGATCTCATCCAGCAAAGCGCTCAGTTTTAAGCACATGACTATCAATATAATGGATCTCCATATGTACCTGACTCTTTTGCTTGCCTGGAAAAGAAATACTTTTGTTGAAAAGTGCCTTTATGTCTGTAGCTGACTCTCTTTCAAACCTGACCCTCCTGCCCAGGATCTTTGTGCTTTCTACTGTTAAGCTACCTTTAACGCATACTCTGGGTTTTTCCATGGGACAGATTGGTTCCTCTCCACTGAGAACAGGCAGAATGGGGCACTGATCTTTCCTCCAGCCTCAGCTTTAGCTCAGCTGGGGGGCACCTTGAACCCTCCACCTCGTGATTTGGGTGAGATCAGATACACTTGTAAAGAGGAAGGAGGACACTCTGAAAGTATGTGTACTAATAGGTACGTACTCACAGGAAAAGTCCTTGTCCCTGCCCCTGCTGTCTCTTCAGCAAGGTCTAGGTGGGGTTATGAAGTCATGACTGATCTTGTTCTGCATTTCCTAACCGCAGACCCTGCAGCGCCTGAACCAGGACAGCATGAAGGGAATGGAAAGTCTCTGCCACCACACCACACGGAGTACACCGCTGTGGTAGTGCACCAAGGAGGTACGTCTGGCCACTGTGTAGCTGCCCCCATACTGCTGTTAAATAATCGAATGTAAGCTGGATGGGGCTCATCCAGAATAACATTGCAAGGGCAGAACCACAAATTCAAAATACTTACATTTTCCGTTGTTTTGCTGTAAAAAGTCTTAAGAAGCCACCAGTGAACATGCTTGAGTCTAGTCTTTTGTAACCAGCGGTACTAAATCATATAATAGCCTGTGAAACTGACCTCTGAGAACACCGTGTTCTATTAGAAAAAATCTGAAATATGTTCTTTGTACTCATGAGCTGCACCAGAGTTATTTAGCTTAGAAAGGCTTTTCACAAATTAGCACTGATTATAGGACTGAAGAGAATCGGGACTGAAAGGTATGGTAGAGAAAGCAAAAAGCCTTGAGTGAAAACTAATCCCCTGAATATTTCAGTTTCTAAAAAAAAAAAAGTGTTAATGGCTTAAAGAATCTCAGCATATTAGGAAGAACTAATTTAATTTTCTAATAGTGCAAGCTTTTGTGAGACACTCCATTAGCTAATTGAATGCATTTCATTTACTTGGTTACAACTTGGGTGAATGTTTTCCTACCCCCATCTTCCTATGGTGAAAAGAAAATAAAACAGTCCCCAACAGCAAATTGCTGCTTCTTTGTTCAACAATCAATTTAAATTTAAACTAGGATTAGTTTCCAAGCACTTAATAAGGTGCATGTTTTATGGATGCTTTACAGAAATGACAAAGCTGTAGCGCTGCCTGATGGTGCTGGCTGCCTTCCAGCGATGGACTGAGGACACCACGGGATCACAGGTTTTGTGAAAGGAATTCTTTATGTTGTAACTTGTCACCAGGCTACAGAAGTCTCAACAACACACTGCTGCAATAACCAAAATAAGCACTAAGCTGATAATGACTTCTGACTCCCGGCACACTAGGAAGCATACCCGTGCCGTAGTTTAGAGTGCGACTGTAGTTTTTGAAGACCAGCTGGCCCATCTGTTCCCTGTACTGTTGCTACTACCAACACTGTAGAGTTCAGCCTGGAGGAGCTCCTCAGGCTTTTCATGGGTCTATTGCACTCAGTTGAGCCCTCAGCAGCTGCAACAGCACTTCTGCTGCTCCAGGCTGTACAAACAGGCAAAAGGAAAGAAAGAAGCTACCAAATAAGCTGTGAGAGCTCCTTGAACTACGGGGTGCTGTGCAGGGAAGCAGTGTCTAAAGAGCAGCAGCTCCTGTTTGCAGTGCATGGAGGTGAGAGCAAAAGGACGGGAGGAAGCAGCTGAGCAGAGCTGTGTCCTTGTCTGCATGGCCTTGCCCTCCTGCAGCACATCTGAGGCAATGCAGGGATGTGGTTACATCTGCTAAGCATGGGCCGGAGACAGACCTGGGAGCAGGTGGGCATGTTTGGATACCCACTGTGACTGTGAATGCAATTCAGTCATCACCTGCTGCTTCCCAGGCGAGTTCTAGGGAATTTAGGCATTTCCATTTTCCAGGGGAGGTCATTATATATACTCATTAATATACTTTATTTCCTAGTGGCTGTTCCTGGGAGAAGGGGAGGAGGTACAACAAAACTCCTTGGATGGTCTTTCTCCATAAATGCCCTTAACCCTTTCCACTGCTTTCTCTTTTACCTGTGTTTCCATAATGAATGCCTATGTAGTCAGAGCTCCTGGTTGTCGTGAACCTCTTCATGTCTCATATTGCTGGTATGGTCCTTTTCACATATACAGTTTTGCTGGAAGAGCTCTATCAGTCTCATAAGGGCTTTTTCTACTGTCACTCTCCAACTTCTGTAACACATTCCGAGCTGAAGATGATTATTGGTAATTGTTGCTTTATAAACCAAAAATTTCTTTCAAGATACATTAATCAAAATAACTGAGAAAATTCTCACTGAAAACTAAATGGGGTTCTGTGAAACAGGGCTCTCTTCAAAGGGGATTAAATATTCCCTAGAGAAGTCTTTTAGCTGCTTGAAAAGCATTGAAGTTTAACTCTGGAGTACTTCTACTGATTTATGACAAAATAACAGCTAAATATTCTATTCTCAATGGTTTTCTGCAGCAGTGAGTGCCAGCAGTGGGTGCCATTCATTAGGTCTTTAACAGGCTTTTATTAGATCTGTTGTGCCAATAATTTCCCTATTCCAGGAATCCTCAGAGAACATCCTCATAGGGCACTGATTAAAACAAGTTAGAAGAATTAGTAAGTAAGTGTTTAGCATGGACTTAGACACCAATGTGTTGCTTCATCTTAAGCAGCCTATTGAATTGGTCCTCTCTGTTAAAGAGAAACAGAAACAAACCATGGTACAAGGTTAACCTTAAGGCATATGTGCGACTCTCAAATAGTACTGGGAAGGAAGAGTAGGTTTCTTTCCACCCAGAAGATTTAGGTGGAGATACAACACTGAATCCAGAAAATGTGAAAAATAATAATCTCTACTTGCATCCACATCATGCAAGGGTTGCAGAGACAGTAGGCTCGGCAGCTCTTTTACTCCTTTAAAATTATCTAAGGAGGTAATAAAATGCCACTTACAGAAATACTGTCTTGCAGATGTTT
This sequence comes from Pezoporus wallicus, assembly GCF_028554395.1. Classification (NCBI taxonomy): domain Eukaryota; kingdom Metazoa; phylum Chordata; class Aves; order Psittaciformes; family Psittacidae; genus Pezoporus; species Pezoporus wallicus. The sequence continues at coordinate 3,774,378 of NW_026640488.1, forward strand.
CAAGCAGAGGAAGAGTTGTTGGAAGGTGAGTTTATTTACAACGCATCTAAAGGTCACAGATGGAAAAGAGAAAAAGGATAAACCCGAAGTCCGTGACAGACTGCAATTCTGAGATCATGTGACACGAATGCAGCCAGGATAGCAAATATCACTGTAAATAAATCAAGATTCAGCCTTCAGTAGTAGGCTGGTTTTCAATCTTAACTTGCCTCAGTGAGATAACCACGTATATTACATTTGTCTTGGGGAGAGAAGCAACGGCGTGGCGTATGTTTGTCAGCAACACCTACACCCTGAGTGCTCTGCAGGCAAGACTTGGACCATATGTTGGGAAAGATATTGATACAAATAGCTGAACCAGAGCTCCTCCGAGGATCAGCAAAATAGAGCAGCTTAATTGGCCTCCCCAGTTTCTTTGTTGCTTCATCCTATTTGCTCAATGCAATTGTCCAGGTCCTGTGCAATCGAAAAGCAAAAATATCAGACAGATTAAGTGGTGAGTGTTGCTTAGGCAATGTCTTTGTCCTTAGCCTATAGAATATCCAAGTAGTGCTGCAGTAGCTCATGATTTGTCTGAGCTATACTTGGATTGGTTCAAAGCCGGACAAAGGCTTTGAACTGGCCCCTGTCCTCCAGTTTGCCTCCTCACTCACAGCTGTCCTTCTCTTCAACATCGCTGTTCTGTTCCCCATTCTCTTTGTCTTCCTTAGGACTGTACTAAACCAACTGTGTCTGTCTTGTGGCCTCCTTCAACTGCTGAAGAATTTAAGACATGAACTTGAAAAAATAAGCATCCTCATTCCCAGCCAAGGGCTGAAAAGGGCATTTTACATCCTAACCTGTGCTTCAGTTGCAGTATTAGTAAGTCTGAGCACTGGGGAACAACTGCTCCAAGGGAAAAATGGATTTCTCTCATGTGGGTGTCACAGCCCAGTTAGTCAGAGGCATTATGAGGAGGCCCCTAGGTAGAGATCAGTGCTTGGATTCAGACGCATGGGTTTACCCTTTTTTCTTAGATAGAGAAGGTCTTGCCAGCATTCTTGTGGCTGTCACAGCACAGAAGGGGACACAGACACTCCTTCTTGCCCTGGGCACTGCAGGCTGGGCTGGGGCAGGTTGCAGGTGGCTCCCCCCCAGCAGCCCCCTGAGCTGTCTCTGCCGACATCCTTGGGGACAGCCCGCATGGGGACATCCATCACAGCAGTCACCAAGAGTTATGTTTTGTGTTTGGTTTTTGTCCTGATAAGGCATGTTGAGAGATCAGGGAGCACATAGCAGCTCTGTTTCTCAGAGATGTCAGAGGAGATAAACTGAAGTTCTGTGGTTTTTCTGTGGTTTTCTCTGGCAGACATGAGCAATTCAGTGTACGAGCTCTAGCAAAAGCAGCAGTAGCAAATTGCTCCTAAAAACGTTAATTGGGTTTGACTCCGCTGTACCGTTTGCACAGAAGGGAGATGATTCCTGCTTTGGAGAGTTTTAAGCTCCCAGGTCACTTTTGCAGTGTATTGTCGCTAGTACAGCTCGAGAAACAGAACTCCCCCTCTGCAGCAGCTGTATGTATTCAGGCTCCATTTTACAGACTCAAGTGAATCCATATTGCCTTCAGGGTCAAAAGCACAAGTCCCTGACACCACTTACACTGTGCTTGCTCTTCCTTGTGTGGACAGGCAGCCTGGCTATTTCTAGAGAGTGCAAGCAACATCAAGGTCTGAGTGATTTAGGGCAAGCACGAGGTCAAAGCCAACATGACTGAGCAATTAGATAATCAGTTTCTCAAATCAGTGGCTATTAAGCATATGCAGCTCAGACATCATGGTGATTGGCACGTAGCAGTGTTGATGTTGAGGTTCTATTAGCTGAGCCAGCAGCAACTTGCTCCAAATACAGGCAGTCTTTGGGAAGAGCAGATGATCCGTCTTCAGTCCCTCTGCTGCTGCATGGTCATTAGGGGTGGCAGGGTGGTGGATTTTCCTCTGGGTTGGATTTGGACCACAGGTTACAGGGCAAAGGTTTCTGTGTTAGGAGAGGGCTTATCACTGCAGAAGCACTCAGATTGCTATCATTTGATAATAAGTTAATCAAATTGGTATTTTAAGGGGTTTTGTTTTTATGGCCTAGCTGTCATTGAAACAAGTGCAATTAAGAAAGAATAGCCTAGAGTAAAAGCCAGAAAAAAGAGGCAAAACTGTTCTGATGACTAACTCAGGAAATGCTGCTCCTTGGGTCTAGTGTGGGGTTTGTCAGGAGTAAGGCTGGGGAAGCCAACTGCGCTTACACACAGCAAGCCAAACTCCACTCACATGTTGCTGACCAGCAGAGGTGTCCCACAGTGAACAACCTGCTCAGGCTCAAATGCGTTCAGTCCAGAGACATGAACTTTGTGTTGAAGTCCCTTTTTGTACTAAAATAAAGTATGGCCTTTGCTGTCATATATGATTTTCCTTGCTCTTAGTAAGCACTTATGCAGATCTATGAATGTGCATGGCACTTCACTAATCAGGGAAATTGCTTCCCTGCAGTGATTGCTCAACAGGGAGTGGGGGCAAGGTCTTCTTGTGGTAAGATTGCATAGCACGAAAGGCAGCTAGCTTCAGAGTTTCAGCCCTTCTGCATTGCATTGATTTTCACTCTTTAGCTATTGCAAAATAGGGTTGGGTAGTTATTTTTGCAATTAGTTTATTTACTGGAAAGCAGCTAACTGTATTTATGAATTTGAGCTCAATTTTGCAAAACTTTCTATTGGAGAAAAAAAGAAAAATGTTATAAAACCAGTTTGTTTGTTTGTTTGTTTGTTTGTTTTTATTATTTTGAAGGAAAAATAAATGGTTTGGGTTTTCCAATCCTAGAAAAATATTTTTGTTTTGGTTTACCCAAAATATTTTTCTTTCCTGCGTTTTCAAGTTCATTGGCCAAATGCAAAGAACAGATTCTTTCATCCTTTTCTGTGGAGACAAAGAGTGTCTGTTCTGTCTGTCTGTCATTTTAACTAAGGAATCTTCAAACTGATTGTTGTCTTTCTTCTATCTGAAGGGTTACTGTATTCTTTTCCAAGAAAAATTCATCATACTACAAAATAGTATTTATGTCTCCACCAAGGCATTATTTAAAACCTCATCTAGAGAAATCATCCTCAAGAAATCAAAAGCATTTGTCTCTAGAGAGAGTGCGTTTTTTTGGTGCAATCAAGGAGACATAAATAAGGGTTGCGAAGTGTCATCTCTATGGTGACAGCATTAAGGCCCTTTTTCAGCGTGCAATGTGCTTTCACTTTCAGAAATTTGGGGGTGTTAACGGTGGCAGAAACACTGTGAGTTAAGGATCACCACTTTGTACAATGTGTTTGAAAGCATTATTCTAATAAATCTGGATGTCTTAAACACGCTTGGTTAGACTATCTCAACAGTGTATTTATGGTGTAAAAGAGAGTAAATAAAAGCACTGTATTTTATTTAGCCTATAACTTGTTAAAATCGTATGATAAATTATGAGCTAAAAGCTTTATTTTTCTAATAAATTGTTCTAAAAGCTATTCAGTTTAATTTCATGAAGCAGCTTAAATTGCTTTTATTTTAATCTGTGTTGAGAGCAATACCTGCAGATCAGAAATGGGAACAGTGGAATTATTTGTTGATGCTTAGATGTTTAAGAGAGAGACTTGGAATCCATGTCTGCTATTGATTTCACATGAAGAAAATGGTTCAGATCCATTTTAGTACCAGAAATAGCTTACTTAGAAATACAAAGTAGACCATTAAATCTGTAGACTGTAAAAAAGAAACCCCATTGGATACTGAACGTTCATTCTATATCAGAGAGTTCATTTATGACTAGATAGCTCATCATGGAAAGAAACCTGTTGTATTATGCTAAATTTAACTGCCCTTTGCCACACAGGGGACCAGGGGCAAGGCAGGAGAACCTCTGGTCACCTACAAAGCGCTCAGCTTTTGCTGGCAGGAGCTGCAGAACATGCCAGGTGGTGATAGCACATTTTACACAGCAGCTGCTTCTGCAATTGACAGAGACCTAACATCTTGTTAGGTTTGGAGTATGCGTTGGCACATTTCAGTGCCCCTGGGATTTTTGTATCTGCTCACATTGGACAAGTCTTTCCCAAATGACTGCTGCTTCCTATGAACACACAGCTCTGCGCAAATGCACTGAAGTGCCCCTTAGTACTGCACATTGGTGCTTTTTTGTTAAGAGGGAAACGAATTCAGGTGCACGTCGTGAAATTCAAAGAAGCAGTATTGCAAATCTAGTGTATAGGTATAACACGCACCCCCTTATACATGGAGGTTATCTATATGTGTAATATGTATGCACAACCTTATTTGTGTTTTCACAAGTTTGGACTTATACCAGATTTGTTTCTGCAGAAGAGGGTTTTTTTGAGTAATGGCAGGAGATGTTGGTCAATACAATTCTTTCCAGGACCACATTCTATTCAGATTTTGCAGAGAAATGATCTATGAAGATTCAGAGTTTGACCTAGAAAGGTGGTGTATATTGGGAAAGAGAAAGCATGTCCTCAGGGGTCAAATGAGGCTTGCAGAGTGTCTGAATGTTACTGACTTTTATCTTCCTGCATCACATTGTCACAAAGGATCAGCTGCCAGAAACTAAAGATTTATAAGTTTTGTACCAGATATCAGTTCCTTTCAGATAGATCTGATACAGTTAGGCTTCTTATTTTCCAAGGGCTAGTTAACTCAGACAAGGAGCTCCATCCACTAATTACACTTCCACCTGCAACTACTTTCTTACTGTGAAACTGAATATATTCCTTTGCTTGTGAATAGTGATCAGTAGGGGAAAACAAACAGTTCTTTCTTTTCCTCTTCTCCGCATCCAGGAGGGAGGATCAAATAGGAAGGTTTATCCCTCTGTCTTGCTTTTCTCACCCCTGGAGAAGAGGGAAATAGCATATTGTGTATTTGGGAAGAGAACACCAGATCCCCAGGACCAAAAAGGGCAACTGCTCGGAGCTGATAACCCAGGGGCTGGTCTTTTCTTCTTGAGGGGACTCCCAGTTAGCTGCAGATTAGAGGTAGCCCTACAACTTTTCCTCAAAAAGCACAAAAGGCCCCTTAAGCTCAAAAGCTGGCTTCACATGAGCAGATATTAAGTCAAATTTTATAACTGCAGAAAATTGGGCCTGAATCCAGACCCTCGAAGGTCTGCACACACACACCTAACCCTGCTCACTTGGGCCATGAGGCATGGCTCCTCTCTTCTAAGTTCACTCCCGCTCCAATAACCTTTCACCAGCTTCCTAGGTTACAGCAAATGTTGTGCACTGTCTTTTAGCTCCCTCAAGTTAATTTTCTTCCCTTCAGGAGCCTGTGCATCTGCTATTCCCAGCATTTTTCTAATCCCAATTATGCCACAGCTTTCCAGTTCCCAAGAGTTCTCGTTTTTTCTAGCTGTCTTGCTCTGTCCTTGGGAAGCTTCCTCCCAGCCAAACAGGCTCATTTGCTCCCAGGAGGGACCAATCTCCCTTCCCCTTAGTGTGTCCACTTGATGAGTTACATCTATTTTCAACATGGTGTATAACAGACAAAACCCAGGAGTAATTTACATACTTTCTCTATTTTTGGTGGTTTAAGAAGGGTGTACTTGGACAGATATACAGCATTCAATGTAGACACACTGCAGCACACCACAAGAGCACCTTCACTATTGAAAAATCTTATTTTAGGAAAAAAACAGATTGTAGTATTTTTTCATAGAACCCTAAAAAAATCAACACCCTTGTCTATTTGGGGCTTCCTAAAACTACTATGCAATAAACATAGCAATGTTAAATATACCTATATCATCACATGTGAATTTGCATTTGTATGTATAAGAAAAATGTGACGTATATCAAATCTACATATATAAATATAAACTGTATCATGAATCCAGCCCTATGACTTTTTATTATAATGTAATGCAAATACAAATTCAGCAGTAAGTGATGTGTAAGTAAGAGGTTCAAAATGAGGCCTTAGAACAAGTGGAAAGAGGGGCAAATTCAAATGTCTGAAGCTTGTTACCTACTTCTGCACCCATGCATTGCATGAGACTAAGAAACATGAAGGTTTACAGAATTTCAGTGAGTCTTAAAGCATTTGTGAGTGCATAAACCTTGCTGGGTTCTGGTCACACAGAGGCTGCCAACCTGATGCTTTGGGTCTTTCTGCAGCATGTGGGAATTGGGCAGGAGGCTTGATGGCTTTGATCGCTTGATGGCTTTGATCACTTGATGGCTCATGTCACGTTAGGCCTCACTCCCTCAAACAGCTCCTCCAGCATCTCTGTCTACTCCTAATCATGTGGGAAAATCCAGCCCACAGCCACTCAGTTCTTAAAAGGCAGCTGTTGTATTATGTATCATGGTCAGGTTTCCCTGCCCATGTCAGGGGGGTTGGAACTAAATGATCTTAAGGTCCTTTCCACCCCTAACTATTCCATGATTCTATGTTAAGGTAAGCTCCTTTAGTCACGTTATTTTTCAGGCAGCTTCATCCACCTGAGAGCCTGACTTCTGGCAAAATACTAAACAAATATTTCTTGAAACTTCTCTAACCTGGGCTGATGTTTTTTATCATAGTCTTTAATCTAACATCTGTATTCTCTTGTTCCTTCCTTAGTCCATGATTAATCTGGAGCCTAATGATAACTGAGAATGAAAGTGCAAAGCAGAGCACAACTGTCTTCTGCCTTCTGCAACTCAGGTAATTTCATATATGAAATCTTCCTCACCTTAATCTGCACTCCACTCGGGAGATGTTTCCTGGTGAAATGGCTGAGCTCTCTCACACTCCACCTTATTTCACCAGGGAAGTGAGGTCTGCGAGGTGATACGTATGAAGGACGGGGGTCTGGGTGCCACAAGTAGTGATCATCATAGGTAACCCCTACCTCTGCCGCTCCTGTGTAGGGAGTACGTTCAGGCTTCCTTGTTCTATAACCATGTATAGCATCTGGGCCTTATAGACAGAAAAGACAGAAACTCATTATTTAAATTATTTTTGCTACTGACCTATTTTAGTGCTCTTTATTTCCTTTTACCTTACTTATAATGCAACAATTTTATATAGCTGTTCCACTTTGCAAGAACATTGTACTTGTTCTGCCTTTTGTTGGAGTGTGTCTCCCGGAGTTGGATTTTTTCATGGAAATGTTCCTTTTTCCTGCTCTGAAAATCTGGCTATTGAATAAGCAGCATGACATGAATCAAAATTAGCCACCTTCTTCTGGTAGAAAGCAATCTCTTTATTTTTGATTGGGTGCCTACCTGTTAAAATGGTGCTTTCAGTTTTGTTTATATAAACGTGTTCAAGAAATGAACACATATTAACCAAAGACATGAATTTAAAGTGGCTTTGATTTACTAATTTAAGTCAATATAGGTATTCTAATCCAGAATTAAAATTTCTCTCATACATTTTACTTGATTTCAATGTCAAATTAAAATATTGTTGAATGCAGAGTCACTTGAAATAACAGTCTAGTGATTTTGAGAGACTTTTCAGGTCATTCAGACCTGAATGTGTCTAGAAGAAATTTTAGTACAGAATTACACAAGGGTCTGGGTTTACGGGATAAGACACTGTTCCAGCTGATCAGGTACACACCCCGAAGGCACAGTGCAAGAACAGCAAAGTGAAGCCATACTCCCTATTGCTGGTCTACTGAGCCTTCAGGTAGGACATCTGGCTGGAAAGCCTTGCAGCTCCCATCCAGCCTAGGCACCTGAGTTTTCGTTGGTTGAAGTGCAAGATGGTGGAAGGTGGAAGCTAAGGCACAGAGCTAATCTCAGTTTCACTCACGCTGAGGTTCACCAGTAGGCTCCACACTGCTGTTTCACAGTCAGTAAACCACAGGCAATGGTGTTCTCTGCAAGGAGCCCTGTGCTGCTGTGGTCTGTATGGACCATATGTAAATAAGTAAATCAAGTCTTCAGAAAACTGCCTTAGCAACACAGACAGCTGGAAGCTTAAACCTGAGGGCTCGTAATTGCAAGCTGTGTCTCTCATCTGTGCAGACAGGGCAAGAGTGTTATGAGAACTCATGAATCACCAAAGTCTCTGTAGCATCAATTTACAGCTTGAGATTAGTATTGATATTTTTACTGCCAAAACTGAGAGTTGTTAGAGCTTGACAGCATATGAAGTCAGATTTTGCCTTAATGGTTATTCCAAAGCACTTGGATAATAGCTTCAAAAATGATATCCCAAATTTAGTATGACTAAATTGTTAAGATCACAGTTGCCTGAGATGGACAGTCTTGTTACCATTTCTGTCATCACCCCTGTAACTGGGAGTTAAGTTGTATGTATTCAGCCATTGAATATCATTTAGCCCAACAAACCCCACACAGGTTTCCAGTGGACCAGGTAATATCTGTGGTCCACATTTGTGGGAAGGAAATTAAAAAAGTAAAACTCTAGAAATATTTCATCATTATAGTGGAAGACAAGTCTTTGGGCATCAACCAGAGTTCCTTCTGCACCAGGCTCAGCCCTAGAGCTTTGTCATGCAGGAACATTATAAAGCATAGGGTGTGTTCAGGCCTCTGGAAAATCCACAAGCCGTATTTTTAGTTAAAAGGACAAACCATTAGAAGTGTGCTGACAAAGTCTCCTACTGGAGCAGCAGCTGATGATGCCAGACAACTTCATTGCTGGTATGGATTTAAATCAATTCTCTGCTGGTCTACTAATATTTATGCTATTACTTTAGCCAGTACAGCTATATTGATCCAGACTGATGAAAAATAAATCATCCTTCAAAATTATCATAGTTATCAGAAAATAAAAACTAAAGTTCCAAACAGGAGGGTGTTTTCACATACAGCAGCTCTTGGAAAATGGTTAAGCAAAACAGGAACAGAAAGGAACTCTGTGAAACACTTGGATTAAATGTTAATCTAACTGAACTTTTAAGTGTAGATGATACTTGACTATTCCTGTTCCTAGGCAAAGGTTTTATTTCCAATCCATTTGTCTTCTCATTATCTATATTAACAGAAAATGGATCATTATGTAAAAATACAATTAAAACAAAGTTGATTCCAGTTCAGTTCAAAGTGAGGTTAACCTCTCAGTAAAGGCTAGTGATTATTTTTTTACTGTATTCCATTAACCCTTTAAAACTGGGTTCAGTCCTATTCAGCATGGGGCTACATTTTAAATGTGGGTAGCCCATGCAATGCTTTCTTTAACATCATATCTGTATTTCCAGTATCCTGTAATCAGCATCTGAGCTCTGAGGAGCAGGTAGTAACTGAGCCTGCTTCTCTGAGTTAATACCTCTTGCACAGTATGGCTCAAAGACCTCTGCATGATGGGGTCCTACTAGTTTATAACATTTTTGATTGTTAATTACAAGTGATGAGGGAAATTTTCCTAAGATTATTTCACTAATCCAGTTTACCACACAGACTCAAGAAAGTCTCATCAGCACAGCTGCAGAAGCAGGGGACTGCACCATAGGTGCAAAAATGTAAAAAGACTCTTAAATCAACTTTGCTGCCAGAGAAAATATGGCTTGGAACTATGTCCTGATTTTTCCGTCGGGTTTATTATTTTTCAGCTCCATATTACGGACTTTCATGTCACTGTTCATTCCCTTTTCCAGAAAAGAATCTTCACTAATTACATGTATTATTGTTCTGTCTGGGCTCCAGAAGAAACAATGTATTTGAATAATCAGTAAAAATTGAATTGTAATTTAACAGAAAGTCAAGCGGTCTCTCAGTGCTTCCCACTGTGTGATTGATATTCTGTAAGGAATGCCTTCAGGTATGTCATACAGAAAGCAAAGTTTAGACTTTCTTTATTCCTTGAAGAATAAAGGAAAGGGTAAACAAAGAAAATCAATTATAAATGTTCCATTAATACGGATGAAGATGGAATATATCTGTCACTGGGAAAAACCCTGGCTTGGTTCCCAAAGGGCTGCCTCTCAACAGTTTTGGCTTAGCAAAGGCGTTTGAGCAGGCTATTCTTGGTCAGATAAAGAGAGGCACTGCTGGCAGTGCACACTCTGTGGAGACTTGAAATCTCTGCAGTATGCTTCCTGGTTTGGTTCAGATGCACTGATTCTCTAGCACAGTAAAAGACATTTATTTGATCAAGGTTTTGGAGAAAGCTGTGGGTATATTCCCAGAATGATGAATTGGGGAAGAGATTACGGTAAGAATGACAATTATTTAAATAACACTGAGACTGGTTTTCCTTTTGTTTCACTGTTACTGCTAAAATATTAATTATAAGCCAGAGCATTAAATTTTATTTATACTAGTGTAAATAAATAATTACATAAATCCTATCAGTCTTATTCCCCAGAAAGCACATGAGCTAGTAAGGTATATTTAAAAGCACAGAACCAAATCACTGCTAAATACAGAAACATTGCTCGAATTTACAGCACCATTTAGGGAATCAGTGTCCTCCCACTCCCTCAACAACAGCAGAAATAGCTCATCCTACTGGCCAAACAGTAACTTCCAGATGACAATAATTTGACCAGCTGAGGCTGTTGGTTGCGATCACTACTCGTGGTGGGTATGGTAATGTATATTTTATGTAAGGTTTCAGAGAATCAAGACCAAAATTGGCCTTGTTGTCTGCGTGATGAACATCTTTAACTTAAACTGTATAAACTGTATAAACTGTATAAACCCATAGCAAATGCTATGAGTTGTGCTTGGTGTTGCTCAGATTAATTCTTTTCAAATGAATTCCATGTGTGGACTTCGGTGTTTTTTTTTGTTTTTTTTTTTTTGTTTGTTTGTTTTTGTTTTTTTTTTCCTGGAGTTCCTGGTTCCAGTTTAACTGGAACATCCCAATTGCTTTCCGGTATAAAATGGCCACAGCTGGCGTTATCTAGGAATAGCTATTTCATGATGGCTTAATGAAAAGCATAAGCAGAAGCAAGATGTGTATTTACCACAGAACCTATTAATTTTCACATGAGCTTGAGGTATTTTGTGATTTGCAGGAGTGAGCTGCTCAGAAAACAGAGCCCCAGGCCACATGATTCTAAATCAGCCATAAGAAGGTTTTCTATTCTGTTTTATAACTGATAAATCAAGCCAGACCAAGCGCTAAATATTAATTCGGGAATGAGAAATGGAGAAATAATGATAGGCTTAAGCTCTGCTACAGTCTATGATTTCAAACATCACTCCAAATGCAAGTATTTCTCTCTGGCTTATTTTACTTCTGCTATTTCCTTCGAAAGATGGAGGCAGAGTTTCAGCACCAGAAACTGCTTTCCACTTTTCATCCATTAACTATATCTGCTCTTGAAAAACACCAAATGGCAGTCAGTAAACAAAGGGAACCACTTGTCAGCAGTTCCTGCATCTCACTGCTAGTTTTTTGCTCTCTTTTCCTGCCTACTTTTAGAGAAAAGGTGGTCTTGGATATCTCAACCTCCTGTGTATACCCACGCAAATGGCAATCGTGACCTTTACCTGCTTGGTGCAGGAATCCACCTTCTGAGAATCACCCTGAGATCACCATCTAATAGGAACCACCAGCACTGGGTGGGATGCCTCACGCCATTTCCTTTCAGCCCCGTGAGCTCCAGCACCTGTGCCTACCTGCCCAGGGCTGCCCATGACACTAAAATAGCTGCTTCTTAACCCCATGGTAAAAAGTTTTAGTTTTGTTCCTGGTTATTTTTGACCTGGATCAGTTCACTGATCTCGTTTGCCAAGCCACCCTTGATGAGAAATAGTCATGCTAAAACAAGCAGTGTTAGATGGAAACAAGGGGCTGAAGGTCAGAACCGCTGAACTGGCATCATCCTGAGAACTACCCCTGGAGTGGTGTTTCCACACTGGCACACATACCAATGTAAATGCCTTTGGGTACCTAAGGGGATTGCATGCAAACTAGGGGTGCAGCAACCAGCAGATGAAGGCTGGTGCAGAAAGATGGTCTAAGTCTTTCAATCAGAGCCTCCTAGAGGCTCTGAAATCACAAAAAGCCCATGAGTTGAGGAACTTGCATAAGCCATGGAAGTTCAGACTCTTGTATAGTCATGGTTCTCCTTTGTCATTTTCCTTCTTTACGTATATGTTATGAAGACGGAGATAACAGGGTCCATAGACACAAGAAGTTTCATTTGAGTACCTTAGCTATCTTCAAAAGGTAACACGTATCACCTACACAATAGTATTTAACTCTGTTTTTATTTGCTTAGCTTTTTCTCCTACGTTTGATGAAGAGCCTGAGGCTGGAAGAAAGCAGAAGAAATAAAAGCAAGCTCTACCTTGCTGTCATCTGCTAACAGTCATTCAAGCAGCTAATCAGGATCGTCTGTGAGAATAACTGAAATGGTATAGTAAAGAAGTCCTGCTAGGTCAGGGTTATAATTCAGTTTATCATCTTTGCTTCCTTGAGAAGGTGGTTTCTGAGTCTACATAAGAAGGTCAACCCCCCTTTTGACCTTTTGCCAGTTGGATCAGGAGATAGGCAGAAATTCTAGGATGCAGCTGTAGAAGTATGTGAGTGCACTATCTTTAAGAAAATTGGATCATGAAAATAGAGTAATATATATTCTTGAAATCGGAACCAAGAAGCTTACAGATACTATTACATAAATAAATAAATCCTATTTTATTTTTAAGGAACCTAAGAGATTTAAAAGAAGAATAATCTAATCTTTAAACCACTGGAAATGGAGCTGTAATCATAGGCCTATCTAAGATATTATGAAATTGAAACAAAAATGCTTAGCTCTTTATCTTAAGAATCCTGGAATGCATATGAATAATATGCTAATTGTGAACCAATCTGCTAACTTAAATCTGCAATAGCACACTTGCTCCATTACATGCAACAGAACTCTATAAATAATCAGGTGAATTTTACTTTTCCCTTTACAAGATATCAGTGTCACTAATAGCAAGCTGTTCATTCTTGATTAGCGATTATGTTGCTGCGATTAAGTTACTTCTGGTGCTTTAAAAATAACCTTGGCTATTCCTCTTGTCTCAGAATTGTCATGCAGATATCATTCACAGGAGCAATGCCTGTGTCACACAATACCATTACAACGTTGCTGGATTAAGGACAGTCAGGAGGAGGAATCCAAAGCACTTTCCAAGATTAGTTTCTCAGGAAAAGTGCTTTCACCAGAAAACCTACTCTCCTAAGAGAATGTAATACACCATCTACTGAGAGTAACAGCAATCTTACTGTGATATTAGTTAAAAGACAGGGTTGAAAAGCTTTTTGGTAGAAAAACCTCTTAGGACAGCATGCAGCACAGTAGTTGGATCAAAATGGGTTTATCCAACTTGACATTTTTCTGAGACTTGCTCTATTTTTTAATGGTATTAACAGCGCTGCAGAAGAGTTGAGTAGGTAAACTGACAGGCTGGTATTCCCACTGACTGCTACTTATACAACTTACACCATGCAGTTTTACCATTGTGTGCTCCTCCTGACAAGGACTGGGGATGGTAACATGCTGGCTCATAGAGAACAGGCAACTAAACAGGCCTCCAGATATTATGCCACTGAATACGTTGGTGCTGCACCTGTATCTTGAATACTGTGTGCTCTTCTGTTATTCTTACCAATTTCATAAAATGATCTGTTAAAATGAGAAAAGATACTGAAAGTCGTTCATGTGAATGTACTTATCTACCTATGCCATTCTGTTAATCTTAGCAGCTGAAAGCTAGCAGTAATCTGGAATTAAAGTCAATATATTTGACTTATTTTTTTTAGGAATTCTAAATAATTTTGTGTACTGTCTTTCTGAAATTACTGAAGAGGCTGTAGGAGAGAGCTGTGAAACAATTACTTTTCTGAAGAAGATGAATAAGGAGCAGTCGCAACACTTTGTAAGTCAAAACCTGGAATTAAATTGCTAGAAGAAGATATAAAACATCAAAGGAAATTCTTTTTCATGCAATTCATAGATAAATTTAATCACTTTTTTGCTGCAAAGAAGTTGCATGGCAAAACTGTGAATGAGATTTAAGAGCAATTCTGGCAAGGATATTAGAAGACATGAATCCTCAATCTGATCCCAAAAGGCAATTTTCATGTTCCTGTGACTTGTACCCCAACAGCAGAAAGTACTGCTGCATGTAACTTGCAGAGCACATCCTCATATATTCAGTGCTACTGGAGTGCATATATTGTACTGTAACATGATTTATAACATCCAGATATTGTTACTGGTATCTTGGCATTTAAGTAAAAAATAGAATATTGAAATGCATTTTGTACAAATCTTGTTTAATTATTGCAAGATACAAGTGCACTGAAATATATCCGCCTCTAAATCAGTACTATTAAAAAAAATCATTATTAGTGTAAATCTATATACAGACCATCACTATAATTTAAAAGCAGGCTTCAAGACAAATTCCGATTCATTTAATGCAGGTACATAGATTTTAGTCCATCAATTTTATTTTTGAGTCTGCTTTTTTATACTGGTGCATTTGAAATTCAAATGGAGCTGTAGTAGAATTACATCTCTGTAACTGCTGTTAACTAGAAACACCGAGAAATCCTTGCTGTCACTCAGCAGGAGGTTTTCATTCATCCCCTGGACCAGAACCTTATTCTCCCCTTGAATAGTGCCAGGGTTTTTTCTTCAATATGCAGGTGTAGGACACACTTCTTAAGGAATGAATGAGAATTGCTGAGCAGGGCACAAAAGCTTCCAAATTGAAAAGTACCTAGCTCATGTTACTGTCTCTGGGAGTATTTATTGGGCACCTAGCACACAATAAATAATCCTTTGTGATTGAAAAATACCTAGATACTTGGTATGAAACATGTAAACAATGGAAGTAGTTGTTTTTTTTCCTATACAGGCATCAAACTGTGCAATGAAACAAAAACTGTGGTACCATTTGGCGTGCTTTTTTCTTCTTTGCTGCTACTTAATCTTTCTTATCCAAGCTGCTTGTACTCCAGTCACCAATCTATCATGTTAAACAAGGGTTCACTGGACAGACACCAGCAGTGCAGATACACAATGGCTGCCCTTTCCCTGTCCCTTTAGGAACTGCAGTCCTGCTCCAGGCTGAAGCATCATCCTTGTTGTGCAAGGGACCCTGAGACTCCAGCGCCATCACCTACTCAAGAGTATTACCCTTGCCTTCATGAGTGCATCTGTGGTGTGAGGAGGGCATGGTGCAGGCTCTCCTTGCCTGGGGAAGGGTCCAGCCCCTGCTGTACCTGGGCTCCTGTGCCCGTCACCATGGTGGCTGCGGGCTGTTCTGCCCTCCCCAGGTGCTGAGGATTGATGCACTGTGACCTGTTGTCCCCCTGGCTCTGGCCTGATCCCTCACCAGCAGGGAGGTAGCCCTAGGAAGCAGTCCCTGGAGACCTGACTCCAAGTGAGGCCCACATCTGTTTCCATGGGTGCAGTAGGTCTGCGGGAGACTGCCCATTGACAAGTAGATGATTTGTCTTTAGGAAACTAGAGTTGTAGACACCCTCACTTTTTGGGTTTCAGATGCTGTTTGCTGCTTCAAGGGGTCTTTATCCAAAAAGGCAGCTTCTGGCAAACACTTGTAGGCCTTCAGGGTCTTTCAGTCCATGGAAGTCATCTGAGGACATGCAGGTCTTTTTGGAGAGTTACTTTTTCTGCTGTTCACCCAGTAATTTTGTTGAGATTTTGTGGGTATTTTTGGTGCTGGCAAAAGATACAGAATAAGGGAGCCCCAGACAAAAGTCTGACTGGTGTGCCTGTTGGAGCTGTCTTGATTTCTGCGGATCCTCCAGCTGCTGGTTCCATCTGCTGTCTCCTGCTTTTTCTGTCACTTGTAAACACCTTAGGGCACAAGCCATTTCTACGTGTGCGAATCCTGGGGGACCAGTATGGCGCAATGCAAATCCTCAGTGCTTCAGCAAAACATACAATATTAAAAATGCTCAGCAAGAGGTTTCTGTACATTTCCAACCACATCTGAAAGAAACTTCTAATTAATGAAGAATCAAGGGTGGCGCAGTGTTCATTAACACTCTGGTTAAACACATGTGGCAGCTCTGATTTGTGTACTGAGGCTCTTTCTATTGTCACTTTAATAGTATTCTTTTTCCCAACCATCCCCTAAAGCGAGTATCTGAGTGTCTGATTGAAGATGCTTGCCTGTGCATGCTCGCTGGTGCATGCTGATCTTCTGAGTAAGAACTGAGCCGGTGGACACTGGCTCTGAATCACCAAGGGTTACTTGTTCAACAACATTTTGCTCCTGGCTCCTCCTCTTGACCTGCCAGCTGCTCCTCCCAGTGTGACTTGTCACCATCTCTCTTCCCTTTCCCAGTCTGGAATCCCGTTTCTCACTCCTCCTCCCTTGTCTTTCCCAACAGACTTTCAGCTAGATTGTTTTGTGCCCTGTCATGCCGGTGTGGGAGCACACCCAGCCTCTGCCAGGCATCTCCATGGCCTGGGCACAGTCTCTTGCTGTTGTCATCTGCAATGGTGTGACATGCTACCTTGCAACTAGGAGGCAGCTCACACAGGCAGGCTCAGAGACTGGCTTCATCCTTACGCATTGACTTCATGGAAAAGTGTGGCTGTTTGGAATTGCCAGTGTATCTGAAAAGGTGTTACGTAGGTAGTGCTTGTTAGATGTGCTTATGTATTGATTTTCATACAGGAAAGAGAATGAGCTTTATTTTTCTTGCCTATTCTTACATTACACAAAGTTCTTCCACAATTAATGGTACATTGTCTAATTATGAAACACTCTTCTAACTGGCATGGTTATGTTTTGTGCAGAAAAAGCCTAGTAAGTTACAGAAAGATTAAAGATGGGAAGATATGACTGCAGTGTCATTGGGTTACAGATCAAATGGTGTGGTTTTGACATTTTCAGCAGCGACAAGAACAGTAATGTTGTTAAAAAAGTTCGCAAAAGCACATCCAGTTTTGAAGCAGCCACATGGTGGACATCAGGAGCTCTTCGGGCCTTGCAAACAAGCTGTCTTGCCAGGGGAGGCTCTTTTTGAGATGGATGGAGATAAGAAGCAACACTGCAGCTGCAATACATGCTCTGTTTTTTATCTACCTGCTTAGGCCTGGTAGCTTATTTTATTTTAAAACACGGTTTCTAAATGAACAGCTTCGATAGCTCGGTGCACCAAATTATGAATGCAAGAACATAGGAACATACTGCCAAGTTTTTCTGAAAGGCTGAGGAAAAAAAACAACCAAAAACTTATGTTTTGCTTGGGATTTATTTGTAGCAGTATTAATTATGTTATTTATTTGGTAGCAATGGCATTGTAGGTGGTGTGAAGATATAAGATGTGGTAAAGACTTCACTCTTAGCACGTGATTTTCATGCTTCCCAAGGTTTGAGTCTAAGGCTTGTGCTTTGTCCGTCACTCTGTTTTTGTTTTGTTTTGTTGGTTTTGGATTTTTTGCTACAACAAAGAATATGTTTGTTGGTGCTTATGGCAGGTCTGAATTTGGTTAAAAAATGCCCTGGAGATCTCAGCCAAGTTATTGTTTCACTGGAGCATTTATTAGCTTTGTCTACATTTGAATCACTTCTCTCTAGGTCAAATTAGGGCAACTACACTACAAAACACATCCAAAATAACAGCCATTTGAACGTTAGTACTAAGTTCTCTTTTGCATTATACAGACCTCCAAAACCACTGTTTCCAGTTGCCGGCCTCTCTGCTGCAGGTTGCCATCCCTATAGTGACTGGATGCCACATATCCCCACTTAGGTGAATAGCATTTGCTTCAGTCCACAGTGTGGCATCTCAGTTTCAGCTGCAAAGGCTTTGGCTTAGGATGCCAGGCTGTGGACTGGAATAACTGAGGCACAGACAAATGCTCTTCTGCCATCCCTGCTGTGGAGTGGGAGAGGTAAGAAAATCAAATGCTGGGATTAGTAACATGATACACCATGGTAGGAAAATTCACCAGGGCTCATCTACTGGATCCTGAACACTCCTGAGAGCATATTCAAAGTCTTTTGCTTTGGTGTGGGGTTTTGAGTCCTCAAGATTGTTTGTGTTTTGCTTTGCTTTTACTTCTATTATTAGTATTAGTAGTACTAGTATTATTTCAGTTGACTGAGCTCCTTTGTGAGTTTTCCTCCACTGAGCCAGGGCAGAGCTTGCGTGCTCTCCCTTGGGCTTGTGAAATGAACTGCAGAAAGATGTTAAGAGGACTAACGGAACTCTGGAGTAGATAACCTGAAGCCATATTAATTATTGATCATGTTAGCAGTTGATGAGCTGTGCTAAATTGATCTGCAGTAAGGTATCGTGAATTAAAAGCTGCTTAAATATTTAATTCCAGGCTCTTTCTATATGGCAGGAATTTGAATGAAAGGCTACACATGAGTCATGACTGGAATCAACTTTTCAGTA
The DNA here is from genome assembly GCF_028554395.1 of Pezoporus wallicus. Classification (NCBI taxonomy): domain Eukaryota; kingdom Metazoa; phylum Chordata; class Aves; order Psittaciformes; family Psittacidae; genus Pezoporus; species Pezoporus wallicus. Next base: position 3,792,749 of record NW_026640488.1, read on the forward strand.
AAGACAAGCTCCCAGAATAAAATGTACTATCTAAATGTAAATCATGATTTATTACAGGAGAATTTTCTTGCATGTAAACATTGTAATGGAGGACTGGAAAGTTTTCCAGATGAAATTCTCTAAATATAAGATGATAGATGAGGATTTTCTTGTTATTGGTTCAATTCCTGCATACTTCACTGTAATTAAACCTTCTGTATCCGAGGTAGTGCATGAGACACTGTAGGGAGAGAGAGAGAGACTGAAAGCCTGTAGGAAGCGAAGGAGGACTATTGGCTGAAACTCTGTAAGTATGCTGCAGCATTGCAATGCTGTACAGCTGGAGCACAGCTTGACTGAAATGAATCTGTAGATGACTGGTGAGAGGAAGTAAGGGGGCTAGTTCTGACACTGGAGATATATATATGTGTATATATATCAGGCAAAGACTTTGCTGATGATTCTGCACAGGGGCTTGTAGTAGTAGGAGAGGACTCAAGGAGCCCATGATGTGCGTGTCAGCAGTACTAGTTGAAGTGCCTTTGACAGCAAGATAAGTCCCATTGAATAAAAAGGTCAGCATCACTCCATCTGAAGAAGAGCCACTCAGATCTGCTCAGCATGCTCGGGTTATACTGCATTGCCCCACAAAGTTTTTTGAAGGATTTTGTGGTCTCATTAATACGGTTTTGAAGGTTGGCACGCATTCTTGAATGGCTTAGGTGCCACAGTTCCACATAAATCCTCCCAGCCTCTCCACAGAGGAACATCCTTAATGTAAAGCAGGCCTGGTCCTGAAGTAGAAACATGTTTTGTTTCAGCACTATAGAGCATACAGGCTAAAGTTATCTTTAATGAAGAGACTCCTGGCTACTGCAGTTTCTTCCTTCCCTTTCGTCTCACTTCATTCCTCCGTGTACCAGAGAGCACTTTGGCAGTTGAGGGTATTTGTCTTGTTTTTTCTCACCCTTCACAAAGGCTGTCCTCTGCTTAACATGCACATTTTTTTCCTTCAGAGCCATTTTCCTCTGTAGGCTTTCTGAACTGGCCAGCTGCCAAACAGTAGGGTGAGCTGCATGAAAAAGCCTTGATCATTGACAGGCTGTCTTACAATTTCTTTCTTGTATTCAAGATGCAGATGGATGTTATTAGAAAGGTTTTTATTTCAAATGTGCACGGCTTGTCCACATGCCCGAGATTAGTGCTCAATACTCATATAATGCTTTTCATCCTCAAAGAGGGTTTAAAAGCACCAGTCCCTGAGAGGTAGGTATGTGCGCTTTGTTATGTGCTTTGCAACAAGAAGGGACACATGTTAGTGACTTGTTCAAAGATGTGTCACACAGCAAGCATTATAAGGGAAGGAAATCTTTACACTTTCCTAATGTTCTTTTGTGATGTTTTCCTGTCTACAAAAAAAAAAAAAAGAAAGAAAGAAAAATCGTAAGATTTCACCATGGCAACACGTTTTTCCATACAAAAGAAGTGATTAGTGACTTCAAAAATTAAAATGCATCTCAGGTTAAAGTGCTACTAGATGAATATGCAGCATTTCTAAAATTTATTTGAGGTCAAACTTCCTCCTGCACTAAGCTAAAATTAATACAGTGGAACAGGAGCCTATGGGGATTATCAAAAGAGACCTAAGTTTGATGGAAGGTTTGGAGAGCTTGCCTCAAACCATACTTAAAACATGGTGAAATTATTTCAGGTGGAGTGATGAAAAATGCCCATCTTATTTGAAAGGACAGTGCAAGATTTTTAACCCTCTGCCTTAACTGCACGGTTATGATTAAAACAGCTACAGTAACAGCAAGAGTCCCAGGATGAAATCTCTTCTATTGAAAGTTCTTGTAATATTGTATCATCTCATCTTAGTGAGGAGGGCTGAAATAAGCTGTAGCTGTGAAAGGCATCTTTATAATTGCGTGTTCTCACTGAGCATTTACTGGCATGACTATTCTGGCATGTTTTGCCTCGCAGAGATGAGCCAACGAAAAGTTTCAAGTGTTGACCAGCATGCATAATCTGGTTAGGGCCAAGATCACTCTGTGAGATGTGGTTTCTCTACCAGGTTGGCAAACCCTTGAAGGGTGTCTAATAATCGGCATTAAGGGTCTTTGTAGCCTTGGTGAACCTCAGGGCCTGTGTAGGTAGCTGGAGGAAATTGGTTTGGAAGACAATATTCAATTTAGCCCCATAAGGGATAGTTACTAAGGATGCAAGACAGTGAGACACTTGTCCTGAATAAATGAGCAGGGGCTGGCTGGAAGGAGACTATAAGCACAAGGATTTGCTTGACAGACATACACCTTCTTTATGCTTTCTGTGTAAATAAGTTGAGAATAGCCTGTCTTGCTCAAGTCACAAGAAGGGTAAAAGCTAGATAGGCTAAAGCAAGTGTTTATTTTAGTTCTGCTCCATCTTCCCTATTTTCTTTCTTTTTTTTTTTTTCCTCCTCCAGGGAGTAAGTAATCACATAGTTATGTCCAGGCAAAAAAAGGACTCTGCAGCTTCTCAGGAAAAATGTTGACAATTAGTTACTGAACTTCCAGGTGTGGCAGAGAGGACTGCATGCTCATGCTGCACAGAGGAGGGTGAACCAGTGGACTGGTATAAACTAATCATGCTTCTTTAACCCCCAGAAACAGATCCTATCTTTTTTCCGTATTAATTCTACATTAATAAATCTAAGCTACCTCTTCCTGCTCTAGAAAAGGTATCTGGCACCACAGATTACTCCTGAGAAAAGGGAAATGTGAGTTCTTTTCTGGTTTAAGAATTTAGAAACCAAAGATTTTCAAGCACTGTAGAATGGGTTCATGCCACCTGTTTACCAGATTTTTTCAAATGCCATCACATCTCCATCCACCTACAAATCCTGTTTTTATTTCCCACAAAACTACCCTTGGAACTGTTGGGTTTGAAGCTCCTGTCAAGTACAACTTGACTCCCACATGTACAGATCTTTTAAGACCTAGCCACAGTAGGAAAATACTTTCCCTCACTTCAGTGCTCATCTCCAAGTTCAAATCAACTGAATATCTGCGCTGGTATTGCTGGCTTCAAAGAAAAAAAGTGATGTTTTTTACCTGAAAGGCCCGTCTTTGCACTTTGAAGATGTGTTGATGTGTGGTTTTAAATGATTGTATTTACATTGCCCAGGATTATCAACTCACTATCTGGCTCAGAGATTTACATATATGGTGAGCGGGACCCTTACTGAAAGAGTGTTAGTGATGAGTGTGGTATAAGAATTACAGATACTTCAAATATAACTTCAGAAAGTCTACTTGAATATATCAAAACGTCCATGCAAAAACTTAACTTCTGGAGCATTGGCATTATTTTTGGCACACAAGGGACCAAGATAAATTAATTAAAGATGAAATTTTCTCTCCTACTTCCAACTACTCCCTTCCACAGAAGAGGAATCTAACTTCATGCCTGAACGCAATGGTAATGGGAAGGCTCGAGGCAAAATTGTTAGCTGTTCACATCAATGGAATGAAGTTATACAGCTCACTTCCACCTGAGAGGAGATCCATTTTAAAAGTTGGTGTGTTCCTAACAAGACACAGATGTTGCCATTGGGCAAACAGGGACAAGATAATTTTGCTAATTGTCATGCACCTCTTTCCCAGGGTCACAGCTGAGCGCATGTTAGAGAGGTCTCTTTTTCTGGGGGTTTAGAACAGCGCATCAGGTTTTCAGCTAGAGACCAAAAGGGGCATATCCATCCTCTGCCTCAGCACTGCAAGAGCTCCCTGCAACCCTGACAGGGATCAGAGACAGAAGCAGGTCCTTAGCTGTTTTAAACTGGAAGAATTTTGTTGATCTCAATGAAATACATGGTTTTTAATCAGCTGAGGACCTGGGCTGTAGCATGAGGATATACTGAAGCAGGAGAAATGATCCAACTTAGCTCTTCTCCTGCTGAAGAATCTGCTTCCTCACGTGGATCCTATTTGCACATGAACAAGTGTATGTGGGTGCCAATCCCCACCCTCCAGTTTATTTGCAGGAGGGTGCTTCTGAAGTATTTCAAGACTTCCTTATTCCAAGGACTAAATACACTGAGCTGTCTCCATTCCAGCTAGCTTGAGCCGAAAGAAGAGAAATGAAAATTAAATATGGATAACAAGAGTGTGCTTATTGTGGCGGTATTCAGGGATCTCATCATGCCAGTCAGATGCCAGCATATGTTTGCAGTCTTTTAAGTTGCTAATAGTACAAAAAAGGGAAAATTTCTACCAAGAGCTTCCCCCTGACAAAATGCTTAAGAGTTCCTATGTTTCAAAAATGTAAATTTTCCAAAGAGTCACTTGTTTTCCCACAAAACACTAATCTCATTCTGTACAATTCTGTACAATCTGTATAATTGCTTCTTACCTTTCAGTTTCTCTTCCTGACTTAGAAAACACATTTGCAAATACACTTGGCTGGCTACAGATCTTCACTGGCAACTTCCCTGTGGTAGTTGCTCTGCTAAGCACAGCAACAATAAGAGAGTTCATTTTTAATATTCTTTTGCTTAATTTGTTCTGGAAAAGTGAGCCAGACAGCAGGTTTCCATGTTTTTCCAGCAGTGGTACAACAAGGCAATGGTTGATGCTCTCAGCAGAAATCAGTTGTTACAAGCTAGGAAAATAGTGTTTATCACAGCTAGCTGCTGAATTTTTTAAAAGTACTGTAAGTATCTGCTTCATAAATGAAATGAATAGCAAAATTAACACAAAAATAATGAGGGAAAAGGATAATTTATTACTGTCTGTCTTAAATGGAGGTAACACAAGGAATACTTTGTGGAAATTTCTACCACACAGTTAGTGACTTCCTAGCTATGCAGTACTGCTTATTTTTGTCTGTTCCTTCATGCATCTGTTTTTGTATTAGTCAAGGATTTCTTGCTTCAACTTAATTTAATGCTTGAATTTATCATCGTGTATTTGTACAGAAGCTGAAGGTCCTAGTGAAAATAGAGATCTCTTTGTAGTTTGTTCTTTGCAAATAAAAAGGAATAGAAGTCTTAATTTTCACTGCTGACATTAATGGTGATTGTAGGGTGTCATGATGTCTGTGTGAAACAAGCTTGGTCATAATAATGTTTTGAACACAAACTATATATATGTTTTCTGTGATCTTTCTAATAGGAGTATTCTTGGACTAGGGATGCAGTGACCAGTTCTGCATACACAACTTTAGGCATATTGTCGTTAAATTGTCCAGAACAAACATGGCTGATTCTATGATAAACTTACTGGTAGCTTACCTCAGTGTTGATCTGTCTGGAATATGCTTTCTTGGGATAAGGTAAAATTAGATTTTAATGCTGGATGTTTTTTTCTTGGAAAATGAATGGAACATAAACTGATGGAGTGTGGTATCACTGATTTGTAAGTAATAAAAATACTAACTTTTCTAGCATTTTCTGAGCTTAAGGTTGATTCTAGCCATTTAAATTGGTACCTAGTAGTTGTCACATTATGATATAGGTGTGAATATGCTTTGCCAGGATATGTATGCACAGCACAGAAACATTCACTTCAGTTCACACCCACACATCCCCATATGCTTTGAACAGATCTAAACGGTGACTGAAGGATAAAGAAGACTGAACCGCATAAACATTATACACAATGACTATTAATTTCAAAGCAAGGGAATAATTTATAAAGGTTGTTAGGAAGCAATGTAAATGCAAATGCTCTTCTAATAAGCACCAGTAGTATCATGTTGGAACATATTTGTGATGCAGTACATAGCGTGTTAAAGCAAGTGGGAAAGAGCATGGGTGATTTCTGCAGAAGATGGTGACAAGACTAAAGAGGTGGAAGCTGACGGGAATGTGGCATTCGGGAACTCAGTCCAAGGAATAGTTCTAGCATGAGCTGACTTAGCAGTGCAGCAAGCAGTGCGTGGTGGCTGAGCCAGAACAGGCAATATCTGGAATAATTAATCAATAATTCATTACAGAAAAATGCTACCAGCTGTAAACTTAATTTGTAGAATAATGTCCTGCGGTAATGCCAAAAGTTATAAATATAGTCATATTTTTTGAAAGAGTTAGGACAGACTGAAGCCAAACACTTCAATCATATATAATAAAGCTCACTTTAAAAAAAAAAAAAAGCGTTTCTGATAGTAGGCAGTGAAAATTAGTCAATCAGTATAGAATCCTAATACTGAAAATAGCACATTTGGAATGAAAAGTCTTAATACCAATGTTAACAACAATCTTTTCTCTTATAAATATTTCATATCTTTGTGCTTGAATAAAATTCCTACCTTCTATGTGTTTTATTTTCCTTGCAGAGCTTTACATGTTTTATTTATCATTCTGCATGGTCTATTAGATAACTTCATCATCTTCTAGTGTTTTATGAAAAGCCCTGTTGCTGGATGTTAATAATTATCTGGCTATTTATCATTAATACATATGAGTTAAATTCTTTTAAAGATTTGGTCAGCTTTGAATAAATAATAATCCTGTCTGGACTGACTTTTTGGCAATTTCCCTTTTTCATACTTCGGCAAAATCACTTTATGTTAAAATAATCAAAAGATTATTTTAAACAAGTCAATTATAGTTATTTTAGTAGAGGTTTGCATTTTCTTTTAGGAAATATATTGGTTTAAAACCAAACCATCAAAATATAAATTTGGGCTTTAATCTGTTCCATAATGAAAACTTCAAAGGCAGATAATAAGGATGAAATATTTTTTCCTTATTTAGGATGATATTTTCTGAAATAGAATATTAGAAATATATGTGACAGTGCATATATAGTTCACAAAACTGTGTCATGATATACTTTGGGCAGTTGAACTCTTTCCTATGTATATTTTACCTGTATTACATTATGCATGATTATTTGGAAAGGAGTGGCGTGCATGTTTTAACCTATTTATCATTCAGAAAGTGTTGTCTATCTACAAAGACCTTGTTTTTAGTTTGTCTGATACTTTTGCACTGTGTAGTGGGCACCTCTCCTTGTTGGCAGCCTATCTCAGAGTGCACCAGCATGGAAGCACAGACTTATTGCTGTGAGCTTTGCACCATTTCACTGTAACAACCTCTTTCACTAAACCTCCTGATAATGACAGAAGATGCTATTTGACTGTTTCTATGTCTGTGATTAATTTTCTTTTTAAAAAACTCAAAATGCTGTTTGTTAGTGTTATATGTAAGTGCACTTTACATTGCTTTTCTTATATCTCAGAATACCTAAGAAGTTCCGTCGATATCTTTGTGCCTCTTTCCACAGAAGTAGAATCTGGAGCAGATGATTGCTGAAGCAATACAAATTTTGGCCACCTTTCCTTTTGTCTGGGCACCTTTATCAGTGTAGCTGGATGCAATACTGTGTGGGCTGTGACTTTCTCTTCAAAGACCGTGTAAATACTTGGACAGTTAGCTTATTCTGCTCCCTAGGCTGCCACTGTTAGTATTAAACCAACTAGCTAAAGCCGGTTTGCATACATTTGCAACTACAGCAGGAGTCGAATGATAAATATTCCCAAATGTGGCTATGCAAATAGTAGCAAATTCTGAACAAATGTATGAAATGCATTATATAGTCACAAATTCTTCCTGGTTTTCTGTAAGAAAAAAAAAAAAGGACAAAAAAAGACAAAAAGCCCCACAAATTTGCTTTATGGCACAGGCCAAGTTCTCTTTTATAACCTTCAGAATGTTGTATTGCCTTACAAGTACAAAAGGACCATAAACCATAAACGTAAAGGTTCCTATATTCAAGGACTATTTTAGCATGGACTTTGTTAAGGCACTGACATCTTCCTATCCTACCCTCTGGTTCAGGGACACAGAATGATGGTTATATGCTGTGTCTGTACATTAGTGATAGCTAATTGACAATTGCCACATAACTAGAGGATATTGTGTAAAAAAATCTAACAAAGCAAACAAACAACCCCACATGCCCTTCATCGTGTTGTAAAAGGTGATAAAAGCTGGAGCTACAAATGGTAATAATCCCATCCGTGTATAAATCCCAGAAGGTGAGACGCAGCATTCTTGGGAACGTTGCCATTGCAAAAGACGAGCATAGAGGCTAAGCTTGTTTGAAGGAGATAGTCTCCACTTGGTAGTGGCCTTACTTGTACCTGAAATCATTCATCTTTGACTTAAAATCCAACAAGATTGGCTTTTGCCCAGCCCAGTGGGAATAGCTACTGCTCTCAAGGTCAGCTCTGGAGTGGTTTGCCAGGCCAGAATCTCTGCTCCCTTTTACTGTCCACCACCGCAAGTGGTTATGTAAGTAACTTTCTTGCTGAGAAGGAGCTGGGAAGCAGATCGGCAGTTTTGAGGGCTGGAGCTCAGCCGCTTGGATCTGCTTCATCTGCCATGCTGTCTCCAGAAGATAGATGAGAAAAAGTATTTATCCAAAGAAGGGATAAAAGGACATCCATGGGTTTATATCCATACTGACTTTATCTCATTTACTAAACTCCCCAAAGAGGCAATGTCCTGTTTCCCCACCATGGCAGACTGGCCTCTCCTGAGCAAACCAAGTGTTTAATTGTGGGTGACTGATAGCTGTTGTCATGAACTAAAAGCCATGTGGCTAAGTCAAGTGCAAGACTTTCAAAGTGTGAGTATCCTTCTAAAAATGAGGGTTAGCAATTGAACAAACTGCTTCCAGAAATGCTGAATTTGTTTCCTTGGCATTTTAGCAGCTGTTTGACCTGACCACTTCAATTTATCTCTTAAAAGAAGTGGAGATATTCAGGAAGCCAGAAACTGCATTTCTAAGGCAAAATACTTTTCTAAAATACTTTAACATGGTGTTTAGCTACAGCTATCTGAAAAGATATTATGCTGAGCTGTCATATTTGGAGTTGCAGCCTTTTCATATTGCCAAAATATCAATATTCTATGTACTTCATGTAATGTATACGCGTAACTCTTTGTTTCCTAGTGTAATATGGGGTAGGAAACCCATTAATGTAACAATATGATGACCAGTGCAAATAACCCCCTCCAAAACTGCGTTGTAAATCAGTCTGGATAATGTAGACTGAGGAATAACTGAAAAGCAAATGTAAAATGAATGGCAGGTCCTGGTGTGTGTGTGTATTCTAAACCATACTGATTTACTATTGAAGCTGGGAAATGGGAAACTCAGCTAGACTGAGAGAATGTGAAAGTTTCAAAAATGTAAATTTTATTTTGTTGAATATTTTCATGAAAAATAGAGGTTTCCAGAGCTAATTTCATGTGTTCTGTAATAATTATTGTCCTTACTCAGTATGTTGATGATTATTTGCTGGTTTTTTTTTGTTTCTATTCAGATGTAAGAACTATTGTAATTTCAGCTAGAAAAAAATTGCATAAAGGACAGACTTGTATCCACCATGGAGAATATAAACAATCAGAAGCATCTACATTATACAGTTATGACACTAAAAAGGTTTTGATGTGACATATCCTTAAATATTACTAAGAAATTGATGAGTGTATTTGTACAGAGTTCTCTAGCTTTCATTCACTCCCATTTCTAACAATTAACATAGCGTGTGGTAGGCCTTTGACATATGTCTGTAACCATCAAGATTTGTTACAGTGCTCAGCATACAACTGGAGCCCCCCAAAATTCCATTGGCTGAAGTGAAACATAGCTGTGAATCACAGGTATTGTGTTACCAGCTAGCACAATAAAAAATTAATTGGAAAGAAACACTTCACTTGATGCTGTTATAGCTAATAGCTCTGAAATGAAAGATAATTGCATATTAAAATAGAGTGGGTAGCTCTGTTTTGATGTAGAGATATAAAGATGTCAGGCAAGCTAGTCTGCAGGAGGAGGGAATGGGTGCCCTGAAGTGATCGAGGAGTGGAGCCCAGGAAAGCATTCCTTGCATTCCTGCGGCACTGCCCTATACATATGCCCCACAAAAATCAGGGAATTTTAGCACTCTGTGTTGGTAAGCTGAGCTTTAGAAAAGCTGGCACTTCCCTATAGCTGCAGGCCTGATTAATTTGAAGAAATTATACTCTCTGGATGATGAATGTGAGGCGTATTTAAAACTGTTATTTTTTAGGGCAAAGGAGGGTACATTTTCAATCTGTTAGTTAAAAAAAAACCTCCCTCATAAGGACTACTAATAAGCACCAACAAGCAAGATGTAGCCAGGATGCGGAGCCCTCCCTAGTCTTTTCCCATGGTCTGCCCAGAATTATAGGTATTAGCTGCAAAAATATTTTGCTGACACATATGAGTGGGATTAGCCCAATGAGTTATCTTTGTTAATGAGCCATATCTAGAAATTCAGTAGGTTTAGTAGATTACTGTCTGACAGCACAGCCTGAGAGCCATGTGCCTCTAAAAGCATGAGATTTTGTCTCCTGAGACCAGCAGCGTGTGCTTTGTGAGGGAAAAAATGGTTATGCCCGTGACTTTTCACAAATAAAAAATACAAATCAAAAATTCCACTACCTTAATTGTGATTAAAATGCGTAACCCCCTGCTAGTGACTGGAAATCAAACAGATTTCTTACTGTTGACAGTATTTACATTGTGTGATCTGTATCAGCAAAGGGTACATATCGCTTGCAAAAGCAAATACATTAGTAGTGTTACATGGCTGTTAATGACATATTTAAAAATACTTCCATAATGCGTATTTGTCAAGCTGCTGTTGAGACATGCTCATTGTGGTCGTAAACAAAGAAAATCAGCCATGTTGCAAGACCTTTATCCTTTACAAACTTCAGTTCATGTGAGAAGAATGCTTAGAGGGGACCTTATTGCTCTCTACAGCTACCTGAAAGGAGGTATAGTGAGGTATCAGTCTCTTCTCCCAGGTGACAAGAGATGGGACAAGAGGAAATGGCCTCAAGCTGCGCCAGGGGAGGTTTAGATTGGATATTAGGAAACATTTCTTCACCAAAAGGGTGATCAGGCATTGGAACAGGCTGCCCAGGGAAGTGGTGGAATCACTGTCCCTGGAAGCGTTCACAAACCATGTAGACGCTGCCCTTACTGACGTGGTTTAGTGGTGGACTTGGCAGTGCTGTGGTAATGGCTGGATCTGATGATCTTAAAGGTTTTTTCCAACCTAGTTTACTAGATTCTGTTCTATTCTAGTCTAGTTTAGTCCATTCTACACTCCCAGAATAGTGTTGAATTAAGGATTTCACACTCTTCCTTTCCTCATTTTCATCCCATATAGCAACGAGCGAGGGGACAGCCGGCTGCTGGCGATCACTTTTGAGGACAACAGGTGGCCTCCCCAAAGCACTAGATCCAGCCGATCAAGTCTTTATTGTTTGGGTTTGTTTTTTTTTCCACGTCCTCACCAATACCCACAGGGTGCATCACCGGAGCCGTGCTGATGCGCGACCCTCGGGGCGATGGCCACAGCCGGTCAGTCTGCTTTATTTTGGGCTTAACAACGACAGGGATGGCTTCGGTTTGTGGGGAAGGATGCTGAGGCATCGCTGTCTGGGGGGGGGCGGGTCGCTGGGGGACGCGGCCGGCGGGGGTCGCCCCGCCGGCCGCGTCCCCCAGCGACCCGCCCCCCCCGTCCCGCCCCGCCCCGTCGCCGCTCCTCCCCCCCGAGCTAGCAACTTCCCCGTTGCCGAGGTGGGCGCGGAGCCCCCCATCAGCCCGGATGGGAGGAGGAAGCGGCGAGAGGCGGCGACGGTGCCCGGGGGGATGCGGCGGAGTGGGCCGGCGGGGCGCGTAGAGCCGGTTACAGAGGGAGCGCCGAGCTGTTGTCGCCTCCGCCGCTGCTACCGGCGGGGCTCGGCCGCCGCCTCTTAGTCCAGGCGGCGGCGCTGCTGAGCCCGCGGAGCCTCCTCGCCGCCCCTTCGCCCAGCGCTCCGGCCGCGCAGCCCGCAGCGCCAGGCCGCGGCCGGCCCTCCCCCATCACCTCCCCGGGCGGCGGCTGCGAAGCCCGGGCAGGCGGCGGCGGGAGGCAGGAGGAGCGCGATGGCGTCCTACGTGGATAACAGCTTCCGCCAGGCGGTGATGAAGAACCCGGCGGAGAGGAGCCCCCAGGTAGGCGGACCCTTCCCCCGGACCCCGCGGCGCCCTCCGGACAGGGGGGTGCGTGTGCGTTTAAGCCCAGGAGCCCCGTGGCCCTGGGGGGCAGAACGGCCCCGTCGCGGGTTTCACCGCAGAGCCCCTAGCGCTGAATTCCCGGGTGGCAAGCTCCCGCTTAGGGGAGGAAGACAGTAACGCCAACAACTTTCCTTTAGCTCCCAATTTTTTTTGGGGGGGAAGGGAGAGAGGGAAACGCCAGCTGAGTTGATTTTTAAGGTTGCTTCCGGTAAAAGGGAAAATGTGCCCAGAGTATGATTTTTGGGGTGGTTTTTTAGTTGTTGTTTTGTTATTACCCCGCAGAACGCTGCGGCTCTGGGTTTGAATTCACTCCTTACTTTTACATAGCTGGCTGGAGCTGGCAGCGCCGTTTCATAATGTTGGGGCTGAGGTCAGTGGTATTCTTGGCAAGTCCTTGCTCTTCAAAGTAGGGTGAAATCCTTACACAATGGCACCAGGCAGGGATTTTTTAGATACCTGCATTGGGCTCCTGGAGCCCTCTTTGTCGGAGGAGTGCATGAGTCGAAGCAGTTTGTAAGTGTAATCGCGCTTTGAGGGACTAAGAAAGGTTAAACTGGGGACTGGAGTGTGTACAGAAACGTTTTGACTTAACATGACCTGAAAAACAACTAAACTGAATGAGTTCCTTCTGCTACCGGATGGTTGCTGCAGTGGCTGCTGCTGCCAACTGTCTAAAGACTAATAAGCTTTACACTGATCCCCGCATCAAGCCGCGGTTCAATAGCTAATGATACAAGGAGTTACTTTGCTTGGAGTTGTAATGCCATCTGTCCTATTTTCTAAAGGCTTGTCCTGCTCTCTGAGCAGTGGCTCTGTTCTGGTTTTGGGGAAGAGATGGCATTACTGATTATTTTGGCAGGCGGCTGATTGGCTGGTGGCGTTTTCAAATTGGGGGCAAAGAGGAAACCTTGACTTTCGGTCGGCACCCATAAGTCATTCTTTCTACTAGGGATACGTCATTGTGGTAATGTTATTTTTATCCTCATGCTCATGGAATATATGTGAGACAATAAAAACTCCCATGGAAAAATATACTGACTGCATAGGCATTGTATTTAGTGTGTCTTTTGCATTTCTTGCCTTTTTTCTATTTTTATTTTTTAAATGTAAAAAAAAAAAACAAACAAAAAGAAAAGCTGCTTTCTGGAATGTGTTTTCGTGGTGCTAAAGTTGTTTCTCTGTCCTTGTTTGACCCTTTCCAAGTGTCTGTTTGCCTTCAGTGCTGGACCCAGCCCTTTTGTGTGTTGTGAAAGCTGAAGGAGGCCAAGTGTTCTCCCCTGGGAAGCACAGTCTCTGCAAACTTGTAGCTAGGTGCCTTGCTTTGATAGAGAAGTAAATTCCAACCAGGGGAGCCTGCCAGCAGTGTCCGGCCTCCGGAGATGGTTATCAAAGGATGGCTGGGGGTTTGGGAGGAGTGACACTGGCAGATGCTCAGGAACCAGTTGGTCAGGTAGTGGGGCCACCGGACTGGGCTTAGGGGGATGACGATTTCCCCCTGACGTGAACTGTGCCATGTGAACTGTTAAAGTTTCTCCTGTCTTTGCCTGTCGGCCCTGCTCTTTAGCAGGGATAACAAAATGAGAAAGGGGGCAGAAAGTAAGAAATGACGCAGTGAAGAAACTGGCCCGAATGCAGGGATAAAGCCGGTGTGAAGGGCATGGAGCAGAGAGCTAAATCAGGAACACTGGGAGCTGAGTTTAATGCTGTTAAAACTTTCAGAATCAGCAGACTGGAAGCCTGCTGTGGCAGTCGCCACAGGAAAAGAAACCCACCCTTAAATCCACGAAACAGAGAGTGGCCAAAATAATTTGCAAATAAGACCAGATCTGTGGGAAACATAGCATGTTGTTAGCACTGGAAATACTTGAAACCAGTGGTCAGGCTTGCCTTCCTGTTGCTGCTAGGAGAGCAGAGCTTGCAGCAGAGAACTTGGTTGGCGTTTTTGTGGACTGCTCATGGTAGATTATGTGCATTCAGGAGTTTTCTGACATGCTGGTTCTCTGTTCTGGAAATTCAGTTTCATTTTACAACAGTAATGGAATTTGAAAGAAATATGCTTGTGCATATCTGCTTTCAGTCATTAAGTAAAATTAAAAATGATGTTTATGTGGAAAGACGCAAAGGCTTTGTTTATCCTTCCTCCCTTAAAGTAACTTTTTATTGTCTTTTTACTTGTATTTTCCTTTCTTTGCTATGCTATCTCATAAAAATAGTTCTTAATTCTGGCTTTTGTGAAGTCATGAGATATCTTTAAAGTTGAGAGAGTCAACTTAAAGTTGGGAAGAGAAAATATATTTATCATATTCATGTCAGTACAAGAGATAACAAGACAAGTGTGTTAGTAGTGTATTTGCTGGTTTACTTGTGTTAACAGAGTCATTGTGGCTCAGCTTCTCCCAAATCACAAGCAGGCGAATATGCATTTAACATTACTATTCACCCTGGATTGTCATGGTGCAAATTTGGCAAAATGACTTCACTGCAGGCTCTAGAAGAGGAGTGACAGTAGGACAGCAAGCCCATATTTGTATGTACAGCTTTGAGGAGTGCCAGATCTGATGCTCATTGTCAAAGAAAGCAAACTTAGCTTTGCATGAATTTCTGCAGTGCAAGAGTCTCTCAGTGATTTTGGGCTGGACTGATTTTTATGTCTTGGGGGGGTGGTGGTAGGTAAACAGTGTGTTCTGCAGTTGCCTTGGAAAATCTTCAGCTCCATATCTCTTTCGTGTGTGCTGGCTTACAGAGTTTTTCTGAGTTCTGTGAATTACAGCTCAACATTCCACCGACTAAAGAAGCTCAAAAATAAAAAAGAATATGGCCTGTACTTTAACATGCCTGTTGTGTAAGAGAGCTCTGCTCTTTAATTGCTTTATTAAACTATTCATTTTCTCTTTGAAGACATGAACTAGGAAGTTAATTTAACTACTTTGGGGAATCTAACTTCTGTATGTTCATAAATTACAAATGGTTTTATGCCCTTAAGCTGTGACTAATAGCATTGTATTTTTTTTTTTCCTCCAAACATCATTTTATATGAACTGTTACAGCTTTAAGTCTTTTCAAAACAAGTTCTTATTGGTGTCATAGACCATTTTAGAAAGCGTGCAGTTTTATACTGGTGTAGCTTAATCTGGGAGGAAAAAGAAAGTAGGGCTGTTTTTGTTTTCAAACAGGAGAAACTGAGCCTTAATCTCTTTCTTTATCCTAACAACTCATTTGCATGGCATGGTATGCGAATAACTAGTTACCTCAGAAACTCCGCATACTGGCTCACTGTTTTCCTGCCATGTAGTGACGTCTGCAGGAAGAAATTTTTTTAATGTATGCTTTATATGTGTTATGTGCCTAAGGTTTTCTTCTGGAAACTGCTGGTGTGGTGCGTCAAGGCAGTTCAGTTCGTTAGTAATGAGTAGCGGAGAGGCAGCAGCGTTGGACCACATCTTAAGGGGAGAAATGTACAGTAGCCCTTAGTTTGATACTAATGCGTCATTTAATGTCAGAACACATCTAAACAGGATGCTGCTGTTGAGCAGATATTCCCTTCTCAAGCACTTGAGAGGAACAATGGTTTAATTATAGGATGTACCTATGCTTTTTCCAAATAAACTTTCAGCTTGTTCCCCAGTTGTGTTATTTTTATACTTGTAATGATGGCATGATTGTGTGCAGTCTTCAGATAAGCCAGAAATTAACATTTCCTTCTTGCTATAGTGATCTCTTAGCAAATAAATACCAGGCTGTCTATTTTCATGGGATCATAGAAAATCAGCATTTTCGTGTGTAAAGATTTATACTTAGTCTTTAAATTCAGGCTTACTGTGTGTTTGTGTATCAAATAAACCAGAAGACTACAATTATCTTTCAAAAGAGCTTATTTGTGATTTCTTTCATTTAGAAAACAAATACATATTGGAGCTTGGGTTTTGCTTTCAGATTTTCTTCACTGTTGGCATGCTACCATGTTACCATCTTTTTGATACTAGTATTTAAAGGGGAAGCTAGCACCTGCTATGGTGCTTCTAACAGCAGTATAATGCTGAGAAGTGTTTCTGTTGCTAAATTCTCCTGCTGGTTCTCCATGGCCCTGAAAAGTGAAGGACTGTGACAGCTGATGCCTGGTATTTGGCTGTGTTACATGGTTATAATGGTCTTTCCATCCTGCATCTCAGGGCTTTGTAATGTGGTTATTCAGGAGTAGCTTTAGTTTGCGAGGTTTGATTTTTCTCTTTGTTGGGGGAAAGCCTATTTGGCCAATGAAATGAGATTGCAAACTGCACTTCCCATGGTGGTGTTCAGGCTTTCTGCTGTAAGTAATTCTGAGTGGGTGCATGAGCCTGTTAAGGTTTTGTGTTAGCATTGTGAGCATGGTTAGTAACACAGCTTAATGAAGAAAGGCTGTTGCAAGTTCTTGGTTCAGACAGTTTTCTCTTGCTTGGCAGTTGGCTTGAAGTAAAGTGCTGCCATTAAGTTAGCTGTAAGGATAGCTGGTCTGAGCAAAAGTAGCCATCCCGATGCTTTGGGGCTTTGGAAACTTGTTCAGAATAGTTAACATCCCCAGGATGTGTCTGATGAACTGTGGTGTCTTTTGAGGTCTCTTGGGCTGTAAATGGGGAGATGCAACAGAACTAGTTCTAATAGACATGTATATGTAAACGTTAGTCCGTTTGTCCTTAACTGGGAGCATAAAAAATGAGAGTAACTCTTTGGAAAAGGTGAGACCTTTATCTGACAAAGCAAGTAACGTATTTGTTTAGAACAAAAATATTAGAGAATATATTTTTGAAGTAAGTATGCTTTTTTTTTTTGCTCTTATTGTTTTTCCTCAAGCTGGTATTACTATGCAGCATAATTCCATGCCCAGCAAACTTAATTGCATGAATATATCTTTTTGTGGCTGATAAGTAAAACCAAAACCCCTTGAGTAGGTCAGATTTTCTTGCAACGTCTCTAATCTTACTCTGTCGAAATAGCCCTGGAATGTCAGATTCTGAACTTCCACCATCAATTTTCATTGTCTTCCCGAAACTAAGGGCATTTACTACAATGGGCTGCTCAGGATTCTGTTTCTCTTGAAAGAAACTACGTTTATTTCCCAGTCTTTCTGTTGGAGGGTGCATTTTCCCATAGCTGTTCATATCTTTGTCAGCAAGAGCTATGAGAATGGAAAGAACGTTGAATTTTTTTTCTGCAGTAGCTCTCCCCTGTGATAGAGCTAGTACTTCCTCCACTGTTAGTAATATGAGTTTCACCAACACTTGCAAAGACCTTGGTGTGATCAGAAAGCCTTCACCTATAGAGTAGAAATAGCTGATTTGAAACCTTGCCTTTAACACTTGCCTGCTTTCTCATGATGTCAGAACATTGCAACTTGGTTAGCTGTACGTATCTGAGACAATTTGAAACTAGGTAACTTGGAAAGTGAGGGTTTAGCGCTGATAAGCTCTGTGTAATTTCCTACTTGATTAATTATCTGTTTGGTAGAGTTTGCTTTTGATTTCTGCTCTACTGTGGCTGCAGAAGTGTTTGCACTAGGTTCAGGGTGGGTAAGTTCCTGTGAGCTGTGAGCGTGCTTTTGACAGCCTTGTAGACATATGCTCTTGCACCTAAAAGTTGGGAGCATAATGAACCTTGCTTTGCCATGGCAGTCTTGCCTAGGAAAGTTGCTGAAGGGAGCAATGCTGAGCCTGAAGTCCAGGGATCTTCTGCTCAGCCCAAGCTTTTGTTTTTTGTCTACTTGCCTCTTAATGTGCTGTTCTGATGTGTGTGCCTGTTACCCTCAGTGGTGCAGAGGGGACATTACCATCCCACCTGTCCTCATGCACTCCTCTGAGCCAGGGGGTACCCAGTGATGCTGCTGAGGAGTCAAAAGTAGAGGAGGGTTATTGCAAGGCAAAACTGATTGCCATGGCTAGGCTTTTGCTTACACTAATATCAGTAATAAGCAAAATAATTTGTTTAACTTCTGATACAAAAAAGATGGATAGTTTGTTCTTGTCTTGTATATGAAAGTGTAGACCAGCAAATGTAAATGACACACAAGCGTTTTCCCAAAGTCATGTTTTTCTTTAGTAGGAGGATGCAGTGTTCCATATGTTTTCAGGTTATTCACGGAAAACATTTTGTATCTAAAAAAAAAAATAAATAAATATTTAAATATAATATCTGAAGATGTTTCATTTATGTCATGCTTGTTACCATACAGGTTAGCAAAGGTTTTGTGAAAACAGTTATTGTTTCTTAAATTCTATTATTTTTTATGTATGCTTAAAAGTCTTTAAAAGCCTTCATGCTTATGCATTTTATTGAGTTGTAGCTACCAATTCACTCTGATGAATTGCTGATCTGAGTTTGGTAACTTTTTTTTCCCCTAAATCAGAATGTGCTACTTAATCTGTTGGCATGTTTCAAGAATAACCATATGTATACTGAACAGTCATTGTAAGAACTTTGACTTCCTCATTGAGGGTTTTTTTGTATCCTCATGAGAAAATATATTTTGGCTTGTGTTTTGGGAACTTTCCCACAGTAGGAGATCTAATTTTTGCGAGGTATTGTTTGGGAATTGAAAAGGAGCGCTGGCAGAAAGATAGCTCTACAAAGATTCTTTGTGAAGGGCAGCTGAGCCTGTGCGCCTTGTTCACTGCAGCCAGTGTTGCAGATTTAATTTGCTGGATATATTTTTCTTGAAGGGGTACATTTGAATAAGTCTGGAAATGGAAGTGGTCTCTGCTTCCCTTTTTCCGAAGTTGGTGAAGTTGACCACTTTTCTTGAAAAGGGAGAGAGAGGAGCCCCACTGCAGTGCTTTTCTTGCAGCTTTGGTTTGGAGTTAAAATTAGCTATTTGTTCTCTCTGCGTATCTCTGGTATGCCCATATATCTGTAGATGTATTTCTTTGTGTACCTCTGTCTTGTCTGACCTGAGTAAAAGTGAATTGATATTTGATTTTGAGCAGTTCTAAGGAATTCTGGCCAGCAATAATGAGCAGCATATATATTGTTACCTGATCAAAACACTGAAGGAATAAGATAAGGTTAAAACATGTAGAAGTTCTTAGGGAAACAAAAAAAAAGGCATGGGCTTACTTTTCAGCACTGATA
Organism: Pezoporus wallicus; assembly: GCF_028554395.1. Classification (NCBI taxonomy): domain Eukaryota; kingdom Metazoa; phylum Chordata; class Aves; order Psittaciformes; family Psittacidae; genus Pezoporus; species Pezoporus wallicus. The sequence continues at coordinate 3,811,915 of NW_026640488.1, forward strand.
AAAATTGAAGGAATTTTCCTGTATTACTATTTCTACGGATAGCAAGGTTTCTCCGTTTTTCTCTTATTTGTATGTACTCTGATAAGCACAAGCCACACTATGAAATTGTATCCGATATCAGTGTAAATTGCCTGGGAAAGGGTGTTAAGTTTCATGGAAGACACATTGGTCAAGCATGCCTGTTTTGGCTGTCTTTATCAGGCTGTTTGTTTCTGTTTGCTAGCTTTTTGTATGTCTTAAAATGAAAATAAACTTGGCTTAATAAATAAAAACATTTATTTCAGTTATTCAAGGTTTCCAAAGGGAAAGATGGATCATGTTCCCTGCGGGATGGTGCTTTAAAATTTTCCGTTCTGTTAGTTTTGGTTTTGGGTTTGTTGTTTTGTGTTTTTTAGTTTGTATTTGCAGTTCTGTATTTTGAAGGGTACTCTTGTCCCCCATCTTTATTTTACTTTTTCTGTAACTGGGGGGGGAAATATTGGTAAAGTCTTTTCCATTTGAAGTTAGTCATTCGGACTGCTTGTCCTGTTAACCAAAACAGGCGTGAGATAGGATGTTATGCAAATGTGATTTGTAAGCTGGGATGGGAAAACAAAGCTGTACCACCGATATAGTTGGTTGAAGCTTCTCTTGAGATTTGACCTGCTGCAACTGAAGGCTAAATCTTTCGTGGTACATTGTATTTTTCCAGCAGCAAAGCTCGTTTGACAGCTTTGTTTCCTATGCTGATGTTCTCTGCTGCCTCATCGGGCTTATCTGTTTGTGAGGCTACAATGTAAACAGGATAAGTGATACAATCTTGTTAGCTGAACAAAAGTAAAGTGATTTATTTTCAAGAGGTGGTGTGTGAGAGTTTTTTCTTTCTAAAAATCAAAGTGAGTCAATCTGGTTTAGATTATGACTCCAAATGTCAGCCTCGGTACAGCTGAAGGTGTGAAGACTTGTGCTACAAGACTGTAGAGAATAAATGCTTATGATTGTGTGTAGGAACTTTTGAAACAGCTTAACCTCCCCCAGAGAGTATATGGTGCTCCATTTTCAAACACTATCTTGAAGTATAAAAAAAACCCAAAACTCTAGATGGTTTTTTTTTCCCCAATGCACTTCCTAAAATGAGGATTCTTGAGAGAGGAGTCTTCCATTTTTGTTTGTTTTGAGGATTAGCATCAGAGGAAAACCTTGTAATAAGTATCTAGCTCTAAACTTTTTTTCTCCATTATAATATAGTAATGGTAAGAAACCTGGGTAGTAACACTACCTTTGCATGCACTGAAGTGGGTGGATCAGAGATGATAAGGCCTGATGTATTTTTGTGTTGCTAATACAAAATCTTGACTGTATTTATGTTGCTTTGTTGTACGGTAGCTGAAAAATGGATGCTGGTGGCTGTCTTCCTTGGGGTTGGGGGAAGCAAGGATGGGAAGTGAAATTTAATGTTGCTGAGGTATGCAAATCTTGTTGAGGTATCTGAAATCTATTGGGACATACCTAAAATATGTACCCTAAAATGTTTTTGTTTTGACTGAGATAAGTGCTTAATATTGTCAGGAAACCATTCCCTCACCCGCACAGAACATTTTCTCAAAACACGTAATCTTGCTGAAATCAGTAGCATGCTGCAGTTGTGTGAGTAGGCAGCACTCACTTCAATGGCTGTGTGGCTTTCCACTGTTTGTCAAAAGATATATCAGAATACACAACACACGCAGTAGTAAATATTTAGATACGTTTTGAAGGGAGAGTTCAATGTTACAGATTCCTTTGTGTCTTATTGTCAGTGTTACTATGGGTGTTTAAACTGTCCTCCCTCAACTGTGCAGTGGGCAGAACAGTGATGCTGAGGCAGATACAGTACCCAATCACTTACCCATTTGTGTGCTGTAGCTCCTTCAGTTTTTGAAGGTGGCATAGCTATAATAATAAAAAAAGTGCACTTTTATTTTGATAGCTGCATCAATATGTTGAAGTCATGATATTTTACTACCTTTATGTAGGATGGTACATGTGATAGTGTTGAAATAGCTTTGAACTTTCTAAGTTAACATCTGCAAAATCAGAGTGTTGTTAAAATGTATTAAGTTGTATTGAGGATGAGCAGGCCCCGCAGCAGAGGAGATGATGCTATTAAAATATCTTTGGATTCTGTGACAGCAGATTACAAACTCTTGCTATTAAAAAATAAGAGGAAAGGGGCTGACTGTGCCCCTACTGACAGTCCTGATGGAGAGCTCTGCCTGTGGAATCGTTCCTTGACTCAGGAGGAGCCAGGGTCCAAAAAGATTAAAAAACTAGAAGAAAAATGCAGATGCAGGTGCTGCTGAAGCAGAACATGTGACAAAGATGTTCTGTGTCTTTGGGCTTTTTATCCCACTTGCTAAACTCATAAGATGCTGAAAGCTGAAATGGTATAGTCATTCTTGATGCATGCTGTGATGTGCTGTTGAGGGTGGTTAAGGACTGGAAGCTTCTCTAGTGAAGGTAGTAAGTGGCCCATCAATTTAAATTACATTAGTACTGTTGCTTGTAAAGCACTAATTTAGCTTGTGGATGAAATACGGTTTGATTGTATAGGTTCCTTTTTTGCTGTAGCCTCAAAGGAACAAGTGGTATCTTGGGAAAACAAATGGTATAGTTCATGGAGGATTCTCTGTCTGAGTATGAAGCAAGAAGTGAGATTTTTGCACTGGTTAATGATGAATCCTGGTCAGGTGGACTCTCTCTAAACCCTTCTTAGTGCAGTAGCTAAGTAGTTTGAATATATTCCCTGCTAAGGAGGTATTAATGAGCAGAAAGTAAACACAGTGAGGCAGTTTTCACTCTGAATTATGGAAAGGTACTTGTGAAGGTCTCAGTCTGAGTTGCATTTCATGTTCTCTGTCAATCTGTGGTACGCATTACTAGATAGTACATCAAATTAATTGGGGGTCTACAATGTATTTATTGCATAAAGCACAAAAAACTGGACCTCTGGGTGAATAGCACACAGTGGTCTGATCTGAAGACTGAAGTATTTCACATGCACCATAGGTATGGAAATACAAGTGGCTTTGCAAGCTACATACATGCTGACCAGGAACAAGGGTAATTGAGTTTCCATCTTTGTCACGGCTTCCCTGTTACTGTTGAAAGCTGCTAATTGGTGCTGATGCCTTGTTTTAATTCACGATGATTTAGTTAAAAAATGCCAACTCCTTAGTCATAGGCCACTGAACAACTGTCAGATGGCAACACAACTCCAGCTCAGCTATTAAAAATGATCTGAGGTAACAACATCAAGGGAAAGATAATAGTTGTTATTGTTGTTGCAGATATTTGCCAAGGTGGAGGAGAGGAGTGTAATCCATTTCAGCCATATTTCAGGTAGCTGTCTTTTTTAGTGCTATTAGATTGTATTAACTGAGTATTGATGGATAGCTGGTCTCCACTGTTCCTAAATACTCTTTTAAGAAGCTTATAAGGCTCTCTTATTTAAGATGACTTTCTGAATATTGCTTTAGTAGTCAGAAAACTTCTAGACTATTGGATATTGCTAGAAAATATGATTGTGTATGTGACATGGTGGTGTGTAAATGCTTTGTTAGCTTTGTAAAGCAGTTCCAAGTACCTGGAGTAAGGAAATCTGAGGTTTGAGGTAGGATGCTTCTTTTTGATCCATGTGGGAAGATGGTGCTTTTCTGAATGCCCAGGTGAATTATTAATCCTCTTAGCATTCCTCCTTTCTTGTTTATTTTTGTACCTAGCCTTGTGTTGTTGTTTAACCTTTGTTTTACTAATTTGATGTCTTGTAATTTCTCCTTTCTAAACTTCCATTGGTAGTGCTTTTTGAATTTTGTGCCTTAAAGTAATATCTTCAGGTATTTTTCTTACTAGGAAAGCACTTGGAAAAAAATAGCAGGGTGGTTTTGGCTAATACTTTCATTCACATATATTGATTTCTTCATACAAATGAAGAAGTAAACTCTTAATTTATAAATTGCAGTGCGGTTTATGTTATACAAGTTATTGTCCACTTACAAAACAAAAAGTACAAATACTCTCAGTATATCCTCACTGGAGTTGATGCACGTCAAATTTCTAACTTTTAGGTCAATGAATTAGCATTGCTGTTTAAGGTCTAATGTTCTTATGTGGATGAATATGCTATGTGAATTCAAATGTAAAAAGAAAATAATGGCGCTTTCTTACAGTCCATTTTGGCTTGATAGTTAACGAACATTTAGCCATGACGAGAGTAATGTGGCTTATAGTGACACAACCTACATAAACCCAGTTGGATTTGCTGTTGACATTGGCCCACATTCCAGCGTACTAGTTACCTTACATTTCTTTTGAACAAAGGAGGTTTGTTTGAAGCAGGTGCTCTAATGGTTACTCCAGCCTTCATGCATAGCTTTTAGGTGAAGTATTACTTGTGTTAGCATCTTAGTTTATTATGTGAGGTTTCTGTTAAAAAAAGTGCCGTCTTGGCTATAGCTTCATGATGTTTACTGCCTCTTATGTTGCTGTTTATTTTTAGAGTGTGGTTGTCACAATTTGTCAGCCAAAAACTGGCCTGTCATCTCTGCTGTTAGCTGATGAAGTGCTGTTCCCTAGATGACTCTTTTAAACTACATGTAATGGATTAGTACATATCCTCTTTGTTCCAGGGTAGTCTTAGTTTCAGTAGTAAATAAGGCATCTAGAACTTGCCAACTTTGCAAAACTCATAAGGAAAGTGTTGGAAAAAAATTAGACTCTCTTATTAAGCATTGCAATCATAGAATAATGTTTTAAACTCAATGAATGTGCTAAAATGGTTTTGAGACTCTGTGGTAAGTTGTATCAAAAGGTTTGAGTGCTATTTATGAATATTAGTGAAGAATATTTCTAAATAAGTTGTAAAATGAGCCAGGACATAACGAAGAAATAGCAGGACCACCATCTGGGCTGGTAAGACATGGCTACTTACACACTCCGCGTTGCTTTGGGAAAACAATATCAGGATTTCTTTTAAAGAAGAAGGAAAGTTCTGCTTTAGACAAGTGACATCTGATACCTTACTTGATTTCTTTTCCTGTTTCTTCTATTTATAGATGCCTTGAGTTTGGGATTTATCTGAAAGCTAAGGTCAGGAAGTGCTGTCCTCCAAAAATGCTACTTGTTGTGGTTTTCTGGCATGTTGTCTCCCCTCTCCTTCCCAAAAGGCACTGTACAGAAAGTATTTTTCCACAATGAAACACAGATCCTCAGCTCTGCAGATTTCATACTCTGGCTGCTTCACCTCTACAAAATGGAACCTTTAAATCATCTCTCGATGTTTATATCAGGTATACAACTGTTTAATATGCAAAAGCCAGTAACCACTTTAGTTTGAATTATTACTACTTTGAATAGAGTCTGTGTGGGTTGGAATATGGAGGCAGAGGAACGTAGGCTGCATCCGATTTGGTTTGACTTACTTCCCATGTGGATTTTTAGATGACCTTAGTGACTGTTTCAGACAGGAGTACTAACGCATGTTGAGGAGATATTCATCCATTCCCTGTGCTTCCACCAACCGTTTAAGGTCATGGAGGACCTTAAATGTGAAAGGTCTCTCAGACCTTGGAGGTGCTAAGAATAACATGCACATGGTCATGAAATGCATCATATTTTTTGAGAGTTCTGGTGTGTGGAAGAGGTTCTCCCCAGCTGGCAAACAAAAGGCAATTACTTAAATCAGTCCTCTGAGAAAGCATGGCAATTTTGAGGGCAGCAAAAATGTGGGAGTCAGTGGGTGCTTTTGGCTAAATAAGTGGTTTTCTAGTAGTCGGGGTTCAGTGCAAGGTTTTAAATTCAGGATTGATCTCTCATAAATAGCCTTGTTTAGTTATTAAAGTTCACAGTATTGTTTATACAGCAGAGCAACTGAACTTGTATGCTTGTGCTATGACCACTTAGAGCAAGTACTTTTGAGGAATAGCTATATGCAGTAAACTAAATTGCATTTAGAATTAGGACTATCAACAGTAGTTGAACATTTTGTTTAACTTCAGATTCGTGTATCTGGCTGTTGTATAACTTTTTATAATGGGTCTGATTTGTGTTTAGTACTTCGCATTTAGTTTGAGAGACTTTGCAATCTGTTGTCTTGAACGTGTTTCAAGAAAACAGATTGTGAGTTTAATTGTCACTGTTTAACGATCTCATCCTCAGTGTGCAGTGTCAGTTGAAAGAGGCTTATGAAACCAGCTCTGTATGTCTGATATTTTCTTAGCTGTTGAAATTCAAAGTACTGACCAGACTGTTTTAAATTTCTTCCAAAAAGTAGCGTGGCATTTGTTAAGAAACAATTACAAACAAAATCTTTTTCTATGTTCACCTTCTTTCTAACCTTCTTGGTGCCCTGATAATTGGTTATCAACTTTTAATTCTGTATTTAACTGAGAGATGGGACAAAAACCCAAGTGTCATTTTGAGGTGAGTCCCAGTGCTTAGAAGGCTTGTGAAGTGTTGGGGCCTTGCTCATTTTTCCTTGGCCAAAATCTTCCATAAACTCTGCAGATGGAGAGTAGCTTGTATGTTTGCAGGACTTTTCATTTGCTTTCAAACAGTCACCATAATAATTAGTTTTCTTTTATGTTTTGCTTTTCTTCCTGACTGCTTACTCTGTAAAGTAACAGGGACCTACAGTTAAGACAGAAAAAGCCTTTAACATCTACTGACTTCTGTGTCTTCCAGTGGTGAAATGTAAAGGGGTGCTAAGCATCTTTTTGGGTGCTTTGCTGTCTGCTGAAAGCTAGCTGTGAAACCTTTGGAATCGTGTTGCATGTTAAAATGAGTAGTTTTGTGCTTAGCTGAATGAGTGGAATTGGTAGCTGTAAGGTAAGGAAAGAGGACATGTGTTGAGTGTGAAGATGATCCTTTTTTGCATCCACTAACTCAGTTTCTTAGTTTAGTATATGAATGCCCTCTAAATGTCACAACGGACATGTACCTTTCAAGATGGATGTGGTTTTTTGTTTTGTCTTGGATTTTTTTTAATATTTTTTTTTTTTCAGGAGAAAATGACAAAGTAGAGGCTGTAAGAAGTTATAAAAGCAAGATCTAGTTGTTGTGTAGGTGAGCCGTGACTGCTTTCAGTGACAGGCCATCAAACATGGTGTTCTGCAGGCAGCATAATGGTGTGCAGCAGCTGCTTCTTGATGTTGAGGCATTTCAGCCAATTCCAACTTTAGGGATAGCATGGCCCTTGTGCTACCTGCATTGCAGCTGCTCTGGAAGGATAACCTGCTCAGAGTATGCTTGCAAAACTTGCAGATGCTGCAGTCATGAGTCATTTAGAAAATTTTAGTTCAGGAGCGTACATTCACATACAGTAGCTTTTCAAACAGATTCCAACTTAATTCACTTATGATTGTTTAATTTGAGAATATTTAAAGGAAATTATTCCCGGAGATTTAATTCACCATTTTAGTTAATCTCCTGAGATCTGTGAAGAACTTGTTAAAGGCTTTTCCTGTAATACAGGGGAGGAAAAGAAAGGAGAAGGTGAGGGTGAGTAAATAAGTCAAGTGTGAGAGCACCTGCTAACCAGAATATTGTCTTTTGATCTGAGATAAATACAGAAGATTAAGTGAGATGCTTCTAGGTAGGGGCAAGATAGTGACCTGATAAAAAGCCAAATACAGAAAATACATTGGACTTCCATATTATACTGCCATCATCTAATTCTGTTTCCTGGATGAGCAGGAGGCTTTTTCCCTTTCTCCATTTGAGAATATCCTGATTAGTGTCAACTGTGATTTTATTTGTGTTTCTCCCCCCGCCCCTTTTTATTTTTTTTGGGGGGGGGGAGGGGCGGTATGTGTGTTTTTGTTTTGGCTGCTCTTCTTATTCTGCTGTTTATTCTCCTTGTTCTTCTCATTCTCTTTGCAATTGAGGGCTTTTCTGTGTGTGGATCTTTATTTTGATTGGTTTGTGCTGCTAGGATTCAGCTTTCTGAAATTCCAAAACTATTCACTTTGGTAATGCATAATAGGAGAAAAATGCTTTAGGGGTAAAAGGGAATTCACTTTGTCATAAGCACTAAAGTGTCCTTGCTGTTTATGGACAGATTCCTTCCGCAACCTCAAAAAAAAGCCCTGTTATAAATCCCATATAGTGTCAAAATCCGAAGGATTTTGTTCAGCAGTTGCCCTGACATCTCTTAGTATGCTGAAATTTAAAAAAAAAACGCAAAGCACTAGGATTATTTTTTTCCTTTTTAGTTACAAAATTTCTATTTTAATCAATAGTCTATGATTTACATTTGCTTTTTATTAAAAAATTGAGTTCCCAATAACAACAACCTGATACCAAAATGGCATGCATTAGAAATGGTTTCTGACTGTGTTTATGTTGAAAAAATTCTATTCAAACATCTGTTTACAGTTGGATAAAATCAAGAAAATGTCCTTGCTCTCCTGTGGGGTGTATGCGGTTTCTTTGGTTTTGTTTTACTTTACGTTAAGGATAAATGATTTATGGCAACTGAAACCAGCCTAGCTACACAGAAATTGTATTGATTGGTAGCATGAAATGTTTGAAACAAAAGGAATATGCTCCAAATGTTCAGTTGTGGAGTGGTTTTTTTTGTTATTTTGTTCTCATTTTGATGTCGTTCTCCAGTTAACGTGAGTTGCAGTGATTTAATTTAGATTAACATTTCATAGTTATCCTCAGTTTCAACAAATAAGGAAAAAGGAGACAAAACTTCTCAACTTTGTGTGTAGGAGGACTGTAAAATACTGTAAATGAGTGTACGAATGGAGATGTACTTTCCAAATCAGTATATTTCATATTTAGGGTTGTGGGTAGCCAGTTGTCAGTTTTTCCTCTGGTCTGTTAAAATGTAATCTGGAAAATCAGCTGGCAAGTACATTATTCAAATGTTAAGCCACCTTTAAAAATACTGATGTCATCCAGAATTAAGTACTAATTAATAACTTTTAGTGGAACCCTGAAGGTGTTTGGTTGAATTTTTAAATAGTTTTGAGAAATAAACTTTCTCATGCATTTTTCATTAGCTGCTGCTTGTTTAGCACTTGACAAAGTAGTGGTGGGAAAAATTGTGGGTCTGGATACAAAGAATACTTTTACAGTCAATATAAACTTAGAGTAAGAGTCAGAGGTATATTTTCACATGTGTAAGTGACTATTTTAATGCAAGACTATTTGCTCTCTATTGTCATTAGAGCTGGGACAACAAGCAGAAGACACGAGTGCCTTTTTTCCCAGCCAATTTAACTTCTTATAAATAAACTTTCTGGCATGGATTTTTGTGTCCAGTTTCTTTGAGCAGCACTGGAGGTTACAGTCCTTCCAATGATAGTAATGTACAGCAAAAACCTTTACGGTGTTTTATGACTGTACTGCACATCTGTAATTGCTACCCTGTGGACAGCTGAAAGACATTGCCTTTTTCACACGGCAGGTTTTTAAGGCCTTTCTGTTGATAGGATTGGTGGTAGGCTGCTGTTTGGAGGGACCTGAGAAGCATTTAAATTAGCTGGGTCATTAAAAAGTTAATTTTACCACAATAGCTTTATCTCTCAGGAAAGAATGTTTTTTGTGTATCTTCCAGTTATTTATGGATGACAAAAGCTTTTTCTGATACCCTGCAGTTGACTTGGTACATGAATGTGTAAGCATCATGCAATCTTCAGTAGCTAATTCAGTTAGAATGCATCCTTATGTTGGTTCTTAGGTCTCCATAATTAGCTTATGAAAATATTCAAAATTACAAAGATGTGATAAAAGCTTTCACCATTCAAACTGAATAGTGACAAAAATGGTTATTACTGAAACTATCTTTGCAATCTGGAAGACTTAAGCAGACTTTTGTTAGGGATCCTGCTACAGTTTCTAGTCATTTAACTTTTTCCTCCTGTGGTTAGGAGAGTCGTTGTCATGGTTAGGCTGGTTGAGTCAAGGTGTGCTTGTAGACTTGGATATTGCTAATAGAAGTGGATGTTTTTTGTCTTTCCCAGATGAGATGCTTTGTGCCAAGTGAACACTGCTGCTGTGTAAGGCTTTTATTGAAAGAAACATCTGTGTTTTATTTGTTTTCCTTCAAAATGAAGACAGCATCCCCAAACTCTGTAGAATACATTTTGTGTACAATTAATGTTTTTCCTTGTTAATATAACTTTTTCTTTCTAATGGAATATCCTCCAATATCCAAACCCAAGAAGGACAATTTGGTATCAGTATTTTGTCCTGTTTCTCTTAAAAGAAACTTAATGTTGCTTTACTGGGGGGCAAGAAGTGTTCATATGCAAACGAAATGTAATGGCCTGCTTGAAAGTGTACTTTAGATCATATCTTATGAACAGGTGCTAATAGTTAAGAATAATATGGGCAATAATTACTGTCTTGGACAACTTGGAAGTATTAGCTGCAGGCATTTTGAAATGTTAATAACCTTCTGCCCACTAGTCCAGACGGTTCCTGAAGGCTGAGGGAGCTGTTAAATAATGAAGTGCAGTGATGTTCACCAGAAGCAGCCTAATAGCCAACAGAGTAGGTACTACTTTGTGTGACATTTTAACATGTAGTAGATGAGCATTAACCACTTTACCAGAATAATGCCTTTCTAAGAGCTTGGTAGTTTTTTTTAAAAGGCTAAGCCCCAGATGGGTAATACAGGAAAAGGAATGAAATAGAAGAGGATAGGAGGTCAGAGTATGTGGTGCATGTTTCCAGGTAGCTACTTTTTTCCCCACTGTTAACTGTCCCCTCCAGCCACTTGGCACTTGATTTGTGGTTCTTTAGAAAACATATTGTTTCATTTACCATAGTGGCTGGAGAAAGTAACTTTCAGAGGAAGGTTATATAAGGAGAAACTGGTGGACTTGAGCTTTTAGAAACTCAAACCATTGTTGTTTTTTTTTTGGCTTGAATACAACTGAGATAAGTTTTAAGGTAAGCTCATTAATTATAATTTACAGAAGCAAGTATGTGACTGTCTTTTATTGCTAAATAGCATGAAGTGCTTTTTCAGTGTGACCAGGTTTTTAACTTCCACTTTTTTGTTGTTTTTTTTAAAAATCTTCCCCTCCACTCTTTGTTGCTTTCATTCAGATTTGGGTAAAAATATGCTTTAACTGGAATCAGATTTTAGCACCTTCTTGATTTAAATGAACTGCTTTGGCCAAGCTGTTCATCCACTGACTTATGACTCTAATGTCATACATAAATTCCATGCAGTTCTGTGTGTGCAGGAGTTTCCCATGTCTGGACTGGGATACTCAGAAGGAAGTTTAATGTCAGCGATGCTTTCCTTTACAGCGCTACCAGCCTAACCTATGATCAGTTTTTGCACTACCAAAAATGCTTTTGATCCTGTCAAATACTCATTTTGTTCTGAGCAGTGGCATAAACTGTACTAGCAAAGCAGCTTTTGCAGTTGTCTCTGCTCGTGTCAGCTACGATTGACTGCCTTTGCCGGCTGTTCTTTTTATAGACCTGTCTGGGGAGAGAGGGAGTGTAGGAGTGATAATAACAGCTTTCATTTTCATGAAATTTAGTGAAGTGTTTGCAGTCTCCCTGATACCTTCCTGTGCAAGAATTACTTCACCAATGAATTAAATGACAGCTGAGCTAACTGATCTGCAGGTGTTCCTAAATTTTTGGATGTCTGATGTAGATAGGTGTGTGTCGTTTCACTGTGCTGCTATTCATAACAAATTGAGACAGACCTTTTTCCAATAGATTGAAAAAATAGGGTGCAACTCATTACTAACCTATTTGCAGAGCAAAAATGGTGAGAGAAAAATGCTAAGATAATAAACACTGCTGTATGAAGCCATTGGGCAGATTGACTTAAAACTAAAGGTTGGACTACTGACTATTTCCTATTTCAGGACGGTGAGCAGGGGCATGGGATGGCTGAGTCTTTTGTAGCATTTCTGATTTCACTAGTCTAGCATATCTTCCAAAAATAAAGTGCTATTATTGTAAAGGTGGGGAGGAACCCATATGTTTGTGGTTGTGTGGTTTGAGGGGGAAGATAAAATTTTCCTGTGGGGAGACCAGATATACTTTTACTAAATGAATGAGATGAGCAAACTTTCTGTACTTTTATGCTTGGCTACAAAGCAGTGCTTACATGGGAAAAATCAGGAACTAGTTAACCTTTTTGTCACTTTTCATTGGTGATACAGTCTCTGTAAATACAAGTCTGATACTTCAGTTTTTTGTTGCTTAAAAAATTGGCTGGGACAATTTGGAATTGAAAGCAACACTGCTAATGTCAATTAAAACAAGCAACAGCTTAAAATTTTAATGCAGCATCCTTATATGAAGACCTATGTTTGTTCTTTCTTTGCTTAAAAACAAGCAAAGAAAAAGGATGGAAGTTATCCACGCTGGCATTGGTGGATACACTGCTAGCACTGCTTCAAAACAGAAGCAACATCCAAAATTAATACATGAAAGAAAACTTGAAAGTGTGAAGACAGTAAATAACACTTCAAGATCTCAACTCCCAATTTATTCTTTTACAGTAACGCTTATAGTTTCTTATTTCTGTATAGAAACATAGTCTAAAACCGGACAAAGACTCGACCTCTTGTTACCATTAGAAATGAAACAACTTCATACATTTGGGACAGCCAAGGATTTCTCTGCCTTTATATGATCTTGAAATGTTAAGAGTAGGATCTGTATTTGTGTTTGGGGTGCTCTTGTTTTCTCAAAGACTGTATTGTATACAAGGGGTTGAATAAAAGTCATGGCACGAAGTTCATAAATACCTTAAATGAAGTTTTCTTAATTCTTGGTTCCAAACTGTACTGGAGAGAGAGGTTGTATTTTGGTAATCTGAAAACAGATCTGTTTCCATCATAGCTAAACAGTAATTTTAGAGACAATGCTGCTTGTGTAAACTATAGTGGTAAAAAATAGACTTCCAGTAGTTGTAAGACTTGATTGTTTTTCATAGATGCATTGTTGCTCATAGGAAGGTTTTCAATTTGTTTGTTTAAAGTTTCCTCTGCAAACAGTGGAAAAAGGTATCACTTTTTTTTTCCCTGATGATTCTTTTTATGTCCTTTGAAAACTGGCGCTCCAAATCTGACAGGAAAATTGACAGTGTGCTTTGTATGTTTGCTTGTTTTCCATGTCTGAAGTTAAGAAAGAACTTCTTTAAGTAGTCATAATCTAGATTTACCAAACTCAAAAGTGAATCATTTTAGCATTTTTGACAGAGTACATTTAACAGCACATGTTGTGGGTAGCAAAGAGGGAGCAGCAAGTAGATGGAGTGGTCCTTCAGCAGCTGCCAAAACTGTACACTGGATTTAAGCCATAACTATTAATCAGTTCTGCTATGAACAGGAAAAAAACTGCATCAAAAGCCTTCAGGGCGTTGGGAGGGGAAATTCCTTCACTCTGCTAAACAGAGAATTATACTTTATTTAGTCATACAGCAGCTTCTTAAGTTGTCTGAACTAGCAGAGTTGCCTTTAAACCATGTTTCACTTTTGTGAGTTCTTTTGTTGCAAATGTGCTAATAAAAGGTTTTTCTGAAAATTCAGCTGACACAGTCAGGATTAATTGATTATCTTTCAAACAAAGCTGCAAAGATTTCATCTGTTAAAGTCTCTTTCTGTGTTGAGCAGAACAGAGAAGGGCTGACACGAACCTAAACTGCTTCTGCTGCTGCTTTCAGGCAAAGCAGGCATCTAACAACCTCTTAAGTCAACCTCTTCCAGTGTTTCACTACCCTCATCATAAAAAAAGTTTCTTCCTTATATCTAGAGGATAATGCTGTAGTATTTCTAAATTGTGCAACATGGAAAATTACTGAGACAACATCCTCTACTTGTGTGCTGTCACTAACAGAGCATGAGTTGTGCTGGATTGAAAGTAGAGCTCTCGAAACAGGTACGTTGGTGGAACCCGAAGCAAATGTTTTCTTTCAGATTTATATAAGCTACCCATACCGCCTGACTTGCTGAGATTTAAAGGGATGTATCTGGCAAAACCCCCACAGTGAGTCACAAACTTTTTTTCTCTCAGGAAACTGAATTTCCATTTCAGGAAGTGGAATATAAATATCTGTTTGTAAGAAGATCAAAAAGTCTTTAGTTAATATAAAATTGAAATAGTAGATGTTAGATCACTGATATTTTCAAGGTCCAGAATTAATCAAATGAAAGTCACTAGTATTTGTGTAGCTTTCAAAATAACTTTTCTACTGTCTAATGTTTTTCTAGTTCCCTAATGCAAAAATAGTTGCTGAGATTGGAGATGGATGTAACTATACCAAGTCTCTGTTTTGGTTTCCTTTTTTAAAATCCTGAATTGGGGATTTGGAGCAGGGAATAAAGCTATTAAAAAAAAAACATGGCAAATGGCCTAATAGGCACAGTATTTCTTAGTCATATTTTTGTTGGTAAAGCTTGATTTTATTTTTTTTTTTTCTCATAAAACCATTCCGTGTAGATAGAAGATTAAAGCTACTCTTGGGTGCTGTAAGGAATGGCTGGCTGCCGCTCAGTAGTCAAAATGTCACTTCTGTTGCATCATGATTTAAAGAATTCTCTGGATCTGCGATACAGATCACAGCTTCAGAAAAATACCTATTATGCTGTGGTGTGCAGCTGTTGAATCACTTACATGTGCTTACATATTTGCTTGAGTGCTACAACGGGTGGTATTATTTCAAATGAGACATACACCTTAAAATTTCTCAAATTTTGTAGCTAGAATACTGATGCTTCTGGTTTTCTACCTAAACTTTTTCTAAAGTGTGCCCTCAATGTGAAAATAAACCTGATTACAGGTATTGCATACTGCTGCTAATTTGGAAGAAGTCTTGGGCAGCATGGTCTAGCGTGAGGCATCCCTGCTTATGGCAGGGGGTTTGGAATGAGATGGTCTTAAGGTCCTTTCCAACCCTAACTATTCTATGATTCTGTGATTCTAAGTCAGAGTTTTCCAGTTATTACTACGGTATCTTAAAAGTGGTCTACAAAAAGGAAATTTCAGGCTTGTGTTTTTGAAGGTAACTAGTAATGCTTGACAAGATAAGGGGTTTTTATTATTATTCTGTGTTGTCACAGCCTCAGCATTTCTGCTGCTGCATAAACTCTCACAGCATAAGAGAAAAATGACTTGGCAGCAGCAAAATGAGAAGATAACATTCCTTCGGTGAGATGTAGTTTTGTTAAGCATCCACAGAGGAAAACCTGCACATGTGTTTAGGTTGAGGGAGGGGAGTGTGGATCAGATAAGAAGTTAGAAAATGGATCTTGGAGCTAGTGGAAAAGATAAACCTGTTCTTGAAAGAAGAGGACCCTATTAGTGAATGATGCTACTGCTTGTTTTTTAAATGAGTAGGAATGGTACAAAACTAACTTATATGACAGCACTGGCTTTCAAGGCCTCCTCAACATTCTACAGTTTGCTTGTTTTGCTGCAACAGTGGCTGGAGGGGAATCTTAATCAAGGAGAATCCTAAATTAGTACTAAGATGAGCAAGGAGCAGTGTGGCTGGTATATCTTTAGTCCTGACTCTCCTCACGTTTTTCATGTTCTGTTCAGCAATTATACTGTCAGGGATGCTAACTGATTGACAGCTATGCTTTGCATTTTGGACAGTGAGTGAAAGGAAAAAAATGGTCTTTGTGGCTTTGAAAGGGGCCTGATTTGTGTTGAGAGGAATATATGCAATTTTATGTCGTTATTTAAAATGCGGGATTTAATTGAAAGAACTAATGCCAGCTCACTTGTGAGACAAATAGGAGGGAAGTAAACACTGTAAAATAAATATGCAGATATATTCTTGTGTTCTAGGCTTATTAACTTTCTATGATGTCTTTATGGTACTGCCTAGTAATAACAAAGTTATCAATCCTAGTGATTTCATTGAGACAGAGTTTTTTGGCAATTCTTCCATTGTCTCAACTCATAAAGAATCTAGAGGGTAATGATATTGTGGGAGAAAAATTAGTAAAAGTTTAATATCATACTGTAATTAAATATCAAGTTAACACATGTCTCAGTGGAAGACAAAGTACTACTTGCCTGCAAAGTTTAAAGATTTGGCGCTGTCCTTGCTGACACTGACCTGATGAGAAAAGCCCTTCTTATGGCAACTTCCTTATTTTATAGTTTTAGGAGGCTTAGTTGAAATTTCTGTAGTACTGAAATATTTTGTTGTATGTATATGTTGTATGTGTAGTGGTTGGCATTTACCATCAATCACCTTAACCTCTGAGCTGCTCTTTTCCCAAAACCTTTTTGTGTGGAGTATGTTTTCCCTCTGCTTTAGTAGTCCGTTGTGGATACTGTGGGCCATGAGAAGTTATAACGAGTTGGTTAAAGCCTGTAGCTTGATTTCATGGCCTTGCTTTATACTAGATGTTATAAAAACATAGATTTGATTTGCACTGAAAGAGAAAGTGAGGTATTTTACCCCAAAGAAAATATGTAAGTAATTTGCGCTGTCCAAGGGAACTTAGAGTTCATTAAAGGTCATTAGTCAAATGTCTAACTCCTTGGCTTTTGCTGTCATGAAAATATTTCCATGTTGCTGTGATGTGTCTAAAAATAGTGACCATATCCCCATATTTTTGTGCAGTTTCAAACAAAAATACATCCTGTTGGTCATGTAAAAAATATCCAGTGGATATCTACTTTAAAAGAAGAGCTGTGTTTTTTCTTGAAGACTAAGGGTGGGGTCACTGAGCAGGAAGAGATGTTTGCAAATGGAAACTCAAGTTTTTTGGGAACAAAGACCTATCTTTCAAGAAGGGTGAATTCTTTTATTCTGTTCTTAAAGTTTATATGAGCCTTAGGATGCTACACAATCCAAATGGAGAATAATATGATGGAAGACATTTTCTCATGGTGCTTTCTATCTCAAAACAAACAGAAATGTTGCACGCTTGCCCTTTCTCAGGAGAAACCCAACAGTCCAGGAATCTAATGTGCTTAGACAAATTGCAGCTTATTACAGAAATGTGGCTATTCAAGACGCTGTAACTTGCTTTAGGGTACGTTTATGCTCAATCTTATACTTAGGGCTTCATCTTTGCTGAAATCATATTATTTTTGATCCAAAACTAAACCCAAAGCTACAAGTTTATTATACCAGGGATACTTGGTTTTTTTTTTGGGGGGGGTGGTGTTAATTTTATTTTATAAAGGCTGATTTCTTGTATGACTTGACTTTTTTAGGAATAAAAGGGGTTAACTTGTACTTGACAACAATGAGTCTTACAGAAAATATAGACGGATGGATTGATTTTTTCCCAAGGAATAAATAATCCAAATAATGGTACTGTCAAGAATTGACTATCAAATATATATTAAGATTGAGGCATGAGCGTTGGCAAAAGATGTAAGCCTGAAATTTTATGGAAAACTCGACTGTAGCATCAGGATGGGCACAGGGTTGTAATGAGATGTTAGATTTGCACTGAAATATCCAAGTATTAGAAAACCATCAGTATGTGTGGTAGAGTAGTAAAGAATGTGAAATGAGCACTTCCAACAGTATATTTTGGTATATCAAACCATATCTCTTACAGTATGTGGGATCAGCATGGGTGGAAAGAAATGAATTTCTATGGAGTAAACCAAAAATGACCACTCGTTTTTGTCTCACTTGAATAAGTTGCTATCGAAGATAGTTCTGCTGATGTGTAACCCTTCTTGGAGTTATCCTTCAGGGGTTTGTCTAGCTCTTTTTCACCTAGCTTCTCTAACAGTTTTTCTGCTTCTCACCTTCTTATGATGATCCCTCACTTGCTTTGACTCCATAACTTAACATGTGCTATAATCTAGCTGATAGTTCTTATAACACGTCCATAAACCCCTCCTATTGAGGTTGAAATTAAAGGAGGGTGCTTAAACTGTTACATTTGCATAAGTTAGTGCTGGGAGGGAAAGAAAAAATGGTTGTGATGACTTGCAAGTGTTTTGGCCTGGAATTCAGAAAGCCCTAGACAGGGCAGTGGTGGGGAGAAAGGTGTTTATAGAAGTAATAAAAAAAGGGGGGAGACAAAATGGAATCAGAATATTCAGAAAGCATGTTTCCAGCGAGATACTGCACAGAGAAAATTTCCTCCAGAAGGACATCAGAAACCACACTGAGTCAGGTGCTGCTTGGTTGCACAAAGTAGCCAAGGATGTGCTATTAGAGGAAACTGCTGTCCATGTGCTGGCAGAGGATGTGCCAGTTGATAGGGTGGTAATCTTTTTGGCTCTTAATTTCTCTGATTCAGTTTTGCAGCACAGCTGCTGTGTGGTACCAGCTCCTACATGTGACTGTTGCAGTATTTATGAAGTGCAAATGAATAGGATTTGTCTTTGTTTGTGGCAAGGCAGGTTAGAGATAATAAATGGTAATTGTTTGGTAATGAGAGAGGTGTCACTTCTCAAATGAGCTCAAGCTATGCTTTTCTTTTAAGCAGTTGTAGTCTTTTGTTTCCTATAGCAAATGAGAACTTTTATGTACAAGAAAAAAAGAATGCACAGAAATTATCCTAACACTGAATAAATCTGTTCAAGTATGATCTCATTCAGTTCTCTAAATGGATTTTGTCCTTACCTAAAGCTGGAGCTGGGAAGGTGGGAAGTGTGATAGCAGAGAATACTGGCCTCCCAGCTAGTGAGGCTAGTGAAGTTTGTGCTTCTAGTAGGTCTTGTTATTTTTAAATGAATCAAACAAAAACACGGGATTTTTTCAGATTTTAGTGAAGCTTGGGAAAAAATTGGATAATACATTTCTTTTAGAAGCACTAATTCTGGGTAGTGCTGTATTTGCCACTCAATAGCTATGCGAAGGATAAACACTATTGCTCTTTATGTCAGTATTTTTAAAGCTGGTTTCACTGTGCAGACTTCTCGACTGCTGAAAAATGAGTTTAATACAGGAAATCCTGTTTGGGTGCCACTGGGAGGATGACAAAGGAATGTATTTCAGAAACAAACTTATTTGTCAGAACCAAGAGCTGGTTTTGAGCCCTATTGGCAGACATTGATAGCTTTGGCTGTCTGGGTTGTTTGTTTTTTTTTTTTTTCTTAATGTTGTGGCTGCTGTTTTCCTGTTACCTGTCTTGTATTGGCTTTCTTCTTTTTGAATACCGTCTTTAATTGGAGCGTCACAGCACATTTATGGAATTGCCCCTTTACATTCCAGATCGTAGACTCTTATGAAATTAGAGTAATGTCATTGGACAATTTTGAGCTGGCATTTTCCTCTCTGTACTCAGGCCAGGGAGTGATTTCGTACATTAATTGGGGCATATGAAGAAAACATATGGAGGAAGCTGAAGTTCTGTTGAAATTATGCTGGAGTATACTGCATGTCTGACATACAGGCCTGAAAAAGACTACCCAAAAGGCATTCAAGGGAGCCACCTGAATGATTTGAACTCCGTTAAGAGACTGGGATTTTGTTTTTTCCCCTAAACATTTACTTTCAGGTGAGATCCCTGATTAACAGAAGCCTGTGTTCTAGTACATTGAGTACAAGGAGACCACAAGTGAAATGGAAGAAATTCATAATCTGAATAACCATGAAAATGTTAATTGTCGTGAGTGCTCGAGGCAGGGACTCTTGAGGTCCGAGTAGATTCTCTGGCTTGAAATCCTAGGTTGAGTACTCTTCTGGATTAGTAGGCGTAGAAGTAAGTATGCTGCATGTGGTGGTATGTGATCTGCTGCCTATGGGAGATTGGACTGGTGGTTCTGATGAACGGCAAGTACACTGCAAATTCCAGCTATTACTCTTTTCTGGAATGCTTTGAGGTAGTTGGCATGATTTAATTGCAGTCCAGCTTTTTGTCATTAAAATGTGTAATGAAGATGGGCAATTTGTACTTGGTGTAGAATATTTTGATGTTCTCTAGTTTAAAGAATTTCATAAATTAGTAGGATCTCTAAACTTGTCTGCATCAGCTGGCATCTGGATGTAGTGGCTGACTTATATGGCTGAATTATATTGCTTCTAAATTATTAACTTTGGATCAATAGACTGAGTGCTTATAACAAATCAGAGCTTTTATTAGCAGCTTAGTATTTAAATATAACTTTACGTTAGCTTTCCTAAGTTTATCATTGTGTGCCTATACTCATTTCTAGGCACAGAGCTATGAGTTTGTAGCTCCATCTCCCCATCTCTATTCTTTCAACAAAGCAAACAACTTGCCATGTTGATTTCTTTTGAATTGAATGCTGCTGTGAAGCATGAGAACTTAACATGAGTTGGCAGTGTGCACTCGCAGCTCAGAAAGCCAACCATACCTTGGGCTGCATCATAAGGAGCGTGACCAGCAGGTTGAAGGAGGTGATCCTGCCCCTCTACTCTGCTCTCATGAGACCTCACCTGCAGTATTGTGTGCAGTTCTGGTGTCCTCAACATAAAAAGGACATGGAACTGTTGGAACAAGTGCAGAGGAGGGCCACGAGGATGATCAGGGGACTGGAGCACCTCCTGTATGAAGACAGGCTGAGAAAGCTGGAGCTGTTCAGGCTGGAGAAGAGAAGGCTACGTGGAGACCTCATAGCAGCCTTTCAGTATCTGAAGGGGGCTTATAAGGATGCTGGGGAGGGACTCATCATTAGGGACTGTAGCAATAGGACAAGGGGTAACGGGTTAAAACTTAAGTTTAGATTGGATATAAGGAGGAAGTTCTTTACTGTAAGGGTGGTGAGGCACTAGAATGGGTTGCCCAAAGAAGTTGTGAATGCTCCATCCCTGGCAGTGTTCAAGGCCAGGTTGGACAGAGCCTTGGGTGACTATTCTATGATTCTGAGGAGCTGAAAAAAATGCTTAAAGTGGCTATTCTCATAAGTTTAATTGTTTTTTCCCTTCTCATTCACCTCTTATGAATGAGAGGACTAAACTGAAAGCTTAATTTACAGTAAGTATATTCAATAGCAAAAAAATTAAAGGATAAACTGGGGATGTAAGTTTTCATCTTTAAAAGAAGAATTGAGGCTTTTCCTGTCTTGTTGATTGTGGGTGGTTCATTGAATGTTAAACTGTGCTGTAGTTGTGTGAGACAACCGTGCTTCCCCGTTACCTTGGGTGCTGATCAAAAAGGATGCAACTAAGGATATAAGTTGGGTTTGATTTAGTTTTGAACTAATGTTGCTAAGTAATGTTTATGAACAGGTTGATACCAAGTGTTATTCTTCTGTGTCTGAGAAAGGTAATTGCTACTGGGGCAGCTTAATTTTTTTCTCAGGATTGGAGGCCTGCCCAGATACTTAGTTTTTTCCTGTTCCAGTCCTCTAACTTTCAGTTTTCTTGACGAAGCTGTTTTCAGTGTGCATTAAGCTAGCAAACATGAGTTAAGTACAACTGTCACTTTTCTAAACTCTTCTGAGTCACCTTAAAGAAGCCCAGTGCTGGTGAGAGGGAGAGAAACCAGGAGAAACAATAGTTTGTACCACCCAAATTGAGCAATAAGTTATCGCTGCGTGTGGTTTCTGAGAAATAAAAATTGTGTTGGTCTCCAGAACATAGAGCTTTAATTATACCCTCAGATAATGCTTGGCCTTACTTATTTTTTAAAAATTCTGGTCAGGGTTTTCTGTCCGGCATTATTCCAATTTGAACCAAAAGAGCATGCTCTTCTTTCACTAATGTGAGTGAATTTTTATATTAAATATCTTATAGAATCGGTGGTAGTTCAGAGTTGTAGGAAAAGGAGAATAATGCTTGCCACCCAGACAGAGTGAATCTTGACGCTGGCAGTTGATGAGTACTGGGAGGGGGAGTGGGGAAGGGCATTTTAAGCTTGAAATTACACTCATTAGAAGAATCTTCTAATCAGCGTTGTAAAGTGGAAAAAAAAAAAAACCACCCCACTTATCAGCTTTAGTGTTGACAGCTCTGCTTCATGCAGTCAAGTTTTTGCTTCTTTCAACTGTTTTAATTCAGTGTAGTCTTTGTAACTCTGTTTATGTTGACAGCATTGGGTAGGCACAATTTATTTAAAATGGGGCATTTTAATTAATGGCAAGAAGAGATCATTCACCTATTTGTAATTTGTGGGTATCAGGGTATAAAGAAGGCTGAAAAAAGACTCAGAGGTATGCAAGACCTACAATTTCCCTGACTCAACTTGTGGAAGGAAATGATTTATGGTTAATCTTGTCACCTTCATTCTCCTAATTTAGGTGCCAAAAGGTGGGAAAGATAATAGGGAAGGATGTGTGCCAGAGCCGAGATGAATATCAAAGGCAGATTCAAGGTAACTCAACTTACTGGTTTGAGAGTCCTGAAACCAATTACCGTGTCTGGGCTGGTACTAAAGAATGAGGAACTGGGAATACCACCCTTAATAATATTGACTTCATACGTGTCAAACTGACACACTTGAATGTAATCCTAAGTGTCTGTCACTCATTCATCTGCCTGTCCTATTTCTTAAGCTGATACAAATAGCTTAGCTTGGGACAGACGGTGGGCAGGGACTTGTGAAGAGTGAGTGGTATCACTCACTGGTAGGTGGTATTACCCTGGGTGAGTTATACAGACTTCCTGTCTGTAAAATTCTGATTACGGTTCCAAACAGTAAAGTATGCAACCATAAACCTTACCTGTTAAACTGCCCCATGTAAAGCAGGGCACTAATCTGCCTGCTAATAGGAACTGACTAGATTCCTCCTCCCTCCCCCCCCCCATAAATTGCATTTCTAAAGTGGGCTGGAACATTAAACTTGAAGGAAAAAAGCCTTGCTAGTATTTCAGTTGTGGCTTTTTTATGTGTTTTGTAAGATTGAAGTAATGCTCCTCAGTACTACAGAGAGTTGAATAACATTTCTTGGTGACCATAGGAGTTGAATTCACTGTGCTTGCTACTCTTTGACTTGGTAAAATGCACACATGCTACCTACCTTCCTTTTTATTTCACGGTGAGAATAATCATCATCTTAAAAGCTAAGCATCCTAATTATTGAGGTAATAAATGGTTGAAGGAGCCATAACTCAGTGATGCAGAGTCTTTGTACTGTCTCCTACAGGTGTTTTCTTATAAAGGGCAGATGGCTCATATGTTACTGACTCCTTAGGGACAGCAAATTAGGGGAAGGCAGATATTGCTTACTGCTTCTAGAAAATAGGTTGGATGTATGTAATTTTATTCTTTTAAAGGTTTTTCCATGTTTCTGTCCTTGCTAGAAACTTTTAATAGTTTATGTAGTTTTTATTAAAAGGAAAATTAAGAAAAATACAGAATTTTGATCTTGCTGTTTAAGTTACAGGTCTTTAGGAATTGTTTATGTGGGTAAGCATGTGTAAATTATTATAGTTTATATACATAATTTTTAGTGTAAGTATTACTAAATCTAAGCAATCAGAAATTACATAGTGGGCCTCAACTATGAAACTGGCTTATTAATTAAATGAGAAGAGAGTTTGCTTTGTTTTTCTAACTTGATACACTTCAGCCTTGTTTTAGGACTGAAACTGAAGAATCTCCTGGGTGACTGAATCTCTCATTTGCAGTTACAGGCTGTAATATATCAGAGTATTGCATAAACTGTTTGTATTCCTTCCCAAATTCCCATTGTGGTGGTGCTTATGTTACTAGGTTGGGTTTGTCTTTTAATCATCTTCTGTATGTTCTAGTTAACTTTATTTCTAGAGCTGCAGTTGCATGTGACCCATTCTGTGTCTTAATGGCCAGATTTTTGGGAGTACTGTCTTGTAGAACAGTCTCTTTTCTGCAGCTCTCCTGGTTTTGAATGAATTTGAAGGAAATGGCTACATGGGGTCTTGAGAGCACTTTGCAGAAAGCCTTAAATAGTTCTGCTATCATATAACTTACCTCTCTTATGGTTATATTATGGCATCTTAAAATTGTCATGTTATTAAGTAGCATGCAAATGTTTTCTATTAGTTCATAAGTGGTTTTGCATCATATATGACTAATTTTTTAAGTGATAAAGAGCTGTTTATGTATGCTTTGTTTGTCCCCTGACTGTATCCTCCCAGTTTTGTACCTTTCTATATGTTTTTTGTCATAGGCATAAATTTGGAAAAGGACATTAATAGTTAAAAGATTGGCTTTAAAATCAGCTCACAAAGGTATTCTAGTAATACCTTTCTACATTACTTTGCCATATTCCATTTTAACTAAATCCTTTGGTTTTGTGTTCCTCTATAAATACCAGGTTCTTCAGCTTTAAAAGTTTTCTCTATGGCACTGTATTCAATGTGGTGTTCATTAAAACTATCTAATCTTTTTGGATCCTGTCTAAGAAAAAATAAAAATATATCTAACCAAATGTAACCAAAAAGTAACAAAAATGGTTTTGGTTATGTTGTTGCCAGAGTGTTGTAATGGCTTATATTTTTCTGTCTGTGACATCTAAATTTGGTCAAAATCCGTGTATGCTTGGATATGATAATAACAATTGAGAGAATTACATGTCCTGTTTAAATGAAGTTACTGCGTGTACTCTGTTGCCTTGTGTGTACGTGCCCATCACCTGACAGATACACAGGGAAGCGTAGCATGGGCAAGCTCATGTTACAGGCTGAAAGTGATCCAGCCCTTAGATTTAGTGGATTAACCTTTTTGCCTTCCCCTTGCATTTTGTGTATGGTAGTTTACACTTCCATATTCCTCCCTCCCCCGCCTCCCTGTAATGACTCTTTGTGTTTTGCCCCTTGTGCTGTTGTTTTTTTCCTCAGATATTTGTAAAAAATACAGTTGATTCTGAAGAATCTCCCATTGCACATTGGAGAATAGCTCAGTTTCTTTGTTCGCTCTCATCTAAGGTGCTTGAAGAAGCTTTGGATGTTTAATTTGCCTTGTGAGCTTCAGCTCTGTTTGATTTGTGATGATTCTACTTTCTGTCACAGCACATATAACAGACTGCTGTTACAGAGCAAGTAACGCAGTATGGAGAATACATGCAGGCTGCTGCTCAGCAAAGAGAGAGGAGATAAATATGGTGGGGTAGTAAAGATACACAGTTTTCAAAAATATCTGTGAAGGTTTGTTGTTGCTGTTTTTAAGACATTGCTATAGCAGAATGAGTTCTTAAACTGTATTGGTAACATCTGAGCAGCAAAACATCTGTAAATGGATATAAACACATGCAGTCTGTAAGTAAAGTCTAAAAAAATTCTGCCAAAAGACGGGAGCAAAAGTGTGGTGTCTCATTTTATTCTTGGTATCCAGCAAACTCTCTCCTTTTGCCTGAGGGATAAATAAATGATCAGTCTGCATCTGGATGCTCTTTGGGTGATTGCAGACCAAATTTTTCAATGGGCTCCACTGATTATATCAGAATTCTTTTTCCCCAAACTATTGTTATCTAGAACATATAGGCAAAGTGATGCCAGCGTCACATAACAAATGCTGTAGGCTAAGCATAGGTGGTGCCAGATAAGGAGAAAAGTGTAGACTTGTTCACACAAGTACTGGGTTTAGTGTAAAATGATTTCTGATTAATTAATCTGTTAAATGTCCAGTTTCTGGCTGGGTAGGTAAAAACAACAGTATGAGAATTGTTAAAATTGTGATTATTCTTGGAGAAATTGAAAAACATTTAAACCTTTCATGCTGAAAAATTATGATTAACCACATTTCATGTGAATGTAATGCATCTGTAATTTTTAGGGTTCCAGGCTCATTGCAAAACCTTGAATTAGTTGAGCAGGCTGATTTCCTTTATATTGATCATATTGATCACCTTTGAGCACTGAGTTGATCACCATTGAGCACGTCGATCACTTTTGTCCAACCCCCTTTCCTCAGAGTGCGGTCCTGCAAAATAATAGCAAATATTAAATCCTAATAGTCTGTACTTGCAAATCTGTATTGCAGTTGAGTTGAAGGAGCAAAATATGAAGATGTGCAAGTCTGCTCAGGAGATAATCTTTTCTGCTCAAAAATAAATAAAGAAAATGAATTAGTTTTATAGACAAGGAATGCAAGTAGTGGGTTTTATTCTCATTCTGGAATAACAGGTTTTCTTTTTCATCTTAGGAGGCTGTGGCTATTCACTGTGCAGCTGCTGTTAAATGTTAAGTGTACAAAAAAATATAGAAATTACAAATGCTTATTTATTCACCACAAATACAGTGAAAGGTTGTGGGACTAGTAACCATCTGTATGTTCTGTGCATTGTTTTGGCATCCAAATCTCAGATGCATGTACAAAGTAAACTTCATCTTAAATGCTGGTGCTATCTGAAAGTCTATGAAGTGGTGACTTCTTAAAACAAAACAAAAACAACAACGACAAAAAAGTTGAAGCAGTAACAATATATACATGCAGAAGGCTGATTGCACGTAAACATTTGGATAGCAAGTGCCTGGGGGCTGGAAGCCATGCAGAAGAGAGAAGGAAGGAAAGCTGTGGCTCCCATAATTTGCTGGCACTGTTATACCTTTGGGAAATAAAAAGCAGAGAGAACAGTATAGGTCATGACCTTTCCTGATCAGATCTTTGCCGTGCCGGAAATGCTCAGACGGGTTGTACTGCTATAGGTGTTCTTACAGAGAGTTTGTTTTGCTAGGAAGAAGGGGATATTTCCTTATGCAGAAAGGAAGGTGCTTCCTTTTACTCCTGTGTCTTTGTGCTGCAGCTGATTTGCTTAAATTCCTCTCCTATTTTCAGTAGCTCTTTTTTTTACTAATATGGCAATGCTTTCTGTTGTCAGTAGCTCATACTTAACAATGCTTCTTCAATGCATGTGATGTATAGTTTTGCCTATTTTACTCAAATATTGGTTGTATTAGAAAAAAATCAAAACTGGAGAAGGAGCTGCTTTGTGCTGGGGCATGCGAAATACCTACATTAAATCTTTTCAGGAGTCACCTGGCAGCTTTAGTTTTGGACAGCAGATAATATTTCTTTCTAATGAGAATGTGGTGCATTGCCTCATTGCAGGGAACAGTCATACAAAAAGACATCTAGATATTCAGCTCAGTCATATATGGTACCTAATACAGATAATAAATTGTGTGCTGCTATGGCTTATCTGGTATTCAGTTTAAGTAGACCTAGTATACTGTTACTGTGCTTTAAGCATATGCTAAAGAAATAATGTTGTTGGGTTTTTTTTTCCTTTGTTCTAATACAACTTCTGTCAACTCGATCATAAACTAGAAAAATACCTCTTTTTTTGTTGTATGGTGTATGATGCTTCATAAACTTCATAGCATTGTTTTTTTAGTTGGTGAAATGTGTGCAAAGGGCAGCTAGAGAAAAACCAATGTTATTAGACTAAAAGAATGCCATTTTGAAACTTTTTGTCCAAGGTTTTTTTTCTACAAATAAGATTTTTTTTTTTTCTCCAGGAAAAAAAAAGTGGGAGATAAGTATCACATTAAGGTAACTTTTTAATGTCAAGACTCTTGACACATTGCTGTAAAAGTTAATATGTTTGACTATACAGTTGTCTCTCTAACGAGCTTGTACAGCTACTGTATGCTAGTTTTTAATATGTCTGGAACCTATTCCAGGTAATTGAAATCCTTTGATTGATTGGTGCTCTGTATTTTTATTTTTTTTTTAAGAAGAATTGGAGAAAAATAGTTATTTCTGTAACGTGGTTTGAGAACTTAATTCCTTGTTGCATCATATAAATGTATATAGCATGTCCTTTTACAAGCTAGTAAGTGACTTAGCCAGTTTTCAAATGGGATTTTTTTATTATAGTTCCAGATGTTTGTAGACTTATGTGTTTTGACACAGAAATGAGTTTCAAGTGATTCTGGCTGTGAGTAAAAGGGAACTAGATTATCAGTAGTCTGGGGCCATGTGAATTGGTGCAGAGTTTATTTAACTTTGAATCTAGGCTTGTTTCTTAATTTGAGCATCTGTCAGAGGGATGAATGTGCATTGAGGCAGCACAGGTTGCTGTAAATGGTCTCTAATGGTTTTCTTTAATAAAAACATGCAAGTTAGTTATCTGAAGAACAGTGAGAGGCACTTGGTGAATACTGAGTTTCACTTTGTTACCCTTGATGGAAGTCACATTCTTCTGCTAGACACAAAGAAAGAGACACTAATTGATGCTGGAAGCTTGTGGCAGTATTGAGTATAAAAATAGGGGTTTCCAGCTAGGGAGAAAGTTTCCTCCAACGTAACGCATGTAAACTTCTGAGATTAAAAAGTGAAACAGAGTTGTGTACTTAACTGTTCTTCATTTATTTATAACAACTCCACTAAATTTTAAGCACATTCTAGTTTCTGTTGGGTTGTGCTTTTACTGTGCTTTTGTCAGAAATGTTTGTGGTTTCCATTCTGACTGCAACTTGTTTCCTTTTGAAGTGCTTCTGGCAATTCTTCTCCCTAACCCCCCCTCCCATTTTTTTTTGTCTTTTTTTGTCATAGTGGTATGAAGCTCAGTACAGACAAACCACCAAAGATTGTCAGTAGTATCTGTGTATGTATCTTCCTTATATACATATATAAAAATACATATAATATATATCTTTTAGGCTGTGTAGGACACAGTTTTTTTTTCAGCTTGGGTATCTCTGAATTTGGAGCCTGTTGGAATGACTTTGCCAGTCTGGCAGACCGTGTGTTGTCTAGATGTGCAACCTTGAGAGACAGAAATGCTTCTTCTGCAGGGTGCAGTTTCTCCATAGGCTCGGGGTACACCCCTTCTTGTAGCAGCCTGGCTGATAGGAGCTGCTGGGGAAAAAGGACTACAAGACACCTTGGTGCACAGAGTCTGAGAGTCTTTGGAGAAGGAAAACATGCTCTTCTCCAACAGCAGAACAGTCCTCTGCCACCAGGAGCTGTTGAGTATCTGGGTCCCAGTAGTGGACTTACTATATAGCCATTGCAATAGTGTTGTCTTAATACACTTTCTCAAGGAAAACTTAAATTTAACTTCAATGAACTAAAGGTCCTGATGAAGTATCTAAGTATTTTTAATGTAATTTAACTGATAATAGTGCTAATTTGGATTAGTAAATGGTATAACTTAATGTAATTGGTGTCATCAGGAGAAAAAGTACATCAGAGAGGAAATTTTAATGTGGTTCAGTGAAGTTTTAGTATCTGATGAAGGTTAGTGTAGTGGCTTTCCTTTTTTGTGGATGCCCTACTGCTCATGATACTGGGATCCGTCTTTGCCTCCTTGAGGTGCAGGTTCACAAACCAGTGCTGAAGGCACTTGGATTTCCTCATCTTTTCTTACTCAAGTCTCCTGTGTTCTTTTGGTCACTGAGGGGTGAGTTCAAAGTACTGGGTACCTACGGATTCCTTTGGAGTGTTATATATGTTAAATGCTTCCTAAACTCATGTTCCTAATAAAGTGTACTCGTATCTTCTGTCGGCTGGTAATACAGGCTTTTGTACTATTTTGTTTGTATGTCCTCCTTGAAAATCAGAGGTATGTTTAAAACACAAGTAAATATGTACTGATAGACCTTCTGGATATAAAATCTTAATGAAAGCTCAGATTTACTTTTTTTTTTTTCCCCAGAGGTGTTTTAAAGTACTGTTGGTTGTGCAGAGTATGACAGCTCCATAATCTGATAAATGAATATTAAAATACAGAACCAGTTCCACTATTTAGTGGTTTCTGTCATTACTGTTTGGGTTTGTCATGTGTCAAGAAGCTCGAGTGCATGTAGGTGACTCACACTATTGTATTTCTCTTCACCTTTTTGGTACTTTTTAAAGATAGTGGTCCTCTCAATTCAGAGAGAGGAGGGGAAGAAAAATTACACCTTGACCCTTACTTCTAATCTTCTCATGTAACCAACGGACTGCTGAAACAATAGCAGTCACATCTGATACAACAACATCTTATTTATAGATGGAAGCAGCTGCATCCTCTGTCTTCCCATGCAAGAAGTTCTATTGTTTTCAAATCACCAGGTTAATGAGACTGTGGGAAAACAAAGGCCAACTACAAAAGCATTATTAAAGATAATTATTTAACACTAAAAGGAAGGGAGTATGTGGCTGGTACAACCTGCTCTTAAACTTGTGTTAGATGTGGTGTACATGTAGAAGTTACCAGTGCTGACAATTTAAGCTATAGTATAGCCTTGAGTTTACTCGTGGATTCTTGTATTGCGTTTAGTGTTTTGCTTCATTACAAAGATCTGTTTCCACATGCCTCTAATTTCTGACGACTGAGGACTGAACATTAGTTCGGTATGTAGGGAAATGTCCCTGCCCTGTTATACTCCTCTTCCACCACTGAAACCTTTATACTTGCACACTCCCCTCAGGCGCATTATCTGCCTGGGGGTGCCCTGATGTGCAGTGTGGTCTATCAGCAGGTACTTTGCACTGTCTTCACCGGGTCACTGGGGCAGGGGATTGCTGAGGACGCAGCAGGGAGTGGGCGGCACTGTCTGGTGGTACAGTTCTCTTTAGGAAATGCTCCTCTGGGATCTGTGACCAGCTGGCTGGCCTCTGAAACTGGAGCATGGAATTTGGGAGCTGTAATAGGTTGCTAATCCCTCTGTTGTCATCCTCATTTTTCCTCTCTGTTGGATGCCCTAGAAGGAAGGAAGATTTCTGCCTTCATGGGAGTGCTCTCCCAGGCTTAGGAGAGCATCTTGAGCTTCGTTACAGGTCCCTGAAAGTCTGTGGATGAGCATCCAGGATCTCTTTCCCCATCCTGTTTCAGTCAGGCGTTCAGTGGTGTCAGTTTAAAGACCACAGCCTGTGAAGCACAGAATACAGCTCAGTGCAGCGTACGCCCCCCTTGTGCCTTGTGTAGCGTGTGCTCTTAGGAGCTGTGTGGTGTTTCTCATCTAGCTCATGCTGTGTAAATAAAAAAGAAATAATAATTGCTAAATGGAAAATATGAGAGGACAGGAGTATTAAGAGTGAGCATTTGTTTTTCAGTGCAACCTCAAGTGATAACAGCACTAGGTTGGTTTAAAGTCTTTCATGTGAAGTACTCTTTTTCTTAAGACCATACATTTAAAATTTGTGCAAGTAGAAGCCTTTGACTAAATAATGAAGTGCGTGTTAAGATCAGTCAACATACAGGAGCTCCTCTGGGTGTCTTCTGTATCATACCTGTGACTTACAATGAAATGCATCTTTTGAAAGCTATCTGGTCTTGGTGTCAGTGATCCAATTTCCTGAATCCTATGGGTAAGCTGGCTGAATGTTTGTTTTTTACTGATCGACAAGAAAAACAAGGAAGGCTCCAATAGCCCTTGAAATTTCTATGGTCTTGTTCCAGGTTCTGGGTTATGAAATTTCACTGTACCGCCTTCTGTTGAACTGGGATTTGGAAGTCTGACATGTGATGTTTACTTGCAGGTGGTTATCAAGTCAGGGTACCTCAGAGCCGCCTTTTCTTCAGCTAGCTTGAGCTGATCAGTTTTTTTTTTCCTTGAGCTTAGTAAAAAGTTTATGTTCTAACACTGGTAGTTTTTCTTTCCTTATGAAGTGGTTATAATAGTTTTTGGAGAGAATTCCATATCTGAATAGTAGAATATACTAAATAGATAATGTTTTTACAATTAGAGGTTTGGTTTTTTTTTCTCCCTCCCGTCCCTCCGCTTTCATTTACTGATTTGAAACAATGCTGCTCCAAAATAGGGGATCTGGAGGGGAGTGGAGTGGTGGGGAAGTTGGGTATGGCATTTTTTTTTTTTTTTTTAATCCATTCTTGAACTTTAAAGGTAATGGAAAACAAAGAACTTATTTTTCTGGTTGGCTTGTTACTTGCCTCATGTTGTAATGTGTTTATAGTAAGTTTGGCTCTTGATTTAGCCCATTGAGAGAGTTTGGGATTTTTTTTAAATGAGAATTTTTTTTTAATTATTGTTATTAAAAGTGAGCAAGGTAATATCTTTTTCCTCTGCAACATATTTTTATTTTTAGAATAAGCCATTATTAGGAGGTGTTTTGCATTGTTTAGGTCTCTTGACCCTTCTTATCTTGTTGAAAATCTAGCTTCAGTAGTCTTTTAGTATTAGACTGCTTTGTTGCATGGGGTCTTTGGTAAATAGATTAATCTCTGGGTCTTGTGACCGTATTAATCTTGCTCTGGTGTTTAGGTTTGTTGAGGGATTTCTGATAATTAGGACATCTTTGTGCTTAGTCTCAAAACAGTTATTGTTTTCCCAAGGTTTCTAATGGTGAAATAGGAAACAGTGGAGATAACCACTGTATTAGCAGTAAGAAGTTATTTGGTTACTTTTGCTTTTCATGTTGCATAAAAAGCTTATACATATTTATAAGTAGTTTTAGCAAGATACTGTCCTGAAACAGTACCTTCTAAAGCCATATAAACTGTGGGATTTGGTGTTGATGTGTTCATGTAGAAGATGTTAAAAGAAAAAGGCAGACTTTTAAACAGTGCAGGTACTTTATTGCATCTTCTGATACTTCTCTATGTGTGCTTGTAAGCTGTGAACTATTGCCAGGCTAAATCAAGAGCAAAATGTATTCTACAGTAGTGTGGTTCTTCTTGAATGGCACATAGGTCTTTGGACAAGCACATGATATCACTTCTTGCTGAAAAATTTGTACTTATCAAAAGATCTTGTTTGATTTGCCTCCTCGTGCCTTTTATTGATAGAACATTCTGGAGAAAAATGCCAGGTACTAACAGGCAGTGGAATATCTCTGGTGAGGAAATCTTTGCATGTTTTGTGCAAGTCTGTTTCAGTATATTGCTTCCAATTATTTAATTTTCAGCATTTTTCTGTTGCTTCCAACTGTTTTAGGTTGCTTTTTAGTATCAAGTGAATAGTGAATACAGGGTTCTTTTGTTTCACATCATGCTGCTTGGTCAGGATTTCTGCATTCTTTGGGTAAACAGTCTACCCATAACTTTTTTTTCTGTATGCAGTGTATGTTGTTGTTTTTAGTAAAGCTTGAACTTGCCAACAAAGCACACTCCAGGAGTCAACCTGGACATATGTGAGGTATCTCAGCATTGTGAGTGCATTCTTAAACTTTCCTCTGCTGGCTTGAAGTCAGAAATAAAACTTATTCTTGGTAATAGTCATATTAAGTACTCAAACAGCAGGCTCTTCAAGTGAATGAAATGCCTTTAGCCAGAAGGGCAATAAGAGCTTTTTTTTTTCCTTTGTTTTAATTTGCTTAAGAGAATGAGATTACAGCCAGAAAATTGTCTTGTCACACAGCCAGATATTGACTTCTTGGTCTTCCATTTCCAAATGCTTGAGCTTCTCCAGCTCACCCCCTGAGCCCTCTGCCAGCTCTTGCCATGAGAGCCAAGAGTAAAAGCCTGGGCTACTTCTTTCCTTGTCTTTTAGGCAAAATGTTACCTATCAGAGATCTAAGTGTCGCTTTTTTACAAGATCTGAAAATCTGGATAAGCTGTGTTTACTTAAAAATTAATAAAGCTCCTTTTTTCTTGATGTCACCTTTTATTTGTAACTGATTATAAAAGCATATTTTATAACTTGAAAGTGAGTAGAGTGCTCTGATTTGCTAGCATAGAGCTCACTTTTAAGAACAGAACTAAGGAAAACTCGGTATTAAATATTAACTTTAATGTAGAAAGCCTGGAAAAGCTGAACTTTTGTTTCAGGTCACTTGTGTTGGTATGAAGTACTTGACAGGTTTTTTAATTTTTAAAAAGAAGATATTCTGTGAGCATAAGAATGTGTGTAAATATTTGTGTTTTCAAGTGGTTGATGTTCCCTAGTTGTGCCTTCTGTGTGCTTCCAAGTACTTTAGCTCGTTGCTTCCAATTTCTTTGCGTTTCTTGATTTCTTCCCTTCCTGTTACAAATCTTTCGTATCATAGAATATGTTTAAAACTAGCTAGCAGGCTCAAAAGTGGCAAAAATTAAGGCACATACAGGTTGTGTGCAAAAGCCTCTTCAAATAAAAGAATAAATGTATTGAAATAAAAGATGGTGCCCTTGACTCACTTGTTTGGTGTGTACCTTTGAAAAACAAGGCCTTTGTGTCCATCTTAGCTGTTGCTATCTCTTTTCTTTTAATTATCTTTCATGTTTTTTTGATCATGCTTGCAAGTTTAATCAGTTTCTGTAAAGCTGTTAGCATACTGCTGATTTTTTTCTGCCACGACATAGAATCAAGCTTAAAACCAGGTTTTGTTCTGATAAATGTTTATAATTCCATAAAATTACTTCTCTAAAATGATTTTTTTAAGACTTCTTAGGTTTAATTGAATGAGAAAGAAAATGTTAAGTAACTTTTGAAAACTTGTCTGTGAAATCAGGCCTGCTGCAATTCGATTAGTTTATTGCTGGAACTTGAGCTTTCTTTTTCAGGTATGTCCCTGGAATCAGTGCTGAATATGGTATTTGTTCCCCTTCCCCTGTCGCTTGGAAATTCTAGTTCGTTTGCAGCACAAGTAAGACTGGTTGGCCTTTCATAAAATCCAGTAGTTACCAAGTGAGACCATACCAATGCCACAAGATGCTCAGCTAGAGCCAAAGCCTAAAAAGAAGAAATGTTTAAGGATACAACATTGCTGCTGAAAAAAAAAAACCTTTAGTCCACTGTTTAAAATATGAAAATGGTATCATTAATTCTCAAAGCACTTAATATTTTTTAAAGTAATTCCAGAAAGCTCTATTACATAGCACAGTAGAAAGTTAACTGTAGAGTTCCTTGCAGTAGCCTGAGCATAGTGTTGTGTCCTTGCACCCTCACTGTTGTGACCATTCCTGCAAATGCCTGACACCTCCACCATCCCCGTGGTAGAGTTAAGGACATGTTGTTGACCCTAAACTACCTGGAGTTATCAGCTAGTTCACTGAAGGGCAAATAGTCTTTGCATATACTCTTGTGGCCAGCTGTGGCCCATATGTGCACTGTGTGTGACTGTAACCTTAATCTAGTAAATAGCTAACCTCTAATAGCCAACCCCTTACTTCTTACTCAGCTTGTACCTTCTGTAAGTTCACAGTGCAAGTTAATAATTTCAGAGAGTATGTGTTCTTGCATTCAATCCTGAGCTTAGACTTTTTCATGTGCCATTGGAAAGAAAATAAAGATATCTGCTCTGTCATTTCAAGTAATTTGGGTAGAAATCCATGATTTCTTGATACTGTAAAGTGAAAATGTAGTATTTCAATGCTTAACAAACAACCAAACAACAGCAACAAAGAAAGACAAACAAAAGACCACTCAAAACAATAAAACACCAAGAAACCCTCTGACAAAACAGAGCATTTGCTGTTCTTGACTTTTAAATTCATTCATAAGCGTTCCAAAAAAAAAACCAAACACCAAACTAAGAGGGAGTGCAAGTGCAGAACTGACCCCTGGGTGAGACAACTGCAGAGCCAGCTAAATCATGACTGTAACGTTGGAGAATCTCCTCTGGCAAGACTTGCTGTGGAAACTTGAGGAGCAACTGTCTCTGTCTGTCAGTGTGGTCTTTCATCTCTGCAGTACCCACGCGAGCAGAGCTGGCAGGAGGGAGCACATAGTACATGTGCTGTATCAGTACATAGCTTGTGATCGTAAAGCAGTCTCTGGGAAGTTGCAAAAAGGCATTCCCAGTCCTCCAGGGCAGAATTCCATTTTAGCAGGGCACTAGAATGCAGGTTCCCCCAAAGGGTATGCTTTTTCAAGGCAAGTTTTGGGCCACTCTGTGTACTAAATGGAAGTGAGCAATTAGGATTTGGCCAAAGTGGAGTCAAGGTGTTACATGAACTGCGGATTGCTGGAATCTGTTGCTTGTGACAGTGATCCACAGCCAAATCTGGCTTTAATTCTAGTCTGTTCAGTTGTGAGAGAATAAATAACAAGGGTATGCAGTGAAGTCTTGGTGTGCTGCACTCAGAGTGAGGAAGGGAAGGAGGCTGTGGTATCCCCTATTTGAGAACAGCCATAAATCATATACAAAACTTTGAAGAAAATGCTTGCATTTCTGATTATTTTCATAGATATATTCAGCTGATGTGCTTGTTCTAGAGCTTCTGGCTGCTTCCCATACATTCATGATTGCCAAAAAGCTTTAGTTGAAAGTACAGTTGGAACCTGCATAGAACTTTTACCAGATTTTGCAGGATTTGGCTGGCCATAAAATGTGTGGGGTCTTGGAGCTGCTGCTGCATTCATTCAGTCTTTTTCTAGCATCTGAGACTGCCAAGAGAGGTGACAAGTTCTTTCTTCCCCTGGTAGTTTTTTAGGGCTGTTGGCCCTGTAGCAGCTGCTTTGATACCTCTAATTCATTTTTGTGCCGGCCATCAAGCATGTATCTTCCCATGGTGGCTAAATGTTAGTATTAATGAAACTACAGAAGGGAATGTAATAGAAATTTAATCAATTTCTTTGAATTACAGATGAGGAAAAAGCCAAATGGTAGATGCATTTGCCAGTCCACAGCAATTGCTAGGCTCGTGAAGGAGCAAAAAGCCTCAGATCTTTCTGAAAAAGTAGAACTGGTGAAATGGGTTAAAAATGCTGGTGAAGGAAGGAAGGTGAAGGAGCTAATGTGATAAGGTAGAAGCCTTTTTTTTTTTGCTTGCTTTTTTTGTCAGAAGCCCTTGGTTGTAATGCATGGGTCCTGCATGTAGAAGCAATGACTTCGTAACCTGAAAGCACTGTAGTTGTATCTCTCATTGTGGATGAAAAGTTTACAGTCTGAGTACTTTTTTCTTGAACTGGACAATTTACCTGAGACTACTGACCACCTGCAGATTAAATAGATAAAATCTGACAGACAAAACCATCCTTTGATATGCTGGACACTAGAAATAATAATCATAATCTGTGTCAAATGTAACTCAGGATGTTGTTTGGTTGAGAAGGTCTCAAAGTTTACAGGCTTCTCTGGATTGTTGTTATCTGGATTACGCATGCTGTGATGGTCTTTCAAAGAGAAGCCAGGTCCCACTAGATGCTTTAGTCGAGACGCAGCACTGTCTGGAGGCAGCAGGCGTGCTTTGGGGAAAGTTTGTCATGATGCAGGAACCATGTGAGTAACTCCTGAACTATGTTTCTAGACCTGGGGGCAGTGAACAGGATGCAGAGACACCTTGGGCTTCCACAGTGCTAGTTTCCATCCAGCCGTATTTTTTCTGAGCTGATTCCCTGTGTATCTGCCTTCTGCACCTCACTCTCCAGGGTTTCTGTTGCTTATTTCGGCAGCAGAGAATGTCTGTATGTACTGTGACTGTGGTGGCTATTGTCAAGCTCCCTGACTTAATGAGCCCTTCCCATCGGGGTTGGAGAGCAGAGAGCAGAAACAGTAATTAGCTCTACCGGTACCAGCAGAAGGCCAGTGGAGGCCAAAGCTAATAACAAGGTTGTCTGGATCTAGGTTCCTTGTGCCACGGGCGTGGTGTCCTTGTGCCTTTCCTTCCTAGCCCTTTGCAGCCTGGGAGCCGATTTATCTCAGTCACCATGCCCAGTCTTTGTCGGAGTCCTCTGTTTTTAGTCACACTGTCACTAATAATCCGTCTTCCTCTGTGCCCAGAGCTCATGGTGAGCATGCTACAGCCACAAGTCTGTGCAGCCGCTTCTGGAATAAGGCCCCAGGCTACCACTTCGCTCCTGGAGACCTTCCAGGAGTGCATCTACAGTGCTTCTGCACAGGTCTCTCATTTCTTGTCATCCAGTATCATCCAAGGCCATTGTATCTTTAGGAAATGTTTGCTGCTGTTTGAAATCATGTTTGTCATTCCTATGTTCTCGTGCCAGGCTCAGGAAAAGGAGTGGAAACGTGCTTGTGCCTTTTCCATGTTTTAGGATGTTTTAGGTCTGTGCAAGCAGGTAATTAATGTTGGTCATATTTCTTAGTATGATATTAGGAATGCTTAGATACTGATGTGGTGCTCAATCCTGTTTACAGTTGGGTTTCTAATAGCATTGCAAGGGCTTTTGTGGGACACTGATGGGACAGATCACACCTATTGTCAGTCAGAGTGCTTTGGGGAAGGGTGTGATGTTTCACTGCTGTGCTTTTACTGAGCTCTGGAGTTGCTTTTAGTGTTAAAAGTGAATCACCAGACTCAGCAGTAAATTACTAACTCAGGAGATAAGCAGTAATTTCTAAGGAGGAATGTGCATGCTTTTAATGTCCAAGTTTAGAGTTCAAACACATGATTTTAAATTGCTGTGAAGGTATGCATTCAGTGTTTAAGAGCAAGTGTTGATTGCTCATCAGCTGATAAGCGGTATCTTGTTAAGATTTGGTAGATTGGTGGCTCTCATATGCTCAGTCTAAATTAGTTTGCAAAACAACCTGTAAACTTTTCCATATTAAGATTGAGTTTAAAAGTTTGTAAATAATGATTCTTAACATCTGGGCCAAAATACTCTTGTTAGGAAACCAAAGGTATGTACTTTATTATGCACACAGAATTCAGTGTTACATCTCTTAAGTTACACTGAGCAACGCATGTGACATGGTACCACTCTGGAAAGCCTGTGGAGGTTGAAAAACCCGTTTCCCTTTAATATGGGTTGGATTAAGATTCTGAGACTGCCTGCTGTTGTCCTTCGGACAGGCTTTTCATGTGTCCCTGTGTTTGGTTTCTCCATACCACAACACTTGCTGTTGGTCATTTGGCAGCTGCACCACAAACCGACTTGTAAATGTCTTTGTTGGGGCCAGTGAGGGGGAGAAACTAGTCTGACAAATGGAAGGACATTCTTGAACGTCAGTAAGTAAATTAATAAATAAAAAATCAGCTGTGATGTGACAGATACCTTGTTAGCAGTTAATGGAAATTAAACTGTAGTTCAGCAGACAGTTTGTGGACCAGCTGCAAGCAGTCACTGCTATTTGGGTTGCCTAGTGTTCTTAACTATGAAGCCCCTGGTTGAAAAGAAATAGTTGGCAGTATCTGTCTCTTCACAGTTGTTGGTGGGGTAATTGAACAAAAAATACAGAGCCAGCCAAGTGAGAGAACAGAGCAAGCAATAGATGCTTTAAATTCACAATTTCTAGCCTTTTCAGGGTCTTGTATAACTGCGATAGAGTGGAAATCATGTTCCTATGACCACTTCTGTAACCCGTGGTACAAATTCAGTGTTTTAAGCCACTGAGGTGGAGATTTCACGAACAATATAGGTGTTAGGTCTTTGTGTTGAGCTGTCTGATATCTGGAAGTGGATTTAAGTCTAATAGATCCCTTCAACAGGTGTGATGAGATGAAAGGGATTTCAAAGTGCTGAGAGAGAGCTATCTAGAGCTGCTAATGGAGGATGTTAAAGAGAAGGGTGTTTCTAGATTGCCTCAAGTACTGTTTAACAGTTCAGCCAACCCAGTTTCAATGGCTTGTTTGCTCCAGAAGGGTTTTAGGGGCTGGCAGAGTGTTCCAGTCAAGTTTCACCATGTGACTTCTGTCTTACTTTAAGCTTTCTGTGCTGTGTCTTGCGGGTGCAGTGCTGGGTAAGGACTGAATCAAGAGAGTCAAGTCCTTCCCTGTAAGGGCAGTGATCCGTTACATCAGCTGAAGCTGCTGTGTCACTTCATCTTAAAGGCGGAACAGATGGGCTTAACCCAGCTCATCTGCCTGCTCTGCCACCAAGCCAGGGTGGTCCCACGTGCCCTTCGTGCCAGGGCAGCCTCACATGGGCTGGCTGCGGGGGCATGCATAGCCTCTGCTTGTTGGATTTGGACCATTAAAGGGTTGGTGCATTAGCCTGAGTCAGAGAGAAAGGTGGCTTTGGCAAGTGGGGCTGGCTCACTGAGGCATCAGATGCTCTCCCTGGGCCTGAGATAAGGTCCATCCCATTTGGCAATGGAAATCTGTTAGCTTGTTTTTTCTGTCTTGTTTTATGATACTCAGAGCTGCATTTAGGTTGCAGAGGGGGTCACCTGAGAGAGGCCATACTTCACAATCACCATAACACTACAGATGCTTGACATGTATGGGTGTTTTACCCATTTGATATGAAAACTTCTTAGCTGATTCTGCTCCTAAGAGTGCAAAAATTTGCTCAAATTGGATCAGAGCAGGGTTCCCTGGTAGGCCCATCTGAGAGGTGGAAGTTGATTCATCCCCAGGTGTTTGAAAAACCCCACAAAACAACACTGCTCATAGGAAGAGGAGGAAAAACCCCACCAAACCAAACCCAGAATATAAACATTTGGAGATACTTAAATGCAACCTCTATTTTGGGAGATACCTAGGCTAAGAAATAAATTCAGGCTTGGAGATTATTCTGTGGAAAGTATTTTAGCTTTTTTCTAATGTTTGCCTCCTTTGCACAGAAGAGGCATCCCAGCTCTGGGAGGATGTGACCACCAGCAGCTTTTGAGATGAATTTTTTGGGTGAGGATTGATTTGCCATGCAAATACATACTTCAGTGTGATCAGTTGCCTGATAGCCTGGGAATAATTTTCACGTGACCTACTGCTGATACTTCAATTAAGATTAGTGTCTGTTGCAAGAAATGCTCTGAGTTATGCTGCTGTAAGTTCAGCTGCTCCAAAAAAATAAATTAATGTGATATTTTGCTAATAACTTTTAAAACATGAAACCAAATGACAAAGCTTTTGTTTAAAGTGTGAGCTGAACTAAGAAGAGTCGCATGTTTGAATGTTAGGAAAGTTGGGTCTGTCTAAGTGAATCTTAATGCTTTATTCAAACACATGAATATAAAAGATGTATGTCAGGGTATAAACCTTTGTAATTAGTTGTAGTATAATATCCCCCCCCCATGCTTTTATTGTATCAGTTGTTTTTTTTTTTTTAATTGATAAAGAAGTTGAGCAACATGGTTTTTCTTAATCAAAACCAAAACTGTCCAAAGCAAAAAGGAGCAGTGCAGTTTTACTTCAGCAAATACCGCTGTTGCCTCAGTGGTTGGAAAGGCAAACTTATTTTTGTTTTGTTTTGTGTTTTTGCTTTGGTTGGCTGTAAGCCAGCAATAGAAAATGGTTGTAGGCCAGCCACAGAAAATAACTCACTGTATTTTCTGTTGATTATAGTACTACCGAGATATTTCTGTTTCAAATCCTGGCAGGCGCGTGCTGGTTCCTTTTGTTTCTGGTTACAAGCTGTCATGGTAATAAGCCAGTGAGCTGCAGGAGCTCCTGACCCGCTCAACCCTGGGTTGGTGGTGGTCATTTGCAACAAGTAATCTCTCGGGAGGGGTGGTCAGGGTCTCCCCTGCACTGGGGGCTTCTGGAAGACTTCAGTTTGCAAACTGGAGGTACCTGTAATGCTCTGGGTGATTCTGGAAATGAGCATGTGGCTGGCTGGGTTTTTTCTCAAACAGAGCGTGAGGTTTGTGCGTCTGGGTCTGTTTGTTTTTTTTTTTGTTGTTTTGTGTGTTCTTTTTCTTGTTTTTTTTTTTTTTTTTCTTGACAAGGGAAAAATGCAATGAGCAGAGGGTGGAGTGTGATGATATTCAGCACTTGGGACAGTGCTGAAACCCCCTGTTCATTGCTCAGCTACTTGGTCCCAGTGGCACAAGGAGGTCCATTCCAAGGTCTTGTTTTAACAGCAAGGTAAAATGCCAGTATGCCTGAAAAGTCAGATGAAATGTGAGCAGTGGGGCCTGTTACAAGTTCAGGTGCAGACAGATGGACGCAGGTGATTGTGCAGTGGTGGCTTACTGGGATACCCCTCCATCAACTGAACAACACTGCTGGCTTAGCCCATTGTGAAATTCACAAAGTTTCTTTGCAGTGGAAACTTAAATTGTTCATATGAGCAGTTACTGCAGATTAGTTGACAAAAGACAGCGCTTTAATCTCACTGTGACTTATTTGCTTGTGATTTGGAATACCTGCCACATTTAACAAATCTGGTATGCTGTGAATACCAGTCAGTATACTGCAAAACATATATCATTGGGAATATTTTAATGATCACAGAATCACAGAATTGTTAGGGTTGGAAGGGACCTCTCAGGTCTAATCCAACCCTGTAGTCCAAATAGCCCATTTCCAGTCCAATAGCCCTTGACCAGTCTGGTCCAAATCATGCATTTGAAGAAGGAATACTTGAAGCTGTGGTTACTACTTGGCTATGATTTTGAAGTACCAGGACCCAGGCTTTCCAGAAATGAATGTTTTTTTTTTTTCAGACAATAGATTGCTCTTGCCCACTATAAGGAAAATTGTATGAAGATTTCATTTAGGCCAAGTCTGGAGTGATGTACTTCCTTCATGGCAGTTTGGCTGGCTCAGTTATGCCTAGATTGTCTAGGCTACAGTCCTTGTGCTTAGACTGGTATTATGGGTATTAACCCTGGCTGCTTTAAAACCTGTAGACTAATAAGCACTTTAAAAACCTCACCCCCAGCAAAAGTATCTGAGAGTTGTCATATCTTAATCTTGCTCTGACAGCTCTTGGGGAATCCCCCAAGCACAGCTAACTGCTAACCCTATTTTTAGTAGGCAGCCCTACCTGATATACTGTGGTCTCCTTCTCCTTGCCAACCTGATTGCTCTTGCTGATGTTCTCCTGAGGTCCTTTAAAGTGCTTTGTGTGTCACTTTATTTTTTCCAATTTATTTATTTATTTTAAACGAATTTTGTTATTTAAAGCTGCCAATCGTTATGGTCCTCTGTATTTGGATAAATTTACATAAAACTCATCTCTGCTACATGTAGTTGTTTAAAAATAAGTCCCACTGTATTCAGTAACTGATATATTTGTTAGCACAAGATTGATTTTCATATAGTGGGATATTGAGTCTTATTTTATATAGCTAGTGGACAACATGGGAAAAATAACATGCTGCCTCAGAACAATTCGAGATTCTCCTCAGCATTACCAATAAAAAGACAAGGAAAAGCCCTAGGAACTGGCATGCTCTGCAACAAAAGATGTGAATGTTTGCGAAATGAATGTGAAAATGGGTAGAACAGATTTAATACAAGCTTCCAACTGTTGGCTATAAATATTGAAAAGGCAATTACATATTTTTAATGGTGGGTAACTTAAGTGCCTTTCATAATTATGGACTCTGCAGTCAGTAGGAGAGATCTTTTGTAGTGAAACCATTTTGTTTGCATTTGGATATGCGACCATCTTTTGGATTTTTGACTACAGAACTTGGGCTTTTGTGTTAAGCATTTAATTGTCTGACTTCTGAGAGTCTGGAAAGCAGAAAAGAAATGCATGGCACTACCCTGTAATTTCCTATGCTCATTAGTTTGTTCACTGACTCCTACAAGATGGCAGGCTTTAATTTCCCATCTACCGTTTCCACGTTTATCCCCATCTTATGGGATGATTCATGAATGTCTTAATTTCTTTATTCGGCTAAAAGCTTTATGACTAGCAGGATATGTTGGATCAGTTGTACTAATCTTGAGCCAGTGTTAACAGTCTGTTAGTGTGGGTGGGTCATTGAACCTTCCCACTCATTTTTATACCTTTGAGCAGGTTCTCCTGGCAAGATTGAAAACCAAAGCCTGGTTTATTATTACAGGTGAATCTGTGAGGCATTACAGGGAAGTAGAGGTTTTAAACCCTCTTCCAATTAGAAAAAGAATCTAAAATGCAAAAATAAACATGTAATATGAGTGTAAAATATAATTTTCTTTTGAGGGAGTTTTTTTTTTTTCTTTTAAATTCACAAAACAAAGTCTGTTTGAAAGACAGGAAGGCTGATTTAAGGATCACATTGAAACATCTTGTTTCTCTACAGCTATTTTACTGTGATCCTGTGTTGTTTCTCCAGGCTCTGACTTTAAGGCAGTAATGCAGTTGAAGTCTTTGGAGAAGCAGATTTTTGTCTGTACTGAGACAAACCAGGAAAATGGGTTTTCTCCTTTTTCTTTACAAGGTTTTGGAGTTGATCCTGATTAGCTTCATGTGCAGATACTTCAGTTCCAGACTAAAATTGCTTGTTCCTCCTGTTTCTAATGAAGTTTTAAAATTCCACCCATAACCCAGCACAAATGTCCCTATCCCCTTCCCACAGTGGAGCTAAAAATAATGATTTGTGTGTGTCAGCAAGTCTTAACAAGATCGATACAAGCTGAAGCAGAGGATGGAAGACTTGGATTGGTTTGGTAACCTGTAAATTCCCCTTCTGATGAAGGCTGATTCCGAAGCAACTAAATGCTTGGTTACTGTGGAGTAATGTTTTGTCATGAATTTCCTGAAATACAATGCATGTTAGTCAAGATGAATTCATATAGGTTTAAGATGGTATTTTTTTTCAGAACCTTAGTGGCCACTAATACATTTGGCTGAAGTTCAGGTAACCAGTTTGGCGTTTGAGGACTTGAACAGGCCTTCAGGTTCAAAAATTGCCTTTAAATCCTAGTTATCTATTTGGAGTATGAGTAAGAAGGTATTTGTTTTTAGAAACTCCTCAGTTCCAAATTGTCTCAACATTTTCATGGAAAGCTGCGGTTTTGAGGTAAGCCAAGCCTGGAACAGGAAGTTGATGGAAAGGTAGACTAGGCTAGTGGATGGCAAACTGGCGATAGCAAAGCTACTCTACTACAATAGTTGTCTTCCTACCCATGTACCTGGCCTTGCTCCCCACCTGTCTTGAACATTACTCGTTATTGCTTCCCACCCTTTCACTTCTTACATTTTTCATGTGCCAGGCAAAAGGAAGCAATGATAATGGCAACGTGGTGTGATAGAT
This sequence comes from Pezoporus wallicus, assembly GCF_028554395.1. Lineage (NCBI taxonomy): Eukaryota > Metazoa > Chordata > Aves > Psittaciformes > Psittacidae > Pezoporus > Pezoporus wallicus. The sequence goes on from NW_026640488.1 coordinate 3,856,365, forward strand.
GGTGCCTATCAGAACAACTCTGCTGAGCTGAGTCCTCTTGAATCTGTGTCATGAATTTTGAGTTTCCAGGCTTGCAGCTTGTCTAGGAGCTGATGGTGTTTCTCCTTGGGAAAGGGAGGGCTGTGTTGGGATGGGTGGTGACTGGATAGGTCTGGCTTGCCCTTGGCAGGAAAACAGGAGTTCCACAGCAGTAGAGAAGAGCAAATCACATCTGAAATTGCTAAGTGTTGTTGATGAACAGGATAGGAACTTCTTCAACCCTTCCGTGAGATCATTAGAAAGGGTTGATTCTGAAAGTTTTCTGTCATTTCTAAAAAATGCCAAGCTTGGCTAAAGGAAATACCAGTTGATAGTATGCAAAACTGACAGACCTAGCTTTACACCTTAGACTATGCTTAGAAACTGAATGTATTAAGATTTGGGAGTTTTTTTCTGTGTTCTGGAATGAGCTTCTAGTCTTTGATAGCTTACAGTTTTTTATGTGCTACAAAATAGGCTGATTTAAAGGAAATAGTTGTTTCAGGTAAATTTACAAAAGTATATTACATAATCTGTATTCATCCTTAAAATATGGCCCATGGGATTTCATTCATAGAAGTACCAATTTGGGTCATTTGACATGTAATTTCACATGCTTAAATATTTCATATATATCTGTGTAGCTGCCAGTTCAGCATTGAGTCAATAAATAGTTTCCTATATACTTTGCCTTAGTGTTGTTAAGCCACAGATCTGTATGTAAACTGGTAAGAATGGCTTGCAGGAAAATGTTGTGGTAGCTTACAGTGAAGTTAGAAAGAATAATTTATCTTAAATTATAATGTTAATAGGTTGGATTCTGGCAGGATTCCTGTGTGGCAGCACCCTCCACCTGAACATGAAGGTGCTGATGTGAGAAAAAGAATGTCAAAAATTTGTAGTACATGACAAATACTTCATTTTAATCTCTTCAACAAATTAGCCTTAGTATGGCTCACTGATAAGTCTGCACATACCTGGGCATGCTCCTGCACAGCAGTTGAGAGTTTGCTTTGTTGTTGTTTTCTCAGTGCTGGGAAACTGGAGGTGAAGATGAATACTTCATGTGTGCGTGGCAGGGATTTTGGTATCTGCAATACTGGATTTTTTTGTCATAGTCTAAGTCAGTTTTTGTGGTTTTGCTGCTGTCCTTTGGCAGGTTAATATTTGCAAGTTGAGAGCACACCCCTGGGGCAAAGTATTGCCTTGGGAGATAGGTCTGACTGGTATAACTGACATAGCTTCCCTCCCGCCCCCCCCCCTTGCTGCCCTGCCTTTCCTTTGGAGGTTGCCGTCTCTGAAAGCAGTAACTTGCATGTCTCCCGAGTTGCTGTTGACGACAGCCTGGCATATTAGTGTGAATCAGATGTGAACAAACCCACACGGGAGCAGGCACAGCTCTTCTGAGGACACACAAATTTCTGTTTAAGCCAGATGAGATTGATGTTGCTGTAGTCCAGTCTCTTTCTTTTGGCGATGCGGGCATTGCTTTGGCCTTAGTGCAGGCAGCCAGATGGACAGGTGCTAAATCAATGCTAGAGGGTAAAAAAAGAAAATATAAATGCTTGGTACAGCTTCCTAAGTGGCTGAGAGTCAAATTATTTCAGTTGCTGTATATGAGAAGAAAAGGATTTAAAAAGGATACTGTGGCCACAAGGAAAGAGAGGCAGGACTTCAGCAGCCTGGGTTTGGATTGTGGCTTCATTGCTCACTAGGAAGAAAAAAATGCCATTGTTGTTCTTAGTATATTATGATTTGGGGCAAAAAACATTAAAATACTTGATGAGAAAAGGGAGGTTTCACTTGGAGCTAACTGTTTAGTCAGCCATATAGAAATGACAAATGCCTCCCTTTCTGCCAGCGGTTTCGCGGTCTGTTTAAACCCATCAAGGACTTTAAGGTCCCACCTTCTCCCCATTGCATGAGCTGTTACCTCCATGACCCTGATGCTGGACCTCATGGGTCAGATGCTGCCAACAGAGAGGCTTGAAGTTTGGTCCCTGTGAGCAGGTATTTGTCCTGGGGCTAGGGAAGGTGGCAGGGGCGCAGCGGGGAGGGACAGGGTGGGACCTCCTGTTTTCACAGCAGTGAAACCTGGGCTTGGGCTGGTGTCTGGAGCTGCCAGGCGTGGTGAGGAGTGGCTGTGGACCACCTCTTCACCCAGCCTTGTGCCACTGATGGGTGGCTGCAGGGGACGTAAAGAATGAGTTAGTTACCAAAGATCAGCCTTTCAAAACCTGCTTAGACTCAGCAGGCAGATCTTTTTGAGCCTAAGGTGAATATTAGCTGCTTTGAAAAGGTCCTTTTTTTCATCCTCCAAGGCAGTGAATTAAAGAATTAGCTTGTATTTTATTTTTACCCTTTGATTTATAATACACCAAACTATTATAAGATGAAAGCTTCTCTTCACTTGTTTGCTGCTTCACAGAAATGAGTGAATTTCTGAGAGAGCAGTGAATTTCTCAGCTCAGCATTTTGCTTTTTAACTGTGGCAAGGATGAATAGTTGAATTGGGCCTGTAGTTTCACACCTTAATGCAAACCAGGACTGAAACCAGTGTAAGTCTGCGATTTTTAGAGGCTTAACTTTTTCAGTCCAAAGAAGTAAATTTTCACATTTCTATCACTTTATTAAAGTAAAAAAATTCTTCATTAAGCTAGTATGAATTTGAGGCCAACATTCTGGTTTGTGTTTGTCTGGTTTGTGCAACTGGCATTGCCAAATACGTTTGAAGCACAAATGAAATGGATAGCAATGTCTGGGCATAAATACTCAGACTTTTATTAGACTGGAGAGCAGAGGTAAGGTTGCAGACCTATGTGTTTCTGCAGCTCTAATTGAAGTTGAGCTGTGTTAAAACTTGAGTCTCTCCATCTTGTTTCAAAGTACAGTTGAAACTTTAAACTGGGGCAGCTGACACCACAGAAACAAACAAATTAAGAAATAACAGTGAATTAAACAAATTTCAGGCTGCTTCATACACAGCAACCCAAGCATACGACTCTGGCTGCAGGACAAATTTAAGCGTAGATTAGATTTCAGTCTTCTAGCCTTAATTTAAATGAAAACATGCTTTGAAACCTGCACTAATTATTTGTGCTTTGCATTTAATTTTTGGTTCTGGAGTTTCCATTGAGATGTTTTTTCAATCTATTGCCACAGCCTATGGGTAGAACTTGATTCTTGTAGCAAGACCAGCTACTTTGCATTGCTTTTGGTAAATTTATTGGGTTTTTAAGTTCTGCTAGTTGGATAGAACAAGAAAGCAAGAAGCTGGTGGTTCCTCTGTGCTTTTGTATAAATAGTCCTTCCCGGAGCAGAACATTTAACCAGCTGTAGCATGAGGTTTAGCTTTGTTCCTCTTGACATTCATAAACTGTTATAAAGTTGTATTTTAAAGGATAAAGGGAAAAACTAAAGAGTAGCTCTCTGAAGTTCTGATGTCTCAGTCTGCCACCTTGTGGCAATTTGAGTCCACGTGTTGAGTACAAAACCCCATCAAACCGCTGCTATCACTTGCATGCTTTTATGTACTCCTTGGATTAGTTAGAGGCAGCTTTCAGGAACACTGCGTGCTAGCAGAAATGTTTGTGTAAGTCATAATGCGGTTGAATTTGCTCAGCTAGCTGGCATAAATCCCACAGACAGACCATATCCTTCTCAAAAGGCAAACTTCTTTTCCTGAGAATTTCAAAAGTGTAGCTTTTTGTCAAGTGGATAGAATATCAAAATTAACAAACTGTCATAGCTTACATGCCTTAGTTTTATGTGTGTGTGTTATTTTTGCGAAATAGCTTTCATTAAACCATCATTTCAAGCATTTGGAATCTCTTCAGGATTTTACAACATTTGGGGCAAATATTTTGGAAGGACTCTCACATTCCATTAATTCACTTGTAATTAAGAAATTGAAAAAGCTACTTATGTTTGATATTGAGTGCTTGTTAAGTAAGCAAAGCATAGGTTTTCCTGAGATAAACGGAACACAGTGGTGACCTAATGACGATGACTTGATACTATGATTACTTTTCATCAAATCGCTTTCCTGCTCTTCAGTGCTACAGACTGACGAGAAGCATGCATTGTCTACTGACAATGTATGAAAACATATTCAGCTCTTTTGACTGTTACTCTAGTTTTCTGTACATTGCAGTGTTACAGAGAATTTAACTGAAAGGAATAATGCTGGTTGTTACTTACATTTCAGTGCCATGCTTTTGATGCTAGGGGGTGCTGTTCCCTGCTAGACACCTTCTCGAAAGATACGGCTTAAAGAACGGCCTGCAGCGCTTTTCAGGAACAGCCAGTGCACATCAGCTGCAATGATTTTGTTTTGGTAGGACCCCATTGTCTGGGCTCTTGTTTTCTTGCTGCTTTTTTTTTGCAAACCAAAGTCCCCACTTTAATTTTCTCTGTGATAAGATGTCTTCAAATTTATCATCCCAGTGTGGGTGCAGCCAGTAACCCTGATGGAAGCAGTGGCAGAGCTGTACTTTGGTTTGGGTTTTTAAATTTTTTTTTTTCTCTTACCTTCTGTTTTTTCAGATCTCTCTGGATTTCTTTCTTTAAAAGATTTTTTGCTTTTTTTTTTAATTCAAGTATCTCCACTACCTGCAGTTCCTGTTGTGGACACCTGTGGAATGTTGTGTTTGCCAGTATTTGATAAGTATGCTTGTATTCTGAATAAAGATTATTTTTTAAGAAGTGGTCACTAATGTTACCTTGCCAATTGCTTGTGAAACTGGTCAGAATGACTCCCTTCAGTGATTTCATGCGTCCCGCCTGTTCTGTGTCAGTTCAGCTGCATTTCTCTAGAGCACTCATAACCTGTGTTCTTGATGGCTTTGTACATCTGCAAGGTTGGTCACTAGGTTTTGGAAACCAGATGTTCATGGGCGCCTTTTACGACGCACTTCCACTTTTAGGTCTGTGAATCCCTGTAACCCAGCATCCTTAATGGTTCTTCATCCGTCTGTGAAACCTTCGCTGCAGCTAAAGCTGCCGTGCAAGCTAGTGGCAGAAGGTTACTCTCCTAGTCTTCTGTCTGCTTGTTGGAAATGAATTACAGTAGTACCTTGTGGCCAGACCTTTTCCACGTAATCCACTGCTATAGGGATCTGATCCTCAGTGATCCACACCCAGCTTCCCATGGCAGCTGATGGCTTGTGCCTCACAGTCTGGCACGTCTGGTGAGCAGCAGCGGTGCATGGGGTCTGTTGGGGTGCATCTTCCCTGATGCTGCTCCTGGGAGCCTCTGCTCACCCCCAGCCTGTGTGACAAATGAGCAGGTCACGGACTGTGGCAGATGAGTCCTTTCGCATGTTTTCATTAGTATTTAACAAAAAAGGGGATGTGTGCATGTAGAGTGCATGGGCAGAAGGCAAGCAACTACTGTATTTTCTCTTCTAAGCCTTCTGTGTGCAAGTTCCCTCCATCCCAAACCATGCATAGTTACTTTTATCCTCGATGTGTCCTCTGCTCCTCACAGGAGGACCAAAGCCTCCAGAGAGCAAGGGCACAGAAGGACAAGAATAGAAGTGCAATCAGTGTTTTGGCTTGTGCTTTTCTTCTACTTTTCAAACTGAGTATTTGTGTTTTTTTTCAGTGCAAGTGAAAGATGTTCTTTTCAATACTGAATGAAAGACACCTATTTAGTCTTAACCATTGAGTGTAACTCCTGGTATCTTTTCTGAGCTGTATCATGATTTAAACAAGCACAGTATTTAACTAGATTTTATTTTTATTTTTCTTACTTAAATTCAAGTTCTCTGTGCAACTCCATTCCTAACATTTTTGCCCAAATACCACATCTAGCATCGTTTCATTGTGTCTGAAAACAGTATTTCTGTACTTCATGATCAATTTTATATATGCAAATATTTCCCAATGACCAAATCTTTTTAAATTTATAGCTTTGATATATTCAATTACTTGAAAACATCATCTTACTGTAGGTTATGAGAGTGGTATTGTTACTGAGAGTGCTGTTAGCTTATTCTCAACTTTGTCAGCATCGACTACTGGTTGCAAGCTACTGCTCTGATTTTCAGTGAATTAGGGATAATACATTGTCTCTTAACTAGCAAGTTTTAAAAAACTGATGATGAAACAGCATGAAATCCATAAGCAAAAGTGGAATCACTCTAGAAGTTGTGGGCTATACTGAAGTTTTCTCTTAAGTGCTGTATAACATTAACAAAGCCTCTAGACTGACATTAGTGTTTCCATAGCCGCATCTTAGGAAGTTTTAGTCTTGGGTGTTGTTTTCATGTCTTTATTAATGTTGTTTTGTGAGGTGGATATTGGAAGCTTGCAATGGTTGAATGTAACACTTCATGGAACCATGATTGTCTTTATGATTTTCTTATTATCTCATGCCAAGAATTTTCTGTTCATGCCAACTTTTCTTCTTGGTGAAGCTTGTGGTTTACCTTCTATTTGAAGAGGATACAATTTTATAAATGTTTATGTAAATGTGGTATTTTGTTAGACTATTTTGTACTTCTTTTCTTCTGAACATGAAAAGACAAATTTCTATGAGTTTGCTTTATAAAATAAGGTTTTTGGGTATGTTGGCATTGAGAAGCAGGACAGTGGTAGTTGCAAAGTAGCTCACTGGAATTATGGACCAGGCTTGTTTCCTGGATGTAATGACAGCAAAAGCAGAAAGGTTTCTGTGTTTGTATTTTCTGATGTGGACATACCATCATTCTTCTCAATGTCAGGTTCCAAAGTAGAATCAAAGGTATTCCTGCAACTTGTCTTTAATCTCTTGTAAATGTGTTATTTCAAATATTTCTGCTGCCCCTATTAGGAGAGCTCTGAATGCTCTGCAGAAACTATTTTAACAGCCTGTACCAAATTGAGAATCCTAATAATGTTTTCTTTATGTTTGTAGGATTTGGAGATCGTATATTCCTATTTACATGGAATGGAAGCTTTGTCTAATCTGAGGGAGCATCAGCTAAGGTATGGTACTTTATCACTGAATGCACGCGCACATATATGTATATTAATGCACTAACAAATCAAAGGAACAGTAGCTTTGGTAACTATGCACTACTCTTGTGTATGCTACCTCAAACTGAAAAGCTGGCTATCACTGCATCAAATTCTTCCGTTCTTTATTGTCCTAAGACTTTGTCCTTGTATGTGTGCATATGTGTATGCTTATTTGTTTCTTTTGATTTCTATTATGGATGTGTTTTTTTTTTTCCAAACTTCTGGGCTAGAAGTAAATGCTTTACATAAAGGGTACAAGTTCCAATCCTGAATGAAAGTCCATACATAGTCCAAATTGTTTATGTAACATAATAATCGCAAGAACAGGGTCTGTTATTCAGCTTCTGTGCAGTTTATATTTGCTTTCATGTGGATGTTTTGACAAATTATGTATGCAAATGATACTTAGTAAAAGATTACTAATAAATGTCACCATTTTGTTTAATTGAAATGCTTCATAAATTGAAGTAAGAACTTCCAGATGGACTTCCTGTTTTTTTTGTAAAGACTTGTGTTTGCTTGATTTTTAAGTTACTGTTTCAGTTGTTGTCACGTAGACATCTACAGCAGAGGTTTCTAAGGGTACTGGGACATTGGTGTGAGGCTGGCAGGTAGAGGAGAAGGCCAGTGCATCTCCTATATGCTCTACAGGGAGAGAGGATGAATTACTGTTATTTTGCATCCTAGAATTTGCCAACATTTGCCACATCTGAAGATGCTGAAGGAACTTTGACTAATGCTGGTTTAGGTTCCAATTTCTGATCTCTTGCTTCGTCATTCTGTCAGAGTGCACATTCCCCAGCCAGTATTCTGTAATTTGGAGAAAATATAAGACGAGGTTTTATTTTTCCTCAAAGTGCTCAAGACATTGCAACGTGAAATGTGAATTGTTGACTTCAAAGGAGTTTCTGTAATTACTTTTGCTTTGGAAGGAGGCCACAATCCCATTCAGTTAAAGTATTTTGTGCCATGCAATTGTATGCAAGTCTTTTAGCACATCAAGTTTTGCGTAGCTGGAGTTGAACTGATGTTAGCTTGTTTACAAAGATCAAAGTGCGCACATATGGTTGCATGGTATTTGCTTCTTGGCTTCCTGTGCAGAATGAGGTTCTTGCTGAGGAATGTGTGGAACTTATTCTCGCAGCACAGTGAATTCCTAGAAGAGAGCTTCTGTTTACAGTACCATACATGGAAAAGGCTGGGCTCTCAGCAGATGTGGGACAGACAGCTTTTATAGTACCCTTTAGGATACAACATTTCCTTTGGGGGTGGGATGCCACAAAACCCTCCGAGATGCATTAAAAACTAATGTATTAAATATAGCCTCTAGTAGTGAATAACTTAAAGCTTGCTGATGATCTCATCTTGAATTTATTAGGTTTGTTTAGGAAGCAGACAAAGATCATGTTTGAGCAAAAATCAGACACCAGTATTAACCAGAACTAATTAAATTTTTCAAGTATTTGAGGAAGCAATTTAGTTTGTGCTACTTGGTCACTGTTATATGTAACTTTTAACACAAGAATTGAAACACTTGGCTACATTCTGTAAGAGGAATTTTCTCCCCTATTACTGCCCTCATAATGGGACCAAACTGGGGCAGTGTCAGTGGTCAACTTGCATGACTTTATCAAGAATGTACTTCCTTCATTCTGGATTCGAGGGGGACAAAACTTGCTTGTTGAAGTGACTCTGTTTCCTGTAACTCCTACTCTTACATGGCCTATTGCCCAGTATCGTTTCAGACCAGCAGAGCACAAACTGGCCTTCAGCAGCATTTTGATTTTTAAATCTTACTTCTAGCAGTGACTTTTCTTCTGCTATTGTCTCACCAGTAACGTCATGACCATCCCCCGTTCTGTCTCAAAATGCAGGACCAGAGAGAGATGATGAGAATCCAAGAGGTGGAAGTAGGCAGTAGCTTTTGGTGTCTGTAAAGAATTTTGTCAAGACCTGATTTTATGGCGGGGACCAGTGTCTGAATAAGAAAAGATTCTGTGGTTCAGAAAGTTTTTTTTGCTGTGCCAGGATGCAAGATGTTGTTTCATTAAGTGAAATTGATCTACAAATCATAATACATAATTACATACAGTATAGACATTGCCTATAAGAAAGGATCTCACAGATAGTCTAAAGAGTAGATCTAAAATACGGAGACAGAGGAAAGGCCATGGTAGGTGTTTTTAAATCAAATAAGCCTGCCACTTCTAGACAGAAAAAACATTATTACTTGGGCTGAATTAATAAGCAAAATCGTGAAAGAAATGAGTGCTAAGGTAACTTTTATTGGAGCCTCTTGGCTATTGAAATGCATGATCTAGGAAATGATGAGAGATAGCAGTAAGAAGCCTTTTAAAAGTCGCATCAAACCCAGACCAACTCTTCCAGGCCTCAGATAAACGTTTTTGGGATTTTTGCCTGAGCAGGAATTCTTGAGCACATTTGTCTGCTTAGAATATCATTGCAGGCAACTATTCATTGGTGTGCTGAGGTTCTGATGATTGATCCTGTGAGGAATGAGAACTTCTTTCCCAAATTTAAATACAATTCCTCATTTGAATGTTCACATGAGCCTCTGAGGCAAATCTCTGTCTGACTGTCAAATAGCCTTGATGTTTGCAGCCTGTTTTAGAGCCAGAGAAAGTCCAAGGGAAGCGGGGGGGGGGGGGTGGTGGGGGGGTGTTGTTTGCTTCCCACCCGTCTTCCCCAGCAATTTACAGGCTCCATTTCCTTAATAGACAGAAATGGCATGTTGATTTTTTTTTTTTTTTTTTTGTCCCAAAGTAACATGTATTTCCTAATATTGGTAAGTTCTGTTATAGTTGCTGTCTGTTATGGCACATTTTTCAGGCAGACCATGAATGCAAAAGTTCTTTAATCCTCCCCTGTAGACAGAGGATTTTCCTGCAGGAAATTCTCTCCGCTTTGAACCCTCTGGGATTTCAGCATTAAAATCTCATGGAAACTTTTTAAGTTGCTGAATTTTTGCAAAATGAGAAGCATCAGTTTACCTTGCAACATAATTCCTTGTTTCATCTTATTGATAAATAGTCAGATTTATCTGACTTGAAAAAGGGAGCAGTTTTTATATCCTATTATATCTGATTAGTGTCACATATCATAGATTTCCATCCATTTTCTAAAATTCTGAATAGTTTCCTTATACAGCAACTGAATTTTGTCAGATCGCTTTATAAAATGAGACCAGTATCACTTTACCCATTTTCCAGACTTTTTTTTTTTTTTATGGGAGCAATTACATCTAGAGTCTTAAAACAAATCACAGTATCACACAGTATCACAGTATGTTAGAGATTGGAAGGGACCTCGAAAGATCATCTAGTCCAATCCCCCTGCCGGAGCAGGAACACCTAGATAATGTTACACAGGAATGCGTCCAGGCGGGTTTTGAATGTCTCCAGGGAAGGAGACTCCACAACCTCCCTGGGCAGCCTGTTCCAGTGTTCCGTCACCCTCACTGAGAAGAAGTTTCTTCTCAAGTTTAAGTGGAACCTCTTGTGTTCCAGTTTGTACCCATTACCCCTTGTCCTATCGTTGTTTGCCACTGAGTAGAGCCTGGCTCCGTCCTCGTGACACTCCCCCTTTATATATTTATAGACACTGATAAGGTCACCCCTCAGTCTCCTCTTCTCCAAACTATAGAGACCCAGCTTCCTCAGTCGTTCCTCATAAGGGAGATGTTCCACTCCCTTAATCATCTTCGTTGCCCTGCGCTGGACTCTCTCCAGCAGCTCCCTGTCCTTCTTGAACTGAGGGGCCCAGAACTGGACACAATACTCCAGATGCGGTCTCACCAGGGCAGAGTAGAGGGGAAGGAGGACCTCTCTCGACCTACTAACCACCGCCCTTCTAATACACCCCAGGATGCCATTGGCCTTCTTAGCCACAAGGGCACAGTGTTGGCTCATGGTCATCCTGTTGTCCACTAGGACCCCCAGGTCCCTCTCCCCTACACTGCTCTCTAACAGGTCGTTCCCCAACCTATACTGGAACCTGGGGTTGTTCCTGCCCAGATGCAGGACTCTACACTTTCCCTTGTTATATTTCATCAAGTTACTCCCTGCCCAACTCTCCAGCCTGTCCAGGTCTCACTGGATGGCAGCACAGCCTTCTGGCGTATCAGCCACTCCTCCCAGCTTAGTGTCATCAGCAAACTTGCTGATAGTACACTCAATTCCCTCATCTAAATCATTGATGAATATATTAAATAATACCGGTCCCAGTACTGACCCTTGAGGCACTCCACTAGTTACAGGCCTCCAACTAGACTCAGCCCCATAGACTACAACTCTCTGGCTTCTCTCCTTCAGCCAGTTCGCAGTCCACCTCACTACCTGATCATCCAGTCCACACTTCCTCAATTTAGCTGTGAGGATGCTGGGGGAGACTGTGTCAAATGCTTTGCTGAAGTCAAGGTAGACCACATCCACCGCTCTGCCATCATCCATCCACCGTGTTATTTCCTCATAAAAGGCTAAGAGATTGGTCAAACATGATTTCCCCTGGTGAAGCCATGTTGACTGCCCCTCATAACCTTCTTATCCTTGATATGCCTTAAGATGGTACCAAGGATAAGGTGTTCCATCACTTTCCCAGGGATGGAGGTGAGGCTGACCGGTCTATAGTTACCCGGGTCCTCCTTCTTGCCCTTTTTGAAGACTGGAGTGACATTTGCTTTCCTCCAGTCCTCAGGCACCTCTCCCGTTTCCCAAGACTTGGTAAAGATGATGGAGAGTGGTCTAGCAATGACTTCCGCCAGTTCCCTCAGCACCCGCGGGTGCATCCCATCTGGACCCATGGATTTATGGATGTCCAGATTGCTCAACTGGTCTCTAACCCATTCCTCATCGACTAAGGCAAACTGCTCCGTCGACCTGACTTCATCTAAGGTCTCAGGGGTACAGGGCTCTTCAGGACTGCCCGCAGCAGAGTAGACAGAGACAAAGAAGGCATTCAGTAACTCTGCCATCTCTTTATCTTCTGTCACCAGGGCACCCATCTCGTTCATCAGTGGGCCTACATTGCCTCTGGTGTTAGTTTTGTCTGCCATGTATTTAAAAAAGCTCTTTTTGCTGTCCTTGACCCTTCTTGCCAGGTTTAATTCTAAGGATGCCTTAGTCCTCCTAGCTGCCTTCCTACATCCTCTAGCAGCAGCCTTATATTCCTCCCAAGTGGCCAGCCCCTCCTTCCATGACCTGTAAACTCTCCTCTTCCACTTGAGCATACCCAGCAATTCCCTATTTAGCCACGCAGGTCTCTTGGCCCTCTTCCTTGACTTCCTACGTGTCGGGATGCTCCAATCTTGAGCACGGAAAAAGCAGTCCTTGAATGTCAACCAACTATCTTGGGCCCCTTTACCTTCAAGCAGCCCTGCCCATGGGATTTCCCCTAGCAATTGCTTGAAAAGGCCAAAGTTTGCCCTGCTAAAGTCCAGGGTTGCAATTCTACTTGGTATTCTACTAGTCCTGCCACACAAGATCCTGAACTCCACCATCTCGTGGTCGCTGCAACCAAGGCAGCCCTCAACCCTTACTGCTTCGACCAGATCCTCCTTGTTAGTGAGGATGAGATCCAGCAGCGCTGCTCTCCTGGTCGGCTCATCCACCATTTGCAGGAGGAAGTTATCATCCATACACTGGAGGAACCTCCTGGACTGCGGCTGGGTTGCCGAGTGGTCCTTCCAGCAAACATCAGGGAAGTTAAAATCCCCCACGACGACCACGGCCTGTGACTGTGAGGCCGCTCTCAGCTGCCTGTAGAAGGCCTCGTCAACTTCCTCACCCTGATCCGGTGGTCTGTAACAGACACCTACAACAGTATCCCCCCTGCCAGCCTGCCCCTTAATTCTCACCCACAGACTCTCAACTCGCTCATCATCTGTCCCTGGTCAGAACTCGGTGCACTGTAGTTCCTCCCGCACATAAAGAGCAACCCCACCACCCCGCCTGGCTGGCCTGTCTTTCCTGAAAAGGACATAGCCTTCCATGACTATATTCCAGTCATGTGAGCTGTCCCACCACGTCTCTGTAATTGCCACCAGATCATAATCTCCTGACTTAACACAGGTTTCCAACTCCTCCTGCTTATTTCCCATGCTGCGCGCATTGGTGTACAGGCATTTCAGGGAGCGAGCTGAGCACACCGATTTCACCCTAGGATTGTAGGAGGCCTCCCAGTCTTCATTAATTCTGGAGCGCTGCCCCACTGGGGCAAGCCCAGCTACAAGCCCATCCCCCTTCGAATCTAGTTTAAAGCTCTCCAAATGAGCCCTGCTAATTCATGCCCCAGCATCCTTTTCCCTCTGTGAGACAAACCTTTCTCACTTGTCATTGTCCAGACTGGTGCCCTATAAAACCAGCCGTTATCAAAGAATCCAAAGCCCTGCCTGTAGCACCAGTCTCGAAGCCAATTGTTCATGAACTGAATCTTCCCATTCCTTCCCACATCAGTGGAAGATGGAAGAAGAGAGGAGAAGATCACTTGAGCCCCAGACTCTTTCACCATCCGCCCCAAGGTCCTGTAGTCTTTCTTCATCCCCCTCAGACTGCGGGAAGCAGCTTCCTCCCCACCTGTCTGGAAGACCAGCAGCGGGTAATAGTCTGTTGGGTGCACCAGGTTGGGGAGCGCCCTGGTGATATCCCTGATCCGGGCTCCAGGCAGACTACACACTGATCTTGGATGACCTAATAAATTAAATGCTTAGATTTAATGATTTGTTCTCTTAAGTTAAAAGTCAGCTTAGCTTTAAATTGGTGGTTAGTTTCTTCAAGAGCTGGAGGCATGATGGAAATGCTGACTAACTTCAGAAAGTGAAGTCTTTGTGACACTTACAGGAATCATAATTAAAAATGACTTCTTTTCTTCTCTTTCAGACTGATGTGTGAAACTGTTAGATATGAAAGGCATGAAGCAAATGAAGTTCTATACTAGTAAGTATTTTTGCTTCCTTTTGTGTAATGTTCAAAGGATTAATTCATTTCAGCTGTGCTAAGGACAGTGTTTAATGCCAACTCTCTCACCCAGCTCACAGTTGTAAACATAAACGAACCACTTTGTTTTCACTGTCAGTGCAGAAATTTGCTGGTGCCAGAGAAGGGAGCTAGGAGTGACTCTTTCTTGGTGATGTGTGTTGTGTTAATTTTTTTAACCAGTGAGCCTATATAGAATTATAGTACATGGGATGTCTTCTCATTAGAATATGTTGTCATTTAGTCTCGCTTCAATTTTGTCAAACTAGTAGCGACCAGCTTTTCGTGCCAGAAGTGCCAAATTGACATATCTAACATGGCTTATAATTAACAGGGATGGGATCTAATGTCAGCCCAGATTTACAGTAGAGATCTGAGGACTGCAATTGCTGCATTTATGAAAGCCACTTACTGAAACAAAAGGTTAATCAGACTTTCACTTACTGCCCCTAGACATGCAGATTTGTTTGTGTTATCTGGCATTATTTGAACATTTAATTGTACAAAGAATGCACCTGTGTGCCTTCTTTTATACATGTGTATTTTTTCCTACACTGACGTCAGAAGGAAGATGTGATTGAACAAATTTTAATGCTAAACCTTGACCATTCAGCAAAGTGAAACTAATCTCTAATGAAACCCAGTAATCATTCATGTATGGAAATTGTACAGGGTCAAAATCTATAGATAAATTCATTTAGACCAATGTAATATTCGCTCATTTTGCAGACTAATTTGCTAGTGACAATTGTGCTGGTTTGTCCTTTTCTAAGCAGGTGATTTGTGTCCATTATGTGTACTAGAATTTTTGTTTAAACCTGGTATCTTGGCTTATTCTAACTCTTGACTTAATTTAAATTACATGCTGAAAGGATCAAGGCTGCTAGTTGTGCATATACTCAAGGCAGGCAAAAGTTGCCAGGAAATAAAATGCACTAATAGAAAATTGTGAAATCTGGGTTAACTTGAAGTGCTTTTTGCAATTCTTTTGCACTGATTTCCTTTGTCACTCCTTTCATGTGACTTCATCTTCACTTTGGTTGTTTGCCTGTCATTCCTATTTACTCACTTCTTGACATTTTTTTCCCCATGATTTATTCAGTATATTTAATGGGCAGTTTAGCAGTTTCTGGATATTGATGCTAATGCAAAATGTGCTTGTTCTAGCATTTCACATTTCTGATTTAATGTTTAATGGACTAAACCTGAAAGTTGACATTGAGTTAAAAAAAACAAACAGTATGTTGAAGCCAGAAATATATGTTCTGTTACTCTTGAGTTACAGCTTTACATTTTATTCTAATAAAAAATTTGAGATCTACTTGGTAAGAAAATCCCATGGAACCTGGAGCCTAATTTCATTGTTCTATTTTCTTAGGATAATGAACTTGGAGGAATCCTTTGTTTTGTCTCACAAATTCAACATGTGTGAAGATGTATTTCCCTAAAAAAACCCTAGAATTCCAGTTTTATAGTACACACACTGGAAAAATTCTTTGAGCGCTACAGGAGATAAGCAGTATGATAGTTTAGAATCAATCCACTCTGTTATGAGCTATAGGAAATAAACTTATAGCATACAACTTAGTGGTTTTTTTTATTGAACATGCAGCATTTATCACTTGAATCTCTTATTTTAATCATGAACGCTAAGGTGTTAAAAAGCATTAAATTTGGTCTCTTAAGTTACAACTTTTCCTTTTCTCCCCCCACCATGACTTTCCTTGAAATCTGAAATTGGGTGCTAATCTTGTGTTCAATAGAAAAATCTATTAAAATAGCTGCAACTGTTGAAGCTGTTAATTGACCTGTCCTGTCATCCCTGTGGCAGAACTTAATGTCTCAATGTGGATAAGCTAAAACTTCATCCCTATGTACTAACATGAAAACTAACATAGATGCTGTTTATTTGATCAAAACTTTTTCATTGTGAAAATTTTGTGCATATCTGCCCTGTCAGCTGTACTTATAAAAAGCTGATTTTCTAATGCATGTATGAAATGCTGAAAAGAATTATCTGTGCTCTGTACAGACACAGTGTTTTTTTTTTCTTCTATTTTTTAAAAGGAGTTTTTAATTTTCATAATATCTCTATGGATTTTTTTTTATGACCAAAGGGATAAAATAAATAGAGCACGTTGTTTAAAATGAGCTCATCTCATCTGCCTTTACTTTACTATCAGCGGGTGTACATGGTAGTGACAAATTCTCAAACCCTACGGCCATCTCACTGTTTAAATGGAAACTGGGTTATTAAAAGTGGCAGTTCAGCTTGAGTTATTCTTCATTTGCCAGTCGTCATACTACTTTAATTTGATGTGAAGTTAATGATAACAGGGATTAAAATCTGCCTGGAAAAATTTCTGAATTGAGTTTTACTTGACACACATACCTGATATTTTATTTGATTTTATTTTTTTTTACCTGCTACCTTTTATTCAAATCTATTTAAAGATACCATTTAAAAAAATACTTAGTTCAGTCGCTTGAGATATATATATGTTCAGTTAAGCCTCAGGTGTAAAGGGTGGGGCCAGTTCTGCGCAAGCTGCGCCTCACCTAAAAAATCCACTGGGCTGGCTAGAAGGGCTCACTCTCACCTGTCTGTATGGATGGGTAAGGATCTAAACGGTAGGTGACAAGGTGCATGAGAAGCTGCAGATCCAACCTTGCATGCGGGCAGACCAGCACATGGGTAGCTCGAGATTGTGCAGGAGATGAAGGTCCTGGTCGGACACTTCCTGATTGCTGAAGCACCCTTTTTTCCAACCAGATTTGCTTATCCCACTTGCCCTTGGTCATCGTGCTTGCAGTAAGCGTGGTTAAAGCCCTTGCCAAATCTTTGCTCGTGAAGCCAAGCCATTAATCAATCAATATGTGCATACATATATATGTATAATCAGTCGTCCAAAGAAGAAATACGGTAATTTTTTCTTATCTGCATAATAGTAATTGTTGACATTTCCAACAGTAAGTTTCTAATTAGCATTTTCTTTGGAAACCAAAGTTTTAGCAGATTTGTAGAGAGTGCGTATACCTCTTGAGAGTTGGACAAAATTTTTCAGATCAAAATTGAAATGTTTGCTATGATGGCAGAGAGGAATCTTTAGCACTAAACATTTTGCATCTAATAAAATGAATATGCCTCTTTTAAAAGAAGCACCCCCTTTTTTCTCTTACACTGTCATGCAGGGGCTGTATGTGATTCCTGTCTCTGTGCATCAGTGGTGTTTGTCTTACTATTTCTGTAAGAAAGTCTTGTATGTCCTTAAGCTTCTCGTACTTTCTTTTCTAAAGATACTGGATTTGGCATTAAAAATTTTAGGTTTTGATGACCTGCTGTCCAGAGTAATTCGGTAATAAAGTTTCATGTGTTTCTGAATGCCATGATGTAGCACAACATGTTTTTGTGACTGCATTCCTTTTAGTTTCTGAGCAGCTGAACCTGGAACCAACTTCGTTGTTGTTTATAACATAGTTTTTTGTGTGTTTTTTTTTTTTTTGGTGGTTTTCTTTTTTTTTGTGTTTTTTGTTTTGTTTTGTTTTTTTAAGACAAAGCAAACTCCAACTCAGGTTATTGTGAAGTAAAGTGTGGTTTAGATTTTGGAGTTCCTTCTAATAAAAGCCTTATAGGATATATAGTTCTACCTCCCACATGTTCTTAATGAGAGGATTGCAAGATGTGTATTTTGGATTTAAGCTCTTACCAGTAATAAATTTCTCAATCTGTAGCACTGTAACTCGTTTTGATTGCATTGATTCTTAGAAAAGGATAAGTGTTTAAAGAATAATTAGTTATCTCTTGGACATCTTGAAGTGAATCGTAGTGTTAGTGTCTATGGCTGGAAAAAGCTCTTGTCTAACATCAACATGTTTGTGTGCTTTTATTTCATTCAGTTGCACAGTGTTCAGTGCTTTAATGAAATTCAGTGCTTTCAGAGGACTGTATTTAAAAAAAAAAAAAGTTGTACATATAAACTGGAGATTGGAGAGGAAAAAGTTCAGTGTAAAATAAGATTTATTCCTACAGAGAATGTCCACAGCTGAATTGAGAAATCGTAATACCTTTAGTTTCCAAATTACTGTCTATGATAGGCAGGATGTGTAACAAATAGATGTATTTGTACAATTATGTTTTGTTTTGCCTTTTTTCCCCATTCCCTGCTTGTCATACAATCTGATGAAAAACATCCACCCGTGTTAAGACTGTAGTGCTTGTATGGGGATGGGTGGTGAGGAGAGAATAGGTGATGAGAAGTGGAGAAGGCTGTAAAAAGGATAAAGATAGATAATTTCAGCTGGTCTTCTTTTATGTGTCCAAGTTTAGAACTAAATTCTTGGGCCTCGTAGCTGTAATATCACTATTCAGTCTTAGCCAAGGTTTCTGAATTACATCGCCATGGCAAATCACAAGACCCAAACCCATTTGGTTTGGGCTATCCATGTGGCCTGCTCCAGAGCTGGCTTGTCCCAGCTGTCAAAGCCTGAAGCGAAATCTGGAAAGGAAATAAGGGAATATGACTTTTTGGGTGCTACTCAGATGCTTACAGTTCTCCTAGATGAAAATGTTAGTGCCTTTTGTGAGCTAGAGTAGAATGTCTGAAAAATGCTGGAGGGCATCAGCTTTGCATAGCTTTGGGACATTTTGCATTAAAGGATTACCTAAAGGCACTGGGGAAGTGGGCCTGGGACAGCGACTGGCAGGGTCCTTGCAGAGCTTCCTCAGGAGGATGCTCTTTCCAGGAAGGAGATGTACTCTCATAAGTGCAGATATTGTGCATTATACAAAGTCAAGTAGGCATTTTGGATGTAGCTGTAAAGCATCTGGGTGTGTCTATGACTAAGCTGTAGTTTTATTTGCAGCTTCAGGTCTATGCAATTAATGTACAGTAGTTCTGCACAAGGACAGGTGAGAAGTAGATCTATCTATGAGTAGTCTTTAAGAATGGGTATCTAAGGGTCAAACTTTTAAGTCCTATAATAAATATGACATTTAGTGAATTCAGTGTTCTTTCACAGTAGAATATTGCCCTGAACACCCGTAGGAAGATAGGAGCATTTCATACAAAACAACAAATAGTGATGCCAAAGTTGCTGCACATTTCTGCATCGCCTGGTTTAACTGTGCAATGAAATGTGGCAAAAATGAGCTAAAAGATTCTTCTTCGGCTCTGCTGAGACCACTTCGCTGAAATTTGTCTTATGATGCATACATTTGTGTTGTGAAGAAGTGCTTTTATGTTCTGTATGTGCTCAAGAAGTTCTATGATGGTGGTATCATAAAAACAAGTTATTCGATATGGATACAATATATGCGATCTATAGGTATATATGTTTGTATCTTATAGAAGTAAAACTTAAAACCTAAAACACTACAGAAAGGAATTGATAGAAGAGTGTCTGAAGATCAAGCTGATGTTTCCACTAGTGATATTCGGAGTTATCAGTAAAATTATTCTCTTGTATGCTTTAATACTTTCAATCAGAATTTCTGTGTTTTAGACAGGATACATCTGTTTGTGGAGATTTGGGTCACATTTTTATATTTACTGTCCTTGTTTACTGGATGCTTTTGATTTCAGAGAGCCCTTATAAAAGATTGCTTCCTTGGTCTTATAGAAATCTGAGACACTGAAAATTAATGGAAATGCTCTGAATACACAGTAAATTCTGAACATGTCTGCTGGAAGCATCTGGAAATACAATACAACAGAGAGAAAACAGTCCAGGAGGTTTGTGGTGTGTGTGTAAGATACTTCCCAACACAGCTGGTGAGTGAGTTGACTAGGGAAGGTATGTGCTGGGCCTGCTGTTTGTGAACAGAGAAGAACTTGAGGGTGATCTGATGGTTGGAGGCTGTCTTGGAACAGTGATCATGAAATGGTAGAATTTCTGATTCTCAGAAAAGTAAGGAGGGAGGTCAACAGCACTGCTACCTTGGACTTGTGTAGGGCAGACTTTAGCCTGTTTAGGAGCCTGTTTGACAGAGTCCCTTGGGAGGCAGTCCTGAAGGGCAAAGGAGTCCAGGAAGGCTGAACATTCTTGAAGAAGAGAATTTTAAAGGCACAGGGAGCACATCATCCCCATATGCCAAAAGATGAGCCAGGGGTGAGGTAACTGGCCTGGCTGAACAGAGAGCTTTGGCTGGAACTCAGGAAAGAAAAGAGTTTATGACCTTTAGAAGAAGGGGCAGGCCACTTAAGAGGACTACAGGGGTGTCATGGAATTATGCAGGGAGAAAAATTAGAAGAGCCAGAGCCCATAAGAGCTATCAGCGAGGCTGACCTCACTGCTGGGCAGGATTATGAAGCAGATCATCTTAGAAAAGTTTGGGTCGGAAGGGACCTTCAAAGGTCATTTAGTCTAACCCCCTGCAATGAGCAGGGACATCTTCATCTAGATAAGGTTGCCCAGAACAACATCCAGCCTGGCCCTGAGTGTCTCCAGGGATGGAGCATCCATCACCTCCCTGGGCAAACTGTGCCAGTGTTTTAGCACCCTCATTGTAAAGAATTTTTTCCTCACATGCAGCCTGAATCTCCCCTCTTAGTCTAAAACCATCAGCCCTTATTCTGTTGTAATAGGCCCTGTGGAAGTCTTTCCCCATCTTTCTTACAGACACCTGGTAGGACTTGATGATCTTAAAGGTCTCTTCCAACCTAAATGATTCTATTTTCTCTCTGGGTCAGAATCCAGATTGTCAGGTAGACCTCTTCAGGCAATATATATTCATTCTGCTTGTGCATCCATAGGTTTTTGTGGAAGTCATGCAGCAGTATATTTAATAATGCAAAGACCTGCTGCATTAGGGCTGGTTTTTTGTTTGTTTTGTTTTGTTTTGTTTTTTTTTTGTCTTAAAGTATTCCTAAGGGTGTATTCCACCTTCTGATAGTTGGACAGTTGCCACTCTAGTGTTGGGGTACTGCCAGTTCTGCGCTGCAGTAGATCAGAAATCTGAATTCCTATGTTGTGTTGTGGGTACATGTTCCATGGGGAGTTTCTTAAGCAATGTGTATCATTAAAACAAATACATTGAAGGATTTGGCAGACAGCTCTATATAAGCAGACACTGAATCAGAGATTCTTAATAGTGTCATAGAATCATAGAATAGTTAGGGTTGGAAAGGACCTTAAGGTCATCTAGTTCCAACCCCCCTGCCATGGGCAGGGAAACTTCACACTAAACCATCTCACCCAAGGCCTTGTCCAGCCTGGTCTTGAACACTGCCATGGATGGAGCATTCACAGCCTCCCTGAGCAACCTATTCCAGTGCCTCACCACCCTAACAGGAAAGAATTTCCTCCTTATATCCAATCTAAACTTCCCCTGTTTAACCTGTTACCCCTTGTCCTGTCACTACAGTCCCTAATGAACAATCCTTCCCCAGCGTCCCTATAGGCTCCCTTCAGATACTGGAAGGCTGCTATGAGGTCTCCATGCAGCCTTCTCTTCTCCAGGCTAAACAGCCCCAACTTCCTCAGCCTGTCTTCATACAGGAGGTGGTCCAGTCCCCTGATCATCCTCGTGGCCCTTCTCTGGACTTGTTCCAACAGTTCCATGTCCTTTTTATGTTGAGGACACCAGAACTGCACACAATACTCCAGGTGAGGTCTCACAAGAGCAAAGGGGCAGGATCACCTCCTTCGACCTGCTGGTCATGCTCCTTTTGATGCAGCCCAGGATACGGTTGGCTTTCTGGGCTGCAAGAGCACACTGCCGTCTCATGTTCATTTTCTCATCAACCAACACCCCCAAGTCCTTCTCGCAGGACTGCTCTGAATCTCTTCTTTACCAAACCTGTAGCTGTGCCTGGGATTGCTCCGACCCAGGTGTAGGACCTTGCACTTGTCATGGTTAAGCTTCATGAGGTTGGCATCAGCCCACCTCACAAGTGTGTCAAGGTCCCTCTGGATGGCATTCCTTCCCTCCAGGATATCAACCGAACCACACAGCTTGGTGTCATCAGCAAACTTGCTTAGGGCGCACTCAATCCCACTGTCCATGTCAGCGATGAAGATGTTGAACAAGACCGGTCCCAACACCGAGTTAAACAAGACCGGTCCCAACACCGATCCCTGAGGGACACCACTCGTTACTGGTCTCCAGCCGGACATTGAGCCATTGACCACAACTCTTGTGTGCGGCCGTTCAGCCAGTTCTTTATCCACTGAGTGGTCCATCCATCAAATTGATGTCTCTCCAATTTAGAGACAAGGATGTCATGTGGGACAGTGTTGAAAGCTTTGCACAAGTCCAGGTAGATGACATCAGCTGCTCTACCCCTGTCCATCAGGTCTGTAGCCCCATCATAGAAGGCCACCAAATCGGTCAGGCAGGATTTCCCCTTAGTGAAGCCATGCTGGCTGTCACCAAGCACCTTGTTGATTTTCATGTGCTTTAGCATGCTTTCCAGGAGAATCTGCTCCAAGATTTTGCCAGGCACAGAGGTGAGACTGACTGCTCTGTAATTCCCTGGGTCATCCATTTCCCCTTCTTGAAAATGGGGGTTATATTTCCCTTTTTCCAGTTGTCGGGAACTTCACCTGACTGCCATGATTTTTAAAATATGATGGCCAGCAGCTTTGCAACTTCATTCACCAGCTCCTTCAGGATCCGCGGATGGATTTCATCAGGACCCATGGACTTGTGCACATTCAGATTTTTAAGATGGTCTCAAACCAGATGCTCTCCTACTCTGGGCCCAAGGTCTTCATTCTCACAGTCGCTGCATCTGCCTTCTAAGACTTGGGTGGTTTGGTCAGAGCCTTTGCCAGTAAAGACTGAGGCAAAGAAGTCATTCAGAACCTCAGCCTTCTCCAAATCCAGGGTAGCCAGTTCTCCCAAGAGCTTCCAGAGGCGGCCTATGTTCTCCCTAGTCTTTTATTTGCTGTGTACCTGTAGAATCCCTTCCTGTTACCCTTAATATCCTTAACCAAGTTTAATTCTAACTGGGCCTTAGCTTTCCTAACCTGGTCCCTAGCTTCCCGGACAACATCCCTGTACTCTTCCCAGGCCGCCTGTCCTTGCTTCCACCTTTTATAAGCCTCGTTTTTCAACTGAATTTTCCTCAGGAGCTCCTTATCCATCCAAGGAGGTCTCCTGGCCCTCCTGCTGCACTTCCTTCTGGTTGGGATTCAACACTCCTGAGCTTGCAGCAGGTGATCCTTGAATATCAACCAACAGTCTTGGGCCCCCCTGCCCTCTGGCGCTGTATCCCATGGAACCTTAGTAACCAGGTTCCTGAAGAGGCCAAAGTCTGCTCTCTTGAAGACCAGGGCAGTGAGCTTGCTGCACGCTCTTCTCACTGTCCTGAGGATCTCAAATCCAACCATCTCATGATCACTTCATCCAAGGCTGCCCTGGAGCATCACATTTCCAACAAGCCCATCCCTGTTGGTGAGCACGAGGTCAAGCATGGCACCTCTCCTTGTCGGCTCCTCTATTACTTGCAGAAGGAAGTTGTCTTCTACGCAATCGAGGAACCTCCTGGATTGCTTGTGCCGGGCCGTACCATCCTTCCAACAGATGTCAGGGTGGTTGAAGTCCCCCATGAGAACAAGGGCCTGTGAGCGTGAGGCTTTTCCTGTCTGTCTGTAGAGTGCTTCATGGACAGATTCCTCTTGATCAGGCGGTCTGTAACAGATCCCCACAGTAATGTCTCCCATAGCTATATTCCCTTTAACCCTGACCCACAAACTCTCTGTGGACTGCTCACCTGTCTCCAGCCTATCCCTAACATAAATAGCAGCTCCTCCTCCCTGTCTGCCAGGCCTGTCTTTTCTAAAGCGCCTGTAACCTTCCGTTCCAACACCCCAGTCACAGGAGCCATCCCACCATGTGTCTGTGATGCCTATTATATCATAATCCCTGTAGACGTGCAGACATCTTTAATTCCTCTTGTGTCAGTGATCCGTGTTATAGTTTGTTGGCTTTGCATAGCCAATTCTAAATTTCTGTGTTGTACTTTACCTGGTTTTGAGGCTTTTTGGAATGAAGACTGAAGTAAGGTTTACTTGAGGAGGTTTTAATTTGCACCTTTTTTACTGTAAATGTTTCATTAAAAACCTATCATGTCTTTGTTGTAATTTTGAGAATAAAGGCTTTGATGTTGGAGAAATGTTAGAAAGGTATAAGATATAATAGCAGAATTTTCTGTCTTGATTGTCCTCAGAGTGGTTTGCATGTGAGATAATTTTACTTTACTAATACTTTGTTTTCCTGATGATTTAGGAGACTATGATTTTTCTTGTGTTCCAAATTTCTCTTCTTATATTAAGGGCTA
Organism: Pezoporus wallicus; assembly: GCF_028554395.1. Lineage (NCBI taxonomy): Eukaryota > Metazoa > Chordata > Aves > Psittaciformes > Psittacidae > Pezoporus > Pezoporus wallicus. Next base: position 3,880,657 of record NW_026640488.1, read on the forward strand.
ATTCACTGTGCAAGTTTAATACCGAGACTTCAGTGACATTAGGTCAATTAGCTTGCCTGTGAATATTTGCATGATGTATTTACTGATTGTCTTTTTAACCAGCTGTCTTAGACTGGCACACATTACCAACACTGCTGTAATTTCTGATATCTGGTTTGACTGATTTTTCTGTTTTTATTTTACTGATTTTATTTCAGAAGTGAAAAAATTCAAATAAATCAAGTGCTCTAAAGAAAAATATACTTCTGATTATTTGTTTTCATGAATACTGAAGATTTGTTTCTTGTGGTTCATTCTTTATTTCCCACTCTCAGTACCAGAAGATAAGACACCAATTTTCATCTTGTGTCCATTCATAAAAGATAATATTGGAGTAAGAATAAATGTTCAGGTATTGAAAATTGTGTGTGGCTGGTTCAGTAAGTACCCAGTCTGTTTTACTTCTGTGTTTGGGATATACCTCTTAATTGAGAGCATCTAAAGCTTGTTACGAGCATCTAAAATGCTCTGGCAGATGTCTGGTGACTGCTTAACTAGGTTATTAAGCAGGGTTATAGACAGTGCTGACAATGTAAGTAAGCAAGCTCCTGATTATTCTGAGTGTTACAACAGAACAGTACTAGTGGGCAGGATCTTCAGGCAATGAGATGTCTACCTGAGAGAATCATTAAACTTAGACATGTTTGACATCCCAAGGTACTTCAGGGCTAATGTGTAATTGCGACAATTAAAACAATAAACTGCCTATAGCTTTTTGCATACAGGTGATAATCAAAATAAGCAAAGGGGGACAGATTAATCTGCTGAAATAACATCCTGTGGAGCATAAACTTGGAGAGCACTGTTCTTTCCAATTTCTTCTTGTGTAGTGCTTAAGTGCCTGAATGAGATCCCAGTTCTAACCTGTCAAATTTTCATTGTGTTCCTCTCTGTTCTGAGTTACTCTGTGTTTACTTTCTGAAATTTATACAGATTTCAATAACATTGAGTATGATTTCATGAAAATGTAATTTGCTAGGTGCATCTTGGATTGTAATGTAAGTTTTTATCACAACTGTTACAAATGTTAGAGCTTGTAGGAATGGTACTTGAATGAATACTGTAGTAGTCAGAATTTTAATGATTTATGGAGAGAATAATTCAAACTAGCTCTTTCACAATGAAGAATCTGTTCTTGCCAGTTTCATGACCTTTTTATGAAGTAGCTTGGAAAATATCTCTGAGTTGGAAAGTATTTTTGCGCTCTGATGTTTGACTTGTTAGGAGTCCTTTCAGCACCTGGTGTTGCTAGGCTACTGAGTCCAGAGCTGGAGGGAGAACACCACCTCTGTTGTTTAGGTCTTAAGGTAAATATTTCCTTTAAAAGAAATATTAATCAGTAATTATATGGAAGCCATTTCCATGTTTGCTTCTATTGAGACTTGCATAGTGCTTTATAGCTTATTTCCTTTCAAGTGCTATCTAACGGAGACAGCCGAGAAACCAATGACAAGAAGGTGGTCAGGGCAGCAGAGACTTCAGTTGAGTATGTGCTTTCAAGTCCAGGTGCTGCATTTTGCACTGAGTTATTTGACACAATTAAAACATGTTGGACAGCAGTCATCACAAAGACCTGCAAATTCCTGCCACTGTACATGCTTACATTTCTTATCTCAGTTGAACCAAATGCACACAAGTATGCATGTGCTGGATGTGATTCATTATTCCAGAGGTTTTAGTAGTGCTACATCTCATTTTGATGGAGATTGAGAATTAAACAGATTGCTTTCATTAAAATGAGGCTATTTCTGAAGATGTTTTAAAGAAAAATGATACATTATGGCTTGTTAGAATAGAATCGTAAAATAGTTAGGGTTGGAAAGGACCTTAAGATCATCTAGTTCTAGCCCGCTTGCTATGAGCAGGGACACCTCACACTAAATCATGTCACACAAGGCTTTGTCCAACCTGGTCTTGAACACTGCCAGGGATGGAGCATTCACATTTTCCTTGGGCAACCCATTCCAGTGCCTCACCACCCTCACAGTAAAGAACTTCCATATCCAGTCTAAACTTCCCCTGTTTAAGTTTCAACCCGTTACCCCTTGTCCTATCACTACAATCCCTAGCGAATAGTCCCTCCCCAGCATCCTTATAAGCCCTCTTCAGATACTGGAAGGCTGCTATGAGGTCTCCACACAGCCTTCTCTTCTCCAGGCTGAACAGCCCCAACTTTCTCAGCCTATGGGAGGTGCTCCAGTCCTCTGAACATACTCATGGCCCTCCTCTGGACTTGTTTCAACAGCTCCATGTCCTCTTTCTGCTGAGGACACCAGAACTGCACACAATACTCCAGGTGAGGTCTCATGAGAGCAGAGTAGAGGGGCAGGATCACCTCCTTTGACCTGCTGGTCATGCTCCTTTTGGTAGAGAATAGAATAGAGGGAAACACCAGAGATGGTGTAGATATTTGATATTTATTGGGTCTTTTAGCAGATGAACTTAAATCTGTCTTGTAGCTGAATATTTTGGAAGGTTTTTGAGCATCTTACGTGATCAGGAAATTTGAAATGTAAAATTGGAACACCTGGGCTACTGTAGACAAATGCTGTGAAGAACCAGTATGTGTGAGAGACATGTATAGAAACAAGTTATTTTTCATGCATGTTTTCTTTGATATGCTGTTAATATTGATTCAGTTTTATAGTTACAAACATTGTGTACAAGGCCTGCAGATTGCTTTAAATCAAAATAAAATAGTTATTTTCAGAAAATAAAACTTCAGTTTTAAGTAGCATGTGTGTAGTTACTTGGGGATCTAGGAATAGGAAGCTGCCCCTTCTAGTGGAATAAATAGCATGAAGATTTTAATACAACTGCTGAAGACTCTGAGAAAACCCGCAAACTCACTGGATCTTGGCAGTCCGGAGACTTATAAATGCTTCCTGATGTTTGAACTTTGAATACCTCTGAAGTATCAAAGAACAGTCAGAAATATGCTAGAAAATATGAAGCCTTAAGTCTGAAAATACTGTCTACCCTTATCAGCAGTGACAGCCTAGTGATGTCATCAGAGGCCACTCCATAATTATGTAACTGAATTTTCCAAACAAAACAATCAGTGAATGAAGTTACTTTGCTAAGTTCTGCCTTCAGCTGTTTGTGTCATTTTCTAAGTGGAGAGGTGTGCTGTCTGGATGCAAGTTGTAGTTGCGTAAAAGGACTACATCAAGGAAGCTGGGGAGGGAAACATGATGGGAAGGCATTGCAATCCAGTCTCTGGACTTCCGTTTCTAGCTCCTGAATTCCCGTAAATCAAGATCTCTTGCATTCTGGGAAATTAAATATAGATTCCCCAGGAAATCCCCTGCTCTCAAAGGTGTGATAACACAAGAGTCAAGATTTATAGTAGCTTTCTTAAAATCTTACGCAACTAATTTCAGTGCAGTTATGAATAAGGTCAGCACATTGGTTGCTGTTTTGGAATTGGCTTTCAGTTTTGTACCACATTAAGGCTGCTGCTAGAACCTGGGTAGCTCTACCATAGTAGCAGTAAGAAATCTTAAATGTTAAATCTTGATACCCAAGTCCTTTTGTTGTTGTCTTCACAGAATACAAATCCTATCTTCTATTTACAATCTCTTGCTTTTCTTAAGATTTGGGCTCTTTCCTTTGCACTGCAGTCAAATGCTTTGAGTGCACATAGACACACAGGCATTAATCTAGACCTAGTGCACTAACACAAGTTACACTGTAGTGCAGCCAGTGTCTTGAATCTGGTCATGGTCCTGTAGGCCCTGTAAAGGATGGGTGGAAGTTTGCGTCACCAAGATTTCACTGGCTTTCATATATCTAGGACACAATGACTACATGTATTAATTTTTTTTTTGGTCTTCTGACTGCCTCTTAATGTGTGACTTCAGGGTTGACTTAGTTCTGATTCCTTGCAGGATAAATTCCCTGTGTCATCTTACTTTCTTCGTAATAAATCTTGCTTTCTGTAACTTGGGGAAGTGGATAGCTGTGCTGCATTCGGTATGCAATATAACTTTAACAGTCCTGAGTTTTATCCAGATGAATATCCAGAACATGGATAAACCAAGCCAAAACCAAATTTATTTACTTTCTACATCAAATTGACTGACAGGTGCTACTGGCCCCTCACCTCAACTGTTGCTAGGCCAAAAAAACCCCAATCTACCTCTAAGGATGCCTCTGGGGGAAAGTCATAATATCTGTCCTACTGCAGCTAATTCTGGATGAAGTGCTTGCATGGACTTAATACCCTTCTGCGGACCCAGTCAGGGCTGTGTCCTGTCCACAAAAGAACCCTTTTAAGCACAATTTGCTGTTGTCTCTTTGACAGAAGTATCTTTAGGAGGACAAATATTGTTTCTAGATAGCTCTGTGGGCTGCCAGAGATCGGCAGTATTCTAGCAGTGAAAGAAAACTCCATAATTAGGCTCCAGTTTATTCTCTAGAACTCAATTTTGATGTTTAAAAACAAAGTGTAAAATGGGATTGCAAAGAAAACCTTTCAAATGCGAGTATTCTACATTGGGTAAAATAGTATTTGCATTAGTTAATGCTCACGTGGCTTAAAGAAATGCTTTGTAGTTCAGTATAGACTTCTGTAGTTTCTTCTGTTGTTCATTACAGGCACAAAAGTACTGAAGAATGCAAATGCGTTGTTGATGAACAAATGTCAAGCGTAGTACAGAAAACATGGGAATTTGATTGAAAGCCACCTGATGTTTAAATAGGATTGTGGAAAGCCAGGATCCTTAAAATGAAAGAATTGCACGTGTTTTTTGTAACAGCACTGTCTAGCAAAAGCTGGCTGCCAAATGGTTTTGTTGAGCCTTAGTTCTAAACAACTGAAAGTGTAGCAAGTGTTGAGAAGTGCAGGAGTTAAATATATTTTCATATGAAAGGAATAGATCAGTCTTTCATTTGTTTGTGGGGTTTTTTTGAGGGAATCACGTGTGTTCTTGAGGAAGGAATGTGCTTGCTATATTTGTGGTGTGGGTTTTTTTTTTTTTCAGATGTTTTGTTCAAGACCATATTTAAATACTGGTAGTTGTAAGAAACAAAGAGAATGAAAATCTATGCACATTATTTATTCTTGAAGACTGTTTTGGAAATACGATGTTTTGGTTGCCAATGAAAGCTTAAAAGAACACACAGTGTGTTTTGGGGAAGATACCTTGAATACAGACATATTTTGTAGTAACATTATGCTATTGTGACACAGCAATATTGAAGTGGGGTTTTGGATAATTAAGGAATTGAGTTCAGTGTTCAGATGCATGATGCAAGTACCTTAGAAATTCTCTAATATGACTGTAAAACCAAAAACAATTATCAAAGTACACATAAGCAAAAGGAAAATAAGGATAAGTATAATATTATTATTTTGTTATAAGAAAATAAGATAGTATTCCTAAAGTCTGATTTATTTTTTTTAATCAGCACTTTCAGCTGTGAAATGAACAGATGCCTCTTGATTATATACAAAGTGGGTAAAATATGATGTTCATGACAGATAAGTGAGAAGGAGCAACTGTTAAAGAGCTAACTTGCAGAGAAAGTGGATAAACTTGTGAACTGGCAAAAAAAAAAAGATTAAACTGAGTGAAAAGTCATGCTGTGTGTGATCAAATAAGAACAAAACTAAACTATTGCAATTAAATGTATAATCATTATAGTTGTTTGTTAAATGATTCAAAGGTACATTCAAAGGTAGCATTAAGAATTTGAATATTAAGCATATTGACTGGTGCCTGTGAAAGCCAGTGGCTGCCTTTCTCTTTGGAGATAAAAGATCTCCAACGGGAAAAGCAACCTCAATGCCTTTACAAATAGGCGATTTGACAGTGTTGATTAGCTCTTAAAGAAAGGAAGCAAATTTTGCAAATCTAGTAATGTGCAAGTTTTTAAAATATTTTCTATTGATTAAATATTTTTTTTTAATATTTGCTTCAGTTATGCATGGAAATGGCTTTTTGTAAAAGTATAAACATCTCTTCTAGATTATTTTTGCTTTAAAGTTATAAACCCTTTGACCCCAGATGAGGTTCTTTTCTGTCAACCTACGCTTACATACTTAATCAAATTACCAGGTTTTTTTTTTGGGAAAACCCCTCAAGAACCAGCAGAAAACACCAAAGCCGCAAAAAACCCCACACCCACAAAACTTATGTAATAATACAATATGGTGTAATCCACATGGGAAAAATACCATTGACATCCTAATAGAGTTACTTTCCAGCAATATGGGAAACCACGAAGTGTATAGCCATTGCTGAAAACATCTATTTTAAAACCTTTCAACTCTGCTAATTAATGCATATTTATTTGTATTTAGAATGGCACCTATTAAAAACCAGTAACGGTAAAAAATCCAGTAGACTTCAGCTCAGTAGCAATGCTGGTGGTATGCCTATCAATTTAGTACTCACTTTGGGGGGGGGAGGAGTGTTTAATAGATTATAGAATTGTAGATGTGTAACTTAGGTGCATGTTTATGCTTTTGAAGTGATGGTTTTCTTGAGTTCATCTGCTTTAACTGGGTCCTCTGTACTAACGTACAGTGTTGATTTTTCTAGACTAACAGATTTAAGAGTATATAGGTCCATGTGAGAAGCAAGCATGTGAAGTGCACTTCAGAAACGGCAGCTTAGTGCACAAGTATGTACATCAAAATGGTTTGTTGTTTTAGCTGTGACAGTGTATATCAGTATAAAGGAGTATTTCCTGATGACTTCCTTTTGAAGATGCTAATTCTATACTGGTGGCTCTGGCTGACCAGTGTGGCTTCGCTGGTCAGGTCACAGGCTGGTAGAAAAGAAATATGGGGTGTATCATCTTAATCAGTTCTTGTGTTCTTGGTCTTAGGTAGTGTCCTCAATTTCCTCTGTTAATTCTTCATGTTTCTGATGCTTGTCCTTTCTCTCATGGTTATATTACATAGTGTAAAATGGAAATGGAGCATGTTTTTAGACTTAACTGGTTTGCTGCTTTGCTCTCAGCTCTTTTAGGCCAGCTCCCTCCCTTTCTTCCTAACTTCAGCTTTTCTTTTAGAAAGCATAATGCACTGAGTGCTGAGGAAATCGCACTCTTTGTTTTGAGGGCCCCGCTGTGTAGGTACTTCTTAAATTGAAGTTCTTCAAATGAAAACCACACTGCTAGCATGTACATAGCGTACTTAGATTTAAGATTGGGTTTTAATACTATGCTGTCATTGTCATTAAAAGGTGTGGGCTGTTCTTGCTTGAAGTTAAACTAATTGTTGTTAAAGACTTGAGACATGTAATTTTAAAAATGAAGGTGCTACAGATTAATTAAGTAATCTGCAACTCTTAGCGTTGCTAGGGATGTGGTTTTCAGATAAGAATGCTTGTGCAGTTCATAACAGCGTACTTGAATCCAATTAGTGAGTTTCTTTGGAAGAAGTAGGAGTAGTAAAAATTGAAATAAAGTACAGATTTCATAGTGTTGACTGTCGAAATGGCACAAGACTTCTATTGCAGCTATTTCTAGTAACCTTAAACCATTTTATTTTCCTGTCTAAACATTGCTTGAACTTATCCAAGAACAGTCTAAGTCTATGAAAATGACTTTGTGTTACTCAAGGAGCAAGATCTGAATCTACAGTGGAATTAACTGGGTCTAGTTGATGAAGTCCTCATCTAGTTCCTCTATAAGATAAAAAGAGGGGAAAGAAACTCTTTCTCTCTTTTATTGGGAATTTATTCTTGTGCCAGGAAAAGCCATGAAAGGGGCAGTGCATAGCAGCAGAAGATAAACTTAACTAACAAGTCTAGGTTTAGTCTAGGTTTACCATCTGCAGGTGCAGCCAGTGCTGTCTTAACTTATGAGAAGGCAAACTGATGCTGAAAGGCAAGTTTCTGTCTTGAAGAAAGGGTGAATGAGATGGCTAGAATTGGGAAAGGAAGCCTCAATTGTAGTGGGGAAGATGCTGCAGTCTCTTCAGCAAGAGGAAAGTAATGTATTCAACAGAATATAATATAGTATATTTACTGTAGCTTGACTTCATTTTAATCACTTTCAATCATATTTAATTGGATTTGTGCTGTTACCAAATGGATAGATATATGCTTTTACAAAAGTGAAGGAAATGAATGAGGCATTCTAATACTGTATATATTTTTAGGTGGAAATCAGGATAGTTTGACAGAATTGCTTTGCAAATGATTGAACTGTGACTTTCTTCCATAATGTTGAGCGTTTTTGCTTCTTTGTTCCTAATACAGCAAATTTGAGAGTGTTGTGGGTAACTTAAATCAAATATCTTAAATTGTGTGCTCTTTTTTTTTTTTTTTTTTTATTCCAGCCCTGATGATATTGGTACCTGTTGGTATATCCTGCTCTCTGGTTCAGTCTTCATTAAAGAATCTATGTTTCTTCCACGAAGCAGGTATGTCAGTTATGAATATACTGTATTCTGTATTTTAAACATAAATCATGAAATGTAGAGAATTTTTAGAATTGAAAGGCAATATCTTGTGCTTAATGAAACAGAAAAGGACACACATAAACATGCTTTGCTTACCTTTACTAGCTGGTTGTGGTAATAGTTTTATGCCCATAGCTAGAACTGGAAGCACATCATTGTGGACAGTGTACAAACATCCAAAGTGTCATGCAGAAACTGTCAGTTTAAAAATAAAACCACCAAATACCTAACAAATGGAGTGAAGTACCAAGTAATCTGCTCCTGTAAGTAATCAAACTTTGAATCGTAGGATGTAATAGAGCTTGTGATGCTTTCATGAGGCTTTACTTACTGTGTAAAAGTCTTCAATACTTTTTTTTAGCGTATGCGTAAATTTTGCTACTTCTGCTTAAGGTTGTGCTTCACGTGAATGGATTTGCAACAAAGAGTGATATTTTACATGATAAGTTTGAGTACGAGATGCTCAAAATTTATATTGCTACAGTAAAAAAAAATTATATTTTGTGCTATGGAGTAAATACAAATGACTGCAAGGATTTCAGACTAAGGTGGCTGAGCTTGCTCATTTTAGTGGAAGCAGAGCAGAATCACTTTAAAATGTTGGTTACATGCATATTCATTCAGACTGCTATAAAAGGCTCCTTTGAAGTAAATGGCATGTAATACAATTTGTGAAAGGCGGAATGAAAGAATGACCTGTCTCTGTATGGTATGATGGGAATGAAAGTAGTAGAAACTTCCTTACAGTTTTAAACAGTGGGAAACCACTTCAGAGCTAGTGTTGATGGGCATATGAAAAATTAGATGTTCAGATATGCCTTTCAGTGGGAGGGCAATGCTGGTCCTGTGACTTCTGTTTGATGGTGGCATGTTCTTGGTGTGTCTTGTGTCTGTAAGAGGGCAGGAACTGCTGATAAAATGGTATGTTTGATGCACCTTCAAACAGTATATGCTAAAGGTGCAAAACTGGTTATTGTAAAAAGTAGAACAACAACAGATTATAGGATCCCTGCTGCTGGCAGATGGAAGAAAATTGTCCCGTATGTCATCCATAAACAGGCAACATGTCAGGAAAAAAAGCTGGCAGAAAGTTCTATCTTGAGATGCCAGGGGAGGGAATGTATGATATCTGAATTAATGTAGGGTGATTGTATATAGTCTGTGGCAGGAATATTCTGTTCCTTTGAATTGCAACAGTGGTTGTGCTTCAGACATCTTTTGACACTTGATGAGAAGTGAGATTTAATAAGATAAATGATGAGCTTGAGATTCTTCCTGGAAGAATGAACAGAAAATTGCATTTTCTGTGACTTTAAGCAGAGCATTTCAGGGCTGTTCACCTGGAGATATTCAGAAATAATATCTGCGACAGTGTCTGAGATCTTGATGAACTGCAAGTGTCGAATTAGAAAAAGTTTCATAGTTGTGGATGGAGACAAACAGCTGTCAAATCTGGTAGCTTGGCAACCGAACGCAAGAGAGGCAATCTGTTAATTAACAAAGATAACATAAGTCCGTGAAAGCAAAATGAAGAAAGTTTAATTTAAAGATGCAAGTTTTTCTGGAGATCAAACCCAGAGTCATTCTAATGAGAGGCTTTATGCTCAAAATCTATAGTTATTGAAAGGTAGTTGAGGATCTTATTTAAATTTAAGGCAAGGCTAATAAGGAGTTTTACTTTGTAAATGAGAAAGCTGCAATATCTGGGCCTTGGGCTCATCTACAAATAGGAAACTTGGGAAAAGTGAGAGGGCACCCAGGCTGAATTTCTGATTTGGAACTCTGGTGGGTAATAAATGATAGCCAAGGGGATTGGAACTAGATGATCTTTAAGGCCCCTTCCAGTGCAATCCATTGTATGATTCAGTGACCTTTTTTACTGTGGGTTTTTTTTTGTTGCTGAGACCGATTAGCAGCAATACTAATGTAAAATTTTACAGTGCCCTATTAAAAAGGCAGTAAGATCTTGTGAAAAGCTGCGGTCTGGAAAGAACTGATAGTGGTATTTTGAAATCTAGAGAGTAGAGTCAGAAGTGGGCAAAAGGCAGTTACTAGATAACTGTTTGCTTAAACTGAGTATTTACATTACAGGGAGTAATAATTTTAAGAGCCTTTTTGAGCATTGCATAATTTGGGAGTCTTGATGGCTTATTGCTGTTAAAATGAATTTACTGTGCTTCAGCAAATGGAGCAATATCCTGATGCATCATTAACTTCAGGTAATTGGAAGATACCTAAACATTGCCAGGTAGAGATCATCTAATTTTGATCTTGTTTGGCCAAAACATTGTCATTTGAGGAAGCTTATTGTAAATTTATATTTACACTATTTTAGTGGTAGTTTGTTTTGGGTTTTTTTCCACTTTAATCCATTTTATTTTGCCCATCTAGAGCACCACTAGAAAATAATTTTGCCACTTGTAAAGCTTGTGAGTAAGAGAGCAGGATGGAGCTGCAAAGTCTGTGTAGGAGCAGAAAGCAAGAAGTATGTTGCTTTCTCCAAGTCTGCGTGACTCAGAAAATTCTTGTTTCCCTCACTTTTCTTTTCCCAGAGCTTTTAAGTAATTCAACCTTCCTATTCCCAAACATCTTACCATCCAAAACTCCGAATTTTTTTTCCCTACCTTAAAATTATTCTTGCTTTTCTGGCAGCCTACCCCATGTACCCGCAGTAAATGCTTTTGCACAGGCTCTCTGAGCTGCATCCAGCCCTCCCAGTGGGACTTAGGGAGCTGCTGGTGCTGCTCAGACTGCAGTCTTCCCTTTGCCTGTCCTTATGGCTTTGTCCAGCTCAGCTTCATTGAATGATGGCTGGGCAGTAGCTGGCGAAATTTAAAACATATGTTCTTTTCTCCCCTCGCCCCTCTGAATTTCAAGAGCATTTGCTGTTCTTTGTTGGATTTCACTCTTTTAAAATCTATGTCTGTACAAGGCAGGGTAAAAGTAGTACCTAGTTAGGGCAATTCAGATAGCCTTAGTGAATAAATCTGCCTGCAACCTCGGAGGTGTTTTCAGAGTCCTGTGCCGATTTCTGTCCTACTCGAAACTTCATGACTGTTGGCATGTGAGCCTATAAGGAAAAGGATGGAGTGCTATTACCAGATTTATAGCTGAAATGTAGAAGTACTTTAGTGCATTTGACTGCGAATGTTCAACATATTACTTGTATCTGGGTATTGTATTAGCCTCTGTTGGCTAATTTAGTTGCATTAGTTTCAGATACAGCATCCTCTAGTTGGTGGATAACACTGTAAATGCTCCTTTGTTATGTATTATGTCAGGTAAACTTTTATTCTTTTTCCCAAATCCACTGTCTCCACATCTTTGATTCCAAGTGTTAGATACCATTTAAAATTCTTTGCAGAGAGGCAGTGATGACTAGGTTTGGCAGACAGATAATATATAGTTGGGGAAGAAGAATGTCTTAAAATAACAAAGCAGCCCCAAACAACCAAGCTGTCTGAAAGCATAAGAAATGACCACTCTCCTGCCTTCCCACTCAGACAGAAATAAATAATAGTATAGCTGTCAAAAACTAATCAGCTTTGTAATGTACTATGTAGAGTCAAATAGTTGGTAGTTGCAATAGTTTGAAATGAGTGCCATAGCTGTCAATTTTGCCAACGTTACATAATCTACTGAGTGACTTGTAGAACTGCTTTTAACTAGTTACTTGACAAGTCTTTAAGTCAAAACTAAAAAAAATTTAAAAGTGTTCAAGATGAAATATTGGAATAAATGAAGTCCTAAATTGAGTATCTTGCTTTGGAAACTTTAACATCTAAACCATGTCTGTTTTGTGAAAATAGCATGAGTGTTGTTTTATTTCCCTTCTGAAATATAGTTTAGTCTAGATAGAATTTGTTTAAATGCCAAGCCATCAGCTAGCAAATAGTGTTCCAAAGGTAAGGCTTGATTTTATTCAGTTAACTTATTGTTTTTGGAAAACTTGGAATTCAGAGTTTTAAAGAATTTTGACCTGAACAATTAAAGCTAACTTTTTTTGAGACATCGAGTAAAGCTTAATCTTGTTCTATTTAATTTTTGTGGATTGCAACAGTGAAATTTGTTCTGACAGTTTAATGTGAGGAAGATTTTCTTCTACCCCCATTATCTTACTATTAACAATTTCCATACTTATTCCTTTTCTTTAACGTATCAGGCACATATTAAGATGAAACTAAACATTCCTTACTTCCCCACTCCCACCACAACCAACAAGCTAGCACAAATTAACTCTTGCTCCCACTGCTGTTTCCCTTGAGTATCTGTACCCTGAAGCAGTTCACATGGTAAAATGAGGTTTATTTATGAAGTCTAGAAAATAAATTAGTAGAAAATGCAACTCCCAGAAGGTTGTCCTGGCTCTCCTGTGTTTTCATGTGGTCACTAACAGCAGTAATGTGACAGTTCCTCAAAATATCTTCTGGAATTGCCTCCAGCATCTCTTGGTCTGCTCCATACTCTCATCACACTTGCTCAGCTGCTCGGACTTTCTGTGTGGTTTTAGTTCCAGGACTTTGCTTCCAGTGTAAATTTTACCATGGTCTTTCATCTTCTTTGACTTGGAGCTGCACTACAAAAACATCTCCTAGATCTCCCACAGCAAACTTTCTGCTTGTCTGTGGCCTCCACGACTGGAGGATGTAACTAACTCTTAACAGCAATAAAATACAGAATTGCTGGGCAGTTTTTGTGAGACTGGTGGGCTCTGAAAAGTACCCATTTTTTTTGCTTTTCTCATAGAATTCTTCCCAGGCTGTCTGGGTGGTGTGTACTGTGCTGCTCAGGCATACTGCGGTACCAACTTGCCATGTGCAAACCTGGTTTTGCTCTTGTCTTTACTCACTCATCTATACTCTTTCCTTCCTGTAGGCTCTTCTTTTCCTTCCTTACTGCCACACCCAACCAGTTCTCCCCTCACCACTTCATGTGGTGATGGAGAGCTGTGCTCCCTTTAGCAAGTTCACAAATATTACATACAGGAGCAATTATTTAAGCTTTTTCCTCTAATTAAAGATTGAGCTTTGAAGTTAAGAGAGCATCTGTTTTTTCTGTCTTCAAAATTAAAAGGGATGTGTCTCTTTAAATATTGATGATTTAGCCCTCTGGTCTTTCCTATACTGAAACAACTTGAAAAATGGAATGGAATATCAAATTCTCTTGGAGAGCCATTGAAGAAATTATGAACTTGTTTTGAATGCATATAAAGCAATAACAGAATTCAATTTGTGCAGAAATTATTTGTCCTTGTCCAAGTGTGTCCAATTAACTTAAAGTAACTTCTCTCAGAAGAAAGCTTAACGATTTTGGCTTGGGTATGTTTCTTTTTTGGTGGTGGTGTTTGGTTTGTTTTTATGCTTTTGTTGTTTTTTTTTTTGTTTGTTTTACATTTTGACAGGTAATGCATGTGAGTATAATGGTGCAGGAGCAGAGCTTTTGGCTATGTACATGCATTTGTACAGTTTTATATCCTGAAACAGACATCCTATTTTTTTCTGATGCCTGGGACATGCTGTTTGGTGTAGTTTACATATATGTAACTAATGATATGTTTATATTTTTAATAGAGAACTGTCTTTGCTTGATCTTTCAGTAAGTAAGGTTATATTGATAGCTTTAATTACAATGAGAAAAAACATTTCTCAGTGTATGACCCTAATATATTTGCAAGTTAGTGTTTATTAATAATGGCTATTCTTGGCTGAAACTTAGAGCAAACCTAGTGTAACCAACGTATACAAGCATTTAAAGCAAAATACCATAGAAAGTTTTTTGGTTTTGTTTTTTCCCCCCAAGCAGGAAACTGAGAGTTTTAGAACAATGATCTGAAAGAGACTTAGGATTGTATTTTTGGGAGTTGCTAGCTGAGTTATTTAAGTTGCAGAGGGAGTTGATCAAGAGCTGTGCTAAGCTTATTCAACTTTCCCCTGTTTCCTAATTTTGCTTCTGGATAAGGATTAACATCATCATTATGGAAACATGAAGACCATACGTGGGATCTTTGTGAAGAACAATAACTTCCCAGGCTATGGTTTCAACTCTTGCTCTTTAATATAGAACTTCATTTATTTATTTATTTATTTATTTATTTATTTATTTATTTATTTAGCTAGCTGCTGCTGCTGGAGTTTACCATGACCTATATGTTGCTTTTTATTTCTATATCCAGCTAGTGCTGTTCTGAAGCCATGCTCACCACTGTTGCCACGGTATGATGGTACTGTTGTGGGCTGACCCCTGGTGCTGTCTTTTCTTCTGTCTGCTTTGAATGCCTCAGTTAAGCATTTCAGTCAGTCAGTTGAAGCTGAAGCATGGAATGTGATGTCACAGTCTAATCTGGGAAAGACTGAGGTCATAAACTGAAGAGGGGAGTTGGGAGAAGTAGTGGAGATGTCAGTCCATTTATGACTGAGTGTATGTCTACCATGAACTTCTAATGGATTTTAAATAGACATTGAGAAAGTAACACTAATTGCTTTGTACCATCTGAATCTGCCTAAAGACTGTGTATGTCCTCTTGGGTAGAAATGTTTCCTTTTACCTGCAAGCACAAAATCATACTATCACAGTGCATGCAACTGTGATTAATTTTTTAGACTTAAACTCCTGGAGAAATCTTGTTTGCAAGATTGACCGTTCTATTGGGAGTGCCTGATCTGGCCATCTGCTTTGAACTTGTTCATCTCCTGATGGTATTGTGGCCAGTGTTACTAGTGAGGCCTGGAGCTCACTGATAGGTGGCATTGCCACCTTCTTTGCGAGGTACTGGAGGAACTGGAGCTGCCATGGGTCTATCCCTGTCCTCAGCTCCCTGAGGGCTGGCTAGCAGGGAGGGTTTCAAGATCTCCGAGTCTGGCTTCCTCACTTAGACAGTTAGACAGCTCTGGCTGTAGCTGAATTAGGTGAGCCATAAATTAACAGGTCGTTGTCTTGTCACATCACCTGCTGTTACAGTAAAGTTCATGATGCAGAGCACATGCTACTTGTACCAGTAATGTCATCTGAAACTTTTTTAACTGTTTGCTAAGAAGTTGGTATACAGGTTTTTAAAAATATGAATAGTTACTTTTACAGCTAAATGAATTTGGCATTACATACATTTTGCTTTATCCCACCCAGTTTGTCTTCTGCTGAATAATATAAAAGTTCATTGGGGTTTGAATTTAATCATCTTCCATGTGTGCTGCCAGTATCTGGGGTATTGGGAAATAGAAGAGGACACAGCTCCTGAATGATGAGATTGGGTTGTGTCTGGCATTGTTCCTGTCAAAACAATTATTTCAACACTATTGGAATTTTCCTCTTACCCAGCTGATAAAATGTTAAGGGGCTTAATCTATTACGCTGGCATCTTTTGAAAATAAAAATAGAAATTTAGTGTAGTGGGTCTAGTGCTACCAGGCTTTCTTCCAAGTTTGTAATGGGAGATAGAGGGTAACAACAAAGCAGAAAGTGTCAAATGACCTGAATAACTTCTGAGTGAGCCTGAATATTTCTATCCCTCTGAAGGTGGGGGAGGTTTTCAGGGATGGAAATACTCATGGTAGAAGAAAAGTCAACTTAAGAAGCCCTCACAAATGCAAGCATTGTGCTAGTTTGTAGGTGTATATCCCAGAGTTACAGATTTCTCTTTCCATATGGAAGACCTGATGATGGACTTGATATGGTCTGGATCATCTTCTGATGCTCAGGTGTGTTGGTAGAATGTTCAGAAAAACTTCATACATTGGCTGTTCTTATATTGTGCTTTATTCAAGTCAGTATCTTCCCTATTGAAACTGCAGTTGTCTAAAAATACTAAAAAGCTGAATGCATGTATTTTAATGACAAAATTATGTTTAGAAATATAAAACCAATCTAACTATAAATCCAAATCACTGCTTTTATGACAAGTCTTGCCTGTGAACCAACTTAAGTAATTTTTTGTATTTGCTGTACAGATTAAGTATACTCAAAAATTTTCAATATGGTGTAAGTATGGGATAGAGCCAATGCTAAAGGAAAACAAAAGCTGTGTAAACATGGATAGTAGAATTTTTATATGTAAGCATGAATATATCTTAATAGCTCAGAGTAACTGAAAAAGACCTTAAGGAAAAATTGAAATTAAGCAGAATGGTTTAACAGACTAGGTTCATGGGGATTAATCTTTTAGGAGAAAGAAACAAGAGAAAGGAAAGAATCCATTAAGGTAGCTGATAGAGGAATCTGTGACATCTATGAATAATACCAACTCTTGCATCCCAGCTTTTTAAATGTTAAAAAGCGAGGGTTAAAATTGTAGCTAATTAGTGTTGAAAAAAGTGCTGAAATTGAGATGGAGGGGAAGGTTGCTTTTTTCTGGAGGGGTGAGTTCTGTTGGTTTCTTTTTTCCTAGGAATGTTTTAGAATGCTCTCTAGGATCGACAGGATGGGAAACACGTTCATTCCACTGAAACGTGTTTTTCCTAAAGATATTCGTAATGAAAATTTTTGTGCTGCTTAGCTGATACGTTTTTAAAATGTGCTCAAACAAAAGCTGTCCTTAAAAACGTATGTTTCTTTTATTGCTGACTCCACTCTTTAACGTATTTTGTTTTTCATTGATTAGAGACACCTTTCTAATCCCAACATTAGAGTTTCAAATGGAGCATGTCACAATTTCAAGTAATTGAGAACAGCAAGTAATCAGTCTTGTAAGCACTGTTAATCTTTGCTTTTTGCTGTTATTGTTCCTCTGTACATTATAATTGTGATATTTATTTAATTTCAACAGTTCTCACTTATACTGGTATCTTTCTTCTAAAATTTCAGGCTTGAGTTTAGTATTGCAAACCTGTTATCTGAAATGATAATAAATTACTTGAATATTATGAGGGTGTGGAAAAAAAATGAGAGCTGTTTCTGAGAAGTTGAGGGGAAAATTCTCTGTAATGAATTTCATGGCTGTTTCCAAGTTAAATGTGAGACCTGTTATACGTGGATATTCACTACTACTTACATGTTTAATTTAAAATATCTGTCAGAAGAAAGCTTGCTCTTTCACAGTTGATACTGCAGTTGGTGAGATAATCTGTTCTGCAATCTGTTCTGATTTAAGGTTCCTTCTGATTATTAGTATTGAAGGTTTACAGCTTTTGTACAACTCTGCAGAATGTCAAAAAACTCCTCGGTTACCTTAGAAAACTACATTATGAGATTCCTGCTGAGGGCAAAAGAAAGATCGTGTTTGTTTTACATAGTGTCAGGGTCTCTGGGCCAAGTTTTATGAGTCTAATGAACTGAGAAATTCTGGTCATTGCTTACCCCAAAATAACAACAAAATGAACTATGTGCAAAAATCAAAATTATTGTTTTGATTGTTAGCATGATTCTGCTAGTATAATTCTTCAACAAATGGTGTTTTTAACAAAATATTTTTCCATACTGTATAATACTAAAATGCCTGAGAGGTTTTTTTTTTTTTTTTGGGTGACACTACAATTTTTAAATGTTTCTGAAAGATAAATCCAGGGACACTAGATAAAAAACAGCACGTTAAATGAGGGATAACTTATTTTAACATCATAATCTAAATAGCTAAAAATTATAACTATTACTTCACTGTTGTTTTTTTTTTTTAATTCCTTTACAGTTATAGGGAAATTGTTACAAAGATATCTTGAATACATGTACTAATAAGATTTATGGAAAGTAGTTATTGAGGGCGTGTTTAACCCTCCAGGTGAATGAACTGCTTGTATTGAATGAGTTAGGAGTGTAAGTAGGGTGGAAAATGTCAATATATATGGTCTTATTTTACTACTACAACCCTGGTTGATATGTCATTAATTTTTAATATTTGTAAAAAAAGGTGTCAATTTCTAATTATGAAAATCTATAGGAGGATTTTAAAAAGCTTACTATATATTTTTCAGGAGAGGAAAAAAGTCTTCATTTAAGATTTAACATCTAAAGGCTTTATATGAGGTTGGAAAAATACTCCTCTGTTTTAATGAATTTCATGAATGTTAATAAGCCACACTGTGTTCAGACAAGGTCTTGCCTCTTAAGTAATGTTTTCCTACTACTTCTCGTTCTTTGAGACCATTATGTAGATCTTGTGATGTCAGAGTAATTTCCATGGCAACACAGACATCATTAAGATGAAGCATAAGCAAAGCTGTCTTTATTGAAACCATTTATGAAAACAGATTTCTTTTTTTTAAAAGAAGGAATATTAAAAAAAAGTTAGGGAAAAAGCTTTCACCTTTGAGTATTTTCCAAAGTAAAATGAGAACTTTGAATTTAAAAATAAGGAGATTTTTGTGTTTTTTGTTTTTTCCAAGTAAGGATCTTTTCTGTCAGTTGTTCCAATGAGGTACCTGTTTTCTAGCTTTCTGTACTAGGGAGGCTGCAAAGTTAACTGCTACATCCAGCTTTGTTTATGTATGTGTGTATAGTTTACAGACGCAGATCTTGATTTTCATAAACGCATTTCTCTTGTTTATGAAAGGGTCATAAGTTCTGCCATACTCAGTCTTGCAACTCACTAGGATGTTAAAGTTAATGACACTTTTCAAAACAGTAGTCTCTACTAAGAGAAAACGAAGATCACAAGGCATATGCTTCAGGGGCTGACTGATGGGACCTTCTCTGGAAGCAAACCTCCAGAATCTACCCAATTTCAAATTATTCGCTGGGGGTTTTCAGGAACTTCTTTTGAAGTGCTTTCAGTAGTCAGCTGTAGATTACCAGATTAATGCAACATCTGATCTGGGTTGCATTTACATAAGAAATAAAGAAATCCCTACAAGTATTGTGTAGATAAAGTACTCCAGTCTGTCCTCTCTAAGGATGCTAACTAAACATGTTCAAAATACTGAAGAAGTTTACTAAAGCTTTCAGATGGAGTGTAAATTAAGTTTCATACATTTTTAGCAGGAATTATTTAAAGCATTAATATACTGTAAATGTGCTTATCATGTAATTTTTGTGTCCTTCACATGGACTGGTTAGTTGTCAGGTATTCTGTCTTAGTGTGCTGGGTTCTTCCTGCTGGAGCAGTGAGGTTATTGTCCTTGACACTGTGATCCCTGTTCTGGCAGGGGGTAGTTGCGTCCCAGGTCAAGCAAGGAGCTGCAGTGACCATTGAGGGTTTTTTTTTTTCAATCTTGAGAAACATGCCTCCCGAAGTATTATTAAGTGGCATGTACTTAGCTGTGATATTGCAAGTGAGTCCCTTCCCTGACACATGAGCTGTCGTATCTGAGACTGTAAACATCTAAGCTATCATACGACACTGGATAAATCTAATCATCCTTATCCATGGTATGTAGTCAGCTCATGTCTCCAGGATTTGCAAACAGTGACAGGTCTGCAAATGCCTCTTCAACTCAGATTCCAGTTGCCAGCATTTCAGTTTTCCTTTCAGCTGAAGAGCGTTTCTATAAAGTAGCTATTTGCTCTTGCTGAAAAAAAAAAAAAAAAAGGGAAAAAGGTATCTGTAATAACATTGTGAAAATTCAATATATTAAAAGGAAAAAAAGGTGAATTTACTGATTATTTTGATTTGCAGATGACCTCCAATTTTAATTAAAAGTAATATTTAATACATGTCAGAAGCATCTTGGGCTTCACTTGAATATTTGCCTACTTTTCCTAAAAGACAGGCACTAATTCAGTGAGAATTGAAGAAGCCAGCCTATATTTTGCAGAAGATAAATCATAATGATCCTCTGTCTTTTAGCTGACAAACCCTTGCTTTCATAGTTCCCAGTGTGCAGCTCTAAGTGTGGGGAGGTCTGCTGCTACCTCCTTGCATCATCCCCAGCGGAGGGCTGTTTGCGTCAGAGCTGCTCTGCATACATGAAGGCCTCTGTCTGTTTTTTATTGAGGGGTCAGAAAATGGCCATGCCAAACTTAGTTTTCATCAGAACGCTTAAGCCTCCCCCTAGGGATGGCTTGTGCATGTATACACACTACTGAATGGTAACTTTCTTTTAAAAATACCCGGCAAGGGCAAGTTGGGTGGATGAAGAGTCTGGCTCTCACAGCCTATTCCTGTGAAACCCTGCTAAACCTAGCTTGGTTAGAATAAGCCATTAAGAGGGATTGATGTTTTTCATTCTGATGTGGAGGTACCAATGAAATGTGATAGGTTTTAGTGAGAAAGATAGAGGAGGAAGAACTTGACTGAATCCCTTACTATCTCTGGAAGTGGCAGATAGAAGATAGTCCCCATTTTTTGTCCATCTAGACATCTACTAACTACTGCTCTATAGTATTTCATTTGGGAATTCAGCATGACTGGCTTGCTTTAGAACTAAAGCTAACATTTTTTAGCGTTGTTGCAAGTTAAATGTTGAATACTGCATTAAGATTTGACTTTGGGATTTGTGAGAGACCAGACATTCTGCTCATATTTGTTTCTGTATCATTGGAGAATAATTGATGCAGTGATGGAGAGCAGCTGCTAGTCATGGCTGAGGTCATGGAACTGTAAGGAGGAAGTAGTGCCATGCAGCACTGTCCAGAGGAATGGTGGCTTCACTGTGCTCCAAGTTTGGGAAGCACGATTTGAAAGTGGAGGATAGAGAGAAGATGGGGAAACGCATTAGAGAGCACTTGAATATAAGTAGTGATGGTAGTAATAGTATTTGCAAGGTGAGGGCTATCTAAAAGCAAATGAAGACTCACTGGCTTACATAACTGCATTCTAAATATGCTTAATGCAGTACCTCTGTATTTCATTTTGGTAGTTTCTGTGATTCTCCTAAATGTAGATGTCAACTGAAGCAGTGTAATTTTTACAAAAAGAGTTTGGAATATTTGGTTTATGCATTGGCAAATATTCCAGTGGTGACGTTAAGCCCATTGCATGTCCCATATGAAAATTTCAGAACAAAATGTTTTTGAGTATCCGATTTTCTAGTGTTTTGACATAAATCATTGCAATTCTCATCCATAATATTTCTACTTTTAATATATTGTAGTTTGATTTATTTTTTTTAAGCAAAATTTACATGGAATTTATTTTCCTGTAGAAATGTACCACAGAAAACTCTAAGAACTTGCGAAACAAGAAACTGTGTTACTTTTATTGTTTCTTGTGTTACAGCATGTGAAAATGCAACATGCTTTTTGACTTAGAGGAAGTGCCAGTTAAATAGAGTTTATTCTAAACTAAACTTTGTTGCAATTATGGCATTAAAAAATACATAAAACTGTAACAGTATCTTGCATTTTAAAACGGGCTGAAGAATGTGCATCCTATAGATGACCATAATTTGTGGAAGTTTTTTTGTGAGACTTAGATGTAGTTTTATTATAGACTTGTAATTTAATTATAGACTTTATTATGTAGACTTGTAATTCAATGGTGAATTAATTATCACTTTAAGCTAATCAAGGTAGTGAATAACAAAAGAAATAAAGGCTAAAATCACATTATAGAGGAAACCCCTAAATTTTGTATGTCCTTTTTGAAAAATAGCTGTCACAAGTGAAATTGGGCTTTCTGTGAGAGATCTTTGAGGAAGGAATAAAAGGGCTTCTTACTGAGAAACCTTTTCTCAGTTTTCATTGTCAGTGGAGCTGACTTCAGATTCTGCATCACTTTTGATGAATTCATTCACATTCCAGTGCTGAGAAATAGCTTTCCATCTGGGAGGTGGGCTGACGTGAAAACAGGAATGTGCAGGCCCAAGGGAAGGGGACAGGGCTGAATGCTGACAGGGAAATATTCTGTCCTCAGTAGCTGCCACCTTTCCTGAGAGCTTTGGAAAGAGCATCTGTGTGCGCATGTATGAGTATGTCTGGGGACCTGGGGAAATGGATGGGTCATGTCTGGAGAAAACTGAGTTGTCCTCCAGTGTCATGATGATAATAGAAAGGGTAGAACAAGTCACCTTCAATACCTGAAAGTTTTTGGCTGTCTCTGTGCGTAAGTGCTCATAAAAATTAATGTGTTGCTTGTAGCTTTAGGTGTTTCATTTAATTGAGGTACTTTGTTGTTTTGTTTTATTAGTGCATCTATTAAATTTGAAGAGTCGTAAAAGTATTCTCATTATGATGTCTGTGAGCTACTGACATACTACTGATTGTAGTTTTATAATTGCAAAGGGTTTTCTGATGAAAACTGAAAGTGTAAACTTGGGGAAACATGGAAACCCTTAGCTTTCACTTAAAACTTGTCTTCTATTAACTAGTCAGTGTAAACTGAATTTTAGAATGTATTAGAATGAAAATGAAGTTGTAAATTACTTATATAGGTTAAAATACCTATATTGAAAACACATTGTGAGCAAAAGGTTTTCCTACTACTAATGAATTTATTTGGAAATAATGCTTTTGAATAGTGAAGTGGGAAATTAGACTTTTGTCAGTTGCTTTAGGGAATGGTACAGTTATGGAACAGTTGCTTGGGGAGAACACATAACCTTCCAAGAGTGGATTTTTATTTATCATTGGCTTTCAAAATTGCTACTGTAAAGTGGATTCCTGCAAATCAAATTGCTTTGTGTATCTTTAAGGTTGTGGGTTTTTCAAGTCATTTTATATGCACATCATAGGTTCAGTAAGTTTATGGGGAATAAATGTTACTGTGATAGAAAATAACTCCAGAAGTGAAATGCCTTTAGGACAGGTGCTGAGGAGAGCATCTGTGAAGTTTAATACTCAGGGAACCTCAAGTCAGAGCTTATGTGGTAGCCAGAAAAAACAAGTGTTGGAAAAGCTGCTGCAAAACAAGGTTCTTTGGGGATTTTAGGTGAGGCAGCAATATCCTAACCTGGCAGCCTTCTGGCTATCTAAATTACTGCTATAACCTCTACATCTCATATTGACAGCCACTGTTGCAAAGATAACTTTAAACTACCTTAGTTTCCTTTGGTGGAATTTCCTGCACATCATTGTTTTAGAGAAAATAGTTGCAAAGCTGGGATCCTCAGGTGTGTCACTGACTTAATAGTTGCAAATGAGCTATTTTTAGGAGTTGAAATTAATAAGGCTTATGTAGGAAAAGAAGATTTGTATCTTAATGTGCTAAGATAATTTTAATTAAAATTATTAAGGAATGATATGGTACAACCAAGCATGAAGTGTCTATTATGTAAAATTCTCTACTGCGTTTTAAAATAAAAAATGTGGTTTAACCTTAAGCTCCATACTGAAATCATATATCCACAGGCTTACTTCACGCTATAGTAAGGGAGGAAATAAGTTTATCAAATCCTTCATACATTGAAACACGCTCATACATTTTACTTTAGCTAACCAGTGCTCATGTAGACTGTATTTTGTGACAAATCTGGGTAGGCAAACCAATTTTCTATAGGAAAGCTGTCATCAAAATTCGGAAAGAACAGTGTCTTAACAAAAGTTACTGAAATAGAGCTGGTATTATGAAGATATGTCAGCCCTTCTACTGAAACTTTATTTGCTGCTACTGTTTGTGTGTGATACTTAGCATCCCTCAAGCCAGCTTGCATGCCAGCTTGTGGTCCCTTGTATGAAGTTCCTCTCCTGCTATTTTATAAAAGGCTTTACAGCTTGGGCTTTTGATCAGCTCTGCAAACAAACTGTATTATGTGTTGGGTATTTGCTTCTTTTTACTGCTTACTGGTGTTTTAAATAACTTGCTTTCATTTAAATCAAGTGTGTTTGGTGGCTTCTTCTACCCAATGTCTGATTACTGCAGCTAGGGATTTCGGGTAGACAAGAGTGTCATTGAAGTCCTTATTTTTCTTTTTTTTTTGATGGTTTTTGCTCTTGGGCAAAGCTCTGAGAAATTAATTTTGATAAAGCTTACTGACTTTGATATCAGTCTTCTGAACTGAAACCATAGGATTGACAGTGCCCTAAGCTCACAGTACTTTCTCAAAGTTGCATGTATGACTGTCTAGGTATCAAAGTGTGGTTCTGCAACAGATAGTATGCAATAACATGGTGGTTGTTCTACCATAGTCACAGCTGGACACTTCTGAAGTGTCGAAACAGAGTGGACAGTCACAAGAGTTTTCTAATTTTCTCTGGTTGCATGAATTCCTTACTGATGATGAATTTTCAGCAGCAGATTGGAAGTTAGGAAGTTTAGCTGATATGGCATATTTCAGAAAAGAACTGCAACATCTGAAAGGTCATTTAACTTTCTTCTGTCTTGATTTACTTGTCTTGTTGTCTACAATGCTTCACAAAGATAAGAGAGTTTCTTTGCAGCCTGAAGTGCCTTGCAATCTTTGGTCAAAGATAATATATACGTGTGATGTGCTGTCTGCCCCAATAAATTCCTTGCTGTTGTAGGAATCCGAGCAGTGCAGCAATGACATGGTTATTTGCTGTGAGAACCAGTGTGTTAGTAGGATCAGAAATAAAGAGTTGTTTTTATAGTAATTTAGTACATGCCTTTTGTCTTATTATGTTGACTACCTTTTCCTTTGTGCTGAATCCAAATGAGTTATGCAAGAATAGAAAGGCACATCCAAAACACAGTTTTTAGATTTTACTGTGCTTGCTAAACTTGAAACTTTTGGATGTCAGCAGCAATTTGAAATGGGCAGAAGTTCAAAGTTGATACTTGCAGACAGTAATAGAGGAAGAAAAGAATGGTGGAGTGTAAAGTGTATATGCAATTTCTGTTGAAATTAGCGCTTGCTGTGAGGCTAGAAAATGGGCTGGCAAAAAAATACAGCAATAATATGTTCTAGACCAAAACCAGTGGTTACAAAGAGGGGATAAGGATTTCTGGTTTTGTTTTCAATTAGAATATCAAATAAGTTGACTTCCTAAACATTTTTTACATTGTTATTTTTCAATCAATGAATTGATTTACTTTCTCTTGTCTCTCCCACCTTTCCTTACGGAAAAACTGTGTGCATGGATCAGGCTAATAAAAGTCACTTTTGTAACAGTCTAGGGAATCAAGATAATGGTTTCATTTTATAGTATCTTTAAGAGTAGTTGAAATTGTATAAAATTCAAGATGGCATTGTAGAGTAAAGCACTCTGTGTTTTGTTGCTGGACTATAGGAAGAAGCATGTGTTTGCCTCTAGGAAAATAAGCATTTTGCCAAGAGACTTCTTCATTGAATGTTTCTTTTCAAGAGGCCTAGTATTCTGGAGATTTTTTTCTATTGTGGAACTCCCATGTACCATTAAATGCGATTATTATTTTGATGAATAAGCACAGCTGGCATTTCTTTTCAATATCTGATTGCTGCCTTTTTGAGCTGTAAACGTGCTGTTGTTAAGAGATTAGCCGTTTGGGTAGCAAGTTAAATTGCTCATTTCTACTAATCGCCAGACAGGATGGGAGAATAGAGATAAACTGGTTAGACAGACTGTTCGAAATGGTGTATGAACTTCTTCAGTTTGCTTGTTATGAAATACAGCTTAAAAAAGTTACTTCCACAGGCATCAAAGCTTAAGCATGTCACTGTTACTATGCATTACAGGATTCAATTCAGATTTTACAATTTTAAGGGGTCTGGTTTGTTTTTCATAAACTGATTTAATAGCTGTTGCCCTGTGACCTTCAGATATGAAGGTTTCACATGCCTATTTCAGAGTGCTAGGTTGAAGACAGGGAAAGGCTAGATAGTTACATTGGCCTTTGGCAAATTTTCAGGCAGGCTACAAGAGGGGTCCTGGGGTTCCAGCTATTTAATCTGTCCTGCCTTCCTCTCTGTAATGGGAGAAGTATGGCATTGACCAGACTGGCTTAAATATGAGCTACCTGGAGGTGGACACACATAACCAGAAACAAACTTCAGCTGGTTGTCTTTTCTTTCACTCAGACAGTGTACAATTAAGGATCTAATAACCATAAGGTCTTGTATTTCACTGAATTATGTACTGGTTCTCTGCATTCCACCCTTACTGCTGGCATTTTGAGGATTCTTTGCAGTTAACTTATGGAGACACATTCATTTAATACAGGCAGAGCACTTCAGAAACTGAAACTAAAATAGCTTTCTATTTTATAGCACATGAAGCAAATTAGTATCAAGCTTAATTACAGCACCGAGGTGGGAATGTGTCATGAAAGGCAGAACAAACTTTTGTCCTCATCAGTTCAATTTGGGAATACTGTAATGTTAAGCATCCTTATTTTATTAATTTATTGGAGTAATTATAGTTGATCAGCCTTTTCATTCTTTCCTTCGTATGCTAGTTAGCTTTCGTTATAGAAATGCAGATAGCTTAGGAAACTTAATACTGTAATGTCAGAAGATACTTGATCAAACTCTGTAATGTAGTTCAGAATCAACCGTGCATCGTCAGTAGACAGCACTTGATTGACACTTATTTTAGTATTAATAGAATTATTTAGCAAATATTCTTAGAAAAGTATGTAAATACAAATTGCACAGCTCTTGGTGTCCTCAGGTATCATTTGCTTGTTGAAGGACATATGAAACTTATATTGTTCAGAGGTATGTACATTTTTTCTATGCTTTACAGTATCAGGAGAAGATGTAAATATGCTCACGGGTTGTGTTATAGTCTGGGTTTTGTTCTGATTCAAGTATTTTTCTTCTTCAGCTTTGGCAAGCGTTCTGCAGGAAGCTTCAGGCGTGGCTGTGAATGCATTGTTTTGGAGCCATCTGAAATGATTGTGGTAAGAATTTCCTTCAGTTGCTTTCAAATTTTACAGACCAGCTTTGGTAACATTTCAACTTCCAAAAAAACTTGGAGTCTTCAGTTTTGCACATTATCTTTTTATAAATCCAAGATGTCATACGTACCTTTCTTGCATTCTTTGCACACATACTTGCATTATTTGAGTGATAAAGGTGTTTTGTAATATTTACAGTATTTCTTGTAAAACTGAAGCTTTCTTATGCTAGGAGAATAGCAGAACAGTTTGTGGGGTTGTTTTGTTTTTGTTTTCTTAAAGCTGCTTTATTGTTAAAGGTAGGCATAGGTGCTTTAAAGTATTAACCTCAGGTTACCTTAAGTAATAAATGTTTGATTGAATTGAATTATTCTCAGCTGCCTGAGGTTTAGGAAGCGCTTTGAACATTTTAAAATTCTACCTGTCTTCTGGGTGAAGGTTATTTTGTTAGCAGTATCTGCTGTAGTCCAGTGGCAGAACATCATCGTCTCTGATCTTGATCTCTAACTACAAAACTAAAACTTCGGTTTGGTTTTTCCTCTGTCATTGAGATAGCAATCAGCTCATATACAGCTTAGATAATTGTCATGTCTGTATTATAGGTTATAGTTCAGATATAGGCTGTGACACTAAACACTTTTTTTCCTAAAAAGTGACTGTTTCTGTAAAACTTGCAGAAGCGCAGGAAATTGTGGCACAGCTTTAGGCTTGTGGAAGAGATCAGGTTGCTTGTTTAAAGTTGATTGGTAAAAAAATAGTAGCTGTTTAACTTACCTTCATGCAAATACAAAGCTTGCTTTTGCGGGTTTTAAGCTCTTTGTGATTTCACTGTAAACAAAAAAGATGGTTGTGTAATGGTAGCTTTTTCTGTGGGATGTTTGATGATATATCTCCCCCTTCCAATTCTAAGTAAAAAAGTCATTTTACAGAGCTAATACTACACAGTAGGAGACAGAGAAGGTATATGTGAGAAATGCCAGTTGCCTTTTTTACTATCACTAACTAAAGCTTTCTGTAACTTTACTTCGTTTACATCTGGACTGATGGATAATGTTGGGTCAGGGCCAGGTACACCCACATGTGCTGCCTCAGTCTTAAAAAAAACTGCAAAAACTACCTCTGGAGTTTTGGGAAAGCTGAAATGAAAAACTTCAGCCTGTCAAAGGAATAAATGTACCTTGAATAGAAAGAATCCCATGCCCGGTGTTTGTCAGGCACAGTAACTTTCCGTCTCGGGGCTGCATGGGTCCCTCTGTGGGGAGGGGAAGCGGGAAAGATGTAGGGTGTGCATGTGACTGTGAAATAGATACTCAGTGGTGATGGAGTAAATGTTACCAGATTGCCTGGTGAACCAGGAACTGTGCTCATCCCCTTGTATTAGTACACTGGAAGTTGTATTTAGTGACATGAGCTGATGAGGATGTGACACTTCTGACACAGATATGCTGCAAACTCTTAGGAGTCTTTTGTCTAATATTTCTTTTCCTTGTTGAAAAATATGGAGGAACCTTGCAGGGTGCCTTATAAGGTCTTCTGTATGTCTTCAGAAATACTGTTTATCCCTGGGGGGTGGAATTGAAGTTAACTGAATTCCAATATAGAGCAAATGCTGAAAGTTGGTTTTTTGTTTTCTTCTCCCCGCTTTCAGTCTGGAGTAAGGTTTCTATTACTAGTGTCAATATAGAAGAGATGTTGCTTTTCAGCCAAATTAGTTTAAAAAGATTGTTCTTTTTCAGGAAAACCAGAATTTCTACTTCAGATATTTTCATTGCAGTATACTGTTGTGTAGTAGTTTAGGACTATTACTTTGAAGACTCTGAAACTGAGGAAACTATTTTTATATTGGGATGTGCCTAATAGGTACTTTTTATTCTTCTTGTTGTTAGATTCATAGAATCATAGAATCGTTAGGGTTGGAAAGGACCTTAAGATCATCAAGTTCCAACCCCCTGCCGTGGGCAGGGACACCTTACGCTAAACCATCTCACCCAAGGCCTTGTCCAACCTGGCCTTGAACACTGCCAGGGATGGAGCATTCACAACCTCCCTGGGCAATCCATTCCAGTGCCTCACCACCCTAACAGGAAAGAATTTCCTCCTTATATCCTATCTAAACTTCCCCTGTTTAAGTTTTAACCCTTTACCCTTTGTCTTATCACTACAGTCCCTGATGAAGAGTCGCTCCCCAGCATCCTTGTAGGCCCCCTTCAGATACTGGAAGGCTGCTATGAGGTCTCCACACAGCCTTCTCTTCTCCAGCCTGAACAGCCCCAACTTTCTCAGCCTGTCTTCATACAGGAGGTGCTCCAGTCCCCTGATCATCCTCGTGGCCCTTCTCTGGACTTGTTCCAACAGTTCCATGTCCTTTTTATGTTGAGGACACCAGAACTGCACACAATACTCCAAGTGAGGTCTCACAAGAGCAGAGTAGAGGGGCAGGATCACCTCCTTCGACCTGCTGGTCACGCTCCTTTTGATGCAGCCCAGGATATGGTTGGCTTTCTGGGCTGCAAGTGCACTCTGCCAGATCATGTTCATTTTCTCATCAACCAACACCCCCAAGTCCTTCTCCACAGGGCTGCTTTGAATCTCTTTTCTGCCCAACCTGTGGCTGTGCCTGGGATTGCTCCGACCCAGGTGTAGGACCTTGCACTTGTCATGGTTAAACTTCATGAGGTTGGCATCAGCCCACCTCACAAGCGTGTCAAGGTCCCTCTGGATGGCATTCCTTCCCTCCAGTGTATCAACCGAACCACACAGCTTGGTGTCATCGGCAAACTTGCTGAGGGCGCACTCAATCCCACTGTCCATGTCAGCGATGAAGATGTTGAACAAGACCGGTCCCAACACCGATCCCTGAGGGACACCACTCGTTCCTGGTCTCCAGCCGGACATTGAGCCATTCACCACAACTCTTTGTGTGCGGCCATCCAGTCAGTTCTTTATCCACCGAGTGGTCCATCCATCAAATTGATGTCTCCCTAATTTAGAGACAAGGATGTCATGTGGGACAGTGTCAAACGCTTTACACAAGTCCAGGTAGATGACATCAACTGCCCTACCCCTGTCCATCAGTTCTGTAGCCCCATCATAGAAGGCCACCAAATTGGTCAGGCAGGATTTCCCCTTAGTGAAGCCATGCTGGCTGTCACCAAGCACCTTGTTGATTTTCATGTTCCTTAGCATGCCTTCCAGGAGAACCTGTTCCAAGATTTTGCCAGGCACAGAGGTGAGACTGACTGGTCTGTAATTCCCTGGGTCATCCATTTTCCCCTTCTTGAAAATGGGGGTTATATTTCCCTTTTTCCAGTTGTCGGGAACTTCACCTGACTGCCACGATTTCTCAAATATGATGGCCAGCAGCTTTGCAACTTCATTTGCCAGCTCCTTCAGGTTCCGCGGAGGGATCTCATCAGGACCCATGGACTTGTGCACGTTCAGATTTTTAATATGGTCTCGAACCAGATCCTCTCCTACTCTGGGCCCAAGGTCTTCATTCTCACAGTCCCTGCATCTGCCTTCCAAGACTTGGGTGGTTTGGTCAGAGCCTTTGCCAGTGAAGACTGAGGCAAAGAAGTCATTCAGAACCTCAGCCTTCTCCAAATCCCATGTAGACAAAGTTGCTTTAAAGTGATTTGTTTTCAGGCAAATCCATTAGAAATTATTATTATTAGAAATCTTTCTTTTATGCTTTCAGAATATTTGAAGTGAATAACAATACCAATGCTGCTTATTGAAGAGTGAAGCCTTTTCTATAGGTTGGTTAGGGAAGAGACCAAGTGACAAATAGGGATTAGTATGAAAGCTACCAAATACTTTCTCATACCAGTTTTCTTTTTGCAATGAGTGGTGAAATGTTTGTATTTTTAAAGAGTAAGAATGGAAGGACGGGATAATTTTGAAAAGTGGTTGTATTAAATGATTCAGTGGTGCAGTTCATACTAATGTTTATTTATTTATCTATTTATTTATTTATTTATTTATTTATAGTTGTGGCTTCACTCTTAGTGCTAAAAATGCAGGAAATTCAAAGCTAACTGTTGTGTTTTGAAAAATAGGACTCAGCCTCATAGAATGGTTTGGGTTAGGAAGGACCTTAAGATCACTAGTTCCAACCCCCAGGCAATGGGCAGGAACACCCCCCCACTATATCAGGCTGCTGAAGGCCTTGTCCAGCCTGGCCTTGAACACTCTCTGGGATGGAGAACTTGGAGCTTCCTTGGGCAGTGACTCACCACCCTCACAGTAAAGAACTTCTTCCTTATATTCAACCTTAATCTCCCCTGTTTAAGTTTAAACACATTACCCCTTACAGTCCCTGATGTATAGTCCCTCTCCTCTTGTGTTTTTTACAAGAAGAAACATTTCTTTGGGGAAATGACACTCTCTTGCATCTATTGTAGGTTGATTACATGGATGAAAATGAGGAGTATTTTCAACGTCAAGCTTCTCATAGGCAGTCTCGAAGAAGATTTAGGAAAATCAACCAAAAAGGAGAGCGACAAACCATTATTGATACTGTTGACCCTTATCCCGTGGGGAAGCCACCTCTACCTAGAGGCTACCATACGGTAAGCTGTCTGTATTTATGGTTTCCCAGAATATAAATAGGAAAATTACCTAGAATGAAACAAGCAGAATGGCTAAACTTGCTGGTATCTTTAAGTAAGTGTGCTTCTGTAGGGAGGTTTCCCCTTAAAATGGTGCAAGTTTGACTTCATCAGTACATAGAATCATAGAATAGATGAACACACATGAACATGTGTGCACCTTAAATCTTAGTTCAGAGTTGAACTACAGTTCAACTACAGAGTTGAACTACAGTTTCTTAGAGTGTGAATGTCATGTATGATTTCTTAATGTTCCAGTCATTATTTGAAATTGTGAAAGAAACTATGTTCTCATTTCCTTTTGCTATGAAGTTACAGTACAAATAGTTTAGTGTACAGTGTTAAAATGTCAGTGAAGCATTCTTTGGCATATAACAGTTGTTGCCTGAAAACGACTGTGCTGCATTGCAGCAGGCCAAAAGTTTGGATTAAATATGTCTTTTCTTTCTGGAATTCAGAATTTAAATGTCAAATTACTTTTACTGGTGTCTGCCTCAAGAGCCTTTTTCACTTGGTTTCCGTGAGCTGCATAGGTTGCCCATCATCAGGGAGATCATTTGGTCATTTCACTTGATATCTTCTTTTGGCGTAATCTTCAGTGTTGAAAGTTTTCAGGCTTTCTCTTGAGATTAAAATAAATTGCTAATTAAAATTTATTCTATGAAACATTTTATATAGCTTTTAAATTGAGAAAAGCTCTATTAGATTAACATGTTTGTTTGGTATTGATTTCAACCGTAAGCCAAAGACTAGAAAGGCTGTTTGTCTCTGGCTCTAGTTTATTCGTTTAGGGCCACAAACCTAGAACCATAAAGGCATGCGCATAAATAACTTTGTGCATATTTAATCTAATTGAGTTTGTTGGGCTGAAATTTTGCACAGTGTAAGCCACATGCATGTAAATTTGCAGTATTAGAACTTTAGTGTTCTTAAAATACTGTCTTTGATCCAATGCAGTTGTAGGTTTTCTCCATTTTTCCTTCTTTATCGGTATTCCTTGACTTGTTTGCCAGTTCCCTGTATATTCAATGTGTGTCTCTAAGTGTGTAGATGTTTGATTACATCTGTTAATTATACAGGCTTTTCCTCATGAGCTGAATAATTACATTTTATGCCAACAATTTGTTTTTGTTTATACAACAGATTTTAATAATTTAATTTTCAGTGCGGTTTTAATTGCCTCTAAATTTAAAACGGATTGAGCCAGTTCACTTGGTTTGAAGATGAAACACTTGTCTGTTTTTTTGAAAAAGTAAATATGCTGTACTGTACTTTGTAGGAATTACAGGAAGAATTACTTTAATTCATATTATTTATATGTGTATGTTGTGCTTAGCAAACAGCTCTAGTGTGATTTTGATCTAGCTCTAGAAGGGCAATATTTAGATTACAGACAGTGCCATTTGCATTTGTAGGTCCTTGCCTGTTGTATAAATTTCACTTTAGGTATGCTTAATGAGTTTTTGTAAGCTTAACTGGTACTAAGAGCAAAAGTCCATTGTGTGCCATTCTGTTGTGTGAGTTCATAATGATTTTATGTATGTGTTGGGAAGTTCATTGCAAGCAAGATTTCATATTGAGTTTGAAGAGATTGCCAAATAAACTGTAAAATTTGCAATAATTACAGACAAATGCTGCTTAAAAAAA
The DNA here is from genome assembly GCF_028554395.1 of Pezoporus wallicus. NCBI lineage: Eukaryota > Metazoa > Chordata > Aves > Psittaciformes > Psittacidae > Pezoporus > Pezoporus wallicus. The sequence goes on from NW_026640488.1 coordinate 3,913,949, forward strand.
TGTAATATAATGCATATGACTAAATTTCCCCCGTCCCAAAGGAAATTGAGTCAAATATTCTCAAATGAGTTTTACAATGTAGTCAAGAGTCTCTGGTCCATTCCCTCATATTTTTTACAGTATTTGGTGATCTTTTTTACATTGTTCTTTCATACACAAGTAGTAATATTTCTACTGTTTTAACCATACATGTTAAAGGCTGCATTGTCTGTTTGCCTTTCCTAGTTTATGTCCCTTGACCTCATTTTTTTTAATCTTGTTTTCTTAAAAATTCACTGAAGAAAGCAGGTTTTTTGAAACAAATAGCTATTCCAAACATATTATATAGCGCAGATCTTGTGGACTTTTTGCCCATCCATTCTTTGGTCAGTATCTGTAAAGGTCTCACTTTTGGTTCTACTTCTTAATTTTGGATAAGGAAAGAAGCTTCTAAAACCATGCAGATGTTCAGATATTGCAGTGAATAATGTGCTAAAGTAAAATGGAAAAAGAATTAATATGATGCATTTGTTTTCAAGTTTGCTCTTCCGTGTGGATGTGTTTTGGTTTAGTGTTAGGTACATGAGATTCAAAGTAGTAAAGCTGCTTTGATAGCATTCTCAAAATCTTCACATATTTTCTTTTATTTTCTCTAAATCCATAGCTACTGGGTAGAATGATTTTTTTTTAATTTGATAAATTGTTCATGCTTTTTTTGCAGTGGTCTCTGAATGCTTTCCTTCAGAAAGTTCAGACAGTCTTTTCTGAAGAAAGTTTTCTATATTTTTATGAAAACGTAGAGCATAACATAGAACTTACATGAAGATGCATGGCTGTGCTTTTCAAGAGTTAAATGCAGTGCTCTCAGTTGTGGCATGGCTTTCTGCAACAGAGTCAACTTGTAGGGAGGATGATGGACCTTCATTAACATAATTTTAACATTATCTTCATAGTGGTGGAATGTACTATGGCATGTCTGATAATGTTCATCTTTTCCTTTCCTCCTATATGGCATTCATTTCATTTTGGCTCACAGGAATGCACTAAACCTCAGGTATTGTAACTTACTGTGTATGGTCCACTAACAATTTACTTGTGGGTTTGCGGTGTGATATCATAATTCTGATGCAATGTTATGACTAAAATTGCCTCCTAGCCTTTGCATTGATACTTCAGCAGTCTCACTGTGATATAAAAATACTAATGCAAATGTGGAATTTGGTGACAGCTCAGTATCCCTTGCCCAGCTTGATTGATCCTTGCTTTGATGTCTGTGATTTAGAGAAAATGCCGAACAATAAGCAAAGGGTATATTTAAAATACTTAGTGTTTGTCAGACACTTTACTCAAGCATCTCTTCCATGACACAAAGGACTTAATTTTTGATTTTGATTTTAAAAGTAGTCCCCCTGTTGTTGTTTAGTTACCTTGATGTCAGTAGAACAGGCAAATTATAGTGTGACAAGATGAGCACCAAAGTAGCAACAGAAAGATTCTGTTAGCTGAAAACTTGTAAGAGTGCTTCTAGTTTGTCTTCCATTATGATTATGTGCATAAAGTAGCTGGATTTTGTAGACCCTAACAAAGTATGTGTAATTGGCCATTATTTGAAGCCTGCTTGTCAAGCTAGGGAGGAAAGTGTGCCTGAGTGTCTTTTGAATGGTATCAAACCAAACAAAATAGAGAAGTTTTCCCTGACATCTGATCTCAAATGCAAAGTAATCTGAAGATCTGAGTGGCATCTTTTAAAGTTAACTTGTATTTGTAGTTGCATTTGTCACTGCCACTACTGAACATCCACCAAATACAATGTTTGGTAAGAATGTGTCTTGTCAAGCTGTTAAGTGCCCACACTCTTATGTCTGAGAAATCTCTTGTGATAGAACTGAAAACAAAACTATTGTTTAGCTTCAAAATTCTTCCTTTTCTCAAACATTATTTTGGTCAATTCTGATATTTTATTAGGAAATGTGTTTATTTTAAAAGTTCCTTCTGTATCACATTGTGCTGTTCACTTCTTTATATAAAAGACTTAGAGGGTTGAAATTTCAGCATGGTTCCACTATCACAGGCAAGTGACTTCTGTGCTGAAGTTCTCCCTTTCTTCAATGTGTATGGTACAGTTAGTTGTTCCAGGAATCCAGTTCATTATCTTCAGATCAGTGCTCACCAGTTTTTCAATGGAATGATCCCAAGTAACCTATGGTTACTAAAACATTATGTCTAAGAGTAATAATGTGCTTCTCAAATTCTGATAGGAATTTGAAATACTTTGTAGCATTTAGATATGTATTGTACTTAGGCATATTACTTTTGGAACAAGTGTTGCTGATTTCTAGGGTGAGGAAAATAGGAAGTTAATGTATGGGAATAAAATTAGTGTGCTGATAAAATTGCATCCTTTTTGCCACCATTCGTATTTTGGTAAAATGGATCTGTTATTTTTCAGGGAAGAAAAAAAAAATCCTGTTAAGTTTAGGTTGAGCTGTTACTTGAATCTGGAAAACCTTGTTTAGGTTTTTGTGATAGCAAATTTTTACCTCTGCTTCTGCTGTGTCAGAAACTGCCTTTAACAATATTAATGTTAACACCTTACTTAATAATAGAAATAGGATTTAACTTCTGAATGTGGATTTTCTTTCAGTGTGTGTCTATACTTGAGGCTACTTAAAAGTTTTCAATGAAAAGCCCTTGTTTTGAGTGACTTGACTGAAAGAGTGCGGACCCATTTTTCTGGGTCCACACTTTTTTTCTGAGTACCTACATGGCTTTTCTTCTACTTTAGGCTGCTTGTGCTTTTTTTGTTTTGTTTTGTTTTGTTTTTTAAACCGTAAAGTAGCATATTCATCAATGGAGTGAATTTAAATAAGGATAGACTTCCTTGTAGTATCTTTGTGCTAATAAACTTTGTGGCTGTTTCAGTGCCTCTGCGCGGAATGGTCATACCCAGCCTGAGTGCTGGTGAGCTGGTTGTTGTGTATATAATGCATGACATATTTAGTGTAAATTGCAAAAGTTCATAAAGGAAAAATAAGTTTGTCGAAAATAAGATGCTGTTCTTTAGTAGCATAGAGGTTGTGAGTAGTAATTTGTAATTCCCTGTTTTGTTATAGTCTGTATCTCCTGTGCCTTAGACTTGGTATGTAAACTGATATGCGAGCTTTTACTAGTCTGTACCATAGCCTTTTCTTTGCTAAAGGCAAAATATCAAAGCTTACTGGGGAATATTTATAGAGATGCAGGTAGGTCTGTAAATAAAACACTGAAGCACCAGTGAACAGCCCTGAACAAGAAGTATAGTGTGTGGTGCTTTACTCTATCCAGATCTGAATTATTGAGAATCTTTCCAGATTTGAATTAGTTAACAGGCTTATGAAAATTGCTGCTAGTGCATCCTCAGCCGGTCTTTTTAAAGCCAGCTGCTGAAATCCTTGCAGAAGGTCTTTCTGCCTTTTAGTAGCCTTTTTTTTATCCTATTTAGCTTGAGATTCACATGAGGTGACAATCCGTTTATCTGGTGTTGGAAGGAAAAGAGCAGTGGGTATGGAGCCGTCAATAACTCCAGCTTCTTCCCCAAGTTACAAGCATGTAATTATTTTATCCTCGCACACTGTGCTATAGAGCCAGTCATCACGCTGATGTGTAAAGGGCAGACAAGTATTGTCCTGGACTTTATTTGAGGGGCGTGACTGAAAACTTGCATAAGAAGAGGGTGGAAATGAAACCATGTCTAATGTTGCTGAGTCAAGTCTCATCTGCAGCCATGACTTCCTGAAAAAAAAAAGATTTTTTTCTAGCTTTTTTTTTATATTATGTTTTAAAAAGTATTTGACCCTGCTCATGTAGTACTAAACTGTAGAAACCTTGCTTGCTGACTCAATCTTCTCTTATAGCTAATAGTTAGAGCAAAGCATTGGCAAAGTATCCTTTTTTTCCTAGTAAAATTTGCATTCACATTGTCTGCTGAGAGTCTAAAATTCCAGGATCGAAAATTTGTGTTCAGAATGTTCTCTTTTATGAAACAAATTTGCCTTTTCCTTTGTCTGCAAAATTACATTTCAACAATCAACAAAGCTGTTATATATCATATAACATTTAAGAAGGATTTAAAAAAAATCTGAATTTTAATTTTTTCTGCCTGAATTTCATGCCAAAACTTAGTTGTTTTCCTTTATTCAGTGGGTGAGGCTACTGAAGCGATGTGGAAGTTTACAAGAGGAAAAGAAGTGGTTTCTTGTGGCTAATATAGTTGATGAGAATTCAAAAAAGCTGATTCTATTTTATACTTTTATATATGTAATTTCCAATGACACTTAATGTTGAAAACATTAAGCTCAATACAATTGCTTCTCTGCATGTATATTTATGTTTGTTGTAAAATATGTATTACTGGATGTATTCCCATGGACCACTACAAATGATCATGAAATACCTTATATGTGCTTGCTTCTCGACCATGTAGACTTCACAGTTTTTTGTTATATCTTGGTAGCAGCCTTCTAATATCTGAGGGGGGCCTACAAGAATGCTTAAGAGGGATTCTTCACTGGGGACTGTAGCGACAGGAAAAGGGGTGATGGGTCAAACTTAAAGAGGGGAAGTTCAGGTTAGATATAAGGAAGAAGCTCTTTACTGTGAGGGTGGCGAGGCAATGGAACAGGTTGTCCGAAGAACTGGTGAATGCTCCATCCCTTTGCAGTGTTCAAGGCCAGGTTGGACAGAGCCTTGAGCGACACGGTCTAGGGTGAGGCATCCCTGCCCATAGCAGGGGTTTGGAATTAGGTGATCTTAAAGGCCTTTCCAACCCTGACTATTCTATAATTCTAGGATAAAATGTGTTCTTGTTAGTGCATTGTATTCTACACAGTAAACTGCTGCCAAGAGAGTAGTGTACTTAGTCATCTTTATTACATATAGAATTTCAGTTATTTTAGTTTGGATCAGTAGGAACAGTTGTCAGATACTCAATCTACAAGAAATCAGTTTAAAAGAATACCGTCAATCTTTCAAACCTGTAAATAGCTGCAGCTTTTAATGTTCCTGATGATTATTAGGATTATCTAGAACTTTCATTCCAATATAACTTCACTTGATAAAACAAAAGCAACCCACAGAATCAATCATGAATATTCACATTAAAAAAAAAAAAAAAGCAAAAAAAAAAAAGCAAGCTTTCTTTTGGGAAGAAAGAATCAAATCTGAGTTAATTTGCCAACTCCAGGAAAATTATTTGATAGGGCAATGAAAAAGGAAGTGCGGACACACTGAAAGCCTGACTTTATACAAGGATGTAAAGAATATGAAGAGATCATGGGGAAAAAGACCAATTTTTTAAAAATCCTTGATCTTGAAAGTATTAAGTTACAAAGGAAAACTACAAACAGAAAAACTATCGGGTATCCCAGTCAGGTACACTTGGTCATCAAAAACGTTTGGGGAAGCAGGATGTTTAAGGGGTTTTGCTTTAGAGGCTCACATGAGTTGTAGCAGCTGAACCTATTCAAATATATCTAATTTTTAAATGCAATGCTAATTTAGCGTTCCCTCAGATAGTCCCTTTAGTCCCCCTCAGGAGAGGGGAAAAGTATGAATAACAAAGAGAAAGAAAGCCAAAAAGTATCTGTTAAGTGGCATATGCAGAATGAAAGCAAAAAGGTCATCTTGCTTGCATTCTGTTCTTGTTTCTGAAACAAATTAATGTAAGCAAAAGAAATGGTAATTCAAAACATAATTGTACACACACCTAAATTTACATTGTATTGTATGGGAAGTAGCATGGTATGCCAGGGTGTTTTAATCACACTTTTACACAAATAATGTATGTCTCTTTGCTCAAACAGATTTCTTTAGTGATAACAAATTCAGTATAAAATAATTTATCTATTATTTATTTCTAGTGTTTATATTTGAAATAAAATATACTGTACTGATTGTATCATTAATAAAAAATAGTGTCCTTTTACCAGGAATATTTGTTTAGTTGCTTTTCTTAATTTACAAAATTCAGTCTGCAGTTTCAAAAGCGACTGTTTTTATTGTTGCGTGATGGTGATAATATATTCATGATGTGGAATGAGATTGGTGCATGCATCATACTAGGGAGTGGTACAAAATACTAAATATACGTAGGCTGTGTATATAATATTTGAACAGACGCAGTAATGCTAATTCCTGAAGTGTGTAACTATGTTATATTACATAAAACTGGTATATTTTGAAGTGAGGCACTGCAAGAATTGTGGGGTAATTTTGTCTGAAATATGAAATTCCTGAGATGACTTGGACGGTTCCCATTAACCTTTTTTTTTTTGCATAGAAGTTGGGTGTTTCTGTGTGGGAACATCCACTGTTAATGTAATAATGTCAGTACACAATTCCCACCCCTGTGTTCTGTGGCAAAAACAACCTTTCAGCCTTCTTCTTTCAGCTGTGTTGTACTGTTTAAAGTTATGCATTATGTTATGTATTATAGTTAATATATGAGCAATGCTATCATTTTATTTTGTGTAGCACCCGAAGCAAAACAAAATTGTTAGTTCATAATCCTTTCAGTAATGTCTTCTGGCAAGCTAATGCAAAATTAATGACATGCAGTGTGTTATTTACTCAACTTGCAGCTTCTGTCAGAGGATGTCTATTTTTATCTATTACATCATCCCTGCTGCAGAACTTATATATCCATTGGGATTTACTGTTCTTCCATTCCCTTTGGAAGTGCTCACATTGATGTCATAACTGTATTTGTAATTGTGATTAGATTTGAAAATTCAAAGAGAAACATTGAATCTATGCAGTATTTTCTGCAACTGAAGTGTCAGTAATACTACCAAGTTTCTTGATTTTAGATATACTACTAGCACTAGGTCCTGTTTACAGCTTGTAGGGTTGCTAGTACTTTATGACCACACATATGTGAAACTTTGGTTAATGATAGCATAGATTTTCCAGAGTAGCATAATTTTTTTGCTGTTACTGACTTGTGATGTACTTTTTTAATATTATATAAAAGATTGCTTTTCAGAGATGTAGGGCATAAAACTAAATGTGAGGCTTGTCATCAAAGCAGAGTTATTCATGCAGAAGAAAAATGAATTTTTCATAACTCTTTTCTAAACTGATTGTTGTATAATGTAACTAAATACAAATATTGGATTTCTACCACTTGAACTTCTTGAGGAAGATTAAAAGTCACACACTCGTGTTCTTAAATTTTTTTTAAAAAAAGGATATGCTCATTAGTGTAAGGTTGTTCATTTAGACACAATGTTTGCCTATAAAGTGCATATGGAAAAAGGGATCTGCCTATGCAGTATGTTTGTGAAATACCAATAAAGGTCCTTTCAACATTGGCATTTCTATACAGATAAGCATCATGAGAGATAGTCCTGATGTAGACATTTGCCCGCTAAAGCATATAAAGAAGCTGTCAGTTCGTTTTTCCCAAGCATCTGAGCCACTCTTTTGTAAGCTGTGCTTGATATACTGACTTAAAGATAAAATCATTAGCATTAGGTGTCAATCTTTCCACAAAAGGTTTTCATTAATTTTAATAGTGCTTTTGTATTTCATTTGAATCATTTAAATGATTATTTTGCTGAGCGAATTGCAAAGCTCTAAAAAATTAATTAAGTAGTACTTTAAATATCCTGAGCAACTAGGGAAGTATGTATAGAATTAAAACGTGGAAAGGTGGAATGTCTGGAGAAGACAAACAGCATCCTGGCTTGCATCAGAAATAATATGACGAGCAGGACTAGGGAGGTGATTGTCCCCTCCCTGTACTCAGCACTGGTGAGGCCACACCTTGGAATACTGTGTTCAGTTTTGGGCCCCTCACCACAAGAAAGACACTGAGATTCTGGGGCATGTCCAATGAAGAGCAAAGAAGCTGATGAAGGGTCTAGAGCACAAGTTTGATGAGGAACAGCTGAAGAACCTGGGATTGTTTAGCCTGAAGAAGAGAAGGCTCAAGGGGGGACCTTACCACTCAACAACTACCTGAAAGGACGTTGTGGTGAGGTGGGTGTTTGTCTGTTCTCCTGAGTAACAAGCATAGGACAAGAGGAAATGGCTTCAAGTTGTGCCAGGGGAGGCTGAGACTGGATATTGGGAAACATTTCTTCACATAAAGGGTTGTCAAGCATTGGAATGGGCTGCCCAAGGAAGAGATGGAGTTACCATCCCTGGAGGTATTTAAAGGATGTGTTGTATATGTAGTGCTTAGGACACAGTTTCTTCGTGGACTTGTCACTGCTAGGTTAATAGTTGGACTTCAAGATCTTAAAGGTCTTTTCCAACCTAAATGATTCTATGATTCTAGGTCCAGAAGGCTATTCTTGCATTTTTGATTTTGTATTTGCAAATACTTTTTTTTTTCCCTTGGACAGCCGACATATGTTTGTTCCTTACTGTTGTAGTTATCACTTATGAAGGGGTGAAGTGGAAGGGAGAAAGACAAGACTGTTTCCTATGTATTTTGATATGTTGATGTTATGCATGATGGTTCTAGTAAAAACTGGAACCTGTTCCAACACGTTTAAACATGACCCTTCCATGATGAGTTTTAATGCATGAGTATCAAATTAGTTTGATATAAGGAAGGAGATGATTAGAGGCAATGCAAGTGTTTAGTAATAACACAAGAATTGTAACCTGAAACTCCTGGCTTCTAGTCTGATGTCATGATCTTAAACAGTAAATTGTGGAAGTAATTAGAATGGTAATAGTAAATTAAAAGTAAATTGTATAAACTTAGTTTAACATAGCTTGGATTTTCATTTGTTAGAAGCTTTGTGCCACTTGTAACTTTTTCTATGTGGAAATAATGGCATAATTCCTATTTGTGAATTCTTTTTTTATAATTTTTTTTTAAAGGTGCCCCAATTCCTTAAGACTAAACATTTTAGATATTGAAAACATGCTTAAGGAGTAAGGGTGTTGACCAGGGTCTCAGAGATAAATCTTTGAGGTTGTGTCTGGAATGCTAATTTAGTGGTGGTGGGTTTCTTGAGGTGAAAGCGAATGAGGTTCTTTGGTTTCTTTCATAGCTGTGTTTGTTTAAAGTGAAGGAAATGCATTTGTTACAATGGTAATTGCACATTTGACATGGTTCTGCTTTTAAGCTTTTAGTTGAGACTCGGTAGCCCAAGTTGCATATACCAGGCTTCTCTCAAAGTGCTTTCAGAGCTGTCGATGAAGATGCGGCAATATCCATCACACTGTTCAGGTAGTTTTAGTCTTAAAATTTAAACAGAGATTTGTCTTGGCTAAAGGTGCTGGTTAGGAAAAACGGTGGAATGATTTGTTTTATGTAAACACTAAGTAATCTGAGATAAACCCTTCAAATGTGTAGACCCTTTTTACTTTATTGGGTAGATGTATATATTACAGTGCCCTGGCTAGTCCTGTTAAGTGTGAGTGCCATTGTCCATGCTTGTGTCTTGCAGTAGGTGACAGTTAGGTTCAGGGAAGCTATCAAGTCCCGAGTAAAGGAAGGTAGTTACCTTGGATTTACCACAACGTTTGTATGTAAATTCTTTCCCTCTCTTTCACTGCCCTGTTAAGATGCTTATTTAGCCATACTCAGGTTGCTGTGAAGCAAAGTTGTTCTTGGATGTGAGGTTAAGAATTCTGGAGCACTTTTAAAATTCGTGGTATTTGCACATCTCTGATAGGAAGATTTTGTTTCCTTTTTTCATAAAAAAGGCTTTTGTTGTTTTATGTAAGATGTAGTCAAAGTGTTAGCATTCTGTTGTATGAGTAATGGGTATGGGGAACTGGGCTTCAGTTTTGAACTATTAGCCTTAATTATCTTTGATTTTTCAGATAGAAAAGTTTCTACAGGCACCTGGAACAGCCGACAGATGTTATGGGTGTTGTTCATGTGGCTGGCATAAAAACTCTTGTTTGCTCTGTTTTGCATTGTTTGTATCTGCTTCTGTGTATTTATGCACGCAGTGCTAAAATGTAAAATATTTTTCCTTTTCATATCACTAAACTACATTCTCTGTGTCACTCTTGAATGTTGCAATTTGGAGAGTATAAAGGCCTGTAGCTAACTGGTTTTAAAGTCTGCAAATGATCCATGGTATGCTAAAGATCATCTTCAAAGTAAGCACACTGACAGCTTTTTGAGTAGTAAACTTGGAATACAAAACAGTGTAAAATCAAAGTATTAGGGAAACTCAATCTAGGAGGTGCATTTCCACAGACTTTTATTTAGCACGTCTATACCTAGGTAACTGATCTTGTAAATGCAAGGGGAAAATGTAGTGTTAAATTTACAGAACGGGACATCCATTAATTGCTGGTACTTGGCTCCCTAATTTATTTGACTGGGGAAGAGGAGAGGGAAAAAGTGTTTCTTAGAATTTTGTATTAAGGTCTCTCTACCTGAATGATGTGATGTTGTGTTCTGACTTTTTTTCCTATCTAAAAAAAATTGGCTCATTTTGCTTCCTAATTATTTCTAAAAACAAAAGACAAGTGAAGTTGCATGGGGTTTGTTACTGATAAAAGCAGAAAGTCTGGATAAATGATTTCTATACAGTTGCTAGAGCCAGAGCACAAAGCTCTCAAGGTGTATTAGTGAATGGTGCATTACACAAGGGAGGATATGCAGTGCATGAGGTAAGAGTTCTCCAAAAAGAAAATGATCTTATACTGGTAAACTGTTTTAGTGTTGAGTTTAATTTGCAGCCCCTAGAGTATGCTCTTTGGAGAGTCTCCTTGGATAAGACTGTGGCTGGAGACAAAAACAAAAGTTACTTCCTTACAACATATGATTGAATTGAATGAAAATCCTCTGTAACAGCAACTGGCCTTTTCTAAGTTAAACTTCCCCAAAATACTGGAGATAAGTAGCTAGTTACCCCAGGACATGTCCAAATAAACATTCAAAAAGATAGACAGAAAGGTCTCAACATCAAATATGGTAGTAAAAATAACATACAATTTCCACCATTGTTTGGGGAATCTGGAAACCTAACTGGCAGACTGGAGGCTTCCTGTCAGTCCTGTCTATGTCTGCACCTTGAACATAGTGATGAGTTTCAGATACTCCTTGAAGTTTCTAAATAAGTTCAAGAAAAGCTGTTAGAAAGTATATTGTATTCTCTTCAAATAAATACTCCCCCTCCACTGCTGCCAAAATCTCCCAGTGAACAAATAAGCAATACAAAGCAACAGAAAAACAGCTAGCATTTAGAGAAGCTTGGAAAAATCTGGTTTTTTTTGTTTGGTTTTAATCCATTAATGTTTAAAAATGAAACATTAAATATTTGTTCCCCTGCTTTGGGTCTCAGATTCATTCAGTTCCTTACCAGAACAATCATCCTTGCAATTCAAACATGTTTGATTATTTCAGGTAACACGATTCCGTGGGGCTGGTAAAGAATGTAACAGTCTAGAACGTGGACAGTTGATAAAAGTCAGGGAGTTTTCTGAGGTAAATTCTTGCCTTTAACAGTGCAGCAGTAGAATACACATGAAAGAGGTATTCATTTATCCAGCTTCCATGAAGTTTTCCTGCATTATTATGCATTATTTTGGGATGCCTCGCATAAGTGAAGAACTCGTGTCTCTGGATTCCTGTTGTGAAATTATCATGGACACAATGATAAGTGGGGTATTTTGTGAGTATTTTTTTGTTTTGCTTTTCCTCCAAGATAGTGAGGTGATTTGTATCTCAGTAGTGAACCTCATCCCAGCAGGTATGGATGTCAAGGTATCATCTACATCTGGTAAAGCAGCCTTGCTTGTCCTTTATGCCCAGTATCTTCGTTCTTGACCTTGAAGGAGTGTTCAGTTTTTTGCTTTCAGGCTTTCCTTCACATTTTAAAAGCAGAAACCACATTCTCATGATCTCTGATTAATTAGGATGTTATCTTTATCTCTTGTCCTTACACCAGAATGAGAAAATGTTACGAAGATTGGGGAAAACTTCATCTGTCTTGACAGTCTGTAGTTTTTCCACTCCTGCAGTACTGAAACAGTTAAAGAAATTAATCTCTGACTGTTCTGCCAATTGAAGTCATTAAGATCTCAAATTTTAATGTCTAATTTTTAATATTTAATAATGAAAATACATTTAATAATGAAATTACATTTTTAAAGCCATGTTATATGTGTTAAGGTTTAGGCTTATGTAAGTAATAACCCTTCGCTTTTTCTAAAATCTCAGGTAAATCAGCTAAACATCACATGAAATGACTTCACAACCATACACATTAAACATGATTTTGATCTTGCAAGTAAAATTTAATAAGTAACACCTTATAAGTGTTGCAGGAACACAAAAGTTGTGTTGATCTTTAATAGTTTGTTTATATTAAAAGCAATGTTATATTTAAAGCATAAATAAATATATTGTCTTTGTTTATATTAAAAGCAATGTTATGTTTAAAGCATAAATAAATACATTGTCCAGAGAGAAGTTTGTGTGCTCTGCTATAGTAGTGAGCCTTTGCTGAAGTTGCTCAAGCTAAATTAGATCCACTAGGAATGGGACATCTTGTCACATTTGGGATGAGTATCCATCAGTTATAGGTTTTCTTCATGTCTGTTCTAACATAATTTAAAGATAATTCAATGGCAAGTATTTTAAATGAATACTATAATTTGCTCCTATTTTAAGTTGGATGGCAGGCAAACAGAAAGTTAGCTGTACTGAAAACAGAGCTGTGCACAGAAGGTGACAAATGAGTCTGCCGTCAAAGGAAAGATTGGCAGCCTATGGCACATCCACCCAGCTGAGGCAACAGCATGACTGCTCTGGGCTTGTCATTATTTTAAAGATCTGTATTATAGATTCATTTGCAGCATCAGATCAACAGAAGGGCATTTGTTCAAATGGTCTGTAACATTAGTGAATGTGTTATCAAAACAGCACACACCACTCCATTGTAACTGTTGCTTTGGTGTTGCACTATAATGATAATGCCACAGAATTATGAATAAAATTAAACTGGCAAATACTATTGCTTTATCCACGCGTTTTGGCCAAAGTGGTATTTTAGTCATTGAAATTCACCTTGGAGAGCAGATGTGGTAATTTCCCTTTATTCAACATAGTTTCTCAAAGTTCTTGAGAAAATGAAAATATGACAGGTGTGTGTGGACCATCCCCTTTCTGTGTTACCCTGATAAATAGGAAATTGCTTGCATGTGATTGGGTCATATGGACAGAGATTTTAATTACTGGCAGTAAATTTGCCTAAATTCATGAGAATAAAACTTTTGGATTGTATGGGACATATAAATGTATTGTAGCGTTTGGAGTGAATTATTGTTCCAGATTTTTCGTGGTTTCAGTTGGTGTTTTTAAAGCTGATGTGAGCATCAGATCCTATTTAGCAATCTCTCTCACAAGGCCAGTGGGAGACAGATAAAATGATAAAATTTAGAAGCGTATTCCACCTGCGCAACTGTGTAATATTCATGTAATAGTTCCTTTGCTGTGAATGGTTTTGGGACATGTAGTGGTTGTGGGGTTTTTGCCTTATTCTTCCATCTTTTTTTCTATTTCTTTGACTTCCTGCCACCCCCCAGTTTTCTAGCTACTGGAGTCATGAAGTGGCAGTAAATTTGGTGACCCTACAGTGTTCTGTTGCTTTTTGTCTAAGTTTTTGAACATGAAGGAAATGATACTTTAGAATGTGCTTAAAGGGAAGGGGAAAATGTGCTGATAACTTCTGGTTTTGAAGTACTTTTGGAAAAGAATGGGTTTTGTGTATGTAATCTTTATAAAATTTAAAGTACTCCTGTAAATAGTTATGAGTTAAGGTGACTGCTTAAAGTTGAAGATTTGAGGTAATCTGTTGTTGCAGTATTTGTCGTTAACCTAAAAAGGTTTAATGCTCCAGTCGGTGTTGACACTATTTAGGAAAATAGTATCGGGGGAGATTATGTTCTAGCGCATGAAATAGTTGAGAGGCATTGCAGTGAGATGATACATGGTGCTGAGATCTCTGCCATTTCTTACCTGGAATTCAGAATTACAGTTTATGAATCCTGAATCCTGTGGGTAGTCCAAGGATGTCCTAACATTCATAGTTACTTTTGAAAGGTAATTTTTAACCTTCTTAAGTGTGACTTACCAAGAGCTGCCAGCTTTCTTCTAAGTACATTATTTTGAAAGCAGTTGGGTATAGTCCATCATGTCCAATTGTTGCACATCAGGTTTATTAACATCTCACATTAATGGCCTAAAAACATTTCCAAAAATTTCTTGCTTTTTTCTCAAAATTTAAGTCTAAGCACGGAGTCCTTACATGGGTTTTGAAATACACATGAACGCAAAGTTGTAGTTAAGTTGCGTAGAAACTATTCATACTTGTTTATGATAGAAATTTTCCAGGATACGTTGTTCTGGTATCTTACACTGATTTAAATTCCATTCGTTCTTCACTGAAACATCTAACAGTTCACTGAACTTTTGTTTTAATTATCTTTCTATGAAATATAATTTATATGGAATTATTTTCTGTACTGAGAATGGACAGTATGTAGTATCACAATGCGCCACTGAACCTGGAAGGTGGTGGCATTTGAGGAGGAAGGAATAGGGAAATGGAATCAACCATTATTTCTTGCAATTATTTTGATTCACAGATTGCCTGTGAGTTGTGTTTTCATCACCTAATTATATAAATAGCACTTTTTACTTTTTTGGCATAAAGAGGCTTTTTTCTATTTTGGAAGCCACCAAGGCTTTGAGCTTAATTTAAATTTTGTATTAATGTATGACATTCTGACTTAATTTCCTGACACCAAGTAGGGGTGTATAGTAGTGACCAGCATAAATAGTAAGGAAGTATTTCATGGCATTGTCATCTAGAAGTTTTGACTTTTAGTATTGTTTTAGTGGTTTTATTTATGGTTTTGTGTTACTCTTCAAGACTTATCCCACAGAAACCAGGGCTAGATTTTGGTTAAATGATGCAGAACAACACAAGCTGATGCAGAGTAAGATGCATGTTGATAGTAATGAAGTTCAGAAAGTGGTGTGCTGTGGGGAGTTTCTGTCTTGGCAGAACTTAATTTTTCCTGACATGAGCGTAAAACACCACGCTCAAACTCTGCTTATGGTGTTAACCGCAAGGCCACCAAATCAGACTCAAGAGGGTTTTAATTGCTTTGTCAACAAGTATTATTTTTTAATTTTGTACTGGAGAGGGTTTGTCTGAACTTCCTAGAATGAATAACTTCCGCTGCTTCTGGTCAGCGCTTCATCAGAAAATTGATTGTGCTCAGTATTAGACTGTTTTACAAGGCTTAAGCATAATTTAACATTTTTAAATCAGCTGTTGGTTGCCCTGGCACAATACAATTGCAGCAATTCTAAAGTAATTTTTGTAATTCAATTGTTTGAAGAGTAACTTATCATTTAGCATATACTAGAAGACCAAGGGCACAAGTGTCATTAAACTCTCATAAGTTTAAATATATTACATTTCAAATGTGGTGTGTACGAAATGATGTCCTTAGAATAGCTGTGCAAAAAATAGACCAGATATTTCATGATCTTTTCTTGCCTTACTAGATCATTTCCATTAATTTTTATGGCCTCATTTACTAGCAGTCATTGCTAGTACCAAAAGAAATCACTGTGCAACAAACTAAACTCAGTATCAGTGGACAGGCTATTCTGGTGGAAGGCAGGTGCAGATTGTATGGCATAGTATTCTGTAGTATTCATTTTTTTTCCTGCGTGTTTATGCCTGTGTAACAACTGCTAAGTCTTTTTTTTTTTTCTGTGCGTTCTTAAAAGAAAAAAAACAACAAACAAACCAACCCCGACTTTGAAGTTACTTAAAGCACAGATGATCTCTGATTTTAAAGAATGTGTTACAAACAGCTGTCCTGAAGTGGCAGCCTAATGGAAGATTGACATGTCCCTGTATACCCTGGTGTGGTTTCCCCTGTGTCAAGTGACTGGAATTCATGGCATTTAAGATGTACATTCTATAGGGCTGAAAGTTAGTTTATTGCTTGAGCATGGTTCAGCTCCTCTGCAGTATGTGGTTGCTGGTATAACATGGAAAGTGGTATAGTGTAAATGGGAGTGACTGGGAAAATTTCTGAGTTCAAGTACAATCAGTAAAGGAAATTATAAAAGCCCTATGTATGTCTATCTCTTCCAGCTCTTGCTTCCCCGTTTGTTTTTAGTGGAATTTGTGTATTCAGTGTGCAGAGAGAAGCAGGAGCTATATTCAGAAAGACTTCAAATGATGTGTTAAAGGGTTTTGGACTTTTATCTGCCACAGCCCATGGGTATCTCTGGCCTGCATAGTGGCAAAGCTGCTGAAAATCTGAGAGCTCAAGTGCACTGTTTATAAATACTTGATAACAATGTTTACAGCTCTGCAGCAACACTCTTTTGGGTGTGGGGAAAAAGGAGGTGATGTCAAACCCTCTGCTTTATCCTCATCTTCATGAAAAGTCGTGTTCAGCTCAGGATTTGGCGAGGTAAAGGTGGGTCTTTATTCCCACCCTGACTTCAGTAATATTCTTAGGAGCCAGCAGGGAACGGATCCCTCCCCTATGGGGCTGCCTTGATCTTCAGAGGCTGATACCAGATACAGGCAAGAGCTTGCTGTTTTATCTGCATTTTCCATCCCTACCTTAATGAGTGAAATGGTTAAGTATACGAGTGGGTGAGCCTCAAGGAATGTGTCTTCCATTTGACTTGAATATTTCGGTGGATAAAGGGTGAGGGAGGGAGAGGAGAGAGAGAGAGAGAGAAATCCATTTACATCACTCGAACTGCATTGAGTGTGTGCCTGTGTGCAGGTTAAGAGACAGACTACAGTGTCTTTGCTTTCTGCAGGAAGCAGCAATGCCGTTTGTATCCTAAGAGGAATTTTTTATTTAGAAAAGGAAGCATTCTTTCTACCCAGGAAATGGCTTTCCTTGTGCGTTGCTATGCCAACTGCCTGCAGCCATGGTCTTCCAAAGTAAGCACAATAACGTAATTATATTGGCGTATTGCATTCAGACTCATGATTCTCTGGGTTTTTGTGTGTGTGTAACTGTGTTGTATTTTTGTTGCCGACTCTTTGGGCAGTAGACATGCTTGTCTTGATTGCGGGGAACAGGCATCATAAAATTAAATGTCCATCAATGTCATGCTGCTGAGATTAATTGTGCAAACTTGGTTAGCTGAGTGGAACAGAGATCACTGGTCACTACTCTGTCAGCATCATTAGCAGCCAGGGGAGGAGGTCCCTATTTGCGTGCTCTGCCCAGATTTTGGGGGAGTGGAGGATAGTGGTGGAGCGGAGGGTAGTGGTGGAGCGGGGGGAGGCAGCGTGTGTGAGTGTGTGTGATTGCAAATGAAACAGGAGTATTAACAATGCTTGGCTGAATGCTGGAGGCTGGTTCCTGCACCCTGACTAATATAATACTGTATTAAGCCTTTTTGAGGGAGTCTCTGTGCAGTCAGCCATTTTAGCTTTTTTCCTCCTTTTTCTTTTCTTTCCATTCCTCAGGCTTAGGGAATGGTTTTGTTCCCCTGGATGAATGCTGGATAATGTAGGGTTTCATCAGGCTCTGTATGTCCTGACACGCTTAGACTTTGTGTTACAAAAATGGAGACTAACGCTGTCGTTTGGATTGCTGCTCTGCACTACAAGTGTGAGGGGGGTTTTGAGCTTACCAGTAGTGACACTTTTAGCTCCAGCTTGGTTTCACCCCCTCCTCCTCTTTTTAATTTAATGCTGTAGAGGGTGACTTGCCATCCATAAGAAATTGGTACATGATGTGTAAATTCAGTTCAGTTTATGTTTCTTCATTATGAAACCACTTGCAATCCCAGCTAACCATGGAGTTATGGGCCAGCAGGAGAAACACTCAGTAAGTATTGCAAATTCTGCTTGTTCTATCAATAACCTGTCATTGGCAAACTGCATGGAGGTTGAAACTGCTTGTCGTCCTGCTTGCGGGCTTTTCTGCTTGTGAGTTTAACAGTGGGTTTTGAGGGAAAGCTGTACCTGCTGTGGCATTAGAGTCGGTGGTTGTATTTAAGATTATTTTTAGCTTAGAAAAGGGAAGTCTGTAGGTTCATTTTGAATGTTAAAAATTGATTGAAAAAATGCTGGCATACCTTAATGGGGCAAGAAGCTATGAGCATTCTGTTAAAATCAGTATGCATTTGTTAAAACTTTAAAGAAATATGCAAACTGTATAACAAGTGATATAATTGTAGGTGGTGATAAGAATAGATTTATCCTGCCTAGTGTATGGTACTTGTGTGCTGTTGCCTTGTAGCATGGCGTTTAACATCTGTGATACACTTATGCTGAAAATGCAGAAACTGTTAGTAAAACATGGAATGAACAAAAGGCGTAAGTACTGCTGCTTTCTAATTGATCCCATGAGTCAGCTACACCTTTGTCATGCTTTAATCCCATAGGCTGCCTGTGTTTATTGTTTGGGAAAAATGCATTCATAAGCAGAAGAGCAAACATTATTTAAAAAGGCCTCAGGTGTCAGGAATTAGATATTTAGGTTTTACACGATAAAAAGATTGTAGAAGTGTAGATTCTTACTGCTCAGTTAGCACACTTAAATCTTCATGCCAGATTTTACATGGTTCAATATAATTTTCAATCTTACAATTTGTTTCTTGGAAAGATATTTTTATATATGTTATGTGCATACTGCGTGTGTTTAGAATGTGCAGGGAGTGTGTACAGTATGTTCAGCGTATACAGCTAAGAATTGTAAATATTGGGAAGATGTGATAGCAGGAACTTTTTAAAGGAGGAACATTTTCTCCAAGAATTCAGTTAGATTGTGTAGAAATATGGAAACTAACCTAGAAACATTTCAGAATGTGTCTAGTGGATTTTTCTTATGCATGCAACAGACATATCACATTTTCTTGTAGACTGTTCCTTCCTCCCCTTTCTTAATTACATTCTGAGTATAAAAGGAGTTCATGTTACCAAATCATTTGCTGCTCATGAAATATTTAGAACTGAATCTAAAAAATAAATAAATAAAATTAATTTCCTCCTGAACTTATTGAAGAACCTGAAATAGGATAGGATACCTTGAATTTGCAAATAGGAATAAAATGAGAAAGCTGCATAATTGTTGGGTTTTCCTTCTCTTTGTACTCTCCAAAGAATGTTGATGAAAAGTTCTAGATTGATTCTGATAAGCCAGCAAGTCTAACTGATGTAAAAGAATTGCTTATAGATAGAGGAAAAATATTAACCTGGCATTTTAGAGACACTATGTTGCATGCTCTGTCATATTTTAGTTGTATTACTTTGAGTTAATTAAATTGTAGAGATGCAGGATTAATAAAAGGGAAAAGATCAAAGTATTGCTTTACAAGAAAATTAGTTTACCTTAGAAATGTCCACATATATGTAAGAGAAAGAGTTGACACAGGGCTGGCATGCAATTGCAGAATTTGCATGAACAAAAGGCATAGTTTAGAGTTTATATAGAAGTTTAAGATGAAACTGTTAGAACACAACATAGCTCAGTGAAAAACACCATTTTGGCAATGAAACTTTCCATGCTTGTTCTCCAGGTAGAAGTTATTTTGCTTGGAAAATGGGACCAAAAGATGTGAATTTTTGATAGAGAGGAAAGGCAACCTTGGAGTTTCAGTGTATACAGACTTTATCTAGCTTTGTCTAAAAGGTAAACTTACTGAATTAGTACTTTTTGGTGATGTTATTTTCATTTTAGTATGTTCCCAGAATCCTAAATCTTTTCTTGGTATCTGATTTATTTCAAGGAGAAAGCCTTAATTACTTCTGTGACATCCCCACCTAGAGTCGCACGGCTTGATTTGCTGGGACAATCTGGAATTGGATGCAAAAATCTCTTGTGCAAGGCTTCACAAAATTCTGTGAATTAATTTTAGTTAATGCTGTTAAATCTTAATTTCACATTAGTTTAGTTAGGGAATGAGGGTTGTAGCTTAAATCTACTGTTCTGTGAAAATGGAATGCAAGCTGGCCATTATGTTCATCGTGGTGAAAATGAAGAGAGGAAAAGTAAGAAATTGTGTTGTGTTTCCTACATTATTTAATATAAGAAATAAAATCAACAGCATCAGTCAAGTGTGCTGGTCCTACATGCCTCATGTTTTATAAATGGGAAGAGTCTGAAGCAGTGTTACAGACACCTATTTGAAGGTTATGTTGATCTATAGGTGGTGTTCCTTCATACACAACTGTTGTCATCTAGACAGGGATTATGCTTTCGGTGAAAGATGGCAAAGTATTGTAAGCTGGATTGTTGCAAAAGTTTTTCTGCTTAGTTCTTGTATTTAGTGTACTTAACTAGATTTTGTGTATTTCACTAGGTTCGTTCTGTTTGCCTGTGTCCTTGCTGGTTTTTAGAGTCTTCTCAGCAAGCTTTGTAGTGCTTTCATTATAATTTTCATTACCTTAGATGTTAGGAGGCTGAGTGATGTTTCAAAAAAAAAAAAAAAAAGTTGCTTTGTAGACGTTGAAACAACTATCCCTTGAAAAGTTTCACACATTGCCTCTTATACCTGCTTTATTATGTGAAAAAAAAAATCACATGAAAGTCTAGCGCAAGAAGGTTCCCACTGTAGGTTTGGGCCTTCTAAAATGTTATCTTTCTATCTCATTTCTCCTGTGCCCTTCCTTGCATATGGTGTTCATAGGAACTTTAGTCAAGGTCTTCAAAGAAATAAAATTGACAGGTATAATGGTTTTTTAAAATGTGACTTGAGATGTGTAGTTCTTTCATGACTGTGTAATGATTAACAACTCATGAATTGCAGAGTACTTTGGAGTGACTTACGCACAGCCTTTAAGAAAGTTTAAGTTACATTTTTACTCTGAGTGTTATTGAAATGAAGTTTGCTAATAAAGGATATTTTTCACTGCCAGCCCAGTGACTGTCCTTTAGCGATCATGTAGGTGCTACAGTCTTTTGGTGTAGTTGACCTGTTTTGAATTGCTGAAAAATATTAAAAGTGGCAAGTCAAATCCTTGGCTTGTTATTCTATTTTAGTTCATGAAGATTTGTGGCACAGTGCTAGGTGCTCCCTCACTCCCAGGAATGAGAAGGGAGTGGTATTTTGAGGAACAGTCTTGAGTGGGAATTGTTCAAATAAACTTGTTCTAGTTTGATGTGTAGTAAGGTACTGGCTAGCTTGCTTTCCTAAGAAATCTAGGACTATACAGAATAAGCATAATTTTATGTTACTGGAAGAGATCATCAGTGTTATTTTATAGCTCAGACAATAAGTGTAGCTAGGGATAGTTACTTGTCCTTTGAATGAGCTTTGCACAGCACGAATAACACATGGGAAAGAGGTGTGATTTTGTGATCAGGTGGCTGTACTTGGTAGTCTTTTATGTGTTTATATATATATATCCGGAAAAGAATAGATATAAAAAAAAGAATTTCAACTAGGTAGTAACCTGTTAGCTACTGCAGCTGCTGATGATGGTGATTTTGTTCATTTTAATGAATTACATTGCCCTGGGACTTGATACAGGTTTTTTTCTGATTTTGTTAGGCACCTTTATTTTATCATTTATTGAAACCAGATTTCTGGTTTGGCCCCTTCTGATTATTCCTTTCCTTTTAATTTATATATTTCAAAAGAAGTATCCTCTCTGAAGGCCAATAAAGGAGTTGTGGATTTTTCATATGATTAGGAGTAGTGTTTCACCTCTTCATAGGTGCATTATGATACAGTCTTTAATTACATAACCATGTATCTTCCATAAGATTCTTTTCAAGATGGATAGCTCTGGTTTAATGAGCAGCTGTTTGATACTTCCGGCTAGCTTCATTGCTCAACAGGCCAGGTTGTGGTTTTGGCATACTAGTCAAGTTCTACTCGGAAGATGAAAGTATTATCTTTTCTCTTTACTTTTGTGCCTTTTTAAAGTGTTTGTCACCACAGTGTTAATGTGATTCATTAAAGTAGTGCAGGGGTGGCATTGTCTTAATTTTTCAGATAGCTCTGCTGAAGCAAATATTTGGCAAAAATTAAGGACAGAATTCTGAGAACTTAAGATGCTTATTCCTCAGCATAGCTAGGCCTAAGTAAGTGTTAAAAGTATGGATTATATTAGTTTAATTTCTGTGTATTGGCCCAGTTCAGGCACCCATGGCCTAATGATTATTTGAAAGGCTGATTTTAAGTGGCTTGCCTGGCATCCTACCAGAGATCTGTGGTGGAGCCTGGCTAAATTCCTGTTCTCCAAGACAACATTTAACTGCAGATTTTTCTCAAAAGCTTATAAATGGCAAAATTTGGGTCATTTCATAGGAATGACAGTGAAAGCATTAGCTGCCTGCAGAGATGGCAATGAAAGCATCCTTGGCTCATAGGACATGTCCTGCCATCTTTCTGTTACTGTTTCAAGGCCTGGGGATTGCTCAGCATATTTAAGAGAAAGGAGGAAAAGAATGAAAAAAAAGAAACCATATCAAAAAAAGCTACCACCTCTATGTATATTGTGTGCGTGTGCGCAAAAGTGCTTCCTCTACCTTCCTAAGAAGTACCTGAATTTTTTTCAGGTCAACATAGGTAGTTGGTGTAGATGATCTCACAGTAGGGCATTTGTTCAGCAAGTTTATGAAGTAGGAAAAATTCAGGCCCCATAATGAGAATTTTGACTAACATAATCAGTATTGTTGGTTCTGGTTTACATAATAAAGTGCCCAAATCTAGTGGTGGTATTGGAGTGGTATTTATGATGGAGCACCTGGAAACGTGTCATTTGCAGTCACAATACAGGTGTGAACCTGAAAAGGAGAGTCAGCTTTTTCCAAAATGCTATTTTGAGACCAGCAGACAAACGCTGTTTATCATTACTGAGTTCTTGGCACTCCTTCCTCATCTTCAGCTGAAATTGAGAGCTGCTGATACCCAACAAGTAAAAAAAAACAAATGAAGACCCCCAAAATATAAAAATAAAATACATGCAATCAAAAAGCCAAACATCAAAAGAAACAAACAAACAAAAAAATCATAAGTGCTTTAAGGTGCTGTTGATTTGCTCCTGATCATACAAATTAATAAAAACACAGGAAGAATAGAAGCTATAAAAAAGCAGAAGATAATGGATTGTGTTGTGCTAAGTAGCATAGGTTAAAAAAATCAGGGAATTAGCAATGTGTGCATAGAGTAACATGAAGTCCATTGTAACTGGAAGCAAGCAGAGTCACGTAAGGAAATCCTGTGCCTCAGTATCTAAAGCTGATTCTTTCTCCTGCAAAATATTTGCGCTCCCTTGTAGAATACTAGCTCAGGAATTTTAACAGTGGTACATATGCTTGAGCTTTAAGCAATTTCCAAGTGACATAAACCCGTCAGTTTAGCAAATGGACCTCTAAAAATATCCCAGTAAGATGAAGTAAATTAGGTTTTTGGAAACTTCATTTTTAGTTATTTAAGGCAGGAATTCTCAGTGATATGCAAAGAAATATCTGTGGCTTATCAGCGAATTAGAAACCACTGTCGGTAGTCTTGCTTGGTTTTGCAGTTGTGGTTGTTGCTGCTGGTACTACTCCAGTATGCAAAGGCAAGGGGAAGTGTCTCATGTTCTGTATCTTCTGCTGAAATGACCTGAAGCTCATCTGTGAAATACTTCTATACTTGATAGGTTTACAGGTTGTCTGTAAAATCAGTGAAATATCAAAAGATAACTGCCCATGATTTAACAATATGAGCATTAGGAACCATGATTTCTAATTTCTAAACTAGAACTTGATAAACAAACTATGTTCAGACCATCAGCTCTCTGTGATAATGAATGATGTTGGCACTGGAAACTCTTAAGTATAATTCATTTAAGCTTATTTAGAGATTATTTGTTTTTCTTCAGCTATCTTAGGTATTTTTTTATTCCTTAGTGTATTCTAGGCTTTAAATTGCTACAAATTGGTTCTTAACAGCATCCTTGATGTTTGAAAAGCTGAACTAATTTTATTAACCCTTTCATGAATACACAGTGGTGTGATTTTCGTCTGAATTAAATAAATACATACTTTTCAGGATCTCAGGATTATTTTATTAAAGTCCAATTTAGATTTTTGATACCTTAGTTGCAACAGCAGATGCATAACCAGACTATTAATTCTTCTCACTTACTATTACGAATGTATTCTTGTTAGCATTCTATGCATTTAAAAATAAATAGGAGTGATACTAGTAGAAAGAAAAAAAAAAATCCCTTGATTGTAGGGTATTTCAGGAATTCATGCAGGTGAGGGTAATACTGAAGCAGCATTTCCAGTGTTCTTATTGCCAGTGGATGAAAAGTACTACTGACTGTGAAGACCCTACATGATAAGTATAGTTAATGTTAAAGATTTGAGAAAAATGACACATTAATCTCTCAAGATTTACCCTTGATGAAAGAACCATACACCTGCCACACTTTATTTTCATATTGTAATTAAGAAAGCTTGGTAGCTGTGGTGCTAGAGAAGGGTGGGATGACTCCCTGCAGGAGTTTAGGATTCTAACCTCTGCATGCTTAATCTGTCAATCTGCTACTGAAATTTAACTACACTCGTTACGGTATCCCAGTGCTGGCTGGTTGGTAGTTCTTCCAGTTTTGTCGGCTTGCCAGTAGTCTTTTTTGCTGTTCGTTTTGAGGTGGTGATGATTCAGCTGAGAACCACAGGGAAAATAAACTCTACTGAAGGGGTCCCTGCTCAGTGGGTTGCTTGTGAAAGTTGATCGTATGCCCAGGAGCTGGAATTTGTGAGTGTTTGTCATTCCTTCCCAAACCTGTATTTGTATGGTGATGCTAGAAGGGCAGATAAAGGACAACAGATTGCAGTGCTTTTCTGTGGGTGATGCTGAAGGTAAATAGCCTTATGTTAATATAGCACCTGACCCAAATAGTGCTGCTACTTAGTCCCTAATACAGCTGAGATACAGCGGTGGAGATGAGCTATTCACTTTTTTTTTTCTTTTTTTTTCTTGGAAAAGATGAAGGATTACAGTCAATTGCATTTGGTGAAGTAACTGGAAGATAGGATGAAATTTTGTGTAACTGTTGCTTGTAATTTACACTTGTGATGCTGGGACTTGCTTCTTAGGCTGGTGCAGTATGGAAGTGTGCAAGAATGTGGGTCCAGCCTTTGGCAGAATGCCCTTACCTGTCTTTTTTGGGTTGGTGTCGTGGTTTAAACTCACAGTTGGTATCACTGCAGATGTGACGTGTTTAGCTAACCTGGCATTCTCTATTTAGCCTAACCTTAAGCTGGTCAAAAAGATAAAAATAAGGGCAGCAGTCTTCTTGTGATCCATGGTCTCCATTGCAAATGTTGGAGCACAAAATGCAAGCATGTTTAGTTCACTTTCCATGAAAAGTGAAAGATTTTCCTTACTGGGGGAGTAGTCTGATCATACAGGTTGGACTGGCTAGTTTTCTGGCCTTTCCTGAATCCTGTGTTTAGGCAGGCAGATTGGTGTCTCATATAATACGCCATTTCTACAAAAGCCTGTCTGGAGTGCCTTAAAGAGGCATACAGTAGTTTGACCTACTGCAAGTTCCATAGTTCCTGTGCTTTGCAGTCCCTGTGCTGGTTGGTGGATGGGGGTGTGAGTGCCCCTCCTTCAAATCAGAAGGGCTTTCTGATTTTTCCTTACATGTTGCCCAAGTTCCAGTTAGTGACAACTGTAAACAACAATTTGACATAGAGTGAAGTTTTTTTGCCTTGAATATGAAGATGGTTGTGACTCTGTACAGTCAAATATATGCATACCTCCATAGCATTTGCAGCTTGTAAGGGAGATGACACTTCTCCTTTGGACCAGGAATATGAAAACTTCAGCCTTCTCTTTCAGTCCCAGCTTTTTAGCTTGAATCAAGAGCCAATTGCATTAAAAAAATAGAACAAAAGCATGTGAGTTAGGATGCAAAGAAATGCTAAGTATTATGTTAGAGCTGCCTTTAGTGTCTATTAATAAGCTAACAAGTGCTACGGCAATCATAAAATGGAGCTCCATGTGGCACTTGTAACTTTCTACCTGCAGATAACTTGTTTCAACTGACCCAGAGTTGGCTGGAGACCAACATGCTGATGTTCGGTAGTGGTAATGCATCTCATGGTAACTACAGTTACCTGATCTTCAGAGCTGTATGGACAACCAGGAGCCACATTGTAAACCCAGACAATAGCCCAGTGGTCAAATTCCTCAACCTGTGATTTCTTTCACTCAGTCTATAAATATTGCCTCATTTTATCTGAGTGCAGCCTGTCAGCTTGCTTGCTGACAAGCACAGGCGCTGTGCGCTGGGTCATTTGGACACACCAGCTGGGTAGGATTTATTAGTGTAAAGCTTGACTCCAAACTGTGACTTTGCAAGTAAGAAAAATGGATTAAAGCTGCTTCTTTTTTCTCCTCTGAAGAATGATTTCATAAAAATGACGTTGTGCTATTTTGTAGGTCTGCTCCCTTTGTGTATTTAGTCATGTTGGCTTGCTTTATAGTTAAAAATAGGCTTTTACTGTTCTGTGCTGCTGTTATCCCTGCAGAGCCAGGAGAATGGGAGCTGGGTTGTGCACTTAGGACTCCATCCACAGCATTGTTTCTTAAATGCCTATCTGCTGTTGCATGCCAGCCAACCTAACGAATACCTTGGAGTTACATTAGTGTCAGGAAGGTGGATCAGAACATCTAATGTGGGATGATTTGAAAGGGCATGGAAATGCATGAGAGAGAGAACGTGGCTGCAGAATTAGACCATAAATTTAATATTGGTAGTGGGATTGATGGCTTGAAAATGGGGTGATGAAGGACGTTATACCTTCGTGGGGGTTGGGGGGGGGGGAGGAGAGAGAGGGAGGGAGAATCCATTACAGATTTTTGGGAAATTTAAACTGAATTGTGGGAATTATTTCTTAGTTAGCTGTATCCTGGCTTTGCTGAACCATCATTGCTGTTCTCATTTTAACACAACTACATTTTCTCTGCTCTTAACTTTTTTTTTCTTGTATGTAAGTAGTTAAAAGTTCTTCAAAGCTTTCATTGTACATTGTCTGCCTCTGCTGCTTCCCCATTCAAGGTACAGCTTGACCTCTAAATCTTAATGTATTCATGATAACAAGCTAGGAAAATAAAATATTCGAAATACTTGGCAGGCAGTAGCTCTTTACTCTTCTAGATTGCTCAGGAAAGAGCCAGATGTCAGATTTGGATGTATCTCCCTGGTGTGCTTGCCTTTTCAGTTTTGACCCACATCACCAGTGGATTTTTTAGTTAGGTTTTTTGGCCTTTGAATTAGCAGCTGACTGTAGAGGGATTTTGTTTGAAAGATCCATAAATAATATAGAAGATCTTTTTTTTCCATTGTCCTTGCTTTTAAGGAGCTATGAGGAAAAGGAAATGCATGAATTTATGGATTTCAGAGCCTTTATAAAGTGTCCTACTTAAATAATTAAATTTGCATCTGGAAGTGGTGGTCCACTGGATTTTTTTAAGGCAACAGGGAAGACTCGTACTGATTCTTTTAGAAGTGAAGCTGTTCACAGCTGTAGGAGCAGAATGAAAAGCAAACAAAATTAAAGCATTGTTACTTTCTGTTAATAACTGTAGAAGTCAGTACCCTAAGTGTTCCCCTCCTTACCTGTTGGCGTGTGACTTATGTGGTCTGATTCCAGTTTCTGTCCTGTTCAGTCTTGCTTGTTCTCAAAACAGTCAGTTCTTTTAGTTGATAATGGTTTTTATTAAGCTTCATGGGAACACGAGTGATTTCTTGCAATTCAGTGAAAAGGATTTCAGATATTTCTGTTCAGCAGAGGTCCAAGGTCCCCAACTACAGCTGCTATTCCTAAATAAATGGATACTAAAGCACACTTTCACAAACAGTGGCATGCATGTCAGCAGTAGTATACAGAAAATCTAGTTATCTGCCTCTTTCCTGTTGAAGGAAGAGGTTGTTTAGACAGCTAAATGTCACTCCTACACCTGCCACTTCCACTAGTGTTGTACGTTCCTATTCTTTCTCTGATGATGGTACCCAGGGAAAACTAAATTTAGGAATTCCTGAGTTAGAGTAATATGATTGTTTTGTTTTTAAGTGGAGGTTCAGTGTTCCAGCTGGGGTTTTATTCATTAAGCACACAGAGATAGCATGTTTAATGCAGTAAATAACTAAACCGTCTACCCCTTATATAAAAGAAGTTAACCTTCTTAATCTCTGGCAGCATGGAGTGTTATAGCAAAGACTGTTCTAGTGCTGTCATAAATCAGCAGTTAAGTTTTGACTCTCAAATTTTCTGGTTATTGCAAGGTGACCTTGTGCAGTAGGTGATGCACGTGCACACATCCTGGGTCTCCATAGCTTATATTCTGGTAGGTGGGAGAAAAAAAGATGAAGTTCACTAATTGTATCTGTAGAACAGGCTTCCAGTGTTGGTCCTAGATTTCTGTGCTATTTGTTTTTCTGCAGTTTTGCAATCTGTGATGTAAAATCTCTTCCTAAATATGTTTCATGGTGTCAGTAGAATGTAGAAGGTGCTACATGGATTGTGTTTTTTAGTAGTATGCTGTTGACCAAAGGCAGGAAAATGAGGGATGATTTAAACTCTTATGTGCACACCTGCAAAGACACAGATACGTTGTGGGAAATCACATCTGAATGTCAGCATTTTAAGCAGAATAATGTGGTTCAGTTGACGATGTCTCCTTGCTCTAAAGCAGCCTTGGTTTTAGCTGGCTCCATATCAGGTCCTGTTTTACTTATCTTTTGAATATATTGTTGTGGACATTTGTAGCAATTAGGTGATTTAGAAAAGGGGGTGAGGAAGGGAGGGCTCATTGAGCTTAACATTTGATATTACAGTTTTGAATAACTGCCACATAGACTACAGAGAAAAGTTGTGCAGGTTATTTTAGAATTAAATAGAAATTTTATTAATATAAAAGATGGTTCTGTGTTGATCAGTGTCAGTAATTTTAAGTGGCTTTGCACAGGTGTTGCTGCACTGTGCTCCAGAATTTAGGGGACATCTTTGTGCTTCCTAGAGGCTCCGATGAAATGGCAAAAAATGGTCCTTTACATCTTCCCTTGCTATGATCACAGTGAGCACACACAAGTAGGTCATTTGCCTAAACTAGTAAATATGTAGTAGTTCAAAGAAGTTGGAATCTTGTTCTGTGTGACAGAATAGAAACTCTGGAGGTATTAGGAATGCATGATACCACATAGAGTTTTAAAAGCTTGTGTCAGTGTGAAAAATCATCATTAATTTTCTTTGGCTACCATATGAGGGAAAATGTGAAATACTGAGCAAGCAAAGCTGAGGAGTTTTACAGCAACATCCGCTGCTGTTATAGTGCCATGACATGAGTACAGTTGCACTTTCAAAACTCATAAAATAAGTAATAGAGCTGTTTGGCTGCTAGCATGTTAGTACAACGTTAAAAATAGATAAGGTAAAATCATACTATTTTAAGATTTTGCAACATTGGTTACTTATAAAGGGAAATACCTGTCATTTTAAAATATTTTGAGTTGCCTTGCCGTGCTATTTTTACATTATCTAGAAAAACAGTGAGATATTACCTTCATTATGCTATACTGCAAACACAAAGCCTTCTAGCATTTGTCTCAGAAGTACTATTTCTAAACTTTAAGATGTTCTTAAGTAGCACTTCTTTTAAAGTTTGCCTTATTTCAAAAATAACGTCCCAATGTTTAAGCAAAATTATTTGCCTCTTCTTTGGACCAGCACTTTAAAATTTTCATTGTTTTTAATTGCTCACTATTATGCAATTAGCAATCGGAAACCAATGATTATGGTAATACAATTTTGGACTTGTATTAAAGAATGCTACAATCAGAACATTCTTTAAAACAAGGTTTAGCAAGTGCCCTGATATCTCCTTGTGTGTCGAGATACACATCTTATAATATTGAAGTTCTTCAATTTATTTTTTTTTTGTTTGGGATGAAGCAGAGTGTGCATCTTTCATTGTCAGACAAGGAAAAAGGAGGGAATTTCCATTGTAGAGCAAGCAAATAGATCAAGTACACAATTTCATATTTGGAGCTAGTTATTAGCTGAGAATTATGCATTTCTCTCCTACTGCTTAAGTTACTGAAAACCAAAGTCATCGTATTGGGAACAAACCAACCACTTTTCTCATTAACTATTCCTTGAAACTATAACGCAAAGATAATCCTTTAGTTAAAGCTCCAAGGGTGGCATTGACTTGGCTGCAACCATCAGACTTCAAACAAAATTTTTGATCAATTGCTTCTGAATAGTCATGTTTTTATAAATTTTCATCACATTTCTTTCAGTTAGCCTGGTGCTTTGTAGTGGTAAGACTGAGTATAAAAAAAGAAATCGCTAGGTTTTGCATCTGTCCACGGAAACTCCCTGTGTATTGATATCTTTTAAAAGCATTTTCCTGGGAAGTATACAGAATACTTAGGTCTTTACTAAGAAGCTAACAATAAGAAACTCTAAAATGTTACTATGTTAATCATGTTGATTTTTGTCTTTTTTTTTAACTCCTTTGGTTAGTCTGCTTCTGAATGATACCAGATTTATCTGTTTGAAGGAGTGACGTGGATCTGGAAGTGATTTTCTGGGTCAGTGCCATTAAACACTGTTGTACAGCACATTCATAGCTTCATTTAGCTTTGGTTTGAAAGCCTTCTCCAACACAGCTATTGTGGAGTCTGCTTTTGAGACTCTCTGTGGTTTATTAGGTAGCAGGGTTCTTTCAGTTTGACACTGATTTGACATTCATTGCCTTTTATTAGAAATACTTTTTTCCTCCTTCCTATTTCTTGATACTGATCATACCCTCTCTCAGCTCAGGCTAAATAAGCTGTGCTTCTCTTGCACTTTATCAAATACTAGTTTTTCTTCTGTTAATCCTGATAGTTCTCTGACTCTGTCCTCATGGCTTTAAGTCCATCTTTATTGAAAACATGAAGCTGGGAATGTGTTTAACATTTCCAAATAAGGTCTCTGCTGCGGCCATGGAGAAGAGCACAGAATTTCTGTATGATGAGTGCTGTGATCTCATTGGGTTATCCTTCTGCTGCATCACCTGAACAGTTCAGTCACTTTCTAATAAGCTGATACACTGAAAGTCTTATAGCAGTAATTTCTGACAGATAAGTTCCCAGGTTCTTGGTTTTTGTTTCAAAATGCATGATCTCACATCTTCACATACTGTACCGTATTTCTTTAACTGCAAGTAGCAGTGAATGTATGCTAACAGAAGAGTGTCCTGCTCATCCCTTGTACTAACAGTGATACAAGCAGGATTTACCATCACATTGTGGTTTTCTTTTGTTTTTTTTTTTCCCTCCACTTTGCAAGAGGGGAATTTTAAGATCTTTCCTGTACCTATCATTTTTCATATACCATCTTTAAAAAATAAACATCACTTGGTAGCACTTATTTTTTTTTTAATTCCTTTTACTATTATAAGTTAGTGCAGTAAAATTCAGTGCCCCAGTTTAGTAGTACACTGCAGTAATTCAGTTTAAACAGCTGCAGTTCAAAACTGAGAATATCCATCCCCTCATGAGTGTCTGAAAAACTTAAGTAAGCTCAGTTAGATTGGCTAGAGTGCTGTACTCATGAAATGAAATATTCCATGATTGGGTATAAAACAAAAAGGCAACACATGGTGTAAAAGCACCCTACTGTTGGAGGCTTCAACACTTCGAATTGTATACATATCATAGGTATTTGGTGTAACCATTTAAAATGTGCCCGGGATAGATGTTTTCATGTTTGGGCTAGACTCTTTACTTGTCTGTAGTGGTTTTCAATCCTGAGTGCTGCTTTAAAGCTGAAAATAAAATGGGGATGCAGGTGCTATCAGTTTTATCCCTGCTGGTGTAATTGCTCTTCAGCATCTCTTATGTCCCCCTGGCAGATTTGTGTAAACCCAAAATGAGTCTGTACATGAGGTATGCGTGAGCATACCTCTTTGTTTAAATGTTATGCAGGATTTAAAACATCTCACTTAAAATGTCTCAATTCACGTTTCCTGTAAACATACGTGTGCGCATAAAGTGTTCTTGAACTTTTTTTGCTTTTACATCCTTAGACATAAATCTTTTGTCTGGTTTCCTGTGGAAGCAAAGCTTCTGACCAGGTTCTCTGTTCCTTCCTCTTTCACAGTTTCTTGTAACAGGCCAAAGAGTTCAAAATTTAACCTTATAAGCCTCCAGAAGTCCTGAAATTAGAACAGTCAGTTTCCAACCCAGCAGTAGTTCTCAGCATACTAAACACCCGAATAGCCACAAGAGGAAGTATTTAGAAATATCTAACTGTGGGAAAAACATCAACTAGAACATGCATTATGTTAATATGAAAATCAGTTATTCCCAAGAGAAATCTCTGCAAAATCAGGCTTTATTTTTTTATTTTTTTTGTCCTCCAAGTCTGTTGGTATTAAATAATGGGGAGCTTTTACTGAAGTTCAGTGGTTGAGCTCAATTTTCTGCACTCCTACCCTAGAGATATTCCAGAAGTCAATTGAAATGCCTCAGAATGGTATTTCCTTCAGCCTGCATGGCAGTGGTCATTGTGTGCCTGTCCCTAGTTGTCAGTTTTCATCATGTATATTTCCACAATACTAATTCCCTTCCCAATTTTATTCAGTATCTTTGGGAAGTTGTTAATTTGTATGCTGGTGTAGGCTGTGCAGGCTCTGTTAAAGCTCTAAATGCAAGTGCTTGGTGGGCCAGCGGCAATCTACCAAGAGTGATATGTTAGGCTCTTGTAAATGTGCAGATGTAATACACTGGAATAGAGATTCTGCTTTTCATAGTAGTTGAAAGTGAGGAAGAATGGGGTCTGATCTAAATCTGATCACTTTTGAAACAAACCAAACTGATTAATGTAAAATACCAGATACTTAATGAAAAAAGAGGAGGAAGACCTGAAAATCCTGCATGCTCCCTTCTGCAAGGTTTCACTTCTGCTGCACTGTTTGGGAATTTTTTTAGCAGACTGTGGTTCTCCATGTGGTGAATGTCATCAGAGATTTGTCAGTACTTAGATGCTTACCTACCGACAAACCAGTTGTAGAACAGTCTCTTTAGTTTGATCCCTGGAGCAGAACTGCTCTAACTTTAAAGCCATCACAGATCCCATGTTTTAAAATTACTAAATTGTCCTTTGTTGCCCAGCGAAGAAGTTATACTTCCACCAGGTGTTTTCTGACTGAGGTAGATTTCTGAGTAAAGTTCTAAATAAAAATATTCTGATCTTGTGTGTTTGTTCTGTTCATTGTAAATGTTATAATGGTTTGAGTTCAGAATTTCGAACAACTGAGAAGAGCTTTGGAAAATTGTTTAGGAGGATTTAGTTCAGTTTAGTGTGATTTAGTTCAAATCTATTCTGCATTTTTTTCATTTCTATTCTTGGTTCATAGGCACGGTAAATACCTGTATGATGCAATTCCCAACTCCCTTTTTTAATTTTTATACATAATTTGAGTTGTTGCCAATACATTGGCATCTGTGTTTGCTCAAGGAATAATGTTTATGGCAGATTTCCTGAAGAAGACAATTTTGAATATAAAATGCTGCATTGAACCTGTGACATAAACGTTGTCAAAGAAAGAGCAGCTAACAGATCTGGTCTTACAATAGAGAAGTTAAATAACGATGGGTTTGTGTCAGGAGTGCATTTTATACTTTTCCATTGAAAAGGGTTGCCCCTGAGAGCTTTTGTTAATTCCCCAGACACCCATTTAAATTTCCCCACCTCTGTCCCTCTGCAGAAGTCAATAATCCTTCAAGCAAAGGATAATTATGTTCGATGCATGAAATGCTCATAGGATTAACTGCTGAGAGCTATGAGATGTCCAGTAAGTGGCAGTTGTTGTGTGTTTTGAGAAACAAAATGAAGTTAACTGTGTGCTCGCTCTATCTCAGTCTTTCCCTGAGACCAGCAGCGCACATTGTGTTAGCTTAAACCTCTAAATAGTTTTTTGAGGGGCTACCTATAGCAAAGTATAGGCGGAAGAAAATATGAAGAGCTTGCAGAAAAGATCCTTATCATTTGTATTTTTGCTAAAGGTATTCTGCTGTGGGCTTTGTATATAAACAACTGTTGTAACAGCAATAGTACCCGAATGCACTATTTTCAGAATATGGGTTGTGCTTTGTTTTGTACGCAAGATGAAGAATGTTTTTAAGAGTATGTCTTCATGAAATTTGAGCCATGGTTTCTCATAAGCATGTCTATTTGAGGAAAATTTGGAGATTCAAAATAAGATACTATTGTATAAAGTGAGTGATATAGAGAAGACATAATTCAAGTTGGAAGGTTTTTATTTCACTCTTGCTTGAGTTTTCAGAGAAAATACATAGATACTCCTGATGTTTTCCATCCCACCCCTAAGTACAAGGAAATCCTACTTCCATGGGAATTGCATTCTAAGTTGAACTGTATATAGTTCAAACTTTTATTTGAAATTTAACTCTTCATTGAACATGTCAGACTGCATCATGTCTGTAGACAGAATCGATAGAAATTACTTTATTATTCTTAATTACTTACATTGACTGTTGTGTTTTAAATCAGTGAACCATGAAAATGCTTTCCTTGATGTCTCTCTTGGTTAGCAAAAGAATTATGTTGAAATAACATGTTGATAAATACCCACCATTATTAGAAGTATTTCTTCCTTCAGTCATTAAATAACATAAATCTGGGTGTATTCTTAAAGCACATACAACAGACTTGCAGACATTTAATATAAAAATGAACATGTATATAAAATAGTGAAATAAGATGTTACTGAATTTATAGGATACTGAAGAATACTAGGTTGGTTATCAACCCTCTTATAGTGCAAATTAAAAAAAATTACAATTACTGTCTTGGTGGGGAAAAAGACTAAGGCATAGTATTTATTTTATTTGGCTGCTGTTACTCTTCCTACGAAAACATACAAAATGGCAAAATAACTGTTCTAACTTACTTATTTAGATTTGTTGGACTGTCATCTATAAAAGAAATAACTTTTGGTTTATGGTAGCTTCTGTCATATTAGTGGAGAGGTACTATAGGTTATGCACTTGGATGCATGTAGTTAGAGGCTGAAGAATCAGTGTTTGCTTGCATTTCTTTAATTTCAGAATGTGGAAATAGAGGCTATAAAGGTGATATTTTGTGTTGCCCTAAGTCTACTGTACTTCCTTGGCCTGTTTCAGTGGCACTTGGTTACTTACATGATCATTCGTTGGGAAATGTTACACCTTTGTTCTCTTTAATTACATCTTTCTGCAGATATACTTCAGTCGCTTTGCAGGCTTGATTAATATTTCATAAAGTGCTGACTGGCCTTCGGAAGAAAACGTTGTTTGTAAAATGCTTATTGTTTGCTCTAAAATTAGTGGTATATTGGAGCTCTCCAACCAGAGTTCCTCTTGTATTTTAGAATTCAATTATTGTGTCCATCTTTCCCATCGTTGCTCTTATACTTGTTTTCACATTTTAACTGCATTTAAAAAACAAACCCCTTCACAACAAACAAAAATAAAGCCTAACTACAGAGGAATACTATTTAAATGAAGAAAAGTTTTGGCATCATTTTGCTGATTTTTTTTTTTCAGTTTTCATAGCTTTTAATGCTTTTATTATATTTAATTTCTTGTCCAGTAAATATGCAGAAAATATATTCTGTTTTTAAAATGCTGTTAGAGGAGGAGAAGCCGAAGAATTTCTTGAGTTGCAGTAGAGACTGTCTTTTGTTGTACAGAAAGACACACTGTAGGGCAGGAGAAAATGATGATGTTCTTAAAATAGGAGGAACATATTCAGAGCAAAGTAATTGTTAACTTTGCATGCATAAAGTGGTGACTCACTTTGAGGGTGGAAGTAATAAAATGCTGCTTTTAAGATAGGAAGATGTGATAAGACTTAAGGTATTGTACAGTTCAAAATGGAGATAAATCTTTGTCCTTTAGTTTCACATAATTGTTTAAGTTTTCATTTGTTTCAGGGTTTTCAAGAAGTAAAAACTTGGAGTTCTGAGATGTACTCTTTTTCCCTTTGTTTCTATCCATGTGTGTAAACTGTTTGAATGTGTGTATATACATGTGCTGCTTACTTAATAAGAGCTACATGTATTTCTATAAAAATGCTGTTTTGACCTCTGTCAAATTAAAGTTAGGTCTTTGGTGTTATCCATTTTATCAGCTTGTGTTTTGTATTAAAAACTTCTGTTCCCATGTTATACTTCATTAGATCTATGCATATGCAGCTGTAATGTTTCTCACTTATGAAGGTTATCCTGAAAACAGGTTATCAGGACAGCTATCTGACCTTTATAATGACTAATTATTTAATGCAATGTACATATAATGTATTTTGAAACTGTTTTCTTAAGAACAAATCATGCATTAATTTGTCTGAATTACCTTTCTGTGTTTTTACTGTGTCTCAGTCCTTTCTGATGCTGTGACTCCCAAGTGTTCAGTCATAAAGTTAAGAAATACTGTAGTTGCTTCTGGCTTCCGCAAAGCTGTAGTTTATTGTTGCAGAAAACTAAATGCTTGTTATGTGAAAAGTACAAGCTGCCTTTGATCCTTAGTACTTTGAATGACTCCTTAAAACCAGTCATCATTTAATGAAAATGGTAAAAGAGTTTAACATGGCTCTTCAGTTCTGATGCCATTTGTGTTGTCTTCAGTTGGTGATAGGGGATGTTGCTGAGGCAACGGGTATGTCCTTAGACTTTCTCATATTGCTGCATGGTGTAGAGGATAAAGGATGTGCAGATTTAGCCTATATGCAAGAAAACCCTTGGTTTTGTTTTTATAAATACTAAAGTTAGTGCTGAACTGTTAAATGGCATGATAGCTGAATATAGGCACAGAAAATTTTGTAACAAAGTGAAATTCAGTAGCAATGCCGATATACCTGTTGTGGTGAAATTAACTGTAATATGTTTCTTGAAAGTAGAGCTTATTGTTCCTAGCCATTTTTTCAGTGGGTACAGTCATGTGATTTCATTATGGTATTTTTTTTTAATTGTGTTCCACTGCAAGTAAGGAATAGGATGTAAATATCATGGTTTGGGGTAGACACCTTTGTGGTGGTTGCTGGCACTACTGAGGTTGTTGAATGTTGCATTTTATTCTTGCTCTGCATACCTAAAACCATTTACCAAACATTGTGTTCCTTGAGTGACCAGTGTAGCCTATATTGGGTTTGCCTGGCAAGGTTTTGATAACAGAGGATACAAGGGGTAGCTTCTGTGGGAAGCTGCCAGAAGTTTCCCCTGTGTCTGATAGAGCTAATGCCAGCCGGCTCCAAGACAGACAGTTTGTTGGAATGCTGGAGCAGTTCATGAAGAGCTACATCCTGTGGGAAGGATCCACACTGGAGAAGTTCATGAAGAACTGTTGCTTGTGGGAGGGACCCCATGTTAAAGCAGGGGAGAGCATGAGGAGTCCTCCCCCTTAGGAGGAAGGGGCAGCGTAGGCAATCTGTAATGAACTGAACAAACCCCCATTCCCTGTTCCACTGCACTGCTCGGGGAAAGGAGGTAGAAAAAATTGGAAGTGAAGATAAGCCCAGGTAGAAGAGAAGGGTTGATGAAAGGGTTTTCATAAGGTTTGGTTTTATTTCTCATTATCTTACTCTGATTTGATTAGTAACAAATTAAACTAATTTCCCAAGTCCTTTTTGCCTGAGGGTAATTGGTGAGTGATCTTTCCCTGTCCTTATCTTGACCTATGAGCCTTTTGTTATGTATTCTCTCCCCTGTCCAGCTGAGTAGAGGAGAGAGAGTGCAGCTTTAGTGGGCATGCAGCATCCAGCCAGGGTCAATCCACCACACTTACACAGAAGACTTAAGCACATGTGGTTTGTCGCGTCATCCATGCTTTACATTTTTTCCCTGTTGTGTACAGCTCTGTATGTGAAATGTTTTAAATAGCAGTTTGTGACTAAGATAGAAATGTGTGTATTTCTCACACACACTTTTCACTAAGCTCATCGTTTAACTGTTTCAGCTTACTTAATTTTTGTACTTTTTCTTTTCCTCACGCAAATTCTCACCTTAACTTACTGGGGGTGGGGCAGTCGAAGTGGATGCTGCTTTCGGGCATGTAGCACAGAGACGTAGTATTCTGCAAAGATGTGAGCATGTGCTTTCTGCTTGTACATAGTCCTATTTGATTAGGATCAAAGTGGCTAGTTAAGTTGCCTTAAGTAAAATGCCTGCTTCTGATTTTGTGCTGTCACCACTTGGCAAGTCCAGCTCATGCAGCATGGCTTTGACTTGAGGAGTTATTCTAAAACCAATAATAACCAAACATTCAGCTGATTGTCTACAGCCAAAAAAAGAAAAATAGAAGTCTTGCTTTTGCGGAATCTCCTGCCCCTTGCTATTGCCTGTGTAATAACGAAGCCTAAATCTTTGCTGTTCATTTAAAACACTAATTGCAGTCATTATTTTAAATGTCATTTGACTTGAGTTTTTGGATTTGCTTTGATGTGAGGTTCTTAAGAATTGTTATTGCATTGACAAAAAATAAATGTAATTGTTAATGACATGGAGATATTTGCAGGGCACTATGAAAAAATTGGCTTGGTGCAAGACTGTCTTGACATGCACCTCCCTATGGAGTTAATATTTATTTGTGATTATAAAGTAATTACTTTATAAAATGTAAACCCCTTGAAATACTGTGCAAGCTACCATTAAATGTGTGAATCTTAATTGATTTGTATATGTATCTTAAAATAATGTGTAGGATTTCTACTTGGAAATTAGCCTGGAGTGCTTTAAGAGATTGTACTTCTGGGATTAGTCATTGACACATTGCAAAAGCTGTGGTGGTTCACTTACTATGCATTCTGCCTACAAAATGTACACTTATTTGTAAAATGGCTCAAATAATGATAAAAAATTGATGTAGTGGCTTGAATATCAGTATGTACTTTTCATTTTGGGGATAATTCAAATTTACGGGTTGGAAAAGGAAGTAGCATTAGTAGTCTGCTACTATCCTAATGCAGATACTATTCTAAACAGGTACTGTGAATAATACACTCCTTAATGCTGTATTTTCTCCTTTTGGTATATCATCATCAGTGGTGAGCATAACCAGATTTTTCTGGAGGCAGCATCCATGGCTGCATGTGTTAGACTATTGCTTTTGTTAATTGCCCACCCTTTGTTGATTAGTATATGAAGGTCAACTCTAGCTCTTTGCCTACTGAAGCTTTTTTAGAGTTATTAATGTCTGGTTCCTGGTTTTAGCTCCTCTTTTGTGAAATCCTAAGAAAGAATTGTTTAAAATGTAGCCAGTTTTGCTGTCACTGTTGCAGTCATTACTACACCGGTGCAGTGTAATAAGGAAGGTGTGTTAGAATGTAGGAAATGCCAGTCAGTTTAAATAAGACTAAGGTTTCCAATTGTCTGCTTTCACCACAAATCCTAAAGCCAAGGTTCTTTTAGGGCATGTTCCATAACCAAACAAATGTAAACCAGGCAAACAGCAGTAAAATCATTCAGTATCTTTATTTGTATAGAGCTAATAATTTCCTCAAGCACACTGTCTTGTGAGTTGCAGATTTCTTTTCTCATAACCTTTTATACCAATCGACAACTTACATCTTAATGCTGAATGAGGTGTTATTTTCATTTCCATCCAGGGAGAATGGTAATAGTGCTAAGGTAGCATTTGTAACTGACATGGGTGAATACACTTTGTGTGACATTCCTGGTACAAACACACTCTGTAGAGAGTATCTATCTTTCCTGAACTGAAAGAAATAAAAAAGAAATTAATGAGAAAAGTTTTTTTTAATTATTGAAGCCTTTATTGCATTCCAAACTTGATACATTAATATACTTTTATTAACTAGTGGTGAGATGCAAGCTTCTTAGGGAAGCTCTTAGGAAGAGGAGCAATTTGCCCCTTAAATAGCATTTAAATATTTATTCAGACAGAAAATACCTTACTTTATCAAAATTCACTTTGCAGTCTGACAGTGTTTACTTAAAACACTTTCCTGGCAGCTGTGTGCATAAAGCAGTAGTAAAAATACACATCACAAATCTTGGTGCATCAAATAGATTGTCTCAATTTATCCTGCAGCACTGTGTGTAAGCAAACGCATTTCAGGATTGTAGCTCTTTGCAATTGTGTCAGTCTTCCCACATTTCCCATTTGGCATCCTATTATTTCACTTGAAGTATAACAGATAGGTCAGTGGCTTGGATTTTACTTGACTCTACTTTAACATCAGAGGCAAAGGAGTTAGCCAAGCCCAGAACAGTGCTTGTTTACTTGCTGTTAACCCCCTTACTGGAAGCCATTGATATTGAAACTAGTATAATATTAATCTGCGCTTTAATTCTGTGAAACCCCATAGCAAGATACTGAAGAGTTTTGGTATAAGGGTGGTTGCTTCACTGTTGTTTGTCCTCAGAGACATGTTTTTTAAAAATCTTGTATTTGCAGCAATTTGGTGGTATTTTGCTGACCTCTGCATGAATTAAAAAACCTGCAAAACTCAAAATTTTACGCAGCATTCTCAAGCCCCATTAGTTTTCTTAATTCATTTGGTATTGGCACAGAATAAAGTGTGATATAAATTTATATTAATTCCTTTTGTTGTGTTATTTACCTCAAATTGTAATGATGCTTTTTCTGCTCCACCTATAGCTTCCTGCAGATTTCACAAAGCTGCACCTTACTGACAGTCTCCACCCACAGGTGACCCACGTTTCATCTAGTCACTCAGGATGTAGCATCACTAGTGATTCAGGAAGCAGCAGCCTTTCTGATATCTACCAGGTAAGACTGGAATGGATATTGATGTGAAGTGCAAATGCCAACAGTTTTGACGTTTATAGCCAAACCCTGTGCTATTGTCTATTCTCAGTTTTTGTCTGAAGAACCACTCAAGAGACTTAAAAAGATCTAATTTTTATCTGAATCGTAATAATTTCAGGATTTTATTATCCATGGGTCCTGAGGGAACTGGTGGATAAAGTTCCTAAGTCACTATCCATCATATTTGAGAAGTCTTGGCAGTCTGGTCAGGTCCTGGCTTTAAACTGAAAGAGGGAAGATTTAGATTAGATATTAGGAAGAAATCCTTTATTATGAGGGTGGTGAGACAGTAGAACAGGTTGCCCAGAGAAGTTGTGTCTGCCCCATCTCTGGGAGTGTTCAAGGCCAGGTTGGATGGGGTTTTGAGCAACCTGGTCTAGTGGAAGGTGTCCCTGACCATGGCAGGGGGGTTGCAACTACATGACCTTTAAGGTCCTTTTCAACCCAAACCACTCTATGATTCTAGGTTTGAAAACTTGACAAGTAATCTGCAGCACAATGACATGGTTTGTGTTGCCATAGTTTGTCAGGATATGAGTTGACAGTGTAGAGAGATAGCATTTTGCAACCTATCAAGACTGTGCTTGATGATTTTTATTTTTTTTTTTGTAATTTGTGATATTTGGATGAGGAAATCTTCCTGAATATTAGCATAAACAGCCAGTGTGGCCTCTCCAGCAGATGTCTGTGGTGGGACCTAGGAGGCGAAGTGGTTCAGTTCCTGACTCTAGCACTTCAATTTGTCTTTCTCTGTCTGATTTGCCATACATATAACAGCAGCTGTGGTGTTTACAGGTCAGAATTTCAAAACTATAGGTTTGGGACCTTGTCATGTCAGGGACTTTTCTTCCTGATCCTGTATTTTACAGTTCTTAGATGTGTTGGCTTCAAAATAGAGAACCTCTTCAGAGCCAAGGAGAAAGCAATACACAGTGAGCAGCTTGTGCTGATCTGACTTTTGAGGGGCATATTCCAGTTTCCCCACCACATAGAGGTCTGGTGCCAGCCCTCAGTAGTGATTTCTCCCCTGGCTGTTCTGGGAAAGATGGGGACATTGAACTGGTGACACTTAGGTTAAATGGTTTTTCTGAGGGGGCTTCTTGTTGTTAAAGTTCTGTGCTCTTCATTTGGAGCAGCTTGAGTTTGGAGGTTTACCGTGAAACTGATCCAGAGGGTGTCCCTGGAGCACTTGGAGGTATGTGTGCTTCCTCTAAATATAAACTGGAAAAAAAATCAAAATGAAATAAAATGAGGAAGTCTCCATCTTGCACTTAATGTACACAGTTTTTGCCATGTCAGAGGAGCATTTGCCCTGATAGGAAATAAAGCAATCTGTTATTCTGAAAAAAAAGGAATCAAATCTAATTAAAATGTTGTTCTATCAAAATGCTAATAAAAAATTAACAAGACCGCTCCTACATGAAGTACTGTTTACTAAAAGAGGAGTAATGTTTGTTTGGGGTACTTAAAAAAATGCAAATTTAATGGCAAATAGCCATTTTAACAATGGGGAAAGCATTTATATGAATACGTACAAGTTCAGTTGTAAGCATATTTGTAGCATGCAGCTTGCTTCAGGGAATAAGCTTGTAGGCTTTTCTGTGGAAGAAAAGAGGCTATAAAAAAGCCCCAGTTCAATTTAGACAGTAATTGCAGTAATGCAAAGGTTTATTTTTGTGAAAAATGTCAAAGTAATTGAATACTTTAGACATAGCGTATGCCAGTCAAGTATGTTTGTCAGAATTTGTTCTAAAGAGGGGACGATTACTTTGAAGCTGGAGTCAGGTTTATACTGTGAGGGTGAAGAAGATGTAAAATCAGCTTTGTTCTTCAAGTGTTACAGATTTTCATACCTTTCATTCCAAAGACCTTAACATAAAAATAACAGGTATCTCTAGAGACACAGTTGTAGGTGGCATATAGTTATAGTTATACAGCTACTCGCTAGATAAGTTGAAAATAGTTTTTTTGCAAAGATTTTCAGCAAAACTTTCATAACTGTGGAAAAAGATCACTAAATTTCTGGGAAAGTAAAACTAAACAGTTGTACAGTTCTGTACATTTGTACCGAAACTTCAGAGAAATACGTTCAACCTGGTATATGAATTTAATTTAAAAATATTCCATTCCTGTCAATCTTAAGTATTATCTGGGTTCTGCAATTTATCTACAATTAATACCTCATTTAAAGACCTCTTGAAGATGTATTGACAGCTGTGTAATTGTACAATGTCAAAATAATTGTTAAATAGCCAATGCCCATATCAACATCAGGAAATATGAGAATGTATTGTGGAATGTAGCCCCATGTTTTTGTGTTAGTACACATATTTAAAGAAAATTAATTGACAAGTGCATGTGTGGAAACTGATAAGGTTCTTAAATTATTGAATTTAACCAAATAGTACCAAGTGTTGTTTGACGTAATGATTTCTGTTACTGTGGTAAATCATTAATTTCTGACTTCAGTTTCAGTCATTGGGGGATGTAATGTAACAACATTAAGTTAGGTTAAAGTAGTGCCAAAAAAGCCAGCAACAAAATACAGTGGCTGCAGTTTGAATTCAAGTCAAGGATTAAATAAACAGAAAGACTTTTTGAAACCAAGAGATTGATTCAGTCATTCTCTCTCAGTTGTTTGCCTTTTAATTCTCTCGCACATGTTCATTGAGAAACAGTAAGCTATAACCCAGTCATCTACAAGTCATTTTTTTTTACTTCAAATTTAGTAAAACTTAGGCAAAGCTCATTGTCAGTTTTTCCTCTGATTCTTATGATCTGTATATAATAGTATTTTTCTGTTCAGTACAGTGGACTTCTGTTCATTATGGCTAAGTAGGCAACAAGGATTTAGAAAGATTGCCATCTTATCTTGCAGTTGATAAATAAAATATATTTTTTTTAAGTTATACTATTAATTAGATCTTTACTGGTGAAATCTGAGGTAATGTCACGTTTTGCAGCCTAGTAAGTTTTAATTCTGTAGCCTTAAAAACAGCTGTTTGCAGTGAAACTGTGTTCATGGCCTTTTAAGATTTTTTTGAATAAATCATGAAGCTGAATCTTCAGATGCTTTCAGCATTGAGCTGAGAATATTTCCTTTAAATATTAATGCTGTAACTATATTTGTTTATCAAATGTTGCACATGAAAGAACTCCTTTTAGGATAGGAACAATTTAGCAAAATAAGCCTTGATGTTTACCCCACCCAAGTTTCAAAAATATTTCAGGTGCCAATTAGTAAGGTCCTTAAGTGTTGTTACTTTTATTTTAGGAAATAAGTTGACAAAGTGACTAACTCTGTAATGTAACTGTAGAGGAAGGGGATGCTGAATGTTAATAGATTGTGTGCTGGCTTGTTTTGCCAAGAACAATACTTTGCTTTTGTCTTGTGTTGACTTG
The DNA here is from genome assembly GCF_028554395.1 of Pezoporus wallicus. Classification (NCBI taxonomy): domain Eukaryota; kingdom Metazoa; phylum Chordata; class Aves; order Psittaciformes; family Psittacidae; genus Pezoporus; species Pezoporus wallicus. Next base: position 3,958,153 of record NW_026640488.1, read on the forward strand.
GCAGAGCAAATCATTCCTCATGTATGACTGCTTGCTCTTGCTTCTCACGCTTAATTAATGCTTCCTATATGGAAGCATATACCTGTTCCTATATGCTCCTAAATGCTTCCTATACCTGTCCTATATATTACCAGATGATGATCCCAGTTTGAGAGCAAGGAGATTTAAGCCTGTGAATGTGTGTTATTCCCCTTCCTTGTTTTGGGAAGGTGGTGTTGTGTTGGCTCAGCTCTTTCCTTTGCCAGCCTTTCTTTGCTTTATCCTGTCCTCAGCCTGATGGCTTCCTGCCAGCCCTACTTGCCCTCTGGTGTCTGCCCAGATACTCCTGGTGGTGCAGGAAACTGGGAACATCCTTTCTGAGCCCCTCCCAGGATGTGTGTATTGCTTGGAAATTTTCAGTATGTCAGCTTTGTTTTCTCACGGGTCTGATAGGGTCCACCATCCAGAAAGCCTTCCTGAGGGAGCCCAGACTTTTATCTCTCAAACCAGGGCGTCTATGCAGCCTGCCCCTAAGTCACTGTATGCAAAATAAAGAGATTATTTTTTATTACCTTAGGATTAAGTCATCCTTTTTGACTGTAGCAGCCTCTGCAGTGCAGGGCTCTTGGTAACACAGGACCATCTGAAATGTCTCAGGTAAACTGTGTCCTACTGAACTCCTTCCACAGTTTTGGCCAAGTCCTGTGCTGTACCTTAATACTGCTGGTGAGTTCAGGTCCTCTAATCTGTTCTGTAGTTTATGTAGCCTATGAGTAACTTCCAGAGTCCTTGTTCTGTATGTTTGTGGTGTCAGCAAACATCGCTCTGCTTAGTGAAAGCAGCAGTTAGTTGGTGATAGGGGAGGATGCTGTTCCTGGTGTGCATTGTCTGGATTTGTTACATCTTTCCATCTCTAGGGAGGAAAACTGCTCAGGCTGACTCCTGTGAGATGTGGGTTGCCGTGTTGTAAATTTTGTTGTAGATTAGGAAAGAACAAATATGAGGAGAGAGTGCAGTAAAGATCTTAGACTAAAGGAGTTGTTTTAAGATATTTCATGGCCATTTGCACTCATATCAGCAGAGTATGAAAAATTATTTTACTACCTTAGATTTATTATTTGTATATATAATAACTATAATGGATTGTAGTATAAATATTTAATAAATAAATACATAATTACATGGATTGAATTTCATGGTAATTTACTGATACTGTAAATTTTATCCAGTGGGTTGAAAGCTAATATAAAACAAACCCCCAGACATTATTTCAGCCTGTGAAGACACTGGGTCTGATGTTTCTGTATGACAGGAGGAAATATTTCAAGCTAATAAATCAGTCATGGAGCCAAAGGCTAACTAAGAACTTACAGAAGGCTCCTTTACATCCTTGCCTAGTTATTTCACTGTATTTTCTTGATTAGCTGTCTTCACTCAAATCTAGAAGTGATTTTGGACTTAGAGATCCTTAGCAGTTGGAGCATCCATTTTTATATTAGTACAATATTAGCCTTTATAGACACTGCTTAAAATTGGGCAGGTTCTCCTTAGGTACCAAATGTGAAATAACTCTTCACCTCAGGCTTGGAAATGTCTGTCTTAGTCTCCTGACTTTCTTGTTAGTGATGTGACAAATAAAAAATTAGGCTGCCACTATTACGTGGTTCCTTTGAAGCTTCAGCAAATTTCTCTTGCCATCTCTCCAACTGTGAAGAAAATTTTTATCGCAGCTGGTATTCAGACTCTGGAGAGACGTTGTTTTGTACTTCAAGCTGCATCCAGCGTTTTTCTTACATGCAGTCTCTTTAGGTTTATTTAAGTGAAGCTAATTTCTCTTATTACTCAAGAAACAAAGACAACACGCACCTATGAAAGCACTGATTTCTGAGGTTTATTTAATCCTTAATTACATGCCCTGAGAAGCTCTGAGCCTCATGATTGATTGTTGTACAAATTCTGTTGGGTATTCATCTTGTGTTCTGGATTTTCCACTCTGAGGTTTAGAAGGAATCCCCTATGCTCAAAGGAGCTAATTGAGGTTTTCCTTTTAGTGTTACACAAATGCATGGCTATTGCTTTATAACTAAGGGTTCCTTTGTGGACATGCTTGATTTTTCCAACATGAAGAAGTACAAAAGTACTCAAACTGGATGGGTTATGAAGTTTAACATGTCAGCAAGATGACCTTGAATACTTACTGTCATACTTGATGCTACTAATCCTAAAGAAGCTTTTTGCAATGGTTATGTAGATAAATTGGTGTGTGCTTTTACCATAAAGACAGATCCAATTATTCTTAATAATGTAACAAAGCTGATGCAAAACCTTTTGCATGTGTTATCAAAAGGAGTCCTTGTGGGATGAACTGTTGGATTCTTCACTGCTATAAATGCATACTAAGTGGAAAAGCTATATTTGTGTTTCTTTGCTAACTTTTGCATAATCATAACATTTTGAGAAAGCTCCTTGAATTTACTTTTTCCCCCAAAAAGATAAGGTGTATTTTTAAAGGTGTCCTACATTATAACTTTTCTTATCACTCTGTGGATTGTTGCATTGAAGTCTGAGTTCCTATGTTGCAGCGGTTTGTATTTTTTGATATGTAAGTTAGAAGTAGTTGCTTTATCATTCAGGTTTCTACTAATAACTTCAGTTGTTGAAAAGATCTAATTAGCTCTATAAAAAGTGTTCATCTTCAGGAAATGATTGTAGCCTTTAGTAGTATTTTTATTTTCTGAATACAAAGTTGAATTTAATTCAAGTTTAAGAATTGTTTTTAAAATAGCATCAACTTTTCTGGATAATAGAGCTTCAACTTCTGTCCCATTTTATGATTTAAAGAAAGCCAAATAACTTCTAATAAGCAGATTTTGTACAGTATGTGGAATTTTCTTATGCATAATAGCATTTTATGACTAAATTTAGTTCTGCATTCATTTTACTAATGTGCTTTTGAGAGAGCTTGATCTGGGAAGGTTTGCAATATTGACTGTGAATTAGTCAGTCCCACTTCATTGGAATTGTCGCTGTTGGAGACTTCTGATTCTGACAGATTGGTGTCATAAGCTGTGTGTCTACTGTCTTATAGTCACCAAATTTTCCACCAGTCACTTTTGATGAAGGCTATTTTGAAAGAGTAGTTACAGCAGCTCTTTCAAATGCATCATAGGGAGCATGCATGTTAAACACAATAAGACTGGTAATGAAAATACTGCTGTCAGTGCTATCACTTTTGTGATTTGTTTGTATGTCACTAACATCTTTCTTTATCCTGCTTAGGAAGCACCTAGCATTTTTTTCTTAAAAAGACAAAACAAAAAATCCCAAGCAACACCAATAAAAGACCAAGCAACACAAAGTGAGAATGATTTGAATACTGTGAAGGTGCTTTCTGTATTGACAAGACCCTGTTACAAAGCTTGTGTTGTGCTGTAGGACGGAAGGATCTAAGGATGACACTAGCTGCCCTGATCCATCTCCAGCCATATGGTACTATTCATAAGGTGGCTGTATATGATGGCATTAAAGTAACAGATGTCAGCCACATCTAGTGAGGCGGCATAGGGAAGATGATTCTATGAAAATACCAAAGTAATTTGTCTTATCTTCTCTGTGTTTGGAGGTTGACTTAGTTTTGTGCGAATGTTTGTTTTTTTTTTTTCTGCCAGTGTGAGAGACAGACCAATAAAACAGGCTTTAGTAGCTGTGTTTGCCCCATGTAGCATTTTAAAAGTAGAATACATTGTGTGTTTCCAGAGTCTCAGAAACAAACCATCCCTATAAGGCACGTGAAACTTGATTTCTCAAGCCATGGCTTAAATCTTGCTCATTAGAAACCTACATTTCCTTAAAAATGGTTGTAGCTGAGTCTTGGCAGCTGCTGTGGTATTAAATCAGGTTCCAAGAAAAATTATCAGCCGTGACAGACACATGTTTGTGGGATTTATTAAGTGTTTGGCCTTAAAACTGAATTACTAAAATGTATTTACCTATAGGTGCAATGTTAATGATCTCAGGCTATATATGGACCAGGTTTTCCTTTCTTTTAATACAGTTTAAAGGAGGTTAAGTTTGGCAGATATTCTCTGTAGTCCATTTGTGGTGCTTAAGCAGTTACTTCATATTTTTTCTGTATCTGTAAATTTTTATACAATTTATCAGGAAATGAAAGCCATATTTAACATGCATACAAAAGAAAAATACAGTCACAGGTTACTGGGAGATAACAAAATTCCTGTAGTATTTTGATGCTGTACTTATTTCCCAAAACTGTTTGCTTAAAACTACATTGCATTTCTAAGTGTCTGAAAATAAAAAGTTGGGGCAGGAACAGAAACTGTTTTAAATGAACAGTTGATTTAAAAAAAAATTACATTTAGCTAATATTCCAAGAAATTGTTCCTTGAAATGTAACTGCCTTCAGTTCTCCCAAGACCTACTGATTAAACAATGTCTGTTGAATCCTATTTATGTGTGGCTGATTGATTGAAACAAATGTTAGAAGTACTGTTTAAACAATGGTTTTGAGTTGATTAATTATTAGGTGTTTTTTAAAACATATGCAAAAAAGAAAGCAATATAAAAAAAGCATGAATTTGAGTGATGTGTTAGGTGATAGAATTCATTTTTATAAACTTAACTAGAAAACTGTAGCAGTGGAGAACACATTGGAATGTTTTCATTGTTTTTTTATTGTTTATACGTTAATTTAGGCTACAGAAAGTGAGGCTGGTGATATGGATCTCAGTGGGTTGCCAGAGACAGCAGTGGATTCTGAGGATGATGATGATGAAGAAGACATTGAAAGGGCATCGGATCCTTTGATGAGTAGAGATATTGTTAGAGACTGCTTGGAGAAAGACCCAATTGACAGGACAGATGATGACATTGGTAAGTATTGCAATGTAGTAAAATACTGTCAAACTTGTTCTCCAGCAAAAAAAAAAATCAAAACCTGAAAACTTTCTGAGCTTGAGGTTTTATTTTAATCATTGGCTTTTGTAGTCAGTAAGTTTAGTGTTTATTCTGTAAGGTGATTCATAAATGCGATAAATTCAGCCAGTGGACTGAATACAGCCAAAGAGGAGGAAAACGCACAGAATTAGGTGGTAGAAAGGTCTTCTTTCTTCGAGATATTCAGAAGCTGTCTGGACACAGTCCTGGGCATACGATTGGCTGTAGGTGGCCCTGCCTGAGCAGGTGGGTTTGACCAGATGACCTCCAGAGGTTCCTTCCAACCTCAACCATTCCGTGATTTTGCATAAACAAAGACTTAGGAAAAAAATACTTTCAGATCAAACTGAATGCAAAACTGCCTGCCATTTAGGGCATATAATCCATCAGCAGGACTACCAAGAAAAATTGAGTTCTGTAGTTTTGGACCACATTAAAAAATGAAAATAAGGGAGAAGTTCACTGCTGAGTACAAGTGCAACCCCAGTGCACACAGAAGACAGGGCAGCAGTAGTCACCTTTAAGACAGTAATACTGTCTGGTTCATCGAAAGGGAATTTTGTGAATCTGCTGGATGATGGGTGCAATTTACTGTTAAGTCAAGCCTAGGAAGGAGGGGATGGCTTTACCAAGGAACTTGCTGTTTTGTGAAATTTTCCTTCTTAATGTCTGTGTTTTATTTAGGCCTGTCGTAGTCTTAAGGGAGTTATTGCTGTGGCTGGAGTATTACAAATATCATTGGTTGTATTCAGAGCTCTCAGTTGCATTACAGTTCTTCCATTATGCTGACTTTTACTTTTCAGAGCTTCTATTGATGATATGACCAGCCAGTCTGTGTCTACAGAATACCCAGTAATTACAACAGGCCACTGTATATGATTTATTAGTATACAGAAACGATTGTGCAGCATTTTAGCTTAAGTAGCCTCAGGCATCTTGCTGAAGAACTGTCTTTACTGCTCTTTGTTGTTTTGACATGCATGACTCAGTGGGCTTTTTCTCCTTCAGAACAACTACTGGAATTCATGCATCAATTGCCTGCTTTTGCCAACATGACAATGTCAGTGAGGAGAGAGCTCTGTGCTGTAATGGTGTTTGCAGTCGTGGAGAGAGCAGGAACTATTGTACTAAACGATGGGGAAGAGGTCAGTAGAAGTGGCTTTTGACTCTCCTATTATACCAGACATCCCAGATTCCACAAGGTTAAGGTCCCCTTTCGTTGCCAAAAAAAAAAAAAAAAAAAAAAAGTAACATTGAGCAGGTAAATTAAATCTGGTTTTATTCTGGATTATTTTGAAAGCTTTTGTTTAAGCACTCACACAACATTTCTTATACAGTAAGAGCATGAGAAAATATTCCTTATAATGTAAAAAATGCTTCCTGCCTAATGGAGCTGATTTTGGGAGTTTATTATTTCATTGTTCAAGTGGTGTTTTAAAACTTTTCTTGTTTTACAGTCTTACATAAACTCTTAAAGGTAAACTTAAGATCCCAATTTTCGTAAACTGGAAATAGCTGCACATTTTAGGCAAACTAGCTTATAAATGTTTTTAATAGGTACTAAAAAGTAACTTTTCCTTTGGAAAAATCGTGAGGGTAGTATCTATATACTGCAGTACTACAATGTTAAATGGTTCAGTTTTCATGTATCCTGTGACATTTAATTTGTAGCTGGATTCCTGGTCAGTCATTTTGAATGGCTCTGTGGAGGTGACATACCCTGATGGAAGAACAGAGATACTCTGCATGGGGAACAGTTTTGGTGTTTCCCCTACCATGGAAAAGGAATATATGAAAGGAGTGATGAGAACCAAAGTGGATGACTGCCAGGTAGAGTGTCGTGCTGTAATATGTGCAAAATCACAAATATATAGGCATAATGCAATTTGATATCCAGATGCAGTTTTATTTTAAACTGCATATATGTAAAATCTCTGGTATGTAACCCTGAACAATAGCTGGAAGTATGGCACCTGAATACCCAGTCTGGGAAATTGAATTCTCTTTATCTGGACAAGGATCATTTTGGTTGAAGAGGTTTGTCAACATGCTTTCTCCAGAACTTGAGGCCCAGAAGCCTGGTGCATACATACATATTCAGTCAGAAGAAACACTGTTATTTCCTTTCAGTTAAATATCTAAGTTCATATAAAAAGACAGTTCACTGTTGCCCAAAAAAGGAGACAAAGGTTTAAAATTTTAATAAGTTATAGAAGTCAATGCATAGTTTGTACAGTATTTTCTTTTTCTACATTCTAGTGGGTGCTTTTAATTATATCTGCACAGTGCAGGTGCCAAGAATATTCATTTATTTTTGCACTTTTTCTTGGCTGAACAGATGATCATAGAAAATATTTTTCCTGCTATATGCTTTAATCCAGAAATAATTTGTTTCTGTGTGCCTGCACTTATGTAGTTAAGTGTTAGTTTTCTTAATGACTGACTTTACATGAAAAATGGAAATAATTTACAATAGCAATAAATGCAATAAATAAAATATAGGTTTTCCCTTCAATCTCTTTAACCCTTCTAAATACCACATGAAAGCTTGCATGGAGAAAAAAAATACCAGCTAGGATACTGAGCTTCATCTCCAGCAGAGGGGAGGTCAAAGCTGCCAAACAAAAATGGCTGATAATGCTAAATCATTCTGCTCTGATGAATCTTGGTCTCTTCTAACTGGAAGATTGTAGTGGAAGTACTGTGATTGTGTATTTATCTGCTTACTACAGCTGAACTGCTGTAACAACAAATTTGGCTCACTGAAAGTACTTTATCTTGTCTATTAATAGAGTACTTGCATCTTAAGTCTAAATGCTTTTTGGAAGATTTTACATTTTAATACTGGTGCGCGATGATTCTTTCCAGTTTGTTTGTATAGCCCAGCAAGATTATTGTCGCATCCTCAATCAAGTGGAGAAGAATATGCAGAAGGTAGAAGAGGAAGGGGAGATTGTGATGGTGAAGGAGCACAGGGAGCTTGATCGCACTGGAACAAGAAAAGGTCACATTGTCATCAAGGTAAAAGCAAAGGAGAGAGTGTCTTGCAAAGTCTGTGTTCTAGAAGCTTAACTTGGCAAGTTAGGTTCAGGATTTGGTCATATATATTGTAAGATATATATTTAAAAATAGTTAATATTTCTAGTTTTCTCTTTAGAATTATGCACACTGATAACTACATGATTTCTATAGAAATTAATTACATAAATTTTTTACATTTCTTATCAGAATGGTTAGGCTGTTACATTTGCTTATCTCATAGGTCAGCGTATGCCAGTATTCTTTCTAGTGTAATACCTCTTCAGTATAAGAAACCAAATTTGCATTTGTTGAAAATCTGCTTTAATAACTAAGATTTTTTTTTTTTTTTTTTTTTTTTTTTAACTAGGGAACAGCTGAAAGGTTAACAATGCATTTGGTGGAAGAGCACTCTGTGGTAGACCCAACATTTATAGAAGACTTCCTGTTGACATATCGGACCTTTCTTTCCAGCCCAATGGAAGTGGGCAAAAAGTTGTTGGAGTGGTTCAATGACCCCAGCCTCAGGGATAAGGTTGAAATCCCCTGAATTACATACTTGTTACCATTTGCATTGAAATATAGGCTATTTGTATCCCTTTTTGTGTCTTCAAATTTGAGCATCTAACTTAAGTTCTGTGTTTTCCGTATATAATACCACATGATGCAATTTGGCAAATACTTTGTGACCTTTTATAAAAAGAGACAAGAAAATATAGTTAATGTATTGTTAAGAATGTGTTGAGCTTTATAGAGCATTAAAAAAACCCAAACACAACCCAGATACAACAAAGCAATCTTCCCTAAGCAGAACTGCCATGATGGAAGAATAAGGCCTTGTATACCCAGTTTTGGCACACTGTCTGTTGAGGCTGTGCTGGGCTTCAGTTTTGCACTGCAAATTTTTTATTTTCACTCATATGCAACTTTCTCACATGTAAAAAAAAACCCTAGTAAAAATTTCAATTTCCAGATACTTTTTTAAAATTTGAAACAAATGGAAATATGTCAATAAGTTTAAAAAAAATCAACTTTTATTTAAATCTGAGTATTTATTCTAGAAATGCTGGTATATCTGCTGCGCCTTGGAGGAAGGCTTTTACATTTGGCAGAGAGGATGGGCTTTGCAGCTAATATTGTTTAGCACGGTACTCAGAGCTGTAATATTGTAGTTCATCTTTAACTTATTTTTCTTGCCCTCCAATGGATAATCTCCCCAGCCTCTGTAAAACCATGTGCCATCACAGTTGCTGGCATCAGGTCTGAAAACCTGCAACAAAGAGCGACTCTTTGTTCTCCCATCTCAATAACCAACCCTTTCTGTCATCCACTAGCACTGACAGAAAGGCAAGAGTTGGAGAACAGCTTGGGACAAGTGCAGATAAGCAAGTGGGGAGCAAAGAATCTGGAAAATTTTTGCTCCTTTATGTTAGGGGCTGATAGGCAGTGAGGAGAGGGAAAGGGTAAAACTACTGAGAATGATCAGTAATCAGACTGGGACATTTGAGACCCACCCTTACTGATTGTTTTGCCCAGCAGCAGGGTATTTTACAGCTTTAATCCTCTTCTAATGCTGTTCCTGGTTGTGACATAGTAGCATTCTTCTGTAAATCACCATTCAAGCCTTTCCAGTGCAGTGTTGTTTGTGTGTACCTCAGTGAATTCCAACTTTGAAAGCAGCATTGATACTGAAGCCATCTCTGTAGTGATTTAAAATATATTACATAGTACAGCTTATAACTTCCCAGCCAATTTTAGATATGAGCCTAAATTTAGCCAGTCAGTGCCTGGATTTTCCAGGGTCATCCACATGAATGAAAAACGCCACAGATGTTTAACAGAAAGGAAGTTCATCTTCAATTTCAGAGGTGGAAAAATCTCAAATATGTCAGAAATGCTACCCCTAGCCTACATCCTTGTGGCTGGGAACTGCAGCGTGTAGTGCTGTGCAGCTGCTCCTGTTAGAGATCTGAACTCTGGGAGTGCTTGATTAATTTGGTCAATAAATTTGATATTTCATCTGAATTCACTTGCTTTTCTGGGGTAAAAGGCAAACTACTTGGAAACTGTATATGAGGGCGTATATGAGGGTGGCAGGGTTTGGTTTTGGATGCCTATTGTCAGACCTTTAGAATAAGAGGCTGCAGAGGTTTAGATTTTGTGCAGATGAAAAGAACAGAGAGGGGTTAGCTTTAGCTGATTAAAATTTGCATGAGATCTTGTTCTTAAGCTCTTTTTTAAAATGTTTAGAGGTTTTCCCCTGCTAATTTGCTTTCCCAGCATAACAGAAGAAATGCAGCTGTATTTTTAGAGATAACTTTGAGTGGCACAACTGCTTTGGATTCATTTTAAGAATAGTGTGAATCAGTATTAATTCAAGATATAAAAATCTGTATTTTGTCAGGACAAGTGCTGCTGATATTCCAGGTCAAATTTCATATAAAGCTATAATTTAATGGTGCAAGCATGTAGTTTTTAAAAATACACCTCTCATTTTGTGGCTTTACCTTCAATTGATAGTATTCTTTTAGGGTGTTTTCCTAACAAACTGTAAAATACCAGCTAAGATCCTTCTGAACTTGGTAATCATAGTTGCTTGGGAGGTAGTAAGGGTGGAGAGAAGGGAAGAGTAGTGAACTGAAAGATTGACTGTAAGGAAAATAATTGCATTTATTCGTTGTTAAAACTTCTTTTCTGCTTCTCACCATAGCTTCTTTTTCCTGTTTCTAAACATACAATAGCTCTTTTACAAAGATAACTGCTTAATAAGGTTAACAGTGGCTTATCTAAAGATTTGTGAGATTCAGAAGCCAATATAAAGCAGCATCAGAAGCTTTATGATCACGTGCTTGAAGAATTAAGCAGATTTGGAAATATACATGAACAGGAAATTGTTGTAATAAGTCAGAAATTGATCAAACTTGTGGCCTTGTACCTGTGTGTCCTGTTCCGTAATCAGATTTGATACAGCTAGTGTTAATTTTCTAACTCACAGTATTCTTTATGAAGTACAATATTCAATTGCTTATAGAAGTGAAAGCAACTTTAATTCATTCTGCCCTCCATTGCATATTAGTAAAGTTAAGTTGGGGTGGGAGGAGGGTGTGTGTATACATAAAAAATATTTAGGATTCCAATGGAAATTTACAGGGACTTTAAGGAGCAGTATAAAAAAATCTTGACACTAGTGCTGTTCTGGTTATTCCTAGAGAATATTTATATTCTTGATTAATTTCCAGGTTACACGGGTAGTATTGTTGTGGGTGAACAATCACTTCAATGATTTTGAAGGAGATCCTGCTATGACTCGATTTCTGGAAGAATTTGAGAACAATTTGGAGAGGGAGGTAAGTGAGGGTTTTTTTTCCTGACAGTGTGGAATGGCAAGAGTGGACACGCTGTTGTTATATATAACTCAATTTGCTTTTCTCTTGTAGAAAATGGGTGGACATTTGAGGCTGTTAAACATTGCTTGTGCTGCTAAAGCTAAGAGAAGATTGATAACCTTAACAAAGCCATCTCGAGAAGCCCCTTTGCCTTTTATCTTGCTGGGAGGGTCGGAAAAGGGATTTGGAATCTTTGTTGACAGTGTAGATTTTGGCAGCAAAGCTACAGAAGCAGGCTTGAAACGTGGAGACCAGGTATGTAGTATTTTCAAATGTCTTCCGTCCCACCCCCCCTTCTCTTCACTCAATAAAAGTAACATTACCTCTGTATTTTTAGATACTGGAAGTGAATGGTCAAAACTTTGAAAACATTCAGCTGTCGAAAGCCATGGAAATCCTTAGAAATAACACTCATCTGTCTATCACTGTGAAAACCAATTTATTTGGTAAGTTTGTGAGCACTTTTTATTCTAATTTCTGTTCTAATTTAGATGGAGTCTTAAATTATTATTTTTAACAGTTTAAAATAGTTTTGTTTGAGACACATCTGTACTGGGGAGAACAGAAAAAAAGCAGCTTGCAGGTCCTTAATTCATAATTGAAGAGGAAAAAAATTATAAATAGGGTCTGAGAAGAAGTGACCTAACTCTCACAAGTGCATGTTTCTGGATTAAGAGAAACTATTGTGACCATTTAGCTCAAATTTATAAAACATGCTTATGGATGGAACAGTCCTTTCCCAAGAAAGAAGCCTCTTGGAATTTCAGCTTATCAGTGATCTCAATCTGTCTGCTGAATTTGCTCATAGTTTTTCAGTCTATGCCACAAGATTAATAAAAACTTTCTTGTTAGCTAGGTGAAAACAATCTTGCTACCCTCTGACTTTATTCGCTTCACTTCTCCCTCTAACAAGTACTAAAGCAGTCATGAAGGAACCTTTAAGGAGGTCAGGACCTCAGCATCATAAATAAGTAATAGTTTGTGGGTTTTCTTCGCTTTTTACCACAGAATACTTGAGTTTATTTGTATAATTTAGTGATTTGTTCTCCAAATATCTTTTTCAGGATAAGGTTCTTCATTGCAAGTAAGTAGGGCAGAACATTACCACAGGATGTCACTTCACTAACTGATGATTAAATATGCTTAGGCTATTTCTGAAAGTCATTTGTCAAAGTTTTTTCCTGGGATTTTTTTTTTTTTCTTTGCATTAAAGATTCTAATATTTCAATTGTCTTCAATGATTAAGGCATATCTTCATATATCTGTATACACTTGTTTAGCCATGCTTGTTTCTCTATGTGTAAGTTCTGTGTTAGCATCCTTCACACACTAGATTTTTGAATCTTATGCTGCTTTTGTTGCTTTAGTATATTTAAGATTGTCGTGGTTTAAACCCAGTCAGGTAACTTGTTCACTCCCCCCACATCTTGCCCTCCCCCTACTCCCGGAGGGACGGAGAGGAGAATCGAAAGAATGCAGCTCCCATGGGTTGAGATAAGAACAGTTTTAGTAACTAAGGTATCGCACAAATCACTACTGCTACCACCAGTAATAACAATGATAAAGGAAATAACAACGGAAGAGAATACAACACCTCAGCACCAGCCAACCGATAACTTGCACCCCCAGCCTGACCAAGCACCAACCCATACCTCCTCCAACCCTGCATACTCCCACCCCTTCCGGCTAACTCCCAGTTACATCCTGGGCATGACGTGCTGTGGTATGGAATACCTCTTTGGCTAGCTTGGGTCAGGTGTCCTGTCTCTGCTTCCTCCTGGCTTCCCTTCCTCCCTGGCAGAGCATGAGGCTCACAAAGTCCCTGGCCAAACCAAAACATCATTGTTATCAGCTCTGTTCCCCGGCTGAAAGTCAAAACACTGCACTGCACCAGCTACCAAGGAGGAGAAAAATGACTGCTACTGATGAACCCAGGACAAAGATATTAAGACAAATGACAATTTCTTCAAAAGTTGTTTTTTTTTTCTAAGTTTTTAACCTTGTTCTACTGCAAATACTGAAATCACAACACAATAGAGTATTAAAACAGATAACTTTCAGTGTTTAAAGTATTCCTTAATCCTAAACAGAGTTTCGTTTTCTTTTAACAGGAGTCTGTGTCTGATTTGTCTCTCCAGCCTATTTGACAGTAGTTATTGGCTCAGATTACTCTCCTCCACTTTTATTTGTGTGTCATATTTGAAGCTTTTGAATTCTCATGGTTATTTGTTGTTCACCTTTAGAGATAAGGGAATATTAAGAACAAAATTAATAAACACATCATAGTAAAACCTAGCCCATAATACTCATCCTTAGCTGATTGCACTTGTTCCTCACTTCTGCAATTCCATGGGTTTAATTATCAGTTTTCATTTATTATTACAAATCATCAGATGATTTTTCCATTGATATATGGAGACTCGATCTCCAGCTGAGTGTTGTGTGATTTATTTAAATATATCAGCGCTTCTCTGAAGCTAAAAGTTTCAGTAGAAAAAATACTTCACAAATTCCTCAGGTATTCTGCTTCAGAGATGCCTTTTTGGTAGGAAGCTGAGGGGAGCCTGAGAGGGATTTTTGCCTATCTGGCAAATGGACACAACAGCCCTATCAAATGTGCAGAGTGTCTCAGTAGTCTCATACTTTCTCATATTTTCCTTATGACTATTGAAGTTTCCCCTCTGATTTCTGATATTTTTTTTTCTTTTGGTCCTTAATAACTTACTTTGTTGCTAGTTAGCTGTTTAAGGCTGCCTTAAACAGATAATTCCCTATCTCATTTTGATCTAGTGTGCTCTTTTTACATGTGCTACTATTCTGTAGAAGACAACATCCTTAGCTTGAAAAGTCAGTCCTTCTGTTGGCACCATCCATGCAACCATGTGGTCATCTCGTATATTTCTATTCTGGGCTGGGCTGATTTATTGATATACTGATTCATACTACAGAAAATGAATGTCCTTTTAAAAATCTAAATGTTTTTTAAAGTCTTGCATCAAAATTAATTTAATGCTTGAATTGACAGAATATCCTAATTGATTTTTTTTTTGTAATGTTTAATATTGAACTGGTCTGTTGTGCAGAGCTTTCTTTTACATTTTTGTTCTTTTTCTTTCTGCCCTTTTTCTGTATTGTGTAGTTTTTAAAGAACTCTTAACACGGTTGTCAGAGGAAAAAAGAAATGGAGCTCCCCACTTGCCTAAAATTGGTGATATTAAAAAAGCGAGTCGTTATTCCATCCCAGACCTTGCTGTTGATGTGGAGCAGGTCATAGGATTAGAAAAAGTAAATAAGAAAAGTAAAGCCAACACTGTTGGGGGAAGAAATAAATTAAAGAAGATACTTGACAAGACTCGAATCAGTATTCTGCCTCAGAAACCATACAAGTGAGTTTTATATTTCCTCTTAAATGTGTTTTGTGTTAAATTTTAATAATTTCATGATACTTGTAATTTGTCATGATGCTTTTTAATTTATTAATGTAAACCATGCTTACACCTAAAAAAATACACTAGAAGATACTAGTCTGAATATTTAAATGATCATAGACAACTAATAATGCAGCTCCTGACATCAGTATGGACATATTTTGCTTCTTATAAAGCGATAAGACAAATACCTTTTAATGTAATTTACTGTTTTCTTTTAAGGGGACTGGAAGCTTACCAGGCAATTAATTTCAAAGTAACTCTGCAAACAGGTTTACTTGCAAGTGGTTGATAGGAGAAATTACTTCAATTTATCCACATTCCAATGATTTGTCAGAATTTTGAGTACTGCCATAAGGGAGACTGAAGTTTAACTTGGATTCGTTGATAGATTTGAGTATTTTTTTAATGAAAGCTAAATACGGTATCTGGTATCTTTTATTCTATGAACACATTTTAGAAATTGTATTCTGATAAGGATTGTTGAAAATCATAGAAGAAAGAGTTTTATGATTTTATGGGAATCTGATTCTTGGCCAAGGCAGATGGCATCAATTGGAAAAGTTAATTGTAGAGGGTAGTTGATGTGTAAATTTATGTTTTCTTTTTCATGTCCCATTGAGGAAGAAATCTATTCTATGTAAATTCACTGAAAGACACTTGTGCTGAAAATCTAGGACTTTTTCCTGGTATTACTTTAAATAAAAGTTTGCTTAACTAAGGTAATGTTAGGTATTCTCAACTAAAGCAATACTGTTCTGAAACATTATGAATAGAATACTAGTAATAAAAAGGTTAAATTGAATATGCATTATTATATCCAAGTAATGGATATTTCTTAAATTGACAGAGATACCTTTCAGTAGAGGAGAACATGTGAATCTTCTCTTTATATTGTTTGTTTTTAGAACGTTTTATTTCAGTGGTCTTATATGTTTGTTCCTCTGATGAGCCATGCATACTGTTAGGTGTGATTTTTTTTTTTTTTTCTTTGTTCACCATTGTGCACAACTTTGGCATAAAATTCTCTTGTTGTTTTTTTTTGGTTTGTTTTTTTTTTTTTCTCTGATTCCCCTCATTTCTGCACTTTTTCTGTGCAGGGACCTCTTTGGGTAAGACTTAGAAAAGCAGTACACTTGACCTATTTTCTTCTCCTTTTGCTAGCTTTACTGCATGCGTTACATATAGCAATTTGTCTGCAAAGCCTGTTGACATTCAGTTGTTTGTGTCTATGGTTTCTGCATAGAGATGTGTAGCTGTATGTAGACTGTCGTGTTTATGCTTTTTTTTCCCCTATTGTGTAGAAAATTCTATCTCATTTTCCCTAATATTTAATGGTATTGCATATATTAAGGGATATCACCTATTCTCACATGCATTTAAATACCAAAAATCAAGAGGGATAAAAAAGCTGATTTACTCATTAATTAAAGTAGGAATTTAAAGACTTCATCTCATAAGCTAGCTGACTCATGAAACTGTCCACCTTTTCTTGAATGTGAATACTGTGGGTCTCCAGTGCCTTCAGAATGTATCCAGATAAAACCAATCTTTAAAATGGAATTAGGTCACTCTTAGATGGAGCTTGTCTCTTTGTGAGACACTAAATCAGTATCGGGTGAATCAGTTTGAGCAGGATGTAATCCATTCCTTCAGTCTTGCTTTTTAGTCAAATAATGTCAAGTAACTTCCTGACCTGAGCAAAGAGCACCATTTACTCTGCATCTACTGGGAAATCTTCACTCCACCAGCTATGAGGCAGCTCTTGAAGTGTTATTCTGGTTACAGACTCCACTTGAGCTCTCTTCATTCTTTATTCTTTTAATCCAGAGTGGTTTTGTGGGCTGTAGGCTCAGTTGCTCCAAATAAGGATTAAACACAACCCCCACCTCCATCTCCAGCAGAGTCCCTGGTCTATAGTGCCGCATCCCAGACAAAGCAGCAGCCTCCCTCTCCCCTGTTTGCAGCCCTGCAGTGGGATGCACAGTATACTGCATTTTGAAGGAATAAGCATTCAGTGACCTCTGCCTCTCTGTTATCTCTTCTGTCCTTTTGCAGGAAAGTTAGTTCTTAGTTAATGCTATCTCCCTGCATAGGAAATGCATGCAGGAAGGAATAGAAATGCCTTTCCTTTTAAACCACAATCTCCTGTCACCAGCATAATAAAATATTTTACCTAACAGCAGGGGCAGTTGATCGTTATGGGACTTGAGGTTTTCTATTGTTGCTATTTGTGTCTGAAAGTTTTGGGGTTCATTTCTTGTTTGCATAAGTTAGAACTTGCTCAGATTCTGATTTAAGTTTTTTAAATAGTGTAAAGTGAGTGTACTGTAAATACGTTCCAATTTAGTATAAGAATGTTCAGAATCAAGAAGAACTTTAGGAAAATTGCTTTCTTTTTTAAACTAGCATTTGTCAGTTGATCCACTTTACTGAGGCTGCCTTGGTAATGATGCACAGGATAGAGATAAGGTCATATCAAACTGACAAACAGTGAGAGGAATACATAATGCAAATGAAACTATTACTATAAGGGGGGAGGGTCACATTGTCTTAATTTAATTTTAATTTAGAGAAAATTCTGGTGTTGGCACATTTATGAAATATGCAATAAAGCTGTCTAGAGCCACCAGAAAGCACTTTGAGGTTCAGGGGCTTTGGGAGGTTTTGTTTACTTGGTTTTTTTTTTCGCATGTGGAGTTCCTACTTGAAAGACAGTATTTCAGTTTCTGGGAATGCTTATAGTTGTAGAGAAGACTTATCTGCTTGTGGCTTAAAATAAAAGTGCTGTGTGCTGAGCTGATAATCACTGCTTGTCACATTATTTTGTGCTTTATGTGGAAGTACAAAAATACAGATGTTCAGATTCAACTTAACCTCTGATTGAGAATGAATCCAGGAACCTTTTTTCAGTGGACTTGAGTGTTTATCACTCTCGGGGCTTGGAGTGTACATTTTGTAATTGTCAAAAAATAATAAGCCTAACAGCTCCTCAGAGCTTAGTGGTGAACATGAGGATCTTCTGGCAGTGTGAGCAGGCACATCTCATCACTTTGGACATTCAGGTGCTACTGGCAAAGTGAGACAGCAAGCACTGTTGTCTGAAGTATTTTAACTTCTAAATAGTGATTACTGTACTGATAATTGGAAGTGTGAAAATGTAGTGATATAGAGTCCCTACATCTCTAGTATAGCCCAAGCTCTGGACGTCTGTAAATCTTGACTGTATTTCTTTCTGGACACAGTGACATTGGAATTGGCCAGTCTCAAGATGACAGCATTGTGGGACTGAGGCAAACAAAGCACATTCCTCCTGCTTTACCTGTCAGCGGAACCCTGTCATCCAGTAATCCTGATCTACTGCAGTCTCATCATCGTATCTTAGACTTCAATACTACTCCAGGTAAAGATCTGTTTCTGTTGTTGCCCTTGACCTTATAATTTCCTTTCATTGATCTCATTGTTTGGGTTTTTTTTTATGGACTTCCAGAGTCTAAAGATGCATGTGAGTTTTTATGAACTGTATGCTGTAACCCCCCCTGATTAGCCAGATAGATAATAATGCATTAGGGTTTATTGCATTTGTTCCAATATACTTTACCCAAATATATTAGACATCTGTTACTTAAGTATGTTGCATACAGAGTGCCTCTTACTGATTGAATACTCTTGGCCATAAAACTTGCTTTGCTTGGTATTATTTCCCTGGTAGATCAGTCTTTGCAAGAGTGCAGTATTCTCAAAAAGCGCAGTAGATCATTAGCTTACAGTAAAGAAGAGGGCACTGGACTGGGACACAGGACCTGCATTTCAGTCTTTTTCTGAACAGACTTACATGGTCTTGTACCACATCTATAAGGGGCAGAATTTCAAAGTTCCCTGTTAGTCACCCTGCCTTACATCTTTATGCTCATTTTTTTTCTATATAAAGTGATTTAAAATCCCATTCAGAAATGGATTAAAAATGAACACATTTAGCAGACAGGAACAAAGCATGGGGGAGAGTGATGGAGAAAAAGGGGGGAGAATTCAAGAAACTTGAGAGCCTTATCATGTGAGAAGGATTTAGCTGGAGATCCTGGTGGGGTTAGGATTTGGGCTCTTATCTGACTGCAGGAAGGTTCTTAGTGGGAAACCTCTGAGTTAAGTATCCAAATCTTTGCTGTTAAAATGTAGCTGCTGGACGAGGATATGGTGGTGGTAGCTGTACCGATACTTGGTTATTTTAGTCTAATCTTTAAAGTATTACTCAAAAGTAGAGCTGAAAATTTAGTGCCCTCCTGAGCCTGAGGGTTTTCAAACCTTACCTAAAGTGACAGTACTTAAACATCATCCTACATGCTTGCCAAGTTGGTGCAATCATCATTCTCAAAACTTTGACACTATCACCTCCGTTTTTATATAGGGCTAGAGAACACTACAAGAAGGTGATGTATGATTTTTGTGCTAGTGCCTAAGATTGATCCTGAGAGAGTGGAAAGATTGTTTTTTTTTTTCCTATTTTATCTAACCTTGTGTCCATATTCTTTATCAATAAGTCTAACTTCTTTTCGTCACTTTAGCTATTAATGAGTGAAGATTCTTTTCTCCAGCTTGCCATTTACCTAGACCAGACAGTTCTAGGTAATTAATGTACCCCTAATACTGAGTACAACACTACAGCTAATTTCCAGAGCTGTGGGCATCACTGTCTCCCACAGCTTGAACAAACTCCGTTAATTGAGAAGGAAAGCCATTACAGGTCTGAAGGTCCTTCAGTCACAGATGGAGTTTGGATAAATTTAACAAATGAATGATGTTCTACTGTTTGCTTTGAGGAAAGGAGATAAATAATGGTGTAATGCTGTTGCTCCAGTGTTAATAACTGCTTTCACATTGTCTTTATAGAAAACATATTAAGTAATTTGAGCTTTATCATTTATAAAAAAAAGTTTTATTTTTTTTTAATTTTGCTAAAAATTTGGCAAATTTCCACACACTGAATATTTTTAAAGCAATTCACAAGTATAATTTTTCCTTAAGGAGGGGAAAGCGGGACTAAAATAAAAGACATATACCTTAACATGCCTTAGGGATGGTTGCATTGTAGATAGCAGAGTTGAATTATATATTCAACTTTGTATACTTCACAACTTGGAAAAAAATTAAAGCCTTCAATTTTAATTTCTTTTATTACTTTGCTCTAAATGAAAGGTGGAGGCAGCTTGTAAGAAATTGAATGCACTGGAGAAGAAAGGGAGAAGTGGTATAACAGCTGTCCTTCGAGGCTTTAGGGGATATCCCTCAGGACAAAATACAACTTGGCAGTTTGAAGGGGTATTTTATGAGGAGAAAATAAAAACAGCTTGAAATATGCAAAAAGTCATTTTAGTTTCTCTTCTGATTTGCTCAGGCTTTTTCAAATATACTTTTTAGGGTTTATTTTTAAATGCTCATAAAGTCAATAGCACTTTGATTTCTCTTGTGCTGTCTTTGCTGTTCGATTGGAAGTCAAAATAATAGAGTAATGATGAGCAGCCTGTCACTGTTACTTTTTTGGGTTCCCCCCCCCCCAAGCTTTCTGAGGGACTAGATGCTTTTGATACAGCATTGCATTATTCAGCCTGCCACTCCAGTTTCCTTCTTTGAAAAGTAGTGAAGGGAGGTGATTACAATTCTAAAGTGCTGTTTTATTTTAGAATTATTGTGCTGAATTTCTTGCTACCATTGCTATAGCTGTAATCATTTCAACTGCTAGCAGACTTCTCTGTGTTCTCTGTAATGCTTTTGCTACCAGCTCTGATAGGTACGCAGCCTGAGAAATTGGATGGTAAAATACAGTGCAAAGATAATACTTTTCTATTTGCTGTTCTCTGCGTTTCTTCATGCTAACTTCAGTGATCCAGCAGAGCAGGTTATTTTCTCCTTATAGAAAGCATTTGTTTCTTGGGAGTGTTAAGCAAGTTCTCACCTTGGTATTGTTTACAGTAGCTTCCCACCTTCATAGCATTTCTTTGAGTGGCAAGTATTTTGGTAACAGCAAGAGGCAATAAGAGACCACTGGAGAGTGGTTTCTCTGGCTTTTATTAACATCTCTGAAAGGCTGTGTCTTTGGAGTCTGCCTTCTTCAAGATGTCAAAGAATGTAGAAATTATTTCAGGTGCTGCTTTGTATCTCTCTTCGACCAATTACTGAAGGAAGATGGGTCAATGTAGAGTTGGTGATAAAAGGCAAAATTAGCTTGCTGGTTATAAGCTATTTGCACAATTGACTCAAAAACTTACAAAAAGACTAAAAACTCGCCTGTATTGATACCTGTTATCTGTAGCTGATGATTAAGTCATCAATGTAATTCTAATGTGTTTCAGTATTACTGCTTCTCAAGCTGCAAAAATACGACTGTAAGCTTAAAAGTTACAGGCTTAGTTGTGTGAAATGTGTAAACTGATATATTTAAACTTAAGCAGCCGTTGTGGCATGTAAATCAATTCCTATCTGAGAAATTAATTTTAATGGTTTCCAAATGATTATTTTGGAGACATGCAGCAGCAGTGGGAAGATGCTAATTTTTGTTCTTTTGTCACAAGATTTCTGTTTCTGAATAGATTTTCTGTAGTAACTTGAATACATGTTATGCACAGTCAGGTCTTGTAAGAAAAGACTGTGGTTGTATCAGAGAGCATGTTTTCATCTGGCAGTTGTTTTTTTCAGTGTTTTTTTTTTCATAATGATAATTCTTTGGCTGTAGATTCAGAAGACTTTCTATTCTTCCCTATTTTCTTGTTTGTGTGACCTTTATGATCTCAAAAAAAAGGAATTTTTTTTTCAAAATATATTTATTAAAGAAAGAATAGATGTCATGCCACACAAAACTAGAAAAGGTTATTTGTACCAGAGGGAAGAAATTGAATTAATTGAAAGTATTTGTCAGTTAAAAATACTTTATTGTAAAAAATCCAGTGGTGGGTAGCTGTACAATTTTAGCTGTATTTATTTATTTATTAAATAATACAATTATATCAACTTCAGTTGGCTAATGGGTCTTGATTTCCATACACTAACGGAAATATCAAAATATATGTGGATTTGATATTTCCTTATAGGTTATCGAAATGCCAAATCCAACAGGTGGAGTTAGGCTGTTAATTTCCCAGACTTCCTAAAAGCAGCTGCCTTGTGGGTATTCATTGAAAGTTTCTTGTCATCAGACACTTTGAGAAATAAAGAGCAAGTTTTCAGTCTGTTACTTACATTGAAATCATAATAATAAAGGTGTATCAAGGATAGAATATTTTTGATGATTAAATACTTGCATGCAGTAATACTGTTGCAGTTTATCTGTGTATACATGCATGCTGGCCATTATACATGCACCTTTCTAGCTACTTACATGTACACACCTTCCCTTTGTATGTGGCACCAGGGTTGAGTGTCATATTTAGGCAAATGAGTCTATTGTCTTAAGAACACCCTTAGGAAGATTGACACTCCTATCACCTGATTTCCTTAAGGTTCTTACGTGTCAGTCTATAGGGTAGAGTCCTTGATTTTCCTCAGACTAAAATGGAATTTACCAGGACTCAATACGTGTGAAAATCAGAGTACTCGTGAGTGTTTCTGTCCAAACTTTGTAAACATTAACATATTTTTGTTTTGCCCCATGAATAGCCTAATTTATTTTCCTGTTTGTTAATAGAACTAGTCTTTAATTAAAAAAAAAACAATTAATCGAAAAAGATGTTTTATGAGGAGAGATGTGAAACAATGATACCGAAGTAAAAACTGATAGCACTAGTAATTAGACTTAACTAGACTCAACGTAACTGATAGTGTTGCTTCTTCTTGTTACAACTGTTTTTTCCTTTGTGCTTTACTAAATTGCATACCTTGAATGTAATTTTTTTTCCCAGACTTGCCAGATCAAGTTCTGAGGGTTTTCAAGGCAGATCAGCAAAGTCGCTACATCATGATCAGTAAAGACACAACAGCAAAAGAAGTGGTCATCCAGGCTATCAGGGAATTTGCTCTCACTGCAACTCCTGATGCATATTCACTATGCGAAGTTTCTGTCACACCTGAGGGTGTAATCAAGCAAAGGAGGCTTCCGGATCAGTTATCCAAGCTTGCTGACAGGATACAACTGAGTGGCAGGTGAGACTGGAGACTGTGAGCTCCAGTTTATTAAGTCAAAA
The DNA here is from genome assembly GCF_028554395.1 of Pezoporus wallicus. Classification (NCBI taxonomy): domain Eukaryota; kingdom Metazoa; phylum Chordata; class Aves; order Psittaciformes; family Psittacidae; genus Pezoporus; species Pezoporus wallicus. The sequence continues at coordinate 3,981,088 of NW_026640488.1, forward strand.
TTCTGTTAATAGAAATGTTATTTAATTATTAACATTCTGTTACTTTAAAAGAAATTGCTCTTTATGCAACTTCTTATTAATATCTAGGCATGGTGAAATTCCATTTATTCTATGATTCCAACTTGATCATTACTATGACTTTCACTAGTATTTGAATATATTATATCTAGCATCTTTTTGATTTTTGTTTTTACAGGTATTACCTGAAGAACAACATGGAAACAGAAACTCTTTGTTCAGATGAAGATGCTCAAGAGTTACTAAGGGAAAGTCAAATTTCCCTACTACAGCTCAGTACTGTTGAGGTGGCTACCCAACTGTCCATGAGAAACTTTGAGCTATTCCGTAATATTGAACCCACGGAATACATAGATGACTTGTTTAAACTGAAATCAAAAACAGGTTGCACTAATCTAAAAAAGTTTGAAGAGGTGATAAATCAAGAAACATTCTGGGTAGCTTCTGAGATTCTAAGAGAAACTAACCAGCTGAAAAGGATGAAGATCATAAAGCATTTCATTAAGATAGCACTACACTGCAGAGAATGCAAGAACTTCAACTCGATGTTTGCCATCATTAGGTACTGCCCCTTAATAACTTTACTTCTGAGTGAAAAGCAAAGTCTTACTTATGTTAGTCTAAACCAAAATGTGTATTTAACAGAGTAAACCAATTAATACTGCTAACGTCAACACTTGGCAATCCAGTAAAGATGGCAGTTATCAGTAATCTGAACGTGACATCAAAATGTTTGCTGAAATATTATTTGGAATGCTACTATTATGTACTTATCACTGAAGGTGTTGAAGCAAGAGTCATTGGTGAACATGGCATTAGAGAAACTACTGCACTTATTTAAAGATAAGATAAAGAAACAGCAGTTATATGAAGAAAAATTCTAACATTGTCATAAATGAGTGGGTTAATTTCCTAAACAGAGCTCATCATTGTATGCATAGTTCCCAGTATCTTGAATTCATTGAGCCATGATATGTTGGCCTTGGTTTTCTTTGTATCAGTAGTTTCTTGGATGGAACTCTGATAGCAGCAGACTATGATGCCCTATAATAAGCTGTAAATAAAGCTCTTTTGATAAGAATATAAAAAACACTGCCAATTTCAGGCAGAAAACCTTTCTTAGTTGTGGAACGAAAAGGAGGATAATGTGTGTTTATGCGCATTTTTTAAAACATTCACATTCCCTTTAACAGCCTTCTAAATTAGGCAGAAAGAACCTACCAAAAAACCAAAACCAGCCAAACATCACCCCAAAACACACCACTAAATATTGCCTCTTCTGAAAAAGCTTGAGTAAGTTGCATTAAAATGACAATTGTATCACTGTCTCTGGTACAAGCCTGTGTCACATTTAGTCAGCAGATTGAATGTGATTATTTTTTTTCTGAAGACCTCAAATTTTGACCCATTCAATCAAATGTGGCAGGTTCCAAAGTCAAGGAAATATGCTGATAATCAGTCAGTCTCTCTGAGACATGAAAATCTCAAGATTTAGCTCTGTTTTTTCATAAATAAAAGCAGCCTGCCTGCTAGGAAAAACGCGAGGGAAAGATTCTACAAACCAAACTTTCCCATAGGTAGAAATGCATAGCAATACAGGCAATGCCATGAAAGGTGGTGATGGGGAAGTTTGTACCAGCTACAGCTTCAAAATAACCTCAAATATATAGAATCTGTTGTAACAATTTGATCTAGACACAGCAAAGTCAGGTGGATTATTGAAGCAAGAAGGTGGATCACTGTGCTGTCACCACCTAAATGTCATGTAGGTGGAAGATGTTTTTTCTTCCAGTCTGGTAATTTGGAAATAAGTGGTGATCCTGAGGTGCTCCTAGGTTATAATATCATTATCAATTTAAAACATTGTTCCGAAGTAGTAAGAGTGAATACATGCTCTCTATAGTTACTCATCCATGCAGATATCTCCAGTATTGTTAGCTTTTATAAAAATAATCTTCACTGTTCTATGATGTATGCTGGCAAAAGGAAGTTTTCACTTTCTGTTCCTTTACTGACATTGTTGTGCTACGCTATTCTGGCTATATGATATTTATCCCATACAAAATTTAACATGTTGTTTTCTATGTATTTTTTCTTTCAATTGTTGAACTTTTTTGCATTGTTTGTTTGTTTCAAGTGGCCTGAATTTGGCACCAGTTGCGAGGCTCCGAACTACTTGGGAAAAGCTTCCAAGCAAGTATGAAAAACTGTTTCAAGATCTACAGGACTTGTTTGATCCATCTAGGAATATGGCAAAATATCGTAATGTCCTTAACAGCCAAAATCTACAGCCCCCCATTATCCCCCTGTTTCCTGTTATCAAAAAAGACCTTACATTCCTTCATGAAGGTAAATGCACAAGTATGTCATCTTTTACCAGCTGACTAACTGGCTTTGCTACGTGATAACTGATGTTGTTAATTGCTAATTGTAGGAAATGATTCAAAAGTGGAGGGCTTGGTCAATTTTGAGAAGCTGAGAATGATTGCGAAGGAGATACGCCATGTCGGTCGTATGGCGTCTGTGAACATGGATCCTGCTTTAATGTTCAGAACGAGGTAAGTGGGATTCCTTAGAGCTTTTCCCAACTGACAGAAGGCTAGGTATCAACAAGAGGTGCTTTTCAAGTGTCCCTTGTTATACTGGAGCGGTATGAGTTGTTTTGCTTCTTGTAAACAATTTACTGAAATTATGTGGTGTTCTGAAACTGGAGAAACAATTACATTTTGTGTTTATCAGTGTATATTAAGATGTTTTATATTATTCCTTAGCTGCCAGTTACTTCATGAAAATGAGATTCTATTAGTGGGAAGGAGGGGGAGATACTGTCTTGAATGCCACATATTAATCTGTTTGAAATGTTAACATTGATGTGTGCCAGCTATAAGGCTTTAGTAGAAGTGGGAATGTATCTGAAACAGTGTTAGAAAATGTGGGAGTGAATGCTCTTTGGCTTCATGTTAGACCAGCTTATTGCATACTCTTTTTCTTAATTTGAGCTGGAAGAGTTTGTAATATCTGACTGTATGCCCAAATCAAGGCTCTTTTTAATGTTTGTGGGCTTCCAGAACTGCTTGTCCTGAGATCTGGTCTTTTTCTTTCTGAGCTTGTGATCTTTCTCTGTCTCTTCTTAAACCCATGCTTTACTCTTCCTGGCTCTCACTTGCAGGAAGAAGAAATGGAGGAGTTTGGGGTAAGTGGTTGGAGACAACGTGCACAGACATTCATTCTTCCCTTACCATTTGCATTGGTTCCTACTTGCTACCTAATTTTCTGGTGCTTTGATATTTTTTTCTTTTGTTAACCCTTTTTTACTGACAATACATTTTCATCCAGGAGTGCTTTTGCTTTTGACATTAAAAAACAAACATTGTAAATTATAAGTGATTGTAGGTAGGAGTGGGGTGCTCTCCTTTCACACCTCCAGTGTAAATTCCCAAAGGAAGTGACTTTTGGTAAAAGAGAAGTTGTAAAATGGCAAGGTTGCAACAGCTGAAAATTGCTTTTAAACTTTCTTATCCCTAATAAGCAACTGTCACAAATACAAAAGTTAAAACTTACAGTATCTGCTAAATTAAATTATTTTCATGTTACAATTCAGCCATCACTTTTAACAATTCAGGAACAATGTATAGCTTTCATATAGGCATACATACATTGAAATGTGCATGACATTTGTTTCATCATAAACTAGCTGATCATTTTATTTAACAAAAAGCTGTCTTCAGTCTTGCAAGTCACAAGGAAGTTTGGTTCTGTAAAACTGGGCTGCATATTTTGTATACAGTCTGATTTTAAAAGTATTTAGAGAGTTTTCAAAATGCCTTCTGTATACGTATTGAAATTCAAACCTCGGCTATAGTCTTCTGTCAGCATTGCCTCTCTGCATGAGCTTTTTCTAATGCTCCAGTCTTCTCAGTAGCTGGCTTACGTGAGAGCTAGCTTGAATGCTTTTCTAGATGTGTGAAGTGATATTGCCTAGTTGGAGCAGAATAGGTTAAAATATTTGTGTAATTAAAATAGTGCCTGTAACCAAGTAAAACAATTTCTTGACCCTCATCTTTCTGTCTGTTATAGCTGTTTGACTTACTGGAATGAGGCATGTAAGCTTTGACCGTAGACTGACATTCATGCAATCTTTTGCACGTTTCATGCTTACCAAGTGATACTGTGTTGGACTAAGTCATACTTTTCCCCTCTTTTGTCTTCTCTCCTGCACCCCTTCACTCCAGATCTCTCAGCCAGGGCAGTACGAATGCAGCTGTGCTGGATGTCGCACAAACAGGGGGTCATAAAAAGCGGGTCCGTCGCAGCTCCTTCCTTAATGCTAAAAAACTGTATGAGGATGCTCAGATGGCCCGGAAAGTAAAGCAGTATCTCTCAAACTTGGATCTGGAAATGGATGAAGAGAGCCTCCAGACACTGTCTCTGCAGTGTGAGCCAGCCACCAACACATGTGAGCATTGTCATTTGTTACGTATTCTCTAAGGAAGTAATTGGGAACAGTAAGTAGACAATGAGGTGGGAAATGATGTGTCTAGTTATTTTGAAGTACTAAACATCTCTAAATCTTAAGGAAATCATCTTGGAGATTAATAATACAGAAGCATAGCATTTATATAGGAGATGAGGCTTTCAGATGATGTCATGATGAGGTGCAAAAGGATTCTTTAGATTTTTCCATACAGAGGGTATGGAGGACCCACACAGTTCTGATGTACCCAGGCTATTGGTGTGAATAGAGTTGGTCATCCAGGATATCTTGGTCTTGGGAGGGAACAGGGGATTTCTTTATGTCCAAATGTTTCAGAAACACTTGAAGGGCTGCACCTGGCTGCAGCAGAGAGGGACCTTATCCTGGATATTGGTTTCATTTTGATTGAGGGAATGCTGTATCTTATGCCCTTCTCTTCCTTCAGGGTAGCAAAAAGTAGTAATTGGAGTCCTTATGATAGCCCAGTATAACTTCCGCTTTTGGTAACTATAACAGTAGTCATTTATGAGAGTTTTATTCTGAGAAAGAGAGTTGAATACATTTGATAATGTACATATTTAAAATATGAACATTAAGAGGGAAAGGATTTAAATCTCCACCTCTTTCCCTCTTCATCTTTTCTCTGTAAAGCTGTCCTGCTGCATTAATTGTACAATTTAAGCACCTTTTAATTATTAGTTGAGTGCTTTACACTGCTCAGATTGAAACTCCCACAATATTTTAACTGCTGTTCATTCTGCGCTTTCTCCCTTTTCTTGCCAAGTGCCAAAGAATACAGGAGACAAGCGATCTGGAAAATCTGAAACATCACCAGTGGCTCCCCGGGCAGGCATCCAGCAGAAAGTGCAGCAACAGCAGCAACATAAAGTAAACCAAGCATTGCAGGTCCCTGCTGTATCTCTCTATCCTTCCCGCAAGAAAGTGCCAGTCAAAGACCTCCCACCATTTGGTAAGTGGAACAATGAAGCATTCGGTTTAATACTCTGAAGTTTGTTTGTTTATGTCAGGGAGGCCTTTTGAATCAAATAAGGTTCAGACATTTATTTCTGGTAGGTTTATAAGCAGGTTATGCCACTTCATGCAGTGTGTATGCATAATTCTTTTCTTTAAAAATGGAAAGAAAGAAATTGAGGAAAGCACCCTGTCAGTCTAATCAGTGTAAGTATTTACCCATTACTAGCAGCTGGAAGGAATGAATGTTTCTGACTGCCCACCCTGGCATTTTGCTTAACCTTTCCAAAGGGATTAGTGAATTGGAGCTTTTGAGTGGTCCATCTGAGATGCGTCAGAAGTTTTGGTGTTTCTTTCAGAACCTGAACATTTAATGTGAAATTCAGGCTTGCTGAAACTGGTAGGCCTGAAGATTCACGTTGAGAATTGTCCCTTTGGCTTCTGCTTCCTAGTGCTTTTTAAATTGTTGTTATTCAGTCATTGCTACCTGTATGTTGATCGTAGGTACTGGACTATAGGAATTTTTTCTAATCTGATTTCCAAATCTGTCCCAGCATGTGTACAGAGGATACATACATTATTAAAGAACTTCTTACATATCACTTGTAGTACAATAATATTCCTAATAAGTATATGTAGCATAAGTGGCCCCTCCTATTGGCAAGGTAATTTCAGGATGGTGGTGATTTCAGAAAAGCTTAATTCTGATTTCCCTTTTTATTAGTTTTACTTGTGCTCTGCTTAGGCTGCTAGTGAAACATTGGAAGCAGCAAAATAAGTAAGAAACAATTCATTATTCATCTAGCTCTTGTTGATTTTAACATTAAACTTTAATCTTAAAAGGACTTTGAACCTCCATAGACTTTGTTATTACTCATGGTGGGACTGTTTTGGAAAACTGCTAGGTTATGTTGATGAAGCAGCTGTAAATTATTGCTAGCAGGATTCTGATCCAGCAGATCAAAGATAAATTCTGTAGAATTCCTGAAAATAACCTCTACCTCAAAAACTGTCAGGGAAGCTCCATCTTCACTCTAAAGACTGTCCCAGGGTGAATTTTCGAGGGGAAGGAAAAAGAAAAAAGGATACATGTTGCCTGAGGGAAAACAATTCTTGATGCCCTAGATCTCTACATCATAATTCATCTTTAGGATGTTTTTACTCTTTAGTTTCCCAAAATAAGCTGCTGCAGAGATAGTTCTCAAAAATGAAAGGCAGAAGGGCAGCTGTAGGATGGCCTTGTTTTGTAAACCTGGTCTTATTAATCGTCTTTCCATCTTTTTTTGACCTTGTAGGCTACTCTGAATAGAAAAGAAACAAGAGAACAGTTTCAATTCTTACTATATAAACCTTCACTAAACAGTGAGATTTGTATGTGTGTCTGTATTCAACATAATTTAGTTCAAGTTCCTCAGTAACCATTACTATACATATCCTTGTTTTGTATAATTATATAGGCAGCATCCTGAAACACCAAATCTGCATTGTGTTTTCTCTGACAAAGTATTTCTTTCAGGTGGCCAGAATGAAAGACCAGCTGCACTAATATGCAGCACTATAAATTACTATATTAAACCAGGAATAGGTTTAAACATTTTGCTTCATTTAATCTGGTGTCAGAAACTCACAAATATCCAGGAAAAAAAAAAAAGTTTTTTTTCGTGTGTGCTGTCTGCTCTATAAATGTATTGTGAAACAGAAAGATGTATTTCTACTGGGCTTCATATCTACCTACATTAATTCTATTTAAAGGCATTAACTCCCCACAAGCTTTAAAGAAAATTCTTTCATTATCTGAAGAAGGAAGTTTGGAACGTAACAAGAAACAATCAGAAGACACAGTCTCAAGTGCATCTTCACAGCTGTCTTCACCTCCTACTTCACCACAGAGCTCTCCAAGGAAAGGTATTAGGCATTCAATATTTTTCATTCTGTTTCCTTTTGAAGCTCATAGACTTTGGAAACTTCTGAGAAAGCATTTGGACGCTCAGGATAAATTATTGCTGACGCTCCTATTTTTGTCACATATAGTCAGCGACAGTGCAGGAAGTTCAGTGCAGAGTGAGATATGTGAAAGGATACCTGGGAACCTGATTTCAGGGATACCTGAAAGCCCATGGTTAACAAAAGCCATGAAAGATATCCTGATGTGATACAGGATTTGATGCAGAAGTTCACTCCCACTGCAGCTGCTTCTGACAAAAATATCCTCATCATCAATATTTCCTGCCAGTGGAAGGATGAGTGGACTGAAAGATCTTTGTACAGCATACTAGCCTATTAGAGGAATTATTTGCTGTGTCATGCATCTGGATGGGATGTGACCTGTATATAAAAGGCGGGTTTCAGATATTCAGGATTCAAATAACTAATACACAACATTGTACTAGCAGCCTCATTATTCAAACACTGGATATTTAGAATCATAGAATCATAGAATAGTTAGGGTTGGAAAGGACCTTAAGATCATCTAGTTCTAAGCCCCCTGCCATGGGCAGGGACACCTCACACTAAACCATGTCACCCATGGCCCTGTCCTGTCACTACAGTCCCTAATGGAGAGTCCCTCCCCAGCATCCTTATAAGCCCCCTTCAGATACTGGAAGGCTTCTATGAGGTCTCCACACAGCCTTCTCTTCTCCAGCCTGAACAGCCCCAACCTTCTCAGCCTATCTTCATACAGGAGGTGCTCCAGTCCACTGATCATCCTCGTGGCCCTCCTCTGCACTTGTTCCAACAGTTCCATGTCCTTTTTATGTTGAGGACACCAGAACTGCACACAATACTCCAGGTGAGGTCTCACGAGAGCAGAGTAGAGGGGCAGGATCACCTCCTTCAACCTGCTGGTCACGCCCCTTTTGATGCAGCCCAGGATATGGTTGGCTTTCTGAGCTGCAAGCCCACACTGCTGTCTCATGTTCATTTTATTGTCAACCAACATCCCCAAGTCCTTCTCCGCAGGACTGCTCTGAATCTCTTCTCTGCCCAACCTGTAGCTGTGCCTGGGATTGCTCCGACCCAGGTGTAGGACCTTGCACTTGTCATGGTTAAACTTCATGAGATTGGCATCAGCCCACCTCACAAGTGTGTCAAGGTCCCTCTGGATGGCATTCCTTCCCTCCAGGGTATCAACCGAACCACACAGCTTGGTGTTATCAGCAAACTTGCTGAGGGCGCACTCAATCCCACTGTCCATGTCACCGACAAAGATGTTAAACAAGACCGGTCCCAGCACCAATCCATGAGGGACACCACTTGTTACTGGTCTCCAGCTGGACATTGAGCCATTGACCACAACTCTGTGTGTGGCCATCCAGCCAGTTCTTTATCCACTGAGTGGTCCATCCATCAAATTGATGTCTCTCCAATTTAGAGACAAGGATGTCGTGTGGGACAGTGTCGAACGCTTTACACAAGTCCAGGTAGATGACATCAACTGCTCTACCCCTGTCCATCAGTTCTGTAGCCCCATCACAGAAGGCCACCAAATTGATCAGGCAGGATTTCCCCTTAGTGAAGCCATGCTGGCTGTCACCAAGCACCTTGTTGATTTTCATGTGCCTTAGCATGCCTTCCAGGAGAACCTGTTCCAAGATTTTGCCAGGCACAGAGGTGAGACTGACTGGTCTGTAATTCCCTGGGTCATCCATTTTCCCCTTCTTGAAAATGGGGGTTATATTTCCCTTTTTCCAGTCATCGGGAACTTCACCTGACTGCCATGAGTTTTGAAATATGATGGCCAGTGGCTTAGGAACTTCATTCACCAGCTCCTTCAGGTGGTTGGATTTCACCAGGTCCCATGGACTTGTGCATGTTCAGCTTCTTAAGATGGTCTTGAACCAGCTCCTCTCCTACAGTGGGCCAAAGGTCTTCATTCTCACAGTCGCTGCATCTGCCTTCTAAGACTTGGGTGGTGTGGTCAAAGCGTTTGCCAGTGAAGTCCGAGGCAAAGAAGTCATTAAGAACCTCAGCCTTCTCCAAATCCAGGGTAGCCAGTTCTACTGATAGCTTGCGGAGAGGGCCCATGTTGCCCCTAGTCTGTCTTTTATTTGCAATGTAACTAAAGATTCCCTTCCTGTTACCTTTCACACCCCTAGCTAAGTTTAATTCTAACTGGGCCTTAGCTTTCCTAACCTGGTCCCTAGCTTCCTGGACAACATCTCTGTACTCTTCCCAGGCCTGCTGTCCATGCTTCCACCTTTTATATGCCTCTCTTGTCCTTCAAATTTGCCTCAGCAGCTCCTTATCCATCCAAGGAGGTCCCTTCTGCTGCACTTCCTTCTAGTTGGGATGCAACACTCCTGAGCTTGCAGCAGGTGATCCTTGAATATCAACCAACAGTCTTGGGCCCCCCTGCCCTCTAGGGCTGTATCCCATGGAACCTTACTAAGCAGGTTCCTGAAGAGGCCAAAGTCTGCTCTCTTGAAGTCCAGAGCAGTGAGCTTGCTGCACGCTCTTCTCACTGTCCTGAGGATCTCGAATTCGAGCATCTCATGATTGCTACAACCAAGGCTGCCCTGGAGCATCACATTTCCAACGAGCCCTTCCCTATTGGTGAGCACGAGGTCAAGTATGGCACCTCTCCTTGTCGGCTCCTCTATTACTTGCAGAAGGAAGTTGTCTTCTACACAATCGAGGAGCCTCCTGCATTGCTTGTGCCAGGCCATACCATCCCTCCAACAGATATCAGGGTGGTTGAAGTCCCCCATGAGGACAAGGGCCTGCGAGCGTGAGGCTGTTCCTGTCTGTCTGTAGAGTGCTTCATGGACAGATTCCTCTTGATCAGATGGTCTGTAACAGATCACCACAGTAATGTCTCCCATTGCTGTTTTCCCTTTAACCCTGACCCACAAACTCTCTGTGGACTGCTCACCTGTCCCCAGACAGAGTTCCATACTCTCCAGCCTGCCCCCAACATAAATAGCAACTCCTCCTCCCTGTCTGCCAGGCCTGTCTTTTCCATTCCAACATTCCAGTCGTAGGAGCCATCCCACCATGTTTCTGTGATGCCTATTATATCATACCCCTGTAGACGTGCACACATCTCTAATTCCTCTTTTCCTCTTGTTTGTTCCCCATTCTACAGACATTTGTATAGAGGCGTCTGAGGCGAGCTCCAAATGAAGCCGGCTCATTGACTGGAGCGGCTGGAATATCTCTACATTGCTCCAAGCATTTATTATAGGTGCTGGCAACTGACTGGGTGTGTTGGGATGGAATGATGCCCCCCTCCCTCAACACATCTAGTTTAAAGCTTTCTTGACCAGCCTGGAAAGCCTTCTACCAAAACTACCCTTCCCCTAGACCAGCTTCACCAGCACCCAGTAGACCTGGCCTCCCAGATTGAGTCCCATGTTCTAAAATCAAGTCCCAGGTTCTAAATTTGAGTATTTGAGGAATGTTATTACACATTGCAGGTTTCTTGATTATGGTTTTTTTAAGTGGCTTCATCAGGTATTTTTTTTAAATTGAATTTAGGACTTTAAAAGGTTTTGTTATTTTTTTCTTCTTGTTTTTTAAGCCTGTTTTTTCATTGTACATGTTCTGGTTATGAATAGACAAAACAGAGAACAGAGATATTTTCCTGTAGTTCAAACAAGTCTCCATGAAAGTATGATAACGTAGTTGTATTGCACATAACTTTAAATTATTGTTTAAGATTATAATAAAAGTCCAGTTTAATAGTTGAATGATATAAAGTTATGGTAAAAGACATATATTGAGGTTGAGTTCTCATAATAGAAGTTCAGAATGCTAGAGATGTGTTGGAGACTTTCGTGTAGCAGTAACTGTCCCTAAACTGCACAGGGATCTTAAGGATTTGGAACTCATATATACTGCTTTTCCTACTTTCATATCAAATGGATAGCTAAGCCCTGTTTTTAAGATGGTAGATGGCAGTTGAGGCCTTACGGCTCCAGACTGATGGACCTAACTAGTTCCCCTCATTTCTTGGAAGTGAGAACAGTAACAAGGATAACAATTCATCAATGGCCTCTGGGATAGGTGGGACTTACGGAAACAAAAGGGGGAAAATATAAGGACTTACGGAAACAAAAGGGAAAAAATAAGTCCAACTGGATTAGCAGAGATCTGAAAATAGGAGAGATGAATATCGCAAGAAAGTATGAATACCTATCCAAAATCTCTACTGAAGTGATTTTTAGTAAGATCAAACGGAGGTGGATGTTATGTAGAGAAGACATAGATTATCACCTCCAGTCCTTGTAAGCTAGTATCATGATTTCTCTCAGATACTACATGAACAAATAGTGAATATCTATAAATATGGTAATGCCTGTGCATTCCTTGAAAAAGGATTTGGGATTCTGTACTTTGCTCATAGTGGGAAAAGTAGTTATTTTTTGCAAAACACAAATCTTAAACATGATTATGGAAAAAAAAACAAAACAACCTTGGTTTGGTGGTGATGTGAAGCTATTGGTGTGTTCTTTCAGACAAAAATGCCAGTATTAATTCCATATTCTTAGCAAATGAATTGGGATGGCTCAGTTGAAGTCATCTTGACACTTGTAGACAAAGCGGAAAATGAAAACTGCAGTTACTTGTTGGAAGTATGTTGGTTAATGATCATTAACTTAACTGGCAAGAGCATTCAGCACAACTTTGTTTAATACTAAAACAAAAGCTGAATTTGCTGAATTTGTCTCTGACATGGTTTGCAGATTGTATCTCAGTCTGGCAGTGTCAGTGCTACCTCCAAATTATAGTATAATTCTGGTAATATATGCTATTTGGAATGCAATTAGTTAGCAAAGAGCCACAAAGAAAGCTTGAAAATCTGGCACATCTTAGCCAAGAAACATAACAAGCAATCAGCCCTGACATCTGGGCTTTATGTTGTACCTGCTCTTCATCTCTGAAGTGTAGCTTTGCAGAACAGAAAAAACTGTGTAAGAAGATCCCTTGCAGTACTTTAAGCAGTAATATTGTCCAGGGCACCTCTTTCATTCCAGTCTTGGAGGCAATGTTTACATACAGGCAGTTGTTTGAGAAGTGAGATCTCATAATGTGGGCATACAGTATAATGATTCATTTGAAAATTATTTGGGAGAGGAGGGCAGAGAAGGAGGAAGGTGAGCTGTTGGTTTCTCAGTAAGTAGTGCTTGTTCCCACAATCTTAAATCTCTTTATAAGAGACAGAATACACAGTGTTACATAGTTCTGCTATCTATCTATATCTTCTGCTTCTGTGTAAATGTAATTGTAATTTTGATTTACTATGGTAGCAGTACTGCCAGCTGCCTGGCAAGGACTGAGTAGTCTTCTCGGAGAGTATGACTAACGTGACATTCCCTTTGCAGGCTATACTTTGGCTCCTAGCAGCACGGTGGATAACTTCTCAGATTCTGGTCACAGCGAAATTTCTTCCAGATCTAGTATTGTCAGCAATTCCTCTTTTGACTCTATGCCAGTCTCTCTGCATGATGAGAGGAGACAGAGGCATTCTGTCAGCATTGTGGAGACAAATCTTGGTGTGGGAAGGATTGATAGAAGAATCATGATTGAACCAGATCAATACAGCTTAGGGTAGGAATTTTATTTGTGCTTACTTACTTTATACTTTCATACTTATGTGGCATGTATGTCTATATTTTTTCATGTACCTTTCCCTGTATCTCTCTCAAATACTATTTTTTTCTCCACTGATTTAAAAAATTAATATTTCAATGCCATGTTTTGTGGTAATGTTCCTTTTTCTGAGAAGAGAAAGTTTTGCACTCTTGAGTATGTGATGAGGTCTATAGAAGTAAGAGTTTATCTCAGTAGACCTTATCATCTGAGTATTTAGTAGCGCTGTAGATTATCCTCTTTATGGCAGACTAATATCATAGCCTGTTTTCTAGATGGGGAATCAACTGAATTAGGTGAGAAATTATTCATACAGTTATTCAGTGATCAAGCTAGTAATTTTGCAGTTTATTTCATACAAAAGTATGTATTTATCTAACTCAAAAATGTTTTACCCTGAATATCTCTTCTAGTCAACAATAATTGGAAGCTAAAATTTACATTAGGCTGCTGGATTTTTAGGTAATTTTCTAGGTAATTAGCTTCTGTAATGGTGGGGAGGCTAGTGCTGTGAGGAGTTCTCTGAATCTGTCTAGCAGTGAGCCTTGGTCTGAAAATAACTGGAGGTCTGGATCCTATTTAGTCTCCATTTACTTTTCTGACCTGTTATTTGGATGCTTCAATCCTCTAAATGATTTCAGAGTTTTTAACCCTGTGGGGTCTTGTGCATGGTAAGGCTGTTCTAAGAATGGTATAGTTCAGTTTTGGGAATACCAGGCTATACAACCTCTTTAATCAGCTGTCTTAAATATGTGGAAGAGCAGGCTTCTAATCTGCATAGCAAGCTGCCCTGGAAGGACAAATCCCAGGAGCCTGGATAGCTGCTGAACAAAAGTGACACTATTGGTTTTCTCTCTTACTATGTAAAGTGATAGTGTCAGGCTTTTTTACTTCCTGAAAGGCTATAAAGAACATACTTGCTCCATGAAGTAGCATATGTTTCCAAATGAAGGTTAAAATAAGTTTCCATTTGCAAGAACTGTTTAAAAGTTGGTTTTCATAGTTTCCTAAGCAGAAAATAAATTCTGAAAAGCTGAAACTTAAACCTGAGTATCAGCTGCCTCCTGCTAAAACTCTTTAAGTTATGACCCTTTGCTTCCCATGGCTGGGAAAACAGAAGGAACCTATCTATCAGTCTGTCCCCCAAAGGGCTGCTGCAAAGTTGGGTTTTTACCTTTTGAAATTACTCCAGTGAAGTCAGGTTATCTGTCCAGTAACTGTTTTGTTGAGGACAAAATTGAGAGGGAAGTGTTCTGTTCTCAAAATGGAATTAGTCATTAATGTATGTAAATAATACTATGAATTGCATCATAATCTTCAATCATAGAATTGTAGAATAGTTTGGGTTGAAGGGACCTTTTAAAGGTCATCTATTCCAACCCTCGCCTTCCCCCGAGTATGTTTGCTTTTCTCTTGATTGTTGAATTCTTCATGTGTTGTAAATGATCTCCAATTCCAATGCTGGATTTATTTATTTTTATTATTTTTCCCCCTTGTCAATGTGCGTCTAGCTCATATGCACCACTGTCAGAGACTAGAGGCCTGTATGCTGGAGCAACTGTGCTTTCTTCTCCTAGTACAGAAGAGCTGTCACAGGATCAGGGGGACAGAGCTTCACTTGATGCAGCTGACAGTGGCCGTGGTAGTTGGACTTCTTGTTCGAGTGGTTCTCATGACAACATACAAACAATACAGCACCAGAGAAGCTGGGAGACTCTGCCTTTTGGACATGCTCATTTCGATAGTTCAGGCGATGGGGCAGGACTGTGGGCCTCAGGCAGTCATATGGACCAGCTGATGTTCCCTGATCATGCCACAAAGTATGGCAGGCAGAGCCAAGGCAGGGAGGGCCTTGATCAAGCACAGTCCAGAGCAAGCTGGGCATCCTCAACAGGATACTGGGGAGAGGACTCGGAAGGTGATACAGGTACCATAAAGCGGAGGGGTGGGAAGGATGTTTCAAGTGAAGCTGAAACCAGTAGCCTAACATCTGTACCAGCAGAGGAGTCAAAGCCAGCTCCAATGCCCACTCATATAGCAGTATCGTCAAGTAGTACAAAGGGGCTTATTGGTAAGTTAAGTTTTGTTTATCATGAAGTATTTTAATTAATTTGCTTACGGTTCTTCATATTGTTCTAAAACTGCATTTGTTTTGCCTGGATTTTTTTTTATTTAATTTTCAAAGCAAAACTGAACATTTTTCAGTCTCTCTCAGATTTTCACCTCTAAGTGTGCATTTATTGCTAGGGAAAATATCACTTACTGTTAAGTCTCAGCACCTTTGTGTTTCTAGAGAGCCTGCCATACATCAAAAAGCCAGCTCAACTGCTGTACAGTGTCTTGAGAGGCTGATAGCTGATGTATTTAGATGTCTGTTCTGCAATGTGAATTTTTCTTCACAGTAAGACTCCACATTCTATATTTGGAAATCTTAATAAATGTGGCCTCTTTTTTTTTTTTTTAGAAGTGTTTTACTTTATACATCTGTATGACTTGCCTAATAATTGTGAATATCCTTATTTCTGAAAATGGGATCACTTTGTGTTTAAATACCAACAGAAGTGTTTCTTTTCATTTAGCAAAAGAAAGATCAAATAATATATAAATTAATATATGAAGGTGTCTTTGGCAGTGGTTAACATTTTTCTCATACTGTTCCTTCTGCACATCCCAGTCCTTAGGCCATGCAAGCGCTCTACATTTTTGTCTCTTGCCTTCCTTTCATTCCGCTTCAGCTTGCCTTTCTTCAGGTTAATATGAAGAACTATTTAAATCCATTTTGCACTGACACAGCTGAAAAAGTCTGCCAAATTGAAGGCATGCTGAGACCACTGTGATAAACTGCTTTTCCATTTTCTGTCACAGTATATTGCTTAGCAAAAGCCCATTGCCTCAGAGCTTGGGTACAGATCTGAATCCTTGAACTATGAAGAGAAGAAAGCTATTCAGTTCAAGACTTTAGGTTCAGATTCACACCACTCACTAATTTTACTCACTAATTTTACTCACTGATACCCCTGGTTCCCACCAGAATGTGGAACAAGCATGCTTCCAAACTTTGCCTCTCAAGGCAGTGCTTGCCACATTTTTAGAGACTTGAAAGAATGGAAGATCTGAAAATTTAAGCCACTCATTCCATGCACTTCAGTACTATTAATTAATTATACTGCAAATATAACTGCTTGTCACTGTCCCAACATAAGCCACTGTTTTCACGATTCTTTTGCATTGAATAGACATTTATCTCTTGAGTATTTCAATAAAATTTTTCTACAGAATTTCTTCTGCATCAGTTGCATTTCAGAAATATTTGAATACAGTTTCTCAGAAACGTCTTCATACTGCTTTGTTCCATTAAAACAGGTTGTCCAAGAAAAATATTTATATCCAATTCGAAATTACTTGGCTTTGTTACAATACCAAGGCTTTATTTTTAGTCTATTAAAACTTGCATCCAAGTAGCACTGGTCCATTTGAAACTCGTACTTTCAGTCAGTTCCATGCTGCCTAATGCAGGGTGATGTTGTCATCACCACTTGTGCAAGAATATACAGTGTATGACAAGCTGTGGAGTGTAAATTGTCTATGTCAGTGTTTTTTCATGCCATGTTTGCCTTTGCACTTTGAGTTAAGTGGTCATGTACTGAAGGGCCAGACCCACACAGTGTTCAGTATCAAAGTCCCAGCTGACTTCTTTAACCAAACGTAACTCCAAAATAGTCACACCTATTTGCTGTTCATCCCTGCAGATGCTTAACTTTCTTAATCACTGTTTCCTCCCTAGAAGTTCTCTGCAAGGTAGAACTTCTAAGTATGCCCAGAGTTAAGCCTTATTCAGGTAAACAGTTATGCCTGTATGAGATCCAGAAACTACATGGTGATCTTTCCATCACTTATATAAAATCATATTTAATCATTGTTCTTAAAGGCATACTTTCAAGTTTTAATTTTGGAGATAATACTAACATAAGAGCAGTGGGCAGTAGTGTATAGGGGAAGTATGCACTTCCTTACATTTTGGAACCGTAGCTTATGTCTCATTAAGTAGTAAGATTTGTAGAAAAAAATAATTTACCAGGTGCCTTCCCTCCCCCTGCAAGATGCTAAAAACAAAAGAGATGTTAGGTACAAAGCCCAGCTTCAGGATTAAGATAGTCTTGTGTCTGGGGACATGTCAGTATTCCTGATGTTTGCCACTTATGTGGACTCCTGAGTCTTGCACATTACTTAGATCAGTGTATGTTTTACTCTATATGGTTCATGGAACAGCTTCAGTTTCTAAGTTTGAGCAAATTCCCTGTGTAATTTGGTGAATTTTATTAGACTAGTGCTTCACTACTGGAAGAATAGCTAAACCCTGTCTGTGTTGTTTATTCGATACTTTCTTGCATGGTTTATTTTTCAAGACCTTATTGTCTACTGTGTATTAGTTAACTTTTGTTCTTCAGATTTTCACCTCCTGGGGTGTTGAGTTCATTGATGTTTATTTAACTTTCGCTGTTTGTTTTCCTTTGAGCAGTTTTCCTCTTACTATCACTCATAATAATCTGTCACTTTTCCTGCAGCACGAAAAGAGGGTCGATACCGGGAACCACCTCCAACTCCTCCTGGATATGTTGGAATACCTATTGCTGAGTTTGCAGAAGGTGGTTCCCATCCAACCAGAAAGCCTCCAGATTACAACATAGCACTTCAGAGGTCTAGAATGGTGGCACGGACATGTGAGACTCATGGGACATCAACTCCGCAGCAGCAGTCACATGGCCATTCAACTAACAGGCCTGTGAACAAACCTCAGTGGCATAAACCAAATGAGTCAGATCCACGTCTTGCTCACTATCCATCTCAAGGGTTTTCTGCAGAGGAAGATGGTAAATTTCTAATTGTTAGATTTTGAGTGACCTGCATGCAAAACCGGTCAATGCTTTCACAAACACAAAGCAAATTACACAAATGCGTTCATACATTGAAATTCTTGCCATAATCTGGCTCTCTTTCATCTTTCAAAACTTGCTATTAACTTTTTGAAAGGGGAGGAATTCAGTTAATTCTTAATACAATTTCATATTTGGAATGTAGGTCCACCTGCATTTTGGTCAACCAAGCAGTTGGCTTAGGCAACTTCTCTGGCAGTGCCTCTGTTCACCAGGTACAGGCCTGCCTGCCCTTCAGGCTTCCAGCATACCTAGTGTTTGACACTAGCCATATATTTAATGGTCAAAAATTATCCTGGTCTGTAGAATATCTGCCTGTCTGTCCCATAGAGCATTGCTGGTCAGGCTTATTTGGATAATCACTCACATTCTATCTGAAACTCTTACGCTGTGGACACTGGCTCTTCTATACCAACTGCTTCATATAATGAGCCCACTACTCGTTTGCTCCCTCGCTTGCCCAAGTTTGTCTGCTTCTTTATGCTTCAGCTCAGCTATAATGATAGAAAGACTATATAGACATAGTCTTTCTGTTTTTCTACAGAGTGCAAGCATAGGTAGATTACATCTTTAGGGCTAAGTGCTCAAAATTTAGGCAGGCAGTGCCCAAATTACACATTTGAATGCTTTGTTTTGCTAATGAAAGAAAGGCTAAC
Organism: Pezoporus wallicus; assembly: GCF_028554395.1. Taxonomy (NCBI): domain Eukaryota; kingdom Metazoa; phylum Chordata; class Aves; order Psittaciformes; family Psittacidae; genus Pezoporus; species Pezoporus wallicus. The sequence continues at coordinate 3,999,735 of NW_026640488.1, forward strand.
ATTCCCCTTCCCTCCTTAATGCTTAGTTAGTAAGGCTTTATATGTAGAATGAACTCTGCAGTTGAACCTGATGGAAAAAGTAAAGTCTACCTTAATCGAATTGCCACAAACTTTGAAAATTACCATGTCAGAGGCATTTAATTGTTCCTACAAGTGCTGACTAAAGCTGTTCTCAGGTTTGATGCAATCTTAATTTAAAGAAATCACAGATATATATTCAGGGAAAAATGTAAGATAGCTTTATGAAGCTATTGGATATCTAGGCATAGCTCTTATGTTCCTCAGGCTGAGGAACTGCACCTAGCTCAGTTATAACAATTGTCTTATTTCCTTTGAGGACAAAATTATGAAGGAATACTTCTCATGAGACCTGAAATGTACAGATATTTAGATTGGTTTGAATTATATACCTAATACAACAAAATGGAAAAAACATAAGCACCATACAGGGTTTTTTTCATTCGGTAGCAGTCTTGTTCTGTATGAACTAAATTCTATTTTCCCCTATCCTGTTGTGTTTGCAGAAGATGAACAAGTTTCTGCTGTCTAAGACTTGGGCTTTTCTGGATCCAGAGTGAGCCACCTTAAAGGAGAGCACAAGAAGACGTCCCTAGAATAGGAGCCTTGGAACTATAGTTAAAGGATGGTGGACCTATTTGCCTCCTTCCCTGCCTTAAAGCAGCATGGGGCTTCTTCCTCTGCCCCTCCCCCTTCTGTCCCCTCTCCCCTTGCATGTGAAATACTGTGAAGAAATCGCCCTGGCACTTTTCAAACTGTGTTGCTTGAAATGCACAGTGCGGCAATCTCCAAGCTACCACTGTCGCTGTCTGCCACATCACACAGTATCATTCCAAATTCCAAGATCATCACATCAGGATGATTAACTCTGGCTGCACTTCCCAATGCCTGGAAGGGTTTCTTTTTTAAATCTTCCATGTAGATTTCAATTACAATCCTAGCACTTAGCCTCATTGGGATAATGAGATAAGCTAGTTGTCAAATTACAATTGGCCTTTAACCTACAAAGAGAGAGATGCATTGAAATCCTTCAAGGAGCAGTGCTTATTTGCTTGTTTACAATGCCTTTGTTACGGTTTTGTATGTTTGCATTTTGGAAATCAGCTACTGCATCTGCATAGTGATTACAGTATTATTTTATACCTGTAAGTAGGGTTGCCAGCCTGAGCTCCTGGAAAAAATGTTGCTGTCACATGGCTGAGCAGGGCAGAAGGGAAGGCAAAGGTTATAGGATGCTACCGTTCCTTGACCATCTCACTTCACTCTTAGTGTGCCCCACCCTGGAATCTTCAGAAGTTTGGACATGCTAGCGGGAATGGCACCCTCAGCTAGGTCTAAATGTAGAAACAGGTTCTTGCAACTGGCTGGTGATGGAAAGAGGACACTGTGTGTCTCATACCTGTGCCTTGTGGAATACAGGATGGCAGACTAGAAAAGAAAGTGTCCCATTCTAATGAGACAGATGGCAACCCCACCTTTAAGTTATATATTATTTTTATTTTTACGAGGTAGTAGTATATTGAAAGAAAAATTAACTGGATAACATTGCAGTGAAGGAAGTTGGGATGTCACAGCTCATGTCAGCTGTTAACACTGATCTAATAACCTCCATCTATTGACTTTGGCATTAGGGGATAAACGAGCCTTTAAGTAATGAAAAATAACATGGTTAGATTTCCCAGCCTTTGCAATGCAGAAATAGTCACAACTGTTAATGGCTTCATGGAACACTGCATGTGTAGAGAAGGCCAATGTGTAGCAACCACCTGCTCACAGCTGCTATTAACCCTATAATGACTGAAATGACCCTCCCCTCTATTTTTGTGTTGTTTTTGCACAGACTCCGGAGAAGTGAAGGCTGCCAATCCGAGTAGTACTCAAATGTGAGGAACTGCTGGTCTTGGATATTTTTTTTTTTCCATTGAACTCAGCTGATCATATTGATCAGTAGATAAACGTAAATAGCTTCAACTTTTAAAGATCAAATTGCAGTGTTTTTTCACTGTATCAAACAAATGTCAGTGCTTTATTTAATTCTCTCTCCTGTAATCATAGCTTTTGTCTATTTGCTTATATATCCCATTGTCAATTATGCATTTGTAATTTTACATGTAATATGCATTATTTGCCAGTTTTATTCTCAAGGCTATGGACCTCATGTGCATATAGAAATACAAAATCCTAGCTCTATCACAAGTTGCACAAATGTTATATAAGCATTAAGTAATTGTAGACCATAGGACTGCTAATCTCAGTTCGCTCTGTGATGTCAAGTGCAGAATGTACAATTAACTGGTGATTTCCTCATACTTTTGATACTACTTGTACCTGTATGTCTTTTAGAAAGACATTGGTGGAGTCTGTATCCCTTTTGTATTTTTAATACAATAATTGTACATATTGGTTATATTTTTGTTGAAAATGGTAGAAATGTACTATGTTTATGCTTCTACATCCAGTTTGTATGAAGCTGGAAAATAAATAAATATAACATTAATGAAGTCCATATTGATTCTTATGCATTTTACATGTTCCACATACTTGAACAAATTTATGAAAAAAATTTACTTCTCTGTGTATTAATATTAAAGGGAAATTGCCAAGTGATGTGGGCAAACCATTGGTGTGGAGTTTTTCTTGATATATACTTGTGCTGCTGATAACTCCTGGAAAGTTTGGTGTGTGTACTGCTGAATGAGAATGACTTACGTGTTATGTGTCCCCAGCAGGAACATTTGAGGTGCCAAGAGAGGACTGTAGTTATGGTCTTAGGTATATATTGAATGTAAACAGTATTAAAGGAATGATTGTGGTGATTTTATGTTCTGAATGGTGTGAAAGTAAGGAATACATGTTTCAACATTTCAAAATGATCCATTTGATTTTTTTACCTAACAAGGTATTTCAAGCAATGAAGATCACCCAGTACCATCCCCAGTAATAAAAGTTGACATTAATTCAGTGTCAAATCTGTAGATTTATTTTTTTTTTTCCAGGGGTTAAAGTCCTTATTTTCAGTAGAATGCAGAAGACAGGGTCAAAATGTCACTGCTAAAGCTATTATCAGCTGTATCCCATTTAACTTTCAAGTGCTTGACAGGTGTTTCCAAATCTAAAATTGGTTCATTGCAAAGAAGCAACAAAATGCTCTGTTTAGATTTAAGTCTTCCTAACATAACCCTAGAAACATTCCACACTGAATACAATCAGAAGAAAGTTAAAAAGCATTGAAAATACAGGACTTGTCAAGATTCTCTGTCACTGGAATCTCTAGGAGGGTACAGAAATAAGTTATGGAGATGCAGATTTTCATGGTGTTCTTGTGAGTGGAACTACTTTCTGCGAATCTGTGGTTGTACTTGTTGAGTATGTTTTAACAGGCTAGAGAACCAGCGTTACTAGTGGCTGACATTAGTAGAGTGAAAGTACATTTTTACTTGTCTTACCTGCAAGTTTGTCCTTTGGTAATAATAAAGGTAATTCCCCTTATGAACTGTTTGCAAATTTGTAAATATTTTTTCAATATACTTGATACAGTACTTGATTCCCTATCCTCCCGTTCATGCCTCCCTTCTGAACACATTATGGACAGACATCCACAACACTAATGATCTAATACGTGTAGCTCATTGTGGATTGGGAGATAAAGAACACTTCATGCAGCAACAGATTCAGTTGAAATAAAGGCCTGCTAAGGTATGTCTTCTTGTGAAATAGATTTGATAGTTGTTCTAGCACATGTAATATGAATTTTGTACTTACTGTGTGGCTGCAGCAAGATGCAGACAAACTACTAGTTCCTGGGATTTAGTGTTGCATTTGACAAAATCACATGGAAAACTGAAACCTAAGGAAGTTTCTTTTTTTGTTTGAATAAACATCATTCAACTATCTATACTCTTTTATGAAGTATTTTTTTAATAAATCTTGTTGAGGCAAAGGCTGCTTCTTTATGAAGTATATTACACACTGGAATCAACATAAAAACTGAGGTACTGAAGGTACTGCTTTAATGGTTTAACTGTGGTCATCTGGAGAAGCATGTATGTTTTACATCTGTATATCTAAGCTTAAAATATTTGGTGCACCTAAAGTGGGGGACTGTGGTGCTATTTCAAAACAAAACAAAAAACCCTGAAAGCGTTCTGTTTGTGTCAAGACTCTGTGCGCTATGATGATCATTATTAATTAGTAAATTTAGTCCCAACTTGGTCATCAAGAACTCCAGCAGTAGCCCCTTTCCAAACTGCTACTTCCTCTTCTTACAGCACAGTTTAAGCACAGGTTTTTCCCACCTCCCATGCAGGTATGTAGTTTCTTTTACTTGATACCATCTCTACCTTCATTTTATTCCTTTGTGTGTTTAGTCCAGGATCTGTAAAGAGTTTTCTGTTCTGAGACTTGTTCTCAAGGTTTTATGAGGTCAGGCTGACAGGTTGTTCACCCCACTTCTCTTATGTTTGTCAGTCTTCAGTCACCTGCTATAGCTCCTCGCATGGTAGCTTCACCAGATCTTATTATTCAATCTGTGATAGTGCTTATTCTTTCAAAACTTTTGGCCAGCATACTCTGACCGTTTTTGTTAGTCTCTGTATTTAATGACATTTTCCATATTGAAGGAGAATGTTTCACTTTGTTAGGTAGCTATAGATGAATTATTCCTGAGCTCTGTTCTTTCCTGGCCACACAGCAGCCTTGATGACTCATTTTGGTTTTGAGGTATTTATTTGGTTGAAGAATCTTTTGCTTTTTGTGTCAGTGATAATGTCTAATTCAGCCTGACTTCTGTCAATTTTGATTTTCATCTCCATCCTTGAAAATACTGCTGTGTTAATCTTTGTTTACTTTCCTAATTTTGTTTTGGGTTAGAGGATTAGGTTTTTCTAGTTAGTCTAAAAAATTGTTTTGTTCTGTTATTCTGTTATCCTGTAACTTTGTCCTCCATGTTTCTTCCCCTTGTTGATAACGCACATTCTGGACACTTTTTGTATCTTGGGTAACTTACGATATAAGTGAATCTTTCACCCTATGTAATGTTAGCTGGGACCTTGGCTGAAGAATTTTATTCAGGGCTTTGTGCTTTGAGAAAGTCTGTGCCTTTTAGAAAAGGTTACAGGAGAATAAGAAAGCTCAAAGGTCTGTGAAACAAAACTTCCAAGGAAAACTGGAGTCCTGTTTCCTATGACTCCCTGAGATAAAAAGCTTGGCTGTCCCATGGCTCTGCATAATGCCTCTGAATCTGTATGCTGTAAGTGGAGATATTAGCACAGTGCAACTGTCTAAACCTAACAAACAGACCTGAAAACTGATGGAGGCTCCTCTGTGGTTAAGGCTGAACATAAAAGTTTCTGAAGAATTTTGAAATATTTTTTGTGTTTGGCAAAATCACAAAACTGAAATTTTGCATGCTCTGTGTGTCTCAGTCCATGGGAAGTTCATTTGGCAAGTCAGTCATTGGTGAAAAACTCATAGCAAATTCACGTTAATAAGGCTTATGTACTTATTGCTCTTGAACATGATTCAAGAAATAATTCATGTTTCAAGTGCTTTATTGACTAAGAAAGAGTGTACTTAGCTGCTTCTTTTCTCGGCATATATGTGCTTTTCCTCCTTCTCATGCCTCAGTTGCTGTTCTTTAGATGCACAATTCTCCCTCCCTGTTAACCTCTTCCTGTTGCTTGTATTAGCTGGTTTCTCACACAGCTTCTCTTTGCTCCTTTGTAGAACACATTACCACCCATTTCCTTCCTCCCGAAGTGTGTTTTGTATGCAGTCTTCAGAAACAATGGAAGGAGGCAGCACTTCAGTGCTCAAAAAGCTTGAAAGGAGTGTACCCAGGCAGGGCAAATTCAGACTTCAGTTCTTTGTCTGCATATGCATAGCCCTTTTCTCAATTGTTTCCTGAAAGCTGGTTTGTTCAGGTTTCTATGTAGTACCCTCTGTGTATCTGTAGCATACCGCTTACTTTGGTGTACTTGCAATAGATGTGATCTGATGAATACAGAATGGTTTTTTAATTTGCTGAAATCTTTTGTTAGGCACAAACAGAGTGTGGCACCAGCACAGGGAGTTGGGGGGGCCAGGAAGCAAGGGACTTGCCACGGATGCTGGTTCTGGCTTGTCTTCTCAAATCCAAACTGTCTTACAAGGTAGAGGCATCTGTTGTGTAATTAAAAGGGTCTAGTTTTTCTGACTTCGCATTTCTGTTGCTTTTAATCACATTTGACCAGTTCTTCATGAAAACATGTTTCTTTCCAAAATAATGTCATTAATGACCTGTACAGGACTGAACTGCATCTACTTTCTGTATTACAACATTTGGTTAGTTGGGACATCTCCATTCTGGCGCTTGCTCTTCAAGCAGGTGGCTTTTCAGAGTGGTGAGCATAAGCACACTTTTTTGGTGTAGTTTTGTGTTTGATCTTTTCCATGCTTTTCATGGGAACTGGCATGACACAGGTTGGGGTTTTTTTACTTGCCTAACTACTGTTTTGATTTTTTTGTTTCAGATTTAGGGTCATTGTGGTTTCTGAACTGAAATCAGGAGTATAAGGTGCTTTTATACTACCTGCAGTGTTGGCCTTTCTTCCTTCCTAAGCTGTAAACTTGTCCTTAGTTGTGGTTTTGTCCTGATGATTGTGGCCTCATAATTTTAATAGCTTTGGCTGAAATTTCACTTTCTTCCTCTACATATTGCTAAAGAAATCACTGCAGTTCAATGCATTTGCTCCTGCTAATGGGCTAATATTAAGTCCCTCTTTGCATCTGGTGCTAGTTCAGGCATCACCATCTCTTTCTCTTGTTTTGAAGCACATTAATTCTGTATGCACAAGACACACTTGACCCTTAAGATGAGCTTTCCTTGGGCAGACTTTCATTTGCACAAGTTAGTGTCTTTGGCCAGCAAGCAGGACATTTTGTCTTAAGGATGCATCTCAGCATGCAGACAGATGGCTGTGAATGAAAATGTTGATTTTTCTGTATCCTGAGAAGTCCTAGCTTGTACTGATAGAACTCTTAATTCTTCAACCAATTCACAGGCGCCTGAAGAACTTATGATTTCTCATGGTAGCTTGTACTGTAATGTCTTGTTTGCTGATTATATTCTTAAAACGATCTTCCTTACTGTCTAATGATACTGGGTGTCCTGACAAGATGTTCATAAACAAATAATTTTTGTGGTTTGGAAACTGCGTAGCAGATTTACAGATGTTTCTGCTACCAGGGCATGCTTAGTCCTGATTTCCAGTCTTTGCCAAACGGAGAAGTGCATAACTATCTAGTATGTAGTTTGCATTCTCAGCGCTTCAAACCTTGAAGAAACATGCTTATTTCTAATCAGTGGAAAACCAATAATGCTATGTTTTTAACAAGATCTCTACAAGCAGAAGTTTAATTCTTTTCTGTTAATTAATCTTCCTTTGATTCTCCCTTTCTGCTCCCTGAAATTGCAGCTATATAAGCGATAGCTTCAGAACTGAAGCACTGTTTTATTAAGGTGTAGGCCTGTACCATACTTCGTTCTAGTGAGCTATCCCAATGGCTACATGATTTGCTACAGTTTTTTTTCCACATCAGAAATTCCCAGTTCACTCCAGAACAACCTGCCCTCTGTAGCTGAGAAGGCCGTGCCCCCAGTTCCTATAAGCACTTATGAAGGTTTCCTATTGGCATGAGCCACTACAAAACAGCACTGTGGTTGAAGCACGAGCTTCTGCAGGTTTCTGATTCTCTAAAAGTGTGCACAAATGAAAGGCACACATAAATATAAGGGAAAGAATGCAAATTGCTGAAAGCGGTCATGTCCCCCTTTTATCCAAATGAGCTGTAGTTCAAGTTCCTGTGGCATGATGGGCTGAAGGCTCTGCTGTGGGCTGGCCCACTTTCAGAGCCTTGTTGTATCCCTCCCTGCCTTGTGTCCTTGTGGAGACAAGGGCATAAAGCTGACTTAGCTGTCTGGTCAGTGGTGTCCTTTTGATTATTCACCTACGATTGTCAAATAAATTGCTGTTGCTGCTGTTTGGGAGTTTGGGGTTTGTAGGTTAATGGCTTATACATTATTTTACTGCTTTCCTCCTCCCTTCAGCTGTGTATTTTGCAATCTTTGTAAATTTAACCTATAGCAATATTTGTTTCACATTTGAGCTTTCACTGTTTTGTAGCAGCAGAATCTGCCCTTCCTTCCAGTCCCTCTTTGCTTTTACCTTTGCTTACTACGTCAAATTTGGATGCTTAATTTAGACTGGAGACCCTCTGAGAAAGCCAGCATGTGTTTATAAAATAATACCAGTGGGTAACTCTTGTTTCCTAACGACTTTTTTTTCTTTGTCAAAGCTTACTCTGCATTGCCAAGGTTAAAAAGAAAACGAAAGCTCATTTCTCTGCAGATTTCTTAAATTATGCATGCACACTTAAACAGTTTTAAAACCACTGCTTGTTCAGTGAAGGTCACCTTCTTTCACCTGAAATATTATTTTATAAATGAAATGTGCTGGGATTTTAGAAACATGGAATTGGCCAGATGCACCAAATCAATACCTTTCATAAATCTGCTAAAAAGATGTGCTTACAGAATGCTGCATGTTGATGACATAGCATTTATTTGTGCTACAATGAACTGTGTTCTTCAAAGATGAGAGTTCAGTTAAATTTATTGACCTCTTCATCCAGGAAGAAAAACAGTGATGGAATGACTAAGACTGGTATTGTTATAATGGCCTGGAGAATATGAACAAATGTAATACTTATTTCAGTCTTTACTATTTACCTGTCACAAACAGTGACCTTAGTGCTTCCAACTTTTCATTGCAAAATAACATGTTTCATTCCAAGGAGAAAAGTGTACAAGGAAGGTAATTAGTCCAAACCACAGAACGGACATCACACTGATCTGACCTTCTCTCAGGAGCCTTTCTAGGTACACTCACATTCTGGCCAAACCACAAGCGTGCAGAGCATGGGTAATGCATGCAAAAAAAACCTTGAGTGCACTTAGGTTTGCAAGACAGGGTGGCAGCAGTTCTTTTGCTGGCCATTAGTATTAGAAACATCCATCAGATGAGATTGGTTCTCTTTAGTTTACAGATCTCATTTCTTGTCATGAATCAGTGATAAAAGGAATCCAAACAATGAACAAAATACAATTCAGAGAACAGGGTGTAAAAAAATACTGTGAGAAAAATACTGCTTCAAAATGTGCCATGGGAATTAATACCTGAAGAAAACAGTTGTGAAATATTGTGCTTTAAAATCAAATTACCTGCATTCATAAAGCTGACTTATGTGTATAGTTTGATAGACTAATTCTGCCTTCCGATCATTGCTCTTTTTGGGTCTCCCTTTCATCTAAAATGGCAGTAAGTAATAATCCATCTATGTCTACGACATGTTTACAGGTGACTAGAGTGCAGGACAAACAAGACTCAAGCCAAGCTCAGTATGTTTGACATGTTTGTTGCCTCCTCTGTAATTTACACCAGAGGTGTTGCCAGGCTCAGAAAGGCCATTGTTGAAACTTGGTAGGACAAATTCCATGATTGGAGTGAGGCTATCAGTGACTGCAAGCTGTTCAGAAGGGGCAGGTGAGGAAGGAGAGGTGGAGGGGTTGCCTTCTACAGCAAGAAATAGAATATTAAGACCCACCTCTGAAGAATAGCCATTGAGCAGATTAAATGTTTACAGATAAGAAGTAGAGACCTAGGCAACAAAAGGGAACCTTGTGGTTAGTGTCTACTAAAGGCTGCTTGATTAAGGAGAGCCTATTGACAAAGCTGCCTTAGTCCTGGCATCATGCTCACAGGTTTTTGTCCTGTGGGGAGACTTCAACCACCTTGACATCTGCTGGAAAAGTAGCATAGTGAGCTGTAGGCTATCTAGGGGTCTCGTAGAATGCACCAAGGATAAATTCTTAAGCCAGGCAATAGCCCTATCAGAAGGGATGAAATCTTGGACCTGATGGTCACCAATGCAAATGAGCTAACTGGTGATGTCAAAATTGGAGGCTGCCTGGTCTGCAGTGATCATGCACTGATTGAGTTTGTGGTCCTGAGGGATATGGGTCAAGCAAAGAGTAAAGTCAGGACCCTGAATTTTAGGAAAGCAAACTTCCAGCTGTTCAAGAAATTAGTCAATAGGACCCTGGGAAACTGCCCTCAGGGTCAAGGAAGCAGAACAGAGCTGGCAGATCTTTAAGGATGCTTTCAATAGAACACAAGAGCTCTCAATCCCTACATGTAAAAAATTGGGAAAGGAAGGCAAGAGGTCATCATGGCTGAGTAGAGACATGCTGGTCAAACTAAAGGGCAAGAAGGAGACGCACGGACATTGGAAGCAGGAACAGGTATCCTGGGAAAACTACAGGGAAGCTGCCCAGTGAGGTAGGAATGGGGTCTGAAGAGCCAAGGCATGGATGGAGCTGAACTTGGCAAGGGATGCAAAGAATAATAACAAGGGCCTCTATTAGGTATGTAAGCTGGAAAAGGAAGGTCAAAGAAAGTGTATCCCCACTGATGAGCAAGACTGGGATTGAGCGCATACTCAGTAAGTGTGCAGGTACAAAGCTGAACAGCATGGCTGACATGCCTGAGGGAAGGGATGCCATGCAGAAGGACCTGCATGAACTGAGAAGTGGGCCCATGTGAAAATCAAGAGGTTCAACGAGGCCCAGTACAAGGTCCTGCACCTGGGTTAGGGCTATGCCTGGTATCAATAAAGGCAAGGGTATTACAGTGTTGAGAGCTGCCCTGCAGAGAAAGACTTGGGGGTACTGATGGATGAAAAGCTGGACATGAGCTAGCAATGCACGCTCACAGTCAAGAAGGCCAACCGCATCCTGGGCTGCATCAAAAGAAGTGTGGTCAGCAGGTCGAGACATCTTGCTTATGTGGGCCTAGCTGTTTTGGGGAGAGGTCCGAGACTTCAAAGCTAACCTCAGAAATGCTATTCTTAGCGAACGATGTACAAGGCAAGGACGAACGATTAGTTTCTGGGTGTGCTAGAGACCTCCTGTGCTGACTGTGCGGTACTGCACTTCTGGGGATAACTGAAAAGCTTTATTTTAGTTTCTCTACTTTGTAAGTGTCTCATACGTCTGCCTAAGAATCCTGAGATGACTTCTTGGCATTTTTGTTTTGTTTTTGTTTTTGTTTCTTTTTCCCCTAAAGGTGCTGCTGCAAAATTCTACGATTTTAAATTAATATTTTCTTAAAGAAATTTGAATCTTCTCCTAAGGTAGGAAAAAAGGCTAGGATCCATCTGGATTTTTGAAAATGGTATGTTATCCACACATGGTGAGCGCTTGTGTGTTAAAGAGGTACCATTTACTGTAGTGTAAATTTCAGAGATGCTAGAATTGCAGTGGATGTTTTGGTATCTTTTTTCTTTGTTCCTGTTGGGTTGTTTTTTTCCTTAAAGTGGGGATCATGAGCCAGCTCTGAGCTCTTGGCAGTGGTTTACATGTCCAGGGAGAATGGAAGAGTTAGGAATGAGATGCTCTAAACTGTGTATTCCTACTTAAGCTGTTATAAATAATTAATCCAATGTTAGCATCTTTATTATTCTATTTGGAGTAGTGTGCCTTCAAGCCCAGGTTTTGAAAGCATATGTATCCTGTTTACTTTTGGAGATTGTTACTCTGAAGATAGAGCCCATGACCTGAGATGAGTTAGTGAAATTGCTCTTTATAAGGGTTTAAAGGAACATGTGTCTGTGTGTCCAAACCTTACTGCATCAACAATGCACTCCTATCACAGGAAAACATAGCCACTAGCTTATAAGTAATCTCTACAATTGAGGTCTTTTTTCTAGAACAAAGTACTTGTCTCTCTAATCATATACCAGTTATATTGACTTTCCATTATGGATTCATTAGTGTGCCATTGCAAGCCATATGCAGTTTGACCTTTTTTGGTCATGGCAGGGAAGTATGTCAAGTGCTGTTGCTGCGCTAGTATCAAAAGACAACCTAAAAACGGGACAGCTCAGAAGAACACTAATTACACGTCTGAGGGATGCTGTCACATTTCAAAGAGGCAGAAGCTGTATGTGAGTACAGTGGAGCACAGAAAATCCCGGTTATTGAGGACTGTAGAGTAGTATCTTAAACACATTCTTAGGATTATCAAAATTTATGGATTTTCTTCAGTACTAACTAAATGCTTGGGGGAGAGGTTGCCTTCTGCAAAACATGTTGTTAAGAAGCCTGTTTCAAGCTGCTTTATTATAGTATCCAGAACAGGGAAGCAAAATCTGGGTACTGAAGCTTTTTGGAAAAAACACGCACCAAATGCTGCAAGCCTTGTTTAGGAAAACAAATCATGCAAGCTGACAGCAGGTGACTGTTTTGAACTTGATCTATCAGCAACAAGTGTGTCACTGAATTCTTGGCAGTTTCTTGGTGGTCAGCAGGCTATCTTGGATGAAAGCTGGTATGCAGACTTTTGGCAAACAGGCCAATGTTCCCACCAGTTTTGCTCCCAAGCTGGTGTTCCACTTGACTACTTGGACATTGACTTTAGAAGTAAAAATTCAATTTGCAAATACTTTTCATTAGTAGGAGACACACAGGAACAGTGACCTGTTAAGTATTGCCAATAGCAAGACAAAACCCACTTTGCTCCAGAAGGGACCAACAGCTATGGTTAAACAGGCAACTTCAAAATCTGTCAAAAACCTAAAATAGCTCTGAAGGTCTCAAAATCGAGTGTAAATGCTGCTCAGCAGAATGGCTTTTGGAAAGCTTAGAGATGAAATAAATTCAGCTCAGGGATTTAAACAAAAACTTTCCTTGACAAATAATTTAAACTGTTTGCATTTATGCTCATTGCTGAACACAGATCTGCCTCTAAGCTGCTTGACATTTGGAGTGGGTTTCTGCAGCTCTGCTCGCCAACTCCTTGTGCATGATGTTTAGCTTTGTCTGTGCGCATGTTCTTGCCTGCTAAAAGTATGTAGCATTTTCAAGGCACAGCTTGTCTAAGTTTTCACAGAATCACAAAATGGCTGAGGTTGGAAGGGACCTCTGGAGGTCCTCTGGTAGAACTCCCTGCTCAAGCAGGGTCACCTACAGCCAGGTGCCCAGGACTGTGTCCAGCCAGCTTCTGAATATCTACAAGGAGGGCAACCTCTGCCAGTGCTTAGTCATGCCCACAGTAAAAAAACATTTCTCTGTGCTCAGATGGAGCCTCCTGTGTTTCTATGTGTGCCCATTGCCTCTGGTCCTGTGACTGGGCAACACCAGAAAGAGCCTGGCTTCTCATCTCATGTTTGCACCCTCCCTCCAGGCATGTACACATGAATAAGATCCACCCTAAGCCTTCTCTTCTCCAGGTTGAATCGCAGAATCATAAAAACCTGGCCAAGCTCTCTCATCCATTCTTCACCGGAAAGATGCTCCATTCCCTTAATCATCTTAGTGACCCTTCACTGGACTTTCTCCAGTACGTCCATGCCTCTCTTGTGCTGGGAAGCCCAGAAGTAGACACAATGCTCCATGTGTGGCCTCACCAGTGCTGAGCAGAGGGCAAAATCACAACACCTTTAATGCATCCCAGGAATCTGTTATCCTTCTCTACTGCAAGTACACACTGCTTGCTCATGGTCTACTTGGTGTCCTCCAGGCTCTTTTCTGCAAAGCTGCTTCCCACCTGTGTAGCCCTTAGCATATATTGGTGCATGTGGTTGTTCGCGCCCAAGTGCAGGACTTCACACTTACCTTTAATAAATTTCATAAAGCTCCTGTCACCCCATTTCTCCAGCCTGTCAAGGTCCTTCTGAATGGCAGCATTACCCACTGACGTATCACCTAGTCCTCACAGTTCTGTGACATGAGCAAACTTTCTGAGGGTATGCTTCTGTTCACTTTCCAGGATTAGCTACTCTATCTCTTTCCCAGGGACTGAGGTAAGGGTGGCCAGCCTATAGCTCTTTGGGTCCTCCTTCTTGAAGACAGGAGGGGTATTTGCTTTCCTTCAGTCTTCCAGCATTTCTCCCAGTTGCCATGATCAATCAGAGATTGCCCGTAGTGGCCTCATGATGACATGTGCCTGCTCCCTCAGCACTTGTGGGTGCATCCCGTCAGGGCTCAGGGACTTAAGTCCAGTTTACCTAAGTATTCTCTGATCTGATTCTCTTCTACCAAAGGTACATCTTCCTCACTCCAGATTTCCCCCCTTGGTTTCTTGGACCTTATGGTTTTTGAAGGATGGACTTAAGAGAAAATGCTGAGGTGTAGAAGACATTTGGTACCTCAGCCTGTCCTGTGTCACCAGGGGCCCCGCTTCATTCAGCACTGGGCCCACATTTTCCCACATTTGCATGTGTAATCAAGCTCCTAAAAATGTTCATAGGCAATGTTTTCAGAGAATTTACCTTTGAAATAAGTTATTAACATGAGGGCCTTGCTACAAGCATTGTGTACAAGCAAAACTCTCACTTCTGTCACTGTATTAACATAAGGGCCTTATTACAAGTGAAATCATCTCTTCTGTTTCACAATCTGTTACATTATAATCATTCTCTACATGCTGTTATTGCTGTTGGGGATAAATCCAGCTGGTACTTATTATCTCAACAGATTCATTGTGTAATAGGAAATTTCATGTACTTGTATCAGTTGACTATAACCTACTTTAAGAATAGAAAAATATAATTTATCTTAGTGAGATAGCTATCCATAAGGAATGTTCTGAGAAGATGAGATGTTTTTCTTTGGTCCTCTCTCTCTAAGTCTGGGTTTTTCTCCTCATCTGTATTCCTACAATTTAGTCAGGAATTTTATTATCATGCATTTTCTTAGAATTGCAAACTGATAATTGTTTGGGCATATATCCAAGGAATAGATTTGTGGAATAACGTCAGCCAAATTTCAAGTGTCTTCAGCACACATTGTACGTCCCATCATGTGCACAGCTTGGGATGTATACATGGAAACTGAGAATGTGTGCAGCTGCAAAACTGCCGCATCTAGGTTTAAAAAAAGGGCTGTAGTTCTGTTTCAAAGTGACGCGTATTAGCAGATTCATTCACAAACCTGAGAAAGCTTCTGTCTTCAAACAATATCCTTCCTATAGTCATCATCTTAATCTTGGATAGTGTAATAGTACATCTTCAACCCTTAAATATGAGGGTATTGAATAATTGAAGAGAAATTGGTCTATGTTAAGAAGAAAGGACTTCTCAGCTGACAAGTTTCACACATCCAAAGTAGGGCTTAAAGCAGCGCACTCTTTCTGCAGTTGTAGACATTTTAAATAGAAAACATGTGAGTTTCTTTTTCATTAGCAAAATTATGTTTCTCTGCTTCCTTCTGTCTGCATTCCCCTTCCCACCCCCAATGGACAGCTTTACAGTGTTACTGAAGCCGATTCAAGCATCAGCTGCCTTTGAAATGGGCAGCCCCCTCTGGCAAGCTGTTCCCACTTTGTGTTAGCACAGAGCTTGATATGCCAGATACAGAAACTGATATGACTGGAAACAAGTTCAGGGGAAAAAAAATGTAGTTGGATCAGCTTCCCGGAGCAAGTAGTGGCATAAAAGAAGAAAAAGCAACATGTGGCCAGGAAGGGGAGCTGTGCAGAACAGAATGATCCCATTTTGGCAGCTGCAGCCTTTACTCATTCTGTAATTCCTTATCATCCCAGCTTCTGTTACCTTTGTAAGGTGTTGGCTGCATTCCTTACGTATGGAAAAGTGCAGCACTTCACTGGTCCTGCCACCTCGTGCAGTTTTCTGCCCTGTTCCCAGGCCCAGGCCTCCAAGTTCAAGGTGGAGGATCTGCATTTTATTTTGCTGGACCTAAGGAGATTCAGCTGAGGGATTGTTGCAGTTATGCTAGAGCGAGGCAGGTAATAACCAGATTTAGTATTTTACAGAAGTGCTATGGTAGGAACAGGCTACTTTTCTAACACTTAACATTGTGGTTGCCTGAACTAGGAAGGATGAAGAATTTAATGCTTCTGAGCTGGATATGTGTACTGTTGAAATTTATTATCCTTCAATAGAGCCTTTGAGTTTTCAAAAGGTGAAGTTACAATGTTTTTTTTCTATCTGTGTGTGTACCTATGTATGTATGTACAAATGTGTATATGAATTCCAAGTCTGAGCTTAACTAACATGTCTCCTCTAATGTTGCAAGTAATTCAGCCCTAAAATGCTTGGGTTTGTTATCTTTATATAAAAATAAATCCTTTTCGGCAGAATGAGGAATTTTTTTACTGCAACACAAATGAACCACAACACACAAGCTCGCTTTTAAAACCAGCTAATATAGTGTTAACAGTTCTTCTTGGCATATGAAACTTAGTAATGTTTGTAGTATAAACAGAGCCAGAATTCAAGTCTGAAAATTGTATTTGGAAGCAGTTCTGGCCCATTGTTTTCTATCGGTTTTGACTACCCCAAGAGGAGGAGTGCTGCTTTTTGGTTTCAGAATTTGAAGCTTAATGACATGTTATAGGAATGTGGTGATGATGATTGAGAAAGCTGGTTTATTTTTCTTTCAGTTTCTCTAAGGCTTCAGTTAAATTCTTCTCTAGCTGCTCTGCCTGTTAGCAGCCGCTTTGTCGTGAGAGTGCTGGTGGTTAACAGTCTCCCCAGAGTGGTGACTTGGAGGAACTGCAGATCAACTGCTGACAAATTTAGGCGCAGAAACTGCTACAATCCAAATATAGTTTAAGGATGCGTATTCAAGGAGTGTGCTGTTCTATAGATTACTACTTATGCAATCTAAACTTTACCTTCACTTAACATGGAGCATACATCTCTAGCTCTTTTTGAGCTAAGTTTAAAATAAATCTCATCTAGTTTTAGGTTATTTTTGCTCTATATTATCTAATGGGGCGATAATATTACAGGATCACAGGCTCACATTCCTCACAGAGATGGTGTCAATGCATTATTTGAGTTTTACTATAAAATAATGGTATACCTAAACTCCAAATAGTTAACTATGGAGATTAGGTTATTCACTATTAACATTATTGTTTCCTGAGTAATTAATTGCCTGTGTCTGCTCTTCATTCAGACAGTTGATTCAAGCCCCTGTTTTCAATAATGGAAGCTTAGCAAGCTAACCTTTAGGGAACTATGTAAGCTTAGAACTAGGATGTAAGCTTAGACAGCTAACCTATGTTCAGGACCCCTGTCCGCAAGACAGGTTCTCAGCTCAGCTGTGCATGCATCGGTATTTGTTGGAGGTGCCATAGGATAGTCTATCTGGCCTCCAAAATGGCATGGATCTAAGATAGGTGTCTGACACTGCAATGAGCATGTGTAGGCTATCTCTGGACACAAGGTAGGGGCTATTAAACTGAGTTCTAAAAATTTTTCCATCCAAAATAGCTGCCTCAAATACCAGCTGTTCTGTGACATTAACCTCTTTCTTTCTTTTTCTGGTCCTTTCTGAAATTATTCCTTCCAGCCAAGAAACCTTTCCTGACTGAGTTTTTGTTATGTCTGTTCTGATATTCTAAGTCTTGATTTTAAAATACTAAAATACCAAATGCTACGCTGGCTGAGCTCTGTTGCTACAATATTAGAACACTACAAGTTCCACTGTTTCCACAGGCTTTACTGCATGATGTGCCCAAGGTGACCTAGAAACCTTTGATAACTGAGCTAAATAACTGATCTGAACAGCCCAGGTGTGCTGCATTGGAAAGAATGATTGACTGCAGGGAAATAGTGTTTCTGTAGACAGAGACTGAGTTGATTGCACATGCAGGCTATTAATATAGACATACATTTTCCTGAGTTATGCAAGCATAACATTCCATTGAAAAATGGCATAAGTATCCTTATGCTGTCATGAATCATCATTGACTGGCAGTGATTTAACTTAGATTTCCCTTTTGAAAAAGGATCTCTAGAGTGAAATTGCTAAATGCTTATTATCTAGTATTTATCACATGCCAGCATCCCAAAGACCCAATTCAAAAAGGGCTCCTTTGTAGCTCGTATTGTTATAAAAATGCCTGACTGAAAGGGAATTTAATATTGAGTTCTGGACTTAAACAAAAGTTAGTTGGCAGAAGAATAAATGCATCTGAGTAAGAGGAAGTTCAGCATTAAAGTGTCAAGCTGATGTTAGTGTGTTAGTGCATATCGGGGTGTGCTTTTTAAATTCACCTGCTGACTGTCCCCATCCACTATTCTTTGGTTTGCATTCTGGAGCAGTATCCAAGTTAGTGAACTGGATTCTTCTGGGGCAAAACATTAGCAGAAATGCTCCAGAGTCACTTAATGCTCATCAGCCACAGATTGGTGTTTTGTTAATGGGGAAGAAGACAAGCTAGTCCAACTTGAATAAAGAGACAAACCCTAACCATGTCTGGTGTAGATGTCAGGTCCTCAGGATCAAGTATTTTTCATTACAAATATATCCTATTTGCCTACAGTGCTTCCTAGTAGTCTACAGCATCATGCTGCCACATGCTGTCATGTGCCATTGGTAGGTTGTGACTCTACAAAGTGTTGTCATAGATAGTAGACAGCTACAACAGCGTTTGATAAAATGTGAGCTCACCTGAAACTGGTATAGGTAACTAGCATGAAGCTTGAAGTTGGAGTGGAAGGCAGGGGAGGTATATGGAGTGGGAAACAGGACCCTTGTCAAACACTCTTTTTGAATTCAGCAGTGCCTCCTCATCTCAAATGAAAGCACTCATGAAAGGGTTTAAAGTAGTGTATATGGTAGCATAAACTACTGTTTGTAGTTAATCAGTAGTCCCTGCTTTTCTACAAGAAAATTAGACATTATTTTTTTTTATATTTTTTTGAAAGATTTTACATATGCATTCAATGTTCAATCAGCAAATCCTAATGTTTGTTTTCTTTCTTTTTCACTGGATTCAAGCAAACTGATTTGCACATGAATGATATTCTGTGACACAATTACAATATATTAATAGTATCTTCTGTGTTACTAGCAAGAATGTCATTATAGCATAATAGGAAATTGTAGTTATGACTGAAGGCATACATTTACTATAAGTTTAGTTATATTAAAAATGAGTATCTGAGAGATGTTACACTTCTTTGATTTTATGATTCTATGTATTGATTCCTGCAATGTGTCAGTATAGAGTATAATACCTATTTCCACAGATACCTAGAATCATAGAATCATAGAATAGTTAGGGTTGGAAAGGACCTTAAGATCATCAAGTTCCAACCCCCCTGCCATGGGCAGGGACACCTCACACTAAACCATATCACCCAAGGCTTTGTCCAGCCTGGTCTTGAACATTGCCAGTGATAGAGAATTCACAACCTCCTTGGGCAAGCTATTCCAGTGCCTCACCACCCTAACAGGAAAGAATGTCCTCCTTATACCCAGTCTAAACTTTCCCTGTTTTAAGTTTTAACCCGTTACCCCTTGTCCTATCACTACAGTCTCTAATGAAGAGTCCCTCCCCAGCATCCCTATAGGCTCCCTTCAGATACTGGAAGGCTGCTATGAGGTCTCCATGCAGCCTTCTCTTCTCCAGGCTAAACAGCCCCAACTTTCTCAGCCTATCTTCATACTCCAGTCCCCTGATAATCCTTGTGGCCCTTCTCTGGACTTGTTCCAACAGTTCCATGTCCTTTTTATGTTGAGGACACCAGAACTGCACACAATACGACAGGTGAGGTCTCACAAGAACAGAGTAGAGGGGCAGGATCACCTCCTTCGACCTGCTGGTCACGCTCCTTTTGATGCAGCCCAGGATATGGTTGGCTTTCTGGGCTGCAAGCGCACACTGCTGGCTCATGTTCATTTTCTCATCAACCAACACCCCCAAGTCCTTCTCCACAGGGCTGCTCTGAATCTCTTCTTTACCAAACCTGTAGCTCTGCCTGGGATTGCTCTGACCCAGGTGCAGGACCTTACACTTGGTATGGTTAAACTTCATGAGGTTGGCATCAGCCCACCTCACAAGCATGTCAGGGTCCCTCTGGATGGCATTCCTTCCCTCCAGTGTATCAACCAAACCACACAGCTTGGTGTCATCAGCAGACTTGCTGAGGGCACACTCAATCCCACTGTCAATGTCAGCGATGAAGACGTTAAACAAGACCAGTCCCAACACCGGTCCCTGAGGGACACAACTCATTACTGGTCTCCAGCTGGACATTGAGCCATTGACGACAACTCTTTGCATGCAGCATCCAGCCAGTTCTTTATCCACTGAGTGGTCCATCCATCAAATTGATGTCTCTTCAACTTAGAGACAAGGATGTTGTGTGGGACAGTGTCAAACGCTTTACACAAGTAAATCATATCTAAATAAAGGACCAACATGCTGCAAGTCTAGAAGAATAAGAACAAAAGCTTAGAACAGTGGCTGCTGACAAATTCTGCAGTAACACAGACAGTGAGATAAAATATTAAATATCTGTATTTGTTATGAAATCCAGCTCTCAGACCTTACAGAGATGACAGGGAGCAGCAGTACCCAGTTGGTGTGTGGCTAAACAAGTCAACAATTATTCACTGTACCTAAATGTCACTGCTACTCTGTGGTCCCTGGACCTACCTGGAATACACCTAGTCATTCTGAACCTTTCAGGGCTTGCAAAATCAGTAGAGACCATCCAAATGCATTTGGGTTCTCCCACATAATATGAAAACACAGTCATAGTAGGGACTGCTCCCTATATGTGCCAATAATGGCGCATTGCCACTGGTAATGTAAAGCAGTCTATACTTTAACGGGCATATCCATGAACAATTCTTTTAAACAACCAGTAGTATCACCTCAAGCATCTTTAATCTATGAATCCTGTTCCACCATTAAGTTCCATAATCCACCTCCTTTTCAGTATCCTTGCAGTGGAAGCAAAGGATGTCTCAGTGCTACCAGCTGCTGACAGTTAAATTAACACTGTTCTCTCTGCCTTCATTGTGCAGAAAAAGGCTAACTTGGTGGGTGATTTATAGTGTGTCACACTTAAATGCTCTGAATTGCACAAGGAAGGACTTTCTTTCTTTCTTTCAGATTTTCTGACTACAGAAAGACATTAGATCAGCTAAACTAAGTGCTTATTTTAGGTAATATGAATTACTTTCCGTGCTGATAATGCTGCCTTCAAGTTAATTATTTCAGATACCTACTAATTAATTTCATATTTTCATATGATCATACACTTTTTTTCCTCATTATTTCCAATAGCGCCCTCCCCTACACTGAAAGATTGTTTCTCTACTATCACCAGAGAAGCTGATCTCCACTGACTGAGCACTACGTGACACTGGAACATGAAGAGAACAAGGAAAGTTCAAGGACGTGAAAATGGCGCAGCTAAAATTTCTGCTGTGTTGAGATTCACCAGAATCTGGTGGGGAACAACAGGAGGAGGAGTTGTAAGTACTTATATCTACAAAATAAGAAGATTGTTGGATGGCTTTATTGTAACAACAGCTGGCTTTAAGCCATTTAGTCTTCCCAACTGTTAACAGTCAAATTTAGCAGTGGGTTTAGCAGCAGTGAATTACAAAGGCTCCAAAGTCCTATTTGCTATGTAAAAAGAAAGAAATAAGAAATGTTTTGAAGAATGAGTGACTTTTGCCTCCCCCAAGGTAGGCAAATTATTTTTTCCAGTTGCAGACATGATTTGTAAGGGGAACGTGAACCTTAGAGAAAAAAAGTGGTTAACAAGGAGTTAACAAAAGGCCACTGGAATAAGTTTCAAAGCTAGATACCTATCTGACCAAAAAAAACTCCAAACCCCACACCAAAAAATCCTGACACAAAAGGTGTCCTGTGATTGTTAAGGTGATAGCTGAGGAACCACATGAAATTATTAGGGAAACGTAAGTTGAGTATTTAAAAGTATGAGTAAAGGAACTTAGTTTTTTTACTATAAACAATGCTGAATGTAAGTATCACTCCTTGCATGTTCAGCAGGGGGCAGCCATGTATCTGTACAGGTTGCCTGCCCCTGCCAAGGACAGCATGGTGAATGGTATAGAAAGGTTATTTGGGGATTGGAAAATTTAATCAAGAGGCCAGAATTATATCAGGTTAAGGCTAATTGTGGCATTGAAAAGATTCTTTAGACTTTCACACAAGCCAAAAATACAGATGAAATAAAATATACCACGTTTGGTGCTACAGTGAAAAAATGTTGCCAGCAATAATGTAGGCAGATATATACGTATACACACACACACATACATACATATATATATATATTTTTTTTTTTTCTCTTTGCAGAGAAGGGAAAAAAGACCACAGGTGACATACTTGCTGTGAAGGCCAGGCTGGATGAGCTTCTGAGCAACCTGAGAGTTGAAGATTGCTCATTGCAGGGAGTCGGACTCAATGACCTTTGAAGAGCCCTTCCACCCTAAACTATTCAATGATTTCTATAATTTCTATATAGTGTTTATTTAATTGAGATAAACTCATCAGAGAATGTTGCATCTAAATAAGTGATAATGCTTAGTAATTGTTTGGGTGTTTTTTTTCTTGCCATATGTTACCTATTCTTCAGATGCAGTGATCTCTAACAACAGGCATAGAGTTTGCTGAGACCAAATGCAGTAAATTGGTGGAAGAATAGAGGTTTAGACATGAAGTTGCTACAGCCAATTGTATCCAGTATAACAGGGTACTGGGAACTGGTATCAGAATAATTCAGGTAATGCTAGAAAAGACAAGAAAATCACTCTGATTCACATTTAACATTGTTAAATTGAAAAGTAATGTTTATGAAGCATAAATTGTTACATGCTAATAATCTGGATGTTACTTAGAAGGATATCTGTTGGGATTTGCAGGTATATGAAGACCCAGATAAGGAAAAAAATCCCCCAAACTCCCTAACAAAGCTTGTTATGATTTAACATGAAGGGAATTCTCCCTATTTTGTGAAAATAATAATGTGAATGAATCCACACTGTGCAACAAAGAACTGTGCAATTGCCAAGCTGGTTGTAGAGAGACAACCTCCTGTAATTATTAAAGTTTGCATACCAAGATTAAAAATATTCAATGCTTTTACTAACCCTTCCAAAAAGAGGTAAGAATAGGAAGTTATGAGTCTTCTATTTACCTGAGAAGCATTTA
This sequence comes from Pezoporus wallicus, assembly GCF_028554395.1. Taxonomy (NCBI): domain Eukaryota; kingdom Metazoa; phylum Chordata; class Aves; order Psittaciformes; family Psittacidae; genus Pezoporus; species Pezoporus wallicus. The sequence continues at coordinate 4,022,801 of NW_026640488.1, forward strand.
CCACAGATGCATGTCTCCTGTCTGCACGACTCCTCTTTGCAGCCAGACTGGATCTGGAAAGACTTGAACTAGGTTCTAAGTAAACTGGTGTCTACCTGTCTATGCAAAGGTGCCTACCTGATTTCTGGAAGTGTTGTACCCACATTATGGTGGCTGTTTCTGTGCTGTTTAGCCATCACGACAAAGCTAGTTAGTCTGGGAGCATGCTGTGAGGTCGTTACTGCATTTCTTCTGAAGCTGGGGCTGGTTCAGGGATGCATGCATCACACTGTTTTGTATCGTGTAGATGTGCCTTGTGTATTCCGGCTGGGGAAGAAAGGCAAGGGCTGTCACAAGAAATAACCTTCAAAATCATATGACTTTGGCATCCCAAATAGTTACATACTTTGGAGAAGCAGGCAATGCTTATTGAACTTGAGATGGGAGTGAGGTAAGTGGATCAGACTTTGGCATTTTGCTTGAAAGGGCATCACCTTTGCCTAGGCAGTATTGACAGAAAAAGATTACAGCTGGTTCAGTTACTGAACTGGGAAAGCCATCCTTGCTGTGGCAGCCAAGTCTGCTGTAAGTTTGTGTTTCAAGGTGATATGTAAAACGTGCTCATCTCTCTCAGATAATTAAAGAAACTCCCGTGTAAGGGCTGCAGAATGGTTACATCCAGCATGCATTAATTTAACCTCAAGCAATGCTATAGCTATTGATGTAGTTTTGGACCAGTGAGGTTTGTTTATCAGCGCTGCTACTTTTTAGATTTGTAGATGTGTTTAGCCTCACAGTTATCTTTCTTCTAACACCATCTTTGGCATAACTGCATATATCCATCCATTTGCATATGGGCTTGCAATTGCCTCAACCTTATTAACATATTTTACTCTGGTTTTCTGGGCCATATATTTAAAGAACTCTGAAGTGGTATCAAAATTTGAAGTAGCATCATAAAGAGATAACCCCAAAGTATTACCTGCAATAGGTGTGTGATATGAAATAACCTTCTCATCAGTTGGAAGAGATGACTTTACCTACAGTACAACTGTAATTTGAAGGTATTTTATTTTTAGCTGAGTGCCACACTTTCTAGAAATATATTAGAGAAAGGTCAATGAAGCCACTGTGCAATTTTGAAGAGAGGTTCTTTTTCCAATGCATTTCTTAGGAGACACTGAAATAAATATTTGCAATCCATCTTGGATTGCACCACTGTAAGCACCACTGTATCACTCATCAAAATGTTCGCTTATGTAAGGCCTCTGTAAAAACATGTTATTGCAAGGCAGTTTATTGAGCAAACAATAGCTAATGTCAATGTACAGTGCTGTGCACTACATCAGTGAGAGGGGCTTTTGACTTCAGGTTTGCACAGGCTCACAAAAGAATTTGTTCACTTCAGTCTCAGCAGACAGCTGTGATATGTGTTAGCCTCCTGGTGAATGCATTCTCATTTCTTTGTTTTAGGACCCATAAGTGCCTTGCTGACTGAGGTTGTTATTGATAAAAGTAACTACATGTTTTTTCTTTATTCTTTGCTTCTTTTCAAGTGCTGTAGAGGTAAATTACTGAGATGGCGTTCCCACTGAAAACCTTCAAATAATTCCAGTATGCATCGTGAGGAAATATGGTTGATTCAACATATTACACCCTGTTCAGTTAGCTAATAATTTTGTTGTAATGACAGAGGGCACTATTACTTATGAAAATCACTGTTTGGTACAAAAGGCTCATAGCACTTTTAGCAGGATAAAATTATATACTCAGGTTGCCTTGACAATAGCAAATTTGGTACTGATCTCCCCAAATGTCCCTACTTCCTATTAAAAACTTATAGTGCAAAATGTGGGGGAAAAACCCTTGCAAGATATTAGATAGAGATGAGTAATTTGCATAGCAAAGCTCCACAAACTTTTTGCCTTAGAATTGCATGAATACAATATTCCTAATCATACCTCAAAGAAATTTTAAAAAATTATGCTTGTGAATCTGTCTCTTTTGCCTGTGTGCTCATACACAAAGATGACCACAAAGAATGGTTAAAGGTGTCCAATAATAATTTCATCTTGACATACCATTTAAATCATGTCTCCTCTCTATCGGCTGAGCTCCTGCTTTTTCCTTCATTCTCCTTTTCTAACAGGTTTACGGCTTAGCACCATCCCAGCTGTACCTACTGCAAACAGACAGGATGTGAACACCCCGCTCCCTCGCTGCAGAAGGGTGTTGCTCCGATGTGTACCCCTGACACCGTCTTGCTGCAAGTGGCTGTCTGGTGTATAGGAGAGGTTGTGAAAAGCATACCGATGCAAAGGGTGTTACATTGTGAGCTGTACAAGGACACCAAGAAAGGAATCAGAGGAATTTTGGATTAGTGTGATTTGTCCAGGATAGGACTTGCTACCAAATTACAGAATCATAGAATCAGCTAGGTTGGAAAAGGTCTTTAAGATCATCAAGTCCAACCATTACCCCAGGACTGCCAAGACCACTGCTAAACCATATCACTAAAAGCCTCGTCTACACCTTTGCTGTTACAGCAGGGCATGCTAACTGGGTTGCGATGAAAAAAGCCTGACACCACCATTTATATTTGTGGAAAAAGAATTAAAATTGTTCACCCTTTTTTTTTTTTCCATCCGTTATTTTCCTTTCCCGGTGGCCAGCCCCAGGCACTGAGGTGAAATAAAATATTCCCCCCCCCCCCCCCCCGCCCCGCCCCGCCCCGCCCCGAGGAAACATGCGTCCTGAGACGGATGCAGTGGCAGAGATGAGCTGGCAGGGGCGCTGTGCGGGGCGAACGCCGAAGGCAAACAGGGTTGGTATCGACCGCCTGACTGGCAGCAGTGCTTCAGCCGCGGCCGGTTTGCCGGCGGGTGAGAGGCAGGGCTGTGGCTAGGCCCCAAAAGCGCAGAGCCGGCAGCAGCCAGCCCCATCTTATCCTCGCCTTCCGCCCTTCTCTGGCTCATCCTGGGCCTGACCCCTGAGGGGCAGGGTGCTCGTGTTTGGATGAGTTTAAAAGAACGCCGGCCATCTTTTGGAGGCTCTGCTGTCGTGCTGCAGATTACGCTGTGCCGCTGCTAGGTGGCAGTGTGATTCAGGAAAAGCGGGCAGAGGAGCTTGTGCTGGGGCCTCGCCAGCAGCTCCCGCTCGGCAGACCTCGAGGTGAACGGGGGAACTGCCTCCCCGTGACGGGGTGAATAGGAGAGGGTCTGCATCAAACCACATAGATCTGTGTAGTTTTTTAACTGATCAAAAGCTTTTTTTATTATACGATTGTTTGATTTGGGAAGGAGAATGGGGACTCAAATCCTTGCTCTGCTTTAAGTTAATTCAACACCAGGGGAATAATACAGGTGTCGGGAGCCAGGCAGCAGCAAGGTGCCCCTGCAGCCAGGGTGCTGCAGAGCCACTCTCCTGCTACCCCAGGCCCAGCAATCCCTGCGAGAGGTGATGCACACTGGTGTTTTTAGGAGCTAAGGGGAAAGTGCTTGCTGCTAAACTTCAATATAAAACTTTATGTGACTTAAAGTGACTGTTGTCAGGGATGAGCTGCTGCTTTAGAGGCTGTAGAGTATTCTTGGTTTATTTCTTTCTTTTTTGAAGTAGGAACATCCTGGAAGACGTGAACTGAAGATGTCTCAATATCTGTCTGCAACCTTTGCATGATCAAGCCTGCATCACCTTGAGAATGCCTTTCCTTCTGGCTCTTCTCCTTTTTGTAAGACCGTATGTTAACTTGGCTGAACATAAATTAAATTACCCTGTGATAATTGATGTGCTGGAAGTAGCTTTTTCTCAAGAGAAAGACACAGTTCTGAGTTCAGAAAGCTTCACTCTGTATAAACAAATGCTGTTTGGTATAGATGGTATAATGTGTTCCAGCTTTATTTGTTCTGAGCAAGATGTGCCAAGGATACATCCAGTATTTTTTTATACTGGTAATTGGGGGTGGAAGGGAACATTATTTTCATCCATCTGATCTTGGTTGTTATTTACTCAGAAATGACAATTATTTTAAAGAGAATTAATTATGAGCCAGTCATAGAACTCTAGCTTAGTGTAGCTGTCTGGCAATGACTGATTCAAAAGTGGTAATTATTACAGGTTTGGAAAGAGAGCTGAAATGACCCAGATGGTTAGCCTGATTAAACTGATCCAAAAGTCACCAGAAGTAGTGCTAATCCTCTATTTCTACTGGGTACAGCAGCGCATAAAGACCTGCAATAGCAGGGGACAGGTGCTCGTGTATCAGGTTGAGGCAACTGAGAGCTGTAGTATAGACATCCTGCCATAAGCCAGATGGATAGACTTTTGAAAGCAGAGGCCCTGGTGGTGAAAAGCTGAGGGTTAAAACACAGACACTGAATGAAGTAGACACCCTATGCCAGTCTCTGGCTGAATGTTATTGGCTCATAGTCAGTAAAGGGATAAAACAAACTAAGGAAATCATCTGAGAAGGAGAATGAGAGCAAGAAAAACCCCTTTCAGAGTTGAAGCTTTCTGGAAAATTATCAGGCCAGTGTTTAAGTAGTGTTTTGCTTTCTGTCATATCTGCAAGTGTTATACTCTTAACAAAAAGATAAGATTGTCTGGCATTAGTCTTACATGTGACTGGTTTTAGAGCACTTAATGTACTCTGGCAGTAATAGCTGTACAAACGTGTTAGTTTAATCTGCTTCTCTGTAATAAAAACAAACACATGACAGAAATGTTTAAAAGAAGTGAGGAAAAAGGCAAAGAAAAAAAAAGTGTTGATGTGAGAATGTATTCATGACTGCTAAATCTGGTAATGTTGAGGAGGGATTAGAATAATAGGTGAAAAAGAAGCGAGGACCCTTAAGATTGAAAAAATGAGAGAAGGATCATAGTTGCTATATGCTTTCTTCAGCTAAAGAATGACAATAAGGAAGCTTTTAAAGTTTGGCAAGTTGTTTCCAAGATTGCATATGTATATTTCTGACATTCCAAATTACACATAGGCTGGTGGTTAATTGTTGCTCTGTTTGCATGGGAAGGTAAGACAAAATGAACTGTTCTCTTTGGAGTTCCTGGAACAAGCTGCTGATTGTTACTTGACTACTTGCATTAACTGTTATGTTAGAAGTCTAATACCAAGTGAAGCTGATCTCTCCTTGCCTTGGATTTCTAAATTCTGCAGTGTGCAAAAGACAGACATGCATGCAGCTGGTAAAAGTATCACACCAGTCAGTCCTCTTTCAGGGAAACTATCTGCCAACATAGTAGTGTCTCTTTATAAAAGCTTAATGTGGTTAAGATGAAGCTGTCCAGTAATTTGCAATGTACTGATTATATTTTAAACAATAAAATTGGACAATCTTTCTTCAAATAAACTAATCTCATCCTTGTTCTCTATAATCATTGCTGTAGAGCTTAGGAAAAGCATCAGTTGCCCTGTGCTGTTAATTCCACTTATTTCTCTTTATATTTTACATTATAAATATTAAAAAGTGGTAATTACCTGAAAAGTCAAAATTAACTGATCTTTGTTGGCAAGCTGTAATGACTTAAATTAATATCTTGTCCACAGCACTCCTCTTGACATGAAAGGAGTTATAAAAGTGTATTCTTAAGTTTGCCTAACCACTGTAGAGATACTTTAGAAAATAAAGTCTTTGCTCCAAGAAATATCAGTTAAACAGATACTGAGCCAGCAAAGACAGCAAATCAAATGAAAGAGATAGGGAAGGCTGTTAAGAGAAAGGATTAAGTTATTCATCTCTGAATGGCGTTTCCATTACTGTGAAACTACTTGGAATGAAATGGGCAAATAGCTTTGTCTGAAGAAAAAATAGCTTCAGTGTGGTGGTATCATTTGCTGAGGTTATTATGAGATGACTTTGATTTGGAGGAAGGGTGAAGAAAAGTTGGAAAGGAATTGTAATCGGTGTTAGTAGAAAAAAAGAAAGGACAGAATACAATTCATGCAGAGGAGCATACCCTGGGCAGCCGGCACTTAGGCAGCCGGGCAGACTGTGAGTTAATTTCCTTCAGCAGTGCTTTCTCTTTCCAGGCAGGCCGTGGATATACTAGTCAGTGTTTGCACAGTGCCACGCACAGCCTTCCAAAACCTCCCACTCTGCTGGTTAGTGAGATTGGCTGTGAGCTGCTCTGTTCTGAATTGAGCAAAGGGGAAAGAGGAAAGTTCGTAGAAGTGCAAAGGAGGGCAGTCTGAGGCAGGCAACACCATCATGAGACTCCAGCTTTTGACCAGACTGCATTACCACTTGTGACCTAAACATGGAGTCTGGATTTGCACAGGGTGGTTCAAAGATTGTAAATGAAAGTTACAGGTGGTGGGAGAAGCAAACACCAGTGAAGGGAACTTGATTGGAGTTGTACCAATGATAATACAGTGATTGGTGCTATGTTCTCTTTCCCTTCCCTGAGCCATTGTAAAAGAAACTAGTTTGGCTTCAATTACCACAATGATTTTTTCATAAAAATGAAACAAGCAAGGGTTTTGTAAAGACCATGAAGTTTCCCAGCCTGATAAAGGTGTATTCTGCTATCTTCTGCTGTTTCAAGGAAGAATAATACCCTGTGGGGATGAAGGGAGGGATTACTTGCCAGGTTGCTTTTCAGAAACTCCAGTGTTGTTGATATTGGGAAAGACGACCTCATTGCTATTTTCACTGTTTAGGAAAATTGGGAGGGCTTAGTTTTGGCTTACATGTGTTGTGTTTTTTTGTTTGTTTGTGTTTTTTTTTCTTCTTTTAAGTGGTAGGGATCCAGTTACACAGAGGATGGAATTATGTTTGATTTCCTTAGTACATCTTGCTGTTTCCCATTCCTCTGTGTTTCCATTGCTCCTGTACCTCTACCCTATTCATGTGCGCATATCTGTCAAACAGGTTCAGATGGAAATATATCAGTTTCTCACTGGGAAGCAGTTATCCTGGTACCAAATAGTCACAGTGGTTTCAGGGTGCCATGGAATGAGTTTTGAGTCAGAGGTGCAATTTCTGATCTCCCCTCATGCCTCATCCTTCCCAGACATTAACAGTGTAAAGGAAACCTAGAAAATTGCTCAGTCTTTTTTTATTGTTCCTCTGTACTATTTCAGAACCCTGCAGTGCTGTGAGGTTATGTTCAGAGACGCTGCTGTCTTAAGCCAAAGATGATAGTGAATATTAAAAGAATAAATAGTGTAAATTGAGTCTATCTGTCAAGTAAAGCAGTCAGCAGATCTTGCTGGCTCTGTGAGTGGGATGCGAGAGCCTGGTCATAACAGATTTGACAGAGGTGGGGGAGAAGGGTGATAGATGGTTGCTGGCTCCATGAAATGGAGATGACAGAGGGGCAGTGAATTTCTGAGAGAATACTGGTATTCTCAGCCCAGAAAAAACAACCCCAAAACAACCAAATAACAAAAGGGATCTAGATCATATTCCAGATATGCACACTTTCCATCAGAGCATCCACATGACCTCATTCTGCAATTTAGTGAGAGCTTGTGGTAATCATTGATTGCTTCATTAGGGCTTGGATCCCGAGTGCTCAGATGGCTCACTATTATGCTCACTGTTACACTATTGTTGAACTTCAATTTAAATTTTTTACTTTCTTTTTTTTTTTTATTTAGCAGCTACCTTTCCTTTGTGCTTTTCTTTACCAGCCAAACAGCCTGTTCTACTAAGTTCAAAATAGTTTCATAAAATCTCATGGTTTTGTGTATCTCTACTGAACAGAAACAATATTGAAAGAAGCACACAATAAAATGGTAAAATGAATGCAGTAATGTACATCCATATTTCTAAATTCTAAGTGCTACCATGAACCACTGATGTCAAACGGTATAATGTTTTACCTATAAATAAAGACATACAGCTGTTCAAGTCTTCCAAAACTAGCCAAGCAGGAATACAAACTGACTTTCATTCCCATGGCTGTGCATTACTGATAGTCCCTTAGAATTTGTTTCCAGTCTATAAGTCACTATAATTTCCTGCATATTCTAAGTACTCTTTTTGTGCAAAAAATGTCCTGCTCTGTAATATTACCTTTACCAATGCTAATCTAAAATTGTAATCCAAACATTGCATCAGGACAGACTCTTACACCCCAGACATGCCAAACTGCATTTCAGTACTGTGTTCAGTATTTGCTTGGGGTATCATTAAGGTACTTCAGCTGGGTTACCACATATTGGATCAAATTTTGCCACCAGAGAATAAATGTAATTTACATGATGGACAGAAATACCACATGAATATCCATACTGTTGGGAAGGAACAGAACGCCTCTCTATTCACTTACTGCTAAGACAACTTCATGTCTTCAAAACAGGCATCTCAATGTAGTGTGAAGAAGGTGAAAGGTGTCTTTCTAGTTTATATAGCCTTGTTCACATTCAGATGCTTATACTGATGGGCTTGGTATATGAAACCTAGTTACTGTAGGTTATTTCACAGGCAATGCCAATCTCACCATCTGCAGATGTACCAGACTTTGTCATCACAGTGCTAAAAGGCAATTTGTTGAGAACATAAGAATCTATCTGCACTGCAGGCAAAACTGTGACTAGAAGCAGAGAATGTTGAGGCTCTGCTTAGTTCCTCCAGGGCTTTGCTGTCTTCTTTCTTTAAATAGCTTTTTTGTTTCAGGTCTTAGTTGTTCTTCAGTGGTTCTACCAAATTATGCAGATACTTGATCAAGTTGGATACCAGTGTTTAGTTTTCAGGCATCAAAGGACAGTGACTTTCATTTCTGTTATTGCTAAAAGAATGAATTGTTCCAGATTTCCCATAAAAATTTTTTATCTTTAGTTCCATCTTGTGGCTCTGCAAGTCTGGTTTAACTAGCTGCTACTAAAAATGCATTAACATTAAAACTGAAAACCTCTCATTTTCCTTCCTATTGGTATGCTTGCCTGCTTGGAAAGTTCTTTTATTTGTCTGTTGAACTGAGACATCTATGTAATGTTTTCTCCCATTTTCAAGCAAGTTCAGGGCTCACAACATTTTTTAGTTTCCAACATATATTAGTTATATATATGCTTTAAAGCCTTTTTTAGCTCCTGTGTTCCTGCTAATCTGTAATCAGGTTGCTCTGAGTTTTTTACTGTTGTGACACCATAACAGAATACTAGATTATAGTGGTGTAATGTCACACATAAAAACATGCAAAACCTGAGTTTGATTTAGCTCATTTTAGCTTCATATCTTTACACCCAACCTTGATTTTTCTTCAGATGGCCTCTTCAATGATTAAAACATTTTGAATGCTTCCATAGGAAAATTCAAATCACTATTTTAAAAGCAGACTTTTCAAAAGACTCTTATGAATCAGACATTGTGTACTCTGGAGCAGTATATGAAGAGATTAGGCTCTTGCTAGAAGTGATTTGATAAATTGTACCAGCAAGCTCTGATCAGACAGCATTTTAGAAGTCTTAAATGTCAGTATAGGTTTTCCTGTGTCAGACCTTGTGTTTGTTTTCTTCTTCTATCTTTTCTCAATTCCAGGATAAAACCTCCAGAACCACTAAAGCCCAGGCACATAGTATAATTTGAGAGAGATAGGGATCTCAAGACTGGGACTAAAACAAGAGTCTGAATGAATCTTGCATTCTTAAATTTACATTGTATGCAGTCATCTTGAACACCATGAAAAAAAAAAAAAAAAAAATCACTCTATCTTCTTTCCAGTGTAGGATTTACCTATTTACAGCCATTCTGTGACAGCTCTTATAGGTTTCTAGGGATTCATTCTCAAATTTCTTTTCATTTTTGCTTTGCTATCACTAACCATTTATACTGCCTGCCTTTGATTTTTTTCCAAGCAGTGAAAAGTGTTGATATCTTCATATAGTCAGAAGAACCTGGCAGATCACTGTGAAGAGCATCCAAAATGACACTCCCTCAAATGTGTGTGTGTGTGTGTGTGTGTGATGTGTGTGTGCATGTATGTATTGGATACATATTTAAGTACATGTCAAAATTTTAAAGCTAGGCAGTTCTAGCCCCAGTGATAAATATTTTTGATGATCAAACCTGACAAAAATTCTGGAAAGAAGGTACTCGGGAAAAACACAGGAGAACAACAGAAACAAACAGAAAGGAAGTCTCCACAACAAAATCTGACCTTATTTAACATTGTTGGCTGAGAAAAGAAGTATTGCATGAGCTTGTGTGGAGCATCACTCTGAAAACATGCAGGGGTTTCAGATGCTGCAGGTGGTGGCAAAATGTTCCAAGTGGTGGGCAAGAGTAAAGCAGGGCACAGCTGGGTGTTTGGTGAAAGCAGAACTCTCAACACTGGAGGTCATTCAGGCTTTTGCATGTTCCTTGTGTAGGAATGGTGTCACTTTCTGCATAAGTCTTGGGAAAGAGCCCTTGTTAAATGATCCAGAGAATAAAGCTAGCAGTTTGGGATTGAGACAGCTGATTTTTTTGGTTCAGCGATTAACTTGACCAAAAAAGGTACTGGTTCACAACAGCAGGTACTGTTTCACAACAGCTTAAAGACAAACATTTTTCCCCTTGGTGAAAAAAGTCACCAACCCCAGAATGATTCAGTTTGGCATAGAAAATTATTCTGACTGTTTTGATTAAATGTAACCAACTTTGAAAGGGGAAACTGACTTTTTTTTTTTCTTTGCACTGTTAAGACGGATTTTTTAAATTACGTTAAATACTTCTTGGCTATAAAGATATACTAAACTTCACTGGAATTCACAAGTGCAAACATTTGAGACTCCTTTCAATTTTGTTGTAGAAATGCAGAATCACCAAATTTCAGTTGCTGCTTTTCAAGGCAATATTAAGATACCCAAGTGTTAGTTAGAGAAGCTGGAAGAAATTACAGCATCTGAAAAAGACTATTTAAAAATGTACCTGTTTGGCCTACCTACTGCTGTCATGGCAAATCCTCTGTTTCTTCAGTGAGCTCCACTTGGATGCCTGTGTGCACTCATGTTGAAATACCCATTAAAATCATGAGGGAATCTGCAGAGGCTCAGGAGTGTGGAATTTACTGCTGTATTATTGACTAAACTACCCCTCTAAGGCAGGTATGGCTAAGAAATAGATCGGGCTTTGAGAGCAAATGCAAAAGGTCTCAATTTGTGCTTTCACTTTACTGAGGAATGTAATCCAGAATGAGTGAACAGAAAAAAGTAAAGTGATGATGGAAAGCTGAAATGTTGTGTCATTTCTATTAGTATGAGTTAGCTCTGTTTAGAACTTCAGGTTTACTCTTAATTTCTGATGCAACCTCTTTCTGCATTAAACAAGATGCCAATTCTTTAGTTGATATTGGTATGACAATGATTGATTATATGAGTAGGATGATTGAAAGGATGAATTTTAATGTTATAAAAATCATACCAAAGTGTTTGCTCTTCTGACAAGTGAGATAATATTTTTATTCAGCAGCAAAAAGAGGGTGAACAAATGGTTAACGTTAATGGGATGGGAAAGCTATGTGTCTATGTAGAGGTCTGTATAAAATGGCTGCTTGCAGCCTTAGCTGTTAATTAGCTCTAATACTGGTTCAGCAACCACAGCCATGCTTCGAGTGACCTCACTGGTGTGGCATCTGGGCAATTACCTTAGGGATAATGAGCCCCTTCATCCATAGCAGAACAACAACATCTCACTTGGCTTTCAAAAGATCAGAGCCAATCTTCTGCTCATCAGGGTGCCTGCCATCCCCTTTGTATCACACCTTATTTCAAACCTAACCTTTCACATCTTACATTAATTGTTTTTAGATTAAAAATTAATGAATCAATTTTAACAGCATGGGGGGGGGGGGGAGGGAAGGGAGTAATAAGCACAAAGTATCATCCAAGTGGTAATTCAGATCTTAAATATTCCCGTGTGAGTTTTGAAAAGAAAGACATTCCAGGTGACTGGTTACAAATGACTGTAATATCTTTCATCTATGAAGAACTGTAATTAATGGAAAGTATGGTCCTTCTTCCTCACCAGTACAGTTTTAATGAAAATAATTCTAACTATTCACATAATGTACAAAAATTATAGAAGGAGCCACCCAAAGACTGTACCTTTTTTGAATCATTTTGTATTCCATACCATGGTGTAGAGCAAAGCTTTTAGAACATTTGACCCTTCCCAGAGGTTTTTCTCTCATTTCAGTTCATTCTTAAAGGGTAATGTGAAAACTTGCTTGATTCCACTGAAATAATTGAACATGTCATGTCTAAATTTCTGTAAGACCACTCTCATGTTTATTGATGAGCTATGAAGCTTTTCCCCTTGCTTTGAGGAGTAATTAGGAAGATATGTCACAATTTCACAAGGTGTGGCAGTCCCTGCAGGAACATAACATGAACGGCTGATGTTTTGAATTGCTTTGCTTCAACAAATTGGAAATACTGAAGCTTGAATACTGTCTCCATTCCTAGACTTTGAAGACTTCATGTGGTTTCACCTTTTCTTCCTCACTTCTACAATACAGATTCTGTAAGTTTTATTAAACTGAAAAACACAGAATTATGGTTTAATTTTCCTTATGGTCTGAGGGAACAGCGCTTCTTCCAGCTAAGAGTAGCTATTGCGTTTCCTCGAAATGGCAGCTATAGAAAGCTACCCATCGCCTAATATAAAGCAGCAACATGAAGATTTGTTCTGTTGTCCTCCTTTCTTTAATGATTTTATATATATAATATATAAGTTGCCCTTATCATCCTTCTGCATGGCGTAAAAATTACTCTGAGTTTCAGCTGTTCAATCCTCATGAATGCGGTAAGCTGCAAAACCTGTTATGGAGTTTAAATTACACAAGTAATTTAAAGGCAAGGTTTTTACTCTCAAAAGGTAACTCTGCTGGAGACGTTCAACAATGAAACTTTCTGACTGGTTTGCATGGTGCGTTGTGAAGGATGACAGCAGTGTTTTGGAAAAGGCAAAAAGGCATATGTCACATTGCTTCCTGTGCCTCACCAGCTAGCACCAATGACATCTGATGGGTCTTTCTCTCACAACCTGTCTTCTTTTATTTTGATTTCCTAGCGAATGCAGCTTCTGTTGCTGTGCTTAAATAGCTATTTCCCTACATTAATTATAGTCTGCGCAGTTCTTCTATTGATCCATTCTTGTGTTCTGTTTGCCCTTCCAAGTGCTGCCAGAGCTTTGATGAAGGAAAAGTAAAAAAGTCTACTGTTACCCCCAAACACTTCTCCTTTTTGGTGGATAGGCACTCTATATAGGCTCTTTTGCCATTAAAATCCCCCTTATGAATCTTTATGAGACATCACAAATGTGCAGAGTGCATATATATAGAGCACAGTTCAATCAGCAAAGGTTAATGAAGACAGCCTATTAATATCCTGCTGGGTTTGTTGCTGAATGCATTGTAGCAAAGCTTAGAGGCTTTGCTCTCAAGGGAGCTGCAGTACTGTAATGCAGGGCATGCACCATTATGAGGACAGAGAAATGGAGAATGCTTGCGAGTTCATAGACAAGGCTGACAAAAGACTGGTAATTGAGATGACTGATTTAAAATTTAAACAGTGTTTGAGGACCATTCATAAGGGTCCCTCTGTCCTATTTTGCTAAGGTGGCTATGGAAATGGGTAAGTTATTAAGCACATGGTTTAATAATGGAGGCAAAGGAAAATCTGTGATTCAGTGAAAACGTGGTGCAAAAGAATGTCACAGCCTTTTTAACAATGGTGGGGTACTTTGCTCTGTGACTGGCCCAGTCAAACCAGTATTATTCTAACTTTATGGAGGGAGACTAATGATAGGTGAAATTTCCTCTCATAAAAATGAATGGGAATGACTGGCTAAGGCTTGTACTCAAGGTAAGGAGTGGCAGAAAATGGATGCCTGATTTGCAAAATCAGTTCTCATCTCCTGCATCACACTTTACATCAAAAGAATCATCTTTCCTTGCATTCTGTGTTGTTATAAATCCAAGTGTAGTGTCTCCTACGAAACAGGAAAATCTTCAGCACAGCTCTTTACTACTTTACCAGTTTTATACTTTTTCTGACTTTTCAAAGCATTATCCATCTGTAATCAAAACCTTTTTTCCTTTTTTATTTTTTTTTTTGTAAATTCAAGCTGGCTTTTGGGCATTCAAGGTTCTAGTTAAATCTTTCAAAGTAATGATTTGCTAGGGAGCACTGTGCTCCCCCTCTTCCCTTTTTTTTCCTATTAGTTTAGCTTGGAAAATATTTTTTGCATCATTCCTAGTGTTCTTTGCTGATTTTATAACCAGTATATTACTGTGTGAGTTTTCCACATTGAATAGAAATGTTTTTAGCAGTGGCTATCTTTTTTTTTCTCTCCCTTTATTTGCTAGTTCTTAGCCTGTAAAATATATTTTACTCTTTTTTTTTTTTAATTTTTTTTTCACCCAGTTAGATTACATTACATGCATGGGTATAAATTGTAAAAGACATCTATTACCCTGGAGTTTCTTATTTGTCTTTCAGTTTAAACTGTCTTGTTCTCCTATGGTATTGCAAAAGAAGAAATGACGGCTAGTGCTCACAGGGAGACTTATGCTAGCCTGCCAGCTCTGTTGCTTGCTTGTTCTGAGACCTCTTTGATACACTGTTATACTTCACTGAAGTTTTGCAGCCTGGGCTCTAAAAATTACTCTCTTTACTAATGTATGGATAACATGCCAGTGCTGATATGCCAGTTGCTGAATGCACAGTTTCCTCACAGTTTAAATAATTGCAGGCATCCACTACCTCCAGAAAATCAGGCTGTTTCTTCTTATGGCAAGCTATGGATATAGACTCCTCATGTTGTGCATATATTTGACTTCATAGGTCATCCAGCACAGAAACTGTCTCACTCTGCTTCATTTTCTGCCTGCATTTCTTTTTCCCAGAGCTCATGATTTTGCTTCAGGCTGCTGAGATTATTATTAATGGTGCATCCTATATTGACAAGGAGAGGAAAAAAAGACATTTTAGATGAGTTAGGCTGAAGTACTCCTCTCCTCCTCCTGTGATTATCAGGGGAAAGTACTCTTTGCTGCCAGGCCGAATTCAAGAGTCTGGGGGTAAGTCAAGTCATCTGCAGGTCATTAAAGCCCAGGGCCTAGGTGTATTACCAGGTGTTGTCTGGTAATGGAAGCTGGAAAACACAGCACTAAAGCTAAAGTTGCTCAAAGTATTCCAGTCATTGCAAATGAGCACCTTTGAGGACAAACACCTGCTTTTGATTCTAGAGGTTGGTTGTGATCTGGAAGAGGAAGGCTGTTTTGGTACTGAAGTTATTTCTGAGGGCTGAGCTAGAGAGTAAGCTGCTTGCTGATAGCAGGTGACATCCATATAGTCTGTTAGAGGCTTTTCAGATTCTCTGTCTTGGTTTTGAATGCTGGCTTGTCTCTTTTTGGAGCTGACAACTGGTGGTATTTTGAACAAATCCTTTGATCAAAGCCCTATACAGGAGAGTTCTTAGGCCTCTTTGTGTTTTGACAAGAATGGCTAGAAACCCACTGCTGAAAATCCCAAAGGAAAATCACTGATCCCCTTCAGCTGGAGTCAGAGTGATTAAAAATGCCAAATATAGTATGTCCTGGCTACTCTGAAGATACCTTATCTTGCTGCAGGAGAGAGCTGTTTGAAGGAAATATTTTTTTATTACTGTGCCAGTATCTTGAAGTTTGAAGACACTCTTCCCATGTTAAGTCCTCAGCTTAAACATTGGGCAATTTCTAAATGCTATTGCAGAACAATTGATAGGAAAAAATGCCTCCTGTCTCTTAAGACATTCCTTGAATGATAGCAGATCTAAGAGGAACAGTTTCAGAAATATGTTCTATCTAGGACAAAGTCCTGTAATTTGCAATACCTCTTTTTATGAGATAGTGTGACAACAGTGATTTTAAATGCTTGTGACTATTCGTGCTTTAACATGAGATTAGTGTTATGCTCTTGTTACTTGTTCTAACAAGATGTGCTTAAAAAGCATGTTAAAACCAATATAAGTCATTCATGTAAATATTTATCTTTCATGTGAATTACTTTAAGCATAGAAAGTTCTGGCATTTGAGAGGTAACAAATACATTTATAAACTACTCAAGTCAATGGTGTTTGAAGGATGTTAACATAAGTTAATGACATCTGGAAACCAACAAGTAGATGAAGATGGAGAAAATAAAAATTGGTGAAACTTAACTTTATTAGATGCTATTTGTCCATGACTAGAAGTCTAAGCTGTATCCTGAGGTTACTGAAAAGTCACCTTTAATTTTCAAGTAAGTGAGCATTTACTGAATGTTGTAAAACTGAGTAAACCATTTTCTGCATAAGAAGTTACATGAAGCTTCGTAAGCTTAGTAGGCTTGAAAGTTGCTCTCTTTTGAGGCAAGTTGCAACTATGTGGAAGAATGAATGTAATGATGGCTATAGTTTTTCAGATTATTTCCTTCTGTATCTTCTTCAGTCCTTAGTGTCAAAGAAGGTTGAATGGCTTTTCACTACTCCCTTTCCCTGCAGTGGAGATGTGCAATTCTTTAGGTTTCATGACAGATCAACATGTAGAAATTTAAGAATTTGTCTTTCCCTATCTTGATTCCTGAGTAACTCCTGTCCAGCTTATAGGCACTTCACACCACAGGGTTTTTTTTTTTTTGTCTGTGTGGAGTGATGATCCTTGCTGAATGTTATGTTATTTAAGTCTGGTAGAATACTCAAGCTTTAGCAAAGACTACCAGGTTTCACGTATAACTAGTTTGTTTGCAGAGACCAGACAGACTCAAGTGGCCATGTAACCCACTGCTGTACGTTTTTTTGCATGATCTCTTGTTCTCTAGTCAAGAATTTCAAATTAATATTTTAAGAAACAGCTGTAACATCTCCACATGGTTCCTACAAATTAAACAGGGTGTGATACAAAATAACACCTGTGCAAGAGCATGAGTTATGATGCCTATAGGTACCATGACCTTACATTTCCTGACTTTTGGGTGTTAAAGTGGGTTTTAAATTCCTAGTTACAGTAGCATTAATATAGTGCAGCAAATACCTTTCTTGGCTCTTGCTCATTTTTCTCACAGGCCCCACTACTAGTTTCACTATTTTTGGGGGAAGAAATAAACAAAAATTTTAGTATATGCTTAGGATCAGCTGATTCTTGTTCTACCTGAGTTAACAAATCCAGGTCATACTTTAGATAAAACAATCAGCAGTATTTTGCTTAGTTTGCACAGCAGGAATAAAGGAGAAGGTGAGAGTGCTATTCAGGTATGGGTACTTGTTAAACAGTGGGGAATACAGAAACTTCTAAATAAAACAAATCATGCTCGCAGGTGGAACACTTTAAAAAAAAAAACCAAGAAAAAAAAAAAAGAGTTTAACTACAGGACTGCTTTTTTTTTTTTTTTAGCACAGAGGGGATTTCACAGGGCTGTAATAGCAATTTAAAGCTTAATGCAGACCTGCAAATGAGGGTTTTTTTCAAACTTAACATGATTCCTTTCTGTGAATTTATTAGTGGCAATTCTGAACAGTAATTGTGTCAGCAGTGAGGAAGCTGTGTTATTCTCAAAAGCTTTATCTGAAATATATTTAAAATTGAGATATCTGATGAGAAGATGGTGAGCCTGGACTAGAATGCTGCTTCTGGAAGAGTCTTAAGTTTTGATGGTGATACTGATGAATATGTTTCCTTGTTTATTTCCTTGAGTTAAAATGAAAAAAAAAATTGACGTTTGCAACCATAGTGATGTGGACAATATCTTCTGCCTTCATGAAGCTCTTAGTCTCTAAACCATTGGTGTAGAGACACAAAAGGGAGACTTAAATAATGAGCTGTTACTTCCTGACCCATTTACATTCTGAAATACTGGCGGAGGCATCCCCATTGAAATTATCCTGACTAAAAGAGTGTAACAATACT
Organism: Pezoporus wallicus; assembly: GCF_028554395.1. NCBI lineage: Eukaryota > Metazoa > Chordata > Aves > Psittaciformes > Psittacidae > Pezoporus > Pezoporus wallicus. The sequence continues at coordinate 4,040,642 of NW_026640488.1, forward strand.
CAGCATTCTTTATAATTCTGAGGGCATTCACACTTCTGGTTTGTTTGTTTGTTTTCTATTTTGCACATCATGCTACGTGTTTCAAGGTGGAAAGATTACATTTTGTTTTGTCCAGTAAATATTTGCATTTGGCCATCTTAATTACAGGAGGTCACAGTGGTTAGAGAAAGAATTTCTAACATGAAGTCAGATATTATGTCCCTAGTTCAGAATATCTTTCGGTACAGAGAGAGAATTGTAGCTACAGAAAGATAACACAATGCAGAGTACTCTGTGTATGTTGAATAATGGGTTCAGTAATTCTGGTAACCATTTATTCTGCTAAGTCCATTTCATTTTATTGCACTTTCCTAATTTTGCTGTTCCTAGCACTTGTGCTTACTGGACTGGTGCAGAATTGACGAAATGCCTATCATTCAGGCAGCTGATAATCACATTTGTTAGGATCCGTGATCATACAGCACAGACACAATTACACAGGAGGTAATATCTTCATTTTATGTACTTTCATTTTATTATGGAGTTACTGTTGCTACTCCACTAGTTAACATTAAGTTCCATTTTTCACTTTAATTCTATTAGTTTTGTGCAGCTAAAGCAGCATATCTTGCCCAGTTTCACAGCACTTCTTGTATATAGATTCAGTGTTTCTGATAATTTAAGATCAATGCTTAGCTTTACTTCAGAAATTCAGGAACTTCTGCAACTTGTCTTGTTTTCTTTGTTGTATTACACTTCAGAGTTTTGCATTGTTCCCTACAGTTTCACTGATGAAAAACTGAATGCATAGGTGTCAGCCTTCTTTCTTAAGAAATGAGGTTTGTGCTGTGCAGCTGTCAAGTTTATCACTAACAGTTTTTGAAGTCGCCTGGCTTCAGCCATATTGACAGAGGGTTATTGGCAGAGACCTTTCATAACTTTGAGACATGTCTCCACAAGCTTGTGTAAATTGTTGGCTGGATAGAAAAGGGAGATCCAAATTGGCGTCGATGACATGGTGGTGATGCTGGGCAACCAAGGCAGGCCTCGCTCTGAGCTGGCCCTGTCACCCGGCACCTCTGAGAGAGGCAGGAGCCTGAGGGAATGAAGGGGATTTGGTGGAGGAGGAGAAGCAGTTAGAGGGTGGGCCACATGGAGCTCAGTGCAGAACTGGGTATCTTCAGTTCTGCTGCCGGTTGAACAGATTACTACACAGGTTATGCGGTGGTGTACGTAGAGTATGAAGGATAGGTGAAGGGGAGACTGAGCATGGAGTGGTCATACCGGCAGATTACTTGGGCCCAAGCCTTCCTCTGTAAAGGCTCCCATAAGGCTACATGCTGGCTTCATCTATGAGTGGAACTTTTGTTTTAGCACAAGGGTACGGCAGTTGATGTCATCTACCTGGACTTGTGTAAAGTGTTCGACACTGTCCCACACAACATCCTTGTCTCTAAATTGAAGAGACATCAATTTGATGGATGGACCACTCGGTGGATAAAGAACTGGCTGGATGGCCGCACACAGAGTTGTGGTCAATGGCTCAATGTCCGGCTGGAGACCAGTAACGAGTGATGTCCCTCAGGGATCGGTGTTGGGACCGGTCTTGTTTAACATCTTTGTCGCTGACATGGACAGTGGGATTGAGTGCGCCCTCAGCAAGTTTGCCGATGACACCAAGCTGTGTGGTTCGGTTGATACACTGGAGGGAAGGAATGCCATCCAGAGGGACCTTGACACACTTGTGAGGTGGGCTGATGCCAACCTCATGAGGTTTAACCATGCCAAGTGCAAGGTCCTATACCTGGGTCGGAGCAATCCCAGGCACAGCTACAGGTTGGGCAGAGAAGAGATTCAGAGCAGCCCTGTGGAGAAGGACTTGGGGGTGTTGGTTGATGAGAAAATGAACATGAGCAGGCAGTGTGCGCTTGCAGCCCAGAAAGCCAACCATATCCTGGGCTGCATCAAGAGAAGCGTGACCAGCAGGTCGAAGGAGGTGATCCTGTGCCTCTACTCTGCTCTTGTGAGACCTCACCTGTCGTATTGTGTGCAGTTCTGGTGTCCTCAACATAAAAAGGACATGGAACTGTTGGAACAAGTCCAGAGAAGGGCCACGAGGATGATCAGGGGACTGGAGCACCTCCCGTATGAAGACAGGCTGAGAAAGTTGGAGCTGTTCAGCCTGGAGAAGAGAAGGCTGCATGGAGACCTCCTAGCAGCCTTCCAGTATCTGAAGGGGGCCTATAGAGATGTTGGGGAGGGACTCTTCATTAGAGAGTGTAGTGACAGGACAAGGTGTAACGGGTTAAAACTTAAACAGGGGAAGTTTAGATAGGATATAAGGAGGAAATTCTTTCCTGTAAGGGTGGTGAGGCACTGGAATTGATTGCCCAGGGAGGTTGTGAATGCTCCATCCCTTGCGGTGTTCAAGACCAGGTTGGACGAGGCCTTGGGTGATACAATTTAGCGTAAGGTGTCCCTGCCCATGGCAGGGGGGTTGGAACTAGATGATCTTAAGGTCCTTTCCAACCCTAATTATTCTATGATTCTATGATTCTATAAAATTAGATGCATGTCACCAGATGCCATCATTGAAGGGTCTGAGCAAGTGTGTCACTTACAATTCTTTTTATCCAAATTTTGCTAATTTGCCATTTTGTGTATCTTTGTAAGTTTTTGTCTGGGAAAATTGCTGATTTGTCAAAGCCCATGTTGTTGTTGTATTACTACTGTTGCTTATTGTAACTACTTACAATAAGAAAATAGCAGAAATAACATGGATTCTTGTGGATTCCAAATCTGCTTTCCCAGAGAAAACTTCAGCTGTTATAATTTTAAGTAAATGGAGCCATAAAACTTTGTAGCTGCTAAGATCATCGATGATTGCTGCTGACAAAGTTTATTATGCTCTGTTTTTGATGATGCAATATGCTACTATATTTTTCCTTCATGCATATGCTTCTGCCTGTGCAGTATGCCAAACAACACATCAGAATATTCTACAAGCTAAGGAATTTTGGGGATGAGGCTTGGTGGTAGCAGTTTTGAATTACACTGCATGGAGTTCTCTACATAATTCTTAAGTGGGCTAAAATATTGTCATATGCTGAATTTGAAGTCTCTTTGATTTTTGTATAGGGACTAAAGGAATAGAGAGCTTATTATGCATTTGTGGGTAGTTTTGTGCTCCAGGAGAAATGTTAGGGACATGGCACATTGTAATGTGTAAACTGTTCTGAAAGATAAACAGTAACTGTTCCTTCTATTGAGATTGACCTGGTTAATTTCTGGGATAGCTGCAGTTATGCAGAGGTTGATGCACTGTGCGATATTGGCCTAGCTTGGCTGGCAGCTGCCTTATGTCCTCTTCTACTTGGTCAAGAATTATGGTATGCAGCCTTGCAGCATAGGCAAGTTGCCTATTCAGATTGCTCTGTATCCTACTAATGGAATTTTTGTATTGCTGTACTGGGGACATAGTTACAGCAAATAATATCTGGCCTTAAATTTCTGAATTAGAAGTACTCGGGCAAAAAAGGAATCCAGAGATGCTGACAGTATGGCTTTTGGCATTTGGGAAAACTCATCCGTACGTTTTTATCTTTTGTAGGGTGCAGATGGTGCTATGCAGCCATTTGGTCCATCCCTGACAGTGGCTTTTTAAAGCTGTTTTCTTGTCAGCAGAAAACAGGAAATGAAAATGTGTGCAGAGTTGTCATTTGAAGAAATGGTGTTTCCTGTGCACTGTGGTTCGTGTGGATGAAGAATAGAATGTATGCCAGCATGCATGCATCCTCAGTAAGTAGACATATTCCTATTGTGTATTTCACTGCTGAAAAAGTTGAGTCAATCAAGGAGGTTAGTTTGCTTACTTGTGTTTTACTCTGGGCCTGAGAGAAGAACAGTAAGAATTTTGTAACAAATCAGATATGGTCACCACTGCAATGAGAACTTAAAGATATGAAATGTCACATTTACATGGACCTTTCCTGAATTTGTTGCACTGCAGCCATGATTTGACTCAACTGCTTGAGGTAGTTTTGATTTAAACTATTTAAACTTAGTATTAAAATCAAATCAATCAAGGTTTTGGCAATGGCTGTATTTATGAAACAAACAGAAATCTGAACTGAGGAATTCTTCCATTATACTTTGCTATGTGTCTTCAAATTTATCTCCTTCCTGGGGTTTGTGAACATGAATGATGTTAAAAGTTGCAGATTGTCCTTTTCTTTCTATAGTCAAAGGTGATGTCAGTATTTTCTCTATGAATTCTGTTGCCCTAGGTGCAAATTTTGTTACTCTGTAAGCAAATATGTTTCTCTACAGATCGTAAGGGTAAGGAGGAAGTCACTAGGAAACAGGTAGTACTTCCCCGAGGCATCTAACACCTGCTAATAGTTTGGATATACAGAAAAAAACTGAGCTTGATTATGGTCTTAAAGAAATGTGATCTAGTTGTTCAGAAATATTTACTTCTTGCTAGATTTTTAGATTAATTTGCTTTTAAAATTCTTTATAAAAGCCTATCACAGGTCTAATATTGCTTGGTAGTCAAAAATTTAAAGAAAAAATCAAAAGATATTTAAAAGCTGTTTCAGTTGCACTTTAATGTCCCTTTTCTCAGAGACTTTAAATTATTCTATTTAACATTATTCTGCCTTATGTTAGGCTCATTTAAAGGGCGTTATTGCAATGCACATAGCAATATGAAAACTGATCTTTGGACTCAGACAAATCTTTCCCTCCCCACATCCAATGGTTATTGGAGACATTTATGTAAAAGCTGTGGTGGGTGGTGTGTATATATTTTGATCTGGGTGAGTGCATACTACAGCAAAATTATTTGAGAGATAAATATGCATTTAAATAAGCTTATTATTGAAGTAGATGAGAAGTAATAAAGCAGAATTTCCACTATGAAAGTATGTAGAAATTTAATACAGATATGAGAAACTGATAATATCATAATATTATTGTCCATTCATGTATAACAAGGCTTTGGCTGTGTTTCTGATATTACTTATCTTAGACTGTGTTCTGAGAACAGCTGCAGCACAAATATTGAATTAAAATTATTTTTGAGATATAGAATACTTAAATTGAATTCCTATAAAAAAAGAGTTTCCTGGATCTTTAAATACTGTAATTTTTAGCTAGAATCATAGAATAGGTAGGGTTGGAAAGGACCTTAAGATCATCTAGTTCCAACTCCCCTGCCATGGGCAGGGACACCTCCCACTAAACCATGTCACCCAAGGCTCTGTCCAGCCCAGCCTTGAACACTGAAAGGGACGGAGCATTCACAACTTCCCTGGGCAACCTATTCCAGTGCCTCACCACCCTAAAAATAAAGACCTTTTTCCTTATATCCAGTCTAAACTTCCCCTGTTTAAGTTTTAACCCGTTACCCCTTGTCCTATCACTACAGACCGTAATGATTGGTCTCTCTCCAGCATCCTTATTAACACCGCAAGGGATGGAGCATTCGCAACCTCCCTGGGCAACCCATTCCAGTGCCTCACCACCCTAACAGGAAAGAATTTCCTCCTTATATCCTATCTAAACTTCCCCTGTTTAAGTTTTAACCCGTTACCCCTTGTCCTATCACTACAGTCTGTAATGAAGAGTCCCTCTCCAGCATCCCTATAGGCCCCCTTCAGATACTGGAAGGCTGCTATGAGGTCTCCACGTAGCCTTCTCTTCTCCAGCCTGAACAGCCCCAATTCTCTCAGGCATACGGGAGGTGCCCCAGTCCCCTGATTATCCTCATGGCCCTTCTCTGGACTTGTTCCAACAGTTCCATGTCCTTTTTATGTTGAGGACACCAGAACTGCACACAATACTACAAGTGAGGCCTCAGGAGAGCACAGTAGAGGCACAGGATCACCTCCTTCGACCTGCTGGTCACGCTTCTCTTGATGCAGCCCAGGATATGGTTGGCTTTCTGGGCTGCAAGCGCACACTGCCTGCTCATGTTCATTTTCTCATCAACCAACACCCCCAAGTATTTCTCCACAGGGCTGCTCTGAATCTCTTCTCTGCCCAACCTGTAGCTGTGCCTGGGATTGCTCTGACCCAGGTGTAGGACCTTGCACTTGGCATGGTTAAACTTCATGAGGTTGGCACCAGCCCACCTCACAAGTGTGTCACCAGGTCCCTCTGGATGGCATTCCTTCCCTCCAGCGTATCAACTGAACCACACAGCTAGGTGTCATTGGCAAACTTGCTGAGGGCGCGCTCATCCCACTGTCTATGTTATCAACAAAGATCTTGAGCAAGACTGGTCCCAACAGCGATCCCTGAGGGACACCACTCATTACTAGTTTTCAGCTAGACATTGAGCCATTGACCACAACTCTCTGTGTGCGGCCATCCAGCCAGTTCTTTATCCACTGAGTGGTCCATCCATCAAATTGATATCTCTCCAATTTAGAGACAAGGATGTCGTGTGGGACAGTGTCGAGCGCTTTGCACAAGTCCAGGTAGATGACATCAACTGCTCTACCCCTGTCCATCAGTTCTGTAGCCGAATCACAGAAGGCCACCAAATTGGTCAGGCAGGATTTCCCCTTAGTGAAGCCATGCTGGCTGTCACCAAGCACCTTGCTGATTCTCATGTGCCTTAGCATGCCTTCCAGGAGAATCTGCTCCAAGATTTTGCCAGGCACAGAGGTGAGACTGACTGCTCTGTAATTCCCTGGGTCATCCATTTTCCCCTTCTTGAAAGTGGGGGTTATATTTCCCTTTTTCCAGTCATCAGGAACTTCACCTGACTGCCATGATTTTTGAAATATGACGGACAGTGGCTTAGCAACTTCGTTTGCTAGCTCCTTCAGGACCCATGGATGGATCACACCAAGTCCCATGGACTTGTTCACGTTCAGGTTCTTAAGATGGTCTCGAACCAGTTCCTCTCCTACAGTGGGCCTAGTGTCTTCATTCTCACAGTCCCTGCGTCTGCCTTCTAAGACTTGGGTAGTGTGGTCAGAGCATTTGCCAGTGAAGACTGAGACAAAGAAGTCATTCAGAATTTCAGCCTTCTCCAAATCCAGGGTAGCCAGTTCTACTGATAGCTTCCGGAGAGGGCTCGCATTGCCCCTATTCTGTCTTTTATTTGCAATGTAACTAAAGATTCCCTTCCTGTTACCTTTCACACCCTTAGCCAAGTTTAATTCTAACTGGGCCTTAGCTTTCCTAACCTGGTCCCTAGCTTCCCAGACAACATCCCTGTATTCTTCCCAGGCTGCCTGTCCTTCCGTCCACCTTTTATAAGCCCTTGCTTCCACTTTTTATAAGCCTCTTTTTTTCCCTCAAAGTTTTCTCAGCAGCTCCTTATCCATCCAAGGAGGTCTCCTGGCCCTCCTGCTGCACTTCTTTCTAGTTGGGATGTAACACTCCTGAGCTTGTAGCAGGTGATCCTTGAATATCAACCAAGGCTGCCCTGGAGGGTCACATTTCCAACCAGCCCTTCCCTGCTGGTGAGCACGAGGTCAAGAATGGCACCTCTCCTTGTCGGCTCCTCTATTACTTGCAGAAGGAAGTTGTTTTCCACACAATTGAGGAACCTCCTGGATTGCCATGCCATCCCTCCAACAGATATCAGGGTGGTTGAAGTCCCCCATGAGGACAAGGTCCTGCGAGCGTGAGGCTGTACCTATCTATCTGTAGAGTGCTTCATGGACAGATTCCTCTTGATCAGGCGGTCTGTAACGGATCCCCTCAGTAATGTCTCCCATCGCTGTTCTCCCTTTAACCCTGACCCACAAACTCTCTGTTAACTGATCCCCTGTCCCCGGACAGAGTTCCATACTCTCCAGCCTATCCCCAACATAAATAGCAACTCCTCCTCCCTGTCTGCCAGGCCTGTCCTTCCTAAAGAGCCTGTAACCTTCCATTCCAACACTCCAGTCATAGGAGCCATCCCACCATGTTTCTGTGATGCCTGTTATATCATACCCCCATAGACGTGCACACATCTCTAACTCCTCGTTTGTTCCCCATGCTATGGCTGTTTGCATAGAGGCATTTGAGCCGAGCTCCAAATGAAGCCAGCTCATTGGCTAGAGCAGCTGGAATATCTCTACATTGCTCCAAGCATTTATTATAGGTGCTGTCAACTGACTGGGTGTGTTGGGATGGAATGATGCCCCCCACCCCAACACTGTTGGTAACATTTTGTGGTAAAAAAAAGTAAGAATATAACTTGGGGTGATTAAAATAATGGATGTCTCAGAGCATGCTCTGTCTTCTAGTTCTTCTTTGTTGGAACATGGCTCTTTCCTTGCTGCTAGTGATAATATTCCTTACTGGTGAAGTGGGAATGTGTTTAAAATACAAAACAATATGCTTGAAAAATTCAGATCACTAGGGAAATACCTAGACCCAGTGAAGTATGTTACACAGGAAATAAGATAATTTAACTGACTTTCTGACCAAGAATTTTACTGATAAATATAGTATGTTCAGTCAGATTTACAAAACAATAGGCATATTCCTAAGTGAATCATCTACTGTCAAGGTCTAAATAAAATCATAAATCAAATGTGTTTGTTTAGTAGTGACTATTCCCATCAGAATATGACCAGAACCCCTTACTGTGACCAAAACTTGTTAACAGCCTTCAGTATTCTCATTGATATAATTCTTTTTTTTTATTGCTAGCAGAAACTGCTCATTCAGGAAGTGAAATTAGTTTATGAAAATACTGAATACAGCAATAAATGCAACCTGATTAAATGAGGAACTGATATTGACAGAAGAATGATGAATAAATATGTTTCTAAATTGGTCTAATAGTTTTTAGTCTGTATTTATTTTAACCTTCTGAATGAAGGAGTTTAAAATAATCCTGTGTTTATACAGGTTTTTTTGTGTTGCATTTTGGTTTTGTTTTGTTTTTTTTTTTTTCCAAAATAGCTAAATTAGTGGAGAACTGATTTCCATGAAGTCTCAATAAAAGACTCACACTTAAGTCTCATATAGGTAAATATCAAATGCTTAGTTGCTGCGTGTGATGATTTTCAAACTAAGTCAATCGATACTTCAAAATAATTGAATTTACTTGTGTCTCTTCCCAGGAGATGTATCAAGGATTGTCTGAAGTAAGCAGCACTGTGAATCTGCCATGTTTATACTGACCATGTTGAGCATGGTATTGATATTTACTGAAATTACATTTATGTTAGCAGTCTTAAAACATTTTAAATTTGCTTTTCACTTTAGCATGCTTTTACTTTGTTTGTCTCTTATCTATCCAGATGTGTGGGATCCCAAGAACGGAAGGCTGAGTTAAAAATACATTGATCTTGCAGTTTACAGTTTACCAGAAGTAGTAGAGCAGTAACAGAGAGTGTAGCTGGGAGGAAGAGTGTTTAGACCGTAGGAAATAGTCTGAAGAAGAAGGGGAAGATGGAGAAAAAGAAAAAAACAGTTGACATCTGTAGGTCATGTCAGATCTAAGAAACAGAAGCTACTTTTCAAAAGGAAAAAATTGCAAACAGTCCAGCCCAGGCAAACAAAATAAAACTTCCCTGGAGCCTGCAGTAGTATGTTGGCAAAAACTAGAGTTCAGAGGTGATCTCAGAGTATTTAATTCAGGCATCAGATTTTAGAGTTATTCACCAAAATAAAAAAAAAAACCCAAGCAGTTGTGAAGTAAAAATCTTACGTGTTCACCATTACAACATTCTAAGTTCTGCTGAAATGAACATTTGTTATTTGGTTATTAATAAATGTTAACTTCAGAAGATGAAAAGTCATAATAGGAGCTAAACACAGACCAATAATAAAATTTGTAATTCAAGACTCTCAAACTTTTGAGTTGTTTCATAACTAGATTGAGCTCTGAATTTGAAAATGTAATGAAGTTCTCTGTGTCCTTTTGGGACAGTACATCTTCACTGAAGTGGATGAGGCCAGACTTCTCAGAACTTGGAAAGTTTTCCTGAGTGCATATAGGACTGGACATTTACCCCACAGAAAAATGAACTGAACATTTGAAAACGGCCACTATCATTTTAGGTATGTGAATTCTAATCCTCTGTTTGAAGTTTCTTAAATTTAGACATGCTGAAAATCAGTTTTGTCAACTACATTATTTTCCTGGTTAAGTCATCTTCTATGATTGCTTGGGAAAAATATATTACAGAAGTAAAATAAAGAAAAAAAAAGATAAAAGAATAAAGTTGACTGCTGTCTTTACCTCAAATATACCTGTCTGCTTTGCAGTTTCTTAATGCTAATATTAAATGCACAAAGGAAATAGCAGAAAAACCTCTGTTCTAGTCTTTAGCAGTAGTGATATGAAATGCTACTACTGTAGGTTCAACAAAAGCAGATTTCAAAGACAGATCACTCCTGCATTTGTGAGATGAGTGTCCTATACTGCCTAATTGAATAAAATTTGGACTTGTATGCATCCAACCAATAGACAAATTTGAAATTCCTATCAAAGCTCATTCCTGTCTAAATTAAAGCGATTGTGCCTGTCATCATATGAGCAATTGTTTTTTAACGATGCAAGAAAAACGGAAATATTTCAAAGTGCATTTGAAAATTTATTTAGCAGAAGTAGATGGAGGTGAAGGTAAGATGGAGTAGTGGTGTCTTTTCCTGATGCATGCTCTAGAAGAGGATTTTCTGAATATTTAGAACAACTGCATGAAGATGATTAAAAAAAAGTTTTTTTTTCAATGATTAAATATAATGAACAATACTCAAAAACATTGCCTTTTGAGGAAATGTTATGCAAAAATTGCTGACTTTTCATACAGGGGGACTAAGAAAATAAAGAAGGAATGATAGGTTATGTACTAGAGAAGAACAGAGGATCCTGTGGCTTTGGGAATCTGTTGGATTTGCTAACACAGGGGAAGAGAAGAATTCCAAAGGGGTGTTGGGGAAGAGGCTGACCTCTTGATGAAGGCTGGTGGTGAAGAAGGAAGGAGATCTAGGACAACAAAGGAGGAAATAAATTGGCAAACTATGTGGAATGGTACTTTAGCTGAAGCTAATATTTTTAAGATTGGTGAGCCATTAGAGTCAAAGCTTAGTTTGATTTGACATTGGGTTTTGCATTAATACCAGTGGGATGTGGGGAGGTGGAGGGGTGGAGGTGATGAAGATAAGGAAAGTGAATTTTACATGATGACTGAACAGTGTTGTTATTTGATTGACATATTCAGTGACATGAAAATGAAAAATAGACTGTTGGGACAGTTTCTGCATTATCTTTTAGTTTTATTTTCTTACCCATCTTTCAGCTTTATGTTTCTTCTTTCTTTCTGCATTCATGTTTTTCAAAGCAGCAACTTCTCATCCCATAAAATCATGAATGAATATACATAATGTCATCATTTGATTTGGTGTTAACTCTAATATTAGAGAGACATAAAGGGAGGCATAACATTTACCTGGATATTTTTAAAATCCAGGACATTATTTGCAGGTGTAAATAATACTGAGAAAAGATGTAACTCTTTCTGATACAAGCTTGTATCTAGCTTATATTTGTAGTACAGCATTTGTTCTGGAATGAATTTCAAATTCTTAACAACAACAACAACAACAACAAAAACCACAAAATACCCCCTCCAGCCCCCCAAACCAAACCAAAAAACTCCCCACCCTCCCCAACCCTATATAGAATTGAGTCAGATTAATGCCCACAGGTCTGGTAAAGCAATTAGATTAGGTGAATGTTCAGTAATGCTCTTCAAATGTTTACCCTCTCTCAGGAATATTTGCTGAAGTGGAAGCAAATACTTGTCTGTGTAAGAGTACTGTGGATCAAGCATCAGTGAAGAGCTAGAAAAATTGAATTTGAAGAACTGAAGAAACAGTGTAACACAAAGGGAACATCCACCAAAAAAGCTTTAACTGTGAATGAGGTATGTTACATTTAAATTTGACTTCAGTTGACTGTCGCTTTGGAGCAAGGTCTGGGACTATAAAGAGTACAGAACCAGAGGTATTACATCTAAGGGGCTACACAAGAACTAATATGTCAAATACAGGAAAACATATATTGCCCTAAAGACAATGTTATTCGGTATTAGAAAGACATCTATACCTCTTGAATGTCCCCAAAATGTAGAAAGGATGTAATATAGAGCTGAAATCAGTGGCTTAAGCTGTGTCACTAATTCCCGTACAGAAACGAATGAACAAAAAGTGAGAACTATAACGCATATTTGAGTCTGGCTTCAAACTTTTCTGTGAATGTTATCAGAATTTGTTTTATGGGTGTGGGTGCTTACTTGGTGATCAAAGAAGTCAAGTACATCTCTACAGGAATAACTTGGTGCAAATCTAATGTGGTTTATGCATGCATTGATCATTAGTTACTCTGCTACCAGTGGAATAATGCACGTAACATTAGTACTCAGAAAAGACAGTCCAAGTAACTATTGCTCTTTGGGACATCATAGGAGTTAGCTATCTTTCCAAGTTTTCATGAGCATTGGTGAGCAGCTGTTGACGCGGGAGTCATGGACAATGCAGAGATGATCAATGTGATCAAGCGATTGCCAAATTTATTCACACACAGCAACAGTTTTTATAGTTTATAGGACTAGCTGATGTAACCAATACAGATTCTGGTTGGCTCAAAAGTGCTGTCCCCACATTTTCAAAGCAGATAACAGGCTAGTTGGAAATTTGTTCATTTGTTACTTATTGCACACATCTTACAGTTTTCCCATCCCGCTTCTACATCTTGTTAACCTCGAGTAAACGCCAAGTTCTTTGTTCTATTGCACATAGCTGTCCTTTAGTAACCTAAGGTTAGGCCTTGCAGCATGGGTAACTTGAGTTCAGGCCTTACAGCTTAACTCAGAGTTTGGCTAAGACCAAACAGCTGGGATGGCTCACATGTCCATTGTTCAACTGTAGTCTTCATAGCCACCATCGCCTAAGGCTAAGATGTCTGGGTTGGTCACGAAATGTCCACGGTTCCTTAGCCAATCCACAAGCAGCTAAATGGGTAGTTTACTGGGAGCCAAAAGAATGCTGAGCTGTAAGTACCCTTAGTCTTCAGAGACTTTTAACGGGGATATAAAAAGAGAACTTTTCAAATTTGCAGTCAGAAAGAAGGCACAGGCTTCTCAAAAATAGTAATTTCTTTTAGAATTAGGTGTCTTCTCAGTGTTCTCATAATTTGAATTAAGAGAAACAGTTTTTACCTGTGATTACTGAACAGTAGACTAGGCCTTGTGTGAGTTGATATGAATTCTTCCATCAGCATCAAGGGAGACAGAATTTTGATACTGATTTCTGGATGTGTGTGCATTATATTCATGAACAGCTACAGTGAAACACTCTGCTTACATCCTTAAATCTGCATTTCATGCTTCTACATACAAAACAGGTATAACATTGCATATACTATGCTCTGGGGCTTATAGCCTTGGATATGAAAAAATTGAATCCTAAATGTGTTTGTTGACAAATATACAGATTCCCTGAGAAAATCCTTAAATGCAAAAATTTACTGCTGGCTATATACAGTATGTGTGCAAATCAATTTCAATGACATGCTAAAGGATGTTACAGACTTTTGAGGAGTGTTGTGATAGCAAGTTTAAAAGGTACTTGACGAATATAAACTACCAATGAAAACTCAAAGCAAGAAAAAGTAAACTGCATCTGTATTCATTAGAAGAACAGTGTTGAGAGTATTAAACCTGATGGAGGTTTAAACAAGTTACATTAATGTACACGTTTTACAATATATATAATACAGCACCATTTCTAGGAACAAGAAATAGTCCATTGAAAATGTCTCAGTTTTTCCTGCAAGGGGATAATTTTGGAGAGAACATGGATCCCTTTGTTTGTTTTTCTTTTTCTGTTTGGTAAGCCGCAGAGGTGGATGACCATTCATATTTTTTAATTACATATTTTTTTGTGCATGTTTCCTTTTTGTTCACTTTCTGTGTACATTTATGTCATTGAGTTTTATTGGCATGGCAGTTTGCAAAAAGTGAGTTTCAAAGTCATGTGCATGATGATGAAAAGAAAATGGATTTTAAATTTATGTGCATAAGTAATCCTACCAGCAGTGTTTGCACATTCATCTACTCAGGAAACAGGTCTAATGGTGATGTTCATTTCTGTCTAGTCACAATGAATGAAGTGCACAGTAACTTGTGAACTGTTTAGAATTACCCTGAGAACTAAGACATTTCTCAGAAGATTTTAACAGTTGTGTTCCTGTGTTAGGTTGAGTGATTGCAAAGATCTTTTCATTTGATACAAAATCATTAGAAGGCTCCAGTAACCAGGTAAGCTGGAGAACATATTGCTGTAACTTTAATGTAAATTTTATTTTCACTGAAGTTTAAAAATACTGTTATTATTCTGTGTACTCTTTTTCATCTGCCTTCTCCCAGCTTCCCCATACAACCCATCCCAAACTCACCTGGTAATATCTAAAATGATATAATTTCTGCCTAGGGGCATAAAAAACCCAGTAACATTCAAGGTTTCTCAGAGTAGCCTGTATTTTATATAGGTAATTTTCAAAGAGAAAATTGTACTGCAGTTCTACAAAGTCTTTGGAACCTGTGCATAGTGATGTTGATTTGCAGTACTTATATACCTTTCGTGTGAACCTGATGAACATAATTTAATTCTGACATCTATTTAAAGGTCTTGATCAGTTCGGGTTGAGTTGGTTTATTGGATCAGGACTAGACAGAAGGAGATTCTCATTTTTTGCTAATCCTCTTGTCTATTCCTTTTTGAATGGAACTCCATTTCCTCTTTTCTTGTGCTCTCTGGAGCTTTGTTCAGGCTGGTTTGTAAAAGACTGAGTGATGGGGCTTCCAGTGAAACCTACAAGAACTGTTACACAAAGCCTCTACCATTAATGACGTTTGAGGGCATGGGATATGAAATTATGTATTTCTTTGATCAGAAGTTTTGGGATATAGTCTAAGTTCTAATGGCTAAATAATTTTATTTCTCAATGAAAGCCAAAAAATGCTGTTATTTGCATATTAAAAAATGGAAACTGACTGGACACAGAAGGTGTTTCTTCCATTCATTGACTTGCATTTCCCACTGGTACACTAAAATCCAAAATTAAACTTATAAGTAATCTGATATAAATATTAAAATATGCTCTCTTCCACATGCCAGATGTTAATGAGCAGCCTGCAGTCACACAGGTTACATTTCCCTTATTTAATTGCCCCCCAAATTAAAGCAAAAAAGTTTGTTTTCTAGTTTTCTTTGTTATTCGGTGAAAAGCATAAAAAATTTAGCAGTTTCGCTGGCCAATGCACAAAGAGATTTTATTTTCAGTCTTTAAAACTACACTTTCTCTTTCTAGATTGCTCTATTCTTTTTTCCATTTCATCTAATAGTAATTATATGCTGTAGCACAAATTTGTGTTGCAAAGTCTTTACTATTGAAGGTGGATTGTTTCCTTTCTGTTTGCAAGAGTTTTATTTCCCTAGTGAAAGAGATGATTATTGAATTATGGAGTTAAACTAGAGCATCTAATTTCAAGCTTTGTCCATTATAGTCTATTACCTGAACTTCTGTTTCCCTATATTTTTCATTTTCACATATGGATCCATTATGTTGTGCCTAACTGGCGCTACAGTCTTAAAAGTCAATACTTTTCTTGTTTCTGGGGCTTGCAAGTTAGCTTTTATTAATTTATAATTATTATTTTCTTTTTAAGTCTCTATCAAACTAAATGTCAAAATTGTGGAAGAATTGTAGCCCAAAGGATTCTAGTAACATGTAACTATGCTCAGTTTGAGCATGGTTGGCAACAGAACTATGTAGTGCCTATGTAGTTTAGAAAATAGTGATTCCCAAGAGAAATCCCTTTGTCCTTTGATGCGATGAGCCTTCTGATCAAAGGTTTGCATAAACCTAAAATGTAACTGAACTGCGTAGCCTGACAGAAAATACAGTATGTGCACCTCACTTGCTATTATTCTGCTCTCACACTGTATTTTCTCTTATGCTGATACAAGTGCTTCTGAATTTGTATTTCAAGCCCATTTATGGAAATGGTAGAGAGCTCAGACTCCCTAATTAAAGTTTTTAGAACATAGAGCTCTAATACTTCATCCAACACTTAGTGTAACCAACAAGAACACTGTCTTATCTTGAAGGCAGAAAGATGTATAGTAGATAGACCCCAGGGTCAGGAGAAACTTTTATGAAGCCCTTAGTCAAAGGTGTGTTAAATACATATTGACATTTTTGCATCACTTTGTTATTAAAAGCAGTAAAATAGTATTTTTTTAATTATTATACTTTCTTTGTGTATGTCTTCAAAAGGCTGTAACCTGGATGGTAATACTTGTCCTCTGTTTGATGGTAGAAGAGGTAGAAGTTTGCTGAGAGGGAGAATCTTATTTATGTAGTGTTTGGGTTCCTACCGTGTCTTGCAAACAAGCTTGCAAGATGCATACAGAGCCAGAATTAGACGTTCACATCCATAAGTCTCGGTTGTCATCATGTTTCTCTGGGAATGATAAAACACCTTTTCTATAGCACAGTGTAGCAAAACATCATTATTAAGCACTTCCACTCAGGCTGATAAAAAGAACCAAATTAACTTTAATTAAATTCAAAGTGACTTTACTGAAAACACTACTGGCAGATGAAAAGCGTGTAAGCAAACTGCTATCTTTTCTTCCTTCTTTCAGTTTTTTTTCTCCTTCAGTAGTTTTTTCTGTGATGTATTGAAAAGAAACATTTTTTCGTACCCAAGTAACAGAGTATTTCACTAGGCTTGCATTTCTTGCGTAGAGAGAAGTGACAACCACAAGAAAACTAAGGCACAGCACTTGTTTAAAGGGACACAAGCAAAATGCCTTTTCTTATTGGATATTGTATTTTCTTTTTCCCCAAATGTATATTTCTTCAGCCCTTGTACATTTAATTCTATTTATCCTAAGCTCCCAATTTACTTTTTAGTAGCTCTTTTAAAAAGATTAATTCAAGCTATGTATGTGTATGAGTGGAATTTCCATGTATTCTGTTTTAAGGATATCAGTTTACCAGCACTACTTATATAGGTTTTTTTTCTTTACTGTTGAATTACAGGTAGGGTCTGACATGAAAAAAACAACCATTTCCACAGGTAATTAAAAAAACCAAACTAAAATAAGAAGGGCTTATTACAAGACTTCCCAAGCATATATTAGCTATCTCAAAGTACATAATACTGCTTTTTGCAACACCCTCTCCCCAGCTTTTTGTGAATTTGAACCCTTTTGTAAAGCTTATATTTTCTTCAGAAGGAAGGTTTTTCCTGAGAAAGTGGTTGAGTCAGGTCTGAAATAAATATATGAAACAGGTTGTCCTGAGAGGTGGTGGAATCTCTGCCCTTGGAGATATTCTGAATTCACCAGGACAGGATCCTGAGCAACCTGATTTGACTTTGGAGTTGGCCCTACATTGATGGTGTGTGTTTGTAGGTTGGATTATATGACCTTCAAAGATCTTAAATTATTCTATAATTATATGATAAAGCTGAAGTGGGAAATTCGTAGCAAAGTGGTAATGTCGGATGATTTTAAATTTAGATTGCAATAATGAGTATCCATGCAGAGTCACCTGAATGCCAGATGTCCTACAGGATTCCAGTGGGATAGTTTGCAAAGAAACAATCATCACATTTTGAATAAGCATTGCAGAAAGAATGGATATTTACTTTGGAATCTTTCCAGTGGGAGCAAAAAAAAGTAAAATCTGATTCCAGAAATTGGAAGACTAGTATAAAGCTTCATTTCTGTGTAACCTGAGTGAGCATTTTCAAGCCAATACGCATTTATGAGGTATACAAGTAAATAAATCCATTCCAAAATGATGTGAAGTCTGTTTGAGTGCTCTTCTGATAAGCATTCCAATTTTACAAACACCAGTTATTTCTACTGTGGAAGATGCATGCAAGAAGAAAAATCTTGGATGTAAAAGTGAGTCTGAAAGCTCCTTTAAAAAATTTGAGTTTTCTTGGAGCTCGAACTGGGAATGGACCTCTGCTAACTCAAGGGAACAGGTAGGGGATTGGAAGAATTCTTTAAATGATTGCGTGATAGAAGAATAGCAATACCTTTTTCTGTCCACTGTACATCTTCCCTCATACTGTTTTCTCCTTTCAACCACAGAATATTTTCTCTTCTTTACACACCCCATCAGGCGTTTTCTATTAGCTAGATATGTATTTCGGTTCTTATTGTGGAATTATGATCCCTTTTTGTGGTGACAGCAGCCATAGCTTTCACCAGAAATGGAAATTATTTGTTCCTTTTGGTGTCCCTTTGCATCTCACTCTGTTATGGCTCTCTGACAGAGCTTTATGTAGTAGCTAGCTTTTATTTGGGTGTTCAGCAAGTTTCCATCAAGGATTTAGCAAAGTTACTGCCAGATTTAATGTTGTAGAAATAATTGAGGATTTTATATTATTTTTTATGGGAGAAACAAGCTTAACATCTAAGGAAATTCAAGTGTTATCCTAAATTAGCTTTCCAAACATAGTATCTCATTGCATATATGGTTATCAAGAAGGCAGAGAAAGTTTGTATGCATATATGGTTATCAAGGAGGCAGAGAGAGTTTGTATACATGTATGTTCATCAAAGTGATGGAAATAGTGAAGCTAAGCAAAGGCCAGATCCTTTCACTTCCTACTGCTTATTTGCAGCCTGATGGTGAAAGCAGAGGGAATGGCTTAAAAAGCAATTTTAGAGTAAGAATGATTCTAGTGTTCAGGTTAGCTGAAGTACAGGAGGGCAAAAGAATTAGTCCTCCAAGAACTATATTAGGAAATCTATGAAGAAACCTAAATTTTCAGACAATACCAATGTCTTGGAGTTGTTCTTAGTCATAGCTTTTATATATTTGCTACAGATAAGAATTAAATTTAAGGATCAGATTAAGTATTAATGACAAAAGTCCCATTGACCTCTGGGATGCTCTCTGGACTTGAATTTTACATAGCTTGTTTTCTACAAAAATGTTCTGGGAAAAGCATGAAAGAAAAAACATTCTAAACATTTGAGTGAGTTTGTTGTGAATGAGTGTGCTGTTAGAAAGAGGTAAGCTAGCAGACTATGTTTTAAAAAATAAAAAATGTTAATTCATGTTCATTTATTTGCTTCCTTAAAATTTGGATAAGAAATTCAATCGAAGAATGAATTGATACTTAATTTTTGCTTAATGAAACTGAATTGAAATAACTGATACCCAGCTGAGTTCTGCATGGCATGTTGATTTTTTTCAATTCCAGAAGAAAATAGTGATCTGAATTTACGTTGAAAAAAATGCTGTATAAACCATACTGTCTCAGTCTCCTCTTCAGCTCAACACTAAAATAGTTGTTCTTTAAAACAGACCATAAGAAAGCTGAAGTATAAATAGTGAAATGCATCTAGTTGAGACACTCATTCAGCCCTGCAAATTATTTTACTGTACTTATAAAAGACATTCCTACCCCCTCCAAAAAGAAAAAAAAAAAAAGGGGAAAGAAGAAAGAAATTAATCTGACAGGGTCCTTTCAGCATCAGTATAGTGAAAAACAAGTTAGAGGAGTTAACAATCTGTAACTTGTCCTGAGGGAAATGAGGCTTTGATATAAAATGTCTTTTGCTAATGTTAACATCTTAAAGAGCATAGTCTGCAAGAACCATGCAGGATGGAGAACTATTTCAACAAATACACAAATATCATGAAACTCTGCTACACAGAAATTGTGCTGGTGATAACACCTTCTAAGTGCCTTAGATAGGTAAGGAAGAGGCAGTTTTATCAGTGTTTAGGATTTTGAATGGATCTTGTGCAAAATTTCGTATGTTAAAATTTTTATGGAGCAATCAGTGGTCAGAGAACTGGAGACTCCTGCTTGAACCAGCATGGAATGCTTGGTTCGTGAAAACTAAGGAGGACTGATTGCCAGTTAAGTTCAGCATATGAATGTTTAAACCCTTTGATCAGTGCAACTATACATGGAAGCATCATATTCATTTGCATGAGTTGATAGCAGCAGTAAACATTACTTCACAACTCTTAACAGTTGGTCTGAGAACCTATGCCAAGACTTCTAGGAGGCTCAGTTGTGTCAGGCTGTGGTTGTGGTTTCACATACAACTGACATCATTCCAGTTGCATAAGGGAGCTGCCCTGGGCTTGGCTACTCCATAGTCCTGTCCTCAGCCAGTAGAAGAACTTTACCTCAGCCACACGATCATGACACCTCTTCCCTCCCGCTCTGCACAGGAAATGCTGAAACAGTGACTGGAGTCTCAAGGCACCCTTAGGAATTGGAGATTTTATTGGAGATTTAATCTGAAACCAATCAATGCTGATATGTAGTAGTTCCAAACAGAAGACCTACTTTTGTTCTTCTGCTGAAATTCCAGGTGGCTTTTTCAGTATAGACAGACTTACAAGGAACAGATTTAATGTTTTTCTATCTCAAATCCATCTCTAGTTCATCTGCTCTTCTGCCTCCTCTCTTTTCATATGCAGACAATAAAGTCTGTCTGGATAGTATTTAAACACATTATCAACAGATGGTTATTCAATAACATTTTGCAGCTGATCTGACACTGAATACAGTATTCTGTAAAACTAGCTGAACACTGGTTTCTGCCTCTCAGTGAGCATTTATAGCTTCCCTCTCTGTAAACAGACCCTCACAAAAATGAAAAAATGATAGCAGTGGGTCAGAATGGCGGAGTGGAGGCTAAATAGTGGGATTTCTTTCTCAGGGCTGCTCTAGAAGTGCTGAATTACTGAGTTTGCGATGTGACTGGTCAAGGACAAATGAGTAAACACGTCAGCTGTGTAGGAGAAGGAATTACTTTGAATGTGCCTGTCTGTCAGAGGTTAAACTGTGCTGCTGGTTGAACAGTTAGTATGAGTACTCATGTACCTGTTTCAACTAAAATTAGCTGGGTTTGGAATAGTAGATCTTCGGTAACTTGGTTGTGACTGTGGCCTTAGATGTGGTGATGGTAACGGACAAATGAGGTTCAAAATGCTGAGTGCTGTTAATATCATCTGATTGCAGATACAGAAGAACTACAGCTGCAGGACATATATTTTAACATTGGTGACTAAAGACTGATGCAGGAGGGAGATCAGCACATAGTAAAATAGGTACTGAGTGAACTTAAAACAAAGACAGTGTCGTGGTTTAAACCCAGTCAGGTAACTTGTTCACTCACTCCCAGTGAGTGGTGCCGAGCTGACAACAATCAAGGTCCATGTCCATCTCCCCCCCCCCCTGCACCGGGGCTCTCCCCCGCTCCCGGAGGAACGGGGAGGAGGATCGAGAGAGTGCAACTCCTACGGGTTGAGACAAGAACAGTCCAGCAACAAATCACCACTGCTACTATCAGCTAAAACAATGATAAGGGAAAATAACAAGAGAAGAGAATACGATACCACTGGCCAAGAAAGCGAGTTCCACCCGGAAGCCCCTGTCCTTCCGGGTAACTCCCAGTTACCCCCCACCCTGGGCATGACGTGCTGTGGTATGGAATACCTCCCCGGCTAGCCCGGGTCAGGCGCCCCGTCTCCGCTTCCTCACAGCCTCCCCTCCTCCCTGGCAGAGCATGAGCCTCACAGAGTCCTTGGTCAGGGTAAACATCACTTAGCAACAACCGAAAACATCGGCTTCACCAACACTGTTCTCAAACTAGAAGTCAAAACACAGCACTGCACCAGTTAACACAAAGGAAAAAACATGACTGCTACTGCTGAACCCAGGACATTATCCACCCCTTATTCCATACCATTCACGTCGTGCTCAGATCCCACATTTTCAATACACCATCGCTCTCCCACATATATACATCCATATACATACAGACCAAGAGGAAAAAATCATTTTCTTAGTGCATGGACCAATCCCTATAATGCTGCTGAGTCCATTCGGTCCATGATGTTCCAAGTTCATTCTCTGTTGGGATGATGGCTGGAGGGAAGTCAGGGCCAGTCGCTGGTGACCTGGAGACATCTAGTTGATGGGCTATAAAAGCATTACACAGCAGGCAATGGCATACAATTGAGTTCACTGGCTTTTTTCCCCTAAAATCAAATCCCCTTGAGGTATACATCGGACTTCCCCATCTTCCCGCATTACCCACCAAGTATATCCAGGTCCCTGAGCAAAAGCAATCCCACGAGTGGGTTTGCCTTTACCTGAAGCAGGAATAACCCAGACTGTCTTCCCCAGCAAATTCTTCATATGCACCACGGGAACTTTGTCCCCCTCTACAATATGTAAAAGTTCTGACTGGGCTGGGCCAGCCCTGTTGGCAGATCCTCTGGTGTTGACCAACCAGGTGGCCTTTGGTAAATGTGTATCCCAATGCTTGAAAGTTCCCCCACCCATCGCTCTCAGTGTAGTTTTTAACAGCCCATTGTACCGTTCGATTTTCCCAGAGGCTGGTGCATGGTAGGGGATGTGATATACCCACTCAATGCCATGCTCTTTGGCCCAAATATCTATAAGGTTATTCCGGAAATGAGTCCCATTGTCTGACTCAATTCTCTCTGGGGTGCCGTGTCGCCACAAAATCTGTTTCTCAAGGCCCAGGATGGTGTTCCGGGCAGTGGCATGGGGCACAGCGTATGTTTCCAGCCACCCGGTGGTTGCTTCCACCATGGTAAGCACATGGCGCTTGCCTTGGCGGGTTGGTGGCAGTGTGATATAGTCAATCTGCCAGGCCTCCCCATATTTATACTTCAACCATCGTCCTCCATACCAAAGAGGCTTTAACCGCTTGGCTTGTTTAATTGCAGCACATGTTTCACACTCATGAATAACCTGGGCAATAGTGTCCATTGTTAAGTCCACCCCTCGGTCACGGGCCCATCTATATGTTGCATCTCTGCCCTGATGGCCTGAAGTGTCATGGGCCCACCGGGCCAAAAATAATTCACCTTTATGTTGCCAATCTAAGTCCATCTGAGGCACTTCAATCTTAGCCGCTTTATCCACTTGTTGGTTGTTCTGGTGTTCCTCAGTGGCCCGACTCTTGGGTACATGGGCATCTACATGACGTACCTTCACCACCAGGTTCTGCACCCTGGCAGCAATATCTTTCCACAGTGCAGCAGCCCAGATGGGTTTACCTCTGTGTTGCCAGTTGCTCTGCTTCCATTGCTTCAACCACCCCCACAGGGCATTTGCCACCATCCATGAGTCAGTATAGAGATAAAGTACTGGCCACTTTTCTCGTTCAGCAATGTCCAGGGCCAGCTGGATGGCTTTCACCTCGGCAAATTGACTCGATTCACCCTCCCCGTTCCTCCGGGAGCGCGGAAGGGGAGAGCCCCGGTGCAGGGGTGGGGGGAGACGGACACGGACCTTGATTGTTGTCAGCTCGGCACCACTCACTGGGAGTGAGTGAGCAAGTTACCTGACTGGGTTTAAACCAAGACAGTTCTTTTTGGCGCCCAACGTGGGGCACGAGGGGTTGAGATAAGAACAGATCTGACTGGATTGATAGTCACTCGTCACAATGCTGATTTATTGGCTCTCAAGGTTTTTCCTCTTGATCTCACAGTTTCAGTATATCATATCTTACGTCCATCCGGTATTGGCTGTATTAGTGTTTTTCAAGTGTGGGGCTTGGCCTAAGGTTTTTATCCCATTGTACTTTATGGTAATGACTTGTAATACAATAGAATCATTGATTATGAAACTGATCTGGCTTATGTTCCCAGTGTGGTCACCACCTTTATACTTTGGGAGGTATATGATGGAGGTGCTTAGCAATTACACATCTTTTTCTCCTTCTCAGGTGCTCAACCTGTGAAGGAGACATCCTTTTACCCTCCTAGTCGTCCCCCCAGACCATTTACATTTGAGAGTTTTGAATTTTTTGAATGGCCTTTTAATGCTGTTGAGACTTGTTTGCTGATGGTGATGGGAATCACCATGCTAACACGCATACAGAGTGTGTTTTGCCCACTACTGATTTCAAGAGTTAAGCAGATTCAGGTTTGGGTCTTGTCTGGGGTCAAACGACGATGTAGGAGGACCGAGAGAGACAGACACCATAATATGGGGAAAAAGCAACTCTCCTAAGCACAATGGAGGAGAAGAAATGCTTGATACCTTGGGCCAGAAGGCAGGCAGGGCTGCCAGCACGCATTGATGGTGCAGCGTCCTTTTCCCTTTTAATTCAAGAAAAATACACAGAACATGCTACTTTGTTAACAGTGATCATCTGATATAGCTCTGCTCCTTTGGAGTTGGATGGAGGGTGACTATCATGTTAAGAAGTTGAAGCTGGAAAGATGGATTTTGGCATTGCATTTGTATCACACATTGTATCTACAGCAGATTACAGTCTTACCCAAATTTTATTTAAACAATTTAAAGTCTCAAACCTGGAGTCATGATGAGTTCCTGCAATTTGAACATACTGATACTTGAGGCCAAGGGCACAACAATATTAAAGCAAGCTTTTATTAATGTCGTTAAATCATCGGTTTGTTTAAACTTGTTCCCCTCAGTGACATCAGGTCTTTTCTTTTCTTCCTGTGAATTTTATTTCCCCGCTGCAGCGCTTTACCTTTGCAAAATGCCCATTTCTGAACCAGATCTCTGCCATTTTTCAGTTTCCCACGTGGCAAAGTACTGATACTCAGACATTAAAAATGTGAAAAAATCCCTTGTCTAACCACTGTGTGCATGAAAGTTGGCCTCTTTCTTGCAAACATATCAGCCTGACTATGAAAAAGGGAGCAAGACTAACACTTTATGATGGTTAACAAAGGATGCCTAAATAAATTTCCCTTCTTCACTCTAGCTTCTCACCTCAGTCATTGCTGACTACAGAATTATCAACCTTTTGTACTCAGCATTCCTCTAACACAGCACATAGCAAAAAAGCAAGGAGAGAGAGCTGGGAAACAATATTTTTCTGCTTCAACAACTCATTAATAGTTGTGGACTGTATTTATTAATTTTTTTTAAATGATTAGCTGTAACTACCATGGTTTTGCTGCCTAGTTCTTATTTCTGTGAAGGCAGATGGCCTGCAAAGGAAGGAAGATGAAACTGCAAGGAATGAAACTGCAAGGAAGACAGAACTGCAAACACAACTCTGTACACAC
The DNA here is from genome assembly GCF_028554395.1 of Pezoporus wallicus. Lineage (NCBI taxonomy): Eukaryota > Metazoa > Chordata > Aves > Psittaciformes > Psittacidae > Pezoporus > Pezoporus wallicus. The sequence continues at coordinate 4,065,729 of NW_026640488.1, forward strand.
CTGTTGTCTGTAATACCTACCCTTTAACAAAGCTGACTTCACTAACCTGCTGTGTACTTTTAGACTAATCATTGTACCCATACACTCTGTGATTTTAGATCACTACCTGAAATTCAGGGATAATTTTTCCTTTTTTAAATCTTTTCCAGAAGGCCTGAGGAAGATATCTTGTTTGACCCAGGTACTAAAATCTTTGAAGTAAAAAGGATGCACCTTGGTTGCTGGGGTTTCTTTACTCTCATGCTTCCTAGTTTTTCAACATAATTTATGTCAACCAAGTAAATTGTAGTGAGTCTTTTGCTGCCTTCTTTTTTGCTTTGATTAAAAAATGGGGAAAGAATTATAAGGGAAGGCATTTGCAATTTAAATTATTGAGGTGTTTTCTTAATATAAAATCTTTAAAAGATGTGGTACCTCATGGCTTTATACTCACAGATGAAATATAGACATTCCAAAGCCATAAAGCAGCTGATAGGAACTTTGGTTTCAATTTGCTTATTCTGGATGTGACAGGCATACTTCAGGTATTCTTAGTTTGAGTGTTACGTGGCTTGTAAAATGAAAAAATGTTTTCTAACCTTAAATGCTGTAACTAATGGTATGGTTCTAATGAATTGCAATGCATGTAACTACAGTGAAAGACAACAGTTGGAAATCTCAAATATGTCACAGGGTATTTGCCAGATGGATTTTCTGAAAAAAACCCCCATATATACATATGTATATCTATATATGCATACAAAAAACCCTATAGCAAATACATAGAGGTTAACAGAGAATTGTGATAAAAATGGTAGTAATATGAGTAATGATTTGCAGTATAACAGTATCAATTACTCTTGTAATGATGGGAAACTATTTCTGGAGCATGCAAGCAGATAAGTAGGAGTGGAGAGTTTTCATTCTAAGATTTCTGCATGTTCGGTGTCTTGCTCCTTTGCCTGCATTGAGTCTATTTTGTGGAAGATATGCACCGTCAGATAGTCATACTCATAGTTGAATAAAGGAGGCAGAAACAGAACAGTTAAAAGAGCAGTTACCGAGGTATATACTTAATACACTGTGAGCAGTCGATAGAGTTATTAATCATTCCCTTTTTCATTTTCATTAAATATTGAGCAGAATCAGTCACATAGAATATAAACACTTAACAACTTGGGACTTTTATTCCACTCAATCTATCCTAATGTCTCCGCATCTTTGTCTGTAAAAATGGTGCAGAATCCTTGTAAAGACCTATCCTTCTAGTGACTTTGTAAAAGAACTTAAATAGAACAGAGACTAAAAAGAAACATAGGACAGAAAGATGTAAATCATTTTAAAACATTTTCACTTATATTTGAGCAGAGAAGTGGTCATGGGCCATTGTTATTTTTTTATTATTTATTGAAGTGCTGCTTTTGTTCTAGGTTGGATTTATTCATATTTGGGCTGAGCAGAGGCTGATTCATTCTTTCACTATTAATCAGAATGTAAAGAGGAGTAACTGCAGTATGTACTCAGGTAAATTATATTGATATAAAACTGCTATGGAAAGAACATTGGCCTTGTGGTTGGGAAGATCTCACAATGAGAAAATCAGTGGTAAAATTTATCCCTGAATTTGCATGAGCTGTGACATTCTCACATATATACATACACACAAATATATATACTTTTATCATTGAGAAAGTACAAGATAATAGAAAAATTCTATAATTTTTCTGATCATGTCATGCCTATGTATAAAATTGACCACACTAACCAAACTGGATGAATGGGTCAGTGAATTAAGGACAATGAAACTGCAAAGAAAAAAAAAGCTTCTATTAAGACATTCTTTTGTTGTAAGCTTTATGTCAGTTCTGATAAATCTACTGAGATAGTAACTATATTTGTGTAATGGCACAGATAGCAGAGACTCTTGAAAAGTGCCAGTGACTCATGTTTTTTCTGTCACTGTAGTTGAAAGCCTGCCTCCTAAAGAGCTGAGCTAGCAGCAGAAAAAATTGTGATTTCTTCTAAGCATCCAATATGCACTTACACATCACCGTTCATTCCTATGGAACAGCAGGTCAAGTCAAAGTTCCAGATGAACCGATTTGTACTTTAGATAAAGAAAATACATGAGCAAGACACATGCCAAGACTTTGTACGCTTTGACCTTTCAGCTGCCCACAGGGTTTGAGTGCCAGTTACCACAAGAAATACATCAGGATGTTTTTTCCCACTTCACTGTGATTTATTCATAGGACAACCAATATAATGATCTCTCAGCAAATAAATTGCTATGTAATTTCTAGCACTTAGATGTCCTACTCACCAGGTATCACATTCTTACCTGTAAAAGAATAATCCCCCCCCCAAGTAATCGTTTAGGGGTTTTCATGCTTTCCACAGAAAAATGTTAGGACAATTTTGTCATGTTTTGTTTTTGTTTATCCAGAATTGATTTGTATGGAATACTAAGATCACTGATGATATACTCAAAGGTCTTTCAGAAAAGTGTGCTCCTTCTTTTCTCAATGGTGTGTTAAATCCTTACCATATTAAACCTTCTGCTAAAAGTGACTTTTTTTTTTTTTTTTGTAACCAACTCTTAAGAATGAAGAGAACGCTTCAGTATTTGTAGGATTTTTCTTGCTGAATTACTAACATTTTTTTTACTTACTTTATGGAGGGGACTTTGAGTTGTGCTCCTTTTGCTGCAAGGCTTGACATCTACCAAGTTCCTTTCTCTTTCATCTAACTTGAAAGAGGGCTGAATAAATTGCATCCAGCACAGTACAAACACGCTTGCTAGGCTTTTATTCAAAGAAGTTTTTTTATTGTAAGGAGACAGTTTGAATTTGTAATTGATAGATTCTAAAGGTCTTGTGACTCACCATCTTCCATAGCTCTGTTCTCTAGCATGTACGTGGAGATCTGGACTGTTTTTCAGTCAGACGTAAGCAGGAAGGCATGCATCACTTTCAACAAAAAATTTACCTATTCAGTTCCTCTAAGAAAATATTGCTTTGTGTTTCTTTGTTCCTCCCATCACAAGTTATCTTGGTTTTTTGTAGTGATTATTATTGACTACTGTGCAGCATTCTGACAAAAGTCACAATAATATTTAATTAAACATCTGGCAAATATAGACAGTACTAGTTGAAACTCGTTACTCAGTAAATGAGCAATTCAACATTCAGTTCAGAAGTGGTTGAAACTTCTGACATGTACTTTCTTTAACATATTAGACTTTTACCTCTGAGTTTAGGTTGGATTGTACCCTGCATACCTGTGTATAAAATTTATATCAATGCAGCCACTACATGACAAAATGAAATAATTTTAGACTGTGAAAATGCATAGACATAATGTTAGTGGTCCTTTGTAGAAGAGCATCCTCTCTGATGATTAGGAACTCCATCAGAAAGAAAGTCTAAATTATTATCTGGGTGATTAGGAGAAAGACCATGGAAAGCAAAAGAAGGAAGCCTTTTCTGGCAGAAATGGAAGACACTCATGCATTCTTTCTGCCCTCAAATTTTCTCCATGTAGAGTGTCAAGTTAAAGGACTCCAATGAGTTAAAGGAAAATGACAGGTGATCACCTGAAAACAGTCACTGTTGTCTTTTATGTGGAGTGAACTGACTTATTTTGCTTTTTTTGAAGAGAAATGTAAGTAAAGTATGATGGAATACTTCTAAGTATGTGCTACAGGTGAGGTTATGCCAGTTAAAACTGATGGATGTAGCAACAGTTCTTTATTTTGAAAAGTAGAATAAAAGGGTTTTTTTGAAGATGTAGTCTTCAAATCTTAGCAATAGTCTGTACAAGGCAATTTAGTCCTTCAAACATTTGAACTGATTTTTTTTTTATTTTTTACTACAGTTGTCTGTGTGAGCCAGAGGGGTGGTAAAATAGGAGAAGGAAGAAGTATTCCTAGAGTGATAGAAGAATAAGTGTCAGACAGAACCTTTAGATAAAGTGTGAAGGTTAAGTGACGTGTTGAAGAAATTTCTGATGGGTTGTTACATATATTTTATAGAGTTTAAAGGAATACTCTTGAGTAAGCTGAAATTAAACAAAATGATGTGTTGTGCAAGGGGTTCTGCCTTAATAGGATGTTCTAAAAGTGGTGAAGCATGGGATGTGAAGGAGGCTGGGAGGGAAGCAGCGCTTCCTCGCAGGCACATTACCTCACTTTTTTACTGAGAAGCAGTGCTTTGGGTCTGGCGGAACATTCGCTGCAGTCTAGTCTCTGGTCTGAAGGCTAAAATGGCACAGCTTCTCTCCAGCATGTTATTACAAGGGGACTGTGGCATTACCTACACGCAGAGAGGCAGTAGCAGCACAGTGGGACTCTGCACTTTACTCTGCAGGGAAGGAAGGTAACACTACCAAATGGATCATGCCCTGTGCTGACATCCCTTGGCTTCACTGTGCAGTGAGGTGTGACAACACTGATGGATTGGGAAGCAGGACGTAGAGGACATACACAACTGTTGATCTGACAAATTGAACAGAAAAGGGGTTAAAGAGGTTTGTGAGATGGTAGGAGATCATGAAGAATGTTGATTATGAAATCTGCATTAAAGAGGGCAAAATCACTTTTGACATGATGGCCTTTATTTGATTTCTATGCCTCTGCACACTGAGCTAGTGTGTAAACAGACTGCAGTATAAAGAACATTTCCAGAGCTGCTTCCCATAAAGAAATTAAAGGTGTAAGGGGAAGAGGAAATCATTGTAGAAAGCTTTTTGTTTGTCACTGTTCACGTAAATGACTGTAACAGAGGTTCAAGTTTCCCCAATTTTTAGGCTAGAGAAACTCCAGAACATTATCTTCAAAAAATGTAACTAGGCTGCTGTGGTTTTTTTTGTTTTTTTTTTTTAACAAGAATGAACGTTTTTTGTTCTGTTACAAGAACAGTGAACTTTAGTTTTGATACCTATGGAAAACATTTCTTAAATCCTTTTAATAACTTTGTCACCATCCTTTGTGTTGTTCTTACTTCGCTTCATACCCCATTGTGGTGGGTAATAGGCAATGAACTTTGTATAGAATAAGGAAAAGTTTATGTAACATCAATGTCATACTTCACTGATCATCATCTCATGGTGTGAGGAGTCTAATGTGTGACTTACTCTGATAGTACTGAAGTAGGAGTTGAGAAGCTGATGGTGACATATAGAACTTTTCAGAAATAATGTGTTACTGTTGCAGATGGAGTCATGCACTTCACTTGTAAGAAAGAAGCAACAATATACTTTATTAATTTAAACCAATGAGTTAACAAAGTTCAATGTAAATGTGACTGTGGTTGAACAAGATTTGGTGGCAAGGTATGCTTGGTTATTTATTGCATAGAGAACAGGGTCGGACAAAACTACAGGGAGACCCACCCATTGAGTCATGAGGTTCAGGAAGGATGCCTTTCCTTTCTAAACTCCTTCTCAGAGGGAAGTTTAGGTACAGCTGGATCCAGAGTTTGTCCCAGTTTTGGTCAGTGGTGCACAATCAATATGTACACAATGAATCCTTTATATCTCTTAGATGAGATTTCAAAGTTTAGCATGTGATTAATCACTTACCAAGAATCTGTTGTGGCCAGGAATCTCACAACCTGGAGGAGTTACCTACTCAAGGGAGGATCTTGGCGTGCTGCCCGCTGCCATGCAGGAGAGCTCAACTGGCCCTCTGCTGTCTGCTATTTATAAAGTCATATTTGCATGCCAGCAAGACATGTGGATCACCCTTCCAGACAGCCCTTGGCTACCATCTTGTCATCCGTTCTCTGAAGTCCAGAGTAAGCTGGATGCAGCCATCACACAACCCATATTTATGACGTAAGCAGAGGGAAGGGAGGGAACACACTGCCACAGTTACTTATTTTTCTAAAATGCTCAAATAGTTTGTTTCAGGGTGCTTTCATATGAATAATAATAAACAAATACATTTCAACAATCACTCAAGTCTGAAGAGGAGGCTAACAGCAAAGCATGAGGGTGTTCGGTTCTTAGAACTTAAAAAAAGAAAATCATAAAGCAGATTTTACAAAGATGGTCCCTTCAAAGTTGTCTAGGCTAATTTCTAATTCCTGTATGCAGGAATTTCAAAGCGTTAAGATGAGCACAAGTTCCCTTCTGTCATGAGCCCTTGACTTAAGATCAATTTGACAACCTTGCTATGGATCGGGGAACTGTCACACTCAGGCATTTCTCGTGTGAGAGGAATAGCAGAACTATTTGAATGACTACATTTGCTACACGAAGAACAACATTTGGTGAGTACTGATATAATTCAAGGTGTGAACAACTGGGACATTGTCTATGTTGGGTTTCACAAACATTTCTGTGTATTTTTCTCTATTTAGGTTTGCATTTTTGCTTGCCTAAAAGCAGAAATTGAAGCGAAAGTTATCTATGAGGATTCAAACTAAGCCAGTAAGATGGTGGTGTCACAAGGCCAGATGGCACTTGAAAGCAAGATGAAGCTGACATAAAGTCACACTGCCTGCAGGATACAGGCTTTGGGAGGAGTATCCTCAGCAAGGAAGACTCTTGAAACATCGGAAGGCTATGGGCAAAAATTAGTCTTACAGCCAGGCAATTCTACTGCAACTTCCCCTTTTTTTCGCTAATTTGATGTGGAATACATGCATATGAACTGCTTCAGCTTATACCAAGGTCTGAAATCAGATGTGCTCTGGATACCTGTTTTTGAGCATCTGTCTGATGTTGGTGAGTTGGATGTTGGTCTGTCTCACATTCCACCATTACATGGGAAGGCAACATTTAATGTAAAGTTCAATCTTAAACAGCATGCAACCATGCAGACAGGTAGTTCAGTGAGATTTGAAAATACCTGTTAACACGACATTGTATACTACTTGTAATGAAATGTTTCCCATTGCAGTATAACATTACTTTTGTAGTATAAGGGCAAAGGCGCAAGTGTAATATCTCATGAAGACAATGCAAATGCTCACCAGTGTTCCATTTACTGCACTAAGATATTAGTTAAATGAAACTTCTGAGTTTAGTGTATTCTGCATGCTGTGATGGTGAATGAGAAGAAAACAACCCAAAAACTCAGTGCTGCACACCCACCATAAGGAAATATTTCCTTTCTGACTTTAGTGAAGATTATCAGTCCTCTTGGATATGTGGTTTGGATAAGTCTCACATGTATATGTAGCTTCGTAGACACGTGTAGCCATCTAGGAAAGCTTGTAAGAGGAATAAAAATCCTTATCACAATAAAATATTTTACCTAATTATACATATTTGTATATAAACTTACTAGTCTTCAGCTTGAAAGAATTGATTTTTCTTGCTGATTTCATTAGCTGGAAGTCTTCTCCTAAACTTGTGGTAAAGATGTATTTATAGCTGATTTATTACCACTTGATCTTCTGTTGATGATATCATTCCATCTAGTTCTAATCATTCTAATCATCTTAGCAGTTATTCCAATTAAAGTTACCATTCACTGAAACTTGTTGATCAGAGTTGTACACAATATTCCTAATTGGGCCTTAATTTCCTTTCACAACAAATGTCTTTCCTCATACATTTAGGAATCCATTAGCCCTTTCATAGTTTCAGCAATCACTGTTCATAGCCATCTTCCAATAGACTACTTCCAGTAGACTACATCTTCCAATATATCTACTTTTTTATTCACTTTTCAACTTATACGATCACCTGTAATTAATGAGCCAGGAGTTCTTAGCAGATGTCCCCAGGTGTATGATTCTGCTCTGCCTATTATTAAATTGTATCTCATTCTATCAGTCAAATCAATATAATAAATTAATGCTTTTATAAGATGATCTGATCTTCGTAATAACAACAATATTGCACACTTTTACTTTGTCTGCTAATTTCATCTGTATTTTTCCTTAAGATCTTTAAATAACTTATTAAACAGGTCTGATAAAACACCTAGTAAACTCTCCTTATTCTGTGGCTACCTAGTCAGCGTAAGCTGTTGTTGATCCTTCTAGCCTTAGCTGCTTTAGAAATCTCGTACAAATGCTTATCATCTCTACCTTTAGCAAACCTTTTCTGCAGGCGTATTGTATCACATGCCTCAATTAAACCTCTGATGAGTAACATTCTTCCATCTTATTCTTCTGTCTAATAAAGCAGATAACATTTGAGAAAAAAAATTAGATTAGTTTGAGATGATCTACTGTTAATAAAGCCACATAAAAATTTTATACTGCTTTCAATTTATCTCTCTGCCCTTAATTCTTCCTTCCAAGGCTATTCTAGGTCTTCCCTCCCCTTCTTCCTACTGAGCCAGTTTAATAAGTCTAGTGATTCCAGAATTTGTCTTTTTCCCATTCTTTTGAATATAGTTTCTGCATTTATTGTTCTCCAGTCATAAGATACTGCCTCCAAAAACCTTAGCAGCTGGACTTGCAATTTCACTTGACAGTTTCATTTTTCTATATTCCAGCATGGAGATTATGCAACCCATCTTATTTTTGCTTTATGGAGTATTAAGAATATTAACATTTATTTCTCTCTCAGGGGTCATAATTTCTGATGCTCTACCTTCATTTTCACTCCTTACTACACTGATGTCCTTATCATTAACTTTATAGAAAATAAAGGCAAAATATACATTTAATATGTGGATCAAAACTAGATTAATGTTGACTTCTACTAAATCAAATCTCTATTAAATAATGAATTCTGTATTTACAGCACTATAACTTTTTTCCTCATGCTGCTTTATTTTTATTGTTTGTAAAGTATTTTTGCTCATTATTTCAATGGTAAATGTAAATGTAGCTGAGAAATATCAGCCATTTTTTTTTTTTTTGCTTGCAATGTGAACTCTAAATAGTGTCTGCACTTTGATTTAAAGTAATCTGTTACTGTCTATGTTTTAAAAGCCCTGCATTCCTGAATTCACTCTGTATGGTTTCTTTAGTTCCTTCCCAAAATCCCAAACATTAGTCATAGGCAGATCTGTTGTCTTGTCTTGCAGTTTGATAAAGACTGATTCACTTTATGATCACTGAATCCAAGATTATTTTCTATGAAAAGCTATTCTGTAAGACCTTGTTTCTTGCTAAACCAGTGTCCAAAGCAGCATCGATTTTCATCGGTTCACTGGGTATTTATTAAAGAAATCTGCATTATAGCAAGTTCATGACTACCTAAGCCTTCAGCTTTTCATGATGGCATTTATATTATATCTGGGTTTGGGAGATTACTCTCCCATGTTCCCTCAATCACTACTCTATTTCTCATAATCTTATAGAGATTTCTCTTCATATTCTATCCCAAGCTTAGTAATTCTGAAACAGTACTCAAAGTGTTCTTTTCTGGGGCTTTTCAACTTGTAACCTGCAGAGATTGTATTTTTTCACCACTGGATTAGTTTTCAACCTATGGTCCATAGGCCCAGGGAACTCCAGTATCTACTTTTTTTACTGTGAGGAGAAGGTATTTAAGAAAGGCAAGTTTAGTGTCAATAGGCCTAAATACCTGTGTTCTCTCTAGACAGCTTCATGCCTCCCTATTGTCATACATTTCTATAACATACAGAGCTGCTCAGTTGCCTCCAGTCTTATTTCTGTCCTACTTGGATAACTGAAAGATTTAGCTTTTTTACTTAAATCTCAACTTTTCTCCCTGTTTCCATTCCTGCAATATCCAGTTATGTTTTACGCTTGATGTTAGGCTTGCTAGTTGAATGTGTTTTACTCAAAAAGTAATTCAGTGGAGAATGGACATTTTTTTGTTTCTTCTTTGTTTTCCTTTGAAAATGAATTAGATTTTTTTTTTTTGGGGGGGGGGAGGTGTTTGTAAGATTTCATCATTTTGTCCAATCCTCCAAAATACAGGTTGGAATCAATACAATAATACAATACTAAATCTTAAGTGTTTTTTTTTGTTTGTTTTTTTTTGTTATTTTTTCCCTCAGAATCATAAAATATCAAAAATAAAAGACATTTGGATGTAAATATTTTTGAGTTGGGCAGTACATTTCTGAAGTTGCCTCTGACTAAACTTTCCTTTGGAACTTATACGTTGCTTTATTACCTGAACAATAACTAGTAAACTGACATTAAATGCTGCTGACATTAACGTAAGTAAGTCCTTTTTTGAGGAGAAGAAACTAAACAAAAATGCAAAAGGCTGTAAGACATCAAAGTTTTCTCTGTGACAGTGGTGCTTTTAAAGTTAGGGAAACAATAGCAGAGCTGGATGAAGTTAGAACATTACAATAATTAACAGAATCCTCCCCCCCCCCAACCCCAGATGAAGCAACAATCCTTCAAGCAGCCAGATCTAATTAAAGAAGACATTTTAAAATCCTGTTATTGAAGAGGCTGATTTAGAGTAAATATCACTTATTTTTCCCTACAAAAAGGGAGAAAATTTCACTTGTCGTACTTCGTTAGGATTATCGGAAGTATATTGCTGCTGAGGCATCAGGCAAGACTGCAATAACTCTCAGTAGCTAGTCAGCAATTACTGCCAGCATCAAGTATAAAAAGCTGAGTAGAAAGAACTGCTTGTTTCACTGGATATTTTCTTTCCATACGATTTGCTACCCTTGGTTCTATAATGCATGTTGTTCTCTGAATTTCTCATGGTGTTTCAAAGGCACCTTACAGTTCTCCCCAAGGAGAAACATATAATTTCATCCCTAAGTAAACCAATGAATGGAACTGGGTGGAAAAGAACTATCTACTGTTTGATGCTATCTACAAGTAGGTTCCTTAGACATAAAAGAATCAACAGGATTCTCAGGAAATAAAAGATATTTAAAAGTCAGTGTTCATTGTAATATATTATTATGACAGTATTTACAAATACTCCTATTGAGCAACTGACTTCACTCATTCTAAAGTTCATGTTAAATACACCACTGTTTTACATCCACAGATTAACTACTTATGATCTAGTGCTTGCTTTCTATTGTAAGATCCAGGTGTTTCACTTTCAGATCTTCTTGACTGATGCCAGCTTTCTATATTTGTTCTTGTTCTGTCTGGATAATTGACTTAAGTGTATTTTGCAAAAGATTTGCTCAAGAAATGAAAGATTAGTGGCCCTAAGCCCAAATGAGTTATTCTATCTTTTTTCCTTACAGATTTTAATCTTGATATAATGTATAACTTGAACGGTAGTCATAGGTGCCTGATCAGCAGAAGTACTAATGCACAGTGCTAATAATTTGGCTTTATGACTTCTTTCTAGTCTAGAGATTTAAAGCTTGAAGGAGATACCTGCATATAGTCTTTTGTAAAACTGAAAATAGTATTCCTCATTTACACGAGGGAAAATTATGTGCAAAAATTTATAAATTGCCATTTGAGACCTGCTTAAAAATAGAGCTGATATCCTGCTTTTATGAAAAAGAGACAAATTTCCCATTTGTTGTGACTAGCAAGTTACTTTACCACTTTTATAAAATCTCTTTAAGAGCTGCCAAAAGTGTATGTTGTCTACACAAGGAAGACATTGGAGTGTGAATATCACACAGTATCACAGTATGTTAGAGATTGGAAGGGACCTCGAAAGATCATCTAGTCCAATCCCCCTGCCGGAGCAGGAACACCTAGATAATGTTACACAGGAATGCGTCCAGGCGGGTTTTGAATGTCTCCAGGGAAGGAGACTCCACAACCTCCCTGGGCAGCCTGTTCCAGTGTTCCGTCACCCTCACTGAGAAGAAGTTTCTTCTCAAGTTTAAGTGGAACCTCTTGTGTTCCAGTTTGTACCCATTACCCCTTGTCCTATCATTGTTTGCCACTGAGTAGAGCCTGGCTCCGTCCTCGTGACACTCCCCCTTTATATATTTATAGACACTTATAAGGTCACCCCTCAGTCTCCTCCAAACTATAGAGACCCAGCTCCCTCAGTCTTTCCTCATAAGGGAGATGCTCCACTCCCTTCATCATCTTCGTTGCCCTGCGCTGGACTCTCTCCAGCAGCTCCCTGTCCTTCTTGAACTGAGGGGCCCAGAACTGGACACAATACTCCAGATGCGGTCTCACCAGGGCAGAGTAGAGGGGAAGGAGGACCTCTCTCGACCTACTAACCACCGCCCTTCTAATACACCCCAGGATGCCATTGGCCTTCTTAGCCACAAGGACACAGTGTTGGCTCATGGTCATCCTGTCGTCCACTAGGACCCCCAGGTCCCTCTCCCCTACACTGCTCTCTAACAGGTCGTTCCCCAACCTATACTGGAACCTGGGGTTGTTCCTGCCCAGATGCAGGACTCTACACTTTCCCTTGTTGTATTTCATCAAGTTACTCCCTGCCCAACTCTCCAGCCTGTCCAGGTCTCGCTGGATGGCAGCACAGCCTTCTGGCGTGTCAGCCACTCCTCCCAGCTTAGTGTCATCAGCAAACTTGCTGATAGTACACTCAATTCCCTCATCTAAATCATTGATGAACATATTAAATAATACCGGTCCCAGTACTGACCCTTGAGGCACTCCACTAGTTACAGGCCTCCAACTAGACTCAGCCCCATAGACTACAACTCTCTGGCTTCTCTCCTTCAGCCAGTTCGCAGTCCACCTCACTACCTGATCATCCAGTCCACACTTCCTCATTTTAGCCGTGAGGATGCTGTGGGAGACTGTGTCAAATGCTTTGCTGAGGTCAAGGTAGACCACATCCACCGCTCTGCCATCATCCATCCACCGTGTTATTTCCTCATAAAAGGCTAAGAGATTGGTCAAACATGATTTCCCCCTGGTGAAGCCATGTTGACTGCCCCTCATAACCTTCTTATCCTTGATATGCCTTAAGATGGTACCAAGGATAAGGTGTTCCATCACTTTCCCAGGGATGGAGGTGAGGCTGACCGGTCTATAGTTACCCGGGTCCTCCTTCTTGCCCTTTTTGAAGACTGGAGTGACATTTGCTTTCCTCCAGTCCTCAGGCACCTCTCCCGTTTCCCAAGACTTGGTAAAGATGATGGAGAGTGGTCTAGCAATGACTTCCGCCAGTTCCCTCAGCACCCGCGGGTGCATCCCATCTGGACCCATGGATTTATGGATGTCCAGATTGCTCAACTGGTCTCTAACCCATTCCTCATCGACTAAGGCAAACCGCTCCGTCGACCTGACTTCATCTAAGGTCTCAGGGGTACAGGGCTCTTCAGGACTGCCCGCAGCAGAGTAGACAGAGACAAAGAAGGCATTCAGTAACTCTGCCATCTCTTTATCTTCTGTCACCAGGGCACCCATCTCGTTCATCAGTGGGCCTACATTGCCTCTGGTGTTAGTTTTGTCTGCCATGTATTTGAAAAAGCTCTTTTTGCTGTCCTTGACCCTTCTTGCCAGGTTTAATTCTAAGGATGCCTTAGTCCTCCTAGCTGCCTTCCTACATCCTCTAGCAGCAGCCTTATATTCCTCCCAAGTGGCCAGCCCCTCCTTCCATGACCTGTAAACTCTCCTCTTCCACTTGAGCATACCCAGCAATTCCCTATTTAGCCACGCAGGTCTCTTGGCCCTCTTCCTTGACTTCCTACGTGTCGGGATGCTCCGATCTTGAGCACGGAAAAAGCAGTCCTTGAATGTCAACCAACTATCTTGGGCCCCTTTACCTTCAAGCAGCCCTGCCCATGGGATTTCCCCTAGCAATTGCTTGAAAAGGCCAAAGTTTGCCCTGCTAAAGTCCAGGGTTGCAATTCTACTTGGTATTCTACTAGTCCTGCCACACAAGATCCTGAACTCCACCATCTCGTGGTCGCTGCAACCAAGGCAGCCCTCAACCCTTACTGCTTTGACCAGATCCTCCTTGTTAGTGAGGATGAGATCCTCACTAAAAGTATAATTTTTACAAACATTCTTTAAAAATTGAAGTGAATATCCAACTTCAAAGCGATATTTAGAATATCTGGATGAAATTTTCAGAAGTGCAATACTGAAAATATTAAGTTGAACAGAATAGAATGCGAACTCCAGGGTTTCATGTGCTGTGGGAGAGAGCTGCATTTTACCTTCAGTTGCACAACAGTCGTTCAATATGCTTGTAAACTCATCCATTCCAGAGAATATGCAAAGAACCTGCAACATAGCTGACCAACTGGGTCCTTAAACACAGGCTGGATTTTGCCTCTTTCAGTTGAACAGCAAACTGAGTATTAAATTCAGAAAAATGGTAGCCTGCTGGCGTTTGTCCTGAGCACCCATTTGTGTCAGTATCACTGAACGAACTGTTCTGTGAGAATTATTTAGCAAGCTCTTTGCAAAGTGCAAGAATATTCAAAGCTTTCCTGCTCTTGACTGCTACAAGACAGCCCCACTTTCTGGCTTCAAATGATAATGCCCCACAGTCAGTGTGATGCAGATGATGGCAGGCATCAGACACACATAGCTTTGAAGTTATTGTATGCCCATACTGCAACACTTAGGTATTTTGGGGGCTTCAGACCAACTTGAAAGAAAGATTTGTGAAACCTTTGTGAAGTAGTATTTTTGTGATTCACTGTTGGATCCTTCTGGAGTATATGACAGCCTCAAAATAACTTTTGCAGTGCTGAGAGCTGCTTGGTTTGTGGTTCAGCTGGAGCTTCTCCAGAATGTCTATTACCTCGACGGTAACTGGAAACTACGCTTGGAAAATATTCAGCGAACTACAGATTGTTGTTGTGGTTCTGCCAAAAAAAAATCAAGATCTGTTGAAGCCCTGGCAGCTGTACCTTGCTGTAGAGAAATACTCTGAAGAAAAAATAAATGACCATTAATCTTGATAGGACATTACTGTCTTATAGCTAGTTATATTTTGTACATCAGTTTTTACTACTGAGATATTGCTGTAGTAGTTTCCTTGAGCAATCACCAGCATTTCATTTCTTTTTGCAAATCAGTCTTGAAGCTTCATGTCTTGTACTTGTAGTCCAAAATTACCACTGAATGTCATAGGAATCTAAGGGCAATTTGTTTGAATAAGATAAACAGTATGAGGATCAATTTGAAAATAATGTTGGACTTGAAATAACTAGGGAAATGTTTGATAGCAAATGACTGATTGACTATGATGAAAAAGACCTTGCAATGAGTAGCAGTTGCATTTCAATGTCATTGCTGGCTTTCACACATTCATATGGTGTTCGAGAACAAATAATTTCATTAACATTTGGAGTTATAATTACTAAATGCTGTTCTTTTCCATAAAAGTTTATTGGGGATTTTTCCTTCGATATTGTATCTTCATGGCATATAGGTTAGCTTGACTGATTTTTCTGCAGCTGTGGCAATCAAACCAGTTTCATGGTCCATATTGATAACAAACTGAATTCATGTAAACTTTCTGCTTCTCTGAAGTGTACTGAGTCACAAAGGAAGTGTTACTGTGAAATACCAGCATATTTTTGGAGTGAATGCCAGAAATATGAGCAAAAACTTTCATGCCAAGTAGCTGTATTTGGTTGCCAGATATGCAAAGATGAGGTAACTGGATGGAACTGCCGTTCCTGTTGGATTAGGAAAAACTGTTGTTGCAAAAGGGTTATGTGGGCCCTATAGATTTAGGATCTAGATCTAGCAAAGCTCAACCTTTCTCTTATTTGAAGGATAATTTTCCACTCTACTTCTTTGCTCCTACCTTCTTTTCTTTTCACTTATTCTTGGCTCTGCAGTTCTGCCCTTCTCTCATGCCAGCCTTGGTGCCTGTCAGAGAGTTATAGGAGCCATCTGGGTTCCATAAGGCAGCAGAAAACACCTCTTGCCCCCTCCTTTTTTTTTTTTTTGTTTTTTTTTTTGTTTGTTTTTTTAGCTAGTTTTCTGCTAAATTCTTCAAATTCTCTTATGTGGAAGGCCAAACAAATGCCAGGGCTGGTTCAATGCTGATATAAGTGCATAGCAGTTGGAGTAGTGCAGAGGGATGAAGCAGTGGGATCAGTGCCAACTGGAGCTAGTGAGCAGCCAGATATTAGTATCATCCAGTTCTGTGAGGTTTTTTTTGACACTCAGGAGTGAGAAACAGTCTCCTGAAGCACTTCCAGTAGCCCAAGAACAGCTAAACACCTCTAATGGCTGGCAGCAGCTCCATTCTGCCAAAGTCAGAGAGTATAAATACTTTAAAAGAGCATTTTTGGCTACTTTGCACTCCTCAGCTGTAGAGACACTGAACTGTTGCCAACTCAGGGTGCCACTCAGTGAATTTGAGAAATTAACTTAGAATAAATTTTCCAGTGAGTTTCTAAGTATTTGCTGCTACAGCTGAGGCAGTTTCAGTTGAGTTCAGTCCTCAAAATAATGTATAATATGGTGGTGTGCAACTAGGTCTGTTAGCTTTGATGTAGAAGGTAAGCTCCAGGAGGAAAAGTTGCTGATAATGCCTAGTATTGATACACTGGTAAACACATAATCTGCAACTGAAATTTCTCTTCATGATATCAGTATTGTGTACGTCAGAGAATATAATAACCTAATACTTTGATCCAAACAGTCAATTTTAGGGAGGCTTATGAATTCTTCCCAAGAAGGGAATAAACTGATAATGGAACTATATTTCTTTCACATAATCCTGATCACTTCAAAGAAAGAAAACTCTGTTTTTCCAAACACAGTGTGAACCAAACAGTGAAAAATAATTTCCTTTTTCACAGTTTAGAGCATCTTTCCAGCTGGTACTTCATCCAGATTTTTTCCTAGCTGTTTGGTGTTTGAACATTATGGCTTTCTTGCTGCTTTTTTTGCTTTGTAGCTATCTGGTCTGTCTTGTGTGTCTCATGTTTTAAGACATCCCAGAGAGCACTCCTTTATTTTGTGAAGTGCTCATCCAGAAAGTTATGGTCAGCTGATTTATTCTTGCAGGCAGAAAGTGAAACTGGCAAGTTTTTTCAGTAGCTGAAAAAACAGGTAGTAAGTGCAGTCACAGTTCACTTTTGGGGAGGATAAGGAGGTGAGCAAAGCCTTGGTCTCAGGCTTGCTGGTAGCTTAGGCACATACGAGTTGGAAGTATCTGGTAAGGAATCCAGAGATGCAAAAAAAGTCCTCAGCAGCCTGCCTGAACACAAGTAAATGAATACAGTTCTCCTCAAAGCAGTGAGCTGTTATTTTGGGTTCCCAGTGGAAATATGACAGTTTCTCAGGTATTTTTAATGCTATGTAAAACACAGATTTCATGAGGGATATATATATGTATATATATATATTTATCAGAGTATCATGCAGATTAGATATTCCTAGCCAGCATTAAAGTTGGATAGTATTCAGAAGTACTGTCATAAGGTGGCTGCAGTTCAGTTGCAACTGTCATTCCTGCCTTGGGCTAAACCACCTTCTTACGGAGGCTCTTTTCCTCCCTTTTCAGTCTGTTTTTTAGTTCTTCGTCTCTAGGACAGAATTTGAGCTATGTCCGTGTTTTCCATTCTCATGGGCTCTAAAAAGGAAAAAACTGTGTGACTAATAAATAAGCTTAATGTCACATGCATAATGGATGCAGCTCCTGTGTAATAACAGCAATGAACTCGCTTGTACTTGTCCCAGTATGATGATTGTGTCCTGGAAAGAACAAGTTGGTCTCTGAAAATTGCTGTAAGTAAAATTCTTGTCTGTTCCCAGCATCCCGAAGGTGGGATGAAAATGTTGAACAGAACTCTGTTGATTGATTTGGGACTTTATATCAGGGAAATGAGGTTGGGTGTGAATGGAGTTGCTGAGACATTTCAGAATGCCCTTCTGTCGTAGTTTAAACCCTAGCCAGACAGCTTGTTCACTCACTCCCGGTGAGTGGTGCCAGGCTGAGAGCAATCAAGGCCCCCTCCCCTCCCTCCCCCGGGGCTCTCCCCTTCCCTGCTCCCGGAGGAACAGGGAGGAGGATCAAAAGAGTGCAACTCGCATGAGTTGAGGCAAGAACAGTCCAGCAACCAATGTACAACACAAATCACCACCGCTACTACCAACGACAGCAATGATAAGGGAAAATAACAAAGGAAGAGAATACAATACCACCGGCCAAGAAACGAGTCCCACCTGGAAGCCCGTGTCCTTCCGGGTAACTCCCAGTTACCCCCCACCCCGGGCATGACGTGCTGTGGTATGGAATACCTCCCTGGCTAGCCTGGGTCAGGCGCCCCGTCTCTGCTTCCTCACGGCTTCCCCTCCTCCCTGGCAGAGCATGAGCCTCACAAAGTCCTTGGTCAGGGTAAACATCACTTAGCAACGACCGAAAACATCGGTATCACCAGCACTGTTCCCAGGCTGGAAGTCAAAACACAGCACTGCACCAGCTACCACGAAGGAGAAACATGACTGCTACTGCTGAACCCAGGACATTATCCACCCCTTATTTCATACCATTCATGTCATGCTCAGATCCCACATTTTTTACATCTGTCCCGGTCCGGACTGGTCCAAGGGCTACTGCATGAACTATCTCGCGTTTAATTTGCTCAAAGGCTTGTTGTTGCTCAGGGCCCCATTTAAAATCATTCTTCTTCCGGGTCACATGATAGAGAGGGCTTACAATCGAACTGTAATTTGGGATGTGCATTCTCCAGAACCCCACAGCACCCAAGAAAGCTTGCGTTTCTTTCTTATTAGTTGGTGGAGACATTGCTGTTATCTTGTTAATCACATCTGTGGGGATCTGTCTACGTCCATCTTGCCATTTTATTCCCACAAATTGAATCTCCTGTGCAGGTCCCCTGACCTTACTCCGTTTTGGCAAAACTGGCAAAACCGGCTTTCAGCAGGATTTGGATTCTTTTCCTCCTTTTCTCAAAGACTTCTGCTGTATCGCCCCCACAATAATGTCATCAATGTATTGCAGATGTTCTGGAGCTTGCCCCTGTTCCAGTGCAGTCTGGATCAGTCCATGGCAAATGGTAGGGCTGTGTTTCCACCCCTGAGGCAGTCGGTTCCAAGTGAACTGCACACCCCTCCAAGTAAAAGCAAACTGTGGCCTGCACTCTGCTGCCAAAGGAATTGAGAAAAATGCATTGGCAATATCAATCGTGGCATACCACTTGGCTGCCTTTGACTCTAGTTCATACTGAAGTTCTAGCATGTCCGGTATGGCAGCACTCAATGGTGGTGTGACTTCATTCAGGCCACGATAGTCTACTGTTAGTCTCCATTCTCCATTAGACTTTCGCACTGGCCATATGGGGCTATTAAAGGGCGAGTGGGTCCTGCTGATCACTCCCTGACTCTCCAGTCTACGGATCAGCTGATGGATGGGAATCAGGGAGTCTCGGTTGGTGCCATATTGCCACCGGTGCACTGTTGTGGTCGCAGTGGGCGCTTGTTGTTCTTCGACTTTCAGCAACCCCACAACAGAAGGATCTTCTGAGAGACCAGGCAAGGTGGACAGCTGCTCAATTTCCTCAGTCTCCAAAGCAGCAATACCAAAAGCCCACCGGTACCCTTTTGGGTCTTTGAAGTACCCTCTCTTGAGGTAGTCTATGCCGAGGACGCATGGAGCCCCTGGACCAGTCACAATAGGGTGCTTTTGCCTTTCCCTCCCAGTCAGGCTGATTTCAGCCTCCAGCACAGTCAACTCTTGGGATCCTCCTGTCACTCCAGAAATATAGATGGGTTCCACCCCTTGACAGCTTGATGGCATCAGGGTACACTGTGCACCGGTATCTACTAGAGCTTTATACTTCTGTGGGACTGATGTGCCAGGCCATCTGATTCACACAGTCCAGTAAATCCGATTGTCCCCTATCTCCACCTGGCTGGAGGCAGGGCCCCTCTAATGGTCATCACAGCTTTGGACACTTAAGTCGTGGTGAAAGGGATTATTCTTCGTTATCAGAGGAGCTGGAGTAAAATCAGCTCTTCCACTCCATCTGGGAAACTGCTCACCAGAGACTGAAGCCGTAGCTCTCATGGGACGATCAGTCTTGGCCCTTGCTCCCCTCTTCAGTTCACTCACCCGTTCCTCCAAAGCTGAAGTAGGTTTTCCATCCCACTTTGTCATGTCTTCTCCGTGATCCTGCAGGTAAAACCATAGGGTACCCTGTGGCGTATACCTCCTGTATCTCCTCTCTCGAACAATAAGACGCCTTTTGTTAATAGCTGAGACGTGTGTTGGTACACGTGAGGAGCTGGATAAATCAGATAGATCGTCCCTCAATTGTTCGAGGTCCTGGGACAGTTTTTCCACAGCTGAGATGATGGAAGGGGTGAGATTGTCTTCGAACTCTCGGAGTTTATGAACCATTTCATCCACTGTTAGTGGTACTATGTCATTCCAGGTTACTGTTGCCAATGAATGGGCAAACGATGATGGTGCATTCCGTGTGAGTTTTTGCCACATGGGTCGTATACATTCAACTTCATCTGGATCTATGGGTGTATCCCTGTTATTCGGCTTGATGTGATAGATCATCTCTACGATGGCGGATTCCCTCAGAGACTGGATGCCTTTGTCTATAGTGGTCCACTTGGCCGAACGACGCGTAACATCGTCCTTGTACGGAAACCTTTCTTTCACAGCTGCCGAGAGCCACCTCCAAATACTGAGGGACTTTTTCTGTCTTGCAATTGCTTTGTCAATTCCCCCTTCTCTAGCAAGTGATCCCAGCTGCTTGGCTTCTGTACCTTCTAGTTCGTGACCATTGGCTCCGCTGTCCCAGCATCAGAGTAACCAGGTGATGATGTGCTCCCCTGGTTGACGGGTAAAATCGGTATCGCCAGCACTATTCCCAGGCTGGAAGTCAAAACACAGCACTGCACCAGCTACCACAAAGGAGAAACATGACTGCTACTGTTGAACCTAGGACACCTTCCTAAAAATTCTGCTCTTGATTGGCTTCCAGTGTCCTCTGAGTAACCTCTGTGACAGTTTTAGGGAAAATTCTCTGGAAATTGGTTGGAGCATGCCTAATGTGAATGGTTCATCAACACAGTCCTTCATCATTTTGATTTATAGGAACTTTGAGGATCACTCTTGTTCTAGACAGACTCTTTAAAGAACTGAACTACTAAGCTTCTCAAAAAATCTCTGAATGGTGACTTCCTAACACATTTGAAGTCCCACCTTTAAGTTTAAGAAGCACTAGAATTTATTAGTGCAGCAGCCAAACCAATCCTTTTTTAGGTGGACGTCCTTTCCCATCCCCCAGGCTCTCTTAATAGTTACAAAGTTGTTTGTTTAGCTACATCTAAATGAGATTGCTGAATATCAAAAATAAAACTTCCCCAAATCCATCAGTCTGTGCTGACACCCAGCATGGAAAATTTCAGCCAGAACTTTAGTGCTAATAAAGTTATAAAAAGAAATTAAGACAGGGAATTCTATGGGCCTAATGCCTCCAGTGCTGCCTATGAAGAGCTTAATGTTGCGGGAACCAGAACAAATTGGAGCTGATGCATACACGACAGAAGGATCTTCCTTCAGTCTGGTCTCTTCTTCTGTCAGAACTCTTAGCAAGCTTTGTTATCCCTAAACTGCCAAATAATTTCTTTTGCTATGCACAAAAAATTCAAGGGCTAAACCCCAAGTACTCTAGAGACTGAATATTGTTCTTTCCAACTGTGTACAATTTTGAGATAGTCGACTACAGCATTTATTACAGGGACTTCTTGCAACAGATGGTAGAGGACTGAGGGAAGATTTTGGTCCAGATATTCCTTCTTGTTGAAGTAATTCAGTTTTCTCTTCCTGGCTTTTGGCTGTCATTAAATGCGCTTGATAAGATCCAGCTCTCCAACCCAGGAAATCCTGAGCTCTGCCTGTTTGCTCAAGCACCACAATAAGTGGCAGAAAAAAGCTGTGGGGTTTTGACAGACTTAGCAGCTCTTTACTAGGCCAAGAGTATGAGACTACCATAGTCTACTCCCTTTCTTCCTTTGTTTGGTCTAAAAGCAGGTTTCCAAACCTTTCCTCTCCGTGATTACCACACTATCCCTAAACTGAAAACCTGCCACATGGCCACAGATGTGTCCTTTCTGCCACAAAACCTGTCATCCCTACAGCCATCCCTTCAACTCTTCTATGTATTCTGTTTGGCTTGATTGTGGGGTAAACTTTACTCACAGATGGAGTTTCCTCATATGGAATCACCTCATAGGGACATTAGACACTGCAGCCATGAAGCAGTTTGGGAATCTGTATCATAAAATAAAACTGTAAATGGATATGATTTTACACTGATGTAAAGCAAATTTAACTCAGCCTGTGTAAAATTTCATAGGCAAAGATGAGAAATATGTTATATGCAGACTGAACGGTAATGACAACAATAAATATTAAACATAGAATCATGGAATCAACTAGGTTGGAAAAGGCTTTAAGATCAAGTCCAACTGTTACCCCAGGACTGCCAAATCCACCTTTTCTAATGACTAAACCCAAAGATGACAGCTATGTTTATATATACAGTATATTCAACTGTACATCATAGATGCTGTTTTATGGTTGATGCTTTTTTATCAAGTGTTTGCCCTTATGTACTGAAATACATGTACTTATATTTGCCATAGATTTTTGTTGCCTTTGAAAAAGATCCCTGTATTGCAGGAAGCTACAGCCTTTGGCCTTAGTTGCGATGTTCTCAGTAGTACAAGGACCTGCATATTTAACTATTAACTCAAATCCATTTTCCATAAGATTTTGATTTATTTCGTTGTTTGCTTAACAAGCTTAAATTAATCTGCTTTTCAAAAATCTTAATACAGGATATCTACATTTAGAGCAGGTGAAGGAGGAAAGGTTTTACGCAAGAAAAGCAATATCTGAATTGCCTCTAGGTGGCAGTGAGTCATTATTTCTTGACGTCCACTGAGCTGGCTGTTTCAGAGTCTGAGAGGGGAAGCTTCCTTAGTTATAGTCGGAGGTTTGTTCAGTTTTCAAACCATTTTGGATAGCTCTTGAAATCCTAGACGCTGTATAATAAGTGGTTTCAAATGAGTTGTCTTGGAAATATAGACAAATGTAGTACTTGACGTATGCTGTGAATCAGCATGTCTATCTTCCATGGTTTCGTGTGACCAGAGGATGCACAGGCAGCCCACCTGGTGCACAGTGACTGTTGTGTGCATGCACATGCACACGCACACACACAGAGCTAAAAGGCTGTGTAGCATACACTGGTATATTTAAATACTCTGCATGTTTGTGTGGACTGTGATAACTAGTAACGCTGGTGGGTCCACAGTAGATCTTCCTTTTCCCAGAAGCCAACAGCTTCAAACTGTGTGTTCTCTGTATTTCTGCATCTTTTGCATGCTGATGTGGCTGCACACTAGCACAAATTGCCTTCAAGGTGTTTATACAGCTGGTTTGGCTCAGTGCAGTGATGGTGTGTGTGATATTCTGTTCAGCCCTATGACAGTTTCTATCACTTGAGCATGAGCAATGGACCACACTAAATGCTGCTAATAAAGAGATTACAACCCCTCTAGTAAGTCCTTGCTGGCTGACAGTATTAATTGTAATGTGGAGGAGATGGAAATTGGCTCTGCAATTGCAATTCAGGCTCTGATTTAACAATGTGTTTAAATCCATTACTTTTAGCATGTGCTTGTGTTGACTGCATTTAGCTTAGTCACTAACTTTCTTACATCTCATCTGGGGAATGTTTTCACTTTTATGAACATACTTAATTCCAATCCAGGAAGGTGCTTTTTGTGCATACACAAAGGGAAGTATGTCCTTAAATGCTTTACCAATTGCAATATATATCACCAGATCTGATACTGTGGGGTATGAGCAGGAAGCACAATTTTGACCTGTATGGGTTGCATGATGTCCACTAGAAAAATGTTTTAAAACATATTCTTGTCATGAGCAAAGCATGTATCCTTCTGTCCTTCTAAATATCATCACATTCCTATTCTGGATAATAATACAAATGAATTTTCTTTTTTTGTTTGTTTATTTTAAATATGTATCACTTCTTGACCCAGTCCTGCATGCCCAAGACTAACAAATACTGGTAATAGGTTGTCAGTAAAAGGCTAGTGTTAGAATCAGGGTAGGTCTCAATAGCCAGAGGGTTGAATGTGTCAGTAGAAATGTTTTGTGAATTAACGCCAAACCAAGTAAAATGTGAAATGAGTAAACAATTTTAAAATCACTGAGAAGCAGATGATATATTTGGTAGAGATTTCCAATACAATATATTTTGGCATTAAAATTTAAGATGACTCTGAATACATCTCTTTCAGAAAACACTGCGGTGATCAGACTTAGCAGGTTGATGGATGTGAATGGGTAAGTCTCATAAATTGAGATACTGCAACTGGGATTGCTGCATTAATAGGAATGAGATTATCATAGTGTTAAATCATACAGCTATACATTTTAAAAGTGCATACTGAGAATAAATGCATATTGTATAATATGTCTTTGTCTTCTGTTCTCAGCCCAGCACTATCACAGTACATCACAAATACGAGTGTTGGTAGATTCTGACAGTCTCAGGCAAGACGGAGTTTTTGGAGGCAGGTTTAATAAATGATTACATAATTGCCATTACTTTAATGGACCATGATTCTTGCTCCTGATACTAATGGAAAAAAATAGGAGCTGGCACAGAATTCTGTTACCAAAGGTGATCCACAAAATTATATTTTTTTTTTCATGGAAACCAGTATGGCATTGAAACTTCACTTTGAAAAGAATTTTATCCATCTTAAGGTAATTACTATTTTCAGGACATTCTCTAATTTCATATTCATGCTCTGATTTCATAAGGTTCTCTCTGGCTAGAATTTTCCTAAGAACTGAGCACTCACTACTAAAGATGTATCCCAAATGCAACATTACCTAAATGTAAAATTTGTAAACTAAGTCCTCTGAAATTACCAACAGAAATGAGGATAGCTGTCTCCTCTACCCTTATCTCACATACTTATGCAGAAGAACGAGAAAATATGTAGATACGATAGACCATCGCTTTGATACATGTACAAAGACGGTAGTTTCAGAAAAGCTTATGTCATAAACTGTGTTCCTTTATAAACCTACTGTGACTTGAAGATGTTCCACATTTTGCTATGAAGGACATCACACTGAAAGAGGTATGATTCTGTTATCAAATTCCTGGATTCTTCAGGAAATCTCTGTAAAACCTGCTTGTTTTAATTAGTTTTAGATCATTTGGCACCATTCTGAATAGGTTAAATTTCTGTCTCAAAGAGTGAAGTATAATGCTGGTTTGCTGTATGGGAGATTTTCAGTGAGTATGGCAGTGGCTTTGTGAATCTCACAGGGAAGATCTGTGGACACTGTCAGCTGGTCATCTGAGAGATGGAGTCCTCCAAGTCATCCTATATGGAGCTCAGTATCAGGGCGAAGCCAAAGTTTCCTTATGGAAATACATCTAAACCTGTTCATTAGCTCACACTCATGGGTGTTTTTTCAGTGTGACTTTATCTTAGAGCTGGCTGCTATATGCCCAACCTATTCGATAGTATGTGTGTTTTGACCTTCTTAACATTGTCTCTCAACTTAATAAATGGTAAAACTTTCTGTAGCAATTGTTACTGAATTATTATATGCCTCTTTCAGGATAAGTGAACTGATTTAGAAGAAGAAAAAAGTTCCCTGTACATTTAAGCTGAGGCTTGTGAGAAGGATTTAAATAAGAACCCTCTTCAAAATCCCTTTCTACTTGATGGGGATTGTCAACCCAAAGCTGATGAAAGGCTTGTCAATGCTGCTTTAATTTAAGTATGTACTCATCTCCTTAGTTATGTTGATCGTCCCTTGTATGCAGTTATATTCACATCAGCAGGTAGACAATCGTGAAAAATTAAGATACTGGAGTGCTGGTTAAGAAGCTTTTAATTACATGTATTGTCTTCAAAGTACACTGCTTCAAGGATATGGGTTGATTCTCATGACATTTGAATATTTCTGAAATTTCAAAGTTCTTTTGATGGTTTTGCCCAGACAAAAAGAGAGAACAGAAAGAAAAGAAATATTAATAAAACCAAAACAGCCCTCAAATCTGAATTAATTCTATTTGGATTATGGACCCAAGAACATATTGCAATATTTGAAAGGCTTTGTTTTTGTCCTAATAAATGAAAGGAATATATTTCAAAACTTAAACTGACATGAACTGCAATTGCCTACTTAAAACTAGCCTTAGAATTATTTACTTAAATTTGAGTCTGCATTTTGATGTTGTTTCTTTCAATGTCAGTAATTGGGTGCTTAATGCTTGACTCCAGAGTTACCTCTTTTTTCTTCTCTGAGAATTCAGCAAAACTGATGACTTATGGTCAGTAGCTTCTTGCCTTGATAAACATTCAATGATGAAATATTCAAAGGGTTCTACTGGAAGTCTTTGTTCTGATCCTTCATTCCTTCATTTCTTGTTGCTCCTTACTTACTGCAATGGCCTAGGTGCATGAACAAAATCAACTGCTTTGTGTTACTTGTCTTTGGTACTTCTCAGACTGCCAAATGTAGGTTGTTTTGTTTTTTTTTTTTTAAATAAAATAAAGGTAATAGTTCTGAATTAGATACATTGAAAATACTTAAATACTTTAGGGTTTTCCTGATGAGCAACGTGGCATTAGCTTTGTATTTTTCCAGACAAAACATATTCTTATTTTCTTTCTAGCTACAAAGAGCCTGCATTCAGCTTTCCTTGTAGGAATGTTCATTCTCCAAATTAATCTAAATGAAGCAGATTTTACAAGATCAGATGAAGTTGTAAAATTTTGACTCCTCTTTAATCTAAAGATCTCAGGTATAGTCTCAAGTTTTTAACATGTCTAAAATCAGTGCTGATGTAAGAAATATTTCCATTTTTTTCCCTTTTATTATATATTGAATACATTGCTTACATAATTCTATATGCAATCCTTCACTTTATATTTAATAACCTTGATATGAGGAGGAAAAAGATATTTCATAATATGTGACAGACAAATAATGGTAGCATCCCCAAGTTCATTCACTTCTATTGTGTCCATGTTATGTCAGTTTATTGGCAGCCTGTCACTACAGCACACTAAGACAACCAACAGATTCTCATCTGGTTGTTGCCTTGCTGTCTATATCACACTTTGTGCTACAGCTGAGATACAAATGGGTCCCTTCTGGATTTGTGAAAGAGATCAGATTTACCACATAAATCATATCTATCTTTCTCCTGTAGTTAGCTACCAAAGAAGCACCTCTGCAAAGATTGTCTCAAGTGAATGTTGCATTCTGATTTCACTATTTGAATTGCTCAGTAGTGTTCCTTCAAAAGTATCTGTGCACATTAACTTCTCAGCTACTACCCTGAGCATCTGGCTATTTTTATAATTACTATATTTTATAATTATTAGAAACATTATTATGGAAAGGAAAATACAACCCTTACATTCTCTTTCAACATTTATATTCTGCTCTGAGTCTTGAAACTGCAATTCCAAATTCAGGATGAGAGTCTAGGTAAAAGTCTGGAGCGAGTCAGGTTAATTAGCAGTACTTTCCTTCCACAGTTACAAAGAATCCAGCTGACAATGTGGATGTGCAAAAAACACAGACAAAGCTCTGGAGACCATCCATTGTAAACTGAGATTAAAAAATCTATGGTTTATGCCAGTGATTTTTTTTGTTGTTACTAGTTGATCTGTGATAACTGGATGTGTAGGTGCGGTTGATAATTCTGTCAAGCTTTATTTAAGCTGTGCCATATCTCACATTTAATTGAAATATATTTAAAATTGTGTGTATGTTCATGCCTTTCAGGTATGTCTACTCTCATAGAGGCTGAGAGGCAGAATGAATTAGCCCTTACTAAGTATAGTGCTGGCAAGCTAGACTGATCATTTAAAAATTAGTTTAGACGTTTCTATATTGCAGGGAAATTGCCAAAGCTTACTGAGGAGGAATTAAAGTCTGTCTTTCCCCTTTCCTCCTCCTTCTCCTTTTCATTGGTAACAGCTGCTTCAGTAAGTCTGACAGTCTTACGACCATGCAGTTCCCCTCCTGTCTCCCCTCTGCCTGCAGTCTCAAGTTACCTGTATAAGCATAGGGCAGATATTTCTCACTAGTGCTGGGTTTTCTGGAGCTGCTCAAAGTGTTGCATATCCAGCTTTCGCTGCCTTTTATACCCCCACTCTCATACATAAAGCCTCTTCTGAAAACACCACCAGAAATTTATATGCTCGCCTTGTATACTGTAGTCAACAAATCCCTGCAGGACTGTTTCTTGCTGACAAAGGTGCAGCCCATAATCAGACTTCTCCACCAAAAAAGGTGGTCCCATTCACACACCTTCCTGCCTGCCTCAGTTCTATTTTCTGTTAATGGTGCTGCTATGATTCTTTGTGGAGTCACGCTCCAGAGCAATCTGATTTAAACAACAGCAAACAACCCACACCATTAAGTTGTCTTACTGCATAACGGCAGGTGCATGACTCGGGCCTGGAGAGAGCAGGTGTTTTCCTAAAATTGCTTTGGTGCTGGAAAAATTATTATGTAGAACGATATCCTAAGATGTTTGTGAATATAAAAAGACTGCCTGTGACTACTGCTTAGAAAAGTGCTGGGAATCACTTAAATTCTCTCTCTACCTCAATATGTAAAGGTAATATGTTATTTCAGGAGAAATTTGAGGACTTTTTATTTGAATGATGCCAAAGCATCCTGGCCTGGCAGGTGTTTTTATTAATGTATTTCTGGTGTTGGGGGATAAAATCAGATTACCTAAAGGTTTTTCTGTTTGCTAGACCTGGTTAGAGTGATGGTAACACAGACTCTATGCAAGAAACATTGTGTTGATGACATAATATATGTCTGAAATGATGTAGTGTTTTCACAAATCATAAGATGAAGGGATAACTTATCTTCAGACTTTAGCACTTGCTACTGCAGTATGAATTATATTGTATAATCTTTGCTTCCATTCTGAAAATTGTCTGCAGTCACATATATTCAATTTAGAGGAAAACGTATAAAGTAAATTAGGGTAAGAGAACTAACTCTGCATTTTGTAATGCTGATTTAATAGGAAGCAGTCCAGAAAGAATACAGTAATGATAGGGCATAAATTGTAGCATTATGTATAAATAAATGTCAGGAATGAGTTTTCTTCTAAATTTGCTGTAAGAAATGAGTTAGGATGGATGTCACTTGTGACTAGAAATACAGACTATCTGACAAAGGCCTGGCAAACAAGAAGTTTATCAGAAAGCAGGTGATAGGAAATCATGTAACATTCAACACAGATCTCTCTTGAGTAATCTTTCCCCCCCTGCCTCTCACCCCTCCCAGCTTGTTGCAGATGAGATTGATTGTAATGATGAACATCTTCAGTCCCCCTGGGGGCAGAGGACTGGGAACTGGAGAAAGGCTACATCTGGGAAGTTTCTGAAGAGCGTGGGGAAAGCTAAGTAAAGAAACTCATGGGGAAAGAAAAAACAGATGGCATATGAGGTAAATCACAGGACCTATGATTAACCTGACTACCAGATTCAGAAGCTGAATTAAGTACTCTGTTCAAGTAAAGGTTTAATTTTTTAAGATACACAAAGGCGTTAGCGGTTGCAGTTACTTGATAAAAGCCAGAGAAATCTCTTACCTGTTAATTTTCTTTCTCATTCCTTCATCTTCAGCATTTCAGTGTGGTGATATTTTTGAGACGACTGTGATGTATAAACCCATGAAGAACTCAGTTAACCATTAAATGTGAGAGACTGATACACTATGATTTTCTGATTGAATGATGATAGTGAGTGTACAAAAGACAGTTTTGAAAATAGTCTGGTAAACAGAAAAGTATTATATTACTACTCATTATCTCATGAACTGAAGGTACTTGTTTTCTGTTTGAATTAATGTTTAGCAAGACTTAAGCAAATACATGTCCTGGCAACAGTTACTGTATTAAGCAAAGAAAAAATATTTTAAATTACTGTAAACTAAGATTAATAGATCAATAATTTAATTTTCATGGTCTTAAAGTTGTCTGCAAAATATATGTTCTGACATCTCAGCAATCTGATTTGTGTTTTTAGGCATTTTTAGGGAAGATCACATAGTGATACCAACTGCTGTATGTAATAGTAAATTAACACAAGGAGATTTGGCTTTGTGCAGTATAGCTGCTTTTGAGGTTGTGAAAGCTAAATGCTGATCATTTTGTATTTAAAGAATATACTCTCTTAGGTTTGTGGTTGAAACCATTAACAAAATTTGTAGTATTTACGTTCTTTATATGTCATGATATTTTCTGCTGCTAATTTAATCTTTGGAGCGACAGGAGAGAGCTGTCCTACAGGAAAAAGAGGAGCCAGGGGCAAGGGTCAGCACCATGTGTACAGTCAGCATTGTTCATATCCCTGGTTTTGGCAGTTAGACAGCAGGGTCCTGATAGCAGTGCTGGGGACTGCAGCCTCTCCCCTGCCCTGCTGACTCTGCACAGTATTTCTAGCTGTAGCTGGCATTAATAAACCAAAAAAGAAAAACTTTATAATGGTAAGTTGTCCAAGTTCACAATTGCCATGCTTTCATAGATGTCACTGGCTCTTTTGAGAAAGGAAAAGTTGAAGGGTAGATGGTGATGGAGTGGCTGACCTGATAGCTGGCTGGTAGAAAGCTTGAGAACACATATAAAAATGTCTGCTCCTGAGTGCTGCTCACATCTGTGAAATTTTTAGGAGATATTCCAAATTAACTGAGTGTAAAATATGGTTGTGAGTGATCTGAATTTTGTGGACCACAGCAAAAAATGGCCAATAAAACAGTAATAATAGTAAGGAAGAAAGTTACAAAATGGTTGTTAAAAGCATAACTCAACCCAAAAAGTAGTTCTTACAAAACCATAATTGTCTTTTACAAGGTTTTCAACTGTAATACCTCAGAATAACTAACTCTGAATATTTTAATATACTGAAAGGAATTAATTATTTAATTGTAACCTTGATTCCTTTTTTTTTTTTATTTTTCTCTTTTTTTTTTTTTTTTTTTTTTAATTCTATTGCTGTTATTAGGCCAGTGGAATAAAAATAGAGATTTTGTGGTATGCTACACATTGTTTTAATTTTATTGCCAGCCATTACTAAAAGGAGCCCAACAGAAATCAAAAGATGGATGCATCTGTGCATTGAACTAGGCATGTATGTTTTCAATTCTGTTAATTTTCTTGTGAAGTACTTGTTTCATATAATTTTATTTATAATTACATACTTTGTTGTATGGTGAGGAAATGGCATGTCAAGATTCTTCTTTTCATCATTTCTAGCAGAGCAGATCTTGTAGGGAATATAGATAGGAAAGAAATACTTGTAAAATCCTATAGATCCTGCTCATGGAGATTTGGCTGGTAAATTTTAAAAGTCCCTTACATACCAAGTGCCATTACCTGGAATGTCAGAGCTTAGCTGCCTTTAGCTCCTACAGGATGTTTACATTTTGTGGAGTTGACATGTTTTCTCCTTTGTTCAGGCTAGATGTCCAGGCAGCTATTTCTATGTCCTCAACCAGTGCTTGAAATTTCTGAAGTTGTGAACTCCTTTGATTAGCAAACCATATTATAAAAAGCAAAAAAAAAAAAGGTATGCTTTTAGAGTAATTGTGTTAGCAGAAGAAATGGCACCCAAACTGATAGCATTACTGACACTGCTGTGTTTTAGAGCTTGGCAAGCCCATGCATATGTCTGCCAGTTGAGCCTACAGATTAGGTTGTTTAAATAACAGTTGCAGATAGGAAAAAGCCACACTTCTTTCTAAATATTTGCCTGTATTTTCTGCAGATAGTAAGCTTTTTATTACAAGTAACACATATAAAATAAAAGAAGCTAATTCTTTCTAGTTTGCTCTTTGCTACTGCAGCCAGTTTTTCAATGGGTGGATTTTCCACACAGCAATGGGAAAGTAAAAAGAATTTAATTGGTTAGAAAATATGATTAAAAAATCAGAAAAAAATTTGCAGAATAAAGTGTTACACCTAAAGTATATTTTAGAACTAAGTGGTGGTTTGGGATTTTTAATTGTGGGGGTAGGGGTGGAGGCAGGACTTCACTTTCTTAATATTTCAAGTTGGCAGCATCCTCTTAAATTGCTTTGTGAGAGTGAAGAGTGTTCTGGCTGATGAATGCACACTCTGTAGTGTGTGATACCATGCATATAAAATGGTTTATTGAGCAAAATAAACAATTCTCTGCAGTCTCTGACAGACAATTCTACATTTCTCTGCAGTCTCATAACTGACAGCTATGGCCAGTCAAGTTTACCCGTGCATTTGCAACGCCTTCTCTCTATTTCATATGATTTAACCCTAAATACCTCTTTAGTAGTGCACAACTGTCACTTGTTTTTTTAGTTGAAATTGTTGATAGTGCAGTTGATATTCATGCAGTATTTTACTGCCTCCTCAGAGGCTTTCGTGGGCTTTCTACTTTTCTTTCTAATATCTTGTGTGAAGCTGTTGTTGCTTTCTAATTAGAATACATATGATTTTTCTACCCATTATTTTCAGTTAGCATAGGGAGGACTCAAGTAGTGTGTGCTTTTTAGTGTTGCTTTTAAAGGAACGAAATTTATGCAATTATTTTCACCATCCAATTTTCTTATTTTCTGTATGGAAAAGTAGCAATTACAGTAACACAGGGGCCCTAACTTTTTATAAAGTTTTATTCTCATTTGAGAATTTATTATGCACCTGCTAAGTACATAGTTTTATTTGGTCCTTGTAACTGATTTTGTCTTTTATTTACTTCTGCCAAAATGCATAAGAGGAAAGAGTTGAGATAGTAGAGCCATTATAACTTCATCCAGTATGTCAAACTGACCTCTAAAATTAAAATGGTTTTCTTTTTCTAGTGCACAGTTTTTAACAGGGTAAGATTTCTGCACTCCTAGAGACTCTTCCATCATCCTTCATTAGTAATAAATATTCTGAAAATAAAATGAAAGGAATCTGTACCTCAGTGATAGCTGTGTGGTTCTGTGCTCATTATTTATAAAACCTGAACAAAGTCAATATTCAGCTAGAGATGAGAGGTTGATTAAAATCAAGCTGTCTTTTTAAAGTACCCAGTATAGACAATACATATGGTCTGTTGACAGCTACTTGGGAATTTTGTGTTAACGAAGAAAATTCGGAAATTAAAGAGGTGCGCGAGGCTGAGTGTGTTCAACCTGGTGCACTCTTTCTGCTGGGGCTGACCACCTTCAGCATTCCTGAAAGGAGAAAACTCTTCAAAAACCTTATCTTATGACTGAAAGATTTTGAAACACTTTGCAAAAAGGAAAAGTGAGCTTATTCTCAATCTATAGCAAGGTAACTCATAACCAGGCAAGTTCCCTGCTTTGTAAATGACCTTTTTGCTGAAGCCCATGGAAAAGGTCATTCACTTAAAGAGAAACCCATGATCTGTGCTGAGGAGGATTGTTGTCCAGAAGTGCAAAGTGATGTATTTTCCCTGCTATCTTTGAGGTACCTGGGTTGATGTCAACAGTAAAATGCAGCAGAAGGCTGGGTTGCTGTTCTATTCTTTTTTTTAAATTATTTTTATTTTTTTAATAGTGTTAGGAAAAAGGTTTTCATACTACAAATATTAAGTAACTGAGAGAGACAACTTATTTTTTAGTAAGTTTACAGCGCACTATATGTTTCCACCAGCGAGATATTAAAGTTTTATCATTTCCATTTGACAACCTCCTCAGCACCCTTGTGCTTTAAAATCCAACTCTATTTTCCTAGTAAAACTGTTAATTTATGACCATTGTAAACTTCTATAGCATGGATCGATATTGGTTTTCTGAACCTGTTTCTCATGAGACTCGTTAAAATAAACAATCTGATTGAAGAAAAAAATCTTTATATTTAAATTGAGCAAGAAAGTGCTCAAACCTTATTGCTGTATTTTGAGAATTTGAAAACTCCCATGAAGACTTAAACATACTCAGGTTTGCCTAAGGCAATATGTAATACTTTTTTTGATTTTCAGTCTAAGAATTCAGCATGAGGAGTAAGAATATTTCATTCATACCAGTCACTGAGAGAACAATTAACTGTTTGAGCAGCTCGCATTTCTTGTCTCTCAAAGGCAGATTATTTAGATCCATTTTGGACACCTTGGCATATAGACTGCCTCACAGCAAGCAGAATCTGACATGCTGGCTGCAATTCATTGCCTATGTGTAAGTGTTTGGGGTTATATGACATGCCCTCAGGGTGTCCAAGACATGTGTGCAGAACTGGCAGATATGATACAAGACCAAAGGAAGACCCATGTTCTTCTATCATGCCAGATGAAGGCCAAGCTAAAAGCCCTAAAGCAATTGAAAGGGCAGTAGATGCCTATGTACAGGCAAGTGTATCAACCGCACTAGACAAAGAGTTGCAGGATGAACACCTCTCTGTTCTTATTGAAACCCTGAGTGGATAGTTTGGATGTTATGAAAATTTTATTCTACTTCCTCCCCTACTCTTCCCATTTGAAACTTTCTAGTCATTATTGACCTGATCTCTTTTTTTTTTGGTTAGGTTTGCGTTTTTTTTCTGGTTTTGCATTTTTTGTTTGGCCTAAAACATTTATTTTCCTATTTTTCACATTTGTAAAACTTCCCCAACTTCTGTAAGATGGTTTTGTTTGTCTGTCTATTCATTAAACATGAAACCTGTCCATGATTGTAACTGGGGTCAGTGCCCTGCATTGTGTGTTTTGAGCATAGTAAGTTAAATAGGTAACCTCTGTGATACAGCTATTCGATGTAGTCATGTGCACAGAAGCACAAGGTGAAAGCACTGATCAGAAGCAGAAGTTAGACTTAACGAGGGGGGAGTCACTAGGGGAGATTCAAACAGTAGTTGGTTCAGTGCAAGATGTTCAGATTTTATGATATGGTAATAGATAAGCTCACTCCTGACAGTGTCACTGTCTTACAATGAGCAGAGAGGGGAAGACTAAATATTCAAGTAAGAGTTGATGCGTCTCCCTAAACTAATGGTTATTTCTGATCATGACTTATTATTTTAGTGAATTTCATAGCAGAACATGCATTCTAATTAGAAACAGACTGCAATGAAAATGTTTGGAAAGGAAATATTTTATTCCCTCCTCTTTTAGAGATTTTGTTCTATCATTAAAAGAAATTACCCAGCACTCATGATACAGAATTTGCTTTACATATCTGCAAGCAGAATTTGAAATCAGCTGGCTGGCTGGGGTAGAGACCTCACATGTGAATTCCACGTGAACTGTTGCTTATTAGAGCTTTCCTGAATTCTAGTGTAGCTTTTTCAGTGTCAGCTGGTGCCAACGTACAGCTGGAGAAATGTTGATGAATGCAAACTTTATGGATTAATCAGTATGAGAATTGGTACTTCAGAGACTCAGAAATGTGTGCAAACTCTGCTGTTCCAGTGCTCATAAATCTCAGACAGGTATTGTGATTGAAATTGTGTGGTTTTTTAACTCTGAATCACTAAGTAGTAAGTGAGAGATTGTTGCAGAAATAAAAGTGGGGTGGGTTCTTTTGGTGGCAAAGAAAGTAGGGAAGGAGGCCATAGGGACTGTTCTAATCTCTCCTCCATGGTTATAGTGAATATGTTTGGGTTTTTTTTTTTGCTTTTATAACTGCTGTATCTCTTGTCTTGTACTTCCTGAATGAGGTGTCTCTCCTGTGGGCCTCTTACAGGCAGATTCAATTAAAATATATAACAAAAATCTCCTGTTGGGAGTCCAAGTTGTTTTCACTAGATTTTAAGTGAAAGATATTAGACTAATCAATGCAAGATAAGGAAAATGCTAATGTGATATATTCAATAATCTGCAGGTGGAACGGTTTTGGTTGAAATTTACTCTGTTTTCTGCAGTTCAAGAGCTGTACAAAACAAACATAATAACCCTGCAGTTAAGCTGTGTTTGCTTTTTTTTATCTCATCAGAGAAAGGTGAGGATGCTGGGATGTATAAAGGGTTTCCTTTGCTTCAGCACCTTTCTTGTACGTTTCACAGCACAGTTGCGCATCCCCAGTTGCCCTTTGCTTCCTACCATCTCTGGAGACTGGATCTCATAAAATGAAGCATTTAAGCAAAGAAATATTTATGATAGTCAATTCCTTTTGCTGTCTTCAAAACTGAAAGCCTTGGTCTCAGTAGACAGAAGGAGGAATACAATTATCTCCTTAGAAGAAACTTGCAAAGTGTTGTCCCTTTTTCATCATGGACATTACTTTGTGTTAGTCTCAGAGGGAAGAAAAAAGACAGTAGCTGTCCTACCCCAAGATAATGAGCAGGAAATAGAGACGGTAAAATATCTTTGGTAAATATTCCCAAAGACATATGGGAGAAAAGAAAGCATTTGGACAAAATCATAATAAACTAAAAATGTGTTTAAAATTATTTTGGTGACTCTTACCTAAAAATATTTTAATTGTGAAGGAAATTGTCTTGTATTGAAAGCATATTAATTAGTATTAGAAACAAATCTTCAGTATTTTCCAGTTTTAACAGTTGTATCTGTGTATTTTTACTGGAGAGCTGCCCAAAATGTGACTTCTGAGAACTTGCATTTTGTCTAATTTTAGCTGAGGTTTACTTTTTGTGCACCAAAAAGTACAAGTAGCTTGTAACCATTATGATTGTTGAGGTGATCATGTGAGTTAAATATCTCAGTGATTTCAAAACCAATTTTATTTTCTTAGGTTGTCAGAAGCCTTCCTATTTAAATGCAATCTACTTCACTGGAGCTGGTTTTGATGTATACCAGGGAGAACTGAAATCCTTGCATTTGGATCATTTATGATAAATAGAAATTATGTAGAAGACTTGTTAAGGTCTTAAAGGAACTATTTCCAAACTAATTTTATTTCTAAGTAACAGTTACATTGTTCTCAGAATATCCATTTTATATTCAGATACACAGTGTAGGTGCTTTAAAACTATAAAAGAATGCTTTGATGCATTGCAGAGATCTGGAATTGCTGTTTTAAGCAAAAAGCTCATCTTACCCTTTACAGCGGAGCCAGAAAAAAAAGCTCCATAGAACACAAAATCCTTCTGTTAAACAAAATGTGTGCTTTCGGTGTGGTGGGGTTGTGTTGCATTGGCTCATGTTTTTACTGAAGAGCTGTTTTTGATCCAAGAGCACATGGGAACCATGGGTCCTCTTTGTGTCAGGCAAAGTACAAACCTGTAAGAAAAGGGACAGTCCCTGGGTGAAGTATTTGAGTGTGCTGGGTTTTGCATTTGTGCTAGTGGGATCCAAAAATCTGTTAAGATTTATGTTACTTAACCTGTGTTATCTAATAATATGCAGAAGAGTCATTGAGTGAGCTGTGCATAAACTTTCAGACAAACTTGTGCATTATCATTGTGGTAGCACCTGCAATATCACTGACATGCAAAGAGAACCTGGGGAACCCTACTTGCTATCTGACTGCCACATTAATGTTCCTAAGGGCAGATGCTATCTGGATGTTGGATCCTGGTTTGGTTTTGTGTGTTTCAAGATATTTTTCTTAAGAGACACACTTAACCTTATATAACATAATCCACTTAAAGTATGGCTGTAAAAAGGACTATACATCTCTATCCTGTCCTTGGGAAATATTTTTGTGTGATCTTGGTTCTCTTAATTTTTAAAAAATCCAAACAACTCTGGTACAAATATTTTTGATAATGCTGCTTAGTGTTCCTATACTGAATAAGAGAAAAATAATGAGGCCACCTCAGGAACCACAGCATCAGAGCAGAACTACAATTTCTATAGAAATTCGTTTGTATTTATGAGGTGCCTTTGGGTGGTAATCTTTAAAAATTCATCTTTGGTTTTGTTTTTTTCAGCCATATGTTGCTAGGGGCTGCAAACTAAGGGTTGGGATAACTACAGCTATCCTACATTTCTCTCCTGATCAGCCTCTTCAAGTGAGAGAACTTGTTCATACGGCAATGAAAAGTCTTGGGATTGGTATATTTTTTTATTACCACTACTACAGCACTTTTCCTCTTTTTGTTTTTCCTGGTATAATTTTACGGTTTTTCTTTTCCTTCAAATTTTAGCTTAATAAGACTTAATATGGCTTACATGTGACACATGTGCTTGTTGAGACTTTTCATAAATGGTGAGATTGAGATGAATGCCTGCCTGAGGCAGCTGTTCATTCAGATTGCCTGGGAATATAGTGGAGACAGAGTATCAGATCTACTGAAAGTTGAGACACTAGCCAGATTTTGATCTCAATTAAAATGTGTATGTTTGACACAGATGTCAGTGACATTATCTCAGATTTATATCCATGTAATTGGGAACAGTATCTGATCCTCTCTGTCTGGTCTGTCCCTTGAGATTTTCTTAACTTTTCTCTGTAGCGTGCATGCAGTACAAAGATTGGCCCTGTTCATTATTGTAACTTATCTCAAAACATTTAGAATGGGTGGCAGTCATAGCAAGTGAGGGAAACATCAGGATATTTTCTTCTGACCCTTTTAGATATGAGCACCTATATTCATCACATGGCAATTTCTTCTGGATGGGTTGAATATTGTTGTTAACATTTCCATGTTCAAAAATATACTGAAGAGAAGTCAGAAGCTTTGCAAAGTAGGGTAATATGTGAAAGGAATTCCTTAAATTTGAGTGCCCTGGATTAACATTTGCTTGGTATCTGAGGGATAAGCAATCTTTGGTCTGTGCATGTTAGTGAATAATTCAGCCATCCTGGGAGAGGTTTTCAAAAGAGGTATAAAAGACCATTTTTCATGATGCTTTTGTAAAATCCATCTTTGGAGGTGGGGTAGGCTATGCTAGGTTTTGAAAGATGCTGAACCATCTTTTCTTCTTCTGCCAAACATGTTCTGGTATGCCACCAAAGGCTTTGATTGATCCACTATCATCTTAAACTCTTAACCTGAGTACCCTGATTACCTTAAGTTACTGCTAAAATCAGCAGAGGATCATAACTCTTCCAGAATGCAACTCAGTTAAATGAAGATGTGAACTGTCTTCTGGTCTGGCCATTTTATCTCAATTTTAATCAGGGAGCCCAGACTGACTTGGTTTCTAATCTGAAATGTGTTGAATTCCAGACCTCATGTCTCAGTGCTTTGCAGTAAAGAAAGGCTACTACAGCATTCCTTCCTCACATGCAAAGTGGAGCAAATACTTTAAATTTGTGGGGTATTACATGTATCTAAGATTGGTAAAGCTGTTTTCTTCAATTTTAAATCATGTGCTGGAAGTATGTACTTTCTGACTGTAAAGGATTTTGTGGAGATTAATGCTTTGAATATTTGAAAATGTAAACCACCAAATAAATGATGCTTTCTATTATGTTATTTTTGTTACTTTTGTTTTGGGAAAAAAAGAAAATAATTTACAGTGAACCAGGTGAAATAATGCAAGAGAGGTCTCCAGTACAGTGATTGTGCTTTGTGATGAAGGAAGTGCCAAATGGTTCAGTGCTCCTAGGTGTACAAGTCACACTTCTGTTCATCTCATTTTGAAGTGAAATGCTCTGGAAATTGAGTATATGAGCAATGCTATATAGTCAGGAAGATACTAGTAGAATAAAATAAGTTGCTTGAAATTAATTACTAGGGAAGTGCTTTGCAAAGCAGAACTGTAAAGGAGTTAAAATTTTCAGCTGGCTCATTAAAATGTGAGCACGTTATATTCATCAGTGAATTGGTGATTAACATCCCATTTTATTATCACGTAAAGTACAATATCTGAAAAATAATGCACATATATCTTCAAGACATGTAGCCTCCCAATGCTTCATCTGTGAAGGTGTAGTCTGGTTACTCATTTATTATGGATTTCATCTGCTTGGGTTTTTTCACTTTGAACATTGATTTTACTCTTTTGAGCTGGTTGGTTTTCTGAAAGTAGAATGTTTTCCAGCTGAACTTAGATCTGAATCCCATGGATTTGTCTTCTGTATTTGTTGATTCCCCCTCAAGTGGATTTGTTTGGGATAATTTTCAATTCTCAGTTAATTTTTGTGTTCCATCACTTTTCTAGATGATTGAGCCCAAGGCTGAAAGTACAAGTGCACAGGGTTAAGATTTCTAATAACATTGAAATACCTGAATGTTTGAATAGGTTACTAGTGTGTTTTAAAGAGAACTGAGTCCCTGAGTCCCTTTGTGATTTGGTAATATCAAAACACAAAACCAAACAAAAAACCTACCTGTTAACCCACTGTTCTCATGATACAGGCACCAAATGCCATTGTAAAAAGTGATTTGGCCTCAAAATCATGGGCATTGGTGGTACTGCAAACACCTATGTAACTTCTGTAGCTCAATGTGTATAAAATAGATACAAGTTATATATAGTACATAAATTTTTTGTGGAGGCTTTCCTCAGGAAGGAAATTCGACTATGCTAGCAGGGATTTAGCTCTGGTGTGCTCCCATAGGAATCCTGCTATGGACATTAAAGAAAATAGGCCTGTGGGGTACACTGGTTGCATTTAGCTGACACTGTTGGAACTCACAGTCACTGTGAGCTTGGCTCTGTAAAAAAAGAGTGGTTTTAGGCATTAAGCAAAACCCCCAGGGTTAAGCATGCAACAAATGAGGGAGTTTTCAGCACTGCAGTTTTGAATTTGAACACTTTGAATTTTACCTTTCTGGGTACCTGGGTACTAGAGTGTGTAGTAAAGATTGGCTTGGCTGTATGTGTAACTTGCACTGGGAAGGGTATTGAAAATTGAGCTACTAAACAGTTTGGGTGTGCAAGTAGTCAAGCAGTGCTTAAGGCATTACCCCAGGAAGTGTGGCAGTAGAGATGCCAAGAGGTCATGCTGGTGTGCTGTGCTGTGTTCAATTCTGTCTTCAGAATACTAGTCCATTTGCTAAATAGTGCCCTTTGTGGTAAGCTGAGCAGCATTGTGTGGAGCAGTTATCTTCAGGAGAAATCATTTTACTCTGAGTCAAAGTCAAATTTCAGTGTTAGTGGCTACAGGGGAAACTGAGTTCAATCAATAACCTCCCTACTCCCCATTTCCATACCAACCATGATTCATTGTGTACCCAGATTCTCTCTGTTTCTCAGTTATGAAGCAATGAGTCGAAAACTGGCATTGACTTTTCAGAATGCTGCAAGGGCTAGATCCCCTTGGGTTTCCATCCTTCCTGCAACTGAACAATTCAGCCTTCAAAAATTGTTTTGGCTTCTGAAGTAAGGATGTCATATCATTTTACAGTAGTGAGTGTTTCTTCCACTTGCAGCAGTGTGGAAATCACCACAGGGACCAAGATTGTTCAAGTGTTCAGCAAGAAAAGCTATATTCTGTTCATAAATCTCTGAGTCAACTCTGAAATAAAAGTCATGCAGCAAACCAGAAAATGAATTTTATTTTAAATCGAAACAGGGATCAGCAGATATAGCCAGGGATTTGGAAATGATTAAGTGTAAGATTTAGTTAAGAAGTTTCACCTCTCAAGAAAATATAAAACAAACATTCTTATTCCTGACCTATAGATCTTTACTGTGTTCAGAATAATAAAATGACTGATCCAATCACATATTGATGCAGAAGATCTTGGGGCATTTTTACTGAGACATGAGTCAATAATGGATTTTGTGGTTTGGGCTTTTCTTTTCTGGTTAAATCATGTTTTAGCTTCAGCTCCTCTCCTCCCTGAATTTTAAGTCCTACTGGCAGCTGTTAAAATGTGAAGAAGGCTGTACTTCATCTTATCTTTTCTTACATTAACAGGAATCTTAGTGTAAATTGAGATTGCAGTACTGAAGGTCCAAGCATGCTTGGTTTTTTTTTCTTGTCCTGCAGTCATGTTCAGTGAAGAAATTGAGAGTCAAAAGGAAATGTGTTAAGTGTGTAAATCCAGTGTCTTAAGTGGATAAAATTAGAAAACTAAGTTAATGATGTGTCTAATTGATTCAGTATGTGCTTGTAGTTTTCAGCTTTGAATCCTAGAAAGATTTTGAAAGCCTGTTTAATCCAGTCTTCTAGGGGTGACTCCTGGCATCAACTATTAACCAGACTTTCCCTTATTCATCTTGTTTCTCTGTACTGTTTTTGAGGTTTGACTCATGCTTTCCCCTACTGCAACAAAGAAGACTTCTTCTAGATCATACTTCTCCAGATTTGAAAGCCTTAATGCTAGTAATGTTGCTGTATCTTAACTAATAGTACAGATAATTCTGTCACATTTGGATCCTGTTTCTCTACTTTGTTGGACTAAGGAAACAACTGATACTATGATTTAGAATAGCTTGTTTGGTATGTTGAGGTGGTAGGAAAGGTATTCAGAGTT
The DNA here is from genome assembly GCF_028554395.1 of Pezoporus wallicus. Lineage (NCBI taxonomy): Eukaryota > Metazoa > Chordata > Aves > Psittaciformes > Psittacidae > Pezoporus > Pezoporus wallicus. Next base: position 4,107,835 of record NW_026640488.1, read on the forward strand.
CTAAGATAAACACCTAAAATAACCATATACTTACTGTGTTTAAATTATGCATCAGCCTAAATTCCAGTGGGCAATTTGAATCTGGAAAAATACATGATAGAGAGGGACCAAGGCTGGCTGGCAGCTTTGAGTAACCTAGTCTAGTGGAAGGGGTCCCTGCCCATGGCAGAGGGGTTGAAACTAAGATCTTTAAGGTCTCTTCCAACACAAACCATTCTATGATTCTATGACTTTTGTCATTTCCAGGAGGGGATGCTGATATTTCTGACGTGAAACATTGCTTCTTTTACTCCATGGAGGAATCTGGTAGGTTGGAGCACTCCTTTCAGTCTGCTGCTAAAGACAGAAATAGAGGAATCCTGGTCTTCAGCTGTGGCTGTTCTCTGGTTAGCCACTTTTTCAGAAACGGTTGTGAGTTGAGGTTAAATTTGTAGATGTCCACACACAGACTGCATGGGGAAGCTTTTCTCATAGTAAGACCATTTTGGGGAGGGAGTGGCGTCAAGATCAGGCATTTCAGCTTTTGCGAATAGGAAACAAGAATCCCTCCTGTGCTTTTCCAGAATTTCTCTAGGCTTTCTCTCCTGCCTTTACTTTTTCTCTTGTGATGAATTCCTGTATCAGAAACTACATTTTATCAGTTGCAGCAACCCACTGAAGGGAAGTCGGGGATAGTTTTTAGCTCCTTGCTTTGGCATTTTCCTGTGAATTGGAGCAAGAGATGCTACTTTTGATTTGCTATTAGTTCTATTAAATTTTGTGAGATTTAAGGCAGAATCACTGGAGCAGTGATCTCTGAAGAAGACCTGTTAAAATGAGAACTCGTCCTGAGGGCGTGATGCATAGACTGGCAGATCTGTTGAAACTAGCTTTGTTTCATCATTGTTCTTACTAAAATTCACTCGTGTTGCTTACCTTTTATTGGCCTATAAGTGCACCTAAATAGTTATGCCAGAATCTAAAATCCAGAAAATAATGATCTCGGTCTTCTGGAGCCTCAACATCATGGAAATACAGCAGAGTGGAAAGTGCTGCTAGTATTTGTGAGATCTCATTCTTTGTCTTACTGTGTTGAAATAATTTACTTAAAATATCAATGCTTTTTTTGGGGGGTTGTTTTTTGTTTTTTGTTTTTTCCAAAATAAAGAGCTAATGTGAATTACTATCATAGGTAGGAAAAGGAAACCAGAGATACTTATTTTCTCTTAATCTGAAAAGTAATAATACTAAAACATGCTGCTGTATCAATTCTGTAGTTAAGAGACTTAAGCATCTGGAAATGAAGATGTGCTAGTGGTAAGCTTTTTAAATAGAATTGGGATCCTAGAGCTGGGAGGATAGAAAAATATGCTTAGCTTAGCTTCCTGGTAAATGAAGCATTTATTATTAATTAATGCTTGGAAAGATAATGGTGTAATAATGGGTTGCAAAGATCAAAGGGAATAAATCTTCCAGGTTTCAATTCACATAAAATTTACACACACACTGAACTTTATCTGCAGAAGAAATGCCATGGAACTTGGTACTGAGTTTGGATAGGGAATTCTGAAGGTAATTCTGGAGGTAATATTTCAAGATAAACTACTCTTTGGATTAAAAAAAACTGTGTCTATTATGTCAACCTTTCTTTGTAATGCCCTTCATCAAATTATCAAATTATTACTTTTGTTGTAGGCTGTCTTTCATCTATATCCAGACATCTCAGGAAGAGCTCTGTGAAATTGGATTGAGCAACCTGGTCTGAAATCAATTTTGACTCTGCACTCTGAATGGCAGGTTGCCACTAGAGGATATGAAATCCCTTCCAACCTGAATTAGTCTATGATTCTGTGTTATACTGCTGAGAGATGAGAACAGGGCCCAAGTACCAGGAGATTTATTTGAAATTTCAAGTACACTTGGAATTTCAAGTACAATTATACTCTGCCTGTACTGTGGCTGGCAGCTGCCACAATACATAGTATAATTGTATGTTCTAGCATTAACTGGTTTGAATTAAAATCACATGCTTTTCTAAGAAAGCAAAAGAAAAGAAATAGATGGGAGTGAGTTAGGAAGGGAAATACATGTTCTTGAGATCCTTTAATCCATTGAATTATGTGGTCCTGAAAATGTAGTAATAAAAGTTTGGAGGTTTTATTTTAGAAGGAATTAGGTGTTTTGGAAGAACCAAGGTTACACTGGCCTGGATAATGGCAGCAGGGAAGTCAGCAGTGAAGAGCTCCAGGATCTCGCGTCTGTCAATCTGCACACCACAGCCTACACCAGCACTGCTGAAATGTGTTCTCATGACTAGGAGAGATCTCTCTAGGATGCAGGTAAGTTTCATCTGTAGTTTCACCTCTCATTCTTATTTTTTTTTTTCCTCCTTCTTTCCTCTTAGCTGATATGGATGCCACTGCTTTTCAAAAGGTAATTCCAATATTTTCTTTGCTCAGTCTGACTGACTTAATCCTCGGTCGATAGTCATCAGCACCTGTGTTTTGTGCACTGATCTGAATGACCTTTTCTACCTATTCTGGACAAACCTTTTTTTTTTCTCAGTGGAGACAGGCACTTTCTCCATCAACAGTGAACTTGTCAATTTAAAGCAAAGTGGGAAAACTGAACTCTGGCAAGTTCCAGCAAGCAGCCTTAATTTATATGCCAGCAAGTCGCATGGATTTACAACACATTTATTCTGAACAAAAATGAATAGTTGCCATAGTTACCAAAACCCCACAAGATACTATACAAAACTGGGAAATAAAAAGCATTATAATGAAAGGACACATTTGCCAATGAATAAGAACAGCCCTTTATTTTGGTAATGTTTTAACCATTGGAGTGGTGACATCATGCCAGTTGCTATTATATGGAATGCAAAATCCGACAGAATATTGAACCCTTTAGGAAGTGACTACACAAACATACAGCTAGTGCATTTCCAAGTATGCCTCAGAAGTATCCCTGGAATCTCTCTAGAAACAGTCATATGGAAAGAAGCTGGTGCCTTTACTGTTCCATACAAGAAAATATTTTCTATCCATGGGGAAAGTATATCTGGTTCACTTATTTTTAAAACATACGAAAGAAAGTATTTTAAAATATTGGTATATACATTTTTTTAACCTCTCTTGATACTCTACATAAATGTCTTGAGTTGTCTGAGAGTCGCACTGCTGCTGAAACCAGTGAATCCTGAATACGCCAAAACTTTGGCAATGTAATGAAAGCAATTGGAATGCTTCTGCTAGTTTGTGTTGGTAGGAATCAAATACCTACATATGGCCATCTATGCCAGGATGGCTTCTTGCCACAGACCATAAGAGACCTGGATTTGGGTGAGTAAGAAAGATCTCAGTGGAGAGCTTACTGCAATGTTTTCAAGACTGGGGTGTTCACTGGAGGAAAAGGAAGGTTTTGACAAAGCTGTTCAGTGGTTTAGGAATACAGGAAATTTCATAGACTACAGAGAAGAGGAATTATGCTGCCAAAGTCTCTGTCCAAGTGTACAGCTAACTTAAGAAAGGTCAGGCTAACTAAGCACAGCTTAATATTGCTTAACTTCTTCCTTTCCTGGAACTCACCTCTGCATTCCAGAGAGCTCCCCTCAGTTAGGAAATGGCAAGACCAAGTTCACCTTTATGTATTTATTTAAGGTAATTACATAACTGACTAGTGTTTTTTCCTGCTTTGAAGTGACTGTCGTTTTTCTAGAATTTAGTCTTTGCTTTAGAATTTAGTTATACACTTGATAAAGTTGTCAAAGGTCAGTATCTTTTTGAGATCATCATTATAAAATCATTATAAAACAGAGGTTAAGAGTCTAAGTTAGAAAAGAAATACTGAAGTGTATATCAAGAAAAAGTAGAGTGTATAAGTGTACCCTTTTGGGTCAAAGTAATACCCAGAACAGCAATTGGTTGCCTTGAAAACTCTAATTAAATCTAAATCTAATTAATGATAGTGGATACTTATTTCATCTGGAATCACTAAAGACAAGTCCAACAATCAGTGAATAAGCTATGTAATTATTAAAAGTTTGTAAGATGAATGAAAATGCATTAATAGATTGCACTCTTAAAAATGTAGAAACCATTTCGGAATAATGCTCAGCACAAATCCAAATCAAATCTTGAAAACATGAACTCTGAAAAAGTCAGCAGCAGTTGGTGTTATTTCCTATAGAAGTATTATTGAAGCTGTTTTATTATTTAACAAGGTGGCTAGGGTATTTGTGACGTATAATTATGCTATTAGATATGATCTTATTTATAGTAGAAAAAAATAAACCTAGCAAAACCAGAGGATTGTTGTCAAGACTCACTCAAGACTTTATATTCCATGGATGTTTCTTTATAGTGAAAGTGTTTATGTATGTACTTAAAAATATTCATTTTCTATGAAAATAAGATAATAAACATTTTCCACAGAGTGCTAAAAAAAAAAAATAATAAATTGCACAAAGCTCCTTAACTGTCAAAGCATGAATTGCATTTATAAGATATTTGAAGCACTCTTGGTGTGTGTCAAGCACTCATGAATTGCCAATCACAAATTTCCAACCTGAGTATGCATCACAGCTTTCTTTGTAATGTGGGGATCCAGGATGTGCATCTCATTTTTTTGTAAATGAGCAGGTGATATCTAAAGCATTTTGGACCAGTTCAGTGGAAATACTAAAGTAACAAAAGGTGATATTGAATAAAGCCTAGTAGAATATACCACATTTAAGTATTTTTCTTTGTCCTTCTTGCCAAATCTGATGACTTCTATTGAAAGTTGGTTCATGCAAGTATTCACCTGTGATGAACTGAATGAGATGATGTCTTTCCTTATTGCTTTTTTACTCTTATTGATTCTACTGTAGCATCCTGTGACTGGAGAAAATACTAGACAGAGGTATGAAAATATTTCTGTAGGCAGAAAGAAAAAGATACCTTAGGGATGCTCCTTTATGGTGATTGTCTGAGATCATGTCAACAACTACAAAGAGAAGGAAATTCTTACTCTATAGGACTGGTCAGGAAGATGATTCAATGGTTTATCTGACCTTTACATTCATTATCATTATGTCTACTGGCAATGACTTTGTAAATGGTTGTGCCTGACAACTGTGAAATAGGATAAACAGGAATAAAATAAACAAGCTAAGTTAATTTTATGGATTTGTGTTTATTGTGGAAGAAATTAAGAGGTTCACACCCTGTAAGGCTCAGAGGAGGAGAGAGCTCAGCATAGATCTGTTCAAAACCACACTGACCACAGAAGAAGCTGTGGTACAACTAGATGGAAGAAATCCCCACAGAATCATCAGGATTGGGTAATATTCAAATGCAAGTTCAAAAGTAGATTAAATGTGAAGTAGGTGATTTATTGATGCTAGTCCACAGGAAGTGCAAGCTGCCATTCTGACTCCTGTACTTGGCAGATCAACAGAATCTCTGGGCAAAGGCAGACTTTGATAGACTCAGGGTAGGCAGAGTTCAGCACAGCTATGTTAGCAGAAGTCATGCCTTTGTAAGGCTTCTTGGGGTCTTTTCAAGGCAGCAGCAGCAAGCATATCAACGGAGTGATCAAGAATGCTAAAGTGATGTACTGAAGTTTCCAAAGGCAAACCCTCTCTAAGGGCTTTTAAGGCATTAGTGGCAAGACTGTAGCATCGATTAGTATCTGGCTGAATGAGACATAGAAGAATGTCTTGGTTAGAGAAAAACAGCAAGAAAGTGTGCAGATGATACCATGTTATTCAAGCTAGTGAGGGGTGCAGTGGCAGGCAGCGTAGACTTGTAGAAGGACTTTACAAGACCCAGGTAACAGTGGAATGGTAGGCAAAATTTCATAGAGATATATGTTAAGTGGCCCATAGGGAAAAATAGTCTGAGCTTTGAATTAACATGATAGGCTATGAACCAGCTATGTCCCAGTGTTTTCCATTGTGATTGTCTCCAGTTTGGCAGATTTAAGTGGGATCCATACATATTTGTAATGAGGAATGGAAAGTAAATCACTTTCTATATATACATTTCTCAAAGTCAGTTCACAGTCATTTCTAAATGAGAGAGGAAGGTCTTGAATTGTACTGTAACCTGTTCCATTAACTGAGTAGCATAGCAGTTTTCATTTTTTGATCACAGTGTGCAGCAAGGGACCAATTTCATTGCCTTCCCAATACAATCCAGGCTTGACTGTATATGGGATTTTTAATTAGTTTCCCTCCACACACATGCACATATTTACACAGGAACATTTATTCAAGAAAATGCATTTTTTTGGCACATGTTCAAGTTTTATGAGTAAAATAGTATTGGATGTGAAAGAAAGCAGAACCATTTCAAATGACTATGTCACCCAGACAGGGAAGGAAAACAATGTGATGGAAAAATCCCAAATGATTGAATATTCATGAGAGTAAAACCTATTTAAACCAAAGATGTTACAGTCAGCCATTTCTAAGCAATCTACAGGTTTAAATTTATATATCTATATTTGAGAAACAACTGGAAATTGTAAACAATATAGTAAAGTGTAAACAATGAAGTAAAAGAGAAATAGCAGACATTCTAACAAACAGTAGCAAAAAGGACAATGTTTAGCAGCTTTTCCTTCCTCCCCTCTTACCACCCTGAAATTGTCTGTGCTGCTTTAATATACCATGGGGCTAGAATATCACTTGCGACAGAGTCTTGTTTCATGAATATGGGATTCAGTTCTAGGAATTCAAATTTCTGATGCCCCTGGGAGTTGATGGTGTTGGCAGGTAGCTGTATCACTGATTATTATAGCACAGAATTGTCCTGCCCCATGGTTGATGCTAGGGGCTGGGGACATGTGTGATTAATTTGGAGACACAGACCAGCACAGTAAACACCTCAAATGAATTCTTTGTTTGGCACTGCAGTTACATCTTGAGTGAATTTTGTTGCTTATCCAGCAAATCATTAAGAAATGCTGTCTGTTTTCTACAGCTAGAAAACACAACACCACAAGAAAACCAGTATACAGAGAAGCTGTGGTTGTCCAGGCTCACGTTAACAGAATCAAGACTAGAACAGAAATCGTCTGCTTAATTTGTGTAGTATTCTGTCTAGCTCTTAGCTTCTTGTAAACAGCTTACTCTTTTTCCTGCGGCTTAGGAGCTTGCATGGCTGGTAATAACCATCCCTTGCATTTCCAGCATATTAACTATCTAGTGCCTGTGGCATCGATATATTGGAGTGCTACCTACAAAACAGTGGCAAATGTGTAAAAGGGGTAATAATGGTAATACAGAGAATGGTGACAATAGGAAAATTGATATAATGGCAGTAAATGACAAAAGCTCACAAAAATTGGACATTCTTATTCTGAATTCTTTGGCTGGAAACATAACTAAAATTTCATTTCAGCTTAGGCTTGCTCAGAGAAGTTTAGATTTTTAACAGAAGGCTGTAAATAACATAGGCACACTAGCCAGATGTTGCTTTAAGCTGTCCTCCTTACAAATATGATGATATCCAGTCAGTCAAGGAACAGAGATAAAACAGTGTAACTGTTCATATAGGTGGGAGCCTGAAGTAAGGGAAGGGGAATGCTTAGTATGATGAACTGCTTAAGTCCAAGCCATACTGAAAAAAAATAATATTTTTTCATGTATTCATGACTTAAAAATATATATGAAGGTGTAAGGTTAGTTTTTTTTTTAAACAATATTTTGAAAATACAAGAGACAATTGTAAAGTCTGTGTTATCAGAAAATGTGTTACATCCTGTTCTTTAGCTAAGCATGTGATATTGTTGCAAAATGGTTGGACAATATTATGATCCAGCCACTATAGGCACCTAACTATGAAGTTTCTTAGCTAAAGAGCATTGTGTACCCAAAACGTGCAAAAGTGAACTTCTGCATATAGTGTTTTCGATTGAGATAATATTTTCCACAACTAGAGACTAGATAAGATTATCTGTGATCATGAGAACTAACTGTAGATGCCAAACTAATATAACAATAACTGTTGTAATCTTGCACTCGCTCAGAAGAAACATCTCTCAGCTGTTTCCAGCACAGAGCAACTTGGACTCAACAGCTGAAGAAATGAAGTAGTAAACCTATTGCCTGCACCTGAAATTCGTTACAATTCCTTAATAAGGTATGTCTTCTTATGACTGTTTCCATCTTAAAAAATAGAATTTTATTTCTTAAAGGCAAAAATTGCTTTGTATTCATGTCTGGAAACCCTGTTTTATCAGTCTAAGGAACAGAAAGAACCTCAGGCTCACTGGATCTTGAGATTGCCTTAGGAAGAAGGAAAGAAAATGGACTTAGTGCAGATGTTTCAAAACAGATAAAAAGTTGGGTTTATATCAGAAGAAAGTTAAAAGCCGTACTGACGTTCCAGAGTGTGCACTTGCCAATCGACGGATGTATGTTGATATACTGAGGAAAACTGTAGAACATCAAGTGCACTTAAAAAGTACATTTTATTGTAGGGTTGTTTTTTTTTTTTTTAAGATTATATCTCACACTAAAATAAGAACCAGTATCTCAGTAAATTTCATGGAATCACTGATGTGAGTGAACTGTCAAATGAGTGTTCTTTATCTAGCTGTAGAGTTTTATTTACACCTGAGATTTTTTATATTTATTTTTATGCTGAGGAATTCTGAAGAAACTCCTTGATGAGGGATGCGCAATTTCTGCTAATGTTTCCTCTCTTCCTTCATCAGTAGTCTTGATTGCTGGCTGTTTGTTGAGACATTCTGCTTTCTAAGAGTCATCACTTTTTTTTTTTTTGCACTGAGAAGTCTTGATTAGGGATGTACAAATAACTTTTATTTTGGGAATTACTGTCCTTAGGAATAATCAGTATTAATACAAATAATGAAACATGAAGTAGGCAATAACAGGCACTAGTCATTTTTTGAAAGACCTTTTTTTCTCTTGAAGTACATGAATGTTTTTGTACATCATGTAAATGGCAGAGTCTTCAGTGCTTTGCTTTATTTTTTTGTTTGTTAGTATCTCTTCTCACTTAGAGTTATATTAACTATCTACTTTGATAACACCATGATCTTGTCATGTAGAGTTTCTTACTTATACAGTTAAAATACTCCAGCAGTGGGTCATTTTCTTCAAGAAACTTGGACAAATTCTTTCAGTTTGTGCCCACCTTTGAAAGCTGTTTTCATCATTCATTTTTGGGAGATTTTTTCTGCAGCAAGGCACCCAGTTGTGTGTTGTCTTTGTTTCACTTCTAATCCTTTCACATTTCCATAGTAAAGGTCCACTTTGCATTCAAATAATTATATGTTCTCTTACAGCTGCGTAAGGAGCTGGATACAAGAAAACACTTGTTTTCTGAGTTTCAAACTCTGTTTACTGTATGCAAAAATATAGAACATATAGAAAGTTGGCCTTTGTATCTGGGAAACCTGAAGTTACAGTGTATCTGAAAACTTTGCTTAATGTTTGAGAGGCTTTATAAAAGCTTTAATTGACTTTTAAAGTTAGGATAACTTCTGTGCTCGTATAGCCAACAGGTGTGTGTAGAATCCTGTGTATGTGATGCTTTAGAGAACAGAATATGTCTGCTTCATGTAACACTGTACTGATGCTGTGCAACTCAAAAGGTTAAAAATCTGAAGGCTTTGGCAAAGCCAATGCATACTTGCAGCTTGCAAATTGTGCCAATTGTGTCTTGTTAATGATGTTTTGACATGAAATACCCCATCTATAAATTCCATCTTCATTACACATAGTATTTGAAGAAAGGAGCTTTAAGCACTGACCATAGTCAGACATTATGACTGCTGATCAGAGTAGAACCGGAGTCATGCTATGAAGGAAAATGCAATGACCAAGAGTCACTTCTAAGATGCTTAGGAATGGAAAGTCCTTACAGAGACTCTTGCTTGGCTTATTCTTCAGCTGGGTTTTTATGTTATGGCAAAAGTCAGTTAATCTGATTTTGTTATATGTGGTACCATGCTGAAGGTCAGAATACGGCGAAGTTGCTGTCAAGCTAACATAGGTGGTCACTGAGAAGTGCAGGTGGAAAAAAGGTGGTGGATGGCTTCTGTGCGCCTCTTGTCTGCTTGCTGGTGTGAGAAGCTCTTGGGTACCTTGGAAGTTTGCTTCTGTGTTATTAAATGAATGCAGAACTTTCTTTTTGCCTGCCAAACAGCTTCAAACTCAATAAGTTTACCTTAACAGTTAATTACTCTTATGTTTAGGTGTCCCAGTAAATCCATCAATATAAAGATACTAGACTCTGCATTCTTCAAAGGCTTTCTATTTTGCCTCAATTAAAATGCAGTCAATATAGTTTCAGTTTCACTAGCTGGTATGCAAATTATCAGCCAGTTATGGGCATACCTATTCACCGCTGTTCTCTACAAAAATATGATTTCTCAAGTTTAAGCCTTTAAAATTCAGACTGAAGTTTCATAGCAAGTCATCCTTTATGCAAACAAACAAAAAAAATTAAAGGCTTCACTGATACTACGCCCTAAGAACCTTCCTTTGCAACTATGATTAGTAACAGATAAAAACGGCAGTGATTTTTTGGGAACTCAAAGCTACAGGCTCCCAGTACAACCAAATATGCACACATGATTTGTGCACATGGATTTGATTGGTGTGCAGGCTAACAAAATAATTCACTTCACTACTGATACTCATGAGTGTAGGTATGGAAGAATTGCTCCAGTAAGTCCAGGGGGCCTGTGGGTGACCATTCTGCAAAAGTGAGATGAGCTCACAGAGTTGCTGGTCACAGTTCCCGGGAATTCAGAGACTGTAAGGGGACTACTGTACTCTTAGTTGTTTTGCAGGCGTTGACATTGATTTGGAGGTACAAAAGTGCATCTGTTGACAACCTAAAGGCATTTTGTTGCCTGTAGATGTCTATAAAATAATAGAGATTTTTCTCTAGGGTAAGGCTAGATTACTTGCAGAACAAAAACCAAAAAGATGAACAAACTATTTTCACAAGGGCTAGAAAGGCAACATCAGTCTTCTGAAAAATCCAGGAATAATACATTAAATTAGTAAAATGAATGCAGGTGTGACTTACCTTGCTGACTGATAAGTATCTACTTTCTTGTTGGCTTCCTGCTGGCTGTCTTGAGGGCTGTCATCCTGCTGCACTGATTTAATTCCTTTGTGGCAAGGTTTCAATATCCTCTCTCTTGCATTAATGTCACCTTGCTGCATGACTGACCAAAAAGAAGATATCTGGCAAGAACAAGGATATGACAACCGAGGCCTTAGTAACAGGCTTTGTAAACAGTATAACTTTGAAAAGAACAGTTTATAAAATGTAAGATTATCTTTTTTGTCTATGATTTGTGGGATATTTCCAAGTAAGAAAACACAGGAGACACATTTTTTGAATATTGATAGCATTATTGACTGCTGCACAGCAAACGTCCGGTGGTCTGTGATTTCCTCTGTGGCATTTACTGCCAGCTTGCCAGGAGCTGCATTGCAATTTTCAAAATATGCTTTTTTCTTTATAAAAAGGAGATTTCATGGCAATGTGTTTACTGTTTTAAAATCATCTCATAGCAGCTATAGCTAGTCAAGGATGAAAAAATCTTTTATATATGTACTGGCCTCTTTTATTAATTCATGGTAATAGACTAAAAGGTACAATGTGTAGTCCAGTTTTTTTGCAGATATTTTGTCTGCTGACACTTTATTCCTTTAAATCAAAACACTTCCAATAAGAGTCAATTTCCAATTCATTGTATTTCTGAAAGTATTTTTAAAAATCAGTTTGTGACTAATGTGCTGAACATATTTTGTAAATCTTTTATGAATTTCTTTTCTGAAATGATTGTGAAGTACATAATTAGATGCAATGTATCCCAACAGACAAACTGTAACTGCTGAATGTTAAATAATTTCTCATTTTTAGTTACACTTCTGACATTTAATTGACCTTTCCCAAAAGCAACAGCGCATGCATAAATCTACTTAAAGTCTGCTTCTTGAAGTAATGATTTTTCTCAGCCTTGATTGAATTTAGAAATGCACATCTAGCAAATTTTTGTTTACTTTAATATTTCTGCTAATTAGTGGTAGGGTTTGGGCTTTATTTATGTATTTCTTTGTCCCCTGCCCGCCCCCCCCCTTCCCCAAATAAGAGAAGAATGACTTGTAAGAGAAGGGCCATTCTTGCAAGCTGCTCCCTCTGCTGGGTTGTGCTTGAGCCTTTCACCGAGCTCTGGGCAGGCACATGGTTTGTGCAAATCACATTTATTCAAAAAAAAAAAAAAATCAGGTCTGGATTAATACAATAGTTGTCTCTTCCAGAAATCAAGTGTCATAGCTGGCATTTGGGGAGAAAGCACATTGGTATTGATAGCTGAGCTATGCAAGAGTCTTTTGCATATCAGTACAACTGAAGCTGCTTATCTATAGGTTTGTAGGAGGTATTATTGTCTAAGGCATTTTTGAAAGTTATCTTATCCAGATTAGTCATCTGAGTCTTTCATCTCTCTCTTTGGATACTTTTGCATTTATATTCTTATTGTCCTGCAAAGTTTTTGTCTTTCTAGGGCATTGAATAATGTAGCACCTCTTGAGTATTGCTCCTAATCTTTACCTGCTGCATAAGAATAATTCGCATCCATTTGGTGGATTTCATATGAAGTGTCACAGTTACATAAGAAAATGTTTTCTAGCCATGGATTTCAGTAAAAGCTTTCTGATTCTCAATTTAGTTTATACACTTGAACCTCACCTCTTCTTAAAATCTTTCTTCCATCCATCTTCAGGATTATCATTCCAGAGAGGTTTATCTCTGTAAATTTCAAATATAACTAATTTAGACAATACCTTGCAGGTCAATGTTGTTTGTTTTTTTTTTTTCATTTTTCTTTCTGTTGCTCACTTTCTTTGTTGACCTGCAGCATAAGCCTTGTCTGAGGTATAATCTACTAAAGTTAGAAAACAATCATGTGAGTTGTTTTACATTTGATTGATACAAAATGAGAAACAGAAATCCTGAACTTTTCTGTTGTTGAAGAAAACAGAACATGAGAAGATGGGAATGATCCCATTGAATTGTTTTCAATATTAGTTCCATTATTGCAATTACCACATAATTCTCTGCTGATGCTTTCTCCTTTTTTCTGTCACATAACTGGAACTGTGGAAATATTTAAAATTTCAGTAAAACATCTCAAAAACTTTTAGTGAAGAACATAGTCTTTTCTGTAGTATAAACTTTTTAGTCAATTCTTGTATATATAACCATATATAATGTAAATGAGCATATTTTCATTTTCGTCATATTTTAATTTTGTGATATGTTTCTTTTAGACTATATTTTTGTGCATGTACTTTTTAGTTGTGAGCATTTTACAGCCCGTTTTACTTTGGAGATTTTATGTTAACTGTATTTTTAAATACTCTTTAAAATACTGTTTTATATTGGCCCAGATTACTAGGTTGTTTAGTCCAAGCAATCTGACAGACTGTTTACAGTGTGTTTAAAAGTAATCTCTCCAATAACAGGGAGGGAACCTGTTGCTAATTTTCTGTGGTTTGCTCTTGATCAGAATAGGGTTTGTGTAATTTTGTCATTTTATCTAATGTATCCTGTAGAAAAAGTTCTTGGAGGAGCCAAGTTTCTCACAGCCTGCATGTATTAAACAGAAAACTAGTCTAATTTCCCTGCCTGGCTGAATTAAACTGCCATTCTTCTATGCTAAATGAAATCATTTTACAGGACTTATTGATCCAGATGTGCTTCATAGTAGCCCGTAGTGTCATCTTTCACTTGAACCAACAGTTCTAGTCTCATGAACTGAAAGTACGCTGCACATTACAGTAGAGATTGTGTTCCTCTTTCTCATCCCAGTTTGGACAAAAATATCTAGGATTCAAGTGGCATTTTCTCTGGCACAAGATCTTGTAATCTTTTCTTATGAAGTGTTTCTGTTTTCAAGAGTTGTCACTTTGCTTTCAAAATTTCCTGGCCAGGTCTAATCTCAAATCATTTAGAATTTCTTAAAAATTCTTTGGCAGGTGAGGGTGGGGGAAGAGGTTCATTGCATACTCCAACTGTGCAACAAAGGGGGCTAGATGATTATATCTGAACATAAAGTTTTAAACTTGACATCAGTATGTAGTGGATGATTTAATCTAAAAGCTTTCTCTCTTATTTCCTTCAACATGCTTCATTCCTGCTCACAGGAAATTGATGTTCCAGAGGAAATTGGCCTCTGGAAACATGGGGCTATCTGAAAACAAAGGCTACTTCAGCTGAGGAAAGATAATCAGCCAAGGTAGTCTCTGTTTTGTACCAGTTATAGAGGGCAATGTCTGACTGGGCTTTTAAATAGCTCATGTCTGCTCTCTCTTTTGACTATGAGGAAGAAAGGAAGATGAGGGCTCTGCAGGTTAAAAGTATTTTCCAAAAAGAAAAAGAAGAAAAATAGATGTGGCCAACTTTAGCACATATACCCATTTTCACAAAGCTAACATTTTGGCACTAGTAACACTTAAATTCTATCTTGGATTGTTTATCTATATGATGTTTAGAGGGCTTTCCCAAGTAGTTTTCTTTTAAAATGTGTTTTGTCTGTGAAGCTTAGTTGCATTTTTCAATCCTATAAGTTACACACTAAACCTGTAGTGCATACTGCAGTGTGAAAAACTATTATTTTTCTGTGCAGGCATTTATGAAGATGTTGTCATGGTGTTATGACATAAACTCAAGAATTCTGTTGACTTGCTTGAAAAGATATCAATCTTCTTATTTGACTGTAATCGTTGATCTTTGTCTCTTTTTTAGAGAGTGATGAGAGACCAAAGTAATCACTTTCATTGTCATATGTCAAAGTACAGGGACGCTCCAATGAAGCATTTCCTTTTCTAGATAGGTCATATGAAAGGGAAAATTCCATCTGAAAATAAAGGTTCATAACATAGGAAATTGAGATTGTGTAAGATTTCTAGAAATAATCAAAGCATTGTAATTAAGACTGTTCATAATAATAAAAAAATCTAATCCAAACAAGAAGTAATTTGCCCTGCTTTGCACACAACAATGGGTATTTTAAAGCTTCCATTCTGCAATAGCTGGGATTGTGGTTCTAACATGTATCTAAAGGAAAAGCAAATTATGATTTTTCTAAACATTTTTATAGCTTTTTTTTTAATGTGTAGCCATGCCTACAAAACCATGTTCACATTACATTATAGAAGATGAGCAGTTACAGATGTATTCTTAAGTTTCTTAAAAATTAAATCTAGATTTATTTGTTTTCTTTTTAATTGATAAATGACATTTTAGGGCCTGAAATTGTATGCCTGGACAGTTACAAGAATTCTCATCTTCCTTACAGATAATTAGAAAATTATTACAGCCTCTCTGAGCTGGAAAGTGTGACATGCAGAACAAGCTACATCACAGGGTTTAGAGCAAAAGGTACCAGTGAGATGAACTATGCTTACAAAACTCCCTAGTACTATTCTTTGTATACCTTGTAGGTTCACACAGGGCCATATTTCCTGAGACCTTTTTCACATTAAAACCAAAACCAAACCAAACCAAACCAAACCAAAAAATAAAAGAACACCAAGTGAAGTCTTAGATGCTCTGCAGTTTAGCTCTATTTGTATTTCTCTGAAAGAGGGAGAACTCCTCCCATCTCAACTCCACTTCTTGTTTGTCTTAAACATCTGTTTGGAGAACATTTGTAATAATTATTGCATATTGCCTTATTTTAAATTCAAGTGAACTTTAGTAGGAAAGAAAGTAACAGTCTTCACAGACTGACTGAAAAATTATCTCCCTACGTGATATTGTGTTCTCTGTATTGAAGCCATGCTTTTACACTCCTGTGGGCTAGACCTTAAAAATCTTTTTAAAAGCCCTGAAGTCCTGTGCCTGTATTAGTCTTATCGGTGAATTATTCCAGGGACAATGTTCAGAGTACCTCCCTTAATCAAAAGTACAGGGAGAAACAGCTCTGCTAAAAATCCACCTATGGGCTCCAAGCAGATAGCAAGGAGTAATCAAAGCATAAAAGGGCAAGCTTAGTCATTGTTTCCCAGTTCTTCAGTGGTTTCCCTACAGTCTTTATCTGCCATAACTGAACTTGGAGCTCACAGGTACTACTGTGATTAAATTTTGGTCTCACAGTCTGTGTGTTAACCACCTCCTCGCCCTTCAGCAGCCAGAGATGTCCAGCAAAAGCATCTGTAATGAGCCACAGCAATGGAAAGATGCATGCCCAGGGCTCCCAATGGATGGGATCCCAACAGCTCAGATGGAAAGCTAGCATGTTCCCATTTAGGTTGCTGGTACCCAGTCACAGCTTAAAATTGCCTTTTCTAAGCAAAGCACTTTGATTTCATATGTGACAACACACCCTCATACACTAGCAGATATGAAATAACTTGTCACACATGGGCCATAACAACACCACAAAGCAAGCCTGCTTGTTCTTCTTAGTGTGAAATGTAGATTGCCAGAGTCCTTCTGCCAGACAAAGGGTAATGGATAACTGGTCAGCCAGCCTGCAAATTTTACCACAGCATATACAACCTCACAATTTTCTTTTCTTTTGTTTTGTTTTCTCATTTCTCTGCATGCCACCTGTGCAATTTGCTGAAATTAGAGCAAAACAAGGAAAAATAATTTCCTAGGTATCTATCTTTATATGGCTTGTTTTATTTGAGTAATGTTAGGGAGATATAGGGCAATTGTGCAGGCAGTTGCATGAGAAATTTATATGCTTAATTATGTATGATTTTCTTTTGTTCCACAGTTGCACATCTATTTCACTTTGTGTATCTGTGCTTTCAGACATCCAATACATTAAACAGTTTTCTTAATTCATATAAATGTACCTCAGAATGGCATAGCAATTAATTTATATAGCAGGTAAGTTGATTTGACACAAAATTGCTGAGTGATAAGGAAAACATATGTCCCTGGATAAAAGCTATGCAACAAAGGGAAAGCATTCAGTTGTTCAGCCTAATTACTATCCTGAATAATACTCAGAATACTGCTTTGCTTATGTAGATCATAGCTGGCATAACATCCCTTGCCCTCTTCAGGTTCAAGCTACTTCAATTTTGTCATAAGAAATCCTGTATCTTATCTGTTTGAAGTCTCACTCCACAAAACAGAAAAAATGTGTGTCTTCTTTATGACAAGTCTTTGAGTCTACATCTTTATTTCATTTGTGTTTTGATGTTCTTATGTGAGCAGAGCTCAAAGCTGACTCCTCAGGAAATTGTGCCCTTGCTTGTAAAGCAATTTGATGCAAAACTGATCTAAAACATACTATTTTATTATATGTAACTTATTATATGTAGCTGTCTGGTGACTTGTTGAGATGAGATTACATTGTTAGGCAAAAGTCCCATCAGTGTTACTGATGGCAGTGTACTGGAGGTTGTCATTGCATTTATCTCTTTATTCTTAATGAATACCAGCATGAACCCTAAAGTCAGATTCTAATATAGTAGTAGCCACAAGATAAGAGAGCAAGAACAACAGAAAAGAAAAAATAAAGCTTCCATTAACACTCTTCAGGAACATCAAAGGTGCTTTTCATTTGAAATGACACGTTGGCAATCTGTAGTTCATTGATGACAAGGGGACTTGCAAGTATTTTAAAACTGAGTAGGTTTTGAAATTGTTGATTCTGTCTAAAACTCAGTCTGGTTTGTGTGTGTAGCACTGAATAAATTCATTATTTACTATTAAAAACCAAGTAGACTGATAATTATTCTTATCCAAGAAAACTACATCAGAGAAAGTGAGTGCTACCCTTGCCATCTGGCTTTTTAAATACTGAAGAGAAAAGAAAGTAGGAACTGCAGTAAGCTTCCTGGAGGCAAAATTGGGGTGTTTTTTAAGGCTGAAGAGATGTTAAGTGTAACCTGAACTGTAGTGCACAGTATGTGGTAAGAATTGAAGGCTGAAGGTCAGCAATGGTGTTTTGTGACCATGTCTGTTCAACAGACACTTAGGGCAAAAGAAGTAGTTCATTGATCTAAAGGTCAGTTGAAATAGGAATACCTGTATTTTCCTACCACTTGCTTGTGTGAGATTTGGCATTTCAATTCTTCAGTAAAGATCTCTTCTGATTGAGCATCCTAGCAGAAGGTAATACTGAACATTTCCTAATTTTTTTCTAAGTATATCTAATGGATATATTTATAAATAAATATTTTAATAATATAAATTCAAAAAACTGTTAATTCAAATACAGATTTATGTAGAGCATGTAATAACACCATTACAGAGGTGTATGTGTACTCTTCAAAGGACAAGCATGCTTTCTTGTTTGCCTAAATTAATTAGGAGATGATGGAAATGGCCACATAGGTTCCTTTGAAAAAGCATATGTATTATTGTTGTTACACTAATATTTATGCGATGACATATTGGCTTTAGCATTCTTGGTACAATGATGACACAAAGGTTTTTACCTCTCCCTTCTGCTGAGATACTAGATCAGACAGAAGAAAATGAAGCATACATGAAAGCCTGTGGAACAGGTTTCAGTGAAATTGAAATGATGCTATTTGTTGGTAAAAGCTGATGAGGGATGGATACAAATTATGTTCTTTTAGTCTGTAACCTGGGAGCTGAAAAGAATGGTTTCATACAGAAAAAAATAAGTAAAAAGAAAATAAATGAAATGTTTTAAATAAAAGACTGGAGGAACAAATTAATTCTGGCTAAAAATCAATGGTTTTTTTTTTCTTTTTAGTTTTGGGAACTAATTTCAGAACAATAACTGGTACACAGTCAGCTTTCTGTTCAGCCTGTGGATGGCTGAGTGCTTGCTACTGTCTTCTTCCAGGTTTTATAGTAAACAATCACCTTTTCTTTAGCTGCATCTTCCCCGGAGCAGCTCTTGAATTATTTGGAAGTTGCAGAACTTCTTTCTAAGGTCCAGAACTTCACAGATTATTTTTCTCTGTGTGTGTGTTTTCCTTCTCCTATTAGTCCCATGTTCTAGGATGGGCAAAAACTAATGACATGTTTTCACACTGAATTTCATAGAATCATAGAATAGAATCATAAAATAGTTAGGGTTGGAAAGGACCTTAAGATCATCTAGTTCCACCCCCCTGCCATGGGCAGGGACACCTTATGCTAAATCATATCACCCAAGGCCTCGTCCAACCTGGTCTTGAACACTGCCAGGGATGGAGCATTCACAACCTCCCTTGGCAACCCATTCCAGTGCCTCACCACCCTAACAGGAAAGAATTTCCTCCTTATATCCAATCTAAACTTCCCCTGTTTAAGTTTTAACCCGTTACCCCTTGTCCTATCACTACACTCTCTAATGAAGAATCCCTCTCCAACATCCCTATAGGCCCCCTTCAGATACTGGAAGGCTGCTATGAGGTCTCCACACAGCCTTTTCTTCTCCAGGCTGAACAGCCCCAACTTCCTCAGCCTGTCTTCATACGAGAGGTGCTCCAGTCCCCTGATCATCCTCGTGGCCCTCCTCTGGACTTGTTCCAACAGTTCCATGTCCTTTTTATGTTGAGGACACCAGAGCTGCACACAATACTCCAGGTGAGGTCTCACGAGAACAGAGTAGAGGAGCAGGATCACCTCCTTCGACCTGCTGGTCATGCTCCTTTTGATGCAGCCCAGGATATGGCTGGCTTTCTGGGCTGCAAGCGCACACTGCCGGTCCAAAATTTGCTTTTTTGTGTGTCTTTTTTTATTTTTTTTTATTTTTTTTTTTTATGAATAGAAATTCCTGGAAGGCAGGAAAACAAAGATTACAAAAAGGGTTTTGGTTTTTTTTTTTTTTTTTTTTTTTTTTTTTTTTTTCTGTTTTACCTGGTACTCCGCATATTTTTGCACTGTCGCTAAGGTTAGAGGTTTTTCCTAGCTCACTGGGAGGTTTTTCTAGCTAGATGCTTTAAAACTCTCCATATTAAAGTGCAAAAAAAACCCCAACAACTTCCTAATCAAAATTCTTTTTCATGATCGGTACCTTCAAAACTCAAGTAATGTTCTTTACTTTAAAACCTGTAACTGGCAGCACATCTGAATAACACTGAGGAAGAAAGTAGGTCATGCTGTAAAATACAGTTTCCCTAACAGGAGTGTCCTTGTCCCTCATTAATGTGAGTGCATGTTGATGCTGCTGTTTTCGAGCTCTCTACATATGGCGGTGTTGCATCCAGTGAGCAAGAACAGCAAGTCAGGTACTGAAGAGGTCTTCAGAAAAGTTCTCCATTGAAAGAATGGTCTGAATTTCAGTGTTCAGAATACCAGCAAAAAGCTGGTTTTCTTAAACTAATCTCTCTCTGAGAAACAGTGTTCAAGGCCAAATTGGACAGAGTCTTCAGTGACATGGTCGAGTGTGAGGTGTACCTGCCCGTGGCAGGGAGGTTGGAAGTCAGTGATCTTAAGGGTCTTTCCAACCCTAACTGTTCTGTGATTCTGTGATTTCCTCTTCAGCATTTCCGTATGGGATAATAAATAGTAATGTGTATAGGTAAGCCTGACTGCTGGGACAAGGAATCTCTCTGCAATCTCTCATCATATCTGGGGTGTCATTTCTGTACCTTCTTGTCCCCTGGCTGTGCAATGTTGGCTTAACCATTCATATTCACATTTTTTCCTGGTTTGGCAAGTGAGAGTCTGGCACAGTTTTCCCACCAGCATCATACCTAAGATCTGACTTTAAATTCAGATTGATGTGAGGATTGATGGAACTTTATTTCATTTTTTCATGTACTCATTCCAGTACTTTTATTAGACAAACAAAAATTTTTCATTGAGAATATGACGTGATGATCTCAATGGACCCAATTGATTCTTCTGGTTAAAGCAGTGGCTGCCAGTTTCTTTATGTTTTATCTGTTTTGTAGAAATTGGATCTGCAGTCTGCTGCTTGGACCCAGGTGTTCCCCAGGTGAAGTGCTGCTTGAGTTTTAATTTCCCTACAGCAGAGGTAAATATTGTCCCCTGAAAATGGTGGTGAGCTGACTGCAGAAACAGGTGGCCCTGTTACATGCTGGTCAGGATTTGTGATGCTGAAAGGCCTGTGTTTCCTGATTGCCATTGGCATCCCAGCTCCTTGGGAAAAGGCAACTTTAACAATCTCAGCTGCTGACATCCTTTCTGAGTAGTGTCAGTCTTGCACATCAACTTAGGTTGACTAAATAACTGAAGTGCTTTTGCTTACACATAAGAGAACTAGTATAATTTCAGTTAGTCACCTCCATGCAGTTCAATCTTTTACTCAGAATATGTGAGCAGCAGTTTTCAATATGGTGTTTGATGAGAACAATTCCCCACTCTTTACACTTATTATCTTATGCTTTTTCTGAGAAGTTTTCAAATGTTAACATTTTTGTTACTTAAAGTGTCATATCTATAACTCTACATTGAATTAAACCAGCTCTATAAGATTATCAAATGTTAATTAACTTAATGTATAAATTTTAATGTTTAAATGTTAGTTAAGTTAAATTTAGGCTTAAATTATGCCCTTATAGTCTTTGCAAAAAAGTACTGTCAGAATTATGTACCACAGAAAAAATTGCAACAAAAAAAAATCAAATGTGGGGGGAAAGTCACAGCTGGTAATAGTAATGAAAAAGATAGTTGATTGTTGTGCAACAAGAGAAATCACACTTTGGAAATGAACACAGCTGATCTATTGGCTATTACTCTTAATGCTAATATCTATTTTGCAGTCAGAATGTTTCTGCAACTTATAATCAACTTATTCTTTTCTATTAACCTGTTTCCTTGCTGCTGTAGAATTTTCCTCTGAAGTTCTATACCTTATGTAAACATATTTGAATGTGTTCTTTAAAGCTAGAATGCAGAATCCTGAAAATAACAGCATAAATATCTGTTTCAGATGTTCTTATTTAGCCACACACATACTATACATACGTATATATATATATATATAACTTCTTAACTAGAAGAGCTCTCTTTCACCCTTGTGTGTTGGTTTGTGTATGTTTTGGTTTGGGTTTGGATCTCTCTCCCCCTCCTCACTCACCATGAGATTTTGCTCCAATGAATATTTTGGAAGGAAGGTATTCAATTAAAATAAAGACGGGATCTAAAAATAATTTTTAATCTGGTTGATTTTTAGTCTACTAGTTAAATCTGCTGTGATTAAAAATGTAAAAACCTGCATCTTCTGTGTGAGTGTATTTCTTCCTTATTTGTTTACAGGAGTGATTAATAACAAAATACTCTGTTCCTGTAGCAACACTGGAGAGGGTACTGATAAAGCTATTACTTTTTTAAGACCTTAAACAAACTAATTGCACTGGCACTATTTCTATGCTAATTTTCCAACACTACAGGCATAAAATTGTTCAACTAGCTATCTTAGGATTCTCTGTTGTAAATTTGGGAGTAGTAATATTGCTGGTCATATCAGATGTGTTCATTTTACTAGGCAATACGATGTTGTCACAGACTAATTTTAAGAAACTGCTAGTGGATTGTACTAGATATTTATTGAATGTTATAGACACTGCAAGGTATCAATATTTCTTACAGATTGAATTAGCTCATCTTTGGAAAAGACTGCAATAAAATTATCTCTGTTTTCAATGCCTCCAGGAAGTATGATATGCATTTGGTGTTATTTCTGTAGCTTCATCTGCTGATAGTTACAATTAAAATTGCATTTTGCATTGAAATTTCTTATCTGATAGCATATTATGATGTAACATAGATATTTTTCTCACATAGGCTTACTAACTGGATAGAAGATGTTATTCTTTCTTAGCATTAAACAGTGGTAACTTTTATATGATACTTTGTACTTTTTCTCAGATACAGTGTTATGTGTATTTCTGCCAGATGAATGCGAGAAAACTTCCTGTTCAGAGTAGGTGAATTTCTTTTCATGTATCTGAATATATGGAGAATCCTGTTTGAAGAAAGAAAGATCATATTAAAAAAAAATTGGTAATGAATAAATGAACAGTAGAAATAAAAATAAAGCATTTGTTAATACGATATACACCAAACTTTTCTGAGATTTCCCTAGAGTATTAGATGAGACAATTTTACCGTAATTGTTTTGAATTGGACAGAATTCCAAAATTTGAAAGTGTTGCAGTATCTGAACATAAAATAGATCCAGTCTGGAATGGCAGTCTTTAGCACTGATGAGATTCATGCTTGTTTGTTTTGGTGGAAGCATGAGTGACCAAAGCAGCTCTGGAGCTGTTAGCATTAAACAACTTGTATGAGCAGGATAAGCTGGTGAGGAACTGGGTACAATTTGAGGCCGGCTTGCAGGACACTGGTGGTACTACAGTGATGTATGAGTTATGTTAACTCTTCCCTTCCCTCTATGAAACTGCAATGAAATTTAGAGAAAACCATATTGACAAGGGTGTACTTCCAATCTCGTATCTTGTGGGTTTTTTTTCTGCTTACTGCCATGTTTCTGCCATAAATGATAGTACTTAGCTTTGCTAAGTGGAAATGATGGAAATGGTGGAATGATGGAATGATGGAAATGACGGAATGATGGAAATGATAGAATGATGGAAACTTAGCTTTGCTTTTTTTTTTTTAATATGATAACTTCCAAGCATTTGTAGAAATAGAAAGACAATGCTCCATTCAATCACTGAAATACTGAAACCATTACAGAACCAGAAGTTGCTGTTGTGCCCTTGACCTGAATGTTCAATTCTAGTCATTTAAGGGAAGCTTAGAGTATAGCTGCCAGAGTAAGAAGAAAAGTAAGGAGCTCTTTGTGCCAGAGTGCTGAAAGAGTCTGTCTTTATCTAACTTGGAAATTATATAGTTGCTTGCTAGAAATTTATTAAAAGGCAAAACAATGCTGGTTAAATACCATGGAGAAACTATGCTGGTCAAAGAGCAAATGCATGCGAGACAAAGGATCCAAGATGATGAATACACATACAACAAACATTAGATTAGTTGGGAGCTGGTAAGCCATAAGAAGAATGAGTGTTTGAAGTAGCCTTCCTCCAGGTCTGCTAAGGCTATGCCATCTAATCATCTAAGTGCTTATGAAAAAGATTAGGCTGTATAACATAGGTTGGCTCAGGTAACAAGGAGTTAAACATGATGACATCAGAAGCTGTTTTTGGTGTTTTATTCCTAAAAGAGTGTCTTAATCACCTTATCCCACATCTGGATACTGTTATTTACAGGTGGCTGCTCTGATTCTCTTTCAGCTCAGATGTATGGCATGCCTTATATACAGTGAAATTCTAGATGTTGTCAGTGCAGCTGCATTACATTACTTCAGGGCTTATCTTGCTCCAAAAGCTTGTAATTCAGGCTGCTATGTTCAGAGTGCTTGTTGGATTTAAGTGTTTAAATCACACTGATGTCACACATAAATAAACATCGTCACATTGATGTTGCACATAAATAAACATCAGTAGTTAGATATATTGGTTTGAAGTCTGCACTACTTAGCTGCAAATAGATTTGTGATTTAACACTGCAATTTGGGATTTTGAAAAATGGCTTTCCAATCTTAGTTCTGTATTTCACTTTTATTTCTGTGCATTGATCATATTGCCTATTAACTGACACAATTAAATAACATACAATCACACCGATCTTATTGCTTTTCCTGTAAACTAAGAAGTCCATTCAGGAATTTGTTCTATTTCAACAGAGGGATGAGTTTTCCTCTGAAATTATTTTGGCTAATTGGCATGAAAGGGCCAAGATTCACTGCATTAGTTCTTTGTAATTTTCATTACCTTTCATGTTGCTATTTTTTCTATTTCCTGACCATAAAATCCTGTTTCATTTTTAGAGGGTCTGAATTTAGATGATGCTTCTGGTATAAAGCATATAAAACATAAAAGTATATATTTACCAAAATTAGGTTCTCACGAAAGTAATCTCTTTGACTTGAATAAGACTATTTATTTGAACGACAGCTATTTAGCATCAGTAACATGGATCAATTTAATTCTATTTTACAGGGAAATGTACTTTTATCAGGGGATGTTGCTATGGTCACAAAGAAATTGTTTAGCAGCTCCCTCTAAAAGCTGCTTTCTTATTCACACAGAGAAAAAGCACTCTGAAGAAAGATCTGAATAAAAGATATCTGTTGGAATAAAATATAAAATGTTTTTCAAGGAGCTATAGTATCTTCAAGGTATCAATTAGTTTTAATTTCAGTATTAATTCATTAAAGTGTTTTATTTTCTAATGTCAAAAGGGGTTAATGAAAAGTAATTTCACTAAAGTTAATCACTCTTCTATACAAGTTTCTCAGATACTATGATACAAGAGAATTCAGGATGAGGCCTTGTATTGGGCAGGTGAAAAGGCAGAGGTCCTAGTCATGATTTTAGTTCTTGTAAATTAAATTGTGTTAAAGAATTTCTGTCTGTATAGTTTATGGGCTGAAGCTAATTGTAGGAGTTTCTAATTGAGCTTCCTATGAGGACAAGTAGTCTGCCATTGAAAAAGTAGCATTTTTCAACAAAAATTTTTCTTTGTTTCCAAAGTAAGAGAATGTGATTACCCATATGCCATTCTTTGTGCCCACATATAAGATCAGTTTCTATAACTTTCTCATGTTTTCAAGAGCGTTCTGCTTCTTCCACGTGTACTTGTCAGTAAGATGGATCGTGACAGTTTGGCAGAACCATAGAATACCAGGTTGGAAGGGGTCATGTGGTCCAACCTTTCTAGGCAAAGCATGACATACATTAGATGTCCCAGCACCCTGTCCAGATAAATTCAAGTGTCCACTGTTGGGGAGATTATTCCAATGGCTGATTGTTCTCACTGTGAAAAATTTTCCTCTTGTGTCCAGCTGGAATATCACCATGAGTGCCTCATGTCCATTACCCCTCTTTTTTTCCATGTGACTCCCGGTAAAAAGAGAATCTCCATCTTCTTTGCAGCTGCCCTTTAAATACTGGAACATAGTGATAAGGTCTTCCTTGAGCCTTCTTTTCTCAAGGGTGACCAACTCCACTTCTCTGAACCTTCCCTCATACAGCAGGATTGGATCATCTTTGTAGCCCTCCTCTCTGGACCCTCTCCAGCCTGTCCACATATTTTTTTGCATAGCAGGGACCCAAACTGAATGCAGTATGCCAGGTTATTCCACAGTATTCCAGTGTGGCCTCCTTGGCAACTACCTTTGCCTCTCTGTAAACTTTGATGTCATCCATTTCATGAGCACTGTTTTTCATATTTAATTCTAGTTCATGAATAAAAATTTCCTAGTTTTGGGATTGATATTAATTCAATTGTCTAGTGCGGTAACTAGCCTAGAAGTACAAAGTTAGCCATGACTGATGAATAATTCAGATTAAGGATATTTTTAATCAATTAGCATGTGCCCTCAGTGTATTGTATATGGCTGCTGGAGGCTCAGTGTTACATGATAGCTTGTATCCATACAGCTATCAGAATTTACATAACTTACAGTTATCACATCTTAGGGCATTTATTACAGAGAGCTTTTTATTTTTCCTTTCTTGTAGTCTTTTGAGGATTCTCAGTTCCACAGTTAGGTTTAACTACTGTTGTGCCAACATTCCTTGGATCTTTGTACTCCAAAACAACCAGTAAAGAGTGTGATATTATACTGGCACTTCTGTGATTTTTCTTATAAATGAAACTGATCAGAGCTTTGAACTGAGATTCTTTTTCCACAGGAAATAGCACTGAAGTTAAAGGATCTGTAACACCTCATCTCCACTTTTTTTTCTTGTGTAAATAAAATGCAACTGTGTATGAGCCCTTTTTCTAAAGTGTTGAGAATTCTGTTAAAGGAATGTGGTATAAGCCAAACTATAATAGTATCATTGCAACTGAGGCAATGATAAAGACATCTGAAAGTGACAAAGATGGAAAACCCATCAGACTGCATAATTTTTTTCTGTTAATCTCTGGCAATGTCTATGTTTGTTTGTGCCTGTGTTTGTTATGTGTATATGTGTGGTACATACATAGATAATTGTATGTCTGTTTGTGTGTGCATGTGTATCAAATATCTTAGATCTCAAGCTCCTCATTATTATTATTTTTTTTTTTAAATCCAGGACACGCTTAGTTTATTGTATACTTTTTATTCAGTCACCTTCTTGCTAATTTAAGGAATCTATCGAAATATTGACAGATCTTTGCCCTTTACTTCTTAAAACTGCTTGCCAAACAAAACTTCACCAAGAATGTAAAAGTGCCTTGAAATAATTCAAAGGAGGAATTCAGAATAACTTTTGAATAGCAAACCAGAAGTATTGAAGTGGTTGTAAAAGTGCTTCTCAGGTAAACAATAGTTCTGCTACTCTTAACAATTCTGGATGGTCTATGTACACAAATTTGATCTACATCAACTAAAACCACATTCACATATTGGTCAATTTAGCCAGAACTCAGAAGGTTTTTTTTTTGCTGGGTTTAAATTTTCTTAGAGAGAACAAATGGCACCTAATCCAGACAAAAATCCAGGAAAAAAAGAAAAAAGCAACAAAACAGCAAAATGAAAAAATCTTCTAAGCAATTATTAGATCATGAATGATTTGCTGTAATTCATCACACTGTGAATAATTTCTTCTTTTTTTTTTTTTTTTGCTAGTTAAATTATATTAGGAAACAGAAATGGAATCTGGGAATCTGAATTGATTCTGCTAAAATGCAACAGACTGCTAACAAGATCAAGTAAAAGTTTGGTAAGTTGAGTGATTATGAAGACAGGCTAAGAAAGTTGGGGCTGTTCAGGCTGGAGAAGAGAAGGCTGCAGGAGACCTCATAGCAGCCTCCAACATCTGAAGGGGGCCTATAAGAATGCTGGGGAGGGACTCTTCATCAGGGACTGTAGTAATAGGACAAGGGGTAATGGATTTAAACTTAAGCAGGGGAAGTTTAGATTGGATATAAGGAAGACGCTCTTCACTGTGAGGGTGGTGAGGCACTGGAACGGGGTGGCCAAAGAAGTGATAAATGCTCCATCCCTGGCAGTGTTCAAGGCCAGGTTGGACAGAGCCTTGAGCGACATGGTCTAGGGTGAGGTGTCCCTGCCCATAGCAAGTGGGTTGGAACTAGATGATCTTAAAATTCCTTTCCAACCCTAACTATTCTGTGATTCTATGATTATGTGATTCATGTGACAACATAAGCAGCGTGTCTCTGAATGAAATTGCTGAGTACTGGAAACATGACATTCAACTTTCTCCTGTAAGTGAAGAGTTGCTAACAGTGTTACATGGCCTTGGTAATTTTTCTGTTAATATTGCATAAATAAGATTCAAGCCTAGGCTATAGTTATTTGCTTTTATAATGTATGATTTTGCAATTAATATTATGAAAATGACAGATTTGTGACATATCCTGATTGAAATAATAGAAGGCCTTCTAGGCAATAGTTTAAAAGCTGATTTTAAAAATAATAAATTTCTGAAAATCTTTGTTAAAATTGCATTTGCAGTTAAAAAAATATTTTACTAAATCTGCAAAATATTAAGTTCCTGCTTCTTATTCTTAGAGAAGTCCATTATAGAGATAAAAAATAAGTCTGAAACTCAAGATCATAGTCTTGAGATATCATTTTTAACAATTTATCATAATAATGAAAGATTATTATGAAAATGTTGTCTCTAAGCCTAAAAAAATCTGATGAGGGATTAGTGCAAGACTGAGGCTCTTTTCCTACTTAAATGAGGTCACGAAAACAGAGCAGACAGATAAAAAGAAATTCTAATATTGAAAAAGTACTTCATGGTGGAGTTCAAAATTGGCTTGAGCCAAAACAATATACTTTAAAGATTATAGCCTGAGAAACTA
The DNA here is from genome assembly GCF_028554395.1 of Pezoporus wallicus. Taxonomy (NCBI): domain Eukaryota; kingdom Metazoa; phylum Chordata; class Aves; order Psittaciformes; family Psittacidae; genus Pezoporus; species Pezoporus wallicus. The sequence continues at coordinate 4,136,598 of NW_026640488.1, forward strand.
ATATAAAGAGGCACTCCTCTAAAGCAGAATTAAAATGACTAGAAATATCAAAAGGGCTCAAAAAAAAGCAGCAATGTGGGACCAGTAAAAGAGCATAGAATGGCCATGGTTTGTTTATGGTGGATGCTCCAAACAATAGAAATTTGGCAACATATTTAGTCAATAGCACAGGAACAAAAACCCCCTCCCTTTATATGTAGTTCTAGAAACAGTCGTGTTTTATCAATAAAATATTAGAATTATTAATTCATTGCCATGTGATATTAGTAAAACTGCAATCTTAATCTGGGAAAAGAGACTGAATACATATGTTTGTGTGGTAAGGTTAAGCACAGTTGTACTTGGTAGATAGACTGAAAATAATTTCTTGTGATTCAAAAGGAGCGTGACCAGCAGGTCGAAGGAGGTGATCCTGCTCCTCTACTCTGTTCTCGTGAGACCTCACCTGGAGTATTGTGTGCAGCTCTGGTGTCCTCAACATAAAAAGGACATGGAACTGTTGGAACAAGTCCAGAGGAGGGCCACGAGGATGATCAGGGGACTGGAGCACCTCCCATATGAAGACAGGGTGAGAAAGTTGGGGCTGTTCAGCCTGGAGAAGAGAAGGCTACGTGGAGACCTCATAGCAGCCTTCCAGTATCTGAAGGGGGCCTATGGGGATGCTGAGAAGGGACTCTTCATTAGCAACTGTAGTGATAGGACAAGGGGTAATGGGCTCAAACTTAAACAGGGGAAGTTTAGATTGGATATAAGGAGGAAATTCTTTCCTGTTAGGGTGGTGAGGCACTGGAATGGGTTGCCCAGGGGGCTTGTGAATCCTCCATCCCTGGCAGTGTTCAGAACCAGGTTGGACGAGGCCTTGGGTGATATGGTTTAGTGTGAGGTGTCCCTGCCCATGGCAGGGGGGTTGGAACTTGATGATCTTAAGGTCCTTTCCAACCCTAATTATTCTATGATTCTGTGATTCTAAGACGGTAAGTCAAATATTTTCAAAGAATTTTTTTTCTGGATAAGTCACCACATGTTTATCTGCTATAATAATCCTTGTATCTTCTTTTCCTACTCTCAGTACTGGCCACTGGAGACAGAACTCTGAATTAGAAAACCAGTGTGGCAAATCCTGCCTTAATATGCCCATTAGACACATTCCACAAACACATTATTGTTGATACACAGCAACCAGTCTTGACGGTATTCCAGAAAATAGGAAAAACCAGAAAGGTTTCCTTCATATGATTGTGCAAATAGTATATAGCTATTGATTAGCTATACAGGCTGCTTCTTTGAAGACGAGTGTAGAAGAAATTGCTTTAGTATTTTGGGTGATTTACTTATACTGAACCTGGCAAGGTCCATTAAAGATTAGGGAAAAAAAATCAACCTGATGAATTAAATTTCTGTAAATGTAATTAAATCCTGTCCTAGGTTTGTTCATGTATCAGTAAACTAATTGCATTTAGTCATACATTTGCTTTGAGTCTGGACAAAATTAAATTAATTTCCCTAGCTGTGAACTATAGGAAAGCAACATACAGTAAATTGCTCAGGCATTCAGACTGTTGACTCAAAAGGCAGAGTTGCAGCAGAAATGTTGGTATATTCAGTAAAAGGGGCTATTAGAAGAATTACATTTAACTTGAAAAGCAATTAATTTTTGATTAGAGGATTATATATAACAATTAGATTAATTAAAAAAATACTAGGGAAGGTTTATTTCCTTCTGCCTTTTGGTGTTCAATTCTAAACCCATGAAATTTCTCCTCAGCTTTCAAAGTGTGGTTCACGTGGGGGAGACAGCTGAATCCCAGTTTGACAGAACATCTCAGAAAGATACGCATGGTCAGGAAGTAAGTGGCTGGAAAAGTGTAAGTGAATCTGAGAGGACTGGGACAAGCACCATTATCCAAAGAGAAGGGTTTCTTATAATTGTCATTTGCACATGTGTTGAAGAATATCTCAACTCACTGAGGGGTTCTGTGGAGAAAAAACAAAATAGATTTTGAACAGATTTTGAGAGAAAAATCTGTTCCATTTTCTGTCAAGATTTGCATTGAGAAAATGAGTAAGATGATAGGTTATTTCTACAGTCTTCCTCTCTATTTCTGCTCTGTGCTAAGAAGTCCATGAACAAGCTCAGTGCCGAGCTGAGCTTGCACTGTAATTGCTGTTGAGTGGCACAAGCTCAGCACTGCTGGGTAGGTGGGTCCCAGCTCTGCACTAATAATATTCATTAGAGTTTCTGGCTGGGACTCAATGGGCTTGTGAAAGGCGAAAGAATGCAATGCACTGAGGCTACCCTATGCTGTTCACAGTACAGAAATGTGACTGAGGCTGTATGCTTACGTGATCAGGATATTGATTAAGACATGAGGGTTCTAGGGACATTATAATTATTCATATGATGTCAAAAGAAGAGACTGAGAGTATCATCTTCTGGGTGCTCTGTATGTGAGGAAGCATTAGCTCACATACTTTCCTTCTGCATGAGTGGTCTAACACTTGAGGTCCTGTGACAGCTGTTCTCCTTCCAGTAATGTTAAGAATTACTTTAACAATATTAGAAAAAGCCTTCTTTGCACAACAAGAAAAGCTTTCTTTTGCTTTGCCTACAAATGAGTTAGAACCTAAAGAAAAACTTCAGGGATAGATTGATAAAATAATAATCCTGATATGATCTGAAGTGGTTTTTTTTTAACTACTGTGCCAAAAAAAACAAATTTTAATAAAGCCATATTTTAGTTAAGTGCAAATATCTGGCTGAACTAGAGGAATACTTATCCTTCCCCAATCTCTGATTGGAGTCATGTAAAGTTTAATCATATTACCTATTACTTTGAGTAAAAGGAATAGAAATGTGAATGCTAGAGATGGATTGCAAAATGCAAATCTGACATTCTCACTCAATTTGTCTTTAAACCACCTTATTACTCGTATCCTCAGCCCGCTCTTTCACATTTCCTGTTCTTTTACTTATGGGGGTTTAGTATTCACAGTACCTACCAAACTGGGTATAATCACAGAATGGCAGTCAAGGTCATCAGTTTTGCTCAGTTCTGTGCACATTTAGTTGCATTAAATCCTAGACAGGATAAAGTATGGAAGGATGCTTCTGTAATAAACGGTATTTATAATGTTTAAAGGAAACTTCATAACCAAGACAAACAAACCTGCAGAACGGTGTCGAGACTTGAACACCATACAAAACACTAAGAAGCCCAATAAAGATATGGCTGATATACGGGAATCACTGTCAGACTAAACAGCAGTGGAAAGGAAAAATGTATGTTTATCATAACACTTTATGTTTTGCCATCTCCTGAGTGGGCTATACTTACCACACAAATACAGAAAATCTTTACTTGAAATGGTACTTGAAAAGCTGGAACAAATTGTTACTTACAAAAGCTAAAAGCTGTAACTAGTTGAAAAGTATGTACTTTGTAAATCACAAGTAAATCATGCTTGTAGAATTTGTACAAAGTTTAGACTCAGTTTTCTCTTACTGCATCATGCCCTTCATCTAGATGTCATTTACCTTTTTGTATAATGAATAACTAAACTTATCTGCACATGTTCTGAAATACCTCCTACTCATTTAAACTGCATACTTTGTGACACAAAGTAAATAGTTGATTCACAGCTGGATGAAAAATATGCATGTAAAATTAATATCATTAAACAAACAAACAAAAAGTTATTTTAGGTGTGTTAATTTACATTGCTCACTGCTTTATTTTCTACAGACTATTTCAATTTTGTATACCACAATACAAATTCATAAGAATAAAAGGCTTTTTGGTTGTCAGAACTATACCATCCAATTCAGTCTGTAAGGAAATATGGTTCATTTTGGCTACACTGTCCTATTTTTTCCCCCTTCAACTCACACATCTCTTGGCACAGAACTCTTAAGGAGCTGTTTCCTTAGAGGTTTTTTTTTTGAACTGGCTCACATGCTTAAAACTGGGGATTGGAGAGTTAATAGACTTCATCTGTATGAGCTAAAATTAATATGTTATCAGTTTTGTATGGATTAGACCAGTTTGTTACTGTAAAAATAACAGTATAATACAAATCAGCTCCTAGAAAGAGAACCAGGATTCTCCACTGGGATTTTTTTGCTGGAGTTTTGTTTTTGTTTTTGCTTTTTTTTCCAAGTAAAGCAGTGCTAGTATGCCAACTGTTCTTGTTCAGAGAGAAGGAAAGCTTGCAGTAAGACTTGAAAAGCCGCAAGTAACATAGAAACCAAACTAGAAAGGACAGAAGACTGTCAGACAAAACAAAGCAGAACCTTGTAGCTAGAAAACAGAATGTGTGAATGCGGCTATAAGGGGAATGACATAGCTGAGACATAGCAAATAAGTCAGCTAAAGTTAACTTACTCTACATAAACTATACCACAAAACATAAACTGGAAAAAAGATAGCTGAGAAAAGGGTCATCTTAGAATCCGTTTAGTAAAATCTGGAATGTAGTAACCCTAAGTGAAAACTGCGTTGAAGTAATGTGGGAGAAATATAGGAAATGCCATGAAAAACCAATCCTGTCCTCCATCTACTTTAGTATTCTGTTTTTAGCAGTGACTCTCAGTGCTATAACACGTTTTAAAGAAAGCTGGAAGAAGACATGTGATAAGCAATTATAAAATCTGCCCTGAGGAAAAAGTTTCTTCCTGCAACTCATCAGTTAGAGGTTTGTTTATGCCCTGAGGTATGAGGATTAATATTCCCTCCAAATGCTTTTATAAAGCTTTACAGCTTATTTTATAAAAATGTTCATTTTTATTATTATTATTTTTAATCCTGCCCACCCTCTGAAAGCCAAGGCTGTCTGCAACAATAAGTTCCACCACATAGTTATTTATTGAAGTGACAGAAATGTACTTTATGACTTTAAAAGGCAACTGGAATATGTGGCTGCTTCAAGAGATGTACTGAGGTCATCACTGACTTAACACAAAGGTAAAAATAATTAAAAAGGCAAACCATATTTAAGGGGAGGAGGGGGGTGGAATTAAGAGAGAATAGATACAATAACAGCACTGTTTTACCAGCAGTTATAATTCATCTGGTCCTTCTGACTGCCATATACAAACAGCAAATGTGACAAACATTAGCTATAACTAGTTGGGAAATATAATCTCTTTAGATTGCATAAACCCCAACTTGCTAATGTTCATTGAAGATGAATTTACCTAAAAGAAATCTCACAAACCCCACAGTCTTAAGTTATTAGAGTAGCTGCAGCAATTACAGGAAAAGAGGGGAGGCTTGCAACTCTTGTTTGGACAGACAAATTTCATACATTTGTGAAGCTTGCTCAATGTATGTATTGTAAATAACTGAAGTGAAAATGTAGTCATGTTTTTAGGAATCTGTTTTCTCAAGCTGTTGTTTTAGGTTAAAGAGCTTGATCTTGAAAATATGGGCAGCAAGACTACCTATGCACATATTCATACATTCAAGCCTCTGTAAACTGCATTGGGATCTACATTGAAAACACCATAATAGAAAGGCAGCTATGAGGCGAATTTTATTTTTACTTTTTTGTTTGTTTGTTTGTTTTAGGAATTTATATGCAGAACAATTCAAAGCTGAGACTGCATTGCCATCAAGGCAGTAAAGATTAAATAAACCCTCTCACATTCTTGGTTCTTAAAGAAAACAACATGAGTGTCCTTCCAATATCTGAGCTCTTAAGAGATACTTTTTTCTTTTTTTTTTTTTTGGTAGTAGAGAGGAAATGTAGATATTTTCTGCTTTTTAAATGAAAAATATGGTTATCAGATAAGAGCATGTGTATAAAAACCAGGAACCTTCAGATAAGTATCAAATCTCACAGGAGTTCTGAAACAAAAAAAAAAAACAAAACATGAGACCTAGTAATTCTGTGGTAATGCATGCCCATCCAATGCATGCTGAATATATGATTGGTAACAGGAATTTCTCCCCGCCCAAATATTTCACATCTATAAAAAGCAAAGTGAGAGAAAGAACAGATCAGAAGGGGAGGGATGTTAAAGAGGGTGAAATGGGAATGACAAATAAAGGTCTTAGTTGTTGCATTTCTCTGCAGAGCTACAGCGGAGGTAATGAAAAGCTATCTTGCTTCTGGTGATACTTAGGGAGCAATTAGAGAAAGATAACCTTCTTGAGTTCCTGATGCCAAAGAGCTCTGCTGCTTATATCAGTCTTTCAAATGGCCTTTGTGGCCTCCAAGTTAGTGACCTAAGGAAAAAAACCCTGCTATTTTGCTTTCTGCCCACTTTCTGCAGCACTGTCTGTTCCATGGCCACTCAAAGAGGAAGTCCTTCCTTATTTTGAATGCCCCATTCAAGATATGAGAAGATGCTCAGAGGAAGAAGGGCTAATGAAAAGTTAAAATACTAGGTAACTCTTCGACCTTCCCTCCCTCATGCAATATTTTAGAGTCAGAGATATTTGCAATTCTATCTTTTTTCTTATGCCTATATTAAAATCAGGACTCTAGGCTCTGGCTGGTAAGAACTTGTAGCTTAAGCTATTGTGAAATCTGAAGGACTTATTTGCAAACTGAATCAAATTCCATTTTTATTTACCCTGTTAACAGCTAGCACTGAAATGTGTATAATATGGATTCTTTTGTGCCTTTATTTTCTGTTTTCTATTTTTCTCTCTAATGACTTGTGCAGACATTTTCTGCTCATTACATGACAGCCAAATTTATGGTCAGGCTAGGGGAACTTGCCATTTTGTGTTTACGTATAAAATTTCAAAGAACTTTAATAAGCAGGTAATGTTTTATTCCTTTGATCATAGCATTCATTTTACTTTAATTATGTTAGCGGTTTCAATTATATAATTGAGTTAAATAAAATTATCAAAGCCTTGCAAAGGAGTAGATTTATTGTTTTTTCTCAATCTTTTTTACAGCGTTGAGTCTCATTTTCAGTGAGGCAGAGTTGTTAGAAAAGGTTTATCTATGTAAACAGAGAAACTGAACAAGACAGACTATATCCTGATATCCTAAGTCTGATATGTGTACAATGATGAGCTATTGCCTATTAGCTGCAATATGCATTTGAGCAGGTCTGTTTCTAAGCAGAAGAGCTCTTTGGCTCTTGTATCTAACTGTACCTTTAAGATTCTCCTGCTTGAACCTAAGCATTGCTTTTGAACAGAGGCAATTTCCTGAAAACAGGGTGTGCATAGCAACTAGTTTTGTATTGAATGCTTATTTTAAACCTAATGAGCTAAAGCATCCTAGACCCCAACTATTTCACAAGGGGGTATTGTTCATTGTCCAAAACAATGCTCTCGTAGTGTGATTTACTTTGTTTAAGATCTACACATTGTTGTTTAGGCCCAAAATCCATAGTTAAAGCTACCAAAGGACAGATTTTCTGCCCAGGTAGCATAGCAGCCAGAAAGGAGCTGTTCAAGTCTATTGAGCAATTGCCATGACTTTTTAAGAACATGATTTATTTTAAATTCCATAAAAGCTCAAAAAACTTCTATTTCAAGAGGTAACTTCATCTGGAATTTGTATAACATCATGCATGTTGTTGGTATTGTGGTAAAAGAAGGTGTTCTTTCCTCTTTTATTCCAGCCATTTCTCCCTAAGATCTCTGCACTATTTCCATGGATAAAGAACCTGGTATGTTTTATAGTTTTATACATATTGGACACAGTCCAGCAGATATCTAAATACCAAGCTGGGAACTGCAATAAAAGAGAGAGTTATATGGGATATGAAGGTGTTGAGGTGTAGTTGAAGGAGAAAAGTGACATGGACAGCTATAGACCACAACAGTTCAACCTCTTAGAGAAGACTTTGAGACATATTTTGAAGATGCATTAACTAAAGATGCAGAGTCAAATGGAAAATGGGAAAAGACAATATGGATTTATAATATCTACACAATGTCATGGTCTCTTTCTTTGGTAGCACAATTGATTTTATAGACAAGTAAAATACAATAGAGTTAATCTGTCTGGAGTTTGGCAAATAATTTGATTTAGTGTCTCAAGGACAATTATTACTTCAAGATGAGAAAATACAGTAAACTAAGGTACGGATAATGGACTCCTAAAATGAAGGTGAAACAGGTAATGTTGAGAGGGGAAGGAATAGTCCGAAAGGCAGCTACATTTAAGAAGTGTGTAGGCCTGAACTTAAAACTAATTTTACTATTGCTAGTGGTCCTGGCATATGGGATTAGAGCACGTTGGTGAGGGGTACTACCAAAACTATTTGCATGCTAGTACAGAGGAGTATTAGAATTTTCAGTAGGTAAAACTACTATAGCAAGCTTTCAAAACCACTGTTTTTATCAGGGATCTGTGGAAATACAAATGTCTACGAGACAGTAATATTGGCTAAGGCGGATAAGTTAGTTCAGCTGCTACATCATTTTTATTTATTTATTTTTTTTAACAGATTACTTCAGCAACACCATTTTTTTAAAAAACGTGTTTATAGGAAATGTGGTAAAGTTAGGGAAGACTGTATTTGCAGATTCAAAGCTTTCAGAAAAGAGCAACTTTTGAAAATTTTTATTTCACTAATAAGAAATACTTTTATTTTGGAAAAAAAAAAGAAAGGTGTGAAACCACATGCCACCTCGAATGAACACTAAATTGGAAAGATACAAGCAGAACAGAATGGAAAGACGTTCAGTTTCAGAATTACTGCTTAATAGTAACTTTTTTTGTTTCAGAGTTTTGTTACTGGTCACATTCTTTGTCCAGGTGGTTCAACTGAAGCATTAGCTCTTGATTTAGGCCATTACCAGAGATCTAGCTGTATCACAACAACCAGCAATTTTGTTTACACAATGGCACCTGTTACACTGTAAACTGTGAATGCTCTTAGGAATTAATTTGCTCACTAGCTTATTAAGGAGGATGGTTTTGAGCTGTGTTAAAACAGTTCCCAAACAATTTTCAACAAATGCCATAGATTTTTAAATAGCCATAAATACTGCCCATGCTGGCAATAAAAGCATACGTATTTCTAGCAACAGGACTCAGCCTCCCTTGAAATAATGTTTCTTAGACTGTGAAAGAGGTGCTGCAATTGCAGGAAAAAATGGAATTCTCCTTGGTTTTAAGACGCTGTTGATAGTAATATAATCTACAGTATCTGTAAAGTGCTGTTTATGATGCTACCGTCAGCTGCTGCTTTGCAGAATAACATTAGAGAGTGACATATGCTATAAGAAAATATTCTGAGAAAGCAAAGTCAGCTACAAAATAAAATCAATGATTGCTCGCTTTCTTTAGATGAGCCTAGTTTTAAGATTCAATTGTAGTTTTTTTCACTGGAATTAGTTGTGAACAGGGAGCATTCACTGTATATGACTCTCCCTTAGGTTATTGTATAACAAAATTAGTTATAGTGGGCCTGAAACTGGTACTAGCATGAGAATATTGGTACAATGCTTAAACAGGTAATAACATTTACAGATCTGGTGGGACTCTGGCTTAGGTGCTTTATTTGATTCTTCAACACGGTGAAGTAATTTTTGACCACTAGATGGGACTATACAACTTCATGCAATACTATTAATAACAATATTTGAGTTTGTTTCACTTGCAATTAATACTTTTCCCCTTTGACACTCTACTGAACAAGAGCTTGTCCCTACCCTTTGAAAAGGGTGAAAACAGGGCCTCTTCTAAACAAGGATCTCTGTAATGCTAGTGAAAACAACAAAATAACAAACATTACATTCTATCCTAATAGAAGATCCAGCATGCATATAAACAAGTTTTAAAGTTGTAATAAATCAGCATATCCTCGGTTGGGACTAACACTGCAATCATGCTGCTTGACTATGCACTACTACTACATATTTCTTCTTCATCATCTTTTTCCTTGGTATGCAATTATCTTAGCTGTCAGATAAGATGTCAGACTCAGCTGAGTCTGACTTTCTAAACTATGCATTACACACATTTTTTTTCTAATCTTAGGCTCAGCCAAGGTTCTGTGATACTTTATTCAGATGAAGATGCTATAAGAAGTAAAAGAAATGAAAACCAGCTATCCCTTTCCCAGCTAATTCATTACATTCTTCTTTAGATTTCCTATGATTAGATTCACAGTGATCTGGAGTTTGTTGCGGTAAAGCACTTACCACTTTGATGAGATCAGCAGGTTTTATTTCATTGTGAAACAATCTTTGGCAGTTGGAAAACTGATCTTGGTTGGCCATTTTGCTTCTAATGCACATTTTGCCTTTAATTTTTTTTTTTTTCTTTTTTCATTTTACTTGTTCTCAATTTTAGAGCTGTAATTCCACTATGGTTCTTTTCATTTGGTTCCTAAAGGTGTTGAATTTAACCAGCATAGCATAACACATTTAAATCCCAAAGCTATTTTAATCTGGAACATGTGGGAAAGGTCTTGACCATGTGATAGGGGTCGTTTCTGAATTTGTTTTTGTTTCCTTGGGGTAACGTGAATTTCAAGCTCTGTGAATTTCTTTAAAAAAAAAACTAAAAGAAAGGAAACAAAACACAATTTCATTTTTTTGTTTGGATGGAATATTCCATAAAAGCATCTGGAGCACACTCATATTTTTAGGACCAGCTCTAATGAGACAGTGATTTTACCCAGTCCTTTTGTGGGAAATACTGTCTCATATACTGATGTGTCTACAGTGCATATCTAATCTGGCATTTGCCGTTTAAGCTCAGGCACTGAAATCCATTTAAATTTTTGTTTGTTGTACCCCTCTGAGAATTTGTACTCTAAAATAACAAACCAGGGGATCAAGATACTATTATTTCATTTTAGCACAGAATAGAGACAATATCATTAACATGCTGATGTGTCATAGCTCATCCAGCTGACACGCACATGCACTGAAGAACAGTGGCTCCTCATGAAAGTGACGTATTGGTAGACGAGTGTTCGTTACTCAGATACACTCAGCAAGATAAAGAAATGATTTCCCAGCTTCAAGCAAATGCCCTTTCCCTCTAGGGTGTAGTGATATCTCAGATATGCCTTACAGTTAACACAGCAGAAACAAAATGATTAGATTTTCTTTCACCATTGCCAGAAAAAGGTTCTCAACTAACATAAGCAATATGGTTTCTAGTTCTTACTGCTGTGCGTACACCTGTATACAATAGGTGTCAAGATAGATAGAAATATGCATTCTGTTTATTTAATGACAAATGAAGTGTGGTTACGATATATTCATATATATTTGAAACTGTCATAACCTTGGCTTATACTCATTTAATTGTGGGTGAGGAAATCTGACTGGCAGGATCCTTTGGCACTTCTACAGATACATCTAGCTCAGCATTGCATAAGACTCATTGTCTTTGTGCACAAAGAAAAAGATGAGCTGTTCTGTGCATATTATAGAAAGAGAGCATGGATGTACGTATGTGTAAAAATACATATATGTGCGTGTGTGTGTATGCTTTCATAACTGCACATTGGAGGCTACTTCTCCAGACACTCTCCCAGTTGCATTTAAAAAAGTTCTCAGTGTGTCAAAGGTACCTTGAAAAAACAACAGAACTGTTCCAGCAGTAGCACCCTTTATTTGTCAACCTGCTTTAAAAATGAAAATTGGATTCAACTCTGCATATCCTGCTTCATAATTGTCTTCAAGAACTTAGTTTACAGCTATATCCCACAAATTGGTATGCACCATGAAGGACAAAGAATATACAACAGCTGCAGTTTTCCAAGCAGAGATGCTTGGCATTGCAATATGCGCTTACCTATTTCTCAATTTCTTGTCGCTGACTAACAGGGGGAGGAAGAAGGTTATATGTGTGTCTACAAAGGGAAGACTGCAGGTCAAGATCGTTTCATGTCTAAACAGAGGCTGGATTAGATCTGATTCCCTAAGATCTAGGAAGCCAGACCAATCTTGAGAATATTCTTCATTCCTTTCCTGCGCTTCACAAGGCACGTATGTAGAAAAAAAAAAATCAAGCTTTCTCCCTGCTAAAAACGCCCTTTTTACAGGAATTTCACAGCTCTTTTCTTCCTCCAATAGCTTAGACTTTTACATTTTCCTCCACAGAGAAAGATTATTACTGCAGCTCCTGTTTAGCTAAAGAAGAGTGTAAGTGCTGCTGCTGCTGAGGATATAAAACTGAGAGAGACACACTTTTCCTTATCCTTCATGTTCCCAAGTGCCTGGACGTTTTATTCATCCTGCCTGCTAGAGAGAAAATTTTGTCTTTAGGCAGACCTGCTTTTGCGTTAAAATTCCTGATTTTCACATAATACATGATTACTGTTACTTCTTAAAAATCGCATATATTTACAGGTAAAGCTAAAATATTATCTGCATTTGTGTGTAAAATCTTAAAGTTACACAAGATTTTATGCAAAGCTTGTTAAGTTTATGTATGTGAAGAGAAAAGCTGTATTTTGGGGAAAACCCCCAAATGTGGAGGTTACTTTTATATGATGCAGTTAGCTGTTACTCCTACTCATAGCTTTATGCGGTATCAAGAGGTCTACCAGGGACATATGAGAGTACCTGCAATATGCTGATGGCATCCAGACTTTTCTTCCCTGAGGGAGCTGAGTGGACTTCTTAGCCCACCAGGAACATGGGGTGTGAATGAAGGCTGCCTCCAAACACCATTACTAAAGTCTGAGGGCTCAACAGCTGGAACACAGTTCCTTTGAGGAAGAAATGTCTCTAGCTCTTTTTATCTTAGCCAGAACAAGCTGATGAAAAGTGTTTCATATACCAGTGGTTGAGGTGACATTAACTGGGTTAATGAGGTTGGCTCTCTTGGGTGGTGTTTTATGCTTTCAAGCCTGCCCTGACTGTAGGGGTTAAATAAGTGTCCAGAGATATGGTTGTTGTACTTGGAGACAGGAAGGAGGTATTTTGAGATTTGCTTGTATTGTAAGAGGATTAACTGTGGCTTTCCTTCATTTTTATCATGTCAGAACCTATAACTCTATGAACTCTATCTAATGGTGTGGATTTTGTAGAGAAATACTTATCTGGCTTGAGTTACAGGCTGAGTGAAGCAAGCATCAATGTGTCACATTCCCTGGGGTGTGTAATCATTATACATTGGTTATTAGACTACTCACAGAGATCCAAAGCACTAGCATGTTTCTTCAAAAGGGTAAAAATGTACATCTTCCTATTAGCTGCCTGAGCCTCTTTGGAAGTTTGTAGTAAAAGAAAAAATTGGCATCTGGTGGCCTGTGTCAGCCAGCAACACCTTTTGGACTCTCAGGTCCTGAAGGATTTCGTAATATGTTCATTTCAAAATAGTATCAGGGCTAAAAATATAAGACACTTAAGAATGCAGCAATGTGTGGTCTCACTGGAGAAGAAGAAAGCCAAAACAATTGAGGAATCATTTGACAGTATCTCCTAGTGGACAAAGAAGCTCTAAGTTGCAGATAAAACAGAATCTGAAAATGTTAAGTTGGGCCATGATTCGTGCCCCTAAGAAAGAGCTTTTCATCTTTATGCAGAGATCAAAAAAACCCTCAACCAACCAACAAGCAACCTTCCATCCTCCTCCCAACATGGATATCTTTGGGAATAATGTACAGAAGAGCTGTCAGGTAGGATGCATTCTTTATGGCTCTAAGAAAAAATGCAATGTTTTTTTAATGTATTAAGGATTAGACAAATATATAATAAAAGGAGGTTGCTTTATTACCAACAAGAGGAAAAAGCTTATACTGGGCATTTTATTAACTTTTTTTTTTTTTTATTCCTGAGATGTCCTCAGGTTTCCAGCAGATTTGTTTAGAAAACTTGGAAGATAAATACTCCTATGCATGCAATTGTTCAGCATGCATTTCAGGAGATGCTGTTCCCCCAGGTGGCCACTGGTCATACTAAAGCTTACCAAGAAAGAACTAAAGTGTGCATATCTGGATATGATGAAAGAATGGTAGAAAAAAACATGTCTAAAGACTCTGAACTGCTGCAGAAGAGGTGGACCTATTAAAGCATTCTAAGTTGAAATGAAGATAACATACCTGGAAAATCTTTTCTAGCAAAGTGAGAAGGCATACTAAAGTGATAATATCAGCTCTGTAGTTATAGATGTCTGAAAGGACCTTATTGGCATGGCCCTGTTTTCATAAGGCAGCCCTCAAGGTGTGTGGCTTGTGCATCACTGGCACTAAGGAAAATTAAATAGAAAAAAGTCTTTGGCCTTAGTCTCTGAGAATAAAAATAGTTTGATTTCATTATTTACAGAAGGTCAGTGTTAGCTGAAACTTACTCTAAACCACTTACTGCTATTGCTAAAAGGTGCTTGGCAAACAGCCTGTACTGAGTAAAATCATCATTTTCAGCTGCATATGTACACTTTCTGAAAGAGAGGATCTGAGGAAAAAAATATATGTGGATGGAGATATGGATTCTCAGACAAAAGTGGCTCAGTAGGACTCCAGAGCTAGGTTATATACCTGGCAGATGATAAAAAGTAATCAAACAGTCCTGCCCTGCAAAGGCAAACTGAAGGGTAATTCCTTATACCACCATCACTTTATCTTCTAGGTGGTAAAACAGACTATTAAAAGGTATTTTCACTTAGGAAAAACACATCACTCTCCACCTTGCATTCATTCTGGGCAGCTGTTCTCTCTTCATTGTTGGAACTATGTAGTTATAGATAAATCTATGCTGTGTCCATTGAATGCATCTTCATCGGACATTAACTGTATGACATAATAGTTTACAATGGAGTTCAGTTTAGGAGATATGAGATGAGCCGCTTGCTATCTAGCCTATTAAAAAACTGTTCAAGTCATCTTTTGATCTTTTTCTTGGCACCATCAAATACTAAAACAGCAGAAAGTGGGTGTGTGTTGTTACTTGCTGGCAATTTTAGCGATCTAAAATTACAAGGTAGAACACCTGCCCCAGATACACTGCCCTAAAAGACTGGTATCAGAGCACATAGAGGTCTGCAGTTGAAAGTGCAGATAAAGCAGATGTAACTTTGTATAATCTGTTGCCTCTAATGGCCTGTTTATGCCGATATGGAAGGTGCCACCACGTCACGAAAATGCTGTTGAACAAATCTGTCATTGTTACGGAGTTTATCAATCCAAAAATGCATGTACTACTGAACTCTGCTTTCCTACAGAACTTCTTTGGAAGAACTGGACCAACCAGGTACAGACAGGCTTTTTTTTTTCTTAAATAATGGGGGTCTGCATGATGATGAATCCTGGGTACTCCAGAAGCCAATTTTGGGATGGCCCTTATGGTTCCTAATCCTGAATGATAGTCTGGTATCCTTTTAGAAGAGTACGAAGGAGGGGAAGAGTTGATCATGCTTGGGGCAAAAATAGACTCAGAGTAAGCCATACGCTTATAAATGTAAGAGTCCCTTATGGAGACCTGTTCTCTGTTGTTCACTCCCTCAGATTCATATTTTAACTCCTGGGATCCTAAAAAAACCAGAATGTGAATCATCAGAGAACCAGGAAGGTGCCTATCAGGTCCTCAGCAAACCTTCTCTAAAGGTAGTTTCATTACAGCCCCTAAACCACTACATGCATTTACCTCTGGCAGTATTAATTTTCAGGATTTCTTCCTGCTCTTTCCAAAATGTCAGGCTCAAGCTGATAAACTGTGAGGTGAGCTCTGGCAGATATCTCTGTAGAGGAGCTGGATAACATCTGGCAGGCAATAGTTACTCTATTTTAGTATTGCCAGGCTGTGGGGAGTGTCCCTGAGGGAGCCTTGCAAAATGGTGTACTGTCAAGCAATGTGAGCCTGCCTGTGACTGTCACATCTTGGTGACAGTGGATAGCTGGACTGACCTTCCCAGTAGAGTGTGCAGAAAACATCTGCAGCTCACACACCTCTCTCTAAGGTATCCCTCACAGATAAACAATTTTGCACTGCATGCCCAAACCTCCCTAAAAAAATAGGCCGATAGACCTGCATAGTCAAGCTGGAAGGAAGGGGATGACAGTAAATACGTAGTGATGTAATGGGTGTAGACTGCCTTCAGCCTTATGCATCCCAAAGACACAGGTGGACTGCCCTGGGACAATCCAAATCATCTTACCATGTGTTTTTTCCATGTGCTTACAGCCAGGAATACACAGCCCTATGGAAGCATTAGGCATGTGAAGTGTGTACAGTGGGAACAACTAGGCCAAATTCTTCAGGATAATGTCTCAGGTACAGGGGCACATGGCTATGAAGAACAGTAACAACCACAAGGCTGCAGAAAGAGATGGCATGTGTGTACAGCTGTAGCAATCAAAGTTCCATCAGTTGTTTCTCATCAGACTTGTGCTCCAGGTCGTTCACCAGCTTTGTTACATCTTCCTGGACCCACTCCAGCACCTCAATGTCTCTCTTGTAGTGAGGGGCCCAGAACTGAATACCAGCAGTTGAGGTGCAGCCTCTCCAATACTAAGTACAGGGGGATGATCACTGCCCTGATCCTACTGGCCACACTATTGCTGATAGTGATGCCATTGGCCTTCTTGGCTGCCACGGCACAAGCCAGCTCATGTTCAGCTGCTGTTGAATGACACTCCCAGGTCCTGTTCCACCAGGCAGATTTCCAGCCACTCTTCCTCAAAATTGCAGTGTTGAATCAAGTTGTTATGGCCCAAGCTCAGGACCCAGAACTTTGCTTTGTTGAACCTCATACTGCTGGCCTAGGCCCATCAAACCAGCCTTCCAGATCCTTCTGAGAACCTTCCTTCCCTCCAGCAGATCAATGCTCATGCCCAGCTTGGTGTCGCCTGCAAATTTACTGGAGGTGCACTCGATCCGTTTGTCCTGATCACTGATAAAAACAATAAACAGAACTGGCCCTGGTACAAATCCCTGAGGAGCACCGCTTATGACCAGCCACCAGCTGGGTTTAACTCTACTCATCACATCATAATCTTGTACTAGGGTATTTTTACTTTGGAAATGCTTAATAACTTGCCTCATCTGTGAAAATTTTGTGTTAACACTCCTACACAGTTAAGAGCTAACAGGAGACCCAGGCAGTCTCTTATCATGGACAATGTATGCAAAGAATATATATGAAAAAATAAATGATGATGGAAAGAAAACCAGATTCTTTATTTGTTATACTTCGGTCATCTTGCTTTCTAAAGACAAGTTATATTTATTCTGCTCTGACCTAATGCAATTTCTTTGCTAATCAACACTGAGAAAAGACCATAAGACAACCACAAACACAGGGTTCATGTGGTAGCACAGATGCCACTCCCAGCAGGCTTTCAGTGAGTGAAAATTGTGCTCATCTTTTATACTCAAGAGCAATCTTCTCTAGCTTTGTCATTCACATATTTGCTCTTGCAGTGTCTTACATAGCAAAATAGTGACTAAAATGTTTAAGAAATGTAATCACAAATTCTCTGCATCAGCAAAGTTCCTCCTTTTTGCAGGAACTTATGCATTTTCTATTCAATAGTGAAACTGCAATAACTTTTTAAATAAGCAATTTATTGCTGAGAAAAAATTCAATCTTATTTCTTTGCAGTATTTTATGTGTTCTTAATCAAAGTTCAGATCTTAAATCTGGTGAAAAAACTAGTACTAAAGTCCATGCTCAGTAATGAAGGTAAAATGACTCATAAAAACTGCTTTTTTGAATTCTCACAGGTTGTTGGATTTTTTTTTGTTTTTTTTTTGTTTTTTTTTTTGTTTTTTTTAAGTACAGTATAGATTAGTTCATTTCTCAAGTCAAGGTTTTTCCTTTTATGGCTTGATTATAACCTACCAAGACTCCTGGGACAGAATTCTAACATAAGTAGGTTTGTCCCTAATATAGTCAAACCTCATCATTTTTGCTTAAGCGATGTTGAAGTATGAATGTTAACTACTAGAATAGTAGGCTTTGGATTTTTGTAATTGCTGTGGAAACACAGTGGAATAAGGAAGATGAGATTCTTTTATGGTTCTGACTGCACTGTTCATCAGGGACATGGTGCAAATCATCTGATTTAATACAGACTGATTCTGAAGTAAGTAAAAACAGAAGAACAAGTCTCCCAAAGAGGCTTTTAATCATGTAGCTTAAGAGAACGTAGTTTACTTGCCATAATACTGCTTTTCCACTAGCAGTCTTGCCTCCTCTCTGTCTCTTACTGCAAAATAAAGCAGCATTTGAGGAAGAAAGAGAAAGGGATGTGATCACAGCAAGAAGAATAACTTTAAGCATTGTATCATTGAGGAAGGAGCTATCTCAGGATCAACCCAGAGAACTAGGTAAACCAATGCACAATAGGCCATTCTCCAGATAGAGCTTCTGTTCCGCTGCCTATTTTTATATTCACATTGCTTGTTACATATTTGGAGATGCTTACAACATATAATTGCAATTAGTGCTGTGTACTGTTACGTGAATTAGGGGATTTGATTTAATGTGGAAACAGCCAATGAACTCAATTATATGCTATTGCCTGCTATGTAGCACTTTCATAGCCCACCAACTAGATGTCTTCAGGTCACGAGCAACTGGCCCTGACTTCCCTCTGATTGTCCTCCCCAAAAAGAATGATGAAACCAGATGAGCTCAGCAATGACCAGATGAATTCCACGGTGTCATCAGCAGGCAACAATCCAACACTGCACACCGTCTCTCCTGCTCTGAAAGGCTGTTACAAGAGATGGAGCCTGACATCATGGACCGGATGAATTAGGCAGCTTTACAGGGTTTGGTCTATGGATTGAGGAATGACATCTCTCTCTTTGTTTGTGTGTGGGTATATATATGTGTATATGAGAAAAAAGCGATGGTATATTGAAAAATGTGGGATCTGAGCATGAGGGAGGGACTGTGAAGTATGAATAGGAAGAGCTTCTCAATAGCGTTAAGATAGAAAAGGCCAGAACTCTGATACGTCCTCTCTGTTTTGACATGCTTTTGCCCTTCTGGGTCAATGATCTTTTTGACTTGCACTTTTTCATAGTTGATAATCTGTTCATGTTGCAGTCAGTCTTTTGTCAGATTTCCCCGCACCCCCCCCCTTTTTTCAACAGCTTGACCTTCTTGTATGGATTTCAGTTCTAGACACTTTTACAACAGCCAAGTTCAAACAGTGCTTCTCTACATCCCCATCACTCTCCTGAGATACATGTTCTAGTGTGTGATGAGTCTGCAGCTTCAGTTCCCTTCCTGGTATGTTGCATAGGGTGCCCAGTCTGAAGAGCTTGATGGCTTAGGGACTTGCCTGTTTCTAGGAAAGGAAGTATAAAGCTTGATCAAGAAGTGTAATTTCTGAGCTATTTATATTTGAGTTTATATTAGAATTATAATTGAGTTTATATTATGATTACACAGTCCAAGGGTAGGTTAAGATACAGAGCACTTGCTTTCTTGGCTGCGTCTCAGTCCAAATCTTCATTCACTGTTAATTACTGATTAGAAGACACTGCCCTAATTTTGTTGATACCATGATATAAAGACTTCCCCTTTTCCCTTGTACCCTAACCTAAATAGTATAAATCCTTTGCTAACATAGCTCATGTAAGTAGGCAAAACAGTTTGAATCATTATTTCTGACTAGCAGAAAATTCAGGAAAAAAGAAACTACAGAGTATGACATGACATAACTTTTTACATTATGTCATATTGATGGTATAATGAAAATAAAATTATATGGGTAATATAACATTAAAAGTTGAGAATTCAAAACCCCCCAAATAACCCTAAACATATAGGAAGGAGGATTCTGTGAGAAAAGGTTGAAGAGATCGTGAAGAGGTCATTCGTCAATAAATGAACAAGCAAAGAGAGTTATGTGCAAAAAGGGCAAAGGGAGCCTCCAGAAAGTCAGGAGGAGATTGTCATATGGCATTTGTTGTGCAAGAGTTTTTAATTTGGGATGTCTGATAATTTGAAATTGGTAAAAGTGAGACTAAGAGGCAATATCTGAAATGCTACTCTACTACTCTGTCTTCGGTACAACTTCACACTTTTTAATCTTAAAATTCCCAAGGCTAAGCTATGGTCCATTATGCCTTTGTACCTTCAGGAAAAGCACTTGAATTCTATGAAATTACACTGGCTACTAATCAGAGAAAAAGCCTTCTGGCTTGAGATCAACATGATAAAGGAGAAATAAGATAACTTACAGTTCAGTGTACATGAAAGCACTGAAAGTGAAATCCTAAACCCTAGTTTTAAATTACCAAAGAGGACCTATGGATACGGTTCTGGTAGTCATTAAATGAGAAAGAGGAATTTACTAGAGAATATAATTCTATTTTCGGTATACACAAATCTTTGACCTTGTTGCATTATTCACTCTTTAAAATTGAGGAACTCAAAAGTCTTACATTATACATAGGCTATTCTTTTAATTTTTTATCAGTACTTTTCTTGCAATGTTATTTTAAAGTCAACACAGCTAACAAAACCATTTGTTACTAATGATCCTAGTTACTGAATATTTGTGCCATACCTGAAAACTGTTTTGAACTGTTGTTGTTTACCGTGTTTTCCTTCAGATTTGCTAAAGGTCTTTTTTCGTGGAGATAGGGGGGAGAAGTTAGTAAGAATGAATTTTCAACTATGGCAGAAAAGAGAAACAAATACAAGGTATGTTATAAAAACATTGTGCCTGATAAGCATGTGGTCATGACATCAGAATCGGTTGCTGTGATGTCACAGTGTAAGCAGTATCAAAAATATTTTTACAAAACACTGGGCAGGGTTCATCTCTTACTGGAATACAATCCAGAATAACTTTTTAGAAATTCATACAATTAAGATTCTGAATTAAGGCCAGGATTCCTGTCCTTCATGCATCTAGTGTTAGAGTGTTAGTGTTAGAGAATGAATATTATGTTTGTCAATACCTTTGATTAAGGTTGGAAAGAAAAATGCGTATTTTTATAAACATATGAAAAAATATTGGTCATTAATGGTATAGCAAAAGATACTGTCATTGCCCACAGTTCTGTTACTTGTAATGTGAATGTTATTAAAAAACAACAACAACAACAAAAAAAGCAAAACCACAAAAAAGCCCCAAAATGACATATTGTATTTTCATTAATTTACTATCTGAGAAATGAATTCTGGAATGGATTCAGATTTCATCTACTTAATAAAGTAACTACCATAGAGATTAAAAAATTAAAAACATTTGGCATTTCACCCTTTCTTTAAAGGCTAACATCAACTTTGTGTTGCTAACTTTTCCATATAAGCCAAAGCTATTCTTTTGAGATATAAATTTCTTTGCAGCTTTACTCAGCTATGAAATTTCTTTGACATTCTTAAGGCTCTCCTGTCTTTCAGAGCAGTCG
Source organism: Pezoporus wallicus (assembly GCF_028554395.1). Taxonomy (NCBI): domain Eukaryota; kingdom Metazoa; phylum Chordata; class Aves; order Psittaciformes; family Psittacidae; genus Pezoporus; species Pezoporus wallicus. The sequence goes on from NW_026640488.1 coordinate 4,157,855, forward strand.
CATGAAAGTGGATAGAAATTATGACCACTGGAAGAAAGCTGCAAATGGCAGTGAAATAGTGGGCAAAACTTGTATTAGACTACAAAAAATAACTTGATGCAAGTTATTCTCTACTGCTGGTGAGTTTAGTAAAGGTAGAGGGCTATGAGCAGTACAACAAATTTGGGCTATTAAGAACTTACTCCCACCACTATGTCATGTCATTGTCCCAGTGAGTTTAAACCGGGGCTCTCCCCTTCCCCGCTCCCCAGTCGAGAGAGTAATTTGAGACAAGAACAGTCCAGCAACAAATCACCACCGCTACGGTAACTCCCAGTTACCCCCCACCCCGGGCATGACGTGCTGTGGTATGGAATACCTCCCCGGCTAGCCCAGGTCAGGCGCCCCGTCTCTGCTTCCTCACAGCTTCCCCTCCTCCCTGGCAGAGCATGAGCCTCACAGAGTCCTTGGTCAGGGTAAACATCACTTAGCAACAACCGACAACATTGGCTTCACCAACGCTGTTCTCAAACTAGAAGTCAAAACACAGCACTGCACCAGTTAACACAAAGGAAAAAACATGACTGCTACTGCTGAACCCAGGACATTATCCACCCCTTATTCCATACCATTCACGTCGTGCTCAGATCCCACATTTTCAATACACCATCGCTCTCCCACATATATACATCCATATACATACAGACCAAGAGGAAAAAATCATTTTCTTAGTGCATGGACCAATCCCTATAATGCTGCCGAGTCCATTCGGTCCATGATGTTCCAAGTTCATTCTCTGTTGGGATGATGGCTGGAGGGAAGTCAGGGCCAGTCGCTGGTGACCTGGAGACATCTAGTTGATGGGCTATAAAAGCATTACACAGCAGGCAACAGCATACAATTGAGTTCACTGGCTGTTTTCCCCTAAAATCAAATCCCCTTGAGGTATACATCGGACTTCCCCATCTTCCCGCATTACCCACCAAGTATATCCAGGTCCCTGAGCAAAAGCAATCCCACGAGTGGGTTTGCCTTTACCTGAAGCAGGAATAACCCAGACTGTCTTCCCCAGCAAATTCTTCATATGCACCACAGGAACTTTGTCCCCCTCTACAATATGTAAAAGTTCTGACTGGGCTGGGCCAGCCCTGTTGGCAGATCCTCTGGTGTTGACCAACCAGGTGGCCTTTGGTAAATGTGTATCCCAATGCTTGAAAGTTCCCCCACCCATCGCTCTCAGTGTAGTTTTTAACAGCCCATTGTACCGTTCGATTTTCCCAGAGGCTGGTGCATGGTAGGGGATGTGATATACCCACTCAATGCCATGCTCTTTGGCCCAAATATCTATAAGGTTATTCCGGAAATGAGTCCCATTGTCTGATTCAATTCTCTCTGGGGTGCCGTGTCGCCACAAAATCTGTTTCTCAAGGCCCAGGATGGTGTTCCGGGCAGTGGCATGGGGCACAGCGTATGTTTCCAGCCACCCGGTGGTTGCTTCCACCATGGTAAGCACATGGCGTTTGCCTTGGCGGGTTGGTGGCAGTGTGATATAGTCAATCTGCCAGGCCTCCCCATATTTATACTTCAACCATCGTCCTCCATACCAAAGAGGCTTTAACCGCTTGGCTTGTTTAATTGCAGCACATGTTTCACACTCATGAATAACCTGGGCAATAGTGTCCATTGTTAAGTCCACCCCTCGGTCACGGGCCCATCTATATGTTGCATCTCTGCCCTGATGGCCTGAAGTGTCATGGGCCCACCGGGCCAGAAATAATTCACCTTTATGTTGCCAATCTAAGTCCATCTGAGCCACTTCAATCTTAGCCGCTTTATCCACTTGTTGGTTGTTCTGGTGTTCCTCAGTGGCCCGACTCTTGGGTACATGGGCATCTACATGACGTACCTTCACCACCAGGTTCTGCACCCGGGCAGCAATATCTTTCCACAGTGCAGCAGCCCAGATGGGTTTACCTCTGCGTTGCCAGTTCTGCTTCCATTGCTTCAACCACCCCCACAGGGCATTTGCCACCATCCATGAGTCAGTATAGAGATAAAGTACTGGCCACTTTTCTCGTTCAGCAATGTCCAGGGCCAGCTGAATGGCTTTCACCTCGGCAAATTGACTCGATTCACCCTCTCCTTCAGCAGTTTCTGCAACTTGTTGTCCATGACTCCATACAGCTGCCTTCCATCTCCGATGCTTTCCCACAATACGGCAAGAGCCATCAGTAAACAAGGCATACTGCTTTTCACTTTCTGACAGTTTATTATATGGTGGGGCCTCTTCAGCACGCACCACCTCCTCCTCTGGTGACATTCCGAAATCTTTGCCCTCTGGCCAGTCCATGATGACTTCTAGAATGCCTGGACGACTGGGATTTCCTATTCGAGTTCGTTGTGTAATTAGTGCAGCCCATTTACTCCATGTAGCATCAGTTGCATGATGTGTAGAGGAGACCCTGCCTTTGAACATCCAGCCCAGCACGGGCAGCCGGGGTGCCAGGTGGAGCTGTGCTTCAGTGCCAATCACTTCCGAAGCAGCTCGAACCCCTTCATACGCTGCCAGTATCTCTTTCTCAGTTGGGGTATAGCTGGCCTCAGATCCTTTGTATCCCCGACTCCAAAAGCCGAGGGGTCGACCTCGAGTCTCCCCTGGAGCTTTCTGCCAGAGGCTCCAGGTAGGACCGTTCTCCCCAGCTGCAGTGTACAGCACATTTTTTACATCTGGCCCGGTCCGGACTGGTCCAAGGGCTACTGCATGAACTATCTCGCGTTTAATTTGCTCAAAGGCTTGTTGCTGCTCAGGGCCCCATTTAAAATCATTCTTCTTCCGGGTCACATGATAGAGAGGGCTTACAATCGAACTGTAATTTGGGATGTGCATTCTCCAGAACCCCACTGCACCCAAGAAAGCTTGCGTTTCTTTCTTATTAGTTGGTGGAGACATTGCTGTTATCTTGTTGATCACATCTGTGGGGATCTGTCTACGTCCATCTTGCCATTTTATTCCCAAAAACTGAATCTCCTGTGCAGGTCCCTTGACCTTACTCCGTTTTATGGCAAAACCGGCTTTCAGCAGGATTTGGATTATTTTCCTCCCTTTCTCAAAGACTTCTTCCGCTGTATCGCCCCACACAATAATGTCATCAATGTATTGCAGGTGTTCTGGAGCTTGCCCCTGTTCCAGTGCAGTCTGGATCAGTCCATGGCAAATGGTAGGGCTGTGTTTCCACCCCTGGGGCAGTCGGTTCCAAGTGAACTGGACACCCCTCCAAGTAAAAGCAAACTGTGGCCTGCACTCTGCTGCCAAAGGAATGGAGAAAAATGCATTGGCAATATCAATCGTGGCATACCACTTGGCTGCCTTTGACTCTAGTTCATACTGAAGTTCTAGCATGTCCGGTACGGCAGCACTCAATGGTGGTGTGACTTCATTCAGGCCACGATAGTCTACTGTTAGTCTCCATTCTCCATTAGACTTTCGCACTGGCCATATGGGGCTATTGAAGGGTGAGCGGGTCCTGCTGATCACCCCCTGACTCTCCAGTCTACGGATCAGCTGATGGATGGGAATCAGGGAGTCTCGGTTGGTGCGATATTGCCGCCGGTGCACTGTTGTGGTCGCAATTGGCACTTGTTGTTCTTCAACTTTCAGCAACCCCACAGCAGAGGGATCTTCTGAGAGACCAGGCAAGGTGGACAGCTGCTCAATTTCCTCAGTCTCCAAAGCAGCAATACCAAAAGCCCACCGGTACCCTTTTGGGTCTTTGAAGTACCCTCTCTTGAGGTAGTCTATGCCGAGGATGCATGGAGCCTCTGGACCAGTCACAATAGGGTGCTTTTGCCACTCCCTCCCAGTCAGGCTGATTTCAGCCTCCAGCACAGTCAACTCTTGGGATCCTCCTGTTACTCCAGAAATATAGATGGGTTCCACCCCTTGACAGCTTGATGGCATCAGGGTACACTGTGCACCGGTATCTACTAGAGCCTTATACTTCTGTGGGACTGATGTGCCAGGCCATCTGATCCACACAGTCCAGTAAATCCGATTGTCCCCTACCTCCACCTGGCTGGAGGCAGGGCCCCTCTAATGGTCATCACAGCATTGGACACTTAAGTCGTGTTGAAAGGGATTATTCTTCGTTATCACAGGAGCTGGAGTAAAATCAGCTCTTCCACTCCATCTGGGAAACTGCTCACCAGAGACTGAAGCCGTAGCTCTCATGGGACGATCAGTCTTGGCCCTTGCTCCCCTCTTCAGTTCACTCACCCGTTCCTCCAAAGCTGAAGTAGGTTTTCCATCCCACTTTGTCATGTCTTCTCCGTGATCTGGCAGGTAAAACCATAGGGTACCCCGTGGCGTATACCTTCTGTATCTTCTCTCTTGAATAATAGGACGTCTTTTGTTAATAGCTGAGACGTGTGTTGGTACACGTGAGGAGCTGGATAAATCAGATACATCGTCCCTCAATTTGTCGAGGTCCTGGGACAGTTTTTTCACAGCTGAGATGATGGAAGGAGTGAGATTGTCTTCGAACTCTCGGAGTTTATGAACCATTTCATCCACTGTTAGTGGTACTATGTCATTCCAGGTCACTGTTGCCAATGAATGGGCATATGATGACGGTGCATTCCGTGTAAGTTTTCGCCACATGGGTCGTGTACATTCAACTTCATCTGGATCTATAGGTGTATCCCCGTTATTCGGCTTGATGTGATAGATCATCTCTACGATGGCCGATTCCCTCAGAGACTGGATGCCTTTGTCTATAGTAGTCCACTTGGCCGAACGACTCGTAACATCGTCCTTGTACGGAAACCTTTCTTTCACAGCTGCCAAGAGCCTCCTCCAAAGGCTGAGGGACTTTTTCTCTCTTGCAATTGCTTTGTCAATTCCCCCTTCTCTAGCAAGTGATCCCAGCTGCTTGGCTTCTGTACCTTCTAGTTCGTGACCATCGGCCCCATTGTCCCAGCATCGGAGTAACCAGGTGATGATGTGCTCCCCTGGTTGACGGGTAAAATCTTTTCGCATATTCCGCAGCTCGGTTGAGGTTCGAGGTCGAGAAGTTACCTCTTCTTCTTCTTCTTCGTCATGTGATGATGACTCCTGATCAGATTCTGGACCGGGTGGTGAATTCATTGGTTCTTCATCTCGCTTCACCCTTTTTGCCTCCTTTTTGCTTGTTCTCTTGCGTACAGGGGCAACTGATATTGGTACGAATTGGTCCTCTGGTTTGGCTGCAGTGATTATCACTGTGGTTTGAGTAGCGACTGTACTTGTTGCTGGGGGTGGTGTAGCTACCGTGCTTGGAGCTGGGGTAACCGCGCTGTCTGTTGCAGTTGAAGTTTGAGCAGCTGCTGTACTTGCCACTGGGGTAGCTGCGCAGTTCATTGCAGCCAAAGTTTGAGTAGCGACTGTCGCTTTGCCCTCAAATCCGCCGATATTCTTTTCCTTTTGAAGGTGCTGGATAGTGTTGAACAAGGCCCTGTAAGCATAGGCCAAGCCCCAGCACGTTGCCGTGATTTGTCCATCTCTGGTATGGCCAGAATGACCACACACCTCATTTAAGTGTTTTACTAATTCTTCTGGATTTTGCAGTTGTTCGGTAGTGAAATTCCAAAATACTGGAGGGGCCCACTGACCTAGATACTTGCCCATACTATCCCACACACCCTGCCACTCATGGCTGTCCAGCCTCTGGGAAAATCTCTCGGTCCTCCTACATCGTCTTTTGACCCCAGACAAGACCCAAACCTGAATCTGCTTAACTCTTGAAATCAGTAGTGGGCAAAACACACTCTGTATGCGTGTTAGCATGGTGATTCCCATCACCATCAGTAAACAAGTCTCAACAGCATTAAAAGGCCATTCAAAAAATTCAAAACTCTCAAATGTAAATGGTCTGGGGGGACGACTAGGAGGGTAAAAGGATGTCTCCTTCACAGGTTGAGCACCTGAGAAGGAGAAAAAAGATGTGTAATTGCTAAGCACCTCCATCATATACCTCCCAAAGTATAAAGGTGGTGACCACACTGGGAACATAAACCAGATCAGTTTCATGATCAATGATTCTATTGTATTACAAGTCATTACCATAAAGTACAATGGGATAAAAACCTTAGCCCAAGCCCCACACTTGAAAAACACTAATACAGCCAATACCGGATGGACGTAAGATATGGTATACTGAAACTGTGAGATCAAGAGGAAAAACCTTGAGAGCCAATAAATCAGCATTGTGACGAGTGACTATCAATCCAGTCAGATCTGTTCTTATCTCAACCCCTCGTGCCCCACGTTGGGCACCAAAAAGAACTGTCGTGGTTTAAACCCAGTCAGGTAACTTGTTCACTCACTCCCAGTGAGTGGTGCCGAGCTGACAACAATCAAGGTCCGTGTCCGTCTCCCCCCCCCCTGCACCGGGGCTCTCCCCTTCCCCGCTCCCGGAGGAACGGGGAGGAGGATCGAGAGAGTGCAACTCCTACGGGTTGAGACAAGAACAGTCCAGCAACAAATCACCACCGCTACTATCAGCTAAAACAATGATAAGGGAAAATAACAAGGGAAGAGAATACGATACCACCGGCCAAGAAAACGAGTTCCACCCGGAAGCTCCTGTCCTTCCGGGTAACTCCCAGTTACCCCCCACCCCGGGCATGACGTGCTGTGGTATGGAATACCTCCCCGGCTAGCCCGGGTCAGGCGCCCCGTCTCTGCTTCCTCACAGCTTCCCCTCTTCCCTGGCAGAGCATGAGCCTCACAGAGTCCTTGGTCAGGGTAAACATCACTTAGCAACAACCGACAACATTGGCTTCACCAACGCTGTTCTCAAACTAGAAGTCAAAACACAGCACTGCACCAGTTAACACAAAGGAAAAAACATGACTGCTACTGCTGAACCCAGGACAGTCATTAAAGTAATTACATTTAAATTAGTTTTCAAATGTATTGAATTCTTGTAAATTATCCTAACAAACAAAAGATGGCTCTTTCCTAGTTAGGTTATCACATATCCAATGCTTATGTTGCACTAAGTAATTTTAGTGATGTTCCTCAGAAATGCCAAACTGAATCCTCAATTGCCCAGTTCAAAGGAGACAATCTTTCTTCAAATAGATAATATTCTCATTATATAAAATTCCTCTTATTCATGGCACTATATGAAATATTAAGTGCATACTTCAAAAAGTAAACTAATGAGGGCTAAATATGTAATTTGTCTCACATTAAGTGGCAAATTTGACTTATTTTGCTTCCTTACATCCTTTAAACTGAGAAAGTAAAGTATCTGGTTGATTTCTTTATGGGCTTAATCTTTCTTTATGGGCTTAATCTTACTGAAATAGCTATAATGCTGTTAATTTCAGTGATTGCGTGATTTTATTGAAGGCTATGTGAACACTACTTCAAATTTTCAAGGTTAGAAATCTGGAAAACTTAAGAAAAAGTGGCATAGATTTCCTTAATATTTAATATTTTTATGGAGAATAGTACAGAGCGAACATGATATTTAATGGAGCCTCTATACAGCTGTGCAAAACAACTACTACTAATGAGCCACCAAAATTGCTTTAGGTATTTTTATAGTGATTAAAACCAGATGGTCGATAACATTTTCCACAGTATAACAGATTTAGTAGATACTTTTTGTGTAATCAAACACTGATTTACTTAGTTATAAAATGATTTTGTGATTGGATAAGGATGACAGACAAAAACAGGTTAGAGGAAAATACTTATCTCAGTAACATAATGTTATCCAGTTGAAGACAATAGCTAGTCTGGATTTGCATCAGGATAGAAGATAGCATTTAACCCACAATTCCTAGCTCTTGATTTTTTCAAAGTTATAAAGAGAATAAATGTCTTTTTACAGAAGCTTGACAAATATTCTCCACCATAATTTACACGCATAATCAGCTTTTTCTGCATAGAGTTACACCTGCTTTCTCCCCACTATTTACCAGGAGCCAAACCTATAATGCTGAAGATAAAACTTTGCAGATTTGCATACCTATAGCTGTGCTGCTGAATTAGAGCTATACACCTGACATGCACCTCCTATTGAAGCTGGTGCAAGTCAGCCCTGACTGAACAGTTTTGGAGCTTTTAGCATCATTGGTGCTCTCAAGTACTGCAATGAGACAGGTTGTATGTGTTCCAGCTACCAAGAACGAGAAACATGACTGCTACTGCTGAACCCAGGACAATGAGGAAGTGAGGAACTGAGGGCTATGCCTGCAGCAATGGTCAGTTCTGAAGAAGTTAATTTTTAGTGTCTTGCCTTTGTGATAGATTCTACATTCTCAAATTGGTGTAAAGTTGTTCAGTGAAGGGGTATAAGTTCCTGTATAAGTAAGGAGTTCAAATTCTATCCCTAACATATGCCTGAATAAAGCATGTATATTTAAAGCCTCTTTTTTTATATGATTTATAAATACCTCCTCTTGCACACTTAGTTACACAATCTTTTTTTAAATTTTTTTTATTTTTTTTTTATTTCTGGAGACCTATTCCTAGATTTTTTCTATTGCACAAAATTCTGATTATATTGTAAAAATGCTGCTGTCCCTAGCAGCTCAGTGGTTAATGCACTCATACAAAATTTGAGAGACAGCACCATAGAGCATGGAAGGGCTCCTATTTATACTTCAGACAAATTACTCCCACAACTACCATCTATTTCTTATTCTTTATCTGTGGAAAAAATGATCTGTTAAGGTAAAGCAAGGATTGTTAGGAGTTCCTACATACGGTATCCCACTTTTAACTCAAGGCTCAACAGATAAAGGAGAAAAAGATACTACATGCAAGAGCAGGTATACATCTTCAAATACTAGATAGGCACATGGATATTGGGAGGGACCTTGTATTCCATGTGAAATGCTATGACTTCTATAGGAGAGGTCAAAAGGCCTTGTAAACAACATACACACCAGAATTCATCATGTCTTGATCTTGGCAGAATTAAGTGAAAATTTAGTCAGATTTTCATCAAATATAGCTCTGTACAAAACACTTCTCTGGAAATAACAGACCTGAAATACAAGGCAATTGATGCAGAAATTGGGGAATTAGAGGGTCGTGATTTTCATTGTACATTTCTTAAACAGTATATTGAGCTAGATATATGTGTCTGTCTTTTTATAGTCCCACTCCTAAATATCTTCACTTTCTAGGATATTGCCTACCAGAGGCCATCCAAGAAGCCAGTTTGTGGAGAGGAATTGGTAGCTGTACCTTGTTTAGCTGTTAGTAAGCAAATCTGAAACCTATACTTTCAAAGTAGGTGGTGCATATGTAAGGAAACAAACTCATACTGTGGCTCTGTAACATGGGAGTGATTTTTCTTCATTTCTTCCTCCAGGAATGTCCTGGGCAAAAAGTGAAAAGGAGAAGTGAAATTTCTTGGTCTCCAATATAAATTCATATCAGTATCTGCAAATAAAAATGAAGCATAATGATAATGTAAGGATTGCTTTTGGGTTTCGTTTTGTTTCTGTCCTCAGACTCTTGCTTCTTTTAATATTTAAAACTGTTTTGGGCTGAAAGTGGTGTCTCAGTTGAGTCCAACACAAAGTATCTACCCTTGGACGCTCTGGATAACTTTACAGTCTTAGTAAAACTGAAGTAGAATCATAGAATCATAGAATAATTAGGGTTGGAAAGGACCTTAAGATCATCTAGTTCCAACCCCCTGCCATGGGCAGGGGCACCTTACGCTAAATCATATCACCCAAAGCCTCGTGCAACCTGGTCTTGAACACTGCCAGGGATGGAGCATTCACAACCTCCCTGGGCAACCTATTCCAGTATCTCACCACCCTAAAAGGAAAGAATTTCCTTCTTATATCCAATCTAAAGGATGGAGTGGTGCTAATGGCAATCTTGGTGAGTAATTACATCCAAGGGGTTAAAATCTATTTCAGTGATGCTTTCTGTTTAATGGAATTGATCCTGACCCTTCCCTTGCAGATATCCCTGCACAGAATGGTATATAATGTCAACGCTGCTGTTCTCTGCATACACTTTGCTTAATTCTCTAATAGAACATGCACCTCAGCTGATACACTTGATGCAGTACCTGTAAAGAAAAGCAGTTCTAATACAATAAGCTGTGGTAAGACAAACATAAATCAGTTCTCTGTGTGTGTGCATAAACATCTGCCTTCTTTTCTCCCAGTAAAATCTCTGAATCAGAACCCAAACCCACATAAATCTGCAGCCTTCTGTGGAAGACACACCTGATTTACAACTTGTCCTTATTGGATAACTCCTCCTTTTGTCTGTCACTTACATGTTTTCTCTGTGGAATGCGAAAGGCACCTAAAAACTACAGAAAGATGTAACTTCCAAGTTGTACTCAACAGTTGTGTTGTGTGCAAGTTCTTATTGATTTGTTCATTTTCTTGGGTCTGCAATAGGTGTATGGAAAAAATCTTGGACATAGCTGTTGATAAAATATACTTTTTCTTAAAGGGAAAACTCAGAGGGATATCTCACAGGGCCTACCTTATACAACACTGACATGTTTTCGCTTTCAATCAACAATTCTGATTCATTCCACTTTTAATTAAGTACAGCTAACCAACTGTTGCTAAATGTATTATATTTCAGGGGGAATGGTGAAAAAGTGAAGCAGTGTCTTATGAAACTAGCTGAGCAGGGTAAGGCTTATCTGTACATTGGATGCTAATAGAACTTACGAAATCAGAAATATGAGTAGTAACATTTTTTTCCTAGTTCACTGTAGTATCTTTTGTTTTCTTTTAAGATGATTGAGGTGAACAAAAAACCAAAAAAGTTGTTTCATTCATGGTGGGAAAGAGATTAGATATTTTTTGATCCTCCATCCTATTCTAAATCCAGTTCCTCAGTGCAAAGAATGTTTTCTGTGACATGTGCTGAGGTTTAAAGTGAAAGTTATAGAATATATATTCATATGTAAATTTTTTTTTATGCTGGAAATAGCATGGGAAGGGGAATAACAAATGGCAGAAATTAAAAATGATTTTATAGTTCCTTTTTATAAGAAATATTTCCCTAAACTGTAGAAACCAAGGCAGCTTGTTTTCTTATAGATTTGTCTCAAGACAGTTTAACTTTGAGGTCTAGGAAGGTTTAAGGTCATTCTGCAGCCTTCCCCTAAAGAAGGGTATTTAGTGTACCTTTCTCTCTATCTAGCTGCTTATTTTCATGAAGGTTGTATAAATACAATTATTTTTGAGACTGTTTCACATCTGTCAAATTCTTCTGAAATCATTCAGTTCGTATGGAAGTGATTGAAGACATATTCAGACACTGAAAATGGTACAGAGAAAGTTACTGAATCACTTTCAAGATGGAGTAGAACAATGGAAAATCCATAATAAAAGATCTGCACTGGACCTCAGAGGTAACAAAGCCTCCCCAGACTTGCAAGATGAATTTAGTGCATCAGATGTTCTCATTGGTTGGGCACATTAGATTGTGTTTTAAATGCACTTTATAATTTACTAATGGATTTCAGTGTTGACATTTTATTTCCTTCCTTGAGACCTGTTACCACTCCTATTATTGCACTTGCTTTTCTAGAATGAGTATTGATGTTACTATCATTACCTGGTATCTAGAGGTCATCCTTTACAGACTCAGAGTTGATGAAATCAATTTCTGATTTCTGCTTGATAACAGAAGCAAGAATATTAAGAGACAGAAAGAAACACAAACTATCTGACCTGCATCATGTTAGCTTTCTGAGGTGTCTTAGAAACACTATTTTGCAATCACTTTCAAAAGACCTTGCATATGTTATATGTGAGGTGTGAGCTGTCCCTGCCCATGGCAGGGGGGTTGGAACTAGATGATCTTAAGGTCCTTTCCAACCCTAACTATTCTATGATTCTATGATTCTATGTTGCAAGATTTGCAATAAACTCTTCTCTCCAAAAACTCACCCCTGACCCACTCAAAAAGTATTTTTATTGTTTTATTTTGTTGTGTGCAAAATAACTTTTCAGTGACAATGTTTGATAGCTTTATCCTGTAGTCTACAAAAAATGTTTTAAAACATAAATGGTAATGTGCTACTATCATGAATCTGTATTATAGTGTGCTTTCACTTTGCTAATCTGTGCATTGTTAAACGCTTTAGTATAAGCAAGACGTAAACAGTTTTAGAGCTGCACTGACTTTAAGTGAAAGGATGACAACAATTCTTGCAGTTATGAGTTACTCTTCTGCATGGGAGTTTTTCTAGCTAGTGAGCTGGAAAAAGATATTACAAATCATGAAATAAATAATAAGCTTTAGAACTACTCATCCATCATTATATTTTGGAATTATTATTTTCTAAGAAGCAGGAGTCTTTAATGCCTCAGAACTCTTCCCGAAGTTCCTTGAGATATCCAATTATTCAGTGTAATACTTTATTCAGACACAACTAAATTCAAATATAGAATCATAGAACAGTTAGGGTTGGAAAGGACCTTAAGATCATCAGGTTCCAACCCCCCTGCCATGGGCAGGGACACCTCACGCTAAACCATATCACCCAAGGCCTTGTCCAACCTGGTTTTGAACACCGCAAGGGATGGAGCATTCACAACCTCCGTGGGCAACGCATTCCAGTGCCTCACCACCCTTACAGTAAAGAACTTCCTCCTTATATCCAATCTAAACTTTCCCTGTTTAAGTTTTAGCCCGTTACCCCTTGTCCTGTCACTACAGTCTCTAATGAAGAGTCCCTCCCCACCATCCCCATAGGCCCCCTTCAGATACTGGAAGGCTGCTATGAGGTCTCCATGCAGCCTTCTCTTCTGTTGGCTGAACAACCCCAACTTTCTCAGCCTATCTTCATACAGGAGGTGCTCCAGTCCCCTGATCATCCTTGTGGCCCTCCTCTGGACTTGTTCCAACAGTTCCATGTCCTTTTTATGTTGAGGACACCAGAACTGCACACAATACTACAGGTGAGGTCTCAGAAGAGCAAAGGGGCAGGATCACCTCCTTCGACCTGCTGGTCACGCTCCTTTTGATGCAGCCCAGGATACGGTTTGCTTCCTGGGCTGCAAGTGCACACTGCCTGCTCATGTTCATTTTCTCATCAACCAACACCCCCAAGTCCTTCTCTGCAGGGCTGCTCTGAATCTCTTCTCTAACTTCTCTAAATATGGAAGTTTGTTTTGAGTCTGTGGAATACAGTAATCATCTTGTTCCTTAATTTTCTGATTTCTACTTCATTTACTTTGTAGCCTCTACAGTCATGCTGAAAAAATAACAACAATGGATATCTAAACAGTCATTGTGATGATACATAATTCAAGTGACACAATTAGAAAAACAGTTCTTAGTAGCAGATAACATTGAAATGCCAAGCTAAAACTAAGCCTAGAGCCTTTTCATCATTAAATTCTAAAAGGAAAGAAGACAAAATAAACAGGATTGTCTGAAATATTGTAAGAAAAAAATCTGAAAGATTCTTTATTTTTTCTTTTAGAAATCACTATATAGTTCTAGTAAAAAGAATTATGATAGTAATGTACACCTTCTGTATTGGAAGTGTTTCAAAGTAAGAGTTGCTGCCCAGTGCTTTCTCTAGCCACCTTTTCTTTTCTTCTGGCCAATGGAACATCTGAAGGGAGGTGGTAACTGGAATTCAGGCAACAAACAATTATCTTTCACAACCCAATAAATAGAAACTTTGCCATGGTAGGTTTAAGTAGACAGGCTTTGTATTGACCTGACAGGACTTGGGCCTGAGCTGATTTTAGCTTCCTTTAACAATTTTCTAGCAGTTAACTCTTGCTTATCTGTTTTAACTCAAGCTCTGTATACATCATGTACCATAAAAGTCTGACATTGCTGGGGAGCAGATTATCAGGTTTAGCATACCAGCTAGCTAGGCAAAGAACAGCTCTTTATGCCAGCTGAGACAGCTGAAAACCAGTGGAAAAAAGTAGACTGTGATGAGAAAACATTTTAAACCAGATATAAATGGATCCAAGAGTGAGGAGGAAAAGAGCCCTATGACCAGCATTGTGCTGCTCCTGGTGGATAATTATGAATGTTGGCAACTCACAGTGACACCTCACAGGACATTGCTGCCTGGGGAAGAGCAGGAGTCACTGACCTTCTGACTTAGGAGGACATTGGAAAGGTGAGCATAACATGAGAGAAAAAGGAAAGAATATTATTCAGTTTTCTTTTATGGCAGTTTTATGGACTTTTAACATTATTATTAATGGACTATTGATCTTATTATATCTGTTGTACTTCAATTGGATAATCTGAATTTTAACTGAGCTAATACTTAATTTTTGGTTCCACTTGCAAAGCCTGTCCTACTTTTGCCAGCAAGATTTAAATCATAATACTTTTGGTAAAGCCCTTGTGGAGAGTGTTATTCTGGACCATACAGAAACATATTTATCTAACTCTCCCATTTTTAGCTTTTCCAATGTTTTGACTACTAGGTGGAGCTGTGGGCGGACTGGGCCAAGCAGTGGGCTCTGGCTTAAGAGTTCCCAAAATCAGAGAGACTGTAGCTGCAGGGATGTGAGGTACAGTTATTGCTGTCAGAGGAGCTTCCTGATATGTACAGTCAGATTCAGAGTCTTGTAAGGTGAGGAAGCAGTTGCTTAAGATATACAGGATGCTTGTGAAAAATATGGGTCTGGAGAGGTTTGTACTCTGTTTCCAGGAATTAAAGAGAGCACAACAGGCTTTGGACTTAGAGAAGAAGGTTGAGGAAGAAAGTTGCAATGATTTTCAGTTTGGTTTGGAAAGATGCAGAGGTGAACACAAATAGGGCAAGATGACTTAAGTACCTTATCTCCCATTTTTTCTGTGTTGTTTTATCGAAATCTACCAATTTGTCCAGCATAGCCATCAGATTTACTGTATTGTATTTTCCTATATCCTTCCTGGAATCCTTTCGGGGGGGGGGGGGGGGGGAAAGAGTTACATTTACTGTGCAATTCAGAAGAACCAAAAAGTTGTTAAATTTGTGTAAGGAGTCTTGGACTGACCACCATGTAGTTTTGTTTCTTGCTAGTCCTTTTATATGTGACACAGCCTTTGAATTTTTTTGTATCTCTCAAAGGCAAGGTCTGCATTCTCAGGGTTTTGTTTTAGGAACCCCTGATCTTTCAAACATGCTAAGTTCCATTTGTCAAACACTTTCTCCCCTCCTCCCACCCTGCATTTTCTCTTGAATTCCTTTAATCCTCAGTGATGTAACCTTTAATTGGTAGAAGGGGAGCCTGTCTAGCAAATAGTATCACTAATCTTTTTAGAGCATGTACACTTCAATTTATAAAACCATATAATGATTTGCTCCTGCCATGGACAGAGACACATTCCACAGCTTCCACTAGACCAGGCTGCTCAAAGCCCCATCCAACATGGTCTTGAACACTTCCAGGGATGGGTCATCCACAGCTTCTGTGGGCAACCTGTGCAAGTGTCTCACCACCCTCAGAATGAATAATTTCTTCCTTACATCTAATCTAAATCTACCCTCATTCAGCTTAAAGCCATTCCCCCTTGTCCTATCTCTACATGTTGTTGCAAGAAGTCCCTCTCCAGCTATCTTGTAGGCCATCTTTCAGTACTGGAATTGCTTTCTGTGAAACATTTCTGAGGAGGATACATCTGCGTCTGTGACTATATCCAACACAAAATCTGAATGTAAGTGGATATGAGCCATATACTGCATACTGTATCTGGTTATCAGCCAAGAATGAAGTTCAAAATTGGATTTAGTAGATGTACCTAAGGTGCAGTAATCAGAATATATCCCCTTAAGCTATGTGACTGTGAGTTGCTAGAAATTCATCTGTCTAGGCTGTCTCTATGTATGTGTTCTAATCTTTCTATCAAGGGATTATTTAATTTACACTGTTGTCCCCTCCATTGAAATATTTTTGGATTTCCTGCTTAAGCGAATACACTCATGTACTAAAATATGTAACTGTCACACAACTGATATTATGGATTAGTAGGGAAGGAGCCTGTCATGGTATGCTCTTTAACTGAAAGCTCCCCCTTCAAATAGACCAGGATTGAGCTACTATCATTATTCATCATCTTGCGATGTGCAAAATTTTGATGTGGTAAGAAGAGGTATGTAAAATTTTGTAAAGGGTTTAGAAAATTTACCCTTTCTCAAAATCAAAGTTGGTTTAGCAATAGCTGTAGTGTATCTGGATTCTCTTATATTTTTGAAATTCATATCCAGTAGTGTTACGTTTTTCACAACTGAGCTAGATCAAAATAATTCTTTACTTTGTTTTAGAAAGACTTTTAATGGAGTTATCCTGCATAACACATTTATTTCTTGGACATGTAGAAAAGTGCAGATTTTTTTTAACTCTGACTTATTAATCAGTGAACAATACCATACTTCTATGACTGAGCACCCCAGAAGAAGCTAAATGGAAACACTGCTTGAAGGACACATGCAATATGCTTTCCTGACATCTACCTATATCTTTTTGTCTCAAACAGTAGAATTCCCCTGAACTCATAAGGCCCACGTGAGCACTGAAGATGCATTTTTGGTGTGGAAAAAAGCACCAACAACCCACCTGAATCTATGAACCCAGCATTCAGCTAGCATTCAGCTGGCATTCATTCAACTATTTTAAATCATGTCAATAGGTAGTTCAGTGTTGTACCTCCATTGGCGGGCAATGTATGTGAAATAGGAGTCAATCATGTAAGTCTGTTGGATCAGCAAAAATGAAATCTAGTTTTCTTATTGTATTCATTGAAATCTAAATGCTACACAAGTACTACAATATCCACAAAAGAACATATTCCTAGGAAATTGATTTAGAGAAAAATGGAGGGGGCTCACATGCAGCTCATGTTTTCAATATTTCAGTGTTAAAAAATGTTTGGCGGGGCTCTTCTTGTCAGTTTTGATCTAAGTTGGTTAGAGACCTGAGTGTCTGTAACTGCAGAGAAATTTTTGAACCTGAAGTAGTTATGTGAAATAATACTTATTTTTCCACTTCTATAAGCTTTTTAGAATGATGGTAAACCATCTATAAAAATGCTTTTTTAGAATGAAGGATTGAAATTTTAACAATGATTGAATCATGAGCTTCTGAAACGAAGTGTTTGTAATGGAAATGCTGACACAATATTAACCATAAAAGTTAGCATAGTTAGGATGAGGGGTTTGATAATGGGTCTGGTAACAAGTTACTAACTTTTTTCTGCTATAGAAGTCATGATATGACTATTTTTTTTAACTTTTGTACTATAGATTAGCATGTACATTTATATTCAGCTTTTAAAATTCACTTACAATTGTTTTAGCTTTCTGAAATAAAGTGTATTTCTATTCCAAGGTTATAATGGACTTGCTAATGGGGTATTGACTACTGTTGCTTATCATCCATCTTCTGGTGGATAGGTGATCATTACTTTTCACTTAATAATTCCCATTTTCCTGCACATTCACTTAAAATTATTTTTACTAGGAATTTATTCAACTTGCAATTGAAGATATCCCCAGCAGCAGCTAGTGCTTAATAAAGTTATTCTCTATACCAGATAAAATTGCAGTTTCACAGATTGCTCAGAATTAAGAACTGTTTTCTTATGTTGAGTTTTAGCAACTATATGCACATCTTAAGAAGTGAAATTTGGGTTTTATCAACTCAATTCATAAGGAAAATCCAATGTAATATTTATTTTAAAGAGGTTTGTTGTGCTACATGTTTCATTGAAATAAGCTCTTGTTGAGCATTTCCTGAGAAGAAAGAGTGAATATGATGATATAATTCTGTATTTTTATTCCTATTCATTGAAAATAAAAGCCAAGGACAATGTAATGTCTCCAAGGAGAGGAAGTTTCCAGGAATTTGGTTCTATCAGGGTCAGCACAAGAAGCAGAAAATGCAAGAAATATCCACTTCCCCACCATTTCAGTAAGTGTTTGGGGATAGCACTAGCTTTTATTAAAGCCCATAATGCCTTCTGTTTCCTGACCAATCACGCTAATTTTGAGAAGCTACTCACCCTACACGTATGTATATGATTGCATTGCCAACAGCTGAAGTTGGTCTCCACCTTAGAAATGACAGAATGTGACATAAGAAGTACATCTCTTTCTTGTCTTGGGTCAAAACATTCACTCCTTAGGGCTGTTCTGTTTTCCTGAATTCAATTGCATAAATTCCCCACTTAGGTTATTGAAGAGCGACTGAGCACAGAGACTCAATTCTTTTATGATATTAAATTAGATCTTCATAAACATGTTGATTTATACTAGAAGAAAATTGTTGGAAAATTTTTATGGTCCAGATTATATTCTGCTTAAATTGTACTTCAGCTTTCAACAATGCTCCAAAAGAGAGAATAAGATTAAAAGTAGAGTGTAAAGCATTAAAGGTTTAAGCTGTAAAGAGAATCCTTTCTGTGCTGAGAAATATTCCAGATTTCTAGACAGTGTACAGAGCCAGTAACCAAACTGAAGGAAACTCTTTGTCACGCAAGTTTAAAGTTAGTTTTATCTATGATCTGCCACTAAAATCATTCCCAGTTCCTGACCTCAGTTCCCATGACAATCTGTAGCAAGTCCAAGTTAAGAGCAAAAAGCTTTGTGCATACAATTTAAGCATGAGTATTCAATTATAAGACACTCTTTGTAGTGACTGAGTTTTTCCTTGTTAAAGCTCTTAAGTTCCTACTGAGCTTTCTCTACAGTGACTGGTGTAAGTACCTGATATATTGCATAAAAATTGAACTTGCTAAAAAGAGATTTTCTTTTTCTATGTAGAGATCTTCTGAGACAGTGGTACAGTCTTCCAGCCTGCATGATCTCTGGTAAGCTTTTACAGACTTTTTCTTTTTTTCCCTCTGCATAAAGAATTTCTTTTAAGTTAGACCATAGTGAAAGGAACCATGATGTAGTGCAAAAGAAAGTCCTTGATATTCAATCAGTTGTAATCAAGTCTTTCTGGTCAATACTGAGAGACAGACTGAGCAGCAGTAATTATATACTATTTGGTATAATCTGGTAGCCTGAGGAATATTGAAAAGATATTAAGATCTGTGTTCAGATCCTACTATTGTCACTTTCTGATTGCCTGTTCTTATGAGCCCACACAACAAATACATATGCAATCTGTAAATATAAAATCCACAGGCATAGACATTTATGTATAGGAAGAGCAAACAAAATCAGGCATATGCAGAAGTTTTTCAAAAATAATAAGTTAGATGAGCCAGTGATTATTTGTAACAGGCCATTGTACCCACAAGTTTGTGCCAACTGGAAACACAAAATAGGAAGAATTAAATGAACTAAATCTACATTTAGATGCCTTTTTAAAGTATACTGCTAAAATGTGTCATTTCACCTCACTACATAGATCAAAGCTATTGATACATTTATTCTCCTGTGAGCGAAGGTCGTCAGGATACCACTTTGA
Organism: Pezoporus wallicus; assembly: GCF_028554395.1. Lineage (NCBI taxonomy): Eukaryota > Metazoa > Chordata > Aves > Psittaciformes > Psittacidae > Pezoporus > Pezoporus wallicus. Next base: position 4,177,265 of record NW_026640488.1, read on the forward strand.
AATTCATAGCTTGCTGCTCTGTAAAGAGATCTTATTTCAGAACTGCAATGTGCCTCCTCTATATAAAACGATTTTCACACCTGATTGCAACATTGTCATTTGACTGCCTAAGGTCAGTCGATCAGCAGGGTGATGTCAGCTGACTTCAGAGCTGGTAAGATATCCGAGCACCCGTTTTCTGATACTTTAGTTTAAACTTTTTATTTTTAGTTGTATACTTGAAAAAAATTATGTAAGGGATTCTCAGGTGTTAATTGTAAGCTGTGTGGTCCCGTATACTGGTACAGAGCATAGGGGAGCTAAAAGGAGCACACTTTGGAAAGGAGCACATAGAGAAAGCTGCTTAGAAGAGAGATGTTCCCTTACCTTATGTCTTGCAGCTCTGGAACAAGATCTGAGGAGGAGAAAAATCTGCAAAGGATGAACAATGTGGGGATGTCTGGTTACCCTGTGCGTTATTCCCCTAAGAATTAGAATCTGTCTGACCATAAAGTATACTGTTTTTATAAGTAGCAAATTACTCTGTGGAAATTGTTTTGCTGCATGTTAAAGACACCACCTACATCCCAGCATGACTCATCATGTAGAACTATCTAAGCATTAGGGAGATTCTAAAGAAACATAGAAACAATTAAAGATTGTCCTTGCCTGCTCTTGGTATGGAGAACCGTTTACTGAATGCCTCAAAAATTTGCTTTGTTTCTTGATTCATTTCTAAGAGCAGATGATGCAGCAGAGCAGCAATGGCACTACAAAACTTATTAAAAAAATCTGGTCCTTAGGGACTGATTTCATGGAAATGACCGAAAAATGCTCTTCAAATGTTCCACAGACTACACAGTATTGCACTACTTGCCTCAGTATTGTTACAGTATAAATAGATATTTTTTTGTGCACAAGACCATGGGTCCTGATGAAATCCATCACGGGTCCTGAAGGAGCTGGCGAATGAAGTTGCTAAGCCACTGGCCATCCTATCTGAAAACTCATGGCAGTCAGACAAAGTTCCCGATGACTGGGAAAAGGGAAATATAACCCCCATTTTCAAGAAGGGGAAAATGGATGACCCGGGGAATTACAGAGCAGTCAGTCTCACCTCTGTGCCTGGCAAAATCTTGGAGCAGGTTCTCCTAGAAGGCTTCCTAAGGCACATGAAAAACAGCAAGGTGCTTGGTGACAGCCAGCATGGCTTCACTAAGGGGAAATCCTGCCTGACCAATTTGGTGGCCTTCTGTGATGGGGCTACAGAACTGATAGACAGGGGTAGAGCAGTTGATGTCATCTACCTGGACTTGTGTAAAGCATTTGACACTGTCCCACGTGACATCTTTGTCTCTAAATTGGAGAGACATCAGTTTGATGGAGGGACCACTTGATGGATAAAGAACTGGCTGGATGGCCGCACACAAAAAGTTGTGGTCAATGGCTCAATGTCTGGCTGGAGACCAGTAACGACTGGTGTCCCTCAGGGACCGGTTTTGTTCAACATCTTTGTCGCTGACGTGGACAGGGGGATTGAGTGTGCCCTCAGCAAGTTTGCCGATGACACCAAGCTGTGTGGTTCGGCTGATACGCTGGAGGGAAGGAATGCCATCCAGAGGGACCTTGACACACTTGTGAGGTGGGCTGATGCCAACATCATGAAGTTTAACCATGCCAAGTGCAAGGTCTTACACCTGGGTCGGAGCAATCCCAGGCACGGCTACAGGTTGGGCAGAGAAGAGATTCAGAGCAGCCCTGTGGAGAAGGACTTGGGGATGTTGGTTGATGAGAAAATGAACATGAGCAGGCAGTGTGCGCTTGCAGCCCAGAAAGCCAACCGTATCCTGGGCTGCATCAAAAGGAGCGTGACCAGCAGGTCGAAGGAGGTGATCCTGCCCCTTTGCTCTTCTGAGACCTCACCTGTAGTATTGTGTGCAGTTCTGGTGTCCTCAACATAAAAAGGACATGGAACTGTTGGAACAAGTCCAGAGGAGGGCCATGAGGATGATCAGAGGACTGGAGCACCTCCCGTATGAAGACAGGCTGAGGAAGTTGGGTCTGTTCAGGCTGGAGAAGAGAAGGCTGCATGGAGACCTCATAGCAGCCTTCCAGTATCTGAAGGGGGCCTATAGGGATGGTGGGGAGGGACTCTTCATTAGGGACTGTAGTGATAGGACAAGGGGTAACAGGCTCAAACTTAAACAGGGAAAGTTTAGATTGGATATAAGGAGGAAGTTCTTTCCTGTTAGGGTGGTGAGGCACTGGAATGCGTTGCCCACGGAGGTTGTGAATGCTCCATCCCTTGCGGTGTTCAAAACCAGGTTGGACAAGGCCTTGGGTGACATGGTTTAGTGTGAAGTGCCCCTGCCCATGGCAGGGGGGTTGGAACTTGATGATCTTAAGGTCCTTTCCAACCCTAACTATTCTGTGATTCTGTGATTCTGTGATTTTTAAATTCATCTTAGTTTCTGTCACAGAAAGACAATTATAATCCCATTTACCTTTTAGCAACAAGAAAAATGCAAGGACGGTTCAATAACACTATGTGTTTGGTCCCAACAAAAAATAATGGAGTTGGCTTATTGTAATATTAACAAAAATAATTATCACAGTTGTCATTTTTAATGGGAACAATATCCAAGCCTTTGATCAGTGTTGCGGCACAGAAAATAATGTATCTGGAAAAATTAATAAAGCATATTGTGACACTGCATGTAGTACTGCACATATTGATTTTCAGAATCATTTTGGTACTCTGCTTGAATAGTTGTGCTTTGTATTTTGATGATCCACGTTTGCCCATAGTTTTCTTCTGTGTATTGTTACCTGAAAGAGTTAAATTTTATTTGCTTTGTTGCTTGCATTTGTCTCTGTCTCTACGAACCTGGCTTTCACAAGCACTAAAAATTTATGCTGTTTCTGGATGAAGCACTCCTTTCTGCACATCTGCTAACTTGTATCTGCATCCACAGTGTTACATGAAGACAGCAGACCTCCTGCAGAGCAGAGCTCCATGGTATACTTGAGGGAAGCACTTCACCTTATAACACATAAGGTTCAGACAAATCTGCTTTTTAAAACATAGTTCACATTCCCAGGAATGTGAAGTAAGCAGATACTGGAGTGGTTTATTTGCATAAAGCATCTTGAGTGCCCAGAGAATGAGCCAGGAATTTCTTCTGAGGTATTCTGATTTTTTTTTAATATATATATACATATACCTATATGTATATCTGCCTCTATATATCTCCTTTCTCATAAATTTTATTCTATCCCCTGTCTAGCATAGCATTTTCTCATCACAGTATATTCTGCAAACACCAGGGAAAAATTGTGCAGTATCAAGGGAGAAATGAGTTTCTTGAAGATGGTCAGATCCTTTTAGCTTCCGTTCTTGTAAAGCAGCAGTAACAAAATCAGTTCTATAGACCAGATTACTTCCCAAGACCCATGTACAAATAGTAGTTTTAGACTGAAGCTTTCTTTGTTTCAGAAGAAAATGTTTATAGCAGCACCTAGTAAGTTATTCCTTCTTCATTGATCCCCCTGGAACCTTACACAGGCTGCCTCTATGGAGCATAGGATTGTTTGGTTTTCAGATAAAGATATGTTGGAAAGTAGAAAGAGTGCAGCATAAAGTGTGATCTTGGAACACCTTTTCTGTAGATTTATAAGCAGCCTTATCTCTTCAGCCACTTGGCTCCTGTGTGTCAAAGCTTTGAGGAGTATGAGTTGCACTGAAATCCATGAGGAACAGCTTGGGAGATCTCAGCCTGTTCCCATGGACCACCTGGTAATGAAGTGAAGGCTTTTTAAAGCCACTACTTCAAAAATTTTGTTCATTACGGCTATTCTTTTAAAATTGTGGTAAGATGATGAAAATGTCTGGAGAGTTTTATCAAAAAAATGCTATATGCATTGTCAGTTCTGTGATGAGAAGGTAAATCCAGTCTGGGCAGATCAAATTGTATCAAAATTGGATTATGCCCTAAAAGCAACAAGCAGACTACCCAAGTAAGATATTGGGCTGTAACAGTCAAAGTACTGGTGTAATAGACTAATGCCATATGGTTTGTGAAGTATTTTCAAAGCATTTTTTTCTGTTATTTTCCATGAAACCAAGCCTCTACTTCAAATCCATGAATACCAGCATTTTTGTCAAACTTGTGGTATCACTGCTGCTCTGCTGCTCTCAAAATCTGTATGGTGTACATCTTCATGACTGACAAATGCAAAAGAAAGATGCCAGAGGCATATTTCTTGCTGCTGAAAGAAGAATTTTGTGCTTCCACATTTGAACTGTCAGCTGTGAGCTGTTAACAGGGCATGAAAGAATCAGGTACAGCATGACTGTGTGTAGCCCGCTCAGCTACAATACCTGAACAGATCATAGAATGATAGAATGGTTAGGGTTGGAAAGGACCTTCAGATCATCTTGTTCCAGCCCCTGTGCCATGGGCAGGACTTCCTCATACTAGACCATTTCACCCAAGACTCTGTCCAACCTGGCCTTGAACACTATCAGAGATGGAGCATTCACCACTTCTTTGGGCAACCTGTGCCAGTGCTTCACCACCCTAACAGTGAAGAACTTCTTCCTTATGTCTAACCTGAACTTTCCCTGTTTCAGTCTGAACCCGTTACCCCTTGTCCTATCACTACAATCCCTGATGAAGAGATTCAAGCATTTAACTGCTCACACAGACTTCAAGCTATCAAGGAAAACAACCATAAGTCACTTGGTAGATAACTGTATTAGTCATAAATCACAATATATGAACTTAACTGTTGAAGATATATAAGCTATTAAAAATCAGAAGATGTAATCAGCAAGAAGTAGTGAATTGCCACAAATGTATCAGAAACAATGAAAAGGTTGAGTTTAGAGAGAAACAAAAGTAGCTATAACAATAACAGGGACAGAGACCTGCTTTTGAGACAAGACGCTCTTCAGCTAAGCATAATAACAAAAAACTTTAGGCAACTGCATTAGAGGAAGGTTTAGTCAGTAGCATCCTGCATTTGAAAACCTCACTGTGCCCCTTGCTAGTTATTTCTTTTTCTCACGAAACATAGGATAACAGCAGAGGCAGCAAAGGTAGAGGAAGCAGCTGTCAAAACAGTTTGAAAGCTCCTCCCTCAGGAAACATCTCCTGGGAGCTGCATTTTCTAGGAACCTCTTCTGGTGGCTTGTTGCTGCCATTGGAAGTTAACTGCTGGAAATGTTATCTAGAGAAAAGCTTTTCTTACTACAAGGATGGTCAACATGGGCACAAGGGCCTAGGAAGATTCTGGTACTTCCATCCTTGTGTCACTCATGGACATGGCCATAAGCAATCTCACCCTATCAGTTCTTCTTTGGGTGAGGGGTTGACCACTTGACCTCCAGACATTCATTCTAACCTAAATGGTTTGAAGATCTTCCAAATTGCTTACTAATAGCATAACAATTAAAATATTTTGAGTGACCATCACTGTTTGGTCTGAAACCTTGAATTATTTGTGAGACCTTAAAACAAACAAAGGCAAAATCCTGCCTTACTATCTCTTCAAAGCATGTCTAATCTAAGAGTCAAAGTTGCTTTTGTTGATGTAGTAGCATTAGATATTTATTTGAAAAAGATTTCTGCAATGGCTTGGAGAACATCAGTTTGGCTAGAATTCATCTGTTGCTGTTGAGTATTAACAATGTCTTTATCTAACCAGAGATGTCGCACTCTGTGTTTTACAATACCTGAGGTAGTTGTGTATCTGATGTTATTGAGCTTGGTAACACACAAAACTGATACCACCAGGGGTTACTTGAGTTGGGGTGAGTGAATTTTATTGCTCCTTTTATTTCTATTGTTAGAGGGAGACATATTAAAAAATATAGAAATGTGTGTGGGTTTTTAACACTGCGTTTATTGATGTTTCATACAGTAGTCTGATAAACAGAATTTATAGAATTATAAAGGTCGTAAACAGTCTTTCCTTGTTCCCACTTTTATTTCTGTTCTGTACATGCTGAACTGAGAGACTTCATGCCAACCTAATGCATTACTTACTGAAGAATCTTTCCAACAGATAAATTCAATAATGAAGTAGTTGGAAGGCCTGTATACTCACATTTGTAAATGGGAAATGTAACAGCAATGGCATGTTGTTATTGATTTTGTAATAAGCTTCACTAATTAACTAACTAATAGGCCAGCTGGAAGTCAAAAGGAGGTGTTTTGTTTGTTTTTTTTTTTTTGCACACAGGTCGAGAGAAGCAACATTACCAGTTGAAGTATTGGAATTTTGTTTCATTTCAAAGGCAAATGCTGGAAAAATAAACCATTCTCAAAAAATTGTGTAGAATTATTTTCCACAAGGGCAATAAATAAGCTGAATCTCTACAATGAATCTTTTCTCTGCAGAAAGGTATGTGTTTCTACTTGACTTGTTTAAATTCATTTTCTTTACTGGGAATGCCATCCATTATTTTGACATATTTTATGGTGAGTAAAAATCCTTGATTGCAGCTGCATACCAAAAGGAGGAGTTTTGCTACTTTTCACAAAAAAGCTATCTTCAAAAATGTCAGAGGCCATTTAAATGTCATTACTTGTGAAATACTTTGAGAAGGCTCCAAAATGAGCTTTTTTTGAGATGTCAACTCTTGAAAAAATAATAATGATAATAAAAATGTATCTGTCTAGCCACATTGGAATCACTTTTATACAGGTTTTCTTCTATGCATATGAGAAAACGTATTAGACAAGTGCTCGAAGCCAGAGTGCCCCCACAAGTAAATACATTTGACCATTTCTCACAGAGAGAAATTCACGGGTTACTTCATGAGAAAGATTAATGGACTTAGTTTGGTTACTTTCCCATGGATAGAAAAAGAGAATGCAAAATTGCTGCTATGTTTGCTTGGTTTTCTATACTGAAATTTCTAAGATACTGGTGGAAATTGTGAAATGTTTTAAGTTGCTTCATAGCTTTATTATCTCTGTTTTACACAAAAATCTAGTACTCTGATAGTGAAACTCTGCTACCTTGTGTACATAGAGCTGACATTTTGGAAAAGTAACAGAAAATTGTGGGGTTGTTTTGTACTATTTGTTATATTTATGTATCATTCTGGGGACCTTAGCAAAGTTTAAAATATTTATTTACTACTATTTAGGTTAATCAATTTTGAGGTAAGATATTAGAATCACTATGTTCATCTTGCTCTGAGTTCCTTTGCCATAGAAGCTATGGAACTTCTGTGACTGAAGATCAACAGTGGTGAGTAGTTGCTTCTTCTAGACATCTACCCTCAAGCTGTGTGCTTTTTATTTTCATTGATGAACGATGCTTAGTAATCTATCTCAATAGCTGATTGCACTGTCTTTTAAAAAAATAAGCAACACAATTTATATTAAAATTTAATCCAGAACTTGTACAGATAACATTATATCTTAATTTGAGAAATAGAAGAGGTTTCTTTGTCTTTTATGTCCAGGTTGTATGCTTCTCTTTAATGAACTAAATTGAATGAACTTCTTAGCTCTCTGTAACTCAAGGTTTATGAATCTTTAATTATTCTTGAGGGTTTTTCTGGGTTTCTTTGTTTTTTGTTTTTTGTTTTTTTTTCTCAAATTTATTGATATTCTTTCTGAAATGTGGTCATACCTGTATGTAGCTCTCTGATAGTATTCACATCACTAGCACAGAATATGCAGAAGTGATATAACCTACCACCATGGCCTACAGTTCACTGTGTGATAATGTTGTCTTCATGCAGGCTAGATGAAGTTGAAATAGAGTAGTGCCTAATAATCCCACTTCCTGATTTTGGGAAAGTTAACTTACATTTAGATACCTGTTTAAGTATACATGGAAAAATTCCCTGCCTCCAAGAAACTTTGAAAATGTCTTGAGCCTTCCTGAAGCTCTTGAGAAACTATGAGAACAACAAGTATAGACACAGCAGCAGATCCTAAGGAAACCATGGGCATCCTAGTAGCATAGTACAGAGATCCTTGAAGCTAGCTGGGATTTCTGCTTCAAGACATCTAAACGAGTAAAATGGTCTGTGGAAGGGTGCCTGATCTGCTGCCAGTGCCATGCACTGAAATGATGCTGTAATTCCAGAGCAGGGGCATTCAGCCCCAGTCACAGTTCTGCAAGTAAGTTACATTACTGTTTCTGCAGTCAGTGCCAACTTGGATAACTGAATTTTGTTGTGTTTTTTTATTTTTTTTATTTAAATATTCTAGCCACATCCTGTAACACTACATACAATCAAAATGACAGTGAACTGTACAAGAGAGTACCCAAGCCTGCCAGTTGATTCTCTGAATAAGCCTAATTTCTGGACCTTAATATTTCCTACTATTTCTGTTACTGCATTGTAGGAAACACCATGCTAAAACTTGAAAAAATGCAAGAAGAATTTAATCTTTGGGCCATGACTCATAGGTTGATACACTGATTAGAGAAGTTGATCTGCTCAGAAAATATTTCTGAGCATGTTTATATTTTACTGTATTGACACAGACTCAGTGAGGGTGCCTGTTGCTGTGTAAGACTTTGTGATTATCCCATAGCAACCACTATACCTCCAACTGATGATTTCTGTGTAATATTCTATTGCTTTATTTCAGCAGGTGATTTTCATTTCCACATCTACAGCTTCACTTTGCTTTCATTTGACCATACCCCAGATGCAGTGAAATCTGTTTATGCTTTTATGCTGCATGGCAGAGCAATATGAAATGTATGCCAAGCAGCAAACATCAAGTAAAGAAAAGCATTTAACTGTTTTACAAGTCAAGATTATAGTAGATGACTTTCTATCACCTTGCTTGCTTTTAATCTTCCCATCATTATCAACTCCTCTGTTGGCTTTCTGCTTTGTGGGTGAGAAGGTAATGAGAAGTGAGAGATGGCCACTGCTTTCCAAAATCTCCTATGAGGAAGTCCTGCCAATATATACTGAAAATGGTGTAACTGATAATGAAGCAACAGGGAAAATACACCTTCTCTGGCAGGGGTTAATTGAATTTGTCCTTTTCCCTTTGCTTTATATACTTCCTAGTTTAATATTTCCTTCCTTTTCCCCCAGGAGGTATCAATACCTCCTAAGGGACACTGCCTTGATGGCATTATCCTGGACACATCCATCTGGACCTGGAGTAGCCTATTACCTATTGCCTAAAATAAACCCCTGGTGTAGCAATTAGTTATTTTCTGTAGGAGACTCTTCCTGATTTAATTCAAGGAATCCCTGCTTTCAGGCTTGTTTACTGGTAAGTAGAGGAGTTCAAAATTGAAGTGTTTGAATCCTAGACTGCAGTAAACCATGCCTTTATTGCCCATCTACAGGTTCCCTTGGCAGTAATGCTTTTTCCAGGCTAGGTTTAGATTTGTTTCAGGCAAGGTGGAGACTTAATTTTCCAGTAAATTGGCATCACTGACATTTGTGAGTGAAAAAGGGGCAACTCACAGGTGAGCCAAGTACGTTAGCTCTCAGGTCAAAGCAGATTAATAGTAGATCCAGAGTACAGATTGCTCGACAGGGACCTTTATGGAAATACTCAGGGAGTGCTTCCTGTGTGTTACAGCTCAGGAATGATGGGTGTTCTTTTTATGTTTTTACGTCCTACTTGAATGTAACCAGGTATATTTATTCCTTGACACCTGATCTTGAATAAAAAAGGAGAGAATGAAATGAGAGAAGAATATATAGTATAAGATGTGATAGGGTTTGTTTTGGTTGTTGTTAAAAAAAATAAAATAAATAAAGCAACCTTAAGAAAAAGTTTTCGTTTATTTTTTTTTTCTCTCTGTATTTTTCCTGTAAAAAACATAGCATATATGTATCAGCAGCATAAGACACGGGTGTATGTGGATGGCTTCCAGGGCAAATTCAGTAAATTTTTCAGTATATTTTGGTTGGATTCTCTGCTGATAACAAACTGGAGCAAACTTGTCATATCAGGAACAATGTGCAATATGTTAATATTCTGTGCAGTTTCTAGTAACTGCCTTATTTTGAAGACATTTAAATTTGAACCAAAATTCCTCTATTAGCCAGTAAAAGATTTCTATTAAAATTAAATTATATGGATCAAGATTCTTGTCAAAACTCACTAAGATTTCTGATTAAAAATCAGCAAGATCCATGCTATCTTATTTCAACCATTTGCAATAATCCAGATTTTTGTTTAGATAGTAAAGATGGTGATATCATGAATTACATAAATTTTTCAGGAGTATTAGAATGATTTTAGCTTATAGTTGATTTATGATATGTTTCACTATTTGATTTGTGTGTGTGTATGCATGTTTGTGAAGCTCACAAACCTTGGGCTCTATTAGCTTCCCCACAATTATTTAAAATATTCTGGAATGGCAATTTTACGCCTGAGAAACAACTCTGGAAACTTCCTCTGAAGTAGAAAACATATTATGAATTCATATACATACATATATAGTTTTAAGTTTTCTATGTGGGATAAATGAGACTGTCAGTATTTGAATTGTTCTGTCACAGACAATTTAACATTTTTAGTGTTCTGAATTTTAGCATATTCGGAATTACTGTAAGCCTGGTCCAATAAACAGATTGCTGCTTTATGGCTTGTTTGTTACATGTTTTATTGATCCTTACACTTGACCTCCAAGCATAACTGTGAACTATATTAAAAAAAAAATCAAGAAGAAATGAAAAAAAATAAAATTCAAGAGACAGCAAATGTCTCAGTCTATATGGTTTGAGTACACAAGAATAAATTTATATTATAGTAAGACTGGCTGGAAGCAAAATTAGAGATAGTAGAGTGGGTAAAAAGCAATTTGGAATCCTTGAAGCTAAGAAGGGATTGCTAACTCATCCTGAGTGTATCAAGAGATACACCGAATGGAATTGCTATTAATTCTTTAAGTCTATCAATCAGCCACTTTCTACTTACAAAACCTGTTGAAACAGAAGGCCTGAGCATGATAACATGTTGGATTTCTGCCCCTCAAGAATAAGCAGCAAACACCCAACTTCAATATTTTATTTTATCTTTTTTTCTCAATATGCAAGCCCAGTCCAAAGTACTGAATGATATTTAAACTCTGCTTTGAAGATAGGCTTTCTCATTGATTCAACAGTATTTAAAGCACAAGAAACATCAGTTATTTCCCCTCCTAGTCCAGGGTGAGTGGCATGATACTTGTAGTTCAGAAAAGGTCAGAACCTTGCCCGGCACTTATTTGGACAGAATACTGTTTGAAATCAAAGCATTGGCATTCAATTTTATAAAATCAGATCCCACTCACAAAGTCTTCATGAGTGAGTGCTTGGTGGTTTTGCAGTTTATATCCTCAGGTCTCCAATTTCTATACCCAAATAATGGGGACTGATTAGTTAGGATTTCTAAAAGATTCAGTTGAAGCATTTTGTCCTGATTCCTTCAGGAACTTTCTGTCAGAGACAGAAACAAAATCTAATATTCCATGAAAGTGTAGGGGAGTAAAAATTCTTGAGTCATATGGTTATTTTTTCTTCCCCTGAAGTATCTCTTTTGATTTGCCACAACCCTTCCAGCTCCTGAAAGAAATGAAATCAAGATCATTCTCTTCAAAGTAGAGACTTGTTATTTATTGAATGAGTAAAATGTATGTAATTATGTAATTTACTCTATTGTAATTCAGAAATACAGAGGACAGAGACGAATTAATTTAAACATGCCACCTTAATTAAACACTTGTTTGGCTTTCTATTTTCACCCAGTCACCTGAAAAGCTTCTGGAGTTGCAGGTGGAATGTTTGTTAACACTGCTCATGCTATCCTGTAAGTAGAGGCTGCTGACAGAACTTTCTTTTCTTCTTCATCAGGCCAATATTATTTCCACATGTATCATGTATTTTATGAGCAGGCTTTACTGCTATCCTTTATCATTGGTCAGATTTTACTTTTACATGCTGGCATAGGCTTGTGTGGTCTCCCTGTCCAGCTAGGGTGGAGAATGTTGTCATGCATTTCTTCATACTTCATGCTTCTTGATAGCAGAGTGCTTCTTTTTGAACTGTTTATTGTAGGTTTTATTGATCCTAATTTTGATCTTTGTGCAGTCAGCTGGTAAACATGAGGAATGAAAACAGAATTATAAGTTGTCAGGCTTACACTAAATTCCTTTCTTGGGAAGGACTTCAAGTTTAGACTAATTTTCTTTAAAGCTTTTTTTTTTTTTCCCAAAAAGACACAGAAATGTCATGGCTCGAGCCCCAGAAGTGATCTTTCCATAGGCAAACTTTCATGATTGCAGTGGAGTTTTATTTGGTTGGGTTCACAATTCTTTGTGATTCTGCTGACCAGGCAAAAAGTATACCTTCTTCTTCATCATGCTTTCAGAGGTATTTAACACCACAGAAACATCAGCTACAGTTTTGGTTTGTTTTTTTTTTCCAATTTTTATGAGTCTTATCATTTAATTTTAATTTCTCCATATGTATAAGCTCAAAAAACCCAGCTATAATTACTCAGTGCCTCTGAGTAATTATAGCAAGCCTTCTAAGAGTAAAGTGAAAACCAATCTATTTTTTTTAGGATAAGAGAGTATTGTGAATTGTCAAACTGGGTCTTTCATTTTCTTTTAGCTAAAAGTAAACAGGCTGTGATTCTAATAGTTATATAGTCTTAAAACAACACTTTATATCAATTTTCTTCATGTTTATTTGACACAACTTTGAGTTCAGTTTGTACCTTTTTTAGTAATAAGGATACTAAGACATGTTAAATTAGAGGTTGAACCAGATATCTGTTTCTATGATGCTCAGTACTCACAGCATTTACATACTTTATCTACATGACTCTAGCAGAAACACCATCATGTACAGTATCAGTAATTCAGTATATATGTTTCTTTAACAGTCAGGTGAAAGGAAACACTGACCTTGCCTCCAGTTCCCTAAAATCCAGGTCGATTCAATAAATTTCCTTACCTATTGTCCTTTTCACCTGCAAAGATTATACTTGTTCCCATACAATGCTAGATAAAAACCACAGTAAAAGCTGTGAATGTCTTTAGCTGTCATCGTTTCAGTATGAAAAGTAAAGATTCACAGACCCTGCTGAGCTGGTGATAGAATAAAAAATGGATCATTAATGCTCTTAATAAAATAGAAATTGTCATATTATTTTTTAAAGTGCAGCCAGTTTTGGTCTTTCTTTTTGCCTTCCTGAAAATGTCAGCTCTGACATAGTTCTTCATTCTCACATCACTTTCATTTTGTTTTTTCAGCTTTGACTTAATTTATAATTAAAAAAAAAAAAAATCATTGATTCACTGACTTGCTGATCTGTTCACCAAACAGTTCAAATGAAGCAATTATCCTATCGACCTTTTTGCATTTTATGTTTGCTTTGCTTCCACTTTCAGTCTGGATGCTGTAGTGTTCTGCTTTTAGGAGGTGTGAAAAGTTTTGGAGTTGCAAATAAGCATGCTGTGATTTTTTATGCTATTCTATGACTTCTCATTTAGGAATTTAAGATTTTCTCCTCTCCATCTTAGCTGTGTTTGAAGAGATGGTTGATTTAATATCAAAGCCCTCCTAGCAATTAGTAATACACTACTTCTGCATGGCTGTTAGCTCCTCTGTAGGAGCACTTTGCATTTTCCTTTCATATTTGCAAGCTTTACAAAGATGTTTTTCTTGTTTTTTCTTAGTAGTCTTCTAGAAAGTTAACAAGGTAAATAATTCTATCTACTCCCTAACAAAGTTTTTTTGTTTTTTTGTTTTTTTCTGAAAGAAAACCGAATTTGCTCTTTTAGTCTTCCCTCAGAAATGGCCATGAGACTGCGATCCTGTTTTGCTTGTCAGCCTTGGAAGATCATCAAAATTTTTCAACTGAAACTGCAGGATAACGTGCAGTTTTTGAGCAAGCCCCTTCAGATCACCACAATTCACTAATTACTCTGCAAATATAGGCCAAAATGAGTTGACATATAGATTTAATTCCAGTTTCAGTGGTTAATATGATGAACAAAAGATTCGTAATTATTATGAAAGCAGTTCTTAGAAATCAGTCTAATTAGGACTTTTGTTTGCTTGCTAATGTTTTTTAAATGTGAATATTCTGCTTCTTCATTTCTTTGGAAGTTACCACATCTTTAGTTGCTATAGCACCATCTTATAAACATAAATAAGAAATCAGCATAAAAAAACCCTCTCTGTCTGCCTAAATGCCAGGTACTTTCTGAACTGACTTATGCCAGTGACTGGAGTTAGATTCACACTTATTTGTATCTGAAAATGCATGGACACAAACAGAAAAGCTGATTGTGCAACATTTTGAAGAGCATACTGCCTCCCAGTCTGCCTGTCTGGCTGTTCAAGCAGGATTTTTAATATCTGGAACTTCTCAAGAAGCTTATATATGGTTTTTACCCCAATAATAATGCACCCTGGGGAAGTCTAATGTAACATGATCAATTAAAGAGAGGTAATAATTTTAACTATTTACCTTGTTATTGATTGATGGCTTGGCTTCGCGAGCGAAGATTTGGGAAGGGCTTTAACCATGCTTACTACAAGCACGATGACCAAGGGCAAGTGGGATACGCAAATCTGATTGGAAAAAAAAAGGTGCTTCGGCAATCAGGAAGTGTCCGACCAGGACCTTCATCTCCTGTGCAATCTCGAGCTACCCATGTGCTGGTCTGCCCACATGCAAGGTTGGATCTGCAGCTTCTCATGCACCTTGTCACCTACCGCTTTGACCCTTGCCTGTCCATACAGACAGGTGAGAGTGAGCCCTTCCAGCCTGTACAGTGGACTTTTTAGGTGAGGCGCACCTTGAGCAGAACTGGCCCCACCCTTTACACCTGGGGTTTAACTGCCACAGCCTAGTTAGCTGGATGGTGACAGCAAAGTCTACAGGTCATAGGTTTTGTAAGAGTGTCCTTCTCTATGATGGAAGACCTTGCAAGGCCAGATGAGCTCCATCAGCCCGGGTTTGAAGATAAGAGTATTCCTTCTCCTATAAGGAAGGCCTGTCTTCGCGAACAAAGAATCAGGAAGGGCTTTAACCCACACATTCTGGACAAGACTGTCATCTTCTGGGTCAATCTTGGGCTACCAATGATGCAACAGCACAACATCAAGCATCTAGGTGGGATTCTTAGAGGTGTTCAGTCATAAGCCCGCAGATGGTAGCCTCGTGCCAGTGGCTCCTCAGCCAAGTGCACGCACCAGTGGTCTGAACCTGCGGTTCCTCTCATACTGAGCAGGATTAGTATTGCAACAGCACATCAGTAGGGTAAAATTAACCTGTCTCACGTTACCTTGTTATAGTATAGCCATAAACAGCAGATAATTCTTTCTGTTGGGCTAAACATGCCAGCAGTACCTTGATAACACTTTGGTGTCACTTACTATGAAAGTCTTTCACTTTAAAACCTATGTAAAGCATGATATTTACACACATATACAAACACATGCATATGTGGGAGAGCACGTGGCGTTTTTAACTCTATGTTTTCTTAGGCCAGTTTTATAGCTGTGTAGTATAATTGACTAAAATAGAGTTATTTTTGATTTACAGTTCTGCAGGTCAAAGGACAATCAATGTTTGTGTAATTGATTTTTTGAAAAACATTGAAGACTTTTTGTGTATCAGCACAGTGAACCTGTAAATGATCTGTGCTCTGGTATATGCACTGGGGAGACAAGGATTTTGCATTTTCAGTGGTGATTTGTAGTCTGAAATAGAATATGGTCAGTAAACAAGTCTAAGTCATAATGTTGTCCAAACTCCTGACATGATGGGAGAAATTAAGGTAGGGGTAACTTATAATTGCAGATGAAATACAGTGAGGAAATGGTGACTCAAATTTGGCTGTGATTAAGGAAAAGATCCCATCAGGTTCTCCTATGATTTGAAAGTGAATGATAAAAAGGTACAAAAAAATGTCATCACTGATCACTGCGCAATCGTCTGTTTGTGAGAAACGACATATGTGAGAGCATACAGAAGTCTCTGTCGATAAAACCTTTCCCCTTGATCTTGTAATCCCTTCAAGTTCGAGGTGAAGCTATACCATCTGTACAGTTTCATAGCTTTTTTTGTACAGAAAACCAGAAATTTTGGAAGAGGTGAAATATTTTTCTCTGTGCCACGGCTCTTGGAAGTTAACTAGATTGTATTAAAAGCAAGTAATCTGATTTTCTTTCAGCTTATGCAAGGAATCTTAAGAGTTACCATATTTTGGAATACTTTTCTGCCTTTAACAAGGCACTATCAGGTGATACCTCATTTCCTATATACTACTTTCAGAGATGTTTGAGCAGTGTAGGACATCTATCGTACTTACTATATGCATGAATTATACCTTTACCTGTACCTAGAAAACTGGATGCTTGTTTAATTAAAGTTTCTGCCAGCTCAGAGTCAAGATTTGATTTGCAGGATTAGTCCACATTTTACATTAATATCCTTCCTACCGTGCAATTAACCGTACTTCAATGGGTTGCTTTCAGTCTGTTCTTTTTTTGTTTTTTGTTTTTCCTCTAAGTAATTAAGTATCCATTGGTCCAAAGAGAGTAACTCTTCTTACCTGAAATATACCAGAATCAGCCAACTGCTTAAGTGCAGATACCCGAATCTGAGCTGCTGGCTGTTCTTGCCTGGATTTGAAATGATGTAATTAGTGAGATTGGTCTAAGCAGAGAATTTTCCACAGAATATTTTAGTATTGCTTCCTTTTTATTTTGCAATAGGAAAAGATACTATAATCAAGCAAATTCCGCATACCCATAAGCACTGTTGTGCCACATTTTGGAATGACGGTGGCCAGTAGCAGTATCTCTCAAACTGATCTTTGTGGTCACAGGTATGTTGACAAAAGCATTTGCTTATGCAAAATGCGGTGAGTAAAAGAAAATAATGGGAGTGTATTCACATCATCAATGTGGTTGTCTAAGTTAGGCTGATTTCCCTAAACCTCCTGCACCACTGAGACTTGCTCATCAATTCTCCAGATATTCAGAATAGTATATTAATTTTGTTTCTCTGAATTGCACAGAGCAACAGCCTTCCTTCCTCCAGTGACTGCAATTTAGGTCTAAGGAGACTAATATGTTAACCAGCCTCAGATAGACTCTGGGAATTCAGATATATGAATATTCATCATGTCAATGTGTAAATTTCTCTTACTTTCTGTTGCAGTGCCTAGAAAATGGAAAACATTGAAAGGAAAATCAATATGTTACTCAAGAATGGAAAGTGAGGACTTACAGAATTGCATTAAGAAATTTTTGTCCTTGTTAAGATACTTCTGGTCATCTTTGAGATAATTCCTTGTTCTTTTGTGAGGTGTTGAAACATAAGGATTTTTTTTTTATTTATTTCACCTTGAGTGACTGCTCATAGAATTAAACAGAATGAAGTCCTGTCATTGTTTGCATTTTAGGAATCTTTTTCCTTTTGGGAAATAATACTGCCTTTGCTTACTCTGAGATATAGTAAACTTGAGATGCAAAGGCAAGATTAAATCCTAACAAGTGTTTCCTAAAGTGCTGCAAGAGTACAGATACTTTTTAAGATTAACTCTCAATTAATTACGTTCTAGATCTTTGCTTATCTAAGACACAACTTCAGAAAAGTACATTTCCAAGGTTATATACAGGGGTATAGTTCTGTTGCTGGTTACATTGATTAGAAGAGTCTAGGACTTTTTAGATTGCGTCAGAATCACATACCTGAAAGCATGTTTTGCCAGAGAAACATTTTGGGTGTAAGTTTTTTACTAGTTTATTCAGGAGAAATTAGTATGTCTAAATTCAAGTTCTTTTACTTAAATAATAAGCATTAGCATATTAATTCAAGATCTTTCCTGTGGCAAGGTGAGTAAGAGTATCTTTCTCCTTTTATACTGGTTATGTGTCTTATTTCTTCTTTGGGTAGTGTTGACTCAAGTAATTTACCATGTGCAGTGGAAGCAGACCTGAAGAAAAAAAAGAAGAGATACAGTGTTTATTTTGCAGAGCTTCACTTAATCAAATACAGTGAAATCTGTGATGTCGCTGTTTTCTGTTGTCTTAAGACCATTGTCTTAAGACAACAATAAATTAGTTGTCTTCAGACAACAATTGTCTTAAGACAACAATAAATTAGTTGTCTTAAGACAAATGAGAGATTTTAGGTGACTGATTTGAGGCCAGTGTCATAGAAGATGCACAAAGACAGGGACGAGGATTTTTCTCTGTTTCACCTCAGAAGATCTGGGGAGACTACTACAGTGATATAGTTGCAAGCAATATTTTGACCTAGGTCCTATTTTCACACAAACTCTTTAAAGCCGTATGATACCTCTCAGACACCAGAGGTAACAACTAGACCTGCCACTTTCATTACAATGAAGAAAATGTCGTTAGCTAAAAGTTGCATTTTGTGGGAAAAGTATAATATGGGAGAAATAATGAAAGAGATAAATCTACCATATGGGTTTTTTTTGTCACCTAATGGCTAGAAGTAGTGTCCAACAACTGGCAGTCCCTACTGGAGAAAGGAAGTAAATCAAGGAAGATGGTAGAAGTTATTACATTTGCAGTTATTTGTAACCTTAGAAAATGGAAAACCTAAGAACTTGGCAGGAAACTTTGATGTATAGCATAAGTTTTTTGTGTGATTTGCCTCAATTCTGAAATAAATGTTTAGCAACTGATATTCTAGAATAAAGTACTACGGTTAGAAAAAATATTTGCAACTTTTCTGTACTTGGACTCTTACTGAACTCTTGTCATATAGATGCATATAAGTACATAGATTTAGATTTCATTGCTATATGGATTTGTGTACTTGTTATAGTAAAACTGTATATTAAACTGAAAATTTTGTTACTGGGTCTACTAGCTATAAATATTTCATTTAACTACAGTTTGAGAGTTATAGTTTTTCTATTATTTATAATAAAATATAAAACTTGTACCTTTACAGTTTAATTATTTTTGCTTTTAAAAATATATTCAAGATTTTTTTTTGTATGCACATGGGACTGTTAGTTTTAAAGCACCGTAAACCAGTAGTATTACAATCTTCTTAAAAGAATCTTCTGTGCTTCTATGTCACCTACAACATGAGTGTTGTTTGTTGTGGAGTGCTGAGTGGGAAAGGAAATTTTACTTTGAATTTCTTGCAAATCTCTTCAGTTTTCTGATTCTCTCTCCAGGTGATAATTTACATTTATATCCATCATAAACCAGAAAAATATGATTTTGTAAATCTGAAAGTCTTACAAGCTGAATGTCTGACTCCACTTGTCCAGCATGAATTCTGAGTGATTTAAAAAGGCAAATGATCGTTCTCTGCTGGCTTTCAGTTTGCAGTGTGGTCTTACTGAAATCTAACTTTCCTATCTAGTAAGCACAGGTTGTATATTTAGTAGGGGTATTGTGTTTGCCAGGAAAAAAAGATTCATTCTGCCTGCCATCCTGACTGGTTGAGTTCTGTAGGGATGGAAACTGAAAACATAACTTATGTAACCAGACCTTTCTAATTGACTTTTACAGCTCTACAGGGGTAATGATAACAGTATGAGACTATTATATCATCGTTTATAGTAACAGCTATCCTTCAGAAAAGGTGGCTAGTATATATGCCATCTGCACCTTCTCATATTGCCTAAGAGAAGCCAAACCCTAAAATGTGTCATATACATATAATTCTGCTTCCTTAACAGGCTAAGGAATCTCATGGGAGATTCAGCTCAGGTGTTGTTGGTGGGAGACGTGGCTGAAGAGAAAGAAGGGCATGAATTCTCACATGCAGTGCCCTGCCATTAGTGCTGGAGGTAGCACATTTGCAGATGATAGTACTGATGAAGGAGATTGCTTATACTTTCTAGATAGGCAGAGTACACTGCCTTGAGCAGTGCTGCTGGTAGTTTAGTTTAAAGCATTGGATTTGTGACAGCATGATGTTCTGTCCTGGCTAATTTTTCTTGCTGAGAGGTAAGACAGATTAATCTGAACTCAATACTGTGCTACTGCTGGTGCACGCTGCTAAACAAGGCAACCCTGGAGTGCAGCGCTGTAATCCTGTGCATTCCCTTCATTATTCCTGGGCTGAACGACTTGCTTTTCCTCAAACTGCTAGACCTTGGGAAAACATAGCATTATTTCAGTGAGGGTACAAAATCATTCTGTAGTAAAACACCGCAAAGGAGGAAAGGACAGAGGAAAGTCAAGGTGCAAGGGTAAAAATTGAGGTATATATGCCTCTTAAGGGTATAATTTTGAAAAATATTCTTGAAGGATCCATCCCAGACTCACTTGTCAGCTGTGCTGCAAATAGATGCCTTCTGCCTTCCTGGTCCACCCAGTACAGATCAGATGACAGACCATGAATACTAATGCTGCACTGGCAGAAGTGTTAGCACAGATGTATACAGTAAAAGCTAGAAAATAATTTGCTTCACCACTTGCCTTTGTAGTCAGTTACCTGTTGTCCAAGGCAGTTGAAAAAAGAAATGTCTCTGTAAGGGTGAACATTTCTGATTTTACTCCTTTGCACAATAATCATCTATGATGCTATTTAGTCCTACTGTGGATAACATGATACATGTGTGGATACATGTGAAAATATCACTGAAGCATTCCATTTATGATTCAGACTTGCTTGTTATAGGTAGAAATGGAAGTCATGACAAAACTATTGGTTCAGCTGAAGCAAGTTTTAGTTCAAAAGACAATAACATAGCTGGTCTTTATTGCAAGATATTATGTTTTGGTCCCTGCTTTTAGTAATGCCTAGTTGCATCCAGGCATTACCAAACTTGTCACAGACAATAGCATATATTCTTTCTTTCCTATTAATGTTGTTCTGCAAATTTGTTACCTTGGATGACAGAATAAGAAAACAATCAGAAGAATTCTAGGTGTTCCTTCTCCTGCAGGGGGATTGGACTAGATGATCTTTTGAGGTCCCTTCCAATCTCTAGCATACTGTGATACTGTGAATTTTTTTTCATTGCTGTTAGTGCTATTTTTGAGAGCTTTTACAGTCATTTTGCTAAACTGGGAATAACAGCACTTTCAGAGGGTTGACAGAGCTCTAAATTCATCAAAATATGTTGCAGTCTTTTCCAGCTCAGAAAATGTTTACAGGACTGAGAAAAACATATATGTGAGAAAAATAGGTTTTGGCTCTTTTCCTGGAACCCATTTCTGTTTTTTTCTCCTGATTATGTTTTGGATCTACATTATGCTTGGCTGAGAGTATTAAAGGTGAATTCTACACCTTGATACATAAGATATTGGTCATATTTATAATCTTTTAAAATGCCTGATTACAAACTAGTACAAAACAATTAAAGTAAGCACAACAAAATAAAGTGTCATTAGGAATTCACCAGGGAGATGAGACCAATGTTTTTGACTATGTATAAATGAAAATGGTACCTATTACTTTGTAGCAGAATATTGTTGAGAAAACTGTAAAAAAACGCCTCTTTACTTGGATTATTACAAGTAGTCTCTGTCTCTGACCACACATTCTTCTTTACATCATATGCTTTATAATAAGAACGAAAGTATCAAACCAGAAAGTTTTGTTATTTTGGGCTTGTTTGTTGTTTTTTTTTTGTTTAGTTTTTTTTTCCACTGAGTTTGAGATGTACATTAAAAGAAGGTTAAAAACTGTCAGAGACATCTCCCTTTAAATTATTATGCAAAATGAAGGAGTCTGGTTCTAATCTTAGAGCCTTTAATTGGCTTTAGTGAATAAAAGATAAGTGGAATTTATACCCTATTTAAAATATGTATATATAAATGTGTACATATATAGACACATGAAACTGCAGGAGATAGCCAATGTAGCCAAAGTCACTCAGAAATCCTAGTTAGAGGTGGTGGATGTTTAGACAGTTCTAAATATACTAAAAATATTGTTCTCTGCCAAACCATTAAATGTCATATGCTAGATGCAAGAAAACAGTTCTGCAAGGTGGGCTAACCAAACATAAACAGGTTAGTACATGCATTTTCTGGGAGGAAAAAAAGCCCAACAATCAAATAGACAAATTCCCTCCCCAAACCAACTTATTATTTTAATAAATACGTTCCATTTTATTATTTCC
Source organism: Pezoporus wallicus (assembly GCF_028554395.1). Classification (NCBI taxonomy): domain Eukaryota; kingdom Metazoa; phylum Chordata; class Aves; order Psittaciformes; family Psittacidae; genus Pezoporus; species Pezoporus wallicus. The sequence goes on from NW_026640488.1 coordinate 4,199,333, forward strand.
ATTGCACCTGTAAGTGTAAAAACACAATATCTGATGTGCATATTTTCTAGATTGTTTCTTTTTTCTTGTAGCAAAAAATTTTACTTTGTGAACGTTGAGAGCAGATAAGAAAGTTGTAATGAACTTCTTTTGAAAAAAGTGCAATAAAAAGCTAAAGCTATGAACAGCCCAAAAAAATCAATAGTTTAGCCCTGACCTTTCCGATCTATCTGCTACAGAGTATATCTTTTTATAATATGGTGGTAATTAGTCCCAAATACATGAGGAGTCTGATCTTCTCTTGTATGATTTGAGAACCTTCACTGATGTCATGAATTTAGAGGTGGCCAGAGGCTACTCTTGCTGTTAGGAAAATTCAGTCATAATTCTGTGTCGTGTGAAATGCTCTGTCTCTCACCTCGCTTATTCCTGAAAACAGTCTTGTCAGAATGGGTGTTTTCTTCAAGGTCTACAAGAAGTTATTCACTTTCTGTCTCTTTCTGCCTAAGCACTTGGGAAGGAGAGGAATGAAGCTAGCAGACAGCAGAGTGCTGCTTTTGGGGCTCTGGTTTTAGGTGGATTGTCAAATCGAACACCCAGTTTTTGTCAACCTCTTAGCCTGCAAAAAAGTGTTGCAAACAACTTTTTCCATTAATGTGCATTGGCTAGCTTTTACTTATCTAGCTGACTACTATCTATCTATCTAACCTTGATATCATCTGTCTAGTTGTCCTAGCCAAAGAATGTACTTTATGGCCGTTTCCAAATGACTTATTTGAGTTTTTTTTATCATCATGTCCAATGAATGAAACACCTTTTAAGACTATCAGAGAGTTGATCAAACACTGTTTTGGGCCTGCATGAAAAGAAAAAACTGTACTCTACTGATATGAATCTAATGTAACTTCAAAAAAATTATTTATAATTTCAGTTCTGATAACTCCCTCTGTGCTGTGATTAGAAGGAAATTACTTAGTGTACTAGATATTCTTTAAGTGGTCTTCAGTGTGTGTCATGTTAATGCCCAAGTTAAAAAGTCTACCTCAAACTAAGAAAGGCTACCTCACATATGAAGGTTAGAGTATGAAAAATGTTACCACATAAACACTTAGGAGCCTTCAAGGAAGTGGAACCCTTAAACTGATGTAAGAAAACTGGAGAATTAGCAAGTAAAGCTCCTAAGGCAGAGGCACAATAATAATTCTTAACAAAGAAAAAGACCAACAGAATAGTTAAAACAATTTATGATACAATTGTCTATAAAACAGCTATTAAATCTGACAAAAAAAAGGTCAGCTTAGAAGCTTTGGTGTACCCCAATAGAAGCACTAAATAATGATCTCCTTCATTGAGAAAGTACATAAACTTTTGGAAAGACTAGCATTAAAATATTATATCTTTACAAATACCTATGATTTTATGCCTTAATAGTGGTATGTCAGGCATAAACCAGGACATAAATCAGGAAAACACAACATATTATTAGTAGGACAGTAATTTAACCTTGTAAAGGATACTTCAGCAGTCTCTGGTACTGCCTGAAGTCCAGCAGACATTGCTGGAGGAACTTTTTTAAGGTTATAGGCTTAGTCTGTTTCTGTTACTAAAAGGACATGATGGTAGTCGCAGCAATTCCCATGCTTAGCCAGCCAGAAGACTATTTTCTATACCCTCAAGCCATATATTTTATGTATGATCTGTTGAAGAGGTTTTTAACTTGTTTGTGTCTTCCACCTTTAGCTTTATATGTATATTTATGAATTTTATATTCTGAAAGGGCAGAATCATACTGGCCTTAACCCAGTCAGTTTTGTTGATAATGCTGATTTTTTTTAGCTCTATGGTTCTATCTATAATATTTTTTTCCTTTCAGATATAAGTTCTTTAACACTTATTAAAACTGTATCTTAGCAAATAGGTGCTACTCCTTTTACTTTCTTATTCAAAACCAACTGGACTAGTTGTATCTTGCATTAAAATGATCAACTTATGCGCGAAATAGTCAAAAAATCATGTTAGTGCAAACTGGATGAAGAAATTTAGGTAGAAAGCTATTCAGGGTGTTGGATATAATACTTTGAAACTCCTCATAACTGTTCAGTTTTAAATATTGGTCCATCCAACTGCTAATAGTGTACACTATTTTTGTTTTGGCAAACAGTTGTTGAATTGATGTTTACAGGAATATCTGCATGTATGCAGAAAAAAGCATATGTGTACAAACTCAGTGGATTTACATAGATAAATGTTTCATAGTTCTTGGAGTAGGGTCTTTGCATTTATGGGAAAACACAAAGTGCTGAATTCTGTAGCTAAGAAGTTGCAGTACATGATTTAGACAAAATGTTCTGTAGGAGTTCGTAGAAATCTGGGTCTCAAGAGACATACTCTGATGAAATGATTTCCATTGGTGGGCACCTGGCATCCATCCAGGGTCAAGCTACTACATTCAGATATTTAGTTAAGTATAAATATGGTAAATATAGTACTACAGTGCTTCACTATGGAGTCAGAGTAACTCTCTCCGCTGATCTAGTCTCTCTGGAATTAATATTTTTATGGTCAGATTAGAAAAATTAGAATAAATAAAAAATGTGTGGTTAATGGCATAATTGCTGTAATGTAAAAGACAGTATTTCAGCTCTTTTGTTTACCTAAACAACTCACTTTTTGTTTACCTAAACAACCACAATTTTAATGGCAAATATGCTAGAAGCATTCTGCCCTTTGTGTAAAGCCAGAATTCTGTTTGCTCCTAATGTAGAGTCTCAGTTCATTTGAAGCAGCTCTCAGCTCTTTTATGAAAGGATTCCCTTTTTGAATTTGCAATCTCTTTTAGAGATAGACTGGTTGTTACACAGCTGGCATTGTTATTGCACAGTCCCATTTTAGTAATCTATAATAGCCATCTGTACACACTCAAAACCCTCCCAGATAAACTCCCAGCCTTTCTGCAGTCCAAAGGTGTATACTTACATTTTGAGGTGGATCAAAGATGAGAATTTAATGGGAACATAAAATTTGACTATTAGGAGAATAGTCTTTAGAGGAACTGCTTCCATACATTAAGAAAAAAAAAGGATTCAGATCTTCACATTAACCAGTTTAAATATTTTTTGACCAAGCTAATTTTATTATGAACATGATAAAAAAAAATCAAATTCTTAAGTTTTAATGGTTTCCTAAGGCTCTTTAAAGATTTTGTCTAAAACTTAGACAATTCAATAGTAATTAATTGTAACTTCAAAAAAATACTAACCAAAAAACAGGTTTTAGACAAAAAAGGTAACTGATTCTCTGTGTCCTTTAAACACCCCATTCTAAATAGACAGTGTGATAAGTATTTGATAAGTATAATATAATTTATAAGTATTTACAATTTAGTTTCCTTTCATTCAGGTGTACAAGATGAGTAAGCAATGAAATTAGCCCGCACTTATTTTAGGCCTTTTTTTTTTTTCTCTTAAGCACTTTTCTCTTTTCTAAACTAAAATCTTAGCTTAAAAAGAAAAAATCCAAACAACAAAACCCTCACATTTTCACTATCCTGTCAAACTTTGGGTATTTTGGTCTTAGGTGAATGTTGCAGCTGTACACACAACAAATTCCTATAGTCTTTTGTTTTGTTTGCTGGAACATGCTATTAAAATGACATAAAATGAAGTTAGAGATGCTTGCTGCATGCCACAACCTAACTATTTGAGATAGAGGACTGTATTGGTACAGTTGGTACTCATATTCTTTCAGATACTGAAAGGCAGTGGTGGAATTTCCATTGCAGATTTAACTTAAGTAATTACTGAGCCCAAATTCTACCTAAATTGAATTTACCTTGAGACCAAAATGGGCTTTTGTTTCTCAGATCAATGGTTGTATCTATCCCTACATTCCAACTGAAAGGAATCAAAACCATTAAAATGTTTCTTGAAACATTTTTCTGCAATGGATGATGAGAACAGTCTTTGTGCCACCAGCTTCCTTCAGGGGAAGACACTAAAAGGAAAGGGAAATGGTCCTTGCCCCTTTCCTGTATTTTTCCACCTTGCTGTCTCAGGCTCTCCTAACACAATAGCAGTTTCTGCAGGGTGAAAACAGGATAATGGGAAACATGAGGTGTCTCAGTTCCTTGTACCCTTTGCTCACAAAGGAAGAGTTGTTTTTTTGCTTCTGACACAATAGATTTGTTAGATAGCTTTGGAAGCCTCTTGTTTCAGTGTGGTTTCTTCTATGTCTTCAGAATAGCAAACCTTGAAGTAGTCTCTCTACATGTTATGCAAAGGAAACAACACATCTCAATTGTATCTGCATGGTGGCTTATTTTCTAAGTATGGGTTGAATTCCAGAAGTTCAATAGTTCAGAAAAAAAAGAAGATTGCTGTATCTGGTAAATTATTGATGAATCCTTTTTACCAAACTTGACATGGCATTTTTCCTGTTCACTATCTTTTTATACAGCAATGAACTCAGACAAGTTAATTTTTGTTGCTGCTGCGCATAATATTGTGACAGCATATCATTCATGTATGTTTGCTCTTATGGTTAGATTATAGATCCAAATATATGTAAATCATAGAAGTGACATCAGTGCTTTTAATACTCATATCTACTTCTATTTTCAGAAGTGAAACAGATCAGTTCTTAAAATTCTCTTATTTTGTAGCTTGACCATAAAACCAAAGAAAATGTTGACAGCTAAAGATGCTGTTGTAAGCAGAAAGTACTGAGTCTGTTTTCTGAGTGTAGAGGATGTAATTCTTAGGAGACTATTTAGGATTACCTTTTTTTTCTTCAGGCAGGAAAGGAATGAGGATAAGCCATGGAATAGTGCTCAGAGAGATGGGATTAAACGGTCTGCACCGTGCCACTACAGGACAATAAAGGATGTTATCTCACATTAATGTACAACTTTATATAATTTTTGATTTACATAATAACATAGATGTTGCTTTCAAAACTGAGTAGAAATCCTGTATAGCCATAAGCAATATTGGGAGGCCAGATAGGGCAATCCTCAAAGGTGTCAGAAGAGTTCTCTTAGGGAATTTCTGAACCTACCATTAATTCGGTCACAATCTCAAATAATGTGTCGCAAAAGCCTTTCCTCCAATCATAGTAATGATGTTGAGAGCCATCAGCTTTCTGTGCAATAATACTAAGTATTGTTTAATCGATTATGTAATCAGTCATTATAAAATGTCATTTATTTTAATGCCTCTAAAAAGTCATATTTAAGACTTGCAGCAGATTTTGAATAATATTCAGAGACAAAATTAAAATTCCTATTTAATAAAAAAATATTTGTTGCAACTGCTGTTATATTATTTCAATGCCAAATTTAAAAAATTATCTTGCCTGCACTGGTTTGCTTGATGATACAGCCATGTACACGTGCAAAATTTGTTTCTAGCAAGCAGTTGTTAACAGATAAACATAAAATAGAAATATAATAAACTGCAAATTTTTCAGGTAATTCTGATTTTAAGATCTATTGTTGAAAATTGAAATTTAACTAGCTGAACACTAATTGACCATTTATTAGAAATATACACCTTCATTTAAATTTCAGATGATTTGTGGGCCATAATTTCAGTCAGAATATAGAAAAAATAAATCACACTATTTTCAGAACATTTTTGATTTAATCTTCTGAGAATTATCAGCCATATTTATAGGTAGCATTCCACTTGATTTATTAAATGATTCTACAGATAGTGTTTTACAGAGCATAAAATCATGGAGCTTAACACTAAGGTGACCTTCATCTGAAATGTGCATATGAAAATGATCAGTTTATGTAAGGATAGCCATTATTATTGTTTAGCTTCATGAAATAATAATTTCCATTTATGCAACAACCACTGCCGGTCTGCTCAAATAATTTACCTATAGTGTATCTTCCAGGTTTAGTTGGTAGCAAACCCAAAAATCTAAAGCATGCAACCATGGTCATATGGGTTTTATGATTTGATTATACAATATTGTAAAACCAAAAAAAAAAGCTGAGAAAAATAGTTTCTTCTCACTGAGATTATCCTTATAAAGTTTCCTTCTAATATTATTTTTTAATTTTAATGTATCTAGCACTTTCATCTAATTATTTGCTGATCATGTTGCATCTTGAAGATGTTTATGTTATTTTCTTATATCACCACAGAACAACAAAATTAATGATCATCGTTAACTTTGTGAATAACACTGCTGTCTACTCTTTGTAGTCCGTTACTTCAGATTGCTGTTTTGTAAGAGAGAATAAACTAAGTAATGAAAAAGAATTTTGTTGTGGATCTAGAGTGTAAATCATTAGACCTGGTGGTGTAGAGAATAGGAAAGGAGATGTAATTAGAGTTTGAATATTATTAAGCAAAAAAAATGAGTCACAGAAAAATGATGATGGAGGTCCAATGGAGGCTGTGAGGAGAGTTAAGAGCCATGATATTTTTGTCCACTTCAGTAAATGAATCAAAACAACTTTTCTTGCTTAAGTTTGATTTAAAGATCTCTGTTCTTTTAGTACCATGTTTCCAATTAGGAGTGGAAATTTATATTCATTTACCTTTGACCTTCATTTTTTTTTCAGATTGCTTATAATTTTGCTCTTTCGGCTAGCTACAGTGTAGCAATGGCTTTCTACTTCCATCACATTGCTTGGAGAAGATATAGTCACTTCTGATACAAAGTATCTTCCATCAATTATGCCCCAGGGAGATGCAATTTGGTACTGAATTAATTTGACTTTCCATACACAAAAAATCTTTTAGAATTTAATGTGAAGATGCTAGCAGTACATACAAAATTACAAAAAATACCCAGCAACCCACAAATAAATGTCAAAAAGCAGGAAAATTTCTATTTTGAAGAAACTGAAATTTCTATTTTGAAGAAACTGAAATCTGTCTACAATCATTCTCAGAGCAAATTCCTAAGACACTCAGAGTCAGTACGTTGCATAGCTTTGGTATACACATAAAATCATATGGAAACTTTCCAGCTACCTGTAGTGTAAAAACCCTACATTCAGAAACCAGCAAAAGTCGAATCCTGGTGTTCTGCTTCTGGAGAAGAGGTTGCTTCTCTGAAATGATTGAAATTTAGCCTACTTGTGCAGCAGAGTTATCAGCAATGAGCCTTGTTCCCATCCAGATTAAATAATAGAATCATAGAATAGTTAGTGTTGGAAAGAAGTTTTAAGATCATCTAGTTATAACCCTCCTGCCATGGGCAGGGATGCCTCACTAGACCATGCCACCCAGGGCTCTGTCCAGCCTAGCTTTGAATACTGGCAGGGGTGGAGCATTTACCACTTCTTTGGACACCCCATTCCAGTGCCTCACCACCCTCACAGTAAAGAACTATTTCCTTGTATCTAACCTGAACTTCCCCTGTTTAAGTTTAAACCCATTACCCCTTGTCCTATTCTTACAGTCCCTGAGGAAGAGTCCCTCTCCAGCATCCTTGAGATACTGGAAGGCTGCTATGAGGTCTCCACTCAGCCTTCTCATTATTTTTCCTTCTTTAAGTACAGATGAATTTAGAATATCGTTAACAGATGGCATTCTAGCAAAAGCCTCCTTTGTGGGCAAGACAAACGAGCTGACTTTTGCAGGGCACAACCTACCATATGAGAGGAGGCTACAGAAGATCTCTTCATAAATTTAAATACCAATATAGGTCTGTTTACAAATGCAGTAAGAATTTGTCAGTTGTACTTGTACTTAACCTGGGGTGCAAATGATGGCAAGATCATTCATTCAATATCTAAAATGCAGTGGTTACTTCACAGTGTATCAAAGTACAAGAAGATTTAATAGGAAATAATAAATGATGCTACAGTCCACACTTCAAAAGTATTTGTAATTAATAAAGAGAATTATTATGAAAGAGAATTAAGAATGTCAAAATCACTTCATCTCTTAATCTAATGAAATTCTTTGATTTACATGTAGAGAAAACACTTCAAGAATTAGATTTGTCTTTGCTCATACCACTGCATAAAAGGAAGTCCCAGCCAACATGCAAAGTAGAAAGCAGAGTACTGACTAATGAAAATAGAGTCAAGCAACAATAAACTGTAAAGAAAAACAAAGAAATGTAAAAACAGAAGTATTTTCCCTGTGGACCCAGACATTAAAGTAATTGCAGAGAAGGAAAATTCCATTAAGCAAAGAAGTGTCTTGTGCGCTCTGATATTGCAGAAATGTGAATATTTTATATTTTTGGCATGCTCACTCTTAGATCCCTTATTCTCTTCTCGTAATCTTGTTAAGCCTTATGTGCTCATCCTTTGCTTTTAATTTATTCTATTTGCATTACTGCATAATGGCAACAAATAGATAACAAATAACGTGAAATTGGGTCCATTATATTTTGTTCCCATTTTGCATATTTAGGGCCTTCTTGTGTCTCACTCTTTGCCAACAGTTAATTTGTTGCTCTTATTTTAATTAATTTGATTTTTCATGCTTTTATGAAAGTAATTAAAGAAGGATTTTGTACATTCACTACAGGATTTACTTTACTTTTCAAAACTTATGTCTGGGTTACAGCTGTCATATCTCACCACTTGAAGGTAATCGTCATCTGCACTGAGTTTAGTCTTAAATTCAATGTGTTGCATCATAACATTCTGGTTATTATGAAACGAATTTGAGGAAGAAGTACTGTTAGTAACATCTTTTATTTTCATTTATTTTACTTGGGGGTGACCTTTACTAACTCATATAGGATTCTACCTACCATCAAACAAGATTTTAAAAGTAATACAATATGGAAAAGCTGATATGAGCCTGTGAGCCATGACATCCCTCCTAGCGTCTCCAAATTATACTTCTTCACAGATATCTCAAGACTGTTGAGTCAACAGTGCTGACAGTCTGTCCTGGGTTCAGCTGTAACTTGTTTTTTGCCTTCCTAGTAGCTAGTGCAGTGTTTTCTACTTTAGTCTGAGAACAATGTCCCAGAAGTAAATTATGTTCTAACAGTTAACAGAAAATGCTATGTGCAGAGATATGTCTTAAATCTAGCTCCTACAAATGACTGTAGGAAGTAGCCAATACCCAGTAATGCCCACCTTGTGGTACATGAGCACTTTTGAAAGGTCGATGCCCATCTACCTTCTTTTAGAAACCTGAAGTGGGGGTAAGTTGGAGAAATAAACTTAAGAGAGAGATCATGGATTTCTTTTAAAAATAGGTGATTCTTAGGCACATTTTATTTTGCTTGGAAACCTAGAGTTTAGAATATACGTTGAAATAGTGCTAGGCAGAAGACCATATCCCTATCTTGTGTAGAAATTCAAGCTCAGGTTTCTTAGACCAAAGCAGAAAGGATATGAAGGTTACTGGGGCTGAAAGAGAAGAGCACAATTACAAATATGACTGTCTATGCTGGAGTTTGGACAGCATGAGATAAGGTCAACACACATTGAAACTGTATTAATTTAAAAGGAGAAATATGGGGAACATGAACTTGGAAAACTGAACAAACTCAGTAGGAGAAGACTAAAGCTTATGGGATTAGTAGAGTTAGCTTTAAACAAAAAAAATAAGACAGATGCTGTGTAGATTATGTGAATTGATACTAGATTGTGTCTGCAACATTTTGAACCATAGAATCTAACTACCATAGAAAGGTTGGAATTACTATTATCATGTACCTGTCAGGACATTGAGAAAGAGGATGTGAACAGTGCAGATCAGATACAGCGCCCAAGTCTTCTGAGGACTTTTATATCTTACATTAGGCAAATTTAAGGAAAGATGGAAATTGATGAGGAATTTAAATACCTATATACCTCAAATTTGGTTATTTTAGTCATTGTACAGCTCCAGTGTATGGCAGCTTGTCCTGCTGGTTCTGTGCTAGTTGTATTGTAAACCTGGGCAGAAGGTTTCGTAACTGTTTCAAAGATCAAGCACAGCTTTTCTACCTTTGGAAAGCAAGGTGAAAAGGGGCACATTCAGACTTCTGATGTGTGCTGGGTCTCTCATCCAGCCTTGCTGGGCTGATTTTCTAAATCTTTCAGTTTAGGCATAAATTTAAAACCACCTACAGGAAGTCATCATTTTCTTTATACATTGACAGATAACCATTATTTAGCTTTAAGGATGGCTCTAATTTAATTTCAGCATTTTTTTAAAACACATGACTCATTTGCTCTTGAATTCATGACCCTTTAGTTTAAATTAGTAAAACCAAACGTATTTGCACTACAGCACACACTAAAGAACTCTGGAGAAAACAGTCCTTAAATTTTGGAAGGCTATCGCATATCTTCAATTGGACATTAAAATATGTATTTAAAAGTGCAAGAAGTCCAGCAGACTGCATAAGATTTTAAAATAACTACTTTCAGATTAGGTGTTTCAACCATATTAGGATTTAAATGTTTTATGTTTTTGCAAAGTTTCAGAAGTCTATAAAAAATCTGGTAAAATATTAAGACTTTGAAGCAGTCAAGCTTGAGATTTTAAATTGACAATCAGAAGAGTTTGGAACAAAAGCAATTCACTCCATTCTCAAGAGCATTACCACTTAATATAGAACCTTTATTTGCTGTTGGAATTAAAGTAAAATACTTCAAGTGTGATAGCGATCTCTGGAGGCAATGGATAGGCTTTAGGTTTTTGTAGTTAATCCTCCTGTGTGGATAACACGATACCCTGCAAATCAGTGAAGATTCATATAGATTCATAGACTAGGAAGTACCATGGGCTTTCAAAATAAAATACATCAAAATATAACTCATAGTGATCCTTATTTCTCTCAATATATGCCTATGTTTCTAATTATATTTTTCTTCTCTCTGAACTACTGAAATATGGAATTATTTTTCAATAAAATAACTTTTGGCTATCAATCACCTTTGACATACAGTGCACAAGTTTTGGTTGCTAAAATACTAGCAAACATTTACAATTGTGCTAGCAGAAATAACGGAAAGGACAAATGAGATGAAGTTATTTCTTCTTGATTAATTAAATGCTACTGTTATAGTGATCGTCCAGTCACGTTTCTGCACAGACTGTTTCTGGATATTTTTTCTTTCAGATTCTGCCTGTGCTGTTATGTTCTTTGCTTTGTAAGCACCTGTGAAAACCTACAGTTATGAAGCAGTATTTGTTATTCATACTGTTTTCTGGGCAAGTGGGAGATAGGAATGACTATAGGTCACCATAACCCTTTCAGGTCAAGCAGTTTGGTTTCTACAAATCCCTCAGAGCTATCATCCTCCCTGTTTTCTAAACAGCTAACAGCATGTTATGTGTTTTCAGTGTCAAGAAATGAGTAAAAACAAATCCAGAAAATAAATTTCCTTCCTGTTTAATCTGAACATATGTTCTGATTATTGTTCTGTTTCTGCGGGAGTAGCTTTAATTTATTTCCCAGTTGACTTTAACAACGGTCCCTTAGGATATGTGGGCAGATCATTGCTGACTAGAATCTACTATCATCAGTGCAACAAGAATGATGCAGAGGCTACTGCCAGGTTGTATTTTGCCACCTGTTTTTGCTATACATCTGTTTGTGAGTGGCAGCGTCTTGTTCCACATATTTATTGACTGTTTTCAAAGCTCACAAATGCTTCAGAGAAGAAGCACCAAGCAAAAAAGCAAAGTACAATAATTGTGGAAAGATTAAACATTGAATAGACATTTCAGAGAGAGATAAATTGAAAAGGTAGATGCCTTCCTGCTCTGTCTTCTGTCTGCTTTCATATTGATGTATTTTTTATTATTGTTCAGGACTGAGAGGTTCAACATTGAAAATAGGATTGCAGCAAGGAAGTCTAAACATATTCACATCTGAGAATTCTGTGAACATGTCAGTCTCAGCAATGTGCTTTTTTACTGTATGCCTCTTTTGTGCACATGCTAACTGTGGTGCCCATGTTAAAACAGAAGTCTATTACTTGTGAAACACCAGCTGTTGATATTTGGCAATTGAATGGGGAAATATGATTCATTTGTAAAATCACTCTTGCAGGTTACAGCAACAGTTGTGGAAGCAAGGGCACTTCTGAACAAAATTGCAAACATCTTATAATTTTTAATGGCAGCTACCAGAGATCTAGTTTCTTTTACCTTCAATGGTAAATGCAACTTTAATTAAGCAGAGCAGTAAATTAGCTTCTGGCATTTTGCATCCTGGACAGCTGTAATGCTCAAAGCCACAGCAATGACAGTTGGGAAAGAAAATATATGAGGAGTGTGGTAAACTGCAACAAGTGCAGATGGGGGAGGAGGGGGGAAGAATCCTTTTAGTCCAAATCATACATCCAAAAGAGATTTCATTAGGCTAATGTCAAATGACGGTGAAAGGAAATGTACTTTCTTCTTCCCTGAAGAAAACCTGGCTGAATTTTCTTCTGTTTCTGGTGTATTTGCTGTATTTGCTATGTACTCCATCATATTCAATGTTAAAATACACTCATTTATATTATTTATAGAATAAATTAAAAAAGTAATTTCTCCTACCATAAAGACTATAAAGTACTGTGAATTCCTGAAGGGAATTAATTCAAAAAGGAGCTATATTATGTGATTTATTTTTTTTTTAATATATATTTTTAGGAGAAAAAAATAGAGTTGCATGAACTCTGATACAGTTGCATGAACTACTAAATCTATTATACCCTGAGTTTGTTCATACTCTTTTAGACAGGATTTATTTATTTTTTTTTACTTGGAGGGAATATATTACATAAATAGTGGTTTTGCATTGTTATTTGTCTCAATTTGCTGTTGGAAAATGAAGAGACAACACTTCACACTAGATTCTAATGGTAAAAACAGTAATGATTTCAGTACTGAGAATGGAGTTCAGTTTCCCGTTGATAGAGAACACAGCAAGAAGGGAATGACTGCAAGGATATCTCTGATAATTACCATATTGAAGAAGTCAATTATTGGGCCAGGTTCAAAAAACCCTTTTTACATTTGCCTTCCCTTCTGGTTCAATGAAATTACACATTTGCTTTATGGTGGTTTATGTCTGCCTGTTTCCATAAATTAGTTTGTGCAATCTGTCCCTGTGACCTCAGGAACAATTCTCCTTCTGTTTTTTGTGTGTCATCTGAACACTGATGCTGAGACTGAAAAACTTACTAGAGGTGATAATCGATAATTTGTCCTGTAAGTAAACATACGCTGTGGATAACATTGAGCTAGATGGGTAACTTTTTTGTATGACAGCCACACACACCACAATGCATTAGGAAGAAAGGGGAACTTGGCAGCTGCTAGTGGATTAAAAGGAAAGAAGGGATTTTCTTTTCTGCTTGTAAGACTAGCATTGTTAGGGATTTCTAACACAGAATGTGGGATGAGACTAATATGTTCATGTTGATTCCTCCTGCAGCTCTGACCCCCTAATATCAAATCAAAACTTTCAGAGCATGCACGTATGAAAGGAAAGAAGGGGTGATGATTAAGATTACAGATTGTGTATGTACAGCTAAAAAAAAGAGAAAAAAGGTGATGTAAAGGACAAAGAATGAATAGACTTCTTGGGGCCCTTGACAGAAGACTTAGTTCTGTCCCCTTCTCCATAATACATTTATATTCCTAAACTTTTACTTCCCCCTCATCACAGTTAATAAAATGCTTTTCAATGCACTGTGATAAACCTGAGAAAGAAACGAAAGAATCAACAGCAGTTTTTCAGAAGGTTAAAGTAGGAGAGATCAGATATTCAAACAGCAGTTCGTTCAACATTCAACAGCATTCAAACCTGCAAAATTTACCTTTGAAATCAGAAAGATGGCTAAGAACTGCTTTTAAACCTAAGGCTTTGCTTTTTACTCCAAGATCACTAATGTTCTGTCAAGTTTATTCTCAGTTGTAAAAAGCATAAGTATTCCCTACCCTTTTTAAATTCCATTTTTAAATGGAATTTCAAATTCCAGGCCTCCATCTGTGGAGACCTGGAAAACACCCTTCATTTCCACTGAGTTATTACAAGTAAAAGTCATATTGGTGTGACTGTAGACCATTACATCTCATAACTGAATTCTTCTCTCATCTCAGTATTTACTCTTGCTCCTATGGTACTTTCAGACTTTTTCAGCTTCCCTTTTCTAGTTTCATTTCTGTGGACTAAGCAATCCATGTTCTTTTAATCTATTATTCAATTAAAGAAAAAGTTCTCCAGTTATCTAATCATTATATTAGTCCCGCCATGAAACCCATTCCAATTTAAATCCACATTTCTTAAACAAAAGGGGACCAGAAGCATATGCAATATTCTTAGTTTTTTCTAATTTGGAAACTGATTCTGAGCTAAAGTTAATTTACCATTAGCTTTAAAACACTCAGGCTCTTTGTCATTATTGTATTTGTAAAGTTGGAATATTACCTTAATTCCTTTTTTGACATTTCATCTTGTACAAAAAAGAATCACAGAAGCCTTTGTTTCGCAATCACCTTTTGTTTTGGTTTTGGTTGTTCATTGCTCACAAACAAGCCTGAAAATAAACTAGATGGTGCTGACTTTGATAAAAGATGTCATTGAAGTGCCATCGCAATCAGAAAGTATATTATAGAGATAAAATAAACATGCTATGAGCATAAATATCTTATTTGTATTTTTGACCGTTAAATATTGCAAGTAACTTTGGAAGTAAAGGTCAAGGTTTTGTATATTTATAATATTTCATACGCATTACGTATAAACATGGCTGTGACATATGTTACAGTAGTAAAGTATAGCTATTAATTAAATGCTATCCACAAAAAGATATTACGTTAGTGCAACATTTCTTTAACAAAATATCTCTAAAGCTGTCATATCAAGTGTTTTCTACTGCTCTGATACTGCTTGTAGATTTAAGTATGTTGCCCGTGGCCACCCTGCAGCTTTAGAGGAAAAAGCCTAGGGATTATAAAACTGACTGTATGGTGCTGTGCCTTGATTAAGCAAGACTGAACAAGCAAGAATGGAACAGGAAAGGGCAGGAATTTGATCACAGTAGCTTGAGTTTCTATTATTATTTTTCTTGCCAATTTAGGAGGTAACAGGAAAAGAAAAGCCAATCTCAAAGGCAATATAAAGGAAACATAAAGTAAGAATCTATTCATACATATTTCTGAAAGAAAAAGTAACATAAATCACAATGCAGTTACAACAACTCTTAGAGAAAATGACATAGTATACATGAAAGATAAGACACAAACTCCAGGCTTAGGCTTTGATCATGTTTCCTTTGGGATCAACAGTTCATTTGATGATATAGATACAAGTGGAAATGGGAGGGCAAGATAAAATATTTTCAGTTATGAAGTATTTGCTAGTCATGATGGTAGATTTCTTATTGCAACTGCAGGAATGCTATTACAGATATTGTGAACACTTTCTTTTTATTCCCCTGTCAAAAACCTGGACTTGCCTGTTTGAGCATTTCATTTGATCATTGTTGTTTGATGCCCTTGGTCCTAGATTATCCAGCTATACACATTAAGATGAAAAAAATCCAATCTTAATTTTTTTTTCAGAAGAGTACACTTCTCAATATCCAGAGAGAGGGAGACTGGGAAGAAATGGGTAGGAGAATTTATTTCTCAGTAGAAGGTGACCATTTAGGTTATAGTGCTATTTTGAGCAACATAAGTGAGACAACTAATTCATAGCCTTTGTGTTAACCTATTGTGCTGAGGAGAATTTTACCCAGGCAGTGGAGCTCCTCTGTAGAAAGAATCAAGAGCAGAAGCATAGTTTGATATTAGGTAACCAAATTCAGATGTGATGCATTCAGCAGATCTTCGCTTTCCCAGTAGAATTCCAGTGGCTAAAATGCCAACTCTGAATTCAGTCCAAAGCATTTGAACTGCAGTCTTTCAGGTGTCACATCCTTCATGCGATTTCCTGGTGGTGTTGTGCTTTGCACTCAGTCATTTGCATAAAAAAAAATAATCCAGGAGTGCTAATTAGCTGAAGGTAATGGCAACAGAATGTGTCACCAACCATTGAAATATAGTCTGAACATTTAAAAAAAATACTTAATAAATCATCACACTTTGTCAAATCAAATCAGTCACTATAATAAACCAATGACAGCGCAGTGCACTGATGTATAGAAAATACTGAGCACAAAATATCACCAGTGATTAACTACCTATCATTATACTACAGATCATAATTCACCTTCCTGCGAAAACTGTTATGATAGAAGGTAGTATAATAAAGTCTTTCAGCAGGTGCCGTTATAATGAGGAAAACTGACTTGATGGAGTCTATGCATCCACTGAAATATCTATCCCTTCTAAAGGCAGCATATGCTTACTGTAGCCCTTTGAATGAAGTTACCCTTCATTTTCAGGGACTACGCCTGTTGAAATCCAGATTATGCACAGAGTTTGCAATAGCAGTAGAATTTGTTCTGTGCTTCTCTTGCAAATATTAAAATACTTTGGCTGCTAACATCACGCTTTTTTACACAGTTTGATAAATAACTCTTCTTCCGTATTTCTAATTATCAGAATCAAATGCTGGCCATGCTCTCTTCACCATTTGTTTCACTTATTTGTTATGCTCTGATTTGCTTTTTTTCATGTACATCATAAAAAAGTAATTTTAGAAAATGGATTCATTAATAATTGTAATCATAATGCTGTAACTTTAATTTCTTCAGAATGAATAGCTGCTATATTACTTTTTAATTTGCAAGCTGGAAATCTGGGGAGCACAAGGAGGTAAAATGTTTTTACAGCTTAAAAATGGGCTCTGGCTGTTTATGAATACAATAGTAATGGTAAGGAAATTATTAATAAAACAGGTTAATAAAACTTTAAATTTAATCTGAGGGTGGTAAAAGTATATGCAGCATGTCTCAGGATGCTGTCTTGCAAGCTGTTACTACTGTGGCAGCATAGATTTTGTCAGCACGGAAAAACTAGGTGTCATACACATACATTAGCAGCAAAACAGAAGTGGCTAACATGCAGCTCTGTTTTTTGTGCCATCTGTGACACTGTTGGTGACACCCAAAACTGCCTCATATACATCAGGATGGTATAGAGTAGGTCACATTTGCAATAGGCAACCTAAGGGAGCACATGAAATTCGTCTCTCCAGTGCTCCTGGAATCTCAAGGCCAACAAAGTAAGTCTGTGTTTTGTCTGGTCTATTCCATTTTACCCTCCATTTTACCCTTATTTCATGTCTAAGGATTTGCTATAAAAAAGAGCTGTCAATAATAAAGTTGGGAGCATTTTTTAGCAGCTCTGTGCTGCCTGAATTGTTTGAATTCAGTGTGGTGATTCAATTAAAAACAAATTGCAGATCAGGCCGTGCTCACCAGCTGTCTGTGGAAATATTTTCATAAGATCTAACTCAGATTTGTAGCATTGAATCTTGTGCAGAGACAGCCAGTGACATGGCATCAAAGGGCAACCTCCAGCTGTGATGGTCCTTCTCAGTGATCAGCTCAGCAGTTCCTGCAGGAAATAGGTATAAACCAACAGTGCTGTTATGCAGCTGGGCATCATCAGTCAGTATGGGCTGTGCTCCCCTTTGTGATTTACCAGGCACTGTCATGGTTTGGGCAAACCCAGTATTCATTGTTTTACAAGCCAGCACAGAAAATGTTGGAAAGTAGTGGAAAAAGCAGCTGGTTTATGAGAGCAACAGGAAAAGCTGCTAAGCGTTGAACCCTTCAGCTAAGAGAATAGTTTAGGTGTAAGAATTAATGTGGTATGTCTTGGGTTCTTTTAATATATAAAGAACTATGACTTCACTAGATTTATATTGTTTTGTTTAGTTTTGTTTTGTATGTGATAATTATCCAAATAATGATTAGTCTGAGTGGTTATTTTGAGTGGTTAGTTGACGATGACCCTGCTCAATGCAGGGGGATTGGACTAGATGACCTTTGAAGGTATGGCTACTGTGAAGCATTTTGATACCCACAATTACTTAAAAATTGTCACTCTTCAACCTTGACAGCACTAATTTACTGACTATCATCTTGCCTTTGTAGAATGCAACTGTTCTGGGCTCCTGCTTAATTACTAAAGGAGCTGTAAAACATACTCCGAAATACTGTGCAAGTTTCCACCACTCAAAACTGAGTGAGACACTGAATTGTATTGGGGCAGCAACTCCTGGCTCCTGACAAGTTCCTGAGGCAGATGACCTATTGCTCCCAATAAGGACAATTTCGTAGCTTTGATAGCTTGAGAGCTGTGTTCAGTTCTGGGGCTTCCAGCATAAGCAGGATGTGAACCTGTTGGCAAAGTCCAGAGGAGGGCCATGAAGATGATCAGCCTCTATTATGAAGACAGGCTGAGAGACCTGGAATAGTTCAGTCTGGAGAAGGCTCCTGGGAGATCTTAGAGCAGCCTTCTTGTACCTAAAGAGCATCTACAAGAAATCTGGAGAGGGACATTTTACAAGAACATATAGTGACAGGACAAGGGCGAATGGCTTTAGACTGATTTAGATTAGATATGAGAAAGAAATTCTTTATTGTGAAGGTGATAAGACATTGGAACAGGCTTCTCAGGGAAGTAGTGGCTGCCCCATCCCTGGAATTCTTCAAGGCCAGGTTGGATGGGGCTTTGAGCAACGTGGTGTTATACTTGAAGGGAGTTAAAAAGGCTTGTGCAGCCTTTATACCCTCTTTGTATTTCCACTGAAACTCAAAGTAGATCTTAAGTAGAGTGTAGTCAATCAATTGACTTATAAATTGTCTGCATGTCAAGGGTCTTGAAAACACGGATGGAGGAATCCAATTCTATTTTTTACCGAATGACTCCTTAAGGCAATGTTGAAACATGATGTTCTGGAGGTTTCATACCCTTTCCAAACCTTTCAATTTGGCCTCTAGAGTTCAGACCACTTCGGCTCTTAAGAGTATATTATATGTACAAACCATTCATTCATCAGCTGTGTCCACAGAGTACAGTTGTTCTCTAGAGTTCGTTTTCAGTAGAATATTTTGCTCTTTGTTGCCTCCACTTTGCTATGCAGACAGCTGCTGACTGTGCTTGCATACCCTCCCTGTCTAGTCAAATGCAGCTACCTTGGGTGTAAATTCCCCCTCTGGTATTTTGCTTTCCTAAGTTTTAGAAGGTGTGGAGAATATAGAAGGCCTTCTACTTCTTTTGCAGCACTAACTGTGCTCAGTTCACCATTTTGATTCTTCTTATTTGTATCCAAAATGTAATTGTGCTATATTTTAGAATTAATCTTGACAAATTCATTAGTACTCATAGCCCATATCCAAACCCAGTTTTCTTAAGGCTGGAGCTAAAAATGATCACGTCTTTCTATGTCCCTGTTTCTGAAATCTGTATTTCACTCCTGCCAACAGTATTTTTCTTTATATGTGCACATCTCACAATTTAGCATGTTGCTTCTAAGGTCTTTAAGATATTATATGTCAACAAGCAAATCAATGAAAGAGAAGGTACATCAGCTGAATGAGAACAGATGTATGCATAGGGTAACTATTTCTTTATTAAAGGAAAAAGTATATGATCTTTGCATTGCTTAATCCTTGAAAATCTGATAGGCAGATTGGTGTGGAAGGTTAAATTTCTCTGAGGCTCTTATCTGTGCCATTTGGAATTAGTTGTTACACAATGGTTTATGTTACATATATCAGTCAGCTAATGACAGTAAATCTTTGTTATACATCAGGATGCATGATAGATCCTAACAAAACTTAATTGATTTAAATAACAGATTTATTATAAGTATATGGTTTTCCATATTTAGCTTTTGAAATTATTTTGCATGGGAAAGTATTTGGTGAATGCCACTGCTAAGACTATGCCCCAAATTATCTTATACTCATGCTACTAAATAGAGAGTTGGTTAAACAGGAGTAATCAACAAGATTGTTTTTCTGAGCCAAGCTTCAGTGACAATTTGGTGTTTTATTACTGACCTATGGTGATCTACATGCCTACGAGTGACCCAGGCTCCTAGCAAAACCATGGAAGAACAGTCTCATTCTCCATGAACATTTTCTCATTGATGTATGTTTGACATAACTGCCAAAGGGTCTGCTAGGTTCAGTTCTCTTTTCTCTTGCCCCATGTTAGTCTCATAGTCAATAATTAGACCTTTCAGTTTTAATCCAGATTTGAAAGAGAATAATTTTAAAAGGAAAAAATCAAAAGGTGGGTAAACTGCCAGAGGATTTAATGCCATTCTCAGAAACTGTCTGACATTTAAGATGTTTTTTATATTTTCACAGCATATTAAAATGGCCAACAGGTACAGTGCTAGTAATCATAGAATCATAGAATAGTTAGGGTTGGAAAGGACCTTAAGATCATCAGGTTCCAACCCCCCTGCCATGGGCAGGGACACCTCACACTAAACTATGTCACCCAAGGCTTCGTCCAACCTGGCCTTGAACACCGGCAGGGATGGAGCATTCACAACTTCCTTGGGCAATCCATTCCAGTGCCTCACCACCCTCACAGGAAAGAACTTACTCCTTATATCCAGTCTGAACTTCCCCTGTTTAAGTTTTAACCCGTTACCCCTTGTCCTATCACTACAGTCCCTAATGAAGAGTCCCTCTCCAGCATCCCTATGGGCCCCCTTCAGATACTGGAAGGCTGCTATGAGGTCTCCACACAGCCTTCTCTTCTCCAGGCTGAACAGCCCCAACTTTCTCAGCCTATCTTCATACAGGAGGTGCTCCAGTCCCCTGATCATCCTCATGGCCCTTCTCTGGACTTGTTCCAACAGTTCCATGTCCTTTTTATGTTGAGGACACCAGAACTGCACACAATACTACAAGTGAGGTCTCACAAGAGCAGAGTAGAGGAGCAGGATCACCTCCTTCGACCTGCTGGTCACGCTCCTTTTGATGCAGCCCAGGATATGGTTGGCTTTCTGGGCTGCAAGTGGACACTGACAGCTCATGTTCATTTTCTCATTAGCCAACACCCCCAAGTCCTTCTCCACAGGGCTGCTCTGAATCTTTTCTCTGCTCAATCCGTAGGTGTGCTTGCGATTGGTTCGACCCAGGTGTAGGACCTTGCACTTGTCATGGTTAAACTTCATGAGGTTGGCATCAGCCCACCTCACAAGCATGTCAAGGTCCCTCTGGATGGCATTCCTTCCCTCCAGTAAAAAAAAAAAAAAGCTGTAATGTAACTTTAATAGTTACGAACCCCTATTCTTTAAGATCTTAAAACCTCTGATGCAGACTTTAAGACAGATCTATTATATGTATCTACTTCTTGTGTCCTGAATTTTGCCTTTTCAATGTGCATGACTCAGCTCTGGCCTCAGGTTTGAAAAAGAATGTTAGGAAAATATCTCTAATCTGAATGTAGCCTAAATTTAGCTTAGAGTAATAATCTCATTTTTCACTCTGTAGCCATAGATTTCACTCTAACACATTTTACAATGTCCCAGTTGAGTATATCCTGAGAATCTTTTCCCTAATTCTTCTAAAATCTTAGAGCAACTCTGGAAATTACTTGGCTATGGCGGACTTCATTTTTGGACTCCCTATAGATCCACAGAAAATTGCTAGGTTTAGTTTTGACAAGGACCAATACTTCTTCTGTAATTGAGGAAATCTATCTATTTACTAGGTTTGAAGGCAAGGGTGATCCATCTTACTCTGTAAGTCGACTGTACTTGCTGTGAACAAGAGGTGATAGAATATAACAAGCATTCTACATAAAACATTAATTTCAGCTGTTCTAAGTTAGATAAAAAAAGGGACATGTACCACAGATTTTTAGTTGGGAAATAATATTTAAACAGCAACTCTTCTAGTTGTAGCTCCAAAATTAAACCCATTTAGAGTGCACTTATTCTAAATAGAAAAAGCCTGGCAGATGCAATTGTTCTGTTACATGAAATCACATCCAAATTATTGTTTTCCTGGGTATAAAGTAGTTTGTATAACTGCAATTGTGTAATGAAGTGAAGATTAGTATACTGCATGTATGAGACGTCTACTGTAATTGTAAGGAAAAATTACTTTCCTTGCATTCAGCCTAACATTTCCTATTAGAGACATTTGCATTTATGAAGTCAAGCCCCAAATATGGAGGTTTTTTTTGTTTTTTTTTTTGTTTTTTTTGAAAATGTGAACCTAAACATGGAACAAGGAAATTAATTAAGGTGTGCTGTACTGAGGTTTATTTCTGGATGGTCTGGAATAGAAAGTGTCAATAAAATGAAGATTTTTTATTTTAACTGAAGGTACCATAATTCTAAATCAAAAAGATAAAAAGAAGGAGATTGAAGAAAGATTTCAGTAGTAGCATTTTCTAGGTAGAATGAATGTATGGCATATTTCAGAAATCCATACTAGGGGACTAATCTTCTGAATGTTAGTTGGAATTATTTAGCATGTTCTATTCAGCAGAAAAATCTTTTACACTGGGATCAAGCTATTTCTCTTACAGGATATGTATTCACTGATGAGGTAATCCAAGGGAACAGAATTGATATTCTCTTACCTATTTTATATCAGTTAACCCATCATGAAGTTGCACAATTCACCTGTGAGTTACAATTTCATATGGGTGTTGCTTACTAGTTACTCTAATTTATTTTTTAAATGAGATGAGAGAACAAGCAAGACACTGAAGATAACTTTAAAATAAACCCCTTATTATGCACTGTCATAAATGGATGTTCAACATCTGAATATCAATTTTAAACATGGATTAAAAACTGAAGTTAGATTAGGGACAGTCCAAGAGAAACAAAATTGGACTGCTGTAAGTCAGAGAACATAAATCATCCAAAGATAAAGAAAGAGCAGGAGGGGAGTTGGAATATTAAAAATGCAGAATACTGGAGAAAAGGGGCAGTTGTAGTTAGTCTGCATTCAGGTAATTCTGCTCCCTAAAAAGTTGGTGGGAATTTTACTTTTGATTTTAGTGGGAACAATCAAGTGAAGTAGCTCAAAGGCCTGACTCAGAGAGTCCCATACTACGTCTTACGAGAATCTGAACTTTAAGTGATAGGCTGATTATATTTTAAGTATAACATTTTGTTAAAGTCTTCCCCTATCCTTTTAGAAGAGAGTCAAGGCATTGGGAAAGTAGAAAGAAAAGTACTTGTAACATTAACTGATCAAGATAATAGGCTAGTTGAATACGATGATTGGAAAATATGCAAAAAACTTGAGGGACAATACCAGAGGCAGATGTAGGTTCTTTGGATTGCTTTAATATTGATCCTAAGGCTTGTACAGGAAAGTTGAATAATATTCTAATTCTGAGTGTCTTGTGTTACGCATTATAAAAGGCAGAAGCAAATATTATAATGTTATAATAACTCTTTACAGTTTCTCTTCCATTCTGTGCTCCATCCTTCTGCTGTACTTTGGTCTAAAAATGCAGCCAAGCACACAGGGAGCCTTCTCTGCAACAAAGTGCCCGCATAACATGATACAACAGAGGCAAAGGGCATCTGCTGGGTCTTAGACCCACCAAGTAAATGGGAGTGGATTACAGTAACTTCTTCATGGTGAGACATTCCCATCAGAAGATGGGATGAATAGGAATGAGTGGAGAGCTTCTGCTTCTGAATCTCAGTTCTTTCTGATATATATTATCTCCTTGGAAACATGTCTTCTGGTTTTGGTTAATGAGAAATTTGACAAAATCCTATTTTTGACTTCTTTTCCAGCTGTTCTCAAGTTATCAGAAATAGTTCAAGGACACAGATATATTTACCTTCACCTCCTATGAATAGATCATGGGGTAAGTAGTGCCCTCCTTTGTTTCAACTACAACTGAAGAGTGATGTAGAAGCTCCAGTTATTTGGTACTCACATCTTGGAGGCCGTGTCTCTAAATGACATTTGCTGTTTGTATTCTGTATGTGGCTTCTTTTCAGTATTTCTTATGATCTATAGGATAATTGCAATGGATATATGTAATTCAGACAGAAGAATTGCCAAAAGGAAACTGAAAAAGCATGCTTGAGTCTTTTTTGGTCTTGTTTATTGCCACCACAATAAGAAGCTTTTTTACTATAATTGCTGGTAATATTTATATGTAGTGTTAGTTTTGAGCTTAGCTACAATTATGGCTTTCTTGGTGACAGAGAAAAACATACGTGATTTTAACATTTGTGAAATGTACATGTAAAACTCTGATTCAGTATCCATCAGCAGCAAAGGCTCTGCTTCCAGATGAAAAGAATTATTCTTGAGTTCAGGTAAAGGCAAACTAAAAAAAAAAAAAATCCAACCAACCAAAAGTTTTGATTTATGTAATGGAAATTTGATGTCTTTAAAATTACCATTAGTGTTTGTAGGAAAATCACAACAAATCCCTTGCACATAAGAAGTATAGAAACTCATATGGAGTACGGGGAGTTTGCAGTGCTTTGGCAGAGCAGTCTTTACAACTAAGTTATCATCAGGCTAACCCTCCTATTCTCTGTCTTGCCAAACTGGGTATGTCTGCATGTCACTCAGATTACTAATCTGATTTAGGTCTGTGAAGGTCCTGAACCCCAGTTCTTTACCTTATCCTGGATTTTCAGCCCCACTTTCAGACCATGAATTTACAGCTGATGGCAACCTTATGGAAACTGTAAGACAGTACAGACACTTAAGTCACATCTTTGCTCTTGTGTTGTACATACAAAGTGTGTTTGCTCCTGGGATTGTTCTCAAGACAAAGAAAACAATGTTAGTGCCGCTACAGAGAACTGGGCCCAACTGATGAAATGCATCCAAAATGTTTTTTCCCTCTGCAAAATCCATTCTGGGCTGGATTTTTTCAGTTTCGAAATTGAAGAGGCTTGTTCCTGAATGAAAAAATATGATCAAAGAGGCTGGTTTCCTCATGGTAAAAAAAAAGAAAGAAAATCAAAACGTAGGTTTTAAAAAAACACAACTCTATTCATTTGAGTCAATTCTGAATGTGTGGCTCAGGACAAAGGGGCTCCATATTATATAAGGGATTATGTCTTTCATGAGTGACAAAACCAAAAGCCTGTCAGTATCGTTCTGCAAGAATGGAGTTGTTAGCACCCTCTTCAAATTCCAATTTGGGTAATTACTTTCTTCTTACCTAACTTCACCAGCAGTTCCAAATGAATGTAATCTTCAATTCCTATTATAAACTATTGTGTAAAATCACTATAGCCCCTGTAATTTACCCTAGAACTAACTGCAATGCCTTGTGTCTGAAAAGGTTCTTGTATAGCTTACATTTAATTTGTAAAGACCTTTGAGATAATTGTAAAGTGATATGTGTATATTAATACATGACATCACTTTCCTAGGTTAGATAAAATGGGGAATGTGATTTCTAGCTAAACATGTCAAATGTTATAAATTAGCCAAAACTTTGATAGGAGGGAACAGAACAATACACTACTCTTTAGATCTTTTGTTCTCTTCATACACAGTTCTGTCAGTTACTTGATCAGCACCTTTTGTGTAGATGGAGGTCAGAGATGCAAGGGAAAGTAAAAGGTTGACTAAAGATAGAAATTTAGTGGTAGCTTAACCCTCACCTGAAAGAGATGAAACACTGAGGAAGTCAGATTGTACTGCAGAGGAAGAGCGTGTTCTTTCCACAACAATAAACATCCCTTCTTCATAGCCTCTTGCTTCTCAAGACAGGAATACTGCTATTACTGATGCATTTTTCCTCATGATGTTACGCTGGCTGTTAATACAGTAAAGAGGATCCCTGAAAAACTGGAGCATTTTCCCCCTTAGCTTTAAGATGGGGGAGGTAGGAAGAAGACATGTATTCTGGGCTGCTAATGGCAGGTATTACTTTGAATTGCTTCTGAAAGATTGCTTTTTTCAAAACTCATCCACAGACTAATTAAGAAACAGGATTTTGTAAAATTAGTTATGGGTTGTATATTTTTTTTTTCTTCTGTCCCAGTTATCAGCTGGGATACTTGACTTTGCTTTGCAACGTTAAAATAAGGTATTTTTAACTTTATCTCATTTTCTTTTTTTTTTCCCACAGGTAAAATTTACCAGAAAGAGAAATACACAGATGTGTGTTTGCAGAGATAATTTTTTGCGATATAATTGCCAGGTGATTTTACAATTCTCTTTTTCATAGGCTTCTATGATTTAAATAAATTCTTTGTATAGGTGAATACTTATTTTGACCTTATGTAATCTTTGATGGTTTTGCTCCTCTTCCCCCATAATTTTTTTGGGGTGCTGTCTCTAGAAATTTTCCTTCTAATGTAGTTCCTCTAACTCTTACAGGTGGTTTGAAACAGTTGATCTTAAGTGCTGAAAACTATTACGGAAGTACTAGTGATAAGTGTAATGATTCTTTGCTCTCAGCACAAAAATCTGTATCACTAAAAAATTGTACTGCTTTCAGGAATTTGCAGTTTTGAAATCTTTAAGCTAAGGATCAAAAACACGATACTGAGACCCAGTTCCATTATCTACTGCATAAAAAATAGGTTGGAAATAATTATTATTGGAAACTCGATCCAATTGAGATGCTGAAGTTAATTGTTTTTGCTTCTTTTCGTATGAAGCACACATTTATCAATATAGAACTTGTCAATACTGTATGGATTTTGTGTAATTTTTATTGCTCTTTCTTAAGTGTAGTCAATGACACTCACTTCTCCATTTCCCATTGATATCAATGGCAATATTACTACCGACTTAAAAACCCAAAAAAAATCCCTGTTTTTTTATGTACCTTAAAGGGCAGTTGAGATCATTTTTGACGACAGGTGTCTTACATATTGAATTCAACCGCATTCCTCCAAACCGAGCAAAATCAAAAATTAAGATCAGATTTGGTGAAAAGGTAAAAGACTGTAAAATCACTAATTCTGCAGAATGAATAGATTCAAATGGCACCTTTAATGGTCTATGAAATGCGTGGCACCTTTATAGTTATGCATTAATGAGGTGCTATTGTATATTTCAAACTGGGTGGAAAAACGTAATTTTTTTTTTTTTTAATATATTTTGTGACCTTCTGGTTTTAGTACTCCAACTTGTCAGTAAGTGTTAGAGGTAATTACTAGTTGTCTCAGTGCCAGCGAATGCCAATTTAAAAGCTTAGATTATAAATTTGCATGAAGATTATTCAAAAATTATAATGTGTCTCATTTTTCAGAACTTTTAATATGTGTTACCAACTTGTCTATGTCTCAATTTGGTCCATGCATTTGAAAACCAATTTTATTTTCAGAAGTTTTCTCCTTATATAATAATACAATTTTTAAAATCTCTGCTTCTATATGCATGCCCTTTAGTCCTTAATTTTACATAACTTATGTCAATATAATTAGTCGAATTAGAGCATCTGTACAGTCATCAGCTATTCAACAAAGATATTTCCATTGCTTTCCTTCTGTAAGGTTTCTCTGTTTGATCATACATTTGTTTGTTTTCATCTCTCTGGATCATTATGACTGTATGCTGTGATTTCTAAAATGGCAATTTTGCAGGTGTCAAGATCAAAATTTGTCTCATGGCTAAAGACCAATAAGACAGCGAGTACTGAGCCAATAAGCAAAGTGTAATGTTCTGTGTCCAGTATAGTATAATTCCCTGCTTATGTCATTTTCCTCTGGATGTGAATAGCACAGCTGATAAGCTGACTGTCTCTAACAATGCTTAATATATGCCTATACCTTCATTTTATTGACAGCTTCCAATATGTTTCCCTTCTGAACTAAATTTTATGTATATTACTAAATTTCTTTCTTGTTTTATTAGTTTTGTCTACCCATTGATCACCAAACTATCTCATTTCTTTTATGATATGGTCATTGAACCAGATTGAGAATGATTGAGCCGTAAATCTATGTAGTCTTTTCAATACTGGTAATACTTCATGGACAAAAACATGGTACATATCTGAAATGGTGAATAAACTCAGTGTTATAAAGAAGTGAATACTTATCACAAAGTGCACCCAAATTGCAGTGGAACCAAAATGTAATCATTGAAGAATAATTACTTTAATATGCTGCTGTGCAGTTCCCTTGTAGAAATGTCCCAGGGAATTTGGAAAAAGCTAGCACCATTCCCAGCATGTTTCAACATTTGTACAAAATTTTGTTGTCAATTGTATATGTGCAACAGCATGTAATATGGAGAGAATCATAATTCTCTAGAAAATCCATTTGGTGTTTAGAATACTGTCTGTAGGACTCCTGTACTTCTGCTTAACTCCTAACAAATCCAAGTACCTTTCATAAAGATATTGAAGATATAAAAAATGCACACTAGAGAGCAAGGTGTATTTATACTATTAGTGTATAGTAAGCATGTAAGTATAAGACGAAATATAATTACTTTCTTTTCAGTTAAAAAGAAAACTTCAAATATCACATTAGAAGACAGGGCTTGGTGTTATACATTTGAAAAAAAACTTCCTGTAAAATACTCTCGCTGTTTCAAATTTAGTTTCTCAAGACTCCAAAGCTGTACTGCTATCAGAGATGGTGAAATCTAGTATTTCCTCCTCATAACAGCACTCAGTGGGGAAAAAAAGCCCCATCCACTTATGGATAGGAAATGACTGACCTAGTTCTACGTTTTTGCCTTTGTAGGCTTTTATAACTATGGAGTAAGATACAGGTAGTTTCTGATATTACTTGGCAGTTATTAATAGTGGAACGGAAATGTGAATCCTTCTTGTACTGCATATTTACTCCCCGAAGGTGAAGGTGATGCACATCAGAATAGGAACACTGACAAATGAGTTGCAGCACTGGTGTCTCATGAAAGTAGGATGATCAACTTAGCTGTAAAGGTGCCTGGATCAGTGACTTCAGTCATAGCAGTTTGTCAGGCAAACAAAAAAAAACATCAGATGTTGCCATTTATATTCCAGTTAGCTAAGAATAGCTTTACCTTTTTTTTCATTTTTTTCTTTTTGTCTCTCTCTTTTTTTTTTTTTAATATAACAAGAAATTGCATCATGTAATACCATTAATCAGTTTATTAAAGTCCACAGTAAAACAGTCTGACATTCGGGCTTCCCACTGTTTCACAACAGTGACCAGTAACAAGGCACTTGCTTTGAATTTCCAGAACAATTTGAATTCTTCATGCCCAATTTATACACATCTATTCCTGTACCACATTACCCTTGATATCAAATAACTCTTCTCTCATTTTGATACATTGCCTCTTGATATTTCTGCAGAGTGCAATCATATCAAACCTTGGACTTTTGATACACTAAAAGCCTAGTTTTTCTCTTCCATAGTGTCTATCTCTCTGACAGATCTATAACTCTTCTCTGTGTCTGTAGCAGGAGTGATCAGGAGATGCATTGTGAAATTTGAAAGCCTCTTGAGACTTCTGTGGTGGCAGAAATTATTCTTTTTTCTGCTGCTGTTGAGAAACCCTTGTCCAGTTTCCTCAGAGGGATCTTGTTCTCTTTGAATGCAGTATGGGGCTGCTTTGGTTCTGAGCCAGGCATTCACACTGGCAGAGCCTAACAGCAAAGAAACTCTTGTCCTCTCTTGTGTTACCTGTGAAGTAATAACAGACAAGTTTGGATGCTCTTAATCTGGCTCAAATGCATAGTAAAAGGGTTTATCTTGAAAAACCACAGTGCTGAGTATTGTGACCTAAACCCTTGATGGCATGGGGGTGTCCTAAACCCTGCTGATTCCTGTGTACTTGAATTGCTGAGTTATAATCTGCAGGAGAATGAAATTTATAGTTTGGAAGTAGAACAGAAGTACTTGTGATTAATTTCCATGTTAGTCATTCTTAGGCTGGGCATACTTTTACAGTTACAGGAACTTCTCAGCTGCCTAGATTCAGGTTATACTTTGAATGGTGCATTCGAGGGCTAGCGTTGGTGAAAAATAAGGCCTCGGGTATGCATGCCAAAGGATGCTGTCACTCAGAAATACTATTTAACAAATGAAAGCAGAATGTATTGGGAAAAGAAAAGAGCACCACATCAAAACACGCTATACAGAGGTAATCTCTAGAAGGATATCTTTGAAATATTTCTCAACATCACAGGAACAAAACAGAACAACCCATTTTATGCAAATCGCATATTGTTCCACTCTGTGTAATGCGTATGTTACACCAATGAGGACTCTGTGGTCTCATCACTTGCAGTGAAAAATTTGTCGCTGATTAGAATGAAATAAAGGTTTTTATGGTAGTCCGATCTGGACTCATTTACAGCTACAGGAAATGCTCTCATCCTTTCACTTCTCTGTAACTCATCTCTGAGTGTGACCAAATTAATTGATACTCACATGCTTATCTAGAGGTTATGCATGGTGGCATTCTGGACAAATTCAGTGAATACAGTGCAGAATTGTTACCACACGTAAAGGAGAACAATGAAAATATTAATAAAGAAGTATGTCTGAATACCATTTCTCAGATTTAACTTGCTAAAGACTAGCAGAGATCATATAGAAATTTTTCAAAATTAAACCCTTTAGATATAGAATTCTAAAAATTAGCATATAATAATGAATTAAAAATGCAATAATGTTTATAAATTTTTTTTTGTGTTTTTTTTTTATTTTATTTGTAAAGTAATAGGAAAAGGTGAAAAAAACCTCTCCAATCCCATATAAAGTCTGTGAGATTGCTTCATTAAAAAATAAAATGAAAAAAAGCCATTAGAAGTCCTGTATTTGTGTTTTTAAAATTGAAGCTTTATACTATTTCATTAAGGAAAAAAAAGCATTAAGACCACTTTACCAAACATTCAGAAATGCCACATGAAATAAATTCAAAGCTGTACCTGCTTAAATGTTAATGTAAGAAGTGTTGTGCTTGCATGCCAGCAATGCTGCACAGGAACATTCTTTCACTTTAGTCACTTTCAAACAGAATCATAAAAAGCAAAGCAAAGTTTCTTGGCAATGTTCTTTCAGACATTTTTTTCTTTTTTTTTTTTTTTTTTTAGCAAAACCTTCATTCTATAAGATGTTACAGAATATATAAACATCTTGCAAACTGTTGGTATTTCCTCCTGCCTGTTAAGAAATGAACTGTAATTCAGCAATAATAAGCTCTAACTGGGGGACAGGATGACCACAATGTGTACATAGGATCTGATACCTGTTTGCATGCCAAAGTCCACTTGACTATGCTATTCTTTGCAGGCAGGTTTAGAACTTTCTAATTATCCAAGGAAATTATGCTGCTGTGTTTTGAAGTGACTGAAGAAAAATAAAATAGTTTTGCAAAATATTGGGAAATTTGGTGCATTTAGGCTTATTTTAGGTCTTTTTTTAAGAGCAAAATCAATTTGGACACATGTAAGTATAATACCAAATCTAAAAAAAAATTAAGCTGTTGAGGAAAAACAGTTATACTGATGAAGAATGAATGTTTTAATGAGAGACAAAATAAAGGGCTATAATTGAGATATGAAAAATGCACTAGTAATGTTCTAGCAAATGAAAAATTGAGATTTTAAATTTACATTTCATTCAAATGAATCAGTGTATAAATGCATGTAGTTTTGAAAAGTACAAAAATAGTGTTTTCAACAGTCTGCTTCGCTTTGTTTATCACAGGCATGCTATAATACTAGCAAATGACTGTGGAATTCATGACACTTTATTCGCCTATTCTTCATATTTATTGGGATATAAGTTTAGGAAGTGAGGCCATAAATGTTTTCTTTACTTACTAAAAGACATTTCTTTGTTTTTCATTCCATAGCTATACTGCCATTAAAACAGTGCAATGCCTAATATATACAATGTATAGATGGGTATGTGCAATAAAGCATCCACCATGAATTATAATTTAGCTAATGATGCAGCAAGTTGCTTTTTAGGATAAAGTTTGCATCAAAGTAAAGCTAGGTAAAGATAGAGTTTATCATGCGTGGTTGAACTCAAACGCAAAGAATAAAATTGTACCTGAAAGTGCAGAATAAAATCACATTAAAAGTGTTGCTTAATAAAAAAGTTAAACGCCACATAAACAGTAGCATTCAGTTTACCTGGGTATTTAAGCAGTAGGATTACTGAAGATACCACTGTTGCCATTGATCTGTTACTGTACAAAATATGTAATGTTAATCTTATTTTCTAGATAATTTAATCTCCTTTGTCTTGAGACAAGAGGCCTGTCTAGTTCAGTATTTTCATTCTGACCTTGGGAAGTATACTGGTTGCTGTATCTATAGATATGGAAAAACAGCAACAACAACAAAAAACAAAAACAAAAAGTAAAAACAAAACAAAAAAAGAGATTAATTTACCACCCTTTAGTTGACTTTTTTCCTGTCCACTTACTATAAAAAATAGAGATCAGAAGCTCCCAAGCATTTCCAGACTGTCAGTGCATATATTTTTATTGTCATGAATATACATGATGAGAAAGAGTAGCCTTTTTCAATCACCTTTTATAGTAAAAACTTTCCAAAATTTTTTAGCATTTTTCCATTTCTTTATCATTTATCTGAATCTTTCTCTGAGATTTGAACTCTCTTTTCTGAAGCTCTGCCAGTTCTTTAACACTTCTTTTGAAACGCAGTGATCAGTGCTGCACCTAATATTCTGGAGGAGATGGTGTTTTAGATGGATATATGGTCATTTCTTGACTATAATGGCACATGGAGCAATCAATGTGTTTTATTCCCTCCTTTTCTCTTTTTCTCTTTCTTCATTGTCAGCTAGTTTAGAAGGCACAGTGTAACCCGCTCCAGAACAGGTATACATATATATATGTGTGTATATATATATATATATATATATATATATATATGAGTACCAAACAGAAATTGAAAGGAGATATGATGACTCTTTTTTATTTTCTTGCTCGGTGTTGCAGTCAATTACTGCTGTCTTAACAGTTTCTGACCCAGCTAGAAAGAATATCATCTGCTTTGATAAGTGACTTGGTTTGAGGTAAGTGCTTGGGTGATGGCTGGAGTTAAAAGCTTGTGCCACTTCCATTTGAAAGACTGGAGCTGCACTGGAGGTTGGCAAGGACACATGCCATGTAAAGCCCGTTGAAAAACACCTTAGTTTTCTGTAGTTGGTTGGTTTGGCAGTCTCTAATTCTCTGCCCCATATTAAACCTATGACTAAATTTAGTGAAACGAAGGAATTTCCCCTTATGCCAGTCTGTTTTACTATGTAGTGTTTTGTAAGATCCTGTTTCAGGGATCGTCTGGGTATTTTCACCAAAAGGTTCCATTCTGTTGCATAATCTGAAGACATAAGCAGTATCCTTAGTCACTGCAGGCTTCCCTCTCTGGTATGTTTTCATTTTGAAGGCTTTTGATCTTTTATATTAAAGTCCCTACTCTGTAATCAGATGCTGAATCATGTTTTGTGCATTGAGGGGTATTTCACAACTCAATACAGAACAATTCTGTATCTGTGTATCACATGTATATCTGGCTGTATTCCATCTCTGAATCTGATTAACTTTCTGGAAATGACCTTAAAGGACCATTGCTTTGTAGCTTGAGTTTCTAAGTGTGTGTGGAAGGTGAAGAGGGAAAAGCGGAAGAGATGGAGAGAAAATATAATGAAGGAGAAGAATCAGAGCAAATACGAGCATAACTGCATCCTTAAGATTGGGTGGCTGCTGTACTGGAGGGTGTGACCTTAGCCAAGAATGTTGACTCTAAAAGCTGTGGTGTATTTTACTTCAAATAGTCAGAATATGGCCTGAAATGTAAGCCTCCCTGTAGCTCATGTTCTAGGCATCAGAATATCTTTTTCACAGCCTTCTCCACTTTAGAAACATTGTATGGGGCTGGCTTCCAGCTGTACTCTGTGATTTTTGTGGTTTTGACACTCCTGTTTGTCCCTAGCTTCTTAAATTAAATTTGAGAAACTAAGTCAGAAGTATAGGTTTCTTTAAAGGGAGCAAGCAAGGAAAAAAGAAATGTTTCAGTGCTGGGGAATTTAAATTCTTCTTAGATATGAAGCTAAGATCTGTCTCAAATATAAAGGCTTTCCATAGTAATGAATTCTTCATAACCAGGTAAAAAAAAGGACATGGAAAAAAATATACACACACAGAACCCAGATTTCTCTATCTCATTAAACAACAGAAATTACAGACATATTTATTTCAAACTCATTCTACTAATTTAGAGGTTATCTAAAAATGAAGTGTAAAACTTGGGCCGCTCTATGGGTTCTTTGAAGTTATTTCTTCACTCTTCTTTAATGTTTTATGACATAGGTGACTTTGGGAAATATATCTTTTTTAGATGTAACAATAGTACTTCAAAGATGCTTTAAGAATTTTATTCGCCATCTGTTTATTTCTGTGCTTTTGGACTGAGGAGCCAAGATGCTGAATATGCAGCACACACACACACAAACCAGGTACTAAAAACAGCTCTTTTTTTTTTTTTTTCATTACTATTTCAGTTTTGTTTCTCTCTGAAGTACTAAGCGGGTCATGAATTCTAAAATCTAATCTTCTGTAAGTGTTAGTAATGAGACACTGCAGCACAGAGGCATGGCATGTTCGCACAGATGGGAAACAAATTCACTTTGTTTATGAATTAAGTCGTATGAAGTGAGTGTGGAATCTGAATTAAGGTATGAAATTTTTAGGTGGTGCCAGCTGGCATAGCTCCATTAAAATCAATGGAAAGACACTAGATTTGACCAGTATCTTGTGACTAACTCCCAGGGGAAATAAAATGGTTGATATGAAGCTTTTCGTCATAAATCTTTTAGATTGAACTATTGACATGGCAAGGGCAGACGCCGGTATTCAAAATCAGA
Organism: Pezoporus wallicus; assembly: GCF_028554395.1. Taxonomy (NCBI): domain Eukaryota; kingdom Metazoa; phylum Chordata; class Aves; order Psittaciformes; family Psittacidae; genus Pezoporus; species Pezoporus wallicus. Next base: position 4,233,971 of record NW_026640488.1, read on the forward strand.
GACAATTTGAGATCTTATATTTAGGGTTTGAGAGAATCTGGAGGATGATAGGTTTCTATCATCTAGTATTGCTTTGACCTCGACTCACATTTGAGTTTAGTAGAAAGTATCTGAATAACATGAAGGTTCTTGTGGCTGTGGAATAAACTGTGGGCTGCTGCACAACATTAGGATGAAATCTAGCTTTTCTTAAAGACTCAAGCAGAGAAGGAGAATATCAAATATTTTCCCCATCATTCCTGATAAGACACGTATTGAATTATACTACCCAGTACTTGTCAACAATATGACCATTGATGGATGCTGTAACTACTAAGTTCAGTAAATCCATTTAAGCTGATAATACGCATGACACTTTCTGTCATTTTTCTCTAAGATAGACATGGGATGCCATTTTCTAAATGGAATATGGCAATAGCTACAGCAAAATCCGTTTGTGAAGATACCTTACTAGGCTTAGAGAGAACGGAAAGCAGCTTTGGATTTTTCTAAAACCTCTTTCAGATTTTAGAAATTCCTACTTCAAGTTCAAGATGCCCCCAAGCAAACAAAATGCAGAATAAGAAGCAGAATCACTGTTCATTTATGCACTTTAACTTTCTTTAACATCAAGATGAGCAGGGAGAAAAAAAGCAAGCATGAGGCAAAGCAAAATCATCCCTTCACTGTAAAACAAGAGTGATAGACTCTATGAATCCTGCTTACAGAAGATGTAAAAGAGGACATGGACAGCCAGGGTTCTCCATTTACATTACCCTTGGATGAATGAACAAGCAATTTTCCCACTTTGGACCTTTATTAATGAGGCTATTGTGAAGCAAGCAAGCTTGACTCTTTTCCTTAGGTGGCAAAAGGAACAGTTCTTTGGGCTAAGATTTACCTTCCAGGGAGGCACCTGAAATGTCACCAAGTTATGACTGATTTTAACTATAATAGTGGGAATGAATGGACTTGGAAGTTGTTTCAAAATATGTCCTACTAACTTTAATATGTGCTAAACATTGTAGCAGAATTTTAATTTTCTGCTTTTCAATATATTGTGCTATATTATGTGTTCAGCACTAACCTAATTCTTTCTTATGTGCACTGGATACTTTTAACATGCTATTTGAAGCAAAATTTTTAGTAATGCTATTTTGGTAGAAGTTCTGAGAAGTGTTTAGGATTTTAATTCAGTTTCACTCTGTTTGAAATATGAAAACTTAAGTTCAGAAACAGCTTCAACACATTCTGACTATGCAGCTGGGGGCAGAATTTTCATTCCAAGTTTCTGTTAGCCTCATTTTGGTACCATTGTATTAAATTATGTCAGTCTGTAAGTGTATCCAAAGCATCATTATGTAGGCTAGAAGTCAGCTAGAGTGAAGTGGCACTCTGGCATGTATCTGCCATCAAGTCTTCATTTAGATTTCATTGTCATAAAAAGCGGATGTTGTAATGACATCAGTGCTATCAATACATCATTAAGAGATCCCCTTAGCTGCTAATCCAGAGAACTTTTATAACTCCTTTGCACATTCGTACTGTGCAGCGTATCAGGGCAAAGATCATAACATCTTTCCAAAACAGTGCTTAAGCATTTTTAAAAGGGGTAATAGATATATTTTCTCTTGTCATTATTTTCTCTTCTGTCAAACAATGGTATAGTTTCACTACTGTTTTATAATAAATATAATATCCACAACATTCCACCAATAAATACTTTATGAAAAAAAGCTCTTTGGACACAGAAGCAGAAAAAATACCCTTTAGATCAATGTGTTTAACCTGGTTGCTAATCAATAAACAAATTGTCTTGTGCCCAGCAGTCCCAGCAAGGGTAACTGTACTCTGCAACCTCCTTGCAGCAGAAAAAAAATTCCTTACTTGGAAATACATTCTAATCATATAAACAGAAGGAAATCTTTAACAGGAAATATAAATACAATCATAAAAAAGTGAAAAATATGGGAATGATACGTAACGTGTATACATAGATAGTAATTTCCCCTTATCCAAAAGGCTGGCAGTATTTCATGGAGTATCCCTGCCCTGAATTGATGGGAAGCTTTCTCAATCAACAGTTCCTTGATTGCATCAAATCTTGCCCAATCCTTCCTCATGCTCTTAACAAATAATTAGCTATAGCATAGGTGTCTTCTTATCAGGCTTTTACTAGTGCCCAAAGTACCTTCTGTCTTTAAACTCACCAACAAAAATTGTTAAACCAGTGATTAAATAAGTTACTGATTATCAGTGCCTTCATGCTGCAGTTCACTTCCTTTATTCACAGTAAATTTATTAGTCTGCAGTAGCACCTCATCAAGCGCACTGCAGAATGTAAAGTAATACCTTTGGTCAGATCCAAAGGCATACTAAGACACTTAACCAACCTTTGATTTAGCTGCATTGCTCAAAGTAAAAAAAAAAACAATCCAAAGATGTTCACAGAGACATTTCAATTAAAAAAAATGAAAAGTTTTTTCAATTTAGTGTACTTCTGGGATTGCTGGAATTAAAAATTGGAATAAAATGGCTAGTAATTCCTTTATGTACATTATTACTGCCAATGCACTTGAATAGATTTCTTTTGACAATGTCCTTTGTTGAACTGATTTCCCTTGTAGCTTTTAGTGATATTTAGAGTGGAGAGGATGAGAAAGAAACAAAGAAAATGGAAATCAAGAAAATGAAGACAAGGAAGACTCGATATTGTAATCTGCTTGCTATTGTTTTCAGCCATAGTTTTGGACTTGGCTAGACTTCAAAGTAATGATTTCTCTGTAGAAATAAATATTTGAAAGTCACATTCTTGCCCTCACTAAGTTCATAATTATGGTTAAAATAAATTTAGTTTATCTGATTGAAATGGGCACTGTCCCTGAGTCATTTCACTGGCAAAGGGGACAAAATAGTGTTATTTGTGGCTGCTTGTACGTTCATTAGTGCTACTGGCAATTAAGTGTAGGGTGAAGCAATCTTGAAACTCTTCTATGTAATTCTCCAAAATCTTGACTAACTTTACTATCAGGGACCTGAACAACTGCTACAGAGTAACTGTTCTCTCCCTTGTGAGTTCATGAACCAAAATATAAATGAAAACTTGGACTATGAAATTGCATTTTTCTCCCAAAGTAGCCAGAAATATTAAATGTTCAGATTCATATAATCAGTATGTGCAATTTTAAATACAATAAAGCAGATGGTTCAGAACAGAACCAGCTTCTCTTTGGTTGTTGAGTTGCTAAAAGAAAAATGTCTATTGATACTAGTGCAGGAAAATTTTAGCTGTGAAACTTCATTCCTTTGTTTCTTTACTTCTCTCTGCAATTAGGAAAATGTTTCAAAAATTAAACAGTTGTTTCAAAAGCTTTCTTGTATCCCAGCCAGCTGATGTGTACTTCAAGTCTATAATTAACAAGTTCTCGTTTTTCTAGAATCCAAATAAATAACATTATTTTTTTAGAAAAGTGACTGCATTAATAAATGATCCAGAAATGATGATTATAATTTTAACATTTCTAAAGAGTGGATGCAGGTTTTTTTATTGATCAAGCTTCATTTGCACTTTGAACTTGATAAGAAGATTAAGACCAAATTATTTCTCTTGTATTTCATCCTGAAATCTGATTGTTCAGTGCAAGTGTTAATAGGAAAATTTAGCATCAGCTTCAATTTTGGTTTTCCTTTTTTCAAGTTGTGACATATCCACTGTACATGTTTATAGAAAGGCCCTGATTCAGTGTCTTGTGCTCTTAGAAAGAATGTAACCTTAAAGCTATAGTTCAGCTGTTTCCCGTAGAAGCAAAGTAATTTTAATCTTTTAATCTCTCAGAATGGGAGATACAGTTGAAGACTTAATATTCTTGCTCTGTAATCTAATGGAAACTTTTTCTTGTGTCCTGTTAAATAAAAAGACATGGCCTTATTGAAGGACTTCTGAAACCAGTAACTTTCTTCAGATTCCTCCCCTGCCATTTGATGATGACTTTTAAATCTGGAATCCATGTTCCACATGATACAGACCGATTAATTGGTGTCTTTCACTTGCTGGAAAAGGCATTGAAGAAGGACATAATTATTGTGGATTTAGTTGGTTTCTTTTTGTTTTTGTTTTTTTTTGTCTTTAGCATTTATATATTTCTGGGAGAGAAATGACAAAATTTGAAGTTAATTAGATAATAATGGACACTTTGGACTTAAAGTGCTTTTTGGCTTACAGAATATTGTTATCACCATTTGATAATTAAGGAGAATGGAATGGAGTGGTTTACTGAAAGCCTGTCTGAAAGATAGTGATACTTTTACAAAAAGAATCCGAGCTGTGCAGCCTCAGTAAATCATAGTAAATGAAAAAAGAGTCTAGAATATCTTGATATTTCTGTTTTTCATTAAACCATGAGTGCTGTTAGAAATATACAGATCTGATACCCTTCTCAGTGGAGTTTAAACCCTTCAGTGGACTACATGAAGAGAAGAGGGTAAAGAAACTAAAAGCAATCACTCTATCTGGTTTTATGTCAGTTCCACAGATGGTTATTTAGAAATATTGGGACATATAGAGACATATGAATCTCTCTTTCCTAAGAGGACTTAATCTAGGAGAGTGCCAATATATCATAAACAACTAAATAGACAGTCTAATTTTACTTGTTATCAGTTATCACTTTCTTGAGAAAAGAATTAGGTTCAATAGGCCAGCTGAAAACATCACGTCTTGGGAGAAATTTGAGGCAACATGAAGAAAGCAGTGAAAAAGAACAAACAAGCAAACAAATAAACCCCCCAAAAGAAATGGATGAAAGCAAGTAAATTGATAAATAAATAAGAAAGAATGACAATAGGAAGTTTCACAATGTGGAAGTGGAATGTGTTTTTCCTTCTCAGACAGAAAGGGAGATAAGAGAGCTCTGCCTCATTTCTGAGAATGTCAGTGAGTTCATCTTTCTTTGTGTTTGACAGCCAAATCAATGCAGTCCTTTTTATTACATTACATCAACATACTTCTTGAGAAAGGACCAGTGCTCTACTAGGTCACTCAGGAATGCAGCAGTGGGAATGAATATGTAGTAATGCTCAGCCATATCCTCCAGATCTACATGGTCTCTCTGCAGCTCTCACCCATCACAACACATGAAAAAGCTTCGATTCATCTAAAGCCTATACATTGCCCCTTTGGTCAATTTTCATATGCATCCCTTGCTGCTGCTGGTCAGAAGAACCCTTACCAGTGTTTAGCTATTATTTAACAGCGCCATCACTGGGTGACAGGAATAAAGTCAGACCAGGAGCTTTACTGCTTCTTAAAGCCCATTTATACCAGTATACTAGATCTGTCAAATAAGGGTAGGTGCTCAATAGCTTGCACAAAACAGGAAAATTGCTACCTGGATGCCAGTGCTGACACACAGTGGAGAGTTAGTTTAGTCATTCCAAAGGTTTTTTTGAACAAACTAACACCAGGAGGAAGAATGCCATAGATTCTTATGAGGGCAAACATTTCTTAAGAGCTTTTTGTCTCCTCCATTCCTTCAGATGTACATCTACACTGCTAAGGCAAGGGAAGACAGGAGTCTGTCTTTCCAGCAGGATGAGAGATCCTTGGACAGAGGACTTAATGCCTAGAATAAATCAGAGAGAAGCATCTAGTGTGAGACTAGGAAGGGGAATAAAACATCTTAGTGTAAAGGGTGAGTCATTTGCTCTCACACCTGACAGATGTTTATTGTCTCCTCTGGGTGTAGTTCCTGAAGCCACTGCACCTGTACCCGGATGTGCTAATTCTGAGAGTACCTAAAAGAGGGTGGACAAGAATTACCACGAGTAGTTGTCTTTGATGAGACCTATTTATAATGGAATATTTTTCACCTCCTACCCTTCCCCCTGCTTCATCAATTCCAGCTCAGGCAGTTTTTTGTGTATTTCAGGGCTATACACTTTGTTTTCAGGGCTATACACTTCAGAATGGACTACTGCTGACAAGTGAATCCTTGCACATGTGCAAAGACTGTGGTGATGTAGGCCAGGCAATAGTTTTGTTACCGCTAGTTTGTAGGGCTGTTACCAACTGAGCCAGCAGCAAAGCAGGTCTGTGTCTGCGTTGCAGTCATGACTGTGGTAGAGTAGCCAAAGAGAGTTGCTCTGGAGTTCCGGATAATGTTGAGTGCTTGGCAATAGTGTGTGATCAGGACCCTACATGTGCAGGAACGTACATGTGGGAGATTACTGCAGCTGTGGCTGGCTGCCAGTAATTCTGGTGGTTTGTAACTTGCAGCTGAGTTGAAATGATAAGAAATTCTGATACTGTATGAAATCTAATGAATTTTTTTTCACAGTAGTAGAAGGGATTGCTATTAGCAGACATGCTGGTGCTACTGTAACACCAAAGCATGCTAAGAATATGTGAGGCTAATGTTCTGCCTGTGTCTATGTCACAGAGCTACAAAGAGACAAGGCAAGCAACGAGATGTGAGATTTCTGCAAATCTTTCATGAAAATGTGGTTCTGTTTCACAGCTTTCTACATGGTATTTCACTGATACAGACTCAGGTGGGGATGCTGCTGAGGCCTGTGGCAACAGCAAAGAGAAGCAACAGCTAAGGAAATTATTTCTCAATAATGAATGAAGGCGAGCTAAAATAGAAGCTTAGGATTTGGAGATTAAATGTATTAGAAATTTTGAGTTATTAATAACCTATGCTTTTGAAACCTGAGAGAACACTTTATACTTATATTAAATGGTTTATTACACTACATTCTAAAATGTCAGGCTGTGTAATTGTGAAGGGAAAGGCAATGGAAGAAAATAACTCATGAAAGAGTATTTCTAAAAATATATTTCTGTAACTTAAGTAAAGAAAATATTCTGGATATTTAGAGAAGGGGAAAGGGCAGGGAGAAATGGACTCCTAAAATGACAGTTAATAAGTGAAGTTGGAGATTAAATGTATTGATTTTTATGGCTAAGTCATAAACCTTTGAAAGCAAGGGTTTACAGAGTAAGTGCTGATGTTATCTTAAACACCATAAAATATTCTATAATGGTACCAGATTTCTGGATTTTCTTTATATATTTTTTAATAGCTAGGCCTTTTGGAAAGAAATCTTCCAGATTATTGTAAGAATTATAGTTGAAGAGAGGTAATTTTTTGCTCTAGTATAATAGGTGTCAATACTAAAGTTTATTGACTTTCTAACATACTGTAAGTAACCATAATAGAAGTCTTGATCTTCTTCAGTTCAGTTAAGACTTTCAAAGTGAATTTCACTTTTAAAAAAAATACTTTTTTTTTTTTTAAATAAAAGCTGCTTACACGGATACTTGAAATGATGCTGCTATTGATTTTTTTTTCTATGTTCACATTTTTCTCTTCACTCACAAGATAGGACTCCTTGGTTCTGAAATGAAATATCTGTAAGTGCCACATTTCCTAGAGACGGGTTTGTGTGGTTTTAGTTAACCATCATAATTTCATCCATGCACCAAACCTGTAATATTACAGTTGTAAATTCACAAGTTTGAGTCAGATATTACATACACAGAAACACTAATTTATTGTTACAAAAATCTGTTTCTGCTTTGAAAAAAAATCTCATTAGTAGGTAAGGATTTTTAGATATAAAACCATATGAAACTGTTGATTTAGTTTTTTCTTTACAATGTTGCACATTTTTATCTACTGCCATTCTATTATTCGTAAGTTGTTACTCTAAAAAACCTCACGGTCCATTAGGGGTAACACAATCTTTGTCATCCGCAAAGCTGAAACTTTCTTTAGGCTATCAGTGGGAACAGTTGCAGGACTTCCAATCAGGTGAGTAAGTTCTGATTCATGACAGCCTTAAGCCTTTCTACAGGTAATGTGGGAAGCTGAGTGGCAATTAAGGAATCATTATCATCAGCCCTTTCCATCCTTCCACAGTAATGACTGACTATACCCAACCTGGGACAAGCATATAACACCACCTTTTAGAAAAGCAAGGTGTTTCCTTTTAAAGAAGGAACTAGAGCCCAGTATGCACTGAAGGAGGTATACATTGAAATGCTGAAGGTAAAAGCATTGTGCGTTCTTCAAAATGACATATTTGCATTTTTCTACAAACCTGAAGTCATAAGATAGTGGTGGATAAGCATATTTTAGTCTGCTTGCCTCTGGCTGCTTTGGTAGTGTGATGACTAATTGAGTTTTAGGGAACTGGAATTTCTGCTCCAACTATTGGAGGCTGTGCTATTTCCAGGATCTGGTAGCAGCAATTCCAGACTGTAAGTATTGTCAGCCTTCACAGAGAAAGCTGTGAGAAGTCTGACGTTTTGTGATTTCAAGGATGAAATTTTTTGAGCCATATGTTCATGTGGTACAGCGTATAGAATATGGAAAAAAGAACATTTAAGCAGTGTTGGTCAAAACAACAGTTTTAAAGTACTGGAAAACAGGGTTTGCCAAGAGAACATGAATTCTATCAACTCTTGCTGTGTTTAGACTAGCAATCTCTTTGGAACTGGCTTCTCTGGAGGTACAGAAGAGAAAATCAGGAAGAAGGAGAGAATTCTTGAATATGGTGTCAAAGGTCAAATAATATATGTTTAATGCCTTTAACTGTTTCTGAATGTCTGCTTGTGTAAGAAGAGATGTTTGTATGCATCTGTATAGACATATGCTTTCCTACTCTGCCTGTGAACCCACTGTGAATGTTTATTCCCACAAGAATTTCCACATACATGAAAAATTTTACTTTATTTGTGTTCCTCTCTTGAAATTCGTTTTCCAGCTTCTGCTTCCACAAATCTTAGGAAAAGACATCTATCACAGTTGCAAAGACCCCCTGAGTTGTTTCATATTTGTCTGGGTTTGTTTTCATCGAGGTCCTCCTTCCCCTCTACTCTGCCCTGGTGAGACCGCATCTGGAATATTGTGTCCAGTTCTGGGCCCCTCAGTTCAAGAAGGACAGGGAGCTGCTGGAGAGAGTCCAGCGCAGGGCAATTAAGATGATTAAGGGAGTGGAGCATCTCCCTTATGAGGAAAGACTGAGGGAGCTGGGTCTCTATAGTTTGGAGGAGACTGAGGGATGACCTTATAAGTGTCTATAAATATATAAAGGGGGAGTGTCACGAGGACGGAGCCAGGCTCTACTCAGTGGCAAACAATGATAGGACAAGGGGTAATGGGTACAAACTGGAACACAAGAGGTTCCACTTAAACTTGAGAAGAAACTTCTTCTCAGTGAGGGTGACGGAACACTGGAACAGGCTGCCCAGGGAGGTTGTGGAGTCTCCTTCCCTGGAGACATTCAAAACCTGCCTGGACACATTCCTGTGTAACATTATCTAGGTGTTCCTGCTCCGGCAGGGGGATTGGACTAGATGATCTTTCGAGGTCCCTTCCAATCTCTAGCATACTGTGATACTGTGTGAAACCTTTTTGCGTTAATTTCTTTTAATCTTCGCCCATCTCTAAAGTTAATCTTGGTGTTAAACATGTAGTCTAGATTCATGTTTCTATTTCCAAATCAGATACACCGACATGAGCTTCAAATTGAAATATTGTTGCAACATTCTGTCCTTGTTTAAACCACATGATATTTTGGACTGATGTGATTACTGAAGAGAAAATACAGAAATTGGTGGTTAATTACATGAAGGGCAGACACAGGTACTTTTTGATTTAGCTCCTGGAATATCCGCTTATTCTGTAGGTATAGAAAATTGTCTGAGAAATACACAAGCCTGAAGTTTTCTGCTTTTAAGGACTGATCCAAGACAAGTGGCACTCCAAAAATGTAGCCATCAGTTGGTGAAAACACATCCAAGTGGCTTGTAACAGAAACAGTGCAGTTCAAAACAGATTCTGTAATGTATCAGTCACAGCATATTTGTCCCTTGTTATCTTTGTACTATTTCTATATCCTTGTATAAGAAGACTACTCCATTGTTTCACAATACTATGTAGAAGAGATGAACATATGCCACAGAGGTGGCTGTGGAGACTGTACCTCTTGAAATGTTTTTTCAACAGCAAGCCACATCAGGCTGGCCAATCTGTATGCAGTCTTAGTTCTGCTAAGAAGTAAACCAGATTATACTGAGAAGCAGGCCATGCTTTGTAGTATAGTTTTAATAGGTAATAAAATACACTCAGGATTTAAGACAGTTTAGTTCCTTATCATATCTGGTGTACTTTTTAAGGTAGTAAGGTGATGAAGGATGAGGGGTGTATTTTCCTGTGTTGTATAAACCTGAAATGTACTTTATTCTTACAGCTCAGAAGATAACATTGTGTCACCACTGAGCTCGATCATTACACAGAACTCTTCCATGAGTTCTTTATTTCTGGTGGTATTAAGCAAGCAGGAGCCAAGTGAAAGCTACCAGAAGTTTAAATCTGTAGAATGTCAAAATGAGAAGCTAGATTAACTGTTTGATGTTGGATTAATTTTTGGATGCGGATATATAAAATCACATATTTAAAAAAAAAACAAGAATACCACATTCAGTATGCAAAAATGTACATATAATTTGTTTTAGAATAGTAGCTAGCCATATCAAAGGATCTTTTCAAGTTAGACTCTTGTGAGGGGTTGTAAGTGGTTGGCATCCCTGAAGTCTGGTTTTGACAGAGTGCAAGATTTAAGGACTGCTTTTCTTTGGATTTTTCTGAGAGTAAGACCTACCTTGTTCTTAGAAATGGACTTTCTGGTCAGTATTCTTTCTTCTTTTGTTCTGTTGGGCAAATGTTTTCCCTCTTCATGGAAGCTGTAATTTGACCACATTAGTGCTCTACTGTTCTTTCACAATAATGGAGTTACTGGCTGTTTTACAGTTTGAAGTAATTCAGACAATTATATACTGTAAACTTTGGGCATTAGTAGAAAGCCAAGCGCAAAAAAGTGTCTCAGACTGGGCAATGAAAAGCATAACAAACTGGGAATTTTATATCACTTACTTCGAGCAGCAAATCAGGTTTTTCTTTCAAGACTGTTAATACAGAAAAAAAAAGTAAAATAACACATTTAACTTATGATTAAATGGTTTTAGAAAGATGAAAACCCTTCACTTACCTTCTTATGAAAATGGGCAGATCTGCTATTTTTAAACATATCTTTTGGTTCATCACAGTGAAACCATGCTGCCGATATTAGCCAGTTGTATTAAAGGGCACTCCTTGCCTCATTATCGTTGCTTCTTTTGTACTGTATTGATAGAATTTAAAGTGTTGGAAATGAACTAATGTTAAGGTCTAATTTCCATTTAGTGGTATAATGAAATAATAAACACAGTTTAATTCAGATTAAAAGATTTTTCCCCTCCTGACTAAAACCTTTTTAATATCTTTTTGTAGATTCAATGTTTATAGAAAAATAGCTATTAGCTCCATGGTTATATTAAAAAAAAAAGATAGCCAAATTCAGCCCTTGCAAATCCCAGAAAAAGTTTATCCTCAGTGCTCAGAATTTTTATGGTATCTGGCTAAGCAAAGCAATATCATTTATTCAGCTTGGTCATGAACATTAGCCTGGATTTGTCCTGTGAGCCAATTTTAAACAAACATAAATGAGGGCATTTCCTTCACTCCCTGCAGACAGCTTGATTGTTCCCCTTAACCACATACAACTTGAGGTGTTTGCTTCACAATAATACTCAACACCAGCTTGTAGTACCCAGATGGAACCTATAACTAACATTAGAACTTTCAAAGATGTTTCTTGGAAAAGAAAATTTTTCATTCTTAATTCTAACTTAAAGACAAGGGGCTGGAGTGGCTTCCCAACACCTTTGAAAATATGCTGGAGGTGATATACATACCAGGTTACTGCACAAAAAGCAGTTCAATGTGATCCAGAGTTGTGACTCAGTTGTTGTCAAACGCTATGCTAGAAAGGTGGAAGAAGCCAGGGGTAAGAACCGGCAATTGTCAGAAAAGGTAACCAGGTTGCATTTTCTGCATTAATGCTATCACCCAGAAGGCAGGACAGAAATCAAGCATGAATGGTGGCCAGCACAAAGTACTGATGTGATGTAGAACAGGTTTTCTCCTGTTTGCTTGTGAACTGGAGGTCAGAAATAGTGCAAAAAGATAAAGTATGTTTATCCAACAACTTTTACCCTGCTCAAAGTCATAGTGACATTAATTTTTTTTTTTTTATTGATGGAGTTGTAGGAAATTTGCAACTAGTGTTCTTAGCTTTTATATTATTTGTTATTACAGGTTATATAACTCATATTTATACGGTCAGTTCAGTACCTTTCTGAACAAATCGCTGCTGAGGAAAATAGGGATATGTGGAGCAGAGAAATACCTGCTGTTGTTTGTCACTTCTGAAAATGGGAATGACAGGCAGCTATGTGTGCTGGATTAATCATGTTGATCTGTAGACAGGGACACATTTTGGCTGCAGATCACTTTCTAAATATCAGTGTGCCACACTCTTATGTTTTCTCTGTAATTTTTGATGAAATGTAAACAACCTGTACATTAGCTATCTGTGTACCTCCAGTATAACAATAGTATCAGTTCTCTGATTCCACCTTCTGCCAGAGATTGCCAGGCTGTTATTTATTTTTATATATATATATATATACACACATACACACATACACACAGATATATGTGGAGGGAGAGGGAGAGGAAGAGCACTTGCTTGTTACCAGGAATAGCTATTTTAAGAAATTTGAACACAAACTTGCCACGCAATTTGTCATATTTGTTAGCTATGCCTCTGCAGACTGTGGAATGGCTCTCAAGCTGAGGTCTCATCATGTCCGACTCTGCTCCTCAAATTGTATCTCTTATTTCCTGAGTCTGTGAAAGCGCTGTGGGTTTCTGCTCACTACACACTACAGAAAAGTTTTGTGAAAAATCAAGCAAAAACTGATATTATAAGTTCTCTATGACTTTGGATTAGTCTCCCTGGGAGTGGTTGGCCATGGGGTCTTGCGATACATTGACAAATAATGAATGATGATAAGTTTTTAATTCAAGATGTATCCATTTGGGGTCAGAAGTGGCAGATGATGTCCCTTATCTAATCACCATCTTGTTTTGCAGAAAGGGATCACTAAAACATATTAAAATTGTGAATGTATTCTATGAATTTATATATTTCAGATTTCCCTATAACCATTAAATTTAAAGGATTTATCACCTGTGTGTGGAGTGAACCACATATTGAGTATTGATGTAACTTTCTGAAGTGATGGACAATAGAAGCAACAGGAAAATACAAACCCTTATTGTTAAGAAGTGCGTGTTTTAGTTTTGTGGTTTTGGGTTTTTGTTTTGTTTTGGTGGGGTATTTTTTTTTTGGTTTTGATTTTTAAAATTACAAATCTGAACAGAAGGTCAGCTCACACAGTGTCTTCCATGGGGTTTCCAGATACTGTAACAGCTGATGCGGAATTTTTCAGCTTGCTAGAAATACCTCCAGTGAATGACAATGATGTGTACCCTAATCTGCAGGGCTGCTAGGCTGCCTGAGAGCATTAGGAACCAATTAGTCCAGCATTTGGGCTCCTAAGCTGGCACCTAGGGCTTGCTTTGGAAGTTTCTCGCTAAGACTTGTTGGGTTGACTTGTTTGGAAATAACTGCTAAAGGTCACTCAGTCACCAGCTCTGAAATCCAGTTAATTAATACTTGTCAGAAGAACTTTCCCCTGGATGCCTAATGTCTAGTTACACTGACCTTTAAAAAATAACACTTGCAGCTGAGATATCTACCTAATAGCACCCTGTCTCCTGGATGCTGGCTTTCAGAAATAGGCACAGCAGGCTTACAACACACTTTCTTTTGTTCAAAACTGTCACACTTCTTGTCCTACTTTTATTAAAAACTTTCCATCGAGCCGTAGTGCAGACGCAACTATGGCAGATATCACTTGCACCTTTTATTTTACCTTTGTCCTCTTGCAGCATTGTTGGTACCTTCACCAAGCACTTCCCTGCGCTTAAAATGTCATTGTCTTCCTTAACAAGTTTTGTTTTGGTGGGTTTTTTTTGGTTTGTTTTTTTTTGTTTGTTTGTTTGTTTGTTTGTTTGTTTGTTTTTTTCTGTCTGAAGTAAATTTCTTGCTGGTCACAACACTTTATACCTCTAATCTCTAATCAAGACATGCATATAACCAGATCTGCAGTTTCCAATTTGCTTTTATGTTTCAGTACAGACCATTCATAAAATAAAGACATGAGGTCTGGTTTTCAGAGCAGACAGTCCACACATTTCTTCTCTACCTTTTATCAGATAGTGGCATACAATTATATAGCCAGGTACTGGTTAAGCAGAGCAGCAGCAGCAGCAAGCCAGGTCCATCAGCAGCTTACACACAAAAAAGGTGCCACAAAACTGGCATCATCAAGGTTACCAGGCTTTCAATATCTGCATTTACTTAGGCATTCAAACCCCTCATGTGGCAGCTTCCTGTGCCCTGAGATTTGCTGTTTGCCTCTGTGCAGGCTGTTATCCAGCTAACTAGACAAATGGTATGTGCCTGGGAGCTTTGAGACTGCAGGCCAGTTCTGCAGCATCTGTCTGCCCCTCCTGCTTGTTGGGGTGGGAAACACTGAAAGCCTTGTCTCCCTGAACACACTACAAAACAAGTTGTTGGGGACCTGGCGGGTCAAGGGGCTCCCCTTTTGGGTGAATGGATTCTAGCACGAGGAAGTTGGCAGCTCGTAAGAAGTTAGAGGGCATTGCCTCAAAAAATGGAATTAGCATTCCAGAAGATTTTCCACCTGATATCATGAGCAGAGCTGTGAAAACAGCACACATTGCAAGAGGAGATTTTGAAAAGGTCATTGGCTAGGCAGTCATTTTCCACCTTAACATATTGAGGCTTAAGAGCATATTTCAGGAGCAGAATGATGCCCAAGCGTTCAATTGTCTTTGGAAAGTTACCTTTTTTCCTCTGAATGTATCCAGCCTAAATGTCTGGTATTGATGCTGCATAACTAAGTTTGCCCTTTGGAAAATTTCCCCACATGCAGTTTATACAAATTGTACTATATTTTAAAGATTTTAATGTTTTGGTTTTCTTTTTGTTTTTGTTTTTTTTTTTACCTGTAGTGTTTTAAAATTATTGAATGACAATATTTTAGGAAAATTATTTTATTTTATCCTTATTTATATGCATGCAATATATTAAAATCACCACTATCAAGTACTATTTAACTTTGCCACAGGCATAAGTCCAACATTGTGCATCAGAAAACATGGACTTTCTGAAAAGGCACTATGGTCACCTTCCTGCACAGCTAAACAAAATAGAGCTACAGTTGTTTTTAAAACACACTTTATTACAAAATAACTAGAATGCTCTTCTATGAAGTTAGAAATGTCAATATTTTACAATTTCAAAAGGGAAAATAACTGTTTTAAAAAAAAATGGAAACAGAAAGAAGAAAATAGCACCACATAAATAGGAAAAAAGGAACAGAAAAGCATCTAGCAAAATGTGGTTTTGCTACTTGTATTTTACCCTACTTTGTCATGACAACAGAAAGCTAAAACTAAACAAAAATTGCTAGTGCTAGAAAATACAGAGCAGAGAGCAAGAGTAGCAAGAAGTCAGTCATACTTCCTGTTTCCCCTGTGCATCCTTTGATAATGAGGAAGGCGGAGCCTCTGTATTGAGCTGCTCCTCATCATACAACCTTGACTACTCAATCTAACAATAAGAGGAAATCAGCAATAAAAGAACTCAAAATCAAACATTGAAATGACAAGTGATGCAATTCTGTTTTTCTTACTGCATGGCGGAATTTACACTCATCTCTGCCTCTTTCTATACTTACTTATTGATATCAAATTAATGGGATGAGACACAAGTGATTATCTGCCATTTTGCGTTGGACATCCTCTGTTCAAAAGCAGCAAATGATCTGAAGGCTTTTACAGTGGCAGAAACACATATTAACGCTTACTAAATTATACTATAGCTTAACATATAGTTTTCATTTGAATTAATCAAAATGAAAAACTTTGAAGCATGAATTCCATTTTAAATAGTTAAGCAGTTATTTGAACTGTAGTTGCTGTAAATGTGATTGCATCAGATGCTAAATAAATACATTGCCTGGTACAGTCAACTCTTTAGTAGCATGATGCAAAGCCTGTTGTAGTTGCTGGGGGTCTTTTCACTGATTTAAAGTGTTTTGAGGTAAGCTTTTTGTTACTGTGCTTTTACAGGTTATGTTTATAAACATGCTGTACCATATTCTAAGAAGCACTTGCTGAGCACTCCCAGTGAGGGAGGAGCAGGATATGAGGCAAGTTCTTGCAATTGCTTCCTCTAGATACCAAAGTGCAGAATTCTTTTTCAATTGCCTTACGAAATACTTCAAGAAGCCCCCCGTCAATCTTTTGTTCATTTCATTTTATGCTATGTCTAGGACCCTACAAATGCTCTCATCAGTTGAAAAGACCCACATAACTGAAGAGCTGCATTTTGAGCTGTAGTATATCATGTTTCTGGAAAAGAGAGAGCAGTGCAGTGTCAAAGCTGAATAGTTAGAAGCCTTGAAAGCTTGAATGTATGTTATTCTGAAATGGAGAGCAGAAGCAAGAGGGTAATCGCTGCAAATGCCTTAAGATAGATTTAGAAAATCATCCAAAGGCAGTTTTTTATGAAATCCCTCAAATAAAGTTCTCTGTCTTATGCACAAATTCCCAGAAACACATTTACCAACGTAAATGCAGCCAGTAAGGTAGCACCAATGTGCGAGTACAGTACAAAGATCATATTCCCTGAATTACTTTTAGTGCTATGTCTGCTGCTACAATTTTATTCCTCAAATGATAAAAGAATCCAACATAAAAAAGGTGAGTTTGTAAAGAAACTACAGTATTATTCCATCAAAGTTATACATTCATCAGAAGGAAACAGCCACCTATGTCTGATGTAATACATGATAGAAATTGCAAAAGGAGTGAGTCTGGAATGGGCTAGTCATAAATGCAGAGAAGTGTCCATTTGACAGAATGCTTTTTAGGGAATGACACTGTGTACAGATGGTTTTAATCATAAATCTTTTAATTTTTTTGTGGTTGTTATTTATTTTTCCTTTTCCTCCTACAATTAGAGCTGCAGGGATAAGTACCTACCCTATCAGTAGTTCATTTAGTAGCTCATAAGCCTTAATGCTGTAAACAGCTCTACCTGGTGCTTAAAACTTAAAATTGTTTAGAAAAAAAGAATTTCCTTAAGATGGTTCATAAATAGAAAACTTCAGACTTCTTAGTAAAAAATATGCAGTATGCTGGCACTGGTTTTCATCTTTGACTGTATAAACTGATGAATGTTTCTGTGTTTGACGGAAAAAACTTGTTAATCTTTAGCAGTATGATTTGCCTCTTCTGAAATTCAAATTAATAGGTATTCTAAGATACTGGTCTTAGCATGTAAAACCACCAGTCTCATAGAATCATAGAATTATAGAATAGTTAGGGTTGGAAAGGACCTTAAGATCATCTAGTTCCAGCCCCCCTGCCATGGGCAGTGAAACCTCACACTAAATCTTGCCACCCAAGGCTTCATCCAACTTGGCCTTGAACACCGCAAGGGATGGAGCATTCACAGCCTCCCTGGGCAACCCATTCCAGTGCCTCACCACCCTTACAGGAAAGAATTTCCTCCTTATATCCAATCTAAACTTTCCCTGTTTAAGTTTGAGCCCGTTACCCCTTGTCCTATCACTACAGTCCCTAATGAAGAGTCCCTCCCCACCATCCCTATAGGCCCCCTTCAGATACTGGAAGGCTGCTATGAGGTCTCCACGCAGCCTTCTCCAGGCTGAACAGCCCCAACTTCCTCAGCCTGTGTTCATACAGGAGGTGCTCCAGTCCCCTGATCATCCTCGTGGCTCTCCTCTGGACTTGTTCCAACAGTTCCATGTCCTTTTTATGTTGAGGACACTAGAACTGTACACAATACTCCAACTGAGGTCTTGGTACTATCTTAGGAAAAAGATATCTAAATTTTGGCCCTCTATAAGAATTCATGTATTATCCTTCTTCAGATCAAGTGTTCTCCTTTAGATTAGTGTGTGTGTGCATTTTTCTTGAATGCACATTAAGTGTGAGAAACTTACAGTTTGGAAAAGATAGAAGGTCCAAGGTGAGTTCGCTAAGGAGTCATCACCTTTTCTAGGTGGAGCTGTTTTGAGTACTCCAATAATATTTTGGATATAAAGAAATGTTTGGCCCGTAACTTTTGAATCGGTGTGCTGTCAAACAGGTGGGTGAAGAACTATGCTGTTAAGGTTTCTGAAACAGTAATATTTTATGGTACCATTGTACATACTGTGGTGTTACAACAGTCACAGACCTAAGATTGATTCCTATTAAGCTCATTAAGCTCAACAGCTTTATCTATTATAAATAACAAAAAGTTGATTTTAAACACTTCTCTATAGATATCTGTATAATCCTAACACTTAAAAAAGTGAACAAGGAGAATCAAAAATACATCCAGAGGTGAGATATGGATAATAATAATAGGAATAACTCATAAATAATTTGAGTGTTACTTCTGTTCTATAGACATTACAATAGTTTTGTCTTTGGGAGCTGGGTAGTTTAAAGGAAAACCAAACCCAATAGATATCTGGTAATAACTGAAAATAATACGCCACATCTAGCCAGGATGGAAGTCAAATTCTCATTGAAAGTATTACTGAGTTTCACATGTTTATATACTAGCTGAATCTGATCTTACACAATCCAAACCTAAGGGAAAAAAGCTTAGTGTAGGATTCTGAATCTTTTATGTTGAAATATTGTTTAGAATGCAACACTTCATAAACTTCCAGTGTAGTTCTATTTATTTAAAGCATGTTCTCAGTCATTGACTTTGGTAACCTCTCTCTGAAGAGTTAGGACTTGGTTTTGTTAGAGGGCAACTTCATATTTGTTTTTCTAATAAATAAATAAATAATGTTGCTCAATTCCTGTTTAGCAAAAATAATTTGCACCGTAACAGCAAGAAATCCTTAGAGAAGCCATTGGGAACACTGTAATTTGCAGGAACAGGATGAGAAAAACACTTATTCAAGGTGACAAAGAGATACTGCTGGGACCAAGAGGAATGAATTAGCTTCTATAAAGTGACTTTTTGTCGGCTACAGAAACAGCATTATCAAAACTACCACAAGATTTAGAAACATTCTGTTATACGTGTGATAAAATCTTGAATCAACTGTTAATGACGCTCCTTCATCAGAGCTCTTTTTAGTTTAATCTCACGCTTGCTGATTTTTTTTTTACGTATATTATCTCTAAGATAAGGTTACATGTGAAGATTTCTGAAACATATCAAAGAATAATAATTTAGGTGAAAAATAATGTTCCTCTGATACCCTCTGTCTGCACAATGAATCGATAGATTTTATTAGAGCTTCCCAAAATCACAAGAAAGAGAAAACTAAATAGCACCTTTCTCACTAAAACCAACAATAAACTATTTATCCTTTCCAAATTACAACCTGGCTGACATGCTTACAAGTATCATGACAAACTCACAGGCCAAGCCTAGCAGATTCCCATGTAGGGAATTCTGAAAAATAGGTTAATTACTGCGTTTTTATAGAAAAGTCCAAATGAATTTGTGGCTATGACACATATACCACACCAAAGTTCAATACGTTTGAGGTAACTGAAAATTATGTAATGAATTTAGAAATTACATGTTTGAAATGCCGAGAACTGTAGCATCTACTTTAAGTATTACTATTCTCAGTTCCATCAGACCTATTCTTAAGGTCTTTACAAGAACAAATTTTCAGTTATGGCAAAGAACTTCAATGTAGTTATTTATGAAATATTTTCCATGAGACTATGAAAGCAATGGAAAAACAAAATTAGTTTGCTTTTCTTAGAGTGCGAAAGTTGTCACTTCATTTTGAATCTACAGGTCCAAATTCTAACCCCACTTACAACTTTGGTTTTAGTAGACTTAGAGATACTTCTCACCATGAACCTGATGTAACAGTTCATGCTTTGGGAACAGGGTGTTTTAGCACTTTAAGGAGTGGAAAAGATGAACGGAGAAATGTTCAAATGTGTCTCTGTGTGGTGGCTAAAGAGTGCAACTCATGATATCAGTCACCTTGCATGCTTCGCATTATTACAAATGGGTAGAGAAAGTAATTTGCCTTAGACAAAATTCTTAATATTTGCTGCCCATGAAATATAGGTAGCCCAGAGACATATTGTTATGGTATAAGCATGGTGATACTGCTTTTTAGGTTAAAGAAACATAAATTTTAGTTTTCAGGGGAAACTTTTTCACCAGGAATCTGTCACTCTGGGACAAGTAGTGCCGTACTTATGGAGAGTAGTTCCATTATACTGAAGTATTAATTCTCAACTATTTCAGAGCTGTGAAGAAATGTAAGAGCTCTTGAACTGGATCAAAAGACAGTGTCTAATATAATTTATTTGCAATCATCCAATTTCTGGAGGTTTTAGAACTGTGCTCTCAATTTCAGTCTGTTACTCAAGCATTGTTGAGAAAATACTCAGAAGTGAAAAGTGTGCAAAAACTACAATGTGCTTTCTCTATTACTTTATGAGCTATGCAACTCAGTCAGCTATACAGCATATGTACAGCAAATTTTTACAGTGCACATAGCACTGCATTGTTCCTCTGTACCAATAACAGCAAGCAATAAGAGATGTGGCAGTTCCACAGACATCTCCATGGCTGCTCTTGGAAATGTTTGGATTTGCTACAATAAGGCCTATGATTTTGAATTTTCTGAGAGACACAACTAAAATATAAGAACAAAAACTTAAGAGTGAGAAAAGAATATTGGATTATGGATGAGAAGGTGAAACCAGCATCTAAACCCCAAAGGTAACCTATAAGTGTAAATAGTTGCCAAAGTGCTGAAGTTTTGTGACCTAAAATCTTATGCATGACCAGCATTGGGTTGCTTCATCATAGCAACACTGATCAGGCAAGGCTTTGTGTCATTGATTTTGGCTAGTTTCTGAGGCAAAGAGGCTTTTGAAAGATAATCACAGTTTTGCCATGATGAGAATGATTGGAATGTGGGAGCTGAAGCAACTTCAGTTCCTCTACACAGAGCAGAACTGGCAAGAGGCCCTTTAGGGGTTTATGTAGATGCTAATCTTGTAAATTAAAATTGTTCACTAGTGCTTCCATTTGTGAGATATTTTTCCTTTCTGATGAGGAATTTACAAGAACCTTCATGTGCTCTGTGTTTGTGTCCATGTCGTGGTTTAAACCCAGTCAGGTAATTCGTTCGCTCACTTCCCCCCCTTTCTTGCCCTCCCCCTGCTCTCGGAGGGACGGAGAGGAAAATCAAAAGAATGCAACTCCCACGGGTTGAGATAAGAACAGTTTAGTAACTAAGGTATAACACAAATCACTACTGCTACCACCAATGATAATAATGATAAAGGAAATAACAAGGGAACAGAATACAACACCTCACCACCCGCTGACCGATAACTCGCCCCCAAGCCCGACCAAGCTCCGACCGATACCTCCTCCAACCCTGCAGTCTCCCAGCCCTTCCGGCTAACTCCCAGTTACATCCTGGGCATGACGTGCTGTGGTATGGAATAGCTCTTTGGTCAGTTTGGGTCAGGTGTCCTGTCTCTGCTTCCTCCCAGCTTCCCCTCCTCCCTGGCAGAGCATGAGGCTCACAAAGTCCTTGGCCAAACCAAAACATCTCTATCAGCTCTGTTCCCGAGCCGAAAGTCAAAACACTGCACTGCACCAGCTACCAAGGAGGAGAAACATGACTGCTACTGCTGAACCCAGGACATTATCCACCCCTTATTCCATACCATTCACGTCATGCTCAGATCCCACATTTTCAATATACCATCACTCTTATCTCGGTGCACTCTTATCTTAGTGCATGGACCAGTGCCTATAAAGCTGCTGCGTCCATCTGGTCCATGTCAGGCTCCATCTCTTGCACCAGTCAGAGCAGGAGAGAATGTGTGCAGTGTTCACACTCGTGCATAACCTGGGCAATAGTGTCCATTGTTAAGTCCACCCCTCGATCATGAGTCCATCTCTATGTTGCATCTCTGCTCTGATGGCCTGAAGTGCCATGGGCCCACCAGGCTCAAAATCATTCACTGTCCCCTTTAGCAGTTTCTCCAGCTTGTTGCTGGGGACTCCATATAGCTGCCTTCCATCTCCGACGCTTCCAAAGCACTGGAGGGGCCCGGTGGACTAGATACTTGCCCATACTGTCACACACACCCTGCCACTCATGACTGTCCAGCCTTGGGGAAAACCTCTTGGTCCCCCTATATTGTCGTCTAACCCCAGACAAGACCCAAACCTGACTCTGCTTAACTTTTGAGATCAGACAAAATGGTTGTGGGTAGAACACAGTCTGTGTGTGTGCCAACATTCTGATCCCCACCACAATCAGCAGGCAGGTCCCAAGGATACCCAAAGGCCATTCAGAGCCTTCAGAACTCTCAAACGATGCTGCTGTGCTTGTCACTGGGGCTGGTGTAGCTGCTGTGCTTGCCGGCTCTCCCACCACCAGCTTCTCTTTTCCTGAGTCCAGCTCTTCCTCCTCTGCCTTGCTGGGAAATGCTGCGTGGTCCCCTGCATCCTCCTGGGGCTCGGCGGGCGGCTTCCGGGAAATGCTCTCGGCCGTCGCGGAGCTCGGCTCCTCCGCGGGGCTCGGCTCGGCCGCGGGGCTCGGCTCCTCCGCGGGGCTCGGCTCCTCCGCCGCCTTATCCCGCTGCTCTGCAGCCGCTTCCTTCTGCTCCTCGACCGCCCCGGCCTCCTTCACCGGCAGCCGTCCCCTCGCGGCCTCCGGCCCCGCTCCCGCCGCCCCTTGGTCCCCGGGGCCGCTCTCCCGGGCCGCTTCAGCAGCCGCCGGCTCCCGGGGCCGCTCCCCCTCAGCTCCCCGCAGCCTCACGAAGATGGAGAGCAGGGCGAGGGTCAGGGCGGTGAAGAGCAGCCGGACGGCCAGGTACAAGTCCACGGCCACGTCCGTCCCGCCCTGCTGCTGGAGCCCACCCGTATTACAAGCCATTGCCATAAAGCACAGTGAGACAAGAACCTTAGCCCAGGCCCCACACTTGATAAACACTATCACAGCAAATACCGGCTCTACGTAAGTTACAACGGTCTGAAGCTGTGAGATCAAGAAGAACAACTCTGATACCCAATAAATCAGCATTGTGCCGAGTGACTATTAATCCAGTCAAATCTGTAGTTATCTCAACCCTTCGTGCCCCACGTTGGGCGCCAAAAAGAACTGTCGTGGTTTAAACCCAGTCAGGTAATTCGTTCGCTCACTTCCCCCCCTTTCTTGCCCTCCCCCTGCTCTCGGAGGGACGGAGAGGAGAATCAAAAGAATGCAACTCCCACGGGTTGAGATAAGAACAGTTTAGTAACTAAGGTATAACACAAATCACTACTGCTACCACCAATGATAATAATGATAAAGGAAATAACAAGGGAACAGAATACAACACCTCACCACCCGCTGACCGATAACTCGCCCCCAAGCCCAACCAAGCTCCGACCGATACCTCCTCCAACCCTGCAGTCTCCCAGCCCTTCCGGCTAACTCCCAGTTACATCCTGGGCATGACGTGCTGTGGTATGGAATAGCTCTTTGGTCAGTTTGGGTCAGGTGTCCTGTCTCTGCTTCCTCCCGGCTTCCCCTCCTCCCTGGCAGAGCATGAGGCTCACAAAGTCCTTGGCCAAACCAAAACATCTCTATCAGCTCTGTTCCCGAGCCGAAAGTCAAAACACTGCACTGCACCAGCTACCAAGGAGGAGAAACATGACTGCTACTGCTGAACCCAGGACAGTCCAGAACGGCTTTGCTCTGAAAAAGCAGAGACCTGTTGATAATCCAAAAATTGGCCAGTGCAGGACTGCAGTCTCTTGAGAAACCCAATCTAGTAAGTGCTTTCCAAACAGGATGGATGCACTAGCAGCAGACACACAATCTGTGACTGATGCAGTGCTGCTGGTACAGTCTTACCTGTTAGGTGTGACTGCTGGGGTTGTGTGATACCGAAGAGCTGCATTGCAGTATCTCCTCAGTCAGAAGGAATTCAGCAATCCACACAGCATGGAGAAGGAACATTATTACCCTTTCTGGAAAAAGAGAAGAAAATAGTGCTTGTAGACATTCACTCTGAAGAATAGACTGCATTCAAAGTGGGCAGAGGCACAACTCTTTGAGTTGAAGTAGGAAGTTAGATACACATATGAATTTATATTTCTCCATTGGCTTGCTCCATACTGTTTTCTCCTCACAGCTGGAGCATTAGGATTATCCTCAGCAAGTGGCTAATTTCTTTCCATGTTCATAGGAAGCCAAGTAGGACTTTTCATTTTCTGGGTTAGGAATAACTAGTGTGCTATTGGTTTCATAGCTGTGAGCAGTCCTTCAGAAGTATAGTTCTGCCTAAGGGAAGAGTTTTTTTTTTTTCTGAAGGGGGTATCTGAAGAGTTTGATG
The DNA here is from genome assembly GCF_028554395.1 of Pezoporus wallicus. NCBI lineage: Eukaryota > Metazoa > Chordata > Aves > Psittaciformes > Psittacidae > Pezoporus > Pezoporus wallicus. The sequence continues at coordinate 4,258,417 of NW_026640488.1, forward strand.
AAATAAATGCAAAGTGACTATTTGAATTACATGTGATGCTGCATATGTCTTTCAAAGACTTGTTGAGAACACTCATGCTGAGGTTATGGGTCTGCTGATTCCACCGAGAGCATCTTTAAATTTTAGTGACAGTAAGTGAAATAAATATGCAATTTCTGTACGGCTAGCTCTTCTGAAAAGAAAAAAGTAAAGAAAAAGAAGTTATATCTAATGTCTCATGTTTTGCATGCTGTGCAACTGGACAGGTGTATTGTGAAGAACCCCTAGGGAATGTTGGCATTGATGTAAACAAAAAGGAGATTTCATTTCATGAATCACTAGATTGTCAGTGATGCATTACACCTTGTCACAGATGTTATGGAGCAAAAATGAGGTATTGCACTGAATTTTATACCCCCATGACTAGAAAATTTGAACCTGGGGATTTTTAAGTTAGATGATTTAGCTGTAACCATCCGCAACAATTTAGTCAACTATTGTTATTACTGTGAGCATTTTGGGGACACTTTTTTTAATAGACTTCATAACTGGATGTAGTGATTAACCCTTTGTTATCTTCCTAATGATGACTATTTTCTTCTGTCAAGGCAAAAATGATATTTCTGACTATCAAGCAACTGTTTTATGCATGGAATAAATAGTAATGCATTACTAAACAGAAGGATTTGTGAGTTAGTCTCTGCATAGTGATAGATAAAGAAGCCCTTTGTTATACACTGTATGTGGCAGTAGAGAGTTGAGCATTTTGTTTAGTCACAGTATGAGTTAGAGTATGCTTTGGTGCCTTGCAGTGTGATCAAGGACAAATGGCATGATTGCTCAGTAGAAATTGGTGTCAAAAGTGAGATAGCCAAGGTAATGACATAACCTTACCCTTCCCAAGTCAGAGGAGTGGAAGACTGCAATGAATGCTCATGTAAAGTGTAGAAAATAGCATTCTTCAACAGTGCTGAATACCGATATGGGAAGAGTGTTGAGGTCTGGGCTCAACACTCTTGGCTGTTCATTTCCCTGAGGGATGTATCAGCAGCAGAATTACTTGTGCAAGTTTTGAGGAAACTAAACTGGACTTTTTTTTTTTTTTTTTAATATATGTGACCATTTTAAAGTTCATTTTCATTTGGCACTCAAAAGTCTCTCACTGAAGCCACTGTTTCAGTCCAGAATTCACAATCTGATACACTTTCGAGAACTTGAAGGATAATCCTTTTGTAATCATTTTGCATAAGGTGTTTGTATGACCAGGTAAACATAATATATCTGCTTCTTTAAAATAAGGTATTATTCCTGAATACATCGTACATAGTGAATATTCAACTGAACTTGGGCTTTGTTCACTTTGGTGTAGTAGAATGCTTTTGACCATTTCCAGTTGTCATCACTTTGCGAGTGTCATTCAGTGCAGAGTGTCACAGAAAATATTGTTATTACCTTTGCAGAAAATATATTTGACCTTGTGAATTTCAAAAATTTGATTTCATTAATTTGAAAGAAAAAATTTAGCATAGTGAACGTCAGACAGCCTGAAGTCCTTAATCCACTAGCTCAGCAAACCACCAAATTAATTCAAATCTGTAAAAGATTCTCCATCTGTAGCAGAAGCATGGAATTATTCAATTCAATTACGTATTGAATTAAGTAAGATAGAGGAATGTTTTTGAAAGCTTGAAATTTATGATTTCATTAGAGTGAAAAATTGAACCCAAAAATGTGCAAAAATCCACATTAATCATTTAGTTTTAACACATAAATGTAAATGGCTTGGAACTGAGTTTCATTTCAGACTGTAAGTAGTAATTATCTGGCGATACCTCATGAGCTTCATTAGAACTCTGCTTTTAATAAAAGTGGGGAACACTGGGGATCTGCACAAATAAGAGGATTATGGTATTCAATCAGCACAAAGTGGTAACGATAAAGCTTCACTAGACAGCATTTCCAAATATGAAATCGAGGAAGACAATCTTGAATGTAAGTGGGTTCATGTTAATTTAAAAATATTTTGTTCAGTGAATTCTCTTCTGTTCATTTATGGGTTAATTTGTATGAATTTGTTTGGTGTTTGAAATAATCATCTTCAACAATTAGTAGATGGAAAATTCTTTCTTTTAAACTACTGTTCTCATACAATGCCAGTCTACAATTGGCTTTAGTATTTATTAGTATTGTAATGTTTGTTATACACTGTTTGTGCTATTTAGTGATTGCTTTCATCACAAAATTGTTTCTGGTCCATGGCTGGCCTTTATATCATCTACAAGATGTAAGTTCATATACTCATGAGAATTTGTATTATGTTGCAAATAATAGCACAGAAGTCCCATCTTAGGCATTTACATTGATTTGAATTAGCATTTAAAAGATATAAAGGAAACATTTTAAGCATATAACAAAGGATTTTAGGACTATGTACAGATACGAAGGCAATGGAATTATGATGAAAATCATGATGAAAATAGAAAGACCTACTTCTCACTCTACAAGGCAGATTTTGGATAAAAGGAGTACATTCTCTTTTCTGCAACTCAAGCTTACATGTGCAATTCCAGTAAGTGAAATGATTAGATATTCTTCTATACTTTCTTTCTGTCTCACACTTATGACTCAGGTTCTGTGGTTTTGCTGATGTTTTATTTGCAGTAACCCCTAAATTTGTTACAAATACTCTGATTCCTCATGTGAGGGAAAATTTTCTGCTGACTGCTTTGTGAGTTTGGCCAGTATCAGACACAGTATTCTGGACATCATGATCTACCGTGAAGTTTTCCTAGAACCATAGAACAGTTGGGGTTGAAAGGAACCTCAAAGATCATCTAGCTCCAACTCTTCTGCCATGGGCAAGGACATTCTCCACTAGACCAGGTTACTTAAAGCCTCATATTTAACAATGTTTTGTTAAGGTAGAAAAATGTACATCTGGTATTCTTAAAAAGCACCAAGGACTTAATTATTATTTTTTTTTTATGTTCCCGTATGTTGCCTTGTAATTTATAATGTAAAATTTGACTGTCTCATTCCATTGCTTTGACTGTTGGCTGTATCTCATCTTGTGGTATCCTCCCCATTGCAGATTTATTATCTGTGAGTACTAGGCCAAGTACTACTTTCTAGACTTCTTTTCCATCTGTTCATACATAGATCCATATGTTCAGTTCTTTTTTATCTGGTCATGAAAAACTTATGCTTGTACAAATCAGAAGGTTCAGTAAGAAAGGTGCTTAAACAGTTTGGATAACTACGCCAAACTTCACCAGTGACCTACACAAAATACACTTCAGAAGATGTATGTAATTTCTGCACATCTGCAATTGCATTTTGAATTACCTCAAATGTCCAATTGCATGTCTTCATCCTATTGATCTCTACATGAGATCGAAATTTAAGGGCTGGGTCATTAGAAAATTATTTTGATAGGATGGATGTCTTTCAAGCACAGAAGATTTACATTTGAAGATGTCCGTGCACAGATGAAAATCAAGGATGAATCTTGAAGAACACTTTTTCTGGTTGGGCAGCTGGAATTTTGCAGTATTTCATATATTTTCTCATTAAAAGCCAGAATTTTCAGTCATTCCGTGATTGCATCAATATGTATTCTCGATGTTTGCATATAATGATACATTTATGACTCTAATTATCTTTAAGTTCTGCACTGATTCCTCTTCTAAACCATGATTTGTAACAGTTTTGGTATTCTGAAGTTCCTTTTTTTTTTTCCCTTAGACAGTGTAACAATTTTTTTACTCTATTATCTTAATCACTTTATTCAATTAGAAATTTAGTACTTTACCCAGTGGTCATTAGACCATGCAGTTATAGCCTTAACAAAGCATTAGTGCTGCTGGTTTTCTCATTAAATTTTCCTAAAGGCATTTTAGAGCTCATGTAATTTTTTTTTTGTCATTGTTGCTACTTCATTGCAGTAAAAAAGAGACTTTGCCCTTCTATAGTTTTTCTTTCTAACTTGCTTTGTATGTTCTTGTTAACCTCTTTTTCCCCAAAAGGTTCTAATCCTTTTCAGTCCTATTGTAATTCACAAATTTCTCAGAGTGACCTTTCTGTAGCAATCAAATTCTTCATACCTAGACCTGAAGAAAAGTCATATTAAGGTCAAACATGCTTAGCTCTTTATTGTCTCATCAGCAAACTACCTTAGAGAATAAGGTATTTAAAAATAATCCAATAGCAAAAAAAGATCATAAAATTATTGAATATTTTGAGTTGGAAGGGACTTTTAAAGGTGCTCTAGTCCAACTCCCTGCAACGACCAAGGACATCTTCAACTAGATCACGTTACTCAGAACCTGGTTCAACCTGACCTTGAATGTTTCTGGGTATGAGGCATCTGCCAACTCTCTGGGTAATCAGTGCCAGTGTTTCTCCACCTTCCTTGCAAAATAATTTCTTCCTTACGTCTAGCCTGAATCTGCCTTCCTTCAGTCTAAAGCCATTCCCCCTTGCCCTACATGCCCTTGCAAAAGGTACCGCTCCAGATTTCTCATAGGCCCCCTTAGGTACAGCAAGGATGCTCTAAGATCTCCCCAGAGCCTTCCCTCCTCCAGGCTAAACAATTCCAGCTCTCTCAGCCTGTCTTCATAGGAGAGATGCTCCTGCCCCCTAAACATCTTTGTGACCCTCTTCTGGACTTGCTCCAACAGCGCCACATCCCTGTTGTGCTGGAGGCACCAGAACTGAATGCAGTACTGCAGTGCGGTCTCATGAGAGCAGAGTAGAGGAGAAAAATCACCTCCCTTGACCTGCTGACCATGCCTATTTGATGCAGCCCAGGATATGGTTGGCTTTCAGGGATGCAAGATCAGATGTCCTGGAACAGGGAGGTTGCACGTTGTCTTGGATTCAGCAGTAGCAGTCATTTTTCTCCTTCTTAGTAGCTGGTGCTGTGCTGTGGTTTTGACTTTTGGCCTGGGAACAGCACTGATAACACCGATGTTTTTAGTTGCTGCTTAGTAATATTTAGGCTGACCAAGGACTTCCTGAGTCTCATGCTCTGCCAGGGAGGAGGGGAAGCCGGAAGGAAGCAGAGACAGGACACCTGACCCAACCTAGCCAAAGGGGTATTCAATACCACAGCACGTCATGTCCAGTATATAAACTGGGGGCAGTTACCTGGAAGGGCTAGATCGCTGCTCAGTCGGGCTGGTTATGGGTCAGTGGGTGGTGAGCGGTTTTATTCTCTTCCCTTGTTATTTCCCTTATCATTATTATTATTGGTGGTAGCAGTAGTGGTTTGTGTTATACCTTAGTTACTGGACTGCTCTTATCTCAACCTGTGGGAGTTACATTCTTTCGATTCTCCTCCCCATGGGCTTAAACCACTACACACGTACATCATTTTTTGAATATCTAATAAATAAAATCTCAACATTCAGACTATATGAAAAAATTTCACTAGATGATCTTAAGGTCTTTTCAAAACCTAACCATTCTATTATTTAATAAAATGTTTGCAAGTAGCCCTTGCACTGGAAGGAAGTAAAAAAGTTTCATTATAGCACAAAAATGATTCCTGTGTCTTTATCTTCTTTGATATTACCAAGATCAATAGGTGAATCCAAGCTCAGTTATCGCAGCAACAGTTTGTAGGACTGTCCCTAAAATCTGAACCTGTCCATCATAAGAATTTTTGCTGTCTAAGAAGCAGTTGTTCCAGGCTGTTGGAACAAATACAGCTGTTTCATTTTCCAGCCATCTGTCTAGGCAAAAATACCAAAAAATATACAACTTACAACATCTGTGACATTTAGTACCAGAGCTGTTAATGCTAGAGGGTCAAAATCAGTAAAACTAGAACTTAAAGCTTTTCCCTTGGGTTATAAATGACTATTTAGTTTAAGTCAAAACCTTTACTGTTGACACTCATGTCGTAAAATAATTTATTAATGTTTTTTAGATGACTGGTCTCACATCTGAAGTGTGAATATTCAGTCAGGTCTAAGGACTGACACTGGTACCGTGTAAAAACACAAAAGCTAAGTTCATTTTATAATTAATTGCCAACAAATAAATAAAAAGATAAATAACTGCATGATTTAGTGGTACAGAATGTATTAGCTGTAATTAATATATCTAATCTTTTACAATCTGTAAATGCAGCTACTGGGTGATCCTAAACTCACAGACTTTGTGAGTTTGCAGTCAGATACATTATTCCAGATTCAGCTCAGCTGGTTGAAAGTTAGTTCATGGCTTCTCTTAGGATTTCAATACCTGTGAGAGTTACCAGCACTTATATTTGCCAGCCTAAGTGCACACTCTGTCATTACCAGCATGCTTCTGTAAAATTATCTGGGTTAGAAAACAACACCCCTGTTATTAGGTTGTGCTGTGGAATGCTGATACCTACATTAAGCCAATAGATCCAGGAAGGAAAGGATGGTGGGGAGCAGAGAACAGTACTGGTGTCACCTAGCTCAGCTGCAGCCAAAAAGAGCACATCAGACCATTATCTTATATGATCCCAAGGACATTCTTATTCTCTACTGTTTCCTGTATTTAAGCACAGTAATGCCAGCTGAACCATAAGATGTCTGGTTAATACAATAACCTGTGAAAGAATTATTTGCATGAGCTTTCTTCTAACATGCTATTGCTTCACTTGAAGTTTGGTTGTCAACAGAAAGAACCCCCAGAGAAGAGTCAGAAGCATGAGATCAATTTGGATGGCCAGCATATCTGATCAAAGTGATACAGCTATTTTGGATTACTATTGAGGAACACCAAGGACAAAGAAAAGACGTGTATTCAATGCTTGCAATTAATGACATCTTATAGATGATTTCAGACATGAATTAAAATTGAAATAAGCTCTCTTGTGCCACAGATGTAATATAAAATAAATATGTTGAAGCTCTAGGTTAGGAAATATTATTCTATAGGAGATGTAGCAAAGGGTAATGTTTTGTCTTTTTAATAACGAATCTCCAAAGTTAAGAAGCTCTGGACCAATTTTATACTGGGTTTATGGTATGAATCTGTTTTTGTTTTTGTGGTTTTTTTTTAATCTTATTTAACACTGTCTATGTGACTGAGGTTACAAGGGTATTCCTCAGATTGCAGTGATTTGAACACGCTCAAGATGAAGTCCTGTATTAGTACTGATGAAATAAATGATAGTAAAAGTGTAAATCAGAGAAGATTTAAACCTTTTACCCTTCTGAACTAACAACTTGTCTTAAACTTATTTTGCTAATTTTAGAAAGATTTAATTCAATATTTCCAAACAGTTGAAATGACATCCAGTCTAACATCACCAGTTTTATTGGAATTATCACAGAAATTAAGTCTGTACTTTTTTTAATTATTATTCCACTGCCTGTAGCAATTGAATTCTAACAGCTGCACAAAGACTTTAAGCAGTACTTTAAGGTGAAAATTCTTGTGATTAATAGTTTCTAGAACCACCCTTACCAAAATAAGTATGTAAATGTTGGATAGTTTTTCAGTATGTCTGCTTCTATTTAATAATACAAAAAAAAAATAAGGTAAATTTAAGATCAATTTAAACTTACATTAATAGAAAATAAGCAAGTTGTAATGATTTTGCAAAGGCAGCACAATTAAAAATAGGCAGCTGTTGTGGAAACCACAAGGTTTAATGGTGAAAGCTATAAATCATGATTTATAGTGAGAGAATGTAATTTCTTGAAGTGGATCAAGCCTGAACTGAACCTGCTCAAAAAGTACACTTTATAAGATTTTATCCAGCTCTATATGATTTGAAAAATGTCATTTAAATGGTAGCCAGGGATATAATTTGTATTTCCCATGATAAAACAGAAACAAAGTTAAAGAGAGAGTAGAGCACAGTGCACACTGCAGTCATCAATTCTTCCTCACGGTATCTCTACAAAGTCCCTTTTTGTTGCAGTGGTTTTTTTGGGTTTTAGGTCTTTTTTTGTTTTATTTTTTTCTTTTACACTAGCATTGGACATTTCATGGTATCTCTGGGGTCTTTGAACTTCATGGGATCATAAATCTAGGAGAAGATTTGTACCACAGACTAGTGAAAAATAGGGAACATCATTATTTCAGAGATGATCTTAGAAGTGAGAAGGTATGAGAAGGTATAGAGAAATGTTCACGTGGGGGAAAGGATTCAGCTTATCTGTACAGATTGCATTGGTGGCCACTTCTCTTGGTGAGGGTTGAGTAGCAAGTTGTTAGATAACAAGACTGCAACTACAAATATGTTAATGATCCACATGCACAAATTATACAAGGACAAATCACAGGGACAAATCATCAATATCTGACCTTGGCGCATAGCAAATGAATGTTAAATTTTCAATGGAATGACCTGGGATGGTCTTGGGCAATAATCTCTTAGCCTGTTCATCAAACTGTAGAAGCATAACTCCTGACAAAATTTTTACTTCCTGATGCTTTCAGTTCATGGCAGTGTAGCTTCAGTTCTCGAAGGCACAATATGGAGTCTTCAACAGCTTCCTGTTTTTCCATCTTGCTGGAATGATGGAGGTATTCAGCAATGTTTATGTATGTATTATTTTATGTATGCTGCAAACAGTGTTAAATGGCAGTGGAAACTGAGATGGTACCTGTATCTTCTTCAGTTACTGATGGCTTCATGCAAAGTACGATATTACTCAAAAGGTGAACTTCCACTAATGAAAACATATCAATTCTATTGGAAATTAATTGTTTAAGAGGTTGGAAATTCTATTGTTTAAACTGAAACCAAACTGCATGTCATTTTCAGTGTCAGCTGTCTGTGTCATGATCTGATTGAACGAGGTTTATTTTGATGAGGTTTATTTTGATGCTGACAGCCATGAGGTATTACAACTGGTCCTACAGACAGGAGCACAAGGCAGATGGATGCTGTCATTTGCAGATCTATTAGCATTCCAAGGACTGAGAAAGCACAGAAAATAACCCTAAATCAACCTAATCTATTGCTAATTAAAATAAATATGTAGTTGCCAATTTGGGTAGTGGGAAACAAAAAGACAAATGTTCAAGCAACAGTTTCCACACCAGCTACTTTTTCCCATGCTCAACATCATTTTTTCATTCCCCTTGCCTCGTGTCAGGGAGTAAGCAGGCTATAGTCAGTACATGGTGGTTTCCCTCTGTTGCTCCTTCCTCTTGACTTTTCTTTGCTCCAGCATGGACCCTCCACAAGCTTCAGGGGGTGTCTGCTCTGCCATGTAGCACCTCCTCTGACCTTGTTCTTCTTTCTGCTGTTTCTCAGTCTTTTAGTTCCCTCCTTCTTTCTCTGTCTGCAATTTATGCTTTTTAAAAATAGGCTTTCATGGAGATGCCATCAGCTTGGCTGATGGATTCATCTGTGTTCTGCGGTGGGTCCTTTGAAGCAGGTGTACCTGGCTGTCTGGCGCAGAGCAGCCCCTTGCATCCTCCCTCAGAGGCCACCCCGCAGTCCCCCTGGCTATCACCTTTCTCAGAGCTGGAAAACTTTGTGAAATTTTAATCATATGGGAAATCCAGTTCCTTTCCCAGTTTTTTGTTTCTCTCTGGAATACATCACAGGATACCCCGTGCTCAGCAATGAGTGTAAAAGCTGAAACTGCAAAACCATGACACCACTGGCTAAATATTCAATTACGTGATCCAGAATACAGCTCTGTGGCTTAGCCTGTTTTCAGAAAACAGAACTTCTTTTATTCCTTAGCACTGCTAGTCGAAATTGCCATCCTCCCTCCCCCACCAAAGTCATTCTGAAATATGTTGATTAAGTAGAGAGTGTATCACCTCTCTTAAACTTAAAAGCTTCTGATTTTCAATAGCTAGGCTGCAATTAACCAATTACTTTTATTGTTTAGTGCTCAGACTTCACCAGCTTTTAAAAATGCTGTTATAAAAATCATTTTTTTATGATCCTGCAGTCCTAAGACAATGCTATTTGCAGGTTGGCAGGTATTTACTCTCTGGTGACTGTGAGATAGATCATATATTCTTGCTTGAAAGCTCTTCAGTAGTATTTTTCATATCCTTCCATTAGCAGTAAAGCTGTAGGTCTAATCATATCCATTTTGGCACAGGATTCTGTTCTTCTAGTTCACCTTTGCAGCAGCTGTTAGGAAAAAATATCTTGGATTTTCATCAGTATACTAAGTATTCTGTGAAGATTAGTAATCACTCAGCTCTGGCATGCTAGCAGGGGAAACAAAAAGACTGCCTGACCTTTTTTAACAGGAACTTCCAAATCTTAATGATATAAGATTTACTTACAAAAAAAGGAAAGGAAGAAAAAACCAAAGCTGTCAGCAAAGAGGTATTCAGCTGTTGCTCAAAAATAAGATACCTCACAGAGAGGGCATAGAGGAAAGCAGTGTCAGAAAAGAAGCAAGCAGAGAAGAAAGCTAATGTAGGAATGAAACAAGAGCATTACTGTATGTTCTTGATATGATAAAGGCTGGACAAAGCAAATTAAATACCTTCTCTAGACTAGCTTTCTCTTTAATGAAGTACAACTGTCAACAAAGGGAGAAAATGTCACCACATGTCATCAGCAGAATAACCGCAAGATAAACCAGAAAATCTTCCTAGAGATAAAAGCTGTACAAACTCAATGAAAGTCTCCCAATCAAGTTCTAAAAGAAAAAGAAAAAAGCTTTAGGGGGAAAAGGTCAATGCTAATAGACAGTCAAACAGAAAACAACCCTGCTGGGACAGAATGAAAAATAAATTTCTCACAAGTAGCGTCCAAGTGCAGACTGACCTGAATGAATGACCTGGTACAGGAGTCTCCAAATTTAGACAGAATAACATTTTTGAGTTGGAACACAAGGTAGTAAATTGTGTTATGGGAAATAAGATGCTCTGTGGTAGAGTATCAGTGATTTGTTCCATACAATGGAATTTATGTGCTTAGTAGTTTTCTAAGTCTTTTTCTACTGTAAAGAAAAGAAGCATTTATATTTCCTGAAGTTAGATACTTTAGTCCTTCTTTGGCAATGAAGAATAAATTCAGTCCCTTAATACAGAAGGCATCTTGAGCTCACTTATCTGGAAAGCGTGAAACTTGTTTTCCATTTTCCTCTGCCTAAAGACTATACTTTCCCCCTCATCTTTTTTTCAGACACCTCTCTTGTGAGTTCAGGGATGAAATGTCCTCATTACTACCTCCCGACATTTTTATCCTTTGTATGAAATCAAGACCTATTAATATAAATTATGAAACATCCATAGCCTATCAACCTATGAATAGTTTGCGGTTTTACATAAGTACACTATGTATATACTGTATACATTTAAAGGAAGGAAAAATTATGTAGGTAAATGGGGGGTTTGGTAGAAGAGATGTATTTACCTTGAAACAAATGGCACATTTAGTTTCTATCAAAAAGGAAACAAAAGAAGAGCTCATAGAACATATTAGGTCTAATATTGCTGCCACATAAATGATAGCAGGATTACAAGCCTCTAGGCTTTATGTCTCCTATGAGTTTAGTAGGATGTTTACAGCATCATCATCAACAGCTAAACCACATATTATATACTTTTGATAGGTTTGGAGGTCAAGCTAGGTTCTGAGGATATTTAAAAAAAAAAAGAGAAAAAGGAGAAGGTGGGAGAAACAGAAAGAGAAAATAAGAGCCAAGGAGCCTGGCATCAATGCCATCCTTGAAGTAGGAAATAACTGTATTGCCCTGCCAGTGATTACAGCAGGAATAACTGCTCTAAAATGTCAGGACTGGTTGCACTGGATTTGCCTAGGATGGAGTTAATTTTCTTCACAGAATGCTATATGGTACTGTGGCTTTAGATCTGTGACTAAGATAGTCACACCCTAATGTTTTATCTGTTCCTGAACAATGCTTACTGTGATACTCTACGCACTTGAAAGAGTGCCTGTCTCCTCCTCCCTCCCCCCTGAACTACTGGATGCTGTAAAAGTTGGGCTCCACTGGGACACCTGATCCCTAACATGGTAGTACAAAACCGCACTAATGGAATGGCAAATATTTAAATAAAACTAAACTTACAAAACTTTACATGTATGTATAAATATATGTGTATGCATATACACAGAGAGGAGTGTGTGTATGTGTATGTATATACACAGAGAGGAGTGTGTGTATATATATGTATACACACACACAAACAGAGGAAATCCTTTGAAAGAAAAGACTTTTCAGGAAAAAATATTTTAGGAGGAAAGAAGCCTAAGCAATGTGTGAGGCTTTTTGTTTAAGTACTACTTCAGTGCCTGAAAAAAAGCCTAAATTACTTTATGAATGCTCAGGTGAGTAAATCCAGGAGGACATTTACACTTGTGAATCTTGCATAGAAATCAGTTACTACTGATCATTGTCCTAATTTCAGTACCTCACTTAAGAGGTGTAGGGTTCATCCCTTTCTCCCTCATCACTTCTTCTTGATCACCCCAACACTGGCTTTTCTGATTCCTGTTCCTATACTCTCTCTATAAACCAAACAAAAACGTTGAGGCAGATCAGGTGGGATTCTGAACCCCACAAGATGGCAAAATACTTTAAACCAAGTCACTAGCATTCCTCAACACCCCTCTCCACAAGCTTTATGTGTGTAATGTATTGATGATATACAGCAGCATCAGAATATAAGTGGTCCTCCCATTCATTTCTCCTACCTCTGACTGTTAAAGTATCCAGATCTCAAAGACTTATGTTCCATGAGTAAAGTCCCACAGAATTTAAGAACAGAATTTACATTTGTGTTTATCCAGTATATGTCCCCTTCACGCTTTTCATCTATGGACAGATGCAGCCAAATAAAAGCATCCAGAGTCATGGAGGTCCTGCTCTCTATGGCAGTTTTCTATGGTGTTTTTCATTCCAGCTCTCCAAAGTTTATTTTATTTCGATTTAAATTGCTGGGTAATTTAAAGGGTGCTTTTAAAGGCCTGTTATTCATTGAGAGATTAACAGGGAAATTCAGCATCAGATTAACAAAGTACACACCTAGGGAGGAAGGAAAGTTTGTGAGCTCTGAGCATCTTGTTCACTAGAAGGGAGGGATGTTAGCTGGTGCTCCAGTAATTAATGGTTAAATTACCCTTGGGTAGTAGGTAGTAGGTAGAATAACTTTACAATCTTGTAGCTTTAAATTTCATGTCTAATTGTAGCAGTGGGAGTTAGAATACACGTTGAAGACATAATGAAATTACCATAGGGAGTAACAGACTAATGAACTGAAGTCCAGCAAAAGTTATAGCTACACTGCTGTCATCTTGGAAATCTGTAAATAACAACTTTGAAAACCATTGAGCCCATTAGACAATGGATTTTATGTGCATATAAGCATGAAATGTGGTTTGGGAGGAATAATTGAGTTTGCTATACTTGGAAAAAAAAATCACTTGTTCATCATTTATTCTCCCTTGCACACCCTTTTCATCTTATTTGCATTTTTAATGCAGAACCCTACAGAATATATCTTCAATCATACTGAATTGGTTTGTGTCAAGTAGTGTCATGTAGTAAGTGCATATACAACTTTGTAAATATTTTTACTCTCCATCAAAAAACTTAGAGGAAACCTCAGTAATCCTCTTTATGTTTTTGGTACTTAGAATTTCAAAGTCAAACCCTCTGTTTTATTAAGAATTCTGAAATCTTGGTTTATTGAATAGTAATTCTAAACCAGCTTTTTAATTAAGTGGCTGGTTTGAAATAAAATTATCTTCAGTTAATAAAATACAGATGAGTGAATCTAGTGCTTTAGCAAATGCAGCTGAAATCTGATCTTAGTTAGTAGATGTCTTTTCTTCAAGGTCTTTTAATATGATCTTACAGATCTATTTATTTATTTATTTAAATTCCTGTTCTGTGGGAATGTCACATGAGTATCAGGTATGATCCTCTACCGGCTACAGAAGTTGGACAAAATGCCACATGACTTTCCTAAGGAGGCCACAGCTTTTACTCGTTACATAAACCTAAATGCAGTTGATGTGACTTTACCTATATAACATCATCTTCCTAGATACTGTGAGTTTTTTTCATGGGTTATCGCTGTATCAGCTACATTGATTCTGTCAGTTTCACCTATCAACTGTATTAGTTTCTGCTTTACCCAGACCTGGGTATTACCTAGCCTGTGAATTATTCCAGTATTGGCGATTCCATTAGTTTACTGGTCAACCTGTGCCATCATCTCAGTCCTTATAATCTATTTTCTTTCTTAATATACTAATTTTTGCTACAACAGAAACCTGTTACTTCTTGTCCTGTATGCCACAGGAATGCAGGAATAAATTATTTTCTTTGTGTTCTACAGCCTTTAACATAATTAAAATGTATCCCATGTCTCTATTCAGTTTTGCCTTTAGCTTAAAAAGCCATCCAGTCTTGCCTTTGTTTCCTGGACCTCTGACCACCTGCTGATCTTCTCTAAGATGTATCCACTTAATTCCCATCTGCATGTATCTATCTATCTATCTATCTATCTATCTATCTATCTATCTATCTATCTATCTATCTATCTGTCTATCTATCTATCTAATCTCTATCTCTATCTATCTCTGTCTCTGTCTCTCTGTCTCTATATCCCATCTGTATATATGTATCTTCCCATATCTGCAGTAACCATTGTGGTTTAACTCCAGACAGCAATTAAGTACCAGAAAGTCTGCTCTATTCATGAGGGTTGTGTCCATGATAATTAGAGCAGGGAACAGGCGTTTAGATACTGATACACTATAATTCTTATATCCTTTTCTGCAGATCTACTACTTAGAGTGCTTTTGTTTCTTTTTTTGCATCCTGTCCCCTTATTTATATTTGGCTGCTGTTGGCCAATTGTAATGTCTTGCACCAACTTCCATTTTGTCATCTGCACGTGGTCCTGCAATTTAGATACCATCTTCCTTATCTTAGTGCAGATCCAGGAAGCATCCTCTGCCTCACCCTCCATGTGACTAACGAAGTCACTGAATGCATCCTAACTAAATATAGGCTTCTGTATGTCCTCTCAAACAGTCTCTGATTATCATTATATTATTTCTAGCTATGGTTACACAACTAGTATTACAACTAATGTATAGCAATTAAAACAACTTGAGCTTCCTAGCTTCTTATGAGCATATATTATGACATTGAAGTATAAGATGCATACTGTTCCTGCAGAATGTTTGCAAATAGTTTGCTGGAATACTTATCTCACAGTTTTCTTAGAACTAAGCATAAGCTGTCTATATTTCTTTAGTTCCACTTTGCTTGCTTTTTATTCTCCTACTTTTACTAACATTAATTCTATGCTTTTCCAGCTTTTTGGTGCTTACCTCCTCCTCAATGATTTTTCAAAGAGAATGAATCTATGAGTTTTCAAATTATCCTTCAGGTGTTAAAAGCACAAGTTCATCAACTCCTAAAGTTTTGAAAATATGTAATGTAGAAGTTACCTTGTAAAATTTTCCTTCCCTGTTCTAGGCAGATAACTTACCACTGTTTTGTTATTATTAACCAGTATTAGGTAGTTACATGCTTCCATTTTTTGTTTTAATGAAGACTGATGCAAAAGTGTGAAACATTTCAGCTTTCTCAGCATTACTTATCACTTACTAATTTTTTTTCCTCCACTCATTACCAAATTAACACTTTTCCGGGTCTTTGCGTGAGTACATGTAGTTGACTGTTTTATATCACAGTGTTTTACACACCAACCAGTCACCCCTTCATTTTGCCAATAGCTGATTTGAGGCCATTTTCTCAAAAAACAGTTAGTGGGTATAATATGAAGGTATTAAGAATTGTATGATAACATATTTCATTGATAATTCATTACAGTGGTGGATCACACAAAACATGGTCAATAGTTTGTGCTTTACTTCCAGTTTGAGTTTTTCTGATTTAAGCCACCCAGTCATTAATCCTCTCTTTGGTACATTTCCTTTGCTAGATTAACTGCCAGTCTTTTCCTTGTGTAAATGCACTTGTAAAGCTGTGATCAAGTCACCTTTCAATTTTCATTTCACCTCTGAGAAATGAGTCTCAATTCTTCTCTCAAAAATCTACCTCCAAGAATATATCTGTAAACCTACCTGGTTTTATTCACTGTTTCCCATTGGTTATGTCCTAGGATAAGGTTAATCTAGTTCTACGATGGCTGTTGTTGGGGTGGTCAAGGCAGTGAGATATGAGTGTAAGGGGTAAGAAAGAAATGATTGGGTAAGGTATGAGGTTTGGAGATAAATGGTGTTAAAAAATATGAGGGGAAAAGCTAAGAGAGGAGTGAAGCTAGAAGAGGAATGGAAAATGTTGTTAGGATAAATAGTGTAAAGATATGAGCTTTTTCTGTGGGTTTGTTTTTTTGTTTGTTTTGTTAGGTTTTGTTTGTTTTCCTTATGACTATCTGACTAGCCTGAATTTTGGATTATATAGGTAAACTTGTTCAAGATATTTGGATTTTGTTAACATCCCAAAGATTTACAAAATACCTGTTTTCTTATTTTTGGTTAATTTTCAGAAAGTGGATTTGCCTGTCTCAACACTTTGTTTTGACAGATGTCCCTGAAATACAATCAACCTCAATTTCTGTTATCTGTGGTTTAATTAATAAAAGATACAGTAAGCAAGCATATATGTAGAAATGGCAATCATATAAATAGCAGAAGAGTGAAAGATAAATTCCCTCACTTAAAAATATGATGGTATTATGATTTTAAAGATATACTTTTAATCCCTCTCTAAAACATTCTTTTTTTAGCATATTTATTTAGGCATTTTGTACAGTCCATATGAGGACAACATATGATTTCAGGTCAATTTAGAAAAATTATGAGGCCCTAATTCAGGACCAGATGCATATTAAGAAATCTAAGAACATAACAGTAATCTCTCCACCAGATTCTTATTTGTTATCAATTTCACAGCTTATCTCCAGTGCAGTAATAACTCAAGTTATCTGTTTTTTAATTAACATTTCAAGTTACTGTAGCTGTAGTGCAAGTGGTCAAATTTCAAAAATTGGTTAGTACTACACAGAAGGGCTGGATTACTAACAGAAAATCATTAAATCAGCCTTTCAGAGTACTTGGAACTTCATTGTACTACTAGGTTAAACAGGAATGTACAGCTGGTGTTCTTTTCCTACTGGTACTCCATTTTTGAATTTAAAATCCTATTTAACCTGAGATGGAAACATATGTATGTATATGAGAATGGATTTCTCAATGAGGTGTAACTCTTCTTGTTCCACACAAGGTAGCATTGCACTAAAAACAAGAAGATGAAACAGTCAAGCACTTCAGTAATACTTACACAGCCATTGTCCCTCAATTCCTGTTTTCCTTTATTCTGCCATCAACCTTCTTTATACAATAAAACACATAATCAAAGCAGGGAGCTAAGATAAAAGTGAAAAAAGGCACTAGAATCTCCACTTCGTGGGACTATTTTTCTAACAAGCTTAGTCTTTGATCACTTCCCGTTTGATCAAAGGATGCTTTGATGCTCTTTGAAGAAGTACTGAATAATTGGAATAAAGATATAGAATTTGATTCACATTTTCATCTGAAGAAAATAAGTGAAAGAACTGGACTGGTGGTTTGCAGCATATATGTCTGAGGATGTACAAATAATTGGGAAAAAAAGAGAAAAGGGAGTATAATCTAGTTACAAACAAAAATGAAAAGTGGGAAAGAAAGCCAAATATACAGTATATTTCTTCTAGAAAATGTGTCTCTACCTGGCAGTCAAACTGCGATAAATGTCTTCAGCTTGGAAGGAAGTGTATACTTATGAATATCAAAGTGCAAAATGTATTGCAGATCCATGTCTGAACAATATTTACCACAGCTGGAACAATTTCATTGTAATTAATGCTAGAAAGAAAGGAAGAAAAGGCGAGAAAAAAGCCAGTACATTTTTAGCCTTGTATGTTGTTTGCAGGGTTGCATAGTAAATGAGGTGGGGGGGGTTGTGGTTTTTTTTTGCTTGATGGCTGAAGAGAAAATTGGTAGAAATGCCTCAGGTAATGTTCAAACTTCCTTTCAAAGTCAGCAAAATGAATATATGTAAAGTCTGTAATTTGGAGTTAAATTAACTTTTTCTTGCCTTTAGTGAAATACTTCTGTTTTGTTTTGTAGAGTGGATGGTGGAGGGTAGCCAAGATATAAAGTAAAATTTTAAAGTCTATGTTTTTGTGGTTTGTTTTTTTTTCCGTTTGTTTGAGTTTTTTTTTCTTCTTCGGTTATCGGGCTTTAACCTCGTAAATAACCGAGTGTAACGAAGTGCTAGAAAGTGCAGATAGAAAAGCCTGGAAATTGCATTTAGTCTAGGAAGAAAAAGAGTGCTATTCCTTCCAATTATGACATACATATTTTGACCAAGTCACCTTTGTTTTAGAACAGTTATTTAGTTAATATTTTGCCTAACTTGTAATTATTAATTTAATACTGCAACAACTTTAGAATGTAACTACAGATTATACCTGTTTTAGGGAGAATGTCTACAGCATTGAAACTGTCTACCCTAAAGAAACTTTTGTAGTATCAGCTTTTAGATCTCTCTCATTTGATTAACATAATGTTAGTAGAAGCTCTTGGTGCTCCATATTTTGAGAGAAATCCTTTCCTTCAAAACAGATTCCAAAATAACTGTTTTCTTTTTTTTTTTAAAATATTATGAAAAAACAAAAGGTCTTCATAAATTCAAGCTGGTGCTTACCGTGGCTGGTAGGATTAGATTTATTTTAGAATTGCTGAGGTGAGCAGCTCGAGAAAGGACGCCTTCAACACCTGAGCAGGTGGAGATCAGCGTCCAGGAGCCTCAGCTCAGAGCGGCAACAGCCACCGAGGGAGCCTCGAGTCCTCGACAGGACCTGCCCGGGAGCTGACGGCAGCAGCTGACTCACACGGGGCGGAGCCAGGAGGAGCGGCACCAGCCCTGGCTGGGTAAAAACCTGCCCCAGGGAGCGAGAGCGGTCAGGGTGGTCGAGGCACTTTGGCCACTGTGTTCGCGCAGGCAGGCGGGAGGTGTGGTGAGCACTCGCCTTATGACCGGGGTCCGGTCCGGGAGCTCTGCTCTGGCTGCCCCGGCGGTGGCCAGCGTAGGCACCCAGACAGAGCCGATGAGAGGGGAGGCTGCAGTGCAGAGCTCGGGGTGTAGAGAGTGCCTGCACCGGTCTGGTGAGGGGAGGGTGCGCAATGGGCAGGGCTGCACTCGGTGCTCCCTGGTGGAGGTCCTTCTGCAGCAGGGGCTGAGCTGCGGGATGCTGTTAATAGGCTGCGAGATGTCAGGGAAGCTGAGAGAAAGCAGGAATGCTTGCTCCAGGCCCAAACTGTGCAGGGGCCTCAAGCGTCCCCTCTAGTTCATGGAGGAAAGAAGGAGGCCGTTAACCCGGGAAGCTGGGAATTAGTGACAAAAAAAAAAAACAACAACAAAAAACAGAGGAAGAAGACAATTAAAAGCAAAGGTATTTCTCCTAAATCTGTTGTCCCCACACAGAACCGCTTTGCTGTCCTGCAAGGAGCTCATGAGGAAACACACTTGCATCAGAAACAACCAGCTGGTGCACTGGTAAAGAAGATCTCTACTGGTACTGCCAGGAAGAAACTGGACTTAAAGAGAGAAGACTTTGGCCTCTTCAGGAGCCTGTTTAGTAAGGTTCCATGGGATATAGCCCTAGAGGGCAGGGGGGCCCAAGACTGTTGGTTGATATTCAAGGATCACCTGCTACAACCTCAGGAGTGTTGCATCTGAGCTAGAAGGAAGTGCAGCAGGATGGCCAGGAGACCACCTTGGATGGAGTTGTGGTCAATGGCTCAATGTCCGGCTGGATACAAGTAGTGAGTGGTGTCCCTTAGGGATCGGTGCTGGGACCGGTCTTGTTCAACATCTTCGTCGCTGACACGGACAGCGGGATTGAGTGTGCCCCCAGCAAGTTTGCCGATGACACCAAACTGTGTGGTTCAGTTGATACCTTGGAGGGAAGGAATGCCATCCAGAGGGACCTCGACACACTTGTGAGGTGGGCAGATGCCAACCTTATGAAGTTTAACTATGCCAAGTGCAAGGTCCTACACCTGGGTCGGGGCAATCCCAGGCACAGCTACAGGTTGGGCAAAGATAAGATTCAGAGCAGCCCTGCAGAGAAGGTCTTGGAGGTGTTGGTCAATGAGAAAATGAAGATGAGCTGGCTTCAGTGTGCAATCACAGCCCAGAAAGCCAACCATATCCTGGGCTGCATCAAAAGGAGCGTGACCAGCAGGTTGAAGGAGGTGATCCTGCCCCTTTACTCTGCTCTTGTGAGACCTCACTTGGAGTATTGTGTGCAGTTCTGGTGTCCTCAACATAAAAAAGGCATGGAACTGTTGGAACAAGTCCAGAGGAGGGCCACGAGGACGATCAGGGGATTGGAGCACGTCCCGTATGAAGACAGGCTGAGAAAGTTGGGGCTGTTCATCTTGGAGAAAAGAAGGCTGCATGTAGACCTCATAGCAGCCTTCCAGTATCTGAAGGGGGCCCATAGGGATGCTGGAGAGGGACTCTTCATTAGGGACTGTAGTGACAGGACAAGGGGTAATGGGTTAAAACTTAAACAGGGGAAGTTCATATTGGATATAAGGAGGAAGTTCTTTACTGTGAGGGTGGTGAGGCACTGGAATAGGCTGCCAGGAGAAGTTGTGAATGCTTCATCCCTGCCGGTGTTCAAGGCCAGGTTGGACTAAGTCTTGGGTGACATAGTTTAGTGTGAAGTGTCCCTGCCCATGGCAAGGGGGTTGGAACTAGATGATCTTAAGGTCCTTTCCAACCCTACCTGTTCTATGATTCTGTGATTCTATGATTGTAATGCCAATTTGGCTGTGACAGTAAATACACCTAACCAAGTATGGAGAAAGACAAATGACATCTGTGTAAAGCAAACAAAGGCAAATTTGGGAAACGAGCTCAAACCAAAGAAAGATGAGTTCTTGAAGATGCAGAAGATTTGAAGAACAGAGAGTAGAAAGAATATAGCTTTAGAAAGGAGGACAAAGATGCTGCTTATTTGGGGGAGGAGGGGTTTGAAAACTTATTTTCATTGCTTTAGTTGCACATGGAACACAGGGGCTCAAAATGGAAAGGACAATACAACCTGGGAGGAAACAAGTTATTGGAAGCAGCCTGTGATGATGACTTGGTGTATTCTCTAGGTCTTTCAGGCCTTCTCAGAAAATTACTTGACTTTCCAACTCACTGAAATCATCTTTATCACCTTAATGGTCTTTTTAAAGAAATCTTGCAATAGTGGGTAAGCTCCAGAAAATTGGAAAAGTGCTAATTTTTTAAAATAATAATTTGAAAATGAGCTGGATCGTGTAAGTCGTCTCAGTCTACGTCCACATGGACACAT
Organism: Pezoporus wallicus; assembly: GCF_028554395.1. NCBI lineage: Eukaryota > Metazoa > Chordata > Aves > Psittaciformes > Psittacidae > Pezoporus > Pezoporus wallicus. Next base: position 4,279,735 of record NW_026640488.1, read on the forward strand.
TAAAAAAAAGTAATAGTTACAGTATTCACAAAAGCACAATGAAGCATTTGAGAATAAGGACCACTGAAGATTTTAAAGTGATGGAAGCAACAACTCAGAAAACTCTAGAAGCAATAATGGCAAGTGAATGAGAGAAAACCACAATACAAGGTTATGGCTAAAAGGGTTAATATCATCCGTACATATTAAAAATTAGTGGGACTGAGAAGCCATTATCCATCTGTCTGCAACACTGGTTGCACAGTGAAATATTGCGTACGGTCTGGTACTCAGGTTTTAAGTGGGTATTTTATCAATAGTACAGGCAGATAAACCCACCTACTCTTAACTACTTAAAATGACAAAAAAAAAAAAAGCCTTTCACTGAGAGAGGAAAGTCTGAGGAATGATACCTACAGACCTTGTCCACCACAAATTCAATCCATATCAGTTTTTAATTATTAAATCATGGTACATTTCTGTGCATATACTCTTTTCTAGAGTGAATTTCTTTTAGTTTAGTTGAGTCATTTCTGCTTTTCAAATTATGATAGGGATCTTTGTTCAGATTCACTGATAAAGGGCTTGTACATTTTTGAACTTCAGTTCTCTATGTTTCGAGTGTTTTTTTCTCCTTCTGTACCTTTGGATCTGAAGACAGTGCTCTGGTTCCTTTGCAGGCTTGCTTTTCCATTGTCATAGATTTGATCTAAAAATACTCCAGCTGACTTCTTGTTTCGCTATACTTGCTAAAGAGTGAACTCTCTTTTTGTTTTGTAGGTTAAAGAAAAAACCCCAAACCAACCCCCAAGCAAGCAAACAAAAAAAGAACAAAAAAAGCCAAGAAGCCAGACTCAGGGAATATGAAATAAATAGAACAATCAATAGCAAGCATCAAATACTAGATTGAAGTGTCAGAAAAAAAATTACATAAAGAACAAAAGAATGTGATGTTTTCATAGAAAATATTTGTTACCCTTTTGGAAATACTCTACTGACATATGGTAACTACTTTTGCTACTTTTTCTTGGAAACCCATAAATAAAGTTTTATATATGAAAATGAATTTTAGAAAAACAAACCAGATTCATGTGACATTTCAAATGCTGAAGAAAACTGCAATAAAACTGGAAGAAACCTTCTGGAAAGAGATTTAACATGACAAATTATTGAATAATGTAATTGAAATGAAAGTTTCAGGAAAAATTAAACATGCAGATTTTAACTTGAAGTAGAAATACAGTAACATATAAATGCATTCTAAGTCATTAGGGCTTTTAAATAATAGTGTGGAGGATATGCTTAGTCTTAGATGCAAATCCCATCAGAGCTTATTTCCAGTTATTTCAAAGGATTCAGGGTAAGCTGCAAACCTGTAGCCTATATTAAACCTACAATGATAAAGCAAAACCTTACCCTAAGTAGATCACTTCTTGAGGCTGAGGACACAGATGAAAGAGACATCCTGGCACAATGAAACCTGCTGAAAGCCTAAAAAAAACATTAATACCAAGTGTTCTCAAAGCCAGTCACAATAAGTACAGATGTAAAATGTAATTTTCTTTCCACATTTTGAGAATGACAGCTCTTTCCAATGAAGTCATGCATCTGTAAATGATTTACTGTGGTGTTCCGGTCACTCTTGTAACAGGATAAAAATAACATGCGTATTCCCATATATATCTCCTAAATTGCTTTCATGCCTCTTTTCTGCTACAGAAAAACTATACAAAAGAATGGTCTCCATGTTCATACTTCAACACAAACTTATTTTCTATTCAGAAACTCATTATTTTGTCTATGAAACAGAAAAGCTTTGGGTTGCGTTTTTTTTGTGAAGCAAAACTTAGAATGCCACAAGCTTGTAGTCATATCACTATTCTTGCAGTTATATTTATGTGAGGCAACACTGATGCAGTTCCTGTCATACTGAACCTACGTATATTTTTTCTGCTGATAAATGTCTGCAGAAGTACCCACCACTTACCTCTCTTGCTCTATTCGAAGTTATCATGGTGTCAAATTCCAAAGGCTCGCATTTCTTGCTATTGTCCAGTTCAATTTATCAAGCACGCTGAAATGACAAGTGCAAGACAGAAAGTTTCTTTTGCCCTTGAGTTGGCAAAAACTGGTCTGGTCATCTGAAATTCAAACTAAGGTTTGCACCCGGATGTTACAGTTTCATTTGGTGATTTTGTTTCTAAGCAGTGAATTATTCTGCATATATTTTGATCCTTAAGCAGAGAAAGCAGATTTATGCTGGAAAATGAAAAGAGATCCTAATATATTCTGAAAGAAGATAAATGTGTTTAATTCAGCACACAGAATCTATCACAGACACAAGTATTATTGATGGGGAAAACTCCGCAAAAACGGTTTTGTCTCTTGGTATGTCTTCACGTTTCTGAGCAATCACTGACTAAGTCCTTGAAGGTAAGCCAGTCACATACAGAAACAGGTTTATGTGGTTAACCATAGGAGCAAATAAATATGATCTTTGCCAGGTTGACTCAGTGTCTGTGTTACTTTTGATAGCGGATAGGACATGTATAAAATGGATAAAGCTAAAAGCCCTGAATGTTCAAAAATAATCTGCATACATTCTGTGGTGAAATAAAATTTTAAAAAATAATGTTTTTAGATTATATATTAATGAACTGCCTAGGGACAACACATTTATATTTGAAGAAATGGCATCATAGAATCATAGAATGATTTGGGCTGGAAGGGACATTAAAGATCACCTAGTTTGAAATCCCCTGCCAGGGGCAGGGACGTCTTCCATTAGACCAAGTTGTTCAACCTGGCTTTGAACACTTCCAGGGATGGGACATTCACAACTTCTCTGGGCAACCTGTTCCAGTGTCTCACCATTCTCATAGTAAATAACTTCTTCCTAACATCTAACCTAAATGACCTTCTTTCAGTTTAAAAGGGTTAGCCCTGGTCCTGTCACTGCACTCCATGATAAAGAATGGTTGTATCTTATCCTGTGTATACAGGTGTAAGGAGATTCATTATTCCTTTGGGCAGGACAGCTAAGAGAGATATTGCAGACCACTTAATGACTGTGTCATCTTTCCTTCCTCTCCTCTTCCCCTTACCACACAACTGAATGGAGAATTAACTCTAACACACCAAGCTGAAATACTGCAACTAGAAAAGTAATAGAGTAAAAAAATTGCTAACAAGTTCAGAAAAATTACAGATTAATTTACCACCCTCTGAAGTTTAAAAAGAGCTAGGGAAATAATTTTGCCCTTAACACAATTTTCTTCCCAGTCTATTCCCATGGTGGTACAGTTTTTTGCTGTTTCTTGCTACTGACTACCAGGGAACTTTCAGATCTTACCGTACATTAGTGTATCTCAGTAACAGAGTCTTCATAACAGAAAGCCACATACTTCCAACTGATGTGTGTTTTGTATATATACAAATGAATCACAGTAAAATAAGAACAATTCAAACATCTTTAAGATGTTTGTAATTTGAAGCTCAGAAAGGGCATAGTAAAATTGTGGTTCTCCTTTGTAAGCACCCATATGGGCTCACCATCTACACTCCATATGGCACTCAGTACCTCTGCTCTGCATCCTGCTGTGCTCACAGTGTAATCCATATGGGCTTTACTTAATTGATTTGCTATTCTTACATCATTTACTGTATCTGTTCATAGCTTTCCATCAAACATCCACTTACTGAGAGAACGCATTGTGTAAGTGGATATAACAGTGTGAGAGAACACATTATTATGTGATGATTTTGTAGTTTGTTGGAAATGTGAAAGCATTAATTTCTTTGTGTGTTGATTAGTGCTGTGGCCTTGTCCATTAGTCATGAGGTAGAACACTCATACAGATCCATGATGTGCAATTTCAGCCAAATTATGAGTGGTCATATCAACCTCTAAGCATAATTTTTGTGCATTTCCATATTCAAACAGAGCACTCTAGGATATGCAGCAACAAAATGGAGGCCCAGGAACCTGGAGGAAGGCCATGGACAAGCATGGTATGTCAAGCATTCAACTACAGTTAAGTTCTTCCTGCTCTGAACTGGGTAAAGAGTTTTGTGAGAGCTCTGGGGTTGCTAGTACGGTAACTGCAAGTTCATAGATAAGAGACACGAAGGACAAAGGCGGGACAAATGTCACTCTGCAAAGAGTTTTGGTGTCCAAGGTAAATCAGCAATGCCTGTGCACTGCAAGCTGGATGTGTGATTCAACTCCAAGGCTACTGGCAAGTTTACAGATGCTGATCCCAGATACTAGAAATTCCTAGCATTAATGCAGACTGGATCTATGCATAAAAAACACTTGGACAGCCCATTAATTAATGACACAGTACATAGCAGTGATCCCAAAATGCTACATTCAATTCTGATTGTCCTGTCTCTAAAAGGATTAAGCAAGAGGATGCAGTGCTGTATGATGAAATACCATGAGAGTATGGCAGGTTCAGAAAAGAACCAGATACTTATACTGATGGTGAAAACATCCAGAAATCTGTTAGGTGTTATAAAGATTATCTATATCTATAGATGATTTATTTTTGTATGTGTAAATATATGTCTGTACCTTGTAGAAATTTAGCTAGCTGCTGACCAGTAAGATTTAGGATGAAACGTGTCAAATCTATATATATATATATATATATATACACATGCACATGCGTGCTCACACTCACACATGTATATACACACATATATTCTCTTACAAAAAGCCTCTAGAGTTTTTTGCATCTTCACTGAACTGTGCCAACTGTGTAATAAGGAGCATAAGGGAAGCCTTGGGACTGCTGACACAGCAACTGAAAATTGATAAAATAGAGGCATGCTGAAAGACAAAGGGAGAAATCAGTAACTTTTTTTTTGGTGTCAGCATCTCTTCTACATAGAATGGCTTATAGGAGGGAAAATATCTGTGATAAAAAATAACCTATTATATTTTTTTAATTTTTATCGCTTTCACGACACCTGATAAACGCACACTGCTGATTCTGTCTGGTTCAGTGACAGACTGTAACTGGTTCTCCCCTTGCCCTTTCCCTTTCTCCTTTCCACTGCCTCTAAGAATAATTTAGACAGATTAGATTACCACAACAGTCCATGTGACATTTTCTCACCATGTTTATTTTTAAATGCATTATATTTATACCTAGAGATTTACAGATGTAGATACGTTTGGGTTTCAGTCTCCAAATTTGATTGTACTGCGCACACAGTTCTATGTGCACCTTGGTAGCTTGCATATATCACTGTTGCTACTGTATCACAGAATCACTGAACAGTTGAGGCTGGCAGGCATCTCTAGAGATTATCTAGTCTAAACTCCTGCTTAAAATAGGGTCACCTAGAGCAGGTTCCTTAACCTCTCTGGGCAACCTGTGTAGTGCTGCCACCCTCACAATGAAAAAGCTTAAACAGTATTTTAGTTTGTGCCATCTTGCCCAGTCATTGGATCCCGTGGAGAAAAGTCCGGCTCCATATTCTTTACTTCTCCCATCAGATATTTATAAACACTGAAAGGATCTCCTCTGGGCCATTTCTCCGTCAAGATAAATAGTCCCAGCACTTTCATCCACCTCTTGTAAGACAGACACAGTCCCAGTTCATAGCCTTACACATGCACACTGACCTCTAATTCCTCATTTGTTCTCTATGTTGCATGCATTAGCATACAGGCACTTCAGAGAGGCACCCAATTCTATTCATTTCCCAGAAAAGGCACAATCACCTTCCCCATGACTCTAACTTCTCTTGCACTCCTTTATTTCTGTGCACATGCTTGAAATTGACCACTTTCAACCTTGTTTTCTTGATTATGAGGATGCTCTAGTCGCCATCATCCTGAACCCTTTGCTTGCCATCCCAGTCCACCATTTCCTCAAATGATTGCTGGTTGTTGACTCTTTTCCATTTTGTTCCTACTTTAAAGCTCTCCTTATTTGCACAGCCTGGTTGCAAAGATAATTTTGTCCCATTTTTTTAAGGTGGATTCTGTGTCTTCCTAGCAGCTCTCAGTCCTCAGAAAGTCCCATAGTCATAAAAACTGTTTCCAACACCAGCCATGCACACAATCAGTGGGTCACCACCAGGAGTGAGGAGAAAAGCACCTGCACCCTTAATGATCATCCCTAGAGCCATATAGCATTGCTTGGTGCAATCCAGGTCTTCCCTGGCACATGGAACAGCAGCAGAGGGCTGATGAAGTCCCATCAATCCTTTGCAGCATCCCAAATCTGGCCCTTAGCAAGCAGCAAAATAGCCCAGGCAATAGGTTAGGGCAGCAGAATGGGACTTCAGTCTTTTGCCATTTCTGATGCTGTGCAGTATGCCAATCTTTTCTAACAGCTCCTTTACTTGCTGAGATGGACCCCCCACCAGTGCACTCCTCCTGCAGGCAAGGAGCCCATCTCCTGCTACCACAACCTCAGCAAAAGAGACCAAGCATTTTTTCAGCCCCAGACCTGAAAAGATGCATCTGCACTTGAGTTCAGACCTCAGATGTGCTGGGGAAATGTTCTAGTGTATGCTGGGGACTGTGCCCTGCCGCGTGTCACCACAACTGCTGAGCAGCACATATGCTGTCCTCAGCAGAGTTTCTGGCCCCCACTGTGTGCCCTTCTGCATGAACTGCTGCCTCTGTTATATGCAATAACCCATCACCAAAATAGATGAATTGCTAGTCTGATCTAACAAGTTCCTAGATGTTCTTAGTAATTTTGCAGTGGTTTTCTCTGCATATTGCATTGTCAGAATGATTATTTCTGCTTAAATAGCAGGGAACTGTATTGCTCATGAGGGATACATAGGTCTGGAGAAGGAAAGGATTGAGGGCAGGAATGGGTACACATAATCTCAAATATGAGCAGAATGTCAGACTTTAAAGAATCAAAACCAGAGAGTTGTATTAACCTGTTCCACACCAAAGAAGATGTGACCTGAGCAGAGAATTATTGAAAAGGGGGTAGCAAAGACAAATAATACTTTTTTTCCTTTTTATTTTTTTTTTAAGCTTCACTTTTCTTAGGCCATACAGACTCACATCCTAGTGTCTAGCAAGTTTTTTCTCTACTGTTATTTGAGATGGAGTGGCAAAGACCTCGCTTACAAGTGGAGAAAGGGGAATAGTCTTTAAAATCTCATTTTGCCACAGACACCAAGAAGTATTTATACACACTGATTAGCAGCCATTGTCTTTTTGATGAGGAATGGGATGTCATTTGTCATTGTAGCAAACCCTGATGTTATTGTTCTCTACTGTATTTTTAGCAAATGTATAATAACTAATAACTGAATATGAAAAAGTGAAGAGCTGTATTGCTCCTAGATGAGGAAAGGTTCAGAAAGATCCTACCAAAACCCCAAATTGATTATCACTGAAGAGCAGAGAACTACCCTAAATTTTTCATTGTGACTACATTCTCTACTAATAACAGATGGCACAAGTATATTAAAAACTTAGTTCTATTTTAATTTGTTATTTTAAATGTAAACATTACATTAAAAAGTGGAAAAAACTGGGAGCTCTGTTCATACCTCAGAAATGGTGGGGAGACTAACTTACATGAATGTGGAATTATTTTGTACGTGATGTGGCCCTGAGTTCTACCAGAGTGCCAGAAACAATAAACAAAGCCTGAAGTCACAGAGTAATTTATTTTCCCCTTCTACCTGCCCCCCCCCTTCCCCTTGTCCCTCCCCCCCAACCCCCCTCAATAAGTTTAGGCACCTTTATTCTAGTTAACACATTCTATCTCCAGCTGCCTTTGAAGTAGATGTGAATTTAGACATGTTGTTAACAGAAACACGGTTGGACCCTGAGTAGTTGAAATATTCTGGATAAACTTCACTCCTCCCCATGAATACTGCTCAAAAGTAGATGGCTTGGACATTTTTATGCAGTGGATGCTGTATTGACTTTACAGTAAAATGAGATGATGTTAGTAAGTCTAGTCTAGCTGTATCTTGTATAACAGCTAGAAAAGTGAAGTGCACTGAATTTGCAATATTTAGATATAGATAGTAATACTGTTCAATCTAGTGACAGCTTCACAGTGCTTCTTCTACAAAAGCAGGCTTCTGCAGTGAGTAGCTTTTATCACTATGGCCTCTTCATTCCAAATTCATAGGCGGAATTTCTGTTTTTTTCCTCGCAGCTGTTAAAATCATCAGACACAAATACAAAAGCTGCTATCACTTTAGGTCCTTTCATAGGACATTTGAGAAGCTGGGCAGAGTGAAAGAACTTCTGTGCACATAGAAAGGCTAACATAATCAACTGTTTTTTTTTGCCATGCTACTGATTGATTGCCCCATGTTTGCTAAAATAACACTACCCTCCCCCCCCAGCACCATACAGCGGGCATTCTCTGTAATGCTAAAACAGTTTTCATAGTGCAATAAAATGTAATAAAGCAACACTGAGTTTGATATGAATTTGGCAATGACTCAGATGTTTCTCAATAGTTTGAGTTGTTCATTAGCATGAAAAATAACAGTCTTAATTACATTCATCTTAGGAGTATGTAATGAGGGAAAATAGCAACAAAACATATAAAAGCTGTCTGTATAGTAATACATTAGCAGTTAAGACATATAATAAAATGAACACAACCACCTAGAATTACATGCTAATTAGAAAGATTTGTTATGCCCATAGCAACAGAGTTTGATCTAAGCTCTCAGATACTTGCTGGTGAGCACAGACTGTTGGGAAAGGGCAGATAAACTTTCTAGATCCATCTAGCTGCCAGAGTCATCCTATTCATAGTGCTTTCATATATAATATTCAACTGGTCACCCAAACACTGAATGTTTAAGCACCTAAATATATGTATTGACCATGGAGATCCCTCATCTCTCTCTTATTTAAAAAAAACATGTTATTTTAGCTTTTTGCATAGGGGCAGAGTCTGGAAGCAGGAAATCACTTGAGTCATTGAATGCAGTGTTCCAAAGCTGTAAATAAGAAATAAGTACAGCGCTTTCCATTCCCTTTTAGCAAAACACTGCAGTGGTCATCTTTTCAGCATGAAACAAACAAACAAAATATATCTATAGACCAAGTGTTAAATAACCTTTAACACAGATTTGGAGTTTCTTTCCCTTTCATCACTTAAATAAAATCAACATATTTTATTGTCATTGCTTCTGAAAACCTTGGACCAGCTGTGTGTCTAGGTTAACCTTGCTGACTTTAAAGGCATTAGGTGGAATTAAAGTAGTACTGCATGATGCATAGTTCAGACCACTGCTGAGGTACCATTAGGCTATTTTTGTCTTCAGTTCAAGATATATGCAATGTAACACTATGTATTACAGGACCTTTCAACTACATTATAGCATGTAGAGTTCCACTTACAGCTCTGGAAAGGGAAAAAAAAAAAAAAAAAAAAGGGGGAAGAGAAAAATGGGCTTAAAGTCTTAAAAGAGTTTGTCTGTCTTTAGTTAGTACTATTTAACATAGATTTTGAAGCATCTGCCACTCTGTAGCACTGAAAACTTCATTAGAAGGGTTTTGCTGCCTACAGAAGGAACTTTCAGTCTATTTTATTTGATAGTTAACTAAAGTGTACAGTTTTCCTTTCTTCCCTTTCATGGCCAATTAATTTCCCTTATAAAGCAAATCAATTTTGTAACCACCAACCGATGTTGATTCATTAGACCAAGAGCTAGAAACTGTTCCCAAGCTATGTTTTGTGAACTCTGCTAATAAATTAGTCTTTCTCAACACTGATTAGGACTGGAACACTGTGAACTCAGGGACTCTATTCACCTAAAGCAAAGTTAAGTAATTTTACACACAAACGATGCAGTATGTGCATTCAGATATAACCGTTAACCTTTTGAGAGGGCTGTGGGGTGCATGAATCTGGCATGCAGCGTGACACTCCCTAATGCCAAACTGGATCTAAGCACTGTGTATTATTGCACTGTGGCTGCTGTAAATCTGTCAACAGTTCTTAGTGGTCTGGTCCAAGATGGAGAGATTGGCATAATGCAAGGACCTTTGCATCAGAAGGTCAGAATGTGGGATGATGCTCAGAGAAAACGGTGTAAATTTCATCATGCTCAGATGGAGGAATTTCCTCAAAAATGGAATAGACTCTGCATTTCTTTTTATCATTCAAAATCATAGAAGGATTTATGAAGAAAGACAAAGAGATCATAAGGTCACAGGAAATGTTGACTTGAAGATAAGTCTTACCTGCTGGGTAATTACAGAGACCTAAATAGCATTGTGATTTAAGAAGGAAATATGAGCTGTTTTCTGGAGAGGAGTGTCAGAGATCTCCTCTCCCTCCAGGGTGATAATGTCCATAAAGAAAAGGAGGGACATAGAGATAAGTTTCCTATGCAGAAGAGACAACAGAGAATTTTCTTGGAAAACCTTTGATAGTTTTACTGAAATATCCATGTGTCAAAGCTCAGTAGCTTCCATATGATGTATCTTGGATGGACCTGAAATGGGGTGAGGAGTAAGGACGTTTTAGAAGTCCTAAGAAAGGCCAAGGATTAGCACAACTTCTTTCAGGTAAGGGAGTAGTTCCTACTGGTACTGAGAAAATTGATACATAGAAGTCAAGTCCAGAGCTTGTTGAAAATGGTAAAGTTTAGAGGCTTTCTAACTCAACTCTAATGGTAAAGTTCAGAGGCTTTCTTCACTATAAGAATTTGTAAAAAATACCCATGATCAAAATTATAATTTCTCTATGCTTCAACAATGAATGTACTTTTATTTGTTTGATTTTCCCATTAAAATTCATACAAACTCATTTTGTTCGCACAAATATTTGGAAAAGATCTTCTATGTGCATGAATAAGGTTACTGGAGCATGAATGATCATATTTTTTTTTGTAAACAAAGGGTATTCATGCTGAAATTTCTTAAGTAGCACCCTTACATAAAAATGCTTTCCACATCTATGAGTTATGGGCTAGCAATCAGAGGGAGAGAAAGAGTGTTTTAAAACATAAGAAAAAAGGTGTTTGTATGAACTAACATGAACAGAAAAAAATAGGAATTAGGACATCATTGTCCATTAGCAGCAATGAAAAATCACTAAAAAGGCTGTTCTCTGCTACTAAGAGGAAAACGGTGGTACTGAAAAATTTGGCTGATCAGCCTCACCTCAGTCCCTAGGAAGGTGATAGAACAACCATTCCTGGAAAACATTTGTAGGCATGTGAAGGGCAAGAAAGTGAACAGGAGTAGTCAGCATGGATCCACCAAGGGGGAGTCATGTTTGACCATCTTGGTAATGTTCTGTAGTTAAATTGTTGGCTTGGTAGATGAAGGGAGAGCAGTAGATATCGTTTCCTAAACCTCAGTAATAATTTCAATGTTGTTTCCCAGAAGATAGTCATAGATAAACTACAAAGCATGAGCTGGATAAGCAGAGAGTGAGGTGGATTGAAAACTGGCTGAACATGCTACCCCAAATACTGGTGTTCGGTGGTACAAAGTCTGATTAGAGGCCATTAATTATCAGTGTACCCAAGGGGTCAATAGTGTCAATAAATCCTATTTAGCATCTTCATTAATGGTCTGGATTATGGGACAGAGTGTACCCTCAGAAAGTTTGCTAATGATGACACAGAACTGGGAGGAGTGGCTGACATTCAGGAAGATTGTGCTACCATCCAGAGGGACCTTTACAGGCAGGAGAAATGGTCTGACAGGAACCTCATGAAATTCCACAAACAGAAGTGCAAAGTCCTGCACCTGGGGAAAGACAAACCCATGCCCCCATATGTGCCAGGATTTGACTGTCAGGAAAGCAGCTTTGCAGAAAGGGACTTGAGGGCCATGGAGGATCCTTCCTCTCTACTCTTTTCCCTTTACTGAGCGCTGGTGAGGCCATACCTGAAGTGTCGTGTCCAGTTCTGAGCTTCCGCTTTAAAAGGGAGATGCAGTACTGGAAGGGGTCCAGCAAAGGGCCATAAAGATGACTATGGGACTGGAGTATCTGTCATACAAGGAAAGTCTGGGAGATTTAGGGCTGTTTGGCTTAGAGAAGGGAAGGCTCAGGAGGGAATTTATCAATGTATTATAGATGTCTGAAGGGAGGGTGCAGTGTGGATAAAGCCCAGTTCTTTTCAGTGGTGCCCAATGCAAGGACAAGAGACATAACGTGCACAAACTGAAACACAGGAGATTCTGTCTGAGAGTCAGGAAACACTATTTTTCTGTGAGGGTTTTCCAGGGAGGGCGTGGAGATAATAAAAAGCCATTTGGATATGGCCCTGGACAGCTGGCTCCACATGGCCCTGCATAAGAAGGATGTGGTTGAACCAGATGACTACCACAGACCCCTTCCAACCTCAACCATTTTATGATTCTGTGATCCTCTCAGTAGTCAGAATTTAGAGCACAGCAGCCACATGCCCATAGCAGAATGTTTGAAAAAGTATTGTCAATGGATGACATTCCCTTATAGACGCCACAGGGTATGAATCTTTACCCACTGTAGATGTCCATACCAATGTACACTGTTCATTAAATAAATAATACTGAATTGCAATCGACTTATAATAGCTCTTGCTCAATTGTTGGAGTTACAAAAGTATTTTAGAGATACTCACTGTTTTAGAAAAATCAAGTAAACTAAGTAAAGGAAATAGAAAAAAACAACAAAAAAAAGTGTGGCATAAAAAACGTAAACTTTGTTTTTCTCTTAAAAAAAAAACCAGCCATATGAATCTGTTCAAGGATAGACCCCTGTCATGGTTTAAACCCTAGCCAGACAGCTTGTTCACTCACACCCAGTGAGTGGTGCCGGGCTGAGAGCAATCGAGGCCGCCCCCCCCCGGGCTCTCTCCTTCCCTGCTCCTGGAGGAACGGGGAGGAGGATGGAAAGAGTACAACTCCCACGGGTTGAGACAAGAACAGTCCAGCAACCAATGTACAACACAAATCACCACCGCTACTACCAACGACAACAATGATAAGGGAAAATAACAAGGGAAGAGAATACAATACCACTGGCCAAGAAACGAGTTCGACCCAGAAGCCCGTGTCCTTCCGGGTAACTCCCAGTTACCCCCTGCCCTGGGCATGAAGTGCTGTGGTATGGAATACCTCTTTGGCTAGCCTGGGTCAGGCACCCCGTCTCTGCTTCCTCACGGCTTCCCCTCCTCCCTGGCAGAGCATGAGCCTCACAAAGTCCTTGGTCAGGGTAAACATCACTTAGCAACAACCGAAAACATCGGTATCACCAACATTGTTCCCAGGCTGGAAGTCAAAACACAGCACTGCACCAGCTACCACGAAGGAGAAACATGACTGCTGCTGCTGAACTCAGGACAACCCCTAAGTTTAAAGACCTGTGTTTGGCGTTGAAATGAGTAAAGTCAAGCCAGAGAGGTAAAAAGCTTGCTTACATTGACATTAATCTTTGAGTAGGATGTCTGTGTGATCTTTACTCAAAGTGTGATTTTGAATTTTCCTGTCACAGCTAATGTAGTGATAGAGTGATCACAATTAAAATATAAATTTTAATAAGAGCATCACAGTCATCTGAAATATCACACATTATGCCCATGTTTCAGGACAGGAGAGATCTACAGTAGTCACTAACCGTATAATGGCTTCTAACAGAGCAATAATGAACACAGATGAAGCTGTACATGAATTTGTCATTGCTTTTCTCAGTTCAGCTTTAGTTCTTTCTATACCAATTGACTGTCATGTTGAAAAGTATCACAAGTTTGCATAAATGTAGACCTGTTCTGCAGGGCTGGCACACTTTATTGTCTTAAGTATGCATTTCCAGGTGAATATTAACATTTTCTAAGTGATCCATAAATTTTTACTTAGACATTTAAGCTTACAAATTCCTGAACCTGTATCACATGCAATATATTATTTAAGATGAAGGGTTTTGGAGGAGAATGTTGGAATAGCTCTCAAATTTGTTGTCACAGTTAAGATATCCTCATGCTGTTTCAATTTGTCCATGTTGCAAAACAAGTTATGGATAAATTTTAATTTCACAGGTTCTTCTCATATATCTAGGCCTTGGTCAAGCAAATACTGTGACATTGTAAGACACTTGAACACATTTCCAGAGGCTTTAAGGCTCCTTATAGTTTACATAATTTGCAATGTTCAATGAATCTTTCCTGAATTCCACCTGAACTCCTATGAAACAATCCTGTTATTGCAGCTTTGCAGTCTCTGCTACTGTTTCTTTGGGGTCTCTGTAGAATATTTAGTTAGTAGGGGCAGCTGCCTTTTCCAGTTCTACCTTGAAAGGTAGAAAGCTTGTTGCTAAGAATTGGATATCATCTACTTTTTGTTTTCCTCCAAACCTTATCTTCAGGATTCTGTACTTCACAGAAATGAGGAATAACCTTTCTGATAGCTGCAGTCTTTCTTTTAAATCTCCTGAAGTGTATGTGTAGAAATGAACTGTAGCTCCAGTTCACAGTGGATTTCATACTTTTGAATCCTTGTTATGCCATGCAATTTTCTATGTGTCTTTACAGTTTTTCTTTTTGCATGTGTTACAATTTGTTCTACTGCCTGCTGCAGTTCTGCTAAACTGAGAATCTGCTTTCCTCTGCTAAACAGAATTTCAGTGGTGATGTACTGTGCTGTAAAGGTGATGCCCTTAAGTTTAGCAGAGCTAAACCCTTCCAACCTCTGTAACCTTTTTCATCATCTTTTAGCTGGTTTAATTTCTTTGTTCATAAAACTTCTCTCACAGATACTGCTGATGTTAAATGCTGAAATACAAACACTTCTGAAAAGAAGTTTAAACAGTTCACAGGAGACTCTTTTTTTTTTTCTCATTAAACTGTGAACCATCACCATAGAAAAACTGCTTGTCCTGTAAATACAGATTTAATGTACACTTATGACATATTACACTGTGCCCGTTAGCAAACATACAGTAAGATTTTAATTTTAATTTTAATTTTTCAAGAATCCAATCTCAAAGAAATTTGAATAACACCACTTCAAACTATTTTATCCATCTGTGAATATGGACTAATTTTCTGATTGTGTATCTCAGCTTTTTTAATTTATGTGTATGTCTGTATTTTTGAATTGTGTCTCTCAGATTTTTTGAATGTAACCTACTGGTAAATGCTTAGCATATTTATGAGCTTAGCAATTACAACAAATATAACCAGTTTCATTTTCACTTGATTTTGAGGTCCAGATCATGTTATTCTTCAGGAAGAACAATATTTCCACTTTAAGATATTTTTGATGGGTATTTTATGGGTCTTTTTTCTCATTCAGAAGCTCACAGCAAAGTATTGTAAAATGTTTAAGTTCGTGTCATCTAAATACAGATGTTGGATGCTTGGATCTGTGCATGTTTCTACAGCTAATGCAATTTCTGTCCATCACAGCTTTTTGCTGTTCTGCAATGTTTCTCACTTTATATTGTCTTTCCATTTTCCAATTTTCCCTTTGGATAATCTGTTTATACAGTGTAACTGCATCTCAGTTTTCTTCTAGCATCTTTTTGACATGTCCTTACTGCTTGTCTTGATTAAGTTTCTATTTTGTAGCTGTCATTCGAGTAGCTTTATGTCTTTGATTCCAATCACTATTTGATCTCTTCCAATGGAGTCAGTCAGTATGCCGTAATTACATGGCTGACTTGTTAAGTGATTGTCAGTCAAACATTCCTCAAATTTAGAGAAATGAAAGGAGTTCTGTTCTTAGAGAGGTGCCTATGATGACAATTATGTCCTTCAAAAGTTTCTTTTTTTTTAGGAGTACAGTGTTTCTCCTGCAGATTCTCCGAGACAGTTATTTCATTCTCTTTGAGTAAAGTACTTACAAAGAATGGAGAACTTTGGGTACTGCTGCATTCGAAAAATAGCTACCTTTTTTTGACTGTATTGAGTCCAGATGATCATGCATAGATTCAAAAGCCTGCTTAAACCTCTGCAGCATTGCCAGAGAACTTCAGTTACTTCGCACTCTCGATAGCATGCTTCTATCTGTCTCTATTTCTTTCAAAACTCACTTTTTCAAGAGCTACAGCTGTAGAATGGTTCTAAAGCAACTACTATGAGGCTGCTTCTCTGGGATGTAAATTTATTTGATTATGTTAAAAATAACCAATATTCTGAACATTTTTAGAATACTACTGGAGAGGGTAGCAGACTTCCTGCCAATGGAAGTATTGTGTTGAAATGTTTTTCTAATCAGACTGCCCTTGAGATGGGATTTGCTGTTGGGTTAGGGTTTTTTTTGGTTAGTCTGTCTTGCCCCCCTATCTCTTTTTCTCTGTGCTCCATGACTGTAGTCGATGATTTATGTCTATATATACCAAAATGTCAGTGTTGCTCAGTGCAGTCTGACAGTGATACTCAGCTAAAACCAAAACTATAGTCAGAGCTCACGTTGAAGCCAGAGACCTGATTGCCTGCAAGATCATATGCTTCAACATCACACTGGGATAACATACAGCTCAGGCTGCAGGGAAAAGTATTCATGCAGGGAGACATCATAGCTGTTATTTCGGATGGTATGATTTATTGTGCTATCTCTGTCCCTGTTTTTAGTGTGGACCTATAATGAACTCTGTACAGCCAAAGTGAAGGTTTCAAGAAAAAAAAAGAGAATAGGAAAAAAACCCCAGGGGTAATGGTGGGATTACTATTATATAACAGTGGGTGATTTGGTTCTGTTTGCTATTTTGGCTCTACTGTGAAGAACTGGATCAGATCACATTAGGGATGCCCACAGGAGATGCTGACCTGAGGTGGAAAGGATCATCATCACAGCAAAAAATTTGAAAGCTACTAACAAAGTATCAAAACTGTCATTCGTTATGCCATTAGTGTCTTCTTTCTCTTTCCCCCTGAATCCCTCAGAGATCCCTTAGTCTAGCCCTTCATCTCTCAAGCTGACAATTTCAAACTCTGCTGGAATGCCTACTATAGAAGGACATGAAGAGACAGGAGTCTACTTTTGTTTCCTGAGTTAATGAATCTCAGTAACTCTGAATGAAGCTACATCCCAATCGTACCTATAAACAACCAAAAGCATGTTGAACATGTTCTGAAGAAAGCCTAGAAGTAGGCAAGATAATCTAGAGGAGGTAAAAAAATACAGTATTCATATGCATGCAATGTTGAGAAGGATGGAATGTGCTGGCCACAGCAAGCCTATAATGTCATATGTTTTACTGAAAATGCTGCTCAGTTACGTTCAGAGAGGGAATAGTTCGTTTAGGAGTGAAGACATCATCTGCAATGCTAGTAAAGTTAAATAGGATTTTGTTACCTTTGTCTTGTCATCAGCTGCAATTTCTTTGGCTCATGTATCTTCCTCAACATCCCGCAGTGGACAAACAGCAGTCTGGTACAGAGGTTTCCTGGCAGACTCCATAGAAACAAAGCCTGTTGTGACTTTCAGGGCACCTGCTGCACATAGGCCCTAGGATGAGAAACCTGAGCAGGCAGCATTGTCCTTGTCCTTTTCATGTAACTTTCTGTAAGTACTGCTGTGGAGCACATAGGGCTTGATGAACTTATTTGTATGTCATGGTACAGTTCTTTGTTTTGTGTTTCAGGGAGAAGAGAAGATGCAGATATCAATGTGTCCCCTTCTCAAAGTTTTAAGTTACTTTTATATTTGTTTTCTGCCTTTGTAAGTCATGAGATCACAGCACAACTCATGAATGAAATCTTCAGAACACTGGGTGATGTGGGTGTGCCTTCCTTCTCATGCAGCAGCTGCACAGATTTGTCATTTCTACCGATCTTAATGAACATCAAACCCCAGTCTTAAGGATTTAAGAATAAAAGCATTTGAAGGCTTCTTCGGCCTGTGAATGCTCTGGAGAGACATTCTAGCAGCCTTCTAGTACCAAAAGGGTGCCTGCAAGATATCTGGAAAGGGACTTTTTACAAGAGCGTGTAGTGACAGGACAAGAAGGAATGGTTTTAAACTGAAAGAGGAGATATTAGATAATAGAAAAAAAAAATTCACTATGGGGATGGTGAGGCACTGGAGCAGATTGCCCAGAGAAGCTGTGGATGCCCCATCCCTGGAAGTGTTCAAGGCCAGATTGGATGGGGCTTTGAGCAACACTGCTCTAGTGGAGGGTGTCCCTGCTCATGGCAGTGGTTTTCGAGCTAGATGCTCTTTAAGGTCCCTTCCAACCCAAACCATTCTGTGATTCTACGATATGACTCTATGAATTACATTGGCCCATCTATGTTGGATATTGATTGATTTATTGATTGATTGATTGATTGATGGCTTGGCTTTGCGAGCGAAGATTTGGGATGGGCTTTAACCATGCTTACTACAAGCATGGTGCCCAAGGGCAAGTGGGATATCAAAATTCGACTGGAAAAAAGGCTGCTTAGGCAATCAGGAAGTGTCTGACCACAACTGTCAACTCCTAAACTAACTCGAGTTACCCATGCGGTGGTCCGCCCGCATGCAAGGTTGGATCTGCAGCTTCCCATGCACCTTGTCACCTACCGTTTAGACCCTTACCCATCCATACAGACAGGTGAGAGTGAGCCCTTCCAGCCTGTGCAGTGGACTTCTTAGGTGAGGCGCAGCTTGCGCAGAACTGGCCCCACCCTTTAAACCTGAGGTTTAACTGCCACAGCCTAGTTAGCTGGATGGTGACAGCAAAGTCTACAGGTCATAGGTTTTGTAAGAGTGTCCTTCTCTATGATGGAAGACCATACAAGGCTAGATGAGCTCCACCAGCCTGGCTTTGAAGATAGGAGTTTTCCTTCTCCTATGAGGAAAGCCTGTCTTCGCTAACGAAGATTCGGAAAGACCTTTAACCACACATTCTGAACAAGACTGTCATCTCCTGGGTCAATCACAAGTGACTGATGACACAATAGCACAACAAGTGTCTAGGCGGGATTCTGACTTAGAGGCATTCAGTCATAAGCCCGCAGATGGTAGCCTTACGCCAGTGGCTCCTCAGCCAAGTGCACGCACAAACCTGCGGTTCCTCTCATACTGAGAAGGATTACTATTGCAACAACACATCATCAGTGGGGTAAAACTAACCTGTCTCACGACTTGAGCACCTAGTCCTGTTGTGGACTTATTACTGTGTAGCATAACATGATTGTATGTTCTAAGATACAACATAAAAAGGACATGGAACTGTTGGAACAAGTCCAGCGGAGGGCCACGAGGATGATCAGGGGACTGGAACACTTCCCGTATGAAGATAGGCTGAGAAAGTTGGGGCTGTTCAGCCTGGAGAAGAGAAGGCTGCATGGAGACCTCATAGAAGCCTTCTAGTATCTGAAGGAGGCCTATAAGGATGCTGGGGAGGGAATCTTCATTAGGGATTATAGTGATAGGACAAGGGATAATGGGTTAAAACTTAAACAGAGGAAGTTTAGATTGGATATAGGGAAGAAATTCTTTCCTGTTAGGGTGGTGAGGCACTGGAATGGGTTGCCCAGGGAAGTTGTGAATGCTCCATCCCTGGCAGTGTTCAAGGCCAGGTTGGACAGAGCCTTGGGTGGCATGATTTAGTGTGAAGTTTCCCTGCCCATGGCAGGGGGGTTGCAACTAGATGATCTTAAGATCCTTTCTAGCCCTAACTATTCTATGATTCTATGATTGTGTAGTGTGTCTCCTTGTCTCATTTATTCTGTTGCTAGATGCTGATAGAGAAGGCAACTAGACAGGTCTGTATTTCTGTATCTATGAGATTGCATAATATTTGGCTTAAAGTAGAACAGTATCTGGGATCAGGGGACTGGAGCACCTCCCGTATGAAGACAGGCTGAGGAAGTTGGGGCTGTTCAGCCTGGAGAAGAGAAGGCTGCGTGAAGACCTCATAGCAGCCTTCCAGTATCTGAAGGGGGCCTATAGGGATGCTGGAGAGGGTCTCTTCATTAGGGACTGTAGTGATAGGACAAGGGGTAATGGGTTAAAACTTAAACAGGGGAAGTTTAGATTGGATATAAGAAGGAAATTCTTTCCTGTTAGGGTGGTGAGGCACTGGAATGGGTTGCCCAGGGAGTTTGTGAATGCTCCATCCCTGGCAGTGTTCAAGACCAGGTTGGACGAGGCTTTGGGTGATATGATTTAGCATAAGGTGTCCCTGCCCATGGCAGGGGGTTGGAACTAGATAATCTTAAGGTTCTTTCCAACCCTAAGTATTCTATGATTCTATGATTCTAAATATGAAATTCTGAAACTATCAAGTGAAAATTAGGCAGAAGCAAGGAAGATATGCAGGTAATCCAGTAAGGAAATAACAGGTTTCCTGGTTACTTTTCCATCTTAAGCTCTTGACAAGCTATTCTGTGAAAACACAAAGAAACTAAATATAGGAAATTTAGTAAACAGAGTTTATCTGAAAATACCTACAGTGGAATACTCTATTATTTGCCTATTGGTTCTATCTTCTGTTCATCTGTTGATTGCTGTAGCATTTCTTTGTCACAAAACATGGGTCACAGACCGGACTTCCTGCTGAGGAAGTTGCATTAAAATGGCAGCCCTCAGTGAAAAACATTAGAACAATTCACAGCTGGGCAGATCCTGAAACAGTGCTAGGTATAACACTGCATTTCTAAAAAGTTTCATAGCAATTAATTTATGAATTCAGTTTTTATAACAACATTATTTATCCTGGAGTATTCAAATAATTTCCCTTTACCTATTTAGTTAAACAGCCAAATGCATCTAACCATGCATTGTTCTTTGTGAAAACACTTGACTGGACTGCACTGGGTGTTAATTAATGAACTTAGACCTATCAGTGATACCTCCTTTCTCTTCAGGGACAAGGGATCTATTACATTGGAATCCAGATGCAAATCACCCTTGTCTAGGTTTGCAAAGCAATCCATTTTTACGACTAACATGTTTATGAAAAGCTGCATTAAGCCTCTTTCCCCTCCTACCTCTATCTACAAATTAGAATATACTTTTTTGAATGATCCCTAAATTGAAATTAGTTGGCATGTGGAAAGATCATGTCATCCATCTATTAGGATACAGTGGGTGAAACCCTCACAAATAAACAGCACTGGGTCTGTGTATCTCACCTACCTCCATTCTGGATACCCTTTTGCTCATGGTCTGCTCCTGCAACCTTAACTGTGTTGGCTGTGGATTCCTCTCTTGCGTCTCTTCTGGCCAGTTCTGCAAATGTTAAGTAGGTGTTCTTCAGTACATATTTTGAATGGAGGAAGTGATATTGACCATTGATATATATTCTGGATGACAGGTCTAATCACATAGCCAAGTTTCCTTTTATTTACTGCAAGCTTGGAGTAAATGCATGTGTATATTTAATGGATTAAAAGTCATTTGGTAATTTGTTCAGTCATAGGAATGCAATTTTGTCCTTGATGTGTGGCTCAAGCTCAGCCAAGAATATAATGCACTATGGCATGTGCATAAGCAAAACCTGAGAGGCGCAACTGTGCCTTACAGCAAATATAAGCAAGATGTTCAGGTTCTGACGCAGCAATTCTTTTCTGAATCACCTTATGCAAGGGAAGTTCTTCGTATCTACACAAAATCAAACTTAAGTTTCTAAGGATTATACTTTGCCTATTTACTACTAATACCCAAAAGTAGATGAGCTTCTGCCTCAGTTGGATAACTGTGAGTCACTATACAGTAAATGGTAAATGGAAGCTATATAAGATGTCTAAGCTCAGGACTGTAGATTCTTGACCACACATGCTATAAAAGGAGTGGCAGCTTGTAGGCTGAATATTTATTACTGTGTATACAGCACTGACTGTGGTATATGCCTGACTGCAAAGCTGGTCATATAGTTTTGCTGAAGCTGACTAATTGGATCACCTACCAGGATATACAAGTAAGGCACTTGTGCATCCCGTCTTATATTTAGGGCTTGAAAGGAGAGAAAGCATATCTATTGCAGTACTCAAAATGAAATACAACCATTTTATGCCTATAGAAAATCCTAGGTGAGGCATTAACTGGCACCAGTAAAAGCTGAAATTAAACTTGGGAAGATGGAGGGAGGATAGTTGTCAAAGGTTGTAACATAGAATGGATTATGAATTGCTAATTAGAAAATTACTGTGCTATGCACAATCAACTGCTTACTTCCCCCTCGTGGGAAAATTAAAGAAATGAGCACATTTGGGAAAGTAACACCTGTAATACAGAAGTATTAAGTTTCTTATTACCAAGGTCTGTTTCTGTATGCCTTACAGGAACACCAAAATCTTTAAAGAAAAGAGTAAGCTGGGCTGTTTCTTCAGAAAGACACAGTGGCATGTGACCATCTTAGTGAAGGCAATGTTAAGGCTGTTTGCTTTCAGAAATATGCTGGTTATTCTGTTAGCATGTAAAGAAACACTATTTCATCTTAACAAAAGTACTTATTACATTTTTAATATGTAAAAGTAAAGAAATAAGGAGACCTATGGAAAAGGTTTTATGAAGAAAAGATTCAAAATAATGTCAGGATGAGATAATACAAATAATAACCCCAAGGGTATGATATCACCAAGCCTGAAAGTATATTTATGTGTGTATGAACATCTCTGGAAAATCAGAAGACATTTTTTTTCTACTTATGAGAGCTATGACAAAAGTTTCTGTTTCCTCCTATATGCTAGTCCAATACAATTATGTACAAACCAGGTAAACATGGTTTTGTATTACTTCTATACTTATAGGCTAGGGTAGAGCTCATGTTTTAATCGAAGTTAAACTGGGAAATATGCAGGTGGCCTAACTGTAATGTTTAACACAAATTTAGGTGTAGCATTAGACAGAGAAAGCTATTCAGGCCACATGCTTTCCTTTATTACTTACCTGGGAAACTCCTAATACTTAAACTATTTCTATTTTAGATTGCATATTTCTCTATGTGTCTGTGAATAAATATTTCTGCACTAGAGTTTGACCGGCTCAGATGACAGCTCAACACCACTACAGTTCAGAGATGTAGGTCCTGAACTGTGAAAAGTCTTCAGAGGTATTTGGCCTTTGGGAATTCTCAGAATGGGCACTTCACCGAACAACCATAGTCAAGGTGGAGGCAATAGAATTTAGTTCAGGATATATACAAAACCAGCATTTGAATTGTTGCCTTTTTTAAAACAGCTGAAAATTTAGAGTATATTCCTGCAAAGTGAAATATGAGGTTTTATACCTCTTTGCTCAAGTATGCTGCTTCTGCTCCGGAGAATGTTGTAAACACTAAGATAATATGAGATGCTTTAATTTCACCATTGAACTTGCAGCACTAGGCAGCAAGAACTTGATTGTTAGAGTGAGGGAGAAGACAGAGAGAGGAGTTAATCTAGGGAAGAAAAGATATCACCTGGGTTCAAGAAGTAAAATTTTCTGGTCCCTATTTTGTGTTAGTGCATTCTACTGATTTATTTGGTTTGCTAGTGAGCAGGAATGTATGTGTGTGAGGATAGAGACATTAAGAACATTTAGCTATAATACTTAGGATTTTCAGGGATGTTTTAAAATCAATCAGTTCTAATGAATTTTCCTCAAACTGATCTTTAGTAAAATCCTTTTCATCCTTGAGATTAAGCTACTTTTATATAGTTGCCTAAACTGCAGAATTGGAAGAAAAGGGCTGTGTTGGTTACCCACTGGGAGCCTGAGTGCTGTCTAAGAGACAACAGAGCTGCTGTCTGCCTGGTTGCAGGGCTGTCCAAGAAACTGTGCCAGGTACATCGCTGTGCAGACTTTCCTTGGTGCACACAGAAGCATAGTGCAGCAGACCATAATGCAGCCTGTGCTTCTCTCCATCCTTCTGCTCTCCCCACCAGCACTGGGACTGTTGTCCCAGAGCTGATATAAATTTGTCCAATGAATATTCATTTCACATGAAATGTTCAAAGTCTTAACAAGAAATGGTAATACAATTTAATTAATTCTATGCACAGTAATCTAATCTTATCTTAAAGTGCTAATGTTATCTAATTTGCTATTTTAGAAGGATGTTACCCATGCTGCCAAAACTACTGAAGTGGTAACACAGCACTTAACACTAGCTGTGCCTTAAACGATCATCTGCTGTCAGGGCAACCAGATTAACTCTAATTGTAAAAGGCCAAATAGTTCTAAAGTATTTTAAATAGTTAATGACAGTTATGATTCTACATGTATGCTAAATATATCAGTATCAACACCAAGAATTCACATTTAAACTCTGATCTCATGAACTATTGCACTTGATTATGGGCTATATATTTAAATGCATTTAAAAATGTGTGTAGATTTGTTGTCTTTTTTTCTGTTAGAGAAGGCATTTTGGGCCAGATTTATGACTTTATTAATCTACTATAACATAATAGTAGTTGTCAGCAAGCACGCCTTTTTCACATGTGCAGTTAAAAAAATTTAAAGAATGCTAATAAATATGATAGCTACCCTTCATCCTGCTAAAATGGTAGAAGCAAGGAAGACAGGAACAGAAGAAGTGCCTGCTAAGATTACAGGTCTGTATTCTGAAATTCTATGCAAAGTGACTAATTTATGTTTTTTGATCCCTTAATAATAAGAATCTGACTTGATAATTATTAGCTGGGAACTTAATCTCTATAAGCAGTCAAGAAAGAAGTCAGACACATCCAAAGAGTAACTCATAAGGCTTAAAAGGAAAACTCATTTCTCCAGTTGTGGCATGTCAGAGAGAGCGACAGGAATCAAGAGCACGACTCAATATGAGTTATGCTTCTTGTTCGTTTTATACAAATCCTTAGCCCCTTATATACTATTTCTTACATGCACTTACAGTGATTTGGCATATTATGATTGGATACATGTCTTGAAGACCCTTAGTGACTAACATATAATTGGTTAAACACAGGTGTGAAAACTCGACCGGGAAAGCTGGCCAACAGTCCACAGTTCTCATTAACTCGGTGAATTCCAGCCTCTTATCTTGCTTGCTTAAGCTTCTTCGGGCTTCTCATGGCCTTCCTGTATCTTTCAGGATTATTCAGAGTTTATGTACCAATTATCCATTCTCCCGTGAGAACACTGTCTCCACAGTGGCATACAGTGTTTGAGTGTCCTGTGTTTCTTGATTAAGATCCCACACATGCTTTGCAAGAAGCAGGTGATCCAGCATTTGGGAGCAGCCCATGCATCTCAGACCTGTCTGAAGCACTGCCAAATTCCTTTGTCATCACAGATTTCAGAGTGCCAGCAGGCACTCAACACGGTTTCAGCACATCCCTACCCACCCTAAATTCTATGGGAGATTAAACACCTACATGTCATTCAGAATGTTGTTTTCATCATTTGCAGCTATGTGCAGATACGGAGGCAACCTCATTATCCAGTAGAGAGGCAATGAATATATTTAGATAACTGACAGGTGTGATAGGATTGTGCAGTGACTGGTCTAAATTACATTATTGAACTTGAGGACAAAGACCTAGAAGCCAAGCACAAAACTTTCTGTTTTGCTGAGGAGTTTCTAGTACTTGATTCTGAATGTAAATACTTGGATATCTGCTGATGAGTTTGAGAGGAAAAGAAAACTTTCCCAGTAAGGAGATATCATCCAGAAAGACAAAAAAGCAGTACTGCTTTGGAGAGCCTTATAAAAGCTCTTGGCTTTGGAAGTCAGTTTTTAAAACTGGGAGGAATAAAATCAGAGTTTGCTCATAAACAATTTCTAATAAATGAAGCATGACAAAAGTCATGATTTGCATGGGAAAGGTGGGGGAAAATGTTCCAAAGATCACTGGCTTTGTCAATTGGAGGAGTGACTGGAATATGGGAAATACTGAGGTTCTTCAATCTAGGACTAAGGCCAGGGGCAAAGGAGCTATCAAGCAGGACAAAGAAATAAATAGATGACCCAAAAGTAAGTCTTGAGTTGAGACTACATAAAAAGGGATTTCTAGCAGGTGTCTTCCTAACTTCAGACCCACCAGTCTTTACATCATCAGCTTAATTATCTTCAGACTGCTCCTCTCCCTGTCACACATACGTTGCTGTTACATTGACATATGGCTAATATAGCATCCCTCAAAACAAGAGGGTCTTGTCCAAATTTGTTTAAAGTTTATCATCATCTGTATCAGACATGACCTTTATTTGTTACTATGGTTAGTTCGTATGCATTGCTAGTAAGTTGGTTTGTTCAAGTAGACTGGTATATATAAAGCTAGTGGTTTAGCTGTAGTATAGCTATTACTGTTATTTGTAGAATTACTGAGATTTATGTTTCAAATCTTTCTTTGTAGAGCTAAAAATTTAAAAAGAGAAAACTGTCATAACATCTTTGTCCAGATAATTCTCCTAAACAAAATTATTTTCACAGTTTCTTGTTATATCAAGAAAATAAGAAATATGTCAGCATCAGAACAGACTAGATTTATTACCTGGAAAAGTTATCTCAGTTTTACTCTAAGTTATTTCAGCAACCAGCAAGAAAGCAACAACAGAAAGGTCCACAGTTTGTGCTTAGATGATGGATATAAAAGATTATTTAATGTTGCCAGTTAATTTTCTGATTTGACTGATTAATTAGCAAGTGTAAACTTCTATTTTTCAGGTCTGAAATGTGATGCAGAAAAAAGGTTGCAAGGAACAAAAGCGATAATGGGTGTGAGCTGGACCAAAAGTTAAACTAAGCCTAAGTATCTAGTAGTTAGGTGGCACTATACGGTAGGGAAATGTCTCTGTCACAGTGGTGGAGATACCTTTGCAGCAGTTCCGATTTGATACCTTTGACAGTGAGATAGATAATTTTATAACAGACTATATGCTAGTTTGCCAGGAGGTGACGCATACCTCTTTCAGCAGTTTATGCCCCGTTCCATGCCAGATGTTGGGTGGATTAGTTCATAAGCTAGGAAGCCCTCCTGGTGTATTTCACTGTGTTACAGATATAGCCAGTCTATTTTCTCACATAACAGATATGAGGAAATAGCTCCTTTGCTGATTTGTTCAGAATTCTACACTGTTGTAGCAGTAGGCAGAACCTCAATCTAAAAAACTGGGAAAAGATCCATAACTGGCAATTAGCAGTAACTGTGATAGCTATAACACATTTGTATCAAACTGGCTTTGAAAAGAAGTTCTTTGGCACTTGAGTGCATTTAAGAAAGGAGCAAATTATTTCTCTGCTATTGTCCCTTTTCAGTATTGTAACAGTATTTGAACGATGTGAGCAAACTACACCTGACAATTTGAAGTCCAGCTCTGATTGGCCTACATGGCTGTGAAGCAGTAGCCAATAAGCATGGTGTGCATAAATGATCTTCCTTTCCCATCTACCTCATATCCTTAAATCACAACCAGTCAAAATAAATATCCATAATTTTTGTGCTTCAAGAAATATTTCATTGTGTTCTAAAACCTGATTAGGAATATTCATACTTCTTACTCTATGGTATTTTTCCAGATGTTACATCCTCCCTTTTTGAGTCTCCTCTGTTGAACCATAATTGTGTATGTTCCACTTGTATACAAATCATAAAATGAAAAATGGTTATGTTGTTAAGGTAAGACTGCAGAAAAAAGTAAAATATAAATTAAAATGGAAAAAAATGGTCATTAATTTCTATCTGATTTAATTTAGAAAATATTTACAATAAAAAGATAAAAAAAAGGGACAAATCTCCACCTGATGCAGATCAAGGTATATGCATGAAAATCAGTGAAGCTAGGCTAGTTTGATCTAACTAAATATATGGCCATTGTGTGAAAGTATTCAGAATCTTTCTGTGAAAAGTTACAATAAGGGAATAGGAAATCAAAGGAAGATATCTTAAATCTTAAGGTTAGGTTTTACAAAGCCTGGGTTTCCTTCGATTTCTGTTGCAGTCACATAAACTCCCTAGGTAAAGGCTGAGCATATGAAAGATTTTTTTAAGCTCATTGTCTCATATTTTCATTTGATCTTAAATAAAGCCTTAGATAAAAGTGTACTGTTATGATTAGAAAACTCAAAATTCAGAATGTGGTGTTCATCTTACTCTGGTTTTGTTCTGTTGTAGCTCTGTTGATTGCCATTCTGTTCTGATTGTCATACTGACTTCTGATCAGCCAGCTGTTGCCTAAGGTTTTTCTTTGATAGTCGGGGACAGTAGGGACTGCAAATGCTTCTTCATATGAAAGAAAGATAAAATGGAAAAATTTCAGACTCAGGTAAGTAAAGGGCTTTAGTGAATCTCTCTTTAACACTGTATTCCAGTAGACAGTCAAATAGATAGACAGATGGACTGAGTCTCCTGACAGACATAATACTGCTCTCCTGTGCTTAGGGCATCTTGGGAGTTTATTCTTGTTCTTTTTATAAAGTGTTTCCTTATGTTTTCCTTTATGATTCCACAATCTTTCTGACAGCCGATATTTCTCTGCCTTTAGATACTAGAAGGAAAAGGAGTGAGCGTGCTTTGTAGTAACTTTTTATATATGTGAAAATTATGATCGTGTTTCCTAAAAGGTGGGGTTTTTTTGTTTCTTGTTTTTTTCTCCCAGACTTAATAAAACCTTTCTGCAGTATTTTCTAGTAGTTTATTTTTTTTTTTATTATCAAATGTTCTTGTTTGTCTCATCTGGTCATTGCCTACCTAAACCACATCTTTAACACAATTGGAGTTTCTGACAGTAGAAGGTATGTTTGTATCTAAGTCAAACTGATATTGAATGATGAGCAAGACTACCTAGTTGACATTTTGTTCTTATTTTTTAGTATAATTATACCCATTTCAGTGACAGTTAGACACTCCTGACTTAATACCATATTGATTCTGATGTTCTTGAAGGAGTCACTGCTGTTGCACTTGCTGATAGTTTTAGAGGTTTGTTGGCATTTGGATTTCATGTTTGGAGCAGACTAAATATTATAACTGCCTGTTTGTTTTTTTTTTTGTTTGTTTTTTTTTTTTTCTTTATGTAAGGATAGATCTTGAAATGCTTTAAAGTGAGGTAGATCATGGCTTTATGTTTGGTGGGATGGGAAATAGGAAGAAATGCTTCCCTACCCCCACCACCTTAGACCTCTGAATTTTTTAAACCTTGCATTACACAAAGAAAGAAATGCATTTAAAAGCTGTGGTCTCAGCTTAGAAAACAGAGGTAACAGATCATGAAAATGATACTAATAATTGAAAAATCTCTCGAATTCTGTTACTTGTGAGTTGTGTATGGGATGTTTTTAAATAGTTCACTTTCAATATTTTACTTTCTTTTTTTGTTATCTTACCTATCAGTGATAGATGAAAAGGACCTAGCAGAAAAAAGATTAATATTTGATTCTTCTGATTTTATCATTAAACTATTGAACACAAAAATAAATCTAAAGTCTCTTATGCTTTTGCCAAAACATACATATTTCATTAAAATATTACACAAATTTCAGTTAATTCTCCTGCACCCTTTTGTACGCCTGAGGCAACTGCTGAAGAGCTCTGAATTCTCAGGCTTTTCAGACCTACAGCTGAGGAGCAGAGTGTAAAGTTGTTTGTGCTATTGTGTTGTTAGTAGGCAGCCACTTTTTTTCCCCTATGATCCTGTTGTAATTGGCAATTGTTTTGTCTATGGTGTTAATGTTTATTTCTTTCATTTTTTTATTCAGCAGGTCTGTTCTGGGCCTCCCATAAACAGCCAGGAGTGCTTCCCAAGTACCTGGCATCACTCCGCAACCTCCCTGAAGCTTACCATGAAGGAAATTGCTGGATTTCTAAGTAAGTGAAAGATCTGTCCTCTGCTTGCAGAATGAGCCTTGCTAAACAAAGAGTCACCAAAGGAGAAAAGGATGGTTTATATACAAATTACCTTACAATGTCTCAATGTCTCTGGAGACCCTTTTTAATTATGGGCAAATTACAAGAATATAAGTTTCCACAAGGTGAAGACATAGTTCTGGCATGTCAGCAGCTCCCTACATTTGAATTTTTAAAATGCTTAGCAGTAGAATGGCAATACTTTTTTTTATCTGTTTCAAAGCTGCCTAATTTGACAGAAGAGATGGATGAAACCAGTTTCCATTGCTGGTACTCTACCTCCCTCTCATCTACCCTCTCTGAATGCCAACAGCGAAACACTGATACTCAGCATGTCCTACTTGTGCAAACAGATTGCTGAGGGAGCCAGAGCTGACTACAGTGTGCGGGGAATTTTGAAAAGAGTAAAAAATTTTAAATGACCAAATCTGAATATTTAAAATCTCTTAGCCTGAGGCAGCAAGTCAAGCTATTTTCCCACTATGAAGAGGAAAGGGAAACAAGCAGTGTTCAATGTGCAACAAGAACTAGCTACCAAATAACAAGCTGGCAATGTCTGTTTAGGGAGCCATGTGCAGGCCTTTCTGTCCAGAAAGGACAGAAATATTCTGGAAGACAAATACCTGCAGTCTTTTTCCCTTGGTGTAGACTTTAAACCAGTTTTGAAAATGTTACCCTAAGTTTTCATCAAGGAGCCAGGTGAGTGCCCTGATGAAACCATGATCTAACGAACTAAGCATTCACTAGCAAGTTGTTTTCTTGAGATAACCAAGGTATCTGAAGTTAACCAAGCTAGCTGCAGTGGGTTCTGGATAAAGGCCCATTGCAATAAAGGTGAGTGCCAGATGTTTGTCTCTGATTTCCATAAGTGCAATTCAGCCACAATCTACATTGTTTACTAGGGTCATGACACTGTGCCTCAGAAAACCAAGCATGAACAGGCACTCAAAAATCAATGCAATTACAAGACCTGTCTGATTTAATTGCCAGGATAGATTTTGGAAAACCATTTCTGGGGAGGAAGCTATTATCTAACATTTTAAAAATTCCAACATCAAAAAGATATCATGCCTGCAGGGGGAAATATAAACGGTAAACTGAAAGAAGATTAAAAGTAGCTAGGTCATAATGTCTGTAAGCTATGGAAAAGGAGAAAAGATAAAACAAAGAGCTAACTCAATTTGATGTTACAGCTAAAAGTCTGCATTTACAGAGGAGCTCCTTCTGTTGCTTTTACATGGGCTCTTTATTCCCACCAGGTGATGAACAGTTTAGGGAGCTTAGGTTATGGATATAATAAATGTTCAAAACACTTCCAAAATATATGCAAATAGCAAAGGTAAGAGTACATGCCTAAGAATAATTTATAATCCCCACATCAGTCAGAACAATGTAACAGCAGCAGAAGTTCATTATGCACAGGAACAGACCAGAATTTGACAGCTTTACACTACAGATTGAGGGAAAAGAAATGTTATCTTGGTATTTCATAGTAAACGCTCTCAAATGATGACACTCCTGCTGGCAAGCTGTCAGCACACATTATTTGCCTGCATTTTCTCTTTGCAAAGAAAGAAAAAAACTGCTAAAAATACACTGACATAGTAGTGGTAGTTTTCAAGCAATCTGCACCTTTTAATGATCATGTCTCTAATATCCTGAGAAGGGCATAGTTTCTTGTGGGGTATCCCATTGGTGGTGTTAAAGGAAGACGCTGGCAATACTGATATATCAAACCAGTTTAGCAACGGGAGTGAATTTATAATTTTGATTTCCTACCTGGTGAGCACTAACAAGTTTTTTTTAAATATTTGCATCTTTGTAGGCTCTTTGGAAAGCCATAAATAATAGCTGGAAAAACCGTTCATGTGAAATTTCTATATAGGCAGAAGGTCCTATGGTTCTTTGAGATGGCCCTTAAATTTCAATAAAACCATGTGATCTGGGTGGAAGAAATACTTTAGGGAAAATAAATAGAGCACTGTCTAACTGTGGTTTAGGTCTGATTATTCTGTATTGTATGAAGTGTGAAAACTCATGTACGGTTACAGGGGCATTAAAAAAGTCATGGAGATAATTTGTGCCAGAGACCCTTAGGGTTGTCTTTGCTTACTACAGAGTGAAGCCAAATAAAGCAAAGTTGCCTAAGTTATTGTAAAAGTGTAAATTCTAAAAATAATGTAAGTACTCTGCTGCTAACCATGAAAATATATAGCTAAAGGAAAACTGAAAAGCATCATAAGATGTCCAGAAGTGTTTAATTTGCAAAGACAAACGCTTGACAGATCATATTTGAATTTTTTATGCAGCTTTAGTCCTGAATGAGGCAACAGCCTTTGGTGAGTGAATATATGTGAACCTGAAATTCAAGATCATGTCATGTAGTATAAGCACAATGACAAATTACAGTTGTCCAAAGAAGTGTAAATCTGTCATGACTTAATGTGTGAGCTTTTCAACCTAAATAAGCCTCCTTTAAAATATTTCTGAAAAAAGATTATGTAATTTATTGATTCACATTTAATGAAAAGAAAACCCCACCAATTTTAGATGCTATGATTTGTACAGTGATACATTACACTATAACGTAATGTGAAAATAAATTAAATTTACAAGATCGTAGTGTTTGGGGGAAAATGGAATTTTTGTGCTATGTTTATTTATGTGTTACTGGTTTTGTGTTGCTGTTTACTTGTCAAGTTAAGACATGCAGTTATTAGCCTCCACTTTTTTTCAGGAGCGCATGCACAGAAGGGCAACTGTTGGAGTTTGTAATGCAGAGGAAACTAAACACCTCTTCTGCTGGGGAAGTGAGGTGGGAAGATGCTTTCCTAACCTGAAGGTTTTCCTCTATCAAAGTTCGCAGGTTTTCTGCAGATAAGAAGTTAATGGATATATTAAATTTTCCTGAAAATCTCCTGTCAGTTTACCATTTACTAAAGATTGGCTTTTTAGAAATTCAGAACACCAAAGACAGAAAATAATATCAAAGAAAGACATACAGAGTAGGTGATACAGCCCTGATCTTCTGATCTGTTTAATCTGTGCTATGCGTTTACGTTTGCACTGTTCCCAACTGTTATGGCCCTCTCATTGTGATTCTTGTTATTTTGGTTTCAGAAATAGTTATTTTGATTCAGAAATCATGATCATTGCTGACAGTACAAACTGCTGGATATCACAACCATTCTACCATTTCTTTCCACATGGAGATGATCCTTTCTCAGGGTCTTGATGTCTGGGAAGGTTAGAAGGCAGGCTCTGTCACCTCAGCAGGCTTCACCTGATGGGAAAATGTTGTACTCTTCCCTGTTAAAATGCTGGAAGCCATGCTGAAGCTCTGGAACAAGAGGGATGATGTTTAAGAGTCAATCTTCAGTTCTAAACTGTGCTTCCAACGATTCACATCAAACAATGGTTAATGGTGATTTAATCACTTAAACTGTACTTTGCCAGAATTACAAATCCAAAAATCTCTTCTATCATACCTTGGGGCTCTATATTAGTGTTAGGAAAATCCTCAGCAATTGTTGTCAATATCTTTAAAAGGGTTTATGTGCAGATTGGGAAATACTCTCTATTACTGATGGCATCAATCTACTAGAAATTTTCAGATATGTGTAAATTCATGAAAATCATCCATGTGTGTTGACATTTTGTATTATAACGTGACAAGGAAAGGATGTTTCTTCATTTTATGATATTCATCCATAACTGATGATACATACAATTTATGATACCAAGGGCTGAATTTAACCTTATACTTTGTTTTTAAATACAAAGATTATAACAGATTTTTTTCTGATTAAGATCTAGTTGTTTTATCATTAGATCTTTTTTTCTTTAAAATAGCTAGAACACTTATTTTTGAGATAAAAATAACAACTGTACAGTGCTCTAAAGATTTTTAGGTTTAGTCTCTGTGCCTATTCAGTCATATATAACCAAGTTGTGTTTCAATTTATCAGCACAACTCATTAATTAAAGTTCTCATTTAATTTCTTGCCACTTGTTGCATCTAAGACCCCAGCCTCGCTGAAAAGTTTTGCTTCAGAATTTAGCTTGGGGGAAAAAAAATGCATTCCTTCTGAAATAAAAAGAATTTTGAAAATAAGAACAATAAACCATCTATATATCATGCTGATATTGCATTCCCAAACCTACAGAGAGTTCAGAATGTTGTATTTAAGGATGTACTCTGTTCTTCAGCTCTTTAGCTTTGTAAACTAAGGTTACAGTGTAATTGTCAGTTCCCTTAATTCTTCCTGCCAGCCTTTTTAATTATTCCATGACCATTTTTATCTAGTATCTCCAGTTACAACTTCACAATTCCTTCCTAGCTTCTCCAACAATGGAATTTTATATAAAAATGAAAAATGTAAAAGATTCAGTATTGATTGTGCTATTCAGTATACTGTGCTCTTCTTCAACTCCCCAAACTCACATACAAGCACTCCCACTCAGGAACAGAATTCTTGCTTGTCCAAATAATTACAACTGTGAAGACTGTCATAATAACTCTTAGTGTCATGTTATCACAGCAATAATAAGGTTAATGTATTTTATCAAAACCAAAACAGACACTAAAGACGTAATCATTATAGGAAACACACATCTTGTGTCTTCTTACATGCCAAGAAAAAAAATCTCAGTTATTATGCAAAATAAAACTGCATTCTAGTGTTCTTTTGGTCATAAGTTTGAATTTTTTGTTTCAGCTAATTCAGAACAATCTTTGCTCTACTTCCCAGGCCATAACAAGTTTATGCCCAGCTCACTCGGTGCTCACATAAAGAAACTCAGATGTGTCTGCCTCCATGTGCATATCCTTACTTTATCTTGAAATATTTTCTTCTGTGGGGGGTTTTATAGGTGTGAAAGAGGATCAGAACCATAGTAACTGTTTTCTCTTCTACAAGACATATTCTGATAGATCACCATCAGCTGCCAAGCCTTCTACAAGGCTTTTACCCTGGGAAAGTTGGCCTGAACTCCAGGGTTCTGGGGGAATCTCACAGAATATTTGCTTTTACCATACCAGGATATACTTCCATATACTTTTGAAGAGGTGGCGGTTGTCTGCGCAATTTTCTTCTTCTTTACTTCAACTAAGGTAGGAGTACACACATTTTATGGAGATAAATCTGGCTATAATCTCTGGATGTTAATTTTGCATCTCATCTATGAAAAGCTGATAACAAATGTGATTTCTTGGCTTGCAGATTGAAAACAGCAACATTAACAAGTATATCCCAGGGTTTCTCTTTATCTTGTTCTGACAAAATGGGTATTATACCAGTCAATAATTTATGCACGATTGTATTTTTAGAGCCCTGATTTAATTTTCTCAGTTGTGTTTCTTACAGCATAAAGAGTTGCAATTCATACTCAAGGAATATTTGTTGCTGTATTTAAAAGAGAGAAGCTGAACTGTGAGACTAGGGCTGGTGGGTACTGGAGATGGCAGCTGAGGAACAGTTGAGAGTTAGTCTCTACTATAGCTGGTGAGACACCCATATAGCAGGACTTATTTTCTACCATACCTTCTCCTTTCCACATCTGTTCTTTTTCTTCATTTTGAAGGTAAAATAGTCCTTTTGGGAATCCAATGGAGAACTTTAGTATTTTAATGACTGGGCAATTCAGGTGAAACTAGACTGGAAAAAAAAATATTAATTTTTCTCTTGGTTTACCAAAAGAAACCTGAATAAGACCAATGGACTTTTATCTGTTTGGATGCTAAAAGGAACAGAACCTTCCTAATGTGCCAAGCAGCAGCATGAGCTCAATGAGCTGATACTTGTAACCATATGCAACACTGCATCAAGAAATGGTTGCTGTGAAGAGAAGCTGACTGCAAAAGTGACTAAACCCAATGTTTGTTGCTTTTTTTTTTCCCCATATTTTCTTGAAGGACCTTATGTTTTACACTTATTGAAATAAAAGCATTTTGATTTTCTTAAAGAATGGCAAATATTCAAAAACATGCATTGCACTTGAATCAATAACAGAAAAAAAGTAATGCTTACTTTATTGAAAACTTATGCAAAATGCTTGTCATTCATTCTAATTTCCACTAAAGCTATGGGATAAGTCTTCTTCCTCACTGTCTCCTAATACCTCTACACTTTGTGCTGCCCATTTAATATCTTAATTGCCTAAAGATAAAATTATTCTTCACTTCATCTATTGGTCTGGGTGAGCTGCTTTTGATATTATTAAGACACATGCAACTCTCGTTGACTGCTGTCAAGAGAAAGCTTCTGATGCAGTGAAAGTATAAGATACTGTTTTTCTGCATGTTATCTGAAATATGATGACTATGACATATCTATGGTCAGTTTTCTATTACATGAAGGCGGCCTCACAGTTTGCTGTAATATGCAGACCTTTCCAGTCAAATATGAAGTTGAAACTATGAACAAAATGTTACTACATAGAAATTGACTCATTATTCTGTTTTGCTTTCTTTTTCTGTTGAACTTTCTGTTCCATAGAGATAAGCATTAGTAGGTTTTAAATTTAATGTATGTACAGTTTCCATACTACTATTACTTAATATTTATATGTGCCTTAGTACAGGTAGAAAATTATATTGTAAACCTCTGCTTAGAGGTGACAATTTATGATGATTTAAATGCAATCTTCTGATAGGGGCTTAATTCAGCAGAAGATCTGCAGATTTCTGATTCTTTAAGTTTTCAAAAGACCCACTTAAGGACAGGATAAGTCTATACTCTTATGAGCTTGCTTTCATGGCTTATACCACAAAAGAAGTCGATTAAAAAACAGAAGCCAACAAAAATAGCATTCTCTGCAGATAAGGGGAAAAAACTCATCTTCCCATAAATGTTCCTTTAGATGGTTCTATGCATGTAAAGGTATATTTAAAGCTGAACCAATTAAATAGTAATTTCTTACTAGAGAGGTTTTATTTGTTTATTTACTTACCCCTTTATTTTCACTGACTCTTCTCAGAGTTACATGATGCCAAAAAGGAAACATAACATACATACATATATATATATATATATTTGTTATGAATATATAGGATCCTACTACACCTGTAATTCAGTAGCTGTTGAAAAGAAGCTATTAATTATCTGAATAAAAATTTCCTAGATCATAGATGCTCAAGGAAACTGTATCACCTCTTTCAATTTCTTGAATGCCTTTTATTTTTTTCTTCTTAGAGTACTGATACAATTGGAAATGTAAATTTATATTGGGCTTTATCCTGTAGATTAACACTAGGAAGGATGATGGTGTAAGATGGTTGGCATATGGTGAATAAAACTACCCATCTACAGCAAAAAGCACAGGTCTGACTCCATGGAAATGTTTCTCTTCTTTTGAACAGGCATGTGGGAAATGAGCACAGAAACAGGGTGGAGACAGATGCCATTTAATCTTGAATGGTCACAGATTAAGTGTTTTTTTCTTATTAGTTCCATAGTTAACCTATAGAATCTTGTTTTAGTGACAGGTCTTTTTTTTCTCGGCACCATGGAATAACCAGCAAGCAACAATGTTACTCTCAATTTTACAATACTCTCTGTGGTCCACTGCTAGAGCTCTAAATCTGGAGGATGCACTGTTGCAATAATTTACTTAGTATATTTGGAACAGTGCAGGTGCATAGTAATCTGAACTGTGGAGGATTGTATTCATTTTATCAAAAGATTTTCTGTACAGAATGCATTTTCAGTTTCCATAATGGTGGGATATATGGGTGCATTCACACATATAGCATGTATATGTTTGTATGCATGCATGCATCTTGTGTGGCTTATATGCAAATGTCTGTATATTCCAATAAATAACTGGAAAAAAAATATAAATCTTACTTGTTCTGTGTCCCCTTAAAAATGTCTGCATTATAAAAAAACCTGTTCATATACAACTTAGTGCAAATGAACTATAACTATTCTGTAAACATAGCATAATCATTAACATATTCATGCACTTGATATAATCCTGGTTATCTATCTTTTGCTCATACTGTAGTCTTGATCTCTTCCCCCTTTCCTTCCCCTCCCTTTTCCATTCATTAAGTGGTTTCAGAAAATCTTTTCAAGAAGTGGAGGCAAATGAATACTTGATCTCATAATCTTTAAATAAAGTACTTGAAGGGGTTACTGAAATTTATTTGATCTTTTTCATTACTTTATTATAGGTGTAATAAAAACATACATAGCTTTCCAAATAATTCTAGACAGCTCACTCATTTTTTCAGGCTGCAATCATAGTCCTTAAGTTCCTGACTTTAAAACCTAAACTGTAGGTTACAATATAAATGTGTCTGTGTATATACAATATCTTTATTGGTGTCAATATGGAGAAGATATGAATATTTTATCAACATAGACATAAGAATTAAAAAAGAACAAAAAAAGCCATTACCTTTCCCTGTTTCTCATTCATGGAAAATATTGTGATAATTCTCAGCTAATAATATATTTTTCACTTTATTTTTAGTATCTTCTTTTCATGATATGGTGATGAGGAACAATTCCTTCCTCAAAGGGTGCTCAGGCGTAGGAACAGGCTGCCCAGGGCAGTGCTGGAGTCACCGTCCCTGGAAGTGTTCACACATGATGTAGATGAGGCACTCAGTGCTGTGGGTTAGTGGTGGCCTTGGCAGTGCTGGGGTAAGGGTTGGACTGGATGATCTTTTCCAACCTGGTCGATTCTATGATTCTATGGTATTGAAGAGTCATTGGTATTCTAGCCTTATGACTTAAATATTTAAAGAAAG
Organism: Pezoporus wallicus; assembly: GCF_028554395.1. Taxonomy (NCBI): domain Eukaryota; kingdom Metazoa; phylum Chordata; class Aves; order Psittaciformes; family Psittacidae; genus Pezoporus; species Pezoporus wallicus. The sequence goes on from NW_026640488.1 coordinate 4,318,154, forward strand.
GGGGAGAGGTCATGAATCCTATGTCCTGGTCCAGTACCATTTAATTTTACCACACTTGTGATGCTTAGTAAATTAAGGTATAACAGAATGTGACTACAGCTGGAGAGTCCCTGGACACCTTTATTCAGGTGAGCTCTTGGAGTCAACTCTTGAAAAAGAAATAGCATAGCCCTTTCTGTGCGTTAGTGTGGACCTAACAGCCTGGCTGAGGGGTAAGATTAATTAGCACCTATTGCTGTATGAACATGTCTACCTTCTTTGTGGGTTCCATGATTACAAGGCTATCCTGTATCAACATGTTCAGTGCTTACTGACACATCTCTATATGGTGATGCCTTTCATAGTTCAGGCATGACCTGAGATATGACTCAGCTTTTATTGCCTTTTAGGAAAACTCCAACATGCTATTGCTTTTTCACGCATTTCTCCTTCCAATCTTGCCTCCTTTTTACATCTGAAAGTGAATGGGCAGGGCTTAAGTCAATGATTTCCTCTGTTCCTAGCAACTCAAAGAGCCAGATGAACATACTGAGATAAATTTCAGCATGTTTGTTTCATTTTCTGTCGTGTGAATATACCTTGGTAAAAGGCAGTCTGAGGAAACATTTTGAATGTCATCTCTGATCTTTGAATTCTCTTGAGTGAAACCTTGGGGAATAATTATTGTAGGCAAAGACTCTTACCTACAGACATTTCTCTGCTCATTCCCTTTGAAATATCTCTGTGATTGAGGTATACACTACTGTATTTCCCTTCCTTATAAAATATACCTAAGACACTTTCTCTAGTATGCTAGTTTGGTTAGCTTGTCTTTCGTTGCACTCAGCTGTAGGTAGTTGTCTCTCCATGTCAGTAAAGTCTTGCAAAATCCTTCATGGAATAATTTGATTATGTTGAAGAATCAGCAGTTTTAAAAATTTGAGAGTTTTCAGGTCTGCATACTTGAAATGCAAAACAGGCTTTGGATATAATGTATTATAATAGCAAAGATGATGATGAAAACCGTAGATTCCCAAACTTCTTTTTACAGCTACTCTGACAAGACTGTGCTCAAAAAAGAGGATTGCATTGGGAGTTAATGCAATATAAGTTTTAGGTTTTGAATTAATGTCCTTTGGAAAGATGTTTTCTATTCTTTACTTCAATTTGATTTTGAAATAAATAGATGAGGTAAAAGTCTCTTACTCTTACTGAGATTTCATCAGGTTCTGCTGTAAGAATAGTGGTTCTTTTCTTTCACATTTACTAGTATATTTTTTCCCCTTCCTACTGCTAATTAAAAAGATGAAAACCTGAAAAGTATCACCAGTTACAACAATTTTTGTTTGTTTTGATTGTTCTGCTTGTTCTTTTTTAAAATTAATTATATTACTGTCCCATATTTTACCCTGCCCTGTGTGTTCTATTTATGATGTAAGAAGACTGAAAGCAGATGAGCAGATCAGCTTTCCCAGTGAATAAGGCTGCTTTTACTTCTAGGTATGGCCATATGTTAAAATCTTTTAAATAATTTTTATTATAAATCAAAATCTTTGCAAAAACCTGATTTAGATTTCACTGTAATTAATTTATGACTCTACAGAGGTTATCAATCCAGTTTTATAAACACTAAGGATACAAAAAATAATGAGTTTCTACTTTTTGCCTTACTCACACTTTAATTCCTATAGAATCCTGCTTCATTGCACCCAGAATTATTTGCCAGATCAGAGGAAGTCATCTGTCAACACAGGTGAATAAGAAATGATTTTAGCTGATCAGCTGGTAGGAAGAAATACTGTAGGCTTTTTTTTATTATGCATAAGAAACATTGCTTCATTCTGTTCCCTGCCTCTGCCTTCCCAGATGACACAGGGTGCTCAGGAGCAATACAAATCTCTGTGTTTCTGTTTCAGCCAGCATTGCCCTGAGCTAGAACTACTTCAGGAAGGCAGATTGTCCCTTTAATCCTTAGTTGCTCTAGAGGGATTAGTGTCTGCTGGTCTCATGTGGAATACTGCCCATTGAAAATTGAATACATATGAAATAATTTTCCATAAGTGTCTCACAGTCCACTAAACAGCCATGAAATGAAATTAGCTCTTCTTCATTACTAACTCAAATCACATTCAAGTGAGAATATTATGAAAAATCATTCCTGATTATCAATTTTCTGACCAATCTACTATGCCCCAGCTTGAGGTTTTTATGCAATAGATTAAGGTTTGGTTTGTTGGTTTCTTTTTATTTTTAAAGCAATAGTTTCTGATTTAGGCAAATAACACTTGAGAAAAACTCTAAAGCTTCTCTCTTTTTCTTTGCGTGCGATAAAAGCTTTGATTCTAAATATAAATGTACCTGCTCACTCTTCAGCTGTTCTATAGTATTTCTTCGTCCTTGCATTATCTTTTGTACCTTCCTCAATTTCCAGCTTTTCTTTTCCAGTGTACCATTTCCATTACGAGTGAGGCCAAAGGAGAAAAAAAAGGGTTTTAAGGTAATGTATATTTTTTTCTTTTTGCCATTTTAGTGTTTGGGGTATTTTTTTATTTATTTATATATTAAATCGATACTTTCCATTATGCCTGAGAATACTTAAAAAATTACAAAATCTTGATGTCTGACCTATTGTGGGGTGTAATCCTCTGTCGTGTTCTACAAATGAACAACTTGATTATGATCTTGACAAAGCTCTGGTAAATTTCAGACAAACTGTCTGAAACACAGTGACATTTCACTCATTAGTCTTCATTATTAACTTTGTTTTAGATGCCAGCACATATGTGAGGAGAATAACTTTTTCTTTGACTGAGCACTGCACCAAAGAGTTACTTTTGTAAACTGTGTAACTTGCATTCAAAACAATGCACCACTATTGATCTCAAATACATACAGCCTTCTTACATCAGCCATCAAGAGATTTACATTATTTTCTAGAACACACATAAAACCAGGGACAGATTAGCCTGCGGATGGATGCAGGAGTAAGTAGAAAATAAATGATTTATATAATACAGAGTTGGGTTTTGCCAGGCAATGAGCAATTATTTTGTGTGTGTGTGCATGTGTGTGCGTGATTTATTCGTTTGCTGAAGGGGAAAAAGAAAGGTTTAGCTTGCTTTATTTCAGAGGAAAAACTCTGTTCAGTTTCAGATTGGAGGCAGCATATAGTTGAATGTTACAGTATCTGGAGGAGAATTGCTTAGGTAAGATTCTTATGCGGGGTGGAGATGCTCAGGTGTTGGGAGTGGGGGCTGCAGTTGACTTTGAGGGAAAAAAAAACACGGGCTGCCCCATGCTGGACACAGCTAGTCCCAATGGATCCACCACAGCTAAGCCTCCTAGCCAAGCTGGTGGTGCCTCTAGGAAAGTGTATTCAAGAAGCGGCATAAATCAGCGGACAGATAGGAGGAAAGAACAAAGCCTGAGAGGAAAGCCAGCGCCAGAGGAGAAGGAGGTGTTACCCTAACAAACAAACAGAACTAATTTTAATTTCTCCAAGTTGAGGTTGTTCCACCAACAATAACTAATAAGCAATCTCCCTGTCTTTATCCTGACCTTTATGTTGATCCTATTTTCTCCCCTGTCCCACTGAGGTAGGAGGAGTGAGTGAGTGACCAGGTGGGTGCTTGGTTGCTAGCCAGCAGCATCATGGGCTCAAATTAAACTGTTACCTGGTGCTGCTCCTCTTCCTCCTTCTCCAAAAATTAATGATACAAGTCATCAGGTGCAGTTCGTAAAATTTAAAAGTGCTTGCTCTATTCTGGGGGGTAAAACAGTAGGATTGGCAGATAGCACTGCTAAATGAGAAAATGCTACTGTTCTGTCCTACAGGGAACTCCTCAGAAATCTGATGCATTGCACAAGCCAAATATTTTTGGCAGTGCTTAGCGGCTACTGTTTCAATTTTGGCACAGTAGATTTGAACTTCTTTGTAATAGACCAAATAGAACTATAATTCAATTAATAAGAGCTATAAAAATATGTTAAATAAAAAAAATGGTTCTTTTCAGGCATCTTCCATGCAAATAACAAGCAGAAATACCTATGTGTTTTCCACTGATATTAAACTTCAGTTAGCCAAAGTGTGCCTGTGGACATAACCGTGCTGGGCTGGTTAAAAGTGTGGTTTTATTTTCTGTACTGATTGATGTGTTAGGGAATCTTGGGAAACTTGCCCAAAGAAACTTTTCTTGCTAGTCAGGGGAACAAACCTGTATTTATTGAAAGGATAAAACAGAACAATTTTCAGGGTCTAAAGAACGTCATACATTAACGATCTTAAAGAGGGATCACAGTTATTTTGTTTCAAAAAGTATTTGCTTGGATTTCTCATTAATAAGTTTTCAAGTATGAAAGCAGGTAAAATTGATTTTGTACCAACTGACACATGTGCCTATGGCACTAATATTGTGCTGATATGCTCAGTAAGATTGTTCTGAGGTCAATATAAAAGCACTTAGAACAATATTCTTAATTTTCTATTGTGATGTTTTCAGGCAGTTTGCTTTGCAATTAAGTCAATAAATTATATGAATAAAACAATATTAAACCATGCAGATTTTTTAAGAAGGAAAATAGCAAATTATTATTAGTGCTAATGATGGTCCTTATTCATCTGTTATAAAAAAAACCCACCTTTTTTTATATATGGAAAAGCAAATATGGAAAAAACTTTTAATTTTTCTGGGATGATACATTTGGGATATATTTAATTTGTAAATTGATGTGATTTTCTTGCTAACCTCAAGATTCAGTTCAATCTTTTCTGTTTGATCATTTCCCATTTTTGTTCATATTTAATGTTATTTAGACTATGAGGTCTTTGTGATTGGCATCATGTCTTCACATATTTCTGTTCTACCTCAGTGGCGGTATTATATGGCTAAGAACTTCTGAATTCATCTGTAAGATCAGTTATGAAGTAATTCTAGTGACTACTATAAGATGCTGACTTCCAGTGACCTGGGAAAGTTTTTATTTGTATGTTCGATTTTAATCACAACTGAGAAAACCCTGAAACATTATGTGCAATAGAAATGCTAATAATTGTATTAATGTCAGCTCAAACACTGAAAATGTTTGAAAAAGTCTAACTCCCTGATGAGGTGATGCTCCTCATAAACGTTTTAATTTGCAACCAGAAGAAAACAACAAACCCAAACCATGAAGGAAATATCACTCCAGTACCCAACAGTTCACTAATGCGTAGCAGCTAGCATTTCTTGGGTAAATTATCTGTCATGGCTTAAGGTATCCCAGAATACATTATATTTGAAATTACTCTGTAATTTTTATATCCCAAAGTGCAAAAAGAGTTACAGATGATTCAATCTTCCATCAAGACCCAGAACAGTGCAGAGTAATCACACAGCTCCTTTGTGTTTACTCTCCAAAATGTTAACAGGTCTGTCTGGGATTTAAATATTTAAAGTAGAATAAAATTTTTATAGTTACTATGGGGACTGTTGGGAAAAAAGCAATAGCAGCCTTATAGTAAAGACAGCTTTAGAAGACAAGCGACATTTAGTTCATAAAAGGCAGCATATGCTTTCTCTACTTCTTTCAGCTGTGGAAATGCCCAGACTTCAGCTCTGTTTCTACAAGGTGATGACTACCATTACCTCCCCCTGGGCCAAGTTCTGCTCTCCTTGTTTACTGAAGTAATTCTAGAGACATCTCATTTATCAGAATAGTTGCCACTGATTCACATTAGTGTAGGGTAGCAGAATTTGAGCATTTACTGGAGGCACAGTATAGGGTGCATCAAAACATACAGAGTAAGACCCTTAATTTGCCAGATACTTGAAACTGTAAATTCCCACTAATGAAATTAGCATACATCTTTGTAATTTTTTTTCGTGGAGTAATTGTTGAATCATATCTTTTTTTAACTCCCTCTCTTGTCACAATTTACCCTTACAGATCAATGGCTGTATAAAACATGAGAAATTCTTACATGAACACCACAATGAGAGTGTGTCGAGACATAAAGCTGCATGGCTCAGACCCACATGGAGTTATTTGGAAGATGATGCCTCCTGGAGCTCATTTGTCTGAAAGGCTGTGCACAAGCTGCCCCCTCGCACTGAGGGTGAGGCATTGTCCCTCTGCATGGTCTCTCTCCTTAGCTGTAGCCTTACCAGTTTGCTACGCTTTATCTACATTTTGGAACAGTATGCAGCCTCAGAGGAAATCTGGGGTTCAAGCGTCAGTGTTCTCTGGCCCAAATGCCAGAAAAAAAAGACAGGAAAAGATAGCTGTCTGGTTATCCCACACACCTGAAACAAGTCAGCTAGTCATACTGGGTTCAGATTTTGGTTGTTTTTTTTTTGGTTTTGTTATTGGTGGTGGTGGCTGTTTGTTTGCTTGCTTTTGGTTGGTTGTGTGTTTTTTAACAAAATAAACAAAATATTAACTCATAAGAAATTGACTACAGAATGCAATCTGTTATCTTGCTGAACTTGCAAAACATTGTTTATGTATGAACAATGATCAGAAGTCATTAAAAGCATGCAAATAAATCATAGTAGTGTTGTGGAATACTTTGGTTTCTAAGTTCTCTTTAAAAGCCACTTAGAAAGTCAAAACATAGTTATTAACAGTTTTGTTAAACAACTCTCTATTTTCAGCTAATGCAGCTACTTTTATCCCTAAAAGTAGCGCAACTGTGAGGTGAGCTGTAGCATCAGAGGTTATTGTTCCCTACCGCTGAGTCATTAGTAGTCTAGTTAAATCTCAAGAGTCAGATTCTCAGATCAGTCTCTCAGTCAGGCTTTCAGTTAGTGGTAATTTGGGTCTTGGTGCTTCCGAGGAGTAGAAGTAAGAAAGGCTGCCTGAAGTCCACTCTGATAAGAGCTCTCTGGTCCTCATTTCTACTGTCTTCTCTAAGGATATTTTTATTAGTCTCAAAGTTATCATTCGTGCCAGACACCAAAGGTAACACCGTATTTACACTTCTAAAGAAATCATGAATTATGTGTGTGGTTTAGATATTTGATAAACTGTGAAGTTGGACTTTTTTTCACTGACAGCATCAGCTGATAGTCATGTAGAATCATAGAATAGAATCATAGAATAGTTAGTGTTGGAAAGGACCTTAAAATCATCTAGTTCCAACCCCCCTGCCATGGGCAGGGACACCTCACACTAAACCATGTCACCCAAGGCTCTGTCCAACCTGGACTTGAACACTGCCAGGGATGGAGCATTCACAGCTTCCCTGGGCAACCCATTCCAGTGCCTCCCCACCCTAACAGGAAATAATTTTCTCCTTATATCCAATCTAAACTTCCCCTGTTTAAGTTTTAACCCGTTACCCCTTGTCCTATCACTACAGTCCCTAATGAAGAGTCCCTCTCCAGCATCCCTATAGGGCCCCTTCAGATACTGGAAGGCTGCTATGAGGTCTGCACGCAGCCTTCTCTTCTCCAGGCTGAACAGCCCCAACTTTCTCAGCCTGTCTTCATACAGGAGGTGCTCCAGTCCCCTGATCATCCTCGTGGCCCTTCTCTGGACTTGTTCCAACAGTTCCATGTCCTTTTTATGTTGAGGACACCAGAACTGCACACAATACGACAGGTGACGCCTCACAAGAGCAGAGTAGAGGGGCAGGATCACCTCCTTCGACCTGCTGGTCACACTCCCTTTGATGCAGCCCAGGATATGGTTGGCTTTCTGGGCTGTGAGTGCACACTGCTGTCTCATGTTCATTTTCTCATCGACCAACACCCCCAAGTCCTTCTCTGCAGGACTGCTATGAATCTCTTCTCTGCCCAGCCTGTAGCTGTGCCTGGGATTGCTCCGACCCAGGTGTAGGACCTTGCACTTGTCGTGGTTAAACTTCATGAGGTTGGCATCAGCCCACCTCACAAGCGTGTCAGGGTCCTCTGCATGGCATTCCTTCCCTCCAGCGTATCAACCAAACCACATAGTCTGTTCTTTCAGTGTTTGCAAATGTTATTTGTTACGTCTATGAGGATTTTATTGCAAAGAAAAAGGAGAAAGATCTAAGTATTGTGTTGATTTTCTTTGGTATAAGACTATTAATGTAGATCTTCTATGAATAATTCTTGTAGAATTATGCTCTACTGATACAATAGGGACACTTAATCTGCAATTGCTTTCTTTGTGGTTATGCTCTGGATTCACTCCTTCAATAAAGAATCAGGTATTGCCAGAAAGTTACTGTCTCACTCAATAAGCAATCGTTCAGTACTTCCTTTCATCCTGTTTAATTGATGAAAGGTCGTGAGCTTTATTGCTTAATGCATAATTTCTGAGTTATACATTGAACAGAGACATATCTATTTATTCTTCAGCCAACCCAGAAGACTAAAACCACACTCAAGTACTGTAGCAGTAATATAGATTTATTGTATAATATTCAAGCACTACAGAGGCATTGACAGCTTCCTTTTAAGAAGGGAGAAATGAAGCATCTAGTGACAATGGACAAAACTGTCAAATGCCATCCAAACTTTTGATGCTTAATTTGAGAAAGCTACTTTTGTGTTGCTGGGCAATGTAGGGTTTTGTTTATTTGTTTTTCATGTTTTTTTTTTTTTTTGAGATGTTAATAATTCTGAAATGTTGCACGTGTTCAAAATTGACTCTGATTGACTTTGGTTGGGTTGCAGTCATGAATGTTCACTAATTCTACAAATGTAGTTGCAGATGTCTCACACTGGGCATACAGAAAAGGAGGAAGACATGATTACTGATACAAATTCTTGTTCCATTTGGTCAGCACCCTGTCCATGGGCAAGGTTTCTTACCACTTGTCTATACTAACATTTTCCTAATTGCAAAATAGTTTGTTTTCGTGTATAGTGCTGCACCATGTATTCCCCACTTTACAGCCACAGCAATGACTGAAGCAGAGCTCAGATCATTCTGTAGTACAAAAAAAAACATTCATTCTCAGAGTTCTGTTTTTATGAAGTCAGATCTGAGCAGTTAAATTCCAGTTAGATCTTTAACAATGCTTAACAATTGCAAATCATAAGCATTTCTCAAATATGGGTTTTAACTATATAAAAAGGGACAATTATCACCTAGAAAAATATATAATGTGTTGGAAAGAAGAAACGAGTAAGGAAAGAAGGATCTGAGGAAACAGAATATAAATATAAAGAATATTGCCATAAATATAAATAATAATTGAAAGATAGAGACTGATGGAAAACAGAGCACTGTCTGCACTGAAACTGCATGTCTATTACCATTTAATGTGCATCACATGTTTGTGTTTAGGCAGCTTGACTCCATGGCAGACATAGTGGTTAGCTGAAAATAAATAAATAGATAAATAATAAATATATAAACCAACTAACCCTGTTGACTAAGGGATTTGAATAATACTGTTATTATTTATCAGATAACTTTTCTGACAAATGATATTTTGGCTGCTGCAGAATTGGTTAAATGTCATAAAAAGTTTTTATTGAATAAATTAGTCAATGAAAAATGACAAAAAGTCAATGAATAATATTATTTTTGATAAATAATATTTGTCAAGCTCAACTATAGTCATAAATTTTCTTTTCTGAATCATGTATTACATAGTTTTCTTAAAATGCAGAAAGTGTAGTAGATTCCCCTCCCAGATCTTTTTTGGCCAGTTGGGAACTGAAAATAAAGCAACAAATGCTGGTTTTGGCTTTTGCAATTCTGTTCCTCTGACTGTACACGAGTGAAACTGAAGGTTAGGTCATCATCATGGCTTGACTTTGCAAATGAAGATTTGGGAAGGGCTTTACCCACACTTACTACAAGCGTTCTGATGACTAAAAGGCCAATGTGAGATAGGCAAATCCGGTTACAAAAAGCACAGCGAAAGGTCCCTTGGGTGGTATAGGCGGGGCACGATTCTTTCTACGTTGTCTTTTCTCCTCGAGACTAGTTCTGCGTGAGTTCTCAAAGGGGACAACGGCGTTATGGAGCCACCAATGTCCTGAACTGCCTGCATGCAGGGTTGGGTCTGTGACTTCCAGTGCACCGTATCACCTGCCCTTTCCTCCCTCGCCTGTTGCTACAGGGCTTTGCAAGTGTGGGTAAATCCTTTGGGCCTGCGCAGTGGATTTTGTAGGTGAGGCACAGCTTGCGCAGAACTGGCCCCACCCTTTGCACCTGAGGTTTATCTGCCAGGGCCTAGCAAGCTTGGATGGTGACAGCAAAATCCTCAGGTCATAGGTTTGATTAGAGTGTCCTTCTCTTAGATGGATGGCCTTACAGAGCTAAACGAGCTCCATTCGCCCGGGTTTGAAGTTAGAGTTGTCCTTCTCCTAGGATGGTTGCCCAAAGGCTGGTGAGCCCATCCTGCCCATGGGCACACTTTGTCCATGGGCATTAATCAGACTTAGAGGCCTGTTGTATATTTTCCGATTTATCTACAATCACCAGTGACTAAGACTTCATAAAAGATGACCGATGACAACACAATCATGGTTTTTGATCAGTTGATTCTTGTTTGATACTGACAACTGGGAGAGAAATTGACTTTTAGGGCCCAGACTGAATTTTTGTGGCTAAAAAAAAAACAGGGATTTTTTTTTATTTGGAAAACTAGAAAATGTAGTAGTCATTTCATTTGCAAATTACAAGAGACAGTAAAGCTCTTTTTACAGATTTGGTTTTAGAGTTGAGGTTTCTTCACTTGAAAACTCTTAGATTTTTGACAAAATCACCAAGCAGAATTGAGAGCTCACCATTGGTTAGGGTTATTTATTCTCAGTAAGTAAGAGTATTAAATTTTTTCTGCTAGATTAGGCTGTGATAATTCTCACTATATTAGGAACGGAAGATCATAAAGGCATCAAATGCTGGTTTGATAAGATGTGTAGGACTTAGAAATTGTGAAGAAATTCCGGTACCTATAAGCAAGGTGAGAATGTTTAAGGAGTGCTTAAAAAAAATCACACACGTGTAGTTTATTTTTGTTGATCATGAGCTCATGGTGTTTGTTTCTGGCTAACGGCAGTATTTATCATTATTGAGATGGGAAAAGAACGAGAAAGACAGAATGAAGGATAGCTCATTGTATATAGAACAAACCTTTTGCTTATAACTAAGTGACCTGGACCCCAGGTGAACTCTATAACAATGACAAGGAAGAGAACTCTTCAGTTAATGTTTAGGGAAACCAGTTAGAATCAACTAAGAAGTTGGCAAATGAACAACAAGGATGGCCAACTCCAAAGTTCAGCCAAAGGACGAAGTGATGAAGATGATGAAGAAACGACCACCAGGGGTCCCAAAGACAACTACCACATTATTGTGAGTATGCGGGAGGAATTTTCTAGAAGAACGATGTCATGTATAAGTAGTTTTATGAATATGCACATAATATAATGGATACGTGTGTCTGGTGACTATATAATCATGGCTTGTTTGGTGCTCAAGCAAGACGTGCTCAAGCAAGACATTCTCAGAGGAGCTGTTTCCCGTGTCTCCCAGTGCCGCAATAAAGAATACCTGCTTATCAACTTAAACTTTGTTGGCGAGTTCTTAGAGTTTTTCTATGAATCAATATGGACCAATGGCAAATAAAAACAGCTCATGCGCTGATTTAAGACAGGATCTTCATCTGCTGAATGTTTCTTAGCGGAAAGTTGTTTACACATCTCCTCATTCAGTGTCTCCACATTTTGAGATCCAGACTCCTGTTCTCTACCACTCTCTGTGCTTCTTTGCTCTTTAACATCCTTTTTTTTGGTTTTGGGGTGGGGGGGCATGTCAGCATATCTGGCTGAAACTGTTCTCCCTTTACCATTCAGATGTCCTGGTTAGTGCCTGAAGGCATAAAAGATATGAATTCAGAAAGAGATGTAGATCAGCATTATTAAAAACATGTTAGGACTGAGAAGCCTCCCTGGCCTTGCAGAACTTGAAAGGCAAGGGCAGTAACAGCAGCAGAGGTTCTCTGCCTTAGGCCTTGGCCACCAGACTTTCCTTAATGTCTACTGTACCCTGCCTGTACCTGATGGTTTCATTTTTCTGAAGATTGAAATATTTTGATAACTAAAGGTTTTTTTTTCACTTGATAGAGCATATCCAAAAGAAAGATAGTGGCTTTTGATGTATGGATGGAAAGAAAATGTAGTAATTGAAATTTCTAAACACGGCACAGTAGGGGTTAGAGATGAAAAGGCATTTCTGAGGCCTTTGGCTTCCTGTGTGTCTGACATATGCTGCAGCTACCTGTAGGCTGCTTGAGACCCTGCAGATTTTTCTTTCTCACCGTGCATTCACATATTCTTAGGAAGCAGTGGTACATATAGGATCATGTAATGAGACCTCTGGATTTAATTTGTATGAAATGATGAAAATTTGCACGGACATAGACATTTTGTGGCATCTGATACAGAAGGAGTTCAGTTCAGTTCTGACACGAATTGTGAAAGACTGAAATTGTGTAATGAGCTTGTCAAAACCCGACTATATTTTGTTGCATTGTAGTGATACAGATAGGATGAAATACTGTCTTCTTTGCAGTCAGGGAGAGATTTATTCTTGACTTCTTTGCTAAGTCAGGAAGTCAAACACAGAGTCAAATCGGATGTCAAAATAACATTTAGCCTTCTTCAGATTCAGCAATTATTCCAACCACCATCTAGGTTAGATAAAAAACAATATGGATTCATATATCTGCTTGGATAATTTAACTGTTATACCTGGGGTAAGGTCTCATTCTTGCCTTATTCTCAGGGACATGAAATAGGGACTCATGTTTTAATGTTCAATAGTAGTGAATATTGTTGAAGTCCCTACAGCAACCACTCTTATTTCTTTGTGATATATAGAAGTATACTTTACCAGTTTCCTCACATGCCAGCTTAACCAAAAAAGTAACCAAAGACAAGCAACAAAACCAGACAAGCATTCAAATGCAATACCCCAAAATAACTTGTCAAAACATTATCTTTACTCCTTAATCTGTAAGCAATGCTGCATCAAGAAGTGGTTGATAGACCAGCTGCCGCTAACAAAGAGTGTTGCTAGGTCTTAGCAATATTGGTATGTCAACCCACTGCATGTGCAAAAACTGCAGTGCTTCTGGCACAGGTCCAAGCATCTTTTAGGCTTCAGAGTGATAACAGGGGGATTCACTTTCCTGCGGAATCAGATGACTGCACAACTTTCAGCTGTCATCGAATGTAACAGCTTTGACAAATTCACAGTCACATGTGAGTTTCTGGGATACATTATCTCACTTTCTGTCTCATTACATACAGAAGACGTAAAGTGAAAAATATCCAGAAGACCTCTTTGAGGCCAAAAAAGAGGCATCATAGAGTATTAAGAGTTACATTTTTGTCTTGAAGCTGCAGGATTAGGATGTCTGTATATTTCAGTGAAGAAACTAGGAATTTAAATTAAAATGTCTTTAAATATGGTGTCTTCATAAATGAGTGCATTCATGTATGTCATCTCCAAGTTAACCACAGGTAGTCTGCCTTCTGGCTGTCATGTTTTGTTTTCAGGATAAGATATAGTAGTTTATATAAGTATATTTTCCTCATGTTTATATGCAATCCTATCAAAATTTAAAATGGAGTGATGGATTCAAAATCCTGTGCCAGCTATTTTGTTAATGAAAACCAGAAGTGTTCCACATGGAATACTATGCCTTTAGAACTGTCATATCCTTGCCCAAAGCTGAAGTCATAAACTGCACAAAATGCATTGTACAGGCTTTGAATGTGAGCTACTCTAATGTAAACTGCATATAGGTATGCCACTGCCAGCCAGCAGGTAATATCTTTTCCTAGGCTTGTCACAAAGAACAAATGAAAAATAGACATTAGTTTCCACAATAAACTGAGGGCTTTTCCCATTAAAATCCATGTCAAAACTTATATTAACTTCAGTTCTGTCAGAGCACTGACACTGTGCAATGCCAGAACATGGTTCAACATTGTTGTTGCTGTTGCATTTTCCTCCTAATGTCTCTGCATCTTTCATTATAAAGATCCACTGACTTTTTCTCTCTCAGTTGGCTCAGAAAGAGCATCCTGTTAATGAGAACAGTAGTTTTGAGCCTTTCAAGCATAGTTTTCAGCAATACTGTTCTGAACATTTTTTTTTTAAATGGTACTATTAGAGTTTGTGCTCTGACTGTGCTATGCCACAGAGAACTCAATTTCTTTTACACGCAGGGTAATGAGGGAACATTAAGAAGCAGATATGGAAGCTTGTGAGTGTCATGACTGAAAAAAAAGGGAGAGAAAACTGACACTGAACAGTTTAATGGAGGAAACGTTGAAGTAGTGAAGGGCAAAGCACAGACTTAGCAAAATGGAAAGAACAAGAAAAGATAGGAGAGGACCCAGAAGTCAAAGGGGCTACCTTTAATTCTAGGACACCAGCTGACAACTGAGGTTTTGCTGTACACCTACGCAGTGTGTAAAAACATCTACATGTAAATATTCTAATACATGTAAATGCATGTATTATGTAATAATCAAAGAATAATGTAAGGACATGCAAATGTAAGTAAAAATAATGACATGACTCACTGACACACCTGTGAAAAAAGGGGAGAGAATGTGAGCAAGACATCATGTGCCTCACATTTGCCATAAAGATGAGTATAGAGAAGCACAGAGTGGCTGTTTCATAGGAAATAGTTGTTCCATAGGAAGAAAGGGGAAGCACAGCTGGGAAAGGGGCTTAGAAATGTGCCACTGGGCCAGTCCAAGGTCTAACCTAGCCACCTTGTAATAAAAAATTGAAAAACAAGTTAAATATGATTGCTCTGTTATGACAAGGCAAAAAGATTTTATTGCGTAAAATGAAAACGCCAATTTTGCTAGTAAACTGAACCCTTTCTGGAGTATCTGCTGCTGCTCTGAAAGAAAAACATGAACTCCCCCATAGATTGAAATGTAAATTTTATTGACAAAAACCAGCAGTACGCAAAAATGTAGTTTTCTGCTTTCTAACAGCTGGCAGAAACACTTCAATGAATCACTTGATACCTTCAAGTATCAATCCTATTCTCAACTTCCCATAGAACATCTTCTAGTAGTCACCCCTTTCCAATCTGAGTTTTGGATCTGGAGATACTTTCACAGTAACCATTGCTGATCTAAGTGACTTTGCTTAATTTAATCTGAGCCTATCATACTAAAACATCCTGGGCTCAGCAAGACCTATTAATTAACTCAGTAAGGAATCAGTAAGGAAATAAATCTGGTTTGTGGTCTCTTAAATACATGCAGGTTAAGTAAAAACTTGTGCAATCACTATGGTAGCTTAAGAGTTAAGAAGAAAAATAAGACATGTACCTTGACAGCTTACTTACTACTCTTAGGTATGTGTACAATCAGAAGGATATGGATTTTCTGCATTAAATGACCCATGCAATACCCACAACTTTTTATGTTTATAAAGTTTATGAAAGGATGTTTTTTGCATTTGCAGCTCAGACCCTTCCTGATGTTTCTGATGTAGTCTATTCTAATGCAGAGGGATTTTAAATAGCTTGTGAGCATAAGCATGAAATACAGACTTTTGAATTAACATAGCTTGTCACATTCAAATATATATTATTGGTGCTGTATATTTTTCTGGTTTATTCATGCTATCCCAGACACTGGAGGTCATTTTAATTCAGAATACTAACAAGTAGCAGAACAAAGGTGAATGATGTAGTGTTTTTTTGCTAATCTGAGTGAGGAGCTGCAGACGTGACGTACAGTATTTTATTACCTGCATTGTATCTCTGGGCTAGACTGGGAGATATCCTAACTACTGTGCTGAGGTAGGTGGTTATTCTCACTAAGTTGCCTCTACAGGCAAACTAGAGAGAACTGTCAAGGATCCTACATGACATCTTTCTTGGATTACCGTCTAAGGATCATGTAGGTTCCTTCATAGTGTCTTAATTATATAAAATTTCTGAAAAACACAAGGAAGAGTATTTGGTTCACTTAGCTTTTTAGCTGAAGTGGCCAAAGTCAGAACATATGCAGCTACTAACACCATAGTATTTATATTTTTTTTCCAGAGACACTTTCAATATTTACTAATATTAAAACCTATTTAAAGTGAGCCAGTTTTGCTTGTGAATTTGCAGAAGTCAGACAAACATGTTCTATGTTCCTGAACAGCAAAGAAGACATTCAGAGTAAAGCAGGAAAAGTTTTCTTTTTGAATACATGAATAAATCAATGTAACATACAGCACTGCAGCTTAATGACAAAAAAGTGTGGCTAATGAAATGTGTGCTATTGAAAAGAAGGCAAATATACTGATTGTGGGTTTGTTTTTTTTTTTTATTTGCCAAGGAGGGTACAGTATATTTTCACTTCACAGAATAACTAAAACAAATTTTGAATTATGCATGAAATAAAAAATAAAAATCCATTACTTACTGCTCAGAGAAAATGCAGACAGAATTGTGCTTTCATATTTAAGAGAGCTGTGTCTGCTAATATTATAAAAAATACCTTCTGACAGTGTAAACAAAATCCAAGAAAGCTCAAACACCTTCACATCAAAAGCAAAATAAAAACTACCCACATCATAATATTTTCCAGTTTCTTTGCTTTCTTTAGGAAGTCAATAACCTGGAATCACTGAAAAAAAAAAAAACTGTCCTTCTCATGAAGACTTCAGCTGCCCTCTTTAACCTTCAAAATAAAAGGTAAAATCTATAAAATATGTCTCAGTTGAACTTTGGAAAGATCTTTCTTAGGAATTTCTAAGTAATTTCTTAATTTATGTGCTTCTCATTTGACTGTATCTTACTTTTTTCTTCTCATTCAATCCATAAACTTGTTTGCATGAAGAAAATTAAATTGGAGTTAGAAAAGTTAGAAAGATCAAAAGATAAAGAAAGTAGCTTCTCAGGGAAACAGAAAGATGTTATTTATCCTGCTGTGCAACACAGCTGGAGTGCTCTCAGGGACAGAGAATGTTCATGCTGAAACTTCAGTGGAAAACTCAATAGCAGTAGGAAGATCATGCTTTTATCATTTTAATGATCATACACTCAGCAGAAAGTTTAGAGTTCTGACTAACAGCAAGATCCTAAGTGAGAATGGCAGCACTGGAAAGAACAGCATAATATCTATCAAAAGTTGTAGCTTTTATTTTTTGCACTCATACATCTCTGGAAAGTATTATTCATAACTAGAGACCATGTGGTGCAATAGAAACATGCTTATGGTAAATTAGACTTCTAGCTAGGAGTGAAACATGCATGGGGCAAGTCCTCTTCTAAATGGGGTGGTAGAGTTTTGCCGAGAATCAGACTGCAAGTTTTCCGTGGCTTTAGCTTATTGTACAAAACCAGTGAATCTTCAAAGAGAAAGGCTCTTTAAGGAGACCAGACTTTGCACTTCTGCTTAGCTAAGTCAACGAGAACATCTTGTCTGACAAGTCAAACTCCTTCCCCCTATGCAAACCTGGAAAAACACCAGATCTCCCTTTAGTACCTTACTCTTGCTTGCATCTTTTCCCTCTTCTAAAGGGAAATATGTATTTTTCAGCATATATATATATGAAGCATAGGAAACACAAAATAATTCAGAAATAATTCTTGCTCATGAAAAATTATGTGACTATTTTATAGTCACGCTGCAGAAAAATATGCAAATCTCTTTATGTGAAGAAATGATTGTGGCTGATCTACCATTATTTACTGAAGAGATTTCCTAGAAAAGAACATTGCTGAAATTTCTGACATCTCTGATTTATCAAGCAGTCTGTGATACTTACAGACATGAATTACATTTAACTGGGAAACTTGTAAAATAATGGTTTTTTTCTGAATTATTTAGGACATCAATATTTTACTTTTATGATCAAGCAGTTTTATTCTAAGTGGTACCTTATAATTTCTTTTGATAATAAATGAATATGTACCAAAGTTGCTATAAATAGGGACATTATTTAACTTTTACCATCCTTCTGTTGGTTACTATCGTGTGTTTACTTGAGTCTTCTCATTTAGGGGCACAATTTGACTGAATGCCAAGCAAAGAGGAAAAGAGAGAGTCCTGAATAAGGTGTTTTGAGAGAGAATTTGGGAAAGTAAAACATAGCATTTGATGGATTGAACATAACCTTGAAAAACTGCTAGCCTTTTTCCTAAACTGTAGTAGTTCTTGAGAGAGGAAAAAAAGAAAGAGGATCAGAGGGTGGAAATTTTCCCGCACTTACTTACGGAAGGATGGATCAGCTTGGCCCTTCACATTCCTCATTCAATGACAGCTGGAATCTAATGTCAGTGCAGAAGCCGGACCCATGAACCTCATAATAATATTGCCTCTGAATGAATGGAAGCAAAGTTACTCCTGTGGCTTCAAGAAAGGAAGCTGAAGTCAGTTTCAGACATTTCTTGTTCTGTGCTGTTCCTCTATACTGAGGAGCTTCCAAATCCCTTCTTTGGTCTTTCCTGTTTTTTCAGACTATCCGCTACCTGAACCTCTGATGCTTGAGTTATGATCAAGACAATACCAATACTACGGGACACATCAAGGCAAGAAGTACGGAATGTTGACAAAACAGTCAGCCTGGTTCAATGACTGTAGTGATAGGACAGACAGTAATGGGCTTAAACTTAAACACAGAAAGTTCAGGGTAAGTACAAGAAACAGACTCTTTACTGTGAGGGTGGTGAGGCACTGGAGCAGGTTGCCCAAAGAAGTGGTAAATGCTCCACCCCTGGCAGTATTCAAGGCCAGGTTGGACAGAATCTTGAGTAACATGATTTAGTGTGAGGTGTCCCTGCCAATGTCAGGGCGGTTGAAACTAGATGATATTATGGTCCTTTCCAACCCTAACTATTCTATGATTCTATGTGCCTTATTTAAATTAATGCTATACACCAGGCATAGACAAGGTTCTCAGACAAGGTAAATCAACATAGATCTAATGAAGTCAGTTGACCAAAGATAGATGAGAATGTAAATCAGTTGCGGTAATCTTAATTTCTAAATAGCTAATTAACAACCTTTTTCATCCACTTTCCATATTTTAATAAATAAAATATAATGAATTGTATCATACTCCATCTGATTCATAACCAAAACAGGAAACTATGAATGAACTACACAGAACTCTGTCAGCTAATACCCTGTTTCTGTTGGTTCCTATTCATTCAAGTGTTGTGGAGGACAGATTCTGCTTGTCCTCTTTCTGTCCCCTGTTTGTCTCAGGACCTTTCTTTTTTCTGTCATATCTATTCTCATATCTTATATCCTACATCCCATGGTATCTGAAAGAACTAGATGTTTTGGGTTTTTTTTCTTCAGAGCTGGAACTAAGCAAATAAGATAACAGTGATACAAAACTGCAGAGGATCTGAGGACTGGAGAAGATGATGACAAAGTAAGAGGCCACCATTTCTTTCTTAATCTCGAATGATGCTCCAATGAATGATCAAGACCTGGTGGCTCCTGAGCTGCAGAGTAAATGGAAGGAGTTTTCAGATTTGAAAAGCTTATGGAAAAAAGTCTCCAACAACATAGAAAATGAAGAAGAGGAATGCTCAGGTAAAGATTTGCCGCTGGAGAAAAAGCAGGCAATATAAAATGATGGGATTGCAAACATATTAAAAAAAAAAAGATAAAGAAGAAAATAACATCTAGTACCACAAGAGCACAGAAAGGGATGATGTGAGACAGCAACAGCCTGGAGAAACAAGAAAAATGAGACCAAGTTGTATGAAAGAGGAAAGAGCAAGAGGAGTTTATCGGAGGCTGAATAAAATCCCAGGGTGAACACAGTAGAATCTGCTATTTATCCATCATGATAGATTTGACAGATTCCTCCTAAAGTATCAAGAATTACTTTGCCAGCCTATGAGGCAGTAAAAGAATAAGAAACTTAAAGCATCTCACGTGTTATTTTTCTCTTAAAAAAAAAAAAAGAAAAGAAAAAGGTAGGTGGAAGGACTGAATAAGCTATGAACAACACAGAAATATGACTATGGAGGTAAAACAGCACTGACTAGGTTTTTGAGACCTTCAGCCATAGGTAGGTGTTCAGAAACACAAGATCCCATGATTGGATTAAGTCCATTTTGGAGAATAACAGCTTGCAGGCTGCAACGATTGTAAAGATCTTGAAATTCAAAGAGGGACAGTCTTAATAAAGGTGCATTATGCTGCCTGTAGTAAGTCATAATTTTAAAATAGGGAGTTATTCAAATATTATTGTTTTTCCTTTTAGTCTGGAAACATGCATTTCAGGTTATCTAATTCTGTACTGTAAAGTCATAATGTGACACTCTCCACTTTCTTTACTTTCTCTTGTGCATTCATGGTCATTAACATTTATAGAATCATAGAATCATAGAATAGTTAGGGTTGGAAAGGACCTTAAGATCATTAATTCCAACCCCCCTGCCATGGGCAGGGACCCCTCACACTAAACCATCTTGCCCAAGGCTTTGTCCAACCTGGCCTTGAATACTGCCAAGGATGGAGCATTCGCAACCTCCCTGGGCAACCCATTCCAGTGCCTCACCACCCTAAAAAGAAAGAATTTCTTCCTTATATCCAATCTAAGTCTATTTATCGGATAACTTCAGAGTTCTCCCAATGTTTTAGAAAATGTGTTGCTGTTATAATTGCTAACTATCTATCATTTCTTACTGTTCTTAAGTGGAACCAATTTTTATGATAATTCAGGATTATCATGTTTTAAACCTTTCTGAACTAAACTTGAATTTTAATAAATGATTCCTACCTTCAAAAACATGAACCCTTCCAATACTCAGATGAGAGCTTTAGATTTAATGCATTTATTTGTTGCTGAAAGGTGTAAGAGGGTCAGGAATGAAAATACAGATTTTGTGCTAATGCTGTCAATTTTAATTCATTTGTTGGCTTCTCCATTTTGTCGATGAACTCTGAGAAATTATACCAATTTATAATTCTAAAGCAATCTCATGGGTATCTTTTTATTTTGCACTTTTTTATGTATCTGCAGTGATACGGTTTTCCAGTTCCCTTTACACAGGAAATGTAGCAGATTTTTTTCAATGTAATTGTCATGCTGTACATGAGGACTGCATTAGGATTTGGGAAAAGACCGTTGTGTATATTCTTTATGGCAACTCTCACACCAGCTAACGTATACTTTGACTGTGCAATTCCAGGCACAATGTGAAAAAAAGCATAGAGGGTTATTTTTTTTTGTTTAACACAAGGTCATAGGAAAAAATCTGATACATGTCACAGGAGGTCAATTCATCTGCTCATCACAGAGACTGCAAGGATATATAGAAGAACCCATGCAGAGAAACATGGTTAAAATTCTATGTGCTACTCTCTTATGCATTTATGATAGACTCTGTACTGCATGGTTATACTTTTTAGTTCTGCTTATACTGTCTTATCAAAATGCACAAGATAAAATTTGTAGGACGCAAGATTAATGTGTTAAGTGAAGCACAGCTTTCTGTGTAGTTTAAAAAATATTAATTTCTCTGGTCAACAGCTCTTTTCTGGCTAGCTTAGATTGCATTTTACAAGAAGGAGCCATACTGCTTTAGCAATCTTACATGGTTGAGTATTTTCAAATATGGGGAGGATTTTGAGGCTTTGTTTATTGTTTTTATTTCTATAGTTGAATAAGAACACAATTAAAAATTAAATACTGGAAGTCATCTTCTGATGTTTATACCTATTTATCAATAATATGTTTAAACTTACAACACTGCAAAATATTATTTTAAAGTTATTAAGGGTGAGTAAGTATCAGAAAATCCTCAGAATTTTAATTATTGATGGATATGAACCCATATACCTTTCTTAAAGAAACATGCCATATTGAATACAGTTAAGTTGACCTATGTAATAAAAATCAGAATCATAGAATCATAGAATGGTTTTAGTTGGCAGAGACCTTAAAAAGCATCTAGTTCCAACCTCACTGCCAAAGGCAGAGACACCTTCCATGACACCAGGTTACTCAAAGCCCCGTCCAACCTGGCTTTCAACACTTCCAGGGATGGAGCATTTACCACTTCTCTGGGCAACCTGTTCCAGTGCCTCACCATCCTCATGTTAAAGAACTTTGTCCTAATGTCTAATCTAAATCTCCATTCTGTCAGTTTAAAGCCATTCTCATTGTTCTGCCACTACCTGCCCTTGTAAAAAGTCCCTCTTCAGCATTCTTGTAGGCCCCCTTTAGGTACTGGAAAAAAGGTTTTAGCACCAAGAGTAGGCTTCATCCTACATTGCTATTCATCATTCTTTCCATCCCGTCAAAGTTTATGATGGAATGAAGTGATGTTTATGTATTTATTGCTGTGTAATTTCATTATACATAACTGAGTGTTCTGACATTTCTAAGTAAATTAATTATACCTAACCTCCTACTCCCCAGTCTGTACACTTATAATTAATACTTGTATGTGTCCTGAACAAGAAAGGTGGATTTGAGATACTTCTGCATAAGTTTATATTATGGAAATTTTATTAAAATATTAACACTAAAATAAGACCAGAACATCTGAAGTAAAAAATAAGTGGTTACAGATTTAACCAAATCTATACTGTATATGATAGTGTGCACCTATTTGCTATATGATAAAGGAGAACATATTTAAGTAATAGTCATTCTGGCCAATGTTAATAGTTTTGTTAAACAGAGTTATCAAGTATTTACTTAAAAAGCCATTATTTGTAGTACTAAATATAAGTTGTAACATTAATTACTATCATGCATTAGTTCTAATCAGAATTAATTTATTCTTCCAGTAATAAAAACACATTTTAAAAGTGATGCTGCAGTAAGTGGCA
Source organism: Pezoporus wallicus (assembly GCF_028554395.1). Lineage (NCBI taxonomy): Eukaryota > Metazoa > Chordata > Aves > Psittaciformes > Psittacidae > Pezoporus > Pezoporus wallicus. The sequence continues at coordinate 4,340,896 of NW_026640488.1, forward strand.
TTATACAATAAAATTCATATCAAGACTAATTAGATGGGTGTTGCAATATAAAGTGCTATTTTAAAATTCTTCCTTATATTTAACTAATTTAACTTACAAATGATAATGTTTCACTAGTAATGATAGTATTGCAGTTACCAATGATAAGGAAACATAATATTTGCATCAAGTAACAGCTGTAAAGGGAATGGCACATAACCATATGAGAATTCATATGAGCATTGATGATACTGTTAGAAAAAGAGTGAAATTTCATGTTAAAATGATTATATAGAGCAAGAGAAATGACTATATTTGAAAAGTTTTCGAATCAATAGTAGACTTCTGTATATTAAAAGAATGTTGTAACTTTGCTGTGGTAGCCTCAGCAGTAGAAACTAACATAACAATGAGAAGGATACAGGATGCCTGGCCTAAGACCTTGTAGTTTAGATACAGGGAAGCCTTGTCTAACTGTGCGTCTTGATAATACATTCATAATTTTTGTATTACTTACAAGAAAGCTTTGTCTAGAAATGGAAACCATGTATCTTAAGCAGCAGAAAGTTTCATCTCTGCAATATTGGTAGCTTTGTGAAATCATTGCAACATAAAAGGACAAGCCAAGTGAGAAAGTGAGAATGCTGACATCCACATAATGGTTGGGGCCCATCCAAAGAGCAGAAAGGTTAAAAGAATAAGGGGAGGAAGACTCCTTACTTCATCTGAGGAAGACTCCTTACTTCATCGGGACGACCACCAGAGGGGGGCTGCGCAAGCGTAGAAGAGGCTGATGTCATAATGGACTAATGAAGTAATCCTTGATGCATATGTGTTAGTTACAAAATTTTAGTGTATAAATTGTGAACGTGATGTGACGGGGTTGAAGCCAGATTTGGGTGCGTGCCCCTGGTTTCCCAGCACTGCAATAAAGCACCTCATATAACCATTCCGGTGGTTATGTGTCAGTTCTTACGCTAACAATACCATTCAGCATCTCTTGTTTTCCCAAAACTTTTTTAATAGGTATAAATAGAAAAGAATGTTAACAGTGGCTGTATTAAAAACTACCTGAAGGTTTATAATATACTTGTATCTTGTATAGTTTGCTATAAGAAATAAAGCTTCATAAATAAAAAATCCTTTGCATCATGTTTGCTGAACATTATACAACTCAATATTGCATAAAGCCTTCTGCTTGGCCACTTTCAAGTTTCTGAAATAGTCTTTCCATGAAAATACGCTGTAAAAATTAGGTCAAAATTTTAACAAGAAGTTGTCCCTTCATGGCTGTTAGCAGTTTTGTGTAAGATGTCAACAAATAGTGAGCTGTAACAGTCTGAACAAGTATCAAATTTCTTTAAACTGTACTCTTTGGTGCAGAAAATTACAGCCATCTCCAATTTTTAAAATGATTATCTTGCTTTCCTACTTTTTGTTGTTAGTTTTGTGCTCTTTTCTAAAAAGGCATGAGAGGGAAAAAAAAAGTTTGTGAGAAAATAAGGATCTGTTTTATTTATCATACAAATGTAAATCTGTGTACCTGTCTGTGTACTGGCATATTGCTTTTTATTTCTGGTCTTTATAAAATGCAGTGGAGATGGGAAGGTATAAACTTTTAATCAATCATAATTTCCAGAAATAATTAATAAGTTTCTGTTAGTATGAAAGCACATTAAGGCAGATTCATAATTGCAAATGCTTTTATTTAAAAAGGCAAAAAATGGAAAAATGCTATACTGTCAATAAAATTTCTTCTGTGTTTTGAACACTGTTGAAGACTGTTACACGCTCAGATACTGAAAGTGGAAAAAAAAGATATGATATTCATTATTCTGGACTGTATAATAGGTTTAAACATATTGCATTAAAGCAAAATTGAGCCCAATCTTCACTATCAGTCACTAATAGTTGCATGAGCACAACCATAGTCCTGGTTCTACATCAAGCAGATTGCATAGATCCTTTTCCAAGATGAGAGATTGGACTAAATGCTGGTTTTCATGCCTTAATTGTATCCGTATGTGCTTTGTCACTGAAAACTGACAGAGGAAATTTAGTACTGAAGGTTAGGTTTGAAAGGTAATGTTATTATTTACAACATTTTACATGAATGGTACTCACAATGGCTTGGTATCCATGGACACAAAAAAATCATTTGAAAGTTATTTGAAGATGGAAAATTGCATCTGAGATTGTTTTTTTTTTTCTATATGTTATTTTTTCACTGGGAGCTAATGATAATCTCCTAAAAATTCCAGTTTGATACACAGAAGACTGTGTATCACAGAGGTCACACACATAACTAAGTGATTTAATATCTTCATAGATATACCCTGCTACTTAAGTAATTTTGCAATACTGAGGAATATTAATAAGTGAAAATCCGTCAGTCTCAAGGTAACATCTTTTGTAAAATGATAATGTAATTTGATGAATTTAAAAATTAATATTTTGTATTTTGTTTAAAGATATACCGGTATTAATCATGGAAATGTATAGCTCTGCAAAATTGTACCTTTAGAAGATGTGAAGTAATTATGAAGTTGATGGCTATTTTATATGCTGATAAGAATTTGACAAATAATAAATATTATGTTTTTGTGTGATATTTATTACCATGACGAGTGTTGAAGATGATAAACAAAATGAAGCTGTATCCAAAAATCTACAGATTCCTGTACCAGAATTTGATCTGAAATGTCTATTTGTTTATATATTTCCTGAAGGACATCTTAAAAAGAAAAAAGTCTCTTGAACTGTGGCTCAATCTATATCCATATTTCATTAGCCAAGTCAGCTGTTAATATTTAAAATGACAGTTTTTTGAATCTAATTGTTATTATGACAACAATTGAATAAAATCCACAGAATTGTTAGGCTGGTGAACTGGCAACTGTACTTTCTAAAATTTTTATTACTTAAGGTTTCTTAAAACCTCTGCTCCTCAAGGGTTAAAGCTTATGAATTACTTTTTGGAAACAAGTGCATACAAGAGGAATACTTTCAACTTGAATTTTAAGGAAGTAGTTTTGAAGTTTATCATAAGATATAGTCAGCATTTTCCTATTCTCCATGACTACTTCCTTAAATAAATAAGGTAGCACTTTTAGGATCTTGAGAATATTTTGTGATACATATATTTTGCACAGTATGCAAAGTACTGAGCCTTAACATTTTCAACACAAGAGTCAAGAAACCCCAGCATCAATCGCAGTAAAAATGTGGAAAGTTCCTTTTATATGCTTTTTCCTTTGAAACTGTACTTCCACCCTTTTGAATTCCAAACATATAATAAGGCTAAAGCTCTGTTTAAATAGCTGCCTCTTTGTGCCTTAAACTGATCAAATGAAAAAAAAAAAAATTAAGCTACCCTTGCACCTCTTAGAGCTGCAGGCTGAATTGTGAAAAGAATTTCAGTCATTAATACAATAAAAATCAGTTATTTTTGTATCATCACCCCTACATGTTGCCACAAAGCACTTTACACAGTCAACTACAAGCTGCAACTACAAGCTGCGGAGTACCTTAAGTATTTTAAGATAAGATTTAAATCGAGAAAAAGTTTCAATGCATATGTGAAAATTTGAAATAGAATTTTGTATTCACTGGCCATCACTTCCTTATGGGACCTTGTGCTTAAAAATAAGTTATTGCTTAGCTATGACTGGGAGCTGAATTTAAATGGACTAGCAATGATTGGTTTAGGGACTTTAAAGAAAAAGGAATGAGATTTAGTGGAGGAAAATATATACTTTTACATACGTGCACAGGTTTGCAACATACCATTAGCAAATGTGCTCGTGCAACTGGGACTCATTTTTGTATGAAGATAAAACAGCCTAAAATAATAATGAATTCAACAAGTAATGACGAAGTCTTTGCCAATGACTAGTCCTATAGTTTCAGGCAAGCTTGAGATCTTAGATGAAAAGAGATTAGTGGGTTTTTTATTTCCATTGTTGAATTTTTCTGCAATGCATGAAGACAAAAGAAAAATAAACCAACAGGACTGTACCTTTCTAAGAGAAACTCCAACGTACTTGCTCAATGGAGCACGGAAAGCTGCATCTTTTGCGGGGAGAAAAAAAAGAAAAAAGAAAAAGAAGAAGAAAAAAATATGAAAAAAGAAAAAGAAAAGAAAAAAGAGAAAAAGTAAAAGGAGAAAGAAAATGAAAAAGAAAAAAGAAAAGGAAAAAGAAAAAGAAATGGAAAAAATGAAAAAGAAAAAGAAAAAGAGAAAAAATATTTTAAGTAGTTTCGGAGGAATGATCTATTAAAAAAAAAAAAAAAAACCACCAAAAAAAACTTCCAAAAAAACAACAACCAACCTTCTGGAAATAATTATACCATAAATCGAGTAAACATGCTAAAGAACAAAAAAAAAATATTTTAAACTTTAAATTATGAAGCTTCATATCTGCCAAAAGAGTAAATGTCTGTGCAATATTATTTAAAATATTTTTGTTTACATACTTATACAAAGATTATTCAGGAACTGGAGAATCTCTCATACAAAGAGAGATTGAGAGTTGGGACTGTGTAGCCTGAAGAAAAGAAGGTTCAGGGGGATCTTTGCAATATGTACAAATGCCTAATGAGGGGAGTACAGAAGAGAGTAATGTCCTCATGAAAGAATACAGAGCAGTGGGCACATACTGAAATATAGGAAGTATCATTTAAATAAAGAAAAAAAAATAAATCTCTAAGGGTGATTGAACACTGAACAGATTTTCTAGGCCAGTTGCTGAGCGTCAATACTTGGTGCTATTAAAACCTTGACATGACATGGCCCTGGAAAACCTGCCTTTGAGCATGTTGTCCTTGCTCTGAGCAGAAGGTTGGAGAAGACTATTTTCATGGAATCATAGAATAGTTAAGGTTGGAAAGGACCTTAAGATCAACTAGTACCAACACTCAGGGACACCTCACACTAAACCATAACACCCAAAGCCTCGTCCAACCTGGTCTTGAACACTGCCAGGGATGGAGCATTCACAACCTCCCTGGGCAACACATTCCAGTGCCTCACCACCCTCACAGTAAAGAACTTCCTCCTTATATCCAATCTAAACTTCTCCTGTTTAAGTTTTAACCCGTTACCCCTTGTCCTATCACTACAGTCCCTAATGAAGAGTCCCTCCCCAGCATCCCTATAGGCCCCCTTCAGATACTGGAATGCTGCTATGAGGTCTCCACAGAGCCTTCTCTTCTCCAGCCTGAACAGCCCCAACTTCCTCAGCCTATCTTCATACGGGAGGTGCTCCAGTTCCCTGATCATCCTCGTGGCCCTCCGCTGGACTTGTTCCAACAGTTCCATGTCCTTTTTTTTCTTGAGGACACCAGAACTGCACACAATACGACAGGTGAGGTCTCACAAGCGCAGAGTAAAGGGGCAGGATCATCTCCTTCGACCTGCTGGTCACACTCCCTTTGATGCATCCCAGGATATGGTTGGCTTTCTGGGCTGCAAATGCATGCTGCCTGCTCACGTTCATTTTCTCATCAACCAACATCCCCAAGTCTTTCTCCACAGGGCTGCTCTGAATCTCTTCTCTGCCCAACCTGTAGCTGTGCCTGGGATTGCTCCGACCCAGGTGTAGGACCTTGTATTTTTTATGGTTAAACTTCGGGAGGCTGGCATCAGCCCACCTCACAAGCATGTCAAGGTCCCTTTTGGATGGCATTCCCTCCCTCCAGCGTATCAACTGAACCACACAGCTTGGTGTCATCGGCAAACTTTCTGAGGGCGCACTCAATCCCACTGTCCATGTCAGCAACGAAGATGTTAAACAAAACTGGTCCCAACACCGATCCCTGAGGGACACCACTCATTGCTGGTCTCCAGCTGGACATTGAGCCATTGACCACAACTCTTTGTGTGCAGCCATCCAGCCATTTCTTTATCCACTGAGTGGTCCATCCATCAAATTGATGTCTCTTCAATTTAGAGACAAGGATGTCGTGTGGGACAGTGTCGAATGCTTTGCACAAGTTCAGATAGATGACATCAACTGCTCTACCCCTGTCCATCAGTTCTGTAGCCCCATCATAGAAGGCCACCAAATTGGTCAGGCAGGATTTCTCCTTAGTGAAGCCATGCTGGCTGTCACCAATCACCTGGTTGATTTTCATGTTCCTTAGCATGTCTTCCAGGAGAATCTGCTCCAAGATTTTGCCAGGCACAGAGGAGAGACTGACTGCTCTGTAATTCCCCAGGTCATCCATTTTTCCCTTCTTGAAAATGGGTGTTATATTTCCCTTTTTCCAGTCATCGGGAACTTCACCTCACTGCCATGACTTCCCAAATATGATGGCCAGTGGCTTCGCAATTTCATTCGCCAGCTCCTTCAGGACCCGCGGATGGATTTCATCACTACCCATGGACTTGTGCATGTTCAGATTTTTAAGATGGTCTCGAACCAGTTCCTCTCCTACAGTGGGCCCAAGGTCTTCATTCTCACAGTCTCCATGTCTGCCTTCCAAGACTTGGGTGGTGCGGTCAGAGCCTTTGCCAGGGAAGACTGAGGCAAAGAAGTCATTCAGAACCTCAGCCTTCTCCAAATCCTGTGTAGCTAGTTCTCCTGAGAGCTTCCTTGAGGGGGTCTACGTTCACCCTAGTCTGTTTTTTATTTGCTATGCACTTGTAGAATCCCTTCCTGTTATCCTTAATATCCCTAGCCAAGTTTAATTCTAACTGGGCCTTAGCTTTCCTAACATGGTTCCTCGCTTTCCAAACATCCCTGTACTCTTCCCAGGCGGCCTGTCCTTGCTTCCACTTTTTATAAGCCTTGTTTTTCATTTGAATTTTCCAGTCTGCTCTCTTGAAGTCCATGGCAGTGAGCTTGCTGCATGCTCTTCTCACTGTCTTGAGGATCTCAAATTCAACCATCTCATGATTGCTGCATCCAAGGCTGCCCTGGAGCATCACATTTCCAACCACCCCTTCCGTCTTGGTGAGCACGAGGTCAAGCATGGCACCTCTCCTTGTCCGCTCCTCTGTTACTTGCAGAAGGAAGTTGTCTTCCACACAATCGAGGAACCTCCTGGATTGCTTGTGCTGGGCCGTACCGTCCTTCCAACAGATGTCAGGGTGGTTGAAGTCACCCATGAGAACAAGGGCCTGTGAGCGTGAGGCTTTTCCTATCTGTCTAAAGAGTACTTCATATTCAGGTTCCTCTCGATCAGGCGGTCTGTAACAGATCCCCACAGTAATGTCTCCCATCACTGTTTTCCCTTTAACCCTGACCCACAAACTCTCTGTGGACTGCTCACCTGTCCCCAGACAGAGTTCCATACTCTCCAGCCTATCCCTAACATAAAGGACAACCCCCCCTCCCCGCCTGCTGGGCCTGATCCTCTCCTACAGTGGGCCCAAGGTCTTCATTCTCACAGTCCCTGCATCTGCCTTCCACCTGTCTGACTTGGGTGGTGTGGTGAGAGCCTTTGCCAGTGAAGACTGAGGCAAAGAAGTCATTCAGAACCTCAGCCTTCTCCAAATCCAGGGTAGCCAGTTCTCCTGATAGTTTCTGGAGGGGGCCCATGTTGCCCCTAATCTGTCTGTTATTCACAAAGTACCTACAGAATCCCTTCCTGTTATCCTTAACTCCCCCTCCCAGCCTGCCAGACCTGTCTTTTCTAAAGAGCCTGCAACCTTCCATTCCAACACTGCAGTCATAGGAGCCATCCCACCATTTTTCTGTGATGCCTATTATATCATACCCCCTGTAGATGTGCACACATCTCTAATTCCTCTTGTTTGTTCCCCATGCTATGGGCATTTGTATAGAGGCATCTGAGCCGAGCTCCAACCGAAGCCAGCTCATTGGCTGGAGTGGCTGGAATATCTCTACATTGCTCTGAGCATTTATTATAGGTGCTGGCAACTGACTGGGTGTGTTGGGATGGAATAATGCCACCTCCCCCAACACATCTAGTTTAAAGCCTCCTTGACCAGTCTGGCAAGCCTCCTACCAAAACTTCTCTTTCCCTTCATCATCAGACCAGCTCCACCAGCCCACTAGACCTGGCCTACGAGCTTGGGTCCCGTGTTCAAGGCACCCAAACCCCTGACTATGACACCACCCTTTTAACCATTTATTAACCTGGCCAATCCTCCTATCTTTTTCTAGGTCCTCCCCTTTATCCTAGAGAATTGACGAAAAGACTATCAGAGCTCCAGAGCCCCTAACCACCTCCCCCAGGGCTCTGTAGTCCTTCTTTATGTTCTCCAGGCTACTACTATCTATATCCCTATTTCCTTCCAACCTCAGTGATACCGTGACACATTTGATACTACTGCGGATAAGTATTCTAAAGAAGAAATTGCTCTGGCAGAAATACGTAGAATTGACTAGTCTTCATTTGTCAGAGTTGCCGGTTAGATGAGTTGCTTGCATTCTTTTTTCTCTTGCTTGAGACTGGCCCTGACCTGCCAATGATGGCACTGACAATGAATTTGGGCGACATGTTTTTTTTATTTACTCTGGCAACAAATATACACAAAATATTCTGCTCTCTGCACAATAAAAACTGTGTTTCTGTTGGGAGCTTTTGCATAGCTGGAATATTATGGGCTAAGTCAGCAAAGGCCTTCTCACTGACAGAAAAAAAGTGTTGCACTGGAGGACTTAGTTTTCCTCTGGGCAAAATCTTCTTATGAACAAACTATTTAACACAATTATAGCTTCATACACATAGGAAAAAAAAAAAAGAAGCCAGATCTCCTTCCAAAAAAAAGGTATCTCCCTTTCATAGAATTTTGATTGGAAGAAAGTAATGGTTGTCCTGACACAATCTGCTAAACTGTGATCAAAGGTGGGGATTAACAGAATAACAAGAATAAAGAAAAAAATATTTGTCGTGGTTTAAACCCAGACAGGTAATTTGTTCACTCACCCCCCCCCCTTCTTTCCCTCCCCCTACTCCCGGAGGGACGGAGAGGAGAATCGAAAAGAATGCAACTCCCACGGGTTGAGATAAGAACAGTTTAGTACCTAAGGTATAACACAGATCACTACTGCTACCATCAGTAATAATAATGATAAAGGAAATAACAAGGGAAGAGAATACAACACTTCAGCACCAGCTGACCGATAACTCGCCCCCCAAGCCCGACCAAGCTCCGACCGATACCTCCTCCAACCCTGCAGTCTCCCAGCCCTTCCGGCTAACTCCCAGTTACATCCTGGGCATGACGTGCTGTGGTATGGAATAGCTCTTTGGTCAGTTTGGGTCAGGTGTCCTGTCTCTGCTTCCTCCCAGCTTCCCCTCCTCCCTGGCAGAGCATGAGGCTCACAAAGTCCTTGGCCAAACCAAAACATCTCTATCAGCTCTGTTCCCGAGCCGAAAGTCAAAACACTGCACTGCACCAGCTACCAAGGAGGAGAAACATGACTGCTACTGCTGACCCCAGGACAATATTATATATAAACTTTGAGTGTTTTTGCACAGTTTTTATCACTGATCAGTCTTAATTCAAGAACACATTTGTATTCAGGAAAGCATTTATAAACATCTGAATACGTTTGACCTTAATAGTAGAAAAGTAACATGTGAGATATAGGATAAACTACTAGGCTGGAAGAGGAAAAGGTGATATTCAGATGAAAGAAGTGCTTCTGTTTGACACAAACTAAGACAGAGTGAAAATAGAGGTTCTAGTCGTCCTGGAGATGTAAACCTAATTTAGATGGCCTAGCAGACTCACATTCTTATGTATATACACGAATGGTAGAAAACCTCACATTCCTTCACATTGCATTTTATCTGGTATATCTCTAAAGAATTTATCTTTTCCATTGCTTTGCAGGTCAACGTGTGGCCTAGTGTTTTAAGTCATAGAGAAGTGCACATATGAAGTAAGTGTTTAAAATTCAGGGTAATGTTTAACAGAAAAGGCTGTGTTACCCTACTGAATGTGACAAGGCCATGATGCACGCCCAGCACCCAAATGTTAATTCTGTTACATTTTTAGGATAGTCACTTGTGCAGGTCAGCTAACACTAGCACTAGCAAATAGCTCCTGTTTCCTGGCACAGCAGATATAGCTTAAGGCAGAGAATGCTACTGCATACATGAGCAGCATGGCCAAAGCCATGTTGTTATTCTACACTGCCTTTGTCTCCCATACTCAGGTCTCAGTACAGGCGGCTCTACCTTGCACTTCTCCACCCATGCCCTCATCACTCTGGACACACACTGTGGTGTCCTATAATGAAAAAAACCTATTCCTGAAAACTGCAGAACTTCATTCTCTTGGTTTTTTTTTTCAGCTTGCTCTACAGATCTAGCTAATGGCAAATGCTGTGAGAAGAAGACTGCCATCCTGGCCTTTATTTGAAGGGCGCTGTCTCAGAAGCATGGGTGAATTGATCTTGCAGATCTCCTTTGGCACTTACACAGGGGTGGCCTAGTACATGGCAATAGAGAGCTACAGTTCCATGGTTATACTCAACAGGCTTAAAGAAGTCTGCTCAAAGGCCATCCCCTGACATGTCTGATCTTGTATAACTTGAAAGAATTGCCATGAGTGTTTCAAATTGCAAAGGAGGCCCAGCTGGAGGGCTAGAAGTCCTGTTCATGACCTTGCAATGGCTCTCATTCTTGATGCTTCTCCTTTCTTTGATTAATATTGTCCTGAGGAACCACCTCACCTCCAAAGGATGAAAGGGAAGATACTGGAAAACAGCCGTCTCCTGCACTGTTGTGCCTGGCAGGGGGATCAGACCACAGGCCCAGATCTGGTAAGAGAAAAAACGGTTTTGAAGCATGTTTCTAGGGAGTGGGCTAAAGCAAAAAGGTAAGGATACCTGCAAGCTATCATCATAAAATGCTTTTTAAAGAGAAACTTAATTCTGACGTATTCTAAATTATAGCAGTGGACTTGCACTATAGATAAGTTTGATTTATTATAGTTTAAATTCTGGCTGCCAGAAGATGCAAGAGGTACTTTTCACTGAAAAATCAAGAATTTGCTTATATATTTTACCTGAATAATGTCATAAGACTGACTTAATAACTACAGACTGAGAAAAAAGATATATATGTTGGCTATGACCCAGCTAGGTTATTCTCTGTTAACTTAAGAAACCATGCTAAAATAGATCCTTTTCCAGTTGGTTTTACATTATAGAACTGTACTGAGTGTCCTATAAGTGCCTATTCATTACATTTATTGTCAATTTTTTCACGTGAATAATTTACAGCAAGTGATCACCAAAAAATCAATATCAGGCTTCTGAATTTACAAAGCCATTGGATATGTAGAAGTAAAGCTTTTATATTAATTAGAAATAGATCTTATTTTTCCCCTGCCATGTAGAAAAAAAATATTAAAAAAAAAAAGCTGTTCAGAGTCTTAGTAATTAGAAATACTTATTAGTTATTTACTAAAACACAGTGTGCTGTTCTAGCATTTATGCTGGCATTGATGTCCTTAAGAGGACTGTTTCTGAATGGTGTCAGGTGGCCAAGAACTACATCCCTCCTGGTCTCTACCACTGAGAGAGTCTATAGTGAGATGTCACCAGAGGCCCATGATCTGCCCACAGATCCATCATGGCATACCTTTCCAACAGGCTTAATTATTTTTCTCCCATTCACTCATAAGCCATTTTATGGCTCATGCTGAAGCTCACAAGGCTGCTTGCATTGTACTCAGCTCTTGGCCAGGGCAAGGACTTAATATTTCAATCTCACACACATTGTCCTGGTTTCAGCTAGGACAGATAGTTGTTTCTCTTCCTAGTAGCTTGTATAGTGCTGTGTTTTGGATTTAGGCTGAAAGTAATGTTGATAACAAAATGATATTTTGGTGTTACTCAGTAGCACTTGCCCTGATCCAGACTTTTCAGTCTCTGATGCTCTACTAGTGAGGAGGAGCACAAGAAGCCAGAAGGGAGCAGAGAAAGGACGCCTGACCCAAACTAGCCAAACAGGTATTTGATACGATAGAACATTATGCTCAGTACAGAAAATGGGGAGAGTTAGCCAGAAGGGACTGATCACTGCTCAGGGACAGGCTAGGCATCAGAGAGTGGGTGGTGAGCAACTGTACTGTGCATTGCTTGTCTTTTTTAGTGGGGTGTGGTGTTATTCCTCTGTCTTTCCCATTATAATTATATTATATTACTTTATTTAAATTAGTAAGCTCTTCTTGTACCAACCCCCTTTTTTTTTTTTTTTTTTTTAACCTTTTTTCTGATTCTCTTCCCCATCCTACTGAGAGTGGGGAGTTAGCAAGCAGCTGCGTGGTACTTAGTAACAACTAAACCACAACACACATACAAAACTTCTTAAAATGACATTAGTATGATATTTAGATCTGATTCTTTCCTTCTTCAAGTGGGTCAAGAAAGAATTTACCAATTAACTGCTTAGATGTTATTTTACAAAGGGAAAATCCTACACTATACATCATGTAATTTCCTGGAAGAAACAATTTTCTTAGGGGAGTAGGAATAGTAAATGTACTTCGGATTTACATTCTAAGATAAATTAGTGTTTTCCATAAACATAAGCATACCAGAGAGGTGTGTGAATATATGTAGATGCCCAATAGCTGTTGAGTTTTATAGTTACCAGTTTTGTATCTGTCACCCAACTAGTTACTGAGTCGTCAGCATTTTAGAATGGGGTAAAGAGGATGGGTTTGTTAGGAAACTAAGAATTATATTCACCTCTCAGATGCAGAGACAATGTGATATGGTAAAAAACATAGGCTAAGGTCCTTACTTTAGCACTTAGAATACCTATAAAGAGGGAAGAGTTGCTCTTGTCTGTTATTTTGAATCTTTTGTGCAGCCTTAATTATTTGCTTTGTAAATATGTAGTCATCCATACATCCACTACTGTATAAAGTATTTATGAAAGAAAAAGGAAGAAAAGCTTTCAGGTGACTCACAACCATAAAGACAAATAGCCTTTTAACCTGTTTTGTGATAGGGACCTTACCCCCTTCCATCTCAAAGCTCTTTGCTTCTACATTATGCTTGCTGAATCAGAATATAAGATCTAGCAGAAATGAACTGTAGCATCTTGTGTATTAGAGGAAGAGAGCTGGTTTCTCACATTTGCTTCTTCCTTTTGCTTGGAAGACCACTGGATATTTAGTAACAGGGGTACTCCGGTGTCACGTTGAGGGTTTTAAAGGGTAAAGTTTGTTCTGCTTACCATTTCAGAAGCTACACTAATGTGTTAAGACATAGAAGTAGCAGTGTTGCTGCCAGTAGTTCTGAAACCATCATTAAGCTGCAAAAAAGTGATTCAGACACTGTTATACTTAATATTTTACACTGTCCAACTATTTTCCTAATCAGCATCTGATATTTACTGCCAACAATAATTGTTCCTATCTGTGTAATAGCTACCTACAAATCTGATACAGACAAATCTAAATCTGTTCAAACACCAACTTCAGCCAACTAAATCCTCTAAAGAATTTTCACTGGATACTTAATTCCTACTAAAATCAATGAGTTGGAAAGAGAAGTCAAGGTATACTTTTTGTTAGGATAGTACAAATGGGTCATCAACAGTAGCACATATAAAGAATCACTTCTACCTCTGCAGTTAAAACATTCTTAAGTTTTCCTTTGAACTTCAAAAGCAAAGAAAATGAAACATAGGAGAAATGTTAACTTATTGGTTAGTCTTAACACTACCTTTAATATATTAGGCAGAGTGAGAAATCTGTGTAGCAACTGCAGTTAAATATTATTTGTAAATTAATGAGTGCATTCTTAAAAGAGCAGGATTTTTTACATCAAGCCCACAGTGTGGGGGCCCTTATTATGCAAGCACGTAATGGAATGTCTTCAGCATCTAAGGTTATTAACATCTGAACAACTTCAATATTGTCATTGTCCTCAGTGGAAACTCAGCTGACCCTTTGCTCACATAGCATCTATTATGCAGATCCCAATTATTTTTTTTCTGTAGACTTGATTAGGCTTTTCATTTCAAATAACAGCAATAAAAACCTTAACTTTCACATGTGAAAATCCTTCATTAATCAACCCTGTTTTTTAATAATTAATTTGCTGCTTACATAAGTATTTACAAACTAAAAAGCAATGTTTTGGTTGATGGTGTTATTTCACCCTTTGTGGAAAACCATTCCCCTGAGTCATGCAGTATTAATTCTGGTATGCCACATTACAACAATTTAAAAAATGATGCAACAACAAAGCCAATTATAACTCTATGCCCCATTTGAATTGCCAGGGTGTCAAAATTTAATCAGTGAATGGAAAAGAAAACCCAAACCATTAATGAGAATATTTTAACAAGCAACAATGAGCCAAAGTCATTGTTCCTTTTACATGTCCGTTTGCATTACTTAAGCAGCACTAAGAGAGATATAGTATTGTAAAGTGATGAATAAAACCAGATATTATAAACATAGGAATAACAGAGAAAATACATGCATTTAGAGGAGACTGAAAAATAGGTGATGTTTGAAAGAGATATAAGAAGGCTGATTCATGTAGAAGAAATTGATTGGAGATCAGTGACTAGTACAGTATTGTAGATTTTATTATTGTCTGATCTACAGGCATAAGAGATTGAAAGAAAAAGATAGTCCAAGCAATATTTAAGCAATTGAAGAGAAGTTTTTGAAATCAACTAAATGGCAACAGTCTACTGAATCTCCTGTAGATGCAGAATAACTGCTTTCTTAAGCAGGGGAGTGAAAATATCAGCAGGAAAGAAAAGAAAACAAAATGAATAGCTGCACTGAATTGGCACTCAATCCTTAACCAGGACATAATGGTTTTAAACTGAAAAAGGGTAAATTCAGACTAGATATAAGGAAGAAATTTTTTACAATGAAGGTGGTGAAACACTAGAACAGATTGCCCAGAGAGTTTGTAGATGTCCCATTGCTGGAAATACTCAAAGTCAGGATAGACAGGGCTTCAAACAACCTGATCTAGTTGAAGATGTCCCTGCTCATTGCCGGGGGGTTGTTCTAGATGACCTTTAATGGTCCCTTCCACAACAAACTATACTATGACACAGTGCCTGGAAAGTAAGTGGCAACCTTTAGTCCAGTCCAAGAAACTGCTCCTAATATTGCTCCTATTACTGGTTTTATAGACATGGGAATAAAAGTTTTAACTACAAAAATCCTCATAATATTAATTTTCTACTGATACTGTAAGCACTGTCTAATTTCAAAGCTCTTTGTATGTTTTGTTGTCTGCCACATATTAATTTGAGGTGGAAAAAAATGCTGTGTGACAGACTGGACCATCTAAGGGTTTCATGCAAACACATTGTCTCACATTACATTTCATTTGTAAATGAAAGTACTTGATTAGTCTCTGAGAATTATTTCAGCAGAAGAAAAATAGGTATTGTGTTTATATGACTCCATTGATGCGTGCAATGATTTGAAACACTGGAAGATTCAATTATAAGACTGCATTTAAATTCACTTGAAATACAGTCTAATATAACCTTTAGGCTGAAGAATATCAGAATTTTATGTATAGCCCGTAGGACATAGCAAATTTGCATCTTTTTACTGCTTACTGAATCCTGACTATATATATTTCATTCATTCTGAGTTGCAAAAAGACCTGTTTATATGCAATATTAAAAGCAATTATATGAAACCATGACAAATGGGATATACTGTTGATATCCACTTAATTGTGCCCCTGTCTTAGTACTGCTTTAAATACAGTCTGATTCAGCTTTTACACTACCTAATGCCTCTTCATTCCAGCATGACTTGCATGTATTGGTGGTATATTTTTGTAGTTTCAAAATTTGCTTTTCAGAAGCTTTATAAACAAGTGTAACCACCTCTGCTAGACTGGAGTGGAAAAGATTGCAAATAGCTCCACATTTCCACTCCTCCAAAAACTGCACATTCTTAAAATTCATGGAGGGCTATATATGACAGCCGAATTGAAACTAGTATTGGAATGACTTCTGGTAGATGTTCTACAATATATATGGGCTTTTAGGGAGCAGGAAGCAACCAAGAATACATGAACAGATAATGTAGAGGAAGAGTGTTCCTCCTGCACTTCCTCTGCCCCCTAGCAGCTGGCTAGACCTATCCAGTTATAGTCTCGGGCAATTATAGCATAGCTCAGGTCTATGCTAATGTTTGACAAATAGCCTAACCATAGGGCTGAGCAATGGTAAATTTCTCTCCTGTGGAAAATGCTGCCTTTCGATTAAGAGGCTTCAGTGTTCGTTGGAGCAAGGACTAGAGCCTGCACATGAGTCAACCTTGTATTTCTTCCCTCTCCTTTCTTTCTGTTCCAGCAACTATTTCATCACCTTCTGGTAGGGAAATTAATTAAATTTCAGCTGAAGAAATTCAGAGCAATTGAGATATGTCCCTGACTATCTGGTAACATTGCAATTAGGGCACTCTGCTGAGATGTGAAATACTTTCATCAAAATGCAATCAGATATGGAAGAGACATTAACTGGGTCCCAGCTGAACACCCTGTCAGCTCTGCAGCTGTGTTTTACAGCAGGAGTGGACACTTTGTGTTTTTGTTTGTTTTTTTTTTGCAAGGGATTCAGATTGCTTTGAGCATGCCTGCAAAATCTTCCCCTGGAGGTCTAATCTGCAGATCCCACTGTCATTGAGATGCAGCATAGGCAAAGGGCAGACATTGCCGTGCATCCCGAGCAGCAGAAATGTAGGTATTCCAGAGTTTTGCTGCTCTGTTTTGATGCTCTAAGTCCCTGTGACTCCATTTGGTGTATCTCACTGAGCTAGAGAGGGAGCTACAGTAATGTTCTTTCTAACAATATGCTGCAATGTGCTGGGTGTCATCTCATGCAGAAGGGTGACTCAATGCACTCTCTGCAACTCAGGGACTCACCAAATAACACACCACTGCAGACTGCCATTTCATGCGACAAGTTATGTCAAGACAGTGTAGCCAAATTCAACAGCGAATATTACACTTGGCATTGCCATCAGATTTGTCATTATTTATTTATTTGGGGAAAATTTATTCATTCTGTTTCTCAGTAGGACATCAAGCAGATATATATGCGGTGCATATGTGATATCTGTGAATCAGATAAAACTATTCTGCCAGAAAATTCAAAACAGCTTCTGTTCAGTCTGAATCAGATTTGTCAAGTCTCTTATTATTTTTTAAAAGGGAAAGAAAGAAAAATTAGGTCAGAAGCTATGACACCTAGTCAGAACAATCAACAGAGTCAGTGTAAAATGCATCTGTGAAAGGCATAAGTAAATCATGGCCTGAGGAAAAGAAATAAGGTATTCAAACTGATTAAGTCTGTATAAGTCTTTTTAATGCGCTGGTGTCCTGACAGTTTGCAGATCCTGCATTTTCCTTGATCTTTAACAACTTTATATTTAAAAAACCTTAATAGATACATTAAAACTTTCCAGAAATGACCAACTCTTAGGATTGCTTTTTCAGTTTCTCTCTCAAGGACTGTTCTCATATTAGAGTGCTTTCATGCTTGTCAGTACATGACTATCTGAAGGGCTCCTGCAATGCTGGAAGTGACAAATGTATACTTCCATAATTAAACCTCACTGCTGGTCAGACTCTATCATTCCTTTTCCTGTCTATTATTTTTGTGGTCTATGCCTCAGCAAGACTTTGAAAACCACACCTCAGCTCTCTGTATCAGAGGGACTTGCAAGATGTTTCTGCTGAGCTTACATGATTCAAATGAAATGGGAGTTAACATTGAGGTTATACACAAATACATTATGATGTTTTATAGATACTGTTCCAGATATTGTTCTGTGGCTCCTGTCAGCCAGAGTTTGACAGCATCTGGGCACATGAAGGAGAACTGTATCAACACAAGAAGTAAATAAAAAAGCAGATTGATCAGCTATGAAGCTTTTGTATTTTACCACTAGTACGTAAGTAGTTGCACAACCCTGTGTATTGCCCAAAAAAGATCACAACACAAAGTGACCATAAAAAGGATAATCAGTGATATAATTCCTAAATGTCCTTATGCAGGTTTACGCACTTGCATTTAGACTGCATTAAATATCTAGAACTGCATGCAGTCACTATCACCGGATAGGTTTAAAAGTCCAGTATATGAGAACTCATTGAAATATATAAACCCCAAACTTCATTAGTGGGATAACAATGCATGTGCAGGTTTGTGTTACTGTATACAATACTGAGCAATATATATGGCAATATTTAAAATAATATTAATAATTAAAAAGTTTTGTCTCCATAAATCTCAAACATTCACAGATACTTTATAAGTAAGGAGTTCATAAGAACCTTATATCTAGGCATTAACATCCCTAGAATTACCCCATACTAGGACTGACAATTTGACTATTTAATATTAGTGCAGTGGAAAGAGCATTAATGTAGTAGTTAATAGTCTTTAAGGAAAAGTACTAGATCATTAATTTCTTCAACAATTCACTTGAATCTACTCTACGCCTATCAGTAGCTAGGACTAAAAGCCATATCTTTGAGTGAGAAAAGCTTTCCTAACAACCCAAATTTTATTTATGTTCAAGAATTTAATTAATATTTTGATTTTCCACATTTCACAGGTATTTCAAAATCCTCATGTACACATTTAAATACAAAGAACTCAGAATACATCATTTCACAGAACTCAGCCACACTTAATGCATGAGACATCAGTCTGCAAAACTAGAAAGTTATATTTTAATGAGGTGTCAGGCCAAATTTATCAAGAACTTGTAGTCAAAGTTTCTTGAATCGTCTTACTCTTTCGTCAGCCAGTGATGCATGCGTTATATTATTCTAGTAAATCTGACTGTCTTTTGTAATACGTCTCATTCATAGAGTAAGTCTTCTTTACTATGATTTTAATTTTTCATTAAAAACAAGGGATGCTTAAGATAACTAAGGATTAAAAAGACACAAGTTAAAAAAGGGAAAAATACTTCTGTGAAAGTTGAATTCCAGTACCTGGTTGAATTCCAGTTCTGGTTTTGAAGCTTTTTTTGAGACTAAAGAAGTGTTGGCACTCAGACTCTGCCCTGAAAGTGACCACATGAAAATTACAAATAAATCAGAGTGCTAAAGTAGATTAAGTAAAAGCAACTACAGGCCCTAAAGAAAGAGTTAATGGAACTTTCTTCTACGCTGCATCTCTGAACTGAACCGCAGACCTGAATTATATTTCTAAATAGAGTTTAAAATCTATATAGACTCATTATAAAAGAATGGTATTTCTAGTATACTGTTAAAACTGGATGCACCTCTTCTGAGAGGGAAGTTGTGACAACATCAGGAACTGGTTTATGATTACCTTCCTTTAGGTTGCAGCTTAAAACTGATAATTACTTTCAAAAAAGTCCATTTAGGGCAGACTTCTTAAGAAGCATCAAGCACAATTCTACAACACAAATTACATATTAACAGCAGAATCCCTTTTAATACCTCTTCATACTGGGGAAAAAAAAACAAACCAATACACATGCTTTCAGTCAGAAAAAAATGTTTTTTATCCATGGCTCTGAAGTACTTTATTAGATAGTCTTTCTGACATACGGCATACAGGACAAGAAGCAAAACTATTCCATAATCCAGTCTAGCTTGAAAAAGATGATTCTCTGGATAGGTAACTGCATAGCTATGCCTAAGACATAGCAGGCCAGTGTGTAGGGTTCCTGCCCAAAATCACACAAAGGGGCTACAGCTGGCTCTCACCATCCTTCCACCCATTGCTTTTTTGTATCTTGCATCCCTTAACAGAGTTCTATGAACGACTGAGGGCATTCTTTCTAACTATTCAAAAGGAAATGAACTCCTTTATATTTAAATCCTAAGTGTGAGGCTCAGACCTTGTCCACATTAGTATATAAATTCCTAGGTGTTAATTATGAATCAAATGCAATTAAAAGGAATTGGTGATCAGACTTATGTTATTCAGATCTCTGTACCAGGCCATTAAATTCTCTGGAATTGTAATATGCTAGTACAGGACATTTGTAAGTTCTTTCCTGCAGTAGTATTTTTTTCTCCTGCCATTGAAATAACCTTTGAAAAAATTCTTTTTGTATCTGACAAATATCCCATTTTATGATTTCTCTTACTCTTTCTGAACACCCTTACAAACCTGAACTCGCAGGGGACTTTATGAAAGCTTATTTCCATTGACTTGGACATACAATGGCAAAATGTATTTTTTAAAAGTTCATCATTTAAAATGATACTGATATATTGAAAAAAAAAATGACAAGAGAATTACTGTGTGGGAGACAGCCTTCAGTAGATATGTTTTTTTTTCAATACTTCAATGTCAATGATTGTGTGTCATCGAGCTACTGATGTGCATTTGAATACTTCAGGAAGAGCATTGTATGTTTGCTCAGTTTCAAAGGCATTGCTGAATAGGTGTTTTTTCTCCCTCCCCCCGAGATTACTGGAAATGGTATTAAATTGTCCTATATATATTTGTGTAAAATATAGGTGATCTTGTGTTTTATTTATGAAAGTGTCATCCTCATCCATCCAAAGATAAATGAAAAACAGCCACTTGCATTATTGCAGGTGAAAACTACGTACTGTAATACCAGAAAATAGATAAAATACACTGCACTTAGAACAAAAGGAAAATACAAAAACGAAGCACAAAAAGAAGCAAAATACTAACTAGGGCATGTAGGACACAAATGGAGATGAAACTGGTTTGGTTGATTGCTAATGTGGTATCCTGAAAACTAGAAGAAAGGATAATGAAGGGAGACCTCTGGTAGCTTCAGACATAATTTCTTGAAAAGAGGCTAGGAGCTGAAAGAAAAAGCAATTGTTTACAAATGCAACATAACCATATCTTGACATGGTCATGCTGCATTTGACAATATCAAAGATGTGTCAATCACTGACTGTCAGAAGAGAATAAGTTTTAAAAATATAGTTCCTTAAGAAAAAAATAAAAAAATAAACCAGAGGGAGTACATAAAAGAGAAGCTAATTCCTAATTAGAGTATCTGTCTGGGAGATTACAGAATGAGAAAACAGAAATGGAAGGGACCTCAAGAAGCTGTCAAAGCCATTTCTCTGTCAAAAGATATGATATACTAAATCAAAACTGTTCCTGAGAGATTTAATCTCCTCTTAGAAGTGAGGACTGAGAAAAGCTGTTGTGAAAAATAAACAGACAAGAATTCTGTGCAGTTTATAATGCCATCTGCTTAATAACATCCCAACCATTTAAAAATGCTGTTATCAGAGGTAAGGCTAAATTTTGAGAGGCACAGTCATGGTTCTGAGTTGGGCTTAAACCACGACACATACCAATGTACTTTCCACAGTAACTTTTCATAGTTTAATTTATTCTTTTTTTAAGTCTTTTATTTTAAAAGCAATTAAACTGTAAGAACATGTTTTCTTATAAGCAGCACAGCACAAATAATGGTCTTAGTAGGGATATTAGCAAAGATGATTTTATTAGTTTTCTCCATATTTTTATTTATTAATTTAAAAAATATATTGACATATTGGAATTCAACTCAAGGATTATTTTCCTTACAAAAAGTGAGTCCTTTGGACTCCTCTAGTCTGTCAGGGGTTAAATCAATTTGCCAGCTACTCCTTTTCTATTTTTACTGCATTATTTATTGTTGTTGAGGTGCTTTTTTTTTATCAAAAAAGAGGTATTTGTATATCATGACCATTATCTGAAGCTTTTATTTCTTCATGCTTATGTACAGGCTGTCAAGATATTTTCTGATACCAACACAGTATTTTGATGTAAAAATGGCAATTAAAACTAGATTACTTGAGGATTTAACATATCCTTTGGACTATTTAAATTGTGGGTTCAGCTTGCAGGCATCCTTTCTGTTTTGTGCTGTTAAATTCACCGTCTCACTTTCTAGCATAGCGGTTTTATTATGAACAAACCTACACATTTGAAGACATCACAGTCTGAGTATTATCAGATTGAAGCAAGAGGAAAAAGAAGAGTTACTATTAATTTTCAGTTGAAACTATGCATTTTCCTCAAATAACTGAAAATTCATCACAATCCCCCTACAAATTAGTTCTAAGTCGCAAACAAACCCAACCCAAAGATAAACTTTCCAATTCAAAACTCTTGGGTACCTGACTCAAACACTGAGCTTAAGTTCTGTTGATTATTGCTGGTTTCAATGTTACGCCTCAATGTTCTAACAAAACAAAGGACAAAACACATATGGTTTACTAGTAGGAAGATGTCTTGCAGATGCAGTTGTCTGTAATTGTCAGGTTTACAGTAATTACTAATCATTAACTATTTACTTGAGTTGATGCCATCCTGTTTTATCACTACAGGAAGTAAACATACTCTTGCTAAACTAATACTAGGAGCATTTGGTTGCCTGCCTTTAAAAAAAGTAGGCACCAAGCTGCCATCTGTCCCTCTCCACTGCTTTGAATCATGACTTTAAGATGAAGTTTATAACTTTCTTGAATCCAAGTGAGGACAGTCTAAGAATAAATCTTTTGAGTTTCACGAGTAAAGAATTTTACAGAATGGAAAAACTACATTACAGTTTTTGCAAATGAAAGATCAAGTAATAACATAATGGAGTCCAGATTAAATCAAAAGAGAAAACATTTTATGAGAAAAGAACAGGGGTATAATACATAATAGCACTTGGATGAGAAACTAGAAATTAATAAAAAAATAAACAAAGAAAAACAAAAAACAACAACAACAACAAAAGAAAACAACCCAGAAACTGAAATTGGTAAGAGAAAAAAGAACTGGAAATGTACAAGTAGAAGATTAAGGACTTCAGATGAAAAGGGAGGTGTACCGGGGGGGGGGATGCAGACAAATAACAAACTCGCTGCACATATCTCAAAATCTTTGCTGGAGGAAGGGGTCCTTTTATCTATGAGACCTATATTTATTAAGATAATTGAAATAGTAAAGCCTGAAGAAAGAACAGCCCTGCTGATGTGCAGTTTGCTTGTTGGTACTCTGCAGTTGTTCTTCTGAATGTGTAATGCTCGGGAACAAACCCTACAGAGTTCCTAACGTGGGAGTTCAGCAGAAAACCCTGTATTTCAGAGTTTTTTTTCAATCTACAGATATTAATGTTACAGAATGCCGCCTTCATCATTTCACTACAGAGCTGAGTAATAAAGTTCCACCTTCTTAGTGATGAGACCTACAGATTAGCTCTTGAGAGGAAAGAATGTATGTATGGAGAAGGGATCACTCCCTCTGTTACCTGAAGCTTTTTCGCTTGTTCTCCAGTACAACACTAATGTTGGTCAGAGCAAGAAGACTGAAGGCCCTGACGACAGTGTAGAGATGATGGGATGGAACTCATAGATCCTCTTCCCAGGACACAGAGTGGCCACCTTGACAGTAGCTGTGCTGGTCTTTATTCAGGGAGGCCAGATGCACCTCAGACTCTGAAGAATCATGAAGACTGACTGATTATAGAACATTTTCTGAGACTAAATACTGTACTCACGCTTGTGAGGTGAGCTGATGCCAACCTCATGAAGTTTACCCATGCCAAGTGCAAGGTTCTACACATCGGTCGGAGCAATCCCAGGCACAGCTACAGGTTGGGCAAAGAAGAGATTCAGAGCAGCCCTGCAGATAAGGACTTGGGGGTGTTGGTCGATGAGAAAATGAACATGAGCCGGCAGTGTGCGCTTGCAGCCCAAAAAGCCAACCGTATCCTGGGCTGCATCAAAAGGAGAGTGATCAGCAGGTCGAAGGAGGTGATCCTGCCCCTTTACTCTGTGCTTGTGAGACCTCACTTGGAGTATTGTGTGCAGTTCTGGTGTCCTCAACATAAAAAAGACATGGAACTGTTGGAACAAGTCCAGAGGAGGGCCACGAGGATGATCAGGGGACTGAAGCACCTCCCATATGAAGACAGGGTGAGAAAGTTGGGGCTGCCCTAACTATTCTATGATTCTATGATTGTGTGATTCTATGAACTCCACTATAGCCAAACTCAGTACATGGCAAGCTTCAGTGTTACCTATGTTGCTAATAAGCAGTTCAAAACAAAGTTGTGGAAAATGTAGGATTCTGTTAAGAGTTCTATTAAGACTCTGTTAAGAGAACTGGTATTTGTGAATTACTAATGCCTTACAAAAAAATCTGATTGTTATTGTCAGCTTTATTTGCTATGAAATTTTTGACAATTACTTTTCTATATTCTTCTAAATGATAGTATCTGAATTGTAATGTATAATTCCAAACCAAAACAGAATATAGGTATGAAAACCACATTATTAATACTGAAAATAAATAAAAGGCATACGCATAAAGTGCTGGTTTGATTTCCCAATTTGGCTGGACTTCAAAAACTGACAATATAGATCTGTCAGCAAACAAAAATATGGTGAAAGTCAGTTTATATACGATTCCATTCTCTTTCCATAGATATAACACAAAAATTGTATGTACTGAACAATACATTTGAAATAATGGCAAATAATAACTACTCTTGTATTTTTAAAATATTCAGAAATACAATAGAGTAACATTTTAACAGGGGTTTTGTGGAAATAAAACACTTGTCACTATCAAAAGCATTCATAAACTCAACAATTACTAATTTTGCTTTCATTCTAATTTTCTTTGAAATTTACAGAGATATTGTACCATTGAGTATAGAACGTCAATTTTTCATTACTCTAGCTAATGCTAAAATGAAGTTGTTCTGAATTCTTATTGCTGTTTATTCACCACTAAGGAAAAGAGAACTTAAATTTGCTAGGGAGCATGCAGTGTCATCTCCTATTCAAAGTGCAAACTGGATTTGCCCCTCACTGCAGCTGTGTGAACAGAGATGCAGAGCTACAACAATGCTTACCTACCCTTCTGTATCAAAAAATCTTTATATTCTGGGGGCCTTCCTCTCTGACGCACATAACAAATAAAACACTATTAACTATTCTGAAAGACATACCACCATAATCCTTGAGGAGACTGCCAGAATATCGTACAACAAAATGTGATGATGAGCAAAATGGCTCATTAGCGTTTTCTTATCATGTTTAGTGTATTCAAATAACTTTCAAATAACTATAATACATAATAGTTGAATATCACAGCTGGAATTTCAAGCCACATTACAAAATCAGCAAGTCTTTTGAAAAGTGTGGTTTCACATGCCCAACTGAGTCCATATTCTTGGCTGTGTTTGTATTAATTCTCATGGTACTTAAAGTAGAATCATAGAATAGTTAGGGTTGGAAAGGACCTTAAGATCACCTAGTTCCAACCCCCCTGCCATGGGCAGGGACACCTCACACTAAACCATATCACCCAAGGCTCTGTCCAACCTGGACTTGAACACTGCCAGGGATGGAGCATTCACAACTTCCTTGGGCAACCCATTCCGGTGCCTTACCACCTTTACAGTAAAGAACTTCTTCCTTATATCCAATCTAAACTTCCCCTGTTTAAGTTTTAACTCGTTACCCCTTGTCCTATCACTACAATTCCTAATGAACTGTCCCTCCCCAGCATCCTTATAAGCCTCCTTCAGATACTGGAAGGCTGCTATGAGGTCTGCACGCAGCCTTCTCTTCTGCAGGCTGAGCAGCCCCAACTTTCTCACCCTGTCTTTATATGGGAGGTGCTCCAGTCCCCTGATCATCCTCGTGGCCCTCCTCTGGACAGTTCCATGTCTTTTTTATGTTGAGGATACCAGAATTGTACACAATACTCCAAGTGATACACAATACTCACAAGAGCAGAGTAGAAGGGCAGGATCACCTCCTTCGACCTGCTGGTCACACTCCTTTTGATGCAGCGGAGGACAGGGTTGGCTTTCTGAGCTGCGAGCGCACACTGCCGGCTCAAGATTTTGCCAGGCACAGAGGTGAGACTGACTGCTCTGTAATTCCCTGGGTCATCCATTTTTCCCTTCTTGAAAATGGGGGTTATATTTCCCTTTTTCCAGTCATCGGGAACTTCACCTCACTGCCATGACTTCTCAAATGTGATGGCCAGAGGCTTAGCAACTACATTCGCCAGCTCCTTCAGGACCCATGGATGGTTTTCATCAGGTCCCATGGACTTCTGTACGTTCAGGTTTTTAAGATGGTGTCGAACCAGATCCTCTCCTACAGTGGGCACAAGGTCTTCATTCTCACAGTCCCCACGTCTGCCTTCCAAGACTTGGGTGGTTTGGTCAGAGCCTTTCCCAGTGAAGACTGAGGCAAAGAAGTCATTCAGAACCTCAGCCTTCTTCAAATCCTGTGTAGCTAGTTCTCCTGAGAGCTTCTTGAGGGGGTCTGTGTTCACCCTAGTCTGTTTTTTATTTGCTATGTACTTGTAGAATCCCTTCCTGTTATCCTTAATATCCCTAGCCAAGTTTAATTCTGACTGGGCCTTAGCTTTCCTAACCTGGTCCCTAGCTTCCTGGGCAACATCCCTGTACTCTTCCCAGGCCGCCTGTCCTTCCTTCCACTTTTTATAAGCCTCATTTTTCATTTGAATTTTCCTCATCAGCAGCTTATCCATCCAAGGAGGTCTCCTGGCCCTCCTGCTGCACTTCCTTCTAGTTAGGATGCAACACCCCTGGGCTTTTAGCAGGTGATCCTTGAATATCAACCAACAGCCTTGGGTTCCCTGCTCTCTAGGGCTGTATCCCATGGAACCTTAATAAACAGGCTCCTGAAGATGCCAAAGTCTGCTCTCTTGAAGTCCAGGGCAATGAGCTTGCTGCACGTTCTTCTCACTGTCTGAGGATCTCAAATTCAACCATCTCATGATCGCTGCATCCAAGGCTGCCCTAGAGCATCACATTTCCAACAAGCCCTTCCCTGTTGGTGAGCACGAGGTCAAGCATGGCACCTCTCCTTGTCCGCTCCTCTATCACTTGCAGAAGGAAGTTGTCTTCCACACAATCGAGGAACCTCCTGGATTGCTTGTGCTGGGCCGTACCGTCCTTCCAACAGATGTCAGGGTGGTTGAAGTCACCCATGAGAACAAGGGGCTGTGAGCGTGAGGCTTTTCCTATCTGTCTATAGAGTGCTTTATTTTCAGGTTCCTCTTGATCAGGTGGTCTGTAATAGATCCCCACAGCAATGTCTCCCATAGCTATATTCCCTTTAACCCTGACCCACAAACTCTCTGTGGACTGCTCACCTGTCCCCAGACAGAGTTCCATACTCTCCAGCCTATCCCTAACATAAAGGACAACCCCCCCTCCCCGCCTGCTGGGCCTGATCCTCTCCTACAGTGGGCCCAAGGTCTTCATTCTCACAGTCCCTGTGTCTGCCTTCCACCTGTCTGACTTGGGTGGTGTGGTGAGAGCCTTTGCCAGTGAAGACTGAGGCAAAGAAGTCATTCAGAATCTCAGCCTTCTCCAAATCCAGGGTAGCCAGTTCTCCTGATAGCTTCCGGAGGGGGCCCACGTTGCCCCTAATCTGTCTGTTATTCACAAAGTACCTACAGAATCCCTTCCTGTTATCCTTAGCTCCCCCTCTGCTCTGCCGGGCCTGTCTCTTCTGAAGAGTGTGTAAACTTCCATTCCAACACTCCAGTCATAGGAGCCATCCCACCATGTTTCTGTGATGCCTATTATATCATACCCCTGTAGACGTGCACACATCTCTAATTCCTCTTGTTTGTTCCCCATGCCATGGGCGTTTGTATAGAAGTATTCGAGCCGAGCTCCAACTGAAGCCGGCTCATTGGCTGGAGCAGCTGGGATATCTGCATTGCTCTAAGCATTTATTATAGGTGCTGGCAACTGACTGGGTGTGTTGGGATGGAACGATGCCCCCCTCCCCCAACACATCTAGTTTAGAGCCTCCTTGCCCAGTCTGGCAAGACTCCTACCGAAACTGCTCTTTCGCTCCTTTAGACCGAACTTCACCAGCCCCCAGTAGACCTGGCCTACTAAACTGAGTCCCATGTTCTAGGTACCCAAAGCCCTGACTATGGCACCACTGTTCTAACCATTTATTAACCTGGCCAATCCTCCTAGCCTTTTTAGGGTCCTCCCCTTTATCCTGGAGAATTGATGAAAAGACTATCTGAGCTTCAGAGCCCCTAACCACCTCTCCCAGGGCTCTGTAGTCCTTCTTTATGTTCTCCGGGCTACTGTTACCTATATCACTAGCACCCACATGGATCACTAGAAGTGGGTAATTGTCATTGGGACTTACCAGAGTAGGCAGCCTCTCTGCATCATCCCTGATCCGAGCCCCTGGTAAGCAACACAGCTCCCTTGAGACTGGGTCAGGCTGACAGATGGGTGCCTCTGTGCCTTTCAAAGTAGAGCCCCCTATTGCTAGGATCCCTCGCTTTTTCCTGGCAGCACCAGTAGAGATCTTCTTTAGCAGTACATCAGCTGGTTGTTCATGGTGCCAGGGTGTTTCCTCATTAGCCCCCTGCAGGACAGCAAAGCGGTTCTGGGTGGGGACAACAGATTTAGGAGGAAGCCCCTTGCTTTTAAGTGTCTTTTTCCTCCTTTTTCTGTTTGTTGCTTTTTTTTTTTTTTTGTCACTAATTCCCAGCTTCCCAGGTTAACGGCCTCCTTCTTTCCTCCATGAGATAGAGGGGACGCTTGGGGCCCCTGCACAGTTTGGGCCTGGAGCAAGCATTCCTGCTTCCTCTCAGCTTCCCTGACATCTTGCAGCCTATTGACAGCGTCTCAGCTCAGCCACCTGCTGCAGGAGGACCTCCACCAGGGAGCACCAGGTGCAACATCATCAGCAACAGCAAATTCTGAAAGGAAGAGACAACAAGCGATTGTCTGGCTTACACTCACTGTTAAAAGAGCTAACTCCCACTTTCTCTAGCACAGGCAAAATAGGCACTGTCAGCCAAGGTAGTTATTTAATATGCATATGGCTGGTACTAACCCTGCTCTAGATCAGTTCATTCCACTTGTGAAAATCGCTTTTTCTTTAATATTAGGATTTAAGACTTACATAAGCAGAAGAGATAAATAAAACTTGTTATTTGCCTCCTCCCTTCCCTCAATACAGAGAAATGATTTATCAGAAGAAAAGGTATGCAAGCTTACTGGGATTTCCAGATAGATTTTGTTGGTTTTTTGCTTGGGTTATTTTATTATTATTATTATTATTATTATTACAGCTATCATGCTTTGCACAGACACGTACTGAAAACAGAGAGAAGGAAGTATAATGATGAAAAACTACCACTCTTCTCAATCAGATATACAGCAAGGATCCAGACTGACAAATTTAGGTTCTTCATGTGTAAACCATAGGTGGCTGGCTCTGGTACTCATTAGAAGTATCCAATTTAAGGTCTCTCCGTGCATTTTGAGTTTGCATAAATCTAACTGCCCTGTCCATATTGGCCAGATAGGAGCTCTTTCTTAAAAGTTACAGAGCTGATAGCAAAGAGTTCAATCTAATATACTTTGCCTTTTGTTGAAACTTCCTTAGTCAGAAAGACTGCTCACCATAATTCAGAGCAAGAGGATACACAGATTAATTCAGAGCAAGCAAATGGTCCTTTGGAAGGACCTACTGCCTTATTTTATGATTAAATTCTTTAATTCTGCACTGCACAATTTTGTTTGGGAGATATTTGGTTCTACTTTCCTACATGTAATACTTTATACTTGTCTTAAATGCTTATTGAATTTTATCATATTGATTTCTCTGGTCTATCAAGAACATTATGAATTCTAATCCGGTCCTCTAAAGTGCTTGCAAACATTTTCTTTGGATTTTCTAAGGAAACTTTATTCTATAATGAAAAGCATTAACGGAGATATTGACCTCTATCTCGTCCAGCACAGACCACCGCAAAACTCTCCTAATACAGTCTGAAAGTCAGTAATGAATTAGCAAAGTCACACGTCAGAAAGTAGTGGTTCCTAAGGCATCACATCTACAGCTTTCCCCACAGTTGACCAAGTCAGTTCTGATACTATGAAAACTAAATAAATAAATAAAAAAATTAATCTTTTGACTTGATTCTTCTTAATAAATTCACAATGGCCATTTGTTAACACCTTGTTATTCTATCCAATCAAATTCTGCTAATTTAAAATTGATTCAGCAATTAAACTCATGCTTTGCTTACAGCACCTCTTTAATCCAAGTCAATTCACAGGAAATGATGATATGCTCAAACCATCTTTCCATCAGGCAAATTTATTTGTGGAAATTACAACTGGGTATGTTATGCTAATTATTCCACTATTTTTAAGATTTAGAAGCAATACAAGCTGTTAGCATGGCTACCTATTTTTAGACTTGTGTCTTCAGCACATTACATTAATTTTCATTGGTTAGAGCAAAACTTTTTTTTTTAATTAAAAGAAAGAGAGAAAGAGACAAAGAGACAGGGGTGAGTTTATTTCCAAGTACTTAAACTGTAGCCTACTGAATTCTTCTCATAGAAACAGCCTTCACTGACACATCTCTAGCCTGTTACTTGGCAACCTTGACACATTAGGTATTAGCTGCCATCAACGTCACTTTCTTACCTAAAATAAAAAAAAAAACAAAACAGCAGAAATAAAATACACAGAGTCTTTAACAAAGACAAACCAAAGCTGGGCTCTGTCTTTCCAAACCAGCAAAATATTTTCTTTTTTGACAGCTCGTTCTGTCAAAGTCCATACTATTAACAGTTTTTCAAAACAGAGGAATACATCTCTGACATCAAGTCTATAAATGGAGAAATGATTACCAGCAGGCCTGATAGAGTTTTCTATTTTATGCTGTTGTTAATGCCCAGTAAGTTCTTTTTACCGTTGTCTTTTTCTGCACCTTCTTTTTCTTTGGAAGCACAAATGAAAAAGAGAAATTTCCAGACTGTCTATATCATACTGGTATGAAGAGCAGGCCACATATCAAAATTTAAATATGATAACATCTAAGAGACAGGGCCATATATTTTGTGCAATAAGGCTGAATTCTTAATTACTATAATGAGTATTTTTTGTGTACACAAGGGTCAGAAAAATAGTGAAATGTTTTATTCATTTAAATGAGCAAATATGAAGGTTATTATATGCAGTTTGATCTGTCCCAAGGATGGACCAAATACCAGTTGTCTTTTTAAGTGCAATATATGTCTCTGTGAAAGACATGAGAGATTCAGTTTCTAAACCATAAGAGAGAGTAAAACCCTCACTATAAATGTAATCATCAGATGAGGCACATCTGATTGAGGAAGACATATGAAGAGAGGCAAATCATCAGCTTTAGTTTAAAATAAGAGATTTGCTTATTATGCTCACAAACAAAATACATTATGAAAACTTCTTGCTTTGATTTGCTAAGAACCCTTCACTCCTGTTACAGCTTACAGTCTCACCACAAAAATATTTCACGTATCCATTTTCTTGACATTCACACAAAATGTATATATCACCTTCTTTTCCTTTTTGCTGACTTTCAGTAAAAGTAGATGAATTAAGCCTTGTGGAATGTACACAAGACATGACCTTTAGTTCAACCTCAGTTATGCTGTTTAAATAGCGGGTGTAGCTAGGATGCTTATTAACTTACATAGTGATTCAAATAAATTATATTACCATTTGAAGACACCTAAGGACTTTAAACATGCTGAAGCTCTAATTTATGTCATTTATTGCCAGAAAATTTACACCTTCTTTTCTCTATCCTAAGGAGTCTAAAAGGAGTTTACTTTTTTTTTTTTTTTTTTTGCACTAGAAAGATTTAGGAATCCTTTAATACAACTTTCAGGAGCTATACTACAGGAAAGTATTTAATAATTTAAATCTTCATATTTGATTTTCCCTATCCTATAGGGACTTTAATAATGCCTTGACTTGATATATACCGTATGTGTTTAGAAGAAGGTGGTGGCATAGAGAACAGCACATGGTTGCTTGCTGCTTTCCCCATGTCCTCACTGGTGAGGCTGTGTGACCTGGTGTAGCTCAGAGAAACTCACAGTCATCTCTGGCAGTTTTATGAATCTCCCTGAGTCTTTTAACTGCGTTATGAAATGGCAACTGGTCTGCGGGTGAGAGGCATAAGGGCAAAAAGGGTTGTACTAAAAAAGATGTAGGAAGAAGGTATGATGCAAATTTTTACCTAATGGTGGTACTGTGTGCAGAAACAGTTGTGAGGTTTAGAAGAAATATATTGGTAGAAGAAAAAGTGAGAATATCAAAACACTCAAAATAGAAGCTTTTATTCACTAAATTGATGCCCAGTTGTACCCAAAAAAGGATACTGCAATGGAGAGGGACAGCAAAGTTTTATAATTTGTGCACAGTAGAAGAATAGATGGAAACCCAAATACATGGGAAATGATTAAACAGAAAGATGAAGAAGTAGGACAAGTACAAAACTTTTCACAGCAAAAATTCAAGACAGCTAAGGGGTGTTTTGTTCAAAATAAACAACATAATTTTTTTGCCTATGGAAAAGAACTTCGGTTTGCCAGGATCTGTCCCTACACTTTGTTATCAGTTGAGCCAAACAAGGCACTTAGTTTACTATGACCTGCCATCCATTACAGCATTGAATAAAAAGGTACAAAATCTACCACCATCAAAGTTTTGGTGAATGACAAAATGCATGATACAGAAATGTTGGCAGCGTTAACAGATGGCATGATATTGCTACCATATGTGATACAGAAGCATAAAGCTATGCTGAAGGAACAGATGCCTACTGAAATAATTGTAAGGTGTCAAAACCAAGGATGGATGTCTACAGATTTAATGACAGGATGGCTGAACATCATTTGGATCAGGAGACCAGGTGTGTGTTAAGAAAAAGAAGAATGCTTGTCCTAGATGCATTCAAAGGTCATCTAATACCAGCTGTGACAAAAGCTGCCAAGAGAATGAATATTGATCATGTGGTTATATCAAGAGGAATAACATGAAAACTCTATGAAGTAGTGAACATGCCCTTTAAAGACCATTTGAAGTCTCCATACTCAGAATGATTATTGGCAGGGAACATGCTCTAGCTTCTGCAGGAAAAACACATAGCAGTGCTAAACTGCCCTGTCATTATACAAAGAGACCATCAAATCAGATAAATCCAGAACCTGTAACAGTTTTTAAGAAATACTGTATTTTAGATGCCATGGATGGAACAGAGATTATAGAAGTTCAAAGAAGAACCGGAAAATAGTAAAGACACTAGAAATGTACATAGATGGAATGTAGTGAAGAGCATGAGAGAAATTCTGGAGTGTAAACACTGAAAAACAATATTAGTACAGCACATGAAAAGAAAACAGGTTAACTTCAGACCAACGTTGTGAATTTTTTTTTTTAAATTGCATTTGTGCAATAAGAACATTTTTATGTATAAAATTCATTTGAGGGTCAGTTTAAATTCAGTGCACTCTTCCTTTCTGGTTTTCAAGATACACTTACTTTTTCATAGTAAGATAGATTAAGATGCTCTCTGCCTGCTGTCACTTGTACCCACTCCTGCACAGCAGCTGCAGTACTGTGACTTGTGCTGATAACAACACCCTGAACTGTACCACTGTAATGAGCTGGGTAATAAAACCAACATGAAGAAAACCAAAAGTTTCTGATGTTGAATTTGCAAGTAGTTATATCATCATAGTTGTGGCAGCCCTGGGACACACACTGGAAAAATCTGACAGCTTGGATCGAAGGAAAGGAATTTGTGAGCCGGTTTTACCACTATAGAAACACTAAATACCCATGTCCTTACTCAGTATTTTTTTTTTTTAATATTTATCATATTCTAATAACAGTTTCAAGTTGCACATAAAGCACGGACTAATTATCTGACCAAAATTTTCCACTCCTCAGGAAATCCTTATACCATCCTCCTCAAAAAAAAAGGAAGAGTGGATTGGAATGAGAACAGATTGATCAAAAGCTATATAAGCAGCCTGGAAAAAGAGAACATAGGGAGATTATGGAAGACATCTTCAAGATAATGAGATTTTTGGCATGAAAAGGGTGGATAGAGGTAAAATCTTCACAACTCTGTGAAGACCACATTTGTAAGATTCAGGGAGACTCATAAAATTGTTAGCCAGTAGGATCCAAGTTAAAAAGAGAAAAAGATGTCTTTTCTTGAAACAGATTTTTTGCTAAGCTGTGGTCTGCCCATAAGAAGTTTAGAGGGGCTCGGGCAAGCTGCAGAAGAGATTGAAAAGATAAATAGACCTACCTAAATTAGGCTGAGGAATTCTGCCACATGAAAATAATTTGACATTTAGAGGATATTGCAGATGTATTTTTATATAAATTTGCCTGTTCCTAGTCTTCCCTAGACATCTGCTGAAGTTCACTGTTGGAGAAATAATGTTTAGGTTAGATTGACTTATGGTCTCAGCCACTGAAGCCATTCTCATATTCTTGTGCCTGACTCAAACCTATCATAGCCATTAAACTGTGATAGACTGTGAATCACATGGATCAGATACTGCTCTGACAAAAAGGTGTGTTGATCCTTCAGTGGTTGGGCATCATTGACACTGTGCTCAGTTATTCATCTAAGTATTCTTATTAAACTATTTATGAAATAGTAGAACTACCCTTCTTGTTGTCTGCAAGGATTGCTTGCTATGTGATAAGGACTATACAACTCCCATAGTTTTGCCCCGGAATATGGGGCGTGATTAGACCCACAGGAAACTGGAACCATCATCACTTCTAGTATATTCTGGTATATGCAATCACTATAGTCTGGCATATTCCTCAATTATTACAAGGCACACCTGGATTCTCATCATTTTTTGTTATACCTGTCAACACTTATCACATCACAGCTAGTAATAAGGCTAGGGTTCCATTACTGAAGGAAAAAAAGATGACCATTAAGACAAAGGAGTGGTCTGCCAGGTTATGGGAAATTCCAGGCTTCCACTAACCTTGCAGTGTATGCAAGCAGTACCCAGCACGAACAGGCAAAAATTTTCTTTTCCAAAGCCTTATCCTTCCTGCCCACCCCTACTGATCCATGAATGCACACAGGCAGCTGCGATAACTGTCAGTTAAACCCTAAGATTAGTGTCATACTTAAAGATGTGCTGAAGTGCTTTTCTGGACCTGGGCCAGATGCTCAGCATCTTCCAAGATCAAGTTCATATTTATGAGTGCTTCATAAGAGAAGAAAATCATAAAATTGAATGGTTTTGTTCCCATAAAAAGGGAAATGTAATGCAGTCAGTGCAAAGTAACCATGTGTTAAGTACTTACAGAATATTTTTTCCTTTGTTAATTAAGCAAAAATTTCATCCGGGTGGGGCACTTCCTGGCAGCTGATGTTCAGGCGAGAGCCGTAAATTTTAATTGCCACTTAAATCTAGGGCATCTTATTGAACAAACAGGTGGAGCATATCCACTTTGAATGTATGCAAACAGCTTTATTTATCATAGACATGAGAATGAGTTTTCGGATTGATTAGCTCCTTTTCATTCCAAGCAGGTTGTGGCCAATTGCAGTAACTGCAGATTTTCTGCATTGAATGTTGACACAGTTTACACAGAAAACCAATTCAAAGATAACACTTAGAGCTTTAAAATCTGTACTAATGTGAAAGAAAAAAAACAACCAAGCAAGCATATTCCATTTATAACTCATGGAAATGGTAGTTATTAATTGAAATATGTAGCTGAATAGGAAAAGAATCTATTTAAGTGTGACAAGCAGCCGTTCGTGGGCTGACACTTTTTAAGATATAAGGGTTAGCTAGGAATTAGCTATTAAAGTACATTAAACCAGTTACCAAGCTACTTTCTGTGATCTGGAAAATGACTCAGTGTTTTATATATTTGTTTCTAACATGCAGAGAAAAGGAGAATGCATTTATGAAACGTTTTCAATATTATTCTAATAATGAACAGCAAGTAATTAAGAAAGCTTGCTTTTGTCTGAATCAGCTGCTATGAAAAGAATATCTTATGTAAGCAGCTCTCAGACAACATATTAGTTCACTGCATTTTCAGAGGTTTAGATCAGGTGGTAGGAGATGATATGTAATTTATTTCATCTATTTGGGTGTGCAATAGCAAGGCTGGAAAGCACTTTGGAGCTAAGTAAGAAGCTGTAAACTGGATGTAAGTCTCCATCCTTTTAGGATTAGTTTATACTTTTGATTCTCAATTATCAAAGCCCTTGATTCCATTATCAGCATGTTAATATGTTATTATTAACTGAATGTTTTGGTATTGTCTGGTTTGTGACTAAAGTCAGAAAACAAATTTGCAAAAATTTTTACTACTGTCTACAGTCTTTTTCTTCTGCATAAAGATTCATAATGTTTTTTTTTCCATATCCAGTATTTCTTCAAGAATAATTTTATGGGTACAAATGAGAGGCATAATGCTTGTTCACATTACCCAAGACTATTACAGGGCTGCTATTTTTTGAAAGGAAAGTGATATTCAATTTATGACCTTCAGGTCATTTTGAGTGGTTAAATCTATCAGTGGATTGGTTTTGAAGACAATGTTAGGATGAATGTGATCTTAAAAATCATCTCATTCCAACTTTGGTTGCTCAAAGACCCAAGCAAATATAGCACATACCAAACACTATTTATTTTAA
Organism: Pezoporus wallicus; assembly: GCF_028554395.1. Taxonomy (NCBI): domain Eukaryota; kingdom Metazoa; phylum Chordata; class Aves; order Psittaciformes; family Psittacidae; genus Pezoporus; species Pezoporus wallicus. The sequence continues at coordinate 4,377,351 of NW_026640488.1, forward strand.
TTAACAAGTGCCTATCAACTGTGACTGTGGTATGCGGAACATAACTAATACAGCCTGTAAACATATTCTAACTTATGTCTACTTAAAATATAACCACACTTCTTATCTGTAGAACAAGAAACACAATAATTTTTTAGAAGGGTGGTACAGTGATATTCTTGAGTTACCAAAAGGAAACACTCCTATTTAGAGTACTTTGTCTTTGAAATGAGCTTGCAAATTACCTTCCCTCCATTCTCTATCCTCCCTAAAGTGTGAATTAAATTAGTTGTGTAGTATACTTTAATGGGATTTGTTTCTCTCTAAGGCCTTTTTTTGTCAGAGCCCATATTTGACAGTTCCCAAAGAGGAGGGATAAAAGCAGATCAAGAAGAGATATTAATATTTGTAGGGCAAAATGACAAAAGCATTTATTTTTAAAAGAAAGAGGTGAACAAACAAAAAGGAAGATGAAATGTTAGGAAACATTTCAGCAGTTGCAAGCTTTATAATCTGTTTCACATTTTTCACTTTAAAGCATCTTCATTCATTAAGGTAATTCCTAATTTTTCATTAAAAATAAACACTGAGATCTTTAAAACTGTTACTAATCTGGGACAAAAATGTCTCCTCAAAAATCCTGAATATTTATTTCGTTATTTATTAAAAAATACAGAAGGTGTAATGAGAGCTATTCTGGTCTTTATTTTTAAGTCATTAATTTTAGTTTTAAAAAGAAAATTTAAAACATTATATAAGTTACAATAATAGGTTACTAGTATCTATTGGAGTTCTATGTGAATGCACAACACAAAAAAAAGATTCAAAGTGAGTAAAAATATGGTATGATTAAAGCCAGCTATTACTGAAGGTCAGGAAAGGTAATTCAAAACAGGTGAGCTTAGAGATGGTTTTACTGATACCATATTTGAAGAATGTTTTCCACAGTATAAGACTGGGATAAAGATGCTCCCTTAGTGCTGCAAGGCCATCTGATGAAAATATCTTTTGGTTTCTAAAGCTAGTCTTCACATTAATGGACTAAGCCTGATATAGCACAGTCCTTCCAAAGCTTAAAAGAAGTGGTGAAAATTATTTGATAGAAAAGGTAGTGGTGGAAATATAGGACAAAATAATTAAAATCTGTAAAAAGTATTTCACCTCTCAGTAAAGTTGATATGCCTTGATTCTTTTAGACGACTTGGTGTTAACTTATGTTAGCTATCTAAAAATTGTCTAATTGAAAGTCCCGTTTCCCTGGAACATGGGAGAAAAAAGAGTTAGTGAGAAACATAACACCAGTATGAGTTACACTCTACTTTAAGACAGGAAACAGCCCATCTTAGTCCTACCTCACTTCTTATTGCTGAAGGTGCTACAAGTTTTTACAGCTTCTGTCATATTATAAAATTGAATGTAAAATTGTCAATGTTCAAATTGCCTTTGTTACCTGTATCAGTTTCTACTGAGATAAAAGGATCTGACTGATCAGTTGAAATGATTAGAAATATCATCTTTTGCTGGCTCACACAGGTGGCTTCTAACATCTCCTCAGAGGAGTGTTTCATGCAAATTCATCCTTGTGTCTACATGATAGTACACTGTAACTTGTATCATCTATCATCACAGTATAAGACTAATTTGGAATTTGGCTCAATGCTCAGTATTTATGTTCTTTTCATCAATAGGTGGGTTTTGTTTTTGTTTTCCTGTTATGAATATTTATGTAGCGGGTTCTTTTTAAGATTTTTGACTTACTCTCTTTCATTAGAGGGTACGTGGCAGTCAAATAATGGAGGACATTTAGGTTGACCATGACTTTTTTTTAATGCTATAGCTTACGTTTCAGCCTCTCCCAGGTTTCAAACACCCATTGTCTCTTTCTATTGCATTAGTATGTAATTCTTGTCTCCAAAAGTTACCCTTTTAAGCTTGCCATTCTACTTTCCTTTACAAGAGCATTAGGTACTTGTAGGTCAACTTCCATTCCATTTTAGACACTTCTCAGGAGACACCTCTATTGACTACTTAGGTAACTAGTTTAGGACAGCATGACAAACTATTAGATTGTTAACCTTTCTTAATCTCTTTTTTTCTGGAAAGCTCAGTCTTTCTTTTTTTATTTCTCTTTCTTTTTCCAGTCATCTATGCATTTTTCCCACTTCTTTTAAAGATTAATTTCTCTTCAAGCTCCTTTTGTTTCGCTGCTCTTGATAATTGATTACCTTGAAAAGTATTGAGGTGCTTTATTTCCTGCTGTTTTGCTGCAACATATTTGGCATATGTTACCTTTTGGTTTTGCAGTGCTGCATTTAACATCTGTCTAAAGAAATATAGTGCTAGAAGTGTTAGTGCTAGAAGACAGAGACCTCAGATTCTCATTCATAAGAATGCTTTTTCTTATAATAGCATTACAGTGAAGTTGAATGGATATTACTTTTAATGATAAATTATTGTGAGAGGAGTTTTTATTATCTCATTTTTTTCTAGAACATCTACCTGAATTTTATATATGCAGAACTCTTTCAATAATGGAAGTCTAATGAAAAATAAAAATTATAATATTTGTTGAGAAATAAGGTAGGGACATATTTAAACTATGCTGATATTAACATACCTATATGTTGATTTATTGAAGTGTTCATATGCTTGTTTAGTTATAGTACTAGGAATTTTTAGGCAAATAAAGTAAATAAACCCCTATTATTTCCACTAATTTTTATTATTTTTTAATAATCTCCTGGTAATACTTATTCTTACTATTACTGCAAATATGTGCATCACAAATCATGTTAAGAAAAGACAAAATATGTATAATAAAATTACAAATCTGTCAAAACAAGAACAAAAGTCATTAAATATTTCTAAGGCTCTGTAAAGCAATTTCTTTTTACTGCTTGATAATTGTCAGTTCCATGTTTCTTTTGGGATTATGGAAATTGCAATGCCTACAAATATAACAACAAATATTATTTATATTATCAGAAGATTGCAGCATTACCTGTTTGTAGGGTTGTTCAACTGTGATATGTAAGAATTAAAAACAAATCCTAATTAAATTTAAAAGTTATTATTGTCTGAGAAATTTCATCTAGTATGTTTCTGTTTGTAGTACATTTTTGGAAGATTTCAGCAAAATTCAGTCATTATCAGGTAGAGAAAGGTAAGCTTTAATGGTGTTAAGAATTTCTACGAATTTCTCTGACAAACTGAATCATTGTGTTTTAAGAAAGATATCTGGTGTTTGATAGCCTTTGTTCAGCAATATGTTACCCATTATAAAGGAGATGAAAGGGTGAGATAGAGATTAGAATGGCAGCTGCAGTTGCTGGTATTAATTCAGCCAAGACAGATGGATCCATGAAGAAGGAAAGCATAATGTGTCAGAGGTCCCACAGACACTGACAGTGAATAAAGAAACATGACCAAATGAACAAAAGCATGGACTAAACAGCCAGAAGAATCCCCGGCATGAGTTGGGTTGCTTTTAGGTTTCAAGAACAGAGAAAAAGCAAACTGATATTGGGATTAATAGGAAGCAAGAAGAAATTCTGTCTGAGCAAGGAAGCAGAAGTCTGCCAGGGAAACACTAGTAAGGAAAGGCGATCAAAAGAGATGATTAAGGAGGTGAGAGAATGAATGGGGAGTGGATCTGGAATGAGCAGCCTGAAGAAATTAACACTATAATACATATTCATTTAATGTAAGATTATGACAAATAATACATATAATAACACAAGGTTTAAGTACAATTTTTGGCAGTGTCTGACAAGTGCTACTCATTTAGAAAAAAAGAATGGAAGTTTCAACACTGGGTAACTATAGAGTGAGACTTGGAGAAATAATTAGGCTGATTTTTTTTTTTTTTTTTAATTATTTTTAAGACAACCTTTAGTAGTAGCAAACTAGGTGGTCAAGCCTAAAGGTAAAAAACACAAACAAAAAAAACCCAAAACCCAAATACAAAACAAACAAAAAACATCACCAGAAAACTACAGCTCTGCGTATATGCTTCTTAAGTGTTTGATTATATAACAAGCAATGATGTTGCAGAGAGCCTTGTAGATTACCAGCAAATTCCAGAATTTCTTTACGTTGAAACAATGTTCCGAAAGTTCTTCTTATAAAGTGTTACCATGTTTTTATGTGAGCAGCATTTAAAGCAGTTGTGTTTGTCTTACACTAATATTACCCAGAACTGACTAGGTTTTTCTGCTGAAATGTTGGAAGGCGTAATCTCTCTGATGGAGAGCTTGTAATTCAAAGCCTCAGTCCTGTAAACAGCTCTTCAGGGATTTTTCTAGTATAAGGCTGAGGGGTCTCCCTCCCACCTCCTATAGCTGTTAAAGAGCATAAGAAATATAGTTAAAGATCACCTTCCTAACAGTCATGCACCAGCCTAAGCCTCTAATAGAGCTATTCGAGAAACAGCTTATAGAAACTTCAGAAACAGTTGGGTCAGCATTGTTCCTTGGGGAACCGTACAGATTTCTGGATGCCCAAAAGAAAAATTGCCTCTGATACTAGCTGGCAGTGCTTCAACAGAGGTAGCCTGAAACAACCCAGCTGTACTTAGCCACAGTAATAGAGTCCAATTTCAGTGCTATCAAATGCCCCTGAAACCAACAAGACTGGCTGACTTTGTCAATTCTGCAGCTAGGTTAGTTTGTGCCTAAGAAACAACAACTTCTTGAAATTTCTTCTCATAGTAAAAGAAATTAAATGCTGCAGCTGTGACAGGTAGTAAATGAAGAAAAGTTAAGTCAAAGGCATTTGTCAAATTGACTAAAAATTTCTTTGTGGGGAAGAACAAGACACAAGAAGAAATGACTTAAGAATACGGTAAAAAGTTTTTCAGTATTTCTTCTTTATAAATGAAAAACAAATGAAATAGCACTTATGGTTTTCTATTATAATGCATAAAATCTGTTCTCATTTTTATATTATATTTTTTAATATTTACACATCTTTTGCAAAGGAACCCAGAAACAGTAACGGTAAAAAGTGTTATTTATTCAGAAAAGTGAGAAATAAGCACAACTGAGGTACAGACTTCTCATGGTGCTGCACTTGTTCACAGCCAGGTTCATAATTAAAGTCAACCAAAGTACAGGAGATCTCTCAGCTGTCCTTAAAGTTTTACAATTTAGTTTTCAGAAATTTTCACTTCTTAACCCCTTCCTGACAAATCAAATTGCTTTTTGGGTTAGCTTATGTAAAAATTCCCTCAGTTATCCTGAATCTGTGATGCTCTTTAATACTCTTACTAATCTGCGGCCTTAGAGTCTGTAATACTTTACTAAAATGAGACACTACTTGATCATTCTTCTGGATCTAATTTTCCTGATGGTGTAAATATGTGATTATCAGAAATAAGCAGACCTGCTTGTTTTTCTACATGTCATGTTATTGCCTCTTACACTTGTTAATTCTTTCTTATACTGAAGACTCCTTTGAAAGCTCCAGGACTAAATTTTACTAACCAAGAGCTAAACACACCATAGAATTACACTTTGCAATAGTCAAATTCTGCATTTTCTACCGATGTCACAAGGAAAGTTACTGGTTTCTGTTACAAAGCCACTGATCTGACATGATATCACTAGTGTTCACAGTGGCAGAGAATGAACAGATTTTTTTCCTTAGAAGAGATTTATAATGGAAGCAGGGGTAATAATACACACTGGACTGAGATTAGTTTTTCAAGTTATATAGGAGAATATTAATCCTAGAAACCCTCAAAGAAACTTCAGAATTTCCAGTAAATCAGGAAGTTGAAGCTATTTACAAAGAATTATTATTCCTATTCCTACTCTTATTCCTATTACTCTACATATCAGAAGTACCAACTTCTTGTTTAGGATCAGCCCTAATAGAGCTGCTAGAAGCATTGTGCCTCTACCATCACCAAAGTCTCTGCTTGCCATTTTCAGACAACAGAAATTGCATTCCCACCAGCAAACTTAATTGTTTGACAAATTTGTGGAGAGGACCAATGCAGTATTTTTGCAACTTCAAGAATTATAAATTTGGGAAGTCTGCACTACCAACCTGATTAAAACACTGATTTAGTGTTTTGGAACAGAAATGAGTAGGCTGATGATTTTAATGTACCCATACTAATGAATAGTGTGTTCAGATTATAGTATTTTCAAAATAGATAGAAAGTCAATAAGAGGTCGGCCTTTTAAGATTTCCTTTGGCTGAGAGACCACTTCCTAATTCTTGAGGCATTCAATGACTTGAGGCATTTTGGCTTATATTTGATAAAGTTCTCAAGTGCCGAATAAAATCAAAATCTAAAGCTTCCATAATCTGCGCAAGACAGAAAGAGAAATAATTATGGAAACACACCAAAATCAGCAGATGGGAGAAATCCATGCCGTAATTCCCCCTCTCCTGGGCTGACTTAGAGCTGCTTTTCTTTTATCTCCTTCCTGGGATCTTACTGAGAAAGGAATGCATTCATTCTTCATTCTAGATGCTATAAATCATAGAATCATAGAATCATAGAATAATTAGGGTTGGAAAGGACCTTAAGATCATCTAGTTCCAACCCCCCTGCCATGGGCAGGGGCACCTTACGCTCAATCATATCACCCAAGGCCTCGTCCAGCCTGGTCTTGAACACTGCCAGGGATGGAGCATTCAAAACCTCCATGGGCAACCTATTCCAGTGCCTCACCATAATATTTGAAAATAGATTTGAAATATTTGAAATAGAATAAATATTTGAAATAGATTGCCTTAAAGTAAAACACTTTAAAAGAAATTATAAGCAGATTTGGGAGGGATGTTTCAGAGGAGGCTATGCCTTTTTGAACAAAAAAAATCCCCAACCAAACAAAAAAAAACACAAAAAATAAACAATGACAAAAGCAATACCAGCAACTGCCACCCAACTTTAAAGTACATGTCCATTTCCTGAGATCTGCAAAAAAAGCCAACAGCATGTATCAAACTGAAATGTGCTTGATAGATTTGTCAGATTTCATTGAGACTGATCAGAAATTAATATTGTTGGAAGTTGACTCACCTTACTGAAGTACTGTTCTGTTCTATACCGGACAAAAAATTTTCATTCTGTACAGTTATAAACTCTAGGAGTGATCCCATAAGTCAAAATAGAACCTTAAGCTAAAGGAAAGTAAAAGCCAACTTCATCTTTTGGAAGAAAGTTAATAAATTAAGACTTCTTTTAAAGAAAGCAATTACAGGCACATTGAGTTCTGTTGTTTGTTTCAATGTCACTGTATTTCTACTGCTAAAACACTATGATATGCATTTTCAGCGTACACTGCTAGAGAGAAACCAAACGTAATTTGAGATGCACCATGCGAAAACTCTATTGTGTTTCACTTGTTGATGCTACATAAGAACTTGCACGTTCATTGTTTTAATCAGTTCTTGCTCAGCTATTGCATGCATTAGTGGTTTGCTTCTCTAGGATTCCAAACTTGTCTATTATGTTGATTTAAAGTGCAAATCTACAAATTGAAGGACCTCATCTAGAGGCATATTATAAAATAATTTCAGTACACAACCTGTAAAATTCTGAAGACATTCACTGTTTTTCTGCTCACATGCCCTTTGTGTTGGTTTTCATTTAACCATGTAAACAATTTCTTATGACAGGAAGACAGAAGACTGTGGGAAAAGCGTCTGAAATTCTTAGTTACGGCAGCATGAAGATTCCATGCTGCTCTGTGCCCATGCTGTTCTCTGCCCACTGTTTCTCATGCTTATCAGTACAATCTCATTAGGTTTTTATTCCCCTCCATATGTCTGTTTTAGTCAATGATTCTCTTTCCATTCATCCTTAGGTTATTAACTCTTTAGAACAGCCAGCATCCTTTGTCCTTTCCCTTCTGCAGCATTTAATTTATGAGTTGCTGCTAAGACTCAACTACATCATAGCAGAACTTTTCAGATGAGTTACTCATACTGCGTGACATAATATACTAAATGCAAACTCCTGCAAGTAGAAGGAAGGAAAAGTATGCTTTCTTTAAGGAAGAATTTAGGATTTAGTTCAATCTTTCTTATGCATTTTAAGGGTTGGGAAAAAAAGAGAGAAATAGTCATCTAGTGTTATTAAGTGTTTTATACATATACCTGATAAAAAATCTTGGTCATCATAGCGCTTACAATGTTACAGCTAAGTGGGTTAGCAAAATAACATATATTTCTTACCTCTCAGTGGCCTCATTTTATGTTCTGGCATGTGTCTTTGTGAAGTGTCAAAATCTCAGCTCACTGCACACAGGCTGATGGTAGTCACTACATCTTCAGATGTTCCAAATGTATAGAAAAAAGAGAAAATAGTTTGAATGTGTCAGCCTAGTCATAAGAGTAGAACTACAGCAAGACTTTGCAAGGTCACAAGCTTTTTAAACTTCAGTCTGAATTACAAAAGCTATCACAGTATCTTAGGAAAAAACTACTGTTACTTTGAGTTATCTATACATACACATTTTAAAGTGTCAGAAAGACATTTCTTTGTCAGGGTTGACATTACTACATTCAAACAGATTCTGTCCCAGGGAAAGTCACTAAGGACACATCCAACAGACTATTTCTTCAGTAATGCATTGTAAAGACTTTGAACAAAGGAAACGCACTGTGATGTGATTGCTAATTTCTGCTATTAAAATCCATTCTTATATATGTATAATGGCTTAAACCAAGACTGTTGGCTGGGGTTTGGATTACCTCTTCATTTTTATGACTGGAAGCTACCAAATGCAAGCAGATAAATAAGGTGAAAAGTGAGGTGGCTCCCATTCATTTTAGCTAGCTCATACATCTGTTTGATGACTTCATAACAACAGTGGCTACAAGACTGTGAACCACAGGGTCTGCCATTTTCAGCAATTGTTTGTTGGTTTGTTTTTTTTTTACTTCTGCAGGTACAGAAGATATTGCTTTGGTCAGCATTATCTCCTAAGGTTTTCTGTTTTGGTTTTCTGTTGATTTATAGTGTAAATCCTTCCATATGGGTCTCCTAAAGGTAATGACTGAGCAGAAAAGCTTCCTGTGTCACTGAGTTAAAGACAAGGACATACAATCCTTAAAACTATCAGATTTTCATTGTAGAATGTTTCTCCCTTTCCCTCTATACTTTCAAGATTTCATTGTTATGAGAAACCTACAGGTACACTGTTTAAGCTTATGGTATACTGAGTTTCCTCTTTGTTTCTCACCCTTATCTAGTTTCATCTGCCTAATTTTTAGTGTACTTTTAAAACACTCCTCTTTATGCCCCCTCTCCCCATTATGCACAATATCAATATAATTTGATTGATAAATATATACATTAATCTCTAATGCCGTCAGAGTGGCCAGCTTTGGAAACATGCCTTATGAGTTAATCTAAGGTCAGCAGGCAGTAGTTTTCTGAGCATTTTCCACCTCAGATTAGAATCAATTTCTTGACTAAATAATTATGCAGCTAAGCTGCCATTGTCAAACAGAAGTAAAATGTGAGAGTGAAGGTCACCACTCTGGAGAACATCTTTTACATGGTGATTAGACAGACAAGATCAAGAAATAACCAGCTATGACAGATAGGGTGGCCTTAGTAGGCATACTGGAAGTGAGTGATCCCTATGTTGAGGCCTATACCTGCCAGAAGGACAAAATCAAAGTGGAGCCTCTGCATCACTTTTCAAATTGAATCAGGCATTGAGAGAGGGGAGCCAAAAGCTTGCTCTTTTTGAAATCTAAGGGGCAAACAATGAACATTCATTAACTATATGGCTGGTTTGGAAATCTGAAACAAAATATGCTACCATAACTTTAGTAACATTATGAAAGTATGCAGGAAATGGTCAAATTTGCATACAGTGAAACTGAAACTTGAAATAAATCTGACAGTAAATGATTTTTTCTTCATAGACACCAACAATTAGCATATTGAGAGAATAGCTGAGTCCAAACAGTTTATCTACTTTTAAACACATTTTCTTTCTGCCTTAAAAAAACATTTTCTTTAATAATCTTGACTTTATTTAATTTCATTGGCAATTTTAGAAACATTATAAAAGACTGCCTTTAGGTGATACAGGAAAGCCTTCTGAGAGTTTGTCAGACCACTACTTAGTTTTTCCAACACACTGAGAATCAGGTAGCTCCTAGCTCTTGCTTTTGTGGGAATAAAAATACCACAGTGAAATATGATTTCTCAACAAAGTAACACGTGAAGTGTAAAAAAAACCTCACCTTTCCTAGCTTTTTATGACTTTGGGCATTTAATTGAAAACTGCTTAGTTAGTCAAAGCAAAAAATATACATTTGCATTTTTAAAAAGTGTAGAGGAACAATAAAATTTCCAGCTACACCTTGCCAATCAAACCAGCGACTTTAAAAGAGTCCATTCTCTATCTCTGCCTTTTGCTCTTAGTTAATTAAGATTAGTGCCATTATAAAATATAGGGGAAAAAGATCTAAAAATCAGTTATATATTTTAATATCTTTTTATATATATCCCAACAGTAGATTGCTAGACTCCTAAGGCTTTATTCTAATGTCACACAGTAAATCACATTCTGTCATCCTTGGGTGCAGATGAAGGGTGCATCTTTCTTTGCAAAAAACAAAATAGTATTAAGTACATAATTTCTCATCTATATCTTGAAAGCACTACTTAAACTTTTATTTACATTTCTCTCTGTCCTATTTTTACTTTCAAATTTCATTTATATGTAGGTGTTCTCATTTCTTAACATCCTAACCTTTTTTTATATCCTTTAAAAATGTACTTCTCTGCTACTTGCATGACTATCTCTTATGGTTCTTCAAATTTGCAGTAATTGAAAAGTTCCTGAAGTATATTAGGTTTCTTATTTGAGTTCACATTAATGACTAATGATTTTGCCACTTCAAACATTTCCTTTTTAAATTCATTCTTTTCATATAGAAGAACTTCAACTTCCTTGCAAAGGATCTATTTTATAACTGTTATTTCCTCTATTAGGTGGAAAATGATCCTATGAAATGAGAGGTTTTTTAAGCAAACTTTAGTACAAGCCATAAATTATAACTGTAGAAAAGATTTTGTTACTTTGCTTTGGATCTACACAGATGGATCACACCTCAGAAATCATAAGAATTTTTCTCACAGTAGTTTTTTTTTGTTTGTTTTTGTTTTCTTTTTTTTTTTTTTTTCACTGCAGGATCCAGTTGCTGCAGAAATCATTCCATGATCACAAAAAAAGCTAAAAAAAACGAGGAGGGAAATATAAAATGAATATGTTGTCTGAAAGAAATTGTACACTTAGGTGCATTAAGCACAAGTTTGTTATGCAAACAGCTAGGAAAACCTGCTCCTGAAATATATAAATAGATATCATGCATCATAATGCAGATTTCCTAATTTGCAGCATGATAGACCTGCTTAATAAACCTAGGCATATATGACAGATGTTGCTATGCACTGTCCTTGAGTTATATGATGGACAAATTCCCTAAGCAAGGCATATATATGTCATGTCTGCTAGAGGGGAATATACCCCTGTAGCTTGCTCCAGGTAAGGAAGAAAACAGATTCAAAAAGAAATTTGCATTTTTGTTTCTTCATTTCAGATTTTTAATGTTATGTACTTGTCAGGAAAACCTGATTTTGTGAGGCTTTGATATTAGAAAAGTGTACCTAAATATGTATTTGTTTGTTGGGTTTGGTATTGTTTTTTTAAATTATTGCAGTATATTCTGCTGTATTTTTGATGATATAAAGTGCACTTAATCTTCACATAAACTGTTTTCATATATACTCACTTTAGAAACTGACTTCTAGGTTTCCTCTTCATCACTTTGGATATTATTTATTAGTTAGTGGAATCAATAATGGCAATCACAGTTTTAACCTTCCTAATAATTACATTGATATAAAAATATGTCAGTGAAAAAAGACTAGACACAATTACTAAAAATATTTTTAGTAGTATTAGGTAGTTGTTCAGGTCCTGTTTTCAGATTATCCTTCTTTATCCAGAAAAACAAACTTTCTATTTCATATATCTGACAGTTGACAATTATAATGCTGTATATCATCATGATCAACACAAATTCCATAGAGTAGGTCTTGTTAAATAGTAGTTTATAGAAGAAAAAGTAATTGCACTACATATGAAAAATATAAGCAATTATTCTACATATTTCCCAGGTCCTCTTACCTTGATTAACCACTGGAAAAATGGAAAAGTAGTTTGCAACACAGACTCAATTCCAGCACATAGATACAACATGCAATACAGCATTAACTTAATATAACCCTTTAAGTATTTTTGTACATCTCTTTCTAATTTTCTAATATATTTTTAGAGGACATACTTAATTGCTTCTGGAGCAATTCCTGCACTTGTTTTCAGTCATAACATTAATTTTTATTTTTTTTCCCTCATATTGTAGAGATAACATACTTCTAAAAGAACTTTATTCTAAATTTGCTTTATGTAAATAAACTGAAAGGCTTCTTATTAGACTATTTTGCTGAATCACAAAGTTTATTACACACAAATTTTGTCTGTCTTCTTGATCTTTAACAGTTTTATAGATATGTACTATGTCTCTTTAATAGACCTGTGGAGTCTGGGAAATTTCTGAGATGAAGGCTTTCACAGCAAGCTGATGAATACCCAGGAAAAAGGCATTTGTCAACTTTATTTCCTTTTGTTAGCACCATGCAACTTAAATGATGCTCTCTTAGTAACTCAAAAAAACAAAAAAAAGGGGAATAATTCTAAAAAACCCACAAGCTGTTTTAAGCGATATTTCCAGCTCTTAAGACCCTTTTGATGGAAAAAAAATGGGTATTTTATGAGATAAATTAAACTTAATTAGGATATAATTTGGGGGATTGCCATATAGTATCAATAGATTCCTGGAAATCTACTACTTTCCCTTAAAATAGATACACATGTCAGGTACTCATAGTTAAATCCTTATCATTCCACTCTGAAGTGTATCCATACCAATTAACCACCTAGAGTTGACGGACAATGGCTTCATCACATGACTGATTATGGGTATCTCAAGGACAGACATTCCATAAGAAGCATGGGTATATCTTGTTTACGTATTAGAGAAAATTTTCCCACCCACATCACAGAATCCATCTTTTCAGACTTTAAGAATATTCCCCATTTCAGTGAAGGTCTTTTTGGTCACAGAAGGTGTTCACAATATCGTTAGTCTTCCTGAATTAAATACCTACTAAAAAAATAAAACAAAACCACTTTCAGTCATTGCAGCTGTCTTTATATGTATCTGAAACCTGGAAAGAATTTCAGTATGCTGTAACTCAGCAGTCAAGGTTGGGATAAAATAAAAAGATGGAAAGAAATTATTCCTTTAAATGGCATTTCCATTCTTCAAAACTTTAAGAATTTGGGGAAGGGGATGTTTTTTCCCTGGAAATGACAACAGAATTTGACAGGATATCCTTTCACTTGGACTCCTAACCTGGCTGGAAAAGACTGAACAGTTTGAAGATAGTTCATTGTAGTTTTGAGCCCTTGTAAGTCTTCCCTGGTTGAGAAAACTTGGACAATTGTGGCCATAACTTGTTTTCAGAGCTGAACACAAAGTAAACATGCTTTTGTCTTCAGCTACCCTAGCCATTCCTTGAATCAATCAACAAGGCAATAGGCTGAATTAGAATTCAAGTCCACTTCCAGAGGCTCTTTCCCTGAGCATCAATCCCCATCTCTTCAATGTTATACATAAGACTAAGCATAGACTGGCAGCAGTGAACCTGTTTTGGTAGCTTAACACGAATTGAACAGCTTGGATATGATTTCAGAATGGGAAATTATTTTTATAACTATGCTTTCACCTATATTTTCATGTCTACAGTGGCAGTGCAGAATGAGCCTTTGCCTATAAAATCATATAATTTCTCTAAACCTACAATTTTTTACACAATCTTTATACTCAATACTCACTTTGCTTTTTGTAAATAACACTGTTATTGATTTCTAGGACTGTAAAAATATCAGGATATTGGGTTTTTGTTTGTTTGTTTTTTTCTTCCCAACAGGCCTACTGGGAACACTGTATTTTAGCATTTACATTCTGTTCCATGTTGTAGTATAGCTGGTGACTTTCCATAGAAAATTACTTTCTGCACTTAGGGGAAGAGGTAGGTCAGATGCATTTCAGCAAAACAAGAGCTTAGAGAAAGAAATTGTGTAGGGTCAGAAATGAAAACGCTGTAATCAGCAGACTGTGCTGCTGTACCTCTGACCTGTGCTAAACTTCTTCCCAGCACCCAATAGAAATTTCTGCACCCTAAAAGGTTTGCTCTCCAGAACTGCTATTTTTCACTTTAACTATTGTAATTTAGGGGCTTTTTTTTACTGAAAGTAAAAAGGAAAGTGCTACTTAATGCTTTAATATGTAGCACTTTCCAAGCTGTACTTTGAAAATGTAAAGCTAGCTAGACAAAATTCCTCTTTTTTATGAGTTTGGCCTATATCAGCAACCTTGACTTAGAGTTTTCAGAACTGATCATTAAAAAGCCAGCATCAGAGGTGAACAGATCATGAACAGAACCATGCATACATACTTGAAACGTTAGTGTGATTTTTCACAATGATCAAAAATACAACGGAGTCACTTTTAAATATATTTAAAGTCCAAGACTGCCACTTTTTAAGCTATGTGCTGAAATGCTCTACTCTACCAACTACTGGCTGCTGTATTAGCACTAGTTATGCTACTGCAGAAAGCACTTACAAATACTGATTAAGGCACTGCTGTACACTTCCCTACAACTACAATACTTCTAAGAGTGAGATGTGTCCCTGCAGGTGCTATAATAAATCATCTATTCAAACAAATGGACTATCAGGACATGTCAGCTGTATTTGCATTTTTCAGCATCAAGGATCTTTTCATTAACTTGTGTTCATAGTACAGATGTTAAAATACATTTTTCATCTGCTATTATACAGATTTAGCTTTGGATCAGGATTTAGAAAAAGGTGTTTAAACTGTCATCACCCTAAATAAATCTAACACCCAACAGAAAGCATGCAGTAAGGGTGAAGAATGACATAATTCTCTCAGGAACTCTCCAACAGAACTAAAATACATTCCTATCTGAAGATTATTCCAGTCTTGAAAAAAACAAATCTTACTTGCTTGGATGAAACTTTGGAACTTCCAGGACAAGATAAGCTTTTAAGATGAGTTAATCTAAAACCTACCTTTTACTATATAAGCTTTCAGAAAGCTGTCAAAGTTTATAGCTTGCAGAAATAGAACATAGAAAGACTTCCATTAACATATCCAGCAGAGAGCAAATTGAGTGACCCAAATACCATCACAAGGGCAAACGCTGACAAATGCTTTCTGGTTCTCTGTACTTTGATAGGGGACAAATATAATGTTCTGTATCCCTCTTGTCCATCTACATCTTTCCTGAGCAAAAAACATACCTATTTGAGGCAACTATTGTGTTTATACTTCCTTGAAGGGAAGAGGACAGTTAGTGACACCGCTGTCATTCCATCCTAATCTCTAGCTTTACATTAATTGACCTTTCTGTGATACAGTAGTTGCCATAGTAAAACTATCCGAATCCCTGATGTTACCTGCTTCCTTTTCTGTAAATCCTTCCTTTCCCTTCCCTACAGAATGTCACCAATCTCTGATTTTTGCTTTGCCTTTAAAAATAGAAAAACAGATCATCAATGACAAAAACTCTTGGTTCAGTTATAAGTTTTGGGCAAGTTGTCACATGCAAGGTGCTACATACTGTAGCTTCTGGAGCTGCTCTTGTCTATTTATGAGATGCAAACAGTATCTCCCATCACATATGTTGTTACTTGCAGGTAATTTTTTGACAGGTTTATTGCTTCCCACAAATAAGTGAAGATTTCCATAGTGACATTTAAACTATCACACAGAATATCTGACAGGGAGGCTTAGCACAGAAGTTAACACCAATGTTGGCAATATTCAGGCTGATAGCAAAAGTAAGCAATTTTATTTATTTAATTTATCTTTATCTGTTTCTGTCCACAACACTGAGCTGAGATGCTTTAGAGAACTGAACTTCTCTGTAAGCCGTTCTCATCAGTGACTATTCTCTCAAACTGTGAATTACTTTTTTAATGTGAGAGTCCTATTTGAAGCTGCAACAATGTTTAAACTACTTAGAATGAAATCAAGACGGATTGAAGAAGCCTAATACTTATAAATTTGGCAAAATGATGTAAACATAGTCACTCTTTTTCAGTTTATTCCTACTCTGATCAGTATACGTCAAAAATGTGGATGAGAAAATTTATAGACTTTACATGAGGGTTAACTGTAATCAGGTCTTCAGACTGGAAGGCATAGTATGGTTAACTTTTTATCAGCATTCAGAATGTCATAATTGACTTATCTATTTATATCTGTGTGCCTGGAAAAGTTTTAAATAATCGTAAACCCTATTTTAAATCTCAAAAACATCTGCAAAGTGGTAAACTGTTATATTAAGTCCACCTTACCTTTATAACATGCAATATGTATATAACATGATTTCAAAACTAAGGTTTAAGTGTCATACACATAGGAGTGTGAATGACATTATTTTATTTAAAATGTCACTATTTCCAGTGACATTATTATTACAACTGTAATGTCTCCCTGGGACTGAAAATATGTTAAGCAAGTAAATCTGAAATTAAGGAAAAAGCAAGTGTAAATAGTAAAACGGAAGCAGTGTGGTAAATATATATTTTATTGTGTATTTTAAGAAAAGAATTCAACGTTTGAGGAATGCATAATACAGAGATAAGGATTGCATTTTTGTAAGGAAGACCTATGCAAAATTAGGCTGAGTATAAGCTGAGAAGGCCGTAGTTTATAGAAGGGTGCAGAGAATGATTTGAATAGAAATATTAATTTAAGGTCTCTGTTTAGAAATTTCAACCTCAAATATTGCTATGTATAGTAGAAGATGGACAAATTTGATGAGGCAGGTAGAAAAAACCACTGTGATATTTTAAGAGATTATCTTCTGCCATCCTATTCATACCCTGTTGCTCTGTTATTACCTACATGTAAGGTGAGTGGTGTTAGTCTGAACAGATACTAGAAGTGTTTTGATGCAACTTGGCCAACTGTGCATGCTAGCAGAACTGAATGTTTGTAAACCTTTTTCCAGCTGAGTAGTGCTACCAGTAACCTCCAAATGAGGGGAATACCCAAACAAACTGTGGCTAATTAGTACATTTTATTGACACTGGATATTCTTTTGTGGATCAAAGCTTTCTGAGTTTACAAGAAATTTATTAATAAATAAAGATGAAAATGTTATTGTTTAAAATGTGGATCGGTAAATTTGAAAAACAGCTTTTCCTGAGTAGTTTTCTGGATTAACTGAGAAAGTGCACACCTTTAAAAACAACTAAGACATGCACCCTTACTTTATTCAGAGAACTACTATGAAAGGAAAGACAGTACAAGAAAGAAAAGTACAATACAAAATTTGTTCATGAGCATGGAATAATTTTCACTGCTTATGATTTCTAATTAAGCTGTTTGTTCCCAGTTAAGTTTGTTTTTTTTTAATTCATCTGCATTGTTTGTAAATCTTTATCTTTTTTCTGTTCTCTTTGCATTTAACTTTTAAGAACTTTTTTATTTTTCCCCCCATATTTTCCGCCTTGCTTAGTCATGAAAGTTTGATACTGAAAATCATTTCAATCATTTAAAATGTATGTTCCAGGTATTGTAACATGGATTGAAATATAGCATTCAAATTTGCACAGGGAGAAACTATTAAACTCAGCAAACTACTTATAGTAATGCCATAATTTTTTTTCCAACCAGTAGTAGGGAGGAAAATTTTCCTACCTGTTCCGTACCTTAATTTTTTATTTCAACCAGAAAAATTTAAGCACTGATTGAAGACTCTAATGCTCCAATGTAGGTGATACAGGTTACACATAGGTTTGATGGCTAAGAAACATTCTCTGAAAAACTTAATTTTGAAAAATGATATATTATTCCTTCTTTTACCTTCTTTTCCCTTTCTTCTATGGTATTTTTCCAGTATATCATTTCGTAGTAATCTGCAGCAAAATCAGAGTTATCCTATTAATAGTGGGCAACACAGACTGGAAAACCCAGCAGGTTGAACAGTGACATAGGAAAATTAAAGAACAAATCAAGCATTCCAATGCACAGATACTTGCCATCACCTTAATGTTTCTGTTACTTCTGCAAAAGGGAACTAAATCTTCAGATGAAGGACTTGTTCACTACACATTTCTTCCAGTCATGTTGAAAAAACTATGAGTTTGTAACTTCCAAGCTCAAGACCTTACGACAAATTAAGTGGGCATAATCAAACAGATATTTAGTTGGACATTTTTGTAAGTATTAATTTAGATATATAATTTATCTACATAAATAATATAGCATATAATGCATATATACAATCTACATATATAAAAGAATATATTTATTACTATATATACATATAGTTTGATACTATATATATGTATAATACTATTGTGAAATCTGCTGACATCTGCTACCCTACTGGTTAGGGCTGAATTTCTTTCTGTATTATTCCGTATTGCTTTCAAATAAAAAGCCCATGAAGAAATTTTAGAGCTTTTTATGCATTATAATCTTTATGTTTAGAAGAATTTGTACAACGAATCAGGAAAATATCTATAGGAGTTAGCATTATCTATTCATTATTTATTGGTATAGTTTTTTTTAACTATAACATATATTTATTAAATTAATTTTTCTTTTTCCTGGTCATGTACCATGTATCCTTTGATTCCTGCTCGGAGTAAACTGATTACAGCTGAACTCCACTTCCATTTGGTTGTTTGGAAAATAACAGGAAAATAACAACTTTGTAGACCACCAAACATCTACCAAAAGTATGGCTATATTTTCTTCACCCAGAAGAATATAAGGAATTTTAAGACTTTTGACCAACTTAGACTTAGTTACAAATTAATTTTAAAAATTTATTGTGCTTATGTGCATGTAGTGAATAAATCAAGAACAATTATTTCACAGTATTCAATTATTTCACAGCATTCAAGACTACACAAGTATGTAATGTTACACTACTCCTATTTAATATTTTTGAAAGACCAATAAAATCCCTTCCCAGTTCATGTCAAAACAGAAGCTAATCATGTTTAGGTACATATGGAATAAAATAAATTTTGTTTCTAATTTTACATACTCTTTGCAGAACCAGGGCTTTGATTTTTAGGGTTAAAAACAAGAGCCTATTGAATCAAAGGAGGGACAACAGATTCTAGCAGACATGAGTGATCTTCAAGTACTGGGATAAGGAAGAAAATTAGAGAGCAGAGAACGAGGGTAGTTTGTAATACCGGCAGAAAAGGGGTAGCAAAATGCATAGAAACAGATCTCTTGCTGTGCTACTTATACAAAAAAATAGGCCCAAAAATTAGACTTTAATCAAAATGGTCTCAATACTACATATGAGCAAATTGTAAGCAAATGGAAATTACTGAGAAATTTTCAAACTGATGAGGACTTTGGCTTGTTAACAGAAAATAAAAATTGCATTATCAAGTAATACCAAAGCTCTTTTGCCCATTAATCTGCCTAATATTTTCTAAAATATCTGCTATTATTTCAAAATGGAGAAAAACATAGATTCTTACCTTCCCTCCAGTACTGTTTATGATAGGTTTGTAAGGCTCTCTACAGGTCAAGATTTCATTTAGATCATCATGTTTGACAGTCACTGACAGGGTTTCATTCTTATTTGTGGCTTTGCCTACCTGCCTTTTAATCTTTATACATTCTGACCTGTACTGCATCCTAAGGCAATGAGCCTTGCAAATTGACTTTGTGTTATGTGAAACAATATTTCCATTTGTTTTAACTTTACTACTTATTTCATACATTTTACTATGCAAAACTGCCTTCCTTCTTTCCTCACTCATTGCAGTATTGGAGGAGCATGATTATTTTAGTGTGTTTTTTTTTAATTTATTTTATTTCTATCAACTCTTACATATAGCAAGAATTATCTTTGCAGATCAAAGATATTGCTCAGGTTTATTACCAAGCTCATACACAGTGGAACCTAAAATTTTCAGATAATTATGCCTTTTTATAGGAACATTGATTTCTGATAAATATTTATGTCACTGATGTTAGAAGCATAATGCATGAATTCCTGGATGTTGTGGCGAAGATTAGCAACGTATTATTTGGGGCTCTTCCTATAATTTTCAACAAGAATAAGCATACTGAAAAACCTATTTATATTGGTGTAAAGTGTCACATATAAACAATTTGTAAGCACTGGCTTGAATCCTTATAGACCATATCCAGCTGAACATGTTAAATTAAAAGTATTGGGAGATACACATTTCTGTACCACAACAATTCTTCAAAGTTGTTTTATTCCCAGAGGCATCACTGTTCAAGTGATAGCTGAAACCATTTACAAGATGCTAAAAAAATAATCATTAGAATGAAAATATTCATCTTCCGTCTGGACTGACAAGTACCCTTGGGGTAAAACATTCCCCAGCCTTTAAAGGCACTTACAATAAAGTTTTGTTGACCGTAGTGTTCCAATGCAGCATGTTACATATGATTTGGGTCCAGGGTACAATTATCACTTAAACAAATAAATATTCAGTCTTCTGGTTTATATATCTCTGTGTGTGTGTGTGTAACAAACCAAAGAATAACACAAATATTCATCTTCAGTGGGTTTTGTGGGTGAATGGAGGAATGAGTGCATTTATTGACAGACACAGATACATATTTGACAATTTCTGTGTAAAAATGTGGATGTCTGTATATATTATAATGAACTCATATTTTTAAAGCAGAAACACAGATTTATAACAAGAAATAGAAATATTTCATCTTAGGGTTCAGTACCACAAATATCCTTTTATTATACTAACTGAAACATTCTTTTGTCACAGAGTGCATATTTGTAGTTGAAAATTATGTTCCTTTAAAAGAAAGAGACCACTTCTAACAATATTAAACAGTCTGAATGCAGGTGAGAATATACTCACCCTCACTCCTCCTCTAAAAGAAAAAAGAAAATTCCCCCAAGAAAACAAAAACATGTCATAAAATAAGCACTCAGTAAAACAAAATAAAATGAGAGTGAAATGTCTGCCGTGGGATGAAAGAGCCAGTGTAATGGTAGTTAAAGCACAATATGTTTAAGCCTGGGGATGCAGTGAAGTGCAGATATGTCACTCCTGGAATAGAAGCAAACTAATAGTTGTACTATACTGTCATAGCTGCAAGATTTTTAGAAGCAGGTGAGAGCACGTCAGCTCTTATGGGCAATCCAAGGTCTCATATCATAGTCTCTAGCTGATCTCTTCTTTAGATTAAGAGCACTCTTGCTACAAGTTCTGTTAAGTATTGCAAATGTAGGCTTTACTTTAATAATTAAGAAACATAATTTGTGAAGTTTCTGTGTGGTTTGTTTGGGGGTTTTGTGATCTGTTGATTGCTTTTTTAATTCACACAGAATCTGAAACCACACACAGTGATACATCTTACCTTCATAACTTCCCATCCTGTTTGAAAGTATTCATCCTACTTCTGCATAACTGCCAGGCAACTGACATTTTGAGTTCTATTAAACTGTATTATTATCTATTCAGAAAAGAATAAGAACGAGGGAAATCATCATGCTACAAAGAAAGATACTGTAGTGTTAAAGGTCTCATACACAAAATCTTGGATATGGCTATGCCACAGACTTTCAGAACTATCTGGAAGAAGGTAATGGAGACTACTATGTTTATAGGTTGCCACTGAGCAACTAGTAACTATCTCGGCTTTAAAGCATGTAGCCAACCACTACATTTTACCCACAGTTACAATCTCCCTGCTCCAAACTCTGCTAGAGGAGAGAAAAACTGCCTGTCCGTAAGTGAACTGAGTCAGAAGATATTCATAGAAATTACCCTCTCACCTAAAGCAGCTTGAAGACAACCTAACCTTTCTCCGAAGTGAGCACAAATTATGTGTCAGAGCTCATGAGAGGTAACTGTCTTTTCACTCTCTCCAGACATCAACCTTTTCACCTGCTTTCACCTTTTCTAGATGAAGAGGTGCTTTTCATTTACATTAAGCCTATAGTAATGATCCTTTACTTTGCTTCAATTTTTAAGTAAAGGGTTAATAAAACAAGCAAAAGGACTTCATGTGTAGCTAGGCTGAATACTATTGATATGCACTTGTATCTTTTATATTATCTAGCTACACAGCTATAACAGACAGTGCAGAAGCCATCTCGAATGAATTTGAATAAAGCGCGAATGTCTGGAGATATGAAAGGCAATGTTTACTCATGAAGAATGCAATCTACTTTCTAGACATGTGCTAATTTTATGTTACAATAGACAATATTACAGAAGAGAAATGTCGGGCATTGTGGAGAGAAAAAGAGAAAAGCATGTTCCATGGGGACTCTGACAAGTGACATTTGCAAGAAGAAAATACCATGTTAAAGAGAATTTTTTTTCTTTCAAAAATATGCTTATTTTAACTGTTTTTATTTTTGTTGTGACATTAGCTATAGAAAGGAAAAAATATGACTGCTTGCTAATCAGCAAAAGCTGCAAGCACAATATTAATGCTCATAACAAATGATATTAGAGAAAACTGAAAAGCTTTACATTCCAGCAATAATGCTATACAACATTCAAATGTCATATACATACTTTAAAAAGGTAAAACACCATAATTTGTCAGCATATTTTCAGTACTGAAATGCAAGTTATGCATTGACAACATATTTAACATATTTAACAGCATTTATTGCTTCTGTTTCAGAAAGAACTAATAATGTTTACACTGTTGAGAGTGACCTTTTCCACATCACGAACTACGGTTTTCCTTAAGAATTGAGCTAAGTAAAACATAGTAACAATATTTTTAAAAACCTGCTTATAATTTCAGGTTCTAATTTGTAAAACTATTTTGATCTTCATTTTTCTCCCCTTGTTTCTGGAGGGAACCATTTTTAGGAATACAACAAAAAAGAATGCAAAAGAGAAACCTAGAATAACGTAGTTTATGACTTTATAGCATGGTTACTGTTCTCAGTCTAGACAATGTTCTTTATCTATCTAATTTGTTGAATTGATTAATGTTAATTTGTTTGGCTTTTGGGGTTTGGGTTGCTGTGCATGTTTGTTTATTTTTATCCAATAGTGAAATTCAGATCTTTACTGAGATTTTAAGATTTTTTCAAATGCTTTCATTTCCGAGTCTTTCATCACTACAGTGTACTTTCTTTGTAAGTGGTTTAAGAGATGCTGTAAGAGTACAAACCAAGCAAAGCACAATGAAAGACACTTTAGAAGTGGATTACCACTATAGCATTTGATAAAAGACTTACAAAGTAGCATAAGAAAAGGATACAAATGTAAGAGCAAGCTAAAGAAGTAAAAATGGTCAATATTAATGTTTCATTAGAAAAACTGCCTAGACATCTCAATTTTAACTGTCTGATACATCTCCTGGAAATCATTTCCAGTAAGGAGGAAAATTTCAATGCTAGTGCATGCAGAAATAGCACCACTATAAAATAAGTAACTATAAAATAGGGTTTGCTTTAGCGAGAAGCTAAAATAAATTTGTATCACTTAACTAACTACATTTCATTAATAACGCATAACTTCCCAATGATTCAAATCATGCCTTGTCCAATAAGTAAAAGGTATGCTAATGTAATTTTAAGGCCATCAAAGAATCAAATCAATAAAAATAAATCAAATATCCATCAGGAAATATACAGTGTTTTAATGCATAGTAGACAACTGTACTTGCTCATTTGACCATCTTTTTTCAAATCTACAAATCTATGTTCCCAAGCGTATGTTTCTCCTCACCTCAAGGAGAGGCTGGCTCCAGCAGAGCCCTCTGGAAAATGAGGCAGCCATTCATGTCCCCAGGGAGCTGCTGAGTATCATCACGGCAGGAAAGGTTGCAGAGCTGGCAAGCGAGTTCCAGCATAGAGGTTGGAGTTCATGCAGAGGCTGAAGCAGCAAAGAAGATGACTCCAGCAGCAAGGCCACAGACACAGGTTAAAGAATTCTGGGGCAAAAGGGAAATGAATAAATTTTGCTGTTGTTCAGAAAGTAACAGGTTAATTGAACTGAAACATATTTGTAAGTTCCATTCTACAGGGACAAAACAGGCAGTACTAATTTCTTCATCTGTTTGTTCACTGAGTTGAGTTCTTTTGATTTTGAAAGTTAATACTCTCTTTTTTTACATGTGGTTTTAAACCCAGCCAGCAACTAAGTACCACACAGCTGTTCTCTCATCCCCCACTTCTCTCCACCCACACGGCCGGGATGGGAAAAAGTATAGAAACAACATAAACTCCATGGTTTGAGATGAGAATAGTCCAATAACTAAACCAAATATAATACTAATACTAATAAGGGAGATAAGGAGAGAGGTATAAAACTAAAAGGGGAAAGAAAAAATAACAAACAGAACCACGCCAACAAAACTGACAAAAAATAAACAGCAGTGATGCACAATGCAATTGCTCGCCACCCACCAACTGATACCAAGCCCGACCAAGCAGTGATCTGGGCCTTCTGCGTAACTTCCCCGAGTTTATATACTGGGCATGATGTGCTGTGGTACGAAATACCCCTTTGGCTGTTTGGCTCATGTGTCTTGTCTCAGCTTCCTCCCAGGTTCTTGTGCCTCTCCTCACCGGAAGAGCATGAGAGACTGAAAAGTCCTTGATCAGGGTAAGTGCAACAACTAAAACATCTGTCTGTTATCAGCACTGTTCTCAGACTAAAGCCAAAACACAGCATTGTACCAGCTGCTCTGAAGAAAATTAAGTTGATCCCAGCCCAAACCAAGACAAACCCTTTTTGGTCCATTAGGAGAATTTCTCTAGGAGAAAGTTCAAGCACATGTTCTGCAACAGCAGCCAAATCACTATCATAGTTTATATCTGCGTAGATATAGGGCAAAGCTACGGCTGTAATGTGCTCACAAAGGATATTAAAAAAAAAAAAAAAATTATATCTCTTACGAAATTATGACAGTGAAGATAGAGACTAGTAGAATGCTTCTGCAGGTGATGTGACGTTCAGGTAAAATGGTGATTTCACCTTCACAATCATGGAAAAACAAAACAGAGTAAAAATCAGCTTACTCTTCACTCTCTTCAGTTGTTTCAATCTCACTCATGTTATTTCCAGGGTGGCTAAACTATATTTTTTATGTTTTCCTACTTTAAATACTGGAAATAGCATTGTTAGCACTTTCTTCACCCTACAAATATTGTTTTTATTGTTTTTTTTTTTTTTGCAAATATCAGTCTGACTTAAATGCTACAGTATCAGCTCCTATAACACTAATGGATTTCAGCTTCTTGAACAGATATATTTCGTCATTTTTTTTATGTCTTTGAAGTTATTTTCCATCTTGCTAACTTCATTTTCTTCGGTTGTCTGATTTCCATCATTTTAATTCTCATACTCTTGTAATAACTTCATTTCATGTTAAATGAAGTTGCTAAACCCCTATCATACCTGTTTTGCGTCAGGTGTTTTGTCCACAGTAAAATTCATTTTTATCCATCCATTTTCTGTGTATTTCTTCATCCTCTAATCTTCCCCAACAAGCACAGTACCATTTTCACCTCTATTTCTTTTCTCTGCACAAACAGAACTATTCTGTATTTTGGTTTAACATCAAAGACGTAAATAAAAAATATTATGAGAAACTCGTTGCTGTGTACATACTTGTTCTTGATTTTAGTCTGGTTTAATATCTTATCACTCCAAATTCTTTCTCTTTCTCTCTGTCCTGGGTTCAGCAGTAGCAGTCATGTTTCTCCTTTGTGGTAGCTGGTGCAGTGCAGTGTTTTGACTTCCAGCCTGGGAACAATGTTGGTGATACCGATGTTTTCGGTTGTTACTAAGTGATGTTTACCCTGACCAAGGACTTTGTGAGGCTCATGGTCTGCCAGGGAGGGGGGGAAGCCGGGAGGAAGCAGAGACGGGGTGCCTGACCCAGGCTAGCCAAAGAGGTATTCCATACCACAGCACGTCATGCCCGGGGTGGGGGGTAACTGGGAGTTACCCGGAAGGACATGGGGTTCCGGGTGGGACTCGTTTCTTGGCCGGTGGTATTGTATTCTCTTCCCTTGTTATTTTCTCTTATCATTGTTGTCGTTGGTGGTAGCAGTGGTGATTTGTGTTGTACATTGGTTGCTGGACTGTTCTTGTCTCAACCCATGGGAGTTGCACTCTTTCGACCCTCCTCCCCATTCCTCCGGTAGCGGGGAAGGGGAAAGCCCCGGGGGGACCCTCGATTGCTGTCAGCCTGGCACCACTCACTGGGAGTGAGTGAACAAGCTGTCTGGCTAGGGTTTAAAGCACGACACTCTTTTACAAAATTAAAATATGCATATGTCAGCTGAGCTCCCTGCCACTTCTTGTCAGAGGATTCAGGAAAATGCTATCTACTTTTTTTTACTTTTTGAAGAAGAGTTTTACTATGAACTCTTGACTATGACTTTATTACGAGCTCTGCAAAAAAAATTTCTCCCTGTCTGCTTCTTTCTTTCTTTTCAAATTTTCAGGAAAAGTCTACTGAAAACCCAAAACCAAGTCATCCCCAATGAAGTGGTAGAGCTGAGTCATCTTTTGGTATTTGACATTGCACCTTCTCTATCAAAATAAACAAACTTTCATAACCTTGCTAATTTAGGTTGCACTTTAGCAACCCAAAACTTTAGATTGACACAATTCTCCAACTGTCTGGTTTACTGTTTTCCTGTAACAAGACTACTTTGAGCAATTATTCTTTTTGTAAAGGTTGTATGTTTAGATTAGTTTATTATTTCATTGTTGATGAGATGCGGGAAGTATTATCCATTGCCACCACAGCACCATTGTTTTATTAAGTGCAGTACCGGGAAAAACTAGAAAAATACTCTACAAAAATACACAGCTTTTCAATATAAATTCATGGCACATGCAAAAATTTTATCAGTTTATAAAGGAGTAGTAAACTGTTGTCTTCAACTGAGCCAACAAATGATCATATGTATTCTGTTCATAGTTATAATAATGACATGCCTTTCTCTCACTGAACTTTCTTCCTCTTCTATTTTAGTTTATGTGTTAAAACGACATCTGGCAATCAAGAATTTAGTAAACTCCTTTTTCACATACACATGTATTCCTGTTTCCTTGTTCCTAGAATAATTTATCCCCATTCAAATGGCTGTATTTTTACTCAAATAAAGCTTTCTCACTGAGTGACTTTCTTCATCAGTATCCTTACTTCCACATTTAAAGTTGGATATAAATCTATATGACTAGCTTTATCCAATCCAGATAAAAGTTTTAATTTCTTGATTTTTTTTTTAATTTGAGAATAATATTGTATATACCTTCACCATAACACCTGAGGACAACTACTGTAGTAAGAGTTGAACTGAATCTAAATCAACTGTAATTTGAAATACAAGAAAATTCTGATTTCTTCTAATAGACTAACAGTCAAGGGACACAATTGTAAGTTACACAACCAAAAACAAGAAGGAAAGAAGGTGTATTTAACAACCTCACCAGTAAAGGCTGTTAAGAGAGGCAAGAATTACAAGCAGGTAAATGGCAGCATGCCCTGGTGAAAAGGAAGGTTCTAAGTATAAAAATAAAGCAAATGTGGTAATAGTAGCGTTAAGTTTCCATCATGGTTTTCCTGAAAAATAACTAAATGCTTTGTGCAAAGTTATTAGGTACAAGGTTATAACTTGGACACATACTATAAAAAATAGCTGCAGATAAATCAGAGCTGTGCAGATGCAATTTTAAATTATTAATTTTAAAATGTTTTGTGAACTTTTCCTATGCTACTTTAATGGACATTTTAATTAAAATCCACTTTTTATTAAAAAATAATGAAAGCAGGGATTTAATAGAGGAAATTAATAGCATAGCGGTGAGTCTATTAACAGCAACTTGAACAAATTGGGGGGGAGGGAAGGAGAAAATCCCCTGAGTTTAAAAAGAGATTTTAAACTTTTCATAAATCTGTTCTAGAGAGGAAACCTATTACTTTGTTGCAGTGAAGTCAGGCAGCATTTATAACTCATGTTTGAATTCTAAGAGTCTTCTTTTTCTATATGATTGGTTATATTAAAAACTGATAAAGATGCTGGGATGTTAAAAAAAAAGATTAAATTCTAAGTAAATGTAGTTTCCTCTGTAGTTTAAAGTATATCAAAGCATAAAATTGTCTAATGATAACATATCACAAGGGAACAGATATTTCATTTCAGCCATCTGTGGAGGAGAGCTGCAGAAGGAGCTGAAAATTATCAGTATTGAGACATGTATTTTCTTCTTAGCACTCAGTGATCACATTTTTGTAGGGTTTGAAAAGCTAGAGTTCAAGACTTATAATCTAAGAAAAAAATAACATATTCTGCAACTAATAACTTATAATTATGTAAGTTGCAATTACTGCAATAAAGAGAAGTTACAGCATGGAAAATGGGCTGCTGCTATAGCCAAAATTGAATATTTCTGTCCATTTTCCAACATTTGTATCTAACATACTTTCTATTCAAAAGTGCAGATCTATAGTTAGCTCTTGAAATGCGGCTCCTTTAGTACTGGCACCCACAGCAATTTTCCAGTTTGCAGGCTGGCCTGCTCTTGTTAACATCCCTGGTCAGTTTGTAAAACATACATGGATTCTCCTGGCTGCACACTGCTTATCACAAACCCCACATAAAACATCTTAGCTAATTCCACATGCTCTGACTTTAGGCCCTATTTTTCCTAAAATGCTAGACAAGATCCTGCCACCAGAGGCTCAGAATATTGTCAAACCCCCACTTCAGTAAGATCAGCTCTTTTAGACTGGACATATGATATGAACCTATATCCAGTTAAAACATAGTGATTGGCTGAAAGGAGAACAAAAAGTATTATAAGAACACACTCAAGGCAAATTTCCATTTATGTCCTATGTAGACTCACTTCACCAGGTGAAGGGATTCCATCAAAACAAATAAAAAGAGTTTGATAGACACAGAGCAGCATAAAACGAAGAAAGAGGAAACAGGAAAAGAGGAAAGCATTGTCTGCAATACCTACAGTTCCTTTTGTGGCCTACAAGTCATGTATTCTGTAGAAAAGAAGCCTCAAAAATCCAGGTATGCCTTAATATATGTTATTTTCTTTACCTTTCCTTCTAAAGCAGCAGAATTACTGGCCCCAGGCATTTGGAAGGAACTCTGAAGCACAGGATCCCTGTGTCAATGGCTCAAAACCTTGTAACTTCTGAGCAGATAAACAGATTCAAAGAAGTTTAAGAAAATCTTTTCCACTACCACTGCAGAGGATTCATGAAGAGCTAGAACTCTCAAAATATTCCAGAATTTTACTTGGGAGGAAAAAGGCGAGATTGTCATTGAACAGGTCATTAAAAAAAAAAAAAAAAGTGCTTTGAAACTTAACTCTCCCTGAAAATATAGATCAGTAACTGTACAAGAGCAAAAGCAAAGACAGATGAATGCACTGATGTGAAGTCCATCTGTTTGTCACATTGAATCCCATTCTTTGAATATTGATGTCCAATGTTTTCCTCCAGCTTTATACTTCTGTAGTCTTTTAGACACAATGGAGTTATATACCATCTTAAAACTGAAATGACTTAGTTGTTAAATTGGGTCCCAAGATCAGTGTCATATACAACCTATCATACATGTATGCATGAAATAAGCAGACATATATATTATGAACACTCATAGATAGTCTGTCTTCCCAAGCCTTTTATATGAGATGTTGTGGAAATAGTTCATAACACAAATAACATGAGGTACGTTCTTTTACCAGTCTGAAACACCATGATCTGAGTGTTTAATTCTTATCAATTACTACTAGGGAGAAAATGTTACCAGAGAACTTCAAAATGCCAATGAAATAGCTATATTTCCAAGGTCATGGTAACACAATTTAAAAGGAATTTATTGACCACAACAGAAGGTTTTGTGATAAGTTTAACTGAGACAGGTGCAGATCCATGTTTAAATTATCTAGCTCTGAAACTGCTCAAGGGAAAATTTAATACCAAGGCATTACATATTGCTCCATGTGATACTATATATGTGGAAGTCCTGGAATGCAACTTTAAATTTTCAGGTGTATATAGAAGGATTTTATTTGTCTGGCAAAATCTTGGAGCAGATTCTCCTGGATGGCATGCTAAGGCACATGAAAATCAACCAGGTGCTTGGTGACAGCCAGCATGGCTTCACTAAGGGGAAATCCTGCCTGACCAATTTGGTGGCCTTCTATGATGGGGCTACAGAACTAATGGACAGGGGTAGAGCAGTTGATGTCATCTACCTGGACTTGGGTAAAGCATTCGACACTGTCCCACACGACATCCTTGTCTCTAAATTGGAGAGACATCAATTTGATGGATGGACCACTCAGTGGATAAAGAACTGGCTGGATGGCCGCACATAAAGAGTTGTGGTCAATGCCTCAATGTCCAGCAGGAGGCCAGTAACAAGTGGTGTCCCTCAGGGATTGGTGTTGGGACCAGTCTTGTTTAACATCTTTGTCGCTGACATGGACAGTGGGATTGAGTGCGCCCTCAGCAAGTTTGCCGATGACACTAAGCTGTGTGGTTCGGTTGATACCCTGGAGGGAAGGAATGCCATCCAGAGGGACCTTGACATGCTTGTGAGGTGGGCTGATGCCAGCCTCCTGAAGTTTAACCATAAAAAATACAAGGTCCTACACCTGGGTTGGAGCAATCCCAGGCCCAGCTACAGGTTGGGCAGAGAAGAGATTCAGAGCAGCCCTGTGGAGAAAGACTTGGGGATGTTGGTTGATGAGAAAATGAACATGAGCAGGCAGTGTGCGCTTGCAGCCCAGAAAGCCAACCATATCCTGGGCTGCATCAAAAGGAGAGTGACCAGCAGGTTGAAGGAGGTGATCCTACCCCTCTACTCTGCTCTTGTGAGACCTCACCTGGAGTATTGTGTGCAGTTCTGGTGTCCTCAACATAAAAAGGACATGGAACTGTTGGAACAAGTCCAGAGGAGGGCCACGAGGATGATCAGGGGACTGGGGCAGCTCCCGTATGAAGACAGGCTGAGAAAGTTGGGGCTGTTCAGGCTGGAGAAGAGAAGGCTGCGTGGAGACCTCAGAGCAGCCTTCCAGTATCTGAAGGGGGCCTATAGGGATGCTGGGGAGGGACTCTTCATTAGGGACTGTAGTGATAGGACAAGGGGTAACGGGCTAAATCTTGAACAGGGGAAGTTTAGATTGGATATAAGGAAGACATTATTTCCTATTGGGGTGGTGAGGCACCGGAATGGATTGCCCAGGGAGGTTGTGAATGCTCCATCCCTGGCAGTGTTCAAGACCAGGTTGGATGAAGCCTTGGGTGGTATGCTTCAGTGTGAGGTGTCCTTGCCCATGGCAGGGGGGTTGGAGCAAGATGATCTTAAGGTCCTTTCCAACCCTAACTATTCTATGATTCTATTCTATGATTCTATGATTTTTAAATGCTGACTCATATAACAGTGTTAATTATTGTGTACACTAAACAAAACCATCCGAGCCAAAAATAATGCCTAGAATTCACAAAGTGGAAACTAAGGTTTTATGAGATCCTCAGAAGTTAAAACAACACAGGCATTTAGGCAACAAACAAAATAAAAAATAAATGTAAAACGCACTTGAGGAATGCCACAGTATAAATAAAACCCTGTAAGTAAACCAGCTTTATGATATGTGGATGAAACTAATTATCTTAAAATAATTGACCAGCAGGTAAGCTTTACAAATAGAATCATGGGCACATATCATGACGGTGATTGCATATGTGGCATGGCAGAAATCCCATGCATGGTCTTATTATCGCCTTGCCAATAAGCCATTAGCAGTTCAAAGAGAATTCAAAAATTATATTAAGACAACATATGAAACTGGAAAAAGGCAGATATACCTTAGCTAAAATAAAAATTAGAAAGCCATGGCTTAGTACAATCACAAACTTCTACTGAAGGATGGAAATCCTTCACGAATTAAGTGATAGGAAGAGGTTAATGGGTCCAAGAAAGTAGAAACACTGATAAATGTAGTGAATAAAAATAAAGGTCTTAAAAGAGGAGAAAAAGAAAGAAGGGGCTGGGGGGAAGGCATGAAACACAGTAGGGTAGTAAAAATTGTTTAACTTTGAAACAATCTTTTAGGGAAACCATGAGAAATTATATACTTTTCATCATTTAAGTGGTATGCTTAAATCAAAGTGCTAGAAAACATATTGCTCTTGCTTGCCCCCAGAATGCAATTGGAAGCAAGCTGACAAGCTGGCCTGCTTTCCTGTCTTCAACACCTAGTATTTTGCACTGGTAAAATAGCCAAGCCCTAGTAATAATATCAGAAACTGCTAGACTGGAGCAGTTAGCTATAAAAAAGAAAGAATAGTAAATTATAAGAAAGCTTTGCTTTCTTATACCTGTTGCTATTATACTTTAGATGCCTATTACATCCATCAGCAAGTTTTCAGGCAAGATAAGCCCTTCCAATATTCCTGTATAAAAGTTACTGGCAATTATCAGAAGGCAGTAGAGGCACTGAAAAGAGAGTTATTTCTCAGTGCCTGAAGCACAGGAGGCTAAGAACACTGAATACATGTTGATTACTTGACTATTTTTTTCTTCTTTTTGTAAGTAAAATCTCTACCAGCATATTGTAATGCACCTTGTTCATTGAAAAATCTAAAGAAATGAGTCAAAGCCAACTTCTCTCACAAATTCCAAGGGATAAAAAAATACATGTGAAGCAGAACTTTGCCTCTCAAGTCTCTCAAGATTTATGTGTAATCAGCATACCAGCAAGAAAACCAGGAATGAGTGTATTTAGCAGTGACATAGATTTCCTGTTAAATAGAAAACTCATGGATGTTCCCAACTCAGTTGTCATCACTAGCAATCACAGCAGTTGTTTACATAAAACAGTGATAGTAGGAATGTATTTTTAGCTGCCTTAGAGAATAAAGACATTAGAAACAACAGAACTCACAATATATGGCATGTCAAGAATTTCTAGTGTACCAGCTTGCCTGGTGTCAGTTGTTGACACTGTTGTTCCAGAATCTTTGCCATAGGAAAACATTAGTTTTACTCTAGTTAAAATTTCTTCTTACTTTTTTTTCTTTTATAGATGATTTTCAACTACATTTACAACTAACATTTCAGTAATATCTTTGTTGTAGTTGAACTACAATCAGTTGCAGCATCCTTTTGGTATGATATAACTGGTAGTTTCATACCACTTACAGTTCTTTAGTACAACCCATTTCAAAATTTCATTCACTAATGAAAAACATTGCTTCAGATAATTTTATTTCTTTGAAAAATTCTTATCTTTCCCTCTCTCTCCCTCCTCCCTTCCCCCCCATCACTGATGGCAGCTAAACTAAACATTTAAAAATCCAACACATTTGAGATCTTAGTCTTTTAAATAAGACTTTTTTTTTTTTTTTAAGGGAATATCAGCAAGATTATGTGGTAACAACTACTGCACTGTAGCTTAGATTAAGACAAGATATATCAGGAAGTATTCAACTAAAAATGCTATCAAATATGAAATTTTATCTTTTCTCAGATAACAAAATAGAAATCTCAGAAATCAGTAACGAAGAAGGTAGTATCCAACCATGAGAAATTGTTCTTTAGTACTACACATTTTCATAGTCAACAATGACTTTTGAATATGCTGAATTTGGAGAATGATGGTTTTCTGGACTTCTGAAGGGTATTACACATAAATACATTGAGATTTTCTAGAAATGTAGTTGATTAAAAATAAAATATATTGATGCAACAAGGCATGAAAGGCAGGGAAAATATTAAGTCAAAATATTGTTAAAAATATTAAGATCTTGCAAGATAGATATCAGAGCATCTTGTTATGTCGACATTTTATTCCTGAGTGCTGCCTGATGCATTCCTACATTCAAGGATTAGTAGTTAAATGAAACTGGAATGCTTTATATTTGTTGGATAAAATGGCGTGCAACAGACTAATTCAAGATTCCTTCCTGGAAAGACACCTCAGACTATGGGGTACCACCTCTCACTATGTCCATCTGGGTAAAACATAAACTTGAAGTGTAGATTTTCTAAACTCTCTGTTTTAGCAACTAATTAAAAAAACCAACATATTGAGAACACAATCAGTAATTTCATTTTAATTCTTTTGCTAGAAATTTAATTCTACCTTGCAAATCACTTGAAAGAGAAATGTTTACAAAACCTAGAGTAAAACACAAGTATTTGTTTCACTGGCCAGTTACTAAAGGAAGTAGGAATGTTATCAACAGGCAAAAACAGCAAATTAAAAAAATAATCAGTGCAATTAAAAATATGTTTGATGTCTTAAAATTTTGGTAACAACCTTTTTTTTCCCCCAAAAAAGATGGAACATATTTTCACATCTTATGTTGCCTTTTAAATCTAAATCAATAATAGTTTTCACTCTATTCTTTTGCTCCAGTTAGGTTCTAAGATAAGTTCAACAGACACAAAAAGGAATGTGCTCTCCTTCAGGTGATACAACTTATTAGTCCCTTTTCTTCAGAATTTTTTTTTTATCCTACACAAAGTAAAACCCTAAAGCTATCTCTAACCTTATTTAAACCTTTCAATACCGTGCTAACCTGCCTTGCAATATTTTATCTTTATCACAGTCATGAAAGAAAGTGCTTTGGTCTGCAACTTTTCATAGCAACAAAATTGCACCTCGGACTTGTGCTACAAGACATGACACTGTAAAGAGCAAAACATGAATTATTGACATAGTAAAGGAATCCCCAAACAGAATCTCTTTTCCAAAGACAAAACCTCAATTCAGGTTTGGAGGCTGGATACCCTAAAGATCAAAGCCAGCCAAAACCTGACCTGCAGAGAGATGAATCAGGGTATCTCAGGTCACTTCCTGACAAAATTTGTACAGTCCAGCTGCAATATAAGTTTTTCAGAGTGAAAGGCAAAAGAGATGAGCATCCATGTTTAATTCCATCTAATAAATCTTCTTCTCTTTACCCCAACTATGATGCAAGCTAATGATACAGTAAGTGGAAAAAATCCCAACAATTACCCCCCAAATTAAAGAAAACCCCACCCTCATCCATACCCCCCCCAAAAAAAACACCAAACAAAAAAAACAAAACAAGAAGAGTAGAGCTTACAGGCCCTACAGTCTGGAAGCATTAATAGGTAGACATAGAGTATTTAATTCACATATATAGCTAAATCAAGTGTTGTCCAAGACTCAGATAGCCCATCCTCTCCAGGACTGGCTGAGAGGACCTGCTCCTGTCCTGTTTCCAGGCCCCACCGTCAATGATGCTAAGCGCTAATCCCTCATGGGCACACACAAGGTCTGTACAGGCAGAAAAAATACCCTACCCAGGTCCTACCAGCATCTGTCTCCAAGTGCCACACCTCTCTGGGGTCCAGTTTTTAGAGCCCAAGTCTGCAGTTAACCAGCTCCCAGATCCTTGGTCTCCCCACTAACCATGACCCAGACTTTTGCTTGCTAGTGTCGTGGTTTAAACCCAGTCAGGTAACTCGTTCACTCACCCCCCCCCCCTTCTTTCCCTCCCACTACTCCCGGAGGGACGGAGAGGAGAATCGAAAAGAATGCAACTCCCACGGGTTGAGATAAGAACAGTTTAGTAACTAAGGTATAACACAAATCACTACTGCTACCACCAATGATAATAATGATAAAGGAAATAACAAGGGAAGAGAATACAACACCTCACCACCAGCCAACCGATAACTTGCCCCCCTCAGCTCGACCAAGCACCGACCGATACCTCCTCCAACCCCACAGTCCCCCAGCCCTTCCGGCTAACTCCCAGTTACATCCTGGGCATGACGTGCTGTGGTATGGAATAGCTCTTTGGTCAGTTTGGGTCAGGTGTCCTGTCTCTGCTTCCTCCTGGCTTCCCCTCCTCCCTGGCAGAGCATGAGGCTCACAAAGTCCTTGGCCAAACCAAAACATCGCTATCAGCTCTGTTCCCAGGCCGAAAGTCAAAACACAGCACTGCACCAGCTACCAAGAAGGAGAAACATGACTGCTACTGCTGAACCCAGGACAGCTAGCTATTCTGCCTTGAAGTTTGCTATGGGATCAAACACGCAGACTAGAGAGCACACTCGGACAGAAAGTGGTTAAAAAGGAGTGGAAACAGAAAATGAGAGATGAAAATCAGCTGCAGGGTTGGTGAGACAAATGTATCTGATGAGACCAAGAACCTACTTACTTTTCCCCAGCCTCTTTTATGCCCCTTTCTCTTCATTCCTCTGCATTTGTTCCATCCCATCTCACACCTATCCCTTCACTTCCAAGTTTTTCTTCTCTGCTTTCCATAGTAATTTTCATGCAATCCCCAAATTCTTCTTCAAAGTCTCAATGCCTCTCTCCACCAATTGCCAGGTACCCCCTACTGTGTCCTGTCCTTTATGCAGCCATCCCCCTTCAGTTTTTTGCAACATCTCTCTGTGGAACCACTGTAGCAGGTTTTGCAGCAGGGATAAAGGCTTAGCTTCCCTGAATAAAGTCTGAGCTATATGAGTCTTGCTACTCTTAGCTGTTGATTCAGAAGGACTGGGATTCCCACCTCATTACTGATTGATCACCATTTGCTTTTTCATAGAATCATAGAATAGTTAGGGTTGGAAAGGACCTTAAGATCATCTAGTTCCAAGCCCCCTGCCATGGGCAGGGACACCTCACACTAAACCATGTCACCCAAGGCTCTGTCCAACCTGGTCTTGAACACCGCCAGGGGTGGAGCATTCACAACCTCCCTGGGCAACCCATTCCAGTGCCTCACCACCCTTACAGGAAAGAATTTCCTTCTTATATCCAACCTAAACTTCCCCTGTTTAAGTTTTAACTCGTTACCCCTTGTCCTATCACTACATTCACTAATGAAGAGTCCCTCTCCAGCATCCCTATAGGCCCCCTTCAGATACTGGAAGGCTGCTATGAGGTCTCCATGCAGCCTTCTCTTCTCCAGGCTGAACAGCCCCAACTTCCTCAGCCTATCTTCATACGGAAGGTGCTCCAGTCCCCTGATCATCCTCGTGGCCCTTCTCTGGACTTGTTCCAACAGTTCCATGTCCTTTTTATGTTGAGGACCCCAGAACTGCACACAGTACTCCAGGTGACGTCTCACAAGAGCAGAGTAGAGGGGCAGGATCACCTCCTTCGACCTGCTGGCCATGCTCCTTTTGATGCAGCCCAGGATACGGTTGGCTTTCTGGGCTGCAAGTGCACACTGCCGGCCCATGTTCATTTTCCCATCAACCAGCACCCCCAAGTCCTTCTCCACAGGGCTGCTCTGAATCTCTTCTCTGCCCAACCTGTAGCTGTGCCTGGGATTGCTCCTTATGAAGTAAAAACTGTAAGAGGGGACCAGATCAGAAAATACGCACCAATTCAAAACTTGCATACACATGTATGCTTTGCTTTAATCCCAGGGTTCCTGCTGGGCTTCTGTGAAACTCTAAGCGTGTGGTTACAGAAAGAAATTGAATTTGAAGTTATATGGTGCTATTTCTATTCTCTCCAGTTTTCTTAAGTTATAATTATAAACTTGTGTTTTTCAAAACAATTATTTCCAACATGTTTAGGCTTTGTTTACATTTCTAGTTTGCAGATGGTCATTTTGAGATCTTTTATGCCAGGTACCCTTAACCCACAGGAAAAATGTTTCTGTGAATTGCTCAGACTTTGCAAACGATTTCCTGGCTCTAATGAAAGTAATTTCACTGAGATGTGGGATGAGTTTTCTCACATTGAACACAAAATTTCCCACATTGAACTCAATATGGATGCAGTCCTGTAACAAACTCTTTCTGTCAAGATTCTTCTGCCCAATACCCTGTGTAGTTTTGGACTTCTATGTTACAGTGTGGTCGTCCTTTATTTTTTTTTTAAGCTATGCCTAATACGAGCACACTCTGAGTTGAATTCCAGGAAACCAGCGGCTAACCTCTAACTTGTTTTGGCAAATATGCACACCTTTTAGAGCATAAGGTAGGTATACTAATCTGCTGTTCCTGCTCCATGTTCCCTGTCTCCTTTTCATTCTTCTGCATTTATCTATCTAAACTATCTCTAAATTAGTCCAAGAAATTGAAAGCTGTATAGGAGTGTAATCTGTAAATCAGCAACAAAAAGTCTAACACTTTGTATGGATACTGCAGTCATATCAAAATAGTTTGTCCTCTTCTCATGAACTCTTTCTTTCTAAACTTCAGTTGCTAGACAAAGGTGCTGTCATTCAGTGAATGCCAGCTCATCCATGTAAGAAGGAAGGGACAATTTTAAGTATAAAGAATCCTATATATAATCAGGAAGAAGAGATAAAAATAGGAGAATAAGAGAAATAAAAGGACAGGAAACTCACAACAGTTGTATTTTTGAAGGAGATACAAATATTCCTGTTGAGCACGGTAAACTTTCAGTACAGTATTGCCTGTTACAATTTCCAAATTAAAATGTTTTAGGATTATTTCTTTTAATTACTTCCATCAAAAGATGCAGATGGGAAAGAAAACATTTTGTAACTGCACTGGTTTCAGCTAGAATAGTTAATTTTCTTCCTAGTAGCTGGTGCAGTGCTGTATTTTGGCTTTAGTCTGAGAACAATGCTGATAACACACTGATGTTTTAATTGTTGCCAAGTAGCACTTAGCCAGACCAAGGACTTTTCAGTCTCTCACGCTCTGCCAGTGAGGAGGAGCACAAGAAGCTGGAAAGAAGCAAAGACAGGACACCTGACCCAAAGGGATATTCCATACCACACCATGTCCTGCCCAGTATATAAACTGGGGGCAGTTACTCTCAAAGGACCAATCACGGCTCAGATGAGGCTGATTATCACCCAGGTGGTGGTGTGCAATAGCATCACTTGTGTATATTGTTGTTTTTTATTTTCCCCTTTTTAGTTTTATATTCTCTCCTCTTGTTATTTCTCTTATCATTATTATTAGTAATAGCATATTATGCTTAATTTTAGTTATGAAACTGTTCTTATGTCAACCCATGAGGTTTACATGTTTTTGATTCTCCTGCCTGGTGAGGGAGGATGGGATGGAAACGAGTGAACGGCTAGCATGGTACTTAGTTGCTGGCTGGGTTTAAACCACAACATTAATTCAGGTATGTGCTTTTCTCCAGTAATTACTTTCTAAATGCATGAAAATTTAGAATATCTATTCACAACTTCCATCTTTAAATTTGGATTTGTGTTTATATCTCTTTCTTAAATTGGTCAAAAGGTTTTATTTTTAACTGATGATGACAAGCTGCCTGAAAGAAGCACACATTCAGCCACGCTCAATAGATCTCTCATGTGGGTGCCACATTGTGGTTTTGTGAACGCAAAGTGGACAGTGCCTTCAGATGCTGTGAAATTTTGCCAGCATTTGTTGGCTCAAGCCTTCAGGACTATTTTCAGCCTTGAAGCAACATTTGCTACCTTGGCTTCATTGCTTCTGCCTACAGAAGTGACTTCAAAGAAGATAGAAGAAAAAGGTCTGCTCAGAGCAAGCCTGCCTTCCTCCCTGCACTGCCATTTACCTATTTTGACTGAATTAAAAGAGGTTAGGTATGCCTCTAGTACTATACTACCATTGTTCAGCTCCTCAGAA
The DNA here is from genome assembly GCF_028554395.1 of Pezoporus wallicus. Classification (NCBI taxonomy): domain Eukaryota; kingdom Metazoa; phylum Chordata; class Aves; order Psittaciformes; family Psittacidae; genus Pezoporus; species Pezoporus wallicus. The sequence goes on from NW_026640488.1 coordinate 4,417,078, forward strand.
GTCTTTCGCTTTAAAGATGATACCAGCTCACACAAGGAAGAGGGGTAAGAAAGAGAAACCAGAGGAACTAGGAAAAGTACCCAGTGTGATAAAAAGCTTTCTGAAAGAGTGACCAAAATATATTTTACGGATACTTGATCAGTGTTGAGTCCTTAACTCAAAACATTAAACATATTCAGAACGATACAATATAACATTAACAAACACTATGGTGTGCGCCAACTGCATTAATGTAGGTGTACAAAGGATACAACATATTTAAATCCAATTATGACCTGTGCTTAGAACACCTTAATTCAAATAAGCATTTGAAAAGAGATTTTAAAAACTCCCTTAAAATCCATATACATATTTCCAAACATTCTCTGAGTTCAAAATTGTGCTGAACATTCACAATAAGTTTCATATCAATTATTAGTAGTGATTATGGATTTTCTTGCAGAGCATTATACACCATGCGTTTAAAAATCAGATGTCAAGTTAATCTGGTAAAAGCTTGCTCACATATGGTCACAAGAAGGACACAGCAGTTTTATTGCTAATGCACAAAACTTTTAGTAGGGAATCCAGAAACTTTTCACAAACTTTTTATGCAACATTGAAGCTCTCAGGAGAACTAGCTACACAGGATTTGGAGAAGGCTGAGGTTCTGAATGACTTCTTTGCCTTGGTCTTCACTGCCAAAGGGTCGGACCGCACCACCCAAGTCTTGGAAGGCAGACGCAGGGACTGTGAGAATGAAGACCTGGCGCCCACTCTAGGAGAGGAACTGGTTCGAGACCATCTTAAAAATCTCTACGTGCACAGGTCCATGGGTAGTGATGAGATCCATTCGCGGGTCCTGAAGGAGCTGGCAAATGAAGTTGCAAAGCCACTGGCCATCATATTTGAGAAATCATGGCAGTCAGGTGAAGTTCCCGATGACTGGAAAAAGGGAAATATAACCCCCATTTTCAAGAGGGGAAAATGGATGACCCTGGGAATTACAGAGCAGTCAGTCTCACCTCTGTGCCTGGCAAAATCTTGGAGCAGATTCTCCTGGAAGGCATGCTAAGGCACATGAAAAACAGCAAGGAGGTTGGTGACAGCCAGCATGGCTTCACTAAGGGGAAATCCTGCCTGACCAATTTGGTGGCCTTCTCTGATGGGGCTACAGAACTGATAGACAGGGGTAGAGCAGTTGATGTCATCTACCTGGACTTGTGTAAAGCGTTCGACACTGTCCCACACGACATCCTTGTCTCTAAATTGGAGAGACATCAATGTGATGGATGGACCACTCGGTGGATAAAGAACTGGCTAGACGTCCACACACAAAGAGTTGTGGTCAATGGCTCAATGTCCAGCTGGAGACCAGTAATGAGTGGTGTCACTTATGGATCAGTGTTGGGACCAGTCTTGCTTAACATCTTCATCGCTGACATGGACAGTGGGATTGAGTGCGCCCTCAGCAAGTTTGCCGATGACACCAAGCTGTGTGGTTCGGTTGATACCCTGGAGGGAAGGAATGCCATCCAGAGGGACCTTGACACACTTGTGAGGTGGGCTGATGCCAACCTCATGAGATTTACCCATGACAAGTGCAAGGTCCTACACCTGGGTCGGAGCAATCCCAGGCACAGCTACAGGTTGGGCAGAGAAGAGATTCAGAGCAGCCCTGCGGAGAAGGACTTGGGGGTGCTGGTTGATGGGAAAATGAACATGGGCTGGCACTGTGCACTTGTAGCCCAGAAAGCCAACCGCATCCTGGGCTGCATTAAAAGCAGCGTGACCAGCAGGTCGAAGGAGGTGATCCTGCCCCTCTACTTTGCTCTTGTGAGACCTCACCTGTTGTATTGTGTGCAGTTCTGGTGTCCTCAACATAAAAAGGACATGGAACTGTTGGAACAAGTCCAGAGAAGGGCCATGAGGATGATCAGGGGACTGGAGCAGCTCCCGTATGAAGATAGGCTGAGAAAGTTGGGGCTGTTCAGCCTGGAGAAGACAAGGCTTTGTGGAGACCTCATAGCAGCCTTCCAGTATCTGAAGGGGGCCTATAGGGATGCTGGAGAGGGACTCTTCATTAGAGACTGTAGTGACAGGACAAGGGGTAATGGGTTAAAACTTAAACAGGGGAAGTTTAGATTGGCTATAAGAAGGAAATTCTTTCCTGTAAGGGTGGTGAGGCACTGGAATGGGTTGCCCAGGGAGGTTGTGAATGCTCTACCCCTGGCAGTTTTCAAGGCCAGGTTGGACTAGGCCTTGGGTGATATGATTTAGCGTTAGGCGTCCCTGCCCATGGCAGGGGGGTTGGAACTAGATGATCTTAAGGTCCTTTCCAACCCTAACGATTCTATGATTCTATGATTAATTAATACCTATATGTTACCACCTACAATATTAGACAATGACATGCAACCTTCCCCTTAGAAAACTTTGGCCTCAAACTCTATAACCAAAAATAAATTGTAGAAAATAGTTTTAAGACAGTTCTTAATAAGCAAATAATGAAAAAGAGAAACATTATATTTGCACTTTTTCTTCTGCAGTACATATTACTGGCTATGTTTTAAATGTAAAACGCAGGTCTTGGCTGATTTTTTTTTTTTTTTTGGTGTACGTCGTTTGGGTTTTTTTTTTTGCTTCCTATGATTCTCATTTAAAACTGACATGCATGTTCATTGACAATAAAAAAGCATAGAAGCAATCCTCTAGTTCTAAAGTATTAAGCAAATCTTATGTTCTTAAAGATTTTCTTTATCTGCACTTCTATTGTTATTCCTCAGTTCTCAGGGCACATTTCTGAAACACAGCTGATTGACTGATCTTTTTCCTGAAATTTTATTTTAGCTGCAAGGAAACTGGTGTACTGGTAATAATGCTAACAAGGTCTGTTCCCAGACTTCTCCACTTGCACTTCGCAGGGCATTTAGCATTGAAACACTCCAGGAAATAAATTAATTTAATTTGAATCATAATGATAATATGATTTTTCATACCTTATGTAATGTTGACCTGCATGCCATGAATTACATAGTACAATTGTGGTGGTGAAATTTCAGGGCTTCAAATTTTTCCCATTTGTTTTCTTTTCTAAAAGTAAACAGACTATTCTACTAAATGCTTTTTTGAACTCATAAATGAAGTTTTTATTGTTCACATAACATTTAGAGAAGTGTATAATTTTATGTAAAAGAGAAAAATCCCATCAGAAACAATTGTGTTCCTTTCAGCATGACTTTGTCTTATATCTAACCACAGCATCAAATTCACCTGAAATAGTCAGAAAGGATAACAAACCTTGATACTATTACTATTGCAGTAGCATCTGGGATATAAAACCAATGACCAAGACTCCACAACTCTAAGGTTGCTCTACCAATGGTAACAACTGTATTTCTTCCATTTTAAAAGTCAGGTTTTTTGAAAACAACAAGGGTACCTATATATGGAAAAATACAACTGTCACATGAGATTGTGTGGGATGGGAAGGAGGACTTCACCTAGTTTCATTGTCAGGAGAGACCTTATGTATATTATTTCTGACCTTTTTCGTTATGAGTAATCATTTCACAGATTACATAAATATAAGACAGTATTAATTGATGTTCTTGGTGCAATGGGCTGTGCATCACACATATGTATATATTTACTCTGGACTTGTAAAAGGGAGAAACAACTGTGGACTACTGATAGTGTACTGCTAATGATGCAGCTCATGTGAACAAATGGACAGGTTAACCTACATGTGCTTGCCAAATGTCTTTTCCTTCAGACAATAGAAGATGTTCAGGAAACAGATGGCCAGGCATCTAAAAGTTAAATCAGAATCTCTTTTATGGTCTGTGGGGAACAGTTGCTGGCAGCAGAACTGAAGGAGATTAACATGTTGTTGACAGTTTATTCAATCTTCTCTATCATTTATTTAAAAGAGGTAATTATTTTCTGCAAGAAACCTGACTTACCTTTCCATCCTACCAGGATAGCTGTGCCTTAGAGAAAACCTACAAGTGTTTTCTGTCACACTGAGTTTAAATGTCTCTAAAACACAAGAACCTACAATAATGTTTTTTTCAGTCTCAGAAGTTTTGTGAAATGCAAGTCTTTGTCACCTCGCCTGCAAGGAGTTTAAAATGAATTCCATTACTCAACTTAACTTTAAAGTTTAACATGGAGAACACTATTGTATTCCCTTTTATTATAGACTAGGCAAGCAAACTTAGTGGGAAGATAGCCCAGTTATGGATTTGGTCACTTTTAAATCTTACCTGTCATTGCAACACTCCAATTATTTCTGTTCCTTTTCTCAGTAAGCCTGTCATTTTGTGATTTGGCAGCAGGATAAACCATACTGTTAGTTAGTGCAGGCATAATACTATCTGAATGCTTTATCATAGAATCATAGAATCGTTAGGGTTGGAAAGGACCTTAAGATCATCTAGTTCCAACCCCCCTGCCATGGGCAGGGACGCCTGATTCTTCTACCTTACAAATTGATAGGGATTATCCCTGATACGCACATAGCCTTTTTTGATTGCTGAACAGGAGGTCATGAACAAAATAGTTCCCTTATTTATCCAAGCCCCTGGAAAATTCAAGACAGACTGAAAACACAACAATTTTGTGCCCTTATTGTGTATAGCTTTGTTGTCATAGCATTTTGAGAAAACATAATCAGACAATGCTCTGGCATTCATGTAGACAAAATTTCCAATGGCTGTTCCTTTTACTTTAAACTACATTTTCTTTTTTACTCGAAAGAAAGACAACATTTCTAGCTTTATTCTGTGTATGATATATTATTACTTTATGGTCACACATTTTCTAGGTCACTCAGCCCACTACATCTCTTCGATAAAGTGAGAAACTTAAAGGATTTTGAATCTATAGAACAGGATTTAATTCTGATGCCTTTTTCAGGGAGGGTAAACTCATGCATGTTGTTGAACAGTAGATAACTGTAAAGCAATGACATAATATTTCATACAGACACTGAAACATCTTTCCTTTGACTCTAGGGATTTTGAAAAGCTAACTTTTTATTTCTTCTATTTCTTGTAAGAAACAGATAGTGAAATAGACTGGAGTTAGAATTAAAGCCTACTCTTGAAAAAGCTTTTAACACAAAAATTTCTGAGTTGAGACACCAGGTGGAATGTCTTTCTAGGTGAAGATCGGTCTACATATTTCCCGTGAATTACTGATTCACAGGAGCAAAGCTGGTGAAGGGTCTAGACCACAAATCTCATGAAGAGTGTTTGGGGGAACTGGGGTTGTTTACCCTGGAGAAAAGGAGGCTTAGGGGAGACCTTACCACTCTCTACACTTACCTGAAAGGAGGCTGTAGTGAGCTGGGTGTCAGTCTCTTCTACCAACAAGTGGTAGGACAAGAGGAAAAGGCATCAAGTTCTATCAGAAGAGGTTTAAAATGGATATTAGGAAAAATTTCTTTACAGAAAAGGTTGTCAAGCACAGGCTGCCAAGGGAAGTGGTCACCATCCCTGGAGGTATTTAAAAGATGTGTAGACGTGGTGCTTAGGGACATGGTTTATCGGTGGCATGCCAGTATTAGGTTAATGGCTGGACTCTGTCTTAGAGGTCTTATCCAACCTAAATGATTCTATGATTCCGGTAAAAATATTATCTTTTTAGCTTTATTCTACAATATGATACAACTTTATGGTCACACATAACCAGATGAAAGGAGCTTATGTATGCCTCTTTGATGCACTGGAGATTAGAGATATAAACCACAAAGCTGACAGAAAATCTGTATATTTTTCTTGGTTTACCTTTTCAGTAATTATAAATGTTTATATATATATTTATTTATATATATTCTGTCAATTTCTACCTTTGATTATACATTAACAGACAACAATTTTTTACTTCCAATATAGTCAAAGATATAGACACCCATATATTTTTTTAACAAAAACTTTAAAGCAAATACCAAATATGTAGATGTCATCCAAATTTGTTTTCTTGACTTCAGTATTTTCTCAGACATTCTAATAAGCCTCTTCAACTACACCAACCTGGTCATCTTTACTTATTTCACATTTTTCTGATGTGAATATATTTTGACCCTTTCCCACTATCACTTCCTTCCACCATTTCTCATCACTTTTCCCTCCATGTTTGATGAGTTGTATGACACATATGCCTAGTTAGATATCTACATGGCTATCTAGATTTAACAGTTTCTGTGAAGAATTCTTTTGCTCCAAAAGCAAAATATTTGGATTGGTGTCATGGTTTAAGCCCAGCCAGCAACCCAGAACCATGCAGCCGCTCGCTCACTCCCCACTCCCTTCCTCCCCTGCTCCGGGAGGGATGGGAAGGAGAATCAAAACAATGTAACTCCCACGGGTTGAGATAAGAACAGTCCAGTAACTAAGGTATAGCACAAAACCACTACTGCTACCACTAGTAACAATAATGATAAGGGAAATAACAAGGGAAGAGAATACAACCACTCAACACCCACCAAGCAATACCCAGCCCGACCTGAGCAGTGATCTAGCCCTTTGGGGTAACTGCCCCCAGTTTATATACTGGGCATGATGTTCTGTGATATGGAATACCACTTTGGCTAGGTTGGGTCAGGTGTCCTGACTCTGCTTCCTCCCAGCTTCCCCTCCTCCCTGGAAGACCATGAGACTCAGAAAGTCCTTGGTCACAGCAAACACCACTTAGCAACAACCAAAAAACATCAGTGTTATCAGCACTGCTCCCAGGCTGAAAGTCAAAAGCACAGCACTACACCAGGTACTAAGAAAGAGAAAAATGACTGCTACTGCTGAACCCAGGACAATTGGTTAGCACTTAACTGAATAATAATAAAAAAATATTAAAGTAGCTTAAAAGCTATAGTGCTTGAGTGGAGTTTGAATAAAAAAAGAACCTTCCAGGGAAACTACAACATGCAACAGATCTTACTGCAAATTTAACACACCAATTCATATACCCTTGTCCTGGGTTCAGCAGTAGCAGTCACTTTTTCTCCTTAGTGGCTGGTGTAGCGCTGTGGTTTTGACTTTCGGCCTGGTAACAGAGCTGATAATACCAGTGGTTTTAGTTACTGCTCAAATGTTTAGTCTGACCAAGGACTTTGTGAGTCTCATGCTCTGCCAGGGAGGAGAAGGTGGGAGGAAGCAGAGACAGGACACCTGACCCAAACTAGCCAAAGAGGTATTTCATACCACAGCATGTCATGCCCAGGATGTAACTGGGAGTTACCCGAAAGGGCACTCGCTGCTCAGTCAGACTCAGTCGGCAGGTGGTATCGTATTCTCCTCCCTTGTTATTTCCCTTATCATTATTATTTTTGGTGGTAGCAGTAGTGATTTGTGTTATACCTTAGTTACTGGACTGTTCTTATCTCAACCCTTGGGAGTTGCATTCGTTCGATTCTCCTCCCCATCCCTTCGGGAGTGGTGGAGAGGGAGGAATGGGGGAGAGTGAGTGAGCGGGACTGCATGGCTGACAGACTTTAAACCACGACACCCCTCTAAATGCAAGACTTTTCTCTCCGCTTTCATGAAATTAAAAAATAATGATTTTTGTCTGGCACCTGAAAATAAAGCTGATTGGCTGAAGAATACGAGTTGTGATTAAGCCTACAATCCAACAAGGCTTGTCATTCTACTTTAGTTTCTCATTTTGTACAGTGGTGTCTCTTTCACTCCAGACTAATTTCTATCTCATAATCTCAAAAACCTGCAAATTAAAGATGACTCACAAAAAGGTTTCATCATAATTAACTAAGTATTCTTATTGAGACCAACATGCTGATTATAATGATTGACACCACGCAAGATATTAAACCAGTGTGCGATCCTGTAAAGACGTTTCCTCAGGTATAATTATTTTTACATGCAGATCCCCAAATAACTTCAAAGTTGCTCATAAGTAATACTTCACTAGTCTTAGCCCCACTTGCCAGAATATTTATGATAACCTCCTTATTTTATTTATCAGTAAAACACATGGAAATTATTTGACACTAGACAGAGAATACGTAACAGCAATAACTGCCATAATTTAAAAAAAAAAAACAAAAAAAACCTGAAGATGATGAAGCAGGAAGCCATAAAATTTCATAGTGAATATCACATTGGCTGGTCCTGAAAGAATGTACTCTTTTTTTTCGGATCAGTATACTTCAATATTGAACCTTAAGCTCTTTTTACCTTGCTTTTGTATACAGCCCTGTATAAAATGTTCTGAGTTTAGACCAAAACAAAATTAATAGCAAAGATTAATCTACTTAAGAAACAGAAAGATTCTTCAAGGAACACAGACCTGAAGGTTATTACTGAATCAGTCACCAATAGTACATAATTCTTTCTTAAACAAATAAAATCTGTTTTAAAAACAGGCAATATCTTTGTCCCATTCCTCTTATTCTGGTAAGAAACTGGTTTCTCTTTTACAGGCTACCTTAATTAGGGAAATGTTTAAATCCCTCTGTTATGGTGTCTATATTCTTTTATGTATTTTTACCCTCACTGCTGCTATCATAATTTTTTTTCACTATGATATATTTATAGAACACTCACATTTTGTAACTAACTTGAAGATCCCAAAGATCTTAATTTCTGTAGTGTTTCCATTGTGTAGCCCAAACTGTTGCTAGAAGTGCATTTTGAACTTTGAACTAGTAACGTTTTTTTCTACTTTTATTTCTTCTATTCTTAAGGATTCTGATTCTTACTGTATCTCAATCCTTCTCTGTACTGGTTGTCTTCTTGATAGCATCAGCATATTTCCATTGTTGAGGCACTAAATTACATCAGAAAAAAAGTATTAAACAAGATTTGTCTCATTACTTTTCTTTGAGTTTCACTACCAACCTCCTATAAATCCATCAATTGTCTCACCAACACAACTTCCTTAATCATCTTGCATTACTGTCTTTCTCTGTATAGTATTATATCAAATGTTTTACTGGAATTAGATTAAAACTCTTGAATTTTCCTGTCTAGGCAATCAATCAGTTATCTTATCAAAGACATATGCACAGTTAGTTTGAGACAATCTACTTTTGATAAACTGATGCAGTATTTTCTAAGTTACTCATTTACAGTCATGACTTAAATACTTAACTTTCAGTATTTGTTTGTAAGTCTTGAATACTACTGAGAATAAAATAACCATTTTGCAGTTACATGTTTGTTCTTTCTTATAAGCTAGCTACTATATTTTCCTGTCATATGATGCTGCTTCAACTTGGCAGACTCATTACAAATAGCTGCTACTAACTGTAAGTTTCACGAGCCAGCTCTTTTGAACTACTGAGATGAAGAACATCAGGTCCATCAATTATTAAAACAGACTCTTTTCTATCACCTCTCTAAACTATTTTTTAATTAAACTGATCCTTTTTGTCCATCCCTTCATCATTGTCTACTCAACTGATTATATTTAATGAGAGACCTCCTGTCTTCCATTTTCATTTATTTCTTCTTTACTGACCAGGAAATAATTCATCAACTGCAGACATAACTTTTAAACATGCTTCATCTATCTGTTGGCTGGAAAAATCCTTTCCTCAGTGTTTACGTATTACACTCACAGTGACTACTGCTGACAGAGGAATAAGAAGGCAAATTTATTAACCTTACATACATCTCCAGTGTCCTGTGGGTCCTTTTACTAGCTTTGTAATTTCAAAAGTTATTAATATTATTTCATTGTAATGATAGCTTATATTTTTATTGCAGATTGAGCTGTGCTTTGGCTATCTGAGGAATAAATACAAATTTCACGATAAAGAATCTTAAAAAAAAAACACTTTTTTTGTTGTTGTTGTTATTGAAGATCCAGTAAAAAAAGCAGATTTCTTTCGGCAGGCCGTGCTCACTGTTTCAATGTTTGCAATCCCATCTTTACATTAAATTTGAGAGAAAAGCAGCCTACACAATGTAACCTGATTGGCTTTAAACTTAAAATTTCCATTTGAGATTCTAACTTCATGAATACTAAGGTTAACTTAGTGTTAAGCTCTATATTTTTTTCAGCAATTCCTGCTCCCATAATGTCCTGAATATACCTGAACTTCAGCATTGTCAAAACTAACACATGTAATCTTGTTTCAAGAGACTTTATGTCAATAAATGTGTCACAAATGTTTTCTTGTTAAGGTTGAATTACTTTAATTGACTTGGCATTTGGCTCTGTTAATCAACATTCATCTTCTCTCAGTTGAAGTAATTTAACCTGAGTTCAATTAAAGTAATTCTCAGTCTCATTGTTAGAAAATTGCATTCATATTTATACTCTGCACAAGACTATTTAAACTGACAAGAATGAGAACTGTGATATTTCAATGTCTTCATATGCCTCAAATTAAAGTTACATCTGATTTCCTCAACAGTTTCTCTATGACTGATCTTTTGGACCAGGTATTTAACCTTCTAGACCCTTCTTCTCCATTGTTTGAATTCCCTTTGTTTAGCTTTCCTTAGTAGGGACTTACAAGGAATAGAAGCTCACACTATCTTCTTTTAGAAGAAGCAGCAGGTGAAACCCACCAGTCAGTAAATTCAAAGAGAAGACAGATGCCTAAGTTACTCATTCCCTCTAGGGAGTGGTGTTTGGTACAGGATGTTTTGGATAATTAAGTTTACATGGGCTGAAAAAATTACTGATAAATACCCGGAAAAAAGATACATTAGTGACTATTAAATATAAAAATACCACCTCTGACTGAAAAAGATCCTGAGCCTTGAAAGACAGGTTAGGAAAGTATATTCCTGGGAAGTATAACTTCACCTTTAGACTGTTCATGCTTCCTCCTCTAGATATCTATAACTGACTGTTAGATGCTGCTATATATCATTATAATTCAATATGATCTAAGTGTTCAAAAATTCTATATTATGATGCTGGGCCTGTTTAATGACATACAAAAATATTCACCGCTTGCAAATCTTTAAACAAGCACAACACAGTGACATCAGGGGGGTCATTTCCTACCTGTACTACTGTAAATTATTAGTCACAAAATCATGGAAGTTTTAGGGTTGGAAGGGACCTCTGGAGATCATCGAGTCCAACCCCCCAGCCACAGAAGATCCACCTAAAGAAGGTTACATAGGAATGTGTCCAGTCAGGTTTTCAGTGTCTTAAGAGAATGAGAATCCATGACCCTCCTGGGCAGCCAGTTCCAGTGCTAGTGAGTTCTAGGTGCTATCTGCAGCAAACACAAATGAAACAGTGCAGGGCTGTGATCATTGTGTGTTCCACAGTTTTGTCTCTCCAGTCTCTATTGGTTGCATCTATTATTGTTCACTGTCATGTCAGCATAAGATTTTTTTAAGGAATAAAATGTAACTTTTTCCAGTAAGAAAACTGCCGTGAGTCCACAGTGTGGAAATATCATTGACTACAGATAGGTCGTACATAAATACAAACTATCCTAAATCAATTCTGCTCTATTTCTTCTATGATGTTTTTTTGTTTGGTTTGTTTCTCTTTTCTTTTTTTTTTCTTTTTACTTTTTTTTTAAGAAATTGATTCAAATGTATATTGAAACTCTCAACCTATCTTTACTAAAACTTAAAACTAGAACAAATATTTTTATTACTCTATTTTTCAGACATTTGAGAAAATGTATTAAGTCATGCCTCTTCTCACTATATTTACATATTTGTTCAATGATTTAATAGAATTTTTGACTTCACAACACAAATACGGTTGGTTTAATTTTCTACATCTCATTGGGTGGGAATTTTACTTTAACTGGATATATAATATAAAAATATTTTATATTATCCTCACATCACTGCAATAGGGCAGTTTTTACTGATATATATATATTCACTATGTTCTATATGTTGTTATATATATTTTAAATCTGCTTGCTTTAGAGATGGGAAGTTATTTTATACTCAGCTCAGTGTTTGCTGTCAAAGAAGGTGCACAGACCTTCCTTGGGTTCCCTTATTTTTTACCTCTAGTTTCAATAGAAGTCACATATTTTTTCTGTACATATGAAAGCAAAACCATAAAATGTAAAATCTGTATTCAAACACTAATCTTAAGATAATAAAAAAGTTTAGCTCACATTAGTTGTTAGGAAAATATGCGGGTTTCCTGCTTACTTTGTTTATTCTCTCCTGTATTATTCCTGGAGAGATCAAAAAATCTTAACCAATATAATACCAAAACAACAGATCTGGCCTGCTGTGAGTACACATATGTGAAGGTTGCTGAAAATGCCTTTCCCACATGAATAAAAACTGAGAACCCTTATTTTATCATAGTAAATTCATTTTTTAGGTCAACATCTGAACTGAGTGAAGCATTGGTTAAATGAAACTTCTGGTTACACTAGCTGCTCTGCTCAAGAAATTTTCCTGTCAAGATGTGAAAAGATTAAAAGAAATTCAGTAAATGTGACTAAAATCAGTCTGTCAATTGCCCAAGTAATTTTGATAATCTGGTCTTCCAGTTGTGATGGATTATTCACAATGGTTAATTTTAAGATAGTTTCCGAAGGCTCCTTCTACTAGAAGCAAAATGTGAGATGCTATTTTAGAGGACAAATTGGAGCACACAAATCACCCTTTGGCAAGGATTTTCCACTTTTTTAAGTATAGGAGGAAACGTAAGGAGACAAATCTCCTGGGTAGACATGGAGACCACTGAAATCAGAAGGGTTTGGAAATGTGAACATTTTTTAAATTAGGCAATTTTCTCTACATATAGTTTAAACAAGGTAACGTGATAGTAGAAAGAATGAGTATCACTAAATCATATTAATGTATTGAACATAAGTTGTTAAGAGCTATCATTTCAAATTTTATATCTCTTTTTAAAGTCACCCATCTTCTCCTGAAGGAGAGAGGATACTTTAATAATTCAAGAACTTGGTTATTCAGGAGGCTTGATCTATTTGACTACTAGTCCTGCCTTGACAAGCCCACATGACTTTGTTCAGAATTATACTGAGATATTAAGTTGCTGGAGCAGGTCTAGAGAAGGGCAACAAAGCTTGTGAAGGCTTTAGAGCACAAGTCTCCTCAGGTAACAGCCTCAAGATGCACAAGGGGAGGTTCAGATTGGATATTAAGAAAAGTTTCTTCACCATCAGGCATTGGAACAGGCTTCCAAGGGAAGGTGTGGAATCACTGTCCCTGGAGGAGTTCAAAAAACCATGTAGATGAGGCCCTTAGTGACATGGTTTTGTGGTGGAATTGGCAGTGCTGGGGTAATAGTTGGACATAATGATCTTAAAGGTTTTTTCCAACCTAGTTGGTTCTATGATTCTGATCACAAATTCTTTTTACTGTCAGGAAAAACTTTTGTTAGTACAACATCTAACTCAAAAAAATACTTTGCAAATAATTTCAGCTGCTTAATATCCCTAATTGCTACAGCATATGCAGCCCAAAATTAAGGTTCCAAACCAGGGGAGAAAACAAAAAAAATAAAAAAAGAAAGGCATAATTGCAAATACTCACCTGAAATATATGAGACTAGCTCAGTGAATCCATCACCTTGCTACTAAACTAACCATAAAATTGTTGCTATAAATAAATGTGACCTAAAATACTGTATTTATGGCAGTAGCAAATTATATCTGTACTTACATACACCGTTTGAAGCTGTCCCAAATCAGAACCTTTACACTTCTTTTGAAGAGGAAATTCACTAGAAAAAAATACTTTTTAGAAGAGAGATGTGATGCTTCCAGGGTCTAGGCTTTGAGTAAGTACTTTGTTCCAAAGATATGCAATGGAAAGTATCTCAGATCAGTACTTATAATGAATCATTTTATGTTTATCAAACTGCATTTTCCAATAAAATCTTTTATTAGGAGCTTCATGAGAACATGATTTCAGGTTTCAATAGTATATAACATAAGGTATTTCTTAAAATGGATAAAAGTATTTATAGTATGTATGATTAGCTATCCTAGAATCAAAAGAGAGGGGGGGGGGGAAAGAAAAGAAAAGCACTAGTATTACAGACCCTTTAGTTGTGTCTGCATCTATTTTTGTATTCATGATGTCTTGTATGAAGAAGGAAACCTAGTCATCTATTAAACCTTTCATTATGTGTTGATATATAACACTGCTGTATGTAAAAGCAAACCATTGCACTAAATAAATCAAAGCTTGGATAGTAGGGAAAGACTGATAATTCCCTGGGATTTCAAGGAAGAACTATAAAGAACTATTTAAAAATCTTAGCTAATTCAATCCATTGAGCAGTATGTCTTGCAATGAGTCTGTATACTTAAAATAGAACATATATTGAGAAAAGTATTTAACTTTGATTTATGATCTCTTATACAGTTATTGAGAATGTTATTTGTCATTTCAAATTATTCTATTCATTCATTAAACAATAACATTACTACTAAAATTAGCGCATATATTTTTTTCTGAATCTATCTAACATCAGCTTCTGAGGAACAGATTCATATATATCTTTGACTGGATAAAGACACTTCTAACAGACTATTATGACTTAAATGACAGGTGATGTTGGTTGATGAGAAAATGAACATGAGCAGGCAGTGTGTGCTTGCAGCCCAGAAAGCCAACCATATCCTGGGCTGCATCAAAAGGAGCGTGACCAGCAGGTCGAAGGAGGTGATCCTGCCCCTCTACTCTGCTCTTGTGAGATCTCACCTGTCGTATTGTGTGCAGTTCTGGTGTCCTCAACATAAAAAGGACATGGAACTGCTGGAAGAAGTCCAGAGAAAGTGCATGAGGATGATCAGGGGACTGGAGCACCTCCCGTATGAAGACAGGCTGAGAAAGTTGGGGCTGTTCAGCCTGGAGAAGACAAGGCTTTGTGGAGACCTCATAGCAGCCTTCCAGTATCTGAAGGGGGCCTACAGGGATGCTGGAGAGGGACTGTTCATTAGGGACTGTAGTGATAGGACAAGGGGTAATGGGTTAAAACTTAAACAGGGGAAGTTTAGGTTGGATATAAGGAGGAAATTCTTTCCTGTTAGGGTGGTGAGGCACTGGAATAGGTTGCCCAGGGAGGTTGTGAATGCTCCATCCCTGGCAGTGTTCAAGGCCAGATTGGACGAGGCCTTGGGTGATATGGTTTAGTGTGAGGTGTCCCTGCCCACGGCAGGGGGGTTGGAACTAGATGATCTTAAGGTCCTTTTCAACCCTAACTATTCTATGATTCTATGATGGTAACATTGCTTCTTAAACTCCATTTTAATAAGCTAAATCAGCTAAAACACATTGTAGGAAAGATTTCTAGATGTTTTTCCAATATATTTTTCTTTTTTCCAATGTTGTTTTTGACTATGGATATCAAAAGTAGTTATGCCATTTTAATATGGTTCTCAGTAACATTGTAATTTATTGACCATACTACCTCATCTATTATTCTTTAAAAGTTCAAGATTCATGTAGCCTACTTTTTAACCACTACATTCCTTGGGAGTTCTCTATGAGTTTTTCATCCACTGGAAGGTCTAAGTATTAATTCAAAAAATTAGACATCTAGCCTAAAAATATGAATTGATATCTTCAGATACACTTACGATCCTGATTTCTTAAAAATATTGATTCATACTGTACAGAAAGCAGAGATATCTGAAACCAAATTACTCTAGAACTTGTTCTAATTACCCAGTACTCCAGCACTAAAACATTAAATCCATAATGGTTTACAATTTCCCATTTATTATATCATGGACTAAGTCACTGAGCCTAGACTTAATTTTACATGAAACTTGACTTGAATTTACTAATTTTCCTAAACATTTCCTGTTTTCTCAGCCTTTCCTACAACATGCAGGCTGCCAAACATTGTGCATGTTTAAAATACTGGAGATTTCTTTAATAAATATAAGAATACAGTAAGCATTATAATAAGTACAGATATATACTTCTGAAATATTTTGCTCCGCTTGTATGCAAAAAAGCTCAAGAAATGAATCTGTAGCTATACACTATTCTGCTCTATTTAGTTGTACAGACAATCCTTGAGCTGTCTGCAGATAAGTTGTGCAGTGATAACATGCTCACAGTATATCTTGTGAAAGTCAGTAAGTGTATAACACAATGGGATAGGATAATTTTGAGACAATAGCTCTCTGATTCTAAGTTTTGAATAATTTCTATAACGATTTTACTCCATGTACTGAAATAACCATCAAGACGAATAACTGACATTTACAAATTGCTTTTCAGTGTATACATACAATATAATATAACTAAAAATTAGCAAGAATAAATCCTCAAATAGAAGAAATTTCCTTTGCCCCAAGGCACTGTATGCTTAAAGGTATGTAAAATTTTACCTTTTTTCCAAACGGCCAGCTTAACATTCTAGGCATACCTCTTAACACTTATTCTGCAGCGACTGAAAGCAAAGATCTGCTAACCCAATAATGAAAATCAAGGAATTATTCTTTTTCTGACCCTTAACTTAAAAAAAAAAAACAACAAGAAGAAAACAACACAACCCCCACCCCGCCAAAACTTAACATTCTTATTTTTTAAATTTAAATGAATACACTTATATACATGAGAAGTGTCTAATTCTGACCTGTGACAGAATCATATGCAAACGATGATACATTAATACATTGCATAACTTTTTCCATATTGTTTATCTATGAACATTTTTTTGCCTTTTTTCAGCAAAGTATTTGGGGAAGAGAAGTTTATTGGTCTTCTTCAATTTTCAAAAGAATATCTGAACAGCATATTTGGTGCTCCAATCAGTGTAACTAGTTCATTTTTTTGTTGTTTTTTTTTTTTTAATTTTATTTTTTAAATGTAACTTCCCTCTTCTTCCCTCCCATTTAACAGTTTCTCTTCTAGAAAATATTTTCATTTTAGATTAATTTTACACCTAGGTTCCTAAAGGGCTATTTCTGGAACTATTTTTGTTTATTTATTCACTGTGGAACAAGTTATACACAAATATTCAGTTAAAATGCCATGTTATGTACAGTACTTAGGTTAATTTGGTTTGGTTTAGAGGAGATTGAATATCCTATAAGTTTCCATTCAAATACGCAAATCTTTTTTACCTGAAATTCTTTCATCATATAACCCATACATAACCTACATATCTATAACCCAAGGGAGTATTCCGAGACATGACCTGATTTTCCTAATCACTCAAAGTTAAGAAAAAAACAACCAAAAAAATGATAAAATCCCCAAACACCACTCTCATGAGCCCCCTCAAAAAATCCTGTCAGAACAAGCACAGACAAAAGAATTACTCAGGAAAAATGACAGAAGCCTGATATAAAATGATATTGGAATCTTTGAATCACTGAAAATTATAAACCTATATATAAGATGGTTTACTTTTTACTCTGTGTCCTGGGTTAAGCAGTAGCAGTCATTTTTCTCCTTCTTAATACCTGGTGCAGTGCTGTGCTTTTGACTTTCAGCCTGGGAGCAATGCTAATAACACTGATGTTTTTTGGTTGTTGCTAAGTGGTGTTTGCTCTGACCAAGGACTTTCTGAGTCTCATGGTCTTCCAGGGAGGAGGGGAAGCTGGGAGGAAGCAGAGTCAGGACACCTGACCCAACTTAGCCAAAGCGGTATTCCATATCACAGAACATCATGCCCAGTATATAAACTGGGGGCAGTTACCCCGAACGGCTAGATCACTGCTCAGGTCGGGCTGGGTATTGATCGGTTGGTGTTAAGTGGTTGTATTCTCTCCCCTTGTTATTTCCCTTACCATTATTATTATTGGTGGCAGCAGCAGTGGTTTGTGTTATACCTTAGTTACTGGACTATTCTTATCTCAACCCGTGGGAGTCACATTCTTTTGATTCTCCTCCCCATCCCTCCCGGAGCAGGGGAGGAAGGGAGTGGGGAGTGAGTGAGTGGCTGCGTGGTTCTGGGTTGCTGGCTGAGCTTAAACAATGACATTTATCTCTAATTGCAGTGCAGAAATAAAGGATTGTTGCAAAAAACAAGGGAAGGGAAACCCTTGCCATGGTCCTCAGCTGTCTCTACAACCAAAGTTTTGAAACATAAGACATTTACAGGTTCAGCTCTGCCCTCATCTGAAAGGTACTCTCAAAGGTGACATGTATTGTGCACAGAATAGGAAATGACTCTCTAGAATGCACTGGAGATTTAATTCTTCTGCATGCACACTTATTTCTGCTGCCCAAAAGGAAATGTTAAAATAAGAGCCCTTCTAGGCAGACATCTACTCAAAGCTGGAGAATTGACAGTTCCCAGGGACTGATTGCTCCTAGAGCTATTATTTTGTATGGCAGCCTTTCAATAAAATATCTGCTTAGGCAGACATATCTAAGACTAAATGCTGTTTATTAAAAAATAAAATGAAATGATTAATTAAAAAATATTAAAAGACAGTTATGGGGAAAGTAAAGTCTTTTCTTGAAGAACTTTCTGTCTATTAGTGTCTGAAAAATTAAGTTAACACCTACGATTTGGGTTATTATTTAATACAGCAGCCAAGAAATAACATGAAACACATGTACACAGATAATGAAGAAAGAAATATCAACACTGCTAATCATATGTCTGCAAGGGAAGTCTGAAAATACACCACACAGCCACTGAATTTTCAAGTAGAGAAACACATGAAATTTAAGTGACTTTAGAATACCATTTTAGAAACTAGACTACAAATCCTTCTTTGACCTCATATATTAGGATTTAGATGCTTCCATTTTACCGTACCTTTTCACGTCAAGTAAAGCATGTGTGGGCCAAAAGAAAATTGAAATCTAAAGGGAAAAAAACAAAAAAAAAAAAGGGAAAAATCTAATCCATTTCAATCCCATCCCCCCAAAGAAACACAGAGATACCACCCAGAGTCTTGGATAGCAGTTTCCAAGTCCTGGATACAATGTAAATGACAAGAAGCACAGGTCATATGTGAACAGATTTTTAGTAGCTAATATGGAATCCAAATTGATTGTACACTACACAATCACAAAGGAACCCAATGCAAGCATATATATCTATCTATGTAATAAATATATCTATATATCTATATCTATATAAATATCTATATAAATATATATATATTTACAGGGTTCTCACTCCTGTACCTGAAACACTTGTCTGTATTGATTTTATATCAAATTATAAACCTTAAGGTTCTGTGAAGCATACATCATTTTGTGTGTGTGTGACAGAGACAGATTAAACAGTGAATATAGAGGAAGGTGGGGTTACATGAATTATCTCTCATCAGCTGTTTCAGCAATTATAAGAATTTTGTTTCTGCTTCTATGAAATGAAAAGCCATTACTTTACAAAGATGCAGTCTTCTGCACATGTGCTGGTATCATCAAAAGTAAGGATGCAAAAACAATTTTTTAAAATACTCCATGAAATAAACAAAGATTTCAATATGCAGGGCCTCCTAATTTGACAACACTGGTTTTAAAAAAGGACTAAACTCTAAAAAGGAAACCTTAAGTCAGTTCACTCCTTCCAAAAATGAAAATAAATACAATCCTATGGAAACTTAATGAACTAAAGAACAATGCCACAATATATCCTGTAACATTAATTGTTAATCTTGCCATATAAAAGATACTTACATGAGGCTAAAAGTCTTCACTATTTCATAATAAGGAATTCTGAGATGGGCTAATGGCTTGTTTGCAGCAAAGACGTGTCAATGTCAGAAGTATAATTACAGTTTCACAAGGTTACAGATACTAGTCCTGGATTATTACCTCATGCTTATATCTAAAACATCAAGAGCAAAATGACATCCTATAGCCATTTATTAATATAAAAGCCTCTGAAGCAATGCATTTGTTTCATAATATCATTTATGCATCAAAGTGACCTAAACCACACAATAATACTCAGTTCTACAGAGGACCATTAGTATTACTAAGAATCAAGTTCTAAACCTCTGCGGCTGCTTGACAAAGAATGAAATGTAGTGGAAGGGAATGAATCAAAGAACTCTGTGCATCCTGAAACAGAAAGCATACTTTATCACTTTAAAGAGATCATAGGGAGCATAAACTAAGTCAGCAGAGCTAGTGACACAATTGGAAAAGTACCTGAAAAGCAGCTTCCCCCAGAATAAGGCGTATGAAGAACGTTCATACTTAATAGCAGGTTCTAAATACTAGACAATGATAACGTTGTAGGCTTGGAAAATGCATTCTACAGTTGTCTTGTTTTCTGACGTGTCAAATATGCACCTTGGAAAGGTACAGTGACCATATTTCCCAGTTACTAAGGAGAAGAAGGAAATGATTTCTCTAGATACCTGAAGGATTTGAGCAGCCTATATACTTAGTCCTGATGCCAATGTTGAACTGCGCGTGGAGCTTCAATTTAACGTCTATGTCAAGATTGAATTGATGAGATTTAACTTTTGCATTTATATGCTGTGAATAAGTAATCCAAGCTGCCCTAGACTGACTATAATCTGAAAAATTGCAATGTAAAAGTGACACTTTCTTCTACTATAATTTCCTTACTGGGACACTTGCCACGTAAAGTGACTACTAAGTGAATAACAGAGCATTTCAACACATACCACCTTTGCATTTAGGCTTTGATATGTAGTGGTCAATATTCATTTGTATCCGTTTAATATCTACTTATGTAATTCATTGCAAAGAGGTCATACAGAATGATTTTTATATATATATATATATGTATATGTTTCACTACTATTTGTCCTAGGAAGCTTTTCAGCAGAATGCTCAGAGCTCCCAATATCCTCCTATATAGGTAGAATATTATAAATAGCTCCTTCTTAAAATGGCTCAAAAATAGTTCAGAAAGAAATTAAGGCTACTTTTGCCTTGCACCGTAACAGAATACCTTAGAAGTTTAACACTGAAATGATCATGTTTGCCTTGAGGTTAGATTAATTCTATCTTTTGTCCATCAATAAATTTCCAGAAAATTAGGACTAAACTTTCAGTGAGCCTAGAACTACGGACCAGCTTTTTTGGTTCTGAGATGAGAACACAGGATATATCCAGGAAGCACATTGTTGATCTCTACTCACTTAATTAGCTACTTCAAGTTCCACAACCTTAAGAAATAAATAAATAAGTTTAGGGGAATAAAAAAATAATCCTATTCCAGCTGAAACTCCTAGGTCAGAAAATTCAAATCTGCTCTTCCAAGGCCTCTAACCCAGTCACCTTTCTCCCTCCATGTTCCTAACTCAGTATGGTCATAGTAAGAGAGGAAACATATTCCAAAAACTCTCAGCACATGGAAAGCAATCTCAGTAAGGACATTATAATATGAATAAGTAGGGGAAGAGAGTTTCTAACCCTTTAGCATTTCCTGACTCACAATCCAACTTTTCTGTGCCAGTCTCACACACATTTTCAGGAACTGCTCAAGATCACTGTGTTCCCTAGATTTATTTGTACTTACTATATTTTATGATTGAAAATTATACTTCAAGGTTGAGAAATCAACATTTGAACAGTAGATATTTTGACATAAGGTAATCAACTAAATTTGATGGCAAGGAGTATTCTGGCAAAGAATGGCCAAAAAGCTTATGCGATCCATCTATGCAATTATGTATCAATTAGAGAAATTTTACTCTCTTATGAAAGCTTATGTATAAGAAGCATCTGTAGAATGTTTTTTCCTGTCTCTGTTTTATGAAAGAAATACTTGAGGAAAAAAAATACATTAAAAAAAAAAAAGGCAAAAGAAAAAAAGAGTGGGATTTACAGGTCTTGTCCTGGCATTGCAGTTGGTGGGTGCACCTATATCACTCTTGCAAAATAGGGGGACAAAAAAAGTCAGCTTTCTGAACTAAGGACTGTTATCAACCTTTGTTAAGAGCCACCTGTTATTTGAGATCAGATTTATGAATATTTAATACTAAATTGAAGTGCTAACTGTGTTGGAGAAACATGGAACTGAACATATCTTCTGCACAGCTTTTCTAAGAACATAAAATATTGTTTTAATTGTGAAGCTCTAAGCACTGGAAAGGAGAAAAAAATAACCCACAACCCAATATTTAAAAGGGACAGTTACTTTTATCAAATGCAGGAAAAATACAAAAAAGAGTGGTGACTGCTCAGGATAGGTACATTTGAGGTAGGCAGGCAATGATATATTTTTCTCATTTGTTTTATCATTGTTGCCAGACAGCTTTATTTTTAAATCCGTTGTCAAATATGTCATGAAAAATTATAAAATAACATTCAAAATGACAAAAACATTTGTAATCATGGTCAATATAAACCAGACCACTTGGCAAATGCTGATACCATCAAGAGATCACTTATTACCTATAGAATCAACATCTCAGAAAGAGAGACCTAAATTCTTTTTCATGATTGATTGGAAATATCAAGTTATTAAAACAGTAATCTCAGGGCAAATGTAGTTTCTTCAAGAGATTGCTTCTTTTCTATTATTATCCTTAGTTGCCTGTGACAAGGATACCAATGCCAACTCTCCCCAGACCTGAACAAGAAGACGACATTGGTCTTTAATCTTTCTAAAAGGTAATATATACAGGTAAATAAGACTCTTATGCAGAGAAAACTATAAAGTAGTATGACTGTACACGTGTAATCAACTATGAAGAGACACTCTAAAACGTGCGCAAAACAACTTCGTAGTTTCTCCAATTTAAATGATTCTGCTGAAGGAGGAAGATTACAGAGTTTTTATTTCTTCACTGAGTTATGGCCATAACTACTGCTGCTCTCTAGATTGCATGAAAGCATATCTCAGAACATGGTAGTTGGCTATTGTGACTAAATCATCACAAGTGCCTTTTTCAGTGAATGAACCATAACAATACTTCAGAAGAAAATAGAGATATGATAAATATTCAAAAAGTAGCAGTTAATGAGTATTCCTAAAGCTAACTTTAATTCATATGGTTGGTTCCTCCCTGTTTCAGAAAGTGAAGAGATCACACAAGATGCACAGTAAGATACTTCAAACTAAATCCCTATCAGGATTAAATTTATACTTGCAGAAATGGGTAACATTCTTAGACGCTGTTTATAGAGGGAAATTAGCGCAGTAAGCTTGTGCAGTCTTATTGTAAAATATTTGATTATACCTGAAGTGCTTCATGAAATACATTTCCTTATTGTAAACCCCAAAAGACTGGATCCCCACTGACTGCATGGGAAGTAACCAATGCACAGCAAATCCTCATAAAGTCCATGAAACATAATCACAGCTAATCCTTTAATTATTCCCTTTTTGAAAAGCCCTTTAAAACTTACTATGTCTTAAAAATATCTCCATAGGTATGTAACATGACACTGGGTATAATAACCTGTGACATATATAAAAAGTGTATTCTAGAATTTTTCAGAATACTTCACAAGAATGTTATTTTCTAAGATGTCTATCATATCCACAAGGGTTTTTCCAAGGAAGTATTAAATTTTAAGGATTATATTTTCAGCAGCAAGTATGGAAAAAAAATATCCCAATGGTTACAATTAGTGTGAGAACTGCACAACTGATTCTTAACATACAGCAGCTTACTCATTATAAATGCTAGTCTTCATCAACCTTTGTTACTGTCTAGGTTTGCTGTACAGAGACTGTATCAACTGAAAAGATATAACTTCTTCTTCCACAGCTGCAGATGCTGCAAAACAGCTGAGGTTCATATCACTAATAAGTTACATAGAATGATTAAGCTAGTATCAAACATTTTAACTCTGAAGTCCCTACAAAGGCACCTACTCAAGTAAAACAGAATTTGCTCCTCTGACAAAGCAAGTAAAACCAAGGAAGAAATATTATGGAAGGCTAAAACAAAGAAAAAGAAGAAAATCCCCAGGAATTAGGAAATTGATACAATTTGTTTACAACTTTGTATGGAACCCTTATGCACATTTGTCATAGATCCAGCCTGGGCTGGATATAACAGAGAACTAGATATTGTACCATTGTGCAAGACTATAGAGATACAGCTCTGTTGGGTTTAACATTTACAAATTGACTATCACATAAATTCATTGTTTGTTGCCAGTTAGAAGAGCCCATGAAAATACTGAGGACATTTTTGAAACACAAAGCCTGTGTGTTTTTTCTTCCTCTCTTTCTATCTACTATGTACAGACACACTCACAAAAAAAAAAAAAACAAACAAAAAAAAAGAAAACCAACCAAAAAAAAAAAAAACCAACAAATTCAGCTTTGGAGGCTTGGTACAGTAACATGATAGTGCCTTGCGTCAGGGTTACCAAAATATTTCCTTTAATTGACTCTTTTGTTGCAGTTAAATTTGCTTTTTGTTACCTTAGTGAATAAAGGATAACTTGGGGTGGAGGACCAACCATCTATTAAAATATTCCCTGTTTATGATGTATGAGAGAAATTAACTGAAATCCCTGAGGAAAAACTAAAAAGAATTGCTGTCTTAATTGCTGCATCCTAATTAGCAAAATCTTAATAGAATACTAGATTAACATATCATGCTGCTAATGGGCAGTGAAGGGGAGAAAGGGGAGAATACAGAAAAAGCTCTCATGTAGTACATAAAGTAGGTACAGAGCTGACAATAAAGTTATCCACATTCAGGTAAGGTATTCACTGCAATGATATTTCTACATTACAGAGATATTGAGGAAGAGACACAAGAATAAACCAAATTTTACTGTTAATGTCCTCTTTTTCTGTCTAAGCCTTTATTTTCAGCTTCATTAAACAAAACTGATGCTTTGTAAAGGAAAAGGCTTTTGGAAAAGAGAGGCACATCTTTTTTTTCAAATAACAAGTAAGAAAAAACTCCAAAATGCAACTGTCTAGTTTTGCTTCTTATGAGGAAATGCATAGATAAGTCTACCTCAGCTACTAGCGGCTGATAAGAATTGCTAATTTACAATTTATTCCTTGCTGGAACTGTTATTGGAAGAAAACCTATAAATCAAGCTGCTGATTTCCTTTAAAGAAAGGAAATGTTTCTCATCAGATCTGGAGATAAAAGTGAAAGAATTCTCTGGTCTATATGTTTTCCTTAAAATAGTGAGAATCTCTAAGTATTCTTCTTTTTGGAATATCTCAAAAGTGGAAAGTTGTGTGAAACAGCTCTGTCATCAACTCATTTGCCAGTCATTTGAATTGTAGAAAGGCCAAGCCAGAAAAATAATAGCTCTTATTTTGTGGAAGAACAGGAAAAGTGATCAAAGTGTCTGGGTTTAATAAAAGAGAAAGTGCAATTGAGAAAAATGCTAACATTCTCCCTGCTCTAGTAACTTAAGGAATTTGAGTCTCCCTTAAATCTTTCTCTGTTTCAAACAGCTGAGTTTAGCATGAGCAATAGGGGTGTTATGTTCCCCCTCAATCAAAGTTGCATTTCAGTCAAAACTATAATTAAAAACCAAAACAAAACCTTCTTCCTCCTTTCAGTTAGAAAAAATATCAAAACCCTTTCAGTCTGAAAAAATGGAGACTATTCTAGAAATGTCTAAAGAGGGTTCCTAAAGACAGCCTGAGAAATTATAAATACAACTGAGCTTGACTAGGAATTTTTCTATTTGTACCTCTGTTCTTACCTCCTGCACCTCACTGGCCTAGCTGAAGACATGAGCTGCTGTGTCTCTAACTGTTGGTATTTCTCATAAATCTGTCATTATTCAAATGCCATTGTAAAGAGATGCTAGAGAAACAGTCAAACTTCAGATGTTACATTCTCTTTTCATCTTTTGCATACAGAACCAGAGGAATGATAGTTATTGTTCATTTTTACATCTGTACCTACACTGTTTATTTTGGCTCTCACTACAGTTGAAACACTAATCTTGCTGCAAAATTCCAGCCATTTAAAGATATGATAATATGTTGATAAATACTTATAAATAATTTTTTACAGTGGACTAGCTGAAGAGCATATCTTTCCAGCTTGTAGAGATTAGCAAATCTCTATTTTTCCTGCCCAGGATAAAGTTGTGACTAAAAATTTCCCAGGGAAAGACTAGCATTACAATTCAGCAAAGACCACTGATTATGAAGTAGATACTGATATTATTTTTGGCAGTAGAAATTTTAGATTTTTAGACTTCATTTACAATATAGTTTCAATTTTTTGACTGAATTCCTAATTATTAATATAGGCCTAATATTTAACAAAGACATACTCTAATTGATGTCATCTGAATTGATTTAAATAATAAAATGAACATGACAGCATTAAAGGCCACCAACAGCACTGTAGAAAATGATATTGCAAAGTATGTCTGTGAGACAGACCACTATAGGAAAATAGAAATGGTCACCTCAGATCAAACTAGTCATGCATGTAGTTCAGTGCATTATACTGGCAATAGGCAGCAATTTGGAGGAAAGTTGAATAAGTTTCTGAAAGCTTCATTTTTCACAGTAATTTTAGTCCTATTACTTTGTACCCATAAATATTGTACTTACCAAAGCAAGCCTTTGTTCTTTAATCAGTTTGTAACATCAGAAGAATTTTTATGTTTGACATAATGGCCTTGTAATGAAAAATGCATAATTGCTTCTAACAACAGGGACTCAAACCCAGCCCTATCATCTTCCCAGGGTATGTATTCACCATTAAAGTAATACCTAAATCCTTTAGGAAATCTGTATCCTATATAGCTACAGCAGAAACCTGTGGCTCCCATTAGAGTAGAAGCATACTACATGGATTTTAAATTAGCTTTTTCTGAACACAGCAACACACAGAATAGAAAAACTATACTTTTTGTTTGTCTTTGTTTTTTGTACCAGTCTCTGTGAAAACATTACCATAACTGCCAGTAACAGGTCAGAAGCCTTACACTAGTGGTGATTGGCGCTCACACAGGAAAGAACGTACAGCTGACCTGCTGGGTTTCTTATTTGCTTGCTACGAGACCTGGCTGTGCAAACCTGAACTTGATACCAAGTGTCTCTTGTTATGATATGCAGTTTAGCAACGAGATAACAGCAAAGGTTTATGACAATACGAACACAGTTTGGAAGCCCCAAAACTGTAGGCAACTCACTAATGGTCAGTTAGCAGGTTTGCAGAAGTGAAAGCCAGGGCAGGACTGATTTTGGTTTAAGAAGCAGCAGCTCATCAAGGGAAATAACAGCTGAGAAACAGCGTGATGACAGCTAAGCAGCATAAAGAACCTGACCTGACAAAGTAACATCCCTGAAAATGCTTAGCCTGGAAACAGAGGGCGAGAGCTGCAAACTGCCTAGAAAATCAGCTGTCCAATAAAAGGATAGATCTCAGATTTTCAAGAAGAGAAAGCAGATGCCTGGTTTGGTTTCAGCTCCACTCCTCACAGAAGGGCTCTGTAGCTTGATGGCTCCAACCATCAAGGATTGTTGTCATCAGAGCTTATTAAATATCAGCTCTGTGGTATTATATAGTAATTTAGGTCAATTTTCCAAAAGCTCCAGGCACATTGATCTCCAGTTACTCAACTAATATACAAGCATGTACATATATTCATCTTCAAAGCCTAGAATTAAACTCAGGAGTCAATATAAAGTGAATTCTTTTAACATTCTTCTCTTCGTCTTCTCTAATTAGTGTGTTTGTTTTTCTGAAGCACAGACACATAGAGGGCTTGTTTGCAGGTATTTTTTGGGGGAGAGGGAGAAATTGAGCTGTTACTGAGAAATACATACAGGAGCTTTGTTTTCTTTAATAAGCAGATATCTAATTTTAGGCCCAAAGGTATTTTAGAGCATGTAGAATATTGCCAGTATTGGTCATTGTTCTACCATGGTTAGGTTTACATTATACCTGTTATCACGTTGGTGCCTTTATTCTCCTAAATACACCTGAAACTTCTCAAATTCTTTTTTTTTTCTATCATAAATAATCAGAGGATTGCATCTCTCTTCCAGATCTTTATTGCAAATAGTACATTAAAACAAAGTGGTTCTCTTTCAATTTTCAAATACACCGTTAACATTTTACCCTTTTCAAATATTATGAGTTATGCAGGCTCTTCTTTTTCATTGTCTCATCCAGCTTCTGACCTATGTCAAAATTTTAGCTCTTCCCTTTAGACTGATCATTTTTAATGGCTTCTTCTGAAAGACTTTGCCAAAGGCTTTTGAAAGCTTAGGCAAACATGTCTACCTATCTCCTCACTCATCATTTTACTGACACCCTGAAGAAATTATACTATATTAAATTAAAAGCACGATATTCCCCTTATAAAAGCCAATCTCCTTGTAAAATTATGATCCATTAAGTATTTCATAATTTGATTTTTATACTGTTACTTCAATCAGATTATTTACTGAAGATCTGTGATTTCTAGGATCTCATTTGCCCTTCTTTCAAAGGTAGATACAAAAGCACATTTTATAAAATACCTGGGTTGGGGAGTTTTTGTTGTTTTCTTTTGTTGTTGTGTTTTTTGTTTGTTTTTGTTTTTTAGTAGGATTTCAACCTCCTTCACTATGTTCCTTCAGAGCTCTTAGATGTGTCCTGGGAACTTCTGCTGTTCAATTTGTCATCTGTTAGCAGAAACCCTGTCTTTTGATACTTTACTCTCTAGCACTGTGTCACCTTTAACATCTGAGAAACTGCTATAATTTTTCTCAAAAATACATGTATTAGAGAGCACGAGTTTAATAGGCACTCATTACCAAGCAGCGATGCTCTCTCTGAATATTCAAAGACATTTCTACTTGCTGGAAAAAAGAAATGAAGGTGTTTCCTCTTTCTTTTCCACTTGACAAGAAGTCTTCAATTTCCTCTTACAAAGGTTTATCATAAATGAAGACAAACATAGTTTTGAGATTGCTCTTGAAAAATATTGGTAGTATGAGTACTGCATATATTTTAAGATTAATATTACACAAATTGCATGTGTCACTAAACACTAAACACCTAGATCATGGAGTGGAGGGAAGTCAGTAAAAATATCAGTGTTGCATCTTTGTGTGAGGAGATAAATTTTCTTAAACTATTTTTAAAACTGCTTATTTTTCATGAGCACTGGTGAAATTGGAGAGAAGAAAAGCAAATTTCACATTTCTATTGAAAGCAATTCTTAACCCAATTATTGGAGTATAGCACCTACCTACCTTTCAAAGTATTTCTTGCCACATGCTGAATATTTCATACCATCCAGACCAGCATATGTATATTTATTTCAAGAAGGTTTGGGAATATTATGTCCTGTTAAAATTGTATTAATTGCAATAATAATAATCATGCTGTATGACACCAAAAGAAAATGAAAACTTCTTTGTAAAGACTTACATTTCTCTGACACTAACTTGTAAATTATTTAATAATTAATGAATAACTCTTTACTTCTGCTGTCTTAGGTATACTGGAGCAGTGATCTCACTACGAGCTATAAGGAATAATTTAATAACTACTGGGAAAATGACACAGCTGAAGGGTTCTTTTAGAAATGTCATACCTGCAATATGTTAGAAAAGTTTTTGGAACATTCAGGAACCAAAGTTTTAATTTGTGACTTTGCTAAAACAAAACACTACTTTAAAACAAATAATTTTACAATAAAAGGTTACTGATTATGGCAATCATACCGACATATCTTAAAATGAAAAATAATTTTTTATATGAAATCCTTAAAAAAAGTTTTTCCATATAGATGCCTGAAAATTGCTGATAGAAGAAATTTTGAATGGCATTTAAAACAAGCAAACAAAGACAATTTGTGCTTTTTAGTAGAGAAAAATATGTTACCATGATTCATATTTCAATGTGTTTCACTTACATTAAGTATTTCATAAAATTTTGGTACTTATTTTTGAAAATTATTTTGCTTCTTAATGTATGATTTTTCACAAAATAATTTTTTATAAGTTGTAGAGCATTTCTTTGAGGTTATGTTTAAAATTCTGGTAGGCTGATATCTTTTATTCATCATAATTTGGAGTACTACAGGAAAAGCAGTATAGCTGAGGTGAAGGCAAATCAGATGGAAGAATATATTTGCAGGTTTGTACAAAATAAGGTACCAGCTTTTGCACTGATATGGAAAATATCTCACCACTTCCTGGTAAGATTAAAACGTGATAAAGATTTCTTATATATCCATATATATGTACAAACAATCCCAACTCTCATCTTAGGATAGGTTTAGTGCTAAAATCTTTCAATCATACTTGGGAATGGATCATCACCACTGTTTCATTTCACAGGTATTTAAGAGTTTTCTCTGTTCCTCTTCAAGCTGTTGCAGATTGAAAATTTAAAGCTTCTATTTAAGCTCCTTCGTTTAGTTCAACAACTTTTCTCTAAGAAGAACTGCAGTTACCTTAAATACATTTAAATGCTACTTGGATTTTTTATTTTTTTTTTTTCTGATGAAACACTAGTTTACCACATTTTCACATGTAATTGAATAAAAGTGGAGGATACAGATGTTTGTATTTTTTCATGTTTCTTAAGTGCTTAAATGAAAGATAGTTCATATTGAAATTATATTGGGCTATAATTACATAAAAAACAAAAGGTGAAGATAAGCAAAATAAAAATCACTGAAATGCAACCAAAAGCTACGCTTCCACTCAAAGAAATGTTGCAGCTCATTTGGATGGTGCAAGTAGGTAGGGATGGGAACCAATCCATCAGGGGTTCATGGATCTGAGATCAGATAGGCAACAAAGTTCAAATCCTATTTCTATTTTGAATTCTCCCCAGACTTACTGATACTTAAACAAAAAAAGTAAGTTTCATCAGGGTAAATTGTAGCAAGGACTTGCAGCAACTGCAGTCTGAAATATCTGCTTTACTGAAGAGTTACCAGTAAAAGAACAACTAAGTGCCCTGGAACAGGTCCAGAAAAGCACTTACACGAATGTTTTAATAAAAACCTTAATCACCTTAATCAATACCTTAAAATTTCTCTTTATTCTTTTTCTTCCACATTTCTATCACCTTTTGCATGCTCAAAAATCTGTGCGGGCTTTAATTATGGCTACCATCTATCTGTCTAAACTCTGAAAAAGGAAAACACTAAAAAAAATAAAATCAAAAGCACAAAACCTTTTATTACCTAATTGACAAAACAGTGAATTATATTATAAATATAGATCTATGCATAAAGGAAAAAAAAACCACATAGCTTCACTGGTTTTAAGATAAAATTAAATGGCTAAATTAATGAAAATAATTAAATTTTTGAAAGCAGTTTTCTTTATACACATCTATTCCTTGAAGGACAGTTCCCTCAACAGTGACATCATCATTTTGGCAATTTAATTAAATTAATTGTTTACATGACTGTTAAATTTTACTTGCATTTGATTTGTAACCACTTAGATGTGTACTCATCCTTCAGATCACTTCACTCACCAATCATTCCTAGAAATGACAACTACAAAGATAACTGTTATATACCTGTGGATAGGAGGATGACCATGAGCCAGCAATGTGCCCTTGTGGCCAAGAAGGTCAATGGCACCCTAGGGTGCATTAGAAAGGGTGTGGTTAGTAGGTCAAGAGAGGTTCTTCTCCCCCTCTACTCTGCCTTGGTGAGGCCGCATCTGGAATATTGTGTCCAGTTCTGGGCCCCTCAGTTCAAGAAGGGCAGGGAATTGCTTGAAAGAGTCCAGCGCAGAGCTACAAAGATGATTAAGGGAATGGAACATCTCCCTTATGAGGAGAGGCTGAGGGAGCTGGGACTCTTTAGCTTGGAGGAGACTGAGGGGTGACCTCATCAATGTTTACAGATATGTAAAGGGTGAGTGTCAGGATGATGGAGCTAGGGTTTTTTCAGTGATGTCCAGTGATAGGACAAGGGGCTATGGATGTAAACTGGAGCATAGGACGTTCCATGCGAACATCAGGAAAAATTTCTTTACTGTGAGAGTGACAGATCACTGGAACAGGTTGTCTAGGGGGGTTGTGGAGTCTCCTATGTTGGAGATATTCAAGGCCCGCCTGGACAAGTTCCTGTGTGATGTACTCTAGGTTACTCTGCTCTTGCAGGAGGGTTGGACTAGATGATCTTTTGAGGTCCCTTCCAACCCTTAGGATTCTGTGATTCTGTGATACTTCCACTGAAATTAAATAGGATATTTCTAACTGTTCCAAATTGTGAAAGGTATCAGAGCAAGAAACATTTTTTCACATCTTGAGTCTACATAAATACAAGAACAGAAACCACAATAGAAATAATAGCATTTTGTTTTCCCTCTGCCTTAATTTAATTGAATACGTACCAATTTGAAATTAAAAAAAATGACATTAACGTGAGGTAAATAGTAATTTGGTTGGTATTCAAATGCATATTCTCTTTTAATTTCTTTTTTTCAAACAACTTCTTTAAAATGTCAGTCAGCTACAGAACAAAAAGGTCTTATTAGTTTTGTTTTTCCATGTGTTTCATATAATGATGTCCTTCTGAGATTACCAAGACACAAAATTCAGACACCTGGCAACAAAGTTTTGGATTGAACCCATCTGAGATTCAAGCAGAATTCAAAATTTAAATGGGTAATGAACCAAAACCACGAAGACTCAAAAGCTCACTGCAACATGCCATCCTTATTCACAGATTCAAAGTATCCTTTGGATGAATTTAGGTAGAGTCCATTTCTCACATTTAAGTAATACTTAATGTTACTTAGCATTATTTAATACTAATTTTGTCAGGAGTGTTTATCTATCTGTCTGTCTGTCTATCTTTCTTCAGAGATTCATCTTTATGTTTCCTTCATGGTCCTCAGAAAACCATTTGTTGGAGCCTGCTTGACTTCCCTGTGGTACCACAGAAGGTATCTGGTTGTACAATTAAAATATAATACAATCAAAGTCAAAGAATGTTCTTAAATCTACTGAGCTAGCTGTAAGAAATAACCCATAAATTACATATACAACTACCCGTGAAGTCCACAGTAAGACGTTCTGTGCTTCTATTCATTGTTTGAAATGTGTAAGAGCTTTTTTAAAGGAAAGGACTGTCAAAAAGGCAAGTGTGTATTTCCTTTGGATTGAGAGTAGCAGTTCACAGCATCTCAGTTCTTACTGAAGTATCCATTCAACATCCTCTGGAAGTCCTGGGTATGCTGGAGAAGATTGGCCTTTAGGATAATAAAGATTTGAAGCAATTTTATGGCAAAAAAATGTGCTTCTCTGTTTTTAAGGGAAGAAGCATATTTGTGCTTTTCCTGTTAACTGCTTTCAAAAGTGGATGCTTTGCTTGAAACATTAAAGAATCTTGTTCTAAAAGTACGACTAACATTTGAAAGCTATCAGTGCGAGAAAAAAATGCTGGATGACTATTTCACATGCACAGTGCCTTTCTAAAATATGAAACAAGAAACAAGGTGAAAATAGAGACATGTATTGTCTCAGTTTGGCAGAGGGATATTCAGAGCTGCCTAATTTCCAACCCTGTTGCTATGGCTTGTGAATTCATTGTCTTTGTCCATTTGCAGGACTACACGCACCTCAGTTTTTTGTTTTTTAATAACAACAATAAAACAAAAGGTCCTGCATCATGAATACTGCGTTAGGTCTGGGACCCTCACTACAAGAGAGATATTGATGTGCTGGAGCGGGTCTAGAGATGGGCAATAAAGCTGGTGAGGAGTCTAGAGGACAAGTCTTATGAGGAACAGCAGGGGGAACTGGGGTTTTCTAGTCTGGAGAAGAGAAGGCTCTGGGGGACCTTATCGCTTTCTACAACTACCTGAAAGGAAGATGGAGTGAGGTGGCTGATCTCTTCTCCCAAGTAACAAGTGATAGGACAGGAGGACAAGAGGTAACAGCCTCAAGCTGCACCAGGGGAGGTTTAGGCTGAGTATTAGGAAAAAAATTCTTCATCAAAAGAGTGATGCTTCATTGGAGCAGGCTGCCCAGGGAAGTGGTGGAATCACAGCCCCTGGAAGTGTTCAAAAACCATGTAGATGAAGCCCTTAGTGACATGGTTTATTGGTGGTCTTGGCAGCCCTGGGGTAACAGTTGGACGTGATGATCTTAATGGAGCTGGACATCTTGGAGTAGCAAGACCAGGACTCCTACATGAAAGGTGAGCTAAAGGTGACCTTGGCACAGGCTGAGGTAGGGACTTCACTAACAAGACTGCAGTCCCACAGGATCAAGCAGGATTGGTGGCAGTAACAGGTTTAGCTCAGTGATCATCAGAAAAATGTGAGAAGACAGGCAGGGCTTTGGTAAAGCTATAAGTCCAACATAAACATCAGGACCAGCAGAAAACCAGGCTGGACACAGGGCTACATACTCCATAGCTCAGGCAAGAACAATGGGCACAGACTTGAGCTTAAAGAAAGCTCCTGGACCAAAATTCAGAGGATGTGTATGTGCACTGAGACTGGTTGTTGCAATCAGTCTTTCTGGGTTCTCTCAGGGCCCTGACAACCTGAGAGACAAGTTCTGCCCAGTAACAAGTTTTTTTCAGATTTAATAATTTTTTTTCCTAAATTCTAATGATGTGTCTATCAACATGTCTATTTATATTCTCAGATCAGATTAGAATATTTCTTATGTCAGTTGCAAGTAATTAGTTTTTTTGTGCTTTTCGGTTTTATGCTGCAGGTGCAAAACTGAATGCCTTTATTCTTGCAGTAGTTGATTATGGGGTCATTTAAATATGTTTATTTGTAAAGCATGATTGTCCATTTATATATCATCTAGCTTAGCTTGTAGCGTTTCAGTAACCAAATCTATGTCTCATCTGACCAAAAAAACTGCAACATGACAATCTGCAGTATAATAAATGCAAAGAAATGGAGTATTTCTGAGTAATGTCAGAAAATTGAGTATTCTTCTATTTCAACTTCAGAAAAATACATGCTTTTCTTGATATGTTAAACATGAATTAATCATTCCTTTCCATCTTTCCAGTCTTTTTCTTTAAAATAGCAATCATCATGTTATAGTTCTGGAAACTAAAGAGAGAATAAAGGAAATAAAGAGAATAGAGAAGACAAGGAAATAACAGGGAACAAGAGACAATCCTGAAAAATAACGGCAGAAGAAATAGAAAAGTAAATGGGGTAGTTCATTGCAGAGAAAGAGCAGAAAAAAATAAAAATGCACCAACTATTAATCAAGAAATATCTAAGACTTTGGGGAAAGGAAACTGACAGTACATGAACAAAATTACCCTTGTGAGAAAGAGCAAAATACAAAAAAGCTCAGGGACATCTAGCTATGGAACAAACAAGAGACATCTTCAGTATTTGGTTTGACATCCTCACAAAAGAGCAAGAGAGAAAATGTACGTGTCTGTCTCTGAAAGAAAGAGATAAGCTAAAAGAGCTTCTGGAGGTAGCAGCAGAGTCAAAAAACCGAGAAGGTAGGATTCTATGTTGGGCATAAGAGGGAGCAGGTTGTGTTAAGTGTCTAGGAAAGTGGGGCTCAAATTTCACTGCATCTCTGCTGGATCAGGAAAGCTGCATTGCCCCAAAAGCTGTAGCTAATATTGCCTTGTGGGCTGCCTGTAGAAATCAGGCAATAAAGTTTCTTTATTAAGACTCCTACTGTTTTCTCAAAACATCAGAACTACATGAATTAAATTATGAAATGGAAAAGAAAGACTAGGTCTGAAAATGTCCTGTGGGTGATTAGCCAAAAAATCCTAATCCTCTCCAAGGGGTGGAAGCCCCGTTTATTTTGACTTTATGAACAATTCTGGACAAAATACTTGAAAATGCACAACAGAGAATATGTGTGCAGTGGCAGATTAATTTAGTGATCTAATAGGTGTCTTTCCATTCTAGCTTCTATCATTCTGGTTTAAATTGCTCTTTAAATTTCGAGAGTTAAAATTAAATAAAGACAAGCTGTTGCACCAATACAATCCTTTGAAAAATCTATTAAATTCATTCATCTGTGTTACAACTCTCTCCTTGGGCCACATTTTTCCTTCACTCAGATTTGTACAGTGCTGTTGAAATCAGTGTAACTTTGAGTACCTATTTATTCCAGTTC
This sequence comes from Pezoporus wallicus, assembly GCF_028554395.1. Taxonomy (NCBI): domain Eukaryota; kingdom Metazoa; phylum Chordata; class Aves; order Psittaciformes; family Psittacidae; genus Pezoporus; species Pezoporus wallicus. The sequence goes on from NW_026640488.1 coordinate 4,452,905, forward strand.
AAAAGGAAATGTAGCTTGTCTGGGAGTCAACTGTCCTGAGACAAGCTTTACAATTCCTAAAGCATCTGAAGGCTTATTGTTGATTACGTATTTGAAGGCCTACTGCAAGAACATATGGTAATACAGCACAAAAATTTATTTTAATTCTGTGTGAACTAAATACTGCTTCAAACTTCAGTGACTAAATGACAGCAGAATTTACTTTGAGTTCCCATTGCTATTTCATACAATCATAGAATGGTTTCAGTTGGAAGAGACTTCAAAGATCATCTAGTTTTAATCCCCCTGTTATAGGCAGGGACACCTCCCACTAGGGGCCAGGTTTCTCAAAAGCCCATTCAGACTGGACTTGAAAACTTCCGGGGATGGGGGGCAGAATCCCTTTCCTCGACCTTCTGGTCACACTTCTTTTAATGCAGACCAGCATATGGTTGGGCTGCAAGCACACACTTCCAGCTCATGTTGAGCTTCTCATCAAACAGGCTTAACGTGCATGGACTACACTCACAGCAGTAATAGATTTGTGAATCCTCTGAGAAGTTCAAATGAGTTTAGAGAAGGACTGTTTTCTGAATAAATGACCCTTTGATCTGTGTAGACTCAAAAGAAAATGAGCTCTATTATCCCTTTGGTTATCTATACAGAATGTATCTTTTGAATAGAACTTAAATTTATTGTTACAAGCTTCCTTGTTGCCTTTATCATTTGTGTATTTTTCAGAGTTGATTGAAAAAAAGCTCATGAAGTAACCACTTGGAACAAATAAAAGCCTTTCATTCCTTGCTTTGCAACTGCAGTGATGTCAATTATGTCCCAGAGAGGGGCATAGCATCAACCATAAAAGTATTAGTGAACTCTGCATCTAACTTATAAACTAAGCAACTATAAGAATGCTACAAAAAATCTCTGTGGCAGAAGATTAAACCATTTTAGCTAGCAGCGTGGTAACTCAGTATGGGAACAATTTCTAATGCAGGACTTATTGTTGTTGCTCTCTAAGGCATCCACTAGGATTAGAAAATATAACAGCAGTCACAGCAAGAGTTTTTTAATAGTTATTGTAGTGGTAGGGAAACAGAGTTCTTCAAATGGTGAGCAAGAAACCACTGCCTGCCCCTGAGGCGAGGTCCAACATCTCCATCCAGCAAGGTTTTTAATCGAATATTTAATCCAAAATACATAAGTGATCTCATTGCACTGAAAGGTCAGTCTGTAGAAAATCTTAGCAAATGCAAAAGGCTCTAATTACTTATGTGTGCACACACATCAGCCCAAAACATACCCCCTCCATCTGTTATGCAGTGTAAAGGAAAACTGATGATATATAACATTGCATGGCAAAATCCTGCCTCCAAATCGTTTTCTTTGCTTTACCAATAGAAGGGACATGGTATTCCTTCCCTTCATTCAAATAGGCACTAGAAATTTGTCAGTCAGCCTGTGTTGATATAAAGCCCGAAACTGTCCCAAAGGAACAGGTTAACAGACGTTTTTGCCTGAGCCCTTAAATACATTGTTTCCCACTAGGGAAAAAAAAAAAAAAGCCATGTTTATTTAAAAGTACTGTAAATTCCACTATAAAGCTGATTCATTTTTGCTGTACTTGGCAGCAAGTGTGCTGTTACAGGTAAGTGTAATACCACCCTGGCTAACAACTGCTCTTCCACCTCCTCAAATATACTGGTGTGCCTCTTCCAGCCATAATTCATCTATCACAAAAGTGTGCACTGGATATAGAGTTGACATTACAATGTAAACACAGTAAGACTGATTTTGCAATGCATAGAACAGGCCACTGTATGGCTGGATTCGCAAGTCTGTAAAGAAGAAGTTGCTAAACTTGAATCTTTTGTGTGAACCCATTCATTTCAAGCACTGCACCCTGCCTCACGTCCAGACACAGTTTGTCTGTGGGATCAGACAAGTGTGAGGCAACTATTACCACTCCCAAATTCCACACTTTTCTGTAGGAAAAATGTTTCCAAGATGTGAAGGACTTGTCATAGCCTACAGAGCTGAGTAGTATGGACAATGTGTCTGAGGCTCGGCCACAGAGGAAGCCATGTGCCCCAGTGGGACTCAAGATCTTTCTTTGAGGAAACTGAGCAATCAGGGAGGGGGGACAATAGGAAGAAAATACAGATGAATTTTCACAGAAAAACAGTTTCAAAGGCAGAAATAAAAAGCAAAGATGTACCTATGATTAAATTATTGTTTCAGTTGTCAGTCAGTCTTTAACAAAGCCAAATATTGTTAGGGGTTTTTTTCTCACTTTTCTCATATTGTACACATTCTATATCTTGGCCTTATTTTCACAGACTTTGATGATTGTGAAACACCCTGTTACACCATACTCCTTGAAACTGATGAAGCTACTAAAAATGATGATGCAAACTAAAACATATTAGACATGAAAAAATCCATACCCAAACAGTCCAGTTAATTAGGAGTGAAAAAGCCCTCAAAAAACAGTACTGCAAAAGGCAGATATGCTTTTTGTTTAATGTTCCTCCATCTGTAGAACGGTGAAAATGGAACTAAAGTTAGCCTACTATTGCTGTCATTGGAGGTCTGAGACAACAGGCTCAACAGCAAATCTCATTGGATTAACAGGACATTTGAAATGTATCTATTTATGTATGAGCTTCTCTTCTCAGCATTATCATAATATGGTTAGTTATTTTCAGTGGGATTTTGACTTTAATGAGGTTCTTTAATGAGGAAGCCTATTAACATTCATACTTGGGAATTAAAAGGTCATACCAGCCTATGAGCAAATGAATCATTCCCTTTGGAAACCATTAGGCAACCTGTGTATGTCTTTGTTTGGTAATCATTGCACCTGCACTATAAGATTATCAGAAAGTTTGGGGTTACTCTGAAAAGAAACTTTTCCACACCCATAAGGATTTCCCCCCTCATTATTTCTCCTTTGTTTTACCACAAGGGTTTGCTGTTTCATCAGCTTCACTGACAGATTGTGACTCTGAATCAGGCCTTTAGCTTTACCTTTATAATGGTGGGATTTCAACCAAAACAATTGTAGTAGACACGTGAACGGGTGCATAAATTAGAGAATGAACATGCATATGATACAACAGAAGATTAAGATAAAATTATCACACAAAATACAAGCATCTTGGATTATTCATTGTCATTACAATACTAGCAAGATGAGAATATTTAAGTTTTACACTTTGGAATTCAGAAGTGCTAATGATTACTTTGCAAAAGACCTTCTAACTTTCTCTGTTGGTGTCTCCATTCACATTTGGCTGCCTGATCAAAATCCCCACTGAGGACTACAGTGCAGGCACTTGTTTGCATTTAAAAATTTGTAATGCATTTACTGAACTTGTTTAAAAAAAAAAAAAAAAAACATGTTATTTTGTTTATGCTTGTAGAAAAAAAGTCTAAAGCATGAAGTTTTTCAATAAGTTCTTACCATTCTGCTCAAAAAAGCCAGAACAGCCAGGTTGTTGGGACCTTTTAATCTTTTCCTGTGTGATGGTTTTGCACTCAGCCTCAGTCACTGTATGCCTGTCCCTGTGATCCTGGGGCCAGCTGTAGAAATTCCCACTGAGGATGATTGGACAGGCTCAGCACATATACTGCTTGAATATGCTCTTCATGGTTTTGCTGAATTGCGCTGAATTGCCACACAAAGGTTGGTGTAAGCAAGTGTGTCATTTGCAGTTAGAAGAGGAAGGAAATAAGATATAAAGCTTTTGCTATGGGTTAGAAATTTCTGTGAAGGTATACTCTGCCATATCCAAAATAAGAATTTCCCATGCTCGAATTGATCCTTTTTTTTCCTCTTCATCTTTTCCCTTGTAGTTAGCTATACAATTTTGTTTAGATATGTCTAATGTTTTATTTGTGTGTTTGTGGTTTTTTAAATAACTTGGGTTTTTTTTGTCGTTGTTGTTCTGGGAAGTTGCGTGTTGCCTTTCAGATTTCCAATATACTTTCAGAATTTCTGGCTAAGAAAACAGCAGTTGCATTTAGGAATAATGCAGCTTCCCTTCTTTCCCCACATTTTTTCTAGTAAATGCCAATGACCTTTCAGACTATCTTGCATTCTCTTTGCATACAATCTGTTCTCTTTTACATACAGCATAGATGCCCAGCAGTCCAGAAAGCATCCATGGGTGAAGAGTGGCTGAAAAGGTAATATAACCAATTCAAAGAATAATCATAGAGACTGCAGGACACATACAGAAATAGAAGGTTGACAAGGAGTGTGGCAGGGAAGAAAGGAAGAAAAAAAGGAGCCTTACCTGGGTTTCAGAGAAGAGTAATTTATGAAGGCTGAATATATAGGAAGGTCTGGATGAAAATAATCAGGATATCAAGACACCAGTCACATTTTTTTGCTGTCTAAAGCAAAAATTTAGAGATGTTTCCACTATGATCTCCAAAAACCTTTGTCATATTCCTCCCTGTGGGCTGTTGTACCCTGAATCTCTAAGGTCTCATTTTATTCTTTTTTTTTTTTTTTTTTTTTTTTTTTTTTTTTTTTACCTTATGTAGTCTTGTAGTCTGACAGGTTTCTCTTTCAGTGATCCAATTTTGTTTCTCTCTCTCCTAGCTTTGTGCTTCAACTAATGGCTTCTCTTTTTGGTATATGGCAGTCAAACACACTCCTACTCTCTCTAAGGGAACCTGCCACATTCATTTAAGACAAATATACAAATACAGGCTTAATTTTAGGTTTGAACTTCAGTGAGATGAAGCACATGTTCAACGGGTTCCTTTAATCAGGACCTCAGTTTAATAATTCTAATCTCTTTCAAGGTGTTTAGATAGTGTTTAATGCATTTGTAAATTATTAATCATGCTGTAATTTTTAAATCCATGTACAGACAGAAGCAATAGCTCCATAAAATGTGATAAAATTGCCAGTGTCTGACTCTTAACCTGGAATATCTCTCTCTTTGAAACTGACTGTGTGTTATTTATGTGTATGCGTGTGTGTGTTTATATCTACAAAATTGTTACATTGTATCAAGGAACTACAAATTATGTTATTTGAGCAAAGAAATAAAAAATCCTGAATTTATTTACATAACAAAATGTTTATGAAAGCTTTCCTTGCTCTATTACCAACATCCATTTTTTCCACTGAGAAAAACAGATCATGGGAGATGAAACACTATTTTAGCAGCAATTCACACTCTACGCTGTTTCTACTTCTATTATGTGGTGCATACACAACCTTAAGGAGCTACTGCATATGATTTCAGCTGCCTTCTTTCCCATCTCAAGCCTTTTGCTATGAAAATTCATATATGGATTTATGATAATAAGCTAATGTAAGGCACTGGTGCAGAGTCTGAGCACCATTTCACTACTGTAAATCTAGAATAGCTATTAGTTTCAGTAGGATTGTTTATATTTATACCAGTGTAATGAAACTTAGATAAGTTATTTTCTAACAGTAATAACTATTCTGAAACTGGATTTTTGCTCCTGTGTTTAACAGTAGGGTGAGCCTCTGTGCCAGAAGAAAACACTTGAATTCTAAATCACTAATGATTCAAACAGTATATTAAAATGGTAAAATTATGTTCTTTTCTGAGTTTGTGTATGAGCAGCCTTTCTCTACTTAAAAAAAAATCCACCAGTCTTAAAAGAAACTGTCACAATGGGAATTCAACAAGTGTGTAACATCTTTGGAAGAATGGAATCAACAGACATCCTCAAGAGTAAAAAAAACCCCGACAAACTCATCTTTTGCTTTTTGCACTATTTTACCTATTTACCTTGTCTCATTTCTAAGACAAATATATTTCTGAAACGATATATTTTTTTTTTAGAGCACCATATATATTTTAAATACAAAGCTCTTAATTATTAGCTTTTCATAGGTTAAGTCTAGTCATTAAACAGAAATTAGTGCTATATATTAGTGCAAATAATACAAGAAGTTTACTCCATACCTCTATTCCCTCCCATTTACCCCAGCTCTGACCTCTGCAAGGCAGCAGATGGAAAAAGCTACGTCAGGATTTATTTTCAAGCACCAGTTAGGTAGTCTATTGAAGATGTGGATTGTGTATATGAGACAGTGAAAATTATGGTTTAGTTTGCTAATATTTATTAAGTAGAAGAGATAAATTAATAGCAGTAATTCTTCAGATGAAAAGGAAAAATAAACCTGAGACTTCCTTTTCCATCTTAACTTCTTTAACCAATTTAATACTCCCTGTTTCTGCAGTTTGTACACAGTCACTTTCTAGGCTGTTAAAAATATTGTGAAATTGAAAACATATCACTACTTTCATTTTTTATGCAGTGCATTAAATATTAATTATAAAACCAAACATATAACAAAAATCTAAAAATACCCTAAAAAAATTGACTCACAAAAATATCCAACAATAAACCTTTAACTAGATTTCTCTCCAAGAACGAATTTGGACCCTGACTGTCCTATTTTGCTTTTGGAGTACCATATGTGATTTAGCAGATTGGTTATTGGTCCTTCATAGGTAATACACTTAAACAAAAGAAGAAATATTAAACCCCTTTTTAATTTGTAAATGGTTAATCAATTTTATGTTAGCAATGCCTAGCTTCTAAAAATCGTGTTTACAGAAACACGATACAAGTTATTGCATTAAAAGACAATGCAACCAGCAGCATATTTCAGGTTACAATATAATTATTCAGAATTATCTAAAATAGTTGCTATGTTTTATAGTTATCATTCCTTAGCAGTGGCATGCTGCTAACAGGCCAGAGTATGCTGGCCTCATAGGCTGATCAGGAGGTATTAAATTAGACAAAGACTGTAGCTTGTTTGGTCCTTATTTAAAATAATTTACAGTGCAGCCTGCTAAAAGGACACTGCCATATGTTTTCCACTAGAAATGTGTCAGGGTAACTTGATTACCTAAAATAATCTAAGTATAGGAGCTAAGACAATATCAGAAAAAGCATGACTGATCCTTAAAATTCTGAGGCAATTCTGATCTAGTAAAATTTGTGTTAATCCAAAAAGCAAAGCTAGGCATGTGAGACTGAAAAAAATAATCACTCTAAGCATAAAACAATCATGATTTATGGGTTTCCTGATTTATTTGGATAAGTACTGAATCAGAAGACAGACACAGCTATGTGACTAACCACTTCTTCTGAAGGTAGTCCTCCTTATTACTTTTGGAACAAATCCATGATTCCAATATACTCCCTGAATAAATTTACTAACAATTAGTTCAATAGTCTACTCAGATCTAGGAGTAATAATCAGAATAAAAGAAATGTGGATGAAAATAAGGTTTCACCAGCTCTATGAAACTTAATATAACATGTTTTTCTTATGTTTGTATCTTTCAATGATAAAGCAAGACTAGAAGATTACATAATCCTGTGCTTGGATTATCAGACTGTACTAGAATTTAGGTTGTGCAGACTTACTAGACACCTCTGAATGTACAAGATCACCATCTTCTAAGTTCATTCACCTGCTCTGACTCCTCTCTCTGAACTGCTTCACTCAAAACCACTGTGAACAACAACAAAAAAAGGCTGTTACTCATGTTATTTCCTAACAGATAGGACAAGAAAAGATCATCAGCTATGGATAGCCAACTACAGCTGTACTATAAAGGAAGATCATACAGTCCATCAGAAGTCACAATAAACAAGAGAAAAAATATGAACTAGCTGAAGTTTTAGGACAAGGGATGAAAACCCACACATAGTGGGTAATAATTCTTTCCAGTAAGTCTTCCTGCAAGGAGAGCATATGTTGGGATGGAGAGGATGAGACTTCTAGAAGAATGACAGACTTTCAAAGGCTTCCCATAAATATTTTGATTAGTTCTGGATTCAAATCTGAAGTGTTGATACTCTTCTTCACAGATATTTAAGGTATTTGTATCCATAATGAAGTACCCATCAATCAGAATTTTTCCAGGTCATGTTAATTACCAGTCAACTTGCGCTGAGTATAAAGTTGCAATAGGAATAATTTTTGAAGATTTTACTAGCTAGGAAGAACATTCTTATATAAATCAAAGTATACTACATAGGGTATAACAAATAAAGGAAATCAGCCAATAATAACAAAAGAAAGTTTTATAAAAAAGGACTTAGAATAAACATTTAAAAGGGGGTTGGTGGAAAAAAAAAAAAGGCTAGGTTTTCTTTAAACTCCTCCTTTTCTTATCCTACATGTGTTCAACATTTTCACGTAGACAATTATAAACGTAATTTCTATTCTTATGTCAGTGATCTGAGCAGTAGCTGGAAGATAGCAGAAAAAATGCAGTCAAGCTCTTTATATGCTCCATGCCTGAAATTTCTCTCATTCATATGAGTTATCACTGATGAAAAATGAAAAACAAGTCTTGCATGTATAATCTGAAGATGTAGAACCTTAGAAAAACACCAGAAGAAGATTAATGAAAAAGCTCCTCATGAAATAATAAGCGCATGTGAAAAAATCTGAATTATAAACAATATTTATAAATCTATTGCACATGTAAATCTCAGTATGCATAAATATGTCTCATGCAATACATGTGCTGTGCATACATAAATCAATACACTTAAATCAGGCTTATGCAATATATTTTATTACTTTTCAAACCTAGAAATAAAAAAATAATTGCTGTCCAATAGAAGAAACCTTATAAAAGCATGAATACAGGGGCAAGATTATAAATTAATTAATTCCACAGATACAATTTCAGCTTTGCTCATTGACAACCGTGTTAATAGCTAAAACAACAGTGGTAGCAGAAATTTCAGTGTCACATATTCGTTTTTAGTGGACATCACTCAGAACGGTCCCATAAACAGACAGGATCAACAAACAGCTGCTGATCACTACTCAGGGACATGCTGGGCATTGGTCAGTGGGTGATGAGAGGTTGCATTGTGCATCATTTGTGTTACTTGAGTTTTATTTCTCTCTCTCCCTATTATTATTATTATCATATTTTCTTTATTTAAAGTATTTAACTGTTCTTATATTAACCTGTGGATTTTAGATTTTTCCAATTCTTTTCCCCATCCCACTGCAGGGGGGCGAATCAACGGACAGTTGTGTGGCATTTAGTTGCTGTCTGGGTTTAAACCACAACAAACAGAATGTTTCTGCTATGGAATTATATCCAGTATTTCATATGTTCATCATGTTTCATTTAATGAAGTAATCTGAGAAATATGTAGTACACATTCATGCTTTTTCCATCACAATGGGTCAAAACTTCAAAACTTTTCTTACTTTCTTACTCATTATTAAAAAATTGAAAATTATTATATTGATTGCACACAAACTGTGGGGATAACTCTGCAGGACATAAATCTTCCAAGGAAAAGCAAGAATTTAGACAAATGACAGGCCTGGAAAAACCTTTAATTAATACCAAATTTTCATGTTCATTTCTAAACTCAGATGTTGTTAGAAAAATTCTGGTCAGATAAAACCAAAGAACAATACACTGAAAAGTAGTAGTAGACTTCTTTACTGTTGTACTACCTGAGGTTAAAACTAAAAAAAAAAAAACAACCAAGCAAGCAAAAGATTTTTTGGTGCCTTGGTTTTATCTGGGATTCACAAAACACATGAACTCTACACATTTTTAAATAATTCTACATCTGACTTTTTTATCAGGCAGAAAAAAAAATATTTTTGAATTAAAAAAATCAAAGATATTTGTGCCTCCAATTTAATAGACAAATGCATAATAGCATAAAGTGCTACTAATTCTTAAATTCAAATCAAAGTAATTCTAAATAATCATTAGTCCTAAATGTTTTGTGTTCTCTTGCAGAAATTTGTCTTGACTCAGTTTTCAAGTTAAGCCCTCTTCTTTGCTGACAATGCAGAGCTGACCATTCAAAAGAACAATCAGAAAAACATCTTATGAAAGTTGGTATTAAATATTTCTGGAAAATAAGATCTCCAGCTATATATCTCACTTTCTAAAGTAAAGCACAATAAATAATTTAAGATTTTCATCCAGGAAACAGGGAACTTGTGAACTCAGTAGCTTTACTATGCAACATTGGAACTTGGACTACTTCCTTCACTGTGGCAATTGTAAAAAAGACTTATTGTGTGTATATCTTATTGCCACAAAAAAACAGAACAGTGGACCTGATTTGTATGTTTTCCCCATTTTGCAACTAAAATACTTACATTAGGAATAAAAATGCATTGCTGCCAGCTCCAAAAAGCAATAAATGGTGTATAAACTTGTAGTCAATGTTGTTAACACAGAAGAAGGTGATTTAGAAAACACATACAGTCCTACAGTTTGTTTTGCTTTGTTTTTTAAATATGAAGGGAAGTATCAGAAACTTTGCCATCCTAAAAAACGGATATGTGGAAATTTCAATTTTTACTTCATTTTTCACTGAAGGCTTTTTAAAATGAGCCACAGATTTCAGTGCCCTTCACCTGACAAGTAAGTTTTATTAATTTCTGTCAACCCGGGTAATTTCAATTGAATTTTTCATAACATGGCGAATATGAAAGTGAGTGTCATCACCTTCTTTCACAGTTTTAAGAACATCATGAGCTCCTGCACTAGTATTCCAAATATGAAAACTTCAGTTTGTAGCTACAGATTAGCGGGCACAGCACAAGGCATTCACTATTCCACACCAATTTCCCTCATGGCTAACAACCTCTATGATTTTACTAACATAAGAATAGAAAACTACCGAAAAAGTCATTTGACTTGATTTGTATTAGGAAAAAAATAAATGTTGAGGTAGGAAGAAGTTTTTGACCTTTGGCAGAAACAGCAGAGATCGAGCATCTGCAGTGATCATTCTGAAAAGAAACAGGAGCTGGTAAAAGGGGATACATGTCATCAAAAATGTCACCTGAGGGCTTATTAGGCATTTCTCCCTGTCCTTAGTTTTCTATATTTAGCATTATTTCCTTTCCTCCCTTAGAAAAGTTTGAAATATCCTGGAAATAACACCAACAAAACCCCCTCAAATTCCAGGCTGTTTTTCTTTGGTTTCCCAAATTTGTGACAGAGGTACACACAGCATTATTGATTTGTAATTGGGCCGTTCTTTCTGCTATTTCTTTTCAACAGAGAGTGACTTGATAGTTGCCTGTTAAGTAGGTGCATAGCGTTATGGTCTCTGGCTACAGAAGTTTCTTTTTCTAGTACTGAGTAATATAAGAAAATTTCAAGTTAAAGTTGAATAGTTATAGATGAAGAGACGCTGCTTTTAGTGTAGGATTTATTGCTTGGTTGTTTTGAGGGGTTTTTTACCTGTTAATTTTGCTCTGATAACTATGTTGTATTGCAATAGCTTCAAAGTAGCAAATCTGGGGTTTCACCTAGCTGTGAACATTTCAAATCACACTTTTGTATGAAACTTTTCATTCTCTGGAAAAATATCAAATGCTTGAAAAATGTGTCTTGGAGACTGATCTACATGGAAAAGAGATCCACAAAAATTGTTTTGTTTGTGATTTTGTTTTCTTAAAACCACATACAGGAAAAGCAAAATGGTGAATTCAACCTAGAACTGTCAGTCAGAGATAAAGGCAGATTTGGATGGCATAATTTACAAGTGTCCTCTTCATACATGTAGGTCTTCAGAGTAGAAACTGGATGTCATTGCCATTTATCTTTGGAAATTACTGTTTCACCAGAAGGTGAAACAGAAAAGTAGTGCAAAGCAGTCCCAACAGAGTCTGATGCTGTCTACTACATCCTTATCTACATTTACTGTTGATTAATTGTTGATCCAGATTTCCTTCCTTCACCAACCTCTTTTATAACTGTTGTGGTTTAAACCCTAGCCAGACAACTTCTCATAGTCAAGAGTTCATAGTAAAACTCTTCTTCAAAAAGTAAAAAAAAGTAGATAGCATTTTCCTGAATCCTCTGACAAGAAGTGGCAGGGAGCTCAGCTGACATATGCATATTTTAATTTTGTAAAAGAGTGTCGTGCTTTAAACCCTAGCCAGACAACTTGTTCACTCACTCCCAGTGAGTGGTGCCGGGTTGAGAGCAATCGAGGGCCCCCCCGGGGCTCTCCCCTTCCTCGCTCCCGGAGGAACGGGGAGGAGGATTGAAAGAGTGCAACTCCCACGGGTTGAGACAAGAACAGTCCAGCAACCAATGTACAACACAAATCACCACTGCTACCACCAATGACAACGATAAGAGAAAATAACAAGGGAAGAAAACACAATACCACCGGCCAAGAAATGAGTCCCACCCGGAAGCCTGTGTCCTGCTGCCGAGTCCATTCAGTCCATGATGTCAGGTTCCATCTCTTGTAACAATCTTTCAGGGCAGGAAAGGCTGTGTGCAGTATTGGATCGTTGCCTGCTGATGCTGGTCGTTCCTTTACTGCGGAACTCATCTGGTTCTATCAAAGTTCATTCTCTGTTGGGATGATGGCTGGAGGGAAGTCAGGGCCAGTCGCTGGTGACCTGGAGACATCTAGTTGATGGGCTATAAAAGTATTACACAGCAGGCAACAGCATACAATTGAGTTCACTGCCTGTTTTCCCCTAAAATCAAATCCCCTTGAGGTATACATTGGACTTCCCCATTTCCCGCATTACCCACCAAGTATATCCAGGTCCCTGAGCAAAAGCAATCCCACAAGTGGGTTTGCTTTTACCTGAAGCAGGAATAACCCAGACTGTCTTCCCCAGCAAATTCTTCATATGCACCATGGGAACTTTTTCCCCCTCTACAATATGTAAAAGTTCTGACTGGGCTGGGCCAGCCCTGTTGGCAGATCCCTTGGTGTTGACCAACCAGGTGGCCTTTGGTAAGTGTGTATCCCAATACTTGAAAGTTCCCCCACCCATTGCTCTCAGTGTAGTTTTTAACAGCCCATTGTACCGTTCGATTTTCCCAGAGGCTGCTGGATTATTTTCCTCCCTTTCTCAAAGACTTCTTCTGCTGTATCGCCCCACACAATAATGTCATCAATGTATTGCAGGTGTTCTGGAGCTTGCCCCTGTTCCAGTGCAGTCTGGATAAATCCATGGCAAATGGTAGGGCTGTGTTTCCACCTCTGGGGCAGTCGGTTCCAAGTGAACTGCACACCCCTCCAAGTAAAAGCAAACTGTGGCCTGCACTCTGCTGCCAAAGGAACTGAGAAAAATGCATTGGCAATATCAATCGTGGCATACCACTTGGCTGCCTTTGACTCTAGCTCATACTGAAGTTCTAGCATGTCCGGTACGGCAGCACTCAATGGTGGTGTGACTTCATTTAGGCCACGAGAGTCTACTGTTAGTCTCCATTCTCCATTAGACTTTCGCACTGGCCATATGGGGCTATTAAAGGGCGAGCGGGTCCTGCTGATCACCCCCTGACTCTCCAGTCTACGGATCAGCTGATGGATGGGAATCAGGGAGTCTCGGTTGGTGTGATATTGCCGCCGGTGCACTGTTGTGGTCACAATTGGCACCTGTTCTTCAACTTTCAGCAACCCTACAGCAGAAGGATCTTCTGAGAGACCAGGCAAGGTGGACAGCTGCTCAATTTCCTCAGTCTCCAAAGCAGCAATACCAAAAGCCCACCGGTACCCTTCTGGGTCTTTGAAGTACCCTCTCTTGAGGTAGTCTATGCCGAGGATGCATGGAGCCTCTGGACCAGTCACAATAGGGTGCTTTTGCCATTCCCTCCCAGTCAGGCTGATTTCAGCCTCCAGCACAGTCAACTCTTGGGATCCTCCTGTCACTCCAGAAATATAGATGGGTTGACAGCTTGATGACATCAGGGTACACTGTGCACCGGTATCTACTAGAGCTTTATACTTCTGTGGGACTGATGTGCCAGGCCATCTGATCCACACAGTCCAGTAAATCCGATTGTCCCCTACCTCCACCTGGCTGGAGGCAGGGCCCCTCTAATGGTCATCACAGCGTTGGACGCTTAAGTCGTGGTAAAAGGGATTATTCTTCGTTATCAGAGGAGCTGGAGTAAAATCAGCTCTTCCACTCCATCTGGGAAACTGCTCACCAGAGACTGAAGCTGTAGCTCTCATGGGATGATCAGTCTTGGCCCTTGCTCCCCTCTTCAGTTCACTCACCTGTTCCTCCAAAGCTGAAGTAGGTTTTCCATCCCACTTTGCCATGTCTTCTCCGTGATCCCGCAGGTAAAACCACAGGGTACCCCGTGGCGTATACCTCCTGTATCTCCTCTCTCGAAAAATAGGACGCCTTTTGTTAATCGCTGAGATGTGTGTTGGTACACGTGAGGAGCTGGATAAATCAGATAGATCATCCCTCAATTGTCTGAGGTCCTGGGACAGTTTTTCCACAGTTGAGATGATGGAAGGGGTGAGATTGTCTTCGAACTCTCAGAGTTTATGAACCATTTCATCCACTGTTAGTGGTACTATGTCATTCCAGGTTACTGTTGCCAATGAATGGGCATATGATGACGATGCATTCCGTGTGAGTTTTCGCCACATGGGTCGTGTACATTCAACTTCATCTGGATCTATGGGTGTATCCCCCTTATTCGGCTTGATGTGATAGATCATCTCTACAATGGCTGATTCCCTCAGAGACTGGATGCCTTTGTCTATAGTAGTCCACTTGGCCGAACGACTTGCAACATCGTCCTTGTACGGAAACCTTTCTTTCACAGCTGCCAAGAGCTGCCTCCAAAGGCTGAGGGACTTTTTCTCTCTTGCAATTGCTTTGTCAATTCCCCCTTCTCTAGCAAGTGATCCCAGCTGCTTGGCTTCTGTACCTTCTAGTTCGTGACCATCGGCCCCATTGTCCCAGCATCGGAGTAACCAGGTGATGATGTGCTCCCCTGGTTGATGGGTAAAATCTTTTCGCATATTCTGTAGCTCGGTTGAGGTCCGAGGTCGAGAAGTTACCTCTTCTTCTTCTTCTTCGCCATGTGATGATGACTCCTGATCAGATTCTGGACTGGGTGGTGAATTCGTTGTTTCTTCATCTCGCTTCACCCTTTTGCCTCCTTTTTGCTTGTTCTCTTGCGTACAGGGGCAACCGATATTGGTACGAATTGGTCCTCTGGTTTGGCTGCAGTGATTATCACTGTGGTTTGAGTAGCGACTGTACTTGTCGCTGGGGGTGGTGCAGCTGCTGTGCTTGGAGCTGGGGTAACTGCGCTGTCTGTTGCAGTCAAAGTTTGAGCAGCTGCTGTACTTGCCACAGGGGTAGCTGAGCTGTTCATTGCAGCCAAAGTTTGAGTAACGACTGTACTTGTCGCTGGGGGGGGGTGAATCTGCTGTGCCTGGAGCTGGAGTAGCTGCGCTGACTGTTGCTTTGCCCCCAGATCCGCCGACATTCTTTTCCTTTTGAAGGTACTGGATAGTGTTGAACAAGGCCCTGTAAGCATAGGCCAAGCCCCAGCACGTTGCCATGATTTGTCCATCTCTGGTATGGCCAGAATGACCACACACCTCATTTAAGTGTTTTACTAATTCTTCTGGATTTTGCAGTTGTTCGGTAGTGAAATTCCAAAGTACTGGAGGGGCCCACTGACCTAGATACTTGCCCATACTATCCCACACACCCTGCCACTCATGGCTGTCCAGCCTCAGGGAAAATCTCTTGGTCCTCCTACATTGCCGTTTGACCCCAGACAAGACCCAAACCTGACTCAGCTTAACTCTTGAAATCAGTCGTGGGCAAAACACACTCTGTATGTGTGCTAGCATGGTGATTCCCGTCACCATCAGCAAACAAGTCTCAACAGCATTAAAAGGCCATTCAAAAACTTCAAAACTCTCAAATGTAAATGGTTTGAGGGGAGGACTGGGAGGGTAAAAGGGTGTCTCCTTCACAGGTTGAGCACCAGAGAAGGAGAAAAAAGATGCGTAATTGCTAAGCACTTCTATTATATACCTCCCAAAGTATAAAGGTGGTGACCACACTGGGAACATAAGCCAGATCAGTTTCATGATCAATGATTCTATTGTATTACAAGTCATTACCATAAAGTACTGTCGTGGTTTAAACCCAGTCAGGCAATTCATTCACTCACTTCCCCCCACTTCTTTCCCTCCCCCTACTCCCAGAGGGACAGAGAGGAGAATCGAAAAGAATGCAACTCCCACGGGTTGAGATGAGAACAGTTTTAGTAACTAAGGTATAACACACATCACTACTGCTACCACCAATGATAATAATGATAAAGGAAATAACAAGGGAAGAGAATACAACACCTCACCACCAGCCGACTGATAACTTGCCCCCCTCAGCCCGACCAAGCACCAACCCATACCTCCTCCAACCCTGCAGACTCCCAGCCCTTTCGGCTAACTCCCAGTTACATCCTGGGCATGACGTGCTGTGGTATGGAATACCTCTTTGGTCAGTTTGGGTCAGGTGTCCTGTCTCTGCTTCCTCCTGGCTTCCCCTCCTCCCTGGCAGCGCACGAGGCTCACAAAGTCCTTGGCCAAACCAAAACATTGCTATCAGCTCTGTTCCCAGGCCAAAAGTCAAAACACTGCACTGCACCAGCTACCAAGAAGGAGAAACATGACTGCTGCTGCTGAACCCAGGACATTATCCACACTTATTCCATACCATTCACGTCATGCTCAGATCCCACATTTTCAATATACCATCACTCTTATCTAAGTGCATGGACCAGTAGCTATAAAGCTGCTGAGTCCATCTGGTCCATGATGTCAGGTTCCATCTCTTGTAACAGTCTTCCAGAGCAGGAGAGACTGTGTGCAGTGTTCACACTCGTGAATAACCTGGGCAATAGTGTCCATTGCTAAGTCCACCCCTCGATCATGAGTCCATCTATATGTTGCATTTCTGCTCTGATGGCCTGAAGTGCCATGGGCCCACCAGGCTTAAAATAATTCACTGTCCCCTTCAGCAGTTTCTGCAGCTTGCTGCTGGGGACTCCATACAGCTGCCTTCCATCTCCGACGCTTCCAAAGCACTGGAGGGGCCCAGTGGACTAGATACTTGCCCATACTGTCCCACACACCCTGCCACTCATGACTGTCCAGCCTTGGAGAAAATCTCTTGGTCCCCCTATATTGTTGTCTAACCCCAGGCAAGACCCAAACCTGACTCTGCTTAACTTTTGAGATCAGACAAAATGGTGGTGGGTAAAACAC
The DNA here is from genome assembly GCF_028554395.1 of Pezoporus wallicus. NCBI lineage: Eukaryota > Metazoa > Chordata > Aves > Psittaciformes > Psittacidae > Pezoporus > Pezoporus wallicus. Next base: position 4,469,981 of record NW_026640488.1, read on the forward strand.
AGTCTGTGTGTGTGCTAACATGCTGATCCCCATCACAATCAGCAGGCAGGTCCCAAGGATACCCAAAGGCCATTCAAAACCTCCAGAACTCTCAGTTGATGCTGCTGTACTTGTCACTGGGGCTGGTGTAGCTGCTGTGCTTGCCGGCTCTCCCACCACCAGCTTCTCTTTTCCTGAGTCCAGCTCTTCCTCCTCTGCCTTGCTGGGAAATGCTGCGTGGTCTCCTGCGTCCTCCTGGGGCTCGGCGGGCGGCTTCCGGGAAATGCTCTCGGCCGTCGCTGGGCTGGGCTCCTCCGCGGGGCTCGGCTCCTCCGCGGGGCTCGGCTCCTCCACCGCCTTCTCCCGCTGCTCGGCAGCCGCTTCCTTCTGCTCCTCGACCGCCCCGGCCTCCTCCACCGGCAGCCGTCCGCTGGCGGCCTCCGGCCCCGCTCCCGCCGCCGCCTGGTCCCCGGGGCCGCCCTCCCGGGCCACTTCAGCAGCCGCCGGCTCCCGGGGCCGCTCCCCCTCGGCTCCCTGCAGCCTCACGAAGACGGAGGCGAGGGCGAGGGCCAGGACAGTGAAGAGCAGCCGGACGGACAGGTACAAGTCCACGGCCACGTCCGTCCCGCCCTGCTGCTGGAGCCCGCCCGTATTACAAGTCATTGCCATAAAGCACAGTGAAACAAGAACCTTAGCCCAAGCCCCACACTTGATAAACACTAACACAGCAAATACCGGCTGTAAGTAAGGTACTACATTCTGAAGCTGTGAGATCAACAAGAACAACTCTGAGAGCCAATAATTCAGCATTGTGACGAGTGACTATTAATCCAGTCAAATCTGTCATTATCTCAACCCTTCATGCCCCACGTTGGGCGCCAAAAAAGAACTGTCGTGGTTTAAACCCAGTCAGGCAATTTGTTCACTCACTTCCCCCCACTTCTTTCCCTCCCCCTACTCCCGGAGGGACGGAGAGGAGAATCGAAAAGAATGCAACTCCCACGGGTAGAGAGAAGAACAGTTTTAGTAACTAAGGTATAACACAAATCACTACTGCTACCACCAATAATAATAATGATATAGGAAATAACAAGGGAAGAGAATACAACATCTCACCACCAGCCGACCGATAACTTGCCCCCCTCAGCCTGACCAAGCACCGACCGATACCTCCTCCAACCCTGCAGACTCCCAGCCCTTCCGGCTAACTCCCAGTTACATCCTGGGCATGACGTGCTGTGGTATGGAATAGCTCTTTGGTCAGTTTGGGTCAGGTGTCCTGTCTCTGCTTCCTCCTGGCTTCCCCTCCTCCCTGGCAGAGCATGAGGCTCACAAAGTCCTTGGCCAAACCAAAACATTGCTATCAGCTCTGTTCCCAGGCTGAAAGTCAAAACACTGCACTGCACCAGCTACCAAGAAGGAGAAACATGACTGCTACTGCTGAACCCAGGACAAGTACAATGAGACAAAAACCTTAGCCCAAGCCCCACACTTGAAAAACACTAATACAGCAAATACTGGATGGAAGTAAGATACGATATACTGAAACTGTGAGATCAAGAGGAACAACCTTGAGAGCCAATAAATCAGCATTGCGACGAGTGACTATTAATCTGGTCAGATCTGTCGTTATCTCAACCCCTCGTGCCCCACTTTGGGCACCAGAAAGAACTGTCATGGTTTAAACCCTAGCCAGACAGCTTGTTCACTCACTCCCAGTGAGTGGTGCCAGGCTGACAGCAATCGAGGGCCCCCCCCCCACCAGGGCTCTCTCCTTCTCCCGCTCCCGGAGGAACAGGGAGGAGGATCGAAAGAGTGCAACTCCCACGGGTTGAGACAAGAACAGTCCAGCAACCAATGTACAACGCAAATCACCACCGCTACTACCAACGACAACAATAAGAAAATAACAAGGGAAGAGAATACGATACCACCGGCCAAGAAACGAGTCCCACCCAGAAGCCCGTGTCCTTCCGGGTAACTCCCAGTTACCCCCCACCCCAGGCACGACGTGCTGTGGTATGGAATACCTCCCTGGCTAGCCTGGGTCAGGCGCCCCATCTCTGCTTCCTCCTGGCTTCCCCTCCTCCCTGGCAGAGCATGAGCCTCACAAAGTCCTTGGTCAGGGTAAACATCACTTAGCAACAACCAAAAACATCGGTATCACCAGCACTGTTCCCAGGCTGGAAGTCAAAACACAGCACTGCACCAGCTACTACGAAGGAGAAACATGACTGCAAGTGCTGAACCCAGGACAATAACTCACAGTATATTATGCAAGATATGAGGCAGACTATTCAAGGTAGAACTTTATTATGAGTTTATTCTCTCTGATTAGCTAAAACCTTTGTTGTAATGTAGAGTGAATTCATTATGTCTCTACTGGAGTTTAACTCATTCATAAAATGCTTAGAATAACTTCTTTGGCCTGAAATTAAACTGCTTTGCTTTCCCTAAGCAACTTTCTTTTATTTGCAGATCAGAGCAGATAATGGCTTTAGCTAGGGGTAAATCTTTTAACTGGTAGAAACATTTTTTAGGTAAAAATCCAGGAGTCAATCCACATCTTACATATTTCTTAAACTCATGAGATGGAGCAATTTACTGGGTACCGAATAAATTCATGTTGACCTCTAATTTTTTCTGAATGAAAATTAGTTTTGTTTGCTAATAATTAATTTTCTCACAACTTGATGAATCCACTTTTACTCAGTTCAATGCAGTTGCAGAGACTAGACAGGCTGGTTTCAGTTACTCTTCATATAAGTTTTTTTTGACTGAATTTAAAGAGTAAAAAATCTTTTGAGTGCTATATTTAATAGACAAGTTAATGATTGCTGCCTACTTCTAGATAGATATGAACTGCAATTTATATTGGGTTGGACTTTGAGTCTAACTTTATCTTCTGTAGTTTTTAATTTGTCAGTCCTTTAAATATTTCCTAGAAAAATAACAATTAAAGATGAATACCCTATTTACTGATGGTTTAGAATTAAAAGAACCCATCTCTCTCACTACATCAAAAAATAAAACCTTTTTAGACTAAGCAAAGAATCATGGAAACATCAGCCTGTGTTTAAATTTTTGTCTCTAAAGCTTATGAAAAGGACAGGAGGGGTTAGGAAAAGGTTTTACTGACATGATCCCCTTCCTACAGATTCAGTTTTCCTGTAACCCTAGCTCAGGAAAACTCTGTTCCCCTTAAATACACTCTCAGCTACCATTTCTAGTGGCATAAAATACCACTACTGCTCCAACATATCACAGTGTCACAGTATGCTAGAGATTGGAAGGGACCTCGAAAGATCATCTAGTCCAATCCCCCTGCCGGAGCAGGAACACCTAGATAATGTTACACAGGAATGTGTCCAGGCGGGTTTTGAATGTCTCCAGGGAAGGAGACTCCACAACCTCCCTGGGCAGCCTGTTCCAGTGTTCCGTCACCCTCACTGAGAAGAAGTTTCTTCTCAAGTTTAAGTGGAACCTCTTGTGTTCCAGTTTGTACCATTACCCCTTGTCCTATCATTGTTTGCCACTGAGTAGAGCCTGGCTCCGTCCTCATGACACTCCCCCTTTATATATTTATAGACACTAATAAGGTCACCCCTCAGTCTCCTCTTCTCCAAACTATAGAGACCCAGCTCCCTCAGTCTTTCCTCATAAGGGAGATGCTCCACTCCCTTAATCATCTTCGTTGCCCTGCGCTGGACTCTCTCCAGCAGCTCCCTGTCCTTCTTGAACTGAGGGGCCCAGAACTGGACACAATATTCCAGATGCGGTCTCACCAGGGCAGAGTAGAGGGGAAGGAGGACCTCTCTCGACCTACGAACCACCACCCTTCTAATACACCCCAGGATGCCATTGGCCTTCTTAGCCACAAGGACACAGTGTTGGCTCATGGTCATCCTGTTGTCCACTAGGACCCCCAGGTCCCTCTCCCCTACACTGCTCTCTAACAGGTCGTTTCCCAACCTATACTGGAACCTGGGGTTGTTCCTGCCCAGATGAAGGACTCTACACTTTCCCTTGTTATATTTCATCAAGTTATTCCCTGCCCAACTCTCCAGCCTGTCCAGGTCTCGTTGGATGGCAGCACAGCCTTCTGGCGTGTCAGCCACTCCTCCCAGCTTAGTGTCATCAGCAAACTTGCTGATAGTACACTCAATTCCCTCATCTAAATTGTTGATGAATATATTAAATAATACCGGTCCCAGTACTGACCCTTGAGGCACTCCACTAGTCACAGGCCTCCAACTAGACTCAGCCCCATAGACTACAACTCTCTGGCTTCTCTCCTTCAGCCAGTTCGCAGTCCACCTCACTACCTGATCATCCAGTCCACACTTCCTCAATTTAGCTGTGAGGATGCTGTGGGAGACTGTGTCAAATGCTTTGCTGAAGTCAAGGTAGACCACATCCACCGCTTTGCCATCATCCATCCACCGTGTTATTTCCTCATAAAAGGCTAAGAGATTGGTCAAACATGATTTCCCCCTGGTGAAGCCATGTTGACTGCCCCTCATAACCCTCTTATCCTTGATATACCTTAAGATGGCACCAAGGATAAGGTGTTCCATCACTTTCCCAGGGATGGAGGTGAGGCTGACCGGTCTATAGTTACCCGGGTTCTCCTTCTTGCCCTTTCTGAAGACTGGAGTGACATTTGCTTTCCTGCAGTCCTCAGGCACCTCTCCCGTTTCCCAAGACTTGGTAAAGATGATGGAGAGTGGTCTAGCAATGACTTCCGCCAGTTCCCTCAGCACCCGCGGGTGCATCCCATCTGGACCCATGGATTTATGGATGTCCAGATTGCTCAACTGATCTCTAACCCATTCCTCATCGACTAAGGCAAACCGCTTTGTCGACCTGACTTCATCTAAGGTCTCAGGGGTACAGGGCTCTTCAGGACTGCCTGCAGCAGAGTAGACAGAGACAAAGAAGGCATTCAGTAACTCTGCCATCTCTGTATCTTCTGTCACCAGGGCACCCATCCCGTTCATCAGTGGGCCTACATTGCCTCTGGTGTTAGTTTTGTCTGCCATATCTTACAGAATACCTTCATTGTTAGTAGCAGCTTATCACAATGAGCAATGTTACTATGTGTTCTTACAATAAAAACATTTAGGAATCCTGAGAAGCCTAAAAATATGTTTATAATTTTTTTCAAATATTTGCTTAATACTAACAAACTCAAGTTAGTACTTTTAGCATAATTTCGAACCTTTATATATTGAATTCAACATTTATTATTCATAGCCACACCAGACTGCAGAAGATAGACATTTTTTATTAGAAGCTATAAAAATCTAGATTCTATGTGTTATGAAGTCCTAGTAATTCATATCTTTGAGGCAGCAACAATATATATAAAACAGTAAAACTGATCAGCAGAGTTAGAGTTCTGGGGAAAAGTGTCCATTATTTCTAATGAACTCTCTTCATATCAGAGATTCCAGTGCAATTTCTTTTCTGTGGAGAAATAATACATTTTATGATGTAATATTTTCTACACGATTATAGCTACACAACTGTTCAAATCAATAAACCACTTCCTAAGAGTCACTTCATTTCTGTTCCACTAGGTCAAAATGAAATAAATTCCCTCGTGTGTTTTAAATATCCTCTTTGAAAGGTAAATAATCTCTCATAAGGTAAAACATTTTCTTATTTTGGATGAATATGTCAGTTAAGCCTGGGGGGATATTTCTTATAAAATAAAACAACCCATGTCTTTTTCTTTAATCCAGAATTTCTAGTGTGAAATATCAAAATGCCAGGAGAGAGAGGAGAGACAAAACACTGCTAGCTAGAATTAGGACCAAATAAAAGTCAAATACTGACCAAGTGTTTAAAAAATCAACCAATCAAACAAAAATAATACTTACATATACCTAAACTCAGTTTTGTGTTTCATATGCCTGACTGATGCATGATGCCTGACTGATACACAATGAGTATCACAAGTGATACATGACTGACATTTGAAATATGAATAGAAGGGCTACTGCTCTTAATGGAACCCGACCCCTGAATAGAAAAGATGTGTTCACACAATAACGGTGTTTCACATCAGAAACTAAAGTCTAAATCAACATTAGGATAATTCGAGAATATGTACATAGAAAATAAAGTATTCTTGCACTATGCAATATGCAGTCAGAGGTGAAATATCATCTTTTATCAATTAAAATCCTGGGAGTACCTAAATTGTGCACAAATTTACAGTACCAAAGCCGGACCTAGAAATTTCCTGCTGTTCTCATAAAAAAACATAATGCTTTTGGAGGGATCACTGTGATATCTGTCAAATGAATTCTTATGTGCAGCATATTTTAAGGTAAAAGATTATCCCTACAGAATATTGTTAGGGAAACACAAGGGACAACCACAAAAAAAAAGGATTTCTGTATTGCTACACTAAAATGGAAATCATGAGTTAATTTACACTCCTTTTACCAAGTACTCTAATAAAAAGATCCTGCTTGTCAGTAAACAAACACATACCTTTGTTGGCCCATTTAAATAAGACGTTAGCTTTGGTATGTACAACAAATTTACAAATTGAACAGTTACAGGTAAGCGTCACACAGTGCAATAAAATTTTAATCTAACATGCAAATACTGCAATGCAATTCAGACCTCTTTAGGACTATATTAAGCTTGTTCTCAAAAATACCTCAGCAGCTAGGTTACTTATTTTTGTATAATACATAGTTATATAAGTCTACAAGACACAGGTGGGGAATTACTCATAAATGCACAAATAATATTTTTACAAGCTTGGTCTTTTTCATCCCTGCAAATTGTGATTAGAAATATAAATGTCTGATTAGTGATCGCACTATTGCAAAGTGAAATTACTTAAAACATTTCTTGAACTGCATACACAGACGTACACATATGCCCACAAATGTACGTCGCTCCTCCCTCTTGCATTATCTTTCAAGACAGGATTAATAATCAGACTCTATTTGACATTCATTATGAACTCTTTGTCTTTCCCATGTCACTTAATATAAGGAAAAGAAGTTTAAAAACAAAAACCACAAGTCAGCCCAATATAATAAGTTTGATTCTTTTTTTTTTTCCTCTAAGGCTGAATTGTATCGTTAGACCATCACCTCCAAATTTAAAAAGAGTCCTTATAAAATTATATTGTTGCCCATGAAAAGCTTCTCTCTTCCATCTTCATACATGGCACTGTCTGTTTCAGGAAAATAAACTGCACTCTTTTTCTGCTTTTTCTTCAGTTACTTAAATATATGAGCCTACTTACAGCTATGACTTTTCCCTTAACTTTTTGGGTTTTCTAGTCCATCTTATCCAGATCTATAACAATACCAAAAGTTTTTTCAGTGAAGCCAAAAAGCAGGAAAGAAAGAAATGAACTTGAAATTTCTTTTCTTATCTATTAATATTTTGGACTGTTTAGACGCAACTTCATTTTAAACATAATTTTGGGCAGATCTAATAAATACATTAAGCTGAGATACCTTGGAACTGAAGTCCTCAGAATTTCTCTTGAACAATCCAGAACAAGGATTCTCTTCTAACCTCTTCCAGGACAGAAAGAAGCATCTAGTCATATGTCATACTGTCTTGCAGTTAATCTGGCCAATTTCTATTATAAAGTTAACTGTATTTTTTCAGGTTTGTATTTGAGATGTCATGCCCATAATTAGTATAGTATTGAAACAAAATTCATATGTTTATGATTCAGATTCTGAAAGCAGAAATGCTGGTGCAGAAATCATAAAAGGCCTACCTGTGTCTGGTATCACCTCTGCTCAAAAACTGAGCATAGGAACTATCGCATCACAGGCATTGCAATGCATAATCTAGTGCTCCTCAGATTCTGTTGTTTCAGTGAAGCTGTTGAACTTCCAATGCAACTCCTATGCCTTTACGAATGAAGAAACCTGGATAGCTTATAGTCATGTCTTTAGTTACAACAAAGAGATTTTAACCAGAGCAATATCACTCTTGGAACAAAATTATGGCTGAAATTACACAAATTATGCAGGCTGAAATACACTTTCCTCTTTACTCTCAAAAGTGAAATGTAACGCCTCCGTAAGTTCTGTATAAGACTTTCATAAGTAATAACTTGAAATATTAAGTACAGCATTTGCCTTACAGTAGCTGTCACAGAACAAGACAATCCTAGTCTTCACTGATATGTAACTGCTGTTCAAAAATTAAAATATGGCACCTGCAACAAAACTTTCATATTTCAGAAACAGTTGTAGAAGAGTGAGAAAAAGACAGCATTGTTTTCAATTCCTTTTACAGCATGGGGAAAGTATGGTATTCATAATACTTGCACAAAAATAACTTTGATCTATATATTCTCTTGTTTTTTAAATGAAAATATATAACAGGCTTCTCTAATGAATGTAAACTACGTGTCTGGCAGGTACATACCTCTTCACTTTAGTACACATTCAGTCATCCATCACGAGTTTTCACCTTCTCCAGGGAGAAAGAAAGGGAAGAAGGTACCACCATCCACCACCTTTCAGAATAAAGTCTTCCACTTATCTATGAAAAGGTTTTTTTTACAATGATTCAAAATAGATGCTTTACATTCAACACACTGGCAAGCATAAAACCTCAGCTAGCTTCTCTTTCTCTCTCAATTTCTTTTGATGTATAATGCAAAAATAAAATCTTTTGTTTTCTATCACTCAAAAAAAATCACAGCTCCAATAGGATCTGCCTATTTTGCATCATCCTTCAGTAACGTAAAAGAAATTTAGTTACGTAAAATAACAGGTTTGTTTCTCTTGACATGGTGGTTATCAATATCTATTGTATTTTATAATCTCTGAGAGAAAGATTTATTCCATGATTGAACCTAGACTTTGGCATAAGAGGTTTTAAAAACAGTTCTCTTGAAATGACTTCAAAATTCTGAAGTGTCTAATTACAGTTCCTTACAACCCAAGATGGTAAAATCACTGAGAATGGAAATGCTACAGTTCCAAATACCCTATGCATTTCCAGAGCTTGCATTACACAAAAGAAAAATCTCTGTCTTTTCTTTAATGCAGCAACAATGGCTATTGATTCCCTTCACTGGTGTTCAAGTTCCTCATTGACAATGCCCGGAAAAGTACCAGGAAAACATTCTTAGCACGTGTACAGAAAAAGAAATAGGAATTACATGAGTTGTAGAAATGTAACAATACATTTCTCTTTAGATAGCTTTTCAAAGCAAAAATAGGATTATAATTCATAGTTCATGTACTCCTCAGAATTTATGAAGAAAAAATGAAGCTTTTCTCTTTAACAGCTTCTCAGTCCTCCTATGGGTAGGTTTGATTGGTTGTGTGTGTTTTTTTACACCATGAGGATGTAAAAGTCATGAGGAAAAAATTGGGAAATAGACTAGACAATCACATTTTGTTTTCCAAAATATGCCATAGATTTACCAACCTGTGCCAAAACCCTGCCTATATATGTATGTAAGAATAATTATTTTCAGCATTCATTATAAGCATTAATTCATCGCATCTTCTCTTACTATGTAGAAAGAGAAAAGTTGTGTGTCTGTTTGCTCAACAACTGACTTAGGCCCCTGGGAACACATGCTGTATCAATAACTACTGAGAACTCAAGTTACAAAAAGAGTAAAGGTCAATGATGAAGAAAGTCAAATATACGTTCCTTCTTCTCCTCCTCCTCTTTTACTCCTCCATAGCTTCAGCAAATTTGAAATTGCATAGGTTTAAAAGCAACAAGGAGTGAAGAACAGAGTTGAACAGGAAGAGTTTTTCCAATGCAGTAACAAACCCACCAAGAAGAAAACTCAGGGACTTTAGACACGTGTTAGTGAAAACATGGAGGAAGAGATCCATTCAAGTGTAAGGACAGACAGAAGGTCCTTGGTCAAGCTTTTTACCCTCACATGTCCTGCCCACCTGGTCAGTGCAGTGGTCTCACCTTGCTGCTCTCACACTGCAGGTCAAGTCCTTTTTCTTACTTTTTTGGATGACGGGTGTGGGAAGAAGTTCCATGTTAAACTTGAGAGTGCTTTCAAGACAGAAATTCAGTTAAAACTGAAGCACTCACCAGAAACCATTTTCACTTCTATTAGCCACATCATTAGAAATTATTGTGCAATACTAATCATGATAACATAAACTATGTTCAGAGCCTCCTTTCAGGGCAGGGAGACTTAGTGTTACCACATATATAGCTCTCCAAGGCTTTTTGAGAAAGCAAAATAAACTCCACTTTTCACATGCCACTGAATGTTCTACAAACCTGATATGTCACTATGAAAATGAGTTGAAACTTAAAAGACATTGGCCCAGCTTCTCTGACAGCTGTCTTCTTTATGCCATGGCCACAGCGTGGCTGCAAGAGCTAAAAAAGCTGGGAGGGAAAAAAAGATCACCATACTGTTTTTTGTTAGTTTGAGGGAAGTGAAATTTTAGCTAGAATGGTATTTAGTCCCCTACAGCATCATTCCTCCATAAAAATTTATTTTTCTTACCTGTCATTGCTTTAAAAGAGGAGCATGTTAGGAAATTTTAAGATATGTATGTAACATATATTTATATATGTGTGTGTATTTTATACACATACATACGTGTGTATGTATACACATATGTATATATAAAACCTGTTACTTGTAAAGAGCAATTCACAGACAATTGTAGCCATACTAAGCTAGAGGAAGCTAACACTGCATTCAGACAGTATGTACAGAAAGAAGCTGGACAAACAGGGATGTCTTCTAATGAAGTCTTCTTTGTTGGTAAGAGAACAAGCTATCTGAATGCTGAATTCAGCTTGCTTCTTGTTGTTGCAGAAATGTACTGTGTAAAGTACACAGATAGAAATGCAGCAGTCACTTCAAAATTGAATTTGAAAATATAAAACTATTGTGAAAGACAGATTTTAAGAAGTTACAAATACCTTGCTCACCTCCCCCACCTGGATTTAAATCCAGAAACACTTTAGTCCAGAAATGCATGTCTCATTGGAGATTTTTATCTCTGACACTAAATTCTATAAATGTACATTAAAAACATAAAAGGGAACCTTATCTTTAAGGATTATCTTTCTATTTGCTAGCTGGCTAGGGACTACACCTGGAAAATCACTAGAATGCTTATTAGAAAACAGGTGCTCAAAGGAAACTTTCATTGCCAGCAATGCACAAGTATCTGACATTTTGCAGATTCACTGAAGATTGAACTCTGTGGATAACAAAATAAGCAAAGAAATGTGATAAATATTTTGCCACTTTCAACATGATAACCAGAGAAACTCCACCAAAAGTATCCTGCAGCTTTCTAATATGTCTGGTTGCTAAAAATAGAATCATAGACTAGTTAGGGTTGGAAAGGACCTTAAGATCACCAAGTTCCAAACCCCCAGCCATGGGCAGGGACACCTCACACTAAACCATGTCACCCAAGGCTCTGTCCAACCTGGCCTTGAACACGGCCAGGGATGGAATGTTCACAGCTTCCTTGGGCAACCCATTCCACTGCCTCACCATCCTCACAGTAAAGAACTTACTTATTTCTAATCTAAACTTTCCCTGCTTAAATTTTAATCTGTTACCTCTTGTCCTACCACTACAGCCCATAAGTATAAAATACAGTATATTAGAAGTACATAAAATTATCAAATCTACAGAATTATTAGCATATATTTGTATAATTTCTTGTTCATCAGCTATATATATTTACAAGACAAATTTTGTAATAATTTTGAATCAATGTGGTATACTGTGCCACATGTTCTTAAAGTTACCCTACAAAAGCATTAGTCATGAGAGACTGGAAGAAACCTTTCTAAATATATTTTACTCCAGAGTTAAAACAAATGTGCATGAGCAAAAGCAAAAGAGTAAATAAGTTCCTTCTTTGCAGTATATGTTTGAAGAACTTGAGCTCATTTTTCCTTCAAAATGCCAAAGAAATCTGTAGATATAACCAGTGGAGATAAGAATACTAGTACTTGAAAAGATTTGACAGATAGAAAAAAAGAGGAAGAAAGAAGGAAGGAAAGAATGGAAGAAGGAGGTAAAGTAGGAAATCAGCTACCCAGAAACAGAATTACATACACATTGAAGCCTGTGAGGAATTTTTGAGTTCATTAGATTGACACAGTCATTCTTAAAGAATTTTGCATTCATTCACAAATGAGTGATTCTTTTTTGAGCCTCCTGCTGCCATCCATAGTGAGTCTCTTTGCACCAATAATCTCACCTTTATCTTCTCTTAATAAGCAAATTATCAGTAAGCTTGTATTTCAACAATTTTGACTATACTTGAACATCTTAAGATTTTTTTTGCCTCTATGCATCCAGATTTAAGATGCAGCAAAATACAACAGTAGTAGTAGTCTTATACTTCAATTGGAATTTTTTTGCAGTTGTCAAGAAGGCAGGACCCATTTTGGTTTCTTTAGATCTCTCAGAAGCCTTTGATACACTGGATGACAACTGAGGATACAGACCTGAGAGACAAGCTCAACTTACGGCATTTTAACATTTTCTCTGTGTGAAATGAAGGCTAAAATTATGGATGCTCTGTTCATGGTCTTGGTCATATGAAAAATTGAAGTGTTTTACTTTGCTTCTATTGTGAGGAGCATATCAAAGCACATACCTGTATACATATAAATATGAGACACACTAAAAGTTTGACCTGTTAAGAATTTATTTGAGAAAACATAGCCTTTTTGTCTGTGTATTTAGATGCAGATGGTCTAATCACTCCAGGTGTTAAGATTAGATTAATTCTCTATTTTCCCTGCACAGTCTCACTATACACATACGTATACAGGGCTAATTTTTTCATAAAAATGGTAATTGAACACCTGAAACCCCTTCAGTCTTTCAGAACTCAAAACACTGAAACTGGGAATTTAAATAAATTTTTCTGTCTTCCAGTGAAGAAGCTCTAGTAAATGGGAAGAATGGCTGGAAAGTGCTTGCTCACTAACTGAATGTGAGGTAAAATTTATATTGGAGTACTGGAAACAACGGTTTCTCATCTGAAGGAATAAGTTCACCAGTAGTGACCAAGGTTTATAATAGGAACATCATTAGACTACCAACTATTTCTGCATATTTAGCTTCAAGCTACTGTTGAGAAATATGGTACCTCTGCTCCAGGAATACTTTATTTGCATTACATGTGCATTACTTTGAGCTGTCTCTGTCTGTACACATTTAATCCCTTTCGTCATGAGTTTACCTCTTATGCAATTACTAGAATAAATTCTGATTGTTTCTCATTCCAAGAGGCATCTACTTCTACATGCTTCTCTGCTAATTCTGGGGTTGGAGAGGATATGTTTGAGACAAAAATGAAAGGGCTAAACTGATCTTCTGAATCATGTATGGTTTTGTACAAGTCAGATTACCCCATATCCTTCTATGAAAAGCTGAGCATCTGGGAATTATTGCTCTTCATGATATAACAACTCTTTTGAAATAACAAATACTTGAAATAAGCATACACTAGCATAAGCATATTCCACAAGAAATAACGATCCATCACATTTAAATGAACTGATCCTCATCCAATTGTGACCCCTGAACTATGAATCTGCTCTCTTACAGACAGAACTTCCTACATGTGTCAGTATTTTGCTACACCTACCCTAAACAGTATTTGCATCTAGCTTCACTAGTTGCCCTGTTACCTAAATCACTTTCTAATTTGTCTCCCAGGTTCCACATATCTCTTCCATTGAAGACAATTGGATCAATCTTAGAACAACTTTGTTTCTCTCTACTCCATCCTTTATACTTCACTTGAAGCCCTTCAATCCTAGTAGGTCTCATGGAAGACATCACTCATTTAATAATTCTTGGCTAAAAATAGATAATAGAAAATTATTATTTCTTTCAGCTGAAAGATAATTTCTGTCACTTATACTTTAAAATGGATTATTAAGACATCTAGAGATAAATAAGGAAGGCAAATTTCAAATAAAAGCCTGGTGCTTGTTAGACAGTAAAAGTGAAAAACCAATTCAGCAAGGGACATTAAGAACATTAATGAACAAACATAACAGTCTGAAAATTAAACTCTTTAGAATGCAGAGCAGTTCTCTGTAAAAATAAAACCAGGAAACCGTTACAGTTTAAAATAAAGGCATTCCCAAAAGATACACGCAATGGAACTGAAAGGGGAAACTCTTCAAATAGAGTAGTTAATTTAGAGTATAACTAAGTCCTGCGCAGAGGAACTAGCAAGAGCATATCGTTAATTGAACACAAGGCTGTGAATTAGTCTCAAACCAAATATTTGGTACTACTAAATTCTATGGAATAAACATGAAATTAGATAAAAGGAGTGTAGTGTTTCTTGCCTCATAGCAGGAAAAATTGCTCCTAGTGCCAGCATATTTTTAAAACTGAGTTAATGTTTCAGCAGCAATAGCCACCCATTTGTTTGCTTGATTGTGTTCCTGACATTTCCTTCATTATGAGCCTACAAGTTTCTTTGGCAGGGTGTCCACTATAGAAGAATTAAAAGTGGATGTCTGTCTGTCCTTGGTCTGAGGCCATACTGTGTCTGCTGCATATAGCAAACATGCATTACTTTTAAGTGTTAAGCCATATGGCAGGCAATAGATGCCTGGCTGATATTTTTAGCACTGTTTGCCATGTATGACCATTTGAAGGATTCTCACATTAAGGAATAACAGTAACAATTTCTGAAAGTGTTTAAAATAGCTGAAAGCTTTATAGCTGAAGTGCTGCAAGGCTGCAGGTCCAGAATAAACATTTTTCTTCAAGGCAGCCTCTGGAGAAAATTTGTTTACATACTTCTTTCCAGATAACCACAGAGAAGTAAACTCTTTTTGATGCTTCAATAATCATTGTATTTATTTGTTTAAAATCTATATAGTGTGTGATATCTTAGGCTAAACTGGAAGAACGCTGCTAAAGCTAACTGCTTTTCTCAGAAACAAAAATGAAGTTCATGATTCCTACAGATTGGCTTAATATGAAATGAATTATTAATTTACTTAAAAAAAGAGGGGGAAAAAAGTGCTTCTGTCACACAACTTAAGCCATTAAAATATATTTCATGTGTTTCTTAATGTTTTCCTTAATTTTCACCTTAACTCCATCAATTTAATTTTATAAACCTCAGGCGTAATCTGACAAAAATTAAACTGAAAGAAGTCTGAAATGAATATGTAAGTGGGCAATTAACTTTTTTGTGATTAGCTTTGTTGTTAACCAGACAACAGTGTAGTAAAAAATAGTAAATTTTAGGGAGATATCTGAGGAAAGATATCACAGGAGGGAGAAGAGATGGAAATTGCCTGTTTCTACCAGTTGGTCCTCCGTGACATTTTTAAACTGGCACAACAATTTTTTCCTAGGAATTATGCCAGCCTAACAGATGGCCATAATTGTTGGTATTCAGGGAAAACCAAAATGTGCATCAGTTTTGAGGATTTGGGTAATATTCTTATCCAGGGGATATCAAAACAAAAATCTGAACCAGATTTTATTCTCAGTTGTAAAGGTGTAAAAGTATACAATCTCTTTTTTTATAGTCCTAGTATCAGAGGATGAAAATTTTGCTCTTTTATAAAGTACTATAAGTAACAAATCCAGGTTTAGATCTATTTATATCTGAACTTCTATAGGTTGTTTCTCAAGGCAGATCTACTAGCTTGATGAGACAGCTTTTTCACCAACCATAAAACTGAACAAGTATAATCTGGCTCCAGATTTTCTGTTTCCTGATCTGTTTTGCTTTCTCAAAAATAGAACAGTGCAATTATTAATGCTACTTACTTATTGTATCTTACTGACTTTTCAGGTCCTAGTAATCAACCGAGAATACATGCATGTTTTGCTGTCTACTGTGAAAGCTAAAAATAAAACTTTTTTTTTCTACAGTACAGAATCAGCGTGTTAGAGAGCATTGAAAACCAATCAACCAAAAAACCACCCCCAAAACAACTTAAGAAAACTCATACACTTTTCTGCTTAAACCAGCTAGAAAAAAAGTTTATAAAGAAAATCAGAATTGTTACAGGAGAGTCAATTACAAGTGCAGTGTATAGGTTATGACCTCAGGATCTGTTCATGTTACCTGCTCCGTGGAAAAGAGAATATTTTTGTCTAAATTAGTTCTTCCAAACACCTTGTTTTGTACTAATATTAGATCCAATTCTTTAGCCACACATTTAAATGTCACAAAAAAAAAAAAAATTAAACTAGTCAAATTACTTCCAAATAGCAAACTTATGCACAATTTGCTTTCTTTTTATTGTAAAAGGTGTACAAGTATTCCCATATAGCTTAAAAAATGGAAAAAAGAAAATATTATTATTAATGTAACTTGGCATTTTCTTCTAATCAAAACAAATAAAAACAGGGGAATAAAAGCCCACCTATGCAAGTAAATGTGAGTTACATCTAGGTAAACTGAGGTAAAGGTTAGATTTAATAACTTAGATGCCTGCAAGCAATGTTAAGAATAGAAAAAGTATTTGAAAGAAAAACATAACCTATATTTTTAGCTAAAACACAATCATGTATCTTCTGTCAACTACATCCAGCCTGAGCCCAGCTGATTGCTGCAACACTTATACCACTCTTGGTGATTTTGCTAGTTATGGTTCTATCGTGTGTTAACCTATTTCAGTTAAAATTATTTAACTTAGCAAAGACCTGGTATCTACTTTACTTAAGCCAGCATTGACTAATTTTTCAAAATACACTAGGGATTCCTTACAGAGAGGGTAGAAAGCTATTACAAAATGTCACACACTTCAATATTTGTATTGGTTGTGATCAGTACATAATCTGTACCAAGGATACTGTTACGTGCATGTTAATACAGCTGTTTGTACTTTCAACCGATCATTTTCTTTGTTTACATTTAGCCAATCAGCTTGGACTGATTTATGGCTGTGTTTTTCAAAAACATAGAGAAGCAGTTTTTATAGGCTATTTCAGCAAAATTTACTACTCTCTAAGTGCAGTATTAATTAAAAATACCTGATACTTCATAATGCTGAATGACCTGCTCTGGCTCTGGAACTGAGTCAATAATTTAAATTCTTAGTTTCAGCGTCAAAGTTTCAAAGTAAAAATCTAACTGCCAATGTGGCTCACTAACCTCTTTCAATTACTGTTTGTGCTTTCAATGTAGCTAGCTTTTATAGTGAGGTAAAGTGTCTGAGAAAAGCAGATAATAAGACAAAATACATCTCTGTTACTACCTTAAAGTTACATCATCTTTGTGATAACATTTGCCTGGGACTCTGGCAGAAGAATGTTGTTGACTTTTCCTCTAATAGAGAAGTTACAACTAATCCTACAGGAAATTTTAATCCTAAATTTTTACCACTTCATATTGAAAAATGGACATAAAGCATATTTCTGTCTTTGAAGTAATAAAAGAATAACTGCGTGGAAGTACGTTATTTACTACTCTCACTTTTTTTAACAGTATTAACAGTAACTCTTGGGTAATATCTACAATGAAGGACAGAAAAATAAATTTAATTAATGACATAATCTTAACATATTGTTTCTATTAATAGAACTTTTCCCACCAAGTTAGAGACAAATGGGCTCATTGTGGTAGCAGATTGACTACTACATCAATTTTAAGTTTAAATCATTTTATACACATACTATTACTTTTATGTAAATGCATTAATAAAAATACTACTTTAATTTTAATAGGCAATGCATGTAGTCATGTAATCAATACTCTATTTTTAGTCTGTATTTTACACGTTGAGCTTGAGGAATTATGGGATAGTGGTCTCTCTTTGTATGTTTCTGGTAATTTACTGCTATTTTCTATCAAAGATAATTTTATGTATGTTTAAACTAAACAAGAAAGAAATACAAAAATACTTTTTTCCCCCCAGTTTACTACTGATATAAGGGAAGCCAGGAAGACAAATGACTACATAAGGTACTTTCAAATATAACCACTGGAATATAGAAATAATTAATTACGAATGCTTTTATGTTTGATTAACATCATCACTATATTACTATTATTTTGTAGCCTGGAATATATGAGGACATAGTAATTGCTGTGCTTATCTTACCATGACATTCCTAACATGTGACTTAGTCAAGGATATTAACCTAATTAACTCTGCAATGAAGAGGATGCTGTGCACCTTTACTTGAATTTCCACTGAAGTCTCCATTCCTTTTTTCCCTTCAAAGTGTTAAAAAGGATTTCTTTCTTAAACTATACTTTTTTTGCATCAGTACTCTATTGAAAGGTAGACAAGCACTCTTCTCTGAGTCTGGTATGGATTCAGCATCAAACTATGGAAGTCTTGGCCAGGGAACTGGCCCATTGTGTGTTTAATCCCAAGCACTCTTACTGCCACTTTTAGGGTGGAGTGGCAAACTAAAACTCAACTCAAAACTGTGTCAACTGATCCTGCTACTCAGTCAAAACATAATGATGATTGGTAATATCAAACCCAAGTCTTCTTTTGCTTTTTGCTTTCCCTACTCTATTTTCACTGCCTAAAATAGAAGCAGATAATTTATGTCCCTATGAATATTGTCCAGTACCAAACACATCCTCTTAATAATGATGGATTTCACCTGTAATAAAATTCACCATTCCTTTCATGATATTTTTAATTCAAGAAATTTGCAATGGAATTAGTTTATGAAGTGGAAAGAACCAAAAATGGAAAAAATAAATATGGAATGACAGAACATGGATTTTTAAACAATATCTGAAAACTACTTCAAGCTGTTATCAGCATTTTAGGTATATTTATCGATCATACACTGTATGATCATATGCAATGATCTATTCACAACTGTTGCCTTTAATATCTACCTATATACTGTGTATGTATGGAGGTGCAGAAGGAAAAGAGCTTGGACAAGTGGACAAGAGGATATATTTTAAACAAGTCAATATGTTAACAAGTCAATGTGGCTGAGTAAAATGGAACATACCATGGAAATTACATATTTCAAATCTGTAATTTCAAATGTCACTGCAGATTTCCATTGTTTTGTTATTGCAACATCACGAATGACAGTTCATTCCAACTCTGGTCAATTTTATCAATTTAATCTTTATTTCAAGAGGTCTGGAAGATCAATTATTTATGCAAGTTAATCTGAAACATGGTCCACATTGCAGACTCAATTCTGTGCTGCTGCAAAGTGAATGAATAGGTCATTTATGAATTTGTATTGCTCATACCTGACCAGTGCTGTACTAAAACACTCAATGAATTTCCAGTTGCTTGGAAGAAAACAAAATAAGGCAATCATTTTTAAGTGGGTAACACTTTATTAAACATAATGATTTGTTTGTTCTGCTGTACCAGTCCACAAAAAACAAAATGTGAGTGTCAAGCAAACAAACCCTATTTGAAAGCTGTTAATGTTCACCACTGTGTTTCAAAGGATTTGAAAACTCTGACCTCATAAAACTTTCCTCAGAGAGATGCAGAACCAGCATGAAAATAAGGAGAACAAAAGATTACTTCTGTTTTTCCTCAATCCTGATGTGTTGAATTTAGTTCAAAAGATGTATTTTCAGACGTAGGACAGAAACAAAGGCTGTTCCTTCACTGAATGACAAAGCACCATGCATTTAAGCAGAGCTGACAGCTTATCCTGACCAGCAGGCTGATAGCCCAGTTGTACACGATTCCCTCTAGTTGTTTCTGGGACAACACAAATATTTCTGTACACTATTATACAGTATGGACATGCCAAATATCTTCTATGATAAATATTGCACATGATCTCACATTTTCAGAACAAGATATTGCTAAAACTACATCTATTCACCTACTAATACTACTAACTGATAGAACCTAAAGTAAAGAGAACATTAGTAATTGAATTGAAATTATTTTTCAATTATATTTTTCCCCCCAGTTACCTAACATGACTTGGTTGAAACCAGGTCATGTCAAAAGAATATGTATTTTGATCTAAAGTATTTATTTCTTATGAACAAGACATATTTCAGACAACATAAAAGGAAATAAAAAAAAAAAACAACAAAAAAGCAAAAAAACAATTCTAAAATCTCCTTAAATGCCCTGACTTCCAGGCAGTGAGATATTATGTTCTTTAGAATGATGAGGGAAAAAAAACCCACCCAAATCTTCTAATCTGAGGGGCTGGGGAAAGTCCAGCTAAAAATTACATTAATTACTTGACATACTTATTTCTGAGTGTAAAGCCCGTATTACATCTAGTGATGTGATATGAATCATCTTCAGTGTTCCTGGGGAAGAATACTCCTATGTATCAGTACACGCTGGCTGCCCAAGAGGTTGTACAGTCTCTATCTGTGGAAGTACTCAAAACCTGCTTGACACAAAGCTGGACAAGCAGCTCTAGCTGATGCTGCCTGATCAGGGGAGTTGGAACTGGTCATCTCAGGACATCCCTTCTAACCCAAATCAGTAAAACGTGTGGCAGAACAGCTCACTGCATGTACTATGTAACATTTAATTTACCAAGTTTGGTCATAATATGCTGTGTGCCTTAATAGATATTTTTAGAATAAAACCAACAGTTAAACATCACTTTTCGACACCATTGTCTTTACTTCCAGTTATAAGGAAACCACAGACTTCCTAGCTGAAGTTTGTGCAAGGGAATAATAGCACAAGCAAAGCTTAATGCCAGGAACCTTTTTCTTTTATGGTGCTTACCAGCTCTCAGAGGACAGAGAAATTCTTGCAGCATCAGAAGTTTGCAGTTCACTTGTTCCCAACTAATTGACATTATTCTACAAGATTCCAACTTGCAGCAAGGAATAATTAAAAAGGGAAACTGAAAATTAGCTGGCTCCTTTTTAAAGCTCCCTTTGGGAAAGACACAGACAAGTCTGTACAATGCAGTACCTTGCTAAGAAAGGTCAAGCCTTTCGGCCGCATTCAGAGCTACAGACAGAATGCAATCTACTTCAAAGGTGCTTGGCTTTTGATTCCATAGATTTGTTTTGTGCTTCAGTAGCTTGAAACACAAGCCTCAATAAAGTTTCCATTGACATAAATGAGAGTAATTGGGACTTCAAAATAGACAACATTATTTGCCCTTCTTATGACTGAAGTAAGGGTGAAAAAAGAACTAAAGTCTCAAATAGAAATAAAAGCAATCTGTCTTTCTAGAGGAAGACTTTTTCTTAAGTATAGAAATTATACTGAGAAATCATTCTTAATGTTCATCTTGCCACCCTTTCTAAATGTCACAATGCATATGATATCTAAAAGCAGTTTTATTGATTAGGAGCTTAAGGTCATGCTATCTCAGGGGCTTACGCAGAAAGAAAGAGTATCAGAGATACCGTTATGCATAGAAGCTATTTGTCATGGAAGAAGTTACCTCTTTTACTGGGAGGAAAAATGTATCATTTGAGTTTATAAGTAAGCCTGTGAAAATGATTGAAGGCTGGATGCCTAGTTCCAGAAAGATTCCTTCGAAACCTGCTTTTAGATCTTTTAAGCATGCTAATTTATACTATCAATATGCAGATTACTCACATTCAGGAGTGGCCAAGTGGTTAAGAGATTACTGAAGTATATAAAATCTGTGAGAATAGATATTATACAAATATGATGGCACTTTGTTCCAAATAGTTTTTAAAAAGTAGCTATTTAATGTCATATGTCTCCTTATTTTACATATGTGGAAAACTTAAATCAATTGTGAACTTCACAGTAAATTGAGAATTTTTTTAATGTGAAGTTGCTTTTAATAAAAAAGTGTTTATTATCTAATGTTAACTTAAAAAAATGTTTTCATTTTTTTCCTATCTGCTAATAGCTTGCTCAAAAAAAGACACATGTATTAACATTTTTCACAGAAATAGTTATACTTTAAGCCCAGAATGAAATTCAGAAGGTATATTTCAAGTCTTTTTCCATTTTATATCAAGTGTTTCATTCAATGAGATTTTTGCTAGCTTTGAAACAACTTTTAGGAGTCTCAGCTCATTTCCTGCTAGACTTTGAACCTTAAGTATCTATTTCTATCTTTTGACCTGAACTCATATTGATATTTAGAAGACCAAAAAATTGTGAGAGCAGACTGTGTAATAATAGTTTCCTTCCAAGTGATAAAAACAGATTATGAATTAATTATTTCAGCTGAGAAGCAAGTGACTATGATGGTGCATTTTGACATAATGTGATAGGAAAAAGTTAAAATATTTTTTCCTCAGAAAGTCCAAATCTGAGATAGATGACATGAAGGTTATACTCAAATTTGTATCATCAGTAGTAAGCAGGCCAGATTCAGGAGTTGTATACAAGCCACATGCATGATTGGGTGTGAACTGAAAGATAATTCTTGGATGGGACTATATCTAATATTAGGATGACTACAGTTAGGAGTATACATATGTGTTAGAAGTCCAATTCCTACTATTGCCATAGGAAGACAATCACTAGTAAACAATTAGTTGTCAGTCTTAAATCCCACCCAAAAAATGGAATTCCCACCCATTACCAGGTGCCATATGAGATTTTAGACCTCACATTTAACTTAGTGTAAAATGATTATGCTAACTGTTGTTGAGGGACAGAGATATGGAAATACTTCATTACCCTTCAGAGTAAGAAGCCAAGAGAAGCGTACATTACACACTTTTTCCAGGGCTGACAGAGAAGGAAGTTGATCTACATGACACATAAATACAGGACCTCAGAGGCAGAATGGTCCTTATCACCCTGACTCCCTAATGCTGCGCAGCACAATGCTCCAACAAACCACTACAGATCCCCAATATGTCACTGCACAGACAGAAAGAAACACAGAGCATATATGCTTCAGAGAATGGAACCCATTGCCGCCTCCAAGGTTTTTCTTCAAGCTGTTCCGCTAATCCCACATAATCTCCAGGGCAGGTCTATGTGTTTAGAAAAGATCAGCACTGGCTAATACTTACTCCCTCCAAAACCAGCTGAGACCATATTCTGCCAAGGATCTTGAAAAACCTTGCTTTGACAAAAGGAAATGCAGAGATTTTTATGGGAATTAACTCAAAATATAACTACAGCAGTAGGTCTGCCACAATATTGTTGAATTCAGCATAAATCAACACCTGCTAACTGCCAAGTCTCTTAGTTTGTCCATCTGTGCTGTATGGCTCGACAGCTACACAAAGTCTCAATATTTTAGACTGGCACAATAATTTATGACAATTGAGATTAAGGGGGGCAAGGAGGGCCTAGAAAGAGATGTGTTGCCTTAGTTTAAACACCCTGTTGAACTTGAACCATAAATACAACAATAAATATCCTCCTGCCCTTATTTTGTTCATTATTTTTTCTTTTTCTGCTGACACTGGACCCACCCAGTTTACACTTTATTTATCAGAACCACTCAGAGAATATGTATAATTTTGAAGAGGTTTTTTCACTGTTACCACACGACTGGAAATTTTATTCATTTCTGGAATTCATCTCCCTCAGGAAGCATGAGAAAGAAGACAGCTAAGGTATGATGCATAAAACCATTAGTTTTATGAGAATTGGTATACTCATATATTTATGAGAATTAGTATACTCATATACAGAGGTGAACGAGATCTCACATTGTATGAGAGAACAAAACCACAAGCAAAACAAGAAGAAGAAGGAACTCTGTGAACTCCTTGTTTGCTTTGCAAGCCTGGCTGCACATTACTTCTGAAAAGAAGCCTAAATTTAGGAGATGTAGTTTTCGTGTTTTTTTTTCAGGTGAGTGGCAGCTGAGCTTCCACTGTGGATAGTAGTTTCCAAAAATACATGGGAAATACTCTATTATATGTGTGTCTTTATTGCTGACAGGACAATCTTCTGGAAAGGAAATATCTCTTTTAAATTGACCCAGGCTGGGTTACCAGTTTTGCATTCTGTAATTCTTGACAACAAGCTTGTGTCGCCATTTTGTTTATGACAAAAATTTTGTTTTTCTGAGTCTATAGAGTCATCCTGTCATTCTGAATAACAGCTGAAATACCGGAACTTATTTAGGTCTCTTGAAATAATTTTATTGATTTATATAAAATAAAGAAACTCTACTCTGTTTAGGACTGAGCATATTTTGGGAACACATGGCTGGTAGAGCCAGACTTTTCTTCTTTACCCACAAATCTTTCAAAGTGGACTGCAAATGTTGGAATCCTTCTTATTCTTCGGTATTTAAAATCACAGCTAATTATTTTAAGAATAGGGCTTGTTCAAACATTCCCATCCAACATAGCCTGTTAAAGAGCATACTAATTCACATGGGGTAGAGTGATTTTCTGTTAAGAAACCAATTCACAATTGCAATGGAGTACAAGTGCATTTGTAGTAAGAGCTGATTAAATTTACACATTCGGTGTTCTTCTAAAAAAGCAAATTTCTTTTAAAAAACAACCTTAGCTCTTCATGATGAAAAAAACCAGGGACAACGCAATAATAGATCACAATAGATCACATTAGCTAAACTAATATCTAAAAACTGGTTAAGAAACTTTTTTACTGATCGATATTTAAGACATTGGAACAACATTTTATCTTAGACTTGCAGAAAGTAACAACTTTATCATGGTGGTTTTATAGATGTTGTCTAAAACCACAGGCACCAAGTTAAATGAATAATGTCTTCAGATAATAACTTGTCATATAAACTCAGCAAGAATTTCAGAAGTTATTGAAGGTGGAAATGCTAAAATGTTAGATTTACAGCTGCATATCAGGAAACAGGGAGGATATACTTTTGGATGCATGATTTTCTTCAAACTTTTTCTTAAAGCTGAGATTTGACAGAATAATACTAAATAACAGAAAAAAAGTAGAGAAGTACAGATGGCAGTAAATAGGGAGCAGTGTAGTAAGTAGTCAGCTCTAAGACAAAAATATATAAACACTGGAAAATGAATTGATGGTAACTCGTATATGATATAAAAAGGAAAGACAAATAACAGTTTCTCTATCAGTACACTACACATGAATAATATATACATACATTAAACCTAATCCCATCTTCTATATATCATCCATATGAGGCAGTAAGTAAAATTGCCAAAACCAAGAGAATGATTGTTCAGCATGCTACTACTGCTACATGTAGAATCTACTTTAATAAAATAAAGAAAGAGAACAAATGTATTATCAATTGAAAAAAAAAAAAATCACCTCTTCTTTTTTGTTTTTTTCTTCTTCTGAACAAAAGTCAGAATTCTTATGGGCAAGAGCAAAAAGGATGCATCTGAGACTTCAGAACCTCAATAAGTAAAAATTGGGTAGCGATTACTCCAGTTGGAGACCATGAATAAGATCAAAGTAGCTAAGACCCAGAGAAATAAACTATACCAATAGGGAAAAAAAAAAAAGAAAAACAACCACAAAGCCAAAACCATCAAATAGACACTCAGGGGAAGGCTCAAAAAAAAATGTCTGAGGTGAGATGTGACAAAGATGTCAGTAAATGGAAACAACACCAATGAAAGAGAGTTGTGAAAGTAATCCCAATCAGAAACTGAAGTTGTACGTTAAAACTGTTCTGCCTTGAAGCAAAAGAATAAAAGGGGTGTAAAATGAGGTTTTATGTAAGATGCCATCTAATAACTAGAAGGAAAAGAAGTTTTATTAAAAATTAGGAGATCAATACATTGCAGATACAAGTAATGGTGACCGAGTGTATGAAAATTTTTACCTATCCTTGCAGACTTTTTCTTAGGCTTGACCTGTAAATCAGAAACTGTAATTACCACTTCAAACTGGAGCTGGTCAGGTACTTTGCACATTTCCTTCAGTTGATCCAGGGGCATTCCTATTCCTGAAGACAGGAATGAAGATCTATCAGGCTAGAGATAAAACACAGAAATGAATGTGGTTTCAGGCTTCTAGTTAAGATACCTCCATCCTAACTAAATTATACATATTATGGTCTCTGCCACAAGCAATATTTAACCGTTGAAACAAATAATTACTTTCTACCAGGTGAACAAGAGATACAAGAGGAGCAATATAATGGCTGCAACTATTGTATGCTTAAAAGGTACACAGTGTAAAGTTGCTCTTGACCATTTTTCTGCATTGGACTCCAAAGGTTTGAGAAAGAGTAATTGAATACACCATATAAACATGAAGCATTAATTTCATTTTGATGTTCAAAATGCAATGAAGAAAATCTTCATTAATTAAAAAGCTGACTTTGCTTGGGTATGATTTTTCTGAAAATCATGTAAATATTTGGAATAATTTTCTATTTCTTTAAACCAGCTGCAAAGTTCCATGGGTGGCTCAGCATCTATAGGTCACATAACTAATAATTATCTAAATAATTCCCCCTCCCCTTCAGCAGTTTCCACAACCTGTCATCAGGGACTCGATACAGCTGCCTTCCATCTCCGATTCTTCCAAAGCACTGGAGGGGCCCAGTGCACTAGATACTTGCCCATACTGTCCCACACACCCCGCCACTCATGACTGTCCAGCCTTGGGGAAAATCTCTTGGTCCTCCTATATCATCGTCTAATCCTAGAGAAGACCCAGTCACGAATCTGCTTAACTTTCAAGATCAGACAAAGTGGTCATTGTTAAAACACACTCTGTATGTATGCCAACATGGTGATCCCCATCACGATCAGCAAGCAGGTATCAAGGGTACTGAAAGGCCATTCAAAACCTTCAGAACTCTCAAATGGTGCTGCTGTACTTGTCACTGGGGCTGGTGTAGCTGCTGTGCTTGAAGCTGGAGTAGCTGCACTGTCTGCTGTGGTCAGAGTTTGAGTAGCTGCTGCACTTGTTGCTGGGGTTGGTGTAGCTGCTGTGCTTGGAGTTGGAGTAGCTGCTCTGCTTGGAGTAGCTGCGTTATCTGTTGTAGACAGACTTTGAGTAGCTGCTGCACCTGTCACTAGGGTGTGTGGGAAAGTCTCCCTCATAGGCTGACCATCCGAGGAGGGGAAAAAAGATGTGTAATTGCTATACACTTCTATTATATACCTCCCAAAGTATAGAGGTGGTGACCACACTGGGAATGCAAGCCAGATCAGTTTCATGATCAATGAGTCTATTGTATTACAATGTCATTAACATGAAGTACTATGAAACGAGACCCTTAGCCTAAAGTTCATAGCCAATAAACACTAACACAGCAAATACCAGCTGTAAGTAAGGTACGACATGCTGAAACTGTGAGATCAAGAGCAACAACTTTGAAAGCAAACAAATCAGCATTGTGATGAGTGACTATTAATCCGAAACAATGCTTATCACAAATATGATTAGACGCACTCTGGTCAGATCTGTCATTATTTCAACGTTTCATGCCCCACGTTGGGCACCAAAAACAACTGTCATGGTTTAAACTCAGTCAGCCATACAGCCCCTCTCTCACTCCCCCCCATCCTTCCTCCCCCGGCTCCTGGAAGGATGGGGAGGAGAATCGAAAGAATCTAACTCCCACAGGCTGAGATAAGAACAGCCCAGTAACTAAGGTATAACACAAACCACTGCTGCTGCCACCAATAATAATAACGATAAGGCAAATAACAAGGGAAGAGAACAGAACAGCTCACCACCCGCTGACCAATACCCAGCCCAACCTTAGCAGTGATCTCCCTTCCAGGTAACTGCCCCCAGTTTATATACTGGGCATGATGTGCTGTGGTATGGAATACCTCTTTGGTTAGTTTGGGTCAGGTGTCCTGTCTCTGCTTCCTCCCGCCTTCCCCTCCTCCCTGGCAGAGCATGAGACTCAGTCCTTGGTCAGAGTAAACATTACAGAGCAACAACTAAAAACACTGGTGTTATCAGCTACATTCCCAATATGAAAGTCAAAACCACAGCACTGCACCAGCTACTAGGAAGGAGAAAAATGACTGCTACTGCAGGACAGATGTGATCCAAGAAACTCAGAAAAATATTTTGGTTTTGCTCTCTGCATCTCTCATTTAATGCTGTGAAGACCCATCATTTAAACCACCCCCCCCCCCAAAAAAAAAAAAAAAACAACAACAAAAAAAAAAAACACACACACCCACAAAACTAAAGAACAAATGCACAAAACTCCAACCAATCCCTAACAATGGTTAGGTGTTTCAAAGCAGTCTTAATAGTACAACACAGAATTACTATAAAGAATTCTTTAGGAATTGCTAGTATACCCTTTGTTTTCTCTCTAAACTCTTTTAAACATTCTTTTTCAAACACTTTAACGTATTTAATTAATAGCATTTTATTTCCAGTCATTAAGGTGATTTTGTTGTTTTCCATCCAACCAACTTAACTTCAAACATGAAAATTTCAGTGTATTGCCCCCTACACGCTTCCCTGCATTACCTGAATGTTTTATTACCTGTACCTGTACCTTTTATCAACAATCCCAGAAGTGCTCTCAGTATGAAAACATTTCTCTTATTTTTTGATGAAAGATTTATATATCCTTCAGAATGCAACCAGCAATGTCCTCAGCTGTGGGAATCTTCCTGGACTGACTTCAGACCTAGACATACACTTCCACTTTGAAATGAGAATTACTTTAAATGCAGTTTCTGCTTTTTAATGTTCCTAATACCCTAAAAAGGTCACTCAGTCAAAAAAAAAAAAAAAAATAGTTAGATTGAGCAATTTGCATGTGGCTAAAAGATAAATACAGTTTGAATCACATGTGAATAAAAGTTTTCTCTTGGAGATTCTCTGGAGCTGAAAGGCTGAATCCAATTATGTTTTTACACTGTCAAGAGGTAAACATGCTTTGAACTACATCTGAGTTTAAGAAAACAAGTTTCTTTTTCCTGTAGTGCTATAATGTCCTGGGTTCAGCAGTAGCAGTCATGTTTCTCCTCCTTGGTAGCTGGTGCAGTGCAGTGTTTTGACTTTCGGCTCGGGAACAGAGCTGATAGAGATGTTTTGGTTTGGCCAAGGACTTTGTGAGCCTCATGCTCTGCCAGGGAGGAGGGGAAGCCAGGAGGAAGCAGAGACAGGACACCTGACCCAAACTGACCAAAGAGCTATTCCATACCACAGCACGTCATGCCCAGGATGTAACTGGGAGTTAGCCGGAAGGGCTGGGAGACAGCAGGGTTGGAGGAGGTATCGGTCGGAGCTTGGTCGGGTTTGGGGGGCGAGTTATCGGTCAGCGGGTGGTGAGGTGTTGTATTCTGTTCCCTTGTTATTTCCTTTATCATTATTATCATTGGTGGTAGCAGTAGTGATTTGTGTTATACCTTAGTTACTAAACTGTTCTTATCTCAACCCGTGGGAGTTGCATTCTTTTGATTCTCCTCTCCGTCCCTCCGAGAGCAGGGGGAGGGCAAGAAAGGGGGGGAAGTGAGCGAACGAATTACCTGACCGGGTTTAAACCACGACATATGCTTTCTTCTGTTAACACCTCATTTCCTTAAGAACTTTGAGTTCTGGGAATCCACATGTAAAAATGATTCCTATGTATACAGATAATAATGCTAAGAGCACAGCTGAAGCACTGTGTAAATTCTTTTTTTCAGCTTTTTGTATTTTTGTTACATTTAAACTAATAAATGTTTCTTGGCTCATAAAAAAAAATCCTTTCCCGCCTTTCATCTCTGTTTCCATGGTCTTTTCTTTCTCTGCTTTTTACTTATTTCACTATCATAGAAAAGTGAATATTCTGCAACAAGAAAAACATTTCCTAAGAAAGAGAAAAAGCTCCCTCTTATTCAAAGATACAAAATAAGCAATTTCCATACAGATAGAGATCTATCAATTGTTCTGTGCTGGTTACCAAGAGTATTATCCTGTCTGGAATAGCAAATGCATTTCATAGAGACAATGTCAACATCAGGGGTATTAACAATTGAATATTTAGGAATGTTAACATTTAAGTAGCTGATTCATTTAATCATGGGAATTCCGCAAGCTTGTCCTTTACTTAAGCACAATAATATAAACACATTTTTTCCCCATGAATATAAAAAGAGTCATGTCTCCAAAACTAATTTTTCCATTTCATTTGCTAGATACTGATATATAAAGTCAGAGAAATGAGATGTGGGTACACAGCTTTGTAGTCTCTTGCTTTTTCCTTATCATTCTTCCTTCCCATTATGTACTTCATGGAAGAATTTTCTATCATTTCCTTATAAATGTTTTTCTCTATTCTTCAATTAAGCTTCAAAGTTTCATAAATTAACTTAGCTACTGCACTTCTCATCATTTAGAAGAGGTTATTCTATACTCCTCTTTATATACTTTCCCATAAACAAGAATAAAACCAGTATTTTCATTCATACAGAAAGCAATCAAGACCTTGCACTAGGTTTTGTTTGCTCATTGCTTCTCTCTATACTTGTTGTGAATAAATATGGACTGCACTGAAATGGCAACTAAGCACCACACAGCCACTCACTCACTCCAGCAGGATGGGGGAAGAGAACTGGAAGGATAAAAGGGAGAAAACTTGCTTATTGAGATTAAAACCAGCCTAATAATTGAAATAATAACAATAATAATAACAGTAATAACAACAATTGTAATTAAAAGCAAAATTTGTAAAAGAGATAAATAAAACCCAAGAAAGTCAAGTAATGCAAAAATAAAAAAATTACCATGAACTGACTAATGCCCAGCCAGTCCCCAGCCTGCGGGACTCCTATCAAACTTCCCCTTAGTTTTATTGCACAGCCTGACTCCATATGGTACAGAATATCCCTCTGGTCAGCTGTTTTGGCTGTGTCCCCTCCTAGCTACTTGTGCACCCCCAGCCTCCTCAGTGGTGGAGTGGGTAAGAAGCACAAAAGGATTTGACTACATGTAAGCACTCCGCAGCAATAACTATAACAATATCTACAACATCCCTGTATTATCAACACTGTGTGCAACAAAAATCCAGAACATGCCCCAAACTACCTACTCTGAAGAAATTTATCCCAGAAAAAATCAGAACAACAGCATTATTTATGAGCTAAACTTCCACATATAGAACCATAGAATCATAGAATAGTTAGGGCTGGAAATGACATTAGGATCATCTAGTTCCACCCCCACCCCCCCACCCCCCCCCCCCTGCAAACATGGGCAGGGACACCTCACACTAACCCATGTCACCCAAAGCTCTGTTCAGCCTGGACTTGAACATTGCAAGGGATGGAGCATTAAAAACTTCCCTGGGCAACCCATTCCAGTGCCTCACCACCTTTCACAGTAAAGAATTTCTTCTTATATCCAATCTAAACTTCCCCTGTTTAAGTTTGAACCTCTTACCCCTTGTCTATCACTACAGTCCCTAATGAAAAGTCCCTCCCCAGCATCCTTATAAGCCCCCTTCAGATACTCAAAGGCTGCAATAGGGTCTCCACGCACCTGTCTCTTCCCCAAGATGAACATCCCCAACTTTCTCAGCCTGTCTTCATATGGGAGGTGCTCCAGTCCCCTGATCATCCTCATGGCCCTCCTCTGAACTTCTTCCAACAGTTCCATGTCCTTTTTATGTTGAGGATACCACACAATACTCCAGCTGAGGTCTCACGAGAACAGGATCACCTCCTTTGACCTGCTGGTCACACTCCTTTTGATGCAGCCCATGATACGGTTGGCTTTCTCGGCTGCAAGCATGCACCGAAGCCAGCACATGTTCAGTTTCTCATCAACCAACACCCCCAAAACCTTCTCCACAGGGCTGCTTTGAATCACTTCTCTTGGGCAACCTGTGCAATCCCTGGTAGCTCTGCCTGGGTTTGCTCTGACCCAGGTGTAGGACCTTGCACTTGGCATGGGTAAACTTCATAAGGTTGGTATCTGCCCACCTCACAAGTGTGTCAAGGTCCCTCTGGATGGCATTCCTTCCCTCCAGCATATCAGCCAAACCACACAGCTTGGTGTCATCAGCAAACTTGCTGAGGGTGCACTTAATCCCACTGTCCATATCACCGACAAAGATGTTGAACAAGACCAGTGCCAACACTGATCCCTGAGGGACGCCACTCATTACTGGTCTCCAGCTGGACACTGAGCCATTAACCACGACTCTGTGTGCAGCCATCCAGTCAGCTCTTTATCCACCGAGTGTTCCACCTGTCAAATTGGTGTCTCTCCAATTTAGAGACAAGGATGTCATGTGGGACAGTGTCAAACGCTTTGCACAAGTCCAGGTAGATGACATCAACTGCTCTACCCCTGTCCATCAGTTCTCTAGCCCCATCATAGAAGGCCACCAAATTGGTCAGGCAGGATTTCCCCTTAGTGAAGCCATGCTGGCTGTCACCAAGCACCTGGTGGTTTTTCATGTGCCTTAGCAAGCCTTCTAGGAGAATCTGCTCCAAGATTTTGCCAGGCACAGAGGTGAGACTGACTGCTCTGTAATTTCCTAGGTCATCCATTTTCCCCTTCTTGAAAATGGGGGTTATATTTCCCTTTTTCCAGTCATCGGAAACTTCACCTGACTGCCATGAGTTTTCAAATATGATGGACAACGGCTTAGCAACTACATTCACCAGCTCCTTCAGGACCCACGGATGGATTTCATCAAGACCCATGGACTTGTGTGCATTCAGGTTCTTAAGATGGTCTTGAACCAGTTCCTCTCCTACAGTGGGCCCAAGGTCTTCATTCTCACAGTCTCTGCGTCTGCCTTCCAAGACTTGGGTGGTGTGGTCAGAGTATTTGCCAGTGGAGACCGAGGCAAAGAACTCATTAAGAAAACCTCAGCCTTCTCCAAATCCTGTGTAGCCAGTTCTCCTGAGAGCTTCCAGAGAGGGCCTACATTGTCCCTAGTCTGTCTTTTATTCACAATGTGCCTATAGAATCCCTTCTTGTTAATTTTCACATCCCTAGCCAAGTTTAATTCTAACTGAGCCTTAGCTTTCCTAACCTGGTCCCTAGCTTCTCGGACAACATCCCTGTACTCTTGCCATGCCACCTGTCCTTCCTTCCACTTTTTATAAGCCTCTTTTTTCAATAGAATTTTCCTCAGGAGCTCCTCATCCATCCAAGGAGGTCTCCTGGCCCTCCTGCTGCACTTCCTTCTAGCTAGGATGCAACACTCCTGAGCTTGCAGCAGGTGATCCTTGAATATCAACCAACACTCTTGTGCCCCTCTGCCCTCTAGGGCTGTATCCCATGGAACTTTCCGAAGCAGGTTCCTGAAGTTGCCAAAGTCTGCTCTCTTGAAGTCCAGGGCAGTGAGTTTGCTGCATGCTCTTCTCACTGTCCTGAGGATCTCAAATTCAAGCATCTCATGATCGCTGCATCCAAGGCTTCCCTGGAGCGTCACATTTCCAACGAGCCCTTCCTTGTTGGTGAGCACGAGGTCAAGCATGGCACCTCTCCTTGTCGGCTCCTCTATTACTTGCAGAAGGAAGTTGTCTTCTACACAATCGAGGAACCTCCTGCATTGCTTGTGCTGGGCCGTACCATCCTTCCAGCAAATGTCAGGGTGGTTGAAGTCACCCATGAGAACAAGGGCCTGCGAGTGTGAGGCTTTTTCTATCTGTCTATGGAGTGCTTCATCCGCAGGTTCTCCTTGATCAGGTGGTCTGCAACAAATCCCCACAGTAATGTCTCCCATAACTATATTCCCTTTAACCCTGACCCACAAACTCTCTGTGGACTGCTCACCTGTCCCCAGACAGAGTTCCATACTCTCCAGCCTATCCCTAACATAAAGGGCAACTCCCCCTCCCAGCCTGCCCGGTCTGTCTTTCCTAAAGAGCCTGCAACCTTCCATTCCAACACTCCAGTCATAGGAGCCATCCCACCATGTTTCTGTGATGCCTATTATATCATACCCCTGTAGACGTGCACACATCTCTAATTCCTCTTGTTTGTTCCCCATGCTATGGGCATTTGTATAGAGGCATCTGAGCCGAGCTCCAACTGAAGCCGGCTCATTGGCTGGCGTGGCTGGGATATCTCTACAGTGCTCCAAGCATTTATTATAGGGTCTGGCAACTGACTGGGTGTGTTGGAATGGAATGATGCCCCCCTCCCCCAACACATCTAGTTTAAAGCCTCCTTGACCAGTCTGGCAAGCCTCCTACCAAAACTGCTCTTTCCCTTCTTTATCATCAGACCACCTCCACCAGCCCCCACTAGACCTGGCCTACAAGCTTGGGTCCCGTGTTCATGACACCCAAACCCCTGACTATGACACCACCCTTTTAACCAGTTATTAACCTGGCTAATCCTCCTAGCTTTTTTTAGGTCCTCTCCTGTACCCTGGAGAATTGATGAAAAGACCACCTGAGCTCCAGAGCCCCTAACCACCTCCCCCAGGGCTCTGTAGTCCTTCTTTATGTTCCTCAGGCTACTACTATCTATATCCCTAGCACTCACATGTATCACCAGGAGTGGGTAATAGTCCATGGGACTTACTAGATGCCCTGGGTTCAGCAGTAGCAGTCATGTTTCTCCTTTGTGGTAGCTGGTGCAGTGCTGTGTTTTGACTTCCAGCCTGGGAACAGTGTTGGTGAAACCAATGTTTTCAGTTGTTGCTAAGTGATGTTTACCCTGACCAAGGACTTTGTGAGGCTCATGCTCTGCCAGGGAGGGGGGGAAGCCGTGAGCAAGCAGAGATGGGGCGCCTGACCCAGGCTAGCCAAAGAGGTATTCCATAAAACAGCACACCATGCCCGGGGTGGGGGGTGTCGTGGTTTAAACCCAGTCAGGCAATTCGTTCACTCACTTCCCCCCACTTCTTGCCCTCCCCCTACTCCCGGAGGGACGGAGAGGAGAGTCAAAAAGAATGCAACTCCCACGGGTTGAGATAAGAACAGTTTAGTAACTAAGGTATAACACAAATCACTACTGCTACCACCAATGATAATAATGGTAAAGGAAATAACAAGGGAAGAGAATACAACACCTCACCACCAGCCGACCGATAACTCACACCCCAGGCCCGACCAAGCACCGACCCATACCTCCTCCAACCCTGCAGTCTCCCAGCCCTTCTGGCTAACTCCCAGTTACATCCTGGGCATGACGTGCTGTGGTATGGAATAGCTCTTTGGTCAGTTTGGGTCAGGTGTCCTGTCTCTGCTTCCTCCTGGCTTCCCCTCCTCCCTGGCAGAGCATGAGGCTCACAAAGTCCTTGGCCAAACCAAAACATCACTATCAGCTCTGTTCCCAGGCCGAAAGTCAAAACACTGCACTGCACCGGCTACCAAGAAGGAGAAACATGACTGCTACTGCTGAACCCAGGACAGGGGGTAACTGGGAGTTACTCGGAAGGACACGGGCTTCTCATTTCTTGGCCGGTGGTATTGTATTCTCTTCCCTTGTTATTTTCTCTTACTGTTGCCATTGGTAGTAGTGGTGGTGATTTGTGTTGTACATTGTTTCCTGGACTGTTCTTGTCTCAACCCATAGGAGTTGCACCCTTTCGATCCTCCTCCCTGTTCCTCCGGGAGCGGGGAATGGGAGAGCCCGGGGGGGGGGGGGGGGGGCCTCGACTGTTGTCACCCCAGCACCACTCACTGGGAGT
Organism: Pezoporus wallicus; assembly: GCF_028554395.1. Classification (NCBI taxonomy): domain Eukaryota; kingdom Metazoa; phylum Chordata; class Aves; order Psittaciformes; family Psittacidae; genus Pezoporus; species Pezoporus wallicus. The sequence goes on from NW_026640488.1 coordinate 4,505,370, forward strand.
GAGTGAACAAGTTGCCTGACTGGGTTTAAACCACGACACTAGAGCAGGCAGCCTCCCTGCCACATCCCTGATCCGTCCCCCCAGTAGGCAACACACCTCCCTTGAGACGCGGCCTGGCCGGCAGACAAGTGCTTCTGTCCTTTTCAGTGTAGGGTCCCCTACTACTACGACCCGCCACTTTTTCCTAGCAGCACCAGTAGAGATCTTCTTTAGCAGTGCATCAGCCGGCTCTTGCTGGCTCGAGTGCGCTTCCTCATTAGCCCCCTGCAGGACAGCAAAGCGGTTCTGCGTGGGGACAGGGGATTTAGGGGGAAGCCCCTTGCTTTTGGTTTTTTCCTTGTTTTTGTTTTGGTTTTTGTGTTTTTTTGTTGTTGTTTTTTTTTTTTTGTCACTAATTCCCAGCTTCCCAGGTTAACGGCCTCCTTCTTTCCTTCATGAGCTAGAGGGAAAGCTCGAGGCCCCTGCACAGTTTGGGCCTGGAGCAAGCATTCCTGCTTCCTCTCAGCTTCCCTGACATCTCGCAGCCTATTAACAGCATCCCGCAGCTCAGCCCCCTCAACCCTAATGGCTGCAGGAGCACCTCCACCAGGGAGCACCGAGTGCAGCCCTGCCCATTGCGCACCCTCCCCTCACCAGACCGGTGCAGGCACTCTCTACACCCCGAGCTCTGCACTGCAGCCTCCCCTCTCACCGGCTCTGTCTGGGTGCCTACGCTGGCCACCGCCGGGGCAGCCAGAGCAGAGCTCCCGGACCGGACCCTGATCATAAGGCGAGTGCTCACCACACCGCTCCAACTGCCTCGACCCGCCCTGGCCGCTCTCGCTCCCTGGGGCAGGTTTTTACCCAGCCAGGGCTGGTGCCGCTCCTCCTGGCTCCGCCCCGTGTGAGTCAGCTGCTGCCGTCAGCTGAGCTGCCGGCTCCTGGGCAGGTCCTGTCGACGACTTGAGGCTCCCTCGGTGGCTGTTGCCGCTCTGAGATGAGGCTCCTGGACGCTGATCTCACCCCGCTCCGGTGTTGAAGGCGTCCTCTCTCGAGCTGCTCACCTCAGCAACTGATCAGGCGGTCTGTAACAGATCCCCACAGTAATGTCTCCTATAGCTATATTCCCTTTAACCCTGACCCACAAACTCTCTGTGGACTGCTCACCTGTCCCCAGACAGAGTTCCATACTCTCCAGCCTACACCTAACATAAAGGGCAACTCCCCCCCCCCCCATCTGCTGGGCCTGTCTTTTCTAAAAAGCCTGTAACCTTCCATTCCAACACTCTATAGTCATAGGAGCCATCCCACCATGTTTCTGTAATACCAATTATATCATATTCCCATACATGTGCACACAGCTCTATTTCCTCTTGTTTATTCCCAGTTTGACATTCCCACTTTGACATTTTATATACTCACTTTAACATTCTTTCTGCTATTGGACCAAATTGCACCAAATAATAAAAATCATACAAACAAATCTGACTCCTATATATAGAATCATAGAATGTTTGCGGTTGGAAAGGACCTTAAGATGATCTAGTTCCAACCCCCTGCTATGGGCAGGGATATCTCACACTTGACCACATCACCCAAGGCTGTCCAGCCTGGCCTTAAACACTGCCAGGGATGGAGCATTTAGCACTTCTTTGGGCAGCCTGTGCCAGTGCCTCACCACCCTCACAGTAAAGAACTTCTTCCTCACATCTAACCTTATATCTAATTATTCCTTACATCTAATCCTAACATGCACTTTGTGTTCCAACTGACAATAAATGAGCAGCATCCTTTCTTTTGCCCTGCTTGTTTGTCCACTTCACTGGTTGTTTTGTGGAGCCCACTATGATAAGTGAGTGCTGTGAGGATGAATTTTCTTGTGAAGCACCTGGCTGGGTCAGTGTCAAAATAAACTACTTAGGGTGGAAAGCAAAGATTAGAGAACATGCCATACCTACTTCAATGTTTAGTGAATGTCTTTTAACTCTTACTTGTTCTCAGGAAACAAAAGGGAAATTAGGTTATGAAGCTGCATCTTGCAAATTGCTCCAGGCAGCTTAAATCTCAGGTGTTGCACTGGGATCAAATTTCAGCGCCATGGCATGCGTATCTTATCTTATCCCTGCATCGTATTTGTCTTCTTCTATATCTTTAAATTTGGTAATCCACTTATTTTATGCAACCAAACATCTGCTTTCTGGCACCTTATCAAATCTATTTTGTAGGCAAAAGAAATTTAGAGCACTTTTCACTTCATATTACATGCTCAAAGGTTAAATCTGAGTTTAAGATGGCAACGTTATTTTTTTTTTTTTATGAGCTTGATGACAAATATATTTCCTGTCCATAAGGCTGTCTATTAAACAGAAACAGAATACCAACATAGGTTTCTGTTCAGCAGAAATATTATTCTTGCTTTGAAATCAAATTGTGCAATTTGATCATGGAATTATCAGCATACTGTGAATTTCAATATGTAAATATATGTAGCTTTTTTCTGTGCCTAAAGATTAAAGTGCTCTTTCTGCTCCTCTGTTACCTGCTAAGCACCTGACAGTTAAGATCAGTGATTCTACAGCTCATTACCTGTTATTGCGGCCTACCTCTGATTTATTACAGGTGCAGGGTCTATAATTCTGCAAAACACCCTACTTACCTACAACAGGACCTCTTTTAAGTCAAATCAATCACATTCTTCTCACTTATCAGCAACTTCTACTGACAGAAGCTGCAGCTGCATCTCTTCTAAGACTCCCACATAATTCATGCTATAGTATTATCTAAAGCCATATGTTCTTCATTCTGAGACCTACTTAAAGTAAAATGTTTACAAAATAGATGTCAAAACCCCAGCATTTACAAATGCTTAGTAAAGGATCAATATGATATCAATCATAGTGAGTTTGCTTTGCAGTTGCAAAACTTGCTCACATATATGTGGAATTTCCAAACTTGCAAGCTCAAAAATAACACTGGATGGTCAATCTTTCAGAATTAAACCCTAGACGTCTGTTTTTCTAAGACATTCCAAGGACATGTAGATAGAGATTCTTACCCACAGGCCTTCCTATCTGCAACGTATGTACAAAATCTATGTAAACTTAAAGAGGAAAAGGTGTAAAAGATCTTTTCAATTAGCAAAAGTTGAAAAACCCTACCAAACAGCAACAGAGCCAATGACTGTATCACCTGAGCACAGGGAATACTTCCATCATATTGTACAAAGTTCTTAACTTGCTTCTGTGTTTAATGCTTTGCAACTAATTCTCTTCTGTCTGTGCACTGCAACATTTAAAGTTTCAAAGGGATAACCAACCAACCAATTACTTCTGTTTCATTACACAAGATTCAATAACAGAAAATGTATTTCTATGCTTTCCTTGAATTGGATCATCTTTGAGGGCATGGTTAATAAAGTTATCTGAGTATAACTTCTACAACATGAAAAAAACAGCCTACCCAAGTCTCTGGGAAGGTCTTTCCTTGCTTTCTAAGACAACAATAACTGTTACCACTAAAATAGGGAAACTGTAGAACACAAAAAATAAGCGGAGGCATGCATGGACAATACTGCAGACTGAGACTCTACATAAACTGTCCACAATGACAAAGGGGATAAACAGCAGAGCTGGATAAAACAGTAACTGTTCCAGAGTTGCATGTCATGACATAAGAAACTAAACATTAATTCCTAATTTTTTACTTTCAGAGGTAGGATTATGTTTGTGTTATGTTGACTCGAGATAATCAGTATTAGATTGTATGAAAATGGACAATGAATTACATATTTTTTTTTTTGTCCCAAGAAGCATAAGAATTAGGAACTTAAACTCTCAAACAGGAGTATTAATAAATATCTACAACTCCTGAACCTCCCCCCAGCTCCTTTTAGAACTGCTGGAAAAGATCACAGTCCTAGACTGTGTTAAATTCATGAGTGTATACTGAAAGCATCTTCTCCTTTTCACGTGTCTGGTTTGTTTGGGGTTTTTCCCAACATGTAGTTAGCAATCCTCTACACTATACAAGAAACTCAGACTTCTAAGAGAAAATACTAACTCCTGCTTCCAAAAATTAGTTCATTTGCTTATAGATGTGTTCAGGAAAATTAGAAGGACTAACTAAATTCTTTTCTGTGTTCACAGGCATAAGAAATAAGTCAAGCCAGTTAAACTTTTCAGAAGATATCCCACTGAGCACATGGAACATTTCATCAGCTTAATAATGTTTTCCAATGGAGTCAGTGGTTAGGAAAAAATAAGAAAAATGGGAACTTTAGTCCCCATATAACAGAAATAAGAAAGTACCAAGACATTAAAATTTTTCCACAAATAAAAAAAGATAGGTCTTCAACTAGATAGGTTTTAAACCTTGATAGGTTTTAAACCTTGACTTTGGAAAGAGATCTAGCTGTTTTGGAAGTTCCTCTCTAGAACAAAGTAGAATACAGTAATTTCAATTGGAAAGGACTTACAATGATCATCTAGCCAAACTGCCTGATCACATCATGGCTAACCAAAAGCTAAATCATGTCATTAAGGACATTATCCAGCACAAACAACATACAAAAGATTTCATTTCCTTTTTCTGGTTATTCAAAATGTGATTCATAGCTCTAGATAGGCATTTCTACTCATAGCTAAGATACCTTTCCAGGAATCAGAAAATCATTACATACAAAAGCAACTCTCTTCCTCAAAGTTATTCTGACATTTTTTCTCACAGGCACTGCATATAATGTTTTCCTTTGTGAAGAAAAGGATATACAAGGTAAAAAACATGTTAAGGATTCTAAACCCTGAAATATTTGTTCTTTCTCATAGCTGATCTGAGTTACAGCACATTGATCTGTATGCAGCTTTAGTTTCAAAAGCACTAACAAGGTGTGAAATGTTTGCAACTGTGATTAAAACCAGAAATGACACAGTGTGCTTATGACTGAGGGAATTAATGCCTGACACCACAAGGGACTGCTGAAAAATTTTGTCCTCCAAGGCATTTGTAAAATCACTCACAAGTGTGGCTATCATCACTTTTCCCCTAGTTTTCTTTTTTTCCCTACATAACAAGCTGGAGTTAATGACGTCTTAGTTAAGATTAATGCCAAAATTGTAAAAAAAAAAAATCCAAGTTTTGTCTTTAGTGCAGAACAGTATCTGTCCCACACAGTAGAGAAAGCATGTCAATAGAAGGCAAGAAAATTGAATTTAATTTTTTTAGATATTAAAATTAAAGAACTTTAACTTGTTTTGAGTTAATAAATTAATAACTGATAAAAATTCCTGAAACAGAAGATATGAAATGTTTTTCTCCATTTCATGATTTCCTTTTTTTTTTTTATATTTGCATATTGATGAGTATTCTGCTCTGTATGGCCTCCATCCCCCAAGCACAACCCAATCTGGTGCTTCTGAAACCCAAAGAGATTTATTGAGACTGACCAAATACTGGGACAACTTCCACTCAGCAAATGTAATGACACTCAGGTGTTAATGAAAAACATTCATCCAGACATATTCTTCAGTCCTGTTGAGCTGCTTGAATCTGTGCGCTGTATATTGAGAGTGCTTGGAAAACTAATTTCAGTACTCTTCTGAATACGTAAGTTCACTCACGAGAACTTGTCAGCTAGTGCAAAAAAATTCCTTATCCTTCTTCTGCAATAGCTTGTCCGTTTGTGAATTACATTTAGCAGCCTTTAACAGCCTTTAAAAGGTTACTAAGAGAATTTGTGAAGACATACACACATGGAGTGCATGTTTTTCACTGTGGAGAAGGTGCTTCATTGTAGATCAATTAAACATGCAGCTGGAAGTTTTGCAGAGTGGAAGAGTGACCAAAAGTGTGAAAGTATAGGAAAGCTTTAATCCAAAAAAACTTGCTCAGACCCTTGATAAAGCAGGAATGGGATCAACAACAGGGTGCTCCTGACTGCAATGAATTGGAAGGGTAACTTAAACAATGATAAAGTCTGATTTTCATATCAGAAAGATACTCACTGTGAAGTGGATTCCATCTTACTGTGTAGCTCAAATTTTCTTCACAATATGCTCTGCATCACATAAAGCAACTAAGCCCTCTCAAAACTTTCCTAGTGTTATCTATATATGTAGTACTTCAGTATTAACTTGATGTAACATATTGCTTCATATTCAGCCATGCCTACCTGTTGGCTGCAAACCCAGACTTTATCAGGAGACAAGCAGTCCCCGTTGTTAAAAAGAGTTTTCACAAGGACTTTTCTAACTCAGGACCCAAGTTACTTTAACAGATGGTGTTGAATCACACCACTTTTGAAGCTCCTATCCAGGGTTTCAGTTGTAAATGAGGACCAAAGTTTTGGATTACATGACATAGTGTTAAGTTGCTGCCCTAAAAAGGCAGCATCTCCAGGACAGCTGGTATGGCTGAACCAGAGCCATCGCTGTTTTTTACTCACATCAGGGCTCACACTCTTCCCAGTAAAGTAACAGTTTTAGGTGCAAATCCTGCCACAAATCAACTGAATGCTGCTTGTACTGCAGCAGGTGTATAATCTTTCAAATGAGAATGGGTTACTAGCTTTCAAGCACAGTTTATGGGTCTTTTTTGCATTAGATAAAGATCATACATCATTCATTACATGTCAGATTCTGATAAAAACTTAAATTAGCACTTATCCATTAAAAAAAAAAGAAGGAAATCTATTTTATTACTCTCCTGGAAAATCTAAACAAATTATGCAACATCACACTTCCACCTATTAGAAAGTGATAAATTATGTATGTAGAAAGGCTAAATAAAAGTGGAAGTATCAAAAAACAGAATGTATCATAAGAATTCAGTTCACATTACAGGCTGCAAAGGTTTAGCACTTTTTTTTTATTTTGAACCACTATGCTCTGGGGATCATCTCTGCCTTAGAGCGATTCTTTTTACTTGAGGTACCACTTTAAAGAATACATTCTGTGTTTCTTTTGGTTTTGTCTGTCACTGTAACCAGCAAGGAAATCCTAAATGCCACTGTACAGGTACCTGAATTGGTGAGATACAATAGGCAAATGTCAACATAAAAGTGTATTTGAACTAAGGCACACATGACAGCATTGTCAGATGCTTAGAGTTTAGGATAAGTCTCTTATCCCTACTAAGAGGTAGAGACCGGAAATTATCTCAGAATTCCCAAGACAGGTTATCAAATGCATGCCTGGATTAGTTTCAGAGAGAGGGAGAAAGAGTGGCACACCTAACAGACTAAATTCATTTGTCAGGAAAAGAGCTAGCTACTCATGGCTTTCCAATTGCCTTTTGTTACCTAAGCAGCTCAAATTCTTCAGTTAGAAGTACCAGGAATCCAGCTTGTGGGTTTCGGGTTTTTATGTTTTTTTTTGTTTTCAGGGGGGAAGAGGGTATTTCTAAACATAAACATTGACCTAAGTCAAATTTGCATGTCTTTTTATTTGTACCTATTTTGCCTAAAACTGGTTGAACTGAGTGTGACTTTTCACAGGGCAGAAGGAATCGTCATTGTTCAGTTTCTTGAGAGCAACTTAATACGCAGTGCCTCTAGCTCTTCAGCTGTTCTGGAATCATCTGTTGATGCACATTCAAAATGGTTTCTCATGTTTCAGCAACATTTGTTGGCAGGACCAAGTCACCACAAGAAGGGTGTAGCTAGCAGCTAAGAATGATATAGCAGCCTATTCAGTGATTAACTTCAACAGCACCCTCATGCCAAATGACAGGGCATAAAGTACATCTGAGTCATAATATTTCTGCATCTAAAATGGTGGCTCCTGTGTACTATTGCAGCTGCTTTGGTCTGCCTAGACTCATCTGTTGCAGAACATTCCGAAACTCTTCAGGCTTAATTCTATTTACTATTAATCAAGTTATGAGAAAAGAGAAAAAATACCACATTCACCTTTTCCTCAAGGATACTTTGCTGCTATAAGAAGACAGAATGCAGGCTGCTAATGATGCTAAAATACCTCTAGACTTCTTTGGCTAACACTGGAAAGATGTAATTTTCACCTAATGGAAAGCTACAGTTTGCAAGAAAGAAGGATGCAGGAGGTTTTCAAGGTTCAGCACTTAGGACAATAGAGTCTCAGAATAGAGGGTATTTTTTCTTAGTTACCTCTATATATTTACATTTGGTAGTTTTATTCCTAGAAGAACATCCAATTACCCTTCTCTATGGATCACAAAATTTTCAATCCACAGTCTTCTCTGGGACTGCTACCACTCTGTCAAATTTGATTAGGCTTAGACAAGAAGGTTTAGAATTTTCTATGGATAAGAGAGAAATGCTATAAAATGACTACTTTCATTTACTGTACACTGACTGTTTTTCAGGATCAAAGATCAGAGGCATTCTGAACTAGGAGAAAGATCTTTAAATGATACACAGAGTAAGAAATCAGCCAGTTTCGCTTAAGTATTCAAATGTGATAGGATTAGTGAAGGAAGGGACTGCTGAGACGCACTGAACACCTAGTACAAGAGCAGAGTGAAAAGAAAGAAAAAAAAAAAGTTGTAGATGGTGTCCTAAGAAGTGTAACTGAAGTGATAAATAATGATGTACCTGAAAAAATACAGCATTGAATATGATTAAGAGTTTAGGATGAGGAATTAAGAAAGTGATATACTATACGAACTGGCAAGCCACAAGAACTGAGGTATTTCATTGAGTCCATAAACTCTTTAATGTTTGTCCTTCACTGCAGGCAGATACTGATGCTTTTTTGTTTGTTTGTTTCTTTCAAAAAGAAAGATAATAGCTCAAATTCATGTTAATTCATGTTAAATTCATGTTAATTGTGAAATCAATAATATTTCAGGGTTAGTGGAAAAATCAAAAAATCATACTTCAGTCTTCTCTAATCAGAATTGTGATTCTGTAGGATAAAAACCCTAAGTAGTTTTGATACTCTTGAACAAACAGGTTTCTGAAGGACAGTCTGAAAAAAATAAAATTTAGGATTTACAATAGAAAAAAATTCAGGTGTTTGACTTATCAGCACTCATACAGCCAATGGAAACTAAGTAAGTGGGTGGCCTATGGGAGGCCATCATTGCAGTGGTAGTTGTTAGAACTAATGTGTACTGTTATTATTTCCAACTTCAGGGACTCCTGTGATTAGCTGTAGGGGACAGAATTCATCTTTCCTCTCACCCACACATATGCATGCATTTCTTTCTTAGAAAGAAGTAATTTTAATCCTAGATAAAAGGAATGGCCAAAGGTACCTAGTTAGAATATCTTTGCTCACATTGGTCTGAAGCTCTTTCTGCCTCTCAAAAATCCTATCCAGTCCTTTTGGATCACAAGATAACTTTAAATAACCAGGACATGGAAGATTATCACAGAGCTGTCATGCCTACAGAAAGCAGGCACACAAGTACTGATATGTGCTTGCCAAAAAGAAGTTGTTCTCACAATCACACTATTGGTGCAGTTAATGAAAAGAGGTGGCACTTAAAGTCCCTTAAAGGTTATAAAGCTAAACTAAAAATTACAAGAAAACTGGACTCTAACGAAGTTTGGGGTTAGAATAAGAACTTCTCTTAGTTATTTTGGGGGTTTGGAATTCTGAAGATGCATCATAATTACAGAGGTGAAGAGAATAATGTGTCCTAATCCTGTCTACTGCACCTCAGAACTTTTAATTCAAATCTTGACTGGAAAGCTGGGGAGAAAAACTACTTCCTTCCTCTAAGGTTTTCAAAAGCAACTACCTCTGTTCCTCTTGTTCTCCTTCCTTTAAAATTTACTCCTTCTTACCTCTCTTTTCATTCTTATTGAATGACTCTGGTCATGCAAATACAAGAGAGGAAAATACTGTGTAGTATGAATGGAGCAGTCTGGGGGGGGAGGGGGGGGCACAGGCACATAAGAAAGTAAGGCATAGGACGTTTGTCACTTAAGTCTCAAAATTTTACATTTCAAAGACTATTCTACAAAGCATATAGCATAATTACTCATGCATTTCCTCAAAAACACTAGCATGTGTTTATAGCTTCTCATACAGAGACCACACAACATTAATGCAGATTACAAAGTTAGTATCAACAGAATAATCTAACATAATTATCTCATTCTGCACATCTTCACAGCATTCAAAGAAATTATTGTGAGAAACCACAGAAATTATTAAAATCAATCCATCAATCTATATTGTACTATTTAGCTTTATTAGCTATACTGAAATTAAAACAAGTTGAAAAACTTAAGCAGAGCAAAAGTCATACTGCAAGGTCGAAGTTTTCATTTTGAAAAAGATTTATAAGAACAGTTCTAATATACAAAGTCAAATATAAATAAGTTTCCTTTAAACAAAAACAACCAAAAAAAAAACCAAAACCCAAACACAATGCCCACCAAAATAACCCAAAACAACTTTCAGCAGAATATTTGTTCATGTGTTTTAGCCCCACCTAAACTGTTCCTTAATAATGAACACGCATGGCAAAACAGTCCTCACAGTATGCTGAAACATCTACAGTTGTAGTAATTGCAGCTGAATAATGTTGAAGTAACTGTCATAGAAAGTACATATGATAATTTCCTATGCCCTTTACTCAAAACACATAAATTAAATCAGCTATTTTTTTATTTTGTTGGTTTTTTTCTTATCTAGTGAGAAATTCCTGTCACTATTTTTGAGACAGACAAGGGGGCAGACAAAGCTTTTTAAGCAAATTAATGAAGAGACTGTCAGTCTTTCCTTTGCTAATTTACTCCTTATTTCACCAGAAGTCCCAGGTGTTATTAACTTTTGTTCATCCTCGTATCCATGTCAGATGAACAGAAAGGATAAAGGAAGAAATCTTAGAACTGCTAATCTTGTACTATAAAACATTAATGGTTTAGCTAACTCAGCTAGCTAGCTTGCAACATTTCATTTTGTTTAATAGCAGGCTTGAAAGACCAGAAGATAGTACAAAGAGGATCTTTCAAGAAATATTTCCAAAATGGACTATGTTTGCACTGGGATATGGGATAAAATGTCATCGCTTGAAGCACACAAAAATAAACAGACCAAGCAGAAGCAATATTAGATCTACTATTGGAAGAGGCTCCTGTGAGCTGTTTGTTGTTACTTTGCCATGTAACAGTCCATTCAGCCTTACTACTTACCTTTTTGTACTACAGATATTAGCAAAGATCTACTTTGTAAACTCTTGAGTTATGTAAGAAAAAAATTACTCATACCTTTTTTTTTTCTTTAAACACCATTATATTTGGGAGTAGCTTAAGTCAGCAAATCTTCCTCATCATACTGTCAATTTTTTGAGTGTTTGATTGTCATCTAGCCACCTTAAATTCTTGTACATGGAAAACTTTTGTTAAAGGGAAAAGAAATCCAGCATATTCTTAGTTTTTCTAGATTTGGAGAATCCACAGACAGGAAAGATCACAGAAACATCTGAAGATTATTTAGAAAAATAAAACATAAAAGAAACTTCAGAACAGTTCTATAACTATTATTTGTATAATGTTTAGCATGCTCTGATATGTTCAAATAAACTTTCCCATCTCTCACCTAAGCTCAGATTAACTGCTCAAATATATAAAGTAATAATGCTTATGGAACACAGAAGACAAAACTTTATTCAAAAAAACATTGGAGAGAATTAACACTTTTGGCTTAGTGTAAATAATGTAATCACTTTTGAAAATTGATTTATAAATGGAAAAGTCCTCATGCATGGTGTCTCATATTGGTCCATATGTGCACAAGTACGTTATGGTTGTTTGTGGCAATCAGCTGATATCAAAAAAGTTCTTCAATTATAATAAATTACTGTGTACAGGAGACAAAAGCAGAATACTTCATATGAATGTAGAAAGCAAGGCAAAATCAACTGGTATAAACTATGATGAGGAAAAATTCAGATGCAGTTGTTCTTGTAACACATTTTTAAATACACTTTGCTTTCAGAAGCTGGCAAATTTCACATTCCTTTTTAAATAATTTGGCTTGAGAAAGCAGGTTATCATGGATATTGAAGGTTTTCATGCTGTGTGCTGGCAACCAGCATTCCAAATGACTGCAAGTCATCACACTGGAATGCGGTGAAAGCCTTATTTTTGCTTACAAATGCCCCAGAGAACTAGGCAATATTAGTGAAGTTAGCCCATTCTTCCACCTATTTTTGCTAGCTAAAGTAGATCTGTTAATGTCTGGATTCAATAGAATAAAGAAGCCTGATATCTTCAGAGCATATTAATTTCATATTAGTTGCCAGAAAATATGATCTGTAATGCCCTGTAATTATCAGCCAGGTATAAATATGACATGTAATGTTTCCTCCTGAAGCCCAGTTGGAAGGGAAAGTTATAATCATAAAACATGTGTGACTTGACTTCATGAAACCTGGAAACTCCTCTGATTCCCACCACTGACATCTCTAACCTTTCATAAGTAAATCCAAGTTGCATAGTATGACACAAACACACAGACACTTGTAAATAAATCCTGAAAAAGAATCTTCTATAAACAGCTTCATGAAAATATGCAAAGATTGTCAATTATTTTGTACTTTCAGCACCAGAGACAAAATATCTTCAGTAAATCTCCCAGATTTAATGACATCTCTGACTTTCTTAAGAACTTGAACTGAAATAGAAGTCTCTAGATGCCAAATTTCTTAATTTTTAAGGTTATCTGATTAATTTTATGCATCACAGTAATGATATGAATACATGTGGCCAAGAAATTTTATACATACTCTTAAGAGAAATGAATTGGACTCTGGGTACTTGTCAACCTCTATACTTAGCAGGTGTTGTGAGGCATTATAGAAAGTTTTAAAATTATTTAAATTATATTTAGGGCAAGTTGTATAGATAGAGTGAATAATGTTTGTCATATGTTTGTGAGAGATGCTCAGGTCTCTTTTGAGACCTGCTACATTCACATTTATGAAATTTTCACATTTATGAAATTTTCTGTTTCAAACATCATTTCTTTCTTAATAGGTCAAACACCATAAATTCACTCTATTTCTACACTGGGGCATAGAGAGCTTTTGCTCTCCCTTGACAAGCAAAGTAACTTATGTGAGAACAACCAGTGACAGACTGAACTGAGGTTCAGTGTTTTTAACACTACCAGAGATATGCCACATGCCTCCTATGCAAAGTTTATCAAAGAACATTAGCAATCTTCCTCTGAATGGTGTAATGTCCCTTCTGACTCTAGACCGTCCTACATGTCCATGTTACCACTCATTATAAAACTGAAAGAATAGAATCAGCTTTACCCCCTCACGCACTCCCGCATTTTTCTCATCAAAAGTTAAAGCTGTAATTTCTTTATTAATCTCAAAAGCCAATTTTATGTTCTGGAAGAAGCATTAAACTTTGCTGCTTTCCCCCATGGGACAAAAACAAAGGAAGTTGTAGCTCTTTGGAACTATAGATTATTAGTGCTAATTGTGGCTCTAAAACTACTTAGGATATCTTTCATTAGTCCATTTATAAGACAATATCTTTAAAAAATGAACAAAATCCATTTTTAAAAAAGCCTAATTTAACAGGATCAGAGTTCCCCTTCTTTTCAAATCTCTCTTTCCACATGTGTGTACAAGCTCAAATACCTAACACCCTTCTTCCATCCACTGGAATATCAAATCTTACATTCAATATCTTTTTCATCAGTCTATCCTTATCATAACTCAAGGAACAACAACACTTTTATATTGGAGGGGACTCAGGATGACACTCAGTGTAGCCTACTCCAGAAACCTCACAGGTAGACCAGGTTTCTCTGAACCTTTCACAGAAAGATGCCCTGCAGCATTCCTTCATAAGGGATGCTTAACAGAGGGGACAGAACAGATGCAATTTAACTCTGTTTCATACCTCAGCCTTATTCCATCGTTCCCCCAAAACTAGAAAAGAAGTCTAGTGGTATAATAACTGTTATAAGGCCCTAGCTTCTATCCTTCATTAGGTAAACACAGCTTGAAAAAGAAAATACACGCAAGTGCCATATGGTATGAATCTAGCAAAACAGCCCCATAAAGCTGTTCAGGAAGATACTACTTAATCAGTGGAAGAGAAATCATAGAACTGGTTTCAGATTAACCCCTTAAAAACATAATTTGAATGAGCAGTGGATAAGGGTGACCTTATACTGTGTAGTCACAGTAAGATCTATACAGATTTCCCCTCACCCTAGCCACATAGACTTAGGAAAGGTATCAGGAAGAGAGAGCAGCTAAGAATCTGAAGTTACCAAAATAGCAACATAAAACAATTCAAGCAAGGTCTAACACCAGTTGCTTTCTGTACCTTCTGAGTTTCCCCTCTGCAATTCCTCTCCTTCCCTTCTTACATAGTAATTTTCAGCTTTTGGCATTTTTGGTGGTTGTTTTGATTTTTTTTTTGCCTTCCTCGTGCTTGTACTCCTTCAAACGTTTCTTTGCATTGTAAATATAAAAATAAATAAAAATAGTTTATTTCCAACAAGCAGCCAGGCTGTTGCTTGTCGCTTACCCAAACTGGATACTGTCTTTTATAAACCTATACTGATATATTTTATATCAAGTAAACCTTGCCCCTCATGCCCCCTTATCAAAATTTGCTGCTGAAGGACACATATAATGTAACTCATCCCTGCAATAGAAGAATCTGTTGCTCTCTTACTTTTCTTTTTCTTAATAACATACCTGCAGACAGATTTTTTTTTTTTCCTGAATATTTCTTATTTCTTCACTTGTAAAGTTCCTGACATAGTGAAGATTTAGGCACAACTATGATAACAGTCTAAGTAACAATAACAACAGTAAATAAAGAAGAAAACTTTGGTCTTTCTGTCCACATCCAACAGTAAACCTGACTTACAAAACACTGCTGAGAATGACCTCTGCATATCTTACTCAATCTTTTTATGTGGCAACTATGTCACATTATTAAAACCACTGAGGCCTGAAATGTGAGATTGCAGAAATTTCTTAAAACTCTTGTACAATAATTTTGGGGGAATAATGGAGATTCCTTTGAACTCTTCCTTCTAGAGCTTGTTAACATCATTATGAAATAACACACACACCCTTGGGATATATACAGTTTTCGGTTTCTTTTGCCTTCTCTAGCAAGATTCACTTGCCTCACAAGAATGAACAACAACCAATATGGAAAAAATTGGAAAATATGTCACATAATGAAAGACTGAAAAGGGTCAAGCCATTTAGATTACCAAATAGGAAGTTAGTTGTGAATCGATCTCAGTTTGTATCTACAGCAGGATCTTTGATAACAAGCTTTTCAGTCAAGCGCAAAAAGATGCAACAAAGAATTAAGAACTGGAAAACAAAGCAATATAAATTCAAACTAACAAAACAGAGCACATTCTGTACAGTAATAAAATAATCATACGAACAATTTAGAAGTGATTACAAGGAATTCTCTGTCACTGCAATTGATAATAATATCTGATGGGGTAGTTTGTTGTTTTTTTTTTCCCCCTAAAGATATGTTGCTTGATGGTACACAAAGTTCCTATTTAGAATAGTTATGATCATACTGTTTTCTTCTTGCTTAACCATGTATGAGTATCAGATAACCACTAAAATGTACACATTAAGGGTTTCTATCAACAAATTTGTCACTTCAAGTACAGATAATATGCTTTAAGAGGACAATAATATTCCCACAAATCTTTAAATTAGGTTATGATTTAGAAAGAAGCAGATACCCCTAAAGGACCATAATATGTATGTATGCATGTTCATTTTCATTCTTTCTGTTATGGGGCTAAATGGTGAAGAAAGAGCAAATTCCAATGCTTCCAACAAGAAATATTCCCTATTTCTGTTTTCTAGTCACCCACAGCAGTACCATTCTGTAAAATGGCTACTTTAAAAAGCAGAACCTGATTGTCTCTTCATGTACAAACCAGCTGCAAGCTCCAGGGTCCAGACAGGAATTACAAAATGAAATTCTGTATTTTAATTATTCTGGGCAATCTAATAATCAATAGACCAGGCACATATTAAGCAACAAGTATAAACATACTTGCACACTAAATATATAGAGCTTATGTAGTTACTCTTTACTTTTCCTTATTGTATATTTTTTCCCCTTCATTTGCGTCGCTAAGTTTCCCCTTGGGTTTCTGAATACACTGTTATCTAAGGGAAATTGGTGTTAAGTCAACAGTATGATGCCAAACGCAGGTGCACTTCAGCAGAAGTTTGTCATAGTTTCTTACCCAGCATCATTCCAATATGATGGCAATGACAGCCAAATCCCAGTGGCCTAAGGAGACTTTTGTTTTTGTTTTATTTTTATCTCACCAATATAAATTTTTCCTTACCAAATTGCTTTATGTATTTACATCCTGCCTTCCACCCCCTACATTTCACATAAACATAGATTTGGAAAGGAGAAATGACATATAAAGGTGTTATACAGATGAAAATCTTCAATACAGATTATTTTTATTCTCATATATTCTGTCATCCAACAGATTTGTAGAGCTAGAAGCTGCATATTGTAAAATGTCTTTTAACATAGTTTTAAAACTGCTATTAACTCTGTACCTTCTAAAGCTTAGACTTGAAGGTACTGACTGAACTCTTCATTGCTATTTCCCCCCCTTTTTTTTCTGATTATCAAAACAATCAAGGCATACAATGACTACACTTCAAAATTAATGTGCCTGAATGAAAGTTTGCCCAGACTTGATTAAAACTTGCCTCATGCTAAATCGCCATGCATTTGTTTGGCATTTATCATATTTGGTTCAGGTAATCCTAATTACAACTTTTTGACTTTTTAGAGAAAAATTCCTATTGAGTATCAGCTCTGAACACTGTGAAGCAAAATGAAGCTAGGTTTTTTACTGTTATTTATCCGATCACTGTTTTTTATTTAAAAGATTTAATTATTACCCCCACCTCCACCAACAATTTCTTTTTCTGGGTAGGAAAATAAACTGTACAGATAAAGAACTATCCATAGAAGGTAGAAAAGGTTACTTTATCATCTTAAGGGTAGAATGGAGGAAAAAAAAAATAATCTTTCTGCACAGCAATATCCCCAAACAATTTGTTAGGGTTTTGTTTGTTTTTTTTTAAATTGGTGATAGGGGAGAAATGAGCCATGTTATATCTAGCTCATAAGAAATATTCCATTGAAAGATGAAATTAAGTGTAGATTTTTTATGTGGAGCAGACCCCACACAACTGATGGCAGTGCAAAAAATGTAAATCAATGCTGATCTTAGCCCTAGAACATTCGTTTGAGAATAATACCCGACTGGGGCTGGATAAGAAATAAACTTCAGTCCAAGTATGAGAGATTTCCTGCAGACTGTGCTTTTGCATAGTTTTGCATTTAGCTCAAAAAACAGACCTTGCTCTTGAGCAGTAAAAGATTTCTCTTTCAGTCCCATGGAAGACTTTTCAATATAAATTACTTTTAATTGCACATTTATTCTTGTATGGGACTATAAGCAGGTATATATGACAGCCTTTGGTTGTACTTATATAAAAAATGTCACACTATAAATGATTTTTATTTCACAAGTGAACAAAAAGTAAATAATTCATATGTGGTGCAACCACAGGCAAAACTCCTAGTATTTCTATTCATACCAACTAAAATCAATCCATATCGTATTCTGTTATATTTATTTGGGAACTTTATTTCATGGTTTCTAGCTATTCTGTTTTTTTTTTTTTCTGATTATTAGTTCCTTTGTTCTTTAGGTCTTTAAGGTTCTAGTCCCTGAGATTCTGGTGACATTTGCTGAGAGTCCATTTACTGCAAGAAATTCTTACAAGTTTATGAACAATTTCAGCGACTAAGGAAATTTTCAAAAACATGTAAATATTGAGGTTACTTTTGAATTCTGTTCTGATTAAGAAATAGAGCAAAAATAAGAGAAGCACCTGAGAAAAGAGTGCTCCAGAACATAAAACTTACGTCCCTGATCCTGCAAACAAATGCATTGTTATGAACACTGTGTTCACTGGCTTTGATTGGTTGAGCTGTAGATTTGAAGAAACTGATTTTTTGTAATTTCCTGAAAAGTAATTTCAAAAAATAAATGATAGGCACTTTCCTTTGCATAATCATAAATCTAAACAAATAAATGATACTAGTGATGATTTTTCCCTCTCAGATAAAACTGTTACATCTTGCTATAAAAAAAGGGGGGGGGGAGGGTTGAAAGGAAGAGGTAAATCGGTTTTTCATAGCACCAGTGCAGAATCATTTTAGCTTAGCTACATAATGGAAATTATGTGAGAAAATTGTGTTCTTTTGTGTCAAAAAGACACACACGTTAAAACATTCTCACCTTCAGTTATTATGATGTTTTCTATTTTATACTGTTAAATTCTTTGGTTTTTACAATGATCATTTGCATTAGGAAGAAAGGCAACTGTAAAAATATGATGTAATACCATCTGCAGACAACCTGGGAAGATGGATAAAACAAACATTGTAAATATGCAGCCAGAGAAAAAAAATCCAACCAAAAACCAAAAATAAAACCCACATAGTCCGTTGGAAATCTTATAATTGCTATTCCTACCTAAATCCTTACCAACACGATTAATGGTGTATACACTGGAAAGGCTTGGATTTCAGAAATTAAGTACAACAGACACATACTAGATGAAAGAAGTCATGTTAGACTTCATAATATAATACATATAATAGGTACAAAGACCTGTATCTGGAAAAGAACTTAAAGATATGAGTTATTATAAAGATGAAAATGGCACCAAGAAGGACTAAGGTATTGAGGATAAGTCAAAATTAGAGGAAAAGTCATGCACTAAAAAAATTGCCTGGAAGTACAATCCTGAAATAGCTTTATTCAGTGTACATCTACTGTTTGAAAATTGACAAATATATACAATTTTTAATTCTGTAGATTACTGTGACTCAAAGTAAGGTGTGGCATTTCTAACTCATGCATATCTTTCATGGATTCCAAAGTCTTACATTTTTCCATATTTCCGTTTAATTAATTTTCAGAGTACACATCTTTCAGTTGTCTTTTGGGGTAAGTGTGAAGTGTGCTGATGACGATACACTGGAATATTTAAATAAAGATTTGTCAACAATAAAAAAATAACTAAATTAAATTTAAAATCACAACAGATCAAAAGGATAAAAAAAAGTCTTAAGTCTTCTGATCTGAAGTTAAATTGAGCTAGCAAGTTGAATGTGAAACTACAGTAAAACAAGTAAAAAAATACTGAAACTTGAAGAAGGCATAAAATGTAATAATAAAAATGTTTTCAAACATAGAAGTAGGATGAATTAGAGTCAGTGGGGCCACTAGATTTGCAAAGTACAAAAGGATCGCTAAAGAAAGGTGAGACCACTGCAGAAATAATAAGTAAATCCTTTCATCAGTGTTCACTATAGAGAAGGTCAGGAAGGTTCCCTTATTCACAAGTGATGAGATGGAGAAACTATTTTTTTTAAAAAAGCACCAATAGAAGAGGTTTTAGTGCAAATTAATAAATTGAACAGTAACAATTGCCAGGACCAGGCAATTTGTTCAAGAGTGAAGGAAGTGTATGAAGTATGAAGTTGCTGAGTTACTGTGTCACATAAGCTATTGCTCAAATCAAACACTGCAACAGGAGGAATAAAAGACTGAAGAGACACAACTCTTGAGAAAGGACTCCTGTAAAGACATGGTAACTCAGGGAGCTGCAAAATAGTAAACTGGATATCCATCAGGAAAATAGGTAGCAATTATGATTCTAGAATTAATTGATGCATAGATAAAAATGAAATATTTGGTAAAACTTCACATGGCTTTTATAGTAATCTCACCAAATCTATCAAATTACATTGAAAGCGTTGATGACTATTGAATGTCCGACCCATGTTGTTCTTCCTTTTTTAATTCCTTTTATTTCTTCAGTTTTCTATTAAATGCATTCTTCTTAGGTCATCTATATCCGTTTAAGTTCATGTACCTACTCTGTATTCTTTTTTTCATCTGTGATTTTAAGCTACTAAAAAAAAATGAAAGGAACACAGAAAAAGCTCTGATGCACATTGATAGAAAGCTGCCATGGTTATTGATCAGTCAACTTGCAGAATTTCCAAGGGTCCTCTTACAATGAAATTCTGATAATGTTCCTTGTTAATTTAATGGTAAATGTATCTCCTGGGATAATATACAACTCAGTTTTCAACTTAGTGTTTATTCTGTTCAAAACACAATATCAAGTTAACAAACAACGCTGTCAAATCTCAGAGGCAAATACCCTGTACTATAAAGGCCCAGGAGAAGACAGTCAATTTTTGTGGAAGCTGGTCAAAATATCCCATGTATTCTCTTGAAGAACAACTGTCAGAATAAGAAAAAATACTTAGTAAAAATCTCAAAGAGGAAACAATTTACAGGTACTGAATTTGCATGTGCTCCTTCTAATTGCCTTTCAAATATTTTTTTTTTCAAGTGAAGAGGTAGACTAGATGAAAAGGCAGGTTTGCACTTAGCCATAGATGGTGGTGGGGTTTTAATTTTGCAGAACTGTAGATGTATAAATCAAGTAGGAATATGGTTTAGCTACACAATGGAGCTGTGATTTAAGGACAGTTTCATCTCAGCTGCAAAACCCTGTGTCTTAGTTATGCAAAGGATTAACTTGTCTCTCTTGAGAACAAAAGGAACAGGCCCCTGTTAGCCCTATTTCAGTCTTCTTTTAATCAATTAGAGTATTTAAATTAGATTTAAAGTTTTATGCAAGCAAACTCAGTTAAACCTTTAAAGTAAATTCCTCTCCAGGTTCATTTCCTCAGGTTTCGCTTGAGGAGGCCAAAAATGTACCCTTTGAGTGGCATCTACAGTGTTCTGCTACATGAGATATAGGACATAACTCTCCAGTTCATTTTCTATCATGTTAGCAAAATGCGCCCTTTTATAAATCCTCCATTCTTTTTGTAACTGTTGATGCGGGAGTCACAGACGATGCAGAGATGATCAATGTGATCAAGCGATTGCAAATTTATTACAAAGCCTTAACTCCTTATATACTATTTCTTACATGCAGTTACAGTGATTTGGCATATTATGATTGGATACATGTCTTGAAGACCCTTAGTGACTAACATATAATTGGTTAAGCACAGGTGTGAGAACTTGACCTCGAAAGCTTGCCAACAGTCCACAGTTCTCATTAACTCAGTGAATTCCAGCTTCTTCTTATCTTGCTTGCTTAAGCTTCCTTGGGCCTCTCACGGCCTTGCTGTATCTTTCAGGATTATTCAGAGTTTATGTACTAATTATCCATTCTCCTGTGAGAACACTGTCTCCACATGTAACTAGAAATATGAAAAGGGGTTACAGTGCACATTGAGTTTAATAAAGAGCAAAAGGGAGATTTCCAGTCCTAGGTCAATTTGTTGCTTTGTTACCTACTGTCCTACTGCTTGCTGGTTTAGTTTAGTAATTGCACATTTTATTTCTGCTTAATTCCTTTATTGCCCAGTTCCCGTCAAAGATTATCATACAAACCAGAGTAAGGGTAAAACAATACCTTTGTCTCTCCCCAGTAAAAGTGCCCCCTCAGTGTACTTTTCAGGATCCAAAAGATTCTATGGTTCAGGAAATATCTAAAAACTTAAAATATTACCAGGCAGTTTATTTTCAATGATGAAAAAATCCCCTATAATCATATAATACTGTTTGCAGAAAAGATTACCTTGGTCTCTGCAATGTCAGTTTTGTGTATTTGAGCAATACCTGACATTAGCACTTTGCTACACAGCACAGCCGTTGAAAGCAAAAGTAAACAACAATTTTTCTTTTTAATCATGTCATTAGTCTGGAAGAATGAAAGTGAAGACTGGCAAAAAGTCATTATTTGCTGTAGACAAATATGGCACAAGCAAATAAAGAACGAATGACTAACCTCTTAACTGTTTGTAACCATTAAAAGATGAGCCCCAAAAATGCACCAAGATGATTTTAAATCAAATGTGACTTAATCCAAACCTATTACAGTAATAAGGAATTTTAAGCATGTGTAATACACTCTATGTTAAGGCCTCAACCCTGACTACAAATTATCATAGCTTTACTCTTAAAGTAGTTCTGAACTGAATGCATTTATTCGTAATGTCACTATAAAAAAATTCCAAAGAATTTTTCCTTTGGGAACAAGAACATATGGAAACAAACAAACAAAATATTTGAGTTTGGTTTTGGTTTTGGGGGGGGTGTGTTTGTTTGGTGGGCTTAGGGAGTTCTTTTGGTTGGTTGTTAGGGTTTTCTTAACTCCTTCACTGCGATTCTAATATCACAGAACTGAAAAATGGCTTTTGTTTCTGAGAGAAATTTCTTATAGATTCCAGCTATAAGTGGGACCAGATGAACTTCAAAGTTGCATCAAAAGTCACGAATCAAAAAGGCAAGGAAGGGGACACTCTTTTTGTGACACAGTAAATATTTTCAAACAGCCCTCCCACTGGAGATGACTGTGTTAGTAAAAGTGGCTTTGAGAAACTATAAAGACACATTTTTTACCTCACCAGAAGGTGATGGCTTTCCAGTTTCTTCTTTTACTACAAAGGAAGTTTGACAAGAATTTTGAAAAGCTATTTGTTTTTTGGGGGGAGTTGCTATCAAACTAGCTGCATATTTTGCCTTTGCATTCATGTATTTTCATCATTTCAAATGAAAAATCTCATAATGAGATTCAGAAAAACAGCCTTACCAAATAAAATTAGAACAAAAATATAGGGGCAAAAAATAACAGACAGGAAACAGCAAAGAGAGATCTTAAAAAAAAGAAGAAGAATGTAGGAAGAAAATTAATACATGTAATTTGAAAACAATGGGAACATGATAAATGAAAATACAGAGATAAAAGAATGCAGGAAATGAGAAGACATTTTTAGCAAATCCAAATATTATCTGCAATAATGAGCACTAGATGGAAAAAAAAATAACCATCTCTCTTGAAAATGAGAGAAAACTCAGAGTCTGGGGCTGCAAGGTAATGAACAGAAAAGTATAGAAATAGAAATTGAAGACCATAGCCAGTGTAAAAGTTGGTTCTATATAGTATATTGTACTCACTATAGTCACAAGGAAAAAGGACATAATTGTAGTGAGTCAAGGCCATAAGTTACACCTTATACAAGAGAATTATTTAAGGAATTTTATCATGAGGATTTATTTCTGTTAAACGGCCAGTGTACCAGTACGCATTGCTATGCTGCTCTAAAAGAAAGGGGAAAATATTTGTCTATTTGAACATTGTGCTGCTGGAACCCTGAAATGTTCTAAGTTGCACTTAGAATAACAGACATATTTTGGTCCTTCCAGGTTGAAACATTTTTGTTATTTCTACTGAATCGGCCCAATAGGTTGAAACATGCTTACAAGGAACAGGGACATACCATCACTACTCCATAAGCAGGTACTAAAACTTGGCTTAATGTGCACTTTTGTTAAGATCTGAGATGACCTTGTCTCAGACTGGTACTTTAAATTGAAAGGTAATTTGGTAAATTAATGCTGATATGTGCTCCTAAATTTTAGGAGCTCTTGCATAGTACAGATTATCATGTTAATGTCAGAAGTAACACTTAACCTTTTTAATGAGAATATGGTCAGAAACCATTTATAACTCTGGCACCACAGAAAAGGATTTATTAATCCACTGTCAACTTTCTAGCTGGTTGGCAGCACACAAAGTAAAACACACACACAAAAAAGTAAATTCCAACTCATTCATGTCAGATGCTTATAGAGGAACAATCCCCACATGTTCATTTCCACAACACATTCATAAGTTTTGATAATTATGACCACATACAATTCAAAATATTTAAATTTACTCTTTTAATTACATGATATCACTGATACCTGATCAATTAGTTTTCAGCATGTCCTACGCTTCTCTTTGGACCTGTGGATTACCTCATAACATAAGCTCTGCTTATTTCCCAGATTTTGGAAAAACTCACTGTTTAAAAAAACATCTGTGGTGCATCCTTTTAAGCAAAACACCACCTCAGTGCTCTTGGTTTTTTTTCATAGATTCACTCAACGTGATTTCTACAACAAAAGTTGTACGCTTATACAGATTATACGCTTTCATGTTGCACTAACTTAACAATATCTTCTTGCACTGAATGAATTCTTGCTTTCAATTTCATGCTTCTCAATAACCCTTAACACAGCTTTCAGTCCTTTTCTAACTCATCTTTAGCCTTTCTTTCCCTTGGTCATTTTGCAGTCTAATACATCATTATTCTCACTAGACAAAACACGCTTCTTCTGTGACCTGCTGTGAAAAACAACTGATGGAAAAAAGCACCTTCACATTAGGAGTCCTAGAACTAAAAAAAATTAAGAAGAATTACTAGCTGATTGAGATAAGCAGTAGGAAGAAAAGGCTACAAAGAACTGTGCTAAAAAAAATCCCATATTGTTACCCTACCTCAGACTGTATACAATCCACCATTTATCTGATTTCTTTTAAATTATATTTTAATCACTACTTGCTTCTCAGCCAAAATTACTTTCTTTTTTCAGATGTTAGTCTTAACAACAAAGAGATACCATTGCCATTTTTAATGACTAGTAGTAGGAATTGCAACTTAAACACATAGCCCAGTTAGATGCAGGAGGTATGACTCATTTGCAAATAAGATCTGGAAGCGTTAGGGGAGTTGGAGAACACCAGAAGCAGGTGATTCTGGTATCATGCTACCTTGAAACTGATGTATGTTTTGGTGAACAGGAGGACTGTAACTGAAAAGACTGTTTCAAATCCAAGAATTTCCAGTTTTACGTTACCTCTCCTGTAAAAACACATTTGTTAACAGCAATAACAATAAAACAAGAAGGTAAAATGGTAACTATATGCCTAGAACATACAATTATGAAATAAGTATATAATTCTAAGAAAAAAAAGTTACAAGATTTTCACAGGTATGTTGGCTACAGTTACTGCAGTGTAATTGTTACCCATTGTAAGTGCTACCCACTGAGATTCTATTAGTTTACAGAGTGAAATAACCTCATAGCTTTATGCATATTCGTACATTTAAGTCACCATCTTAAGCAGGTACCACTGAATGAGACGAGGAATAATATTTATCTGATGTTGTATATTTTTAATTATTTGTTTAGTAATATTTCTCATTAGGTACAAAATTACCTGTAAACATTTGTTCTCAAATCTGAATGTCTACCTACACCTCATTAACTTAATAAAAGGCTTATTTCTGTCCTAGAACTCTGCATTACAATACATACTTTTGACAGCATGGTAACTCCTTGTTTAGCTTAACCATTACTGTGTGTTGCTTTGCAATGCAAACATTTCATTTGTTGCACACTAAGATTATATTTTTGTTTAAACAATGACATAGGCCTGTGTTTTGCTTTATCTTGATTAGGTTCCATGTGAGAAGTATCATTTTCTGTTTACATACTCTATTAAGTTTTCTGTGCAACTGTATTACATTTTCTCTATAACATTCTATTATTTTTGTTAATTAAGAAGAGAATTAACCCTTAGTCCCCACTGAGGAGATGGTCCTGTTTCTCAAAATTACTACGCAACTAATATGTAGAAGGGCACCTGAATGACTGAAAAAAGGGAAATATAACCCCCATTTTCAAGAAGGGGAAAATGGATGACCCGGGGAATTATAGACCAGTCAGTCTCACCTCTGTGCCTGGCAAAATCTTGGAACAGGTTCTCCTAGAAGGCTTCCTAAGGCACATGAAAAACAGCAAGGTGCTTGGTGACAGCCAGCATGGCTTCACTAAGGGGAAATCCTGCCTGACCTATTTGGTGGCCTTCCATGATGAGGCTACAGAACTGATGGACAGGGGTATAGGAGTTGATGCCATCTACCTGGACCTGTGCAAAGCGTTCAACACTGTTCCAGATGACATCCTTGTCTCTTAAATTGGAGAGACATCAATGTGATGGATGGACCACTCGGTGGATAAAGAACTGGCTGGATGGCTGCACATAAAGAGTCGTGGTCAATGACTCAATGTCCAGCTGGAGACCAGTAATGAGTGGTGTCCCTCAGGGATCGGTGTTGGGACCGGTCTTGTTTAACATCTTTGTCACTGACATGGACAGTGGGATTGAGTGCGCCCTCAGAAAGTTTGCCGATGACACCAAGCTGTGTGGTTTGGTTGATATGCTGGAGGGAAGGAATGCCATCCAGAGGGACCTTGACACACTTGTGAGGTGGGCTGATGCCAACCTCATGAAGTTTAACCATGCCAAGTGCAAGGTCCTACACCTGGGTCGGGGCAATCCCAGGCACAGCTACAGGCTGGGCAGAGAAGAGATTCAGAGCAGCCCTGCGGAGAAGGAGCTGGGGGTGTTGGTTGATGAGAAAATGAACATGGGCTGGCTTCAGTGCATGCTTGCAGCCCAGAAAGCGAACTGTATCCTGGGCTGCATCAAAAGGAGTGTGACCAGCAGGTCAAAGGAAGTGATCCTGCCTCTCTACTCTTCTGTCGTGAGAACTCACTTGGAGCACTGTGTGCAGTTTTTGTGTCCTCAACATAAAAAGGACATGGAACTGTTGGAAGAAGTTCAGAGGAGGGCCACAAGGATGACCAGGGGACTGGAGCACCTCCCGTATGAAGACAGGCTGAGGAAGTTGGGGCTGTTCAGCCTGGAGAAGGCTGCATGGAGACCTCATAGCAGCCTTCCAGTATCTGAAGGGGGCTTATAAGGTTGCTGGAGAGGGACTCTTCATTAGAGACTGTAGTGATAGGACAAGGGGTAACAGGCTTAAACTTAAACAGAGGAAGTTTAGATTGGATGTAAGGAGGAAGTACTTTACTGTGAGGGTAGTGAGGCACTGGAATAGGTTGCCAAGGGAAGTTGTGGATGCTCTGTCCCTGGTGGTGTTCAAGGCCAGGTTGGACAGAGCCTTGGGTGACGTGGTTTAGTGGGAGGTATCCCTGCCCATGTTGGGGGGGGTTGGAACTTGATGATCTTAAGGTCCTTTCCAACCCTAACTATTCTACGATTCTACAAATATTTTAAAATCTCAGACAGAGGACTGACAGTCTCTGAGAGAAAGATCAGTTTTCAAATGAGAGATTTTTAGTTCTCCCCCCCCCCCCTTTTATGTGCAATAGCCCATAATGAATGAGCAAACTGTACTTCAGGATTGTAGCTCAACTGCAACGTGAAAATTAATTGTGCCAATCAGTCAGCAAGTAGCAACCTGTCATAAGTGCCTGCACATGTTAACTGTGAAATGAGTCAAAAGAATGAATATCAGGCAGTTATGTCTGCCTCCAGTAACATTCACAGCACAGCTGTATTTGCTGTGCCAAACAGAAATACAAGTCTAAAGCCAAAATAGGATTAATTAAGCAAGGGCTGTAGGGTCACCACAGGCTGATCCCAGCATCACAAATGAGTTGGAGCCTCCAGTTCCTCCTGTGTACTGGCCAAAATAATTGTTCGATAGCCGGCTGTGCTTGGAAAAGACAGCTCTAGAAAGCATGTTATTTGGGTAACCTCCTGCAATTAAACCATGGATAATCTGCTTGTTAACGCTTGTCATCATGGAAAGACACTTTAAAAATTCTAGATACATTATTCCCACCCACTATGACCATCTGCAACAATCAGCTCCTTGCAATAAATTTTGTAGTAGTACATTTTGAACCAAGACCATGCTGAAATTTAGTGGCTTTGAAAGGCTGTGGGGTTTTTACATTTTATAATATATTGTGGGTAAACCATGTACATATGTTATTATTCCTGTATTGAAATTATCCTAACAAAGTAACTTTTCCCAGATTAATCTTGAATTCTCTATTTTTGTTAATGGAGAATGGCTCAGCTATCACCTCTGTATATGTACCATTGTTGGTGAGAGGAAACAAAATGAGCACCAAAACCACCAGAACTGCATTCCTAGGAAATGAAAACTAAGGATGCAAAGTTTTATGTTAAGGGACCCATAAATCTCTCTTGGAAAAGAGATAGGGGAAGAGACCCAGAATCCTTAAGAAAAATCCAAGCAGAGGAGCTGAGGCTTAAATGGAGCTGCTCAGCAATTGCTCAACAAAACCTTAGGGCTCAGTATTAAAGAGCAGTAGCTATTTATTTAGGACAGGTGTCAATAACATTGAATGAGACATACCAGAACAGCCAAGATGAATTCTTCTTGTTAAATATTGATAATTTTGAAACTTAATTATTTTCTTCATAACCCAGTTTCCATCATCATAATTAAGACCATAATCTTTTGATTTGCTAAAATAATTTTGTGCTGATTCTTACCCACAGACCACTTTGAAACAGAGAGGCATCTAGGTGAGGGTAATAAATCTGCAGCACATTTCCCTAGAGTCAAAAGGTTGAAATCAAACAGTGCAAACATGTCACATGTATCTGTACCTCTAAAGGATTTAAAGACCTCAGGCACAGCTTAAGGTATTGCTGCATCCTGCCAGATCAAATTAAGATTCATTGTGAGGACTTGGAGTGCTTTTTTTTTTTTTCCTGGAGAAAAATTTCCACTGAAAGCACCTGTTCTGCAAGTAATAAGCAACAATAAGACCCCTAAAACTTCATGGTAATTTAGAAAAAGAAAAAACATTTATAATTAAAGATTGCTTGTTTGTGTCTACTTACAGCACTTTAATATACCTATTTCCATAATATTTATAGATCTCTATTTATATGGACATTAAATGAAAACAAAAAAACCTGATGCATTTGATTAGAAATTTCTTTCTGCTATTTGTCTCCCGAACAGACACACATGGAGTATTGCTACTTGTACCTAAACAAGAGTAAGTCCTAATCCCAAGAAAGCCTTACAGATTCTTACTCATAAAATGCAAATAGAGAAGAGGCATCTGCAAATGAACTTGTATGTGCATGGTCAGAATTTTAGCTGCTTTTAACAGCATCCCTGCTTGGTAACATATATTTTGTTAAGATCGTTTAAGACTATAAGCAAATAGTCTTTTTTTTGTTCTCACCCACTGAAAGATTCATGAAGCGTGACACCTTCCATCAGATCAGTGAGTACTACTACACCAAATGTGTTTAACAGGTGAAAAAAAGCTAAAGAAAATCTGGAAAACTGAAGCAGAGTACTGTAGAGGGCTGTGTAATTTTATGAGCAAAATATATTGTGACAGATGTAGAATCAAGCTATCATCCAACATTAAGAGGTGAGGGGGGGAGAAAGAATAAGAAACAGAAGGTGAGGCTTAAATGGAGATTTTTCTTATTTGGTTTAAAATTGACTAGAAATCAACCAAAAATTCTTTATGTAAAAGATGATTGAGACATCAGAATAACTAATGAAAGGTCTGATTGCAATTTTGAATAAAGTGAGCTAAAGAGGTAACAAAGATGATGTATATATATACTTTTATAATTGAAACCAAGGAGTAAACAAGTCTGACTCAAACACCCAGTATTGGTAACATTAAGACTCTAATGTAAGACAAGATGCTTAGGGTTGTACAACATCAGGTTTTCAGAGTTAGTATCGAGAGGTGCGTCTAATTTGGAAGGTTAGTCTAACTGCCCAGGTAGAAATTTTCAATTATGGCATCCACTAGTATAGAACAATTCACAGACAAGCTAAAAGTTACTTGAGACAGAAGACATACCAATTACAAATATAAGTCTTATAATATTACCACATATGCTGTGGAAAATATCATAAAGGCAAAAAAAACATCCCACAGCCATGAATAACAGGATATGAAATATTTATGTTCTGAATTCATAACTTCTACGGTAACAGAAGCGGTAATGATTACACTTGAGCTGAAGTTTGTAGCATGATTTTTAAGCAGACAAAGCTTTGCACTGCAGATAGTAGCTGCTGTTGGCTCAACTACCTTATTTTAACAAAGTTACTAGAAAATGGCTGATCAACTTCTAGCTAGACTGTGAAGTCAGATGTAAGTGAAATTCCCGTCATAGTTCTGGGCTCCAGAAATAGTAAGCAAGGGATTAATTTAAATGCCTATTCACAAATACCTACTATAAGCAAGAATTCTATAATTCAAGGAATACATGGAGTTCAGTTAACATAGAATCCTGCACTTCTAAGAATGAGCACTTGAAGATTTGAGCACAATTCTCACCATGTGAAAGAGAAGGGAGATGAATGTCCATAAAGGTAGTTCAATATTTATCAACCTATACTTTAAGAAGCTAAACATGCAGGAAGCAAGCTTGCACTTGAAACCTTTTCCTGTGTGGAATCCCCTGGGGAAACCAAACGTAGAGTTCTATCTCCCACCAGAAAGTCCACATGACTGTAGCACCTGTGACTGCTTTGACCACATCTGCAGTTTAGTGAGAGAAACCTACAATAAATTCTTACTCATGAAATTACTGACAAGGCATTACCTGGGATGGTTAGAAGGACAATCAAATTATGTAGATAAAAAAGAAAAATATGAAAGAAATTACTTAGACATATGATCAACTATCTTTCTGAAGTATGTACAAATATACATAGAGAAACCTGTGGGCTAGTGAGCTGAAAGTAAGTGTTTGATGAAGAAAACCATAAGTAAAACTCCTGTCCCCAAATGCTAAAGTCATGTAGTGCTCACGCAGTCACTTTTTGATGCAGAAAGCAACATTAGGACCAACACCAGTACATAGCCAGCATTTTTTTACAGTAACTTATAGAAACTTGACAGATATAGACAGTGATTATGATCAGGTAGAAATGCAAAACTTGCTGCATAAATTTTGGAAGTGAAAAACTCGGTTTACATCTTTGGAGCAAAAACAGATTAGAAGAGAAATTGCAAGCCAAATTTCTGTGATGAAGCTAGTGCTTAGCTGATCAAAATTCTGCAGCATTCTTCCGCATGATATGCTGAGAATGATAAGGTGGTTGCCAGTACTAGAAGATAGTCCACCACAAAGAACATACTTTACAGTATATCTATGCACAAAAGAAATAACTAGCAACATGTCACAGTACAGCTGTATGTCTGATGGAGGACTTGAAGAAATCAAAAGAGCCACAGGCTCTTAAAATAGTATCTTATTCCTGTGATGAATGCTTGTGAGGTAAGTACCACCTGAGCTGTGTTGGAAATAGCATTTTATTTATAGGAAGAGAACCAAGGCCTAATCTTGAGACATTTAAACATGATGTCAAATTAACAGTCCAGACTGTAAAAGATACATTTCAGAAGTGACGGCACAGATATAGGATTTTCAGAGATGAAGTCAAAAGGGACACTTCAACAAGTAAGACCTAGTCCAAGTCTAGGAGAATGTAAGGATTAAGCCTTGCCTCCTAGGCTGGCTGATGAAGAAGGCATAAAGAAAGGGGCACAAGTAGTACCAATGATATAAGCAAGAAGAGGAAAGCTGTACTGAAGAATTTTTATTTTAAATCAATTGGGTCATAATCCGATGTCAGAGCCAATTTCCTTGGTAGGTGCCGTGGTTTAAACCCAGTCAGGTAACTTGTTCACTCACTCCCAGTGAGTGGTGCCGAGCTGACAACAATCGAGGTCCGTGTCCCCCCCCCACCGGGGTTCTCCCCTTCCCCACTCCCGGAGGAACGGGGAGGAGGATCGAAAAATGCAACTCCTACGGGTTGAGACAAGAACAGTCCAGCAACCAATGTACACAAATCACCACCGCTACTATCAACTACAACAATGATAAGGGAAAATAACAAGGGAAGAGAATACAATACCACCGGCCAAGAAAACGAGTTCCACCCAGAAGCCCCTGTCCTTCCGGGTAACTCCCAGTCACCCCCCACCCCGGCCATGACATGCTGTGGTATGGAATACCTCCCCGGCTAGCCCGAGTCAGGCGCCCCATCTCTGCTTCCTCCCGGCTTCCCCTGCTCCCTGGCAGAGCATGAGCCTCACAAAGTCCTTGGTCAGGGTAAACATCACTTAGCAACAACTGAAAACATCGACTTCACCAACACTGTTCTCAGGCTGGAAGTCAAAACACAGCACTGCACCAGCTACCACAAAGGAAAAAACATGACTGCTACTGCTGAACCCAGGACAGTAGGCAACATATCTTTTACTAGAGGGATACACACAACAAATTCCTTTACAAAAGACCAACAATAAAACTGTTAGAATCAACTAGCAAGGTATGGTACAGGTTACAAAATTAAAAAGGTGAAAGTTGCACCAGGACCTTTCCCACTATAGGTTTATTTAGGCTCCAGAAATATTAAGCAAGAGTTTAATTTAAATGCCTATTCACAAATACCTACTATAAGCAAGAATTCCATGACACAAGGAATACATGGAGTTCAGTTAACATGGACTCCTGCACTTCTAAGAATCATAGAATGAGTACTCCCAGATTTGAGCACAATTCTCACCTAACTCTATAGGTTTATTTGAATGCTACACAATATCATAGTACCTTTGGAAAACAAAAAAGTAAAGCACATCTTTGTGAGAAAAGGCCCATATAGTTTCACAAGGATGAAAACATACTGTACCTCTGTATTATTACAGCATGCAGCCCATGAAATACTTCGAAAGCAGCCTGGCCTCACTGAAGTCAGTAGAAAATTTGAAACCATCTTCATTGGAGCCAGGATGAACGTCAGAGTACAGTCCCATTGACTTCAGCAAGGCTACTAATTGTCTTAAACTATGCACAAGCATGAATCTTCAAAGGAGCAGGGCTTTGAACAATTTGATTGTGTGCATTTACCAGCTGACAACAACGTTTTGAAGCGGGCTGTGACACTGAAAGGTGCTTTGAATGAAATTAAGTGCACATTTTACTGAACCTCAGTTACATGCAGTTTAAGTGAAATGAGCATTCTGGAGAGCAGTATCAGTCTCCTGTTGTGAAACAAATTAGGCAACTAAAAGAATAGCAGCATCCTGCAGGGGAGCGCAGGAGCCATGGGTGCTCCAGCTCTCCATCAGGGAACCATCCTTCTAGCCAAGCCTTTTAAGGTTTCCAGACCTGCTGTTTCAGGCTCCTTATTTTTATGGAGTAGAAAGGAGAGGAGATCTCCAGACTGAGAGAAGATTTTAGGGCATCAAGTTTTAGTTTATCTTAAAATAAAGGCAACTTTTATTTAAAAATTACCCTCACACTTAAATTACTATATTTAAAAACTGTTACATGTGTTAGTGTTTTTAACAAAAAAAAAATTGATTACTGATTTTTTTTTAAAGCAGGTTATTGAAGATGTCTACAACCATTACCTACTTTAGTTTGTTGACTTCATACTGTTATTTAAAAAAAAACATAACATTCAGTCCATAATATGCAATCAGGTTAACTGTGTAATAGCATGTAAAAAAAATCTTAATGAAATACACTTTAATGTGATTTACAATTTTAATTTTCTCCTGGCAAAAAGCAGTAATAAAAGCCAGGTTTACTGCATGGAAAATTACCAAAGTCCTCCATTTGTAATTATTGCTTGGGAAGTCAAATCAATTGGGGTTTTATCATTAAAATTCAGTTCTCTAAATTTTTTTTTTGTAATTAATACTATGTTCAATTTGTTTAAATAGTGTTTTTCTATATAGAGGACTTTTGAAGGACTGACTACTAAAGGACAGGAAAATTCACAAGAAAAGCATAGTTTAAACTAATATGGCAGAATAGTTTGACAAATGAATCTCATGTGTAGCGATGAACACCTGAGACACAATTTGGATCCTAAGATAAGTTAGGCTACCTAGGGAACATAAACTGTATTTTATTATTTATGCCACTGATCCAAATAATGAGGGGTTCACACATCAGGAGAAAAAACATTGAAGGAGTTCTTCATGAACAAGCTACATACTAATATCTAATCATTAAAATTCTGAAAAATAACCAACTTTTGGGGGAGGGGTTTTTCATATTTCAGCTTCCTTACCAGAAAATACGCACAGTATGTCTAATATATCTGATATTGAAATATTTTTTCACTCCCATTATGAGCCTCAGGTATAAACTGAAATGTGCTCCACCATGTGAACTTACTAGTCACACTGAGAATCTTTTTGGAACATCCTCACTTTGTTCTTGAACTTTGCCCCTTGTAGAAACCTGCTGATAAGAAGCAGCAAGGTGACCACAACCCATCCCAACACAAGCTGAGGACAGGTAGAGCCAGGGCCAGGAAAACCTAAGGTTCACCGTATTCCTGTAACTAAACACGTTTTGGAAGATCTGAGCCAAGACTGCCTGCTGGTGGACTACACCGTTGTTAGCCAAGCTATTCAACTCAAACAAACTTATGGAGCTCAGAGTTTTGTAGGCAACTTGGAGTACAGAACAGCATAAAGACATGTCTTTGTATATTAAGAAACAGAGACCTTTTTGAAGGAGGCTAATTACTTTGTATGCCGCAAAGAGTAACTAAATGATCTGGAATATGAGAAATCTTTGAACGTGTTTGTTCCACCGCCACCATGTATCAGATCACAGGTTGAATTTAACAACATGCCTTGCTAGCTTTATTACCACAATCTATGAGAAACATTCATTACCAAAAAAAGTTTTTTTCATAATATTTTTTGAAACAAAGTGTTAATAATAAAAGATACATTCAGTGGAAAAAAAAAGTAAAATTGAGGCTCTTATTTTTCTGAATGTTTTTAATCCCCCATCTCTCCCCTGTGTGAAATAAAGTTAGAAACGTATATTTTTAAAGGTTTACAAGGGAGACAGCCACTCACCTTTGAAATTCACTGGTAGTTTCTATAAGTTCTTTCCTAAAGGATTCTCAGCTTACAAATAGTTTTAAAATTATGATTCGGAATCAGTCAGGAAAAAGTTTGTGAAAATAAACTGCAAACTGCTTTATAAAAAGAATATTTTCATTTAGGATGCTGGGCTGAAATACTATTTTAAATATATGTATATAACCTTAGCACTGTATTTTTACCATATGTGAGGATCTTTTGCATGAGGTAATGTCTTATTATGTCACTGTTATTAATTTAAATCCATTCCTTGATTCTGGGCCACAGTTGGGCAACTATATTTGTAAGTGGTCATGCTGTATAATCTTGTTTAGCCTCTTAGTATCAGCGAGCAAGCTTTAGTTTCCGCAATAAAACAAACAACTTCATAATAAAGAATCCATGAAGTCCTTACATGATATTAGGTGTTTGTTGGGGATTTTGTGGTTTGGTTTGGGATTTTTTTTCACCTTTGAATGAGATTATATACAGAAAACACATTAGAAATTTCAAGTCATGATGTAACCATGTATTTTTAGAGCAATTTACTTTATATTTTTACTTTTCCAGATGTAAGCGCATTTTTGCAGATGGCAGTTTTGCTAACTCTATCACGTAGAACACAGCATATTAAAAGCAATAAATGCTGATGAAATCCTAATCCTGATGAAATCAGAGGGAATTTTTCCCTTGAATTCAGCAACACCATTAAAATATTTTTAGCTTAAGAGAAAAAAAAAGCAACACCTACTTTGAAGACATTTCAAGGACAGCATTTTAGCCTGTAATAGAGATTACATATAGCAAACCCACAAAAATTTATTAGTCTTGGCAAAACAGTATTTCCAAGTGTTCTTTTTTTTAAATGTTCTGTTGCTGTGGTTTCTTTTTTCCTTTTCTTTTAGATTTTGCTTTGTTTTAACACTGTTGCATGAGTTAAGGTATTTACAGTGCCACATAGACAAGGATAACTGCTGCAGCTTTCATAATGCTGCACAGCACAGTGTTTAAATATTCCCTCATCGCACTCAACTGCTCTCCGAGATTGGGGTGAAAGGAAGGGTCTCGCATTTCCCTGATTTCCAATTTCTCTGAGCATATGATCTGTTTATTCCTTTCTGACAGAGGGCACATTTTCTCCACTTTGTCCTTATGGTCATGCGTTGAAGTGGTAGTGACCACATGCTTTGTCCTCCAGCTCTGTGTAGCTGACAGTTTCCACGGGAGACCCAAGCTGAGCTCCAAGCTCCTTGCAATCATCATTCCTGACAGCACCTTGCTGCTCAGGCTCATATGAGACATTTCAGTTTGTGTAAAGGGAGCACCAAGAATCCTAATTTTCTAAAAACCAATTTTCTTCTCAAAACTGTATCTGTATGCTGTGTGGTGACTGCCTCTAAAATATCAGTATTTTTCCAAAGCCAGGTTAAAGAGGCATTTTGTTAGCAATAAAGAAGGTCTTAATGAACCTGAAAGGATTTTGGTTTAGCTTGAAAATATCAGTAGAAGAATAAAAAGTAACAGGCTTGGTGCTGGTTCAGTGTGGCTTGCCAACACTGAAAGTAGGCCAGATGATTTGCAGGACAAATGTTAAAATCATTAGTGACTAATTTTCTGAACAGAAGGAGCCGAGTGAAAGAGGCAAGAACTAGCGCTGTATGTTTTCAGTGATAAAGTTATTAAGAACTAGCATGTATAGGATCTCTAATGAATAATGGCTACATTAATGTAAGAAGAAAAGATGATACCTTTGGTTCTTCAAGACTATCAAAACCCACATTGTTCCGGTTTAGGCTGGGACAGAGCTAATTTTCTTTCTAGTAGTTGGTGCAGTGCTGTGTTTCGACTCTGGTCTGAGAGCAGTGCTGATGACACACCAATGTTTAGTTCTTGCTAGGCAGCACTTACCCTGATCAAGGACTTTTCAGTCTCTCAGGTTCTGCCAGTGAGTGACACAAGAAGCCAGGAGGGAGCAGAGACAGAACACCTGACCCAAACCAGCCAAACGGGTATTCCATACCACAGCACATCATACCCAGTATATAAACAGACACGGGGGGAGGTACCTAGAAGGGACAGATCCCTGCTCAGGTCAGACTCGGTATCGGTCAGCAGGTGGTGAGCAATTGTATTGTCTATCAGGGCTGTTTATTTTTCTTTCCTTTCCCCCTTTTGGTTTTAAATTCTCTCCCGTTATTTCTGTTACCATTCTTGTTAGTCATAGTAGTAGTAGCTTGTGCTTTAGTATTAAACTGTTCTCTCAACCCACTGGTTTTACATTCTTTCAGTTCTCCTTCCCATCCAGCCCAGGGAGTGGGGGGTGAGTGAGCAGCTGCATGATACCAAGTTACTGGCTAGTTTTAAGCTACAATACACACATAGAACAACCTATGTCATTATGCAACGTTTTCTAAGTGACATACAGATTGTACAGCTCTGGTGGCAGCAGAAACTTTCATGTGGGAGATACACAAACTATCGTAAAAGTAAGCATTTTGTAATAATTTAAAAATACCCATTTTCAAACCCAAAACACACTACACTCAGCTTCACACTGCGTTCATTTACAACTATTTCAAGAATAACTAACCACTTGAAAGGTGATATCTTTAAGTAGATATTCAATCAGAGGAATAAATATTTACCTATGTCATTGCATCGGTAATAAATTCTTTACCTCTGTAACCCCAAACTGAGCTTTATTGGCATCATTTTACTTTCAAATGATCAGGAAATCTTGTGGAAACAGTTACTGCCATCACAAATATGAAAATATTTGACTCAAGCCTAAAACTGAACACCGATTATCTCTGAAGGAAAGGCCAGTTTTCAAAACTGAGGGTACATTTTATGTCATTAAAAAAATAATCAAGAAATGAATGAATTAAGTTCAAGATTCTAGCTCAGAAAACAGAAATTAAACTTGGCTTATGAACAGAGAAAATGATGAAAAAAGTATTGGATTAGCCATCCTTTGAAGTCTTGGGTAGCTTTATGGAAATTTTAATACAAAGTATAATTTACAGAAAGGTTTCTGATCTTGTGTTTCTGCCTACATATTCATAATATATTTGACAGTACAGGAAGACAAAGAATGGTTCTGAAACACATAAACAGACTAGATGACCCAATAGTACCTTTTGACAATAGTTTGGGTTTTTTTTACAGTAGCTAGTTTGGCTTTTTAAGAAAAAGCCAAACTGATGCTGTTGCAACAAAACCAGTATGCAGCGTACTGAAAATGGAACGATAATTAAGGTTGTTTATCTGTACCACAGACTATTAGTTTTTGTTATTAACTGCCAGGAAGCAGCTAGTGCTAACTGGAAGAAAAAAAAAAAGAATTGATTAATTTTACAAAACGAAGTGAATCCAAACTGATACTTGTTATAAATAATGACAATGTTATTATGATGAGGTCTCAGTACACATCAGTTTCAGAAAACATGTGTGTTATTTTTTTCCTACAGGAAAACAGTATGAACATTTTTGATAGACTTTAGTACACATAAAATGTGTACTACAGATATACCAAAAAGAAATTGATAGAACCTAAAAACCACCCATACACTGTGCAGGCTGAATTTCTTTGATAATCTAACATTACAGGAAAAAAAAAAAGCTGAAAGCAAGTAATCTAATTCATTGCAGAATCAGAGCAGACCTACAACTGCACTAGCACCTGGGAGTCCTATCTGGGTCCAACTCTGAATGCTCACTCCTGTGACTTAAAACCAAGGCAGAACACTTAAAGGATATGTGTTGTGTCTGGTCTGTTCCTCTTCCATCAGTAAATTGCAGAACAGTGCTCACTATTTCCAAAAATATAACCTATACTACTTACTATTTTGATGAGGTTTTAATTTTGGTACAAAGAAATGGAAAAGCTAAATTATTACTATAAAACAGACAATAGTTATAGCATGTTATAAAGTGTTCTTTTTTGTTCCCTCACTTCCCCTCCCAATCTCTACCCTTCACCTTCCCACCCCTACCCTCTGACAAAATAAGTATTCTAACTTTAATACCTGCTATCAGCAACCTTATGCACAAATGGAAGGGGACATAGATCATTTTTTCTTTCTATGCCAGTACAGAAATTGGCAGTGTAACCTTGTAGTATAGATAGTACATTTGTCTGAGCAAAGATAAAAGATGGTCTTTAATAGGTTATTGTCTTTCTTTTATATAGACAAGGAGTGCAGAACTGACCTACAGGAAAGTAAACATTATTCAGCTCTAGCAGTATACTATGACAACAGTTGGCATAAGTTTTTAAAGGGTTTTCTTTCACCCCTGAAGCTTGTGACAAAGCATAGAAAAGATCATAGGTAAAAAACAAAAAAAAAACAAACGAACAATAACAAAAAACAAACAAACAAAAAATTGAAAAAAGAAACAAACCAAAACCAGAAACCAAACAAAAAAACACACACACAACCAACAAAAAATCCACACATAAAAAAAACCAGACACTTTTCTGTATATTCCTTAAAAAGGACAAATTTTGTACTTTTTTCCTTTTCTCAGCTGAATGTGAGTTTCAGCATTCTACCATCACATAGCAATTAATTCAAGAACAGTATAAAGCAGCAAGAAGTCATGGGATCAAACAACAACCTACCTGTCAAGAATGCACCAGTAGTCTCATCAGTTATTTGTCCTAAGCTGATGGAAAGGAATTCCTGTCTGTTGGAGGCACAGTCTCTTTTACCCTGTATTTTCTTAGATTTTTTTTCTCTCACATTTCTGCCTAGCTGTCGCATTCAGTTTTAAAACTATGCACCTTCTGAAAAGCCCATAGCAACACTTTTGTTTTTTTTCCCATAATGTGTTTTCATTCTGGAGTTAGCTGTTGTTTGGCTTGTTGTGGGGGGGGGAGATTTAGTTTGCTTGGGGATTTTGGTATTTTTTTTCCTGGTTTCTGGTTTGGAGGGATTTTTTTTGTGGGTTGTGCATTTTTTTTGTTGTTGTTGGTTTGGTTTGAGTGTTGGATTTGTTTTTTTTTCTTTTTGGGTTTGGATTTTGAGGTTTTTTTATTTTTTTTTTTTTTTTTTAACAAATCCATGACACATTTTCTATTGTCATAAATAAAGGGCTATTAGGGAAAAAAATGTACTTGTAGAAAGACTAAATAACAAACATTGGGTTTATATGCAAAATTAAATCTCAGACAATAGTTATTAGCTACTAGTAATTTATGACTTGGCACTTTGATTTTCAGTGCTGTGTGTGGACAATGGTAAAATGAACACTGGTCTGTCATTTATTGACGAATACGATGAGCTGTAAGTTATGGGGAAGATCAAGAATGCTAGCTGGTGTCAGCCACAAGATGTTTGATAATATATCTAAATATAATTAGATATAGCTGTTATATTATCAGAAGTGAACTACTTCACTAACAAAGAGGCCCTGAAAGACAATTTATTTCCAGTTACAGAGACAATGAAATATGCACTTACGGAAACTGGAAAGTATTTCCTGTAGCACAGCCGGTGCCCTGTTACAATCTATTTAGCAAAATTTTTAACACCCTAAAATCGATTCTTTTTACACATAATATTGTTCTATCATTGATCATAGCTTCTATCTGTAAAGAGCAAAGGGTACTTAAATGATTAAAAAATAATCTTGTAGCAGTAAACAGAAAAAGAAATAAAACTCAGTCTGCTTTGAAAAGGAGATACAAGAAAATTCACAACAATTACAAAGGCTTTGTTATTTTGCATTTGTTTTTAATTTCATGATTTATTTTTTGTCTTTTATAGTCCAAAGACCTTGTCTCTGCTGAAAACACTGAGTTGAGATGAGGTAAAAGAGTGACTCACATTCTTTTATTGGTTGAAATTTTGCTGCTTCTGGATATGAGTAAAGATTTCTCTCTATATTCTCCAAGTAGGCATCAGTTTTATGGGCTTGCCTTTCTTCTTTTGTGACGGAAGCTTTGAGACAGATTGAAAAATTACACATTGGGAATTTACCCCATTGCACATTTTGAAGATTGATGAAACTCTAGCCACCTTGAATGACATACTGAACACATGGAACTGTGGATGTGGGAGCTATGAAGTGAAACAGCAAAATTATATGTGATTTATAAGCTCCAGAAGGTTTTACATCAAAACAGCAAGAAAGGCTTTCATATGGCCTAGAATGAATCCTGCTTCTTAGCAAACAGAAAGAAAAAACAACAACCAACCCTAAGTATAAAAGCTGATTTAAAGGATGTAATCTTCCTGCAGGTGAAAGCACTCCCCTATTGCTACTTATTCTAAATGAGACCCTCAGTTTTGTTCCTTAGCATCAAGAATTTCTTGGCTTCTGATGGATTTATTGCCGAGTCTCCAGCAAACACTTCTCTTCCTCAGAAGATGAAATC
Organism: Pezoporus wallicus; assembly: GCF_028554395.1. Lineage (NCBI taxonomy): Eukaryota > Metazoa > Chordata > Aves > Psittaciformes > Psittacidae > Pezoporus > Pezoporus wallicus. The sequence continues at coordinate 4,546,398 of NW_026640488.1, forward strand.
AGTGGTCTTAGACTTTTAAAGGTGTTGCCTTCCATAGCTTTGAAATTTTAAGTTATATTCTGGCAAATTACAGCAGCTGTAGACTGTCATGAGCTGAGCTATAATTAACTTTTGTTTTGGCAGCTGCTCAAAAACTTGTCCTGGGCTTGAAGAAAAATTCACTCATTACTCATCTATCTATGTACACTCATATCTGTATCTACTCAACCATATCTGTTCTTCATCTTAACACAGATCATGTACATTCAATACACTGCACGCAAACAGTAACAGCCCATCCAGATGGGTGAGACGATGTTATAGCAACAACACACTGGCTGGTGCAAATAATTTCACAGAACCAAATGGGGGAAAGGCTCATTCTCTCTCCCTCCCCTACTGCTTGTCTCACAAAGGACAGTCCCACCCTGATACATGGCAAGTGCCTGCACAGTCCACCAAACCACACAGACCAGCTCTGAAGACTACACTGCATTCCTGGGAGAACTATACAGATTGCCTCAAGTGCTTTGAGTCAGAATCTCCTGAGGCTGTTCAGAGATTATCCTAACAGATGAGGACTTACTCTGTTAGGCAGAAAGGGAGATAGGTAAGCACAGCAACAAATGTATATGCGCACACATAAATGCATGGAATAAGGTATATGCAGGTGCACCTGTGCAAATAAACATATTCTTTTTCTACATTTCAGCACTTCTTCCAGCTCTTTTGCTTCCTCATTCTGAGAATGACTTAAAAATACTAGGTGCATGGTTATATAATTTCATCATCTATCCAGCAAGCTTTTGGTTGATTTGTTGAGGTTTTGGTTTGCTGGGGATGGAGGAGGGTGGTTGTGTTGTTTATTTGTCTTTGGCTTTTGTAGGCATCTGAAGTTTGAGAAGACTGTTCACATAGTTGTATTCAAAGGTGTTTAACTAGCTTATAGTTAAGTTGCTTGGGAGAGGACACAGAAACTTACTTAGTAGCTGTCTTGCACATACTCAGTATGAAAAATGATTTGAGAGACTTCAGGGAAAGCCCAAGGCTGTGTTATCCTCTCTGGGATGCAGAGAAGCCAAGACTGCTGAGAACATTGGAACAGAGTCCTGGCACTAACAAAGAAGGTCATTGCCACAAATTGGACTCTGACTCTATCCAGCTTTTTGTGATGCCAAATCCAGAGCTAATGTTATTCAATGCAGGGAAGAAGATATCTCTATGCTTCTACTTTAATTTTTTCACTTACAGAAATGGTGCATACTTCACCATACAATGGTGAAGACTTTTGGCCATGTCTTGCACTATGATGTTAACTGAGAGAACTGAGCTCTACCCATGGCTGTAACTGTTTCACAGGAATCTTGCTTGCCAAAAGCTTGAAATAGCTAGTTCAGACACCACAGTCCCTAGAGCAGTATCATCTGCTCCAATGTGATGGCAGCATTTACTTCTTGGCTACCCTATTTCAATTAGGCACTGAAATAATTGTAATCTACTAAAATAAAAGGTAAAGGGTTTTTCCCTCCCAGTTTCCTATAAGCAGGATGATTACACAATTTTCTACTGGTTTGCTTGTAATGTAGAGAGAGTTGTAATAGGTAAAGATGATTAAAAAGCATTAGTTTCATGGAAGACCTCACCTGATTTTTAAGAAAATATTCTTCTCTTACACAGAGATGAAAGGCAAACTTGTGCATATGTATGTAAAGCAACTGGATATTCAAAATATATCATTCTAGCCCTTCTGTCTCAAATTTGATAGAGGAATTCAAACTTAATCAGGCAAAAGACAACTTAATATAGCCAAACTGAAGAAGCAGTCTAAAACAAAACCCTAAACAACCAATAAGTAAGTACTTTTGTAATAAGGAATGTTTCAGTAAGGTGCATAGTGTATAAATAAATAGTTTTATTGTTAATTGCATTAAAATGCATGACTATGCTACAGTTTATATAACAGACATACATATATTTCCTGTCAAAATGGTGAGAAGGCTGAAGTTGCATCTCAGCTTTTTCGGGTTGTGTCCTGAGGAGCATGCAACTGAAGGTGTGTGGTGACAGGCACTCAGAACAGTAGCCAGCTCCCTTGTAGCATCACCGCTGTAGCTCCACTACACAGAGGAATAAAGTCTCAGGGATGACAAAAGTTGGGGTTAGAGTCACTCGTGCTCTTAAAGGTCCCATCACTGCCAAGAGGTAAAACACAACTGGTAGGGAGTCAGACTGGCTTACAGCAAGGCAACACAGAGGCAGAAGTAGCTGCTGCTGTACAGTCATCCTTACTACATACTAACAAGATGCTCATATGTATGGAAAACCCAATTGCTTTTGTGTAATTCAGCACTAAAGCAGACCACATTTCTCCTATTTCTTTGCTAAATTGTTATAGAAGGGGCCTACTACTCTCTGAAAAGGAGTTTTGAGTAAATTAGAAAAACAGAGATATCTACCTTTACAATTCTGCTAAATCTGTGTTTGTATACTCCTTAGAGAAATTCTATACCCTGTCTATGGAAGATCAGGCTTTTGACAGGTTTATTATTCATTCCACTTTATCTGCCTGAAACTGGCATCCTCCTTCTTACATTTATTTTTCTTAATGAAACTACACCTACAAGATCAGCAGGTGATGGTATTTCTGAATGATCTTGAAAACAGAATCAAGTGTTTCACAAACCTGGGGAAAATAACCACTTGTATATTGCTGCTGAGTTATCGGAAGACTCTGGAGTAAACAGACAATAACGCAAATTACTTATAGTGATGTTTCACAGACTTCTGACATTACTGCAACAACTACTGTTAATTAAATCCACTCAACTAGAACATACTCTAGGAATCACTGACTTAATTTACTGCACATTTCACATTTTCAGTTATTAAAGAGTGAAAGGTACAAAAATAACTATTGATCAAATGTGCTCCATTTTTCACAATATATCTTTTAAAGGTTTCTTATAAAGAGGAAATCTAAATCAGCACATCCACTATGACATGAATATGTTTCTTTTTCAATGTCAGAGCTATTTGTCACACCAAAAATCATCCTACTGTTCCTTTTGGCATCATAGATATATTCAGTCATTCCTCAATAAAGTCTCATCCTTCTTAAGAACATATTTTACTTGAAGGCTTCCCCCTCATCCTCTTTTCCTACTTGTGAAGTGCCTGGTTTTGGGTTCACACTTCCCCATGGATGTGATATTTCCTTATTCTTCCCATATATGAAAAATTTTAATATTCAACATGCTAAGCTATTATTGCTTTCATTAAATTCCACTACTTGAGTCAGCAAGCATTGTGAAGATCAAATACATTATTATACCTACTGTGTATTGCACCATCACCACCAGGACAGGAGAAAAAATACCTAATTATTTCCACCGGTGTTAGATAAAAATCTTAATGAAACTTTACCCTAGTTTGACATAGCTGACGGCACAGTGCTCTCTATAGACATGGCCATGAAGTGTTGGGTGATAATAGTAAATCCCCTGAAAAAACAACCAAACAAAAACACAACAGAATAGCAACCACAAAAAAACATAGTGCCATGAATCAAAATGCAGCTTGTTTCACGGACACACATATACCTGGAGCAGTCCTGGTGAAGTAACAGGCACCTCCAAGTAGCTTTTGGTTGCCAGAGGTCTGCCTTGAGAGCAGACAGATCACTGTCCAGGGAAACTAACACAGCTAGTTTTGCCAAACTATGGTTTATACTCTAAGGAAAAAAGCAACCAGCGGATCATTAAACATGACAGTGACAATCACATATGGACTATTTCCATGTTGAATTACATGATTATTTCTCTTCATGACCAGCACAAAACAGGAGGCTCTGAAAGTCCGTTTCCACTATTGTTAGTCTTTGATATGCTTAACCAGGTAGTTAATCCATTTAGCAAAGGATTTAATTAATTAAAGAATGTTATTAGACTAGTTTCAAAGAATAAAAGAATGGTTCCTTAACTTATTAATATTACATTGTAATGTTTGTATTGTGGCAAGGAACTTCTTTAAAATAACATGCATTACAGCAGTGTCATCAGAATCAGAAGCTCATGCAGTGTAATACAGATAAAATCCATGGCTTTCTTGGAAATAATATCTTTTCTATTTCCTCTTTAAGCTATCATAACTGCTTAAGGAGATGTAGGAAAACAGTACTGCTGCCCCTTTGCCTGCTTCTTCCTGACAGTTATGTATTGAACAATGTAGATAATGTACATCTAATGAGTATTTCATTTGCTCTACTTGAGGTCAGGCAGAGCACAATAAGTTTTACTGAGACTGATTAGTGCTCATACAGAACATCACCAGTAGAGCAAAGTGTATGCAATTATTTTTGTCTATAAAAATGCAACTACCTTTAACACATATATTCAGTGGAAAAAAAAACATCCAGGATTCTGCTATCATTTTGTGGCTATGCTTTTGCATTCATTGTTAAATTCTTGTTTTGGTTATGTTAATACAGGGATTGAACATTGTAAGTGCATTTTGCTGCTTGTCATGCATTTTAGCATATTTAAAAAAATAAATTACTATACAAAGAGACTAGTATGAAACAATTTCAAGTTTTCTGAGAACTGATTACCTTCTTATTAATTGTAACTGAAAACTGTTCAAAAAAGTAATAATAAATAATAAAAAAGAAATGAGATCTTATCACTTTTAATAATCAAGGTGCATATATCGCACATGTGTAAACAACTAAAGAACAGAATAGATCCTCTAAATCACAGAGTAAATTCCTATTTTTATGTAAAGACATCTTACTCCCCCCCAGCATACCAGTGAAGAAGTGTGTCCATACATCACAGGTTCTGTTGTGTGACAGTGATGCTCTGGGGTACAGGCAAGTAGCTTGTTGTGGGGAGTACCATTCCTACAAAGCTCTCCTAACATACCGATTCTAAACCTTTTGGGAGAGATCCTTAAGATCACTTCTTATTGCCAGAATGACTTTCAAATTCAATAAAATCTGATGTTAGGGGGCAGAAGGGAGACGCGGAAAGCAAGAGGGTGGCAAAAGGCAAAAAAGGACAGAGTGTTTCTCCTAATGAAGGTAAATATGGGATGCGATTCACTGGACATTCAGAATGACAAGAATAATACTAGTTCAGCAGAAATAATAGAAGCTCAGGATGCCAAACACAGATCTCTAAGGATAACAATAGAAGCCAAAAAGTTTAGTCATTAGGTCATTAAAGGAAGGTAGTGTTTAGGACTAGATAGAAGTAGCTTTACAGGATATAAATGAGAACAACATATCCAGTACATTTGAAACAGCAGAATACAAAGACAATATAAAAGACATAACATGAAAATATACAAGAGAGTTAGACTCCTTATAAGAACCAAGGAAGAGCAAAGAGAGAATCACTCCAGCATGATTCTCCCCAGTAAAGGATGCAATACCTGACCAATGTTAATACAGCACAAGCCACCTCCCTCTCAGTAGAGGAAGAATGCTACTTTATTTCCTACTTCCTACATTTTGTGTATGATTTCTGAAACTGCAGAATTTCAAAGAGCAATCTGTGCACACATCACATATCTAATACAAGGTGATATCACACCACCAACTCAGAGGAAACACAGATGAAACAACAGGCACACTCTTAGGAAGGAGCTTGGATAATGGCAAGGGAAAAAGTTTGCGGAGGTTGCCCAACGGGTTCGAACACAATTGCAATGCAGGAATGAGTAACTAGAGAGCAAGAAAGCATCACGTAACTGAAAGATTAAGGCTGCTGAAATTATATTGTTCAACATCTGCTGTTGCACTTCAAAAAAACTGCAAAACTAAAAAACTCGCAACCACAACAGACTAACTTGGTTTGAGTTTTCACTCATTTAAATGATTTTCTTCATTGCTTTATGTGGGACCTGAGTACAAAATATAGGACAGTTCTGGGGAAAGAAAGAATTTCCTTGTTGTAATGATAGTGATACAGAATTCAAGTTCTGAGCTGTCTTATACCAATTGCAATGATACAGCAATTAAATACTTAGAAAAGCAAATGTTATATGAATGTACTCGAATCTATAAAAAGGCTGAAACCTGCACATTTTAACTCCTTTCTAGTGAAGTGTATGCCCTGTTAACACTAGACTGCATTTTTGCTGATTAGGTATTTGTTTTTCCCCAGGTTTTTCACACACAGTGGTTACATTTAACTCACATGGCTTGCAAACATTCTCATCTCTGCTATACACGCAAGCAAGCAACTCCTATATATCAGCTAAACCCCAAATATCCTGGTTAAGTTATTCACTACTTCTAATTTTTCAAGCCATAAAATAATATCAGCATCACCATAGCCTCCCAGACTAGGTCTGTATCATTAGATTTCCAGGTCATGCTTATCTTCTTATCTGATGATATTTCAAAACATTTCCCCATCTTCCTGATACAAGCAACTTTTGTGGTTCCTAAGGAGGAACCACTGTCATCTGAATTCATGACTGCCTTAAAATATACTTTGTTTAGTTCTACCCTATAGATATGAATTACATCAAAACAAATTACAGTATCTGGATATGAAGAACTTTTGTTGAAGGGAAAGAAAAAGAAAATTTACTTCACAGTCTGTATTTTCCATTGACTTTTCTTGCCAAAACTGATCATAAATAATAAAATTATAAGATAGCTGTGGACACTGCTTTATTTCACAATAACCAAACTAACCCCTATAGCATGAAAGAGCAACTAATAAAGTGTCTCAAAGCAGATAAATATAAGCCAAAGGCTAGCCGAAGGAACATTATACTGGTAATATAAATAATACATTGTCCCATCAGGCTTTGTTACAGTTCCTGGATTTATTTAATTCTATTCATGCCTAGCACAGCCTCAGAAAGAGCTATTAGAATATATCATGTAGCTTGTCACAAAAAGAAATACAAGTCATTAATTTCAATCTAAAAGTAAGCTGGGGAAAAAATAAATAAACACCTTTCCTTACTATTTCAGTGTATTCATTCTTTGTTACTGTGAAAGTTACAGTGACATCTATGCAACAGCAATGCATGGCAACACTGAGATTTTGGGAATGGCCATGATACTTGTTGAGATACAAGCTGTGATTTTTGTCTAAAATAGACACAGAAGAATGCAAGTTCGGAAAAACAAAGTCAAGTTTGAAAAGAGCAAACCATTTCTGGTGAACATTTTAACCATTTAAAATTTACACCAATATTGCTTTTTAGTCTTTCTAAAGGTCTCAACATATGAAGTTTAAAGCATGACAAAGGAGGTGAATTTAGGCCACTGTTTTTTCCATTCATCAGATAGAAGAAGGGAATGGTCTCAGTGACCGTCACTGCAGGAGATCCTAATTTCATTTTTTCTTTAGCTATCCTTTTTCTGTACACACTGCCTCTTCACCCCTCAAAAGATTAAAAACAAAACAAAACACAAAAAACCCCAAACCAACAAAAACCCCAAGACAAAGCAACAAAACAAACATACATACAAACCACAAAAAAGCCCATACCAGTTGTTTTCACGGAAAAATGTAGTGAAACAAATTAGAATATGATCTTCACAAAAGCAATTAACAGGCACTAGTATGAAGTCTCATGTTGAAGAACACAATGAAAAGGTATTCTTTCGCCCTTACAAAGTACTTCAGCTCACCTGATTGAGCTGGAATGTATCTACAGGGAAACTGTATCAATGGCATATTAAATCATGAGTAGACCTTAAAAAAAATGGAGAAGAACTGTAGATGCTCTTTCCCTTCTAAATAAAAAGGAAATATTTCACATAAGCAGCATCACAAATTTCTGCTTACAACAAAACTACTATTTAGAATAACTTTTTCTATGGCATTTTATTCTGGGAAAGTAGCTGTGGCTGTGATACTTTTGCAAATGAGTCTATAATTGAACAAAGACATTAACACTCATTCACACTACAGATGAGGACCACGAAGACAACCAGAGGGCTGGAGCACCTCTCCTATGAGGACAGGCTGAGAGAGCAGGGCTTGTTCAGCCTGGAGAATAGAAGGCTCCAGGGAAACCTTCTGTCAGCCTTCCAGTACCTAAAAGAGGCTGACAAGATCTGGAGAAGGCTTTCTAAAAGGCTAAGGGGGGAATGGTTTTAAACTGAAAGAGGGTAAATTTAGATTTGATATAAGGAAGAAGTTCTTTACTGTGAGGGTGGTGAAGCACTGGAACAGGTTGCACAGAGAAGTTGTGGCTGCCTGGAAGAGTTCAAGGCCAGTCTGGATGAGGCTTTGAGCAACCTGGTCTAGGAGAAGGTGTCCCTGCCTGTAGCAGGGGGATTGGAACCAGATGATCTTTTTGCTTCCTTCCAAGCTCAACAATTCAATGTTTCTATTAAGTTTTTTGAGTGTAACCACTTCCATCTCAAACCTGCTTACCAGAAAACAGGTAAACTCCAAAAGCAAAATTTTATTGACTATATTGCATACTAAAGACTGATTTGGTCAGCTTACATTCCAGCTAAGAATTTTAGAAACATACACAACATTCTGTGTCAAGACACAGCGAGCTATAAGAGCTCTTTCTAGTTTATACATATAAGGAATTCGTAATCTGAAGACATTGAGTGCCAGTGTATTTAATTGTTGTAGCAAGTAGAGGAAAAATTCAGGATTTATTTTTTATTTGTTTATTTACATGGCTCTTATTACTTTCCTTTTTTGTATTAAAATATTCTATTAATTTCTCAAAGTGACATATTCTTATCATCTGATTAACACTGAAATAACAAAATTGTTTATTACATAGCAGTTTTCAACATACAAGTCTGTAAACCTGTCAAATTATTTTACAAGCCATAAAAAATAATTTGTTTTAAATCACTTTAGAAAAATCAAGATTAGTTTAGGAACACTTAAATGAGATATATACACAAATATATGTTAATCCTCTTAAATAGCTAGCAGCTTAGTCCTGCAAAATCATCTCTTAGGAAGGATTCAGCCGATTAAGAAATAAGTTCAAAAAGCTGAAGGAGCCTAAAACTCACTTTCACAGGAAAATTATTGTCTTTGACCTCAGGCAGAATGGATTGTTTTCTAGCTTGGACCTCTTTCTTACACCTGCTTATGGAATTCTTGCATGGCAAGCCTAATTTAGGTACCTGAATTTTAGATGCACAAGCTTAGGTAGGAGAAAACATAACACTAAGTTTTATTTATTTATTTTCATCAAAACACTTCAAAGACAAAAAATAAAAAAAAAACCCCTCAGTTGGGTGTCTCAACTTCTGTTAATTGCTTCTAGATTCTTTAGGCAAATCCTCTAGATTCTCTATAAAACTCCCTTCTACAGGTAAGGTGGAATTAAAGCCTTAAGTCATCTGAAACCACTTATGAGGCCTTCAGATGTTGAAGATTTCAGGAGTAACCTAATTGAACCTTCCACTTTTCAATTATGCTAAATAATTGCCTGTGTTTGCATCTTTGCAACTACAATCCACCTAGACTATTTTTGAATCTGACTATTCTTCTTAAAGTCAATGTTTTCCATTATATAGTCACTCAGTGTTGAAAACTAACAGCAATGCAGCAACTGTAATGTTTTTTTCGTCAACCATGGCAGCAAGTGAAGCCCCAAACCCCAGAAGCATTGATCAATTTCTGCCACAAGAAGCCATCCTGGAGGAGCAGTTCCAGTATCTCCCTTGGAGTGTCAATCTCTGAAGTATGAGGCCTCAAATCTCTCCTGTTTTCCAAATAGAGTCCATGTTGGTATTTGAACATACTAGTCACAACTTTTAAACTTATTTTATGTTTCACATTCCCTTTGCCTTGTGCTCTCCAAAGCGTAGTTTTTATTCTTTTGTATTCCAGTTACTTTTACTGAAGTCTGCTGTTGTCTACAGCAATTATATTTTTCCTCTGGAAAATGCAACACTGTAGTGTATTTCCTCAGCAAAATGAGGACTGAGGACATCTAGAATTCACCTTGGGTTCAGCCAAATCCTAGATCTGATCTCTGTGAAGTGTTTCCAGTATTTCACTTATCTCTCCATCTCCTTTCACTCACATACAGTTGAAAAAACACATTTCTGTCTATAGAGAACAAGCTTTACTGGGACCTAGACTTTCCTCTTGACAAAAACTGCTTCAATTTGCCCATCAGTTCCCATTTATCTGAGAACCAGTCAGTTCTTTTGTTAAATACAAACTTCCTGAGTTTTTCCTTCACCTAGACAGTTAAATGCTATAGTTGGGAATATATGCTTGAGATCAACCCCTTCACTGCTGCATCAAAACACGCAACAGTTTTGATGAGGCAGGATAAACATATGCAATGACGACCACCAACAAACCATCTGTTATAAATGTGTATTCCAGTTTCCCTTGTCAAGCACAAATTGTTATAGGAAACCTCATGACTTTTTCTCCTGAAGTGCCAGATTTTGTTTACACATAAACTGAATGGAAAAAAGAAATTGTTCCCCAACTATTCGTTAAAAGTAGGGTTAAATGTCTTTTTGGTTACAATCACTCATATGCCTGACTGCTGTCTTAAGGCAAAGACAGATAACAGTCTTGTGGATCACCATAGGGTTTTAATGGAAATTTAAGTTCAGAGCTTTCCTAACTATAGCCTGAAGCAAGAATAAATCATTTTCAAACAGTGCATTAAATAAAAGATAATCACCAGGATCAACAGCCTATCATTGTATGATAATTACTAGCATAATTTAGCTTTAACTCTATCTAAAAATTATTTTAATTACTTAAAGGCACCAGAAGAATGGAACAAAACATAAGCTAGAAAGAAAAGTATATTTTCCTCTAATAATTTTAAAAAAGGCCAAATAACAGATCTTCAGCTGAAATTACGTGCTAACCATATGAGACATTGAAACCTCTACCTGAACCAGCGCAACCAATTTCAAAACACAAACAGGAAAAACCTAGCAAAATTAGTTCCCTAGATGCCAGATATTTGCTAGAAAACATTTTGTGTTTATCTCATTTCTGGGCTTACCTCTCTATTTGATGCTGAAACTGAAAAAAATCCACAATAAGCATTTTTGTTAATGAAATTACAGATTAAACAAAAAGTTTATTCTATGAGTAACTCCACCTTGTGCTGCACCTCTGCACTTCAATCCTGACCTATAAAAGTGGTCATTTCTAGAGAGAAGACAAACTGGGTCTGCATCCGTAATGAAGCAAAAACATGTTTCAAAGGTTCCAAAATTTTTATTTAGTTATTAACTAAGCAGAGCTCAACTGAAACTATGCCTGTTTCAAATGTACACTTTTGCAGAAAATTGCTCAAAAAGTTAACTTTTTCTATTTAGTATACTTAGAAAGTAAATAGTGGAACTGGCCAAAGTACACTGTTAACTTCCATTTTCCCTAACAATAAAATTCTTCATCATTATTAGTGATTCAAAGTGAGTTTAACTCCATTGTATTTAATTGTTATTTATTATTTAGAACAATCTGCGCAGCGAAAGATATCATTCTTATCCCCACTTGAGCAAACACTTTTTTTGTTATAATGCCTATTTCAGAAACCAGATTTATATTAAACAAAACCTTCAGTGAGACAAGTTAACAAAGAAAACCCTGTAGTTCTCATGTAAACAAATCTCAACTATAAAAACCATTTATGGAAGACTAATTTATGTTGATCAGCTGTACTGCACTGCCTTTGTAGGAAAAGAGGGATGATTATTAACTTGAGCAAGGCTAATACTCAACATGAAGGTTAAACTATCTTACATTAATTGCTTTTCTTAGGTTGCTTTAAATATAGACATGAAAACTAAATCCACGTACCTGACGATCTTCAGCCATCAATGAAATATCATAACTTCAATTTAAGAAAAAATGCTCTGCAAGAGTTTGTCCCAAATTAAATTCAATTCAAAATTACAGTAATAGAAAGGAACAAGAAGAAACATAATAAGAAGCAGATGGAGGAAAGTTCAGATGAAACAAAATTAAGAAAGAAGATTGTGGAGGTCAGGGTGCTATAATTATGGTATAGCTTAAGAATGTGAAATGCACTTCTGCATTTTTAGAATACAAGAGCAACTGGAATGATTGACTGATAAAAAGTTTAGCAATTTCTGATGTGTCCATCCTAGTGTTACACAAAAGGTTTACTAAAACCAAGATAATTAACCCTTCCATAAGTGGGAAAGCATACTGCTTTACTTACCAGAGTACAGTGCTGCAGCATCGGTATGGATAGTTGCTTTCTTTTATTCTGTTCCAGACATGTTTTTTTCACTATTCGTAATTTAGATAGTTATGAGGAAGAAAATTAAAATTACTTAAAATAATAGCTGGGATGGAAGTTGTGATTGTACTTACTCCAAGCTGTTTACCCTTTTCTCTCATAATCACTTTCATAAAGAAAATCAATTGCAGTTGCCTGTAATTCTTCAGTATCTAGTGATTCATAGGCAATCAACTTTTGCATGCTTTTCCCATCCGCTTCCTAGATTTCTTTCCACAGCAGGAAGTAGGACTGATGTCTTACAGTAACAAAAATTTGTTTACTTTTCTGTTTGCTTAATAGCTGATACACTTTAATACTGGATCCTTGACCCCAGTAGATTTTTATTTTTTTGACATGGTTAGAACAGATAAAAAACTCCAGTGACCTAAAGCTGATAGGAAAAGGGCCTTCAAGATACTGTGGGGGATAGGTATGAAGCTGGAATGGTGTAGGAAATGACAGCACAATTGCTTCATTCACAAAAACTGTAATGAGAGGGCCTGACATTGCAGGGAGAGAAGAGTCTATAAATATAGTAGCCGCTACACAGACTGATGATGATACAGTGAACCAGCCAGTCTTGCAAAGAGAGCCAAAGCTCTCTTAGGTCCTGAGTACTTCCATATTTATAATCTAAGAGCCACATAAATTCATTTACGTGCTTTCACTATTACAGAAGGCACACAGATTACCTTTGTAACACCTGAAGAACTTTCAATACTATAAGTAATTTTGCTGTTTCCAAATACATGTTTTCAGAAAAGGTGTTGAAACATTTTAAGATTTCTTCACATTGCTGTACATTCTAAGATAATACTGATAATCAGTTATTGTTTGAGAGAAATTAAAGCCATTTCTGTTAACAGTATGAAGTACAAAATTAAAGATTTTTTTAATCTTTAAAATTAAAACTTTTCCAGTATTTTGTCAAATACTTTTAAACAAGACAGTCCCACAGAATACAAAAATTATAGCTTTCACATCAGTTTAGACAAAGAAATAAACACATCATACCAAAAAACCCAATTAAATGACAAGAAAATTTGAAAAAAAAACCTCAACCTGTTCTACTACAATTAAATTCTCTGAAAGCAAATTTATTTTCTAATGAAACTCTTAATATCTAATTGCTTGTAGAAACATGAATTAGCAAGATCTTAAAGTTCATATTGAACATTTCACACACCCCAAATGGCAGCCTCACTTATCACTCAAGTATATCTATCTCCTTTATCTGAATGGAAAGAAATAATCTATTATGTATAATAGGAAAGACAGAGAACTCATTAAAAATAAATAAATAAACAATCACCACCTTAAGGAAAGACTTCTATACTGTACTGGATCCCAAGGAAGCCTACGGCTTCGAATTTTTCATTTTATTTCACTTAGTTACTGAAAAAGATAAGCTAATACTTTCCAGAGATGTCAATCTATTCACACTGGTCCCTGATGAAAAATATTTATTTTACAACTCATGTCTGAAGAGGTGATTGCTGAGGTGGAAAGCTACTGAAGTCTGCTAAATGATCAGTACCAGAAGACTTGAAGTTTCCACATGCTGTGTTTTATGAAGATATTTCTATTTTTAGTTCCAAAATACCTATTTTTTCATCCTTTCTTAACAGTAACACATAAAGTCTCGTAGTTTGTGTGGATCCTCTATCCCTTATCACCACCATCAACGCTTTTGACCTAGCTCTTTGCAGGACGCAAGCAGGATTTTAGAGGGAGGAAAACCATTGCTGTTACCTGAATTTTCAAAGTCATTCTTGCACAGTAAGTATTGGTAGAATGCCTGTGTATCAATATAGTCCAGTTTGAGACAGCTAAATCACTGAAGATTCTTCAGTGAACTTAGGTTATCAAGAAATGATAAACCCTTATTGTTGCAGAAACCAAGCATCTGGCTTCAGCATAATCTTCTACATTTGATTTTAAGTCTTTGCCAGATATATTTTTATTTTAAATAGTCCTTTAGCAAACTATGCCTTCTTTATGAAAGATCTGCACAAATGCTAAAGCCAATTTCACATTCATTTTTACACATGGCCACTTTCTTTAACTCTTACATGTGCAAGAGAAGAACAATGTGCACAAAGTGTCCATAAATCAGAATCTCAATTTGAACCCAGCTTTGTTATTGTCTTTCTTAATTCTGCAGCAAGACCCACAGTGAAATTTAGGGTATATTGTGCACATTATATTTTCAAGAAATTGTGTTAAAAGTAGTTCACTTACACAATATGAATCAAGTCATGCAATTGCAAACATAGCTAATGAAGTAATTTAGAATCATATACTAGCTGTTATATGAAACACCTACAAAACAGGCTAGAGAGCCGAGTGATGTACAGGAATGTTCTTCATTTTCTGTTCTTGAGGACTGTAGCAATAAGTTTCACTGTTAACGTGATCTTTATTATCCTTACTAAGAAATTTCATTTTCAGTGTTATTGTTTGGTTTAAAGGAAGTATCACAGTACAGTGATATAGAAACCAAAATAAGAATAGCAACAAAATTGCCAACAGACAGGAGAGCCAGTAATTATATTACTAAAAGTATATTTGTATCCTACTGCTCTGGAAATTTATTTAGTGAAGTAAGAGACCGTTTTAATTAATTCATCACTTAAAGGATACAGGAAATTTAGCTAGGTAGAACTCAGAAATAAAAAGCGAGCTGAGAATCATGGAGAAATAACTTAAAAATTAAATGCTCATCCCCTTTCCTTGATTTTGAAACTAAAATAATTTCATGGGATACAAGAATTTCCATGGAGTTCCTTCCAGGAATACCTTTGGGCAAGTCCATTTAAAAATGGGTTGGGTACTTATATTATCTACCTGTATTCATTAATAGTACATTAACACTATCCATATTTTATTACATTCATTTGTCTTTCCTAAAGTCCAGAACACTGGAAAGGTAAGCTACCACATGTAAAATACTGCAAAATTCTGCATTTTATTTGTTAAAAATACTAGTTCTGTACAGACTATGAACAAACATGCATATAGTAGTATTTCCACAAAAAAAAAATAGCAAAACCCTAACAAAATAAAAACTAAACCTAAGCAAAAATAACCCATCCAAAACAGAACAAACCAGACCAAACCACACACCACACAAAGCACTACCACAACAAAGAAACCCCACAAACACAAAATCCCCAAACCAAACAAAACCCTGATAAACAAACACAAAACAAAACAAAAAACACAAAACCAAGCAGAATTTTTTCACTGAAATGACAGAATTTGCCTTTATGGAACTGATATTCTCTGAAAGGCCTTGTTACACAGTATATGTTTGGATGACGCAGTTGCTGTGGTTCATTCATTAAGTTGATACCCAGAATAGAAAGCTAGATGACAGACTGCATACTCTTAAACTGGGGAAGACATTTTACCTCACTGCCACATGACTTTCATTGGAAGTTACTGGAAATAAAAAAAAAATCATTAGAAATGAAGATGTGGTTTCTACTCTGCTCATAAATTATTTTATAGTTATTAATTTTTTTCCTCACACAAGCGACTGGAAAGTATAGATTGTACATTTTTATAAGTGAAAAAGTACTCAATATCCCCCAAAAGTAATTATTTTATAAATTGTACAGAGATGAATGACAAATAGTTTACTGGTCCTGCAGCCTTTTGCACACACCCTCCAATTACATTAATCACTCTAAAAGACTCCTATTCAGATGCTTATGTTAAGAAGTCTTCAATTCAGAACATTCATTGCTTAATGCCAAACATGTCCTACAGCCAGTTTACTGCTGTTGGGGATTTTCCATCTCTTTCCTGTACAATTTTTGAGGTGGTGGTATTAATATTGGAGAACGTAGAAGAACTACTAGGGGAATTCAATTAACAGAAACAGGATTTTCAGACTATGATACAAATGATAATATGCATAATGTGTAGGAGTTTACTTGAAGAAATAATCCTAACATCTGTCCATGAAGAGCCTCCCTCTTGAAAGTGAAAATCTGTTGTGTCTATGTCATGCGTTATTCATTGTTGTGGGATTTTCTGGGTGAGTGAGTTACAAATCTGTACTGCAATGATAACATTCACACACCACTTCCCTGATATTCTGCACATAGCCATAAATATGTACCACGCATTCAATTAGCCTACATCAGTATTCTGATACAGAAGCAAATATCAGCCATGGCACTTCCTAATTTCTTAGCATCTCTTGACAGTATATTTAACTTTCTGATATCAAATGAAAATAGATGGTGTCCTCCCTTAATATATATTATTTTTTTTAATAAAATTATAAGAATTCCTGTGACCTTTTAGTAAATATGATCCTAACCAGACAACATATCAGTCCTGTTATACGTAGAATATAAACAGATATTGCAGCTTGAAGACAGAAAGCTGAACAGCAGTGAGTGACAAAGCCTAATTAATAGGTGGAAACCACAGAAAACCACCCTTTTTTACTAAGTATTTAAAGCTTGATCCAAGATTGCCTTTTTTCTTGCTCAAAGGAAACAAGCCAATTTCCTTCATAGAAGGACATCAAGGTTAGTGAAGCAGAACCTGCCTTTCATAAACCTGTGCTGCCCAGGCCTGATCACCTGGCTGTCCTGTACATGCCACAAGACTGCACTCAAGGTGATCTGTATCATAACCTTCCCCAGCGCTGGGGTCAGACTGACCTGTAGTTGCTGGAATCCTCCTCTCAGCTCTTCTTGGGCATCACATTTGCCAACTTCCAGTTAACTGGGATATTCCTGGTTAGCCAGGTCTGCTGAGAAATGATGCAAAGTGGCTTAGTGAGTATTTCCACAGCTCCCTCATACCTTTGGATGTACACACCTGTGCTAACACTTGTGTCTAACTGGTGTGGTTACTGCTCACTTACCATTTTCTCTTGGATTATGAAGCTTAATTCTGCTCTCCATCTTTGTCTTCTAGCTCAGGGGACTGAGCACCCCGAGAACAACTAGCCTTACTATTAAAGACTAAGGCTAGGAAGGCATTAAGTACCTCAGCCTTTACCACTATATTTCCCACCCATCCAATAAAGGATGGATACTCTCCTTAATCCTCCTGTTGTTGCTAATGTATTTATATTTTTGTCTTTTCTGGCAGCAGCCAGATTACAATTTATTCGGGCTTTGGTCTTTCTAATTTTCTCACAACATATCATCTGTGATGACAGATACAAAACAAACTATGTAGCCCTCCCTATTACTCAGGCCATGTTTCATACTTTTGCATAAAATCATTCCCCAGTCAGTGTGCTGGTGTTGTCCAAATATACAAGTGAAAGATAAATGTGTTGTTCTGATAGAAAACTGCATTTGCTAAAGAAGAAAGAAGTAGTTTAGGATGTTTTCGACTCACTAGTGATTCAAAGATAGGCTTTTAAAAGGGGGAAGAAAAGGATGATGGGTATTTTTATGTCACAATATAAAGTAGATAGCTGAGGGGCATTACAGGTATTGCACTTACCAGGAGATACGTAGAAATTAAAGTAGGCTTGGATAACCTAATACAGAAATGGATTTTGTCCTGGGAATTTGACAGAAAAGTCAGCAAGCTAGAGGATTAAAGTAGTCTTGTGGTGGGCACTAGAAGCTCCAGGCAGAGAAAAATATTTGCAGTCTGTAATGATTACAGTCTCTTCATACAGTACATTTCTTTCATTTTAGGAAGCACTGAAATGAAGGTCTTGTTCCCATCCTGCTCCAACTTGTGATCTTTACAGCATAAAAAAAAAAAATCAAGTCTGTATTTTAAATGTCATCTTTTCTGCTGATGAACTAGGGAGCAAATTATGTTTATCATTCCTGTGAAAACAATGAGTTGTTTATGAGAACTTAAAAAGAAAAACAAAATCAACTTTCATAATCCACTTTGTCCTTGTGTGTAATCTGCAAGACTTTGTGAGGCTAGGTAAACTGGAAATTCCAAGCACTTTTTTGCTCATGTCTTACCTAAAGTCAATGAAAATGAATTACTGATGGAAAACTTCTGTTGTTGGCTTTTTTCTTTTTTAGTTTGAATATGCCAAAATCTGTCTCAACAAATTCATTCATCTGAATTCCAGAATCATTCATCTGTGGTTGAGACCCAGCTTCTATATATACTTGTGTGAAAGAGTACAGTAATGAATTTCAAGTATTTACACGTTATCAACCAAATTATTCTGTACAGAATGTAAGCTTAAAAATCAAACCCTCCACCCATAATTACAAAGAATTAAAATGCAATTAAGAAGTACCTTAGGGTATAAACCGTCCATGAATTAAAATTATCAATTATTTTTTATTCATAACATCTCCAACCCTCCAGCTTTGGACTTTTTTGGTGTTGTTAAAGCTGGGTTTCACAGAATTTTGTAGTCATTATATTTAACTGGTTTTCTGTCTGGTTTACCAGACCTGATGCATGGTTAAAGAGGAATAGGACAGGAGAGCTGCAGAAGAGAAAGTGAAGAAATGCAGGCCATTGTATAAAATAAAAAAAAAAAAAAATTCAGATAGAGCTGTTCTTAAATCTATTATCCTGAAAGTTACAATTAGTAAACAACTAATAGGATTAGCTTGTGAAGAGTTTTTAATGATTTTTAATAAAGCCTGCATTTTACTTGGATAGAGGAAGACTTGGCATGGGAACTGTCACTAAAAGAAAAGCATCTCTCTCTTTCCTTGTCTACCTTGCAATGTTATAAAGAAGCAAATACCACCAGAAATGTTGTTCTATGACAGAACATTGTGGTAGCAGGATTTATGTTCAGGAGACTGCAAGAATCATATTTTATATATATATATATATATATATATATATATATATATATATATATATATATACACACACACACACAATACATATATTTTATACTAGGTCACATAGAGGAGGACTAAGAAACCCTCTGAAGCACTACCCAAGTCACTCATTACTGGGAAAAAAGAAAAAAAAAAATTCTAATTTTTCTTCAGTTTCGACATGGTTTCTTATATGTTTTCCAGATAGTTAAATCAATAAAAATAGAATGAAAGAGTAAAGATTTGATCTTAATTGTGGCTTTCAATAACTAGTGTAAATAAAATATGTAAGCAAAAAACATTATTTTTAAAAGTTTCATCCCTATATGAACTTCAAGGAACTTCACTAACAAATGCTTTCCTTTAATGAAAGGAGATATTTAAAACCCTTGGGAACTGTGATGGCTTGACCCTGGCTAGATACCAGGTACCACCCAAAGCCGCTCTATCACACCCCTCCTCAAACGACAGGGAAGAGAAAATATAACAAAAGACTCATGAGCCAAGGTAAGGACAAAGAGAGATCACTCACCAATTGCCATCACGGGCAAAACAGACTCAACTTGGAGAAATTAGTTTAATTTATTACCAATCAAATCAGAGAATAAGAAAAGCCAGAAGACCTGCAGAAACATGGAAGATTTTATAAAAATGGTTTAAGAACCAGCTTTAAATGTACAGTATTTTATAAATTTCTGCATTTTTATTTTCCTTAGAAAAGATATGTTTTTCCTGCCACTGAGCACTGTGTCAAATATACTTGTGTTTTGTTGTGTAATTCAGGAAAAGTTCCGTCTAAGTACTGTTGCTTCCTCCCCTCTCTCAACTTTGAAGTCTTTTGTTAAAGAAAATCAATTAAAAAAGAATTCTCAACAACAGCTAACAAACCTTCTGGTTAACTCCCCATTCATTACTATTTAGGGAGTTCATTGAAGGAAGAAGGTTTATAAACTTCAGAATATACTTCACTCAGTTCTTAATGATGTCTATCAGTTGTCGGATATTTTACAGCTAAATCGTTGTACACAGAGAATTACAAGCAGTGTGTCAACTGGAACCGTCTAACAATCACTTTTCCCTAGTCTGAAAAACTTTGGGGTGAGGATCCCCTAAATTTAATTGTTTAAACAAATATTTTAGAACCTGTCCATTAATATGAGGTATTTCAAATAAAACAACTAGATTTTAAATCCATAAGAAGTTTTGTAGAAACATGCAAATCTTACTTCTGTGCAAGCCTATTATAGCCACCCCTTGGTCTTTTTTTTGAGTTATCAGTAACACACAGCTTTAGTCCTGAGAACATTTCAAGTTGGAATTAATTTAAATAGAAAGTGATTTTTTACTTCATTGTAAGTTTACAGATAATATAAACTGAATATTCATTATATCTCAGTTTCTCTTATAGTATACTTCCTTAGCATCTGCAATTTGTGAACCACATTTTGTCTGCAACATGGACAGTGGGATCAGTGCACCCTCAGCAAGTCTGCTGACAGCACCAAGCTCTGTGGTTCAGCTGACATGCTAGAGGGAAGGGATACCATCCAAAGGGACCTTGACACACTTGAAAGGTGGACCAGTGCCAACTTCATTTTTGTTCAACACATTCAAAGTTCAACAAGGCCAAGAGCAAGGTCTTGCAACTGGGTCAGGGCAATCCCAAGCACATGGCTTGGTGGAGACTGCATTGAGAGCAGCCCTGAGGAGGACTTGGGGGTGTTGGTTAACAAAAAGCTCAACCTGACCCAGCACTGTGCACTTGGAGCCCTGAAAGCCAACAGTATACCCTAGGCTGCATCAAAAAGCACATGTAAAGAGGTTGAAGGAGATGACTCTCCTCCTTTACTCTGCTCCACCTGGAGTACTGCATTCAGGATGCAACAGGAGAAGACACAATAAGTATAAAATCCCAAAGTTCCTGACAGCAAGTTTTATTCTTAGCCACTTCTTTCTTATGCTTTTCTAGACTCTTTGGAATGAAGTCCTTTCTATTGTCTCTTCATACTGTGGTTCCACTGTGTTATTCCTAAATCATTTCCACCTTTCAAGATTCTAAAAAAGAAACAATATGACTCCTCCTATTTTTGTCTTAAAAAAGAAAACCAAAAACCTCCTTCTTTAAAATTTTTTATTCAACTCTCCCCTTGTCCTTTCATCAAACTCCTCAAAGAACAACAACATAATTTTTCTTATTTGTTATGAATGCGTTAAAAACCCTTTGAGAGAATCTGGTTAATTTTACAATAAATGTATCATATTAAAACAAGCACACATACACACATACCAAAAAAGCAACCAATCAAAAAAAAAAACCAAAAAGAAAAAACAAACGTAAATCAAAATAAAAACACCCACACAAACAATCTTAAAGGGAAAATTAAATACTTCCTTTATATGCTTTAACATCCATGGAATCAATTTGATTCCTAATTTTATGTCTTGCATGGGATTAACTCTTCACATATAAAATACAATCTGATATTAACAATTAAACATACAAAATGAAGGAAATAATATTTTGCTTGAAATTTCAAGCTTCTGTTAATACAGTATAGTCCTAAAAGTCAATTTATTTACATATGGATAAGCACATTGGTTTAAATTCAAACTAATAGCAATCTAAAAATGTTAACCAGAGCACACTGCAACTTATAGATCTTAACTCAGTCACAAAATCATCTTGTTACACTACCTTGGAAAGTCAGAGGGACTGTAAAATGTATGTAATAACAGGTACTAATTCTTTTAACTTCCTTTACAAGATGAAGGGGGTCAGGTAACATTAGGTTATTTATCATTTGTTTTTGTAATTCAAACTGGATAAATTTTTTCCTGGTGAATAGATATAGGAATTCCTTTAGCTAGACAAAGTATGAACAGATGGCTATATACACTCACAGGTCTGCTATTAATGTTAGAAAATAATGCAGAAATAAATAAGTACCTCATGTGTAAAACCTACCAAGATTTCATTATTAAGCATCATCTCAGTTTTATATTGTAATGATTTTCTTTTTTGTCTTATCTGTGGAATATCCCTGGATCACCAGTGATAACATACAGAGGCAATAAAAGTTGCTGCTCATCTTAGATTTTGTGGGTATTGTATACTTTATGGGGTCAGTTTGGGGGAATTTGTCATTTCCATGGTGCTTGCAAATTCATGGTATTCAAATGATAACATCCAACTGGCATAAAGGAGTTCTGTTATCCTGTATTTCTTTTAAATCTGCTGTACTGCAACAATATCAAGTAGATTTGGTCTGCATTTACCTGTTTGTTATTTAATAGCAGTGATATTTGTTGAAGTTTCCAAAAAAGGAGCTGTAAATTTCCTTTCCAAAACTGACATGTTACAGGAAGACTGCTTAAGTACATCCCTTTCTTACCAAAGAAACAGGAAGATTTTATTTCAGCATATATTTTCCCTCTGAAAGATATCACAACAGTCTGCTCCTTTTAAGAAACATTGAACTTTTTTTTTTAGGAACATATTTTGAGTTCAGAACTACATGCAACATAATGCTAATATCTGTGTCAGAATGCCATTTCCCTTATCTAGATGCTTTAAAAACTAGCCCACCCTTGTCCCCACTCCCCAAAAGAAACAACAAAACCAACCCACGCGTATTTGTCATTCCAGAATCAATGCTTTTGAGCATAACAAGCTATGTCCTTGTATTTCATGCAGATCTGTGCAAGGTAACACCTTTGCAACCACTGAAGGGATTTTGTGCCCACCCAAAAGAACTTCAGTAAAGAATTCAGTGGCCAACAGCAGCATTTCTTCCAGAAGTATCACTACTGGGTTTGTGGAAGAAAAACCACAAGGGCATGTTCATTCTTTCCTAGCAGTGTTTTCTACAATAAGTTAATTCAAACATGGCAATTTCTGGTTTATATCTTACCAAATTCTGGTTTATATCTTACCAAATGGATAAAAATTTCATCTAAACAATTCTAATGGTCTTGTTCAGTTCTTAAAAAGTCATAGGGATGAACTTGCATTATACAGACTGGGGTTTAGAGAAGAATTTTAAGACCTCATTTTTACTGAACTATTCACTTGCTTGGAATCTTGGGTGATGTGCTTTAGCATGTGGCGTCCCTGCCCATGGCAGGGGGGCTGAAACTAGATGATCTTAAGGTCTTTTCCAACCCTAACTCTTCTGTGATTCCATGTAGAACGTTGACTATGCATTGAGTAATGTATGTCATCATTTCCCTCTAGTCTTGTTGTTTACAGCTATAAACTATTTCTTATTTTATGTGCCAGTGGTAATCTTTTTGGAACAGTAACTGCATGTGACATGTCTAGCCAATGAGAAACATACTCATGAATAAAACACCTCTCTCTACAGCAGTGAAGTGAATGCTACATAACAAACAACTAAGCTGTAACATGAAGATAGTCTGCTATGAGTAGTTGAGAACATCGGTAAAATTTATAATTGTCATGGTTTAAGACCAGCCGTAAATCAGAGCCACACAGTCTCTCCCCCTTTTCCTCCCCTCTGCTCCCAGAGTGATGGGGAGGAGAATCAAAAGAATGTAACTCCCATGGGTTGAGATAAGAGCAGTCCAGTAACTAAGGTATAACACAAACCACTGCTGCTGCCACCAATAATAATAATGATAAGGGAAATAACAAGGGGAGAGAATACAGCCGCTCATCACCCACCGACCGATACCCAGCCCGACCGAGCTCAACCGGTATCTAGCCTTTCTGGGTAACTGCCCCCAGTTCTACATCCTGGGCATGGTATGCTGTGGTATGGAATACCTCTTTGGTCAGTTTGGGTCAGGTGTCCTCTCTCTGCTTCCTCCCAGCTTCCCCTCCTCTCTGGCAGAGCATGAGACTCAGGAAGTCCTTGGTCAGAGTAAGCATGACATAGCAACAACTAAAAACACTGGTGTTATCAGCGCTGTTCCCAGGCCAAAAGTCAAAACCACAGCACTGCACCAGCTACTAAGAAGGAGAAAAATGACTGCTACTGCTGAACCCAGAACAATAATGTTACCTTGTATTTTATATTGCTGATATTTTATATATCTATGTCCTATTATAATTACCTTGTAAAATTTAAATAACTTTTTTTAATAGAAATAATATCAAACAACTCAACACATACAGAACTTATTTCTACATAAGAGAGGCAGTTCCTGTTCTTAAACAAAATTACTGGTTTTTTTGCTCTTCCCTGTCCAAAATCCTCCAGTTCCAACTGATTTCACTGTATTTAAAAGTTTTATTTTCCCCTTCTCACATGAAACTTTGCTTTGTCTCATTATCAGATGCTTATGGGTAGAGGATTTACATAAAAATTCTTGCAACTACTCAAACAGCACTCTGACCTTAGAGAAGGTGTTATAGGTGTGAAAAGTAGCGAACCCATGTAGAATTATTTCTTCATTACAAGGAAAAGATACGAAGTAATCTGAAGAGTTTACAATACTGTTTTTATCTGCAGATGCTGGCTGGCTGCAAGTAGCAACTCAAATTTCTGAGATTAATTCCAGATAATAAAGATGTACAAAATGTGTTAGATAACCTACTGCTTTACGCTTAGAAAAGGAGATGGGCTAAATTAAAAATAAACAAAAAACAATCACTGCTCAGAATATCCTTCAAGCTTTGCCAAGGGTGATTGGCTGCTTTTTACTTGGTGTGGGTCAATTGAAAAAAGTACCTCTTCTTCAATCCTGACTTTAATTTCTGAAAGATTCTCTTAAACATTAGAAGTTCTTTTTTACTTCAGTAGTCTGCTCCTTGAAACACTGACTAAAGTGAACTTCATTGAAGTCAGCTGAGCCATGGGCTTACAGTTCACTCATCCAGCACAAGGACAGCACCCTCTTGAACTAAGAAAGTCAGCCAACTGCAGGAACACATTCAGCAGTTCAGAAATAAATCTACTATACCTAACCTAACACTGTATATGCTACTTGTATTATGGGTATCTTTTTGCTCCCAGAAGCTAACCTGAAGATTTTTGACACCCACAGCAATTTAAAGGGAGCAAATAACTACATGTTGTATTTTACATTGCTGGCAATCCTGTGCTCTTCAGCAGCATCCAACAGTTTAACTCCTTGCAAGATGATCTTGAATTCATATGAGATGCCATGAAAATCAAGGAAATTATCTCTTTTAGCATGAATTGCAATGCAATGCATAATAATGTGTGAAATATTACTTCTTGTGCATTTAAGAAAAAAATAAATTAGGTTAATAAAATTATTATGCACCTATCATCAACAGGAACAAAATCATCAGGCTCTGACATTTGTCTATGTAACTGAGCAGTTAAAAATAGAATTGAACGTTTTAATGTATTTTGAATTTCATACAAGCTTTATCACATCTAGATTTTTAATTTCATATTATGCATACTAATGCATTCTTTTAAAAAATGCATTAATTTGGCTTATTTCTAGAACTTTCTTGATTTCTTTGCCAAACTTGTACACACATTTTAATAATCATGGAGCTATTCAGAGCTAATCTGGTTTTGCTTTGTAATATAACTCTTGTGAGAACAATTTATTTCTTCTGTCAGTAGAAAAAGCAAACACAAACTTAACTTTGCATTGCTATACAGGGGATTTTTTTAGTTTCTATGTGAAGTCTCCATCCCTTTCACAGTACATTCATGGTGGCCTATATTGTCCATAAAACAGTGAAAATACTATTTTAACTAATTTTTTAAATAATTGTTCATAATTATGAACTAATCTTTGATAATTCAAATGAAGATACATTATGAACAAAATCTTTTTCTTTTTTTTGCAAGTGTATTGTTTTGGCATTTCTTCTCTCAGCTAGACTGCAAAGGGTTCTTAAGAAATCTTTTTGTGGGTCTACTGAGAAAGCTTGGAGAAGTCATATAATCTCCCTGCTCTCCCTCTAAACATTTAGTAGCTCTGTTTCTGTTTAGTTGTTACAGTGTAGTTACATAAAAATTTGATAATAAAAAAATCATTATACACTGTTTTGAAGTAAAAGCGTAAAGATTTATCTATGCATCAAATTTGGTTATCAAAGTAGCAATCATAGGGTACTGAAAACACAGAAAACTTTCACATGTTTTTGTATATAGATCAGTAACTGAACATGTGGAAAAATGCACTGAGGCTCAGGTTAAATAAACAGAAAAATCAGACTCAGATTTTCACCAAATGCAAATGGTCTGAGCTATTTGAAGGAAGCACAGCAACATTAGCTTAGTCAAGAACAAGATTATTTCTTTGTTTCATTAATTTAAATAAGTGTTCTAGTATCTAAATTGCCTTATTTATAGTTGTAAGAAGCTAAGATGACATACAGTGTTATGTAGCACTATTCAAGCTGGTGTGATTACAAGTCAAGTGATGAAAAAGAAAAAAGATGGAAAAGCATAAAAATAAGAAATAATATGCACAAGCTTTATTCGTAAATGCATCCATGAAACAACTCATCTTCCTCTTTATTTGTGGCATAAGACCTACAGTAGAAAAAAAACAAAACCAAAACAAAACAAACCTTGAATTCTTTTATATCAACCCTAACCATTCTATTGTTTTATATGACGTTAGAAAGTTTTCAATGACTTTCAGTCTTCAGGTCATACAGAGACATTCTTTATAGACAATCAGGATTGTCAGAAGATGCTATATGCATAAATTATACATTATTCTGTTTTAAAAGGTGACTAGATACAATCTATAGTTCTAGACTTCCTTGGTATTAGTATTTTTTCCCAATTAATTTTTTCTTTGGCACTGACAGATTTGTCTCTCATGTGACTTTTCTCAATTTCTTTAAATTCCATCTTCTCATCTAATTTTCTCCCTTCCATTACAGTCCTCAAGGTTTCTCCATGCCAGAATACATTTTTACTCTCCTTATACACAAGTTCAGTTTACTGATAATAAGCAGAAAGAAGCTAAGTAACACAGCCTTTTTTCTTTTTTTTTTTTCCATGTAAGATTTTAGGATGTATTCTGAAAATATGGGAGAAAGGAAAGGCAGAAATCAGTGTGTGTACATGCAACGAGTCAGGTACCATGGAAACAGTGAGTTTGCACAACAGTGGAAATTTAAGTTAAACTATGGCTTCATAGATTACATTTCATTTTATGCTGAAAATCTGAAATAGGTAATTTCCAGTGAAATTTTGTCATGAAAAATGAGTACAAGCTAAAAACAGCAGAAGTTGTGTAAGCACACACAATACAAATACAATAGATGGAAAACAAAACCCTGACGTTTGTTAAATTTGCGGTCATCTGAACATACAGTTCTAATAAACTGTAAAATGAACATACATTGTTTAAAAAATTTAGATAAAAGGAAAAAGCAGGAAGAGTTTCAGTTAGCCAGTCCAGGATGGAAAAAGAACAGCTATGCAATTAGCTATCCATAGGGATATATAAAAATCAGTCTATTCCCCTAACAAATAATCAAAAAAAAAAAAGTGACAGCAAGCTAACATTAATCAGGAGAAATGTATCCAGGGTGAATGGGGGAAGGAGGGGAAGAGAGACTAATATTCCTCTTCTTAGCATGAATTTTTAAATTTTAAAGTTAATTTAAAATAAAAATTAAAAATTAAAAGTTATTAAAAAGAGTGTTGGAACACAAATGATGACATCAGGTTTTCTCTTTATGTTTTTTCATACTCTACATATTTTATTTTTTTCTGCAACTATTTGGAAGAAATTCAAGTGTTTCCTAGCGCTAATATGTAGAATGCTTGAAAATACAGACTCAATTATCCTAATTCATCAAGTGAGAAAATCAAGACATTGAAAGAAAAAAGGTCGTACTGATGTCTTCTTACTCAAATTTGATATTTCAGATTTATGACAAGCTAAATACACAACTGTCTTTTAATCAGTTCAGTTATATCTCAAGTCTCTTCAGCCTTGTTTCTCTGTTAACAAAGCGTTTTCCAAATTGCTATAGCATAAAGGTAAATGTTTCCACCTTTTCTCCATACAACTGTTCCTCTAAACTCACTAGCTAGAAGTAAGGCACCTTTTCAAGCAAGATATCTTCAGTGTTGCCTCAGCCACTACAAAGTAGGCATTTTCTCTGACCTCAAAGCAACATGCAGGATAGTAAAGCAGCATTACAAACCCCAGAGGATGTAAATAGCTACACCACAGAACATGTGTTTCTAAGGAAGATTTATTGCACTGAAGCATGGAAATGCCTTCACGTAGAACAACTCTTGGGCTTCATTTGAATATTTTAATTAAGTGCAAATGCCAAAACCAAAATCCCATTAAAGTTCTAGTTTTGGTCTTGAGTTTCCCCAGGTGGTAAATGTGATATGATAACATGTCACATGGGAGGAAATCCAGGAGGTGTTCAAAACATTGTTGAACAGAAATTCTCAAGAGTAATTTGCATGTGTTACTTATCACATAACTTAAGCAGGACTGTTTAATTGAAAAGTGTGTAACATGATTTGATCTGCCAAGCATTCTTCAAGGTCTTAGTGATAAAACCCTTTGGAGATATCTTATCCTTAATAGCACAGTGTTCGCAGCATAGTATGAGCAAAGCAGCACTGCTGAATCCCCATTTTTACTGTGAACAGCTCAGTATTATTATCTAAAAAAGTTCACAAGACTCTTTTCATATAATGGAAGTCACTGTCAAAGTGAAAAGCAGAAGACTGTTGCCTACCTCTATATATAAGAGAAATCTCCTTACCTCACAGAAGGCAAAACATTAATTTAGAGATAAATAAGAAGGATCACATAATCTGATGTCTTTTCTGATATGGGTAGGCAAAAAACATGTACCTGAGTTAAAAAGAAAAAAAAGGAGGGGGGGGGGGGGAAGATAGAAGAGAGGAGAGAGGAAGGAAATGAAAAATGACAACAGAACAATAATTTGATCGACTAGAATTGCAAGTGCATATAAAAATCCAGTAAGATTAAAACAGCTGCAGGGAAATTAAGAGTCACATGTCTTTATTTTACAGACAACTAGTAGCACAATTGTTATACTAATGAAGGTTAAAAATGAGAGTACTTCTTGAAAAACAGTACAAAAAAAATGAATTTGGAGCAACTGTTTTGCACTTCAGACACTATTAATTTAGCATTCTGTTTAAGGTTATCAGTCATTGCCCCAAACACCTTTTTTCTTGGCAACTAATACATATGAAGAAAAACCTTGAGTTGGTTTCCCACCTCCTCCCAACGCCCTCCACTCCAACCACTGAAGTGCATTACTTTTGGAGGGAGACAAAAAGGACTGTGTGACTCACTAATAACACCTGTCTCAAGTATATTCTCTCACAGGACTAGGAATAACGTTGACAATAAAACACCCATTCTGTTTATATCTCATTTCCTTAAATATAAGTATTTGCATAAAGCTTTCCTAATCACTCCACAACGAGCACATTCTTCAAGCTGCAACCTATATCCTCTACATTTTTCCTAATATTGTTGTCCTACAAGTTATACTTACAAAAAACATGATTATGATTAATATTTTCAACATTCAAAATATATAAAAATAGAAATAACTATGCTTCACTAAGACTGAATTTTTACTTAAATCAAATCTGAATCCTAACTTTAAGTTTAGCTTTGGTGTTTTCTGTTAGGCTCAAAGAGTTGACTGATACCGAAGGGTAATAGAGTGAATAATAAGACATAAAAAAGGCGTATTAAATATCGAAAATCACTGACAAAGACCATTGCAACAGTGGAGCTGCAGAAAAAGAAAACACAATATTCTTAATGCTGAAATTAAGAAGGAAAAAAATATTAAGTTCATAAACATCCTAGCCATATTGCTGTTGTTAAAATCTTCAACCCAGAATTTCCGCTATACAGGTTAAAACTGCATTTTCTTCCCAGAGAAGATAGTGATCTTGTCTAAATACAGAGCTATACTGTCTCCTAAACCGTGGTTGCACCTCTTCCTAAAACCTCTTCTTCCTAAATACATTTGAATGAAAAGCAGGAAAGTCAGTTAAGCAAGTCTTGTTTCCTATGAGCTTTAAAGTTTGCCTCCTCCCATGCCTATGTACTTTCATATCCTTATTTTAAGTGAATAAGCTCTAGCATGAAACACTTTCTCTACTATGTCTGTAGCACAACAGTAATGCATATTTATAGTTTAAGCTCATTATCTTAGGCCAAATCAAGATTCAATATCTTCAATTCATCACCGTTTTAACCAATGCAGATTTTAGCATGAAACACTTTCTCTACTATGTCTGTAGCACAACAGCAATACATATTTATAGTTTAAGCTCATTATCTTAGGCCAAATCAAGATTCAATATCTTCAATTCATCGCGGTTTTAACCAATGCAGATTTTTATATTTTACTTTTGATCTCTGTGGATAAGAGATTAGAGATGATTCAAAAAAGGTTTAAAAGTTCCTTGGCTCTAATGACTACAGTCGCATAAATAACTCCATTTTCTTTAAACTAAAGGACCTAAACTGGGTTATATGCTGTTGAGAAAATTGTTAGCATTATGTTTACTTTGTTGCCTCCTTTCTATGGTCTTGTTTTCCTCACTGCCTACCTTAACCTCATTAGCTAATCTACTTGGAGATCAGCTCGGGTCCCGCTTCTTCAAAGCGGACAAGTTCTACTGCATGGAGCTGATAAATCAAAAGGTGCACAGACTTGTTTAGAACAAAGCTGTGTTTTAGATTCTCCTCAGCAGTTCTCAGGGACTGTCACACCACATACACACAACTCTAGCCAGCCAGGGATGTGATTTTAAGGAAGTTTTTCCTACAGTCAGTTCTAGGTAGCATTTTTCTGATAGATTCCAGCTGTTTTATAAGACTTTCTCTGTTTATTCCTGCACCTTTATTTCTCCTGGTAATAAAAGGAAAAAAAAAAAGTCAACTCAGTAAAACACAAAGTGAGAATAAAAGATCAGATCTATATAATGACTTGGAAATTCCAACACAGAGATAGTAGAGCATCAGTCAGTGGTTGCCTAACAATGCAGTTAGCTAAACCCTCTTGCTTGGGATTCTGCTGCTGAAGCCTGCTGTTGTGGTTTAAGTCCAGCCGGAAATATTCACTCATCCCCCATCTTCCCTCCCCCTCTAGGCAGGATGGGGAGGAGAATCAAAAGAAAGTAAACCCCACAGGTTAAGAACAGTCCAGTAACTAAAATATAAAACTACTACTGTAATAATAATAATTATAAAGGAAATGACAAGGGGATAGAATATAAAACTAAAAGGGGAAAAGGAAAACAATAAACACAGGTGATGCACAATGCAATTACTTGCCACCCGCCACTGATACTCTGACCTACCTGAGCAACAATCTAGGCCTTCGAAGTAACTCCCTCTAGTTTATATACTGGGCATGACATGCCGTGGTATGGAATATCCCTTTGGATAATCTGGGTCATGTGTCCTGTATCTGCTCCTTCCCCTCTTCTTGTGCCCCTCCTCTGCGGCAGAGCACGAGAGACTGAAAAGTCCTTGATCAAGGTAGGCATTACTTAGCAACAATTAAAACATCTATGCGTTATCAGCATTAATCTCAAACTAAAGCCAAAACATAGCACTGCACCAGCTACTAGGAAGGAGTTAAAAATGACTGTTACAGCTGAAACTAGGACACTATCCATGCTTTATGGTGCTTGTGGTGTGCCACCAATAAAATTTTGATCTGACCAAGTGCTTAGCACTTAAAAGTACAAGTGTGAACAAGTCAGCCTTCTCACCAGCTGAATACTTCATGTGTTGGCATACAGTGTAAAATGAAATATACCTATTCTTTCTGTTAAGAAAAAACCACCACAATCCAAAACCCAAATCAAATAGCCAGATTATAGAAGACTGAGCACTGTCAAAGAGAGATACTTAGCTTCCCCAGTGCAGTAGCCAAAATATAAGGGTTATTTTTTTGTTTAGCAGTTTCTCCATGAAATATATATGGAACCATCTGGAAGTAAAAAGTTTGGTTGGGGGTTCAGCCTATGTTTCCTTTGTGCTTCTGCCAGCCTAAAGTGATATTACTGACTAGCTCCTCCAAGATGCAACAACAAGAAACCATAGTCTTCTCCCAAAACACTTATTTTTATGGAGGGTGAGCTTTTTATGAAAGTATGAATTAGGTAGGTTTCTGGGAGAGGAACTGTAGAAGGGTAAGTGAAGAATTTGGCAGGGCTGAGGAAAAGGTAGAAGAGAGAGGGCTCTAATACCCCCAGATAAACCAAAGAAACTTCCCAGTCTCCTCAAATCTTACAGTCATTTGATAGTCTCTTTCCAACCTCCTCTGACTCATTCCAGACATCAAAAAGAATTGACAACCTCAAAACCACCTCTGCTGTCACATAGCAGAAATTGTTTTCCCTCAAGGTGCCTGAACTAACCAAGTTATTTTGTCCTTATCCCTAGGCCAGTGATTTTCAGATATGGCTTACACTATTGAAAAGTCTTGAAATAGCTTTTCAGGAAAGGAGAGTCTTAAATTTCATTTTTCTTTAGCGCCTAAGCATCTAAATGTAAGCTGTAGAGAAATGTTGCCCTTAAATGGGGATTCACAGTCCTGAATCCTCTTCTGAATTTCTAAATCTCTTCTTTCAAAAGGCTTTCCTTTCAAATAAGCTCCCAGAAAATAAAGAAGTGTTACCAGTCTTTCAGCTAATGAATACCATGGTCGTTAAACCCAAGAAGCTATTTCATTTTTCTTCAAACTACTCAAGTAATGACTCTTATTGTAATGCTTTTATTTCACATATCATGAATAAAGAGTGAGAGAGGTCATGACAATATAGCCCTACTAGCTCAAAAACACATGTGGTGCAATAAGGAGCATGAACTTTGCTACTGAAACTTGAACTTTACTATCTGTATTTAACAAACGAAAATTAATCCCACAATTTAGCCAAAGCATTGCAACTTTGTCCAAAAGTAAACCCACATTTGCAACCCAAGAAGCATTGATGAACCCCTAGCACAACACACATTACATGCCTTGAAAATCTTTGTCATGTGTCATAGACACAATGTCAGTTTTTAAGTATTCCCCTATTTCATAACCTAAAACTTCCCATAGTAATAATGGAATGAAGCTATACTTCTAAATTTTTATAGCTGTTTTCTAGTTATTGGATAGTAAAAGACCTGAGACATCAAAATTTGAGTTTTCACTATTCTAAGATGACATAAAAAAAGGTAAGTTTATTATCTCTCAGTATATGTTAAGTATATAGTCCCTCAGTGAGACTAACACATGTGAAGAGAACAGAAGACGTACATTTCAGTGATAATCAGCTCATATAAAACTGTGATTCTCTGTTTAGCACCTTCACAAACTTCATCCTTTTATATGGAAGCAAATCCAATTGTTTCCTTTGGTATGCTAAGGGCATTCTCTCTCATGAATGAAATATAAAGGCAAATTTCTTCCTCATTGACATTCACAAGAGTACATGGAGTACTTCACAAAAAAATATTTTGTTCACTTCTAATTGTCATGCAGGCCTGCCTTCTCAGCTTCCCCAGCTCTCTACTTTACCATCCAAAGGAAGACTTGCAGAACAGATAGGCACTATCGGTATTACCAAGCAACTAGATATAACCCGCAAACAACAGGAAAAAATTCTAGTGTACATTCTATGGACATGTCCTTCATTTTGTTTGATGAAATAGTGGCCACCCTGGAAACAAATATTTGAATAATCGTTCTTTGGAATCTATGCAAATTCCTGTCAAAAAAAGTCATGTGAATTTTAGGTATAGTTTCACAATACTCTTCAAAGATTAGAAGAATATTCCCACTTTTAAAGAAACCTAAAAGCATAGCCCATGAAGTTTACCCTGTAAACAACAAACCAAATCAACATTTTCAACTGGTGTCTAACACTGAAAGAACCACAACTCATTTGTTTCCTTTGTTTCTTCAGTTCCTTCTGAGGTATGGCTCCCTTTCTGACCCTATATATGATAAAACCGTAAAAGCTGCCTGAAATTCTCAATCAGTATTATCAAAAAACATTGCTTTGTCATCAGATTATCTAGGCAGGATTCTAAATGTCCTCCAAATATTCTTGAACTACGTACAGCCTATGAAGACAGCAGCATCAGCAACAGTTTCTCCCTCACATTTGCCTCATAGTTAGACTATTTCTCTAAGAAGTTGAAGACAAAGTTCAAACCTCCTCAGTAAAGCCCCCAGGTATTTCTACACTGAGGTCAATCT
This sequence comes from Pezoporus wallicus, assembly GCF_028554395.1. Lineage (NCBI taxonomy): Eukaryota > Metazoa > Chordata > Aves > Psittaciformes > Psittacidae > Pezoporus > Pezoporus wallicus. The sequence continues at coordinate 4,580,619 of NW_026640488.1, forward strand.
GCAGCCACAGCTAAATCATCTGGATATGTGAGCCAAATTCAAAAGCTCGATTCCTGTGACCATATAACCACATCAGTACTTATCCCAGTACTACCATTGCTCAGCATGCTGAGCTACAGGCTGCCAAGACAGTATTGTTTGACAGTACCTAGGTAGCCAGATGCACATACAGATAAATCTTAATTGTATTCAGTCTCTTTGAGGAAAAAGTGGCATTATTACTTTTCAAAATGCTTCCGGATAAAATCCTGGAAAACAAAGGCCTGTAAAGAGGACAAAATGACTACCAAAAAAACCCCACCAAAACCAAACCACAAAACACATCAAAAGAAACATTGTTAGGTATGGTATCAGATAGGGTCAGAATGGCTTTTCAAAAGTGAAAGAACACCATTACACTTGGGAACTATAATTTATTATAGTTAATAAGTTCAGGATAAGGGAGACCTGACCTATACTGTAAGCTATGAAACTTGCAGGAAGATTATTTGCTAAAGAGTCTTAAGCTAAGTAGTCATGGGATAAAAGGAAAGTCCTGTACATTTTGTTGAAAGACTGGATAAGGTGAATTTTCATAGCAAGGAAAGGCTGTGAAGGGGTCACACGTGCTGGGTTACATGCTACTCAACACTACAAATGCATAAGTGAGCTGGAAAAGGGAAAACACGAACTGGCAAAGGTTGCTGATGAAATTACATTGCTCAAAATAGAAGAGTTGAAGTATGACTGCAAAGAACTGCAAAAGACTTTATGAAATTTACTGGATTATAAATTGGCAGATGAAATTGAATATAAAGGTATTGAGAGATATAAGTGACAAAAAAAAATTCCATCCATCTATATATAGTAATGGGCCTACCCCTATTACAAGAAAATAAAATCTGGGGCTACAATAGCTAGATCTGAAAAAAAAAAAAAAAGGAAAAGAAAAGAAAATTTAAAGTCATGAGAACAGTCAAAATAAATTTAGTAATTATTAGGAAAGCTGCTCTGATTGACAGAGCCCACAGCAAAATTATTCGAATCTCAAAAAAAAATATATCAAACAGCTCTCGAAAGACTCAGAAGCTGGAGAAGTGTAAATTAAGAGCTCAAAAAATCAGTGGTGGAAAGGAAATTTTTTGTCAGATGATAGAAGCCAGCTTTTTGGAATGATTTCTCAGTAACTGTAGTATTAACATCAGCACCAGAAGAAGTGGATTGATAAAGAAGAAAGTCTCCCAACAAATACAGGTCAATAGGTTGCTCTCAGCACAAAAACTTACACGCACTCCCTGAGCAGTGCTTACATAGTGGTCAGTAGAAAAATTCCTGAAAGCAGCATCATATTCCTTTAAAACATTTTAGGTGATGCATTGTCTGTGCTCTACCTGGAACCTGTTACGATTGCTCCTAAAATCAACCCAAGACAGGAGAATTTGCTCTTACTTAATGGAAAGAATGCAACAGTCTCATAAGGGCTTCCCTTCCAATATAATTGCTTTATGTACCTATATTCAATTTGTCGCATTCCTAAATATTCTCAAAAATAATTGTAGTCAAATTTTAAAAAATACCTCATGGGGCTGGTCTTGTAAATTTATTCCAAACTAGGATGGATAATTTGGGGGGGGGGGGGGGGGGGGGGGGGTGCGGGTGTGTGTTGCTACTTTTTTAGTCATGAAATCATTTACCCAGCAGTTCTCTCTTGTTGCCCAGCTGCTCTTCCTACTTTGATTTTGCAGAAATAATAACTAAAGGAACATAGGTTTACTTGACCTCAAAAATGACCCTACACATTCACAAATAATACAACCCCTTGAATATTTCAAGTGAAACCCTGAACTATAAGTAGGTCCTTTAAAAATGTAGAGCTAAAGGACTGTGAGCTAAAAGAAAGACTCCTCATTAGTGATCATGGGGTCATGGTATCTATTACCTTACACTGAGAAGCATACTGAGTAGTTTGGATAGTAACTGAGCAAAACTAGAACCACTTTGGTTTTCCACCAGGAATATACTACAGTTTTATTCTCTATTCTAGTAAAGTAATAAGTGCTAATACACACTTGTTGAATAACCCCTCAAATAAACAGTTCTAGAATATGACCCACAATTAGGGCACAAGTAAAGTCACACATACATCTCAGTGTCTGCAAAGTACTGACAACTATAAAGACTTATCAAATAAATTCTGTAAGACAGGTTAGGTGTTTTCTTGAACATCCAAGGAAATAAACAGAGGAGGCAAAGCTTAGTAGATTAAGGTATTATTCAGTGTGTTAACTATAAGACACAGTTTCTTCTGCTATTCTAGGTACAGTAACATCTACAACGATTCTGAGAGAATCTGGCTTATCTAGAAGAGCCTTTCATCAAATCTACAAAATGTACAAGCCTGCAAATTTATTTGATCAGCCATACTTTATAACCAGTAAAAGTGCTTGTCCATACATTACAGCATCTGATGGGGAGGAATTTTTTTTTGTAGCTGCTTCTTGAAAATTATGTTCTTGTACATCCTAGTCATTAAAGAGACAGTGTTCCATTAAAAAAAAAAACACACCTAGTTTCAAAGACTGACTTTTTTTTCAAATTAAGTTTTCTTTACATTAAGGAAGAATAGATTTGCATTGTCAGTGTACTGTGTTTGGCTTTTGTGGAGGTCTGAAAAATATCTGAGGGCATTAACTTCATATAGAAAAAAACTTATTAAAATATATGTTTTTCATGAACTTCACTTCTTATTAATTGGCAAAAGTCCAGGAACAATCAGGTTACTAAAGCCAGAGGATACTTTCCATTTAATAGTATTTCAAGTATAATAGCCTGGTCATGTTTCTCATCCTGATGCTGTTTTGAAAGGAGCTAGGGGCACTGAAGCCTATTTTTGAGAGTGTACTGGAAAAGATGCTAAATGAACCCACATGCTGCAATATTGCAAGTAACTTTACTTTTAACTTCCTCTCTTCAACTTTGCTTGCACAAATGCATTGCTTCGGCTTTCTTGAGGTGGAAGAAAGCACCTCAAGGCAGAGGTATGTGGTCCCTTCTGATGCTGTCTTGTTCAGGACCAGCAAAACTATCAAGACATAGGTATAGCATGAGGTGTGGTTAACTGACACCTGTGAAGTAAGTAAGATGAGTAATCGTTAAGTCTGGCTAAGTTATTCTGTATTTATTTGTAAAGTTCCCAATTCCATTTTTAAATGTAGAGTTTCTTTCACATGCTCACCTTTATGACAGGCTAAAACTTCAAGAACATCATCGCTATCTCATTTGAAGGCTACAGGCAGAAATGGAGCTTTCACTTAAAATGAGTGGAGAATGCCTTTTGCTTTCTTAGGAAAGCTGAGCTAGAGTAAATGATGCCGAGTCCTAGGAAATCTTACTTTCATTTGCATCTTTTACTGTTGTTGTCATTATTAATAAGAAACTATTTTAAAATGTAAAGATGTTATGGTATGCTTAGAATTTCTGTGGAGTATGTTTACTGTCATTCATCTCTGCAATTTATAAAGACCCCTTAACAGCAATTACAAGAGGTTGTTTAGCCATATGCTTCTGCCAGAAGAGGCTACAGCCTGTAGAATGGAACTATTTAGGGGCCTGCAAATATTCTATGTGACAGTTATACATGAAATATGAGCCAAAAAATCATCCCTTTTAGGGTCCTTCACAAAATTCAAGAAATCCAGAATTCAATAAAGAGTCTCTGGGTTTAAATGTTTATTTTGCTTAGAGTCAAATGAAACTTTATTAACTCCTTCTTAACCAAAACTCAAAATTATAGAAGGTTGACTGGCTTTATTTGTAAATATTTCTATGCTGCTACTGGTAGCCCTCACTTGGTGCCAAACAGAAGACCTGAGCATAAATGCCATACTGATTATTCATCCCTTGGTCAAACAGCAGTTGTCTGATGCATAAGTCGGTGCATAAACTGCAATAACATTTGCTGAAAGGTTTGGCCACAAAGGTGATGAAATAAAAAAGGAAGCATTTCTGTCTCTCCACAGCTCAAAACTGTTCTGTACATCAGGGATTCAGAGAGATATATAAAAAATAAACCTTTGTATCATAAAGATCCTATGGTGATATATAGAAAGGAGAATTTAAGTTTGGGCATTCCTAAAGCGAGTATAAACAAGGGGTTTCCTGAAAGAATAAGACTTTACTATATCTCCCATAATAAGTAATTAAAACATCCAATACGTACAAAATGCTTTCCATCAATTCTCTACCGTCAGGGCACGCTTCAAAGACTTATAAATATCTGCTCATCAAGCAAAATGGAGTGATGAAGAAAATCCCAGGGAATCAATAAGATAAAGTACATGAGAAAAAGTGTCATGGTACGAGCTGTCTGCAGCACTGCCAAGGACTGCCTTACAGTGAAGCGCAACTGCATGAGTGTCCATGTCAATATTCAGTGAAAGAGTATCTACTCATATACACGCAACAAATCAAATAAAGGTTATCACTCCTAACTGGAGTAGGAAGTGATGCATATCCTATAAAAACATTATTTTACAGAAGCAAGTCTGTTGCAAGTCTCCAAAACTATCAGTGAAATAGCTGGTGTGACCTTCAGTTTCCAATTTTCAAGTATTTTTAGCAATCCATATCTGTCATAGTTGATGAAACTTTCTGCTACCATATCTAAAAGCTCTGTAAAACTTCCATTATTCCTGAGTAATTGGTAATGTGCTGTTGTTCTAATGGGTGCTTATGTGTGACTGCAGTATTAAGAATGTACTCTTCTTGATTTAAAGTACTTTGTTTGTAAGAAGAAGTATATTAATTTGAAAAAAATCCATAGTCATAGTTGGTTTACTTTAATAACATTTCAAAACTTCAAATCATTTCTTCCTTCTGCTATGGAATATTTTAAATAAACACTAAAAAAAAAAAAGTTAAATTTATCTCTTTTCTTAGCTTTCATTTTAATGAAATCTGTAAGATTTCCAAACACTTCATCTCTGTTCACATATTTTTCAGTAGAACTTAAAACTAATTTAGAAGAATTATTAAACGTTTTCTTTGTGAACCAGGAAAATACAAAACAAATAGCCTTCGCAAAGTTTTCTGGTTTAAGGGTGGATATCAAACATCAGGTCATACAGGTATTCAGCAGTTCACTTTTACTGCTCCTGAGGGAAAGATTCACAATAAAAAACAGATAGAGAAAAGCATTATACTACTCAGTATAAGTTATTAATGAATGTTTGTATTGGGTTTATGCAACAAGGTTATGATTGTGGGGACCTGTAAGGGTGGCTTCTGTGAGAAGAGACCAGGACCTATCGCCTAATCAGAGCCAGTTCCAGCTGGTTTCACCACTGTCCAAAGCTGAGCCCGTCAGCAACACTGGTGGGTGCCCCTGTGATAACGTGTTCAAGAAAGGGTAAAAAATGATTCATGCCAGATGTGAGATAGAGGAGCAAGAAAAATAGCTCTGCAGACACCAAGGTCAGTGAAGGAAGGGAGAAGGTTCTCCAAGCTCCAGAGCAGCAATTCCCCTACAGATGGTGGGGAGACCATAGTGAAGCAGGTTGTCCCACTAAAACCCATGGAGAGGACCACATCAGAGCACATATCCACATTGCAGGCCACAGAGGACACCACATCACAGCAAGCTGAGATTTGTGGAGAACCCATGTGGAAGCAGGCTGCTTGCAGGAACTGCAACCTGCAAGGAGAAGCCTCCATGGAGAGAATCCCCTGCAGGAGCAGTCTGCTCCTGATGGACAGTACCACATGGGAAGTGTCATGTTGAAGCAGTTCAGGAAGCACTTTATCCCATGAGAGGAACCCCACACTGGAGCAGGGGAAGAGAGTGAAGAAGAAAGCAATACAGATGAAGTCCTATGAACCCTCATTCCCCATTCCCCCTGTGCTGCTCAGTGGAGGAGGATGTGAAACATCATGAGCGAGTTTGATCCAGAGAATAAGGCAGGAATGGGGGAAAAAGTAGTTTGAATTTTTTAATTGTTGATTTTCCCCATTAGCCTACTCTATTTCTAATTGGCAATCTTCAAGTTTGGTTGGCCTGTAATGGTAATCAACAGGTCATCTCCCTGTCTTTACGCTGACCCATAAGTTTTTCCATCTTATTTTACTGAGTAGGGGTTGCAAAAAGAGCAGCTGGGTGGGGGTTAACTGTGTCTGAGCACCAGACCCACCACAGTATCCCACAGTATCGTAGAACTAGGAAAAAAATTATCCAGCCATAAAAGACCCTAGAACAGCCTTACAGAGTCCTCTAAAACTAGAAGGGAATTGTTTTTTGAAAGGATTGATGTGGACCATTTCCTGAAACAATGTCACAGGACATTAACAACCCCAACATCTTTCCTAGTGATAGACCTTCAAAAGTCACACCATGAAAAGAAAAACAAAACCCAGCCTAAAAACAACTGGTTTTGATATGCACAAAACCCAGCCTAAAAACAACTGGTTTTGAACTGCGCTTAACCCAGTGTTATGCATAAAACCTTTTAATCAGACCCTGAACAGCTCTTCTCAGAGGTGCCTTTAGAAATGTATTCAATGACAACCATTACCAGCATTTTGAAAACAGCAGAAGTGAATGTCAGCAACTGGTACCTGAAAACATTCAGGTCTAAACAAAATAGAACTTCATTTTATATTACCCTATTTACAATTCCAAGCACTGCTAGTGATTCCTAGTCTGCAATCACTTCAAGGGGGATTTCTAAACTCAGCATTGTCTGAAGATGCTGTACACCTGAAAACATCTTTCAGAAAAAAAAAGTCACTCTCAGAATTCCCACTCCATGCTTTACTTATAGGTAAAGTCTCAGCAGAAAGATGTTGTTACTTTAGTTTAATGAAATTGGACAGGAAAGAATAGAGAAGTGGGGAGGAAGGGAGGAAGCAGCTCTGTGAAAGAGTACTAACTACTGAAGTTTAATAGGTTTTTGTGTAAGAGCACAAAATATCTTGCTTTGCAGAGCTGTAATTTAACATTCCTTGCTTACACTGCCATAGGTCTGAATTGCCAATATTAAAAATTATCCATCTTTAAGAAACTCACTTTAGTATGGTCTGTGTTCCCAGTGAACACTGGAGTAAGAATGATTTCAGATTAAAACACCAGGAAGTTAAACATAAGTTTTGTCATGTCAAACAAGAATTCTAGATGCTTTTAAAAACATACCCACCTGAAAGCAGAATGTAAAGGAGACCTGCCAATATGCACAAATATCCTGAGGGGTCTCAGCCTAAGGGAAAAACTCTGATTTCTACAATGATTTGCTTTCATGGTACTATGACATCCAGCTCCTTCCACATAAAAAAAAAGCAAAAAAAAAAGTCTATTCTAGTTGTAAGCCCTAATGTGAAAGAATTACTGTGATAAAGTCAAGCAGTTGTCTCTGTAAAGCATTTTAGGTTGTCTACAGCAAAAAAAACCACCAACAAACAAAACAAAAACCAAACAAACATGAGAGTTAGACATAAGGAAGAGAAGCTCTCTAGTAGTGTTTGACATTAACAAGTAAAAAGCCCTCAAACTGCTAGACTGGTGCTTCTCCTTCCTAGAGTTCTTACCACGTACCTTCAGATTCCGACGTGTTAAAATGATTTATATTTTTGTGGCAAAGAGTACATGGTTCTCCTAATTTTATAAGGAAAACTCAGACATCCACGCGCATAAACTGGTAAAATCATAATCACAGTAAAATTAAAAAAAAAAAAAAAGATTTTGAACACAATACTTATGATATAAAAATCCAAAACTGTAGAAAGAGGTATTGCTGTAATTTCCTAATGGCTGGGAAAGAATTGATTCCAGGTGCTGCAATTAATTTATTGGGAAAGAAATAAGTGGATAACAGTAGAGAATACTGAATTCCCAAGGTTGATTTATTCACAAATACTTGTACCCCTGAGCAGGTGTCTTTATGGCAACATCAGCAGCTAATTTTACAATTCACAGGTGTATCTCTGCTTTCAGAACTCCAGCAATAACAGCTGTATTTGAACAACTTCAGCCTGCCAGCAAACACATTCCTGTACTCCTGCTTTTCCCAAGACTGCTGCAACTTGTTCCACACTTTCACTACAAAGAAACTCGAGGCTCTTTGTGCTTAGGTAAGCACGTAATCATAAGGTTATTTGAGGCATTGCTCATTTGCCACTACTTATATAGCAGGGTCAGAAATTCCCTGGTATACAGAATTAAGGTTGCCATTTGCAGTTTTCGCATTTTCCTCAGCTACAAGCCATGAAAAACTCCAGCTGAAAGTTAGAGTTTGCCACAGAACCGATGAATCATTTAAGATATTCTTAAATACCCATTCCAAAACATCCCCTGCTCCCCACTCCAAAGGTGAGGTAGCTTCACAATCAATAATGTATTCATTTTTATGACATCTGTGTCGAAGACTTATTTTGATTTTACAGAGTGAGACTTGGGAAACTAAGGTTCTGAATCCACAGTACCCGACTATGAGTTAAATGGCTATTCCTTAAACACAGGAAGAGTTAGCTGTTTTATAAACAGGATTAAAAGGCTCCACAGCCAAAAACATAACTGTCTAATGAGAAAGTGTGTTATGGGTATAAAACTAAAATACGCTTTTCTCTGTGCTGTGGCTGCTTTATTTTGGCATGTAGAACAAAGAGAGTCTTATTAAGTCTCAGTATGGAAATCTATCCTTCTATGAACCATCTAGAAGTAGAAAGATACTACAAATGCAGTTTACATGTGCTCTGTAAGTTCTCAGACATGACTGATATACTGTAATTTATTTTTTCTGCGGTGTGAACACCTGTATGATTATAATGGGGTATTTGGATAGTGTAAAAGAAACCAAGAAGAGGAAACTCTCTTTGTTGTACCTTTAATTTTGTTAACAAACACCAAAGGCTGTGAGAAACACTCATGCTCAAGCAAACCTACTAAAAGCCACCAAGACTGAAGTATCATAGAGCATCAGTGCATGAATGTTCACCTCACTTAGATACAGCAATGCAACAGATTTACTGCTACGCCAATTTTCATGATGTATCCTCACAAGGTCTCTCAGGTGTATATATGAAGGCTAAACCCTTTTGCTGTTGGATTTGTGGTGCAGCTATGTCAAGGAATGAAAGCACAAGGCTAGCTGAGAACAGAAACAACTGCTACAGTGAAGGCAGTGCTTTTAAGAATGGCATTTTAGTTCTAATGACTTTCTTTCTGACATCTAAAGTCAGAAGTACAGCTTTCATATATTATTGTGATCTTGGTTCCCTGCTCCTCAGTCAGTAGGGGCTGAGATTGGCAGCTCACTTAACTTCATAGGGAGAAAGACTACCTCTTACCTCATGTAGCTTAAAAGTAAGCCTTCCGGCTGGGTAAGAGAGACAGGCTCCAATGGGAGAGACATATGTTCTTACTCAATTAAAAAGGAAGGTGTTTCTGATGCCAGGATTCAAAGGCAGAATAATGAAAACACAGCAGACTTGAGGAGCTTTTCTACACTGAATGATACTTATGATCCCCAAGTGGATGTCTTCTATACTAAACTTCAGATTTTATTCATATCCACAACATCATCTGTCTTGTTCATGAAAATAATTCAATATCATTATACAATGATCTTTTACTATGAATAATAACTGCCATCGGATTATAATTACTTCACAAATGCATTTGTAAAATCTAAACATGCCCTTAGAATATTGCAACAGCTCTCACTCCTTCCCACCCACCAAAAAAAAAAAAAACCAACACCTTAATGGCATTTTTATGATTTCAAAAATCTGTGTTATAAAAGGTCTTCTACTTCATTATAATGTGCTTCTTTACTCCCCAGTGGCTGAAAAGAGTTAAAAATGCACTAGTAACTCTCATATATCAATTACTCATATAAAATAAGAAGTCAGAAAAGCTTCAGTTCCATAGAAATATTGTTTTAGAAATTGCTTGTCAGTCTCATGTTGTTATTGCTAAGTTTAGAAACAGTCCAAGGATGCAATTTGTGACAACTTCTGAAATGCAAGTGTTTCATGGCCTTCTTTTTCAGACAAGGCATACTTTAATTCACTGTTAAATTGTAATACAGCTTCAGAGACAGTTGAGTTAAAGTCCTAAAAGGAAAATATCCGTTAATATTTTGGAACTTACTAAATAAAACTGAAAGGATAATGATTTTATAAATTTGTAACAAATTTCTATGTGTGTAGCGATGTTCTCCTGAAGTGGAACAGATTTTAATAACTCTGGGGGTTTGGGGGGGGAGGGGGTGTTGTGTTTGGTTTGGGGTTTTTGGTTTTGTTTTTTGTTTGTTTGGTTTTGTTTTTAATTTTTCCCCACAGCAGATTCATTTAGCCTTGAATTTCCATTCATTGTTTTTGCAGTAGAACAAAAATGCTAAGGTATTGCAAATAGACATAGTAATCTTTCCTAATCCATTGATTCAATAAACTCTTGGCATTTTTATCTAAAGTCATGAAATAAAGATATTTTGGCTATTCAGAAGGCTGCTCTCCCTTGTATATGTTAAAATGAGAATGAGTGTGATTTCATGTATCAAATTCTTTACTCTGAGCAAGCAAAACAAATGTCAAAAGCCTAGCTGAGTAGAATTTGACCCACTAATCATAGCAACCAAATAATTAGTAATAGCAAAATAATTTGGAAAGAGGACAAATTATTGGATTGCAATAGTTCTTGGATCAACTGTGATTTTAGCTATTTTGTGAAAAAGTGAACAACATAAATCTGGAGCCAGAAAGAAAGTAAAGAAATTACTCCAGTGACTCTGAGGGTTTGGAAGAATCATTTTGATTTGCTTTAAACTGCGTTTCATTAACCTACATTTTGAACTGTTCAGAAATGACACTGATGTTTACCATTGTGAACTGGGCAACTGGAGTTGCCTAATGCTGGAGCTTCTATTTTGCAGAAGCAGAACTCATACCCTCTGGAATTGTCCATTTCATAATCTTGAAAACAATAAAGATGATAAATATGTTCACAGCAGGGGACTGGCTTGTCTACTAAGCTGTCCTTTGGGAGTCAGTAAATAGCATGCTGTTTGTGGGAGCTGTCAGAAACAATGTGCATTATTTTGAAGGTTTTGAGATACCTGTCATTCATCATCCTCCAGGGCAGCCTGAAGAACAGGAGCGTGGTTTCATGAGAAAGTACCAAAATTTTCTTCCCACATTAAAACAAAACAGTATCTTTGAACTGCTCAGGAAAATGCACAGAAGAAGAAAAACAGTTACATCCCAAGCTGCCAGCAACAAAGGGGCTGAGCACCCATTTGGTATGCTGGGAGGGCTCAGGAGCACACACTTGCTGGAGAGGAAAGGGAAGGGGAAGGAATAAAAAATAAAAGAAATCAGACAGACCCAAGTAAATAATTTAACTGACTGACTTTACCATACCCCCTCTTTGCACATTCAGCCTTCCCAAACAAGAGTTTTGCAAAAACCAATACATTCCAACAAAATAGACAGTTTTCCTGAATTAACATTTTTTCTGACAGAAAAAAGCTTTCAGCACAACTCCCTGCTCACTGATGAGGAAGGACAAGTTCTGCCCATTCAGTTTTGCTGATGTTAGCTCACTGAATTACACTGTGGCTATTCCTTGGTTTAAAACTTGGGAAGTGGACAAGCTGGATCTTCCTGTAGAGACATTCAGCAACCTGTATTTTATGAAATAGCAGCAGTCTTATGCATTAGCATTAAATGGACAGCACAAAATATAACTATAAGCTACTCTGGTGTTCAACATTGTCCTGGGTTCAGCAGTAGCAGTCAGTTTTCTCCTTCTTGGTAGCTGGTGCAGTGCTGTGTTTTGACTTTCGGCCTGGGAACAGAGCTGATAGCAATGTTTTGGTTTGGCCAAGGACTTTGTGAGCCTCATGCTCTGCCAGGGAGGAGGGGAAACCAGGAGGAAGCAGAGACAGGACACCTGACCCAAACTGACCAAAGAGGTATTCCATACCACAGCACGTCATGCCCAGGATGTAACTGGGAGTGAGCCGGAAGGGCTGGGAGACTGCAGGGTTGGAGGAGGTATGGGTCGGTGCTTGGTCGGGCTGAGGGGGGCAAGTTATCGGTTGGCTGGTGCTGAGGTGTTGTATTCTCTTCCCTTGTTATTTCCTTTATCATTATTATCATTGGTGGTAGCAGTAGTGATTCGTGTTATACCTTAGTTACTAAACTGTTCTTATCTCAACCCGTGGGAGTTGCATTCTTTTCGATTCTCCTCTCTGTCCCTCCGGGAGCAGGGGGAGGGCAAGAAAGGGGGGGAAGTGAGCGAACGAATTACCTGACTGGGTTTAAACCACGACAAACATCAAATCATAGAATCAACTAGGTTGGAAAATACCTTTAAGGGCATCAAGTCCAGCCATTAATACAGGACTGCAGAGTTCACCAATAAGCCATGTCATTGAGGGCCTCATCTACATGGTGTTTGAACACTTTCAGGGATGGGCATTCCACCACTTCCCTGGGCAGCCTGTTCCAATCACTGATCACCCTCTCTGTGAAGAAGTTTTTTTCCTAATATCCATCTAAACCTCCCCGGCACATCTTGAGGCTGTTACCTCACAATGTTCTTCACATATGTTTAAGGAACAAAAGCCTCTGCATAGTTTTAAGCATGTCTATTCTAAGCTACATGCATTTAAAGTGTAAGCTTATATGATTTTGCCATTTAAAAAGATGCACAAAACCACACATTAACTTTTCTAACTTGCATCTTGCTTCCTGTTCTAATTTGAGGTTTTGTGTCTGTGTGTGACGGTGAGGGGGGTGGTGGTGTTTGTTTTTCCTCACTATCGAAACACCACTCTGAAGTGCAGCATCCAATAAAATTCAAACATAAAGCATCCAATATTGGAAGCATCCAATAAAATTCAAACATAACAGTTCCATGGGAAAAAAAAAAGAAAAAGTAAATCCTTAAAGATCCATGTGTGCCATAATATCAGCTGTATCTAACTAGCTTAAATCATTATAATTCCCTTGAGTATTGCCTGTCAAGACAAGATCCATCTGGAGATGGAGTCACTCAAAGTTAGGTATTCACATTGGAGCCAGTTTTCTGAACTCCCATCACAGAGTTTAAATAGGCAGAGCTGTTCAGCTGAACAGTTAGTACTAGAGAGAAGAACCCATCTCATTCTAGATCCCACTCACTACATCCCAACCATGTTTATCTGAAGCCAAAAAGAAAAAAAAAACCTAAAATACAACAAACAAAAACCAAACCACCCCTCATACAGATAGATTCTGGAGTCTCTGACAAAGAGCACAATTACTTGACTCACTCTTCACCTTTAGCCAGTGAATGCTTTTAACATTTTACTTTGCTTTACAATTTCAATCCACAGCCTTATCCGTGGGAGATTTTATTTAAAAACAGGAAAAAAAAAAACAAACCAAAAAAGAAAAAAGGCACAGAAGCTTCAAGCTCTTCCTGAATTTTGTTCTAAAAATATTTTAAATATATTTTATGTATTTTTAAACAAACATTCTTATTCAAGTCTTGCTTATCAGGTGCATTATACTTGAAAAATATTTCAAATAGAATACAATATGGAATGCTTGTAAACAGTATCATGACACTGCTTGAAGTTTTTAATGAAAAGATACTGGCCTGAGCTTCATGGCTTGCATAATATCATAATTCAAGGCTCTGTTCTTTCTTACATAGGACCTACAGTGCTTTCCTGTAAAGAATATATTCTGTATATAGTGATCCTGGAATTTACTTTCATATTTGATTTTATTTTACTACCTCATAGTTTAAAAAGCTGCTTTATGATTATTTTTTGCCTCCTGCTGTTAAGGGCACATCTTTAATTGGAACTTTAAAGAACTCCCAGTATGCATTCTTTTGGAATTATGCTTCTCATCTGTGAAGCTGAAATATGCTTTTCAGAAATGAGAAATGATGCAGTCTCCTCTCAGGGAAGGAAGAATATCAATATTCTGTAAGGAGAGTTTACTCCTAGTACAAAAACCTAAGCATTTTCAGTAGGATATATTTCAATCTGTCCTATTCAGAGACAAGAAGCAAGAAGCAAAATGAAAGGAATTCAATTCATTTTTTTTTTCGTCGACCCTGGCTAGAGGCAGATGATTATGGAGGGGGAAGTGTAGAAATAAATAAATAAAGGGAAATGGGCATTTTTATTCATGAAGAATGGGACAAATTCATAAGTCAGACAACAGCAATACCACAAACAAATTCAAAACCTGTGGAAACAGGTGGAAAATATATAATCTTGTCACATTTTTTAAGAAGCTGGTTTACCTTTAGATCTTAAGGAGCATGGTTAGCCTCCAAAAGGCTAGAGCCTTTGCTTTTATCCTGTGATGTCACATTTACGATCTTTCAATCCAGTCTATCAGATGTGGCAAACCGATTTTATAATCCCTTCACAAAAAGGTCCTACCCCACCTTAAAATATTTAAGATCTGTACCCTCATCACTCCATTCACAAAACCATTTCATCACCTTCTCCACAGACTTCCAGTGTTAAGACTAAATGTGTTTGCGGTGACTATTTAACTGCTAGCTTTAACATCATGATTGTCTTCTACCTTAAACATCATTAACTTCCCCCCCTTGGGATTTAGAAACCACATCCCCTAAAATTGTTATACAGTAATTGTTATTATAAAGTAAGAAAACTAAATCATTTTTCTCTCGGTCCACAACATAACTTTTCAATTTTATTATTATGCTGCCTGGTTTTTGTCAGGATTGTTCAACTTTGAGTTCAACTCGGAAGTTGTACATACAAGAGGTCTCATCAGTGACTTACAAGACAGTCTTGAAGACTGCTTCTTTTTCTACCGAAAACACCTAAAGGTTGCATAGAAAAATTTCAAATACACTTCCCAATAAGCATAAGGTCTTTTTCTTAACATCTGTCTGTGTGTTAAGGCAAAAATATCAGCTGTTTGGATTTCATCCAGATTACTTGTGAACTTGACCCCAGTTCTGACTGTATAAGAGCTTTATGTCTTTCCTCATTCCCATTTTTTTTCAAGAATGACGTGCTTTGATTTCCACAACTAATGCACTTTTGTCCATTCTTCTGTATTCCTTTATTTATATCCTTGAAAAAAATAAACCAGCCACCAGCAACAGAAAACAAAGGACACAAACAAAACACAAGAAAGTTCTCATACACCACCTTTTTTCCTTAATTTTTCACAGAATATATTCATAGGCATCTTGCTTAGTACTTATACTATAAATCTTTAATATTTTTATTTAATTACACATATTTCTGGGACACAGTTTATTAAAGACTGTGACACCAACAACTCCTCACATCTCTATGCAAAGCTCCACAGCTCCCCGAAACAAACCACTACCTCTTATGTGCCACATCACAGACACCTGTTTTATGAACAGGCATAAAATCATCTTTGGAGATTTCCCTCTCTTTGATCTTCTTCTAAATTGCCCACAATTTCAGCTAAACCTGCAGCAGGCCCCATACTAGAACATACTGGTTTTACTTTGCCAAGTCATTTAGCAAGTATCCCAATAGATGTACCGTCGAAGGAGACAACTGTATTAGGGACATAAAAGACCTGTAGGGTAGTCTAGTTTTGGAGATAAAACAAAAAAAAAAAGTCTCTTTTGGTGGAATAGCAGGTAGTACCTTATGTCCAAGTGCATGGCTGTTAACTGAGAGTTGAAAAATTACATAATACAATTCCACATGGATTCTACATGGAGCTTTTGACTGGACTGCTATTATAGCAAACATTCTCAGATAACACTGCATACCAAAAAAGCCACAATTAGCTTTCTAATAAGAAAGCATCTCGTCAGAGCTGAATTCAACCACACAATATAATCTATCAACAAATTGATACAAACTTTTTGAGAACCAGAGAAAATAAACCTTTTCAGTGCTTTCTTAGGTATCTAGTAGATATTACAAGCCAGATAATTATATTCTGTCTCCATGAATAAAGCATTCATCCAACTCTACTCCTAAAGTCTCTACTACACAAAAATAACACCTAGTGCCTTCAAAGCATTCAATTTTTGACAAATTTGGGTTTGCAAAACACCAAATAATTTTATGACTTTTTTTTTCTCCACTATTCATTTCCTTCATTTCCTATTTCTTGCAGAGAGATTGCCAGCCCCACTCACAGGCTCCACCCTTAAACACCAAGCTGACAATAGAGTGCCTTCCTTATTTTTTAAGAAGCTGCTGCAACCTCTGAAGCACAGCGTTCAGAAGGAAGACTGTTAATCAAAACCTGTTCAGGACAGGTTTCACTACTGCCCCTTTCCAGTGTAAGTTAGGCAAAACAAAATAAACAAGCTGGGAATTCCCAGGAGGTGAACAAGCTTGAAGGAGGCAAAACAAAATAAACAAGCTGGGAATTCCCAGGAGGTGAACAAGCTTGAAGGCAAAAGGTTAATACAAACACTGCACAACACCATTTAACAGTATCATCTTTTCAGTACTAATAGGAGTACCATATGTCGTTAAACTCAGCTGCTCACATCAAACCCACAAAAAGGCCTATCAATCATTACAGACCTCACTGCACATTTTAAAGACACTTGAAATTTCTAGTTCCGGCTAAATAACTAGATTTTCTTTTAAAAGGAAAAAAAAGAAACAACAACCCAACAAAAAAAACACAAGATTCATGATACAATTACCTTCATCCTGCTGTGACAGAAAGGGTCTTCATAACTTGCTGTTTGCTATATACTTTGTTTTTCATTTAACAGCTGATCAGAAGAAGAGGAGCCACTCTGACTCAGAGGCAGGAAATCTTAAGAGAGCTGAAGTCTGTTCTTGAAGATGAAACAAAACCTTGTTCACAAGATTTCTCTCCTGGAGAAAAAGGAGTCCTGCTTCCTGAAAGCACCTAAATAGCTTCAGTTGAGCAATTACCCCCTTCCCATCACACATGTGGATGAGGAGATTTACAAAGAGAGGGCAGGCATCAGCATTAATAAATGAGAAGAAAGGGAGGGCAGGGTGGAGGTTTGGGTAGAAAATAATGCTATGTTTGTTTGTATCTTGATTGAAGTTTTCTGTTGGAAGAAATCCACTGTTGCTAGCAGTGTTTTAATCAATTCTAGTTTGGCTTTAATAAACTTCAAGTTTAAATACTAGCAGCTTAATCTCAAAGTTCTGTCTTGTTTGAAGCCCCAGCACATCCTTACAGCCCTCTAAGGATTTCTTTAAAAATTATTTATTCTACCAAGGGGAAAAAAAGAAAAAAAAAATAAAATTTCAGATCTTCATTCTTTGTGTAATCCTTAAAAACAATGGAAATAAATCTAGTTCTGTTTGTCAGTGACAAGAGAACTCTTTAGCCATACATACAATAGCTGTTAGAAAATGAGTATAATTAAGAAAAATTTTGAATATATAATAAAAAAACTTTATCTTTCCAGAATAAAATTTTCAAGGAAAATTCATTGGTTTGAACAGAACAAATGTTTCTTGGTTCAGTTTAAAAATGAACAGAGAAAAGAAAAAAGCAAGGACTTCCATCTGGCTACAGAAAATTGTAGCCCTAATATGTGCTTTTTCTTAGTTCTGAGCTAGACCTATTGTGTCAGGCAGTACCTGCTATAATCACTCATTTACTGCCTGTGCAGCCGCTACATTCGGTATTCAGTTGGCCATCCGGAAAGGACTCCCATGCTTGGTGGTCAGAATGCACACCTGAGTCAAGAATGAAAACGAGTGTTCTCAAATGCCAACAAACAAATGAGGCTGGTCCATTTTCAGTGAAAAAATATGGGACGCTTCATGAATTTGCATGTCATCCTCGCGCAGGGGCCATGTTAATCTTTGAGCTAGAAATTTTCCTTAAAGTGGTTTAGTAAAATGCCTTGTTTGGTAGTATATCCATCTAAAAAATATCAAATTCTTAAAAGTGAAAATATTTTTTAGTTGTACCCTGCTCTAGGAACATTATTAAGTAATTACTCCTAAGGAGCAAAGCATTTGCATTAGCCTTAAAAGAAGAAAATACCCTTAACAACTGGCACTGCTAATCATAATGATGGGTAGGGGAGTCATAATGGAAATTTATGAAGCATCTCACTGACATCCCAACAGAGCAACAAGGATTTGCTTAAATAATGGGAGTCAGTAATGCAGAGTAAGACAAAGACATTGCTCTGTGTTTTTGCTATCAGTGACAAAAGTTCTGTTGATATTTTGGTCATACTGAATGAGGCTGCAACATAAGCCATATTGCTTGAAATAATTTATAAGGGATAGCTAAGATACAGTGGGGTCTTGCAAGAAAGTAGGCCTGGTACTTCCTCTCCCTAACACTCCAAAGACAGTGAGCAAAGGTTAGCAAATACTTTGCTCAAAGAAAATTTGTTAGTGAAAATTCAAATTTGTGTATGTTCTAATGCAGTATGAAATTGGTAGTATATAGATATGATGTTCTTATTGCTGATGCCACAAAGGTCATATGTGGTATCACAGATTTGACTATCCAAACTAATGCTAAAAGACTGAAGGCAGTTTATCTTATATTCTAGTAGTTTTAAGAACTTTTACAGACTCATAGCAAAGATTCATTTGATCTCATGTGCTGCTTTAATAGAAGCCAATATTTATTGTTTATGAAACATATAAGAAAGAGGAAAAGTAGAGAAAAATCTTTTCCATCTTCTGAGAAGAATTTAGGGATTTCCTGAGTTAGAGATTTGATCTAGAGCATTATTTTTAATATCTATTTGAAAAACAGGAAGCTAATTCTCCATGCTGTTTCACAAACTGATATGAAGATTTGACACAAAAGTAATACCTAAATGCTTAACATCTGGATCAGATCAGAAAGGAACTTTTCGCATTTACCTTCTGTTTCTGAAGTTATCTAGTATCAGCTTCATGAAAGTAGGACTAACCAGTTTGGTAAACTGTTTGAGTACCTTTTAAGCATGTACTCAACTTCATAATGCTTTTGGATTTATTTTTTTTTTTAAGATAATACTCTTGAAAACTGCTAGTGAAAGAGAAGACCCTGGAAGACAGCTAAAGAAAGAAGTTAGGATCATTCAGAATAAAATATAAGATGGCTAACAAGAAAAGTTTATTACAAATGTCATTCTAATATATTTATGTTTTTATCTAATGGAATAATATAAGAGCGAGATTTGCAGGTTGTCATTAAAGCTAGCATCTGCAGCATGTTTCATCCTGTGAATGCCATGACTGCATCCTTCTCCTTGACACTCCACAAGTCCTAAATGGTTTTTAAGAACTCAGGCAGTTTCTGATAAACAGATTTCCCAGTTGTCACTTTTCCAAATAAATTTGTTTTCAAGATTGAATATATATTTTCCTCTAACAGATAGTAGTTGTTATTACTGTATTTAGTAAGAAGAAAATTCACCTCAACCAACAGTAGAAAAACAGAATAATCCTGGTTTCTATTTTTCTTATTGTAAAGGAGACTTGAAAGTTCATCTGGAATGCAACTCTTGTGCTGTTTAATTGTGTTTCTGATGAAGACCGAGTTTGTTTGTTTTATTTCCACTTCAGAAAAAGTGACTTTTAAGGGACTTGGACTATGTTATCTGGAACAGAAAAATTGTGAGGCAGTTGACTTCAGCTGAATTGGATTCTGGGGTTCTGGCTACATCATTGTAAGTTACAGATCAGTGAGGGTTGTAGAGGAAATCTCGAAATCTATGCAAGAGTGAGGTAAGTTTAAAAGACAATGGTATTTTATTGTATTAGAAATACAGGGTTTTTTTCCTAGAAAACAGTTGATTTTCCTTCTCATGCAAACTTTTGCACGTGGTAGTAACTTACAGATATTTGAAAATCCAAAATATGGTTACCATTTTGTCTTCAACAGCATAAAAATATCCTGGACTGTTACAGCCACCTTCTACTCCTCCCTACCCTCTGCTCCTCTTCTGTTTCAGGGACAACCTAAAGACAGGTAGGTAGATAGATAGGTAAGTAATTATTGTAATGAAAATTCTTGAGAACTACTACACTGTTTGTAGTTGTGCTACAGTGCTGAGAATTTTATGCCAACTCTCCAACAAAGACAATGAACCTAAAACCAAATCTTTGATGTTGAATGTCAGTGGATTTAGATACTGACACTTTCTGCATGTAGCTTCATCACTGTGAATGAGCAGTCATTTGTTTCCAAGAAAATCTTAGAAATCTGGTTGCTCCTCAGGAAAAAACAGTAGGAATTTTCTTGGTTTTAACCAACTTCTTCCTGTTCAGTTTGAGGGTGAAGAGAATACAAAAATAAAAGGCAGTGCTAAGAAAGTTTGGATGGAAAAAAAATAACCCTAATATTGGCTGTGAAGTATCTGCCTAGCCAGATCCTTATTACGTATCCAGACTCAAAGCTAATCCATCTATTATTGGGAAGTCCTACAATGCAATAATTTTCAAAAATAGCAAAATGTGATTGAGGGGGGAAAAAAAAAAGGAAAAAAAGGATGACACATTATTCATTGTGACAGCAATTGCAATGCAAAGCAAAGTTCTGACAAAGCATTTCCAGAAGGAAGAGTTTACTGCGTATGACAAATCACATGTTAATGGCTGCTTGAAATATTGGACTGAATTCATGCTATTTGCCTTAGGAACCCAACAGCAGATATTTTCAAGCATCTAGAAAGCAATAAGAAGATGCTAAAAAAATGTTAAGAAAACATTTTAATATTCACAAGAGCTACACATATTGGCTTTCTGACTTCTGGTAGTCTGCATAATGATGGAACTACCTTTCATACCCCAAATTCTTAGTCCATTACTAAAAATAGTTATCTCTTAACATTTTTTTCCCACTCATGGAAACTACGTAGTCTTTCATTTTCTGAAATATTAATTTGATTAATACATTTATCTAATCTATTTTCAAATGCTGGAACAGTTAAAGAGCTGGAGTCAAGATACAATAACTCAGCTGCATGCATCTGTGGAATTTCTAACAAGCATTGCATTTTACACAAAGGATGAGATTTTTCAAAAATCTCAGTCATTTTAAACCCTAGATGATACAGTTGGGACATGTAAAATTATATCAACCCATGATATAATTCAGGTAGATCAGTACTTGACTTTTAGTGCTGTCACTTATGTCTCCAATTGATAGAAGATATAAATGGTGGTTATGATGAAAAATTATATCAATTGAAGGACAATTGGCATTACAGATCTCATAGACGACATTATTTTTATTCCAATGACTTCAGAAAACAACAAGAAGTGCTGTACAGTCTAAAATGTTCTTCCAGGCTTTTCTTCTTTAGTATGGATATGCTATATAATCGATTTTAACTACTCAATAGATAAAATTTAGTAAGGACAGGTCTTGTAGACTAATTGTGTTTTCAGGAATAGTGAATAGATGAAATGAAAGGATGAAAGGTTAAATAGGTCTTCTCAGTTCTGATAGAGAGATAGTAGTGCCTGTTACGGGTATGTTATACTCAAAGAACTGTTATGACCAAAAAAGAACATCATGTTACATACAGAGCCAAGAATTTGTTTTTATAATAATAATCCTAACAGTTTAATTAATACACAACCAACTGATCAGTCTAGCTGCAGTAATACTAGCTCATAGTCCAAATTCACACTGAAAAGCCTTACTGGTGATGTCATTAAATTCGTTATTCAACACTTAACTCATATCTATTGCTTTTTTTTTTGTGCTATGCTCACTGTTCACATGTCTCTTGGGTCACAAGGTTGATGACACCAATCTTCATCAAGCAGAGAGATGGTGGGAGAAAATGTTGCAGCAGGCCATCAACCCCCTCAGTTATTTCCAGTAAGGCTTCAGTTTAGCTGTGTGTAAAGAATCCATTCTGCATCAATACTGACATTCACCTGGGACTATTTTTACATGTTTTCTTATCAAAGTCTGCTTCTTTCCCTGCTTCCGAACTGAAGTTTCAAAGCCACATCATAGCCTCCAGCTGATTTATTTGCTGTAAGGGGCTATTGCTCCTTAGAAAATGAAACAATAATGTGGTATGTCAGACCTTTACAGTAAAGTCTATTCACAAGGACTAGCTAAAGAAAGCTAGGCATTAATCACTAGACCAAATATTAAAAGCAGCTCAGGCCAAGGCAAGACAAGTCCTGAGACCTACACTATCAAGCCAATACAAAACCTGTGGCTTTTATTGGTCATGGCAAAGATCATACTAAATGGCTTAGAGGTAGGGAAAATATGGCAATAATGGCCAGATGCAGCTCACTGAAAATTCCTTTAGTAGATTATGCAGTTACAGAATTTGACTGCTTGGTCATTACAGTTTGGAAAGAGTAAAATAACTGAACAAGCCTAGGATGCAATGTAAAATGGAAGGATCTGAATAAGAAATTAAAATTCTGAGGTCAGAGGTTTAGGTAAAAATGTATTATGGCAGTTAAAGCACTTTGTAGGTGGAGGATGATGAAGTATTGGAAAATCAACCAACCAACCAAGTAAACAAAAACAAAACAACAGCCCCCAAAACCCCAACAAAAATCTACTTACATTTGCCAACACTTCCAAAAATTACCATGAATTGAATGTCAAAGTTTTGTGTCTTAAGAATATCACGATGAATTTTCCCTGAATATATAGATACTGTCCAAGAGACTTAAATATGGAATTTGCTTTCAAAATTGTCACACCCAAGATCCTAATCCAGGAGATGCATCTTGTGGTGCCCACAAACTGTGAAGTAAATGTCCAACCCTTCGAAAAGGCCCGGTTACATTTTCACCACTAGATGGCTGTGTTGTTTATTACAGTGTATCTCTAGACAATTCTTGGACTTGCTATGATAAAGCAGGAATTTCTATATACACTGGATATGAACTGGGAAGCTAGGATGCTGTTGAATGCTTTTCATGCTTGATATGTCCAATCAAAAAGTAAATTATATTAGAAAAATAATATACTGTTCTCAAACAGCATCATGTGTGAATTCACAGTGCAAAAAAGCATTTTAGTTCTACATACAGACCTAAAGACATTATTGTAACACCCGCTGCATGGAACAACACATATCTCTTCTTACATAACACTATGAATTACCACTCTTAGAACCTGATTTTCTATGGAGATAACATACTCCAGGCGAAGACTAGGGGAAAAAAAAAAAAACGGCTGGGGGAGATATTTCAAGAAACACTTGCAACTTGTTGTTCTTCAGCAATTTCAATTGTATGTGCATAAGCCATTCAGGTAAACTCTTCTGTTCTGTAGAGTTTAATGTAGAATGCAAAAAGTTTAGTTGCAGGGAAGCCCCTTTGTATACACTTCACTGAAATTAATTTCAGATACTGTAGTTACAAAACTTCAATGAATCTAAAATCACAGAGTGTGCCACATGAATTTAAAGAGAGAGACAAAGCATTCCAGCATTCAGTTCTTTCAGCAAAACAGTCCAGAGAGTGGAGAAGATGCTAAGACAGACCCTACCCAAACTGTTCTTTGACAGAATTGTTACTGACCTGGATGCATTTGATTACTTCATATAACCTTGCACACACACACACACAAAAAAGTGATATTTTTATTCTTTAAGTACTAAAAACCCCAAAATATTACAAAGTGTATTTTAGTAAAGCCTAGCCGTGGATGCACCTAACCTCCATTTGGTTTTGACTTTGAAGTACCCCCATCCTGAAAGGTCCGAGTTCTGCTTTTGTCGTAGGCTATCTCAGTTATGATAGCAATTAAGAGCTTTTAATGTTTCATTTATAACAGAGTGCAATCTGGGTTAAGAAAGTAGTAAATCCTTTCATTGAGCTTTCCTGAAAAGCTGAATCCAACAGAACTCTTGATTAACAGTTTGTGCAGAGAAGACATGGACAGTACAATGACTGGAGTAACAGATATGGTATGAATTTTAACAGCATACAGTTAAGTGTGGTATTTAGAAACCCAACAGCAGTGGTGCAGGAACTTCATATGAAGCTAGAAAGACAGAGGAACACTAGTTGAACATAGGCTACCCCCAAACCATTGATGGAGAAACAGCTGTGGAAAAGGTAAGCAATGTATTAAAGTCTGATATTTTGGGTATTCCTATCAGATGGTATTTCTTCATATATAAGGATACTAATGCCATTGTACAAGGTGTTAATGAAATCTCATGTCAAAACCTCTATTTATTTCTAATCTATGTTCCATATGGAAAAATTCAAACTGCCAGAACAATAAGAAAGCCCTTCTTACTAATGAGCATTGATTTTTAGTTTTTGAAACACAGTCGCCTTTTTTTTTTTTTCCATAAAAAGCTCAATCAAGTGGTTCATAGGATAATTATCAACCACAGCCATAGTCAGGACATCTTCAAGGATCAGACCTCTCTACCAGTTCTTAAAGCAGTATGCAAGGGAGCAGCAGGAGCCAGCTGCTCTCTGGAGGATGGCAAGCCAGTAGCAGAGGGTGAATGCCAGGCTACAACATCACCAGCAAGTTCTTCAGTCCCATAGTTCCTAAACAAGGAGAGAGGAACCAGCAGTAACAAGCAGCTGTCCATAGATCACCTATGGCAAGCCTGCTATGACAAACCAAGTCCAGCATCAATCTAGAAAAATCAGAATCAGCAAAGGACAAGGCAACAGCACTCATGCAAGAATCTGAGCTTAAGTGCTGCTCCCAGGCTGAGAGAGGGCCCTAAAGAGGCTTGTCACAGGTGTTTCTCATCACTTAGTTGATGTCACAGCAGTCTGACCCACGGTTACACAGCTGTGCCATAGCAGTGATGTCCTTGAGCACAGGCAGCCCTTGGGGGCAGAGGGAAGGGTTGCAGAGACTGTTGGTGCCCTCAGGGCCCTGACATGCTGCAGCAGTCCAGGAAGCACTATGTCACCAACCACATGTCTTTTTCATGTCTCCTCTATTTCAATTGCTAGTTCTAGCTTCTACAAGGTGAGAAGGCTGCAGCTGGAAGGCTGCACTGACAGACTTTGGGCAACAAAAACATCAACAGAGTCAAGAGCTGCAGTATTATTGCTCAAGACAAGCCCTACAACCACTCTGTTACACAGCCACGTCGCAAAGGGTCATCCTTTTTTGAAAGGCAGGAGGATCTATACCCCCTACACAGATCATTTTGTGGCACTCCATAGAGGACCCGTATCTGCCCTCAACTTGTTCCAGTGGCCCTCATTCAGGGCAGTCTGTCCTCTGCAAGAAGATCCCAGGACTATTAGTATCTAAATGTGAAGAATCTTTTTCACTTTCCATTTGATGACTGAGTCTCAGGTCTGTCTGTGAGGGCAGGCCTCACCCCAGGGGTCTTCTAGGTGCCTGATACTTCAGCAACCATGCTATACCTAGACTAGAAAGCCAGTTTCAGCAGTAAGTACACTGTTGTGGCACTACTTACACAGTATTCTCCCACTGTGAGTCCAAACTCTCATTTAAGAATACAGAATCATAGAATCATTTAGATTGGAAAAGACCTTTAAAAGTCTCATTGTAAATATGCTCACCAAGGTGTAAGCATTCATGAGATCTTTGCTTCCTAGGAAGCAGTACTACATAATTTTGCTCTCTCATTGCTTTATTCATTGTATGTTAAGAAGGAAGAGAAAGCAGAGGCAAATGGAAGAGATCCTGTTGATGGGTGGCACCTCACCCACAGATAGCATTTTGCCCGAGACTGTGACGAAAGCTGCTGCCAAATTCAGAGACACTGGCATCTCATGCTGAGTAACCCTGTGGATCCCACTGAGATCTTGTGGAGTTCCAGGATAAAGGTGTTTGCCTCAAAATGGCACACAATGCTTCTGTTCAGCAAAAAAACTGATATGGCATACAGCCACATCCTGCTACAAGTCAGGTACTAGCATTAGAGAATATTATGGAGAAAAACAAATAAATCTTTCAGGTTTTATAAAACAAAGGAACACAGTGAGCACATTGCCATTATTTTGTCTGAGGCTTCCAATAAGCCGTTTAAGGGTTTTTTTTCCTGATCATACTGATTTTTAACTGGAGTTTGACAGTGTGAGTGTAACAAATTGAAGAAGGCTCATTTTTTCCTGCTTGCAGGTCATTGTTTGCATGTTTTTCCAGAGGTAAGAGACAAGCCACAACAGTTACTTTGTTCAGCAGAAGAGCAATTCTTAGCAACTCTGGCACTTGCTAATAATCTGCAAGCATGAAAACCAAGTGGCTGCTATTGCAGTGAAATAGTGCAGAACTCTCAGCTTTCTGACCCTGTCACTTACTTCCATTGCTTAAAAATGGAAAACACAGTGAACTAGCTTCCTGGCATGTGGTTATTTATTTCTCCCAGTACTTTTTCATTCATTTTTTTATGGGTCAGATATGGTCAGGATTTGCTTGACCTGCCTTGAGATCAGACCCAGTATGTATGTCTTATGAACAGGATAAAACATTTGCTTAGTTTGTGCTCATAGTAGCAACATATGAATTATATTGGGTTGATGACATTGTAACATAAGTCATTAGATTTAGTGAATATCTGCCCACAACATCCAGTACAGACAAGTTTAAAAGCAACTCCCAGAAGCCCAGAAATTTCCACATAACTTATCTATGTTGGGATTTGTAAAATAAGAAAGCTCATCCCACTTGATGGTTCCTATGAATATTTTTCCTGAGATACCAGCTCTCCCCATGCTGTGCCAGAGGAACCAGGGTTTTCACCTCTGAGTTGCCACTCACACCTCCAAAGTTCAGTGCAAGTTCTGTTTCAGTCCAGCCCTCTGTCATCTTTGTTTCTTTATAGAAATGCTCAAACTCTATGAAGCATGTGTAAATATCGAGATGACTTTACTGAGTTTTGTATTTCCTTCTCAGGCCTGTTCACAGCCTGAATTTGGCAGTGGAGCGTGTTGAGATTGTCCTCCTGTTGTAGTTACCAGACACATGAAGGAAATGAAAAGTCTATCCTGGTTTTAGTGTACTTGAAAAACAGGCTCAATAGATCACTCTCCACCTCTTTTCTATGATTCAAAACTCTCAAAGCTCTTTACAAATATAACACTATATGCCTACATTCTCCTATCAACTTGTTCTTCTGAACACCAGTAACAAAAGAAGTTTCTGTTCTTCCCAAAAGCAGCCAACAGCATATTAGGTTGGGTTTCCTCTTCAACTACCTTTTTACAATATTTTTCAAACACCCAAAAGGAAAACAGACTATATTTTGTCAAATCAATCTATCAAATACTTTGCTTAAGTATTTTATATACAATGCCAAAGCCATTCCTGTGACTATTTCTGACAAAAAATTCCTGATAGAAAGACCTTTATTGAACTGAAAATTACCAGCATACAACTTTGAACTAAATGGCTTTCTTAAAGTTTAAGGAACAAGGAAAAGTGTATTATTTCAGCCCAGACAAAGAAGTATTACTTAATTGTTAAAAAATAGTAAATAACTATTCTTGATGTAGTCGTTGATGATGAAGAGATGAAGGATAAACTGTTTACACAATGAAGTAAAATGCTGGTATTGGGAAAAGGGAAACCTCTAAGGGGCACTGCAATACATTTGTTAAAATTATAAAGCATTTTATTGCAATTATCTAGTCATCTGTGATATGCCTAGCACTGTTTATATTTGAAAAAGCCAGAAGAATTACTATATTGATTCTCAGAAATCTTCTCAGTTGATGCAATCTAACTACAAAGCGTCATATTAGAGCATTTAAGATCAATAATACCTGATACCATTTTGAATTAGAAAGGAAAGTGTCAACAGAAAACCATATAATGAATTTTATCTTTTTAGCTTTGTCCTATAGTTTGGGCACTCTAAATTAACACTGTGGGTGTAGCTAAAATTTAAAAATATTTTACTCTAATTAACATTAATACTTTTCTAGTTTACTTCTGTTGTTAAGAAACTTCTGGTGACCACAACCAATCGCAACATTTAGTATCATCCTCCCTATTCACTATCTGGTGCTAGAATATATTGATGCAAATATACTCTGTTATTCAATAGCTAATGAATGGGAGAGTCATATTTTAGGTAAAATATAACTGAACTCTGTGATGTCCTGACTTCAGATACTAAAAAGACGTTTTATTCTGATGAAATGAAACACTTTTAATTAAATGAAAGATTTCACAGTTGTTCTGGTCAATGTGAAAAGCAATACTGTAAAATTGTGCTTATCTTACAAGCTAACTGGCTCTTGGGTACAAATAGTAACACAAACAGTAACAGAAATCTGAGAGTTACCATTAAAAAAAATGATTGTCTTGAATAACATGAGGTGACTGGTGATACAGCATTATCTGAACTATCTGAACACTAGAGTTGTTGAATTTCAACCATGCAGTTCACTTCTATAAACTAGTAATTGGAAAAATATCAGTGTAAATGATAAAAGATAAATAATAAGAAATTATTCTATTAATGAGAAAGTAAAGCAACCTTAAAGACTTCTAACTCCTCTGGGAAAATTTCTTCAGCCCAAGGCAGCAATGTTGTGGCACTGAGTTCTGTTAGACCCCATGTTTTGGAGGGTTGTGTGAGAAGTTTAGTTTGAACTCTGGAACTGACATTTGTCTTCACCACTTACTGAGTGAAAATACAGAAGTTTCCTGTGCTGAACTGTAGTATTCCACCTGATTGCACCCAGCTACAGTCAAACTGCACCAAACAACATACTTTATCTCCCTGCAATTGTCTGCTTTGCCAGCATGTGAAATAGGAGGTAAATATGGGATGAAAGTACTATAGTACTTATTGCTTCTGTTCCCTGCTACAGAGATCTTGACTGATTTGGTGATGCTTCTCTTTCATGGCTTTCTTCCTTAGTACACATGAAGTACTGCTACTAGGGCATATAAAAGACTCTACAAGATATCCATTCTCCTCCAGAGTAAACAAAGAGAAGCAAAACCAAAATGAAGCCAACACCTCCTTTTATTGAACTGAATGAAAGATGTCTTAGCTGGGTTAAAAAAAACAAACAGTGAAAAGCAGGAAAATATCGCCTATTCCAAGACTGAGATTAGCCAAGTTACATGCAGCTTAATAAAGCAAGCAAAGCAAAAGCAGTATTTTGTTGAAATGTAATAGGATTTGAGAAAAAATGGTAAGTGGTTTCAGCCAAAATTATTTTGGGCATCAGATACAACCAGAAAGGTCATGCTGAGCTAGTGGGAAAGAGTTTCACTTGCTACCACAGCAGTGCTGAATGTTGTAGTTAAGCTTACACGAAAAGAAGGACAACATAGCAGGAATCCCACCTCAAAATTTCACTTAACTGGAAAGAAAAGAAGCCAGAAGTCATCAAAAGTGCAGAAGATTATACAGAAGTCTGAAAGTCCAGCCTGAACGGTGTAAATTATGTAGTTCAAAGTATTGAATTAAAGTTTCTATCTGGAAAGAGAATGCAAGTACACTTTACAAGTGTATCTCGTTATTTAATCTTTAGAGCAATCATAGACAAAATGGTTATTTATTCACAATTTTAATTAAGACACTTCAAAACTAATTTTGCAGTAACTTGGAGACCTACCTCCTCTTCCCTTCTCATTCATGCTACAATTTTTCCTTATGCAATCTTCAATATAAATATGCTGTTGCTTCTACTTCCTCACAGTGTATGGCTGCATCATTAATGGTGATTTAGCATAGGTCTACTGAGATGAAAAAAACAATGCTGATTATTCTTTTTTGTTTTATAATTATGTTTACAGCTTACCTCTTAAAGGGAGTGTTCACATAAATAATTTGTATTACACACCTTGCACAGGAAGGTGGGGAGGGGGGGAGGGTGTGAATCTTTATTTTAACCTTGTGACATCATTTCACAGCACCAAAAGAATATTTTTCATTATTATAATATAAAGAACCCTGTGACTGATATTGTTTTTGAGTGAAAACATGCAGACGGCCCACTGGGGGAAGGGAATCTTCTTGTGGAAGACTCTAGGGAGTTGATGGGGGCTGCTGAATTGTTACTTGTTTTTTTCTTGAAATACATAAATGGAAAGCACTGAAAAATATTGCCAGGCAAATACATTATTTTTGCCATAGGTTTAATAACCATTTAATCAAAAGGAAAGCAAGTACCTAAGTTTTCATTACTAAAGAAAAAGATGAAAGGTATTACAAAATGACAGAACTATTGTGTATCCTTGTGGAAAGATAAAGGACACTACCTCAGGAAGATTAAAAATAAGAACATTAACATCATGACTAATAACAAGAAGCTATTTTTTCATCTATTAGATTAAAATAAGAACAATTTTAATATTCATAAGCTAGAAGAAGCAATTTTTCTGCATTACTTCTAAATAGAAAAAGGCAATTTCAGTATTTTTCAGTCTTTTAATAGTAACTAAATTTGTCATCCTATGAGAAAGACAGCTCACTGAAGACAGTTAAGTAATTTTTAAAGCAGTGGCACACCAAAAGGGCATTTAACCCATTAAAAGGTGGCAGACAGGAGAGATTCAAGTGAAATATGTTTTCAACTCATAGCCATGAATTTTTATAAAACTGATGTAAATAGATTTTTTTTTCTGAACACACAGCCTTGTTAGTATTTTCTCTGAAGATTTCTTTCCATGCTACTATTAAAAAACAATCAAACAAAACAACAACAAAACCCACAAAACACGACACAAAAGCCTTCAAACAATCTGTAAGTTGATTTCAAGTGCCTTTGTCAAGGCATATAAACATCTCTGCCTTGCAGGTATAAGACACCTGTTTAACTCTTCAATTACAGACCCATCAATCATAAACCCTTCCCCAATATGAGAATGAAATAGCTCACCGCATTGTCTTTGTTGCCTTTACTGTGTTTTGTGTAATGTGATGCTCTTTGATTATGAAAGAAGTTCTAGCACCAGTATAATGAGTATTTTGCCCATTTCTCCCAAATTTCATTCTTATTCTGATCCCATGAAGTACTGTAAATGTTGATTTTTTTTCTTTTTTTCATTCCAGTATTATATAAAATGGAGTGCTCATGGGTAAATGTCAGTCTAATATTCTCTGACTAGGTTCTTTTAGATATTCCACATATGGAGGGCTTAAAGTTTAATATTTGATATAATTGCTGATGTATGGTATTTTGATTTAGTAGAGTGATACGACATACTGAAATCACAACACAAGCACAATACAGCTATTGCAGTATGCAGTTGAATCACCGGACAAACATGATTCCCATCACCAGTCTCTATATGCTCACCTTTGTGATGCTGATGTCCAGTCACTGGGAAGGAATACAACAGTTGAAGCCAGGTCAAGCCCACTGCTCTCTTCAAAGCTTGTTTCATTATCTGGAGAGTTGTTAAACTTAGCACTGTTGTGTTGAGTCTCATATACACTTTCTGCCTCCATGCCACTCTGGCTAGCTAAGAAAGACATTACTCTCCACTAGTTATCTCAGAGAAAGTTGTTTATACAACCTGATGACCCACTGGTATAGCTGTGTATGTAAAACTGTTACGCTCCAGTTCTCCTAAAAGTTCAGCCTTCCTTACAACAATTGGTGGTCATTCTTTACATTCTTCCTTGAGCTCATTATTTTTGCCCTTCTCTGACTCTTCCTCCACTGGCGGGGGGTGGGGGGGGGGGGGGGGGGGGGCAGTCACAGTGAAACACTGTCAGTGTGGTAGAAATGCAAAGGTTCTTGACTGCTGCACCCCATCTCACATCTCTCTAATTACATAGCCATGCTCTGAATTACTTTTTCCTTTCTCTCACCTAGTAAGTTCTGTGTTGCCTTTTGCTTAATTTAGCAGAAATTGGGATTTTTGAGATGCAGTTAAGACTATGCATTTTTAAATCTTCAATTCCACCACCGAATCATATTATGGTCATATTAGGTCCCAAATGCCCAGAACAGCTTCACTTGAAGAGTTATGACCAAGGATATGCTTAAGTGGCTGTGTTCAAATTTGGACATACTCTGTCTCTGGACATTAAGAGAGTTTATCTACAATGATGTTCTCAAGTACCTATTTGCTCTGGTATAGCTATTCTTCAGGTATTTAGAAAGGAGCACTTACTTTTCCATATTGCATCCTCTGCAAGTTCTATGTTCATCTTGAACCTCCTGGAAGCCAAGAAACGTATTCCAGATTTCAAAATGATAATATGCTTAGTTTAAAGTGAAATATTCAGAGCTAAGGATTTCAAGTGACAAAATATATCGCTCTCTGAGTTCTGCTAGGCCGTATTTCAGCTCAACCTTAAAACAAAGGGTTTTAATTTACAAATGTACATTTAAATACCTGCTGTGCAAACTTAGTAAGAAACTTAAACAACTGAAACAAATTAAGTTTGTTATTGTCTCCATTCCTAAGTCATAATCATAGAATCACACGAAAATTCAGGTTAAAAGGGACCTTGGCAGATCTGTAGTTCAACACCTTGCTCAAAGCCAGTTCAGCTAAAGGGCAACTGGGCATAATCCAGCCAGGTGTTGAAAAACTCCAAGGATGGAGAGAGCAGAGTAAACTGCTCCCATGCTTGGCTGTCCTCACAGCTTTTCCTTAAATCCAGTCTGAAATTCTTGATTCAATCTATGCTGCTGTATCTTGTATTCCTGCTATGCACAGCTGTGAAGAATCTAGCTCCATCTTTTTTATGTCCTTTACAAGTACTAGTAAGCTGCTATTAGGCCTCCCTGAAGATGTCTCCTTTCCAAGCTAAAAAACTTCCCTTTACCTCAGCTCTCCACATAAGGAAATAGAATGGAAATTGGGGTTGCAGCTCTTCCCCTCATTCAGATTAACACTTTCAGTCAGGATACCTGTATTCAAGAAAACTGAAGTTCATCTGTAACAGCTATGAAAATAATTATGGTGATCAAATATTTGTCTAGCTTCAAAAAACGTTTTGACAATTGTTTAAAATACACAGTCCAGAAAATACTATCAAAAAAGCAGGAGAATGATTGAAGGCAAAGAATTACACCACAACAAATAGCATAGTTATGGAAAAAATATGCTGGAAAACTTTGCTGTTTTAACAAAGAACTTAATAAATTTTTCAATTTTTCATAAATAAATGTGGGAAATGAGTTTGTGATAACAGTCACAGAAAATCTGGTATTTTAAAAGAAAGAGTTATTCTTTGAATGTTCATTATTCCTGTTTTAAGCATTTTTCTGGTTACTTGTGCAAGCAGGGAAGGTTTTGGTGTCGTTTTTCTTTTCTCTCTTCATCCATGATAATCTTTATCGTGGGTTTATTTCCTGCAGTGAAGCTCTGAAATTGGCCACAACCTGATAGAAACAAGGTCACACTGCTACCAGTTGATACAAGACGCTTGAGTACTCAGAGCTAATTTAGAGTCAGAAGTGCCTTAGGGTTAGGTATTGCTGCTAAGTTGCTTTCTTGAGCTTATTTTTAGGAGTCTTCTGTGTCAATGGTAAACGTTAGGTATCTCAGAATTACAGCTCAGAGAGGCAGAGGATGAAAAAAGTCTAGTTGCAGCTAATGGAACTTACACAGCAGGTAGGACTCCTGTATGACTTCAGTTTGCTACTGAGAACAGCTGGAAGGTGCCTCCTGTGGTTTTGGATCTGAGTTCAGAAATCTGAAAATAGCCATCTATGGTGCTTGAAGATGTGTCTTTTCATTTAAAAATGGAGAGGCAGGAAGATTGGATGATGGCTTCCTTCTTTTAAGACCTTATCCAGTGGTGAGAGCACTTGTCCAGGATACACCATAGCCTGGTTCAATTCTACACATTTACACAGCAAAGTTAGACAAAAATGGAATCTATTGACCTATAGAATATTTTGCAAAGCTTATTCCTCTGTATAGGTTTCCCCTAAGGTTGTTTGAAAGAATGATTGGCAAAATAAGGAGAATAAAAGTTACTGCAATTTAGAATTTTTATAATATTCACTGTAGTAACTACCTGATTCATTTTTCTAGAAGCTCTTGAGATGCATTAGAGGTGCTGACTTCAAAATGCCCCATGAAAAGGGTCAAAAATTAGTACATATGACTGGTAATGGGTTTGGGTTTTTTGTTTAATTATTTGAGACCTACAAATTTCTTTATGATACATCCTGCTAAGCATCCTATTACTGATCTTTCACTAGGTAAAACCAAACGCCCTAATTAAGAAAGACCACGCTCTTTCAGTTGAAATCAAACTCTTCCAGTTGAAATCAAACTGAGTACCTTGTGTTAAGTAGGGAAAATGATGTAATATCTATGTTCTTTTCTTAATTCAACATTTGTAATTTGCAAATCTGGCATTCTGTAATCCATATTTGGGAATATTTCATTCCTAACCAGAATGCAGACACTAGCTGGGTGTAACAAAAAAGCTGTTCAATTGCACAAAGAAATCATAGAATCATAGAGTAGTTAGCATTGGAAAGGACCTTAAGAACATCTCATTCCAACCCTCCTGCCATCACCACCCTCACAGTAAAGAACTTTTTCCTTAAACTCAACCTGAACTTCCCCTGCCTAAGTTTGAATCCATTACCTCTTGTCCTATCATTACAATTGCTGATGAAGAGTCCCTCTCCAGCATCCTTGTAGGCCCCCTTCAGATACTGGAAGGCTGCTCCGATAACATATTCAAGCTCAAAGTGCTTATACAAGATATATTTCCCATGTATATGCAAAGACATCTTATTTTTGTACTTATGAACTCTTTGGCAGCCACAAACATAATTTGTTTATGGAAAATATAATTAGATGCACTGATGGGGTTGTTCTGAGCTCAGTTTACCTATTTATGCAGTTGCTTAACTAGCAATCTCTCACAATTTAATATTATAAACCAAGCAGACAAAAAGTATATAAATGAAGGCAGATGACAATGCTCTGGATTGCAAGATCATATTTTGAAATAAAAATCTCTACTAGTTTATTAAAGAGAAATAAAAAAACAAAAACAAAAACAAACCCTCTTGGTTTTAATCCCTTATATGTATTGATTGATGTACATATAGTGCGGCAAATAACTAGCTGTTTATCAGTATGGAATTTATCAGTATTTTAAAAGATACTTTCAGGCACAGAATATTAAGGATGTCTACTGCCAAACTAAAGTGAAAAGTATCATTTTTTACTTTGGCACTTTTTTTCCTTTGGTGACTTTAAAAATAGCCTGTCAGAGCTTTTACTCCTTGTCTCATAAATAATATTATTTTTTTATACCTCAGCAAAAGCAGCTCTATCCTCACAATGCCTGGTGAACAGCACCCTATCTTATCCTCACATGTGCTCCTTGCATTTGTCAGGGTACAGGAACATAGTGGAAACTTTCAGCAGTTATAACAGAACTTGATAATCATGTACATTTGGCTTCCTGTGTTACATTTCCATCACCACTACTTTCCTCTAATGTATTTCCATAAGAAAATCCTAAATGTTGAAAGTTTTTAAGAGCTTGTACAATAAGATTTGTTCACCACAAATTAAGAGAAAGCATCCATTGCCTCAGCTTCCAACAGCAATTAGCAAAGGCAGGATTTAAAACCAACTGTTGCTACATCTGGGTTTGTATTAAGGTAAATTTGAAACAGTGAAGTCAGTGTTTGATTTTTCATTTATTCAATGGGAATTGAATAAAAACAACTCCTGGACACCAGAAACCAGTTTCAGTTCCACAATGGGAAAGAAACAAACTGTGGTCTTTAAGCTATTTCACTGGACTAGTTAAACAAAATACAGGGAACTGGCAGTAGTCTTTTATCAAGCTTCTTTAGCTAGTCAGAGATATTCTTAGGGTGGAAGTAGACAAATTGATTAAAAACAAGAATGCTAAACTGACTGGAACAACCTTATACTATACAAATTAGTGTGCTATTATTGACATAGTTACATCTGTTAATTTTACTAGTAGAGATTTTGGTCTCCTATTTCATATAATGAGCAACATCGTTTATCCAAGCTTTAAAGCTTCTCTGATTGCCAAACATTGCTAATAAAAGGAGTAAGAAGCTACAAAACTGCCCACTGACTTGGACTTTGACAGAGATTGTAAGAGATCATGCACTACGCAGGACAGCTTTCACCATCCTCTTGGGATTTGGTTCTTTCCTTTAATATTAATGGGTATGCAAGGATAGGATAAAGTAAGTGTACAATCCACGTACACTGAGAGATTGGACAGGCAGCTGTTTAGCTGTGCTACTGGAATGCATGCTTCCTGGCTTATGCTTATATGCTTGCATAGCCTCTATAATAGAGGGTTTTGGTTCCAGAGGCTAGGCATAAGAACAGACATCTGTCTCATTACTCTATGCCTAACTGATAATTAGATGAGCTTTTCTTTGTAGCAGTCAAAGGAAACTTTTCCAGTTATTTAACCTCATCTAAAAATATTTCTTCCCACACTCTATATTATTTAATATATATAAAAATATCTATTTTTATACACATCTATATAAAATAAGAGGCAGATAAACTTCCTTCTACCTTGCTTTCAAATTAAGTCTGTGTTACATGCCACGTCAGTGCGGCTACATTGGCGCATTCACCAAGTCAATACTGTTTAAAATTTATGGGGTTTATTCTCCTTTAGTCAAGCATTTTCTACATATACAGAACATTCACATGGTATAAGTCACAGAACAAAAATGCATGAGACAGACTACTGCAAATAAGTGAATAACAGTTTACATGATTCTTTTTTGCTCACAATGGAGGAAAGTTGTTAAAAAGGAAAACAGATTCAGTAGCTAGAAATGTAAGCAGACTTTTATCTTATTTAAATTTACCTACCAGGAGGATTACTCAAGCTAAAGAGAGATCTACTGTATCACACAGGGCAGGATGCTAAATGCACACAAGATTACAATGCTAGAAAATTCCAGATTTTTAAGCATTTTTACACAATCTAAATTGCAGTAAAATTTTGATTAAAAAAAGATATTATTTTTCTGATTGCCTTCAGTAAATGGAGGTCAGTTTAAGAGCTTATAAGCATTCTTTAGCAAAAAACAATAAAAACAAAAATACTCCCAAACTTGTAAATCATTGCTTTAAGTTTGGATAGTTGTTTACTGCTGGCTTCCTGATCCTACTGACCTTATTCTACTTTTGGGAATCTTATTTTTCCCATTTACATTTTTAACCATCGTTAATATTAGAATTGTAAGTAAACAAACTATAAAAAATACAAAGTTTTTGTTGTTTGTTGTTTTTTGCACTAATCCAACTGGATACATGTAATAGAAAACCTGTTGAGCAAACCAAATTGTTCAAGAAACATTAATCAGTGGTACAGTGAATAACCAAAAATCTGACCTATTGATTGTAGACTCACTTCTTTGCATTTTGTTTGGTTTAAAATAAGTATTTCCTTGATGATATAGGTGAAGCTTTGTGATGCCAGGTTTTTAGAACACGGTTTAATCTGAAAGGATTAGTGCAGTATGAGGACAGTAGATAGTAGGATAAGTAGAACTGAAATTCCCTGCTGATGAAACCCTGTGACAGCTGAAAAACATAACACGTATTCTTTTCTTTTTTTTTTTTTTCTAAAAAAAGGTTAAGCTTCTGCAAGCAGCTCTCTCAACTAAGATTCACCATAAAAATAAACTCCTCAAATTGCGGTGATCAGAAAACACTGCAAACGTAATTCCTCCTTATTTTCTCTCCTTGTATGTTCCACAACTTGAGAATAGAAATTTGATACCAAAAGTTTCTTTCCAATGAAAAGCAATCCTACAGCCACAGTGGGAATAAATAATACAATTTCTATGTTTTACCTTTCATGTGAAACTTTCGCTTCAAGGCACAAAAAGATTAAACAGTGGACTGGACAGAACAGGACAGAACATTTCAGTCTAAGGAGTCAAAGTTTGTTCAACAGCTCTTATTTTGTGTCTGAAGCAAACTTATCCAAAATTTGAATCATATTTAAATCTTCCATTTTCAAATGTGAAGTATCATATTAAATTCCCTGAAGCTTTTTGATTTTTTCCTAATTGCTTTAAAATAATGTATGATATTTATCATCAATTTCAATATTTAGTAATTTCAATCTAACAACACAATCTCAGATGATAATTAATAAGGAGTGCCATTATCAAATAGCTATTTAGTAACTTTTATGTGGACGTTGATTCAGATTGT
Organism: Pezoporus wallicus; assembly: GCF_028554395.1. NCBI lineage: Eukaryota > Metazoa > Chordata > Aves > Psittaciformes > Psittacidae > Pezoporus > Pezoporus wallicus. Next base: position 4,618,656 of record NW_026640488.1, read on the forward strand.
GTTCAGGTCAAAGAAATAACAGGTATAGAAGAATCTAATAATTTAAAACAAAAATAGTTTAAATTTGAAGAATGGTGTAATTTGAGTGCAATGTATTGTGAAACTATTAATTCAGCAAATATTTAACACAGATCCTTATGCTTCTCCAACCCAAATTACTGTGTTGCCTCTACCAACTTCAGTGATTTCACAATTTAACTTATTGAGCCGTCCATCAAGGATAAAGAGAGATTCCTTGGAAGGGGTCATGAGATACTGACCAAAAATGCCACTGTCTTTTATAAGACGGTTCTTACTGTTCCAAGGCCATTCTTCTGCTTTGACAGGCTCCTTCAGACTCTTCACCATCTTAACGTTGCCAGAGGAGAGCTCCATGAAAAGAACATCAGTTTGTGTGCTGGAGCTACAGTAGACATTGTACTGATGAGCTTCAGTGAATGATGGCTGAAAAGCTACATCAGCTATGTGCAAATTAGTGTGAATGTCAAATGCATCCTGTATTTCTCCTCTCATTGTTATGGACTGGATCCTCATGAGACCCTTTGCATCATCAATGCTGATAAGGTAGCGTCCATCTGGAGAAATATGTGGTGTGCCTGTTACATCACCATTGTATCCAATCACTGCATCAGTAACACTATCCACTATAAGCTGCGGTAGGACAGCCCCAGTGGTATCAGGCTTGCAGCAGATAAAAAAATATCCTCCAAGATGTGTATAAGCCAGTGACTGAGGAATGCAATTATAATCCTTCAAACTAATTGTCTTGACATATGACATAGTTTCTAGATCAATTTTCTGGAGTGTAGGCTCATCCTTATGAAGAATAAATCCAAACCTGGAAGGAAAAACACAAAATCAAAGAAAGGCAAAGCTGATGTGTTCATTAGGGACAAATGGGTAAAGCCATTATAAGCAAAGTAGATGAGTTAGTATGTGCAGAAGTGTATTGCTATATATCTCAGCTTCAAATGTTTCAGCTATTATGCAGTTTAAAGTATTTAATTCTTAGTGTTCTTGTAACTGACATTCAGACTGGATCAAAGGAAATGTCTAAAAACTGATTAATAGAAAAACTATTTTTTTCCGACTGATACAGGGGGAAAAGTAAGCATTACTCTGAGCATATCTATTCAGTCATAACTTTTGCAAAAGCCAGGAAGGGAAAAAAAAGATTATATATCAATAGATTGTACATCTCACATGTTTTAATTCACTTCACATAGTTCTTCAACTTTCTCGGAACATCAGCTTAACCTAGCACTCATTGCTATTCAGATAATTACCTGAATCTTCCTCATTTTAATTCAGGAGAAATGAATATCATAAAAGGATTTAGGTTTATGCCTCCCAACTACCTAAGCCCTTATTTCTTACAATTTAAATGACCCTTTATGCTTTTCCATATATCAAGGAATTTTCACTGAACATGAATAATATGGTTAAACTTTAAAATTCTAGAGTTGAACATTTATAACATTTTAAACATAAACTATATTATTATTCTCTAATGTTAACATATAAGTTCTGACTGCAAAATCATTTGACTGTATATATGCAAATACAACCACCCTAAATATTATGGATTCGTGCAAGTAAACTAGTTTTGCTTATCTAAGTAGCTTTCACAGCACTTTTCCTAGACTGATGTTTTCCTCTGGCACACTTAACACTTTCCCCTGAATATTTGATCCTAAGAATGAAGGTGTATGCTGACATATAATCTAGCTGACAGCTAGAATGTTCCATCAATTGAATTGACAATAGCACAGAATTTTTACACTATACTTTGCAACCCCGATATATTTAGTAATCAGTGAACCACCAAAGAGACAGGCTAAAAGGTTGAAGGACATTGCTCAGTCAGTTCCTCCGACATAAGACAGCGTGAATTGTATTTGCATTTCCGACTGAACTAAGACCATTTTTAATTTTAGCCCCACATTCAAAGTTCTTGCATACAGCTTCAGTATCATAGGATCACAGAACTACAGAATTATTTTGATTGGAAGTGACCTCTGGATTTCATTTGGTCCAACTCCCACCCAGAGAAGGGCCAGTAGGAATCAGACTGCCTGCAATTATAAATTGAGCTAATTATGTGATCATTTTTGTCTTCGATTATTCAGCCAGTATGATTCTTTATACATATATACATGCAATCTGAATTGTCTTGGTTAGGAAAAGGGTGAGCGAGCCTTTACGAAGTTTATGTCAACATAACTTGGCAATTACTGTTACTTTCTGTTCACAAGGCCTGTTGTCATAAAGGAAGGCTAGGATCATCAGATGAGATCTGATTTTTAGCTGTTTTGGCCATCTAATATCCTTTTCCTAATCTTTTCAGGCAGGCAAAAAGTTGTTGATTCCTGATTCCATTATTACATAGTAGGTAATTTTTGGTCATGAGAAACAAACTTGTACTTTATTATGTACAGAATCATTCTGTAATAGAAGAAGCTAAACAGCAAGCAACATTCTGAAATTTCAAATGTTTATGATATACTTCACTGTTAAATAATCAATGTTACACATATGAGCAGTGATTACAAAAAGACAATATAATTAGCTTATTGATTGTCTTTAACATAACAGCGTCCAGTATAAAGCAACAATCAGGAAACTGTCCAAGAGCATTCACAACATTCTGGACAATGACTTACACATATCTGCTACTTAATCCTGCAAAAAACAATAACCAAAAAAAACCCAGTGCATTTTGAAAGGACTTTTTTCTGGATGAGAACTGACTGAAAGCTAGACATTGTTATCACTGTTGATTTCATTAATATCAAATGCAAAACAAAACTGAAATATCTAGGTTGCTAGATCAGGTATTAAAAAATCAGAAAATGCAAAAGCAACAAAAAAATACAGAATGTTACAGTCAATATTATAGACGATATAAATTCAGCCAAACTTTCTGTCCTGTCAGGTTTATTGTGTATAACTGAACTTGAGCCCTATTTCTAACACAATATGGTTCATCTGAATACATGCAGGCTGCTGTTTCTTCAGCCCTGCTTTATTCCAGTCTTAACGGAATCCATTTGCCACATCTGAGAGGCAGAGGTTGTAATGTGGGGAGGGTAGAGATCGGTGTTTGATGTAGATTGCTGTTAGTTTGGTTTGGTATGGATTGTGTTGCAATATAGATTGGTGGCTGAATGGAGGATAATTGTGCTCCTGCAGAGGGAAAGCGTGGAGTGAACTTAACAGGCATTTATCTTATGGCTTAGCATGTACAAGTAGCAGGTTAAAAAACATGAAGGAGGAACATGGAGAAAAGTGGACATACTGCTGTGAAAGAGGATGGCTGCAACATGCAGGACAGATTAGGGCATTCTTTGAGTGAGACACTGGATACATTGGAGAATCTGCAATTACTGTGGAACAGTGTAGCACAGGGGACAAAAATTACACTGGTTAATTACTCCGAGAACTGTAAAATTTGCTTAAAAGTGAGTTAACCCATAAAATTGTAAGAAGACAAAATCAGTAACACAAATTCACGAATATTACAAATATAATAAAATTACCTGACTTCTGCAGTAAATAAATAAAAAATATTATTTTTGAATAAAAATCTATTTTTCACTTAGGTCTGCTCTTATTCAATAAATTTTTAACATTTCTGTTCTTAGGAGAAATGCACTTAAATTACATTTAAGTTTATGAATATCTGTTTAAAGATAAACATACTATTAGTGATGTCATTTGTGTAAATTCAAAAATTAATATGATGCTCATGAACCTTTCTCAATTCTCATTATTTTAATGAGTGAAAGGTATGTGAAAGGAAGGGAAAAACTAACTTTAGGTCAATGTGATGGCAGGAACTGAATACATTAAATACTTTAATATCAAGTATTACAGTATTATTTCAAACATTTTAATGTAAGTACACACTGAAAATATTTTTTGCCTTAATTACTTCTGATCTCAATTTCAATAGTGAACAGAAATAAGAGAGTTTTTTTCCTTGAGTCTGGTAAGCTAACTTTGGGTTTGAAAACATCATTTTTCTCTTCCAGTAATGGGGAGAATTAGGGAATCTTTACTTTAAAGAAAAAGAAAAAGCTCTCACAAAGGTGTTTGTAACCTATGTAGGTACCTAAAACACATATCTAAGTCACATTTTCAGACATATACAAACATACATAAAAGTAATTATGTTTTTGAAAATCCCAGGAGACATCATCTAAAATCATGATTAAATACTTTCATAATTGTTTTCATATATCATGTATCAAACTGACTAACAGAGAGAAATCTTTGTGCTGCCCGCATATCTATTTGTTTAAAAGATTATTCCAGCTGATGAAAATGACCCTTTCTTTCGGAAGTAAAATAAAAATGCAAAACAAGATTAGAATCAATTATCTAAATCAGCAATTTTTACTTGGCGATTTAAATCACAATTGAATGATTAAAGTCAGTTTCATGCAAAAAAAATCTGCCTTACTTGTGAGTTCTTGATTAAGCACTGTTAATGATCAATTTATGATATTTTTACTTTCAAATGTCATTGATTTCAAAAGGAATACATAAGTTACTAATCTTTGCTTCTCAAATATTATTCGTAGCATATATTTTTGAACCACAAGTACACTCAGCTTATGTTAACTTTGGTTGCACAAAACCCTTGATTACCAAAACAGTGAATTTATTCTCTAAATTTAAAGATAAGGGCTTACATACCTTCTCTAAGGTACATCAGTCGAAGGTACAGAAAGACTCACACTTGACAACTAGCTTTCCCTCCAAGAAGGATATTGGCATTGGTTTGTTCTCCACTTTCTCATTACCTGGTGGTACCTGCTGCCAGACAAATCCTCTGAATTCTGCCAGCTAAGAGGTTTGCATGAGCATTCCCCAGTGCATGCCGTTAAGATTAATTTAGTTATTTTGGAATCATTCAAATGCTTTAAATAGCTGATTAGCCTGGTTGGTATGAATGAAATCGTTTAAGAGCCAGAGCAGAATGTGAGTAATAGTTTTCCCACTTACACAGGTAGGCTCAAAAAAACTGTTTGTCTACAGCAAGGGACTCCAGACCTTTAGGGTTAATCACATCCTTATTCTAGAATGAATTATCAAGTACATTATAAAGCATAAACCAGATGATAATGTCTCAAGTAGTTCAACCAAGACTTTCCAAAGCACTCCAGTTTCTTGTGCAGCTTTAGATATCTCTTTGTAACATTTATTTCCCAGTCCAAAAGCCACAAGTGAAAAGCTTACAGTATCTTGGATAGATTGTTTTTTGCAACTTAAATATTGGTTCCAGCTTTAGTAGTTGACTTCACTTGAAAACTACAGAAACTGGATTCAAGGTTGCAGCATCCTTATCCTTATTTGTTGTACTTGGGAGATCTACTGTCCCTTGCTCTAAAGCTATTAGGTTACTTGATTTTCACACTGAAGCAGCAGATTCTGATACTCTGCTATACCTGAATACCAATTTACAATGTATTTTACTTTTAAAGTGTGCAAGGGGCAGTTTAATGCTTTTTTTTTTTTTTCCTGTGATCATTCATTTTCATGCTCTTAAATGCTACAGGCTACCATTTCAACTAGGAACCTAAAAAGATAGAGAGGAGCAAGTACAGACAACTAGAATACATCAGTTTGAATAAGAATATAGGAAATCACTTTGTCAAGATAATTTCTGTGAGTATTAAAACCAGATCCCGGACAGAGGAGGGTGAGAAGATCCAAAGGGGAAAGCTGATAAACCTTCACAAAGGACCTACCCTTCCCCAGAGCAAGTAAGGCTGCCAAAAGGAATTCATTAGAACTAATAGGATTTTATAAATACTATTGTTCAAACAATTCTTTCTCAGCCTGTCATGTTACCTGTAACTTTTCAGTGCCCCAATTAAAATTCAGTAAAGCTGTACAGAGATGTAAATACCCATCAGCCCAATAAATACAGATGAAAGAGAAGTGGGAAAAAGTAGTTTCAAAGCTGCCAGTCTTCTTGGATGTAAATGGATTTGGCAAGCTGTGTGTTTGATATATTTGTTTGTCTGCCTCTCTCAGTGAGAGCTGTGGCTGGGATTTTGAGAAACTCAACAAATCAAAAGAGAGCCTTGCACAAATCAAGCACAGTCTTTTCATGTGCCTGTGAGGTTTGTGTGACTGATCCTTAGTCTGTAAGAACTGCCATGCAGAGGCGTAGGGATGGTAAAAGTAATGGAAATTCTGGAAGTAATGGAAGTTCTGGGGGGAAGAGACAGAAAAGGGGAAGTGAAGTAAACTGATAAAGATTCCATGTCTGGTACAGTTCAAAAAATAATAAACCTTCAAAAAAAAAAAAAAAAAAACAACAAAAGCCACACAAAACCAAAACCACAACAAAAAAGAGAGAGAAATTATACTTTTGTTACCTAAAGATGAAGCAGCATTTTCTGAGCCACTAGCAATTGAGGAAAATGATGAATAGGTTTTTTATAGGAATGTGTATCTGCCAGGTTAGATAATTTGTTCCTGATAATTTTGAAAGAGTTGCCTAGATCTTAACATTTTAATAAATCTCAGAATAAAAGGAAAATTTGGAAAGTCTAGCAGAAGATTGTTGAAATATTCATCAGATAAATCCAGGTATCCTAGTTAAGCTGAAGATCTTGATGCATATCCCAAAGAAATAATAAAATTTATGAGAACCAACTAGAGAAAAATGTGAACATAATGCAGTCAGCTGGGTTTATGAGCAAATGAACTTTGTCAGACAAATTGAATTTTTTTAATACAAAATTTTGCTGAAGGTAACTGAATATCAGGAGGGCATATCTTTATTGGAATAAATACTGATACCTTATGGAAAAACAATTTCTCTGCAATAAAATGCAGTTATTAATGCAGAATCATCATTTTGCAGGGAAGTTTTGGTTTTGCTTTGTACCAACTCTGATACTTCATAAAATTTTCACAGGCCATTTGGATGTAAATACATGTCCATAACATTAAAATTGCAAATAATGACAGGGAAGTTATTACATTAGTCAGTTGCTCATTTAAGCAAAATGTGTTAAGCAAAAATTTAAGCAAAACCTGCTAAGCAAAACGGAGCCAAGTGCAAAGTCAAGCAACTTTACTTGTGAACGAGGAGTGCAGGACATGCATGTAGAACAATAACCTGAAAAGAAGCATCTATGAAATGATTTAAGGATCATAGCAGACATGCAAGTCACAATGAGATCTGAGTCTAATGAGCTCGAAAAGCATTACCCAAAGGTCTTCATACAGTCCTTGGAGGAACATACAGAAAGGGGCAAGGAAAATGCAACAGTCTCGTATCTGTATTCTACACTGGGGAGACCATATAAAGAACTCTTTATATTGTTTTATTTCTGTCCTTCTACAGAGGAGTATTAAAAAATTAGGGGCAAAAAAGAATCATAAAATTATTTGAGGGCTGGAGACAATAATTTTAAGGAAAAGTCTGAGAGAGTTCAGTATATCTGGCTTATGAAAAATATAACTGAGACATGACTTATTTACAACATGTATCTACCTGAATATACAGAATGTTAGACAAGATGTTCTGGTGCTCTGTTCTAGCCTGTGAATATGTTAAACATCAATTTTTTTGCCTTCATACAATCAAAATTACATGAGTACAGTAGGTATTTATCTTATACTACTTGGTCATTTTATGCTGAGACACATCCAAGTGTTTAAAATCTCATGAAACTGTGATCTGACACAATACCGTAGCTCATACACGCACACACACAAAAACAAGTAGCATGCAGGGGAATCTGTCTTTCTGCAGGCCTCAGGTTTAGATGACATTTTTACATCCACTGTACAGGAAAAAAAAGCTTGTTTTTTTTTATTAGTCTTACACTGTTTCTACTCTTAATAAATTTTCAATTTCACACGTGACTTACTAGTAACTTTTACAGTTACTGATCTTCCATACACATGGATATATCTTCAAAATAAATGTTCCCCTTGACAACACACTAGTCTCCAAATTCAGGAAGCTTGTGAATAGCCTGTATAATATTACAACTATATAACTATAACAGCTATAATTTCACTTGGGAAGAAAAATGTTCTAAGACTGGGATGGTCATTCCTTTGAGATTTATTAATCTAAATGTAGATCATGAGGGATAAGTTGGAGGAACAGTGACAGATCACAGAGACCTGCTTCAGAACAATTACCTGCTTGCAGACAGCAATGATCAGTTGCAAATAAATTTCAGCCCACTGTCCAATAACCTAACTGCTGCCTTCTAACCACCAGGTGAATTTATCTGTACTTCTGTTCTGCCCAGTATTAAGAACCTTCTCATCATGCCAGTGTCAGATTACTAACTCTGCTTTCATTGCGAGGTTGGCCTTGATCTTTCTGATGAGGAGGCAAAAGCAACCGTAAAAACACAGTAATACCAAATTTATCAGAAAACGGTATTGCAACTCACGAAGGTTAAACACAGTTTTGGATTGCGCATCTTAGTGAACCCCCAAAAAAAAGCCGTATGTAACAAAGTGGGTGATTTACCAGATCTGTAACAAATTGTTGTCCTCCAGTGGTGTCTACAGGCCCAGTGTAATAAGGACATTTCAGAAAATTGACATTAGTAAGAGAGTTTTGTTAGAGGTCTCAGTAAACCAAATCAGCAAGTACCTGAGTATCATATTACATTCACTATCCTATTTTTAATTTTCCATTCAAAGTAAAGCAAAGCTATTAAATTTGTGTAAAGAAGCCTGCAATACTACCCTCTGTTCAGTGCATAGCTGAGCTCAATCCCCAAAGCTACCATAACTTTTCAAAAACACTTAGTTTTCTAAAGGGATTAAAAAAACACAGCCATCCATAATCATGCAATGAAATTGTATCTGTCACCTAAGTACTGTTAAACTGTTTTTTATGATTAGGCTGTTGGAAAACAAGTGATACTTCAGGGTACCTTCGCTTTTTCCAAATGTTTTATAGATAGATGGTGGTGCACTTAATGCAAAGTTTCCTCTCATATAGATAGATATGCAGAAGCCTCCCACTGTTCATTAATCCCCGATTAATATTTGCGAGAATCTCAATCCTCATGTCTCTTCGATGCACAGTATCAAAGAGCACATATAGGTTGCAGTCAGAGTGCATACTGGGATCCACTGCAACTCAAGCCTGCAAGACTTCAGAGCAAAGCTTTACATTTCCAATAATTTATTTTACAGTTTATGCAAGTGGGAATATGTAGCCTGTGGGCATATCAGTCCAACTGGAGTACATGCTACAACTGTAACATCCGAGATTGTCTCTTTCTTCACTCAATCCATATGAACAAATAACATTTGAATCCCAGATTTTCAAGATTTGTAATCTTACATTGTGACATATAGTTAAGAGAAATAGGAATAATAATATTTAGCAACTCTATAACACTTTGTATGAGCAGTATACAGGGTTTGGTTGGGATAGGGTTAATTTTTTTCATATCAGCCCATATGGCACTGTGTTTCAGATTTGTGAACAAAAGTGTTTAGAATCCACTATGTTTTAGTTATCACTGAGCAGTGTTCGCACAGCATCAAGGCCTTTTCTTTTTTCTCACTGCCCTCCCCGCCATTTGGGCAAGTGGTTGGGAGGTGACACAAGCTGGGACAGCTGAACCCCACTGACTAAAGGGATATATATTCTACTCTATAGAGCATAATGTACCCAGATGAAGGGAATCTGAAGTACATAAAAATAACTTCTCCAAACTAAGTTAAAATAGACAGGAAGAATATCCTAAAAGGTATCAACTGCAAATGCATTAAAAAAAAAAAAAAAAAAGCTAAGAAGCTCATGGATGAATGCCTTATTTTCCTAATTTTAATGGAAAACACCCACCCACACATTCAGGAGTAGAATAATTATGACTAATTTAACAACATGTTTAAAATTATTACTTCTATTGTCTCACAATATATTCAAGACTGGAGTTTTTAAAGCATTCCAAATATATTTAAAACATAGGATTTGAGTCCTAGTTTTATGGAATTGTAAGCCTGTAAGTAACACAAAACCAGTCAACAGTAAATTCATGAACTGCATCGTTCTTTTCCCTAAAATACTTACTGTAATTATCACTACAGTATTTCCCTAACTACTGCAAAACTGTTAACCTGAAAACTCCCACTGACAAGCTGACAGACAAAGGGATCTACCCATACTCTACCAAACTACTACTCTCTCTTTTGTCAGAATATAAAATGCCTCATAGTACAGGAAATCTTTCACCAATTAGGTTTGGAACAACTTATGTACAGGAACTTGCCCATGAAGCAATGTGCCATGAAGCACAAATTCTGGACTTATATTTAAAAGGTATTAATTTTGGAAATCTTACTGGGTATTATTGTTATACATCAACATCACCAGTCTTTACAAGTCCTAACTCTCCTTTCTCTTATCACATCCAATTTTCACATTATTTTTCATGAAATTTCCATCACTTAAAGTTCCATTGTTTGTGACAGTTATAAAGCATAAAACCAAATGTTCTTTTAATATAGATCCCCACATAGTGTATAACAGATGACTTTCAGCTATGAAAAAATGTGCAAGTGTAGAGTATGTTACCACAGCAGGATTTATATTGCTGGCTTCCTTTCACTGTCCTTTAAGGTGACTGAATACTTTATCTCTCACTGTCCTTTAAGGAGATGAGCTGCTTTCAAACCAGAGCAAATCCCCCTGTTACTATCAGAGAATAGTTCATTATATTTTGAAAAAGTAATGCTGGTTTCATACAAAATTCCTGTCAAGTTCCTTATCATCTCCATTCAGCCTAAGTAGCTTTTACTATTGCACAGCACAATGGGAATATTTTGCTTTTGAGGAATGAACTAGAACTCCTTTTTCCTCTTGAATATCTCACTGTTGTTCCATATTTGCTACATAATTGTTCTTTCTATCCATGCCAAAAATGCTTTGAATGTGATGAAACAATTTAAAATCTGTACAGCTTCCTTATCTGTTTTCTGCCAGTTTGTTCCATAACAAAAAGCTAGATTTCAATAAATTGATTACTATATGTATTGTAGAAATAGCATTGATAGAATGTGGTATGCCACAATTGTGTATAGGTGTGTAGCAAAAGATCCTTAAGCATCTAAGAATTCCCATTTTCAGACACTTCTGTCATCTAACTCCTACAGGACAGAGGAAGGGATAAGAGGGAAAAAAACCACACTGATGTAGTGCTGAGACTGCATGAGTTAGGACTTTCACATACCTGCAGTTTACTTGCTTCCATTCTGCAGAGTTTTAATAGAGGTATGTATTACTTGATATAAAAAGTGCATGTGTTACGTAGCATAAATATGCATATACGCATATGTATATGTATAGCAAGTATAGCATCTCAGTCTGCAGTTGAGGTATAGGGAAGAACCACGCGCTAGGGTATGCCTCCCTGATTGTTTGTTTTGTTTTTTTTTAATACAAGAAGTGGATGAGTAAAAATAATTTTTGCCTCACATATTCTGGGCTTCAGGCCTCAGGCTACAAATGTTTTCACTGCTCTCTGCACCTGTAGCTTCCAAATTTGCCTGTGAAGAACCCACTGATGCTTTTTTCAGGTCAAATGATAGAATCCTCAAAAGTGATGAGCTTTCTTTGTCCTCTCAAGGGATAAGCATGCTTTCTTACTTTAGGATTAACTATAAACATTTTTATGACGCAGTTGATGAATTGGATAAGTTGAATGGATGTATTTGAGTATCATGTATCATTCAGAACAGCAGGGCTAGATCTCAAACCACACAGAGCTGAATTGTGGATGGCTCTCATAAGGATTTCAAGTAATACACCTTAAAATCAAAAATTATGTACTTTAGATTAAGTACATGTACAAAATGAACACACTACCACAGTGACCAGTTTAATTTCAGATTTTTAATCTGGTCTTTTCATCAGTTTATTAGAAATTGATATATGAACCAGGAAAAAGAAAGAAAGACAAAAACAGTACATGGCTTAACCCTGTCTTTTCCAGAGTATACAAAAATATAAAGCTGTTTATATATACATCTTTACTGCTCTGAAATAAACAAGAAAAAACCCTGTATTTCTGCAGTCCTAATCAAGCACCACTGCTTCTCCTTTCTACAATCGTATCTGTAGGCAATAAGAGGTTGAAGAATTGCCATTATTAATGTTCAGCCTCATCAGAAATTCTTACCACAAAAATCACTCTCTACAGATAGCATTTCTTTCCTGTAGACGCCTACATTTCTATGGATAACTATACATGCCTGCATATGTGTTAAACATCTAAGTTGCTATTTTTGCCAGCAGAGATCTAGTCTACACAGTCAACAGTCTAGAGAAATTAAGATGTCCAGTGCCAGAGCCCTCCCTATAGGGGGTCAGCAAAATCACCTTCTAAACTCCATTACCTGTATAGAATAGATCTCCATGAACTATAGAAGAAGACAGTTTACACCCATGGCTACACTATATTTTCACACCTTAATCTAGGCGCCAATAGTCTGAACAACACACTCACCATAAGCATCCTATCAGAATGAAAGTATAGTAACCAAAACCAGCCTTATAAAACTGCACAGATTTGGAAAACTGAAGCTTAGATGACCGACACTATGTCACGATGCGAGGAAGAACTACAGTTATGCTTGAAATGTGACTGTTTTGCCAAGTCATTACAGTAAGTTCAGGTAACTCATAGCTGTAGAAGCTATTAAAACTGCCTTTTGTGGTCAGAAATTAAAATGACTGCTCAGAGGAGCAACTAGCACTACTACAAGTGCCTGGATAGAGAACAATGTTGTATATGTCTCCATGCAAAACAGCTAAAATCAGAGAGGATGTTCCTTCCAGAACTTTCAGGGTCTCTGAAGATGGCTTTCACAGATCTCAAAGGGTAGTTTTAATAGAAAACCATGAATTCATTTTGCTTTCTATACAAAGTGTATTTTTCCAACCATAAGGATCAGCTTCAATATTTTCTGAAGGCTAGAGAGTCATCAAAAAGACAAATAAAAGCTCTTCAGAGTCTGCCTTTCATTTTTACCTTCTTAGGGTTTTGCAGAGCTCTTAAGAATTGCATGCAAATCTTATAAATGAATTTTCCAAAAGCAACTTTGTATATTACTTCATGTTAGTGAACTATTTTTTCATGTTATTATTAGTGTTTGACATATCCTGTTAGAGCTAACAGCACTCTCTACTGCAAAATACCAAGATGGAATTACATCATACGACTTTTAATATCTCTCATTCTGACACTGTATTTGCAAATTACAACAAATATTTTTCAAGAAATACTAAATATAATGAAATCTGGCTAGTAATCATGCTGTATCTATTGATTTTAAGTTGAAGAAGCTTCCCAGTTTTAAAAGATGAATTTTAAAAGTACTTCTTTATGAGCAGGCAGGAACTATGAAAGGTGTGGAAAGGAATGGTAACCCACCTAGGTTACACAATTTTTCACATTCTAGAGCATGTGTTCCACGTGGATAGCCCAGGAAGACACTGAGGCCTACCGAGGCAGTATTACTTCAGTTAACTATACCACAGTTAGGCCCAACTTGTCTCACCTTTATTTATTGCCTTTGTAATACTGTGAGATTTATACAAGCTTACTGTGCGTAACATACTAAAGCAAAGGTCACAAGAGAAAAAAAATCATGAAGAAGAATAGAAACTCAAGGAAGGACTTGGGGCAGCCTATATGAACAAAGTTTATAGTAATTTGCTGCCTTTGAAAACCTGCAGGTCACACTGTAATAATACTGCATTTCCAGTAGTTATTCAGACTGAAAGAGAATACTGAGACCTGTGACTATAAAAATTAGTGAAGATGCAATCTAATTTTGACAGGAAGTTTTAGTCAAGTAAAGTATGAATTATTAATGGACAAGTTATTCCAAACAAAGCTCCAAAGTCATGTGAATTCTGACACTGAATCTTCAAAATTGTTTTTCAAGATGTTCTACCCTTCAGATAGAGCAAGTTAGTTTGTATTTCCTATACACAAAGAACAGCCAATTAAGATGTTAGTGTGGACCTGCTAACAAGTGGTATTAACAACATGGCTTCCTGTATATTATTTTCTTCCTTTAGACAATCCATATATATTGCTTACTACTGCAACTGCATTCATTATAAAAGAGAAAATTTCTAAGCACTAGTAAAGAAACCCCTAAAAAATAAAAGCTTAAGAAATTCTTTCCTAGAAATGAGGATAAATTTTATTATATTTTAATGAATATACTTACATAAGACTGTATTTATTCTTGAGTTCAGAAAGATCAATAGAATAGAAGATAATGATGATCATGTAAAAACTCATGTCCTCTCTCTTTTCTCCTTCTGGCCATATACCCACAGATTACCCTCATGAAGTCAACAGACTTTTTTAGAGAAATATCCAAGATCACTTAAGATAAAACTCTATCACGACAAAGTTTGACCAAATATGCTGGCCAGAAGTTTTCCGTAACTCAAAGTAAATGTCATTAACTAGCCAAGAACAGTCTGTTACAGGCTCAAGGTAGACCCTGATCTTCTAAAAAGCTTCTATTCTGGCATAGGAAAGTACTGCCCTTAAAAAAAAAAAAAAATCTAAAATAGAAGTTTGTATATTTACCAATTTTTTTTTTTTCTGATGAAATGAAGAAAATATTAACAATCAATGAAAGGAGAAAGGAAAACTGGCCTTAGAACTGTTTTGTTAGCTGCATAGCTCAACTGTCTGCCCTTCGAGATTTGCCACCAGCGCAACAATATGCCTCAGACTAAGGATTTTCTAAGAACTTAATATACAACACTGCAACCATTATTTACTTTGTTAAAATTACTCTTCACTTTATAACCATACACAGATGATTCTAAGGAAGACTGTTCCCATGGATTTATTTTACTTTGGAGGCCTTGCATTCATACCATTCAAATCATCCCACAATTTTTCTCAAGTAACTTTAAAATACACAGTTTATTTTTTATTGCCGTTTTCTATTATAATTACTGTAGTATATTGCACAAATAAAGTATTTACCCCTGGACAAAAACCACACTTTTCATTTTGGAAATGTTTTTGATTTCAAAACCTGTCAGCATTGCAAGGGCATACGAGTCTTCCCCTCAGGACTTACAAAATTATTGGTGCCTAGAATAGTTCATTTATGGCAGTCTGCTGAGAGGAGATTTTTTTTTAATTTCTGAATTTCAGAAATGGTTGTTTGATGATAACAAAAGGCTAAGTGGATCTTGTCCAGTAGCTATTGTTCATCAGCACAAATGGTGCCTTTCTTTTGGGTACTATAATAGTCTTTGACCTTCAAATTTTTCCTAATTTTGTTCCCAATGCTTTTCATAACACTAAGAACATTTGCTTTGTATTTCTGCCTGCATCAGAAAAGGCTTTTTTCTCTTCCCTTTGCACTTGTTTATAACATCATTAAGACCAAAGCATCTTCCTGTCTAAGTACGTATTAACATCTTGGAGAACATCTTGATAATTCTCTATTTTTTAAGTGTTTATGTGTGTGTACACATATATTCATATACACATCTTTAAAAGATTTTTGTCCTCTTCACCAAATGAAACATTTAAGTGCCTTCTAAAAAAAGATAGAAATAACATTTGCTGCAGTAATGTGTGACTGTGATAATTTACCTGGGAAATACTAGTCCTGATAAGTAGTAATCCTAAGAAATAGGAGTAGGGAAAAAAAAATGGTAAAAAAAAATCATAATAAATTAAAAGACAAAGAACAGAAGGTTGTGGGGTCACTCTTATGGAAAATGAGTAATTTCAGTGTAAAACAAGATCATCACTATCAGTTCTGTTAGATGAATGAAAAGGTCAGTGCTGATGAAGAACAGAATTTGATGGCAGGTCTCATTTTCTGAAAGTATTGACTATTTTGTTTTAATTTCCCAAGGAAGAAGTTCTGGGTTTTGAAAACTTCAGGTTTCTGAGTTCTTACAGACTTGCACATTAAATATCTCATCTGTACCTTTCCAATTAGAAGAAAAAATTGTCTATAGTTAACAGGAATTCTTTGAAATTTTTTACCTTTCTGGGAGGAAAGAGGAAAATTAATATACAGATATAACTTGCCTTCAATGAAAATCAATACTATTTTTATTCTTAATTGTGTATACAGTTTAAGAATACCTTTTTAGGAAGAAAAATGGATGCCAGCAGAAGTCATATACACTTCACAGCTTTACTTGACAATATTATTATAAAGAAATATAAGTCTTCATAGATTAATTCAGAAAGGAACTTAATACTCAATTGTAAGTTCTATGAAACCAATATTTTTTAGATCTATGGGAGAGGATTTTCTTAGTAATGATAAAATTTCTGACTAGATCCTAAAATACTCTGACATAGAAGAGGGATGGATACTGCAAAGGTGTGTGTGTGTGGCTAATCCCACAAAAGGCCTGTTGTGCTTCACAAAGGTGGTAACAACTGCTGAACATTACCTGAAAGATATGAATGATCTTTTGCTATTGCTTTGTACATACCTTATAGCAGTGAACATGTTTTCTCTATTTCAATTCTCAGTCAATGATGGCCAAACATACTAAAATGATTCTTTCTCTGTCTCTCAGCACATACTGATCATTATTTGGAAAAATAAGGATATCAAGAACTTCAAGACAGACATACAACACAGAAGGAAGGAAATATAACTACTACAAGGGCTTGAAGGAATCCTGAGAAATGCTATGTTGCTAGAATAAAGGAATTTTCTCAAACTAAGATTTGTGTTCAGAGCTTGAATTTGAATAGAAAAATTTCAATTTCTAGACAGTAAGTGACAGACACAGGAATGGATACTATAAAAGAAACAGGTTTTGAGCATTAGCAAGCTTTCAGTAATGGACAATAATGGAAGCAGAGTTTCTGAGTTTACGCTACATTATATTTAATAAGATTAGCTCTAGACTCTCAAAATTTGAGTGCCACAGCTTTAATGCTGCTGAGCCAAAGTGAATGTCTTTATAAGTACCATCAAGAAAATCTACATCCTTATTGTGACAGTTTTCACTAGACCAGAAAAATCACAAATGATACAATCTTTCAAACACTTATTTGTGGGACAGATCCATGCAAGTTGTCTTCTGTAGCTCAGCTGGATAAATCATCTAAGTCCTTACAAGAAAAAGCTAAAAATTTTTGAACTAAAATCTCATATTGATAACAGAAATAGTATGCCGCCTGAAATCCTATTTCTTTTTCGAAGTTTTATTGTTTTATTTTATTACTATTTCGGTTTAAGATTTTTCTTGCAGAGCATTTAAGCCATATCTCACTAGAAATCCAGAGGAAGGAAATTAACTGTCATCGCAAATTCGTGTTGAAGAATATTTTCAAACAACCCATGTGTAAAGAACAACAGGAAAAACTTCCCAATAGCTGACCCAGATGCTACAGTGACTTCTTTAGTCATTATTTTAGATCTTGCTGGAAGAGCTGCCTTGTTTTAACATGTCACACACAGCTCTGGACTTCTTAATCACGTTTAGCGTACATTTGTAGGGATAAATCCTGAAGTTTTAGTGCACTAGTGATGCAGAAGCCTATGTCTGAGGGCTCACTCATGAAGCACTTGCAACATGTATTTATACAATACACATTTTAATTATTACAAATAGCTCTCCAGTGATTACAGTGCTGACAAGAAAATAGTCTTGAGAAATTTTAGGACAAAGGAAAGCACCTTAATTTCCAGAATTTTAGAATCCAGGAATACATGAAACCATCTGTATTATATAATAAAGGAACTTATTCTCAGCAAAAGTATATTTGCAGTGTTGGCAGAAATGTGTTTTTCCTTCTTGTACCTTGTAGAGAAGGAGAGCAATAAAAGTCAAAGAAAGGGCTAGCTATACTGACACAGTGAGCAAAAGACATTCCCAAGGATGGTCCTAAATGTCAGTAAAAGGTAGGATAGGATTAAGAAGATTTGGCACTCCAGAAAATATCATAACATCAAGGTGGGCAGATATCATATGGAATGCACAGCCAAATTTATATATGCCAAAAGAAACAGCACTAGTAGAAAATTAATAATGAAGTAGAGATAAGGACTACAAAGGTGATAAATTACATATGTCAAAACAGTCTCAAGAGATCTTTTTCTTCATTTTAAAAATGAAGTTCACATACTGTTACAGCTAAGGATATGTGAATATTCAAAACAACAGGTACTGAACTTTACCACATTTTCTTACTCTCTTTTGTTTTTTACTAGTGACCCAAATGAATGAAATATTAGACTAAACAAAAAAAAAAGCAAATTATCTGTAAAAATTATGATAAAATATTATTTTCAGAACATAAAAGCACCAGAGATGACACCTATATTGAAACTGTAAGATAATTACAGGGGAAAAAATCAGGCACATCAAGGTAAATTGCTGTGTTCTACTTTACAGATAATATGGGAATTGAGGATTTGTGGCAATGGCCCTATTAAGATGGAAATTTTGATCTTTCACCCACAAGAAAATGTTGCATGCAGTTGGGATCCCATGGAAGGAATACAGACAAAACAGTCTATCCGTGTAGATTTGGAAGTTTCCTTAAAATCTTTAGTTGTATGACCACACACAGTAAAGTATCTCAGCTTCATTAAAAACGGAAAGACAGGTTTGTAACATAACATCAAAGAGGAAAGCTTAAATGTAATGAATAAAAATAAATTCTAAATGCTTAAAAGTAGAAATGTGCAAATGAAAATTTCCAAATAATTTTTCACTATTCCAAAGTCACAGATGTAAAACACAGCACCATTCCATCTGCTATCAAGAAAATTAACTCCATCCAAGACAGACACAGCACAATTTTTTTAAGTAATTGTGCTCTGAGCAATTAAGGCAGCACTAGGATAACTTCTGATCACTGGGTACACCAAATTATGTGCCGTAATTATAGGGATCAGTTTCTTCTTATAGTTGATTACATTTTTATACATTCACTGTGTCATGTATTTTCACAGTGATACATGCTGAATTTTTAAAAGCAGACAGGTACTAGAAGACAGATACAACCATTATTTATAATAATGGTTGGTTTGGCCACCTCAGATGGAGGATTCATATTATGCCAACAGTAAATATACCTGTAATGACTTCTACACCTGAAAAAGGGAAAAAAATTTCAGTGTGAAGCACATTTGCATTTTAGCAAAACTACCTTTCACATTAGTAGAGCCAACTAGACTTACTTAAGACAGGTACTGGCCATTTCCTGGGCTAATGAGGAAAGACAAGTAGAACATAAGGAATTTTCCTTTATTGATGCTAGAACTTTTATAGTGGTACAAAGGCTGGCTGCAATCTCATGTTTTTGGTAATATCTGAAATGAATTCTCAGTTCTAAATAGCCACACCGAAGTGGAAAAAGTTTTCTGATAAAATGTTGTGGGTTGCTTTTTATTTTTTTTTGGTTTTGTCTTGTTTTGCTTTGAAAGCTGGCATTTTTAGTTTGAGAGCTTTGTGAACTCTTATTCAAGCTACTTTAAAGAAAAAGATCTGGAACATGAGATAAATAAATTGGCCAAGAAGCAATTGTATTGTATTGTTAACTGACATGGGAAAAAGCCTGCAGGATAGTTGATTCCAGAAACAAATTAGTTTTCAAGACTGATTTATCATATATATTTGTCTGTATGCATATGTACATAGAACCAGAATACCAGGTTGGAAGGGACCGCAAAGATCATCTTGTCCAACCTTTCAAGGCAAAGCATAACCTACACTAAAAGTCCCAACACCCTGTCCAATACTGGTGGAGTAAAAGTCCCCAAACCTCAAGGGTCCAATACTGGGAAATCCATCAATTCCCTGGGAAAATTATTCCACTGGCTGATTGTTCTCATTGTGAAAAATTGTAATCTTCTGCCCAACCGGATTGTCCCTGAGAGTAACTTATGCCCATTACCTGTATTTCCCATGTGACTCCTTGTAAAAAGGGAGTTTCCATCTTCTTTGTAGCTACTCTTTAAACACTTGAACATGGTGATAAAGTCTCCACTGAGCTTTCTTTACTCAAGACTGAGCAAATCCAGTTTTCTCAGCCTTACCTCATTTCCAGACTTTCCAGTCCTTTAATCATCTTTGTGGCACTTCTCTGGATCCTCTCCAGCCTGTCCACATCTTTTCTGTAGAGTGGGGACCAAAACTGAACACAACATTCCAAGTGTGGTCTGACAAGCTCCAAGTAGTGTGAGATACTGAGATCTTTATCTCAGCTGCTGATGGCCTTGATGTAACCCAGCATCCTGTTGGCTTTGTCACAGCTGCACACTGTTCACTCATATTGAGCTCTTTATCCACCAGAACCCCCAGAACCCTTTCCGCAGTGCTGCTCCAAATCAAGTAGATCCCAGCCTGTGCTGGAGTCTTATATTATGTTTTCCCAGGTGCAAGACCTTACATTTGTCTTTGTTGAACTTCATAAGGTTCTTGACAGACCACTCCTCCAGCTTATTCAGGTCATCCAACAGGGTGACTCTCTCTTCCAATGTTTCCACTTCCCTATTCAGTTTGGTACAATCCGCAAACTTGGTCAGGGTACACTTGATCCTATCTTCCAGATCACTTATAAAGATACTAAACAGAGCTGAGCTCAATATTGATCCCTAGGGGACCCCACTAGTGACAGGTTGCCAGTTTGAAAAGGAACTATTCACCACCACCATCAGGATGAGGCCTGTCAGCCATTTCCCCACCGACCACATAGAACACTAATCTAGTTCATAACGTCAGTTTCTCCAGGAGAAATGCGAGGGAAACCGCATCAAAAGCCTCACAGAAATCCAAGCAGACAATGTCCACTGCTTGTCCCACATCAACTGTGTAGGTTACTTTTGTCACAGAAGGCGACCAGTTTTGGCAAGCACAATTAGCCCCTGGTGAATCCGTGCTGGCTTCTCCCAGTCATGTGCTTCATTTGATTTGTGACAGGCCCCCAAAGGATTTGCTCCATAACCTTCCAAGGAACTGAAGTAAAACCGATGGGCTTATAATTTCCTGGATCCTCCCTTAAGCACTTCTTGCAGATGTGGCCAACATTTGCCTTCTTCCAGTCTTCTGGGACATCCCCTGTGCAGTTTCACGATGACATCAGCCAGACACCCTTGGGAGGATATTGTTAAGGAACATTGATTTGTAGAGGTCAAGCTCCTGTTCACATACCAAGTCTTCCTTCACTGATGGTGGGTCTGCATTTGCAATAACCTGGGTTTTTGATCCCAAGCCATGGGGCCCAACAATGCTGGTAAAGACAGAGGTGAAGAAAGCGTTGAGAACCTCTGGCATTTCAGCCTTGAAGGAGGCTAATTCACCTCACCTGTCTAACAGCAGGCCAGTATTTTCCTTCTGTTTCTGCTTCTTGTTTACATACTTGAGAAACCCTTTCTGGTAGTTTTGACATCTCCGGTAAATTTCAATTCGAGCTGAGCTTCTGCTTTTCTAAACGCATCTCTGCATGCCCTTGTAGTTCTCAATGGGTATGCAACTGTTTTTCCATCAATGGTATGTTTCTCTTCCTAAGCACTAAAAAGCTCGCAGTTTAGCCAAGAGGGTATCATGCTCCACCTACTTCCCTTACCTTTAAAGGGGATGAACTGTTCCTGAGCTTCCAGGAGAGCATTCTTGAAAATCCCCTCACTCACCAGCTCCTTCATCCTCCATGGAAACTTCCCATGGAATCCCTCTCAAATGAGCTCTGGGAGTGCTGAAGTCTGCTCTTCTAAAATTTAAAACCTTTGTCTTAGTAGTAACCTTCAGTATTGCTTATTTAAAATTAATGAGTTTTCCATTTTTTACTAGCTTATTTTCTATCCAAATCAGTTCTCTAGCCTGATTCCTCACAGAGGCCCCAAAATGGTTTCACTAGCACACATGAAAAGCAACAGAGAGAGAGAATACTTTGAATTCTGTCACCGCAGGATGGGGGGATACATAAACATAGAGCCTTAACTTCAATTCAGTATTCTACTCTAGATTCTTGTGCAAGTTTTCATATCATAAGTTAATGAAAACAGTGTTTAAATAAAAAAGTTTAAATGGCAACTGCAATTGAAGTAGCATAATAATAACCTCCCCAAAAAGACATATTGGCTCTATTTTAAAAGCTGCTGCATCTTTGACTAATGCCAAAAGGATACCCTCAAAATGCAAGCAGAAATTTAATGAAAAGTATATTCACAACTCCATCTCCTTCAGACTCCAATAATCAATCTATATTGAGAAGTGAAACATAATCCTCAAACACCACTGTGAGAAAAAGAAATTACTTAAAATGCTTGTCAGCTGCATTTGAACAATTAATTTAAGAACTCATCACAAAAGAAATTCATATGTAGACATGTAGTGTTCTAGTTGCAAAATACATAACACATTTTTAGTCACTCCCTTTATAAAACTATAAATGAGTTCTTAAATTTACACCTGAATTAAATAAACTTCTTCCATGAACACTATGTAGTAAATTCAAGAAACATAAAGGAAGGTATTTTGTCAATAGCTCTGATCATAATCCAGGTGTCCTCTCATACTTTGAAGTGAAAGTATCTGAGAAAGAGTATTTTTCAACTCCCAAACACAATTAAGGAGCTTTTTGTTCATTATCACAGTTTTTTATTTACAAAAGGAATGCTTTCCTCTCATTTTGTAGATACAAAGAGCAACATTCAGGTGTCAAGGATAACACCTGATTCACCTCAGAATATTCACAGAGGCTCATCTTAAAACTGCACCATTCAACAATTTTACTAGATCCACAAGCAAACTAACTGTCCTGGGTTCAGCAGTAGCAGTCATTTTTCTCCTTCTTAGTAGCTGGTGCAGTGCTGTGGTTTTGAATTTCAGCCTGGAAACAGCGCTGATAACACTGATGATTTTAGTTGTTGCTTAGTAATGTTTACTCTGACCAAGGACTTTCTGAGCCTCATGCTCTGCCAGGGAGGAGGGGAAGCTGGGAGGAAGCAGAGACAGGACACCTGACCCAAACTGACCAAAGAAGCATTCCATACCACAGCACATCATGCCCAGGATGTAGAACTGGGGGCAGTTACCCAGAAGGGCTATATCACTGCTTGGGTTAGGCTCGGTATCTGTTGGCGGGTGGTGAGCGGCTGTATTCTCTTCCCTTGTTGTTTCCCTTATCATTATTATTATTGGTGGTAGCAGCAGTGGTTTGTGTTATACCTTAGTTACTGGACTGCTCTTATCTCAACCCGTGGGAGTTACATTCTTTCAATTCTCCTCCCCATCGCTGCGGGAGTGGGGGGGAGGAAGAAGGTGGAGTGAGAGAGCCCAGATGCGTGGCTGGGTATAAACCATGACAGTTCTTTTTGTTGCCCAGTGTAGGGCACAAAGGGGCGAGATAATGACAGATCTGACCAGAGTCTAATTGTATTTGTGATAAGCATTCATTGTTTCGGATTAATAGTCACTCGTCGCAATGCTGATTTATTGGCTCTCAAAGTTGTTGCTCTTGATCTCACAGTTTCAGCATGTCTTACAGCTGGTATTTGCTGTGTTAGTGTTTATCAGCTGGGGGCCTTGGGCTAAGGTTCTTGTTTCATTGTACTTTATGGTAATAACTTGTAATACAATAGAATCATTTATCATGAAACTGATCTGGCTCGCGTTCCCAGTGTGGTCACCACCTCTATATTTTGGGAGGTATATAATAGAAGGGTTTAGCAATTACACATCTTTTTCTCCCCTCCTCCGGTGGTCAGCGTATGAGGGAGACATTCCTACACACCCCTGCAACAAGTACAGCAGCTACTCAAACTGACCGCAGCAGACAGCATACCTACTCCAGCTCCAAGCACAGCAGTTACACCAACCCCAGCGACAAGTACAGCAGCTACTCAAACTCCGACTGCAGCAGACAGCGCAGCTGCTCCAACTCCAAGGACAGCAACTACACCAACCCCAGCAACAAGTACAGCAGCTACTCAAACTCCAACTGCAGCAGACAGCGCAGGTACTCCAGCTCCAAGCACAGCAGCTACACCAGCCCCAGTGACAAGTACAGCAGCACCATTTGAGAGTTCTGAAGGTTTTGAATGGCCTTTGGGTACCCTTGAGACCTGTTTGCTGATTGTGATGGGGATCAGCATGTTGGCACACATACAGAGTGTGTTTTATCCATGACCATTTTGTCTGATCTTGAAAGTTAAGTGGAGTCAGGTTTGGGTCTTGCCTAGGATTAGACAACAATATAAAAGGACTAAGAGATTTTCCCCAAGGCTGGACAGTCATGAGTGGCAGGGCATGTGGGACAGTATGAGCAAGTATCTAGTCCACTGGGCCCCTCCAGTGCTCTGGAAGTGTCAGAGATGGAAGGCAGCTGTATGGAGTCCCCAGTAACAAGTTGCAGAAACTGCTGAAGGGGAGGGTGAATTATTTTGAGCCTGGTGGGCCCATGGCACTTCAGGCCATCAGAGCAGAGATGCAACATAGAGATGGACTCATGATCGAGGGGTGGACTTAACAATGGACACTATTGCCCAGGTTATTCACGAATGTGAAATGTGCTGCAATTAAACAAGCTAAATGGTTAAAGCCTCTTTGGTATGGAGGATGATGGCTGAAGTACAAATATGGGGAGGCCTGGCAAACTGACTACATCACACTCTCTTTCATGCTCTGAAAAACTGCTACAAGAATTGGAGCCCAACATCATGGACTGAATGGACTCAGCAGCTTTATAGGGATTGGTCCATGGAATGGTCTCTCTCTCTGTGTATGCATATATATGTATATATATAAGAGTGATGGTATATTGAAAATGTGGGATCTGAACATGATGTGAATGGTATGGAATAAGGGGTGGATACAGTCCTGGGTTCAGCAGTAGCAGTCATTTTTCTCCTTCCTAGTAGCTGGTGCAGTGCTGTGGTTTTGACTTTCAGCCTGGGAACAGTGCTGATAACACTGATGTTTTTAGTCGGTGCTCAGTAATGTTTACTCTGACCAAGGACTTTCAGAGTATCATGCTCTGCCAGGGAGGAGGGGAAGCCGGGAGGAAGCAGAGACAGGATCCTGACCCAAACTAGCCAAAAAGGTATTCCATACCACAGTGCATCATGCCCAGGATGGGCAGTTACCCAGAAGGGCTGGATCACTGCTTGGGTCGGGCTGGGTATCAGTCGGTGGGTGGTGAGCAGCTGTATTCTCTTCCCTTGTTATTTCCCTTATCATTATTATTATTGGTGGTAGCAGTAGTGGCTTTCTGTTATACCTTAGTTACTGGGCTGTTCATATCTCAACCTGTGGGAGTTACATTCTTTCGATTCCCCTCCCCATCCCTCTGGGAGCGGGGGTGGGGAGCAGGAAGAGGGGGGAGTGAGAAAGCCAGCTGCATGGCTGGGCTTAAACCACAACACTAACAAATGGCCCATACTGCTTTTGACAGTATCTGTAGAACTAGTCTTGAAAACAGGCCAGTCCTGAAAACGGTCTCTCCACAAAATTACAGACACTGCAGCTATTTCTTTAATGTGTTTATTCGTAAATCAGAAATGTACAAGAAAAGATTTAAAGATTTACTTAATTTCTCTTGCTTTTCAGAACCTCCCTGGTCAACGAACTCAGATCAAACACAGTCCCTCTCCTCATAAAAAGTGTTCCAAGATTATCCTCTCAGGTATACCTATATAAATCTTTGCAGCCTTCTGTAGGGCTCCATACAGGACCACTTAGTTCAATTTTGTCTGGTTTTAACTACAAAGAAGTATTCTGCTAGTGAACAAGATTAACATCCTTAACATTTGTAACAAAGACAGTCACTGGTCTCTATGACATCTGAAGTTTAATGAGCATCGCTTCAGTTTTGAATTGTGTCATTACTCACACATTACACTTAAAGCACCATAGCTGCAGAACCTCAACAAGAAGGGAGGTTAAAACAAAGAGTAACTTATGTGAGTTGCACAGGTAAAATGCAAGATAGGTGTGAAACTAAAGAACTGGGAGTTGTCTGATACCTATATGCCTTCAGAGTGAGCATAATCATGGCTCAGTTTCTAGAACTATCTCAACCAATACTAAAACTAGACACCTGGCTCAGGTATGTATTCACATCAGACCATCTGCTTAATCCATTTCTGCAGAAGTTGATCTAAGACCTTTACACCAGTAATTTGTTTTTACACAACTATTTTAGCATTCTCAAGCTACATTTCCTTCCCTTTTAGTCTGTTGAAAATACTGCAGAATCACTTCCATTACCCAAAGATTCTATCAGCTAAGGACCAAGAACAATATTTGTTCACTAATCAGAGAGAAACCTGAAGTTTAACTCATGAATCTAAGGCTGGAAACCAAAGCTTAAATTCTCCACAAAACATAATTTTGCCGAATTCTCAGTGGGATAAAGAAAAACAGTAGGCTATGGCATATAATTCTGGTACTGGAAAGTCTTGTGACAATCCATATAAAATCAATTCACAGCTGTAAACATTTTCCTTGGCTTTCCTTAATTTTGTATCATCTTGCTAGTATAATAAAAAAAAATTATTCTATTCACAGAATTATCCAAGTACAAAACATCTATTCTTTTCTAAAATGGTCTAACAAACATATGGTACAGCTTTTAGATGATACTTTCAACACATACTTCAGATGGTATCAACACTTGCAGATAGTCGTACCTCTATAGCTATCAAGTCCACTCAATCCACTATATTGAACAAACAGCTATCTATAAAGGCTGGCAAGAGGCATAGAACCACACATGTACTGCAAGGTCAGAAACAATCACAGATTTCGATGCACTAAAAAAAATTTTTATTTTAGTTGCATCTTAATGTAAAAAAAAAAATAATTTTAATTTCTTAACACTGTTTAAACTGAATTCTCAATATTTCATTCTTCATATTCCCTCTGTAACAAAGATGATGTAAAACGCACTATTTAAAGTAAAAAAAAAAGTAGGAAAATACTTTTTTTAGTGTCTCCCCTCCATTTTTTCTAGAAGTTCTTATGAATATCTTTTTCACAGGCAAGCATTCATTGATCAGAAGGGTCTTTCTTTGGGGGGCAAAAGAGAGGGAAAAGAATGACTGCAAAGTTTTCATTAAGCACTACTCTCATGAAGAAACAATTTAGATTGGCAGACTGCAGAGTGAAACCTCTAACACAGATGGATCTCCTTCATGTGCTGTAGGAGTCCACAATCATCATTAGAAATTGTAGTTACTTTCTAGATCCTCTGCTTTCTTGATTCTCTGCCTTCCCTGGTACTACAGAGCTCTTTTCTCCAAATCCACAAGCTTCCAAGTTATTTCCCCTGTGGTACTATATATGATTATAGCTTGATGACCAAGAACTGTTTCAAACTTTCCACTCCTCTAATATTATTGACTGAATTTCTAAAATGTTAAATTGCCCCTAATGTTTGAGCTAAATCATACTATGTGAAAAATTCAGCCCCCAGATGAACTCTACCTCTATTGCTGACACTTTGTCTACAGTTGACTTGACATTTAACATTTCCATTGTTTAAGTTGCAAACCACTGAACAGAAAGTTCTGCCTGATTATGTGGATTTTTGAAGCAAAATAATATTTTCTGTTTGCTTATTTGCATAGAGATACTGAAAAATCTTTCACAGTCCTTCAGCTACTTCACACCTCTGTAGGGGCTTAAACTCTGGAATGAAGCATGAATTTACTGAATCACCAACCCACATGGGTTTCATTTAGGAAGGTTCACAAGAATGCATTGGTAGCACATTCCAATTACCTCTTAGAGAAAAGCTTATGGCTTGGACTGGTTTGTTCAAAGACAAATAAATAAGTATAATTTTAGAAAGACTGTTTCCCCTATTATTATACACAATGGAGAATTAAAAGAGAGTAAAAACTCAAACTGAGAAAATTGTAACTCTATTCAGATCCTGAGCCATCTCATCAGTGAGTTGATTGCTCATTCTTTGACTTGTTAGGTCAGGTAACTATATGACATTTAAAATATTTGCTGAAGGATTAAACCACCTAAAAAGTTAAGAGTTGCTCTATTGCAGTGAGTTCATTTAATATTGCTTTTAAAACTTTTTACAGCAGTGTAATGACAGACCTTAATTTATTCCAATTATCTTTTGTTCACTTTGATTTATGAACAGTAGAGCTGAAATAATCAGCTCCATTGCTCTTCAGACTTCCAAGAATATATTTCATGAGTATTGTACAAGTCATCTTTTTGCAGCCATCACAAATACTAATTGCAAATGTCTATTTTTATGATAAGGAATGGTATTAGCAGACAATTAAGGACAAGATCATTGGTTGCTCTAAACTGCTTTGGCACAAAAAATAGTTCACTGAATAAATTTTTCTCAGCCAACGTACAAGGCCAAATATTGAAAATATGTATACTAAATTCTTAAAAGGTACACCTACAAAAAGAATAATCTTCAGTAATAACTGAAACAAACACCCCAAAACTAAACTAAACTAAACAAAACAAAACAAAACAAAACAACAAAGAAACCCAACCTTGGGATTTCTACCATTTACTACAGATTAATAGATCTCGTCCTGTCTACTTTTGATGATTCATCACAGTTGTTCAGATCATTAATGTTGTGCTTGCTGATCATCAATCCAAAAAGTTATTTCCCCTGATTCCAGCTGTACTATAAGTACAACCAATTACTGCCTTAGCCTGCAGTAGGAAAAGTCTGGGAAAATTATTTATTTTTTCTTGAGATCAATTATTCTTTAACTCAGACCAAATTTTTTAGTACCTTTTCAAATGTCTGACCTGGTGCAAGTGCATCCTAAATTACCTGCTGCCCAAGACAGCATTAAAATGTGTAGAGTTTCCCTTTTTTAATAACGGGCAGCCCATTTCCATTGTCCTATATAAAAACAACAAACCTAGATAAAGCAGATGTATAGTGCCATCACTTCTTACATAAAACTAAATTGCAACAAGTTTTAAGCACATACATATTATCACTAAGTAACACTTTAGATATTCTTAAAAAGAAAAAACTTAATGACCCACCACTGCTTTAAATTATTCACCCTTATTTCTGTTCCTACATGTCACCGTCTACTTATCTTTACCTTCTGTCTCGTTCTTAACAGTGATTAAAGAGCAACTGATTGGACAGAATACACAGTAGATGGTGATACACTGTAGACAGTAGTAGCTATTTTGCGTTAACAGTATTATGAAACTTAATTCATACTTTTAAGTGGTATTTCTTTTTTGCTTAGAAATGCCTTTTTTTCAAACAGAAATTTGGTTCTGGATGCTAATTTTGTAAGCCATGCACACTTTGTCTTCTGCTCCATCATTCAAAATTTTACTTTACAGGTGACAAATACACCTAGTTACAGAAAGGTTTCATTTTTCTGAAAGGGCTGGTGTTGCATGGTCAAAGGGAACTGACATCTAACAAAGAGTAAATAGGGCCCTTGAGCAGTTAAATATACCAGCTAACTCAGCCAGTGGGGTTATTTCCCTTTTAGCTGTTTTTCGTGATTCACATTCATAAAATGCTCCCCTGGCTGGTATATACACCAAAGAGTAATAAGCTCAAGCTTTATGTTTGTTGCATGACATCCCTAACAAACACATGCTGTTATTGAGCATTTTTATTGTTGGCTGGTGACAAGTTGGATTTAACAGACAGTTTCTATGTTGTTACTAACTTGATGAATACAGGCAATTTAAAACCTGTCCTGACATACTGCTCACACAGTTCATTTTTATTTAAACAAAAAAATCAAAGTACTTGAAGGCCAGAAATTTTATCTAAGACAAATTCTTTAATGACTAACTTCACATGAATATCTCTTGAAATAAAACATAAAAAATAAAAATACAGTATTTGTCTACGTAGCATGTTTGGAGTTTTTTGTTGTGGGGCTAGTTTGTTTTTTGTTTGTTTTCTAGAAAAGGCATGCAGAATTAGCATTCTAGAAAACTAAAATATTGCATTCCAAGTAAGCTCTAACTGCTGGTGAATTTATTTTGTTGGTTAAACTCCCCAAATCTATGGTTTTAGCATTGGCTTTTATGAAGGCTTTTTGTCAGACTTTAAAAATTTTCTTTTGGTCATTATCTGGCATATGAATTTAAAAAGAAAAAAAAAACCAAAACAACAGAACCAAGAAAAAGACAAAAAATCACAAGATGACCATACTAGGCCTGAATTGATGTACATGTTCATGTTTATTACATAGCTGCCGCCACTTATTTAATTTTTTCTTTTACTGTTTAGTTGAATTTCATATCCCTTTTTTATTTCAGTGTGTTCTCTTATTCTTCAATTCTTTTTTCTCCTAAGTTCCATATATGACAGGTGAAATTACTCATCAGCTGAAGGCAATTGTGACTATTTAGGCAAAATATCAACTTAAAATCATTTGAATTAGATGAATTCTTCACTTGCTTTGGACTGGGCCTATTTTTCTTTTCCCAGTCCTGTTTCTCCTTATTGTATGATGTTTATCCCTATCCACGGTTGTTTTTTTTTTTTTCCTTCCTTTCTCCTCTATTTACATGAAAAGGCACCTAAATGTCAGTTCTGTTGGGGTAGGATCTCTAGTACTTGATAGTTTATGAAACAGTCACTTTTTTTCTCTCAAGGCATACCTGTTCCAAATGTAGCAGAATTATTTAACGCTCTTATACAGCTGAGTGTGAGGATGGTTGATTACTTCAGGGACATAACATGCATTTTATCTACTCAAGACATGTGGCAGTAATGGTACATAGAGTCAATTTCTATTCAGCCATATTAATTTAAATATTCCTTTTTAAATTGCATATGGCTGATTGCTAATTTACTTGTTATTTAAGTGTTTTGTAGAATATATATACATTAAAAAAATCTTCCATCAACAGTCTCTTTAGGAGAAGCCAAATGATTTTGATACAGCAGACTAGATTCATCAGTCATGTACAGAGTAAATCCTAGAACTGACAGTAAATTAATCTTAAATTGCATCTTTTCACATTTAACACACTACCACTCACTACAATCAGAAACTGTATCTTTTTTAATGGAGATACATATTTACATATGTAAGTTGAGATTTCATCTAAAAGTGAATGATGTCTCATAACTGTAGAACAGTTAAGATCATCCTAATGAAAGCATTTCTATAGAAACTTGAAGTTGGAAGAGCAGAATAAACAACTGAGTTAATTATTTACAGAGGTGTTTTGAGGCTAAAATGGGTCTGTTTCAGCTTGCAAAGAATTTAACAGTCCTAAACATACAAAGTGCTAATACATATTAATGCAATATT
Organism: Pezoporus wallicus; assembly: GCF_028554395.1. Classification (NCBI taxonomy): domain Eukaryota; kingdom Metazoa; phylum Chordata; class Aves; order Psittaciformes; family Psittacidae; genus Pezoporus; species Pezoporus wallicus. The sequence goes on from NW_026640488.1 coordinate 4,649,943, forward strand.
CAGATGCAAAAAACCTAGACTGCAGAATTTTTCAGTGCCTACAGGTAGAAATGTTACAGGAAAAATATGAAAATAAAATTATATTTCACATTCTTACTAATGTATTTTGAGCCCTTGGGGAGAACTTGAAAAGGTTTCTTCTGCCTGTATTAAGTATTGCCTTCTTTACCGCACATTCTCTTTCTCTGTCCTGTATGTCTTTTAAAATTCAGGTGGTCACTTTGTTCTATTCTTCCATACTTAAGAGTATTTCTATCACAGTCAGAACTTCTTTGTTCTGGCTGTGACAGAAAAGATAGTTCTACATTAACTGAGAAAAAGACTTAAATTCACAAGAATTTACAGTGTTTCCTGGCATGGATTACAATATGAACCATTTTAACATCATATACTCAGCACCCATGTAATAAGACCAATTATATTCACGCATCTAAAGACAGTTCATGTTGCATGTTCAGTCATGGTCTGTTTTAAAAACAGAAAGCCTGATAAGTAAAAGCAACCAAACCAAACCGAAAAACAACACCCCCCCCCCAAACCTCCTCCCTTGCCCCCCCCCCCCCCCCCCAAAGAAAACACAAACAAACAAACAATCCCCCCCAAACAAATAGAAACAACAGAATGTGCAGGAAAATCCAGTTCATGAAGAGTTATGTTGCATCACAAGTCCTTTCAAAACTCAGAAAGTGGTTGGGTTTTTTTTTTCTGTTTTTTTTTTAATCATGAGAATAACTCCAATACAACATACATGCAATACAATATGGCAACTGCTCTGAGCAGTAGTGGAAATTAGTAAATATTATTTACAAATTAAGATTTATGCTCCTAAATTAGGGAATTACCGGACTATTAAAAGTTATCAATTCCTTGGGAATACTCCAGATGATATTACATCTCAATTTTAGCATGTGGAGCAGTGGAACTTCTGAATATTTTCAGAGGCAATAAAGAAAAACTCTACCAAATGTGTTTATTTTGACATCTAGCATGTTTTCAATAAAACTCTCATTTAGTTTGTTTATGAAGACAAGTGTTCCAAAGCAATACTGAAGTAGGTGACATAGTCTCAGATTTTCAAGGTTTTAAAATTATATTTTCTTTGGAGATAATGTTATAGTTCATTTGAAAGTTGATTATAATTCAGCAAAAACTTACCTTATATGGGTAATGATGAGGGTTGTGGCTGGAATGAAAAAGTCATCCACTCTGTCAAACTGCTTTCCCACTGGCTGAGTATGGATTATGTGATGAGAAACACTCCCACTGGCTTGTGTTATCACCTACATAAGTAACATCATTATAAACAATAGAAATACTCTTTCAAAATTTAATCTCTATCCAACTAAATGAATACAGTATTACTTCTGTATTCCATCTCTTCTATTACCCTTTAGTTACGTTTAGGATTTTTGTTGTTGGGTTTTTTTTTTTGTTTTTGGGTGGTTTTTTTTTTGACACTAGATCCCACAGTGAGTCTAAATTTCTTAAGCACTTCAGCCAGAGTGAAAAAATAAGGTGTTATCAACTGATCCACAGGAAGTTATAGCTATGCACACTCCTTGTCAGTCATGAGGTAATTCAACATAGCACAGACGTATTTCAGAAGCAGAAGTTTAATTGACTTCACACACTCCTTATGTTGTTATGAACTAATTTTCCTCGAATCCCCAGTCTTGGAGCTTCTCTGAGGTAAATGTTTATGCGTGAATGAAAGACAATTCCACATAATAACCACTATGATATATCCACACACATGCACTTAAAAGTGAACTAAAATAAAAATAAAAAGAAAATAACAGGTTATCTATACTGTAAGGAAAAATGCGAGTGAAGATGATCAGTCATTTTAAACCAGGTAAGACAGACTCAATTATCAATCCTTTTCTGGGGAAGACTAATGGCTAAACTCCTGCAAATTACCTTGCATACTCCCTAAGAGCCTGTAGGTGCTAAAAAGGTGGTTTAGAATGTTACTCATTCTTTCTGCTTAAGCCCTGTGTTTGAATTTCTCTTATTCTTTATCTTATACATATTTGAAAATACATAAGCATTTCTAAAGAAAAGAAAAATATGTTAAAATGAAAAGGAATTTTGAAATTATGACATAAAGACAATCACCATATTTTCAGGGCATTACTTTAAATAAGGAACATAAAGCAGGGGAAAAGTAGGAATGAAAGATCAGCTTCTTGAAACATTTGGTTAGTGACTGTCCCTAGGCTTGCCACTGCTTAGAGGTATGGTAAAAGTAAAGGTTTTTAACATATTACATCAAAAAAAGTAATAAAAAAAGATGGAACTTGTCAACTTCAGAGTATCAATACATTTTTAGTGAAACAGGAATATGCCTAAAATCCAGTTTATCCTATAATTAGGGACACAAACACCATAAACAGCAATAGATTTCTCTCAAAAGACCGGCACGTACAAAACATGCTGCTGCTTTTACTCTGTTTCTTACCCTTCTATCAATTTAGCATTGTCACTTCTGAGTAAGAGTGCTGAAAATTATCTCTATCTTTTTTTAGCAGTCAGTTGTGTTTTCCAGTTACCTGAAATCATTTCACTTCCCCTCCTGGGGTCATGATAATAACACTTTAAGGCAAACATGCAAAACATTGCAATTACACAAAGGTTCAGTTTGTCCAGATTACCTTGCATATAATTATTTTAATCACCTCACCTGCAAAGTTGGTGAATTCTTTTCCATGTTTCCCCAGCTTAGCACCCAGACTTGATCATGAGATTTATCATAGTGTAGCTTCACTGGAACAGGATCTGTACTTACTGCCTGAAGCATCACAAAAATAAAAATCCTTAGTTCCTGCCATATTTTCAGAAGACAAATAATATACATGCTTGAATTAAAATGATGACTGGACATGCACTTCTTGTCGTATTTAAAAATTACATTGTCAGTTGTTGAAACAGACTTCTGATTAATTCAAAGTTACTGAACTGCTGATAAAGTGGGTTTTATTAATTACATGCTCTAACATTTGGCACCAAAATTACGTTACACTGAAGTTATTAAGAAGCTGAAAACAAAGGTTTTAAATCAAGTAGAAAAGTACTTTTCTTCTTTCTCTACCATCACTCTCACTTTAGCCATACAAGTTTAAAAACTACTTTAATTATTGAAAATGGCTATGAAGGATAGAGTATTTTCAAGTGACATACTGAACTCAATTACACAGTCCTGTATAAAACCAACACAACGTTGCTACACCCAAAGCTTCTGATTTCTGCTGAACTGGGTAAATTTTCCTGAAGTTGGAAAGATTGTTTTCATGGTTTTTCCAATTACGGTTGCTACTTTTGGTAGACTTGTGATCAGAGTCTTTTCACTACAACCTTGAGCACTGACTCTTGAGACCAGAAACTTTTTGAAGACAGTTAAGCTTTACACTTCCTTTTTCCAAGAAGAACTAAAGATTTCAGAGGTGTGAAATGAGACGACAATGTATTTGATTAATAGACATTCTGCATGAGCTAAACAACTGGGGGGATTGCTTTTCTATTTTCATCATTAGAGCAGAAAAAATAGGCAGGAATTGTTCTTTAGTCTCACCATTATGGAAGTGTAAAGTACAGCTTGTTTATCAGTTTGTCAAGGAGAGTACCAGCTGGCTAATTAAGTGAACCTAATTTAAACTAATGATGTAGATCCTCAAGATAATGCACTAATGGCTGGCTGAGACTGCTGATGATACTTAAGTGTATTCCTGAGGCGTTGCAAGCCACAGCTTCATCTAGGCAGAATTTGGTTTTCCCTTTGAAAATGGAAAATGAAGCCAGGTTACTCACGGGCTCATTTAAAATCATAAAGATACCCCTTCAAAAAGGTTATTTGTGTTTGATAACATTTTTCTGCTGCAGGCTAGAAGACAAGTTGTCTAAAATAATACTTGTGCTGTTGTACAGCTAATTTGTTCAGGTGTGTCAAATTTCCTTTTGGCTTCCCCAGGCAAAAGGTCTGACCCATACATGTTCTGCTGAGTGAGTGCCAGCTGTATTCAGGGTCTGGGCCCTGGCATTGCCTGGAGGAGGAGAAGGAATTGCCTTCAGAGTCAGACATGGGTAATTTAGCTCCCAAGAGATGAGCCGGAGGCAGAAAGGAGCTGAGCAACTTAGAAGCAGGCTTTCACAGCTGTTTCTACCTAGCCAGCCTGATCTGTCAGCCGCACAGTGTGGACTGACCAATGATGAGCTCTGCTTGCTTCAGCATGCCTCTAAATCATTCCTGTTAAGGTGTGCTGCTAAACAATACTGAACAATCGCAGGTGACAGTGCTTGCTCTCAAGAATTTACAAATGAAAGCAATTATTTCTCTCAACTTTATATAATGAGAATTACCTAGCTAAATCGAAAAGTCTACATGTATCACTTTAAAGATACACCATCCACGTTTCCAAAAAAATTTCAATTTATTCTGCTATAGAATCTTCTTTAAGTACTTATTTTGATAGAAATAATTGTCAGAAATAAGTCATTCTCAACTCTAGTTGTTACCTATGTGCATACATCATCTACGTTAACTTTCACAGCAGAAAAAAATAAATATACACACTAGTACACCAGAGAAAACAGGACAGTAAACAAAACCAAATCAACATTATTTTTACACAGTTACACAACCTAAAGTCCTTTCAAATATGTTTTTTAGTTGTCTTAGGATTTTTTGCACCTTGACAGAATTTTTATAAGACTGATGCTCACTTCCAAAATATGGAGTTTTCTTCACATTTGTTCCTGCTAGAGTATGGATTTTTAAGAACTTGGTTTTACAGAGCAGGTAGGTGGTTTCTTCTTTAAGATAATAGACTAGAAAGAGTTAAAATGTAAATGATATATTCTGTAGTAACATGACAAAGAAAAGGCAGTCTAGTAAGCAAAATGCTCTCATTTCTGAACAGCTTAGCATCTATTTTCCAAAAATCAATTGCATTTTGATTCTTCTTCTGTGCTAAGCAGTACTGTAAGTAATGAAAATAGACTGATCTGAGAAATTAAACTCCCTTCCTTGCTTCCTGTTTGTATGAATGTTTATATATGTGCATATGAAATGAGCAGAGCAACATTTAATGATTAGAAAAATCCTTGCTGCTTGCAAAAACAAACCAAAGTCAAAAATAAATGCTTGTTGTTAAAATACAAGGAAGAAAGGGCCATGCTTGTTGTAAAAAATGCTGAACGAAGTATCTCTTGACTTGTCTTTAAAATACAAATTAGACTTCAATTCAAAAAGCCATCTGTGAATCAGAAGCAAGTATAGTTTTTTACGGTTTTATACTATGCATAAACGATTGTAAAGGTTTTATATTATCCTGATTTGTTTCGTTTGCAACTACTTTTACTTGTCTTTGGGTTTTGTTTGTTTGTTTTTTTGTTTAATTAAGGTTCAAGTATGGCTTGTAAGTTTAGTATGGTTAAGCCAGACACTGAGCAAGTCTCACAGTAAATAATATTCAGGTCAGTAACAAATTGCAGAAATTCTCTTCAGGTGCCCAAAAGTGACAGTAACACTTGGTTTAATTTACTTATCCTAATCACCTGTTGTCATGTTGTCTTACCTTACCCTTAGTCATATTGTCTTACCAAATGTCTATATTGTGAAATGGAAAGATAATTTATCATTAATATCTAAACATCCTAGAACTGTCAAAACTGAGACTTTCATTCCTGCAAAAGGTTTCCACAGATGGGATAAATTTCATTCTACAGTTCCCTAAGTTCATGATTTGAATATTATTAAATTAATGAAAACCAGTGCTTTTCTATCCCTCAAAATAAAATTTCTTTGAAAGTGAAAGTTCAGGGTTTTTTTCTGTATTAGCATGAACACTTGTGGAGTATCAGGAACACAGATTTAGTGCACAAATCTCCATGTAACACCTAGTCATTCTGTATGGCTGCTTCTCAGCTCATTAGAAAACTTGAATATTCATATGATAGAACAGCAACCTATTTAACTCCATCCAAAACCTGGATAATCTCTTTGCATAATTCAGGGAGACGGGATGTACTTTTATTAGTGACTAATATATTGAATTTTATTTTAAATCAACATATCATCATAATGAGTATCTCTAAATATTCAGCTAATGGTAAAGCACTCTGTAAAATAATAAGTAATGAATCTGAAGGCAAATTAGAAGAGTCTATAAATCAAACTACTACTAAATTTTAAAGAACATTAAATTTTTCTAATATTTGTCAGTCAGCTCCAAAGGCACTGAAGTCTAAATACTAATAAATGCAATTAGATTGGTATTTCATCCATTGTATGGAGGAAGTCAAGATGACACATGAATGTCAGCCAGAGACCAGGGGAACCATTGTCAGAGATTCCAGTCCTTCAATTCTATAGATTGCAGAAAGTTTTTTTAGTCTTCCTTCCTTCAGAAATACATTGAATTGACTGTAAAAAAAAAGTTTTGTTTTCAGAAAATGAAATTCATTACCTCCTCAATTCATGTCTACTTTGATATGCAAAGGCCAATTTAACAACTAGGAGGCAAAAGAACAAAAAAAACCCAAACTTCCATTTTTACTTTTTTACATAAAACATTTTATCAGTCCCTATCGACATTTGGATAGGTCAAGTTTTGAGGAAGCTCTCTACTGAGCCAGATGACAGAATATAGAAGGCAGAAAATGTAGATGTTTAAAGACTAAAAATTTTTTTTTTTTTGGTGAAGTTAATATAATTTTAAAATTGCAATTGAGCTATTTTTTTTTTTTAATTTACATTAATATAAATAATGCATACTAGTGTGAAAGAATGGTTTGGGTTGGAAGGGACCTTTAAAGGTCCCTTCTCTGCAATGAGAAGGGACATCTTCAACTAGATCAGGTGCTCAGAGCATTGTCAAAAAAGACCTTGAGTATTTTCAGGGATGGGGCATCTACTATCTCTCTGGGCAATCTGTTCTAGTGTTTCACAACCCTCAACATAAAAAAGTTTCTTCCTTACATCTAGTCTGCATCTATCTTCTTCTAGTTTAAAACCATTACCCCATGGTAAGGGTTTTAATAGGACCACTACAGGTCCTATTAAAGAATCTGTCTGCACCTTTCTTACAAGATCCCTTCAAATATTGAAAGGCTTTAGTAAGTTCTCCCCAGAGCCTAATACACAATACATAGTCTAGACATTAAAGATTTTCATTCATTTATTAGAGAAAAAGTCAAATGGCATAAAGAAAAGCTCTATTTAAATATTTTATCAACAATTTAGATTAGATTTCTAATAAAAAAAAAACTTTTAAAAGAGTTTTATTTAGTTAAAAAGGTCTGTTTCCTATGAATGTGGTGATACTATATGTAACCCTGTAGATGTAATTCTGTATGATTAAAATTTAAATCAGAACACCCACTGTGTGTCAAAACATCTTTATCAGTTTCACATACAAGTGTCCATTCTTCTCAGAATCAGAGCAAGACTTAATAAGTTATTAACTAGCTTCAGACCTCTTTGCACAGGAAATAATTTTATTTTAGAAAAAAGAACCCTGCCTTGAAGTAAATGACAAGATTTTATATGATACACAATGTACTTAAAAAACCACCCACAAACACACAAACTCAATTGAAAACCAAGCCCCTTGTCTGCTGACAAGACAGTCAGCTGTCTTGTTGACAGTTCCCAACTATAATTGATTGACTTTTTTTGCCACTGAAAGCAAAATAAACCTAGTATTTCTGGTCAACTGACATCATCTGAAAGACTAAGTATTATATAATGAAATATATTCTATTATATATGTCTGATTAAAAACAAAAAGAAAGAAAAATAGTGTAATATGGTGGGAATATTAGGCAGAAACCAAATAGCAAAAAATATTACGGTTTTGCCTCTTCCATATGGCTTGTTAACATATTTTAAGACTTTAAATGCTCTTCATATTCAGAAAATATATTTATAGAATTAATAACTTTATGCTATTATTTTCCAAATGCATTTTCACATCCCTTTAACAATTGCACATACTAAAATTTGTTCTCATGTAAATCCCCCACTTAACCTAGGATCTCACTGATATCACCACATACATAAAGCAAAAAAAAAGAAAGAGAAAGTGAGACAACAGTTAGACAAGGCAATGGATATAGTATGTGATTTGAGTAGTGACAATGAAACCTTGAATTTTTACTCCATCTCAGTAAGACTACTGATCATTTGAAGTATATTGTGACTCTCTTGGGCTCTCCTGAGGGAACTGCATTGCTCCGAAAAACTAATATTAAATTTAACATTGTTTTATGCCTTGGTCTTTCACAAACTATATGAGTGCATTAATCCCTGTACCATAGCATCAATTTCTCTCTTTTACCCAATGAATTATTTTGACTAAGCAGAGTATCTACAGCATCTTAGACACTGAGAAACTATCATACTACCTAAAAAGTAAAAAGGAATAGGGAATCACAGAATCATAGAATAGTTTGGTTTGGAAGGGACCTTAAAAATCAACTTCATAGTCTCCAATGTTGGCTAAGGGTTGTGTTGGTTCTTTCCACAATTCTAGTAATTTCTCTGTCTAAAAGCTCACAGTCCTTACAGTCCTCTATCTTCTGTAGCCAAATCTATCCCCCTGACCTTTTCTGTCAAAACTAATAGACACATTCCTGTGATAAGACTCTATTTTCATGAATCTTTATTTTCAACTGAAAAGTACCTTGAACCTGAAACTTCCCAAATAATTAGTTTCCTCAACTACTTAATATTTATAAGATGTAATATCATGCTGATTCTCTCCTTCACTGTTCCATATTGACAAGAACTCACTAAGCTAAATATCCAAAGTAGATCAGCTTTTTTTCTGAGATACTGTGTTTACTCTCAAGATAAATTCATTTATTAAAAAAAAAAAATGTGAAAGAAAAGCATAAATTCATGTGTCCAAATTAGGTATTAACTTAAAAATGAGAAATAAATACCTGTACAACTTTCTGAGACTGTACATCAACAATAAGAACTCTGTCAAGTGTAGGCTGAGTTACATAAATGAACTTGTCTTTTACATTAACAGCTGTTGCCCATACACATCGCTGAACAGGATCTCTATCTGCTTTGGGACAAACTTCATCCTATAATTCAGCAGAAACAGGGAAAGTGTAAGAATTGAAACAGTCAACAATACAATAGAAAGGCAAATTACATGCTCTTTCTTCTTTTTTAACTGTAAAAAAAAAACTATAAAGACAATTTAAGGAAGGAAAAAGAATAGGCGACATTAGGACATAGACCAGTGTTAACCAAACTGGCTGTCATAAGCACGACACAACTCACAAGCACAAACATACACTAGCATTTCTGGATGTTTTCTAGACATTCAGGCAGTTAGCACCGTTGTTCAGAGAAAGAAACCGATTTGGAACAGTAATACATGTGGAAATAAAGTGAGCAAGCGCCAGGAGACCTTAAAACCAGAAAAACAGACTAGGGACAAAAAGTCACGTTACTGTGCAGTAGCTAGCAGCTCCCCCATCTGCAGCATCACAGTATCTTGCAAAGAAAAGCAGTTATAGACATGGCTTACATTTGCGTCTAAGCACACAGCAATAAGGCAGGTAAATACCAAATTGGGAAAATAGTAATGTATACATAGAGAGGAATAGGAGGAGGGGTGCTGCAAGTTGTCACATGCATAGAGACAAAGTAGCAGCAATTAAAAGAATCTGAAATATCATTTCAAACATCAAGAAGTTTGGCTACTTCTGCCATAAAATATTCTCAAGGCCTTTATCATGAGTGTTAAACAATGTAAATTAATTGGTTTCTTAGCATCATTCCTTCACCCTCTGTTTTTCCATTCCTGCAGAAGAATTAATTTTAAGAAAAAAAAAAAGCAAAATTCCCTTTGACTTCAGTGAATTTATACTTGAAAATATAACTATTGCACTCTCACTCAAAATAGCTATCTGTACTTTACATACTCACTACTCATATTTTTATATAAATATATTCCCAGTCATCCTAAGTATATTTATATTTATATCTGTCTATTTGTAAATATTTACTCCTAGTGAAAGCTTGCTTTTATCAAAATTAAGAGTTACTTGGTCAAATAAACTACCATATTTGGAAATTCCCTTTATGAAATAGTATGATTTTTTTTCTATAATGAACATCAAATTTATGTAAAAACAAAGACCTGAAAAATAGTCTGCTTGGAGAGATACAGCATGTGTCAAGCTTTTTTATATTACTGACCTATTTTTTTTTTTCCTCTCTTAATGTTTCTTCCTTTCACCACAGGGAGCAATTTCACCAGATTGTAAGTATTATCTCTTTTTAGCAGTTATCTGCTGCTTATTCCTAATTTAGAATACTCTGGTACATCATAACTGGTAGCTGTGAAAATAATTATGATATGTCAGCAGATGATGAATTCAATGTAGAATGAACAGCAAGAGTTAATGAGATCTTAAACAAGAATTTCGCTTTTAAGCATTAAACTCCTTTCAAAAAAAAGGAGAAAATAATGTGACAGCACTAAGCAATGCTTTTCAAGAAAATGATGCATTTCAACACTAACTTTTCTGTATCATCAACGTTCTTTGCCTGCTGTGCCTCCATGTTTGAAAAACTACATTCAATATTTATATGTCAAAATAATAAATAAATAAATTTTAATTTTTCAATGTTTTTCCCTCTCTCACAGAGGGGTTTTCTTTACAGGAGATTGAAATCCACTGCGTGCTCTGATGTGGTGTTTAATCCTCAACTAAGTGAAGGTCTTTCAAAAATTACATTGATAAGGAAATGTTACTAAACTCAGGTTTCATGGGATATTTCACAATCAGAAACTTCAGCAGAACTCAGAAATAAATAAAACCAGTAAGATATGTTTTACACTCCTAAAAAGCCATGCACTTTGAAGGGAAAAGCAGTTGAAAATCTGTTTTTTAAAGAATGATGGTCATGTGATAAATGGGACTTTCATTCTTAAATGTAGCTAAAAGCTTTTCATCACATGAAGTGCCAGCAAGTATTAATAAACAAGTATGTCTCTAGTAAGATGTGTAATCATCAGATCCATGATCATTTGACTTCTGTGCGATTATTACTTCAATTGGAAGGTTGCTTCACTGATCTCAAATTATTTTTTACATTTATTCTAAATATGCCTTATCTTAGTTCCATGTTTTATCTAAACTGATAAGTACTTTCAGACTGTTCTACGAAGTCCTCTTTCTTCCGCAGCAAAGCCCTTCTTCAAATAATGCATCAGAAAATTTTTATAATATACTGTGTCATTCCTTTCAGTCATGTCTCAAGGGCTCACTTTGTTTATACCAGTTTTTGGTGTTATGAATCCCAAAAGGACATAAGCAATATATTATTCAAAAATAACCAACTCCCGATGAAGGAATCTAGGTTTCTTTCACATGGCATCATATAGATTAGTGTAAATTATTACACAAATCATACCTCCCATTGTGGGAAGTATAGCAAAATAGGAAAATATCATAAAATAAGCACTTCTAAGTATATCAAGAGTTCAGCAACTTCCTGAAACATTTTCCTGAATCTGAGTCTAAAAAGACTGCCTAAAGTGTATTTCTAAATATTATTTCAAGGAAAAGCAGTATAAACATGTGCAGCTTATATATATATATAGATGCACGCATGCACACATGTATTTTAATTAGAAACTACAGTGTATTGTTCTTATTGTCTACATAATTCATAAAATTTGCTCCTCTTGTTCCACTTTAAATGCAGTGAGTAGAAAACACAACACTTTCAGAGCTAAAATAAAAAATATTAAGTAAAACCAAAACCACTACATATACAAATGCAGTTTACAAGTTCTATAATACTGTTTATGCTGTCATAAATTTCTATAATCCAATGCCAACCCTCACTTTGTGCCCAAACCTAAAAAATTAAAATAAGGGCAAGAAAGTGTTTCTCCAAAGTAACAGTGAAAATTATGCCTTAAAGTTCTCATGTTCAAAATAGTATTTTCCTAGCATGAATTGGTTTATGCAGTTGTTTCTCTAGTTATTCAAACCCACATTTATCTAGATGCCTCAGGAATAGCTTCAATCAATGGAACTGAAATTATGCATTTGAAAACTTCACATTAATCTGATTACACAATTTGGATTTCTTCTACATTATTTGACATTACAGGCATTAATTGTGAGGCTCCATATTAATTTCCCCAGTGGCTGGGTAATTGGATAAAATAATTTCTCCTTAAAATGTAAGCATAAACCCACCATTTTTCTTCTAATTAAAATGTAAGCAATCAGCAATTTAGATTTTTCTAATTTATTCTCTCTGAAAAAAAAGCTAACATCTGATAAAACATAAATTTCTTTAATAGTTGTTTTCCCCTACAATTTTTAATCAAAAACTGACTTGTCCTGTTACAAGTCAGCAGATGGAGGAAAATAAATCCTTAGAGAAAGCTCTTCAAGTTTGTCTGGGGCAAGAAATTCTCAAGAGAAAATATGTACTTGCAGATTTGTAAGTGCAAATTCCATGTTTATAAACTTACACTTCATGCAAGTGTTCTCAGTGTTAAGATTTGAGGCAAACTCTTTAAGTAGTATAATGAAATGTCTATCTATGCTATGCCTATCTAAGAGTAAGTTGGCATCAACAGGTTATAACAGTGCATGTATTTAGAAATGAACTCTATATTAACTTGTTATTTACTTGACATTTACTACATTTTCAAGTAAAAAAAAATAGACTGTGGAACTTTTCCACATATTCTTCTTTACCAACAAACAAAGGTTAATTTTGCATTTACTACACTTACTGCGCCCTTAAGAGTGTTAACCAAAGCACAAGAGCTCACTTCCTGTGGAAGCTGTAATGTAACCACATGGCAGAGCAACAGTTTTGAACTGAACTATTTTTCTCCAACCTCCAACACATATTCAACTTCAATCATGAGATAGCCTAAAATATATCCATTATGTGCTATTCTTGTAATGAAGAGGAAAATAGGGATAACGTTCAAACCAAAGTGATTTTTCCATTGGTGTCAACAAAGGCATATATTTCAACTGCTTCTTTCTCCACTCCCAGCCTCCTGAAATAATTATTCTAATTCGGATATATTGGGAAGGGAAAATAAAAACACTTTTGCACGAGAATTAGAATTTAAAGGCTTTGGATAATATTAATTTGCAGAAGATAAATAGAGGTTGCATGTTGGTGAGGAAAATGTCCCAAACACTTCAGTATGATGAGATATTTAACAGCTGAAAGACCCTATTTGGACCATGGTTAAGAATCCATTTGACATAAACAAATAAAGAGCTGTCAAAGCTGGTATAACTAAACAATAAACTATCATAAAACAGAAATAAGTTTATTTTTGTGTCCATGTGAATAGAACTTTCACTATCAGCCTAATAAATTCTAGTTTCATTTAATATTAATTTAGATGATTCAAATAATTCAGGAGATTCTGGGAAGGAGAGGAGGAAGCTCTATAATTTTCTGTGAACCATGATGATCCAGTAAAGCACCAAACCTTTTGATTCGCTTTAAACACAATGAAAGTGCTTTGCTGCATTGACACTCGGCTGCATAAGAGGCAATTAAATATTTAGATAAGAGTCCTCAAGTATATAGTTATTGAGAAACTGTATTTACATTTAGCAAAATTAGCATACTTAAATATGTACATGTAACTTCTGCAACATTTGCTCACAATACAATGCAATGGCATGTAGAGACGTCAGAGTTCATTCTTTTACAGGAGCTCAGCTAAAGGTAATTAATTTTGTTGACAGGCAAACAGGAAACCTGGTGTGGAACACTGCAGTATCACATGCAATATTCAGAGATCTTCTGTAGCACTTCTAGTACCTGAACTGCACTGTGGAATTTAAAACTATTCCTAGACTTCAGCAAATGTTTGGAATGAAACAGGTTTGCTGGGGTTTAACTTATCACCTGAATAGCTAATTCAGAAAAGTGTAAAGAAATGAGAAATGGGAGTGGTTTAAGCAAGCATGTATTTCCTTTAGGTATATGCCAAGAGATAAATGATGGAGATTTTATTAGCAATAGCTGCCATAAATGTGAAAGGCTAAGTAAAGCCACCTCAAAACATGCAGCATACCAACATCTCTGATTAGCAAAGTCATATGGCAAGATCAAAGAGAATTACTAACGAGCAATTTATGACACGAACTCTTACCACTAAATGATCACATGGTAAACTTGAAAAGTCTGATCCTGGAAAACTGTTTTTTTTGTTATTATTCTTATTTAGAGAAAACAGATCTCACAAAGACGCTTGAAGATATATTATATTCTTTAAAAAGACGTTTAAAGCTTCACAATGAGTTTTTTGAGAATATACTACTGCTGTCACAGTATTAGCAGTATATGCAGAGAATTTCTTTTAAACCTGTGTTTAATCCTTCTTCTAAGAGGAAAGTAATCATAAAGGTTTTTTTGCAAAATTTTATACTGAATTTTTTTTTTTTAATGCAGAGTAAACAATATCGTCACTATGAGTAGAAATACATAAAGATATATTTTCCAATTATTTCTTATTTCTCTTGCAGGAGTAAAGATTTATTAACTACTATGTGAGGGAACATGCTTTTAGTGTTCAGGGAAATAACAAGAAATATTGTTGAATTCGACGGGAAAAATGACATGAATGTAGGTACAAAGTTTAATTTCTGGCTATTTATTTACTACACCTACCCATAAACCAAAGATATTCAAAGAAGGACAAGTCTATATCTACTTTAAAATGAAAGTTATCAAACAGCCTACGTGCCTCATCTTTTTTTTTTTTTCCCTAGGATATAATTATTATACAAAAAGAAGTAAGTTTGACTTATCCATCCTGATTATTACCACATTTCAATAAAAATACCCTTAAAATCTAGGCTGCACTTTAGACCAATAAACTTTTACAGACTTCTTAAATTATCAGCTTTGAATTAAACAGCTATAAAAAAAACTTTTGGCTTATTTTTGGCCATGTCAACCTAATTTCACATAAGCAGTGCAAATCAAGGTATGATTAGCTGTTCAAAGCATAATTATTCACACTAAAATAAATCTTGCTGCTGAGTACAGCAGCCTTTGACATCAATAATGATAACTGAAGAGGCAAATTCCATTGAGACAGTTCTGCTATTATTTCACTGTGCTTTAGGCATTAGAGAAAAAACCCAAAGTGTACAGCTCATGGGTTGTTATGTATTTCAAGGTCACTCATTCAAATCCAAATGATGAGAAAAAATTATTATTTTTGATAGGTGATAGATCATATAAAACAAGTCTTAATGTAGTGATGCGAACCAAGTGTTCCTGTGAGAACATGCATCATGTCAGCTAGCAATTTGATTAGCAGTAAAGGAAAAGCATCAAAAGAATAAATGGAAGTGGAGGATACACTACTGTTTTGATGTATACTACACATGGAAACTACTCCATAAATGCACAGAATTTGGTGAAATCAGCTATAAATCTGTTAACAATAAAGTTACTAAAACTACTTATAGGAATTGTAAGTTTGAGTCAAAGCATCAATCATCTGTACTAACTTCAGTGGAGCTGTTAAGAGTATTTACCAGGATAGGGATTTGCCACATGATAGCTGGCAGTTTAATATAGACAAACATCCAGTGGAGAAAAAGAAACCATTAAAAATAATAACTTTAGATCCTACATTTAATAGACAGTCAATCCCTGATTCACAGAGATGCACTTAACTGGGGAGGAAGGGAGGAAGAAAAAACAACCACCAAACCAGAAACAAGGAATAGAGTTGTTAAAGGACTGGGAAAAGACAGCCAAAGAAAATAAAGGGTTTGAAAAGTACACAGGGAATATACAATCTAAAAGAGAGATTGAAAGTTTGGATTTGATCAAGGAAAAGGAAATTTTGAGTTCATAACCATAAACTACTTATTAATTGAGAAGATATGTTTGAATATATCAAGCAGAAAGAACCAAACTAACAATAATAAATTTTTATCTAAAGAAAACTATAATTGAGAAAACACTACAAATAGATTTAAAAAAAATGACTTGCCTGAAAACCGAGGAGTTTTTCACTAGGCTTTATATGTCTCTGAAATTCACATTCCACTGGTTGTATTACTTTGATGCCATCTTCATAAAAAACATAAAACATGTTCCCAATTCCCAGACCTTAGGAACAAAAACACATTGAAATGTATGAAATTAAAAAATGACAAAAAAAGAAAAACCTTGCCTTGAATTAAAAACCTCATCACATTTTTGGTATGAAACCAATTTGTTCATGCATACAGCGCTAATACAGATCATCCTATAGGATCTTTTGTTGTAAAACTAAAAAAAAAAAAGCTGTTACATTATTCAGAATTTTACATAGTCTTCTCCATTTGCAAGACACTATTTTTATGCATACAGATCTAGAAATATATAGTTTGACAGCTGCAGTAACAAAAATGATCTTGTGAAATCATCTACGCTGAAATCAAATTAATATAAATTCTCCAGCATTTTTATTTTTGTCTGAGGGGTGGGTTAGGGTTAGGGTTAGGGTTAGTGTTAAAGTAACTTATGGGTTAGTGTTAAAGTAATTTATGTATAACATTGAAAGAGAAGTTCTGAGTATTTATTATAAACCCTTACTTGAAATTTC
Organism: Pezoporus wallicus; assembly: GCF_028554395.1. NCBI lineage: Eukaryota > Metazoa > Chordata > Aves > Psittaciformes > Psittacidae > Pezoporus > Pezoporus wallicus. The sequence goes on from NW_026640488.1 coordinate 4,666,580, forward strand.
TTTCAGTCAGAAAATATTCTCTAATGTATATTATCGGAATGCCATTGGTAGGGAGATAGTCATTCAAAGTTTGAAGGGCCACAAATGTTTATAGAACTATGCAGTACTTCTACAGCAATGTTGCTGACTGAGAGCATGATGTAAACTCTTTGTGTAGCATGAAGTCTCACAATACCTGAGGTCATGCTCTTGACCACAAAAAAGGACATTCTCCTTAATTTATCATAGAATTATAGAATACTTAGGGTTGGAAAGGATCTTAAGATTATTTAGTTCCAAGCCCCTGCCATTGGTGGGGACACCTCACACTAAACCGTGTCACCCAAGGCTCTGTCCAACCTGGCCTTGAACACCGCCAGGGATGGAGCATTCACAACTTCTTTGGGCAACCCATTTCAGTGCCCCACAACCCTCACAGTAAAGAACTTCCTTATAGCTATTCTAAACTTCCACTGTTTAAGTTCAAACCCGTTACCCCATGTCCTACCACTACAGTCCCTAATGAAGAGTCCCTCCGCAGCATCCTTATAGGCCTCAGTTGCTGGTTTCCTATGTAGATGCTATGATGATCGGTTCATATTTGTAAAATTCTATGAAGAAAATCATAATACTCATAAAATTACCACTATAACAAACTCTGACCACTAAATTGTTGGCTACAATGATAAAAACAAACAGATATTGTGGATACAGGTCCAAGGTGTCGCTTGACATTAAAAGCATTTGGCATAGGGACAAGGGAATAAAACCCAGGAAAAATAAATTTGAGTCTGAAATTGTACTTATCCTAAATTCTGAAGGAAAGCTCTCTACATTAATAGAGAACAATTCATAATATCCAATAAAATAATGAGAATATTAAGTGGGGGAGGGGGAAGTGTGTGTTTATATATAGGTGTATATGTACGCACATACATAAAAGTTCCCAGTCCCCAGTAGGAATCACAGAGGTAATACAGAGCTTTAAAACGTAGTAATATACATTGGGTTGTAGAGATCTGTAGCTGAGCAAGTGACCCCCAGGTGATAAAGACATTTGATAAACAGATTCCTAGAACTTTCTCCTCAGTTATCAATAATCCAAGGCAGGCTTTCCCATGCACAGGTATTCCTATGTAGTAACCCAGCCTAAACTTTTAAGGTTTTATTTCCAATGTCTGTATAACAATGTCCAACAAATCGTTCTTCAAAATCAGTGAGGGAGGCACAGTAAAAAATGTCCTTCCATTTCAATACTAGTTAAAGAAATCAGTTAATATAAGGAACCTTTACCTGCGGATCCAATGAAATAATCCCCCCTTCCAAGTTCTTTTTACCTCAAAACTCTTCCTTTGAGCATATATCTACAAATATCTCTACAAATATCTAATTTATACAAATATCTGATCACCTAGGCAAGACATTTCTTCACAACTACAGGAGCTACTCCTACAAAGACTTTTGACCTAATTTTGCAACCTTCTTTGCATGAAACCAAAACCAACACAGCTCATTTATGATACAATGCCAGAAGCAACAAAAATAAACACAGATATATTAGCCTCATTTACACTGAATCTATATTTAAAAATGGCTGATTTGAAAAAAAAAAAAAAAAGGTGGTGGTTTTGGCTTTCTTTTGAATATAGATTAATATATGGATATATTTATGTGTGTGTATTGTATTCTTATTGTAATAAAAAATTAACATACCTTCAAAATCCTTCCAGATTTTCTGACATTTACTCTTTTTATACTTACACAAGCAAGTAGTCTTTTGTGTATCTCATACAGAAATACGCACTGCAGGATCTAAAGTCAGTCTAGGATTTCACAAGCTGAACTGTCCTACTAATCACCCATCCCTCCCTTCCTATCTGTTAATACTAAAACAACAGAAGATGACAGAGTATGCATGATCCAGAGAAGTGACTGGTGATGCTTACTGGCATCTTCAGGGCATTGCTCGCTTGCAAATGAGTTTCAACACTGCAACCAGTAACGGTACTTGTTGGAAACACAAGGAATGGCCTTATGTTGTGATGAGAAATGCAAGAGAGATCAAGAAAATCTGCTCTAGAAGATGATACTGTCACTTCACATTCACAATCTCTATTATAAATTGCTTTCTGTTAAGTTTCACAATAGTCACAGAGAAATTTGAATGCCTTTACCATAAGCACTCTGGTAAGCTACTATCTTTAATTGGTCGTTATCAGAATTTAAGTGCTTTCTAGCTACTCAAGCAACACAGGACCTGACTTGAAAAGACAATCCCCTGAAAAATCAAGGTAGTGACAATCCTGTTTTCAGTTTTATCCAAGATAAAACATAAGATAAAACACAAGTGATACCTTCCCAATAATCGGTGAGAATACCATATATTTGAAACTTTAGTGTTAGAATCTTCTTGTGCATCAGTTTAATTGTTAACAGTTGAATTGTATGAAACTCTGAACATGCCATTTTTACTCTGAAAGGTCAATAGAGCAGGAGGATTACAGGTGAGCTCCACCATAATCAAGAAACTGATTGCTTATACCAGCTGAGCAACCAGTAAAATAAGAATATGAAAAATAAAACTAATTCATATTTGTAAACACACTAGAAAATGCCAAAGGTTGCTATGTAATTAGACAAGTGAAATTTCTGAATCTTTAATTGAAAATATACGTTTAAGAAATATGCAGAAATACCACTTGCAGCATGAATTCATAGCGAAGCCTGATTCACTTACAGTATTATCAATCTTCCAATGGAAATAATAGAAAAACCTTCCTATTCCTGAAATACATTATATTATTTTGTAAATTGCAATTTGAAATTAAGAATAGGCTACTGAGAGCAACAAAATGAGACCTTGTGACAACACTTCAATTATTTCTCTGCAATATGCTTTATGAAATTATCTCATATATTTGAAAGTAATGCCTGTCTTTGTCAGTTAAATATACTTTCCATGTTTTCTATGATTTTAACACCTGATACTGATTTTATTTATATTTATCTTTCAGTTGGTCACAAACCACAAACCTCCATTCCTCCTCCCAACACTTATTTAAACCCTTTTATATAACATTTATATAAACCCATCCTGAGTATAAGAAGAAAATACCTTTTCTCATTAAGCAACAACAGGTGCCTCAATTTTAATTATGATGTTTAAAGTTATAATTTTGTCAAATAAGAATGATTCAAACAAGATAAATCCCAACCGCATACAGGCTGATCGGCTGGAAGTTTTATCATGTCAGAAAAAAAAGAAAAATTAAAGATCGACATTTTAAATCTGAGCTTCTTGTGGTACTTCTTTGAGTATTTGTTTGGTTTTTTTAACAGTTTATTTCCTTTTCTCTCCCCAGAAGGAAAATGTTCACAAAGACATGAGCATTTAAAGGATCAATTTCCACTGCATTTTTTTTCTTTAAATCTTTTTAAATACCTGGAATGTTGCAAGGGGGAACATAATTACTGTAATGGCAGAGTATGAACAAAAAAACCCCTCCAGCACAGAGCACAGAAAAGGAACAATAGAGGAGCATTTCATCATAATTCAGAAATTACAAAAAAGCCATATGTATTAGTACCTTGCTCTCGCCACAATATGTTTGCAACTGCAGCATGTAAGAGAACAGAAAACACAAATGAACAAGAAAAAAAACCATGAATGATATCTCAATTCTAAAATAATTATGATGCATTACTGGAATAAACGTCACTACCACCTGCTACAGCCCCCCTGCCCAAGTTAACTCCATTAGCATTTATCAATACTGTGTTCATAATCCATTAAAAAATGGTGTTTGCATACACATTAATTATGCATACTAATTACAGTGATGTAATTTTCATAATATCCTTTAAGCACTGGACTTTGAAGAGATTTATTTCAGGACATAGTTATGACAGAAGCATGCAAAACTAAAATGTATCAAAGATAACACAGCCATGCTATCAAAGTTGTCATGCTGTATAATGGTTGACATTATCTTTGGAAGACCAGGATAGGAACTATAAGATGGCATGGTATCCACTAAGTGTTTAAGTTGGTTACTTCCATGAAAAAATAATTTGCATTTTGGCCATCTTGTTTACAATTGGACCTTTGAGATCAATGAAAACTAATTATTCTAATTTTATTCTTTCAGCCTGGAGAGAATAAAATAGCAAATATAATTTTGCAAATTTAAAATATTTAGAGCTCAGTATAAATTTTTTAAAACATCATCACTGAAAAATAAAGTCTTTGTAAAGTAATGATCTTAAGAAATAGAGAAAAAATTAAAGGAAAGGAGAACATGTCTGTCTCACATATAGACATAATGGAATTGTGATGTTCATTGGAAAAAAAAAAGTTGCAAAAGCTTTAAGAAAAAGTTTGAAAAAAGTAATGGAAGACACATTATTAAAAAATATGTTGGTACAGAAAAGTCCCTCAGCTGCTGACTGCTCAAGATTAGAAAAAAGAACAACTATCACTCCAGAACATCCTGGACAATGATTTTTCCCAAGCATCTTTTACCAGACACTGCTGAAGACATGACCAAGACGGGCTTTTTCCCTAAAGATGTGCAGCATTTATCTCATTCTTGAGTTCTGAAAGAATATACAGAACCCAAAATATGTAGAAGGGTCCTTGGAAAAAGCATCAACCCACCTTCCAACAAGCTCATGATCCAGATAACTCAGGATAACAGAGCTACTGGGCTTTTGTTTTGTTCTTTTTTTTTCTCTTCTCCTCTACTACTTTTTGTCCTGTGATTTTATTATCTTTTTTCCCCACAAATTTTCTCCATAGAGCTACCTCATTATATGACCTCAGACACAGTATTTAAACTGTGTCATTTGGTTATGCCAAGTTAAAATTAAGGTGATGCTTAGTTTTTACCTTCAGTGCTTTGAAGTGTACAAATGAGAGATCACCATGCACGTAAAAGTAATACTGTTGCAGTGAAGTGACTGTGAATGCCAGAAGAAAAATTCCCGTTTTCCAACACATAACATCAGCGCAGCTTTCAAACATGCTCAGTCTGTGCTTTATTATCTTAAAATGGCTTAATTCTCTGCACTATTATGTGTGCATTGTTTTCAAATATTATCTTTTTCTTTAATATTTGAACCATTAGGATCCAATAAACTGCTAAATGCCAAGATAAATGGAATGAGCCATCTTGCCACTTACTCAGACTGAGTAGTAAGCCCTTACATCAGAAAGGCAAATTTCTGCTGAACTACTGCTCCGGTCAAAATGGTACCAACATATTTTATTTCTCAAGCCTTTACACTTGCTTTTCTGATTTCAGGTTATTGCTTTCAGAAGAGACTAGTTTTGAAGGAAGTCTCCATTACTTTGGCTGAGTAAGTGTGTTCTCCAGACATCTGGCTGCTCTTAATGAAACTTCTTGGTGACTAAACTGCTAACACCAGTATGACTCTTAGATTTACATCCAGTGCTGACAGCACAAAATGGATTTGATTTACTGTATATTTCAGTGGCAGACATGAACAGAGTATTTAACATACCTCTTCTAAATAACATTTGGCTGCTTATTTTTAAACTATTTGATTTTTCTCCTGAACTAGACCTTTGACTGTAAGTTGCAATCATGAGACAGAATATTAATTTGATGTTTTATTGACAGCTATTATTTTTTAAATAAAGACCTAATCAGTAGATCACCAGTATTGCAATTACAGAAAGAATGGACTGAAAGTTTTCAGAGATCTTGAATTATTTAAGACAAAAAGAAAAAGGTGTTGATTTGTGTAAAAAGAATGCTTAAGAGACAACTATATCCTTATGACTTTAGAGCTACAGAAATTTTCACTGCAAGATGAAAACAACTGAAGTCTCATATAGAGATAGTATGACCAAAAGGAGAAGAAATTGTGATAATATAGTACTGCCCTTCCCATCAATTAAAGCACCTGCCTTGTGAGCACTATGCAGCCAAGTCATTCTATATAAAAGCTGACAACTTTGAAGATGGAATGCTAAGGTGCTAGTGTTTGTTGCCCTTTGCTGAAGTGTTAAATCAGTCATTTGTACCTTGACAGATAGAACAAAGAAATAACCCTGGGGTATGCCTCAGATGACCGGCTTCTGGGTGGAATTGGTGGCACCGATTACAACCTTTGGGCCTGGAAGTTCAGCCTATTTTCAATTCACCCCACTGTCTGTGCATCTACCCTGTACTTCATCCGTTTGTCTAGATTATCTTAGGCATTTCTAAGGACAAGATAAACAACATCCACTCCTCATCTCACCCTCCCTTGCCAGTCAGCTGATTGCAGAAGTATGACCAGATATTATTTCCCTGTCATTAATCTACACTGACTGCTCCTGAAAATCTTCTTGTCTTTCATGTTTTGGGGAATGGTTTCCAGGGTTATTTGCTCCATCTCCTTCCCAGAAATCAAGGTGAAGCTGATGGGCCTATTGTATCTTGGAATCTCCATGCCCTTCTTGAAGAGTAGCATCGGATTTCTTCCAGCTCTGCTTCCTCTGCCCCACTCAGCAGCAGGCCCCATATTCTCCCTAGCCTTTTTTTGCTGCTGATGTCTCTATGGAAGCCTAGTTTTTGCTGTTCATGTCCTTCACCAGAGTCAGCAGCAAAATTCAGAAGCTGAAACTTCTAACACTATCCCTGCGTGCCAAGACACTGGCTCTATATGCAGACGACAGTTCTGTTTGTCTGTGTCACCTTGTATAGTCTTTTTTCTGTAATAAAGCAAATTAATTTCCCCAGGGCAACTTGGAAGATTTTCTGTAAAAATATTTTTTTCTTCACATTGTGAGGAAAGGACTATGTAATATATGGCACTTGAGGTCCTGTAAATTTAGCCATAAAGTTCTACTTTCGATCAGATTTTTTCTAGGGTTGACATAGGAAGGAAAATAAGTAATTATAATTATTCAACTGTGCGGAACTACACAGCAAATTAGATGATTTAAGATGCTAAATACAGAACACATTAATGAAAAATCATATGTATGGCTCTGAGTTATGCTAAAAAAAGGGGGGGGGGGGGATAAAAAAAAGTGCTTTAAAAGCCCCACAGTTATTAATTTTAAAAGTTAACATAGTTCACCTGATGCCACATGAATGTGGGGTGGCCACCATCTGAAGGGACATAAGATTTATTTGCTGTCTCTATTCCTCTTTTTACTCTGTCTTATTAAAAGCTGTTTTATTACACCATTAATTCTTGGTCCTTTTATACTGACATCTAAAAAGAACCCTGTGCCATGCCTTTCCCCCCACCCACCCAGTACAGAAGAGGGGAGAATCCACATTTTCCTGAAAGAAGATTTCTTTCTTTTGTTTTTTTTTGTTTGTTTGTTTGTATTTTGTTTGTTTTCTTTTTTTAAGGACACTTACAGCTCCATAAAAATCACTCTTCATGGTACTTACATAGCTATTCTATTCTATGTTTCTGTGCTCAGACCCAGTCTTTGATTGTCAATAGTTAACATCACATGTGAAAGCCTACTCTTCACCTTTGTTATTCATTTTCTATGTTGGCTAAACAGTGGTACATTTTTCAGTAAATTCTGTCCTTAGCACCTCATGAAATTCTGCAGCAGACTGTAAAAGCAGCATTATCCCCTTTGGATGGAAACAACAACTGCAAAATTCCATGGTATTTCTGCTACTAAATGAATTCAAGGGTACTACAATGCTATTTTCTAAATAGAGTCTGTATCCTACTCCTCTTATCACATTGGTAATATATGTCATCAAGTTCACTTTTCTGTCTCAATAACAAATGTCAAAGTTTTCAGCTATGTCAGCTACAGTGATATTCTTCCCTACTTTTCTGTTTGCCAAACTTAAGTTTTCAAACATAACAGCTGGAAATAATGTGCATGTGTATATATATAAAAATATATTTCTGAGATTGACACTCACTGAGTTTGGAAATTAAATGTACTCTTCTGCTTCCTTTTGGTACTGTAATTAGATGTTCACATTATCAGTAATCAGCACACAATACTCCAAAGACACAGAGAAAAACGATCGGGGCAACAAGACTCAGAAAAAGAAACTTGTTCCTGAAGCACAATACTTCATTTTCTTCTAGGAACAGTTTTACCTCTTCTACGACATGCTTCACTGGCTATTATCCAAGAAAATGCTGAAGGAGCTTTTAAGATCTATTAACTACTTTTTTATTTTTATTTTTAAATTCAAAACTGTCATTCTTTTGGACCTATTTCATGTATGTGTGCTTAAATAACCTGAATTTTTCCTTTATAAAGGAAAACTAAATAAGGTGCTTTCATAAAATGTTATTTTGTTGCAGTGGTACTCAAACAAAGTTGTATCAATTAAACCCTCAACATAGGAAAAACTTTCCTAGCTTGCTGCACTAGGAGAACAATGAAGTTTAAAATGCCTTTAAGAAGAGGGAAAAAAAGCAGAAAGAAATCTTCTCTGCATTATATATTATTCCAATAAATAGGGGATGAAAAATCCACTGATATCTTCTGAATGCAAATAATGATTTTTCAGGAATACAGAACCACTGTTGTTAATTCCAGGTTTTGTCTCGTTGAAATACAAGCTTTGCATTTAAAATTCTTTAATATTTTATCTGAATTTCTATCAGCCTATAGCAGCTGATAACCAACAGTTTCATATCAGCTCATTGTGCTAGACTTTGCACCCTCTGACAGGAAACTGCTGCCCCTTTCCAAGCCTTTAATCTATAATGGCAAGAGGTAGATCTAATAGAAAATAGGGCAATGAGGAAGATGGAATAGGGTCATATGGCAAAGGTGTGGAATTCAACGTTATCATTCAGAATTGTCCCAACATAACCTGCTGCACTTTTAATTCCACAAAATAGTAATTTCAATATGTTTGAATGAATGATGTCTGCGCACTTCACTGATGTCCACCACCACTGTCAACTGTTCTGGTTAATCATATACACATCATAAAGAGAATGTATCTTTTTCTTCTCATATCTCTAATTTATAAACACATGCCCTTATCTATAACATTATTACTATTTGGTTGCTAAGCCATGCAAGTTTTTTATGATTATTTTTAAAAGAATAGTGCTAAAAGTAAAGATGAGGTTAAGGTGATTTGCTTTATGTCAATTTCCACTACTAAGCAGAATGAATACATTTATGCATATATTTGGTTTTAATTTTATTCTAATTTTAGAATAAATTCAGGTTAGTTGGGTCAATATATAAATATATGTAAACTTTTACTTGTGAAGCAAACTTTTTTTTTTTCAAAGTTATTGATTTTTTTAACTATTTTAAAAGTAATTATGTCAACACAAATTCTGTCAAAATTCCATTCTGTTCTTGTGTGACATTCAATTTAATTTCATTTTAGGTTAGGTTAACACAATAACCCAATGGCTGGCTTTATGAATATTAAACTATTATTTATCAGTTAAAGGCACTGCTGATGCTTTATATTTGGTCAAATATGCCCATGTTAGCTTACTCAATTTTATATAAATCTTCATAATGAATTATGCTGAGGTCCCTAACTCAATCCAGTCTACAATGGATAGGAATAAAATATGGTTCATGAGCTGAATTTCTACCTTATACTTGGAAGTCTGAAATAAAGTCTTTGCCTACGATGCTGTGAACAAGTATAAAATTGTTTAGCTCGACCATAAAATAAAATGCCAGCATAAATTATCTCTGAGGAAATTAGGTAAATAGGTACCATAAGATGTGACACCATGGTCCTGTCACACCATAAGATGTGACAGGAAGATTCTATTAACGTTTCATAAAGCCTTTCAGAGAGAATTTAGGCCATAAATCACAGTCAAAAGGCTTTTAGTCTCATTCCAAGTTCTAGGCAGTAGAAATGCCTGGTTGCTTATGATGGCCGTAAACCTGTCAACTCAGTAGCATTCAGATCACATTATCTCTGGTTAGGTGATAGGACTATGACATTTTGTAAAATAGGTATACTTAGAAATAGATTTACTTAATGGCACGGAACAGGCATATTGTTTTTTTTTAAATTTAGCCCTGGGACACAGTGCATGAGACAGATAATTTTTATCCTCTTTTTTGTGACTAGGTGAAGGAATCCATACATATTGCTTCACAATATATGATGATGTCAGATTGGGTGAACTAAGTAACAGTTTGTGATTGATGACTAAAAGCTACTAAACCTTAAAATATTATCAAGTACTGTCAAATTGGTCTTGAAATTCCTTAACGGCATTACTTGATAACTTTCTGTCATGAGAGTTGTCTCCCCAAGGTGCACATGTATGTCTCAGGAAAATTTAGATAAATACTTAAGAAGTCATATTAATTGATGGCAAAGTAAACTGCATGAAAAATGCAGCTTTGGAAAACATTAAAAGAAATGAAATCATCGTAAAAAAACAGCAAATAAAATAAACAACAACAAACCCACAAAACTGTTTAGATTTAAAGTGAACAGCACAAGTTTCCATGATCTATGACCCTAGATTGATAGAATTATGCTAAATTGAAATTAAGAAGAAACCAAAGTAGAACCAATGTATCTGTCAGTCACTAAGAAAGAAAAAATGGTTTAAAAAAAAAATTACTTCAAAATACTTCACTAGTTGTGAAGATAAGAATTTTAAGTATCTGAAAATCACCCCTTAAAATTCTTAATAATAACAAATTAATTAAATTTGTTAAATTAAATTAAAAAAAAACAAAATAACAATTAATAATAATAACAAACTTTTGTTATTTTCTTGTTTTCTGTACTGTCAGACTTTCTTCTTTAGATCTGTAGATTATACTCAATTACATTATTTCAATTAAATATTCCAATGCTAGTATAATTTTTCCTTCTTGTCTTTTTTTTTTTTTTTTAGCTCACAAACGGGTTTATTTATACTCCTTAGCTATGTATTATATTCTATATTCAGCTAACCTTACTTTAACTAAAAACTGAAATTTGGACCAATTCCATTGGTCCTGAATGTAACCTAAATAAATAAATAAATGCCCTAGTGGAAGCTACTATTTATTCCTCCTCTATTTATGATTATTACTGTACTTTGTATCAACAAAAAAGGCAGTAACATCTTGCCCACTCCGTTTTTCCCATAAATATATTGTCGAGATACACTGTTAAATTATCTTTGTTCTATATCTAAATTCTTCAGCTTTCACACAGTGCTTCAACTAGAGCAAGCTGATGATTTTGGTTTGCCTTATGGCTGCTAGAAACTGAGTTGATGAATATCTGTGTTTGTGGCTATCAAAGGTAGCCATCAACATAAATCTGCAGTGGAGCTATCAATTTGTGTGCTCATAAGTTAAATGCTGCTAAATCCAGTAGTATAGAGGGGAAAGCTATCAGTTAATAAAAGATTTGAGAGTTTCTTAAAATGCATCTGTATGTGCTGCAAGGTAGAAAATGAAAAGCCACCTTTATCAGTTACTGCAGAGATGTTGGAGTGCTAGAATAAAGATCCCCTTTACAAAAAAAAAAGAGAGAGAAATAACAGTCCTTAAGAAAAGAAGTAGCCTTAGTTACAATTAACATCCCATTTTTGTGCTAACAGAACTTCCAGCAGCTTGCTAATCCTTTACAATCAATGCAGAAGCAAACGCCCCAGAAATCATCACAGATGGTTGCCAAAGGTAGAAGGAAAACATTGTGATACCAGAGCTATTTGAGGTTTAAATTGTACTGATATGAACCTGACTCTTTTTTCAGTGTTATTTTGACAATATTCCTCTATAAATATTTTTGTCCTGTATTTGCACAGAAGCAGGAAAACAGAGCCTGATTAAATACTTTCTACCTTACAAAGGAACAAAAAAGCATGTAAATGATGTGTAGTCAAGACAAAAAATTAAAATAACCAGGTCCAAATGAGTATTAAAAAAATCTGGTAATAGATTTTTCAGATGTTTGGTCTGGTGCTATTATCTTTGAATAAATTTCAGAATATATCACAAAATTCAAGGTGTACCACTACATATGCCCCTAGTGTATCTCTCACTTCCTGAAACTCAAACAACTAGTTAGACTGGGATATGTCTCAGACAAAAGAAGGGAAAACACTCACACAGAACTAACTCAGTTAAGAAATCAAAGGATGAGAATGTAATATGATATAATTGAAACCAGGTTTTCTCCAACAAACCTGATTATATTCCTTGATGTAATTAGAAGTTTGGGAATGTAAAAATCATATAGATGTAACCCAGAATTTTGCTAAACTTCTGTTAACATAGAACATTCTAGTTAAAGTAACACAACAGTAGTGAAGTACATGTTAATTGAATTAAAAATCACCAAACTGATTATTCTTAAAAAAGTAGTTTTCATTCATAAATCATCAGTAAAAGGTGAAGAAGACAGCACTAGAATGTGCCCAGAGCAAAAGGTAGTGAGTCTTGTGTTATCTATTTTCATCACTGATCTGTAAACAAACATAAAATCATTTCCTAAGAGTCTGAAAATTACCTGTTATGATAAACAACAGAGTTTCAAAAAGTTTTTTGAATTACTTTTTCAAGTATATCTCTAAAATGAATTACATCTGATACAACCATATGCAAATTTAGACATCCAGGGAAATGTAATGCAGACTATCTACACTGGGGTGCTGAGACAGCTGGAAGGAGCAGGATTGGAAAGTGAGGCCTGATAGGATACATGGCATGTGGTAGATAAATGTATAAATATAAAATTCCACTGCTGATACTAGTGGAAAAAAGTGACAAGGGATCAGTGGATGTGGAAGCAGAACGTTATCAAGCATGTATTTCTCTCTCCAGAACATTAAAGAAATACATAATACACTTGCTTCTGCAAAGAGCACTTCCCATTTTTAAGAAAACCATACCAAAACCCATTACAATCCTCAAAGCAAAAAGACCATCTGAGTCCAATGGTAACTGTCTTATTGTGAGAAACTTCTAGTTTGTATGAGAAAAAGTAATCAATATTTAACAGTGATATATTCATAGGGCAAAAATTCTTAAGAGAGCAATTTACTGGGGGAAAAATTAGAATCAAAGGAGGAAACTGAAGGAAAAACTGCCTTCTATTCAGCAGTGAAACTGATTAATTAGTAAAGCAAAATACCAAGAGAAAGGTGGGATTCTTTGAGTCTTTGTGTCTCTAACTCAGGTAGATGCATTTCTTGGATTATACACTTCAGGCAAACAAAACATTAGATCTGTATTCAGGCAGAACAGGACACAATTTAATGTCTTGTGAAATGGAGGAGACAGATTAGAGGTGGATGAAATGGTTCCATCACGCTTAAATCTATGAATCCATGAAATATCTGTTCTGAAAAATAAAACTACATTGGAATGAAACTAAAACCAGATTTTAAACTGCTATTTGTATTACAAATGTGATTACGCCAGAGACTCCTTCTAACACAGCTGAGTTCTCTCAGGTATTATTAGAGGATCATGACAGTAGGAGAGACTGCTGTCTTCAATGAGATTTAGACTAGGTTGTTAATCCCCAGAATGTTTTTGCCAGTCACCACAGGGGTTATCCAGCTATCACACAGAACAGCTATCTTATTCTCAATGGCTTTAACTGCAAACTAGAGGGAAAATTGAATTCACAGCACAAAAAGAATTTCCAATCTCTAGAGAATTAAAATAACACGGTTCTTGCATTCAGAAATATTTTAGATGCTACTGTTGTATGAGTAGCCTGTACAGATCTATTCACTGTACGCTGCATGATCCTGTTGATTATCAGTCATGACACCATAAAGTGTTCTAAAAAGGTATATAAGAAGCCAATAAAGAAGGCTCCTTACATAATTACAAAGACAAATAGAATTTGTGCTTTGTTGATGAATGATGCTAATTAATACAGAAAAATTAATATCGAGTGGGAAAAGCTTAAAAAAGTGTTTTACATTTGTAAGAAATGTCATAATGATCATAAGTAGTTTCCAGTTACGGTAGAGCATTTTCATGAAACACTTTCAGCTTAAGGCCAAATTTTCTCAGATTAAAATACAGGTTTTTCAACAGAGATTACAAAAATCTAAACATTCTTAGGAAAGGGCCCTGCTGGCAAGAAGGGAGAACAAAGACAGCGTTATGAAATTAATGGAAGAACTGTGCTTGGTCAGTCTGAAGAATAGAAGGCTTTGGAAGCACGTAATAGCAATCTTCCAACACGTACACAGAGGTTCTCAAGACAGAGTCAGACAATTCACAATTGGCTCTGCAGCAATTGATATATTTGGAAAAAACAGACAGGTTTTCACACACGCAAGCTGACTTCAGGTCTGATATAGAAGTAGCACACATCAATGCCTGAAGAAGAATTACTAAGAGTTTAATTAGCAAAACTGCATTTAGACACTGAGATTAGGGAAACCAACTGCTTTCTTCTAGAGACAGTAAAAACAATATATAAACAACTAGATAAATAAATGCTATCAAAATTATCTCACCGTATAGACTGTTTCTACCTACAAGCCTTCTTTTGACTAATTTGTTTCATGTTTACAGATTTTCCTTTAATATACATTTAAACTGTAATATGCTGTCTTACTCTGAAGGCAAGTTAGTGTTCCAGTTACTAGAACAATAAAAAAATTTCAGCCTTCTCAGATATCTCTCTTACTGTTTTAGAGAGGTATCTCTAAAACTGGTATTAGAAGTAACATTATTCTCCACATGTATTAAAAAGGAGCAGCAGTGTAAGGTGTACACTGCCGCTGTGTGATCACAGAAATTTAATGACAAGATATTAAAGTGCCCACTCATCGATGCAACTCCAAATATTATAGAGGATTATTAGGTAGTTTTTAAGAGATCATTTGGCCCTGTATGCCTATCCCTTTTTCGTCACACTCTTCCTCCTTCAGTTTTTATGTGTTTTCACCAACCTCTCACACCTGCTGCTGCCTGTGTCCTCCCTTTCTTCCCCACATTACCAGCCTCTTCCACTGTCCCTCTCCCCAGGTCTCCTACAGTTCTTCAATTTACTCTTATTCCTGCTTCCTTAACTTGTTTGGATGCTGCTTGGAGGATCACTCAAGGAGCCAAGAGCACAAGAATTAAGTGAGTTATCCTCACTTTCACATCCACAAAAGCAAAAAAACCCCAAAAAAAACCCCAAAAACCAAAAAAGCAGTTACATTGAGAATCTATTTTTTTCCAGTAGTTCTAAAGCGTGGGTTTGAATGGCACCTTCAGAACTCTACCAAACTTCCCCGAAAAAGTCCACCCACTATATAAATCATCGATTACTTGGAGATTTTTACTGTGTCAAACACCAGAGAAATCTTTACTTTTATTGCAGTATATTCAGGTGATAATCTCACTGCATGAACCACCCATATCAAGTCAGATTTTGGTGTAAAAAGCTATCTGTTAAATGACTCTAATGCTTTTAACATGAGTAAAATCCGGTGTTCTTCCTCATGCCTATTTCAGGAGTAGCCATAGTATATTAGTGAAAACATTAAAAATCAGAAGCAACAAAAAAAGCTGTTGTTTAAGACAGATAGCAAAACCAGAATGCTTTAATCTAAAAGGTTGATAGCAGAGGAATTAAACAGCATGATAATAGACAGCACCAGACATTTATAATTAGTACTTACAGCAGATGTTTGTATAGGTAATAAAAAGTAAATATTTCCATTACAACTTCAAAAGTCTAGCAAAAAGTGCATGTGTGTTTGGACACAGACATAAAGTATACTGAATTTCAGCTACAGAATAAGTTAACTGTTAAAAACAATACTGAAGCTAAGGGATTTTAAAGAAAATAATTTAATTCCTCTCACCTGAGACAATGCCAAAATGAAAGCATATTTTCAGGAGTTTGATTTTCAGTGCACACTGGAAAAGGCTGAGGTGCTAAGAAGAGGCCAGACTATTCTTGAGACTGTCATCCACTATTAATAATTCTACCTATGTGTGACAGAACACTGGTTCGGTGTTCAGTGATGGCATCTACTGAACAGATGTGTATGACAGTCTTTCACGGTATTTTCCATTCTCTTCTATCTCAAATTACCATCTTGATGACAAATCATTACCATTAAAGTACATTGACTTCTCTTGGGAAACTGAATTGAAATTTCTGAATCTGGGAACTTTAAAATAAGCAAAGCCCTGGCACCCATAAGTTGCACCTGCATTACATACTTTTATTTTTGTTACCAACATCACACTTCCCACAGTTCAGTACAGGTTTGCCATTCACTGTATTTCTTTTCTGTTTGTAATACAGACATGCATTAGGTGTCTCTGTAACCAATGCTGTGAATTTTGAAAATCTAGCAATCTGATAACATTTTTATGCACACAGGTAAAGGAAAGCTTCTCTTATTATTTAACAATCTATTTATCCATAATAGAACTAGTTTTAATTGAGACAGAGGTGACAGAAATTATAAGATTTTTTCTTAGGAGCTGCTTACACTAGCCATTCCCAAAGGAATGACCTAGCAATGCCGTTTTTGCGCATATCTTCATTTTTTCTCTCAAAGCACTGTAGAGAATTTTGCACATAACAAATACGGGATATGTTGAATGAGATTCCACAGATAATTACCAAAATTTAGCTTATTATGCAAAGTACTATTAAAACCAAAAAGCTTTTATATGCACATAAACAATGGGCCAGATAAGTACAAAAGTGAACATTTCCTTTGACTATTAAACTTTGTATGAAATACATACAGTGGTTAAAGTTGAACCATGTTCTGTATTCATTATGCAGCTTATAAAATTACTGTCATGCTCAATGCAGTGCAATTGTAGTTTATATGATTATGGCTCCGCTGAAAAACTTCTCACTACCCTCACAATAGCCAATCAACTCCATGCTCTGAAATGCTTTTGCTTTGCTATGTTTTTTACCTTATGTGGCATTTTAAAAGTAGATAAGCTCAAATTAACTGACAAGCTAGTGAGAACCTGTTCTACTTTTGTTCAATGCACTATCCTAAGATTTCCAGAAGAGAGTACTCCAGTAAGAAGAAAAAAAAAAAGATTAAAAAAGTAATCATGGCTGCTTTATTCTCTTAAAGGAGGATAAAAGCAAAATGATTTATAAAAATGTCACCTATGGCAGGTATAGTTTATATCAGATCATATGAAATCACATTTACATCACGAGAGACTGTCTTTAGAATATAACTTGTGACCTAATCAGCAGGCTTTAAATTCAGGTAGTAGTAGCATTGTGTTTAAAACGTGTGGGTGGGGAATTAAAAGCCCACAGTCTTATCCAGGTGGTTTTACCTGTGTCATTTTATTCCCCAAGAATCCCTAATTCGCTGCATGAACCAGTGTTTTGGGAAAAATGCAAAACCAAGCAGAGAATAGTGAATAATAAAGCCCTTCTACTCTTAATTTTAGATTTCTAATACCAGCAACTCCTCCCTAATAGAAAAGGACTTTGTTTTAAACAGAATTTTTTTTTAAAAGTGGCAGCTACCAAAAATTGTACCTGTGAAAGCAGTTTATTCATGTTGCTATGCTAATGATATTGACAGCAACTTCTTTTTTTAATTAATACGTACCTTAGTCTTCTTGCATATACAGAAATAGACTTCTGACCCAAATCAGGCAAGCCAGAGTATCAGAATAAACATCTCATGTAAATATCTGTTGCACTTATATTTGAATGATATAATTATGCATATATGGACTATGTATATTTACACATCCACCATTTTTTAGGAAACCATGTTCATACACCAAGAAACACAATGGTAAAGTGCCTCCATTCAACATACAACATAGAACTTTTATAGGAAGGAAGGAGTCTGTGTCTTTTGGATGAATTGTCTTAGAAATAACCAGGTTTATATTTTTTCTCCCTGCACTTACATCTTTCATGACAGCAACAGACACCCATACAAAATACTGCTAGTAGATTTTACAAATCCTATAAATTTAGATGATCTAAAATTTTCGCATCACATTACAGTTCCGGAAAACATTATTATGCATAGGTGTGGATATTCTAGCACAATCACTGCACACCAGATCTTCAGAGGATACAGTGATTATGTAACTAAACGACTTGGGAAGTTGACAGTTGGATAGAAATGTTTTGGTTTTAAGGCCAAACAAATTTCAGTTTTGTAATTTGGCAACATTCACAACATTTTTCACAGACTGCAAAAGGCAAATGGAGGTGACCAAACTACTTCATATTACCAGATTTCTATAAATTCAGCATGATCAAACAACTTATTTATCCTCAGCTGCCTTCTCAGAAATGTCTGAGCAGTCACTCTCATGACACTTAAAAAAAAAACATGTTAAGACTTTTGAAATGACAGCCATAATTAGTGTTACTGGCAGCAGCTAAGTAAAGACATTACCATTTGGATTCTACACTTTTTCTGCATGGAAGATTTCCTATGACACATTTAAAGCTTAATAAACCTAGATGTAACTGAACTCAGTGTCTCTTCACAGGAAGTGTCAGGCAGAATTGCAGTGCTACTAATTCTGCCTCTAGTATCTTCTGTCGAGTAGTTGGCACTGTTGAATAAGCTTCTAGATATATAGGAATGCCTTAAGTTAATGCAATCAGACTCACTAGTAAAATAATTATCATTTTCCTAGACAAATTTGTAATGAATATGTAGTACTCATTAAAGTAACAGATTCAAAAGGAAAAAAAAAATAATTAAAAAAAAGCCCAACAAAAAAGGCAAAACCGGATGGGTGAAGCATAAACTTGGGAATGGATTTTTTTTCAAGCAGTGGAAAGAAAGGGAAGGGGAAAAAAGTATCAAGGCAGACAAATAATAGATAAACACGATTATAATAAGCCCCACTTCCATTCAAATGAGAATAAAGAAAGTTAGTTTTTGGTAGTGGTAGAGATTTCTTTGGCATATTGAACTCCCAACTTAGCAAGTGAATGTGGTCACCATTGCTCCACATTTTAGGAGAGCCACAGTTATCCAGACACAAGATAGTATGGGCAGGCTGGCACTGATCTGGACCTGCTGATCACTCCAGCAGGTGAGATCAAGTCCTGTCATGACTCTCACATCCTGAGGGCCAAGTTGGACTCTTGGTATACCCCAAGAAGATACAGGAAGACTGGAAAAGGTCTTTCTCCCACAGAAAGGTCTTTTCTTCCCAGAAACCACACCAAGACTACTGCTTTGCCTTACTTAGGCAAAGTAAGTACTTATTTCATATTCCATTTACATGCAACAAATCTATAATGAGGAAACTACCCAAATTTTAACAACATGAAAAATATGTCAATTCACAGAATGAATCAGAGATTTCATTTTACTTCTAAATAAACTTCAGATTACACACTCTGCCTTTGGTGACTCTTGGATATCATTATTTAAAATATTTTTTTAATCAGCTATCTATATATGCTCATTTTATATAGTGCTTCATAATTTTTAGTACTGATTTAATGTTTAAATGAGGGCTGCATGTATTTTTATATTTCTCATATTACTTACGGGTCTTCCGAGCAGAATCTTCCACAAAAAGAGAAGAAATGTCTTCATCCACCCCTGCTTCATTCTTTGCAATACAAGTATATGCTCCTGTATCTTCATAGCGCACATTGCTAATGTGAACCTCACTACCATTTGCTGAAAGGAGAGGAAAAATTCAACATGCAGACATGCTAAAGTGCTTTCAAATTATACATTCAGAAGGCTTTCCCTGCTCATGCTAATTAAACTATTTTCATTCCTGAGTTCATAACTTGGAGGCATGCCAAACTAATCCAAAAGTGTTCAACTGGTTAGTGAATTACATGCACTATTATTCATCTCACAGATATCCAGAATGCCTCAACTGATTTTGCATTTCAGAGCCAAATATTGGCCTGAGGTTTTATATATGTTTAAATGACTATGGTTGTCTTTAAAGTCAGGTGAATATTAGGTTTTTATTATGTTGCATTTGGTCACTTGACACTGTCACTGGCTTTACACAAAATAACCCAGGTTTCCATGGAACATAATGGGCTAAAATTTCAAGATTTTAAATAACATTTTTAATAAAATTATTTGGTTTTAGCAATCAGAGGCACATGAGTTTATTTTTGTGTGACTCCAATGTAACAACAATAAAAAACAGGTACATTTGAATTTTACATCTGCATCAGTGTAGAAGCTTATGGAAATCACAAGTATGTCAGCTTGAATAGGAATATGAAAAAACAGTCCAGGTTTCACAGGCAGAAGTCTTTTAAATTATATGATGTGAATAATAAAATGGTCAACGATTAACTGCATTTGAAGCATAGTATCCTTGTTCAGCTGTAGGATCTATTTTACAAACCCAGCTTTTTAGGTATTCTAAAATATGGACTAGAAGGGGCACCTGGTTATGGTGCAATACTCCTTCCAGACCATCTTTGTCTTGAAGCTAGTGTATAGATAATTTAACCTGGGAAAAAATCCGGGAAAATGAGATTTTCAAAATTTTCTTTCAAATAAGTACCTTCAAGAAAATGGAATCAAATGTATTTTGCTTAGAGAAGAACCATTTTTATTGATTTATCATAAATATATGATACAGAGGCAAAGGAAAAAAAGAATACACTCTAATCCCTACAGGGGAAATTAACAAAATGCTGCTATGAAGGAGGAGTCAATCCCTTTCTAATCATAGTGGAAAGTTTCTACAAGGCAATTGCTCACATATATCCAGGAGAGAGGGCCATGAAACTGTGACATCTATAGGGAAGCTAAGACTGTTCAGAGAAGCATTCACCACCTGCTTGTCCTACTGTTTCTCACACTGCAGGTTGATTGCTGTCCTATCCTGATGCTCATCCTGCTTTTGCAGATGAATGAGAGAAGGTTTTGAAGGGAACACTGGCAACATGAGATTTTTTTTCCCTATGGCTGATCAAAAATCACCAGAAGGACTGCTCAAAGGTTTTGTGCTAGGCAGGTTCACTGAATTTTCTGAGTCCTGAAGATTCACAGAAAATAGGGGGTTTTGTGTGTGGTTGTGATTTTTGGTTTTGGCAGTGAAGGCTTTTTGGTGTGTGCACAGTGACTTTGCACTCTCCTGGAGGTCTGCTGAGACCCTTCACACATCAGTTTCCCTCCCTGTCCTTTCTGCCATCAGGTCCCCAAGTCTCACTGAGACTTACCAGTTAAAAAAACTCTGTTTTTACCTGAGCTACAGTAAAAGTAAAGTTCTGTCTGCTACAGTAAAAGTAAAGTTCTGTCTATGTTCTGAGCTAAATTTAAATCTGGACTCATGAAAAATAAAGAGATGTCCTGGTTTCAGCTGGGATAGAGTTAATTTTCTTCCTAGTAGCTGCTACAGAGCTCTGTCTTGGTTTTCATGCAAGAATAATGCTGATAATACACCAATGTTCTAGTTGTTGCTGAGTACCAGTTACCCTGATCAAGGACTTTTCAGTCTCTTACACTCTGCCAGTGAGCAGGGGCACAAGCAGCCAGGAGGAAGTAGAGAAAGGACAGCTGACCCAAACTAGCCAAAGGGGTACTCCATATCAGTATGTCATGCCCAATATATAAACCAGGGGGATCAATCACTGCTCAGGTTAGGCTGGGTATATGTCAGTGGGTGGTGAGCAATTGCACTGTGCATTACTGTTCT
This sequence comes from Pezoporus wallicus, assembly GCF_028554395.1. Taxonomy (NCBI): domain Eukaryota; kingdom Metazoa; phylum Chordata; class Aves; order Psittaciformes; family Psittacidae; genus Pezoporus; species Pezoporus wallicus. The sequence continues at coordinate 4,688,136 of NW_026640488.1, forward strand.
TTGTGGGTTTGTTTTTCTCTCTTTCTGTTTTTTCTCTTTCATGATTATTATTAGTAATATTAATATTATACCTTATTTTAATTATCAAATTGTTCTTCTCTTGGCCCGCAGGTTTTGCCTTTTTTACAACTCTCTCCATCTCACTGGGGAGGGGAGTGAGCAAGCAAATGCATGGTACTTAGTTGCCAGCTGGGTTTAAACCATAACAATAGATTAATATCATTGCATTAGAACAAATCTTTACAGACAAAAGCATTGTTTCTCTATTTAAATACTAGTATTCCATACTCATTGAATGGCATTAATATAGTTGTAGTGACACATTCTAATGAAGTGTTGAGCTGCTTTCTCCACTCAGAAACTGCAGATTTTTTAACAGAGAAGAGCACACCGGAATTTACTGGTGATTCTGCCAGGAAGCACAACCATTATTTCTAACACAAAGAAAACAGAGATGTGTCTTTGGGAGAAACTGGAAGACATCTTCTGAAATTTCTGAAATGCTTTATCTTAGATTTCAACCCTTCATTAAAACTACATAAGAAGAGTTACTACAGAAAGGATGCACTGATAAAGCATTCACAACCTGTAGAAAACAATAAATATGCCCCTTTACCTTGAAGAGTTAGCTGTTTGGATAACTTTGGAGTGATATCAATCCCATTCTTTAGCCAACCAAGTTGTGGGTTGGGAATACCTTCAGCATGGCACCGAAGGCTAGCAGTCACACCTGGCTCTCTTGCCTGGCTCTCTGGATAGACTCGGATTACTGGTGGAACTGAAGAAAGGAAACAATTATAGTTTAGTGGAGAAGACTATTATTGTCATTTTAAGAAAAATAATTATAAGCAATTTTAAAGACTCCTGCAGCTATATATAATAACGCACAGATGTGTTATTAGCCACATATTCAGTGACATTCAGGGTTGAACTCCATCACAGAAAATTTATGAAGCAGAAAGAACGCTCTGTGAGTAAAACCTATTTTCACTGCCTGTGGTATCAATTTAAAGTCTGAACTCTAATTCAATATTTTGGGGTTGAGTAATATGATAGTTATTTTTCCTTAAATTTCTTTATAAAATATGAATAATGCACAACCAGTATGTCATGATGTGACGTACAGAGATTGCAACTGTCTTGTTTCACAAACCTTTTCTTTAACACGTCATCTCCACCTTTCCCTTCTCTTCAAAACATCTACCAACAATCCATTTTATCTGTATAAAACATGTAATTACAGAATCACATAATGGTTGAAGTTGAAAAGGACCTACAAAAATCATCTTGTCCAGTCCCTCTGCTGAACACAGTTGCCCAGGACCATATTTAGTTTTGGGAGTATCCCCAAGGAAGCAGACTCCAACACCTGGGCAACAGGTGCCAGCACTTGGTCACCATCACAGTAAAAATAACGGTGCCTGATAATGCTCCCTAAGGGATTCTTTTATAGATGAAGGTGGAAAGCAGGGGCTGGTCAGGTCTTATCCACTAGTGTGCATGAGCTGTCGACTCTTATGGCATGAGCCCTGAATTTCTCCTGGGTTAAGAAACCCCCTACACATGCACTAAGCTCGAGCACTCTGCTCCTAATCATGCCAGCATGGGAGCTGCTCGCCTCAGCAATCATTAATGAAGAGGTTAAGCAGGACATTTATAAGACTATTCTGAGTTTCATTATTAAAAAAATGTAAGAATTGCTGACATCACTTTTCCAAGGTTTGGAAACTTGCTGCAGTATATGCTTACCAGCTAAAAACCTGCTATATAGCACACATCAGTATTGTCAGAAAGGGCATATGATATCACAGTGGTCATAGAATCATAGAATAGTTAGGGTTGGAAAGGACCTTAAGATCATCTAGTTCCACCCCCCCTGCCATATCACTACTGTTAACGACTAAGCAAGATGATTTAAAAATCTTGCTATGTAGATTTTTTAGATGAATTATTACTGATCTTAATTATGTATAGAGAGAATTTGCTTGAGGTGACTTCTAACAATAAAAAAAAATAAAATAACTGTAATGAAGGTTAAAGAAGCATAATTCCTATTCTCCAAAGTTTTGTTTAATTCAACTTAGCTGTTGCCACAAAATACAGCTATACAGCTGGGTAGAGGATGAAGTATCAGTTGATAATGAAAGAAGATAACAAGATCAAAAATGAACTGTGTCTATCTTGGCACAAGAGTAAATATTTTCAAATTCTATCTGACTGTTTACAAGAAATGTCGCAGCACGCCACCCTATTACAGCACTGAAATGCCTTAGATTTCTACATTGCAAGAAATACACAAATGTACTGTATCTCAGAGCGGATGTGGAAACCAGTAGGTTTCAAGGCTATTTTAAACCCAGTCAGAAATTAAGGTAGTTTCAAATAATATACAGGAAAAATTACAGGTAACCTTAACACACAATCTGCAAAACCATATTAAAAGAACATGGAAGAAGATTAAAAATATGGAAATTATGGCTGCTAGTTGCTTAGACTACCAGCTGAGAGCAAGAGTGTATAAAAATCAGGGATTTAAGGATTCTGAGTTTCTGGAAAGGATTTTGCTTTTATGGACATGGATCTGTACTTTTCATCTCAAGCCTGACATTCCTATTCCTATTCCCCCTCCAATCCTTCCCTGTTTTTTCCCCTCTCCCATAAGATCTTGTGTGTTCCATACTGAGACCTTGCCTTCCCCACTGAGACTCCTCAGACTAAGCCACTATTCGACTGCACGCTCAGATGGCCTGAGCCTCTTTTGGCACCTCAGCTCCCCATCTGACTTTGACTCACTTCCTAGGATCCAATTTTCATGTCTGCCCTATTCAGCAGTTCTTGACAGAAGGTGCTTTAGGTGGACTGCCCCATGCTGCAGATTTTCCACTTCATCAAAGCCAAATAGTTTATTTCTCCACCTTGACTCCAAAATAGCAAGGATCACCATTTCCTTAGAGATAGAACTGCCACAATTTAGCACTCTGGAGCATCTCAGCAACAAAAATAACTTTTAGGACCAAGTGCAAGGCATTGGAACTCTGTATACAATATTAATATATAAAGTGGTTCATTGAATATATTAATACCATCAAAAGAAAAAAATCAGACTGACAGACTCAGATTTGTATAGTCATATAGTCTCATGTGGTTGAAAGTTTTAATTATTTTATAAATGCTAATAATTAGCATTATTTAGTGAAATAGTTCCTCCTGCGCCATTATAATTTTGTATTTTGGGGTGTTTTATTAACTGTTTGTATTAATTGTTTATATGAAAAACAGTCAAATACCAACTTATAAAACTGCTTACAATATTTAGTTTACCATATTATTTGTATAAGATTAGTCTAAATTTTTTCAATCATAAACCATGTCTTTAACAGCCCTCATTGCCTGTATTGTTCAAAAGCAAGCTCATTATTCTTTACTTCTGTACAAGAAAATTCAAAACTAAAAAAAAAAACCCTAAAGATTTTAATCTTAAACCAAAAATAAATTAAATTTATATATGCATATATGAAATATTTGCAAACTAGTCAATGTAAAATATATGAATATTTATTCCTAAAAATATATAGATTTACACACATGTAAATCAAGAAAGAACTTAAAATCTAGTTCTGTTGTTTTCATTGAGCCTTCACATCAGATCTTTGTGACCAATAAAGCCTCATTATCTCATTAACCTTTTGTCTGACTCTCCTGTTGATACAGGTATCGTTACATTAATTAGTCATTATCACAGCTACAAGTACTGACCATCATGCTTGTGCTTAGGAAGATTACTGCTTACAAGTGCAGCTCTAAACTATGGAAGAGCTGTTCATTTATTTCCACGTTTTTATCTCCGTTTATCCAAAATACGCACAGCAAATGATCCTATTGCACTGAGGGACTCCTCCTTTTCCTTGCTTCCCAGGAAATCAACATCCAAAATTGTACTGGAAGATACCTCTCCAGTGTCAACTTGAGAAAAAACAACCATCTGAACACAGCAAACATGGCCCAGTCAATTTGTTTGGACAACTTTAAATTTATATGAAAGACACAGAGGAGTGGAACAACTGCTTAAAATAATCAGAAAAAAAAATCACATATAGGAAAAAGATCTAGGAGGAGAGGATATTACTATTCAAGAGAAGGGAAAGACCTATCTTGAGGGCACCAGTAACAACTGCAGTGAAGTTTTGTCCAAGTACAGAGTTCAGGAAAGTGGTCCTTAGAACTTGCACAGATGTAGGAAAATGTAAAGATCAAGATTTCAAATCCAGATGTCTTCGGTTAATATACTAAAATCAGGGTAAGAATTCAAAATAATAAAATTGTAGGGTAGTGGTTTTTTTAAATCTTACATTAAATGCAAAATACTTATTCTGTACATAGCACACTAGAAGTCTTCACAAGTCAACAGTTTACAGTGCAAAGCAAATCTTTTGGACTATTTTTACTCCTTTAATAATTATTCATACGGAAGTAATAAAATGAATATTACTGTATTGTATTGTTTTTCATTTCTTTTCTGTTAAGCTGAAACACTGTAAAAAAAGTAAAACAGTAACAACAGATTTGCTTAACAAAATTCAAATCCAAGTCTGCTATGAGCTTGGTAATTAGAACATTTTTCCTTACCATTCACTTGGAGAATATGCGTTTGATAGAGCTTATCATAGCCATCAGCATAGCAGGTGTAATTTCCCATATGAGTTGTGGTAACCTTAGTAATGTACAAGGACCCATCATCTCCAAAATCCTACCGGGAAAGATTAAAAATAACGTTATCGTAATTGTGCCTGCATCTCTACAGTAATTATGCTCATCATCATGGCAACAAAGCTGTGATGTAAATACCAAACATCACAAATGTTAAACCAAAACAGATGACAGTAATCTGAAAGCCAAATATTATATTTGTGAATGGCAGAGTTGTTGGATCTTGTCACACACATTGTGCCTGTAAAAGAAAATAAAACTATTATTTTATCAATTAGTTAAACACTGCAGAAGCAATACGTTTGTTTATTTAGCTCTGATAGTTATTTGCAGAAGAAATGCTATTTAGGATTGGATATGATCAGATAGAAAAACTAAATCTCTGCACAATTTAACAAAGCAAATGACATCCTGTGGAAGTCTGTCATCCTTTGAAATGAGCAGATACATAGAAAAAAAAGATCCTCTTTTTTCTCCAATTGAAGTAATAATTTTTAACTCCATCCTTTTATGCATATTTAATTGGCGCACAGGCTACACTGGGTTACATTAAAAAATCTGACCCTCATTTGGACTCCCCATTCAATTTTCAGTTCTATTTTAATTAATAAAATATCATTTAAAATTTACAACCAGTTGTAAACTGTATCAATTATTGTAAAAATGAACATTTAATAGTCAGTTTTATTCTTCCTTGTCATTTTTCATGTCTGCAAGGACCACGCTAAAATAACAGTCCTAGTCTAGTTTCTTCCATTATGTCTCAGATTTTATAGTGCTTGTACAAGTCCAAAACTGTTTTTTCTACATCATTTTTCATGATTTACTTTTTCAAGGACATTTCTCGACAGTTTGTTTCAGTCTCATATAACAATCTTTTTATTATTATATATGCATTGTATTTACATAAAACAACAATTAAATTATTTGAGCAGAGAATAGAAAATGGGAAAGTAAAATGATGACAAATGTCTTTTAGCCTAGTAGATAGTTTCTGCTGTAGAATATTTAATTCTGAAATTAAAGTGTATAACCTATGATAAAATACATACAAACCAGAATCTGTTTCAAACTAGAAAAAGTATGCAAAATCTCATATGGCATGTAGGTCAGCCCGTGTTCCTGAAGGAAACCTGTACTTATATGCCTGTAATCATATGCCTAATGTTAATATATTCTACCATAAACTCAGCTATCTTTCTTGTGTACTAAAAAGCTGTTTCAAAGTTTATCAATATTCCTATGTTTATAATGTAGTTTTTCTTTTTATCCTAAAATTATTCATGGCGAGCTTATAGCCATTTTATACTCTAACATAAATAAGCTCTGAAATAGCCTTTAAAATCTTTAAATAACTTACAATATCCTCTCCTTTCAATTAACCACAGGATACGGCACTATAAAATATACACATCTACACATTATAATTATATGCAACACAAATATTCATGCACATATGCTCACACATAGAGCCCCAAGTATCAAACATGTCTGATTTCACTAGAATAGGAATAATCACCAAGCTGCAATAGGTACGTGCCTCATTAGATTCAGTGATTCATTACAGAAGCACTGCTGTAAACTGATTTCAGGGATCTGGGATTCCTGAAGGCAAGTGTTACCAGCAAAGACCATGGTAAAGGAAGCTTTTAGTACACCAGCCTCTTCCACTTCTTTTGTCACCAGGTCCTGTGCCCCACTCAGCAGCAGGCTCATATTTTCCCTACTCTTCCTTTTGCTACTGATATAGTCCTGAAGCCCTGTAGAAGCTCTTCATGTCCCTCACCAGATTCAGTTCCATGGGGGCTTTATCTTTCTTAATCCTGCACATTCTAATAGTGTTGTAATATTCTTCCTGGGTCACCTGTACTTGCTTCTACCATGCTTCCTTTTCATTTGAGTTCTGTCAGGAGTATATTGTTCATTAAGACAGTTCTCTGGCTGCCTTCTATGTCCTGTTCACTGTGACAAACTGTTCTTAAGCATAGAAGAGGCAGGTGATCCTTAAAAATCAGCCAGCTCTCTTAGAAACCTCTTCTCTTCAGCATGGTCTCCTATGGGATTCTTCCAAATACTTCCTTGATGAGACTGAAGTCTGCTCTCCTGCAGTCAGCTCTCCAGAAATCCAGGTTTATGCTCCTACTTTTTACCTTGATGCCTCCTCCTAGGCTCCTTTACTCTACCATCCTGACCTTATATCTACAACCAGTTCAAATTCTTCAAATTCACAGAACAGTGTTACAGCTTTTAAAAACAGAAAACTCGGCTGTAATATCTCACTCAGGGAGTCTGTAAGCTGCACAGTAAATGAACTTAGATAAAAAATATTACTATGTGCTGCCTTATTCCTACATTCTATCCTTTGAACATTGACAAAATATTGGACTAGATTAACCTCTGGTCCGTGATGTCAATTCTTATATTATTCCATGACCCCACCTACCACTTTCCCAAGTTATTTGGATTTATTTTTTTCAGTCCCCACTTTCTGGTTTTTATTCTTTCCCAGAGAACATAATCTTAGTGATTTTATGCTCATATTTCACTGAGGCTGCCTTTCACTATAACATCTTTAGTCTTCTTGTAGATTGAAACATAAATAAATTGGAAAATTGGAATCTAGATGAACTTGCCTTTCTCACTTTTCTTTCAATAGACTCAAAATATTGTTTAAAAAAAACCCAAACATGTGTTTCACTGTGTTTCTTCTCCCAAACATGTTTGGGCAACTAAATTTCACACAGCACAACTGTGCTTCAGATGATTCTTATAGTTGCTTGTTAAGAGAAGAAAATAACCCACCTAAAAATTAACCCATCTGGTAAGAACGTCAACAGCCTGCCTTAAGATAAACATAGCTTTCTGCATTAGCACTTCAGTTACACAGACAATATTTCTACCAAGTCTTCAATATGCCATCATATGTTACCCTTACAAAAAAATAGTAAAAATAAAAATAAGTCATAATAAAAAAGCTTTAATGCATACTTTTAAACTTTGATTATGAGGATGAATACAACTGGATTTCCTGTCAAAAAAACGCACCTGAAGAACTCCAACAAACTTTCTAATTTGGTATTTTTTTTATTTTATATCCTTCCAAAGTGCTTGAAGTGCAATCAACTTTTATCCCTTTATTATCTAAACATGTTTTCAAAGCATTGCTGTTCAAATTACAAGTGGAAAAATGAGGAATGTTCAAAAGAACCACACTAGAGGTACTTTTATTTAGCAAATGTCTAATATTGCTGCCTGCAATTTTTTGCCTAGTCTCTGCCAAAGATATTTGTGAACAAAACAGGACACAGAACAGAGTGTATTAACATTTAGCTGCTGCAATACAGTCTGGGGCTTGTTTAACTTAACATTCCTTATACTAAGCTATTAGATATTGCTTTGAAGCATACTTACCTGTCCCAGGCCTTTGACTGATTCATTATAGTGTGATGACATCTTTAGTACCCTATCTATCCTCCAAGTAAATGGATATCTGTGTTACCACTTCTTCCTTCTTTTTCATAGAAATCATAGATGGATAGGATGGATAAAACATCCCTGTGGCTATTTTACTGAGATATCTGTATTTCAATAGGATTCGCATATGATGTCATCATTTTGTCAGTCAGAGAGTTTGAATTTTATGGATGGCTTTTTTATTGTTCTTGCTGTTGTGTTTTATTGTTTGGTTTGGTTTTTTTTTACAACTACAAAACAAATGTCCCTGAGTTCAGTGATTGCTTTGTTAATTAAAGCAAACAATTCAATACAAACAGAACTTAATGTTAAGCAGCTTTGGAAAGGGATGATGAAGTATAAACAGAGTTCTTCAACACTGAATGTTGACATATATTTAGTGGTTTATAGAATCACTTGTAAGATAAGTCACTGACAAAACCTGCATCTGTAGACACGCATCATTGAACTAAAACCTTCAAACACCAACAGCAACGCATATAGAAAAGGGGGTTTTTACCTTTTGAAAAAAAAGACTTGGTTATCCTAAAAAAATTGCTACAAGCTCAATTTTTTGCTAAATATCCTATTGTTCAAATGGTGTGATACTTCTACAATTAAACTGAGAACTATTTTTGTCATGCATAAAAAAAGATAGAATTGAACAATTATTTTAACAATGATTCCACTGCAATTCTATTCTGTTGAAGGACTTGACATTTAAGAATCATGGTACGTGTCACGAATAATGAGTAAAGGAATATGGAAAAAAACATTCATCAGTGAATCTTTGCTTAGTTGTCTTAGTGTTAATATAACAGAAACCTAAAGGCGATTTTTGTTTTTAAAACAACAATTACTTCCTTCACTTTTACAACTTGCTTTCATATGCTAATGCTTTTCACATGAGAGAGTCTATGATCATTTGCTTGCACTTCTTCATTAACAGCTCTGTTGCCAGCTTTCTCCCCACAGGAAAATGTATAATGAAACAGACTGCTTGAATTTGTTCATCATCATATAGCCTAGGATTTGTCTGATTTGGTTCGTGGTTTGTTTTTTTTTTCACACCACAGTAATTTAGTACCAATATATTGTTCTTAAATAACCTTTTTTTTTTGCTTTGGCTCAAAGGCTTCTGTACTCCAAATCTTGACTATTCCTTCATCTAGAGATCACAGTGCTCACCCTAAAAAACATTTCCCTCAAAATGAAAATTAAAAATATTATGTCTTCATTTTCCTTTTCACTCAGTGCACCCACGCTGTTCCCCCTGCCCAAATCTAATTTCTATCATATAACCAAGAATTCATATCAGAGAATTTAAGGAGTTCAGAAAATTGAATTGGGGATGACATCTAGATTTAGGTGATCCAAAGCTATTACAGCCAAAACTGAGAGATTTTTTTTAAAAAATAAGAAAACATGATTAGTCTAGAAAAGGAAGTCTAACTCCATCACAAAATCATTTCTGACCTAGTGCTTAGAGTCCCAGATAACACATAGGTATACCAAAGTTAAACCATTAATGCACATAATTTAAACTAGGGCTTGGTACTTGGGTTTTCCACATTCTGAGTGGGTTTTTCCTCTTTGGGAGGGTGATTACTAGGGTTTTCGGGGATTTTTTTGTTTGTTTGGGGTTTTCTTGTTTTGTTTTGTTTTTTTTTTTATGATAACTTTCTGACCAGCATTTCAGCCTCAGCTCTTCACACAGACCCAAACATTTTATAAAACTGAATATAGTGTATTTAAGAGATCTATGAACTGCTTAAGAATCTTGGTTTTGAAATTTCCTCTCTGTAAGCTCAGTTTCTGGCAGCTGATGAATTCTCTGTGCATTTCCTGGAACACCAGAAAGCACCATTACTTTGTACATGGTAAAAAGGTGTTTTTACACACCAAAGTTTACACTTACACACTTTCAAAGTACTAATTTTATGTGCCCTGTTTTATGTAAGTCAGAAGAAACAATTGGTATAATCTTCTTACAGCTTTAACATTTTTAACTTCTAAAAAACTTGAAAATATTACTCTTAACTTCAAAACACCACACTTTGGGGAAGGAAAGGAAAAATAAATAGAAAAAAAAAGAAAAGATATCAAGGACAATAAAGAATAGAATACAGGAATAAGAACATGAGAACTGGAGATGTGAATTCTTAGTTATCTTAAATCAGAAAAAAATATCTTATTGGGTCCCTAATAAATCGAATTTGCAAGCACCAAATATTTTTAATAAATAGCTTTTAGATTACATATGAAACTTGCATTTATATTTGCAGTCTTCGACAAACCTACAACAAAGAAGAAAATTACATTGGTTGGTAACATTTTTTGCTGATGGTTAGTAATGTAAACACTGTTAACACTTATACTAGCTCAGTTATAATGATAACACAATTTGGGTGGGGGGCCTTTCCTTCCTTGTTTTTAAAAAGAAATCTTGATTTTCTTACAGGGAAAGGAAAAAAAAAAAAAATCTGCCTGTGAACTGATCAGGAAAATAATTTGCACCCAAGAATTAAAATTTTGCATTGGTCTGCTAAGGGAAAGCTGCATCAATAATTGCAGCCATGTAGATATTTTCGAAACAGCAGCTGTTTGCTTATAAAACACAGCCAGTATAAATAATCCCTTTTTTTTTTCCCTGTATATCCCTCCACCCTTTCTGTATTTATTTCAGTCAACTCATGGAAGTACCAGTAACAGTAATGTCACATTTTTTGTTCATATTTTACATATTTATTTCTCCATATCTGTAACTTGATTTATTACAGGGACATGGAGAATAGATAACCTTTTAAGGGTTAACTAGAAACATTTTTTAAAATAATTATTGATGTATGCTTGGTTTGTTAGCTAAATTCATCACAGGCTTTTCATGCTAATTTCAATGTTACAATAACTACTTTCCAAGTAATCAGTTTTTCTGTTCACATTGGCAGAGCAGTGCAACTCTGCAGTTTGCTACTGCATGTCAGAAAGAAATGAAATTCCAGGAAGAAATCTAAGAATGACTGCACTTGGCACAAATCCAAGATTTTAAAAGTTTTCCTTCTAATTCAATGGGGAAAACAAAACCTAAATTTCCTAAGCACAAATTTTGCATGTCTTCTCTCAATCTCTTATTTTACAGCTGCAATAAGAACAGATCATGAATCTAGTGTAAATTCACTGCTTGAATAACCAGCCTGACAGAAAATCACAAATCAGAACAAAGCTTCAAGAAAGAAAGAACACAGTGTAATGCAGTAAGTAGTAGTATAGTATATACAATAGGAAGTGACACGATCGTAAAAGAAATGCTATTCTGAAGAAAGTAACACCTGACAACAGTCTGTCATTATTAATGCTAGCTAACCTTAGTGAAAGGAAATTATTCTTAGAAAGTTTTTTTCACAGTCAGCTGAGAAAGCTAAAGGTGGCAAAATCCTTTCACAGACCAGTTCAGTGGATCTGTCTTTGCTCATTGCTCTGAGTTACCGCCTACCCGTCCCTCCTGACAAACTTCCTAGTTACAATTTGACACAGTATTTCATTGATCCTTCTGTTTCTTGACACTGAGGAGACTGGAGAGAAGAAAGGTTGCCTCACTAGCATCACTCTGCTGCCAGTGGGGAAAATAGTGATCATTCAGTAAGCAATTCAGAACATTTAACTAACTCTCAGATTTTGAGGATCTGCACACATCTTCCTAAGCTTGTCTTACAAATTGTCAATACAGAGATCAATATTATCTCTTCCTAAAAGAAGACTTTGTAATGCACAAGCGGATCATCAGTTGAATTGAAGAGGATTTGTCTGTACTCAGCAAATCCGAGAAAAATATTCTCTGATTATAAATGAGTATCTACCTAAATACACTGTATCTGCCTAAATAAGTAGAGATGTATGATTTTTCTTTTATTTTCTTTGATACAGCAAGGACTGCAATTTCACTTCATGAGGAAACAGTAATAGCTAATAAATGGTAACGGCATTATTCTACGGAAAACATGCAGCAGCTTTGTGCTTTTCAAACTCAGTCAGTTGGTTAAAAATTGGTTTTGCTATTTCAAAACCTAGTAATGTTACAAGGCTCCTAACAACCTGAAGAGGAATGACACAGAGAAGAGCCATAAACACCTTCACTCCTAGATCACCAGTGAGAATAATAAATTCATTTAACATACAGTGGTGTAAAGAGAATTTGGATCTTGTATATGGGAGATATGAACTAGACATAAGTGACAGCTTTGCCAAAGGACTAGAGTTCTTGAGGCTAGCTGTAAAACATCACTAATCTTTTACTTCCAAAAACACTCTGTAACTTTACATTATTTTGCTATGAATCTGCAATAGCGACTGCTAATTTATTTAGACATTCAAAAACTCCAATGAGTAGATACAGCTTATTTTAAATGGAAATTTCTGCATGCTCTAATACAGCTGTCTTTTTTATTGGCTCATGTTACACACTGAGATCTTCAGAATGACTCATATACCATTTAATTTCTACTCCTTTTTAATAAAACAAATTGTTATATAATCAGATTTAATCAGATAAAGCTATCTGACATTAATTTCTCATATTTTTCAATTTAACATCATAATCAGTGACATGAATTTATAATTACTCACCACAGTCTATTACAATTCCCCCAAAATATCCTTTTTCGTTTTACAAATCAGCTTCAAGTGTCAGCATGGTTTAGGTGGAAATCCTTGATGAAAGCTTGGCACTCATCCTTAGCCTGCAGCCAGTAGCACTGTGGGAAGAAGGTGGTGGGATCGGCTTGGTGGAAAAAGGGCAAGTTTTGGAGGTTGAGGCACAGCCCCTCCTTGGTGGTGAAGGCTCCAGTGCCAGCAAAGTGGTTCACTACCTGGTCCTGCTGCAGCTGCTGATAGCTCACAGCATCGCATTGGCTGGTCCAGATGAAGGCTGGTGTCTGGTCCCGCACCATGTAGGCCATCGTGTCACGGGTGCCATTTGGGTCCTCATCATACCACTGGGCCTCTCCTCCTCAGGAGGCTCTTAGGTCCTCACTGAGTGCTGACCCAACCCGATGCTGACCCTGGCTCTGAATGCAGAGGTGCCTCCCACTGCTCATCATCACCACCATCCTCCTCATCTTCCTCAGCAACTTCTGGGTGTCCTGCTGCTGCTCCAAGCAGGTTCACACCCTCACCATGTTGAAGAACTACTTCTCCACCCGGCCCCCTGCCCGTAGCAGCTTGTGGATGATGGCATATGGGCCCTGAGCCGAGAAAATCTTCTCCTTGATGGCTGCCTCCATATGCTGCCTGGTCCTCCTCAGCAGCTCCACGTTGACTGAGTGCTGCTGCCTGGTGCTGGCAGGAACTTTGTGCTTCTGGCTGCCCGAGCCAAGTCTGCCCCACACAGCATGCACCAGGTTAGAGAGCTTCATGCTGGAGTCCTGGCTGCTCTACACCCCCCAGGGGTGCCTCACAGGGCCCAAAGGCCCCACTCAGCCCCCCAAAAAGAGCAGGAACATCTCCTACTCTAGTAGTTGCCCCCTGCCCAGCCAGGCTGAGGGGGTCTGTGTGCCAACGAGTTGACTCCTTCCAGCGATAGCCATTGGGTTCGCCCTCTCTGTTTGTGGTTGCTATGGTGCTCCACAAGGAGCCTGAGTGTTCCATGGGCCAGGGCATTCCATGGGCTCCCAGGCGCTCCATAGCCCCTCCCAGTCGTTCCATGGGCGTTGACAGACAGCTTCATCTTGCCGATCTCCGATCTCCTTGTTGATCTCCTCCATGAAGTGGATGACAAAGGCCACCAGCTTGTGCTTGTTACAGCTGCACCCAGGACAAGTGTAGATGTATTTATTATTACACTCCAAGCTAGATCTGCAAAAAGAAACTGTGCATTTTACTTGTATCAGATCAAATTCCAAAGTGATATCTAAGTCCTAGGAGGCCCCAAAGAAGCAGAAGTACTGACACAATTCACTCTTTAAGGTGGCTTGATTTAGGGTCACATTTGTGGAATAAGCTTGGCAAAAGCACTTCCCATTTCTACTTTCTTTAAACATATTTTATTTGTAGGAAAGTAAAAAGAAATTACTGAATGCTTCCTAAATTGTCCTGATTCTAAAACCATGAACTCTTCATAAGTACACTGGGATAATGTTGACTTTCTTTGTAATCACTTAGCTTACAAGCACTTTTGTTTTAAAATTATAAAGTTTTTGATCTTTATATAGCATAAAATACTGGGTTTCAGGTTTGGTTTCATGAGAACAACCCTCCTCTCTTATGTTGACAATAATTCATATATTTGATTCGTGAACTGCTCTCATCTTAAAGTAACAGAAATCTTATTTCACAGAAACAAATTTGTGCAGATATTTCTTTAGACGCTTAAGAGAATCTACAAGCAATTTAAAAAAAAACCCTTTAAACATTTTTATTACTATAATATCCAATTTTCATCCAGTCCATCCCATATATTTCTGAAATATTCAAGAGTGAGACACACTCAGGAAGAGTGTCTTCAAGCTTTATGCAGTCTGCAAAAGCTCTGCAGGATAAATTTGGTTTTATTACAAACTACTCTGTGTACATGTGATAAACCAACCACCAATAAAATACCCTGTCAATCATACACAGCTTTCAAATATTTTGCAGACAAAACTATCTAAAACAACAATAACAAAAAAAGATTGGTAGGGGATCTCCTACTATGTGGTAGCTAAAGAGAAGATATAGGGAAAAAAAGAAGAAAAACCTAGTAACTTCAAACCTGATTTTGAAAACCTGAATGATCCACTTCTTGTTATTCCCAGGATACAAGGTTAAAAAAAACACAAACAACCAAAAAACAAATTATAACTTGGATAGTTTTCTTCAAGATGATCTCTCATTTTATATGCAGCATCAATGCACGATCTCCAGACAACATTAGAGGGAAAATAGGGCTAGTCAAACACATGACCTGGATTATTAATGCAGTATCATTATGTCAGTTTGCCATGAAGTATATAGTATAAGAAAAGGAAACATACATGTTTAGAAAGACTTTGAATGGAATTTATACACAAAAGTTATTTTTAAGGCATAGACCTGAATACATACAACAAAGTCAGTGATACCCGTCCACTGCCATCTTTTGCTCTTGGTTTATAAAAGCATTGACAGCCTTAATGCTAGCACAGAAGCTTCACTTAACAAGGGTCTAGCCCAGGCTGACATACTCAATACTCATAGAAATATTTTTCTTAGAGCCTTTTAGGGAAGCAAAAATCCCAGTCAATCTGATCTAAGCAAACTAAACATTTAGTATGAATTACACTAATAAAAAAAACTTGAAAGCTGAGACAATTTACATTTAATTCCAATCTTAGTTATCTGCAAGCATCACATAAATAACTGTCTTTGCTCAAACTATTAATACAACTTTACATGTTAATCAGTCTAATCTTTTATCACAAGAAAACTTTACTAGGCAAGATCCATTCCTTAAAGAAAGAAAAGACACTTCACTGGCAGCTATCTCAAGGCTTACTGAAACCACTAAAACTAATTATGTAGGAACATTTTTTCTTTTCTATTTTCCCTTCTCTATGTACATTAATTTTGATAACAATTTTTAGTGATAGCCTTCGTATGTTTTGACCATGGTTTCCGATCAGGTAAACTGAAAGCTATTGTAAGAAGATGCTAGTACATGACAAGATAAATTACAGTGTTCAGAAAATTGCCCGTAAAAAAAAGTTTCATCATGTGGTGGTACTTACAAACATATTTTCCAGAGCTGTACCAAGTATGACATCATTATTTTACTAATATGAAGCCAAGACATTATGAAGAAAGTTAATAAGCCTACAGGTATCATATATTTTCATGGTTGTTCATAAACAACCACAACAGCTGAATGTGAAACTAACAAAATCTCATTTTTTCTACACATTATGGCCAGTAAGATATTTGTAGTTCGCCCTTCTGGTATATATATATCTGTCAGATCTAGTTTGTCTTTGAGTCTGTCGTGGTTTAAACCCAGTCAGGTAACTTGTTCACTCACTCCCCCCCCTTCTTTCCCTCCCCCTACTCCCGGAGGGACGGAGAGGAGAATCGAAAAGAATGCAACTCCCACGGGTTGAGATAAGAACAGTTTAGTAACTAAGGTATAACACAAATCACTACTGCTACCACCAATGATAATAATGATAAAGGAAATAACAAGGGAAGAGAGTACAACACCTCAGCACCAGCCGACCGATAACTTGCCCCCCTCAGCCCGACCAAGCTCCGACCGATACCTCCTCCAACCCTGCAGTCTCCCAGCCCTTCCGGCTAACTCCCAGTTACATCCTGGGCATGACGTGCTGTGGTATGGAATACCTCTTTGGTCAGTTTGGATCAGGTGTCCTGTCTCTGCTTCCCCCTGGCTTCCCTTCCTCCCTGGCACAGCATGAGGCTCACAAAGTCCTTGGCCAAACCAAAACATTGCTATCAGCTCTGTTCCCAGGCCGAAAGTCAAAACACTGCACTGCACCAGTTACCAAGAAGGGGAAAAAAGACTGCTACTGCTGAACCCACGACAGAGTCACAGAAATTAAGTTGGAAATTCCCCATTTCCTAAAGGGACTGTGAATAACGGTCATTATTATTTTCTGGCTGTTATTAACAAGGTGAAGAAATCTTGCTGATATTTAGAAGCTTTGTTCTTACTGAAAACTCACATTTGTTGTACATATGAAGTCTACCATACCCTGCTACTTGCAAGGTTAACTATTATTTTGAAGCAAAGTGCCTAATTGAGGTACATGTGTTCCCACTGTAACAGTTTGGGTTTTTTTTAAATAACCAAAGTGCTTTCAATTACACAGTTGAAAACAAGACCATAAACTCCAGTTAAACAAAACACTTATATAAAAGGTTTATATGGAAATTGGAGTATTCCACTGAGTCATGACCATATTCATGTGCTCTTTGAATTGAAGTAACAGGTTCTCACTTCTGAGCCGTTCATTTCTTCACCAATCATAGTAAGCAATCCTCTTTTGCTGCAACAATAACTCTTTGTTAAGAGACTTCAAGTTTCTATAAGATCTACCAAAATAATTTTACCTCTTAGTTCACCACTGTTGTTTATATTTGTCTCTTTTTAATTTTTACTTTTTTAACTACTGCTTTCTGCAACACGCCCAGAAGTACCTTAGAAATACAAGTCCTTTATGAATCATGAAACCATATATACTATACCATATTTTTTCACCTTTATTCTATGCTTTCATATTAAACAACGGGACAGCACTATTGATTGGAAAGCTTTTATTAGATACTCTATTATTTAATATTTTCCTGCTTCAAATATCCAATTAAATATTTACATGAGAAGAAAATATTGGAGAAAATTAAGATATTTCCCTTAGTAAGTTCTAAAAGAAAACTGTTAATGAACAAGCAAAACAAAATCATATTTAGTAAGTACTTTTGGGCAACTGTCAAAAAATCCAGTCATTTTATCTTATTTAACCTGCAAAAATATAATAAAGAATGCAGACTCAATGATCACTTGAAATTCACATGAATTTTCTTTAGTGTATAAATTAGTCTAAGTTTTATACTAAACCAAACTATCTATTATTTAGGAACACTGTTTCAACTTCCCTACTTCTGGTTGGAGTTTTAAGTGTTATAATAGCCAGGCATTCATGAAAGGTGAATTAGAGGGACATAACTGATGCATCTGTTCTCCAAAGTTTAAATGCTAAAAATATTCTTTCCTGTAACTCCAACCAACTTTGAAGAATATATCTCCTACCATTCTCTATCAGGCTTTATCAGAGTCCAGAGTGAGCTTTAAAGAAAGAAAAAGCAATCTGTGAAGAGCAGGAAAGGCTGTAAGGTTGATTCTCCATTAGGGCTTTTCAGAATGCTTTGGAATGTAGAAAATATAAATGAAAGGTTTCATCTCCAGATACAAGTCTAATTTAAGCAAGTAACCATCATACAAGCAGTACGTCACTGCTGCACAGATGCTCCAAAACCTGTAAAACCGGATGGTTCTATCAATCTTATTATCTGCAAAGCATTGCCAAAATGAGAGTCAGGAGAAGACAGAGCAGCAAGCATAACAAAAGGCAAAAGGAGCACAGCTGAGAATAGCCAGAAGGAGACTTTAGAGAGGACCATCCTCAAGACTTCCTTCAGAGTTGAAGTGTGAACAGATGATGGATGGAGAAACCACCATTGCTTTATTGAGCAACTGTGCCCCATGTTTCCAATGCTCCAGGGTTTTCATGATCATGACATGTGAATTTATCACAGTATTAATCATAGTAAATGTATACAAATAAAAATTCTTTTAATGCTGTAAACTATACTAGCTGAAATTCAGTATTTTAGCTATATAGATGTGGAAACAGAAACCTGCATGAAAATCAAGCAAAACTACAGGAACTATTAAAAGTACTGACAGATAAAGACACTGCCAGAATTCATATTAAGCTTAGGTAAACTTTTAATTTATCTCTCCTCTCTAACAGAACAATGAAAAAAATTTTGGCCATGGATACAAATGTTACTTACATCTAAATACAACAAAGTTCTGAATACAAGCTTTTGGAAACCAACTCTAGATTATCAAGATAGCTAGATAAAAATGGTATAAAGACGACAAGGAAAGGAAGAATACACAGGAAGGTGATAACATTTACTTATGACAAAGAATATGAGGTGATGAAATAAAAATCAGTCTGTAATCAATCAAGAAAATTTAGATATTAATGGATACATGGTACTGGGAGTATGGGGGGACAAATCACTCCATAGCTTGATACAGAGAAATCTTAAATGTCATCATTTGAAAATCATGGCAGACATACCATCTTCTGTTATTTTGTCAGAGCTCAAAAATTAATCAAGCTTGATCTGAATAAGTAACTTGATTCATATCACTTTAGCAAGTAGTGGTACCAGTGATTTTACAGGTGGGTGGCAATTTTCTTTTTGAGTCAGTACTGAATCAATACCTTGGTACACTTCTGGAGGATTTTTTTTAACTATTATTATTTTTAAAATATTACAAATTTTAAAATAATATCATTTTAAAATATTATAAATGCCAGGTGAGCCAAATTCCCAATGCATCCTACCTATCTTAATTCTTCCTACTAGGATGCCAGGGAGAGGCAGAAAGAAAGAGTTTCTGTCCTTGGTGTTTAAGCAATTGTGCCTCTCTTCATTGAGACAGACTCTTCGATATCAAAGCACCTTTGTTACTGATGATGTAAACCTCTTATTTAATGTACTATAGTGATGATTTGAAAGTCAGGGCTGTGAGCCACAGGAGGCCATTATTAACAAAGCATATTTCTCATGATTTTAAGGACTGACCTTTCCTACTAGCTGTAGCATAGTCCAGGTTGCACTTTTGAGACTTCTTTTCTAAACTAATAACCTGGAAAGCTTAGTATTCTTTTTGCATCCTATAAAACTCTTTCAAACAATTCTCACCAAAGCTGTGGAAAGCATTAGGTCTAGTAGGATTGCAAAAGTACTGCAAAATGACGTGGACAACTTGGAAAAATAAGTATGTAGCTAGTAACAAAAGCATGAAGAAATGATGCTAGTTAAAGTCAGCTGAGGGAATGTATACTGTTGAAAAAAATAATCAGAACAGTAACTCTGCAAATGCACATAAAAATCAAACTGCAATTTTTGCATGCATTAATCAAGAGCTAATAGCACAAGCTGGATTTTCTAGCATCAGCAATATAGAGTGCAGACATAACCTGCATCACTACTTATATATATATAGAAGAGAACAGAGAAAAGAGTGAACTGAATTGAAAAGAAAGGTTTGAGTAAGCAAGATTGGCAGTGAGAAAAAGATGCCTACAAAAATTCTGAAGTCAACTTATAATACAATAGACCAAATAGCTTTCCAGTAATTTTAAAATAAAGGAAATATGGACAAGAGTGAAAAGAAACGTAGGTGTGATAGAAGTTCTTGTGTCTCTGAGAAAAGGAGCATAGGCTACAATAGCAGTAGGCCAATAATAAACAATGTCTGAATGAATAATATGGTAGAAAAAGAAAAATGTATCTAAAAGATAGCTTGCTGAAAGGAAAACACTAATATAAATGAAATCGTTACCTGTGTATCTTCCTTAAAATATTCCCATGTTTCTAGAGAGTATGTTAATTCATATTTTCTACAGAAAACTTAGAACATGCAGGGGTGAATATAACTATCATAAAGTCATAGAATATTTAGGGTTGGAAAGGACCTTAAGATCATCTTGTTCCAGCCACCTGCCATGGGCAGGGACACCTCACACTGGACCAGGTTGTTCAAGGCTCTGCTCAACCTGGCCTTGAACACTGCCAGGGATGGGTACTGTAATATAACAAAAATAATCAAGTAAGTTCTTTATTTCCTAAGTTTACTTTTAGAACTTTCTGCTTCTAAAAAAAACTTTTGGTATTCATGCATTTCAGCTCACACAGGAGAATAATAACAGCTATCAATACAGAACTACCATTTCAGCAACTCTTCTAAAGATGTGTTCAACACATTCTGTTAAGAAATTGGCTCGGAGGAACCACTCAATTCAGAGATCCACATTGTCCCTTCTATTTCATTGAAGATTACTGTTTGTAGATGTCAAAATGCATAATGCTTTTCCAGGTAGTTTAACATGGCTTACCTGGGATTATTTTAAAGGTTTTGTTCATAGCAAGTTTGTTTGCTTTGTTAAGCCTTTTTTTTTTTTTTTTGACTTTTAAGAGTTGTATTTGAGGAGCAGAAATAAAAAAATAAAAAAAAAGAGGTGTATTTCTCTGACATTTATGGCTCACCTGGGATTCTGTCATAAATACAAACACAGAAAAGTAAATTCTTGACAGACATGGCATTTGTATTTATGACCACAGCTTTAAAGTCATAACTGTATACTAAGAACAATTTCACCATGCATAAACTTTGTATGTAGGTCCATACAATCACAGGGGAGAAGGCAATGTGAAAGGTTCTCCTGAGTATTTTCTTCAGAATAAAAAAAGGGGCAAAAAAAGATAAGAAGTTGGAAGGAAAATAAGAGGGCAGATATCAAGAGTTCATTCTAGGAAATATGCTTGGTATTGTGGAGAATCTGAAAACATTTCTGTCATCAGTTGCTGAGTGGAAGTCTCCAGAATGGAAGATGGAATGCAGTGTATTCCCTCAGAGGACATTAGCTTTTAATGGCATCTCCATTAAGATGTGGGGTTGCTGGGTTTGAGGTTTGAGGGAGAAGTATATCAATAAGAGAATGTAGACTGATATGAAAAAAGTGAAAGCTGTAATCTGATAAATCTGATCTGGTCAATTGGTTTTAGCAAGATGAACAGCTGAGAAGTTCTGGCAGAATGTTAATCAATGAACAACTTCAAAACTCCCTAAATGGAAATATTGCATTCTTCCCGTGAAGGTAGCCTAAAGAAGGATATTGTGAGCTTTTCTCAAAAAGTAAAATTTGAACTACACTCTTTAAAAAAGTTACCAATTTCAGTCCGTGAGCAGGTGTTAAAATTTTTATATGGACAAGTCATCTAAGTAGATCTTGTATAAATGTAAGAACAAAGGGCAGACATTTTGTAAGAAAAATGTGATTGCTAACAGGTATAGGGGAGAAGCTGAAGGCAAAACAAGGGGAAAAGGTCAGAAAAAGAATAGAGGAAAATGAGATATAAAAACTGTTACATAATGAAGCAACTAACACGAGAAAGTAATACATACTGCATTTGGGGAAAAATCTGATATTTTTGAATTTTCCATAAGTGTGAATTATTTTCTGTAATAAATAACAGGTTTGATAAAACATATTCAAAGAGGTAAGTGGAAAGGCAGATAAGAAAGTTAAGACGCAGGCTAACAGCAGGAAATGAGGGTGGTGAGACATTAGAACAGGCTGTCCGGAGAAGCTGTGGCTGCCCTGTCCCTGGAAGTGTTCAGGGTCAAGCTGGATGGGGCTTTGAGGAACCTGGTTTAGTAGCAGGCGGCCCTGTGTGGCAAGGACGTTAGATCTTTAAGGTCCCTTCCAACGCAAACCATTCTATGATTCTATGAAATAAAAGCCTACTAAAATAAAGTACTAAAATATCAGCAAAATGTCCCGTGATAGCAATTCTATAGTGAGTCAGAACACAATTATACTACAATTTAAGTAAAATTTGCAGAGGCATATGATTTTTCAGTTTCATTCAGATGGATGCTGATTATCCCTGACTCCAATCAGAGAGAGATCTTTCCATAAGAGAAAGATCAGTAGCAAGATGCTACTTACACAAATAATAATCATAAGTGTCATAAGAAGAGTTGAGGAATACTAAGTACTTCTAAAATTACCAACTGGATATTATCAGTAACATTATTAATCTGACCACACACTTGACAGCATTCTCTAAGTTATTTTATCACTTTTTAAACACACTACTTACATACAATTCTCATTATCAACCTTTGAAATCCAAACAGTATTTCTTAATATTTCTTTAAAGTCTCTTTGAGTATATAACACTACTCATTATTTAACACTGGCTTTTAGTCACCCTTAGGCATACATCCTGTATAATTTCAGTAGAGGAGTAGAATACTTAAAAAGAAAAACAGAAATTCAACAGCCATAATTTGAGTTTAGACTTGGACTCCTGCTGCTTCTTGTTGCATTTTTCCATTTGCAGAAAAAAAAAAATAGGATAGTACATTGTTCTGATTTTATCCCTCCTGAAGTGAATAGTTTAACTCATATTGAAAACTGCATGGTGCAAAAACTTTATTTCTAAGTGAGAAGCACTTGATATGATTTACAAAATCACACTGTCACTACTGCTTAGTCTAACTGGTTCCCTACATATGTGCTGACTCCCAGTTATGATGACCTGTGATGCATTTTGCTGAAAAAATGATATATCTATCTTCCCAGGCCAGCTTGTCACATTATTTTATAAAGTGTACTATTATACACAACATTATTAGTCTTGAGATGCAAGGATGTGGTTCATTTATAACTGAGTAAATTAATAATTCCCACAGTAAGGCAAACATGATTATAGCTTATAATATAGCCATAGTAAAGCCTAGAATACATAGCCTCTGGGGACAACTTAAATTATACAAGGACTTAGGGATTTTGAATGTTTAAAATTGCCCAAGTAACAACACATTCTTTGGTCTGTAAACTGTAAGCACACTGTTTCCCTCTGCATTTTTTTTCTTTGATGTTAATGTTTAAGTACTAAGTTCATTTTCCATAATGAAATATAAGACCCCACTATTTTTTGTCCAATTATTTTTGTTTTCCCGAAGGTTTTATTTTTATTACACTGTCTGAAGGGATACTAAATTATGGCTGCATAACAACCTTTAAGCAAACATGAAACTGCAAGAACAAAACAGAGAATGTATGATGAACAAGGTTCAGAAAGGTATGGAATGACCAAAAAAATATGGAAGGAAAAGAAAAAAAACTAAACAAACCAAGGAAAGGTCTAGAAATAAATATACAGGATCAAATCAGTGTGAACAGTGAAACGTAAAATAAGTTTTGAACAAAAGAGACTCAGGAGAACAATTTAACTCAACGACTTTACAGCCATTTTTTTTTTTTATATATATATCCAGACTCCATTAACTCTTTCTTTCACCCTATGTTAGTTTATCACCTATACGTATTTGAGTGCTATTAATTTTAGTGCCTCACTCCTTGGATACTGGACGCCATTCTCTTTCTATATTTGAATCACAACTGAACTGTTAATATTAAAGGACTGTGGCTATAACATAATTTTTGCTTTAAAAGACTTCCAAGCATTCCAGTTTGTTTATGTTTTTCTTAACCTAACAAATAAAAAAAAATAATACATTCATCTTCAGAATTATGTGCTCCTGTCACTGGAAGCTTTTACTCCCTTGACAGTTCTTACTGCACCTGTACACAAAATGCACACACAGACATTATCTCAGCACTCAGGTAACACTTTCCAGGCTTTTCTTTTTCTGTTTGTGGGATCTCAATCACTGTCACACATTCCTCCTCTCCTATTAAACATCAACGAATCTGGCCAATTCTAGCAATTTCAACTTTGCTTTTGATGTCTGATCACTACAGTAATCTGACTTAAAAATGGGTACCCCGTGGGTCCCATACTGGACTCTTCCAGTTGTGATAAGCACTTCAGAAGTATGCTGGCTTGGCCTGGGCCAATAGTCACACTCCCACCCAGCTGCTCACTTAATCATTCCACCTCCACTCCCATCCCCTCACAGCACAGGGAGATAAGAACATGAATGAGAAAGGGTTCAGATAACTACAAGGAGATTGCTTCCTAATAACTATGGTGGGCAAAAAAGACTTGAACTTGGGAAATTTAGCTTAATTTATTGCCAACTACAGTAAACATGTAATTACTAATTCAGGTGGTGGCAAACAAAAAGACATACATACATAATGAAAACAACAGCTTTCCTCCCCATCATCCCCAGGCTCAACTTCACTTCTTCCCTCCCAACTCCTTTACCCTCCATCTGAGGGGTGGAGAAGCAGTTTCTCTTTGTGTCTCCTCACCCTTTTCATCTGCTCCAGACAGGCTGAACCTATACACCAGTGTGGCTCTCTTCTCCACCATGGAACACCTCCTGCTCTTCCAGCCTTGGACTTCCCTGCTGTTTCTCTCTTTTTTCTCTCCTCCTCTCTTTCTCTGGTTTTCTATGCCAAACATTCCTTTTCTACTGTTTTCTCAAGAGGCACCACATGCATACCTGAGGGGCTCGTGGCTGCAGCCCTTGCTGCCGACACCTGGGAACCTGCACACAGCACAAAACGTTTCTCTGGGGTTTTTTTTTGGTTGGTTGGTTTTGGTGCTTTTCTGGGGTTTTTGTTTCCATTTTCATACTCAAAATGTATGTACTGGGCTTTGAAAACACTCACAGGGTCTGCAAATACAGTTAACTGAACCGCTCAGTTTGCAACTGAACTGTTAGCTTCATTATTTCCATTCATCATTTCCCTTTTATTTCTGTGTCCAGATGTATGTTCCTGTTTCTATCTACAGCTCATGCCATGTATTATACTTAGAAGAGATTAGTAAGAACTCCATTGTATATGAGCATCATGAATATTTACAGAAAGCTAACAAACACTGTAGAAAGGAGCTTGTGAACATGAGCAAGACGCTTCTGAATGTCAGTCATATCATTAATACCAAACTAACAAAAGCAACAATTATTTAACTGAGAATTT
This sequence comes from Pezoporus wallicus, assembly GCF_028554395.1. Taxonomy (NCBI): domain Eukaryota; kingdom Metazoa; phylum Chordata; class Aves; order Psittaciformes; family Psittacidae; genus Pezoporus; species Pezoporus wallicus. Next base: position 4,713,530 of record NW_026640488.1, read on the forward strand.
TCTAAGGATGCTGGTTTTATCCTAAGCCTCTCAAGTGACTTAAAACTACCATTCAAGAAAGATGAGCTTTGACACTGACTCTTATTTTACAAAGCACCACTCTGAGGAAGCTCAATTTACAAACAGGAAACAAAATAGCAAATGAAACAAAGGTGATGTGTGACTGCAATTTCCACCTTAGAATTAAAAGCATTCACAAGAAAATGAAATATAAATAAACAAACTAGATATGTGATTGCAGCGATTTTCAACACCCATAGCAGTTCCAGTGATCTCACACTCACTTGAGACGGAGTGCAAGCACAACTTCCAATGTAACCCACTGTCCTCATTTAGACCAAAATTGCCAAAGCAATGTAAGCATACCCAACAAGCAAACAAAATACAGCTGAAAGCTTATTTTTAGAGTTTTGTCAGAAGATGCAATTATGTTTCTCAATTTTGTTACACATTTTTAGGTCACAGTAAGTTAGGTGGCAAATATTGGCTGTTCCAAAAATAAGATTTCTAAGTTATACTAATACTCACTGGTGATGTGATTCTTTGAAAGTACCATACACACTGATGAATATTTGGATGAATGAGCAAAACAACCAGTTTTGTAGCAAATTACTTGTTTTGGAAAAAGTCAGTTTTTATTGAATTATTAGAAAATAAGGTTATTAATATGATCTGTCGCAAGTCACTATGGATTTCTTAAAATGCTCATTTCCCAGATTTCTTTCAGATGTTTGAAGACAATATAATCCTGAATGTATAATGCTGACTGTATTTCAGGCTGCAATTTTATCCTCATGTTCTTTTGTTATATTTATTCTTTTAAATGGTCTGTGAAACATGTTTTCTCTATGTTTAACAATAAGGGTTGGAATACAGAGCAAAATAAAAACCAGTCTGACAAACATTTCATTTCCATTTCTTTTCTTTGAAACACCGGAGTCATGCAGCTTGTTACATATCTTTCTATTCTTTATGAAATGTTTTGATAATAAATTGTTAAGTAGTTAAAGAGCTTTCTCTTACTCACATTGATATCTTCCAAATCTAAGCTATTCAGAACAACATTGTTCCTCTTCCAGATGATGGGAGGTCTCAGAATTCCCTGGATTGCACAACTTAAGACCACACTCTGTCCCACTGTTGCTGCAGTTGTGCTTAGTTTTTGATCTTCAGGCAGACTCAGCTGAACTACTTCTGCAAAAGATATATTGTTTGAAGGATTAATTAGAAGGCAGATTCAGAAGGTTAATTAGCATGCAGGTTTTGTACACTAGTAATTTAAGGATTTTAATTGGAATCAAAGTAAAAAGAACTTCCAAGAACCACAGGAAGTTCAGAGTATTTCAAATAAAGGTCAGCATGACATTTCAATTAAATTGACTGACAAGTATCACCCTGTAAGGAAAGATGCATTTAACATGAAAATTAATTTCAGAGGTAAGACTGTTATAAACATGACAGTTTATACAAAGTCTGATACCACAAGTTATTTGACAGTTAAGGCCAATGCAGCAGAGCAGTCAGCACATTCATATGAACTAAAATGGCTGAATTACTACAATACACATTCATATGAATTCATTCTCAGAAAATAAAAATAAAAACTGAGCTCAGAGTACAAAATATACAGGACTGAGAATGAGATGGACAGCAAAGTGGATGCTGCATTCAGAATATAAAATTAAGGTATATGACTAATGGTAAACCAGGTTTTATGAGTCTTTTCTTGGTATCAGTGAAAACATAGTTTCCAGATCAAACCAAAATTAGTAATCTCTTCCATTTCAGTCTCAAAAGAATATGTATTAATCATAGTGCATACACATTAATGTCATCTTTAAAAAATAGTATTAAAATGATTTCTCAATTTCAAACGTGATTCCTTTTACAATGGCAGAAATTCAGAGCCAGAAAAATAAATAGTTGTGTACTTGAATAAATCTCTTTAAATAAACAAAAAAAGAGAAAACAGGGTTAAATACAAACCTGAAGTAAATGTCACGCATCACTTGACATATTGTGAGTTATCTTATTCCACAAATATTTGCCACATATTTTTTGCATTTACTGTTCAACACAGTATAAAGTGCTAGTGTTGATAACCTATTTCAAAAGGCTTGAAAACCAGCTTTTACTTTATTATTACCTAAATCAGTCAGAACAGAGTGTGTTTCTATTTTCTTTGTTTGCCCAATATTTAGTAATTAAACTGTGAAAGGCAGGGAAATGGAGTTTTCAAAGTTGACATTTTGCAAAAATATTTTAGAAAGCAACAGAGATAAATCAATAATGGAAACTTACTTTAAGCATTATTTTTTCAAGAGTCATATATCTCAGGTTGTCATTCTTCATATATGTTAAGCTATAGCAATATTCTTGTAAGCTAACATATAAAATTATATCACTGTATTTTTAAAACATAGGAGAGGTGGGGCAGTGCTAGCGAAAAAAGACAGTTACAGCTGTGCAGTGCTTTGATCAACCTTTCTGTTTTCTTAATCCTAAATACCATAGGCTGATGTGTATAATGTAAAATTCTGCTACTTTAAATTAAGCACATTTTATAAAAAAAGTTGTTACACTGTGATTTATTTTAGGTTTCTGAAGAAGTTAAAGAATAGGCAGTAAAAGTTGGGCTATTTCAGTTCTCTCCCTATACACAAAAAAAAAATCTTATTGCCCACTCCTTTGATGGCCCAAAACAGTCTGTAGGGGACTGTATGCAATCATAAAACTCTTTTGTATCTCAGAATACCAAACCAGGAAAATAGAAGGAGAAACACTGAAGCATATGAAATTTCTGGCGATGAAGTGGTTCCTTACTATGTCTTACAATCGGAAAGAAAACCCACAATATCACTCCAAATAAAAGTTTTTGAAAGTGAAAAGGTATTATATTGGGACTTTATATATCACTTTATAATTTATTATTTAGGGAAGAGAAAGAGTTCTTATGCAACTGTTTCAGCCAATTTAATTCCATCAATAAATGTACAAGTTGAACCTTCTCATTCACCTACATAAGTTGTGTGCGTACATAGCCAGAAAAAACTCTTTAGGAGTCTAAACTAATGAACATTATGCAGACTGGTAATCACTATCTAAAATTAAGACCACATCAAGCCTGTATTTATTTTGTTTGCCTATTTCAAACCTAATTTAAAAGCAATCACCTTTTAAAGCAAAGCAAAGAAGCCTTTTGTCCATGGACAGAGTAAGCTCTGTACTTAATGGATAGCATTACTTGATGGCTTGAAATAGCTGAAATGCAGCCAGGTAACATACCTTTTCCTCTTCAGGCATTGGTCCATCAGTGTCATTTTGCTGTTCTTTAACAGCAATTTTAAAATCAATTCACACCACCATTAGCATGACTAATTTTGTCATTTTCTGCTATATCTTCTGCTTTGAACTTGTTGTAATCATGTTACTTGCATATTTAGTAGAACGTTTCAGTATGAGAAGTAACAGAACATGTTTCATGAGTGACTGTTCTTTAGGGTCTCATGCCAGCAGCTGTTCTCTAAGGTCTTACACCAGCAAAGCGGTCTTTCTGTTCTCATGATTCATTTAACAGCACACAGAAGAAAAAAAAAAGCTAATTTTTTTCACTGCTCATTAAGGTTTTAGATGCAGATTTTGGATTAAAATTCAGAAGGTCTTATTTCCAGCCTCATGACCAGCATAGCAGAGCAGATTCTACTTTTATTTTATGGCAGCATGGCTGTTAATCAAAACCAAAAGCTCTTAATAGACTTACAATTATAATTAACATTTATTCTTCTTTAATCTTTGCTGACAAGAGACTTGAAAATCATTTTTTGTTGACAATTATAATACTGTAATAGCTCATGGTTTTTAGGAAGTCCTGTACAAAACAATCCCATAAAGAAAATTAACAGAAACCATAAAAGAAAACACAATCCTGCATTTATTTCCAGTATTAGTCAATGAGATTTAATGGAGAGTGATTCGTAGGTCATGCTAGGAAACATTTATTTGATAGAAGAACTTAAAAGCTTCTCTGAAAAACAAATTTGAAGAAAAACCCTTACAGTTTCTACTTCCTCTTACAAATATTGAATGCAGTACTCTTTATTAAAACAGCTAGAAACATTAGGAATAGTTCAGGTTTTAAAAATTAGGATAAAGTAGAACATGTCAGTTGACCTCTTGCTTTGGTGAATTTAGCATCCAATTATTTTATTATTGAAGCAGCTTTCAATTTTTGATTTTGTAAGGACCTAAAATGACCACATTTCTTTTCAAATGTCTAAAAAAAGAAAAAAAAAATCAGCAGAATTTAAGGACTAAATAAAATAGAGACAATTATGTCTTACAAAAGCTTATAAATGTATGCACTTATAAAGTGTTTACCATTAAAGCAAAGCCTCTATTTTCTAATGGTTGTTTCAAGTACTAAGAATGAAAGTAGACAGTGAGAAGTATCCCAAGAACTTTGTGAGACTGAAAACCCAAACAATAAAATAGTAGGTAAATTCAGTGGGGGTAAAAGTATTATACTACAGCAAAAGCAATCCTTTGAATCTAGATCAATGGGCTGTAAGCTGACTTGGCAGGAGAGACAGTGAGTGATGATATGCAGTTATATCAACTCTGTCCTTTTAAGCAGAGAAAAATTTGTATCTTAAGGAAGGAACTAAAAGTGAACAAAACCCTCATGGTTTATCCACATGAAAACCATATGCATCTGTGGGTCCTCTGCAAAGCAGATAAAAACACAAAACCAAAACAAGCATGATAAGGGTATGTAACAGTTAAAATATGAAAAATTATCAAATAGACTTGGATTTTTCTTTTACAAAACACAATGTAGAGAGCTTTGACAGCAGTCCACAAAATCATGGCTCTCATGGAAAGCTGGAATAGCTATTGATGGCTTATTGTATCTGCTAAGACTGGAAAAACATCAAAATAAGCAAGTGTGAGGACAGCTTCAAAATGAAGGACAGTAGTTTTCATGCTTACAGTGACAGATCTGAAAAAAGTCTTTGTTAAAGGATATTGTGGATCCCAGAAGCTTACATGTGCAGGACAAGATTGCGCAAACACATGTAAAAGTATAATGATATTATTCTTACACTTCTTTGAGAGAAAGTATTGGACTATCTGGACCTGGGACCAGTACAGCCCTTTTTGTAGTCTTAAGGCATTCTTCTTTACTTTACATGGAGTTTACCCAGAAAATGTGATTTCTAAGTTTTCTTTACAAAGTTTACATGCTCCAGCTTTAAGTGAAACACAGTTTAAGGTACTTTCACAGCTTTAATGAGAAAAAAAAACGCCAGCAAACCAAACCAAACCAAACCAAACCCAAACAATTTAAATTTAAAGCAGCTGAGCTAATAGACAGTATGTGCTATGTCCTGAAAATCATTTTACTCAGTAGGTGAATTGGCCCTTCTGATATTCATTGCTTTGAATAGGTTTAACTCTGAATGCAAAGAATATTTTCTACATTGCTTACATATTATACATGCTCATTTTGACTATTTTTTTTATTTTAATGTAATGATGGCAATCATGGAAATCAGTGATAAGCACTTTTTTGCTAATTTCTAATTCACAAGCTGATAAAACTAAAACAAAACTTCAAAGCTCATTACATGTGCATTAAATTTCATTCTTATTTTAATGAATGGTTTTCACTTGCTATGACCATTGAATCAAACTTCTCCTCAAGACCTTGTGCTTCTCACAAATCTGCAGATCCTAAAGCACTCAACAAGTTTTAAATGCATGCAACATGGACTATAATGACTGACTTAAGCCTTTACAAAAATCAATAAAACATATAATTTCATTTGCTCTGCAGGGCACTAGGATCATTTAAAGAAAGTTCAGAAGCACTGTTTATGGAAATATGAGGAGTTATTGACTCTTTACAACTCCCCTTGTCATCATATAGCGAAACACAAAATGCTTCTATGCAGCTGTGGGCTGCACCTCATTTAATACACTGCACAAAATCAAGGATTGCCAGAAGTGCAGTATTAGCAGCATTCACTAAAACCCAAATACATTCATCAGGTTTATCAGGTGATCACCTGCCATGATTTAAGCCCAGCTGGTAATTCAGAACCATGATGCTGCTCACTCCCTCCCCCCCTTCCTCCCCCTGCTCCCACAGGGATGGAGAGAATTGAAAGAACGTAACTCCCACGGGCTGATGCAAGAACAGTCCAGTAACTAAGGTGTAACACAAACCACTACTGCTACCACCATTAATAATAATGATAAGGGAAATAACAAGGGAAGAGAATAGAACAGCTCACCACCTGCTGACCGATTTAACCCTTCCAGGTAACTGCCCCCAGTTTATATACTGGGCATGATGTGCTGCGGTATGGAATACCCCTTTGGTCAGTTTGGGTCAGGTGTCCTGTCTCTCCTTCTCCCAGCTTCCCCTCCTCCCTGGCAGAGCATGAGACTCAGAAAGTCCTTGGTCAGAGTAAACATTACTGAGCGACAACTAAAAACATCCGTGTTATCAGCGCTGTTCCCAGCGTGAAAGTCAAAACCACTGCACTGCACCAGCTACTAGGAAGGAGAAAAATGACTGCTACTGCTGAACCCAAGACATCAAGGTTACTTTGCATCAACATCTGAAACAGATCGGGGAATTGGAGAATTGCTTTCTGTACAGGAAATATATAAAATAATAAACTTGTAAAGATACATCATTCAAATCCAGCTAAAGCCACTTTGGAAAATGTGGAGAAAAATCTGTATGTATTTGGTTTTGCCTAATATTCTTGTATCAGCACTACAAGAATACTAGGTAAACCTACGCATGTTTTGAAAAGTATCATTACTACTCACGGTAAGGATATTTACAACAGTGCACATAAAGGGTTTACCCTACAGACTAGCTTGTTATGAGAAACTTTTGAAATTGCAGAGGCCATTCAATTCTTATGAGAACTTCTCCACCCTAGAGGAAAACACAGGCCAGGAAAGTCAACTCACTACCTGTATTGGGCTTCAAAGTCTTCCATTGTAGGCGAAATCAGTAATTTACTCCCATAACACTGTGACACATAGCCTGTTTCTCATAGATTATTTATTAGGGATAAACAAACAATCAAAACTTTGCATATTCTGACTGGCAGATTAGTTCTTTCTCCTTATAAAGAAGGATGGCTGGTTTCATAAATTTACATCTCTTAAACAGACAGTGAAAAAAATGGTAAATAGTAAATCTCTCTCATTCCTCTTTCTACCATCACCCCACCAGACTGAAATTGCCTGCTCAACCTTAACCTAACCTCAGTATGCTCTGTAACTGATTTTATACATCATTCAATGAATCCTAAGGGAAATTTCAAAGTTATTGTGATAGGTTAAAATTTGATTTGATGCATGTTACCGGAATTGCTGATCTGACAGTAGTCAGATATGGTAACTTAGGTTTATGTGTGTATAAATAAACTTGCAACTTTTATAGACTCAATATTCAAAGCTATACAACAATATATTTCTAGCCAATAAAGCTGCAGCAAAAGTCAATTTTAAAGTATGTTTAGAATCTCAGAGTAAATGAAACACTAATTTCCTAATAACCTATTGCCATTTTTAGATTTCAATCCCATTCTAAAGGCTATACTTCAGATAGTTAAGGTATAATTAAAACAGTTGTACACTAAAACTATTTTGAAAACTTACAGATACCGCAGCAGTCCAGATTATACGATAAACCCTCTCACCTAGAATGCTACATCACTGTTTAAGAAAATATGCAAATGACCTACTCCAATAATATTTGTCTTCATATGTGATGATATGACACCCACAGCTAAGCCATCTTATCTGTTTGATCATTTGTATGGGCACACTTATTCACTGTGCATCCATAGCACCGCAGCAGTTTCTGGAGACATTTTCTCAAACATAGTTGTTCTTGCAGTAGTAGTTACCTTTTAAAAATCCATTAAAAATATCATTTTATTATTATGATGATAGGAACAGAGCATAAGCTAAGAGTGGCCTGTATAAAGATGAAGCAATCTTAGCATATGTACCTTGAATGAGATACCATTAGAAATTAAAAAAAAAACCACCAAAAAACAAACCTCAGAGACTTGCAACTAATTTTCCCATTTAGTGTGAAACATTTAACACTTTACACTCTTATCCATTGTAAATTCAGCAGAGAATAAGTGGTTTTGTTCAGAATATGGAAAATAAGATGGCACTCCACAACAACACTGGAAGTATCAGTAAATAAATATTGCTGTACTTGACTTTTATATGGTTTCTTTTATAAAAGAAAAATACTTCTTGTTATGCTAGCATATTGTTAATAACAACTGTTGCGGAATTACACTGAAATGTCTAGGTTTTTAAAAACAATAATGTTACAAAACAATATTACAAAGTCTAATGAAACATTGACCGGATGTTAAATTTAGTCTCAAAACTTTTTGTGGAATCTCAGTGTTTAATTTTCTAAAGTTAGTACCTCTAGATGCACATGACTGAACTTCAAATCTTCCAAAATTGCAGTGGTGAGAAAAATGGAAGAGAAGAAGAAATAAAGACAAAAAAAAAGGCATACAAGAAAATACAGTAACAGAAAATTTTAGGAGGTTACCTAGGTCCAATGAGATTTTCTGTGTCTCTATTATTTACATTGATTTTTAGCTGTGCTTACATATTCAAGAAGGGAGAAAAATAAATAAATACAACATGACATATCTTATTTCTTCTGGGGAGGAGCATTGCTCATCTTTGCCAAATGTAATGTAACATCCCCCAAAACATCTCTCTAGTTTTCCTTATAACATCACATTAACATCAGCTTTGTTATGCACATTGCCAAATCTCAAATCAAACAGCTTCAGTTTGATGTCTCTGTGCATGCTGTCAACTTCTGTACATTTCACCAACTCTTTAATGACATGTTTCTGTGCACTGGATATTATCTACACCAGGAATATATATTTTAGAATATATTTTAAATGGATCTTGCACAGATATCAGTGTATTCAAATTATAGATATATTTCATTACCCTGGCATAATATGTTCAAGCGAAAATCTTTATTTTGTTTGTTTTTATACTTACTCATAAATTTAGTAGCTTACTTTTAAATTTTGGAATTACATAGGCAGAAACATGCAGTATGAAGTGATTATTCTGCTGAAGAGAACGCTGAATGTTCCTCTGTTTCACCAGAAGCTGCAATGGGCAGCAGCAACAACTTCAGAGAAGAGCCAGATCACGCTACAAAACTCCCACAAGAGGTCTTTTACTTGCAGCTGCGAGCAGCTTAAGCTATGCTTCTGAATAGCACAACTAAGGCAAAATTTATCAAAGCAGATTAAACTCTTAAAACCAGTATAGCTCCCCCTGGGGAAGTACACTGAAAAATACCTAAAATTTGATTCAGCCTGTTCTACTCAGAAGACAAAAGGATTAGTTTTCAATAATGCCTTTGAAAAACATTGCTGGTCAGGAAAAATAAAAAAGACTATATGAAAATGATACTTCATAGAAAGCAAACAAGGAGGTTGACATCCAACAACCTCAGTGTTTATCTGAAAATCAATAACCACTCCAAAAAATATCCATTCTAATTGTACATATACACAACCTGACACAAGAATGTTATGTTTAAAAGCAGTATTTTGGCAACTTTTCTGGTATAATTCAATTTAAAAACTGTCATTAAATCTTTTTCTTGTTTTCTTTTTCTTTAAAGCTTTTTCTTCATTCCCAGCTACAGAAGCTCAGATGCATTTAGAATAGGCTCCATTCTTATCTTTCCCTCTTCTCACTGTCTTTCTTTTCCTCTCTTCTTAATTATCATTTTGTTTTATTTCTCCCCAGCCCTTCCTCCCTTTATATTTCTCTACCTCACTACCTGCCCCCATAGATCCCATTAGTTCTACTTGTCCTTTCTTAAATACATGCACATATGCTATTTATGCAATAGCTCAACATATTGAAGTGATCATCATTGATTTATTTTAGATCTAGAGTTCACTTATTTGGATTTATCACTGGGTGGGGCAGGGGAGGGGAGCTGATGGCTACATCTTCCTTGTGGCTTAGATACAAGGTGCTCACAAGCAGAGATACTGCTTAGAGATACTTGTGTGCTCACAAGAGTTTGTAGGAATGTACCCATGCCACTTCCTGCCTAAATTCTGGGCAAGATGCACCCATTCCAACATGCACATCTTCTCATGTATAGGAAGAAAGGAGCTGCAATATTTCAGTATGTATGCAAGTCTGCACAACAGGGAGGTCATGACAGTACACACTTTATGTCCAGTATCTTATCTCATATGTTTCAGTCAGATTTAGATCTTATTCTGAACAATAGTAGAAGACACTACTGAAATATAATTGGCTGTCAGAATAGCAAGAGTATACACAATTAAATATAGAAACTGGATTATCTTTATTGCTACTAACCTTTTAACTTGTTTCAAGACGAGAAAAAGGTTGTTTTCAAAACACTGATCACTGATAAATTCGCAGTCAGTACTAATAACTACTTTTTTCATTTGTGTATCAAATACATTTTAAAAAAGCATGATTATGTCTATCCATGTACATCCTGTAGCGTTCACCCACCAGAATTCTGCTAGGAACCCTGACACTGGGTCCTCATGGCTTTTAGACTTCTAGAAACTGAAGAATCTAGAAACTGAAGAATCTAGAAGTCTCTCTTTAAATCACTCTTCTCTGATCTTCCTGTATAGTTTGTTTTTGCCAAGACCTGGAACAGCATTCAGACGTATTCAATGTCAAGTCCTGACATCTCTGGAACACTTCCATAGCTTAAATACAAGCTTTTCCAACATCCCATCCAAGACTGTGCAGTTTTACACTTCTCAGTCTTCTTAGTCATGCATAGAACAAGCCAATGCATATTGCAGATATAGATTTGAAATTTAAAACCAAGTATTCAAAAGTTTTTAGAAAAGTAAACTTAGTCTCACTTCCCCCTATTCCAGATTACACTTTTCTTGAGAATCCAAAACACAGCACTGTACCAGCTACTAAAAAAAAAAATTATCCCAGCTGAAACCAGATCATCACCCTAAACACATAAAAAAAATACACATGGTCAGAAATATCCTGTAACTGGTAACAGCCAACGGCAAATGCTCAGGGAAGAAAATACTGGGCAAGCATATATAGGTAATTCAGGTAATTCCCCTGAATTCTATCTTATCACTCATCAATACAGTACTGCCTAAACCAAAGACAGTTTATGGTAGTGACACTAAAATAATGATTCAAAAGGGTAAATTAACTGACAAGCACAGGAGAATTAGCTGGCCTGTTAGCTGAGCAACTCAACAATTCTGCTGACTTAATCTGAGGAATTCCTTAACTTGGAATGGAAGAGGTAGTTTCCCATGTGGAAGAAAGAAAATAAAGATCTATCATTACGATTGTACAATAATATGATGTTAAAGGAGAGGGAAAAAAGTAAACAACAACAAAACCCACAAAAAAAAACCAAACAACAACAACAAAAAAAACCAAAACCAAAAAGCCAAGAACCCCCCAAAACAACACCTGAACAAAAAAAATATCCCACAAACTGCCCCCACCATGAAACCCACACAATTACTTTTTTCTTAAAGAAGAAGAAGAAGAAAAAGCTTGATGTCTCAAATGTCTAGGATTTTATAACAATTATGAGCCTTAAATTAAAATCAAGCACTTCTCCTCTAAGTTATTCATATCTAAGGAACTTATTTTGAATACTATGGTTGAAATCCACAAAATTGAGACCTTCAAAGATTAAAGAGATCAAACAAGTGCCATCAGAAGCAAATAACTGTAGTTACTATGATAACCACTAATTTATTCCAATGACATAAGCACAAAGTCAGAAGATGAAGTTTTGAGACATGTCTGTCTACAAACACATATACAAACAGAAAATCCATTCATGAGCAACTTCACTATAAAAAAATAAATGAAATAAAGAGAAAGGATTGTCTAGGCTGAAACAGGACCAGGCTGATTTATAAACCTCTCTTGACTAACACAAATACAGAAAGCCTTTCATGAGATTTTCCATATAAACCATGTTATTTTGCCCACTCCACAATATATTACATATTACAGATTGCAAGGTCGATGCAGAATCAGTCCAAGTATCAATTTCTTTTCTTTCCTAAAGCCAAGCACACTCACTTTCCTGGGCGGCCTACATCAAAATACAGATTTTGTTTCACTTACTACCCAACTCCCATCATAAATTAGTGTTTGCTGTCTGCTAAGAAATTCACCCTAGCTTGTATATGCCCTTGAAGTTCTCTTTCTTCCAACTTCACAGCAGGTCACCATTTGCATCAGTTTTCTCAGCCCTTATCTTTCTGGGAGGGAGACCTTTCCCTAGTTTCCCTGTCACTCATCTGGCAGACAAGAGACCATACATTCTCCAGAAACTATATCAGCAGTGAAATTTTGATTAAAATTGTTCCCCAAATTGAGGCACTTTAAAATCAATTTGTCTCTCTCTAATATGTGTCACTTTTGATCTAATTCCAGGATGGATGAGGAAAACAAGAACAGAGAAGGAGCGAAGACCTGACATTAAAGACAACTTTGCCTAACAGACAATATTCAATTTCTACCTTGGATACTTTCAACAGCATTTGGTTCGCAGAACTCTGCAGATTTCCAGGTTTTGTGAAAGCTGCTGATTAGTGAGTGTAAACTACTGATAAATTTTATTTTCTTAATTTTTCACAAACCTCTCAGTCATAACTTTGTCCTTATATTCTTTATGAATAGGACATAACTGAAATTCATGTGGTAAATACAGTTCTAGCTAAATGATAATAGGGTTAAAAGCTGAACTTCTTTTAATGAAAAAACACTGCTGGGCCCCAGACAGGGAGGTGTACTCAGAATTAAGTGGCCTGTAACTTACCGCACCTTCAGGTTCAAAAAGCAGTGGTCAGCATTTGAGAGACTAAGGGTCAGCTTGCCGCAAGTGGTTTCAATACCGGGCTGACATGGTCTAGCATCTTCACGGTGACTTGGACAAAACGCACCAGAAGAAGTTCTGCAGTTGGCACCGCATTCACAGGATCAGGAAGTATATTTCTGGAATACTGCACTTCAGAGAGAACTTTATAAGCAGGCTGACAAACTGTGAAATTCTACGAAGACAAAAGTCTTGCAGTTGGGACAGCATAAGCCCATGTAACAATACAGGGATGCAGCTGACTAGAAATCAGCTTTGCAGACAAGGATCCAGGTAGACCATGTGTTGAAAATGATTAACAGAGTTTGGTCAAATGCCTACCAAAATTCCCCTCTGACATGTTCTACAACTCAGTGATCCCAGCTGTGAAGGAGTCTGTGACAATTCTAATTACCAGTGGAAGTGGGGGGGGGGGGGGGTGCAAAGGGCAAAAGGTGATCCAGTTCATGCAATCTAGCTGGATTTCTGGAAAGTTCTTAACAGTATCGCTCAAAATTTCACTAAGACTTCTGAAGGGGCAGCAAAATAAACTGTCCAAAGTGTTTAAGAGGCCTAGGTTTGCAACCTGATACTGTTCTTTATCTGGATACCATTTTATTTGTTCAAAGTACAGCTTCAGTTAACTTTAGCTCCATCTAAGAGTACTCAGATCCTCTGCAAATATATCTTTGTCTCACAATTCATATCCTGAATGTGAGGAATATGCAATCATGTACAGTTAAACAATTCAGCTAAATTGAACGAACTATTTATTAGTCTGATTCAGTAGGGTAGTTAGAAGCTTTGATTCAAAAGCAAAGGCCATTTCGCCACTTAAAATCACATTTGTTTACCATTAGTTTCCTCTTTGTACTTATTGTAATTATTGCCTTGTTCACCAAACACCTTTCAGCTTCAATAATAAAAGAGGGAGATCTTAACAAACAAAAGCTAGTTTTACACTATACCTCTGATTTATTCTCCATTCTTTTTATCATAAGACAGGAATACCAAGGCATATGTGCAAACATATAATTAAAATTTGCTTCATAGGGCAGTAATAAAAAGTCAAGTAAAGTTGATACAATCTTCTTTTATTATCTTAAAAGACTAATTATAAATTATATTAAAAGGCTGATGGTAATAAAAATCTTACCATCTAGAACTTCTGAAAGCCCAGCTTACATGGATTTAGATCTTTAGAGAGTACAAAAGTCTAAATTGATCTAAGAAATGGTATACCCGAGAGCTGTCATAGTGTCTCATCTTTCTACAGACATCATTCACTATTCCTTCAGTGGACCGCACAATTATTTGGTGGCAACCAACAGAAAAGACCAAGGATTATGGCTTGCAGTTTTAGTTTCTGAGGGAGTGTTTCCTAATTATAGGCTCTTTGGCATCTTTTTGCTTAGCAAATTTCTTCCTCCCTCACTGTACTAAACTGCATTCCTGTGTGCTTTGTCTCATCAGAAACTATTGCCACCCATGCTATTGTTCATCTAACTTCTAGCTACTATAGATGAAATCAACTGAAATTAATGGCAATCTCACCTGAGTAACACAAGATCTCCAAAAAACTAGTAGTCAGACTATCATAATGGGTTCACTGTAAAGTATAAAGCCACCCAAAATATCTTGTTTAGTTGGAAGGAGATGCATTCCTGCTGCAGATTGCTGCCTTAGAGCATGCAAACTACATGTTGTACTGTACAAAACTATACTTTCATCTAAAATAGTTAGTTTAAAGCTAACTCAGTTAATCAGCCTTGCAGCCTATATCATAAATATTCAGTGTTTCAACTGATATATTGTTCAAGATGCAATGAATTTTTGCAGCTCCTTATTTCTACAGGATCTATTAAATCATTGGAAAATAGAGGACATAGTGCCTCAACTGTTACCAAATAACTTACTTCCAGTAGCCTTCAAAAACTTTGTTCAAAGACACAAATTGTATCATTGTACGAGTCTGGTATTTTCCAAAGTATCTTAAGGTAATTTTCATCAAAGAATGCTTCCTTATTCATTTTTTTAGCTTAACAACTGAACAGTTAAAACACACACCAAACATCTACAAACCTAGACCACCTGTTTGTAATTCAGTCATGATGAAGAACAAATTTAAATCGTAACACTATATTATTCAAAAATAGGCACAGAACCAAATTTTGCAATGAGCTATGCTTGTAGTACATATTGAAAATTACATACCGAAAAATAAATTAATAAAAACAGCATTTGGGTAAGTGTAAGCAGTAATGTGCATAAGCAGTAATACATAATTAAAAAGGCATACTAGTCCATTACTTCTTAAAATGTTTTCTGTTTTCCTCCTGAAAACAAATTTCACAGCGAATGAAGTTAGGTGTTAAATATAGCTTTCCTATCCTGATAACATGGAAGTGCTAATTCACTAAAGTAATAGTGATAATTGATTTTGACCTTATTTATTGTAGAACACGCTGTTGAATTTGTCTAAACAAAGAAAGGAATTAATGCAAAAATCAATTCCTATATGTTTATTGTGTTTGCACATTACTAGTTCAAGAAAAAAATTTTACTTAAATGGTAAGAGTTAGCATAAATATTTTTAGCAATTTCACTAGTATAGATCCAAATTTAATGCTTCTTCAGTTTATTGCAAAAACAGATGCTGAACATCAATACTGCATACTTGCAGTTACTTCAAATGAAACATTTAAAATGCAGCAGTTCAATCTATGAAGTATTTCTGGAACTAATCAATAATGAAATGGGAATTTTAAAAGGAGAGTTGACAGCCCTGGTAACTCACAGTTTTATGCATGAAGATTTCAGTCTATAAATATAATAATTTACCAATTATATTTACTGCACAGTTTCATTTCACTTTCAAATTTCAAAGCTTCTTTCCCAGGATGGTAACAGAATTTCTAAACATTTAAGATCTCTGGACTTATCCTGAGTTTTATAATAACCCAACTTTGTAAAAACTATCTCTTTGTCCAGTTCTGTCAGGAAAATGACCAGGACAATATTCTAAAATAGTAATTCAGGATTAAATTACCTGAACTGCAAATGTAGCTAGCAAGCCTGAAGCATAGCAGACCTACTATATTTCCACACAAAAAGAAGGGCCACATGACTGTTATTCAACAATTCACTGCAATCTGAAGACTAGTTATGAAGCAGCTCCTCATAGAAATCTTTAACGCAGAAATAAGTACAGACATGAGCAGTTTTAGGATGAAGGGGATTTTGAAAAATCAATCAACTGGCTTATGTGACTATTTATATTTAGAGGGGAAAAGAAAGAAACTAGAATTCAAGATAGGCTCTGATACCTGACTGTACAAAAGCTTCTAACTTTTGATGTTTACTGAATAGAGTTTTACTCCTCTTAAAAGTAGATGTCTGTGCACAGGACAGCGATTTTGTGTTGAGCATCGTGGCACATTCTGAAAACAAGGACTCCTCTGTGTATGCCTTTCTTGGGTTTGCATACCTGGTATACTTCCCCAAGATCAAAGCAGACCATGGGCTATGAATCTAAGAAAATCAGCATAAAGGTTAAAGAACAAACTAAGAACAGACTGGATTAAGCTATTGTTCTTAGCACTTTGGTCCTGCATACTACAGTCCTACTCGCAGTATCTTCTGATCTATCCTTTCACAAACAACGTGCATCAGATCTTGTCATGGGCTGGGAAGCTATCTTCGTTCACTTCTTCATTGAAGGAGTCTGTTTGCAGGTCTCTTACAAACAAAACCATCAGTGCAGTTCCACGTGAATCGCCACTGGAACACACATTGTCTAGCACTACCCAGGAGAAAGGGTAAGAAAAAGAAGTGATAACATTTTTTGAGACAGAATTTTTAGATAACTAATTAGGTGGTTTAGGTAGCAAATGTAAAAGCTGATTTGCTTAAAGACCTTCCTTACAATACTGGCATGTGAAATTCAATATATTTAATTCAGTATTGAAAGTACTGCATGAAGGTAAAAAAAAAGTGCCCAACCTTTTTTATACAGTGATGGGCTCTGAATAACTTATTATTGCTTTGGTATGAGACCTCGAAAGTATAATTTGCTGTTTTACCAAAACATCTACTCAGTCCTGAGAATATGACAACAAAATTATTATGCAAAGACCAGTACCCAAACAGAAAAGTATTACTATGATACTATAAATCTATGTTGCATGAGCAACATGACTGCTTTTTGCCCCTCCCTCTGTAAAAAAACTTGCAGTGAAACTTGAAAAATAACAGAGAAATGCAACAAGAATGATCAAAGATGTGGGGGGGTTTCTATACAAGCCGCTACTAAATGAATGAAATACAAGCAGCTATTTTTCAGAATGGAAAAAAGATGACTATAAAGATAAGTCAGGAGCTTAGAAAAAAACAAAAAGTGTCTTGGAGACTAAGAATATGGAGCAAATGTTCATGGCTTCTTATTATACAAGAATAAACTAAACAGAAGGTATGTACAATGAAGAAAAACAAAAAATACTTTTTTTTTTTATTCGTAAGTCATTAAATGAAACAGAATGTTGTAGATGCCAATTGCACATGGGTCCAAAAAGCTATCAAATTTATGAGTGAAGCATCCATCAAGACCTGTTAAAGACAAGCAGTCTCTGAGACAAAATTCACTAGAGAAGAGAAAATATATTGGAAGGATCTTACATGCTTTTTCTTCTTTTACAATCTTCCCTAAGCAATCTCAGAGCAAAGATACTGAACTAAATGTATCTTTGTTCTACCCTAGAGAAGTTGTTAGTATGTATGTGTTGTTACTCAAAGTAGACATTAACTCAGCACTTCATAAGCACAAACAAAACATTAATCTTTGTTTAGCGTCAACTATTTCCTAAATAGAATGTTCTATTTCTTAAGTAGAGTGTTCAGCAAGTTTTAAACCACTATAACTATTCCCTCAAACAAATACATCTCTCCCATATGTCTAGGGTGGGAAGAATTATAATCATAATCTAAAGCAAGTTTTTTAAAGAATGACATATTCTCTAATTTTTTATTCATGGCAAAGTGGCAACCAGATGAATTGTTTGGATCCCTACTACCTCAGGCAATCAAGTTTCCCAGTTCCTATGCTAAATAATTACATTGAGAAAGCTTATGCGGTTTTCCTCTCCTCTAGGTTTTCACTGTTTTGCATCTTTTTTTAAACATGTTTTGACACAATACTGCACTACATATAGCTCAGCCTTTCTATGGCACCTTCTCTTTACTATGGCCAAAATTGCATTTCCATATAAATCACTTGCTAACCTACTTAACATAAGATTTGATTCTCTGAGAGCATGATCTGTTTAGAAAACTGGCATAAGAATCTAATGACAATTTAATTCTGTAAATACCACAATCACAGGGATATTTTTTTAGTCTGTTTCCTTATTTCTTTTAGTAGGAAATGTTAAGTCTGTTTGAGTCAGCTAGGGTGGGGGGAAGAACGGAGTTTTGTGTGAGTGTTTCTTTAAAATCCAGCATATAAAAGCATATAAAATACATCTGGATAACTGTTCACATGGTTTTAGGTTGTATATAAAACAGTCATCCTACTAAATAAGGGCTCCAGTGATCAGTGGAAGTGGAGTTAGCATGATATACAATTTCACCAAACAGATGCAACTCTCACATACATCAATGTTCCTACTGAAGTCAGTTTGCATGTATCTCCCTAATGAATATATAAGTAATTATTTTATCAAGTTATGAGATGTTTGGTTTTGAGCAGTTAGAAAGCCAGGAGCGATGAGGATGTATCAGAATTTAGAATACCGTTATCTGAGACCATGAAAACAGCTTTGACAGACTGGAATATTTCATGTATTTTCCTCCCTAACCATACAGTTGTCAATATTTGTATAGAGTTGTAGCAGCTTAAATTCTGGGGTTCAACACTCTCAACTGTATACATATCCAAATATTTTTAGCAGTGACAGCATATGGGAAACTACTTATAAACACTTGAGAGATCAGTGGTATATTCACCAGGCAAATGCTTGATGACAAGAGATCAAGACTTACTGAAATAAGATTTATTAAAAAAAAGACCTTTTCATGCATATCTTCAAACATAAAACTTCTATAACTACAGGATTAAATTGATCCTACTTGCCAAAACTTAAAATAACAACATGTAAATTACATTTTCTTTCATTCAATATATGACTTCAGAAAATGATGTTATCAGCTAGTCAGGAGTAACAACTTGTCACGATGGAATTCTTTTATCAAAGCATATTGTTCATGCACTAAAAAGATTGGTCTTATCTGTACTAGTAACCGTTGCAAACAAGACTAATAATATCATTAGATGTGCTTGAGAACAATATTCTGCCTCTTAAAAACACCTTCATATATTTTATGGAATATTGCAATTGTCCTGCCCTTTCCAAAATTTGTAGCTTTAGATATTTAGATTGAGATGAGTTCTGAAAACTTACTAAAGAGATGATTTTGATTTAGAAGCAGGCCTCTCCTCCATGTAGCTCAAATTAGTTCAGGAAACACAAGTCAGTAGGATAGATACACATTTCTCCTTTCCAAAAGGACACATCACCAAGCCCCTTACAAATCACTGCCTTTTTAATTTTTCTCCCTTACTATATTTTATGAGCAAACTACAAAAAAGATGTCAAATATAGGGTAAAAAAAGATTAAAAAAATCCCATGGCTGCTCAGAATTTCTCCTTTTTATTCCAAGGCATAATTTAGAATGTGGGTCAGGAGCATATGAGCAAAACTTTTGTATTTAATCCTTGTTGACTTGGGAATAAGGAAGGAAAGACAAAACCAAGGCCTGAAAGCATTAACTAAGAGGAAACTAAACAGGAAATAATTTCAGTTAAAAAACTAACTAAATAAAACTAAGGAAGAATATACAATAAATAGATGACAGACAGGAAAATGATCCAACTATCTGAACACAGTGAAAGCAACTTACTACCTATGAAGATCACAGCAATTACTACAGACTTATTGTAAAATGGCATGTATGGATGTGCTAGGACAGATGTAAACTTAAAACACATACAAGACAACAGAACACGTTCTGGAAGCAAAATATTGAACTGATAAAAAAAAACCCCAAACTCAAAGGAATTTGATTAATGAGTATTCCTCATTATGGAGGAATACTACAGAAATGCTAGAAATTGTGCTATTATGTTTTGGAAATGAAGTTAGTAATGAAATTTCCTGAAATACTTTGCCAGACTGCGTTCATCACTAAGAACAATGGAGTGAATGAAAAGGGTTTCTTCTCCAATATATTTCTTTGAATGCACACTTTTTTGAGCCAATTTTTCTTTATTGTATGTAATGGATATGTGAGGACATTCAATCCAAAAACTTTCCCAATATCCCGTAATACAGTTTTCTGTAACACTAAGGCCTACAGAAAAGCTCACAAGCTCTGCAAAATTAGAATTATTATTTTTTTATCCCCTTGACCCCATTTACAGCATTTTCAAAGTATCTTCATATAATCTAGGTGCAAAACTATGGCTCCAGATTCTCTTTTTATAGTGTAAATGTCAAATATGCTTAGGAAATCCAGGTGTCTTGGTAATTACTAACCACCTTTACAAACTTCTTCCGACTGTAATAATTTTTCTGTTTTTATTTAACCAGATGCAAGAACAAAACCAAAGAAGCAAACAAGAGTAGATGAGTTACCAAAAAGTCCAAATAAAATATCTGACAGACTTTTGCGAAAGCTTGTTCCTTTTGACTTCACAGCAGCCTGAGGTATAAAGATGAAACAGCATGTTCTAAATTTTTAATAAAAAATTACTAGTAATTTAAAAAAACAACTAAGCAATTTTTAATATAGAATTACTTAGTAACATTAGTGCTTGATATTCAAGAACACATCAGTAAGCTCAATCTTGTATGAAGCATAAAGTAACAGGTCAAAACACCCTTCAGAGAAATAAATTGATTCTTGGATAGAAAAGGCATCTTATTCAGTCTTCATGTGAAGTACTTAAATTATCTCAGTGACCAAACGCTCCCCTTTTGATGACAGGGCAATGAATTAGAACCACCTTTTCTTTCCTTTTTTTTTTAATTGTTGCTAAGTAGCACGTACCCTGATCAGGGACTTCTCAGCCTCTCATGCTCTGCCAGTGAGGAGGGGCACAAGAAGCCAGGAGGAAGCAGAGACAGGACACATGACCCAAACTAGCCAAACAGGTGTTCCATACCACAGCACTTCATCCCCGATATAGAAACTGGGGGGAATTACCTGGAAGGGACCGATTGCTGCTCAGGTCAGGCTGGGTATTAGTCAGCAGGTGGTGAGAAATTATATTGTGCATTTTTGCATTGTGCATTTTTTGTGTCTGCATTTTTTGTATTTGCAGTTTGTATTGTATGCACAATTGTGTATTGTATTTTTTTCTTTTTTTCTTTTTTTTCCCTATTTGTTCAAGGTTTAGCTTGTTTTGTTCCTATTTCCTATTTTTTTTTATTCTTAAAATATTTTACTTTATTAAACTGTTTGTATCTCAACCCATGGGTTTTATCTTTTTTTTTTTGCCAATTCTCCTCCCCTTACCACTGGGGAGCAGGAGAAGTGAGCATGTAGCTGCGTGGTTCTTAGTTGCCAGTTGGAATTTAAGCACCATACTAATACACTCTGGATTTTTTAATAGAAAAAGGATTTCTCTATGCTGTTTCCTGAGGAAGTCAAATACTAAATATGATTTCAGTTCTTGTTAAGGGAAAGGAAACTTGCATTGAAATTTAATATAATGATTATATTGAAAATGACTTTAGAAATTATGCTTAAATGAATACTTATTGCTGGTTAACAGCATTTGTAGCCTGTTACTCTGGAAGTTGAAATTGGTAACCAATTTTAAGAATGAAATCCGGATAAAGAGATAATTCTATGGCTGCAAAGGAAACAAGTAATGCAGTGGTTACTGAGGCTTTCATACTAAATAATATTTTATGAGCCTATTAATATTCATTATAGTTCCAGAAGAGTAATTCTACCTTGAAGTAGAGATACTTAATGTTCTTGCTTGTGGATTAGCTAGTGATTGTCTCCTTTAATGAACAGTCATTACTTCTTATGTTCTGATAGTATTTTCTCCCTCCTCCCCCACCTTTATGGAGAAATTGTGCTTTCTTTAAAATTGTTAATAAACAAAACTGTGATTATGAATTAATATTTTAAATTTGTCTTAAAGTGTTCTTTAAGCTATCTAGAGAAAGGTGTTTGTGGATGTTGGAACATCAGTCATAGCTTAATCTTACAGGTGCACTGCTTTGCAAAGGCAAAAAATATTCTCAGAATCAGCAACATAACAAAATAGTTCCAACAAAACTGTAACTCATGCCACATAACCGATTCCTGAGAAATAGCTAACAGATCAATTACTGAGGGACTTTGCTAACCATAACTACATATGAAAATTTGCTTGGTATCTATTTTTTCCCCTCAGCATTCTGTGCCATTCTCCATAGCATTGAAATAAGCCCATTGAAATGCATGTAAGACTTCATTCTCAGACAATTTGAGCCAGCAACAAATATTACACAAGTCAATCTCTACCAATCCTCTTGTCTGAAACAATGATACTGTAACTAAGGTGCTTGGATCTCATCTTCATCCTCTGCAATCCCGTATTTCAGTGTCCTCTAGCAACCTACAGTACTCCCAGGTGAATGCACTGATGGGATTAGAGGTCAGCAGAACTCAAGTTTCATAAACAAAACCTAACTTCCTCATTAGTTCCTGATAGCCAAAGACCTTTTGAAATATCTGTTTCACCTTCTAATGTAAATCTAATGCAGCCTCAAATTTGCTACTTGATTCCCCGCAAGACATGAAAAAAAACAACCCTTTGGCATCTGGCATTAGCAGAAGTTCAAATTCTAAGTCAACAGAGGTGCAACTCATTTATTTCACATCACAATGTAATCATGTTTTATTAGTACTTCATTTCTAGATATCTGGCCTTAGAAAAGAACAGCTTATTCAAACTTAAATGTGATTGGTTCATTTTGACACTTCTTACTCAGCTCTTAAATTACCAAGTCAGTGCAACCATTCTATGGCCTAGAAGAGACAGTAGCAGGGCTATGATCTTCATGACAAGCATATACAGTATCTGATCTCCCAGTACCTTGATAAAATCTTTCATTTTGTGTTTATCCAACAAGAAAGCAAAAATCAGGCAAAACTTTAAAAGAATAACAAACTTCAACTACACAATGCTGTTTAAGTTTCATCAAATGTTTTGAAAGTAAGCTCCGAGGAAAAGAATGGTAAAATCAGTTATCGCCAACATTGATCCAGGCAAAATCATAGAATCAGAATGGTTTGGGTCAGAAAGGACCTTAAGATCACTGAATTCCAAGCCCCCTGCCATTGACAGGGATGCCTCACCCTAGACTATGTCACCCAAGGCTCTGTCCAGCCTGGCCTTGAACACTTTCAGGGCTGGAGCATTTACCACTGCTTTCAGCAACCTGTTCCAGTGCCTTTTACATTGTCAAACAACAACACTTAAGACTTCTTTTTTTTTTTAAAGAGCCCATTTTACTCAATGACTTTTTCTTTTTTAATTAAAAAATTAAAATATTTCTAACAAAACCCCCCCAAAAAAATCAACAAAAAGACTCAAACCTCACTAAACCCCCCCACAGCATTATTGGTGAAGCACCTAATAAACACACTTATCATAATTTGGAAATCACTTGGCATCAAAACTAATTACTTAGTGGCATGTGAGAAGTTTCAGGCACACTACTTCAATACATGAAATGGTATTTAATACCATAAATATTTACTTGATTGAAATGATCAGTTTAAAACTCTATCCTCAACAGAAGAGACCGCATTCCTTTCCAGCTTAGAATCTCTAGATTGAAAAGACACGTAGCACAGGTAGGAATTTGAAAGATAGATTAGGTTGAGCAGAAAAATATTTCCACTATCTCAAATAACTCCCACTCAGTATGATGCTAACTGGTATTTTCAGAGGTTACTGCTGAAATATAATACCCTCTAGAAGAAGTTATTACACACAAGTGTTGCTGAAAATGAATTAATAGTAGCAGGAGACAGAATAATACCTCTTCCTCCCTCAGAAAAGCTTTCCTCTACTATTTGTTCACCTGTGTTACTATTGAAGACTCATCATAGTTCTAAAGCTCTGACTCAGATTGTACATTAAATACAATACTTGAGACCTCATACTGAAGTCTCTGTAAGCATGAAATCAATAAGTATTTTTTGAGTTAGGTTTTGTGGACTTGAGGGTAACTTACAGAAGCCAATGGGAAGTCTCATTTATTTCAATGACTTGTATAGATTGTATATTTAGATTTTTTTTGTTGTTGTTTTTGTTAAATTCTGGTTTATTTTGCTTTGGAAATAAAGACAGACATTAAAAAAAAAGGATTTTTGAACATGTAATAACTGCATTTGACAAATTAAAATAGAAGTAAAGGTACCATAATGAAAGAAGTGATGTTTTGGAATAATTTTTGAGCACTGAGAAAATCTAGTAACTAAATATATGCAATCATAAAGAGCCCTGTGTTTATGAGGACTTCTTGCTGTTTCCCTGTCTACATGACAATCATATTAAGCACTGGCCTCACATTTCCTCCTAAAAGCTGAGCCCAAAGACAATCTCTGTAATTTCAGCCCAGACAAACTTCTGTAATAGCTGCTGTTACTGTAGGTTTATATATTACTTCACGCAAATACCTCAGCAATAAGGAGTGCTTGAAATTTGAGTCTGATATCTGGACAGGAACAGCATTTCAAGACTGAAGATACTTCTAAGTACATAAAGCAATAGTGCATACAGTAATAATATACATGATCCTGAATAAAAGCTGCGTAACAGCTTAGATCCTTTTAACAGTGTTATGTGGTACCTGAAAGCACGAGCAGTTCTTGAAACTAATGGAAATAGGGGCTATAAAATTAGGTCATATTTTATTTTGGCTAGCTAACTCTTTCTGACAATTTCTTGTAAATCTAGTATTAACTTTTATACTCAAGTCCTGAGTGTGAGGGTCTTCCATGACCCCTTTTTTTAGCATAAAATAACATCAAATATAGTTCTATACTAACAATAGGGTATTATTCTGAAAGGGTGGTTTCTTAATTTTACATAGTATATCAATTATTGCATAGAGCATTTAGTTATATTATTTACAATAAACTTCATATTTGTACTCATTGTATTCCATCAATTCTACTCATGAACATTTAAATCAACATCATTCTTTCTACTGCAATGACAAAGTGCCTACATATACATCTGCATCTGCTGAGTGATAAAACTATTAACTTGCTTTCGGTATACCTTGAGGTTTTGCAACCCACCTGAAATAGCTTCTTTGAAATTTCATTTCAGATGGCATTTTAAAGAAGGAAAACGAATAAGATTTTTTTATTTTGGAAAAGAACACTAGAGGACTAAAAATTTGAGACAGCGTCCACAGCAAACATGGAATTATCTTGATAGCATAGGAGACATTACACAAAGAAGAAAAACCTTGAAAAATAAAGGAAGTACATTGGCTGAATTTTAGTTTACAGAAGATAAAGCTGTCATGAATCCGTACTGCCCCTTTCTAGCTTTTGTTTGGCTCCATCATCTTACGCTTTCAGCCAGCCTTTCAAAAAAAGTTAAATATATTTTTCCCTGTCCAAGGATAACATCTGCTGATGGAAAACCCTTTAGCTTGGGGCTGGCTGAGGAAGAGAAACTAAGAAGGAAAATAGAACACTAAGATGAAGCTGGGTCACTTTTCAGATAGAATTTTACATGCTATGGCCAAAGCAGTAGAGGGCCAAACCAGATGATTCCTTTAATGCCAGGCTCCCAAAGCCTAGCTAACTCTAAACTTTCTGGGTTTTGTACTTATATTAACAGTAATTATTTTTCAGTCCCCTCTGCATACACTATTGAACTTGTTAAACTGTTACGGCATCTAGTAGACAGATATCTAGTACTGGATGCTATAGCCCTCATGGTACGACTGAAAACAGCCAACACCCAGAAAAACTCATCAGTCTTTCTGGTATGTGAAACACTACAGAAGACAGTAAGCTTGAAACATTTTGTGAACCGGAACTTGGCACAAACCTCCAGGGCAGAGAGCACCCTCTCAAGCACCTTTCTTTGTTACTGCCTCAGTATCTGACCTTCTGAAGTAAGAAAGGGATTTTTCATCTGCTGCATAGAGTTATCACATTTGGTTGTCCTGTTTATTTTGAATGTTGCCATATAAAATGAAACTGTCAAAAATAATTCACAGAATTCAAGCAAGCATGTACACTTATATATGTATAGATATATATTTATGTGCATGTGAATATCTTTAAGACAGGTAATGATTAAACTTTGCCCTTAAGGTGGGTTTTCTTTCCTACCCCTAGAGGAAAAGACAGAATTGTTGTAATTTGTGGGGAAGCCTTCATAAGGAGGCACAATGTAGTAATGTTTGATTCTGAATTTACAATCTTCAGATGACAAATTTCTGATTAAGTATGCCAATGAAAAGATTCCTACCTGCAAATACTAGTGAAACAGAACTGAAAAAATAATCCCACTGATAAGCATTCATATCTAAATAAAATTTAATTGCCTAAAAAAACACTTTAAGCGAATGGGTTTTTCAACAGCATAGTAAAGATAGCTTTTAATCGCATCCAACTGTGTTCAAAACCTTATCCAAGTGTTTTTAAATACCATTTGAAGTCACTGCTAGAAATGTGTATGCCAGCTGTATGCCTGACTATTGCTACCCCCTTTTTATGCTCAGGCTGATGAAACAAATATCCCTAATGCCTTCTCTCATTCATTTTCCAGCTTTTTTATTTTTTCTAAAGAGTCTTCTGTGCAACATGATTCCGTGCTGAGTAGGGGATGGTGATGAACAATTCAATTTAGAAAATGAGAGCTGTTTAACCTTCACTAAATTCTAATATGTCTTAAAAGTATATTTTGTACAAACTGGCTTCAAAAAGTACCCTTGGGGAACATACAAAAAGTGTGGTGCTGTGACTTGTATTTGCCTCTCCTCTACCTCTACCAGCAAGTCCTAACATTTCTATGCTCATGTGACTGTCTTAACAAACAAGGCATTAGAAGTGCTTCTACATCCTTTCTTCTACTTTAAAATACTCTTCATAGCTACAGAAATAACGAGAAAAAAGAAAACAACAAATAAACACCTCTACCCTTTGAATTCTGTGCAGTGCATTTGATTAGGATCAATTTCTCCAGCATTGCAAGCCCAAATTTTCTCCACTGTCATTCAGAGTGAGTGAATGTCAGTAACTCTTGCTCCAGCAGTCAGGCAGAAAAAGTTTAATGAGGAGAGTTCAACAGTTCTCAAATCCATCACTCCACTGCTATTAGGAATAGAGGCTAACCCACAGGGAGTAGCAGGTATTAAACTGAGGTCAGGTTCTAAATGTAGACAAAAAAGGTTGAGATAAAAGAATGAAAAACCAGTGACAAACATGCTGTCAAGCTCAAAGTACAGAGGACCATGTGAGGGGTCAAAACTTCTACAAGCATTTCTTATATAAAATAATAGCTATGGCTTTTAAAGTTCTTTAAATAACAAATAAGATCATAATATTTTAGAAGATGATCCCCTGCAGATACTACTACATGTTTGGAACTGTCCAAGCCAGTGAAAAATCTTTTCCATACTGTACAATATGATAATTTCAGAATTACAACCTAATAATTATAACTTTGAAGTAAAAAATTTAAATTGCTAAATACGTAATAAGATTCTGGGGAAAAAATCATTTCATTCTGTTTGGAATAAATATTTTCAACGTTCCTATTTCACTTTATATGTACCGCACAGATTTGTCACCCCCCACCTTTGCCATTTAGAACAAATACCTGGCAAAATTACACCACAAATCTGTATCTCTCTGAGTCCTCTGAAGACATAACAGAAGTAGTGCATTTGTTGCTGGGTTTGTCAGAAATGGTCTTACCAGCTCTCATAAATACAGTGTGTGGGGAAGTGTTCTAGATATTTGGTTCTACTGATTATGTCTAGACCACACTACTTCCCACTTGTGCGCAACACAGACTTACCAATGGCTGTTAGCAATAAGAAAGATTATCTATGAATTCTCCATTATCAAAAATCCCTCAGAAATCTGGATGCTAATGGATCTCACTGATTTCTGCTAAGAAGTTCTCTTCTATAGCATGACAGTTAAATTGTGTCATTGTTCACATACAGCATCAGGATGTACCAAGATTTAAATGTAAAATAATAGCATTTCAGAAAAAAAAAAAACCAGAAAGAAAAGAAAACTGAACGAAGAATAGGCTGATCTTTGTACTTACGAAAAGCTCTATAGAATTCTTCAAGAGCTAGGCGCTTGTCACTGTTATAATCATCATATTTCAGCAAATCAAACAGAGAGCAGTCAGACAGATCCTTGCCAAGCTCATCCCGTTTTATTACCTGACAAGAAAATCATAACCATGAAATTACATTTGTGCTCTTAAGACTTCTTTGGTATAATTAATTGTTTCTAATAATCATTTAATAGATCACTTTAAGGTTGCTCTGGTGCAATGAACTGCAACTGTGTAAAGGGATTTCCAGTTACTTTGTAACTATTTATTACAGTTTTAAAAGTTAATGCCTTCAGAATAGACTTACTGAGACTACGCAAAAGTTTTCAGCATATTACACAAAAGTTTTTAGCATATTACACAAAAAAAAATAACATATATAGAGAGCATATATAATGGGGATAGACACAAGCACTATAAAGACACTGAACATTAAAGCTGATTTTACTTTACATGTATAGGAATGGTGATTAAGAAACATTTGAATACACTTGAGATAATAATTCACCATAAACCCCAAATTCAGACATTTTCAAAAATAACTAAACTCTTACAACCCTACTAATTGTATCAACTTCTTACAGGCTTTTGACAAGCCTATTAGCTTCCCAAAGACCTGTTATATAAGTAGCTGACCTGAAAAGACTCCTGTTTCTCAATGGGGGTGCATATACTTTGTAAATAGATCATAATTAATAGCTGTTTGATTTTTAACTCAAATTAACTTCTCCCAGAGAAGTGTTCTTTAATTTGAAGACCATTCTGCTGTAAAGTCTGTATATGTCATAGACATCTCCCTCAATTTCATCCGAAGAATTCTGAAGGTGTTGGTAACCACAAATATTCAGAATTCTTCTTTTACATGCTGTATGTGTTTAAATCACTGTCACATAACTGAAATAACCAAACCTAATGCAACTCCTTGGTGTAATGTTGCACAGTTTAAAGTTTTGTACCAGGCATAGAAAAAAATGAACGTAACTACAGTTATAGTAAGGAATGTATTCAGATATTATTAATGTAAATATACAATATCTAAACAAGTAATAGAGAAGGCGCATTAGAGCAAAGGGAAAGGACACAAACATTTTATCCTACCAGAGGCAGTTTCTATATATTAGTATAAAAGCATTATAAAAAAAAATAACCTTGTTAGTACATTAGAAAGTGTGGAAGCCATTCACAAAGATAAGAAAAATCACCACAAAATCAGCTTTAGCTATTATTAAGTACCCTAGCTGAATATTAGCGTTAGTTATTTCCCACATTTTAAAAGACTGCTTATTACACTCACATTAAACTGAATTAAGAAAAAATGAAATTGTGTACATCTTACAGCTGAAACATAAAGGCTAAAAATGTAGCTTGGGAAGAATCAGTAACTCTAAGCCCAGCGTAGTTTTACAAGTAACACTAAAGATACAAC
This sequence comes from Pezoporus wallicus, assembly GCF_028554395.1. NCBI lineage: Eukaryota > Metazoa > Chordata > Aves > Psittaciformes > Psittacidae > Pezoporus > Pezoporus wallicus. The sequence goes on from NW_026640488.1 coordinate 4,743,309, forward strand.
CTCGTGTACCGAAAACCTCACTCTAGAAGAAATCTTTGAGATTTCAAGGCCATGAAATGTGCTTGTAGTCATAGCTGTTTCATGAAAAAGGAACATTTAGGGTGAGAAGCATCGTTCCTTTGCTTTTCATAAAAGGTAGTCTGAAATAGTTAAATACGCTTGTTCCCACTAGCTTCAGCTGTACAAACAAGGATTATACTTCACACCTAAGGTGGCACAATAAAAACTTTGCTAAAGCCCATCAGCACCTGACACTACAGTACCACATTTTTAATTGCATATTAGTGTTCTCAGCTTCAATCCTTTAAGTTGAAATTTGTCTTTTGATGCCTTGATTTATAATTGGTAATTTTTATTTAAAATAAAAATAATGATAATTAAAAAAAGATTAGCCAGAATGACTGAGATATTTTCAAGAATGATGCAATGGATCGTATGGTATAATGTACTCTCCTGGCAATTATTTTTCATCTTCAGTAAATTATTTTCATAAAAATTTTATCTTCAGCTATTGTTTTAAATAAGAAAACCTTGTAGAAGTTTTGACCCCTCACATGGTCCTCTGCCCACTGAGCTTGACTGTGTGTTTGTCACTGGGTTTCATTCTTTTATCTCAACCTATTTCATCTACATTTAGAACCTGATCTCAGTTTAATACCTGCTACTCCCTGTGGATTTGCTCTATCCCTAATAGCAGCAGAGTGGTGGATTTGAACTCTCCTAATAATTTTGATTAAGGAATTTTGATTACAGATACAAGATTCAATATTTGCTTATATACAGACATCTTTATGCTGGTGATATACTTCGGGGTTCTCTGGAAAATTCACTCAGTTTTGATAAACACTCAAAAATTTCAGTGAGGACAGATTTTAGAAAGTACAGAAGTTATTTCATATCATGATTAATCTTAATGATCTGTGATTTGCTGTTAAAATCGCTGTTCTAATTTTTACCCAACAGGAATTGTCTTGTGCTGGATAGGCAAGGCTGACTACTTATCAAGCCATTAACCATCAGAGAAGTCATTTAACGATTTATGTTAACATCAAATGTTTTAAAAATCATCAGGATCAAACTGGCTGTTCACAGGATTCCCTAATATACTGGATGAGGAGATATCTTGCTTGTTGACATTACATTTTAATAGATCTTCACGTATCAGTGAAAGTTCATAACATGGGGCATCTCATGACACAGCACAAATATTCAAATGGGGCAAGAAAACCTGTCAGTATTGGTTCGAAAAAGAAACAGTGGAATTCAAAAACAAATAGTCAGGGTTTGTTGCTTTTTTTCGATTTTTCATTTTCTTTTACTTAGGCAAGGGATTTAATTTACTACAGCAGCTTGCTAAAAATAATAGCTTGTTTAGGTATTTTTAATTTCACACCCTACATCACTACAAGAGAAAAGTAGTACTATGTGGTATTAATACTGCATATACATGCACAAATAAATGATGTCAGTAATTGAAAAACCTGAAAAAATAGACATCAGTAAGGAATCATCAGAGGCTGAAACAATCCAGGGGGATTTTGAAAATCTGGGGTCCTACACTAATCCTTTGTGATAATTTAAAAAAAAAAAAAAAAAGAAAATTGGCAGATGGTATATGGTCTTAAGGTGAATAATAACGAGGTAAAATGACAGGGCAGCATATGGAATGAAATGGATCACATGGATGGATGTTTTCAGGAACAGGACCCGTATTTTCATACAGCCAAATGTAAGGCCATTCATCTAAAAATAAGAACCTAGATCATACCTTAATGAGGATAAATGAGCCCTGGAAAGCATTTTATCTGAAAGAGAGGAAGGATTTGCTGTGGATAAAGGATGTCTTACAATCCTAGGATCATTCTCTAGCTTATATACTTCTATACTTTGAAGTATAACAAGATAACTGGGAGTAAGAAGGCGATGATTCTGATGGTAGGACTGATTCTGAAACACAACATTCAGTTTGACTTGCACATATTAAAATTTAATATTGAGAAACTAGAAGGGAACTTCTCGAGTTACAAAGAATCAATAAGAGTAAGCGGAAACCTGGTGAAGACACTTTAGATAACACTTCTGAAAGCAAAAAAAGAAAAGCTACAGAAACAATTAAGCTTGAATCCCAGGTTCTCTTTGATGTTTTCAAATCACTGCCAAAGGTCACTTGCAGACCTTTTTTGCTTCAGCCAAAAGCAAGACATTACATTTTTTTAATTAACAGTGTAGGATAAATAGAATGATACACATATCATTCTATATGATATATGATACACAAGTCAGTTTACATGAGGGTGTATCACACACGATCTAACCATGTGCCTTAAGTCTCTGCATAAATCTCTGTCGATGGAGGGCAGAAAAGTAAAATTTAAGGAAACAGATTCTTGAGCCAATTTTTTAAACCCAGTCTGTGTTCTCCTTGGTTAAACTAAGCAGACAGTAATTAATATGGGCAGTAGGATAGAAACAGGCAACATTTTTAGAATCACATGCTAGAAACAAAATCCTTACTATAAAAGCTACAGACTAAGATGACCTGCACAATTCTACTATTGTGCTAGACAAATCACATGCAGGATTATCTGATTTCAGACTTCTGAGCTGAAAATCTGTACCAGAGAATGTTCACAAATATTTATGCTCACAAATTGTACTTTACATTTTCATGAAGAGAGTGAAGTATTTACTTTCAAAACATGTAAAAGGTAAGACAAAAGCAAAACTGCTTCTCTCTTTATGGCTCATTGTGAAATCTCATAAGCATGGAAAACTTACAAACTTATCTAAATTTTCTAATTAAATATGGCTTTTAAAAAAAAAAAAACCAACATTTACTCTTGAGACTTAAATGCTCTTTTAAACACAGAGATTTTTATCATTTGGAAAATACTGTGGTGTTTTTTTTAACAATATAGCACACATATTTTTCCCATGAAATTACACTGTTAGCTAAGTTCAAAACAACTCAGGAATTTAGTCAGTACTACGCCAGGATACTGGGAATGTAACCTGATTAAAACTGACAAACTACACGTCAGAATAGATTGTTTCATTCACTTCAATTTGATTTCTGAGAACCACAATGAAATGTCTGCAGATGTTTTGAAACTAGATCACAAACAACACATTTCCTTTATTAGTCCACCTTACCAAAAATTTTGTCAGTGATTGATGGTCCTTATGTACTTCCCCAGACAAAATGCTACAGAAATACAACTACAAGCAAAAACTTTATAGAGAATATAGTTGTTCAGTTAAAGTGTGTTCATTTTTCCTAAAATCAAGTATCTTGTAACAATAGTATCACTCAGTGCTTGATGTAGAGTACATCAAACACCAAACGTTGTGAGAATTGTGCTCTTTGACTTCAATTACTTTGTTACGCCATTTCCCACAGCAGTAATATTTTGTGGAAATTAAAAAGAATTGGTGATTTATAAAATAAAAGTAATAATAAAGGTTGGTAAATTGTTCCTTGCTTTAACTTCCCTTAACCCAGTTAAATCATTTACCCTTGGACCTAGCGGTCCAGTTTCCTTTACAGTCTGTTGGTGTGTTTTAAAGGACACTGTTTCATAAGACAGAATTTAAGCATCATTGAGATAGAGAGAAGTAACTGAAGAATCATAACTACTTGGCCTAACCTTGAGGTCATTGGCTAGAGAAAGGGATATCCTAGACAACTCCACCTTCAGCAACTGTTTCTTCTGTATTTTGCATTAGCCAACCCCCAGACTGTGCCCACACAATCAGGTGTCTAAGGTCCTCTTGTTTACAAACATTTCTTCTCAACTTTAAGCATGGATTTTGTTCCTAGCCAGTAGCTGAAAGATTAATAGCTGCAAGATTGAAGTTTTTTTTTGATACATGAGATTCCAGTAGCTAAATAATTCTAATCCAGCAGAGTAACTGAATTATCCTTTACACAGGAAAATAATGGGATGTGCTTCTACTTGATAAAAGCAAAGGCAGTAAACACAGATCAAGCTAGGATTTAGTTCTATGATCATACTGTTTGTAAGCTACTACTTCCCACTACTAGCCCCTAAAACATTATCTCCCCCCTCTCTCCCCATTTTAAAGTTCCAGGTAGGATTCTTATTTTTATTCTGAATCTAGAATTGAATATAGTGCTTGCTCTGCTTCTCTGAGATTAGCGATACTAAAAATAGATAATAAAACCTAAATAACAAGATATACCTAATAGTCAGAAATTAATATCCAGAAATAGTCAGAAATATAGCTTAACAGGCAAAAAATGCTTCTGCCTATGCCACATGTACAAAACATCAAACTTGATTTAAAATGCAAAAATAGGAGATAGGTTTCTGTGCTGAATTAATTCCCTTTTTTGCTTTACTTGCATGTGCAGCTTTTGCTTTATTAAACTGTCTTTATTTCAACCCATGAGTTACTGCACTTTTACTCTTCTGATTCTGTCCCCATCTCACCATGGGGAAGTGAGCAACGGTCTGGGTGGTGCTTAGTTGCCAGCAGGCATTAAACCACAACACATATTACTCTTTCTCTCAGTTTGATGTCCTCCAAATAACACATAGCAATACCACTGATAAGATGCAAAATCAAAAGTCATAAAGATAAAATGTTAAAGGCCAGTGATTTTGATCAGAGTTTGAGAAACCAGTGCTGACAGAAAACATGCAATTTACAACTACAGATTCGCAAACAAGTGCCACAAACTATCATCTGGCATAAACCGCACCAGTATTATCATTAATACAGAAATAAAACCAGACAGTTTTTGGCATTGACTTTCTGTTTTTTTTTTTTCCTTCAGATCTCAGTGGCACAACACAGGAATAAAGTTTTGGAATCTTAATCTTTAAAGGAAAAGATGACACCATAACTCTTGCCAAACTGAGGCATAAAAAAAGACATACATCTGTTCTCAATTCGCAAACAAGGAACAGTTTGTTAGCAAATATACCAACTGACATTGATTGAGGCAAATCTGAGAAAAAATAACTTCTTAAAGAATAAAAAGTGGAAATCTTACCTATACATTTAGCAGCCATTAATGTTGCATTACACAAATTATTTATATCTGTAATTCATTCAGATTACTTTTTTTTTTTTTAGATAATATATAGTAGCTGAGCCATTTACAGACAGTCATCTACAGAGGGTGTATTCTTCTAAGGTATGGTATATTCCTGAGATTTAGAGGTAAGGACACATACCTACACACAGCCATAAAAATAACAGTACTTAATTTCCTACTTCAAAATTGTTTCTTATTTAGTACTTTTTACATCAGAACTTTTGAACTGATGTTTTATAAAGATGTTATCGATACCTACACACACACATCCCCAACCTTGTGCATTTCCCTATGAACACACATGGATATGTAACACTATCCAAAGGTTCATGACACTTCATGATCAATCTGTATTTCTGATTACACCTGTAACTGAAGCACATTAAACTGATACGTGAAAATGGCAAATTTATCTTACAGTAGGTCCCATAACTTCCACTGATCACTCCTCGAAAAAATGATGAACTTAGTACATTTTCTAAGAGTAGTTCATTTAGCTGTTTCTTAATTTTTTGTTGTGGGTGTTTTTTTCTTTTTTTTTCTAAGTAGAATGAAACAACACTAAGAAAATATTAGAACAAAATGCAGAAGGATGACGTTTTATAAAAATGTCACAAAAACGTTATAAAACGTAACATTTTCATTTGTCCTAAGTTAGCCTAGTGAATAACAGAAATGTGTGCAGGTATTTGAAATCACAGATATTAGTTAATATGTAAAAAAGCTAAATTCTTTCTTTGACTCCAGAAAAAAGATCATTAAAAAAGAAGGAATGGAAGAGGAAAATTTACTCTAATTAATATTATTATTATTATAATAATATATTCAACTTCCTTTCAGACTATTTCCCTTCCCTTTTCATAAAATTTTGTTTTCTTAGCTCACTAGTATGAGAAATAAATAGGATAGCGGCTGTAAGTCTAACTGGGTATAGATTATTTCACCTTCACACACAGAAGGAAATTGTATTTCCTTTTTGAGCAAGATGAAGTATTCTTACAGCATGGCACTGCTCCGACCCAGGTGTAGGATCTTGCACATGGCATGGTTAAACTTCATGAGGTTGGCATCAGCCCACCTCACAAGTGTATCAAGGTCCCTCTGGATGGCATTCCTTCCCTCCAGCGTATCAACTGAACCACACAGCTTGGTGTCATCAGCAAACTTGCTGAGGGCACACTCAATCCCACTGTCCATGTCAGCGACGAAGATGTTGAACAAGACCGGTCCCAACACCGATCCCTGAGGGACACCACTCGTTACTGGTCTCCAGCCGGACATTGAGCCATTGACCACAACTCTTTGTGTGCAGAGAGCCAGTCAGTTCTTTACCCACGAAGTGGTCCACCTATCAAATTGATGTCTCTCCAACTTAGAGACAAGGATGTCATGCTGGACAGTGTCGAACACTTTGCACAAGTCCAGGTAGATGATATCAACTGCTCTACCCGTCCATCAGTTCCGTAGTCCCATCATAGAAGGCCACCAAATTGGCCAGCCATGATTTCCCCTTAGTGAAGCCATGCTGACTGTGACCAATCCCCTTGATGTTTTTCCTGTGCCTCAGCATGCCTTCCAGGAGAATCTGCTCCTCTGCTCCAAGATTTTGCCAGGTACACAGGTGAGACTGCTTGGTCTGTAACTCCCCAGGTCATCCTTTTTCCCGTTCTTGAAAATGGAGGTTATATTTCCTTTTTTCCAGTCTTCAGGAACTTCTCTTGACTGCCATGATTTTTCAAATACGATGGACAAATTCATTTAAATTATAGAATCATAGAATAGTTAGGGTTGGAAAGGACCTTAAGATCATCTAGTTCCAACCCCCCTGCCGTGGGCAGGGACACCTCACGCTAAATCATATCACCCAAGGCCTCGTCCAACCTGGTCTTGAACACTGCCAGGGATGGAGCATTCACAACCTCCCTGGGCAACCCATTCCAGTGCCTCACAACCCTAACAGGAAAGAATTTCCTTCTTATATCCAATCTAAACTTCCCCTGTTTAAGTTTTAACCCGTTACCCCTTGTTCTATCACTACAGTCCCTAATGAAGAGTCCCACTGCAGCATCACTATAGGCCCCCTTCAGAGACTGGAAGGCTGCTATGAGGTCTCCACATAGCCTTGTCTTCTCCAGGCTGAACAGCCCCAACTTCCTCAGCCTGTCTTCATACAGGAGGTGCTCCAGTCCCCTGATCATCCTCGTGGCCCTTCTCTGGACTTCTTCCAACAGTTCCACGTCCTTTTGATGCTGAGGACACCAGAACTGCACACAATACTCCAGGTGAGGTCTCACGAGAGCAGAGGAGAGGGGCAGGATCACCTCCTTTGACCTGCTGGTCACGCTCCTTTTGATGCAGCCCAGGATACGGTTGGCTTTCTGGGCTGCAAGTGCACACTGCCAGCTCATGTGAAGTTTCTCATCCACCAACACCCCCAAGTCCTTCTCCGCAGGGCTGCTCTGAATCTCTTCTCTGCCCAACCTGTAGCTGGGCCTGGGATTGCTCCAACCCAGATGTAGGACCTTGCACTTGGCATGGTTAAACTTCATGAGGTTGGCATCAGCCCACCTCACAACTGTGTCAAGGTCCCTCTGGATGACATTCCTTCCCTCCAGCTTATCAACCAAACCACACAGCTTGGTGTCACTGGCAAACTTGCTGAGGGCGCACTCAATCCCACTGTCCATGTCAGCGACAAAGACATTGAACAAAACCGGTCCCAACACCTATCCTGAGGGACGCCACTCGTTACTGGTCTCCAGCTGGACATTGAGCCATTGACCACAACTCTTTGTGTGCAGATGTCTAGCCAGTTCTTTATCCACTGAGTGGTCCATCCATCAAATTGATGTCTCTCCAATTTAGAGACAAGGGTGTCGTGCGGGACAGTGTCGAACGCTTTACACAAGTCCAGGTAGATGACATCAACTGCTCTACCCCTGTTCATCAGTTCTGTAGCCCCATCATAGAAGGCCACCAAATTGGTCAGGCAGGATTTCCCCTTAGTGAAGCCATGCTGGCTGTCACCAAGCATCCTGTTGATTTTCATGTGCCTTAGCATGCCTTCCAAGAGAATCTGCTCCAAGATTTTGCCAGGCACAGAGGTGAGACTGACTGCTCTGTAATTCCCAGGGTCATCCATTTTCCCCTTCTTGAAAATGGGGGTTATATTTCCCTTTTTCCAGTCATCGGGAACTTCACCTCACTGCCATGATTTCTCAAATATGATGGCCAGCGGCTTCACAACTTCATTCACCAGCTCCTTCAGGACCCACGGATGGATTTCATCAGGACCCATGGACCTGTGCACATTCAGATTTTTAAGATGGTCTCGAACCAGTTCCTCTCCTACAGTGGGTGCAAGGTCTTCATTCTCACAGTCCCTGCATCTGCCTTCCAAGACTTGGGTGGTTTGGTCAGAGCCTTTGCCAGTGAAGACCGAGGCAAAGAAGTCATTCAGAACCTCAGCCTTCTCCAAATCCTGTGTAGCCAGTTCTCCTGAGAGCTTCCTGAGAGGGCCTACATTCTCCCTAGTCTTTTATTTGCTACGTACTTGTAGAGTCCCTTCCTGTTATCTTTAATACCTCTAGCTAAGTTTAATTCTAACTGGGCCATAGCTTTCCTAACCTGGTCCCTAGCTTCTCGGACAACATCCCTGTACTCTTGCCATGCCACCTGTCCTTGCTTCCACCTTTTATAAGCCTCTTTTTTCAATAGAATTTTCCTCAGGAGCTCCTCGTCCATCCAAGGAGGTCTCCTGGCCCTCCTGCTGCACTTCCTTCTGGATAGGATGCAACACTCCTGAGCTTGCAGCAGGTGATCCTTGAATATCAACCAACAGTCTTGGGCCCCTCTGCCCTCTAGGGCTGTATCCCATGGAACCTTCCGAAGCAGGTTTCTGAAGAGGCCAAAGTCTGCTCTTTTGACATCCAGGGCAGTGAGCTTGCTGCACGCTCTTCTCACTGTCCTGAGGATCTCAAATTCAAGCATCTCATGATCGCTGCATCCAAGGCTGCCCTGGAGCGTCACATTTCCAACCAGCCCTTCCGTCTTGGTGAGCACAAGGTCAAGCATGGCACCTCTCCTTGTCGGCTCCTCTATTACTTGCAGAAGGAAGTTGTCTTCTACACAATCGAGGAACCTCCTGGATTGCTTGTGCCGGGCCATACCGTCCTTCCAACAGATGTCAGGGTGGTTGAAGTCACCCATGAGAACAAGGGCCTGCGAGCGTGAGGCTTTTCCTGTCTATGGAGTGCTTCATCAGCAGGTTCTCCTTGATCAGGCAGTCTGTAACAGATCCCCACAGTAATGTCTCCCATAGCTATATTCCCTGTAACCCTGACCCACAAACTCTCTGTGGACTGCTCACCTGTCTCCAGACAGAGTTCCATACTCTCCAGCCTATCCCTAACATAAAGGGCAACTCCCCCTCCCCGCCTGCCAGGCCTGTCTTTTCTAAAGTGCCTGTAACCTTCCATTCCAACACTCTAGTTGTAGGAGCCATCCCACCATGTTTCTGTGATACCTATTATATCATACCCCCATAGATGTGCACACATCTCTAATTCCTCTTGTTTGTTCCCCCATGCTATGGGCATTTGTATAAAGGCATCTGAGCCAAGCTCCAACTGAAGCCGGCTCATTGGCTGGAGCGGCTGGGATATCTCTACGGTGCTCCAAGCATTTATTATAGGTTCTGGAACTGACTGGGTGTGTTGGAATGGAATGATGCCCCCCTTCCCCCAATTCTTTTAGAGTGCTTTAAAAACAATCCAAAACAAACCCTTCAAAGAACCACCCCACTTTACTAGAAATCATGTAGATATGTTGCATGTATCTTTGACCAGAGGTGATGAAGATGATGGTAATTTTGAAAGCCCAGCCTTCTGGAAGCGTAGATACCCTGATTAGTACCTACCTCTGAAAAGAGAGTGGTCTAAAAGGTTAACTTCCTTGGTAAGTTCTTCCAATATCAAGCCACGTCTGCCTTGCCAATACAGGATTTGGAAACTATAATATTAAATGAGTTAGGCTCAGCAGTGAAAAAGGCAGTCAAGTCAGCGAAGAATTTATATGGGAAAAAATGTTCACTTAGCTTGCATGGGGCTACATAATTCCACCACTTTATCTTCACTGCAGACTACCTTATCTGACATTTACACTGTGCAATGGATTATTATTTTTTAACTGTAATTCTGTACTAGACTGTTACACAGCCATGAAAAAAAATTATACTCAGATGCCAGAACTGTTAAAACTAAAAAAAAAAAAAACAACCCAAAAAAAACTAAAAAGAAAACCAAACCTGATGATTTTTGATTTGTTATAATACTTAATTTAAAAAAAATCTCTCATTGTTTGAAACAGCTTTTTTTTTTTATAAACAGTACTATTTTTGCTTTTCTGGAGGGTAATATTAGTTTCTCTTGCCTTGAGATACAGATGCAAGAAATTTATGATTTCTAATCTGTAAAAATTGGAGTGTTCCTGTCACTATTTCCAACCTTCAACTGATTAATTTCAATTTTATATTAGGTATGGTGACTATATGGACACCTATGAAACAATAAAATGAAATCCAAGAGCCTGACTGCAGTCACTGCACAGAAAGATTGAAGAGATGTAAAATTTAAGATGCACTAAAGAACAAAATTTCACACGAACATAAATTAACTTCAGGAGTCCCTGCTGTTTTCTACAACGAATATGTTATTTTTCATAGTCCCTTAATATGATTAAATTTAAAATGCAGGCAGACACTATTATTTATGACAGGTCTGCAGATTTCAGAATTTTGGCTGTACTGTGGGCACAACCAAAAAAAAATCTCCTAATCCTGAGAACTTTTCCAAGACTACACTAATGCTTGCCTTTGGTGGGTTGACAAGGGCATGAGAAATGGAGGTTGAGGTCAGTTCTTCACATGCTGTATTTCCCATTCCTTCCTCCTCAGGGGGAGGACTCCTCACACTTTTCCCCTGCTCTAGTGTGGGGTCCCTCCCTCAGGACACAGCTCTCCACAAACTGTTCCAATGTGGATCTTTTCCACAAGATGCAATTCTTCATGAACTGCTCCAGTGTGGGTCCAGTAGATCCCCCAGGAACAGACTGCTCCAGTGTGAGTCCTACCAGCAAACCTCCTGCAGTGTGGGCTCCTCTCTCCATAGGGTCACAGGTCCTGCCAGAAACCTGCTCCAGTGCAGCCTTCCAATGGTGTCACAGCTTCCTTTGGGCATCCCCCTTCTCCTATTTGGGTTCCTTCACAGGCTGCAGGTGGGTATTTGCTCCACTATAGACCTCCACGGGCTGCAGAGGACAGCCTACATCACCATGGCCTTCTCCACAGGCTGCAGTGTAATCTCTGCTTCAGCACCTGGAGAACCTCCTCCCCTCCTTCTTCATTGACCTTGATGTGCTGCTTCTCTCACATATTGGCCAGTGGTGAGTTCATCTTGGAGGTGTCTGGCATTGGCTTTATCAGAGAGTTGGGAAGCATCTAGTAGCTTCTCACAGAAGCCACCCCTTCTTGCCACGCAGACGAAACACACTCCCATTTAGCCCTGGGAAAGCTCAAAGACCTAACATTCTTCCTCCACCACCACCACCTCTTCCCCCTCAATAATCACACTCCAAGAAAGTTTACGGGCTCAGCATTCTCTCAGTGGCAGGGACATTGCTCACATTATGAATCAATACCTTCTAGATAGGTGTATTCAAGACAAGGTTTTCTTGTTTCTTTTCTCCTACTACAGCTGTTCCAGTTTTTTTAGAAATACTAATAGCTATCATATATACAAAGGACAGAAAACAGCAAGAGTCTGATACCACTTTGCAAAACAATCTTGATTTTTCAAGCTTTTATGTTTGACAAGAACAAAAAACATTAATTGGTCTAAAACTCAGGAGGATGAAAAACAAAGTGTCAAGTTTTCAACAATCAAAGACAATGCTCTGAAAAACAGGACATTTCATTTGAGCATACTGTTCTGAGTTTTTTTTAATTTGAACTGAGAGAACTGAGAACTGAGTCACACACTGTTTCTTTTCAGTACATATGCAGGCTAAAATCTTCCTCCAGCAGACGAAGGCATAGATTTACAAATACTGAGATTATACAGGAGCTAGGTTCTTAACTGCAAAGCTGCATATATTCTGTGTTTTCCAAAGGTGATTTGCTGCTTCCTTTTGTCATAGGAAAAAGAGACAAAGGTTCTCAGCTGAAGCTTCCGCTATTGAGAAGGCTTCACAAGAAACAGGTATAGCTTATCTTTTTTTTCCCCTCTGTTCAAACTGACTAAAGAGCGATTTCTGAGGTCAACAGGTTAGCTCATTGTGTCTCTTGTCAAAACACAAAATAACAAACCATACAGCACTAACAATGAACTTTTTTTACATTATGCTGTAGGTTGAATACTTTGATGTTTCTATAACGAATGTCAGCCAAGCCACGAAGCACCATGTTTCGGTTTTAAGGCTGTCTGACCTGTTTCAATGCAAGAATTTACTTCTCTTAAACTACGTCTAACACAAAGAAACAAAAGAAAGTGTAATAGTATACATCTAGCACCTGAACAGAGAAGAGCTGTTTCTTTATACAAACCTGGAAACTACTAAAAATATATTTGATACTGACATCCAGTACTAGTACTTTAGTCTTGCTCCTCTAAAAAAGCATGATTCACTGATGATTAGATAGTGGATCTGCAATGGTGAAATTGTTCAACTATTTTCCAGTAGTTAAGTGAGGACTATGGCAACAAAGTCATTCTTTTAAACAAGTCATTTATAATTATTTGAAATTATACCTATATTTGCATGCAGTCTCTGGTTCTGGAAATTGCTACTAAAACTTTACAAGCTAACTGTATGGAAATGCTAAGTCCAGCCTAACACCTTGGGTATTATAGATTCACTTGTAAATACCTCTTAACACTGACATGTGACTTAAAAAGCAGAGTAATGATAAATAGTGGCATCTAACAAATCTTAATTTTCTTGAATTTTTAAGTGGCTGCCTGGTATACTCATTAATATAGCTCAGCTATGATTAGGCTTCTCAAACATGGACTTCTATATTATCTAGTAAATCAAAGTACATTTGCCATAACAACACTTTAATAAAAGACTCTTTAATCAGAAAAAAAAAGAAAAAGAAAAAGGAAAAGACTCTTTAATAATTAAACACCAAATCTACCCTTCTAGATAGATTCAAGCTAGTGCTGTCATGTCTACCAGAGCAGCCATACTGGTTTAGACCTGTAGTTAGTTAAAACTTGCCATTTAGAGACTAGAACCCTTTTTCCATGACCATTTCTGCACTTTTCTAGCCCCAACTTGTATAAAGCAGTAATACCTGCTTAGCATTATAGAAGTGATTTAAAATATCATTTAAATTGCTTTCAAGTTCTATAATGCATCTATACAGTTGGACTATGATAGCATGCTGTGGATAATAAACTAGCTCACTGTCAAAGCAACCTATAGTGTTCTAACCCCCTAAGGTATATCCCAAAGCATTCTACTCAAGTTTCTGAATAATCAATGAAGAATTTCTGAATAATTCATCTTTTCAAAAATTCTTGAATGAAGTTTTCTACCTCAGAGACTCACATAAATTTTCAAAAGTGAAAGCATCCCGAGACATAACATTTCGTGTGGGTAAGTCCTGACAAAGACAACTGAATAGCTACTGTGCTACTGGAAACAAACCTTACCTGAGATAATTCATTAGTGTCCACAAGTCCATTGTTGTCTGAATCAAAATAATGAAACATTTGATCTACAAGAAGTTTCTTTAAAGCCATTTTCTCATCAACGATTTTATCTCCTGATGGCGCAATGTATCTCTGACTTCTTAGATCCAGTAACATATTTTTCACTTGGGCGTATTCAGTAGGTTTACATTTATCCCCTGGAAAGAGAATACAAAATACAACATCATTTTTAATTTATTTTCTTATTAAGAAAAAAAAGTTAAATTAAGAAAAAATTAAGAGAGGTAAGGAATTTGTTCTGTAGTAGTTTGATCAATACCATTTCCTTGTTTGGTCTTCAGAATAAGGCCAAAAAATTATTGCACTTCTAGATACTTTCTGTAAACAAAATTATCTGTGTATGGAAACTAAAGAAAATTTTAACAATTTACAAGCCTGTACTTTTCCATTTAGATCCTTCTGGAAAGGTGCATCTGAAGATTTTTAAAAATTTTACCTTTCCTAAAGCATTTCATATACACTTTCCTAAAGTGAATACTGCAATGTAATATATGCAGCAAAACCTGCTAATATGATACAAAATAATACCTAAGGAATATATTTCATCATAGGATTTGGCTTCAGAAAGTAGAAATTAAACTTGAGGACTCTTAAGCTAGCTCTAACTTTTCATTTCCTGGCCATAGCAAACTTATTTGAACAGGTAAAAGTGGGATTGCCATAAGAAGAGAAATCACATCTTTTTACAAGATCTAGCTTATTCTTTTCATTATGAAGTCTTCTATAAAGCAGAAATTGCTACAGCCAATACCCCGTATGTATTGATTACAGTCACTACTCAATCTAAGCCAAAGCACCATATAGTGTATGCCTGGTGTTCCCTTCTATCAGTCACTCAACATTTTAAACTGAACAGAGAACAGAGAAATTGCTCAGAAGTTTTTGCTTTTATCACCATAACCTTGGCTTTTCAAAAGGGTTTTGATGAAATATGCAAATATGGACCAGCAAAAATACTTTGCATTTGTTGCAAATATATATTTACAGTTAGCTATTACCTAAGTTAACTTCAAGCAATAAATTCAAGGCTAGAGCAATACCTTGATTTGCAAAGAAAGGTACATTCAGGTTTGGGGTTTTTCAGATGCTATGATGAAGATACAAATATTAACGAGGAACAACTATTTACCTCAATTATTTACTATTTTCTGTATTTAATGGTATATGCATTATGGTGACTGCATCACTATGTACACCTCTGTCAGCATTTCGTAAGGCAGAGCAAAAGAATTCCTAAATGCTTCTCACTATCCTAGTGACAGACGTAGAAGAGAAGGATTCCTATGATAGAAGTTAAATCATGGAAGTAGACAAAATAGTTTTAGGAATCAAACCCACTCTGGCTTTTTTTTTATATTTTCTTCTAAAAGCCACTGCCTGTTATGTGGCTGTCTGACAGCCTGAGCTAAACATATTATTTGCACATTTATCCTTACCTGCAAGAGGCATGGAGATTGAGGACATACCATTTGTAAAACCCGAGTTTGACATGACTGCTTTTCAGGGGTCTAATGCAAAACTACTCAGTAGGAAAATGTGTCTATTCCATAGCTATTCTGTAGCTGCAGCGAAGAAACCTTTCCATGTGAAAGGCTGCAGGCTCCAGGCGGTGGGAAGGGAAGACAGCACTTAAATTCAGCATACGCTAATTCATTTGGGTGAACTCCAAAAGACTGGGCCAGGAAAATAAGTACCATCCTTATCTCCCCTAGGTAACTTTTCTGGCATTGGTAACCTCAGAGAGGGACAGTTTGGTTTTACTCTGGTGCAGCTGAAGTCTAACATTATTTTACCTATACTTCTGGCATATATGTGAAAAGACAAATCTTATTTCTTATATAGTATACTGGTCAGACCTAGCTACCATGTCCAGATTTTATCTCTTGTAAATTATTTTTAATTAAACAGTTCTCATTCTGCAATTCCAAAGGGCTGTTTCTACCTTACAGATACATAAATAAAGCTGTTTATTTCTCAATAATATCTGTCAAATCCCAGATTCGATGCAGTGTTTTTGATGAATCAGTACATGTCTGAGTTAGAAAAAGAAGCAAAAAATGAACAAAAAATTTACACTGGCAATTCTCTTTTTTTTTGTCCTTGAGGCACATGGCAATGTCTCTTACTTTAATAATCGATCAAGAATTGGATAGAGGTTCATCTCTGTAAAGACAATGATGCTAATATTAATTAGAATATTAAAGATTATTTATTAAATGCAGACAACTTTTGCATGGGTCAAACAAAAAAACTCTGCATGAGATACTACATATACAAAGTACTGCAAATTTAGAGAAAAAATATTTATGTATCACATGATCATTAAAACCATTGTCATAATTAGCTGCTTTTCCCATTTCTAACTTTTAATAGTTTATGGGAAAAAGTTTTAAAGGAATTTCAGTTTCAGTCCAATAAAGACATTTCAACTCACTTTAGACAGGACTTCTACTTGACATCTAAAGCTTAAGGAATGATGAACTAAAATTTTCTTTCACAATAACTATTCAGAGAGAAAAATACAGGCATTTTCTACAGCATTTCTTTTTTGTACATTTCCCACTGCATAGCACAAACTTCTGAAACTAGCATAATAGTCATATAAGAGCACTTTTATATTACATGTTTATAAACTACTTTTGCATTTTTCCAGAAGGGAAAAATATTTGTACTGTTCTTTTTAATATATGACATAAATGCTCTTTAATAAAAAGTTATCTGAGATCGTTATTGCCACAACTTTGACTACTTGCATAAAAACTTTGTTTATTAATTAAGAACAGAAAACCGTTAACAGTCACACTCTCCACCTCATAAAGTAACCACCCCAGTGTCACCAAAATATCTTAAGTTATATGGTATTAGTGTATATATATATATATATATATATATATATATATATGGTTTATATTACCCCATCAACAGAAGAACATAATTTCCTGAGAACATTTTGCTAAAATCTATTACAGGTGTTCTACACTAAGATAACTTTGCATTTTTATTTACCCTGTTCACATGAAGTCCTTTGGAAATATTCTTAACCTAAAAAGTAGCTCAAGGTTATCAGTATGTTGTATTAATTACTAACAGAAAATACTACTCTCTTTAATATTAATGAAAATAGAATTAAGGGTAGATGATGTTATTTAATAATCTGAAAAGTAGCTTTCTTATTGACACTGAAACATTAATAACAATGGCACTCTTAAAACCAGCTGCAAGTACACTGAATATGGTTCACAAAACAATTTCATATCTCTACAACCCATCTTCAGCAGATGCTTATTTTATACTCAACAATGTTAAAGACTACCCTCTTTATGAGATTATTTGCACCATCTCTGTAAAATAACAGCTGTAATCTGCTCTCAGTGTATACTGCTCACCCTGCAGATGAACCGCACTGAATCACAGTCCCAACCATAATAGTCCATTGGCTTCTATTGTGTGGGTTTTATGTTTGCTAGAGTCCACTGTGATTCTTCAGGTGCTTCACCAACTTGTTTGAAAGCTAGTCCATCCAGATGATGAAAATACTGCTAAAACCTGCCAGAAAAATCTCTGTTGGCTGTCATCTATGGTTTGAAACAGATGTTATTTTATTTCTCACTTATCTTATTAGATTAGTCTGACCCATAGAAAACACAGCTTTATCAACTGTAGCTTCACACTCCCTGTAACCACACTCTGCTACAGGTCTCTAATATGGAAGTAGTATTCCTCTTTTTTATCTGGAAAGGATGTCAAGGTCTCTCCACATGAGCACAGGGTTTGTATATAAGGGTCAGAAGAAAATACTCAGGCATTTAATCACATTGGTAGGGCTCTACTGTATCTTTAAATAACTTTATTAAAAATAAAATATTAAAAACAAATGCTTTGTTTTCTGTTGCCCTAGAGTTTGTGGTGTTTTAGGCATTGTTCATGACAGATCATAACAAGTAATGCAAAAATAACCTACATCACTGAAGGTAGCCTTTACACCAAAGACTCCATAGTCTTGAACATAAGGGCAAACATGACCAGTGGATGCAACTGACAGATAAGGGGATGATAAGGAAACACAATGCACGGCACAGGTTCATTATGAAATCATCCTCTAGTCTCATTTCCATGACTGCCCTTCACTGTAGTATTTAAGGAAATGTTAAGGAAATGTAAAGCAGATGTTTAAATCACAAGAATGAGGCTCTGCTTACAGGAGACCTTCCCCAGGCTGGAGCAGCATCACTGTGAAAAACTTAGTTGCTTTATTTATGTTCTAATTTAGAAAGCATTACTTGTGAAATTGTTGTCTCAATGACACACAAATGGTAAATGGGGACTAAGCACGAAAACATTTATAGTGAGGAAAAGTAATTTATGCTTGACATAATTGAGAAAAACAAACTACTGGGAATATATTACTTCTGAAAAGACCTACTAAATTCTATATAATTATCTACATACGTAAGTGCAACCTACACATTGTGTATAATTTATATAACCCTTTCTCCATTTATGAACTAGGATTACTACACAAATAAATAGTTCATTTCTGAAAAAAAAAAAAAAGCAGAAAGCAAGAATAGCAAATCTTGTGTTTTCTTGGGGTTTTGTTCTATTTGTTTGGATTTTTTTTGTTGGTTGTTTGCTTTTGTGTTGTTGTTTTCTTGGTTTTTTTTTCCATTCATGGAATGGACCCATTCTACTACATAGAACATTTTGTCAAAAACAACCAGCAAAGCAAAACAACCAATCAAACAGGAAATCCCCCCAAACTCTGCTGTGACTTATTTTACAAGTTTTCTGACATCATCTGCACAATCCTAGAACATGTGCACCTAAAAGTGCCAAAACAAACAAACAAACTAAAATTGAAGTGCAGTTCTCTGGTCCTGTATCTTGTAATACAGTGATAGTCCTAAGGCTTACATACTCCAAACTCAAAAATAGTTGAAAACTAGACACACTTGGCTGTTTCCTTCTATGCGGTACAACAGCTTTGCAGCTATATCTCCGTTACCTTGGAAACAGCTGAAAGTTAGATTTTCAGTGCTATTGTCCTTCTAAACAGTATTGAATAGATGCTATTTGCCCATAATAGAGAAAAAAGTTGTATTTGATAATTTAAATCTTACTTAATTTGCAGGAAAAAAAAGATAGATATCAAAACTAACTAGTAATTTATGAAAACATGGCAAATGAATATACGCATTATTCTTAACACCGGTAGAAAAATATTAAAGAACTAATTAAGATTACAGTTTAGGGGTCACTCTTTAAATTCAAATTCAGATGTAAGGGTTTTGTATTACACAGTTTGTAGAAAAATACTAGGATCCATAGAGAAGGAAAGAAAGAACCTATCATTTTAAAAAGATAATAAAGACAAATCATTCAGTTTCTGTTCTTAGTTCTTTTACCACTTTCATGGTTAATACAGACATTTTAACTCTTCCTTGCCTTAGAATTTCCAGCTACTTAGCAGGAACAACTCTTATGTCAGAGATCTATCAAATCAATAATATTGATGGAGGCTCTATCTCCATGAAAATCATCAGCCACTGAGATACAACTGGATTCCAAGATCCTTATGATTTTGAGCTGAGTTGTACCCATATAGCACTAACGGTTTCCACAAAGCCATTTTTTCCTTCAAAATTAAAATAACTTTGGCTCTCACAGAAATGGCAACTAGTTTCCAGTGGACCATACCTCCTATAAACAGTTTTAAGTATTACAAAACTGATACATACATGAGATTTTTTAAAATGGAACAGACTTGAGAAGCACCAAGCTTAATGTTAATCTTCTACATGCATTTTGTACACATTCAGAATAATCTCATTAGCCAAAATAGTTCACTGCAAAATTATGAATTATATTCTGTGGAGCAAAAAAGAGAAACTAATCCAAGATAACATACATATAGAAAAACACATACATTTATAGACTAATACAAATATGGCCATACACATTCATGTGCACACATACACTCCCCATTGATAAGATGAAGAATAGATACAGCTAATATCAATTCAATTTCAAACATAACGCAAGAGACAACTTGAAGGTCTTCACCCACTCAGCTATTTTTCAAGATCTAGTTTCCACAGATGAAACATGAAAGTTGTAAAATTACTTATAGCCCTCAGAGATAAAGGAACTTTTTAAGCCACCAAATTGCTTAGGTTTTATGTGGAAGAAACTTCAGGTCCAGATGTTGTTACACGATATCTTATTTCCCAATATCAAACTTATTTTCCAAATCTAGAGCTCAATAGTTTGACCCTTATTCTCTACTCTCCTCACTGAAGCTCTGGAACTACACTTGAACATAAGCCATCTCATTTTTGGTCTATGGTCCAGAAGTTGAAGGGGGTAGGGAGGAGAAATTCACACTCTAAACTACTTTTTTTCTGTAAAAATTCTTGGATAAACAGGGTTTAACATCAAAACTTTCTCTGTTACAGCTAGTAATGCAGAGTGGTTAACATATCACAGATCTCTTGACAGAAGAAAATAGGTCATACAATCTTTCACCTTCAAGATGACATTTAAAAGCTCTAGCAGGTTGACAATAATGCTCAAAACATCGTTTTCCACAGCTGAGAAAACACTGAATGTGTGGGTTGTTTGGACTACATTAGGATCACAAACACCATCAGCAGAGTTAGTATGTAAACGGCAAGTCAAAACTCTTCTACGAGACTGACCCTGCCTTCAAACAACTGATAAATCTACAGCTCTTGCAATGAGTGGTATCACTTCTTGAAAATCTTAATGCCTCAGATGCTTACCTCAGGGTATTCTACCATAAAGAAGAAGAGATGAAAATGGGCACATTTAACAAATATGCTCAATTTTCCAAACATATCAGATATCATTCTTCTTTACCCAACATGTGCTGAAGAGATTTCCTACTTGACAACTTTTTGTTTTCTTGTATCCAGCTCAAGGTTTCAGATCAGTTTTTCTTTTTCCCATACAATAATAATAAAAAAAACACAAACAGAAACCAAGCCCAACACCCACACTTCAACTTCATAAGTAAAAATTCATATACAACATTAATAAGAAGATAATCCTACCTTATTAAAAGAAAAACTAAGAAAAAGAGAAAAGCAGAGACCCAAAGGAAGACATTGGTAAAAATGAAGGCTGAGACAGGAGTTTAATGCAGCATTTTATTTTTCCCTTTGGTGGCATTAATCCAACCACTGCTGTTAGTGTTCCTCCCACAGGGCTTACACAGTTTTTGACTTGTGGTATCTGGAGTGATACTATGAAAGCTATGAAACATTATAGGCTTACATTAAAAAAAAACGACAGATTAAGATGTATCCCAAATCCAGCAGGGAAATAATTCTGGGATGTAAGCTTCACCACAAGTCTATGTAGAGTTCTGCTTTTACTTCTCAGGAAGCGTGTGTCAGAGGGCTCTCTTATTTTAAAATAGTTACTGAAAGATGAAATATGGCTTCTATTAAGTCACAGTCTTCCTTTTCCCATGGCTTCCCAGGGTATTTAGAGGTTTATGAAAGTGAAGTCTCAAGACTGGGTTAAGACTAACTAAAACCACACTACAGTTAAAATCGACAGCTCTGTGCCTCCATTTCTATTTCTTCCCCTCCATCACCTATTCCAACTACTTCCTTTGTTTCACCTTTAGCACAGTTGGCTTTTGGTGCTAATTACAGAAGTCATTACACTCAGCCTTTTCCTATAGGAAAAATAATTTGTTTATACATATGAAACCAAAATTTTATTGCTATTCAAATGGATATTTTAAGCAGTCTATTAGCCCAATTTAATTAATTCAGAGAAGTCTTAACATAGAAAAAAAATACTTTAAAATCCTTCCTAGTATCCTCTTGAAATACCTCTTATGCTTTCCCTTGTGGTTTTTCTCTGGGTACTGAAGTTTCAACCTTTTCTTCAGGAAGATTTAGGGGGGAAAACCCATAAGGAGTCAAGAGCCTCTTGAGATCATCATCAGGAGGAACATGAAAGTATGGTGAGAGAGCCTTCCTCCCCAGTCTTGGCAACTGCTTCAATTACTTTTTATAACTTTCACTATCAGAACCTGCTTCTTTTGGGTAACAAGGTTAAGTGTGAAAATAGAAAAATAAATCTTCTCCCAACCTCAGTTGAAATAAAAAGCTATTATTTGTTTAGCATAAATTATCCACAGGCAGTTTTGAGAGAGCTTAAGTCAAACAGGATAAGCAATAGTCATTTGACCATTAAGGAATTTCTGAAACACATAAAATCAGCTCAGGCCAAGGCAAAACCAGTTTTGAGCCCCTCTGCACTGTCAGGTCAATACAAAGGGGTTTGTGTGTGGTTTTGGTTTTTGTTGGTTCATTGGGGATATTTTTTAGCCAGGAGGAAAGGGGAAAGAAAAAGAAAAAAAAACACATTCTACAGGACTATTCATCTTTGAGGCACTATTACAGCATAAGCTAAAGCAATTCACAGAAATTTGAGCTACGGTGGACCAAGGTCAGTAAGTGTACGTGACAAAACTTCATTTCAGCAGGCCTGAGGAAGAGGCATAAACAGTGCTTCTGAGGTTAAGCATTGCATCTTTGTACTTCTCTGCTCATTCCCACAGAAACACAAGGGAGTAGGCCTTTTTGACAATAGAAGGAGGAAAGCCTGATTTATAAATTGAAACTCAAGAAAAGGAGCATTCAATCTGCCTTTGGATCCACATCATAATTTAACCAATCTATACTTGTCTGTCATCAAAATAAGCATGCCATCAGCTTGATTAAAACTCAACAACTTCATGTATCACTTCCAGGTTAAGTTTTCTTACTGTAGTTAGTGTAGGCTTGAAAGTGTATTTTGAGGTTTAAAATTTTCAAATCTCATCAGCTATGGTTGGGAAGAGGATGCAAAAAGGATTTCAGTGAAATCTGAAACCTTGCTGAGACTTGTGTGCAGCCCCATTTACTTTAATGTTACCAGGTCATCTACAGTAATTGTTTACATAATTAACTGATGCACTGTTCCAGAAGGAAAGAAACATGATTCAGTAAGAGACAGCACTGTACTACGAAGACCTATACCAGTATCTCCCCTGTAAAACCACAGAATCAGCTAGGTTGGAAAAGACCTTTAAGATCATCAAGCCCAACCATTATCTCAGGACTGCCAAGTCCACCACTAAACCATATCACTGATGGCTTCATCTATATGATGGCGATTCCACCACTACCCTGAGCAGCCTGTTCCAATATCTGACCACCCTCTCTGTGAAGGAATTTTTCCTAATATCCAATTTACACCTCTCCTGGAGCAGCTTGAGGCAGTTTCCTCTTGTCCAATCACTTGTTACTTGGGAGAAGAGACCAACCCCCACCTCACTACAACCTCCTTTCAGGTAGCTGCAGAGAATGATAAGCTCTCTCCTGAGCCTTCTCTTCTCTAGACTAAACAACCCCATGTCCCTCAGCCATTCCTCATCAGACTTATTCTTCAGACCCTCCACCAGCTTTGTTGCCCTCTGGGCCCACTCCAGCACCTAGATGTCTTTCTTGTAGTGAGGGGCCCAGAACTGAACACAGGATTTGAGGTGCAGCCTCAGCAGTGCCCAGTACAGGGGGTATGATCACTGCCCTGGCCCTGCTGGCCACACTATTGCTGATACAGGCCAGGATGCTGTTGGCCTTCTTGGCCACCTGAGCACAAGCTGGCTTATGTTCAGCCAGCTGTCAATCAGCAACTTAGGTCCTTTTCCACCAGGCAGCTTTCCAGCCACTCTTCCCCAAGCCTGTAGCATTGAATGGAGCTGTTGTGGCTCAAATGAAACACGCAGCACTTCACCTTGTTGAACCTCGTACCACTGGCAACAGACCATCAATCCAGCCTGTCCAGCTATGTACAAAGGGCTTACATATTATAAATACAGCTGCTAGCATTTTATAATGATACATCTTATCGCAGGTCTTGTAATACTCTGATGGATGAGGCGAAGGTAATGTACTTTAGCAATCATACAATTGCAATACCAACTAGGGAGTTTTGATAACAAAACCTCTGCATTCTTGTAATTTTAATTTGGCATCACACACACACATATCTGAATTTTTGCTTATATTAATCCCTGAAGCTAGACCTGGACAGATCAAAGCAAGAGAAAAACTTGGCCTACACCAACCCACTTTCATAGAATCATAGAATAGTTAGGGTTGGAAAGGACTTTAAGACCATCTAGTTCCAACCCCCCTGCCATGGGCAGGGACACCTCACACTAAACCATATCACCTAAGGCTCTGTCCAACCTGGCCTTGAACACCACCAGAGATGAAGCATTCACAACGTCTCTGGGCAACACATCCCAGTGCCTCACAACCCTAACAGGAAAGAATTATATCCAACCTAAACTTCCCCTGTTTAAGTTTTAACCCTTTACCCCTTGTCCTATCACTACAGTCCCTGATGAAGAGTCCCTCCCCATCATCCCTATAGGCCCCCTTCAGATACTGGAAGGCTGCTATGAGGTTTCTATGCAGCCTTCTCTTCTCCAGGCTGAACAGACCCAAATTTCTCAGCCTATCTTCATACGGGAGGTGCTCCAGTCCCCTGATCATCCTCGTGGCCCTTCTCTGGACTTGTTCCAACAGTTCCATGTCCTTTTGTTGCTGAGGACACCAGAACTGCACACAATACTCCAGGTGAGGTCTCACAAGAGCAGAGTAGAGGGGCAGGATCACCTTCTTCGACCTGCTGGTCACGCTCCTTTTGATGCAGCCCAGGATACGGTTGGCTTTCTGGGCTGCAAGTGCACACTGCCGGCTCATGTTCATTTTCTCATCGACCAACACCCCCAAGTCCTTCTCCGCAGGGCTGCTCTGAATCTCTTCTCTGCCCAACCTGTAGCTGTGCCTGGGATTGCTCCGACCCAGGTGTAGAACCTTGCACTTGTTATGGTTAAACTTCATAAGGTTGGCATCAGCCCACCTCACAAGCGTGTTGAGGTCCCTCTGGATGGCATTCCTTCCCTCCAGCGTATTGATACGGAGAAAACTCCAGGAACAAACTTGCCAACAAAGTTTTCAAGTTGACAAGCAGGTATTCTTTATTGCGGCACCGGGAGACACGGGGGATAGCTCCTCCTAACATGTGTCTCCCTATTGCCGCACAAGCCGTCCTTTTATAGCCACTGGGCATACATACATATTCATGAGGCTACGTATGGATTACATAATTTTCCATAAAGTTCCCTGCGTGCGTACAGAATTGTGGTGGTGGCCTCTGAGGGTCATTTACTTCTTCCAACAATCTTCATCACTTCTGGCAGCCTTTGAAGCATGCGCAGTAGATGCTCACACCAGTTTAATTGGTTCATTAGCACCAGAGACATAATAATCCTCCTATCCTCCTACTTATCAGTTAGTTTAACTGTAGCCCATCCTGGACACCTGCGGTTCCCAGATACTCCTTATCCCTGTGTCCTGTTCTTCTAGACTGTTTTTCTTAAACTATGTCACAACTATAACGATTTATCTTGTGAGAATTCTCAGTATGTTCTCTAGCTGTATTCTATTTTTTTTTCTCTATGTATCATGCACCTCAGTAATTTTCCATTGCTACTGTTACAAAGCCATCAAACTTAACATTACTTAAATCTAATTCTAAACGTTTCTATATTCCATTTTGTGATTTTGTGCCCCTTTGTCTCAGTATCAACCGAACCACACAGCTTTGTGTCATCGGCAAACTTGCTGAGGGCGCACTCAATCCCACTGTCCATGTCAGCGACAAAGATGTTGAACAAGACCAGTCCCAACACCGATCCCTGAGGGACACCACTCGTTACTGGTCTCCAGCCGGACATTGAGCCATTGACCACAACTCTTTGTGTGCAGCCATCCAGACAGTTCTTTATCCACTGAGTGGTCCATCCATCAAATTGATGTCTCTCCAATTTAGAGACAAGGATGTCGTGTGGGACAGTGTGGGACTTTTAAAGATGCAGCATGTAAATTGCAACATTGTGGGATTATACGCAAATGTATTTTGACCAGTCATCCGTAACAGAATTTGGATCCTAGTTTCCTTTCACAGCCACAGAAATGGTTACCAAGAGAGTGATCAATAACTTTATTCTAGCTTCACTATAAAGAAATAAATGCTTTAGTCAGAGATTTCTCCATACAACTACAAAAAGTATGCTGACCTAGTAGTTGTTTCAAAAATGTTACTGTCTTTATGTATAGCTTTTTATCTTTATTCTTGATCTGTGGTTAGATGCAGAAAGACATTTTGCAATGTCTTTTTGACTTTACTTATCCCAAGACTAGGATAAAAATAGATATCACAAAAAAAATAAAAAACAACACAACCAAACATCAAGGTATACTCTTACTAATTGAAAACAGCTGACTTGAGAGACGATTTGTAGATTAAAATACCATAGAATAATTGTTGACACAATTTTTACAAGTTAGAAACATATTCTAGATATGTATAATTTCATGTCAATAGAAAGTGGAAAGCTTCCATTAACATTCTATTACTCTCCCAATCTAACTAAATATTTCTTTGATAATTGTTATAATTGCCTAGTTAATGGCTATGGAAGGGATTATTTTAGGGATCACCAAACACAGTACTAAGAGATCACAGAAGCCTGTTTTTGTAATATCTGACACATATATTGCTTCCTGAAAGGTATATTTATACTTATTATATTTTACATAAATAATTTGAAATAGGTGGTTTGGTTTATCTATGCAAACATGACACTGAACACATAACGCATAACACATAACTCATAACACTAACACATAAAAAAAGGACTATTCTCAACCTGTTTGCTAATATGGGGTGCACAGCCGTTTTGGGTCCATCTATACTCTCACAGCAGACTGCATAACTGTGGCAAAGCTGACAGTTTTAATTCCATGCACCCCCTCTTCACAGACAAATGAAGGGAGGTGGTGTAAGATTTCAGAATATTGAGCCTGCACAACGGATACATTTCTTGTCCATTTATAGAGCTTGCACCTATGTCTGCCATTTCCATTCTCATCTATACATCAGTCACTAATTACATCTCATTTTCAGATTTTTACTGACACAAAACACCTTTCACTGTCTTTTAGAAGGTTATAAGAGTTTTGAGAATTTGATATTGAGACATGATCCAGCATAGGTGAAGGCCTGAGATGGAACTCCTCCTTTTAAAGATTTCATTTTAAAGTAAATAGGCTTCCAGTCTTTAAAAAAAAAACAACAAAAAACACAACAAAACTGAACGAGAAAAAGGCAACATTCCAGGTTACTTTTTGGGGTATTTCTCTTTCAGGGAATTCTAATCTCAAACCATACTAAAATGCTCTGCCCTGCCACATATTGTGTGAAACTTTTGCACAGTCCTGAAGCCATACAGGCTCAGCTGTTCTATGGAGAAGGAGGCACATTCTTGCTCCAGAAGTTCTACCTGATCAGAGGACAAATGTTAGGACAAGGCACAGCAAGAGCAGAGAAGTTTTCAGTGATTGAATTATACCAACATCTGCAAATTGAAGAGACTGTGTTTGTCTGACAAATATTTTCTTTAAAAAAATTGCATATTTGTTAAGAAAACAGTGTGAATGTTTAGTAACATTTAATATATCTGATAAATCTCCAAAAGAATTATAAAAAAAAAGTCATTTCTCCCCCAAAACTATGAAGCAATCATTATATTCAAATGCTTCCTTAACATAATGGAAACACTAATTTTCAAAATACCTTAGTCTGTTATCAGATATGATATTATTTTAGAGTAAAATTGGTTCCATTTTCAAATGCAATTTTCTAGTTACCTGTATAAATAAAGAACAGCAGCAGCTGTGCTGGTTAACAAAACTTACAACAGCAGGAAAATAATATGAGATGAAAGGCCTGGACAACACAGAAACTCTTAAGCACAAATTTATTGCAAAAACAAGTTTGTCTGAATTTTGAGACTGCTACACAACAGAAACAACTGTCAAGTTCAAAAATTAAGAGTAGATACATTCAACAGTAACTGCCATTGAAAAGTCACCCACTGCCATGTGATATTGCTGCTACTGTTCCAGAGAAAGTATGATTTGGGGAAATTATGTCAGAAGCAGAGCATATATACAAATATGTACACTTATGTGCACTAAAAATAAAGCAACAGCTAAGTTTATTAATAATAGATAAGTATTTGTTTGAAGTATTTATTATTTTGAAAAGTGTCAATTGTCCAGTTAAGAATAGGAAAATGATAACTGGCTAAGACTGCTTAAGATAACTACACTCATAGCAGACCAATTTTAGCTGCTATTCTATTTTCATTGTTTCCGAAAAACAATGGAATACAGTGGGAGCATAACAATAAACCTCTAGCAGTTGCACAGAAATAATTGCAGTTATAAACAACAATTATCCTCAGTTCTTATTTTTTAACTAAATAGCAATCAACTCTGCAAACCCATTTAGGAAACTACAAACAAACTTCATATAAATTTCATCTTGGCTAGTTGCTTAAAATAGCAGGCACAGATCTACTTTAAATAGTTTGTTACATTAAAAAACACTTGATAAAGAAATTAATACTTTGATAAAAATATTTCCTTTTCCTACATGAGAGAAAAATATACAGAGATAAAATTTTACTACTGCTATCAGATTATTTAAACTGTTCTATTTCTGCAAATTCCTTCTAATTCAAAATTAAAGTACAAGGAATTCACAGAAAATTCATGTACTGTCTAAAATCATACTTTATATGCCTTGAAAATGGTGACAAAATCTCTGGTGATTCTGTATGACTCAATTTGACATAGCAGTACAATTACTAATTAGACAAACAAAGTCCATTTTTGAAAATCCCTGTCTGGACATAAAAAGCATGTAGTAATTACTACTAGGATTAAAGTCTTAATTCTAGAATTCATAGGAATACTAAACTGATTCTAAAGACTGAAGACTTTCAGTAAAGCAGCACATTGGAAATAAAATTGTACTGTGATACATACCCAATGTGTGAAAGGATGAGACATTTAGTTAATGATTTGCAAGTCTGACCAGGTTAACCTAAATTTGCCTCCAGAGTTTAACTGAAAATGGAAGAAGAGGGGGGAAAAAGGTGGAAAAGAACTTCATATTACCCTAATTCCAAGATCTTTTCAGGTTAGGAAGTTTTCATAGCTGTCTACCACCAACGGATAACTAGAACTTCGCCCGTTACCGAGACTGAATTCTATCATCTACAAACACAGGGTTCCCCAACATTCACATGGTAGGGGCAAAAAATATCTTTCTTATGCTTATTATTACTATTATCCCAGCCCTGAGAAAAAAGCGTGATTAAAGCACTATGCAGATTCGCTCTGCAAGACTAAATTAGTTTATGAGATGGTTCTGGTTGCTTAGACTGTGCATTAGTGTTCAGTGCCCCCTGAAAAAGCTGAATTTCCTGCTTGCTGTCCAAACTAATACATTGCAGGCTTTGCAGAACCTCTCCACAAATAATGTTGAGAATGAAACTAATTTTCTCTCTTCTTTTTTTTTATACTTCACAGATATTAAAGGGGGAGTGGGGAGGGTGGACATAAAATTGTCTTTTAAAAGAATAAAGTAACACTGAATCTCTATGAAACCCAAAGATGTTAAAAGCCAATGGTATCCATTTTTTACTCTGGAGATGTAACAACAGACAATCTTTGCATCTTTGCAATCTTTGGGTTTGTTTGAAAGTGAAACAGGATTACAATTTTTCTCACTTCAATACTCAGAAATTCTTTACTCTCCCATTACATGCATTGACAGGAAATAAAATGAACAGCATTTAGTTACAGATTTTCACCTTTATAAATTAATAAGCTTATTTCACCTTCTAACTTCATCTGCTGTGTTGCTGGAAGAGATAGTCAAGATCCTCTCCCAAATATTCAAGATACAGTTTTGAAGTCTCAAACATATTGTAAATGTTAGGAAAAAATTAATTACCGGCAACCAGAAATCACCGAGATGCAAAGCCCATGCATGCGTTTATACATCGTGACTGTTACAATGAGTTAAGAAATATCTTTTTGTCCTTATAATAAATGGGCAAAAATATCAGTGTGTAAATTAGAACTTGGTCCCTTGTGCATATTCTGCATAGTGTATATATATATATATATCACTGGATTGGACTGAATAAGAGAATAATGGGAAGCAAATACATGTGACAAAGATCTTTAAGAACTCCCTTTTTGTTAAATTAATGTTTCTTTAAAATCTAAGGAACTGTCACCATGTCAATTCAAAAGGTTACTGACGCCAAGCAATGCTCTGTCCACTTAAAATTACTTTTGAGTAATTCCTGTGAATAATGATCTTCATTACAGGCTGTCAATCACAGTTAATACAGCAAGTGCACACTGCTGCGTGTGTGAGAGTAAACGGAAGCAGTAAGAAACTCTCCAAGAAATGGATGTCCCAGTTACATTTGTGGGTCAGCTGAAATGTCTTCTAAACCTTCAAGACAGTTCTATCCTTTCTGTGTTGGTAAGAGGTTTCAATGCAATCTGTTATTCTTCAAAGAAAACACCGAGACAAATGTTCAAGGATTCTGGAACTACAAACTAATGCTTGATACATGGCCAGCTACACAAATCCTTCTGAAAAAAACTATCAGTAAAATGAGAAGACATGCTACTGAAGTTTGAAACTGGTTACTAAATATGAACCTATTACCTCAACGAAACGCAGTGGTTGCACTTACTCCAAAGAGATATGAAGGGGTTTCTTCTGGAAGGTCCTTTGAAGTTTAAGAATAACCTCAATAATGAGGAGGGAATGTTAAAGAAGTCACTTATGTCAAATTACTTACTTGCCTAGGCAAATATTAAATTCTTAATCTAACTTCTCTGCTTAAATGTACAAAGTCTCAGTACTTTTCTTAATCCCTTTGAAGAATGCTTTAAATTAATTTGGATACATTATATATCACTAGTGACTGAGAGGATGCTCCTCCACCCAACCTAGTCTAAGCAATAGCGGAATGATCTCACAGACAAGAGGACACTCGTCCTTAAGAGCCTTAATTCTCACGTTAAGTAAATTACTGTGCACCAGAGAGTCTGTACTCCCGATAAAGCTGATCTGACCTTAAAGAACAGGGGGACAGCCTTCCCAGGCCTGAAAGAGTGCCCAGGTTTCACAGATACCCCTGAAGCATCTTGGCAGACTTAGTCACAGAGTCTTGGTGCCAGAGGGCACCAAGAACTTGAAGAGTTGGGACTGGAAAAGAGAATTTATTTCAGAAAAGATTCAAATGTGAGAGGCCTGACGCTAGTGTGTACTCAAAAAAGTGAGATCGCCTCACCAAATCATGGCATGGGCACTGACATTGCTACTACTAACGGTATCTTATTCATTTGTTGGCTCAGATCAACCCTTTTTATCTATGCAGTGGAAACTTTTGATTACAAGCCATGACCTCAGGCTCATTCCAAGAACTGAGAGCAGCCATTCTGGCTATAAACTGGGAAACTGATCTATATCCTAACTGGGCATGATCTCCTACATTCCCAGCTTCTGACAGTTCTGAGGGACTGTGAGAAGGATATATAAAAAAACCTCAGCAGAATAAATTTACACGTCGACATGTGCCAGGTGGGTTATGAACAATCACCCAAGCAATTCCAGATCTGTGAATTTCACATGCAGATTATCAAATCTGCTTTTTCATTTTGTGGTGGTTTTTTTTTTTTTCCCCAGTGTGGAGAAACCAAACATGCAAAAAGAAAAATTGTAACAGCAAGAATGGGTATTTTAAAAGTAGTTTGATTAAAAACAACAGAATATTTTAAATGAGTATTTTAAATCAGGACAAAAAGACAGAATGAAGGATGTGGGAGCACAAACTGACATCTTTACCTATACATGACCACAAAATACCCCCACTATATGCTTCTGAAGTTACTATCTATCTACGCTTACTAGTAACAAACACTTCTGTCAACTAGTGTTTCAACATATTCTTAAAAATAAACTGTAATTCATGCTGAACAAAATGTTATCATTGCTTTGCTACAAAGCTTCTTGCAAAGGGTCAAATACAGGACTCTCAACTCAACTCTGAAAATTAATTAACATTATGGTGCATATCTCAGCAGAAGAGTAGAAGAATACTCAAATTTTTCTCAGCAGAAAATTTTCCAGTTTATAATTCAAAAGTAGACATATTTAGGTAGTTCTTTGAGTCTTCCCTTTTACCATCAACACATTGCCACGGTGTGACCTGAAAACAGAGTTTGTAGTCAATATTTTCTTTCAAAGCTAGTTTGCATCAGATAATGCTGTGACTTTTTTTTTTCCCAAAGGTAGTCTTCTAAGCAGAACTTCATCAGGCACAAAGTAGTATAACCATTTCTTGGTGTGTACTAGGATTTTGGCAGATACAAAGAAAAATATTTTGTCAGAACAGAAATATTTGGTCAGCAACAAGAAGTGGCTGTTTAAATAGCAGCTTTCAAAACAGATGTGGTTTTGGTTACTGTCCTATTGCCATCTGACCCTAAAAACCAAGTCCAATTTAGCTAGATTATTATTTATCCAATGCTAAAAAAAAAGGTCATGCTCAGCAAATACAAATGTCATCTTTTCAGAAGAACATCTATCTCAAAGGCAAATTCACAGAATACAATCACTCATCTCTTTCCCTCATCCCATTCTATTTCTCTACCACTAAATTTTCCTTGACAGTTTCTGACTTGTTTTACAAGTTATTTTATTCACTACAGTAGAATTAATCTTTTTAAAAGCAAAAGGGACCTTGTATTCTTGTACTAGCACTGAGTTGCTGGACAACAATAATAATTTGTTCCTCAATTACTCTATTAATTAATATGCAAAGATTCTCTCATAAACACACACTGGACACTTCCACAGATTACCACAATTGTTTTAGATTATCACTGCCCCACACACCTAAGGCAAAGGGTGATAAAAGTTTCAATGTGTTTACCCTATGGAAAT
Source organism: Pezoporus wallicus (assembly GCF_028554395.1). NCBI lineage: Eukaryota > Metazoa > Chordata > Aves > Psittaciformes > Psittacidae > Pezoporus > Pezoporus wallicus. Next base: position 4,776,129 of record NW_026640488.1, read on the forward strand.
AACATTTCTATCAAGCAGATGGGTAGATTTCCTCAATCTTTCTAATAAGAATTAATGGAAATTAAAAAAGGATTTATTGACTGATGGCAGATGGTTGAAGGATTTTGCAGAGGTATGACCCATATAAATTACACCAAAAGCAAATTCAGCCTCTTGCTGGGGACAAAAGCTTAGTTCTGCAGTAAATTAGGAACACTTTGCTCAGATTTTGAAAGCAAATACACACTTTTTCACTTTGCCAGACATGACCATGCTAAGACATCAAAGGTCCCCTGATCATCATACACAGTGCAGGCCTACTTGGCATTCTTGGGAAGAAGCCCATAGAAACAGTCATGATAAAATGCATTATCCTCAGACTTAAGTAGCTGCTGCCTGTGTATGTACTTTAAATTGTCTCCTGAAGTGCCAGCTCCTCATAGGCTATAGCCTTCTCCTTGTCTACTAATAGGTTCCATTAGTTTTGTGTTCCTCATGAGCAATGCAAAGGTGAACAGCTAGAAGGAAACACACACACACAGTGGAGCTTTTTGATGCAGAGTTACCCTAAATCCCACAGACATGAACTCATATCAGTACTAGTACATACTAGTATTAGGAAAAGATTACTCGCTATTTGAAGACAATGAAGAGCCATCACCTCCCTTTTTCACAGCTGAGGTAGGATACCAGCAGATTAACAGAATTCTTTGTCAAAGGTATATATTGCTACTCCTAAAGTTTTAATGCCCTCACCAACTGCCTCTTGGCTAACACAATCCATACAAAAGCAGAGAACTACACTAAACTGTTCACCCGGCCTTGTGAGCACATGGAGTTCACTCACTCTCAATCCGACGTTTTCCTCACTGCTGAAAGCTTTTTGATACTTCAGGACAGGCATAATACAGGGGATTCTTTGCATTCACATCATGTTTCCAAGAAATGTCAGAATACAGGGCACTGAACGGTCTTCTGTAGAAGATAGGTATTACATTAGCAAAGAATGTTCAGCCCAGTATTCCAGCTTGCAGTTGAGTGTTGCTTATTCCAGAAGACATGTTTGTGAACACTGGGCCAAGGGAATATGAGATTTGTTTATTTCCATGCCTGTGTAAAATCTAACATTTCTGGGTCTAAAAAAATCAGGACTGAAATTATAGAACACAGCTCATTTTTTTATGTTCTCGTAATATACAGAATATTACTTTGATAAAAATTATGTATGGAAAAAAAAATATCTCTGCTAAGAATATTTATGATACCAAATCCATTTGAATTGGCTCTTTTAAATATCCTAATAACAATATTTTTTATCCTCAAGCACAATGATCTTGATAACCTAATATAATATTAAGTTACAAGCTCTGAAGCCTCAAAAATTATACATTAAAAAACAATCATTTGCTTATAGGTCCCATTAAATGTTTATTTCTTGAGTAAAAAAGACCCCATGTAATCTTCTGCTCCACACTGGTGTATTTAAAGAAACTAATCAGAGAGTTAATCCTGTTTCTGATAAAATGGTAAACCAATTGAAAATATATTTTTTTCAAGACATAATAGTATTTACCCAATATCTACATTTTAATATAACTTATCTATCAGTATTTGTCCCATTTTATGACCTATTTCATTTTCAAAAGCACACTGGAAACAGGTTAAGATGATGGTGTCAGGGCGCTGTTTTGCTGCTTGCCTCTTTTTTTCTTTCAGAACAATAGCAAATCTGTGTACCTGAGTGGAATGTGTTTTCTTACAAAGGAAAAAACTTATGTGAAGTTAAAATATAAATTGTATTTACTGGAGTATTTGAGCTCTATCTAGATAGTAATATGAGATGCAACTCCAAAATAATAATGGTTTTTCATGTTCCAGATGTTAGATGAAGCTTTGGTTAATCAGCTTTTTTGTACCTCATTGCACAATACATTTCTGGTAAATTTCTAAAACGAGTAAAGCTGTTCCCAATAATATTCTTTGTAGCTCAAATTATTAATGTTCTTGTACAAAACATACCTACATTACCAATTCTATCCAAACCCAGTCAACAATTTCAGTAGTACATGGATTTTACTATTTGCTGTCAGATGACTACCCTCTAATGAACAGTGTACAATTTAGAAAGTAGTCATCCCTGATTTCAAGTGTAATATGTACTAAGAAACAGTTTTCTTTAGTAATGTAACACAGATACTTGAAGAACTTGAATGGCTATTCAGGTAAACTGAAGGACATAGTCTACCATGCATGCATTAAAAACAAGAGCTATCCAGTTCCATCAATGATAATGTTGCTAGTCAAATGAAAATAGCAGCAGCTTTGCACGTTTAGATTACAAAGCCAACAAGAACACAACAAACTCATGAAAAGGCAATCAAACCGACCAAAAAAAAACCCGTTTTTTTTACTTAACACATTATTTTACCACAAACTTACATACATACACAGAGAAATTTTAGCTTTGGCAGAAATGACAAACTTCTAGAAACTTAGGCAACCAATTGAAAAATCAGTTCACAGAATTACTTTCAGTTTTTACTAGTGGAGCCAGTAATTTGTCACGTATGCTGGATGCTGGTAGTTTTCAAAACCTTTTTCCATGTCCTGCTCAGCAGCAAGAGTTACATTATTAGAAAATTATCTATAGAATTGGTTTGTGAAAACTGTTGCTAGAAAACTGAAAATTGTGGTTCCCACTAACATGATGGAAAGATAACTTCTTCCTTATGTCAAGTTTAATTGCATTTTAACCTATTTAAAGGCTAAAAAATGTCACTAAAAAAAATGACTGCTGTCAAGTACAGTTAAAAACAAGTCTATACTACGTTTTTTTATTTACTATGGAATTCAGTGGTTTCAAAATGAAAAAAGTGAGAAGAGAAACAGTTGAAATATTTAATGCTTAACTGAATTTAATGAACTTTAAATGAGTTTTTAAACAAGTGTGTGCGGGATGAAAAACTGAATTCTGCTCAATGCAAAAAATGCGTTTTCATAGAGCATTTATCCTGAATACAGCTAACTTATCTTTTGAAACCTGTGTTAGCATTATAATGATTTTTTTACCACAACAGTTGAAATAGATATCTTCTCTCATTTGACTGTATTTTTAAAAAGCCAAGTCCTAAGGTAAATTACTGTTATAAAGTATGACAATTAATTGTATGAAATTGTGCTCAATCTAAACAAGACAAAAAAAAAAAAATCTATCTTTCTTCCATAAGTACCTTTCTTCGCTTAAAGTACCAAATGTATGACACAGTACCACTTTAATTTATTTTTCAAGGAAGACCAAAAGATATAAGTACAAGTCAAGTCTGTTTAATTTATACACAAAAACCCTTGGAAAAAAAGTATGATTTGCAGATTTACTGATTTTAAAAAATTCAATAAAGCAAGTCTGCATATTAATTATTCAGAGCAGATTAGTTAATGAGCAAGTCATTGAACATGAGATTGGAAAAATGATGCACATGACAATGATATGAGGGATCAAAATAATTTCTAAACATAAACCAGGCATACATTTATTTTTAGATATTTGTATAACAATGCTGCCTCCCTCTTCCCTTGCCCTATCTATTCTGCAAAGGGTTTTTCCTGGCAGAGGCTACATGGACAAACTTTTGTACTTGCTGCCCACAAAGTTCCTCAAGTATACTGGACATTTTAACACTAGACTTATACTTGAGGAACTTTCCTGGGCAGTTAGGGAGAACAGTGAAGACAACAGCTGATGGCACTCTGTGTATCTGCAGTGACATATACCAGACAGACACATCAAAATCACAGAATCATAGAACAGTTTTGGTTGGAAGGGCCCTTCAAAAGCCGTCTAGTCCACCCCCCCTGCAACGAACATGGACATCTTCAACTAGATCAGGTGGCCCAGAACCACATCTAGCCTGGCCTTGAAAGTCTCCAGGGATGTAGCTTGATTTCAGACAACTGGATGTTCTGAAGAGTTGACACTTCTATTCCTATTATTTTTATAACATTAAATAGCATAACTACAACAAAGGAAACGGACTTCAAAATCAACAACGTCTTGACCCCCATCCACTCCCGAAGAAGAAAAATCCTCTACATTTATGAAACCCACAGTAATGGGCAACTCATTACAACATGCTACTCTTGGGATTATGGGCTGAAACCATGTAATGCCTCATCAAAAGGCTGTGTCCTGGGTTCAGCAGTAGCACTTATTTTTCTCCTTCTTAGTAGCTGGTGCAGTGCTGTGCTTTTGACTTTCAGCGTGCAAACAATGCTGATAACACCGATGTTTTTAGCTGTTGCTAAGTAATGTTCACTCTGACCAAGGACTTTCTGAGTCTCATGCTCTGCCAGGGAGAAGGGGAAGCCAGGAGGAAGCAGAGGCAGGACACCTGACCCAAACTAGCCAAAGAGGTATTCCATACCGCAACATCATGCCCAGGCTGTAGAACTGGGGGCAGTTACCCAGAAGGGCTAGATCACTGCCAGGGTCAGACCGGGTACTGGTGAGCAGGTGGTGAGCGGTTGCATTCTCTCCCCTTGTTATTTATCTTATCATTATTATTATTGGTGGTAGTAGTAGTGGTTTGTGTTATACCTTAGATACTGGACTGCTCTTATCTCAACCTGTGGGAGTTACATTCTTTCAGTTCTCCTCCACATCCCTCCAGGAGCAGGGTGATGAAGAAGGGGAGTGAGTGGCTGCGTGGTTCTGGGATGCCGGGTGGGTATAAACCAGGACAGCTCTTTGTGGTGACCAATGTGGGGCACAAAGGGTTGAGATAAAGACAGGTCTGACCAGACTAATCATATTTGTGATAAGCATTCATAGTTTTGGATTAACAGTCACTCATCACAATGCTGATTTACTGGCTCTCAAAGTTGTTGCTCTTGATCTTGGAGTTTCAGCATGTCATACCTTACTTACAGCCAGTATTTGCTGTGTTAGTGTTTATCAGCTGGGGGCCTTGGGCTAAGGTTCTTGTTTCATTGTACTTTATGTTAATGACTTGTAATACAATAGTATCATTGATCATGAAACTGATCTGGCTTGCGTTCCCAGTGTGGTCACCATCTCTATAGTTTGGGAGGTATATAATAGAAGTGTTTAGCAATTACACATCTTTTATCCCCTCCTCAGGGGGTCAATCTGTGAACCCTTTGTGCCCCAAAGAACTGTCATGGTTTAAGCCCAGCAGGCAACCCAGAACCACGCAGCCACTCGCTCACTCCCACGACTTCCGGAGGGATGGGGAAGAGAATCGAAAGAATGTAACTCCCACAAGTTGACACAAGAACAGTCCAGTAACTAAGGTATAACACAAACCACTGCTGCTACCACAATAATAATAATGATAAGGGAAACAACAAGGGAAGAGAATACAACCGCTCACCACCCACCGACCAATACCCAGCCCGACCCCAGCAGTGATCTAGCCCTTCCAGGTAATTGCCCCCACTTAATAAACTGGGCATGATGTGCTGTGGTATGGAATACCTCTTTGGTTAGTTTGGGTCAGATGTCCTGTCTCTACTTCCTCCCGGCTTCCTCTCCTTCCTGGCAGAGCATAAGACTCAGAAAGTCCTTGGTCAGTTTAAACATTACTGAGCAGCAACTGAAAACATCAGTGTTATCAGCGCTGTTCCCAGGATGAAAGCCAAAAACACAGCACTGCACCACCTACTAAGGAGAAAAATGACTGCTATTGCTTAATCCACGACAGACTGACAGGATCAAAACAGATTTTTGGAAGGTTATGATGTAGTTATTCACCAAGCATTTAAAATCTGCCAAAACAAGGTATTCTCAGAGATGACCAAGTCATAATAGAGAATTCAAAAGCCTATTAGAAGAATGTCATAAATCAGCTGATCAGAATTCAATGTCAAAGCACAGAACACCCAGTGAGATACTCAGGCAAATGTTGTAAGCTAGGATAATACCTGCTATCTGGAAAAAAAGATAAAAAAGCAGCGAAGTATTATATCGCTTTGCCTGCTTTTGAAAAAGCTTCAGGGTAATATCCTCAGCATGGACAAAAAGGGTAAGATATTGACTAAGAGGAAACGACAACACTGAAGTGTAGTATAAGAAAGCCACCAGCCAGTGAATTCCACTACTCCACAGTGTCGTGGTTTAAACCCAACCAGACAGATTTTTCACTCACTCTCCCCCTTTCCTCCCTTATTCTTTCCTTCCCCCTACTCCTGGAGGGATGGAGAGGAGAATCAAAAAGAATGCAACTCCCACAGGCTGAGATAAGAACTGTTTAGTAACTAAGGTATAACACAAATCACTACTGTTACCACCAATAATAATAATAATAAAGGAAATAACAAGGGAAGAGAATACAGGACCTCACCACCAGCTGACCGATAACTCACCCCCCCAGCCCGACCAAGCACCGACCGATACTTCCTCCAACCCTGCAGTCCTCCCCTTCTGGGTAACTCTCCAGTTACATCCTGGGCATGACGTGCTGTGGTATGGAATACTTCTTTGGTCAGTTTGGGTCAGGTGTCCTGTCTCTGCTACCTCCTGGCTTCCCCTCCTCCCTGGCAGAGCATGAGGCTCACAAAGTGGTTGGCCAGACCAAAACATCAGTGTTATCAGCTCTGTTCTGAGGCCAAAAGTCAAAACACTGCACTGCCCCAGCTACCAAGAAGGAGAAAAATGACTGCTACTGCTGAACCCAGCACACACAGCCTGTAAGCTAAAACTCAAGAGGGAAAGCCAGTATGGTTCCAAAAGCACCAACAGTACTGGGAAGTACACTGCAGAAAGGCAGTTGTGAGAGCAACTCAATGAATACAAGAATAGGATGATTGCTACTGGGGAAAAAAAATGCATGTGAATGTTGTTATGGCAGAGCAGTATGACACTCACCCAACTAGCAGTCTTTTTGGTAACTTGATTGTATGTCTGATCACAGAATGTTTAACACCAAGAAAGTCAGGACAATCCTAACTCTCAAAGCATATCTTCAGTTATTAGCATCCCAACTTAATACTTCGACAACCGCCGAAAGGGATAAGGAATCAATCTCACCTGTACTTAGGACTGTAAAACCACAAAGTGGCACCAGCAAATCATGGACTGTCACCTGCTGACATTTAATTCCAGAAAAAGCAAAACCAAAAAACAGGTATGCTTGTGCTGTTAGAAACTAATGTCGATGTCACTGTGGACTTGTACAGAGATTAAAAAGCAACAGATCAGGCAGCAGAAAAAAAATTAGATGTGATTTTGATTTTAGGAATTGCCTTTTCTTTCTGAAAATCCCATCAATTATTTGACTGCAGCATCAAACACATAGGAAACATCTCTCCACAGAGATAAAATACATTTTGCTCTGAAGTCCAAGAAAATATTTTTGTTTTATTTTTATTTCATTAACTCCAGATGCACTGCACCATGATGAAGGCTCAGCAAAATTTATGAATCAATTATACCCTAGCAATAGCAATGCTGGTAACTCAGCAAGATCTGCATATCCCTTTGATATATGAAGAGATCAACTCAATGTTCCCAATATTCTCAGTGTTTAATTTAGTCAGATTTTTTATTTTTATGAAATATTTTATATTCTATATTGGGCTACTTTAAATATCCATGATGAGAGTCTTCAAAGGCTTGAGCATGAAAAAGGAGAACTAAAATTCTCTGTAGGATGAGCAATAGGAAAAAGAACAAAAACTCCACAACTTTCTTACAATGCAGAAAAGCTAAAGTAATACACAAGAATGAACCAACAGTGGGAAAAGATACTTGTAATTTTTTAGGAAGAAAAAAAACCCATATGCTTACAACATGCAAATTCCTTTGGTATCCAAATGGCTTGTTAATTATACTATGAGGCCTCTCTGCTCAACAGTGGTGACAGTATTTGTGTACTCCTCTTTTGCATTTTTCCCTTATATCAGAAGTGAACTGAATAGGTTTGGGCTGACAGGCTGTGCTCAGGATCTGAAGTGCCTGGTAGTTTCATTATTCCAGAGGAATGCAGCTCTTACCGAGAGGTCATAGCCATGGACTAAAAGAGATGGTCTCTCATAGTTTAGAATAATCCTATGAATAGCTTTGATGGTTAAAACCAAGACATTGAATTTCAATTGATATGCAAGATGTGAGCTAGTGCAGCAAGCATGGTACAACAGAGGAGGAGTAGCAGTGCTGCCTATTGTCATTAACCAGGCTGCTCAATACTAAGCATGTTGAAACATTTCTCAGAGTTGAGACATTTATTTCCATGTACAGATATCAATAATTGAATTTTAGCCATTGATCATTAGCTTTGCAGCAGTTACAAGGTAGCTCATCTTTTAGGTAGATTTTTTTTTTTAGATTTTTTTAATTTTAAGCAGACATAACTACAAAAACAGCAGCTTCACTGAGGATTCCAGTTCTCTGAAGTCCTAGTAACTCAAGGATGAGAAATGTTTGTTGAATAGAGACATTAGAGAAATAGATAGTTCTACTAAATTAGGTTTTTTTCCCCATCTCCCCTGGAGCTTTGACCTTTGTTTCATTGTTCAGCTTCAGTTTCTGTTTGTCTTCCAAAAGGATCTTTTAGCCACGGAGATTGTTGCAAGGGACATATACGATATTGATAAAATTTAGGTTACACGAGTGAAAAGAAGTGGCATTATCAGGACATTTTGAGTATTCAGGATGAATATTTGTTAGATGAAGTAGCAAACAGCAATTCGCAGAACTATAAATAATAGAAGCAAGACCCTTAGAAAGTCAGAGCAGTACTTTTGTCTATTATTCCAAAATGCATAATGTTAGGTACATCTGCTCATGGCAACAAGGGAACACATTCCTAGAGAATAAATAGTCAGAAATTCAAATGAAAAATATCTCATGAAGAACAAATGTCTTTTTTTATTGAGAACTTATCATCTCAAAGGAAAAAAAAAAGTTTGAAAACAGTATTAATAAAAAAAAAAAACACAATACAGTTAAAAGTTACCAGCAATGAAAGCCTCACAAATGGCAGAGCAGTGAACTACTGCAATAGGAGGACCTAACAGCGGGACTGTTACAATGAGAACCACCTTGTTATTATATAGTTAACATCTGTGCTTCCTAAATGGCAAAGTAAATTAACGTAATGGCTATTGCCCTGTATTCGCATTTTGCCACCTGCATATGCATGGCAAAATACTGAGTAATCAAATCAGAAAGCCCAAAAAAACCCTCTATCTTTTCACCTTCCTTTGAACATACGTATGAAATTGTTATATTGCTTTGCTGCAAAGTTTTACAGATAAGCCAACCAACACAATCAATCTACATGATTAGTTGCAAGGACATAATCAGCAATGTACCTTTATATTTTGGCAAGATGGAATGAAAACACTGGAGGGGGTCTTACTTCCTGGGATATATTCAGTAGTTTTATAACTGTAATTATGTAGTAATGCTAGAGATCTCAGTTAAGCTTACACATCTGGAATATTTTAAGACTAGATGTAGCCCAAAATCTTTCAAGTATTATTATTTAATCTTCAAAATGCTCAAACAGCACTGTTGGCCACAGCTGTTGACTTCCACAATTCTCAGAATTTTAAAGCAAACTAACATTACTTAAAATTTTGATTTCTAGCTCTCATGGGTAGCTAAGGCTTCTATATGAAGGACAGCACACCCTTTTATTGAGAGGAGAGAATTAGGGAAAATAAGGTTTAAGACTAGTATTTCAGTTAAGGACAAATAAAGGAAATGTACAATCTTCTTTCCAAGAGTTCTGCTTCTTTCTAAGACTGGATCCTACACATAGTTGAGTTTGCATCTTTAAGGTGCATAAATCTTATTGAAAGAACATTTCCATTTTCTTCCATGATATCTATGCACTTTGTAAATATTCATCTGTGAACCAATATGATTCAAAGCTATCTTGCATCAGTTCTCCTAAAGAATGGTGGAGTTGCAATGACTCAGTCTTAATGCTGAATTACAAGAGCAAATTGTTGAACCACGTTGTTGTTTAATGGAACAAACAAGCTTGTTATTATCACATTAGGAAGGAGGATCCAAGAGTGGTCACCACACAGTAATTCAAATGCAGTTGCTTTTATAACTGGTGTCAGGATTTCCATTAAATCTAATACAATCAGAATCCAAAGGGCATTAAGTATTTGTTCTATCTTAATTCCATGAATGGTGACACCACGCTTAAGGAATTGAAATGGCTACATATCAACTGTTTATTACCCTCCACAAACAATTTTAAATAAACCTTTGCTGAAATAAAATCATTACCAAAAATATAATGTTAGGCACAGTATAAATTTTAGGGTCCCCCATAGTTCTCAAATCTCAATATTTGCAGTAATCAGTAAAGAATCATTTTATCCACATTAGAAAATACTTAATAGGCATTCAGTTCTAACTGAGGGTGGGACTTGCTGATCATATAACAATTAGATATACATATATACGCTACTACGTCCTCAATGTTTATAGTAGATAAATTTGCAACAAAATTGAGATTTGCAAAACACTGGAAACGGTACAGCTAGAGGTAATTAGCCCAGCTGGAAATGCATTCTGAGGAGCCTCTGATGAAAGCTGACATAAGAGAGATGAATGTGTTTCCAAACAGTACAGTGCAAACAGCAAAACATCAGTACTTAATTGAGGTTTTTTCATAACTGAGTTCAGACACTGTTTGTAAAACGTGCATAGAGCACTACTGTTTTGTTTAATTCTGTCCAGCTACACATGTATGCTTTTCCATGTTAAAAGAAATATATTTTTTTCATAAATTCTTTTAAAATTTCTCTACAAAGAATTATTATCTTAAAAACACTAGAAAGAAACTGAGAACAGAATTAAGACAAACCTATAGGGAGGTTTTAAACACCACTTTATACCCATTGTCCTGGGTTCAGCAGTAGCAGTCATTTTTTTCCTTCTTAGTAGCTGGTGCAGTGCTGTGCTTTTGACTTTCAGCCTGGGAACAGCACTGATAACATCGATGGTTTAAGTTTCTGCTTACTAATGTTTAGGCTGACCAAGGACTTCTTGAGTCTCATGCTCTGCCAGGGAGGAGGGGAAGCCAGGAGGAAGCAGAGGCTTTCTTTCTTATTTAAAGGAGTGTGCACATCCACAAACAGGCATGTAACAGTTCCCATAAGCCTGTGAAGGAATATACAGCAGCTGTTGATCTAAAATTATAAATACTTCTTAAATTTTATTTTCTGCACATATGTTTTAGAGAGTTCTCTTTTCAATTCTTCAGGAAGTAATACCATCAGGATTAGCACTGCAACAGACCAACACAGAAATGAATTTGCCTTTAAATTTCAGAAACAAATATGGCCCCCAAATAAATTTTAATTATCTCTTTAAGCTAGCACACTGATTCACTAAACATAACTGGCATATAAAAGCCTTACTGCAATCAATGTCCCTGTACATTAGCAGGTGTGCTGTAAGAACATTGTTCTGAATTTCATCAGCTCCGATCATTAACTTATCACGCGGCAAAAGGATAATTCAAACAAACTCTAGTGCCAAGACATATTGTAAAGGCTCAGGAAAAAAGTACTCAAGCAAGAACCAACAACAGATTTTGTTTACAAGGAGGGACTGAGGAAAAAAAAATCACTGTGTTTGAAAGACAGATGGCAGGACACTAGACTTGACTTAAATTCAGCCATACAACTAAAATTATGTAGTACATGCAATGACATACTTCATTAGCATTTTTCTTTGAAGACTGGTATGTCTGCTGTTGTGCATATCTATATCTATATATCTACTGCTAGAGAAAGTAATGTTCAAGAAAAGTGCCAGGTACTGGAGCAGAATACAGTGATGTTTCCCTTGGTCCTGACAGAATTCAATTTACAGTCTTGAACAGGCCTCCAAATAGAACTGCTTCCTGCATAGGTAAGAATTCCACACCATTCTTTTTAAATTACTTTTTTCTTGGAGAAGAACTGTTAGTCACGCTTTCCACCTGAGATCAGGTAGCCTGTTATGGATTAAGGATATACAACAGAGCGAAGCAAAACTCTGACTCTGGATGATAGTATATACTCAAGTTTCACACCAATAATCGTATTCCAGAATGTGACATCTAAACCTTGCAGCAAAACATACCAAAAGTTAATTATTGGAGCAGGCTGGGGCAATCTAGCCTGCCTAGATGACAGACTATTCTTTGACTCTAAGTCCTCAAATACCAACATCCCTGAGGAATCTCACATCACTTTATCATAGATGTATAATTGTACAGTTCCATCCACCAAAGTAACTCCTCAATGACTTATTAAAAAGCATCTCTTTGATCATTAACTTGTCTTTCAGTTTCACTCAGAACCAGTTTGAACAAAGGTATAAAGTTCTATGTTACCCACATATTTCAATAAGTAACTCTTGCCATTCCAGCTACTGCTTATATACAAAGGCTGGAAAAGAACACACGATTCTATCATACAAATTTTAGACTGAATTTGTCTTACTACCCAGTTTCCACTGAATTTTGAACACTTGGATGACCAAGAGGTTGTGGAAGGGATTTAAACTGGATGGCTTTTGTGGACACAGATAGACAAAGATGAATCCACATCTAAAAAGACCTAATGCACAGTCTTTCTGCATTAGGCTAATGCTAACAACTGTTACTAATAAATTCTGACATGGTTTATAGATCTCTAAAACCAGATTAAGCAATTTGCCTTGAGCTGGCAATGAGTTCAGATAATGGGTTAACTTGGAGACAAAGAGAAAGTACTCCAATTCATCACAGAGCATTGACAGAGATGTTTTCAGCTACTAAACAAATTATCAGATCTCACAAGTACTGGAGAGCAAATCATATTTCATGGCTATTCATTTGTCACATGGTCACTTTCCTCAGGCACACATGCTCATTCTACTAAGCCTGTAATCTCATGCTTTCACAGTGCTGGATGTATAAATAATTGCCTTTTGGGTCAAGCAGTGCTAGATATGCTGCAGTGCTGTGCTGCAGCATCATCTCTCTTAACGCTCATTCCCCCTTATTTGACAGCACCAGTGACCACCCTCATACGCAATCTGCTTATCAGCTTCAGTGTACAGTCCCATGAATTGGTGAAAAGGCCATTGTCATGTGCAGCAGCTGCACATTTACTGCTGATTGGTGCCCTATATTCAAAGCAGTCTTGATAATAGGCTCAGTCCCAACACCAGCTTAATGCCACATCTCATTCTTATTCCCATTATGTCAGGCACAGCATCTCATATAACGGCAGAAAAGGTACTCCTCAAGTCTAACAGGTCACTTTGATTCAGCTAGCAATGCAAGAAAAGGTTTGGGTACAGCTTGATACAGTTTTGTGACATTTTGCTGATTTATATTAGAGACAGAGGCTATAGGATCTTCAGCAAAGGCCTACATTCCGTATTAAAATAACATGCTTAGGATTTACTTTGCATAGCATTTCCTAGCAAAGTAAACTTCAAAAATCTAATTCAACACCATTTCTTCTGGTTCACAGTGTCTTCCTTAAGCAAGCTTTATTCCAGAGTTTAACAAAGCCATGCATTAAAACCAGGAAAATTAATTATGAGGCTTTGTGACCTCCTCACCTGGCTATGACAGTAAATGGCATTGAGGCAGAGTTCTGTACATTTCTAGGGAGTATGTCGTTTGCCACTGAAGATGATTCTCTTGCATGCTATCAAACCCAACAAGAACCAGGGAGTTATCACAACATACAACAAAGAGGGTTTTAAAATGCTGATTCAAGAAAGAGGGCTCTTTATCAAGTATTTTAGGAACTGGCCTCAATCCTGAAGTAAAGGTTATAAGAGTGGGTAATAGCATGAGTAAAGCATACATGTAACAAGATGAAGAGGATGATGACCTATATGACCCTATTCATAAGAAAACAGAATATTTTTCAGTAGTACTGAAGTTGTACTTCCCACAAAGGCACAAGTACTGAAACAATAGTATAAAATAGCAGCTTTGAAACTGGACAAAGAATGGAAATAGGACATAGTCTCAAAACTGTGTTTGTGACTAAACCACAGTCAAAGCTTATGATTTCATAACCAACTTACAATTCTTGATTTTTTTTCCCCACATTTTGACTCCTGCACTTTCTCCAAAATGGCTACTATTGGTGCTCTCAAAATACCAAAATTTGCATATTGAGAGTTACTGTAATAGCAAATAACAAAGCAGCAACTGTAAGAATTTTTTAAAAGCAACGTTACACTCTTAGAAGAGAATATCTAGGGATAATGCTTTGATCTTCCATTTTACGCAGCAAGAGAATGATCAAGTATCAATAATTACTTTTATTGTAAAAAATAGGTTATAAGCTGTCAGCAGAAGATAATTCTGAAGAATTAGATAACACAAGAATTAGAGAAAGCCATGTACTCTGCCTACAGTATTAACAGTCCCTAAGAGATAAAAGAACAGGTTTTTTTTTTCTTTTTCTCCCCCCTCAGTGTTTGACTGGCTAAGAAAAGCTCAAATCCAATAAAAGTTTCTTTTGATTTCTTTCTAGAAAACACATTTAACTGGGTAAATGAATACTACTAAGCTTAATGTTCTTCCTCACTAGGGACACATTTTTCCACAGCTCCAGCCTCTTGGAAAATTCACTATATAACACCCTTCACTAGTGGATTTTACAGCACTTCACAGAGGAAATAAGGTGTTGTTTTCCCTCAATTTGCAGTGAGTAAAACCATACAGAATTCCAATCAAGGGGGATTCTCAAGGCTGGAACCACCTAAGAATTTGTAAACAAGGTTCCAATGCTGATGACTAGCTCCCATATCCTTAAAGTGTTGCGAAATCTCAAGATGCTTTGCGTAGATATCCATGGAGACCAATGGAAAAAGGGTCTCTATCCTTCTCAGTAGCTTCCGAGACTATGGATTCCTAGAAGCTATTAATTTCATTTTTACTCCAGCTCTATCCAGTGACACAATTAACAAAGCCAGAAATAAAGGCAAGGTCTCAGAAGAGTGAGAATGATGATATACCCACTAGCAAAAGCAAAACCTGGTAAGACAGAATGCACTGATTTCCAGACGCTGATTTGGCCAGCGTGAGCTATGACAAACTAAGACTTTTGGGGGTTTCCATTTTATTATCTCAAACCTGAGTTCACAGCATTTCAGACAAGAATTTTTAGCAAAATCTGGAAGAGCAGATCACTGAGATCAAAATCACACCACAAGCAAAGTAAACACCAAGATAAGTTGTAGTAAAATCTTTCCATTTGATACTTCAATGGCGCTGCAGTGGGTTGACCCTAGCTGGAGGCCACATGCCCACAAAAGCCACTCTATCACTCCCCTCCTTAATAGGACAGGGGAGAAAAAATATAGCAAAAGGCTAGTGTGTTGAGATAAGGACACAGAGAGATCATGCACCAATTATTGTCATAGCCAAAACAGACTCAACTTGGGGAAAAATCAGTTTAATATATTAGCAACCAAATCATAGTAGGATAATGAGAAATAAAGCCAAATCTTACACACAACTTTCTCAAAACCCTCCTTTCTTTCCAGGCTCAGTTTCACTCCCAAATTCTCTAATATCCCCCATACCAGCAGGCAGGGGGATGTGGGATGGGGAATGAGGGTTTGGTCTCTGCCATCCCTTCCTCAGAGGGAGGGAGTGTAGGATCCTCCACAGGCTGCAGGTGGATGCCTGCTCCACCATGGACCTCCATGGGCTGCAGGGGACAGCCTGCCTCACCATGGTCTGCACCATGGTCTGCGGGGGAATCTCTGTTTTGGCATCTGGAGCACCTCCTGCCCTCCTTCTTCACTGACCTTGGTGTCTGCGGAGCTGTTGCTGTCACATATCCTTACTCCTCTCTCCAGTGACAGTTACTCCCATGCAGTAATTTTTCACCCTTCCCAAATCTGTTATCCAAGGGGTACTACCACCATCATTGATGGGCTTGGTCTTGGCCAGTGGTGGGTCCATCTTAGAGCCAGTTGGCATCAGCCCTGTGGAGGTGGGGGAAGCTCCTAGCAGCTTCTCACAGAACCCACCCCATAGCCTCCCCACTACAAAACCTGGCCACACAAATCCAATAAAAGCACTTAAATCTTATCATAAGTATTTACTGAAACTTAAGCTGTTATGTTGCTAATGTAACTATTTTAAAATAATTTATGAAATCAAATAACAAAAAAAAAAATGAGTGCATCAATATGGGGGGAAAAGTAAAAGAGAAGAGCTTAAATTTCCATAAACCTTTCTTTGATGCCTCATTTCTCTAACACACCTTTTTTACTGAAAGAATTGTACTTGATTTACAGAGTATTAATAGTCACATTTCATTTCTGAAACACAATGTGATTAGTAATTATGCTTAGAGACTCACATAATGTACTCACATCACTCACGCTTTCACAAGTTCTGGAAATTGTTATTGCACTACTGAAAAACAGTCTTGGAATGTGTTACAAGTTTAACAAAGAGAGTAACTCACAGAAGGTCAAGATCTTTCCCAAAGTTTTCAAACTTCTGGCTTAATAATGGCTTATAATATCAATTCTCTCCATCAGGTTTCAGAAGAATCACTTGAAGAAGACTTCATGAATTTTCAGGAAGACATTTCTGAGCATATTAGATCCTCACATTCTTTCCAGCTCCTCCACTGTTCAGAAATTGAGTAGCATCTCTCATATCCAGCTTTACATAGATAGCCTTCTGACTGTCCTCTAGCAATTTTCCAGCACCCCATATAGAAGTACTTTAGTGTTTTCTTTTTTAATTGTGTGTTCAGATTTTTTATTAAAGTCATATTCCAAAGTCACTATGGCACAGAGGTACAGGGAAGAACTAGAGAAGGATATTGGTGCAGTTTCATGAGCTGTTGGGTCAACCTAAATCCAAAATGTTGCTGCTGCAAAAAGTTATAATCCCTCTGTTCCTCCCACCCTGCCAATGTCTTTCCTCCTCTTCTGGTCAGTACTAGATCTCTAATGCCCTGCAAAGAAATTAGAAAACCAACCTATACTTAAACGTTTGAATTGTTAACTCTCAAATTAAATTCTGTTTTAATTTATAAAGTTTCCTGGCCTGACATGGCTAGAATTTCCCATAGGTTCCTGCAACTACACCCGGCTACTGCTGATGAACATGTGAACGTTTATTACAAAAAGAATTTCTTAGGTAACTCAGCAATTGGTGGGGCTCAGTGCTCACATGAGGCACTGGACATAACTATTGCACTTGCTCCAAAACCAAAATTAACAAAAACAAAGCAATCGAAAAAAAACAATAACAACAATACACAGGAAAAACCCAATCAATAAAAAGAATGAATAGAAAAGCAGCAAATTATCTCCTTTACCTTTTCCAGCTGTCTATCCTTTAATTTTCCAATTTTCCTTTCTCCATTTCCCAAAAGTCTCAAACTGGTTTTCCAGGAGAAGGTATTTGCCTTTATGCATAGTTATTACAGATATAGCTATCAAATTTGAGTGTTTTCTTCCTCTTGCTCTTGAGCTTCTATTACGCAAAGAGACTGATGCTTGGTAAGACCTTTTTTCCATGGCTCCACAGTTTGAGCACCTCTCATATGTGAACTGAAAACAACCAGGCATTTTAAGTTATCCATACACTGATTTCTGAGAATAAGCACACAAATTGCTATCATTTATTGTAACATCAAATTTCCAGTGGAGACTTACATACTTTGGGGTACTGCTCCCATAAGAGAGTTTAGTGGAGCTACATTGTTTATATCGTTAAAGGATGTGATCCACTGTAATTTAAGACTCAAACACAGATACAATAAAATTTAATGTAGCTTGGGAAGGATCCATTTTAGAAACAGCTTGCAAGCATCAGATAATTACTCTCTTCATACAGTTACAAGGGTGGATTAATTTTACATCTTGCTCATTTCCATTTAGTATGATGCAGATGAATCAATGCTACAGGAGGAAAAAAAAGCAGGAATGTTTATCAGTGTGTAAACACGTTTACAGTCCTTTGCTGCATACTCATTCCATCTCATTTTTACTTAATTACCTATATCCTTGAGTAGCAATGAAGAAAGCTTCTGAAAGATTCCCTTGCTACTGAACTATAATATAACAAAACATCAAAAAGGCTAGCTCTTCTGTAGGGACTGACTCACTAAAGGTCAATGATGATCTCATAAGAGTATCTCTCCATGCTTTTTCCATCAATTATATAAATATATTTATTTTAAAAAAGTCTTTGAGAGTGTCATGACTTTTAGTTTCAGAAAACTTAAGATATTCATCAGGCATATTTCACTGTGAGAGGAGATAGAAATTAAAATTTCCTTTAGTTTTTACAATCCTCATTATGGTTTTATACTTTAAAATCTATCTGATGGAATATCTGTTCTGCTGGTTATAAGGAGCCAGTGGTAGAAACACATTTGGTATTCTCCACTTTTCACTCTTCTGTAAAAGTTTCTAGTCTTGGTCATGTCATTTTATACATTTAGAATACACAAAAGGAGATCAGTTGGCTCTTTCTATAGGAGTGAAGCAATTCTTTATGGCTGTAAGCTTTTCTCCCTTGTGAAGGGTTCCTCAGTCAGTCCTAGGAGACTATGCAAAGTAATGGGAGAGCTTTAGACGAGTAATTTTCTCTTCTACCAATTCTATTTAATAAGTGCAGTACTTTGAAAATGGAAATTGCTATATAAGAGCTAAATACTATTGCCATTGCTTCGTTGCCAAGGGACAGCTGCTATTAAGAGCTTACTCTGTACAACTATTAATTTAGCATTTTCCATTACATGCCCTGCTTTTGCATTATTCTAACAATGCCAAGGTTTAACCATTTGGACTGCAATATTGTTTGTAGTGTATTTTATTTTAAAAACTGAGCAATGACAGCCATTTATTTCATATAATAATACATGCAAAATCTATGCTTTTTAAGGATACAGCTTTCCTGTAATTTCTGAAGTTTTTTTTTTTTTTTCCATCAATACAAAGAATGTCTCCAGCACACTCACTTGAAACCTGACTGAGAAAGAAGTATTTCTTCTGCAGCTACAAAGATAGATACATTTTCCTTTTAGTAATTCCATCGGCATTGCCTGATATATAACTCCACAAAAATTAATAAATTCAACATAGGTTTTATCAACTTTGGTGGCTAAATAACAAGACTACCACTTCAACAAGCATCCTCACATACAGGGAGACTGCAGACCACAAAAGGACTACTGCCCCTTCCTCCTTCCCAGTTGCTTTTGCTAAAAGCCAAAGGACACAATTGGAAAAAATCTAGAAACAGAAAACAAGTTGCAATTCTATTGCAGCTGTTATCTCAGTGTTTTTCTTGTCCAGACATAATAAAGGAGAAAGCATCTTATTGAATAATTAAAGGATAAGGAGCTATAATGGAAATAAGAAGACATTGACAACTTTGATCAGCAGAGCATTAAAAGAGGAACAGACTGGAATAGTTGCACCCAGATGAGGTGGGCAAGGAGCTACCCCATGAGAAGGGACTAATTGTATAATAGAGGCCATGCCAGAAAATGCTAAAAGTTGAAGAGTCATTGGAGTCTATAATATACAAAAACTATAAAGGGCACCATAAGTTTTAGGAAAATGTAAGCTTCCGTAGTTGAGTTCAAACTTGACTTCATTGAATACACCCAATCAAACACAGTATTAAAGAAAGAAGTGCTAATCTGTGTCATTAAGTCTATAAAACAGAAAAAAAGTGTTCTGGCTCAAATAAATGGTAATCATCTCTGCCTCACTATAATACACTAAACAGTTCTACATGGTCAGATAAAAATAAAAACGTTGCACTTGGAAAGCATTTTACAGGATATGTTACAGAATACGTTCTTTTCCTAAGAATATGTTCCTTCCCAATATTGCCTGCTTTTCTGCCTATCCTCACCAAAGGCACTGGGAGGCAACATGGAGGGAGGGAAGAGAGCTCATTATTCTCACTGGTGCCAGAAAGTGCCCAAGTAGAAATTTCTATGCCAATTACCCACTTACCTGTAACTAAAGGCCTTATCTGGAAAAGTCTTATGTATGTAACTTCAATGATGAGAAATGAAACAATATGCTGAATAAAAAACTAGACTACTTTGGGCCCTGAAAACTATATTCAGCATATCCTGAGAAGGGACATAACATACTGGTTAGAGAGGGAGAATTTAGATGTTTTATTTTTCTAGAACTGAAGTAAGGATGTAAGCTCGTTCAATCTATAGAATTAGGTCTATAAGATACGTTAGGTCATTTGTATTAAAAAACTAATAGCCTGCATTAATAACATGAAAAACTAATATTAGAAAGCGATATCGAAAGTTAATTTAAAAATAGAAATAAAAAGAAAGTGTCAATCCACAGGGAAGAAAAGAGTCATTTAATTTTTGTCATACAGTTTCTGACTGAATTTCATAGTTATTCGGAAGAGCACCAGGAAAACGAAAACAAAACCATCAAATGAATAAAATTTCTTCCTATTTTAGTGAGTGATTTAACATGGTCACAAAATTAATTCATACTTATTTGAATTCATAAGGGAAGAAAACTCCAATAATCTACATTCAATAGAGTTTTAAGACATGGTGAACGTTGAATAGTGAAACGTCCCCTCCAGGATGATATATAGATCTTTATTAGGCTTGGTACTCCACACCTTCAGTAATTTCCTAGAAGATTCAATAAGTAATAAGCTAAAGAAATATATAGATCACACCAGAGATAAAGCAATACCGAGATAAAAAATTTCAAAGCATAATCTGAAAATAACTGAAAATGACTTTTCAGAGCAACTTCACATTAGCAGAGTAAGAGAAAACAATATAACATGATACATATTTTATTTGTGTGAACTGGTAGCAAGAAAGCCTTCTGCAGCTTTAGGCTTTCTACACCAAAAGCTTCATATGTAAGTGTTTGGGTGTTTGGTTTATTGCACTTCCACAGCTGCTTCTGGAACAGCATGTTCAGTTCTGGGCATATGACCAGAAAATTACTACCAAATTAGAACAGACTTGAAGAATAGTGAAGGAATTAAACGCCTGAGGGAGTTTTATGTTACAAGACTTAGGTGAATATGAACTGCTCTCCCCAGGAACGAGAGCATGTGAATATTTATATCCAAATAATTTAAATATAATTATCAAGTTAAATACAATGTTTAGAGAGGATTCAATTTTCATAGGAAACAAAAAAAAATATATAAAAATAAAAAATTAAGTATCTGGGAAAATATTCTAAGATTAGAGTAAAAGTACTTGATGCAATTTTCTTTCTGTGACACTGAGAAAAGCTTCGCTGGCAAATTTAAAACAAGGATAATCAAGAACTTTACAGACTAAGAGAAGACAAGTAGACACACCCAGGACAGGGACAAGCTTAGTATATAGCATGAAATCGCAATGCTTTAATATCCGAGAAAAGAAAACCAGCGCAAAAAACAGAGAGCTCATGAATGCCATAAACTCCTAAACAAAATTAACATTTTTCACCACTTCACTTCATATCTCAGGACTTCTGCTGATTAGTACTTTCCATTCTATAGCACTTAGTTCTATAAAATATGTTTTTCAATACTTAATGCATATTTGCGGGCTATTCTGACCACAAATTCTGCCATCAATTATAGCAAATATGTATTATGTAAGTGAGAATTGAACTAGGCAAGGTAACCCAAATCAAAATCAAAGCCTAACTTTCTTACAAACTGAGCCTACCTTACTCTGAAAGTAACCAGCTACTGAGAACCAAATGAACAAACACAGGGGAAAGACTTCAGAGGCAAGAGTTCATAGAAAGAGAACCTACTTAAACCTTAAACAGTAGCTTGCTACAAAAAAAAAAAAAAAGGTCTCTACTGCAGGATAACATAAGCAAAAAAAAAAAAAAAAGTCATCCTAATACACTCACAATTCAAACACCTCTCAGGCGTGAAAGATGGGAATTTTAAAAAGGTTAATTTCAGCTTTCAGGTATGCCTGACTAAAGTCAGATTACAATAAGAAATTGCTTTAATTATGGCAAGCCAGCTAACTGTATCCCTAAAGTTTTTAGCTGTAATAGTCATAGGTAAGGAATTTTGATTGATTCTATCATAACCACCACATCCATACCAAAGCACCATTTGGGATCAAATTTTGCCCTTAGTTACACCATTTCAAATTAGTATTAATCTCTCTAAATTAACTTAGATTCTGTTTACAAAAGCCTTCAGACTCAAAAAGCAATCAGAAAGGAAGTGCAACTCTAATAACTAAAACAGTGGGGGATATTTCTTACAACTCAGATAATTACAGGAAAAAATGAAGAACTTGAAACCTTCCTTAGGCAAATTAATCCTTCTCAGAGACATTATCCCCAGGAAGATTCTTTAGCTATGAGACTAGAGAGTATTATTTAAAAAAAAAAAATCTACCTTTAATCTCTTTGGTTAAACTTCTGTATATAAAATAGTAAGGACAAGGTCCTGATCCTTCCACATTAGTGCTCAACAAGCTAGAGCGTAATTCCCACCTATTAGCTGGCACACTGATTTTGTAAGACTCTTCCAACCAGAATAGGCCAACCCTTAAAGCTAATTATAAGCACTGCTGTTGACAGGTGCAATTCTTCAGTTAGAATCTCCACCCTGAATGACACAGAAGGGGCATCTGCATGTTATTTCCCATATCACTATGTGATGAATGCAAAAGGGGCACTGACACTTTCACTTCAATGAATTTTACAAGTGCTTCCACAAAGCTTTGGGTATACCCAGCAAAATGAGTCTCTACAGGTGAAATACACAGGAAAACACCATGAGAATTGCCATGGAATTGTCTCCATGAATGTTCCTATTACCCTCCTGAAGAAGTCTTGTTAGACTATGCTATTTATCTTGAGTATTTTCTGAGTGCCATGCCTTACCAACACCCTTTCCTATCCCATTATTTGTTTAAATGAACCTTTCCAACACCTGTTCCTTCTGCTACGATAATAAATTTAGCCATACACTAGTTCCCAATGTTCTAATGTAATTTTTCCCAATTACTCATAGAAAGCTATCTAAACACACACATGCACACCCCGTCCCCCCACAAAAAATAACCAGCCAAACCCAAAAACATACAAGGCAACATTTCGCCATTAGGAAAAACAACTAGAATATTTACTTTGATAATTACCTATACACAGTGCCTCAGAATTATAGATTTTGATATGGTGAAGGTAATTACTAGACAATATTTTATGATTAATAAAAAATAAAGGAGCATAACAACAGCAAGACAAGTAAAATAGATTTCAAAACACTATATTCTGAGAGAACTCTTTGCCACTGTACTTTACAATATTAAGGTAAGATTTGTTGTAGAAATAGTACTTCAATAGCTTGAAAATCTCAGATTTATGCACAGTGATGTAGGGTATAGCCATGCCCTGAATTACCTGTCTCACTCAAAGAACGGAATTGGAAATAAAACTTTCCAAGTGGCAGATTTAAAATACAAAAGAAAGACTTTTTCATATATGGCAAGATTCAACTGAAGAACTCCTACTTACAGACATTTTTATATAAAAGTATAAATAGGATTAACTGCAGAACAGACCAGTTGTGGGGGAGGAGAAGGGGATATCAAACTGAAATATAAATAAAATTTTGAGCTCCAAGTCCTTAAATTTCTGGTTACCAGGAACTGGGAAGACATACACAAGGAGAATGACTATGTTCTATTTCTTGCATTTTTTTCAGAAGTATTCACTACTGGCTGTCATCAAAACGAAGATATTAAACTAGGCAGATATGTAATCTGAATTAATCACTCCTACTACACTTATATGCAGTGCCAAAAATGATATTTACGTTTCCTCTATAGTAAGTTGACAAGGTATGTGCTTTTCTTTAAAGCCAGCAGGTTGAGTAGAATAGCTAAGCCATGAGGTAAAAAATAATAAAAAGAGATAATTTGTAAGTCTGTGGTTTACCAGACTCACCAACTATAGGTTCCCTTCTTGGCAATGAAGATTCAGTACTACTTTAGGTTATGCCCAGAGTCACAAAAAAAAAAAAAAATCAAGATGATAATAAACCAATGGGGGAAACAAGGGTAAGTATAGATTAAAAAGAGATAAGTGTAGATAAAAGTTTCTAATAAAGTATGTTTTAATTGATGAATAATGTAAAACTAAATGGACAAAGCAATATGCAAAAGAAATGAAGAAGAAAATAACATAAAGCAAAAATAAAAGTTAAGATGGCCAAGGATAGTAAGTGCATAGAGGAATAAAACCAATCTCTCTTCCCTAAAGCCCCTTCAATACCTAGCTTTAATTTAAAAAATACTACTAATAATATTTAATGCTTAAATAAAAAGGAAGGGGAGCTATAAATCACAAGAACTGAGTAGATTGCTTGGAATTTCAAGAAATGTACTTATGAGTTCATTTGTGAGAAGAAATTAAAAGAGTTATTAAAAAACCTGAAGTTCGCAGCTGCTCTTTTAAAGTTTCTATGTAAAACTGTAAGTAACTTAATACCTTTTACAACTGGATAGCTACGCATAATGTATACTAATAAAGTACCAGAAGCATATGCTGCTTTGAGAAGTGGCAAAGGATGGTTTTGCTAAGGCAAGACAAGATCCAGTTGGCAAGGTACGCAGCAATGGCAGTGGTAAGTCCTGTGGCTGAACGCTAGATGGAGGCATACAGGGAGGTTCACAAAGCCAAGGAGACCCAAAGAAGTGCAAAGCACCCCACCAGAAGCCAGCAGCTCTCACAACAGAGGCTGCTGCATCTTGTGCAAGCAACTATGGGAGACTGAAACCGCCCTAGGGAGTGCTGTGAATAGGGTATACAAAAACAGATTGAGAGGGTGCTGCAGTTTGCACAGATTTGGATCTGAGAAGACCTATGCACACTGCTTGTAGGCCCACAACCCAAGGAAGTGCCCTACATCTCTGCCATCAGCGTTCCTACAGAAAAAATTCTTGAGATGCCTGGCACATCCACCCAGATGGAAGTGGTAAGGAAAGATACTTCAGTACAGAAAAAAGGAAAAGCTCATCTTGAACTGAAATTGGCCAGAAAAGTCAAAAAACTAAAAGGGTGCTTCATGTTCATAAATAACAAGCAGAAATAAAAGGAAAATACTGACCTGCTGTTAAGCAGGAAAGGGAGTTAGTCACCAACTATGCTGAAAAGGCACTTTCTTCACCTCTGTATTTATTAGCCCTGTTGGGACACAGGCTTTGGGAGCAAAAATCCAAGTTAATACAAACACAGACCCACTGTCAGTGAATGAAGAGTTGGTATATGAACTATTACAGGTGCTTGACCTCTAGAAATCAATGGACCCTGACAATATCCACCTGAGGATGCTAAAAGAGCTGGCTGACATCATTGCAAGGCCACCCTCCACAACTGCTTTGAGAAGAAGTAGAGATTGGAGTCATCCCAGAAGACGAGAAGAAAGCTAATGTCATTCCCATCTACAAGAAGGGCTTAACAGAGTATCCAGGGAATTACAGGCCCCTCAGTCTTACTTCAGTCTCCAGGAAAGTTGTGGAACAAATCCTGTTGGTTATCACAAACCAAATGAAGCATGTTGATTGGAATAAGCCAGCACAGATTCACCAAGGGCAAATAACATTTGACAAACCTGATTACCTTCTACAACCAAGTAACCTGCATGGATGATATGAGGCAATTGGCGGACACTGTCTACCTGGATTTCTGCAAAGCTTTTGATAGAGTTTACCACAGCCTCCTGCTCAAGAAACTGATTTGTTACAGTCTATACAGGGGTCTGTGTGGTGGATGGGGAAAGGGCTGACCAGCTGCACCCACAGGGTATGTTAAACAGCTCCTTTTCAAAATGGTGACCCGTCACTAGTGAGGTCCCTGAATGATTGATATTGGCCAACACTGTTTACTATATTCATAAATGATCCAGAAGATGGGATTAAGCATACCCTGACCAAGTTTGTAGACAATACCAAACTGAGTGGGGAAGTGGACACTCTGGAAGGGAGAGACACCCTGCAGGATGACCTGGGTAGACTGGAAGAGTGGGCTAGCAAAAACCTTATGAAGTTCAACAAAGACAAGTGTAAGGTCTTGCACCTGGAGAAATACTGTCCAAGAAAGACTGCAACACAGACCAGGATCAGCCCAGCTGGGGAGCAGCTCTGTGGAAATGGACCTGTGGGTCCTGGTGCACAACAAGCTCAACATGAGTGAACAGTGTATAGCTGCGGCAAAGAAAGCCAACAGGATACTGGGTTACATCAACAAGGGTATCACCAGCAGAGATAAGAAGCCATAGAATCATAGAACAGTTAGGGTTCAAAAGGACATTAAGATCGAGTTCCAACCTCACTGCCCTGGCAGGGACACCTTCCACTACAGCAGGTTGCTCCAAGCCCTGTCCAACCTGGCCTTGAACACTGCCATGGATGGAGCATTTACCACTTCTTTGGGGAACTTATTCCAGGGCCTCACCACCCTTACGGTAAAGAACTTCTTCCTTACATCTAACCTGAACTTCCCCTGTTTAACTTTAAACCCATTACCCCTTGTCCTATCACTACAGTTCCTAATGAAGTGTCCCTTTCCGGCATCCTTGTACTTCAGATACTGGAAGGCTGCTATGAGGTCTCCACGCAGCCTTCTCTTCTCCGGGCTGAACAGCCCCAACTTTCTCAGCCTGTCTTCATATGGGAGGTGCTCCAGCCCCCTCATCACCCTTGTGGCCCTCCTCTGAATTTGTTCCAACAGCTCCATATCCTTTATCCTACTCTACTCATGTCTTCAGTTTTGGACCCCGCTATCCAAAAAAGAAGTAGACTGGATGGAGAGGATGCAAAGATTATCAAAGGAGTGGGAAGCCTGCCATACGAGCGAAGTCTGAGAGAGATGGACTTTTTCAGCCTCGAAAAAAGAAGGCTTGGGGAGAATTTATCACCAGGTTCCAGTATTTAAAGAGTGGCTACAAAGAAGATGGAGACTCCCTTTTTACAAAGAGTCACATGGAAAAGACAGAGGTAATGGGCACAAGACAATCTGTGGGAGATTCTGGTCAGACACTAGAGGAAAATTTTTCACAATGAGAATAATCAGCTATTGGAATAACTCCCCCAGGGAAGTGGTGGATTCCCCAACATTGAACACTTCTAAGATGCAGCTGGACAGGGGGCTAGGGTATCTAGTCTAGGTCATGCTTTGCCTAGAAAGGTTGGACCAGATGATCCTTGAGGCCCTTCCAACCTGATATTCTGTGATTCCATAATTAAATAGATCAGCCAAAGTAAGCCTTGATTACCTCTACATTTGCAGGCTATTAGCTATCCAAGATTTGGAACTTCAAATTGTTGAAACAAAACAACATTCTGTCTTTCACTATCTTTTAGTCTGAGTTCCTGTAGTTTCAATTTTTAAAATAAAATTAACTATTAAATTCAGTGTTAATTAGCATTTTAATGATCCTAAATCAGGAGTGAAACAAGGTTCCACTGTGCCAGATCTGAAGTTCTCTGTTCCAAAGTATTTACCATTTCAATACATTCAACATGTACCTACATGTTGCTAGAAGTAACCAATAACATGTAGTGAAGTTTATATACTCTGTGTTTCTACTAGCTAATGTTTTTTGATGAAAACTCTAAAAAAATTAACTGAAAAATATCAAAACCATACACAAGTTAATCAGAGGGTAACTTGTACATATTATAAGGCCATTACACCAAAGTATTGTTTTACTTTCAAGAGTCTTCTAACGAAGTATCAAATAAAATGTTAGTAAATAATATTTTTCTACATCACAAAACAAACCACAGTCTCTGCCCAGAAACGCATAATAATTTGAAACAGCTTTTTTATAACAGTGAAGATCAATTTTAAGTTATAAGCAGCTAATTTTAACTCCTACAAATTAACTATGAAAGGACATAGAATACATAAAATACTTCTTATAAAGCTATGTCAATTAACACTGAAACAAGTGATGTGATACATAGTATTACTTTTGTCTGCTTATGAGTCCTTTCCTCCCCTCTGATGAAATTTACTGGCCATAACAAAGCCAATGAGGGAATGCTCAGTGACTTCAGCTGAGTCAGCTTTTCGTGATTCCTACTGCAACCTAGAAGGCACAACGAGCGGGCTATTAAATCCCACCACAGTCACAGGTCCATCATGGCAGAGATATGAATACATTTTAGGGAATAAAAAAAAAAAAATCTCTCAATAGTACTTACATATCTGACTACACCAAACCTATACTCTAATGTCTACACCAGCAAAAATCAGGACTCCTTAAATAAGGATTTTACATGCTGCCTGTTTATCCTGCTGAAAATAATATGTGCATATTTGCCAGATAAAAGGAACATGAGCTTATCTTACAGTCAATTATTACTTCTTAAAACAATTTGAAAAATAAAAAGGAAGAAAATCCAACTACTAATTCTTTACAAGTGATCCTAAACTACATAGCTTTTATGACGTGTCTGTGACTTAAAAATTTTAAGGCACAGAATTTTTGAAATAGAGTTATAAAAAGTTATGAATTGATTAAATACTTTAGAACTAGAATAGAGACATTTTACTTAGGTGCTCCTAGAAGAATATAAATGGTTAGTCTCACAGGACAGATGCGGATTATATTGCATACAGAGCAGCTGTCATTAGAATCTTGTTTTCTCGAGCACAGTAACCTAAACTGGTTACTTTCACTGGTAAAAACTGACATCAGTTGGTCACTCTCCAGTCAGAAATACTATACGCACTTACTTTTACATACAGTGATTTTCACAGGATGATACCGATACTAAATAGCTATATATGAGAATTTGGCACGGAGGATATGGATTTGCCAGAATTATCATCATTAATGCTGTGTCTACTTTAGCCATTGCACTCACAGAAATACTACAAGTTTCATGGTACCTGTACTATTCAATATTGCTATGGATAGTGGCAGGGGCCTTGCTCCTTTTTTTTTTTTTTGTCTATATTCTATTTAAATTACAGTGGGAACATAATAACAAGACAGATCTCTGTGCAAACCTTCCTTCTCAACTTAGCACATTTCGTGCCAAACACACCTTCCACTGAGCATGTACCAGTGCAAGTTAACCAATAGGCTCAGCTAAAACTGAGTCAATTTTTGAAAGGGACATGAAAAATAAAGCAGGTACCTAAGTAGAATTACAACCCCTCTCTCTAAAACATAGAAATGATAAATAAAACTTATAATAAATAAACTGGGTCTGAAACAGTAAACCAGGCTGTATTGCTCAGCAGAAATGCAGCATTAAAGTTTCCTATGCAATACTAACTATAGTACCTCCTGCAAACATTTCAAAATCATTCTTCATGACAACATCACAAAACACACACTTATTCACTTTTTGGCGGTCTTTAGATTCATTAAATCTGACACGATGAAAAAGCGTACTTTGCCAATGCAATATTCTCCAGGTGATATGCCACTAAGCAAGCAAAATCTAAATATATGATCACCAGTTCAAGTCAAATAGTGCTTTACATTCAAATTTATAAAATGAAACTATAGCCGACTCATTATTGATATTTGTAGCTCATAAGCAATTTAAAAATAATGAGAATCATTAGCTGAAAATCAAAAAGCTAACAGTTTCACCTTGCATAACGTACATGGAATAACAAATAGGTGTTGCCAAAATATACTTATTAGTGAAATATTTCTCATAAATTTCTCCCCCTTTATAGTTCATCTCCTGAAAAATAAGCCTAAATGTTTTTCTATGTATAAAATCATGATACTGACAAAGAAGGTCAGTCTAGTATTTTCTATGTTTGGACATTACATTTATCAATATAACAAATATTTTAAAAAATAATTAAACCTGAGTGTGATGACACCTACTTCTCACTTGTCTAAGACAGGGAAAAGCATAAAAAACATTGTATTATTTGTTCAAAGTCCGTTTTGCCATCCAACATCAAATTCAAAGCAGCAGTGCCGAAAAGCAGATTATGCTTTCAAAAATTCTTGACATTAAACGCAGCTGGAACTCAAGGGTGTTCTATTTAACTAACTTATCGGATGAATCAATAACATATAAATCACAAATTCCTGCTACAGGATTGTGTCAGTGAACAGAAAATTACTAGCTCCTCAGTTTAAGATCTGATGTAGTTTTCCTGCAGACGTTTTAATTCTTGCATTTTGCATGCACCAATCTTTGAAGGGACATCTTGGATACCTCTGTAACTATTTCTTCCTTAACTAATTAGTCAAAATAGCATTGCTACTTCTTGCTGAAAGATGACATGAAGGATTCAGAGCTTAGAAATGGGTCTTTTAAAGATCTGTTTTAAACATAAAACACTCCGTACATCAATCACAAAGTATTTGTCCTAAGATTCCAAAACCCCTTTCCCGGCTTAAGGCTTGGACAATATTTGTAGAATTAATTGTATTGCAGACTGCAACTGGCAAGTCTGAAAATACTTTCTTCATGACTTATTTTCCTACTTTTTTCCCTGGGTTTAAATTGAGCAATTTTTCCCCCCTCATATTGATTCACAAAGATACTTTATTTTGCAGCTATTTACATTGGAATTGCCCGAGTCACAGGTTCATCCATTCCTCCTGACAGAGCTCTGATCACATTTCCTGAGGAATTTTTTCGCTCATCCATCACTGATACCCCTTCTCATACTTCATTTTCAGTCTTTATTTCTCCCTCCTGGAAATTGCTGTCCATATGGCTAGAGAGATATTAACCCTGTCTTTTTAGAACATGCAAGTAGTGTACTCTGCTGCGTACCTGTCTTACCAAAACTTTTTCCAGTCTAATTCAGGTTTTTTTAAGAAAACATTCCTACTGACTTACTACGTAAATCCACAAATCACCTACTAGTTCAGCATGAGAATCCTGTATTGTACACAGCAAAACTCATTTGTTGCACACACTTGTTCAAGCTGTTTCAAATACTGAATTTGATTTACGAGGATGTATTTTAGCATGGCATTTGTAAATCCCAGTCTGGAAAACTATGCATAGGTAAAAACTGAGACACTTTGATGGCCTCATATTCACTTTACGGAAGTATTTGGTAGCTGCTGTTTTAAACCTTACATGGTCAAGCAACTAGAGGTAGACTATCCTCAGCAGACCTGCCCAAATTTGTAGTGTATAAATAAAGTTCATACAGCAACAGAACAAAGCATACCTGCTAAGTAACACACTCATGTTATACCTGTCTGCAATAACAAGTGTTAACAGGCCAGGTTGGATGGGGCTACTAGAAGGCGTTGCTCCACATGGCAGTGGGGTTGGAACTAGATATCTTTAAGGTCCTTTCTAACCCAAACCATCCATGATTCTATGAAAAAGAGGGAGAGAAAAGAAGAGAGTGTGTGTGAGCATGTGCACACACCCATGTATGACCTTCCCCCAGCAATTCTGCCTTCAGCTGGCTATGTCACATGTCTCTTCTACTGACTGCTACTAATATTTCTATGCAGTTACAATTCCTCCTATTGAAGACTCAATATAACTGTATCAGGTAACTACAACTTCCATCATTTTCTATGCAAGTAAGGTAGAAAAGAAACATAACAATGATGCTACTCAGGCAGACCACTGAACATAGTTCATGTTCCCAACAGAAGAAATGGAAAGTCTGAAGAATTGTATGAGTTGTTATCCACTGAAAAATGCAAATTACTGTTTCCATGACACAGCAGCAGTTTTCTACAGAGCTTACCTCTTGCCCGACCCTTAGTACAGAAGGTCCATGTCTGTCCTGGAGTTCACCCACTACTGTCAGTAATCACATCCAGCAAGTTATTTGCCAGTAAATGTAATGCTCCCCTTGAACTCAGCTAAGAGGCCAAGACAGGTATAGAACTTCTGTTAATTCTGTAACAGAGATGAAGCATACTGGCTACAGCATGGATGGGAAATTTGCACTGGTACTGCCTGTTTGTAATTTGAAGATTTTAATGACAGCAATTTCTAATACTTCTTTAGTCAACAATAAACTTATGGATTTAAACAATTTCCTCCTTTTGAAATGATTATGTGCAAATGACCTGAATATTTTATACATCATATAATGCCTACAGCTGGTGAAAATTCAGCAGCTGTATCTTTTGGTGTATCTCTTAACAAGTCTTATTTTTGCTGAGATTGAGACTTAGCACTGAGAAATGCAATTCAATTATAACATTCGCAGTAAAGCAGCCAAACACCATGAAGCAATTCCCCAGGTGATGATATAAGGTCAATTTAGGACAGTCACTTAAACTGGTTGCTGCATAACTCTATGCGAAGTTGCTCAAGGAGCTACTGAATTCAGCTGACAGATAGCCACTGACATAGCTTTCATACTAGGCTTTAAATAGAAAATACCAAAAGTCCTGTCCTTGTTGTTAGTAGCGCTGTATGTTACTTTTACGTACTAGATAATTTAACAGGAATTATATTTTTCCTTTTTCTTTAATCATATAAACTCAACTAAAATGAAAACATTTGTTTGATTTGCAACCACAAGCGAAATATTGTGCATTCTCAAATTATGATAAATCAGCAAAAGGTTTACAGATATGTAAACAAATTTTATGAACTATCCCATAAAACTAATGTCAAAGGCATTGTTTTCAAATTGTGAATTAAGGGAATAATTATATATTTAAGTTGGCTGCATGGCTATGACTGTCATAATGGTACAGAATGTATTTGAGAGTTGATACTGTATGTCAGCAGAGGAAATTGAAAATAGTTCAACTGATAGCTTTCTACCTTTAAGAGGTTCCCTTTCTATTAAGAAAGGAAATGGTACTATTGCCTGTAAATGCAGTTAAACTGCTATTAAATGCCTCTATTTTGAAATGCATCCCAAAGCTCTTTGATGTCTCTTCCTGAATCTTATTAACAGTCAAGAAAACTCAGATCACCAGAACGTTTCAAAGTATTGCCCAGAGCAGACCAATTTTTACTGTCTGCAGAAATGCTAATCAGGTAATCAAGGAACTTTTTTCCATAGGCAAGTATGAACTGGTCATTTAGTTTTCATAGTGATGAAAATCTTCTCTGCAGAGATTCAAAACAGAGATGGAAGCTCAGTCTCAGCAGCACATGGTAAAATCATCACGGTTCCTTTAAATAAATCCTTCTTTTGAATTTAAGTCAGTGGGTAACAAATGGGTATTTACTAAAAGGAAGTGGTATAACATGGCAACTTCAGGGCACTGGGACAGCATGAAAAAGTGGAAGGTAAGTGAAGAGGCAGAAGAACAAGACAATTTTAATTCTTTCCTTAAGAACTTCAAGACCATCTGAGATTTTGTCCATCTCTTATCAGCCATATATAGACCACTATTCTTTACTCTTAGCTATTTCAAACTTTATTTCTACTACTGTACCAGAGCCATGTTTCACATTGAAGCTAAAATTCATTGGTTTGGGTTTTTTTGGAGAGTGCTGTTTTTTAGGTGTGCCCCTCCCTCCCCATTTGGTTGTTAGGTGTTTTTTTTTTAAGTATCCTGGAAGTTCTCTATAAAAAGTTGTGATTTCCTCATGATGTTTGTGTCTCTCATCTCCCTGTCAGGTCCAAAGGTTTGTGATAGCACACATCCACAGAATGTTGACTAATTACTACCACATTCTTCTGGTTACTAGTTGCCATTCTGGATTTAAAAGCATAAAAATAAAATTATGCTTAATTAGTGAAGGCAAATTGTCATTGTCTTCATGCACAATTCCACAGTCAGGGTGTCGCTGTAAACATTCATATGTGTAAATGTGTAAATATAAACTTAGTATTATTTACTAGTTTGTTTGTATGTACATATAATAACCTGTGTGGCCTAATTTGCCTTACAAACTAAGAATTTTCTTCATCATATACACTGACACAGAGGAATTGGCTAGATAATGCGGGCGTCAGCAACTACGGCACTACAAACAGCAATGCAGAATACAACCTTACAATTTACACCACAACACAAGTCCACTGTGTCCTGGTTTCAGCTGGGATAGAGTTAATTTTCTAAACACTTTCCTGTGGCATTTAGCTGCTTGACACCACAACTCTTGAAATCCTAGTGCATTACAATTCTTCTACAGCCACTGAGATTCTGCTGCCTTAGGAAAAACCTTGACCAAGGACACTTTAAGAAAGACCAAGCAGATCCTGAATACTAAAGAACAGGACACTGAGGTGACAGCAATTTGTCTCAACTCAAACTTGCCATGTAAAAGAGGGAAACAACTCACTGATGCAGTTTCCAAAATGCAGAACAAAGCAGAACAATAAAACACCCAGACTCTGAAGCATCTCTGCTGGATTTTATTCCCTAAAATACACAGGAAGATGGTGGCTTCACACAGCGGAAGGGCATCCTCTTCAGAACAGAAAACAGATTCCTCCAAGTCAATCAAGGAGGGAAAATTCTTCAACTTGGGACAGTCTCACAGGCAGGAAAACCACAAAATATACCAGTAAACTAGATTTTTTCTATGCTAAGACCAATGAAGTCTGTCAAC
Organism: Pezoporus wallicus; assembly: GCF_028554395.1. Classification (NCBI taxonomy): domain Eukaryota; kingdom Metazoa; phylum Chordata; class Aves; order Psittaciformes; family Psittacidae; genus Pezoporus; species Pezoporus wallicus. The sequence goes on from NW_026640488.1 coordinate 4,810,611, forward strand.
AGGAAATGGCATTCCTGAGGAAATCTCCATCCCTGTATTCTGTTCCATCACAAACTAGCGTTAGCTCTACTTGATCCTTTAAAGACCTATGCGCTCTGCTGAACATCACTATTCCTCAATTACCAATCAACATATGAATTTAAAGGGAAGAACACAATTCACTTATCTGCCAGATGTAACAGTCATTTTGAAGGTCTGAGCCAATATTCCCAGAGTATCAATTCAGGAGTATTTAAAATGTGCATAACTCTAAAAATTTAATGTTAATGTGGTAATTTAAACTGCAAAATACAGTGATTTGTTGAAACAAGCAGACCAAGTGTGTATGGACTCCTCTCAGCATTCAGAAATACTTTTGAGAGCACAGCTCATTCTGAAATCTCTAATAATCTATGAAAGTCAGTGGGTTGAAATACATTTCAAGTTAAGAGAACCTCCCTCAAACCCTTAAATTAGGAAAGTTGTGAGAAATGCATAAAATTGCTATTCAATAATTGTACAGCCTTTCACTTACAAGTAATTTTCCAGCAGCTCAGAAGAGAAACTATTGCTCAGAGCCACCTACAGGTTTTCTACTACTCCTATGAAAAGATACTTAAAAAACCCAAACACATACAATGAAGGAGCAGCTGCACATTTTCAGCCTTAAGAGAGCATTACCTAGCTTGATTTCATAGGTCAAAGTGAGGATTAAAGATGCAATAACAATCGTAGACTGTAAATACCTGTGCTACTGTGAGACCTCCGATTCTAGGATGCTTTTTAATCTTGTAATCCAGTATTCAGATAAACCACTAGTACCAGTGGTTCATTCTGGGCTACTTTCTGGCATGAGTAATTAATTCTGTTGATCTCATGAACATAACAGACTTGTAACACCAACAAAGGTACCCAGCCTGCTGATGCAGACTGGAGCAGTCAACACTCTTATGTTAACAAAATCGTGAAACACCTGTAGGATTAATTTTTTTTAGAATTGGTTGTGACAGAAATTTCAGCCTGACGTTTTTTTTTTCCTTTGTAGGAGGTTCTTGTTTCTTTTGGTTTGCCTGTTTGGGTTGTTGTTGGCTTTGGGAGGAGAGTGTTTATTTTAAGGACTATGACTCTATCATTCCCATTTTAATATATCAGTTACTCAAAAAAAAAAAAGGAACAGCAGTAAAAGCTGTTGGAAATTATTTGGACAAAAAAATATCACACACTACAACACTCCCAATGATCAGGAAACACAGCAGTGTAGTGCAAAGCAAAAAGTAAATCAGCACAGCAAGTTTGAGAGAAAATATAAATTACCCCTTCTAATCCCTTTCCACCAAAACTTGTGTTTCAACTTTACAAAAAGAACTCCTTCTCTGATCAGTCAAAATTGTGGCTGTATTATGCCACCTGTATTATAAAAGTGCTTGTTAAGTGAAATGATGGATCTCTGAACTCTAAATATTTAGCTTTAATTTGGAGCTTTTTTTGCAAAGACTTTTCTTTCTTTTTTATGGACTTGCTCACAAATATTTTAAACAAATAAAAGTTGATGCCATTTCTGGAGAGTTATTAGGCATTATTATACAACTTGTATGGATTTATGACCCTGGCTTTATAGTATTGCATCTATTCAGCTCTATGCAAACAAAAGATTTGCCCATCTGTTTTCTGCCAGTATTACAATTTTAAAAAATAATTGTGTATTTTTTTAAATAAAACTCAAAGTGACAACGGAAGGATTTTCAGTGAACATTCCTATTAATTTTTATTTGCACAAGTAATTATCATAAATTTTGCATTCAACTTCTTGGGAAGTGAGCCTCCTCTTCCCCTTTTGTCCAATGAGTGAATAAAAAGGTTTACATATTAAAATAAAGGCATTTAACCTTCACTTGTAATCTTACGTACGTTCACTTTCTCTTACAAGAGAGAGAGAACTAAGATCCTTTATTCTTTGATTTCTCCTCTGGCTTTTAGAAATAACAATACCCCACTCAGCCTTCTGTTCTGAAAGTGCAAGTCCTTAAACTATGCATTATAAAAGAGCAATTAAATACTGCAAATATTGAACCATTCATCAGGTGAACTCTGCATAAACTTTTTTGTGCTATCAAATTATCATTTCAGAGTCCCATTTTCTCTGCCAAATAGGAGCAAAGCACTGTCTGAATTTAACAAAAACAAGCACCAAATTAGAAACTTACCGGTGCCCCCATTCACTTTTCAATTTAAAAACTCCTTTCACTTCAAGGCTGACAATATTTGGGAAAACATTTTTATACAACTGAAAAAAGTATTCTTCGTAGATGTAGACTGAAAAATCCATGCACAAGAAATCCGAGAGTCCAAATCCTTTGATCATCTAAATAACAGTACTGTTCAGGGAAACAACACTTTTTAGTCAACAGAACCAGATTTTCATTTTCCAGAAATGAGTATGCAAAATAGACTGACCTTATCCACAGATTGCTCTTGGTATGAAATAGGATCATAGAATAGTTAGGGTTGGAAAGGACCTTAAGATCATCTAGTCCCAACCCCCCTGCCATGGGCAGGGACACCTCACACTAAACCATGTCACCCAAGGCTCTGTCCAACCTGGCCTTGAACACTGCCACGGATGGAGCATTCACAACTTCCCTGAGCAACCCATTCCAGTGCCTCACCACCCTTATAGTAAAGAACTTCTTCCTTATATCCAATCTAAACTTCCCTATTTAAGTTTTAACCTGTTACCCCTTGTCCTGTCACTACAGTCCCTAATGAAGAGTCCCTCCCCAGCATCCTTATAGCCCCCCTTCAGATACTGGAAGGCTGCTATGTCTCCCCGCAGCCTTCTCTTCTCCAGGCTGAGCAGCCCCAACTTCCTCAGCCTATCTTCACATGGGAGGTGCTCCAGTCCCCTGATCATCCTCATGGCCCTCCTCTCAACTTGACACCAGAACTGCACACAATACTCCAGGTGAGGTCTCACAAGAGCAGAGGAGAGGTGCAGGTTCACCTCCTTCAACCTGCTCATCACGATCCTTTTGATGCAGCCCAGGATATGGTTGGATTCTGGGCTGCAAGCACACACTGCCAGCTCATGTTAAGTTTCTCATCGACCAGCACCCACAAGTCCTTCTCTGCAGGGCTGCTCTGAATCTCTTCTCTGCCCAACCTGTAGCTGTGCCTGGCACTGCTCTGACCCAGGTGTAGGACCTTGCACTTGCCATGGTTAAACTTCATGAGGTTGGCATCAGCCCACCTCACAAGCATGTCAAGGTCCCTCTGGATGGCATTCCTTCCCTCCAGCCTATCAACCGAACCACACAGCTTGGTGTCATCGGCAAACTTGCTGAGGGCACACTCAATCCCACTGTCCATGTCAGTGACAAAGATGTTAAACAAGACCGGTCCCAACACTGATCCCTGAGGGACAGCACTCATTACTGGTCTCCAGCTGAACATTGAGCCATTGACCACAACACTTTGCGTCTGGCCATCCAGCCAACTCTTCATCCACCAAGTGGTCCACCTATCAAATTGATGTCTCTCCAATTTAGAGACAATGATGTCGTGTGGGACAGTGTCAAAGGCTTTGCACAAGTCCAGGTAGATGACATCAACTGCTCTACCCCTGTCCATCAGTTCCATAGCCCCATCATAGAAGGCTACCAAATTGGTCAGGCAGGATTTCCCCTTACTGAAGCCATGCTGGCTGTCACCAACCACTTCGTTGTTTTTCATGTGCCTCAGCATGCCTTCCAGGAGAATCTGCTCCAAGATTTACAATATAAGGATAAAGATCAGGATAAGGACAAATAAGAACGTTAAGATGCACACCTAGTCCCCACAGTGACCACCACCACTAATATTTGTAAAGTAAAACAACTGACAAAATGAAGAAACAATTTGGTTTTCTTTATGAAGCGCTATTTTCTTGGAGAGAAGTGGGGGACTTTAACTGATATTAAAGTTATATATGTATGTACAGTTTGGTGTTACAAAGAGGGTATCAACACAACTGTCGCGGCTATAACCCCTCCAAGTGCATGTTCTCTACAAACACTGGAGATACATAAAGCATGTCTAACTTTATTTTTTCAAATCATCAGAATTTGCTGAATACTTTTAAAGTTTTTAACAGTTTGAATAGGTCATGCAAGAAAATCTCTTAGAAATTAGTTAATCTGTGAGGTCAATTCATAAAACATACAAAGCAGGCAAACCATATACATTATAAGCAATGGACTACCAGCAGCTGTGGTGTTTACCAAATCATCAACCTTTCAGAGATGGGTGATGATCTGGTAAACAGTTTACACAAAATGCAGCACCAGTTCACTGTGGGAGTACACCTATGTCTAGAAGAGTGGAGCTAGGAGCTATTCCTTGCTTGTGGATTTACATTTTGGGAAAAACCTGAGACCATTACAGGACAACATTCAAGTTGATTAACTTGTGTCCTTTCCCCTAATCCTTACTTTCTGTGGAATGTGTTGAGCAAGTAGGGCAAAAAAAGAGATATGGATCCTGCACCATTAAGGATGATGTTTGCTCCTCAGGTATACCAACAGGAAAAGACCCAGCTCAGCACACGGGCAATCTATGACACATTACTTTACAATCCTTATTGTCAGCATTCTACTACTTGTTGTCAATGAACTACCTAAAACTAATTTCGCTATCCATAAAAATGTTTTGAAGATGGCATGTTCATTTTGTTCTGATATTAGACAACAGCAATACCTCTGGAAATGATTGAGGAATACCAACATGTCACTGGAACAGCCATACAGCAGTTTATTAACCAGCTGTATGAAAAATCTCAGATAACAGCTTATTTTTGCTGGTTTGGAGCAAAAACTTTGTAATGTTTCTTCTCACCTTTAAGGTTAGTGCTTGAACCATGAGGCCTGTGGAAGACTACATTTGTCAGTGTATTTCCCCCTTACTGCTGTTCTGTACTGTTTTTCTCCCATGTCTATTTGAATACTAAAATTAGCAAGCAAGACAAGAGGGCAGCTCAAGACAACAACAAACATCACATTATTGGTACAAACAGCACAGTTTCAATAAAACACCATTTTTTCAATTCATAGAATGGTTAGAGTTGGAAAGGATGTTAAGACCATCTAGTTCCAACCCCACTATCACAGGCAGGGATACCTCACACTAGACCATGTCACCAAAAGACTCCGTAAAACCTGGCCTTGAACACTGCCAGGAATGTGGCAATGGGCAACCCATTCCAGTGCCTCACCACCCTCGCAGTAAAGAGTTTCTTCATTATATCTAAGCTGAACTTTCCTTGTTTAACTTTAAACCATTTCCTCTTGTCCTGTCACTACAGCTCCTGATGAAGAGTCCCTCTATGGCAAACTAGTAGGCCCCCTTTAGGTGCTGGAAGGCTGCTATGAGGCCTTCCCAGGGCCTTTTCCAATCTGAACAGCTCCAATTTTCTCAGCCCCTCTACTTTTTTCTTTTTAAAAGGCTTGTTTATTTCAAACTTTTAACCCAGTATTTCCTCCAGTACTGGACTCCTTCTTACATCTTTCATGCTTACGATATGCCACTTCAAACGACCAACTTTGATGTACATAATCTTCATTACACTCAGTAGGAAGGTTTCAATTGGGCCCCAAGCTCACTCAAATGATAGTATCAGAGAAACCTCCATTCCAAGTAGAAGGGAATAACAGTAACCCTTAGCACTAGGCTTTTTTGTACACAAAATTTGAAACACATGTTCCAATTTCTTTTAAAAAATACTCAATTTAAAAATATCATAAAGATTATAGAAAGCATTAGCATTCTTACATGCAGTGTAAATCACTTATCCTGATGTATCTCATATATATACAGATTTCATATAATTAGCATTATGGAAAAATCTCTTACCAGCTTTTTTTCTTCCTACAAGGTTTATTACAAAAGCATGTTTTCCCAACCACCATAGCTAAAATGCCTGCTTTAAAACTTCATCATACAGTAAAAAAGATGGATATATTCCCAGTGTGGCCATTCACCATCTGCTTAAGCAAATACACTTAAAGATGCTTCTACAGTTGTGATAAAATGACAGCAAACCTAAGAGTGCACAGAGCTCATATTCTAAAATGATAATTGTACAACTATAGTTTGCATCATTAGGGACCAATAAAGGCCTTTATGTTCCATTTGAATGACAAGGACCTTTATCAAAGAGATGCCGGAATAGGAAAATAACAAAGAAATGGTCCATTCAGCAGTTGTCTTAAATTTAGGAGCACTACTGAAACAACATCTTGACCATAGTTAGTATTTAACACCATAGTGATATTTTTCTCACTTTAAGATTGTTTCACGGATATACAAGACTTGTCATTTCACTAGATTCCAGGAGTGCTTTTTTCTCATTTTCCAGGTGGGATTAATCATAAGCACAAGTAAATTCCATGTTAACAACAGCTCAGTTAAGATTCTCTGAGTATTCTGTTACTCTTTTAATTGTCAAAGTGACGACTGGGAAATGCTAAATTCATAGCTTGGCCTTGCACTGTGAAATATCCTGACAAAAAGGCTTAATAAGAAATGAAATGTTGCAATTTTATTAGTCAGTAGCACCTTTTCTATTCTGTAACATTATTAAATAGATATGAAATCTGTATTAAAGCACTGCTAATACCAGAGTATCAATACACTGCAGGTTTACTGGGAGTTTTAGTAATAACACTTTTAAGAATACAGCTAAGAGCTCTACTGCTTTAAGGCCAACATCAGCAGTTTTCTGTGGCAAAAACACTACTTCTAGAGATTCAGATGACTTGGTCTCTCAATGATGGAAAGGAAAAAAAAAAGGAAAAAAAATAATTCCACCATCTGTTCCACTCCTGAGGGAGGCAAACTTCCCTGGCAGCATATAGTTCAGCATTTAATCGCACCCAAAGCCAATACAAGTAATGCAAAAATATAAAACATCATTTGTAGCAAGTGGAAATTTTTGTATAATTTTACTTTAGCTTATTTCTTTGGGCTACAGTTTAACCTACTTTTCCTGTAATCTGTTTTCCTCTATTTCTGCTGTTTGCTTTCAACAATTTTAAATTAAATCCACATTATCATTCCAGATAAAGATAAAACTAAAGGCTCTAATTAGATTTCATTGCCCAATTTATCAAATTTCATTTATTCCTTTCTTGAGTAACAGGAAGAATACATTTGTCAAGGCCCATGACAGTAGAAACATCTTCTAATCAGACGTTCATCAATTCAATCATCCAATTTGATGTTCATCATCCAATTTGAATTGCTGAGGTGAGTAGATTGAGAGAGGACACCTGCAACACCGGAGTGGAGCGGGGAGAGATCAGCGCCCAGGAGCCTCAGCTCAGAGCGACAAAAGCCATTGAGGAGGGAGCCTCAAATCCTCGACAGGACCTGCCCAGGAGCCGGCAGCTCAGCTGACGGCAGCAGCTGACTCACAGGGGGCGGAGCCAGGAGGAGCGGCACCAGCCCTGGCTGGGTAAAAACCTGCCCCAGGGAGCGCGAGGGTGAGTGACCAGGAGCGCGGCGAGGCAGTTTGTATGGGCTAGGTAAGCGGGGTGACCGCCTGATCAAGAGGACTCGACTGGAGCGCAGGAGGAGGAAGGACTGCTTGCTTGTGCAGAGACGTAGATGGACCAGACAGATCATGGTCACCACTCGATCAAAACCTGTAGTTAGGAATAACGTGGGTACCCGGACTGAGCCTTCCTGCAGACATGCAGCCCTGCAGGTCTCTGGCTGCAGTGAATGCCTGAGCCTGGCACTTGTATTGGAAAGAGCCAGTGACATTGCTTGTGTGCAGTGTCAGCAAGTAGATGACCTGCTAAAGCAGGTGGTTGAACTGAGGGAGGACGTAGAAGGGTTGAGAGCTATCAGAGAGTGTGAAAGTGAAATTGACTGGTGGAGCCACAGCCTAAGGCAAGGGCAGAGGGAAGTGGCTGAACAAGTGATAGATCCCCTTCCCTCCTACCATCAGATAGGAGTGAACTTAAGGGACAAGGAGGTATGGAGAGAGGTCCCTCCTCAGAGAGGTAAGTGAAAACCCTCACAATCCCTTCCTCCCCATTGCCTTTGAGTAACAGGGATGATGTCTTGGAACTACAGGGTCAGGTAAAGGGAGATGGAGGGGTAGATCCATCTAGTGAGTCACCTAGGGCTTATCACTAACCCCCATGCCTTAGAACTTCCTCAACTAGGAAGAAAAGAAGAGTAATTGTGGTGGGTGACTCCCTTCTGAGGGGAACAGAAGGGCCCATTTGTCAACCTGATCCATCCCACAGGGAAGTCTGCTGCCTACCTGGGGGCTCAGATTAGAGATGTTAAAAGGAAACTCTCTGATCTGGTGCAGCCCTCTGACTACTATCAGCTGCTGGTTTTTCAGGTTGGCAGTGATGAAATTATTACAAGGAGGGCAAGGGCAATGAAGAGAGACTTCAGGGCCCTGGGACAGCTGGTTAGAGGGTCTGGAGCACAGGTGGTGTTTGCCTCCATACCTGTTACAAGCAAGGGTGAAGAGATAAATAGGAAGAGACTGCAGATTAATGTATGGCTACGTGACTGGTGCCAAAGTCAGGGTTTTGGGTTTTTCAATCATGGGCTGCTATATGAGACACCTGTTTTGCTGGTGGCAGGTGGGATACATCAGTCCCAGAGGGGGAGAAGGTTTCTGGGGCAGGAGTTAGCAGGGCTCATTGACAGGGCTTTAAAGTAGGTAGGAAGGGGGAAGGGGAGATAACTGGGCCTGCTGGGGACAAGCCCAAGAGAAACATGCTAGGGCTTGAAGAATGGCAGACTAGGGAGAACTCTCAATCTATTGCCTCATTTGAGGGAAAGGGTAGTTGTTTAAACCCTGTCCTGCAGGGGAAAAAGGGTACCTGGGCAAGAGTTAGCAGAGCTCACTCACAGAGGCCTAGGTTAGATTCGAAGTGCGAGGGGGCTGTAGCTGGGTTTGAACTACTGGGGCAATGTTCTAGTATGAATGAAGACCAGAAGGCCTCCCGCCTCCCAAGCGTGCCACTAGCGTGCTCTGCTCGCTCCCTGAAATGCCTGTACACCAATGCACACAGCCTGGTGAATAAACAGGAGGAGTTAGAAGTCTGTGTGCGGTCTAAAGGTTATGATCTGGTGGCAATTACAGAGACATGGTGGGACAGCTCACATGACTGGAATGTGGTTATGGATGGCTATGTCCTTTTTAGGAAAGATAGATCAGCAAAGCGAGGTGGTGGAGTCGCTCTTTATGTGAAAGAGCGACTAGAATGTATTGAGTTCTGTCCAGGGGCAGATGAGGACTAAGTGGAAAGTCTGTGGCTGCGAATTAAGGGACAGGCTGGTACGGGTGGCACAGTTGTGGGGGTCTATTATAGACCTCCTGATCAGGTCGAAGGAGTTGATGAGGCTTTCTACAGGCAACTGAAAGCAGCCTCACGACTACATACCTTGGTCCTTATGGGGTATTTTAACTACCCCGATATTTGCTGGAAGACTTACACAGCCAATCATTCACAGTCTAGGAGGTTCCTCCAGTGCATTGATGATAACTTCTTAATGCAAATGGTGGACAAACCAACTAGGAGAGGAGCGCTGCTGGATCTGGTACTCACCAACAAGGAGGGTCTGGTTGAAGTAGTGATGGTCAATGGCAGCCTGGGCTGCAGTGACCATGAGATGGTGGAGTTTAGGATCCTGTGTGGGAGGAATAGAATACCTAGCAAGGCCACATTTCTGGATTTTCAAAGGGCAAACTTTGGCCTCTTCAATCAATTGCTAAGGGAAGTATCATGGCAAAGGGTACTAGGTGGTAAAGGGGCTTAAGATAGTTGGTCAGCATTCAAGGACCACTTCTTCAAAGCTCAGGATCAGAGTGTCCCAATGAGTAGGAAGTCAAGTAGGGGAGCCAGGAGACCAGCATGGTTAAACAAGGAACTGCTGGGCAAAATCATGCAGAAAAAGAGAATCTATGGATTATGGAAGGAGGGGCCGGCCACTTGGGAGGAATATAGGACAGCTGTTAGAGGATGTAGGGAAGCAACTAGGACAGCTAAGGTCTCCTTGGAACTTAATCTGTCAAGTCGGGTCAAGGACAATAGAAAGGGCTTCTTCAAATACATAGAGAATAAAACTAACACAAGAAGCAGTATAGGCCCACTGCTGAATGAGGTGGGTGCCCTGGAGACAGAGGATATAAAGAAGCCAGAGGTGTTGAATGCCTTCTTTGCCTCTGTCTTTATTCCTGCAGACTCTCCCCGGGGGACCCAGATTCCTATAGCCCCGGAAGGAATCAGGATAAAGGAGGAGTTTGCTTTGGTAGATGAGGATTGGGTTAGGGATCAGTTAAGCAATCTGGACATCTATAAATAAATGGGTCCGGATGGAATACACCCGTGGGTGCTGAGGGAGCTGGTGGAGGTCATTGCTGGGCCACTCTCCATCTTTGGTAAGTCATGGGAAACAGGTGAGGTCCCTGGGGATTGCAGGATGGCAAATGTCATGCCAGTCTATAAGAAGGGCAAGAAGGAGGACCTGGGTAATTATAGACCGGTCAGCCTTGCCTCCATCCCTGGAAAGGTGATGGAACAACTTATTCTTGACACCATCTCTAGACATATCAAGGATGAGGGGGTCATTAAGAGCAGCCAACATGGCTTTACCAAGGGGAAGTCATGTTTGACCAACCTTATAGCCTTCTATAAGCAAGTAACTAGGTGGCTGGATGATGGTAGAGTGGTAGATGTGGTTTTTCTTGATTTCAGTAAGGCATTTGATACTGTGTCCCACAGCATCCTCATAGATAAGCTAAGGAAATGTGGGCTTGAGGATCAGGTAGTGAGGTGGATCAAGAACTGGTTGGAAGGAAGAAGGCAGACAGTTGTGGTCAATGGGGCAGAATCTAGCTGGAGGTCTGTGACTAGTGAAGTCCCTCAGGGGTTGGTGCTGGGACCAGTGCTGTATAATAATTTCATCAACGACCTGGATGAGGGAACTGAATGTACCCTCAGCATGTTTGCTGATGATACTAAACTGGGAGGAGTGGCTGACACACCAGAGGGCTGTGTTGCCATTCAGTGAGACCTGGACAGGTTGGAGAGTTGGGCAGAGAGGAACTTGATGAAATTCAACAAGGGCAAGTGTAGAGTCTTGCATGTGGGGAAGAACAACCCCATGTACCAGTGCAGGTTGGGGGCTGACCTGCTGGACAGTAGCGAAGGGGAAAGGGACCTGGGGGTCCTGGTGGTTAGGAGGATGACCATGAGCCAGCAATGTGCCCTTGTGGCCAAGAAGGCCAATGGCATCCTAGGGTGCATTAGAAAGGGTGTGGTTAGTAGGTTGAGAGAGGTTCTCCTCCCCCTCTACTCTGCCTTGGTGAGGCTGCATCTGGAATATTGTGTCCAGTTCTGGGCCCCACAGTTCAAGAAAGACAGGGCATTGCTTGAAAGAGTCCAGCGCAGAGCTACAAAGATGATTAAGGGAATGGAACATCTCTCTTATGAGGAGAGGCTGAGGGAGCTGGGACTCTTTAGTTTGGAGAAGAGGAGGCTGAGGGGTGACCTCATCAATGTTTACAAATATATAAAGGGTGAGTGTCAGGATGATGGAGCTAGTATTTTTTCAGTGATGTCCAGTGATAGGACAAGGGGCAATGGGTGTAAACTGGGGCATAGGAGGTTCCATGTGAACATCAGGAAAAATTTCTTTACTGTGAGAGTGACAGATCACTGGAACAGGTTGCCCAGGGGGGTTGTGGAGTCTCCTACATTGGAGATATTCAAGGCCCGCCTGGACAAGTTCCTGTGTGATGTACTCTAGGTTACCCTGCTCTTGCAGGAGGGTTGGACTAGATGATTTTTGAGGTCCCTTCCAACCCTTAGGATTCTGTGATTCTGTAATCTTGAATAACTTTTTTAAGCAATCTAGTTTCTTCATGAAAATAAAACAAATTTATATTATTTAAAGTTTTTAATTTTTGGTATAAGTACCAAAGCTCTGTGATTTTAATGACAGCAAAAGGGAGAAGTTCAGACTCAAAGTGAGAACTAGACTGAGGCAAAAATTATCTATTTTGAATTTGTGAAATTACCTTTTAAAATCAGCTGCAGCTGGAGGATTCTTTGGGCCATCCCATATAAATTTCAATACAAGCCAAGTCTAGTTTACCTTAGGACAAAGTCTATCCCTTCATTTAATAATACACTCTATTTTAATTGTAGGTTTTGTTAAAAGGAGTATTTTATGGCATAAACAGTTCCATATCAAGTAGACAAAATGCTGTCATTGGATCACTCCACTTACTATAGATCTCTGCCAAGCTTCAAATTATTGTCTTTTGCTTGCGCTGCTTTCTGTTTAGTGGTGACTATCACATTTTTTTGAAAAAATAAGGTCATGTATTTAATACATTAAAACTTACAAGTCCTGGCAATAAATAGAATATACACAGTACAATATTTATCAAAATCATGTTACTTCAGTTATTTACCTGTTTGAAACAATTAACACAGTATACCGCTCAAGTCTTCTTCTGTTAGAAACTGCTTGTAGCTAAATATTTTCTGGTCACTTCTCACTCTTGCCCACACCCCAACTTTGAAAATTAATGACAATGTGATAGCTGTTACCACAAGCATGGATGGAGGTGTAAGTCACCTCTATTCCACTATGTGTTCTAGTCACAAGATGTGACAAAAGAAAGGGGAAAATTTGAAGTTATCTAGGTAGTGGTCTACGAAGAATTTGATTTTGGAAGTGTCCAGCTCTTGCATTGCATCACTTATATTCTGCATTTTCTAGTAGATTACAAGTAGTATGAAAAAGAAAAGCTACAATATTTACAGGAATTGAAAGAATTCTGTCTAAACGAGGTACTGTCAACTATGCAAATTAAGTTACTTTGAAACATATTCCATTTCTCAAGTTCCGCTGACACACTACACATTAAAAGCAAGCAAATTACCTTAAAAAGGTAACACTACTTTCCCAAGTTTGTTTTCCTTTTACTGTGAACCCAGAAATATTTCTACTACCCTCTTAAGGGATTGAAAGGCAAACTGCAAAAGGCAGCTTTTACCCACTGTAGATTTACTTTCCCCATCAATTATTAGCTATTGGAGTCAAAAATGGAAATTTAGGATCTTTTTTACATGCTTGTATCTCTCCAATGCTTGTAAAAGAAGCTAGCGCTTTTTTCAGTTGGTATACCATACGCTAGCCAACCTGAATTCCAGTTATGCCAATGCCTTGTATATGTATCCAATTGCTAATAATTTTTAAAGGTTATGTGTTCCATCAAATTTCCCACAAGACTTAATAAATCTGACATTATTTCAATTAAAAATTTTAAAAGTTTGCATTAGACAAACCATTGTGTATTAGCTTAATGCTTAGCTATTATTCTAAACAACAAACATCTGCCTAATGACAACTTCCTGTTTACTACAAACATGATAAAACAGTTTAAATTTAGTATATTGTGTAACAATTTTCACTATCCCATACTACCCTATTTGATATTTTAAAATAACCAGATTTGATAAGGATAATTAATTATAATTGGCAGCAATAAGTTTTAATACAGTATATTGTGTAGCTACATCATGGACTACTGTGACCTGTTTTTCCAGTTTTGATCACTTTTAGTACTCTCGATATCAGACAACACCAATTTTAGAGTGCCACAAAAAGGTGTGTAGTAGCTTTTTGTCTTTTCCAAAAGGCTTTTTTAAAGGCCATATGAGCACAGAAGTTGAGGATGCAGAGATTATTTGAACCATACTTGCACAATCCCTGCACTCCTAGCATCCTGTCAACACTTTCATATACAACACAAATTAGCAAAAGGAGAGCAAAGAAAATCTATCCTGTGATTTGCTGTGTCCTAGTTGCAAGAGCAGACCCAAGTTACCAGATTAAAAAGGAGGGAACTAGTAGAACTTTAATGCTACCTCTCCACTGATCACACTTTGCCAGAATTCCATTTCTGTTTCTTTTCCTCTCTTCTCTCCAATTCTCCCACAGTGGTATTGGAAACTACCAGTTGAATTGAAGCACTGCATGCTACTTTCCGCCCCTTCAAAATCAGGCCAAAGACATACATAAGGGTATTTTTTTGGAGACACTTATCTAAAGAATCACAGAACAGCTAAGGTTGAAAGGGGCCTACAGATGTCAACTGGTACAATCACTTTGCTCGAGCCATTTTAGAGCTCATTGCCCAGGACCATGTCCAGTCAGTTTTGAATATGTCCAAGAAGGAAGACTCCACAATCTCTCTGGGTAACCTCTGCTTGGTCACCTCCGCTGTAAAATAAAAAAAAATTAAAAAAATCTAAAAAATAAAAAAATCCAGTGGTTCCTGATTTTATTCAAAACCTCTTATGTTTCCCTTTGTGTCCATTGCCTCTGGTCCTCTCACCGAGCACTACTGAAAGGAGCCTGGCTCCTTCCTCTTTGCACCTTCCCTTCAGGCATGTATATACATTGATGAAATCCCTCAAGCCTTCACTTTTCCAGGCTGAACAATCCTTGCCCTTCCTCATAGAAAGAGTGCTCCAGTCCTTTTGTGGCCTCTCAGTGGACTCTCAGTATGTCTATGTCTTCTATTGTACTAGGGAGCCCAGAACTGATCACAGTACTGCAGGTATGACCTCATCAGTAGATGGTATGGATCACTTCCCTTGATCTGCTGGCAGTGCATTGTCTAGTGTAGCCCAGGATACTATTAGCCCTCTCTGTCACGAGGGCACTTTGTTGGCTTATCCATTTAACTTCTCATTAGAGTAGTCCCATGCCACAGCATCCCTCTGCCATCATTGTCCCTTGTGTGGAAGAAATGATAAAACAGATAGCTGCACATCATCTGCTTCTATAAATAAACACTTAGAAATAACTACTGTTGTACTATTCAATCAAATGCAAATTGAACTGAAAACCTGAACTTTATGCAGTAATTGTTATGGTAAAAGAAAGCGAACAAGGCACTTCATTCAATGTACAAAAACCACCATGTCTAAGAATAACTTAAATTAGAGCAAGAATAAGCAACATAAGCAAACCTCATGAAAGAGGTCTCAAGGTTCTTTCTTTTTCTAGTATGTATTACACAGGTATACCGATTTGGAAGAACTATCGTACTATGTTTGGCAAATAGGTAGGAGTTGTAAGCATTTGTGAAACTGCTCACGCAAACACAGTATCTCCATTTTAAGCCAAGGGGAAAAAAAAATGTATCACTAAAACTATTTATTTTTTCTACCTTTCAGCATTCTTTCCAATTTACTTGGAGAAGGGGGAGAGGGGGATAGGACAGGAAACAAAGACACAAAACACCTCAACAAAACGTAAAGCACTACATGTAGCTTCATTCAAATTCCTGAAGCTCATACAGTCTCTAAGTATACTATCACAAACAGTCAATGAGTTGCCTTGTACACTAAGAAAACAGACAACCTGGGTAATCACACTTGCATTTAAAATGTTGATTGTCTGATTCAGTGACTTCATAAGACTTTACAATGCAGCTTTCAGTATAAATGCAGCTCCTCTGAGCAGATTCAACATCGTTACTGGAAGCAGAAAAAAAAATTAATATTCAATTCTTCTATTAGTGAAAATCCATTATGTCCATAGCTCCACTTCTTTGTGAGGTAACAAACAGCAGTGACACCCCTAAAAGCATTTTTAAACTTCATTAAGTTTTGTACAGTGATTAACTGGAGAACACCAATTCCTCATCACTATATGAATGCAGAACACATAATAGGTTAGAGCTTATTAACACATTTATTCCAGTGTTGAAGGAATTAATATACAAAGATTGGGACTGCTCCAGCTACTGAAAATGAGATGTATTTGCGGTATGTCTTTAGACAGTCAAGAAAACCCCCTATAATGTGTTTGAGGCTTGTCATTGCCCCATCCTACATTTTAGAAGTATGGATTTAATTCAAAGGGAGAGGAAGAGAGAAGAGTTCTTGGCTTTAGTTCCAAAGCAGTACATCACCAACAGCAGCAAATGGAGGGTACATTGAATGTTTAGTTTTTTAAATCAAACGTGATATGCATGTTCTGATAGGTATCTTGCACTCAACTTTACTCTTGAAGATTCAGTAGCTGATATTAAATATGTAGGCCTTGCACCCGTTAGTTTGCATTATTTAAGATAATTGTGGGTAATTTTGTGACAAATCTTCCACAGATGTTTGAGGAAAAATGACAGTCTTCCAAATCTTGTGAGCAATGCAGCTTAAGAAAATGAATCAGGTGGGGACAGCGGATGAGAGGAACAGTGCTAAAATTTAGGTTGTGTTTTTCATGGGCAATAAAAAGAACCAGTTTTCCATTGGTTAGAGCATCTCTTTCCAACAAAGTGCTGAAAGAAGCAGAATATAAACCTGCCTTAACACTCTTGTCAATGTGTAATTACTAATGTTAATAGGTAAAAACATATACAATCCCTGCATTAACTCATACTTAAGAAATTAATTTTAAATTGTGTTGCACTAAAGTGAACATATGCAGGTCGTGGGCTGAATTCCTAGTATTAGTCAAATAATTCCTATGCTCTACCAAACATGTTTTAAGATCAAGCAGAATCTTTCTTATTCCTATTCTTGTGATAGAGTTCTGAAAGAATTTTCATATTTCTTTTAATAATCCAGTTTATGTTAAATATACATCTGGTGTGATAGTTGAAGCTTGAGAGTTTATTAGTAGCAACCTTAAGGGTGCATGTTATCTGCAGGAATTCAAGTTTTCCCGTAGAGTTAATAATGATGGTTTTAAGGACTTAAATAAGAAACCAGAGAAAAAAAGCAAAGACATCTTCAGGAAAAAAATATTTTTTAGTGAAAATACTGCACCCAAATGTGATTAACATTTTATTTTGAAAGACTGCCTAATGATCATCATTAAATTATGAGTGTGCAAGATTTAAGACCAGATTAAATATATCCTCAAGTGAAATTGATAACAGACTATATGCATGCTTTTGAAGTATCTGAACACCAAATGAGATTAAGTAAATGTCAGTGCTTCTAAATGAATGTTTCAATATTTTAGGAACCAGCCTAAGACCACACTCACCTAGGCCACAAATTGCAACACAAAAATAACCAAAAGAAACCCAAAAAAAATTTTCAACCTAATTCTGTTGCAGTCACTGGAGAGGCTAAACCAGTGTTCTAGTTACTTTCTGTGATTTAGGATTTGGTTCATTTCAACTCACTTCAGGCTTCTTTCAAAAGAAAAAGCTGACAGCCTTTCCCTCCAAGGATTTGCAAAGTTTGCTTGTGAAATCCTATGTTGCTTTTACTCATGAGAACTGCTGTGTACAAAACAAACACCAAAACTTATTTGCTAATTTTCCATTTTTACTGGAATACAAAGCTGTTTACTCATACACATCCTCAGCATGCCCTGATGATTCTGTAAGTCTCCTTCATATCCCTTTTAAGCCAGTTAGTACTTATCAATTGCTGCCGTCTTCTGAACTTTTTCCAGTTTTCCCATACCCCTTTTGAAATTGTTCATAGTCAGCTCTTATCCACATTGCCCTAAAAAACTTTGTATCAGCAGCAAACTCTCCTACCTACGTTTCTACTTTCTCTTTTGGGAACAGACTGAAAAGCAAGTATTATAGCAGTCTTCAGAAATCTAGAGATTTTAGCAATAGTAGTAAGAAATCTGATGCTCAGACCGTTTAACAAATTAAAAGGTTCACCAAATGGAAAGTGAGACAAAAATAGAGAATCAAAATAATATGATACAGATATCATGGAAATTACTTATGAGTAAAAAAGCTTATATTTGAAGTAAGGTTTATTCCAGAAATAGTCTATAAAACTCATAGTACATAGAAGTATGTATTACATTCCTGAGGATTTCTGGTAAATTGCAGTTTGTAATAATGATTTGGTATATCACTGTGTAGAATTAGATTTAATGTAAAATATACAAGAAGCTCAGGGTGAAAAAAAATATAAGATTAATTTTGTCATGGGGAAGTTTTAATCTCTTATTTAGATTTACTGGCCTGGATTTAGGAAAATGAAATAACTGAAGTTGACACATACATGAAAATATATCTGAAGCTTATTTGACCTTCAGTATGAGGCATTCACCATCAAGTACAATGTCCTACAGAAGAGTCCAACTGAACTTTTTACAAGACAAAAAATAATAATGCCTCCAGACCTTTAAACTCAGCGCAAACCCATTAATTTCACAGTGCCACTTCACAGAATGAAGATAGTGCTGCAGGTAAAGCAATTCCACTCCATTCGAATTGCCACCCTCTGGGGCTTGTTAAACCTATGACTACTGAAACCAGAAAGGGATTATACAAAAGTACCAAGCATAGTGTTAGCCACATGGTTGGATTTCTTTTCTCATATTAAACAATAAGCTGCTTTGAAATGCAAGAGTGTATGGCTTGAGAACAGCCACAACACTGGAAGCAGAGAGCATGCAGAGGCCACCTAGCCAGAGAATTACATAGTCAGCAAGGCAACAAAAGTGGTGCCAAAAGAAGATGGCATCAACATATTAGACTTCCAAGCTCAGACTGTCATCTGATGGGTAATCTAAGCTTTGAACTTTGATTTCTGTCAGCAGTATTTTCTTTAGTTCGTAATTTACATTTCCTCTTCTTCCTACCACTGAATTCACCATCCTGGCACTTATTTATCCCTTTTTTAGTTCTTGAAATACTTGCTCTTTACCTTCACTCCATCATTTCTTTTCCTTTGCTTTCTCTTTTCTTGAAACCAGAACATCTTCTTCTGTATTCTGTTCAGGAATTAAAAACCAATAAAGCCACAGGCTGCTAGCAGCCAGCCAGCTGTTCGGTTCCCCATTCTTTCCTTCTCCTAGCAGGTGAAAAAAATAATTTGAGATCAATCTTACACAGAAAGTTCCTCAGATGACAAAGTATTTCCTAAAGAGGCCTTTTATGTTCTTAGAATAAACTTAAATATTTGAAAACATTTCTAGACCATTAAGGCCTGAGAGCACCTCTGAAAGGGATTGTGGAACTTAAATTCACTAACATCAAGTCAGGAGACTGGACTTTACAGGTGGAGAACAGGGCCTGGTATAGAAAACCCTTTCAATATAATCCTCTTTTCTATTGATCTAGAAGTAATTAACTTCCCTGCACAATACATTTTGCCTCTACGCCAGAAGAAATTGAGACAGCTTATTGAGTAACTCAAAGGGTCATAGCCAACATCTAATCAAGCCATTACGAAAAATCATTCAGTGTCCAATGCAAGACATCATGAAATACCAATAAGCGACTGATAGAAAAAAATGCAGGAAGAGTGAAGAAAAAGTAACTCCTAATTTAGGATGGCCATTATCCTGATCCATGCCTAAAATGTACAGTTTGCATAATAGCCCAATCATCAGGAAAAGAAAGGGATAATTTAAACTTTTCACTTAATTTACTGGTTTATGCCTGTGTTCACACGTAATTGGGAAAAATTATTTAAGTCAGTGTGAGGAAATAAAGGCAGCTAGTGACAATGTAAAAGGAAGGAGTACAATGAACCTGGGTGTGCCCATGTCACTCACAGGAATAGGAAAAATAATTTGTGTTATTAACTGTTCCAAGTTTACCTGCACCACCTTTCAGCCTACAATGGGACAAGAACCTGAAGTTTCAGCTTAGAAAAAAAGCCTATCAGGAAAGTACAGCTTTGACATAGGTAGCTTTCAGTACCTCAAAACACATTTATCAAATGTTTCAGACCTTACTTTTTGTGAAGGATTTGATGCTTTTTGTCTATGCTGTTTCACATTGAACTTCGGCAACACACACTTTTCCCAGTGATGTTAATAGTTTTCATATATAAATCAAAGATCTCTTCCATTTAGCAAGTCAATCCTTTAACTCCACTCATCAAGTAAGTGTTTAAAAGGGCAATTTTCAAATCATTAAGTAGACCTCATGATGTTTGAGATAAACTATAAATTATTCTGTTACAAGATGTATTACTTAAATAATTATAGCTACTTAGCTGCTATTGTAATTTTAATCAAGTATATGGAACATCTGTTTATAAAATTTTATTCTCCAGACACAGAATACTGAAGTGTTTTCTGGTACTCTTACTTCTTTAAATAAAGTGTATTTCTCAGCTTCTCTGATTTCAGCTCAAGACCACCATTATGTCTAAAACCTAAAATTTATGCATGAAGAAATATTCTTCCACCTCCCCCCAGAAGAAAAAGGAAAAATATCACCCTGTATGAAGATCTGAAACTCAAAAAACCCAAAGCATGATCTTGATAAATATAAAACAACAGATGAAAAAAAAAAAAAACCAAAAAACTAAACCAACCAAACAAAAACCCCACCAGATTAGCAATACACCAGAAATCAGCATTTAATTGCAATCATCATATAGTCATTGTTATCAGTGACTACCCCATCATGTAACAGAATCTTGCAGGCATGACAAACCTCTTTCCCCTCCTTCCCCACCCCATTTCAGACTAGCTTTTAACAAAGAATTCTGTGAAAGACTAAAAAAAAAATGCTCTTAATATTTGTTTTCTGAACGCAAGATCTTTATTTGATCTCTCTGGTCTCAGAAGCAGCTCATTGACATGAAATCAATCACTCGTGCTGGAGGATGCCAGCTAAGCTAACAAGGAGGACATGTGGCAATGCCCTTCTGACACCCCTGAGAGTGATGGGGTTCTAGCTAAAATACTGTCTCACTTTCCATTTCAGTAATTAGATCTCACTACATTTCCCCCCCTCAGAAAAAAAAAACAAAAACACTACAGTTTTTCACAAACATGCTCAAAGCTTATTTGTATTGTATACAGCACACTGAAGAACTGAAATCAGCTCCATAAATCTAAACATTTTAGTATTTGTTACTGTCATTTGTTCTGAGTACTGTATCATCAAAAAAGGTTTTTTTTAAGAGATTGTGATTGTTAAGACACAAGACAGAAGCAGTCATGTTTTGTTGTTGTTGCAAAAGCCCCATATACTATACTCTTAAATTTTAATTTTCCACTACCCCAGAACACTACCTATTAGATTATATATTGTGATCATGTATCAATTTTATATAGGGTCCACATTTAGTTTTGAACAAATTTAAACTTTCACTATTACTTACAAGTGCATTCCCCTTTACAAGATTTCCATCCCCTCTCTCTAATCTATGAATCCCTGTCCCTTAATATGTTTCAAAGCTGCTGAGCTTAACACGTCAATTGAAGTAGGCAAAGGAGGAAAGACACTTCACCTTGGCAGTCACCCCATTTACTCAGGAAGAAAAAAATTACATAAAGTCCAGTTGTGCATACATTATATTTTTTTCTTGAGTTCTTGACTAAAGTTGGCTTTTGGGGGGGTTCCCTGTGCCTCCCTCAACCCCTCCTATTCCATTGTTCTACTACAAATCCCTTCATAATAATAAAGATACTTGCATTTGTACATGACCTGGGATATTTGGATTTGATTAAAAGACCACCAGCTTTTCATTGAAAGGACAATTTCTCAACCATAAATGTAGTGAAAAATTCACCTTTGATTTTTTTTTAATTAGTTCCATCTGAACAACCTTATACAAGAATACAATTTTGAAAATTCAGATTAAAATTTAAGTGGAATATTGTAATTTAAATCAGTATTCCCTACAAAAGTGAATTCATTTAATGGAAATATCTCACTAGACTTCTTTCTGTGGTGGTAGTAGCTATTAGTTGCTATGAGTGAGAATGCAACTATACCTACAACATAATGTTAACAAAAATAGAACAGTCTAAAAAGGATATGAATTAACTCAACCCCTAGGTAGACTCATCAAAAATGCCCTTATTTAAAAACATTTCCTCACCACCACCGCCCCCAAAGCCATCTGCCACTTTTAACCAGTACAAACATGCTGCAAATCTGTCCAAGTATGCTTAATCAGGCTGTGTATTGGCAGAGTTCCAGAAACCTGCAAGGTGTGCTCAAAGTGCATAAAAAAAAGAGCAAGCGGCAATTGTTGACATCTTTAGTCAATAACATGCTTAACAGAAGGTGTATCTCCCAGCATTCAGGTTAGCATCTCTCAGCATTCAGAAGATTAAAAAGTAGCTAAACTTGCATGCTTCAGCAAACACCCATGTAAAAACTCTTCATTGTCCAAATTCAAAGCAAGGAAGACACATTTAGCCACGAACAAACTGCTGGTATACCACTTCAGTGCCAAATACAGGAGCAGGTCCTGCAGCCTTACAGAACCCCTCTGAAATCTGAATCTGTTTTTTATGTAACAGAGATTAATATCCTTTGGGCTTTGGGCCTGTAAGTACATTCAGATGAATGAGGTCAACAGAGCCACATTCTTAAGACAAGCTGCTGTGGATTAATTTCCAAGAGACAACTGGATTGTTCAGGTTAAAAAGAGGTGATTGCCCAGAGCACTGAGTACAGATAAAAAGGGAAAAAAAAAAACAAAACATAAGATATCTCTGGAGAAAGATACTTACTGTGTTTACCGAGTCATTTATTCACTGAACACTCAGTGCAGGCTCTACAGAGCTTTAACTGAGCTGCTTGAAAACACATGCTGATAGCAATATTCCAGGTACTGTTCAGCTGTGCTTACCTTTGAAGAAGCAATCTTCATTGTGTACAATGGTGACCTTTTGCTTTTTCAGACAAGCAGCCCTGTGCACTTCGCAATGGTTTTCATAGAATTCTCCATCAGAACCGCACACAGGCTTGTAATGCGGTCTGCAGTGCTCCATGCACACGCACTCAGCTTGGCCCGTCTCCCCATTCACAACGCAGTGCCTACCCAAGCCGCAGTACTTGTTCTCACATGATCCAAAATGGCCATCTTGACCCATAAACCCTAAAAAAAAAAATACACCAAAAAACAAAAAAAAATTTGATATATTAGATGCATTTTGTTTAACTGCATGCAAGATACAAATAGTATTGTATAATGTAAATGAGGTGAGAATATATTGTTACATCCTTGACTAATGCTTAGCATAGGTCAGTTTGAAAAGAAACAGATTTAATCTCGTTAACATGACTGGGCACACTGGTGATCATTTTCATGTCTTAGATTAACTGTAATTAAGAGCAATATCTATTAACAAGATTTACTTTTCACTAAAAAAACATAATAAATCCTGTCTTTTTAAATGGATATTGAAGCTTGTCACTTTAGGACTGCTATGCTACTGCATGTAATAGAAGAGTGCATCCTCCAGAATTTAGATCACAGAATATATTCCATTGGAAGGGACGCCTAAGGATGATTGAGTTCAACTCTTGTCTCCCCACAGGACTACCTAAAACTAATCCATATGACTAAGAGTGCCCTCCAGATGCTCCTTGATTTCTGACAGGCACTCACACACTTAGACTGATACACAAGACTAACTAGAGCTGGGCCAAGGCTCTTAACCAACATGGAGAAGGAAGAAGTGAAAAAAAAACCAAACAAACAAACAAACAAAAAACACAAAAAACAAAACAAAAAAAAACCCCAAAAAACCAAAAAAAAACCAAACCTCTGTGGGTGGCAAGACAATGACATTTCAGGGAACAGAGCATGGTGGAAGAGCAGGATTGACATATCAAGCTGTCGTGGTTTAAACCCAGTCAGGTAACTCGTTCACTCACTCCCCCCCTTCTTTCCCTCCCTCTACTCCCGGAGGGACGGAGAGGAGAATCAAAAAGAATGCAACTCCCACGGGTTGAGATAAGAACAGTTTAGTAACTAAGGTATAACACAGATCACTACTGCTACCACCAGTAATAACAATGATAAAGGAAATAACAAGGGAAGAGAATACAACACCTCACCACCAGCTGACCGATAACTTGCCCCCCCAGCCCCGACCAAGCACCAACCGATACCTCCTCCAACCCCACAGTCTCCCTCAGCACCAGCTGACCGATAACTCGCCCCCCAAGCCCGACCAAGCTCCGACCGATACCTCCTCCAACCCTGCAGTCTCCCAGCCCTTCCGGCTAACTCCCAGTTACATCCTGGGCATGACGTGCTGTGGTATGGAATAGCTCTTTGGTCAGTTTGGGTCAGGTGTCCTGTCTCTGCTTCCTCCTGGCTTCCCTTCCTCCCTGGCAGAGCATGAGGCTCACAAAGTCCTTGGCCAAACCAAAGCATCGCTATCAGTTCTGTTCCCAGGCCGAAAGTCAAAACACTGCACTGCACCAGATACCAAGAAGGAGAAAAATGACTGCTACTGCTGAACCCAGGACACAAGTGAATGTTGGCTAGGAGTCAAAGGAGCCTCTTGTGTTTCAATGAGACAAGTGGGATTTGGATAACAAGCAGAGATTTAAGAGAACTACAGTACAGGTAAAGGTGCTTCTGCTGGCCACAAATCCCAGTTCCTTCTGCTCCTAGAACATGGAAACAGATCATCTACATTAGGCTACCAAAGCCATTTATCCACTTTATATCCTCTCTCTGCTGCTGCCACCATATAAAATAAGTGCTGAGGTCAGTAGCAGATATTTAAATGAAGGGGGAAGTTAAGTGAGCATGGAGTATTTCCACGGTATATCCTCAGTTTACATCTTGGCTGACACTGAACTAACTATACATTAAATTCTTGTTGAGGAAAAGGGTACGACAAGTGAAAAAAAAAAAAGAAATACCTGAAAAACACACCATCAAACACCACATCAAACACCACACTATCATAAAACCCACAACAGAATCTCAATTGCAATTACCCAAACTTCAATTACATAAGTGTTCCAATATCATAACTGTGTCCTAAAATAAGTATAATGCCTACAAATGTGGGAATTGACAGTGCCCTTCATAGTTACCTCACTTTATTCTCTTGCTGTACACTTCTAACTTCCAGAACAAAGAAGAACTTGATCCCCAAATATTATGTACACCTAGCATTCTAATTCCTTGCAATATTTTTTCTCACAGCCTAGCTGAATGACACGTGGCTACCCCGTAAAAAATAGCATGAACAAATGGTAATGCGTAATTTGGTAGTATTACATTCATTTCTTGAAGAGCTAATGTGTCAGTACCATAGCTTGACGCATATTGCTTCTAACCATTGAGAATTTGTTTGTGGCTTCAATGGCAGAAGTAAATTCTTCTCACTTTTTCTTAAGCCTACAGGTCTGTTAGACCTTAGACAACAGTGCTTTCATTCTTTGCTTTCTCATACAGCATAAATTTTCTATAGACAAATACACTACAGAAAGCACAAGACCATGAAATTTGTCTCTCTAATATGACAAATGCTTTCAGTATATTATTTATAAGAATTTGAGCACAAGGTTGAAAGGACTACAGATTCAGCTCGGGTGTTTTATACCTGATGTAACTACACTACCATGACTTTTATACACATGTAAGAGTACAGACCAGGCTGATGGTGGGGTTTAACTGCTCATGCACCAAACTGACTTGAAACGGGTTTTTTAAAATACCACTCCTTGTGCCAATATATCAACATGATATACAAGCAACAGACATTAACTGACAGAAATGAATGTAAATCCAATTTCCTTCTACTACCACTAACCTCAAATTAAGTCTCGCAATGTCCAAGAGTACTTAACAGCACAGGTTATTACACAATTTCAGGACTTCTCTGAAGTTATACAACTGTTACAGTTTGAGGCCAAAGCTCATAAATCATCATTATTTCTGCTTTCTGAATTGGAAGATAAAGACCTCAATCTGACAACTGCTCTGAATTATTGAGAGGTGTTTGGTGACTCAACAATGCATCCTGCTGTATATCGCTTTGAAAGTAGAAACCAATTTAAGGCTTCACTTAGGACTTCCATATTAGTACTATAATTGAATCTGATGCCTGAATGCAAAACAGCTACTTTCAGATGAGGAAAAATGATGAGAATGATTTGTCTAATATATATTGACATTAAAAATATCAATACATCAACATACACCCATCATATACATCAATAAGCAAGCAAGATTTTTGCCATAATGAAAAACTATATTACTTTGTTATGAAATGTTTTATAAATGTCTTCATTTTAAACCATTAACTATTCAAAAACAATATATATATTTGATATATCACTGCATATGTAATTCCTTCAATTGAAGTCTAGAGTAAAATTTGAACTGGCTTCAACAGAGAGAAGATTCTTTCTTCAGACTCTTTGCCTAAGTTCAGTTACTTTTAATGCCTTCAGTATGTTCAACAAGCACTGGTTTGTGCCATTTTTAATTTAGGAACTTGCAGAACTTCTAATGTATTTGATGAAAAGGGGCAGCTAGGCAGCTTTTCAAGTATTCTTAATCAGATTTAATAAAAAAGTTAAAATGTTTTTTTCTTAAAAAATCCACAAACTAGTGGTTATCAGATTACTCAGAAAAAAATAAAATCCATGCCATTTCAAATGAGGTGATAAAATGTTTGTCCTGGGTTCAGCAGTAGCAGTCATGTTTTTTCCTTTGTGTTAACTGGTGCAGTGCTGTGTTTTGACTTCTAGTTTGAGAACAGTGTCGGTGAAGCCGATGTTTTCAGTTGTTGCTAAGTGATGTTTACCCTGACCAAGGACTCTGTGAGGCTCATGCTCTGCCAGGGAGGAGGGGAAGCTGTGAGGAAGCAGAGACGGGGCGCCTGACCCAGGCTAGCCGGGGAGGTATTCCATACCACAGCACGTCATGCCCGGGGTGGGGGGTAACTGGGAGTTACCCGGAAGGACAGGGGCTTCCAGGTGGAACTCGCTTTCTTGGCCGGTGGTATCGTATTCTCTTCCCTTGTTATTTTCCCTTATCATTGTTTTAGCTGATAGTAGCAGTGGTGATTTGTTGCTGGACTGTTCTTGTCTCAACCCGTAGGAGTTGCACTCTCTCGATCCTCCTCCCCGTTCCTCCGGGAGCGGGGAAGGGGAGAGCCCCCGTGCGGGGGGAGGGCGGGGGAGACGGACACGGACCTCGATTGTTTTCAGCTCGGCACCACTCACTGGAAGTGAGCGAACGAGTTACCTGACTGGGTTTAAACCACGACAATGTTCATAAACATAAAACTTTGATATCAGTTTGAACTAAAAGTGCACCCAATTCTGAATATGCAGGCAAACCAATAAATATTAAATAGCTACGCTGAGATAAAAATAAATGCATTTAGACATAAGTAAAACTTTTTCTTTTAATAAGCTAGTGACACAAATCTAGAGATTTTAAGACTATCAACAGAAAACAAGGTTATATATAATAGCATGGATTGATTTTTCATCAGTTAAGTCAAAATTTAACTTTACTGTAGAGGACCAAATCAAATTAGCAAAAAGTATGGGGAACAAGCAGTCACGTTGGATTAATTTTTTTTCTTTCATCTGAGTAAGTGATATAGCACTTCAATTGCATAATAAAGAAACAACTGCAAAGAGCTATTTTAAGTATTACTGACAGAAATTTTCCTCCAGATACTTACATTTTTTCTTTAGACTTCTCAGGAATTATTAATGAAATATTGGAACAAGACTTCTAATTTACAGAGGGATAAGTCAGTAAAACAGAGGAGATACCAGATGTTTAGAGTAGCCTTACTAAGGGGCACTGATTTATTTGCTATGGATAAAAAGCATTAGCATTCTGTTGTCAGAGTTGAAAAAAATGCAAAACATTTGACCCAAGTACAATGATACAACAACATCAGTAATCTTTCTATTTTGGTACAAAGGCTACAGGAATCTTGTCATTACCAAACAAACCATCTTTTAAAACCATATGGGTTGTGACTTGCAAACCATTCATGAAATTCCTTCTCTTTCAGTGACTTGCAGGAGATCGAAACTATTACTGTTCCTTCTTGGAATTATTATTGAAGAAGGTATACTTTTGATAGAGTGATAGCGGAAGGTTTGTTTGGGTTTGTTGGGTTTTAGAGTTTTTTTCTGGTTTAATGCCAGTATAGATAAGTCTCCAGGGACAAAATTGCTTAGGATTCAGCAACTATTCAGAAGACCACCACCTCCTTCCAAGTTGTAAAATTAAATAACACCAAGTTTTTCTGAAGGCAGGTCTTCTACCTAAGTATTCAATCTAGAAAATAAACTAGACCAAAAGGCACTTAGGTTCCTAAATGTGGACATAATTCAGTGATTTAGTAGATAAGCAGACCAGCATATTCAATATTAAAAGAAACTGAGAACAAGTAAATCAAGACAATAAATAATCTACACATGTATGCTATTTTTTTCCATAATTCAACTGGTATTGCTTATGTGATGATAAGTAAGACTGCATTTGTCAATACGAAACCATGTACCCATATTAGCTATGACCTCTGGATTTTCAGCCATAAAGGTGTAATACATATGCATTCTGAGAGGATCTATAGTACTATAAAAATAAAAAAAACAAACCAAACTTTGTTCAGTTTAAAAGTAAGCCTGGAAGCATTTAAATTATCATAGCCTTAAGTTAAAAAAAAAAAAAAGAAAAAAAGCAAAAACCTACACTTCAAGAAAAAGCATTAAAAATGTATTATGCCTAAAACAGAGAAAGCAGTCACACAGGGTTTTTTTCAGAATCTTTGGAACTTAAACTCCAAACAGACATAAAATGAGAGAACAAACAAAAAGAAAAGACTTTAATTTTAAAAAACAGAGAAAGCAAATATTTTTTTTTGCTTTTAAGATAAACTTTAATAAATACAGTTTCAAGCTGTCAGTTAGGACTCCTCATACACATTTCCCAGCCGAAGGCCAGTTCAACAGCACCCAGAGGGGAGCTAGTTTTAGGTCATAATTGCATCGTTTACACTTGGAGATTAAGTGCATGTTTTAGCATGCAAAAGGCTCACAGAAATATACACTTTGTCCTTTGACTAATCTGTTTAGAGAAACATTATATATGGAAACAGGAAATTCACGAGAGTATGAATCACCACATTGGCCAGCTGGCCCTGTGTGTTACCTAAAACAAAGCAGCAAATATTTTTTTAGACAAGACATCTAGATCTTTTGTAGAAGTTACTGATGCTGACTTCGGAGGTCAACAGTCCCGTTCTCCCTCACCCCCTTTTTATTTAAATGTTTGTAAATGACAATTCCAATTACATAGCTGTATTTTTTTTTTCAATATACTGTATATAAAAGGCCCAACCAAGACTGTAATCTGTAATCCTAATGTTAAGTGTTCAGTGTAGCCTTAAATTTCACATGAAGCAGAAATATCTCAGGAAGAGCAGTGGAGAGAAAGGGAGGAAAAAAAAAAAAAAGAAGAGGAAAAGAAGATTGATCACCACTTAGCATTAACACTGATAGGGCATTAACACTGAGCATGTGAGCATGACCTCAGCTCATAAATTTTAAAGATCTAGACTTTTTTTTTTTTAAGTTGTAGTATTTTAACGGCAGTTCTTTGACAAATTTTGATATTGCTAGCAAGAACAGCTTGTAATTACCCTGACTGAACATGACACTAAATCTGTGCTAGCCATTACCCAGAACTCTTAGTATATGAGCTGCTCCAGTAATTTCACATTTTATATTTTGGTGAGGAATACTTAAAGAGTGAATTATTTGAAAGTAAATAAACATTATTTACAAATTCCTCAATATAACACAAAAATAAAGTTCCCCAGGTGATTAACAGCATGTATCTCAATAAGCTAAAGAGCTTCTGGATTTTGAACTCTCCTGACCAATGTATTCTCTAAATATGGTATTAGAGTGGCTTACCATAACACATGCCTTGATTTTAAACCACACAAAACATCTTCGGTTTGCCTGTTGTGTGAGCCTATATTGTAACAGATAATGTAGTAGTCAGTTCTTAAAACTGTATTATCTGTATTCCAAACTCTAACCAGGTTAGCCAAGTTTTAGGACACTACCAGGCATTTCTATTTCATAAATTTTGCTGAAGAGACATGTCTGGAACATGGTCACCTAGGGTAGGGTATTGATGAAGAGAAATCCCACTCATGGTCATGTTCATGGATTTACAAGCAAAGTAATTTTAATGCATGTCTTCTATAAATTACATAAAAAGACATAAGTATTTCTTGCTAACTCTTAAAGTGACAAAAATATAAATGCATGCTCCATGCTTATTCACTTTTCTTTTTCTGTGACTGACTTACCCTTAATGATTATATTTAAAACTGACAATTTTGTAAAATTTTGTAAATTTTGTAAAATTTACAATTTTAAATAGTCTTTCATATCACTAAGTACAACATGAAGCCCATAAAAGTAGAAGGCAATGTACTCCCCCCCCCCCCCGAGCTCCAGAAATCACCTTTGAAACCTTAACTTTCAAAGACTCAGCCTCAAAAAATAATCCAATCTCACATCCTTTTGAAAGCAAGATTAACTCAGAAGTCTCCCTTGTCTTTCCACTTGTTTGTCTAATTAAATTTTATACACAAGAAAGAAGCAAAATCTGTCATGACAGGTATGAAGAAAAAAACATAATGGAAGACAAAAATCTTAAAATTACAGTCCTTCACCGGAAGGAAAATCATTATAGCAGCAATTTAAACACGGTCATAGCATTTGAATACAGTGATTATGAGTAAAATAGAGAAATGCCACCTGAAATAGATCCCCATTCATAAAGGTGGAAGAGTATTCACAAAAGGCTGATCATGTGAAGAATTTTTTCAGCAGTACACAGAATTATAGATGAGTAAGTCTGAGGGACTCTGCTGGCTTGGACAGCTCTAAATCACAAAGATTACAATTAACGAAGTTCAAGATAATAATTGCACAGCGATAAAACAATGTAAGAGTTACTTGAATCAATATTTTCTAATGATTTTAACGTGTAAAATAGTTGTACAGCAAGACCTCTTAAAAATTTAAAAAAAAAAAAAAGGACAAAAATAAGCTTCTGTTAACATACTGTTCTTCCTCCCAGGAGGCTTTCAAGAGCAGAAGTGCAAACTTGTTCTGAAGAAGATAAAGATAAAACAAGAGTGAGCTGTTCCCACTTACACACCAGAAAGAGCTCCTCTTAGCAGCTCTGTCAAGCAATTCCTTCTCATGTACTCTCTGCCATAACTCTGATAGCCCTAGCTGTCATTGAAAGAAGCAATGTGGATCTCCTCAAAGTTTCTTAGAGTCAGAGCCAAACCAGAAGGTTGTATCAGCAACTCTAGTAGTTCAAAGATGGGAGAGTAAAGAAAAAACACAAACTAGAGCAAGCATCACACCAGGGCAGGGACAGGATAAGCACCTATAACACACTGCCCTCAGCCACTTCCATCTTCCACCTCGCAGCCCTGCTTCCACCTTAGGAACGGTATTACACATGGCTGGCCGGTCATTAGTTTCACCTCCCATGGTTTTCTTTCAGCATCAGCCAAGTAACCTGGAGCACAACAGCTCACTTGGCCTGTGCATACAGTTTTTTGGCTGGGTCTTGTACTGTCCTGTCCTTCCTTACCCAACTCCCCCATGCTTACACACAAAAAAAGACCCCTGCCTTTGCAGGAGGACTTCAAGTACTGCAAAAATTTGCACCTTCTTAGAATTTGTCTGAAATGTGGTATGCTCAACATTTATCAGTGAGGACTAACAGACACATATGTTACAACTGCTCGTTTTGGCTGAGTTTACCTTAAAATTCAGGCTAAATGCACTTAACAGCATGCGTGTATTGTATATTCAAATAAAGTGACTTTCTCATGGTCTTGTAAAGGTAAATTAGGGAGAAAAAATGAGAAAGTGACATACTCCTAAAGGGATAACTGTGCAAAACCACAGCAAGCAAAAGGAAAAGAAACCCCCTGTAATACCAAGAAGATTTCTAAGTACTGCATACCCAGCTATTAATCTGAAATGCTGAAACCTCCCAAAACAGTGTTACCTGTTGGTCAGGAATGCCTTAGCAACTTGGCCCACGTGAATCCTTTTACCAGTATTTTGCAGCTATCTTGAGCAAACTCCACAGAATTTAGCTCCCTCAGAAAAAAAAAAAAATCAAATCACACCTCCTCTGCTTGAATCTAATCGAAGACAGGGATCAGAAACACCACATGAGTAAAGGCAAAGAAACGAGAACACAACCGGCACCATACAAGAGCATCCCCTCCTCACAAGGCACCTACTTTGTACCACGGCCCAGAGCCGCCGCTTACCCCTGCCCTCCGACAGCGCACCGCGGGCTCCTCACTTCGCTCTACCCCCGGCCACCCAGGGCAGCCGCGGCTGGGGACTCAGCAGGTGGCCAGCTCGCTCCTCCCACCATTAAAGAGGCCTTCTGTGGATCCCGCCTCTATAAACTTTCTTTACTCACCCGCAGAGCTATTAAGCCCTTGCTTCGCTTTCAGAACATAATAAATGGCCACGACAGCTCCACTAATGTCTTTCCTTCCGAGCAGCGCTCTGTTCAGATTCCTGCCTGAGCCCAAATCGATTTCACCACCGAAGTGCTGCTGGACAATGCACTGGCCCAGGCAGCAAGGTCTTGCATGCAAACCCAGCGGCCCAGGGCTCTGCAGGTTCCTACAGGAGACATTACTGGCCTGGCCAGGGATGTTCACACACTCCTGGGAGCCAAGAAAGCACACCAAAGTCTCCTGCAGTGCTAGGAGGTGATCTTTGATCATCCTCCTCATAGCTGACCTGTAGCCATTAGATACGGGCTCAGGACATGCTACTTGCCTTATATAGCAGAATACAAAATATACACAAGTCTGAAACTAGAAGCTGAACATATCTGGAATAAAAATCTCTGCTGGCTTTACATGTAAGTATAGACTGACATCCTTGAGCAGTTTCAAACCAGCAACTCATTACTTTCAATTAAATCCTTTGCTGTACCTAGCACTTACTGAGTTTTTCTTTCTCACATGCTATCTTTGTGTTCTGAAAAATGTTTATTATTTGTTTAACACCAAACCAGTGGCAAACAAAGTGGGAAATGACACATTTGCCTCATAACAGATACATGGACCGTTATTCAAATGGTTGATTGTTTTTCAATTGCAGCGCAACAGGCAACCCTCTATTCTGCCAAATGTGTTGCCCAATGTCACCAAGAGCAGGAAACGTGCATCACGGTGACAGCAGTTCTGAAAAGGTCATAGTTTAAACAACCTTTCACACAGTTTTTAATGCTTATTTGAAATATAGCTCGCTGAAAATCACAAAGGGCGAGCTTAGTTCTCAGACAGACAAAACAACCTCAGTACTGCTCACTTGTCATTTAAAACCCAAGCTGGTGAGTTTTAGCCACAGTGATCAAAATAAGCAAAACTCTCAGTTAAATTATTGACTGAAATTTCCTTTTACTTAGTTAAAAATTAGGTTGTTAGGATTTGGTCTCAATAAGCAGACGTATATGGCTTTCTCTGGGGTTAAATATGCTCCTGTATGAAACAACATTATAAACAGAAAATTTAACTTATCTCCTGGTCAAGTTGCCAGCACAAAAAATGTCATTCAATTATCCATGGTACAAACTAGCATACCACAATCCAGACAGTATACAATTCCCATGTTAGACACTGGATCGACACTGTTTTGCTGGGTTCTTATACTTCAAAGTCCTCCCTTCAGAGAAGAGCTGTGATGGCTTTCTGCTACTTTCCCCAGGGATC
Source organism: Pezoporus wallicus (assembly GCF_028554395.1). NCBI lineage: Eukaryota > Metazoa > Chordata > Aves > Psittaciformes > Psittacidae > Pezoporus > Pezoporus wallicus. The sequence continues at coordinate 4,844,157 of NW_026640488.1, forward strand.
TCTCCTAGAAAAAGTAACATAGACTGAGCAGCATTTATACCATGTGGTTGAAGCGCAGCATCATTACTGCTTGAGGAAAGCTAAAAAAGAAACGACGAGCATCTTCGGTTTTACTGCTTAGAAACATTTGCTCCTAGGAAATTTGACACTGTCTTTTTTTTTTTTTTTGGACTTGTGACTGGGCAACTGTGGTGGGTTGAGCACGTAAGTGCCCAATCAGTCACCAACTCCCCCCCCCCCCCAAGAATTCAGAAGGACTTCAGTAAGGAATTCATTGATTTCCATCAGCAGGCAGATACCCAGCTGCCTCCTGGAAATGATCACATGTAACAGGGCCATGCCTTAACCACCAGTGTCCCACCATCCTTCTCCTTTCCCACAGCAGTTATTGCTGAGCAGAACATCCTATGGTGCAGGATAACCCTTTGGTTAGTTCAGGTCAGCTGTGCCAGCTGTGTCCCCTTCCAACTTCCTGCTTTGAGGGGAACACAGTGGGAAAAGAAAAGGCCTTGATACTGTGCAAGTGCTGTTCAGCAATAGCTAACCCAACATTGGCTTGGTCACCAATCTACAACATGGCAGTATGTGAGCTGCTATGGAAAAAAAACAATCCCAGACAGATCCAATACAGAAACACAGTGTGAAAGCATTGTTGGCATTATTAAATCCAGGAAGGTGAGCAGGGATGGGGGGCAGAGGAAGTTAATCTAAACTGTTCATCAGTGGACTCTTTAAGAAAAAAATTACGTAGAAGAACATTATAACAATTTTTACATACAGAATTTCTAGTTCAGTTTCTTTGAAAAAAGTAGTAAGAAACTACTACTTTCGATGTCCTGCATGTTCCATCTTTGTGGAAGATAAACATGCAATGTAACAATGTAAGGGTTATTAAGGCAGGCTATGATCTTTACACACCCATCAGAAAGAAACGGCAAAACACTGCATACTTGTATACATGAGTATAGCTCTCAAAGACACTTAACTCAGCTAACAAACGTTGACACCAATGTCCCATATGTGGATTTCTGAAAGAAAAACAAAAGCAAAAAAAAAGCAACCCCCCCAAAAAAACAAACACCAAAACTAAATAACCCCACAACCAAACCCTACAAAATATAAATGTCATGCCAAAAGATATGCAATATCTGAAAACAATGTTTTAAGACAGTAAAAAGGAGTCTAAAAAGAACGTCTTTACAAAGAATAGAGATATACATAGTGAAGCAATACTGGTTGCCTCCAGACCTTGTTACAAGAAAGTAATCATCTCAAATAGATTTGAATTTTAACGACTTAATTCTGCCATTTTAAGGCAAGCAGAGCAAAATGCACTGTGCACACACCCCTTTTTTGCAGAGCAGGATTGATCCTATCTGCTCCATATAGTCAGCTAACTTGTAGGGTTTTTTCTGAGGAAGTTCACCCAAAGTATCTACAATTAAAAAAAAAAACACACAAAAAAAAAAAACCAAACCCAAAAATATACCTAAAAGCTAATCTGTATTAAAATGAAAAAATGAAAAGGCAAAATGTTTTTCCAGATTTTTGTTAGGAGAGAATATTGCTCTATGACAAGATAAAAAAGATGGGCAAGTGACATATCAAAAATCTTCCTCTTGACATAGAATCATAGAATCACAGAATCGTTAAGGTTGGAAAGGACCTTAAGATCATCTAGTTCCAGCCCCCTGCAGTGGGCAGGGACACCTTACACTAAATCATATCACCCAAGGCCTCATCCAACCTGGTCTTGAACACTGCCAGGGATGGAGCATTCACAACCTCTCTAGGCAACCTATTCCAGTGCCTCACCCCCCTAACAGGAAAGAATTTCCTCCTTTATATCCAACCTAAACTTCCCCTGTTTAAGTTTTAACCCGTTACACCTTGTCCTGTCACTACACTCTCTAATGAAGAGTCCCTCCCCAGCATCCCTATAGGCCCCCTTCAGATACTGGAAGGCTGCTATGAGGTCTCCATGCAGCCTTCTCTTCTCCAGCCTGAACAGCCCCAACTTTCTCAGCCTATCTTCATACGGGAGCTGCTCCAGTCCCCTGATCATCCTCGTGGCCCTTCTCTGGACTTGTTCCAACAGTTCCATGTCCTTTTGATGTTGAGGACACCAGAACTGCACCCAATACTCCAGGTGACATCTCACAAGAGCAGAGTAGAGGGGCAGGATCACCTCCTTCGACCTGCTGGTCACGCCCCTTTTGATGCAGCCCAGGATATGGTTGGCTTTCTGGGCTGCAAGCGCACACTGCCTGCTCATGTTCATTTTCTCATCGACCAACACCCCTAAGTCCTTCTCCACAGGGCTGCTCTGAATCTCTTCTCTGCCCAACCTGTAGCTGTGCCTGGGATTGCTCCGACCCAGGTGTAGGACCTTGCACTTGTCATGGTTAAACTTCATGAGGTTGGCATCAGCCCACCTCACGAGTGTGTCGAGGCCCCTCTGGATGGCATTCCTTCCCTCCAGCGTATCAACCGAACCACACAGCTTAGTGTCATCGGCAAACTTGCTGAGGGCGCACTCAATCCCACTGTCCATGTCACCCACAAAGATGTTAAAGACCGGTCCCAAAACTGACCCTGAGGGACACCACTTGTTACTGGTCTCCAGCTGGACATTGAGCCATTGACCACAACTCTCTGTGTGCAGCCATCCAGCCAGTTCTTTATCCACCGAGTGGTCCATCCATCAAATTGATGTCTCTCCAATTTAGAGACAAGGATGTCGTGTGGGACAGTGTCGAACGCTTTACACAAGTCCAGGTAGATGACATCAACTGCTCTACCCCTGTCCATCAGTTCCGTAGCCCCATCATAGAAGGCCACCAAATTGGTCAGGCAGGATTTCCCCTTAGTGAAGCCATGCTGGCTGTCACCAAGCACCTTGTTGATTTTCATGTTCCTTAGCATGCCTTCCAGGAGAACCTGCTCCAAGATTTTGCCAGGCACAGAGGTGAGACTGACTGGTCTGTAATTCCCTGGGTCATCCATTTTCCCCTTCTTGAAAATGTGGGTTATGTTTCCCTTTTTCCAGTCATTGGGAACTTCACCTGACTGCCATGATTTCTCAAAAATGATGGCCAGCGGCTTCGCAACTTCATTCACCAGCTCCTTCAGGATCCACAGATGGATCTCATCAAGACCCATGGACTTGTGCACATTCAGATTTTTAAGATGGCCTCGAACCAGTTCCTCTCCTACAGTGGGCCCAAGGTCTTCATTCTCACAGACCCTGCATCTGCTTTCCAAGACTTGGGTGGTTTGGTCAGAGCCTTTGCCAGTGAAGACCGAGGCAAAGAAGTCATTCAGAACCCCAGCCTTCTCCAAATCCTGTGTAGCCAGTTCTCCTGAGAGCTTCCTGAGGGGGCCTACATTCTCCCTAGTCTGTTTTTTATTTGCTATGTACCTGTAGAATCCCTTCCTGTTATCTTTAATACCTCAAGCTAAGTTTAATTCTAACTGAGCCTTAGCTTTCCTAACCTGGTCCCTAGCTTCTTGGACAACATCCCTGTACTCTTCCCATGCCACCTGTCCTTGCTTCCACTTAAGCCTCTTTTTTCAATAGCATTTTCCTCAGGAGCTCCTTATCCATCCAAGGAGGTCTCCTGGCCCTCCTCCTGCACTTCCTTCTCGCTTGGATGCAACACTCCTGAGCTTGCAGCAGGTGATCCTTGAATATCAACCAACAGCCTTGGGCCCCTCTGCCCTCTAGGGCTGTATCCCATGGAACCTTCCGAAGCAGGTTCCTGAAGAGGCCAAAGTCTGCTCTCTTGAAGTCCAGGGCAGTGAGCTTGCTGCACGCTCTTCTCACTGTCCTGAGGATCTCAAATTCAAGCATCTCATGATCACTGCATCCAAGGATGCCCTGGAGCGTCACATTTCCAACCAGCCCTTCCCTGTTGGTGAGCACAAGGTCAAGTATGGCACCTCTCCTTGTCGGCTCTTCTATTACTTGCAGAAGGAAGTTGTCTTCCACACAATCGAGGAACCTCCTGGATTGCTTGTGCTGAGCCGTACCGTCTTTCCAACAGATGTCAGGGTGGTTGAAGTCACCCATGAGAACAAGGGCCTGCGAGCGTGAGGCTTTTCCTATCTGTCTATATAGAGTGCTTCATCAGCAGGTTCTCCTTGATCAGGTGGTCTGTAACGAATCCCCACAGTAATGTCTCCCATAGCTATATTCCCTTTAACCCTGACCCACAAACTCTCTGTTAACTGCTCACCTGTCCCCAGACAGAGTTCCATACTCTCCAGCCTATCCCTAACATAAAGGGCAACTCCCCCTCCCCGCCTGCCAGGCCTGTCTTTTCTAAAGAGCCTGTTAGCTTTCCATTCCAACACTCCAGTCATAGGAGCCATCCCACCATGTTTCTGTGATGCCTATTATATCATACCCCCATAAAATAGGAGAATATAACTTTCAAAAGATTATAAAAGCAATACTCCACAAAAACAGTCTCGTTAAAATTTTTTCTACATCTATGTATGCCTTTATACTCATTAAAAATTACCTAGTAAACCAGAGAAGTCCATTCAGATAAATATAAAAGTAATTTCTTTCACAGAATATGATGCACTAGTGAGATGACTCAAGTAACATGACTGCCAAAAAGGGTTTCAAGTCTGTGTTTAAACTAAAGATATTTTGTAAGAAATATAAGCCTTAATAACAACAACAAAAAAGAATAGTTGTGCTGCTAAACTATAGTAAGGCAGTTTTAATTTCATAAGTCTGGTACTCTTCGTAGAAATAGTTCACTATAGAATTGGTTTGTTTTTTTGGTTGGGTTTTTTTTCCTAACAAATATGTAAAAGCAGACTAAAGAAAAAATACAAACAGTCGTATCTCTTACATCATGGAAAATCAATCTTATAAGAAAACACATATATATCTTTATGAATGAGAGTGCATTTAGCTTTCAACAGAAAGAAAAATTCCAGTCAGATATCCAACTGTCATGCTTTTTGTATTACTTGATATAACTTCTGTCTAAAGACAAATTGCCCTTATTATAAGCATGGAAAAAATGCTATTTTTTTTTCTTGGATAATATTAAAAATTAATAAAACCCACTAGTACTACTACATGTGAATTAATGTAGGGCTGTAGTAACAGATAATCTTTAAGCCTTTCAGAAATACAAGATACAGAATTAATTGTAGAAAAGCATGAAGATCATTTTCAACTTTTATTCAAGAGAGCACTGTCTATAAGAACATCTGTATTGATTCATAACTGTCACACCTCTGGTTCAGCTGTTGCATTTCTTCTCATTGGAAAATGTCAAAGTTAAACTACAAACTGTGATCAGCACAGCTACCAAGTCACTGTAAACTGTTTCAGTGTTTTAGCTACTGAAGTGCATAAACTTTTCAAACGAATGAAAATTAAAATCCTGTTATAATATTCGTTACATGTGTAATTACCAAAAGGAAGGCTGATTTACATACAAATTAATAAAGCTAAGTAGTTTGTTATACATAATGCTTTCTTAAGTGATTTCAAGTCATTTATGAAATGAGATTCACGGATGTTTTATAACTAGAGAAATAAGCACTGATGTAGGAATAAGAATTTTTGGCTACTCAACATTTTTTGTATTATATGGACTTGAAAGGTATTGCAGGTTAACAAACCCTGTTTATTCTTGGCAACTCTAAATTACTAATTGCAATGAAAATAAACATTTAATCAGAAATCCTTTCAAAATTGCAATGCCTTTGTAACTAAATTTTCACAGTTCTTTTTACCATAAACAGTTTAGTTAAATGACTGAAATTATAATGCAGAATATTTTTTTCTCTGCGCTTAAGGGCTGCCAGCTGATCTTTCAATTTATAACAGTTTGAAAAATGGCAAAGAAATCAAGATCTAAGTGACCTGAGTAATTAGCTTAAAGTTACTGGAATGATGCAGGTAACTTGCTTAATTTTCCATAAACCAGTTATATCTTTAGACTATACATTTATCCTTACAGGCATAACTGAATTATAACTGTATTGTTGTCTTTCTATTACTGCATTGTAATTAACATTCATATAACGCTTACATACATTTTAAGTCATGGCAGAACTTATTTTACTGTCTTAATTTTACCTTGTGTGCAGATGAAGTAGCGTAGTACTACAGTCTAAGAAAAAAAACAACCAACCAAATAAAAAGAGAAAAAAAAAAAAAAGGACTAGGAATGGGTATGCACTTCTTTTAATGCAGTTTAAGCCATAAATTGCTACAGCTCTTTCTGAAGAATTTGGACGTCAGTATACTTTCAGTCATGCTGGTTAACACAATCTTGCTGTTAATTGTGCCCTTAAACGTACCCATTATTTTATACAGCATTTAATCTGCATCGTTTTTTGAATGTCCAACTAAAGCTAAATGGCAGCTTAATAGTATTTCTACACATGTATTCATAAAGGAATTTCACAGAATTCTGTTACTGCTACAATTTCTAGAAAACAGCAAAATTATGCATAATGTATTTGTGTGTAAAGCTCTGTAGAGCTGACACACATTTCTTGAAAACACAGTTGGAAAATCCATCACCTAGAAAGAATGCTTTTTATTGCTTTTTTAGTTATTCTTAATTTTCTACCTGAATTTAATAGCCAGTGTAAAAAAATATTCATAAATATGTATGGCCTATTTTTTTTAACATAACTTTACTGAAGTGATTTCATCCTAGTATGTAGACTATGAAAATGTGCAATTATGTAACTCAACATACTTCTTCCTCCCTCTTCGTTACCCCCACAAGAATTACATCCCTTTCCATCCCATATTTCCCTTCCTGAAGGAAATTTTTTGAGTGGACAGTAGTCTTGACAGTAATATTCCACCACAGGAGCACCACAGATTAACTCAGCAAGAAAAAAATCTGTGAATTTTACAGCACAGTCAAATCAAACTGATTTTTTCAGAGATGGAGGGAGGCACACACTCATACTCTCCTGTAACCTGTTACCATGCTATGGTGAAACAGATACTCCAGATTTTCAAGGCAGTGATGGCAGCTGAAACAGATAAGAATGTGCTTGCCTTATGCCTTGAACTTGCTAATATTTGATCAGTTTAAATTAAATGACACAAATTTCTATCTGCAGTCCTTGCAGAACTCTTTTAATACTGTTGATGTAAAATATGACAGGTAGTGAGCAGGTACAGTCTGTGAGGCATATTTAGATAGCCTAATACATTAGCTACTCTGAAAATGTGTAAAATTGCTGAACGTGTGTGTATAATATAAAGAATACACATAAGCGTAAGTATTGTTCTTTAAAATAATATAGTTAATGCATATAGCATAGGACAGTTTAAAAATTGTTTTTATCAAACCTATATTGTTAGAAAAGTACTGGGAAATTAAAATGCGAAAGCTAGATTCGGGGAATAGTCTCATGATTTTGATCTTTTGAAGCTGTCAGTCCTCTGTTGGTGAGTACGTAAGATGCAAAAATCTTTGATCAAATAATTGCTGTGACTCTGGGTTTTGTGTATTTTCAACTACTGTAAGTAAGTTATTGTGAAGTGACTGGTTTTCTCCCTGTTAACCAAAAGTTTTATTTTGAGGCAGTAACTCTATCCCAGTAAATACTTTGGCACATTTTCCCAGTATATCCTGTTTTCCTAAGCTTGTATTTTTCCATGAAAATAAGAAATTGAAAGCTTGCTTCTTTGTGAAATAATCTATTGTAATGCTCCATACATCTAAGGTAGGACCGCTGAGGAAGTGATGCAAACCTTGATGCTATTCCAGCCTTTGCAGTGATCTGCAGTCCCAAAATCTAAACTGAAAGAATGTACTCATTCTCCAGAAAAAACGCAAAATAGTATTCAGGCTAGATCTATACCAGTTACCACGTTTACATAGAGAGCTCAGATTGAACTGATGAATGCTGGGATGTTTGGACTGTCCATATGGAGAATACAAATTTCTAAATCTGCATCATGAGTCACTGTCCAACTCAGGAGGGGGTGTTGAAGAGGGTAGTTTTCATTTAACCAATGTATGAGCATTAAATAATTATTCATAAAAGGTATGTTTAGGAAAAAGTGATCTGTTATCTGTTACAAGGACTGTTTTGCCCAGGTTTTGGGCTGGGGCTGGGGGGAGGAGTGCTTTGGCTTTATATTAATCTGATTAACTGATCAGTAGTTTATATTCTTTGAAATCAACAATCACTTTTTTCTGGCTTGGGTTTTCACTCCACCTTGGAGATTACCTCTTACTATCATCTAGACTGGCTGGTTTGCTCTGGACAACAACACCTGCTATGAGCACTGCTATGAAACCTTGACCTAAATCATTATCCTAAGCAGCCCTTCCAAGCTGTACGAGTTACCCAGATATGATAACAGCCCATAAATTCATGTTCTTGTTTTTTTTCTCTGTAGCAACTAGGTACAAATGAAATGTACCCAGAGGTAGAAACTGCATTTTCTGCCTTTGATAGCCATCTCTTTTCCTGTTTTTCTGTGCTGATCCTGTTTTGATCTTTTAGGAAACGAATCAGTCATTCAATATCATCAATAGCTTGAAACTTTGTAACATTAACATTCTCTCTTTTCTCTCATTACTACCAACTCATTAATAAACCATTATACAAAACCAAAATCAAAACAAAGGGGAAAACAACTTCTGAGGGAAAAAAAAAAAAGAATCTTCCAAAAAGATTTTCCTGGGTAAATATACTTGATAAAGATTAAAATGAATCACATCTGAAATTATTTGACTCATACTGATTCTTAAAATCATAAATGTTGCATGTGTTTTCCTGATTAAAATTCAGAAAGTTTAACACATTGATGTTGTTTTCCATTAGTGATCTAGACACTAGTGACTGCACACAACACAATTGCTTTTAATGATGTAATATTAAACAAGATATGTTAACATATATAGTGACCCTCTCAGTCTGTTGAGGTCACTATTTCTATTTGTTGCATGCACAATATACACATTTATGTGCCCATTTATAAACATAGATATATGTCTTTGTACTTAGGCTTCTATAGAACAATTGCAACAAGAAGGAAAGAATTGTATACGTAGTGTTATGCAGAACATTCAAAGTGCATGCAGCGAACAAAGACATTATATCAGAATATTGCAATTAACTGAGCAGAGCGGTGAGTGCACCATCTGAAGTTGTGTTGGTACCATCTGATTCTATAGCTAACAGAAAGCATGCAAAATGCTAATGACTAAACTTGGTAGACTTTCAAAGTTTGAGTTTTGCTGGGTTTGGTTTTGTTGGTTTTTGTTGTTGGTTTGTTTGGTTTTTTTTTCCCCCTATAATTGGACTTTTTTGGTTTAGTGTTTTCTTAATTTGAGGACTGAAAATATGAGAAGTCATGCTGTGTGCCTTTATTCCTCTATCAATTTCTGTTTACTGAATTCGAGGAAATACCACTTTACTGTACAGACATTAACAGATAGCTTACAAGTGACCCTTGCTAGATAATTGGATCTACAGATATGAAAGTAGAGTGAGCAAGCTGTGTTTTTGATTGAATTCAATCTGTGGTGAACAGCAGATTTTTAAGAACAGTACTGAGAGTGAGATAAGTTCATACTGAACAAATATATAACTGTCCATAAACAAATAAAAAAACAACTGACAAGTGTTTAGTACAGTGATTTTTCTAACCCTATCCTTATTTTTAACACTATTTTAATAAAAAAGAAAAATCTATCTTGACAGTTTCTCAGATAGTATTTATTGATTTGTGATTAGTGATTTTTATTTAATACTTTTGATTGTAGAATAATGTGAAATTTCATATCAGACCCCTTTTAAGAAAAAACACCCCTCAAAACAGCGAATGAACAAAGCATTACAATTTTCAAGTCAGTCCTTAGAATCTAATGGCCAACATCAAAGGCCGTACTCCTATGACTTTCTGAATTCAGCCTCAAGATCATTTTGGCTACCTTATTTTTTTTTATTCAAATAAAAGAAAATATTTATTCTATTATTATAAATACTATATATATTACATATTATATATTATATTTTGTATTATAGATTGTATATTATAACTATTATATATAAATATCGTAAAATATTTATTTTATTCAAATAAAAGATATTTTCTTTATTGACATTTGTGGGAGGTAAGAACCTTTGCTGCAGTTGAGGGTTCTTGGAGAATAGCTATCAGTCTGAAAAAAAAAACAAACAGTCGGTGTAATGCTTGGTAAATCAATTTATCAAGACTGAACTTGATTTTGATTGAAGATACAAGGATTAAGAAAAAAAAAAAAAAGTGAAACATCTTACCCACATGGTTTTGGTTCCTAAGTTCACATCTAAGGAAAGACACAAAACACAGCAAAAGAAATTGTAGAACACCTGGTTCCTTTTGTTTATTTGGTTCAGCTACAGCATTTGGAAAAAAGGCATGTCTATGTTACGATGTCAAAGGAGTGAACAAGCAATACTTCCACCATGAACTGCTTTCAATGCCAAGTTGTTTGAAATATTTTCCAGTGTAAGAATAGTTTCCTATTCATACGACATACCATTCCATTGCTAATAACTTACACCAAAAAAAAAAAAAAAAGGAAGACAAACTGAAGATCAAAACAACCACCATTCATGTTTTAACCTGCTGTAATTTGAAAAAATTATCTGTCAGAGATCTACTGAACTCTCCAGTTAAGTTTGTGATACTCAAAGGTTCTGGGTGGACTTGAATTAAACATGCAGAAAATAATTCAGCCTCAGATTAAGAAAAGAAGGGAACTAAATAAGGCAACTGTTTTGCAAAAGAAAACACAGAAGCCTTGTATTGAACTACAGGCTTTATCCTCTTCAGTACCAGAAAACAAAATTCAATTTTGCAATGTAAAGTAATGCAAAGATGTGTTATTGTTTCTTCACAAGAGCCTCATTTTGCATGGTTCTTTCTTACCTCTCCTAACTTTCCTAATATTTTCCGAGAGAAACCAATTTTGCATTAATTCAGTCAGGTGCAAATTCTATGACTTCAATAGCCTGAGTTTCTAGTATGGGTACAAAAAAGTAATCACTAGAGACTTGGACATAGCAGTAGGAATTGGTTCTTGAGATTATGAAATTTTGTGAGCAAGTGAATTCCCTCAAACATGGCAATTCTTAAAAAAAACCCTAGTGACAAGGACCGGGCTGTGAGGAAAGACTATCATTTCTTCATTCCCACTAGAACAAGAGGAATGATAGAAAATAAAGTTATCTAAAGCAACTCAGTGGTTTGGGTTGTTTATGTTTGTTGAACTATTCTGAAATAATCTCATTGAAAGTGCAGCTTTCCTGAAAAACAGTTGATGTAAAAACAAAGAAGAAAAGTGAAGTGTTACAGGCATGTAAAGAAATGGGAGGAATATGAGTTTATAAAACCTAAGCTGAAGCAGAAGACAGTAGAATAACCATAACCCAAAGGCCAGGATGATTCAAGTGTTAAATAAAACGATGAAATTAAATCTACTCTGAAATGAAATCTGATCTTAAAAATACAGCATTGCAAGTATGCATGAAATAATGCATAATTCATTTTATATAACATCTCATGAAAACAAGTCAAGTAGCATTAAAAACTATTTTAATTCTAGTGCTGACACAGTCTTTTAAAAATAAGTATCAACAAAATCTGAGGCTAAACTGAAAAAAGAATGCATTTTATGAGTAAGTCCAATAACATCTACCACCAAATAACTCTGTATCCCTGTATTAGGCTACATATCCAACTATTTTATAAACTGTGTGTTCCAATCTATTTTACAACAAAATTTATGGAATATTGATATGTACTATGTTCTGAGTACAAAAAATGTAGGCATTCTGAAGAATAATTCTGAAGAAGGGAAAACAAAAAAGGAAAGTAAAATGTGAGGTGAAAAGAGCTGTTATTGACAGCTATTTGTCAAGGATTCTTCAAGATAATTCACATAGCTTGTGTGTGAAGAGGGATGCATGAAGAGCAAAGAACTTCTCTCTGTTTTAGAGAGAGAGGGAGGCATTATCCTGGAACTCTTTGATTGCTTCTCCTAATACTGCTATCCCTTTTAGAAAGTAAAATGGAAGTGTAGTTCTTCAAGAAAAAGCTGTGACTCTCAGCTATCCTAATAGTTTTAAAAATAGCTAGTGGCTCTTTTGGGGGGAATAAGGTGTTGCAGTCAAACATTTCTTGTTCTTCCTTCCAAAAACCTTCTTTCCTTTCTATTATCTTCTCTTTTGTTCCAATGAGAGAAAAAGGAAACTTCCCTCTGCTGAGATTCTGAGCCTAGATTCTTTTGCTGAGATTCACAAACACCTATGTATTTTTCCTTAGTCAGTCAAAACTTGCTTAATGTGAAAAGCTTTACTAGGCAACTTTGTTATTCAGTATTTATTTTTTTCTTGCATTTCTGGTAGTGGGATAATAAAATCCATAATTATGTGATGCTGAAAGTTGTGATGAAATGTCATCCTTCTATTTTGGTCTTCCTAGGCCAAGCTTTCTGACTTGCACTCTTATAAACAATGCATGAACAGATGACTTTTGAATTACATTTTGTATTGCCGCTATGCAATAAATGCATAAACATCATCAACGTAAGAATTATACAGAGAACATTGTTTGCCAGTGATACCAAACTGAATGTGGAAGTGGACACTTTGGAAGGGAGAGCCACCCTGCAGGAAGACCTGTGTAGGCTGGAAGAGTGGGCTAATAAGAACCTTATGAAGTGCAAAAAGGACAAATGTAAGTTCTTACCTACATAAGCACAATCCAAGAGTGTAGCACAGGCTGGAATCTGCCCTGCTGAGAAGCAGCTCTGTGGAAGTGGACCTGCAGGTCCTGATAGACAACAAGCTCAAGATGAGTGAACAGTGTGCAGCTGTGTCAAAGAAAGCCAACAGGGTGTGGGTTACATCAACAAAGGCATCACTGGCAGAGATAAAGATGTCATTATCCCACTCAGTGCTTGTCAGGCCACACCTGAAATACTACATTCAGTTTTGGTCCCTGCTATTCGGAATTGATGTGGACAGGCTGGAGAGGGTCCAGAGAGAAGGGCCACAAAGATGATCAAAGGACTGGGAATCTTGCTGTATAAGGAAAGGCTGAGAGAGCCAGGATTGTTTAGCATTGCAAAAAGAAGCCTAAGGGGAGACCTTATCACCATGTTTCAGTATTTAAGGGATGGCTACAAAGTAGATGAAGACTCCCTTTTTACAAGGAGTCACATGGAAAAGACAGAGGTAATGGGCACAATTTACTCCTGGGGATACTCTAACTGGACACAAGAGGAAAAAATTTCCACAATGAGAACAAACAGCCACTGGAATCATCTCCCGAGGAAAGTGGTGGATTCCCCAACACTGACCACTTTCAAGCTGGACAGGGTGCTGGGACATCTAGTCTAGATAATGCTTCTTGCCAAGAAAAGTTGGACCAGGTAATCCTTGAGCTTCCAACCTGGCATTCTATGATTCTAAAATTTAAATAGACTTTATCACAACTCTACAAATTAAGAAGTGATGCATATACAAAATAGGATGCTTATGGCTTTCTTTCAAAGACAACTAGCTTCAGAATGAGCTTCCAGTGATGTCTACACATTGAACAGTGTCTGCTCATGGGGAACAGGAAACAGATTCTAGCTTAATTTTCTCCTTACAAAACTTCATTGTAAAACTGTGCACTGATATGGACATCAGTTTCTAAGTAGAATATTTCTGACAGATCAAAAGTTAACTACAAAATAACATCGACCATGCTGACATCAACAGTTAATACAGGTGAAGAAGAAAATACTGATCACTAAAGTGAGATGCCTTTTTTTCCTAAGAACTTCAGCAACTGTAAGGTACAAAGAGCCCTTTAAGAAGCTAGTGAGCAGAACTGACATAAACAGGCATCCTTGTTACTGACAAAGGGAAGCAAATATTGGGGGAAGGTGTTATTGCTCATATAATTCCACTTCAAGGGGAAAGGTCAGTCAGTTGCTAAAATTCCTCGAAAAATTTTGTGTGAAATACCAGGACACTGCAAAAGGAGGAAGCATCAACCGCTACACATTTTGCTGATGCAGACTCAGCCCATTTTCTTTTCACCCATAGCATTCAAATTTTGATCAAAAAATTATCCTAATTAAATCATCATTCTGAAATTAAAATATTAGAGTAAATTGACACATATGGACTCCTAGGCATATCAAAGACACTTCAAATAAATCTAGTACTTATTAGATAGATGATCTAAAATCTTTGCAGATTTTGGATTAATCAGTCCTGAAGTCCAGCACGTTGTGCTTGGATACAAAATGAACCTGTATATATGTAATGTAAAATGCTAGAAAAAAAAAATATTCTATTTTAGCATTTAAAAACCCAAACAAAACTAGTAATATCTAAATTCTTCTTATGCACAGTAGAGCCTTCCCCTCATTATTAACTTAAGGGTTTTTTTTTGACAGTACTTGACATTCTCATGAATTCTTTAAACCTGAGGGGGGAAGCACCACATTTCACCAACTTTTATTAGTTGGCATATTCATAAGGCAAATCTAGTCTCTAAATAATAGTGTTTTTTATGTTCCCTTCAAGAGAGTCACATGCCAAAAGCTACTAATATTTAAAGGCTAACCCAATGTAAAATAATTGTAAGTTATCTACCAGGTATTGCTATGTGCCTAGGTTCTTTTGCCATGCTCCATCATACGTATTAGCTAGCCCTGTGAATAATTCTACGCATAAGAAGTAAATTTTAGAGTAATCAGAGTAATTGCTAACAAAATCAGCAACTGCTCAACATGAAAAAAAGACTAGAAAAAAGTGATTTAAAGAGAAAAGTACTTCAAAAGGTGAGGAAGAATTTAGTATGCTATTTTAGATGCTCGGGAACATCTTCAATATTAAAAGCTAAATATTTTATTAGAGAAAGTACACCTGACAGGTAAATAATATGGTCCTGTTCTACAATTGTTTTAATTTTGTGTTTGTTAGGATTCTTATCAGTTCAGTCTGTATAATATGTGGCGAGTGATACCACAAAATCAAAATTGAACTTGTACTGAAGAAACATGATGCATTTAGCAACATGAGGGAACAACCAACACTTTATGTTCAAAAATCAGTTATTCCTTTTCATAGGGATTCTGATAAAGAACTTTGGAAAAATCATTATGATCCTTTATGCTTAAGTATTTTATAAATTCAAAAGGAAATTAACTAAAATCTTAAAGAATAAAGAATGCTGGTGAATGAATAAGTATAAATATGATTTTCTGTTAGATAGGATTTTAACTTCAGATTTTCACCTCCCATCACATATTTTCACACACAGTATCACAGTATCACAGTATGCTAGAGACTGGAAGGGACCTCGAAAGATCATCTAGTCCAATCCCCCTGCCGGAGCAGGAACACCTAGATAATGTTACACAGGAATGTGTCCACGTGAGTTTTGAATGTCTCCAGGGAAGGAGACTCCACAACCTCCCTGGGCAGCCTGTTCCAGTGTTCCATCACCCTCACTGAGAAGAAGTTTCTTCTCAAGTTTAAGTGGAACCTCTTGTTCACAAAATACACTGAAAGTTGCCTCAAGTGCTTCATTTGCTATTCAACATACTTCAGGGTCACAGAAGAGTTTAAAATGCGCTAGTAAATATTTTGATGCTAGAACACTGAAAGAATAGCTATCATATTGAATGAAGCTGACTGGAAAATCTGTTCTTGCCAGAATTGGTAAATGATTTTCAGTTACATAATTTTTACTAGAAAAAAAATAAATTTATTGGAAAAAAAACAACTTCCCATGGGAAGACATTCACTTGAAAAAATTGACCAGATAAAGTGGTTGAAACTGTAATAGACAGTAGTTGGATTTTTGCTGAGGGCACAGGGTACTGAATCAGCTCACATTTAAAATACTTGAAGGCAATAGAATTTACTGATGGTAAAAATTCTCTCAGTTCTGAAAACATTACAGTAAATTCTGAGAAGTCTCAATTCACTGTCACCATGGAATTTGGAAAATTATTTCTGAAACAAAAGAGCACCAGCAACTTGAGTTGAAAATTTTTCCAAGTTTGAGTGTACTTTCAGTTTTCCCCATACTGAGAAACTTTTCTCCATATATCTCTGAAACAGTGCAGTCAGTTTCTATACTGGAAAGCAATTCCTGTTCCCTTCACAGCTTGTTCCATTAATACTATTCACATTAATGGTACTCAGTAGTATAAAGCTTCTTTATAGAGGGTACACCTAGGGTTAAGCTTTAACCATATAAAAATCTAGAAACAGATAGCACAGTACAGGAGTCATATACTCTGTTCAGAGCTCTTATCTCTTCCATTCTCTTGCAATGAAATGAGTATTCTTTCTAGTGTCATTTCAGAAAAGAAAAATGGTGAATACTGCTCATTCTGCAGTAATACACATGCACATCTCTCTTCTCTGCTGTCATTTGCAATACTTTAGAACAGGATTTTGTGTCATTACTTCTAAAGTACAGAACCTAGTACTTCTTTCTTTTTTTTTTCCCCATTTCTGCTATAGCAGCTTCAAATAATTGCATCCTTTGAGTGCCTCCTTCCGAGTTAAACTTTTTTAAAAGTGCAAAAAAATCCTCACCCACCTCAAGATAATTTTCATGTTCATCTGTTGAATTCTAGTAAAGGTAAGAAGAAGAAACATTAATAAAATTTAGTTCCCCCCCAGAATACTGTACCACTGTAGCTGTTACTACACAGCAACACTCCTGTCGTGGTTTAAGCCCATTTGGGAACTCAGCCACGCAGTCTCTCTCTCGCTCCCCGCACCACTTCCTCCCTCCACTCCTGGAGAGATGGGGAGGAGAATCAAAAGAATGTAACTCCCACGGGCTGAGATAAGAGCAGTCCAGTAACTAAGGTATAACACAAACCACTACTGCTACCACCAATAATAATAATGATAAGGGAAACAACAAGGGAAGAGAATACAATCACTCACCACCCACTGACCGATACCCAGCCCGACCGAGCAGTGACCTAACCCTTCTGGGTAACTCCCCCCAGTTTTACATCCTGGGCATGACTTGCAGTGGTATGGAATACCTCTTCGGCTAGTTTGGGTCAGGTGTCCTGCCTCTGCTTCCTCCTGGCTTCCCCTCCTCCCTGGCAGAGCATGAGACTCAGAAAGTCCTTGGTCAGCCTAAACATTACTGAGCACCAACTAAAAACACTGGTGTTATCAGCGCTGTTCCCAGGCTGAAAGTCAAAACCACAGCACTGCACCAGCTACTGAGGAGAAAAATGACTGCTATCTCTGAACCCAGGACAACTGCCATGAACAACATATTAACACCACAGAATAATACTGATTCTTCATAAACAATGTAGTGTTATTATGACAGAACTGCATGCAAACTGATACTGGATGACTTTCTTTAAAATTTATTTAAGATAGCTGAGTTTCATTTAATACAAATTAGTCATAAGGCAGATTTAAGTGTGCTAATACCAACTTGGTTCTCTAAACACTACACCTTTCTTAGACATCAAACAGAGAGTTTAGACACACATCAACAGCCAACTGTCCATGTAGGCGATCCATTCCTCCAAGGAGTGTGTGGAAGCCAGAGAGGGAAGACAGGCATGTTATCCGTCCCCCTTTGGCTAATGACTAATTTGAATCTGGTGTTCAAAGCCCACATGATTCAGCCCTGAGATTATGGGCAAAAAAAAAAGTACAAAGGTCCATATACTTGCTTGTATAAGGATTAAGATTTAATGTTTCTATTTAAATTCCGAGTACTACCTACACCATACCCAAGGTGTACTCTGTGGAAGGCACTCAGTCCTCCATTCAGTACCAGAAAAATTAAGTTTATGGTACAGCCTGCCTTTTCCACCTCTTTTATGAATTTATATCAATTCCTTATTAAGAAAATAACAAGCATTTTGCATCATCCAGTAAGAAAAATAAAGAGCATAGATTGATCTGTACGCTATCAGTCTAATGAAACAGATTTTTGTCTTCTGTCTCTCAGGTCTGCCTTTTCTCTTTCTTTTGCCTCAAAATTTTCTCCTATTCCACAGTAAACCCATGCCTCCTATAACATGTAACCAGGTAACAGGCAGAGTACATGGCAATGAACCAGATGACATGCCAGCAATGCATATGGTGGTAGGCCTGACATTACTTATGTACAGCACTTGTTGAAAACATGTCCTTTCCTCTCTGAGATACTAATTAAATAGTTCATTTTGTAAAGTTGCTGATTATAACAAAACTAGTAGAATGTATTTCTGAGTTTTCAATTTCTCTTTCAAAGTTGACTCAATCTGATCAATGGTCTTAAAAAGTTATTATGAGGTGACTAACACTAACAGAAAAAAAAAAAAAAAAAGAAAGGAAAGATTACTCCATAACCTTCATTTTTTAAAGAAGCCAGACTATAAAAAAGGAAAAAAGTGTAACTAATCCTCAGGTAGCTGATAAGTAGGTAGCTATGTACTGATTAGGAAACAGCTAATTTATTTTTGGACAGAGCTCATTATTAAGGCAAAAAAAAACCAACCAACCTATATGAGGTAGACTAACCAGGAGCTTTATTGAAGAGAGAAAGGGTTTCAAAGAAATTTTAATGCTACCTAAAATTGATCCAGCAGTTAAATTTCTTGTGCTAAGTCTGTAAGACCTCTTCTAAGTAAGCACATTCCTAATGCTAGTAAATAGTTTCACTATAGTCATTAAGGGCAGTCATCATCTGCAAGATGAGTTAACTTTAGCATTGTTACTGGATTTGTTTGCCTATTTCACTGCTAGCTATATTCACCAGTCCATCATTTTGCTTGTTCTTTCACTCTATTACCTGCTTTTAAATAGCCCTGAGTGCTATATTAAAAACAAACTAAAATTTTCCATAATTTGTACAGGACTTTTACCTGTGGCTCACTGAAAGTGGGGGAAGGTCAGAGTTACAATCATACAATTGTATGCAATCCTCTTAAAATTAATTTCTCTCTGTGATATCTGCAACCTGTATCTGTAACGTAAATCACAGATGGCTTCTGTGATAATGCTCATGTCATATGCATTAATATGGAGAAATACATAGGTTTTTTCCACTTTTTTTTTCAATAGGCATGATGTGAAACTTAAATCTGCACTTGAAATAAAGCTTTATAAGCCTGATGCTATTTAAAATGAGTTCATTTTAAACATGATTCCTGATCAATTTAAAATATACAAAATACATCTTCTGTTGAACAGGATGGCAGGGGGAGACCCAAGTGCTCTGGAGTAACTTGTGGGCAGTGCAGTAGAAGAACATGAATAGTTCATGTTCTAAAAACTGGCATCAAACTTCTGAAGCCTGAAATTGCAGATAGGCTACATTTGTCCTTCAGCATTTAAGGTAGATTACATTTTTTAAGGTATCAGTTGTGAAATCAACCATTGAAAAAATGATTATTGCTGAAAGCTGTACTAAAAGTCATGTTTCAGCCTGAAATCTCCTCCATCTGATCTTCAGCTTTCTTGGCACACCAGCATAAAGCTCTCCCCATCTTTGTAGTTTCTTAGGGTTATAGAAGCTTTCTTTTTTAGTCTGTGATCCCATCATAACCAGGCTTAGGGGTGGATCTCTGTTCCACAGTGGAATTGACACCCTACTTACAGACCACAGGAGCAAATCCAGAGTTATCAGGGTAAATGACAGAACACAGGAAGGTTACAGGTAAAAAATTGTTTCAGAGAGGTCAAAGAACGCAAGTCCCTCTGTGTTTCCTTAGTTGTCTTTTTTAACTTTCTTGTAGAGCATAGAAAACTTGGTAGCAGTCAGCCTTTTCAGGCTGCTGCCTATAGTTGTGAGATGCATGAGTGCATTGTAAAGCTTGATTAAATCATCAACAATAGTGGTGCTACTGAGGAATATTAGCTCTTTTTGTTCCTAATAATCATACATTCTTGCTTCATGGTACCTTGGAACTACTACCACAAAGACTGAGTGGATTTCAGAAATTATAACATTTCCTGTGTTAAGTCACACTTTCCTATTAAAAATGCCTTAAGTAGGAATACTAAACTCATGCTGTACACTGAAGATCCACCTAAATAAATCCCAGTATATATTAGGCAAACTCCAGTTTTCAAGCTTTGGGGGTTTTTACATAAACCTAAAATTTTCCTGCAGTAATAATGTGAAAATGCAATTTCCTCTGCTTCTGTGGCTTTATCTCATTTAAACTTTTCATGATACTGTTTACTTACATTTTCACTAAGAAAAAAAAATTTAGAGAAAAACCTCCTAAAAATAAAATCCATCATCAATGCTCAGTGAATATAACTATAAAAGAATTTTGTTTTCTATGGACAGTACCGATAGATGGGGATGGAACGAAGATGAATGCTAGCATAACAGATATAGCATAAAATTCATATTAACTACAAAACATGGCACAGAAAATTTATTTTCTATTGTGGTGGGTAATGTAACCAGCTCCCAGAAAAAAAAAAAAAAGTAAATTAGTACCATATAAACACACATCAACTGTTGAAATTAAAGCTGTTCTTATTAGCATAATATCCAATCCAATTTTAGCTTCAAGAAATAACATGAGATTTGGAAAGAAAAAGGAAACACTGTTTTCAGATCTTCAAATTTTCCCACTGTTTTTCATACTATTAAAAATTCAGATACATGTTTCAGAAACCATGTTCTGAGGTATGATACACTGGGCTTGCTGTCTGGTGACTTGTTCCATTTCTATCACTGTTTCTAAACCTTGGAGAAATAGCTAGTTCAAACTGTGATGGCGGTCTACTTTTCCTTGCTTTTTGTTTTTTTTTAAACCGTACACTCAAGGTGTACCGATAATGTTGACCAGATTTAAACGAATGCAATCATATGCTCCATTGTACTAATATGCTCCATATTCACTAACCCAGAATATGCTACAAGCATATTCCGAAAATAATTCGGTTTCAGCTCTTACAGGTATCTCCCTAAAGCCAAGAAAATAATGATATTTTTTAGGAATGTAGTAACATTCTACACCCTGGAAAGGAACAGAAACATTCAAAATTTAAGTGCCTTAATATTAGGTTATCGGCACTGCTTTGTGTCTATGTCATGACTTGCTAGGAGCATCCTTTTTATCTTCTCAGTGTTTCCTCCCCTATTTGTGTGCTGTGCTGCAATTGCCAGAAGTATCTTTTTTGTTGGCTTTGGTACATAGATGAACTTTATACACAGAACTAAACTCTGACAGAGAGAGGCTGATATAGATGTATTTTGCCTGATTGTTAATAGAGAAGTTCACATCAGAAACTGAACTGTGATCTGCATGAGTTCTGTTATCTTACAGGTAGAATTCCAATTTTAACATTAGATGGTTTGAGGAGACATAAAAATTGCCTCTCTTCTCAGTGATAGAATGGCACATCCTAGAAAAATAGAAAAACTGAAGTAGTTTCTTGCTACTGAAATAAAAAATGAGTAAATATGAAATTAATTTCTTCAAGTTGAAGGTTGTTTGTCATGTTAGGCAACCTCAATATGAGTACAATCATCTTTCTGCATACTGACATAAATCTAGTTTTTCTCTTGCAAATTCTTCTGGAGATTGCACACTAGATTCAGTGAAAACATAATACCTTAAGCATGTAGTCTTCATAACCTAAGGTTTCTAATGTCTGTTGTCCATCCTCCTAACTTTCCAACAACTCTCTCAAGTGAATACTAGTGATTCCCAAGAAAACTTACAAATAATATCATCAAATGATATAACCTTTTTCCATTCAGACATTTTACACTGTAGTATAAACATTTAACAATAACACATCTACTTTCTGTTGCAATCAGACATTTCAACTCTGTCCAGCTGAGTCAAATAAGAAATTCTTAAGAACCTAGATATTTTTTCAGTTTCAAAGCTAGATTTATTTTTTTTTAATTGTTTTTTGGCTTTTGTTTCACTTTTGAATGATAAATATGGGACCACAACACCTTTAGGCTCTATGTGGATCCTATTCTATGTGGATAGTTTTATTTTGTTATGATTAATTTATTTCTTGTATACTAGTTTTGTCCTGTCTATCCTATATTTGGAGTGTTCCTCCAAATAAGGAAATATTAAAAGGGATCATTAGACAATAAACTTGCCCTAGATAAACAACAGAAAATCCCTGAACAGATTAGTGGTTTGCAAATCTTGTAATGGTTTCCTCTGAGACAAAATTCTAGACTCCTTTAATGCAAGCAAGGATTACAAATGTAATCTCGTACTGGGGCTACTCTTCAGTTCAAAATTTGCTACCAAATCAGCAAAATACCTGTTAGACACAGAAGAATATAACTTGTGATCCACCTAGTGTTTAAGAGTCAGGAGTATGGCTTAGTATACCCTAGGATAAGGAGGTACCATGAGAAATGATGACAGAAAAATGTACAGAAGAAACTCTCAGATTAAAACTCTTGATGACATTAAAGAAGGACAAGCAAGTTCGGTGCAGCTGTATTATTTTTCCAGAGATACAACTGGAAAACCTGACCAGGTCCAGGAAAATCTGACCAGGTTTGATGTGCCACATGTGCAAAACGCACTGCCATTAGGTCTCAAAAATAAAGGCATAAAAAGTCTTTAACTTTAGTAGAACTCTTGGAGTATGAATTAGCTACACAGGAGTACTGCATGGGCTAACACTGGTTTCCACATTTTAGACTACTGGACTCTATAGTTGGACAACCCATACATGCAGGAATCTTCAATACAGAGATACATGTGGAATCCTACAGCTGCAGCTGCGTGGGCCAGATGAGCATTCAAGAGCATATTGGGCCAGAAAACTGCATGAATTATATTAGTTCATATGTATGAAGGAATAGTCAGAATAGTGCAGATAGTCAGAAACAGTGTTTTTTCTGCTGTCTAAAAAGATTTTCTATGCTTTTTTGTGGAATTTTTGTCAGATTACAGCCACTAAGCTACAAAATATCCACAGCTGCTTCATGAACTCAACACTATAATCTTCAGAATAACTTCTAATTGGACTTCGTTGACAAATAAGTCACCTAAAGTTGAATTAAAACAAACCATCTGCGGACTTAGAGGGCTGGATGGTATCTCAGTTCTTCCCACCTTTCTAAGCTGTATTATGGTCTAATTTCAACAGTAAAATCAGAGGGACCTGACTTAAATTCAGATCTTCCACATCCTAGAAGAGCATATTAACTTCTACATGACAAAACAGGGGCAGAATCTTCATTTCAGAAAGTGGTGCCTGCCCAGTGGGGAAGAGGGGTGATTAGGGGTGGCAAGTAATTCTGAGTAAGATACTCAAACCCTAACATTAAGGGTTCTTACCCATTTCCTGAATCTTCCCTTCAACTGACACTATGCGTGCATACTTGGAGCAGCTTCTTATTAAATTAATTCCCTCTTCTAGATTTTGTGCTAGTAGAAGCCCTATTAACAACACAAATTAACAAACTAATTTCACTCATAAAAAAAATAAACCAAACATTTTGTAACACTAGTTAGACTGGTTGTACATTAAGGTTAGAGTTGCTATCTGACAGCTGTCAACAGATAACATTTATACAACAAATAATATTTGTAGGCTCTAGTTTATGTGTTTCTTGCCAGACTATATAACCAGGTCACTACAAATATATCTTTAACTGATTTTTAATCACAGTCATAAAATTAATTTTTTCCAATCAGCTTCTTCTTTGATATGCACTCAAATTCAGATTTTACTTATCTGTGGATTGCAGTTTCACAGGCTTTCTTCAAACTTGCATAGGAATCATAAATTATTTCTCCCACTTTAGCCCATTTCACGTTCAGGAAGCATGCCTTTTCCTTAAGTCCTCTAAGGAATGCACTCCTGCAACTTTGCCCTCCTCTATTAAAAATCCTATTATTGCCTCGAGTTAAAAAAATACCTTCCATGTTATTTAGTAGCTTTTTGTTTTGTATCATTGTATTAGAAACATTAGACAGTACACAAATCTTTTTTTCAGCAAACTCAATAGGGGTGTAAGTTCAGCAGTCATTTAGCATACCAAAAGTAACTTTTATATATCCTAATTTAACTTCAAAAGTTTTCCACTCTCTTAACAATGAAATGATGATATACTATAAAATTTATCTGTCCAAAAAAAAGCTCAGAAAAGCAAGTTGCAATAATTAAATAAACAAATTTCAGTGCATCATTTCCTTGCCTTCAACATCTCTTCAAGCATTCATATTATTAATAAACTAGTTTTTTAAACTAAAAAGAAAAAAAAAAAAGAACAAGTTTTCTAGCTGTATCTTACAGCATTCAAAAACAAATGTTTGCTTGGGTTTGCTGCATTTCAGTCAATTATTGAAACAAAATTTTCACAGCACTGCTCGAAACTTTTAAGATATTAAAAGGAAATGAAAAAAAGGAAAGGAAAATAAAGTTTGTTTGCCTTGCATATAACCATGAGCCTTAGCAAGTACACATAGGGAACACATTATCTTAAACACAGTTACTATATAAATCAACATCACCTTAGAATCACAGGATAGTTTAAAGATCATGTAGTTCCAACTACCCTGCCATGGCCAGGGACATCTTCCACTAGACCAGGTTGCTCAAAGCCCAATCCAACCTGGCTTTAAACATTTCTTTGTAAATTTGCATGAAAAGTATGTGGCTTTGTGTTGGTGATATTTGCAAACTGAAATCAAGGTAACACTAATTTTGTGGACATTAATTTTTACTGAAAAAATAGGCAGTGTTACACCACCTATTAACTGCAGCTCTCTTTTTAAAATACAAGCACCAAATGTAATTTTAGTACCAAGCAGTTAACTAATACATTCACATATTTGAAGAAATTCCAGTGATTATTCTGACTATCATTTAGACATAAGCAAAGCCTACTACACCACTGAGGGCCACAGAAATACTACTTCTGGTTTTCAGATATCTCTTTCGGCAACATAAATATTTCTGGGTTTAGAAATGAGTAAGTAATATGTATTCTGCTAAGCCTCATAGTTGTGTTGCTGAAGGGAAGAAGCAGATCAAATGCAAATATATTACACATTTTCTGTTATCTGAATAAGGTAAAAACCACAAACTAGTTATCAATTTTTCAGATAATAAAAAATGGAATGGTTTATTTTTTCATTATATGAATTTTATTATTTAGTAGAATAAAATGACTACCAAATTATGTATAATTTGCTGGTATTTATTTAGTATAGGGCTAGCCAAACATTTCAGCCCAAGAGACAGACAGTCAGTTTGATATTCTTCAAAATGACATTGTAACTCCAGAAAAACACGTCAATACGTAAAAGGTGAACAAAAAAGGAGCAAGACATTTTCCATTCGCTTTCTCTCAGGAAAATAAAGCAATCCATAACCAACTAAACAAAAACACACACGATAACATAAGAGAGAAACTATGGAATATTTAGTAGTATGAAAAGGAATATACCAAAAGTAAGGCATTTCTGTGTGCCTTGAAAAGCTGAGTGGAAGAATTCTGCACATTTAAAATGTTCTGATTTTTTTTCATTCTGAATCTGTCTTTCTGTTTTACACCATATGACCAAGTTTCAGAAATCCATACATAAGCATTGCATTTAAATGAATACAGTGTATATTTCAAGCTCTTGATTATACATCTCTGTGGAAAGAACAGGCAGACTCAGAGAATCAGTAAGTAGGGGTCTGCCTCTCAAGCCATTTCACCACAGGCTTCACATAGCTTTAACAAATTCACTTGATGTAACATGGATTTCAGTTCCTGCTTCTGAAAGGCCTACTTTCTCTTGTAGAGAACTTGGGGGAAAAAAAGAACCACCAATAACTGCACATACAGATTCTGAAAATCTCTATCAGTATTTTTCAGTATCTGGTTGGATTACATATGTGCTCCATAACTTTGACAAAACCAACAAAACCAGACAAAACACAACATGAGCACTCCTTCAAATTAGAGGATGTACATTCTATAGTTTTAAATGTAATGTTATACTTGCAGCTTCTGCTGTTATATTTCATGGATGATAAACTGCTACTGTTTATTTTTTTATTTTAAAAATAACAGCCCCTAAAATCTCCTGCTCCTGACTTCTAGAAAAGCTTTCCCCTCAATCTATTTGTTTAGTGGAAAGTCTTCTAATGCTTCTCAAAGTAATGTCACCATCTTGAGTTACAAAAAACATTCAGGGCAGAGTGAAAATTTATGAGTCTGTTAGTTTTCTTTGTATATATGACATGATTCACACAGTCAATGGAAAGCTTACTTGAGTTCACAAGTCCTAGGTCAGACACCAAGGGAAAAATTAAAGTACAAATAACTGAATTGGTTCACTGGTGTCCAGACTGTCTTTCTTATTTTGAGTTTGGTGCCAGAAGTGCCCAGGTCTACCTCTTAGTATCTTAAAACTTCCCTAAATTCTCTGATGTCCAGCTCCACCTTCTACAGGTGCCATCTTGGATAATAAGAGCCATGATTAAATTGGCTGGTCAAAATTATGTTTAAAGACAGGTATTCATTTGAAAAGAAAACTTCAAAATGCATTGTTCCCATCCATTCCTGGAAGATTGCAGGATTTTTTTTTTTGGCCCCTATTTTTTTGCTAATCACAGCCCACCTTTTCTAACTCAAATCTACACTGAATGTAGAACTGTGCTAAGTCACACTATCAGCAAGTGACTTCGTAATATTTTATGGTAGTCTGTATCACTGGCATTTGGAAAGCAAGAGCATTTTCATTAATTTAATCAGTCTGAAAAGTGCTTCAAATATTTAAATAATTGATCTCTACCCAATATTTTCCAAAGCATAAGTTAGCAATATTTGTAAATGTATTACAAAGATACTTCCATGGATCTTTGAAAACCATGGGGTTTTCTGTGTTATAAAAGCTTTCACAGTAATGTATTTTAAGTCTCTGTCTGCAGTCAAAATTCAATACACCCGCAGAATCCCACTGAAGTCAATCAGGCTCAGTATACGTATACAAGATTCTGCCCATACAGAACAACTTTTGATTCTATGTCCTGCAAAACATGATTGGACACCACTTAAAAATTCCTCATTTCAAATTGGTTTTCATTAAAATTCCATTTCTTAGGTAATTTTTAGGCCATTTGAAAATCAATAATCTATTTTGCACTAATGTTTTCAGGTAAACTAACGTTTCTCAGTAATCAGTATGATTTAGGAGTTCATAAAGTGATATGCAAACCTACCGTGAACTAAAATAGCTTCTCTGTGTACACTTAACATTCTACGGATTAAAGTATTTTTTTTTATATTTTCTTCAAGTTGTCCTTCCAGCGCCCTAGCTGAAATTAAAGAACATCAGATTCTAAACCTGTTTAATTTAGAATGGCAATGAATTAATCCTAATAATCTAAAACTCCATATGGCATTGTCTTTGAATCATTAGAGGATTTGCAGATAGTATCTTGTGCATGCAAACGAGATAATCATAGAAGCAGAGACACCAAATAGCCCTTTTCCCAAACACTGGTGGACATGCATATTCAACAAAATGCAAATATTGACTTTTCTGATAGCAACTAGATCAGATTGCTAAAGTGTCTGATGGGACATTGTAATCCCAGTGAGGAAACAGTACTGACCTTCGTGCTCTGTATGGCTAGCATGTAGCTTGCTTGCATTTACGATTCCCTGAACCTCTAAGCATTTGCTACAATTGGAAGAATAAAGTAGGCATGTGGAAAAAGGCAGTCTCCATAAGTACAGAAAAACTTGAAAGAAAGTAAACAGGCTTCATGTCTCATGATATCTCTCTAGAGAGGCAAGGAAGAAATGTCATTTGCAATTGATTGCTTATAAAGATAAGTGGCCCTATAAAAAGACTCTCTTTTAATAAGCAAGAAAAGAGGACTATAACAGGTCACACACCTGCACATTCAGCAATCAGTATGCCCAGCAAGTATTTTGGAATATAGACACATGAAAAATGCTAATGCATTAAAGAACATACCCTCAGGGTTTTAAAAGATGTATTTAAAGCCTGCTAAAGGTTCACAAGAAATGCTTTTTTCTATGTTCTCATTTCTCTTCTGGGTAGATATTCTGTTTGCACCAAAAAAAAATCTTACTATTCCAGTCCTCACTACTGATTTTGTGTACAATTTGGAATACGCCATTCTTTAGCTTAAATAGTAAAGAGGAATCAGAGATAGAAATACCTTTTAAATACACAGTACTCCTTACACTGCTGAAATATCTGTGAGTGAAACCTTTGAGAAATGAATGGTTCCATTGCTGTGCTTCTAGGAAATTTTACTCCTAAGTTAATGTATGGCCCAATGGCAAATCCTTAACTCCATCTTCCACTAATGTATTTATTTTACTCAACAATGTTTTTTGTGCAATTCATAGAAAAATCATTTGCACCAGGTGTGAAGATCATGAGGTGGGATTTTTGCTCCTTTGTTTTTTCTGGGGGGTATTTTCTATTTATTTAACATTATTTTCACATGAAGGCAAAGCACAGAAAAATAAACAGATAATAAGGGAAAAAACTAATTCCCAATCTTCTGGAACAGAGAAAAGCCCAAACTCAGGGCTTGTATTAAAGACATTACATAAAACCTAAATAGCCTGTTAGTTGATGGAACTCATCTTTGTTACATGACATGACATTGCTTTACTGTTATGTAAGGGCAACCTCACTACTTCCGTCAATAGAATGAAATGCCACATTTCAATGCTAGTTTTTCTTTTACACTGAATTATTTTTAAAAGAAAATATTTAAACTTCTGTTGCAGATATCTGGAGTGGGTTCTAATAATATAGCCATTCAACATGCAGTAACAGTCACTTTAAATATTTGCACTTGGTATGGTCAAAAATATTTGCTGTTCACTTAAAAATTATAGATACATTTTCCAATCAGCACCCTGTGAAAAAATTTATTATCAAGTAACTTTGTAAGATTTTTCTTTGTATCATTAATGTTTAGAGTGGTCTCTGTAAGGCTATTCATGTTTTTAAGCAAAGTTAGAAATGCACAGAACAAAGAATCAGTTATCATAAGTAATTCAGGTTGAAAGGGACCTTGTGAATTTTCTAGTCCATGCTCCTGCTCAATTCAGGGTCAGCTATGAGGTCAGAGCAGGTTGCTCAGGGCTTTATCCAGCCAGGTCTATTTCAAATTTATGAACAGTCTAAATAATGACTAGCCATGTGCAAAATTATCTATATTATTACCAGTAGCCATCCCAATATGTAATTTAAAGCCATTTTTACCACATAGACAAGTTTCTACATTCAGCATCATTATTAAACTTTGTATGGAAAAAAAGTTTCATACTTCTTTCAGCATGTTTTCTATCTGCCTTTATATTAATGAAAGGTACAGAAAATACTTGCACTGACTGCCTTAAGCATCTAACTTAAGTTTTAAATATTTTTTAAAATGCATTTATTTTTCCTACATTAAAAATAAGCTTTTAAACTTCAGTGTTAAACAGCAAGTACCTGCACAAGGGTTATGATTTCCTCAGAT
The DNA here is from genome assembly GCF_028554395.1 of Pezoporus wallicus. Taxonomy (NCBI): domain Eukaryota; kingdom Metazoa; phylum Chordata; class Aves; order Psittaciformes; family Psittacidae; genus Pezoporus; species Pezoporus wallicus. The sequence continues at coordinate 4,873,671 of NW_026640488.1, forward strand.
AACCATGTAAAGAAGTGTAGCTCATGTGAAATCACTCGTTTTACATTCATTTTTATCTCCAGATGTAAAGATAACATCTTTCAATGATGTACAAGAAAAAAAAATCTAAATTGATTTCAGTTAGCATCAATATATATTATTAAACTGTAATTACCTAGTTATAATGAAAACAGTTTAAGTTAACCTGCATTTTGGCTGAAATATTGAAGAAACATGTAACTGTGACATTTCTCATTGTGAACAAGGAGCCTAGATTCACCCTTCACACAACTAATTTCACCTTTAAACTTGAAAAAAGCAGCAAAACTAAAAACTAAAACTCCATCTATATATGGCTCAGTCCTGATATTTTGTGTGTATATGGCTGTGAACACTTACATGTGTATTTCTAAAATTCATATATGCTTACATACAAGCATGTTGAATGACCCTAGAAAGATTTTGTTTAAGCAATATAAATACATTCTCTTTAGCGTTTATGATACTATATGACTTCTGTCACTTTTATGTCATCAATCATATTCATAACTGTACATACTGCTTTTATTTTGAGTTATCAATGATGATTATAGAGTAACAAGATTTTTCATTGTTTCTGGGGAAAGCAGGACAGATTACTGCTAATTAGACCAGAGTACAAGCTATATATATGATCCTTTAACCATAGAAATTATGATACCAGTATTTTATTTTATTGGGTTTTTTTCCTCATTTCTAGTGCATTTTTAGTGGGCAGTTTTCTTAAAGCTACACAATCACAGCTTTTACATTTTAAGTGGAAGAATCAATGTGTGCTAATTAGAAAGCTGGTGGCACTCATAATACAACTGGAATTTTTGTATGCCTATTTGCTATAATTCTTTATTCTTCCCTTTCTCCTGAGAGCCTTCATTTAATCAGCTCTATGCAGAATTCTATAAAGCCAAGAAAAATGCTTGCTTTAATATTCTCAGATTTATTTACTTTTGAACCATAACAAAAGTTTTTCTTAAATTTCTACTGAAGCAATGCCATCATTGATTCTAATTTTTTTTAAAAGAACAAAAACTGAGATTTCACTGATTACTGCTACGGGGCCAGCATTCACAATTGTATCTGTTCTTTCTGCATAATTCGAAAAGGAAATAATTTGAACCTTATTACTGAAAGTTTTGGTATTGAGACTCTGCCAGCATAGCAATCTAAGCCTGTACTTAGGCTAAATCTAGACCAGAAGTCACATGCTAGAAAAATTAAAAAAAAAAATATAGCCACTGCAACATATGTACAAACAGATTCTACACATTTCAACGTCCAGCAAGCATGAAGAGGAGAAAGCATCCTACTATATCATTTCACTTTTGGATAGAAAGGCACTTGCTTGTAGACGTGTAATGATTTATGATTTTAACCAAGGATCAACCATGACTTTATTAACGATAAATTTAGCTTATGCAGGGCCACACAACATGACAGTTTGTTACTACCATTGCCATTATACCATATGGATATCCCTTCAGAATCTGAACAAAACAAAAATAATTTGGCAAACCCTGTCAACTGTGAAAATTTTGTAAGACACACTTCTGACAGTTATCCATACATCATATCAAAAAAAGCCCTTTAAGAATTGTCAGGAATTTATCCTATTAGGATTTTAGATACCATCTTAAAGACTAGAAAATATTTTTGCTATTATTAATAAAATACAGTTATTTCTTAAAGATTCATCAGGTCCTCCAAGATGATGGAAGCGTAGGTCAAATGACAAACAATATGCAGGTAAAAACATAATCTAAATTGAATGTTCCCCTGAACTGTTTTCACACAGACTACCCCATGAAGTCCACTCTTCCTTGGAATCTGAAACTGGAAGCTGTGTTCCATGACTGTGAAAAAAAATCTAGAAGTTACTTCAAATATGTGATCTCTAAAAAGCTTTGGAAGTTCAAAGGCATATCGTACCACTGAATATTCAAGGAGGTTGCATTTCAAAGCCTTATACATGTTCTCTTCTGAGAACATGGATTACTTTCTGCCATATCATATCATCAAAGATATGAATGGCTGGTATGAAAAATTGAGACTGGATCTTCCAGAGGCCAGTGACAGGTTTAGATGGGATCATGTCAAGCTGTTTGCAGAAAGATTCAACTTTCATGAGTGCCTCTGTGCTTCAAGTCAGTGTGTAAGGAGTATATCTGGTTACAGGGCACACCTGACAACACCACCTACTCAGGTTTGCTTAATCTTTGAAGCAAAAAGTTCCTATTTTCCATCACTGTGATTCCCGATTACAACATTATTTCCCCATCAGCCCTCATGCTGGCAACCAGAATAAGGTATTACATACTGGAGAAGTTGTGCTTCATTTTAAAAAGGAGGCTGTGGGTCCTTCTACCATCTTCAAGTGATTTCCTGAGGGTTTTTTTTGTCATTAATGTATCACTGCATGAAGTGAACTGGCATCAAATCTCCTCCTTAGTACCACAGAACTAGGGAAATTCATCCTGAAGCAGGTTTCATTTCAGTTTTACTTTATCATTCGCAGGCAATCACATGTGCTATTTTTAAATCTGGTGTTATCATATTAATTCATGCAAAGAGGAATAATCTGCACATGAGAAATGTCTTGCTGCATAATAAAAGGAGAACGGCCTCTTGTTTAAAATAATGATAACCTAGCTGACTTCTTATCTCAGGATTTCCATACTCTTTTCAAGAATTTTAGCAAAACACTTTTAAGTCTTCCATTCTGCTAGGCAAAACAAGCTAAGATCTCGCTTCCTCATTTATAAAATATTATCTGATCACTGTAGCACTTCTCTGTACTTGTTCAAGATTAAATTCAATTCAATCTGAAATGTGAACATTGAGACCTAGATACAGTATGTCAGATGAGGTTAAAGTAGTGTCATATGTAATACTTTTTATTATTGCTCTATCCCTGCAAGGAAAACCTTCCTTGATATGATACAAACACACCTGTTTCTTTATGACATGTTCATAATGTCATGATGAAATGTTCATTATGACATGTCATTATGACATGTTCATAAAGTCATCATACAGTTTTTATTTTCGTTCTCCCTTTGTTGTTACCAAATTATAGCCTTGATTATAGCAAAAAACATTATTCTGGTTCCCTGAAATCTGTACCATTACACTTAATCTCATTTTCAGTTTAAACCTGAAAAATCATTCAATTCCTTCAATAAGATTCCTTGGACTTGGGGGTGTTGGTGAATGAGAAAATGAACATGAGCCAGTGGATATAAGGAAGAAGTTTTACTGTGAGGGTGGTGAGGCACTGGAATAGGTTGCCCAGGGAAGTTGTGAATGCTCCATCCCTGGAAGCGTTCAAGGCCAGGTTGGACAGAGCCTTGGGTGACATGGTTTAGTGTGAGGTGTCCCTGCCCATGCCCGGGGGGTTGGAACTAGATGATGATCTTAAGGTCCTTTCCAACTCTAACTACTCTATGATTCCAACATATGCATATCTGTCTTTTAGTAACTACTGGCAACTTTTTGCCAGATTAAAAAAATAAAAAAAATAAAAAAAAAAATCTCAGCATCTAATTCATTTTCACATTTTAACAAAACATTAAATAGCTATTTGCAAAAATGCCTAGAATTTTTATTACTAGGAAGAAAGCATACACAGTTGCATTAATTTACTAAAGATGCATGCAACTGCATAAGCAAAGAAGTGCTGCATCTTTTCGTACTAATCACTTGAATACCCTCAATGTAAACACATTTTTTCATTTGGCTCCAGAGAATTAAATTTTAAGTTATAAACAATCTATCCATTTTTTTACCTGAACTAAAGTCTTTATAAATAGTTAAACTGCTTGTAGTTCTTATCTGTGGAATATCTATGACTGTCCAACATCTATATGGTCCAAAAGGTACTTTCAGAAGACAGAATTTTCCTCATTTAAAGCCCAGTAGTGCTGAAATTATTTTCTGAAGAAGCTGTGCATAAATGGGGATCAGTTCCAGTGTAAATTTTGGGGGGAAAAGGGATTGCTCTCTATCAACAAACCTGGATTTCATCTTCCAAAAAAAATTTAAAACACTAGTGGTCTTTTAAGTACCAAATGGGAAACATACCTGTGATAGTAAAGTTATGTTCATTTGTGTAACACCCATAGGATTTTGCTTATTCATGTATCAGGGTACTAGATTAGTATGATGTTAGATAGGTAGATAGATACCAGTACTAGATACCATACAATTACCATTTCTGCTAAAGATCCCTATGTTCTTCATAGTAGAAATAACGGTAGAGAATATTTTCTTCCTAAAGGCATGTAGACGATATAACAGGAAACTGTTGCTGCTATTTCTTTTAATAGAATTCTTGAAAATCATTCTGAATTAAGAAAAATGGAATAAAAGGAAAAAGCAAACCAGAAAGTTTCATTAAGTCATTTTGGAATAGAAACAGATAGGTCTATTATTAATATGGCTCATATAAGGAATTAGATTTTCAGGTACTTGGGAAGGCATTTAACATTTAAGGATTAAAAACTGAAATGAATTTATAAAAGAAACTTATATTTTATATCTGTAAATTGAAAAAGAGAAAGACATTTGATTGACAGCAATCTCTGCTTTGGATCTCTTCAGAAAAAGTTCTAATAATTACCCACATTTAAACTGCTAGTTAAAATAGATGCTTTCATTCCTTGCAAAGTCTCCTTAGAAACACTAGACTTTTAAGCGTAATCAAAGGAGACAGCTGGTTCCACCCTTTATGATAATGTGCCATGCAGCTTTATTAATCTGACCTTTGGAAACAAATGAGAAATTTAATACTGCCCCACCATAATTGTTAGTGGCAGCCCTTTTAGCAGCCTTTAATTTGCACTTCACTTTAATATCTGCTTCCAGTTATGATGTAAATGTTAACAGGATCTGACACTGTTAATTGTGCTCTAGTGTCTGAAGCAGTGGCAAAAAAGTGTGCTTGGAGTAAACTAGAACATGACCTTAGTGGATAACAAAATGCATCAACCCCTGCTTTTCAAAAAGTAAGGCAAAAATGAACACTCCGATTGCTTCAGCTGGCATCTGAGTGGTATACAGTGCTGCAATAATTAGGAGTAAGGGTGGAAATCATGTTCAACAGACTCATCTTTCAAGGTTATATAGTATCTGATTGTCCTTTAAATTGCTTGCAAAAGATATCTGATAGGAGAAAACATGTTCTCAATATATATTTTTTTTCTGATACATACTGTTCCAGCAGAGAAGGAATACTACACTGTAACAAACTAAAACATTAATCAATTCAATCCAGGAGGATTGCAGTCCACATTCTAATCATACTCACATAATACAAGTGTGTTGAAATACAGATCTAGAATAATTTGATCAAGCAGACATAATGAGTCACTGGGTACATTACAGAAAGTAATGGAGTGCACTTTTTGTCATAGTTAATTGATTAACATGACATAAGCTGCTGATGCCATCTATACTGTATCAGAACATATGTAGCTTTGACCATTATAAAAAGTAATAACAGCCAGTCACATTGCAGGATAGACATAACAGCTTGCTCGCCCACTGGCATTTGAGAGCATCTCAAGCTAAGTTGTCACTTTTAGAAGTTATTGCTTTAATTAAGGCCTTACTGTTTGGTTTTTTTTCCCTTAAATTCTTTCAATTGTGAACAGTCTTAAGCATTTTTTCACTCCTTTTTGTCTTACATTTATCATTGTGTAGAAGAAGACACCACCACCAATCTGGAACCCCAGACAAGGCCACAAGTGTTGTGCAAGTATACTAACTTCTAAGGACTACAAAGCAAGTAAGATATGTAAGTGATACCCATATGGTATCCTCTATTTTAGTAGCTACAGGTCATAAAAGGAACAGTTGTTTGTTAATGATATCAGAAGAGTCTGGCAATATGTTCATAAGAATAGATAATTATATTTTTGAAACTGATCTGTGAGTCAACAGTGATTTCATATTCAAATTATTAAGGTAAGCATGAAATGAGGACTGAATACAATTAGAAACTCAGGTTGTAATTAAAATACTTCAGTCAGTATTCTCTAAACTCTAGTTTTGACTGTTAATGATGTTCAAAGCTCAGAACAATAGCAGGTAGCAAAAAATTGATCAGTATACTATAGTCAGTCTCAAATGTACTTAAGTAAAAGTATCCAAGTTAATATCATTAAAATAATTTGCAGGCTATCTTACAAATGCTATAAAAAGTGTATGCTTTCCAAATTTTATCTGGAGCAATATTTATATCCTTCACTAACTGTTATTTAATTTGCTAAAACGAATAGCTAAAAATACACAAGTTGTATACAGTATCATCTCTTTGTTCCATATCAGCAAAATGACCACCTAAATTCAAAACTGGTTTTTAGCTTTTCTGGTCTAGTAGATTTTCTCTGGTTTTGCTACTGTTGTTTCTTAGGAATACATATTACACACTGCTTTTCCATACCGAGATTGATTTTTAGTTCTGAAAAAAAGAAAATTATCGTCCTGTAATTCAAAATAATCATGACTGAGTTTAGGAACTGATCATCTGAAACATTATCAGTTAACTGAAGTATTTTGTGACTCACTATTTCCAGGGTGCTCGTGGTTTTTCTGAGCAAAGGAATTGAGATGGCTTTGAAGTTCAGCAAATCATCAATATGTGTTACTAGTCAGCCTTCTGGTTCTTCAGAAAAAAAAATTTTCCAGAATAACGTTGTCAGAAACAATTTCCACTTTAAAGTTTGTAATATAAGTTTTTAAAAGCACCTGAAAGTCTCCAAAGTTAAGAGTGAGCTGGGAAGAAAATTCTGCACATTGCTTAAATACAACACAATTTGATATTGGCAAACGTATTTCCAATTTACTGCAAAAGTATCTATTTTAAAGTCCAGTACAGGTTTAGAATAAAATATTAATTTGTCTGAGCGAGTTAGCACTGGAAAAGAGATGTAAAGGAGGTCAAATTGTGACTCCAAACCAGCAAGAAAATTTAGCGAGGTTTTAGTTGGCAATTCTTTGCCTTGTTATTTCATTCATATTAAAGACATAGTTTATGAAACTAATTTCTTTTATATTTTTCTCTGGTGATAACCATTTTCATGCATGAAGAAGTTTCAGAAGTATAAGGAAATTTGCCAGTATATACAAAAATTGTAAAATGTTAATGTATTATTTTACATAATAGCAATGTTGTGGTTTTTTTCCTCAAACAGTGTACACAAAGGTCTATTATCCATTAAATAAAACATGAAAAAGAATATCACAGATCAGAGAGAGATGGGATTAGTGTCAGAACAGGGTATGTCTGAGTACTGGCTTCTATTTTGGTGTGATTGACTTAGTGGCTGACAGTAGAAGTAACAGATGGGAAAAAAAATGGGTCAGAAAAATGTCAGGAGAAAAAACACAAACACTACAAAACAATAACATCACTGCTAAAACATGAAGCGCAATCAGATTTATAACAATAAATTAAGAAAAAATAAAAAATACTAGGCTTTTATAATATAGTAAAAGATATGGAATGGGGCTTGTTACTAATGTCTGGATCCTGATGAAGTCAAAAGGCATTTGACTATAATTCTGTTGCAATACCCTCCTCAAAAAAACAGTCTTCTGTATTATGAAGAAATTCTTGATAAATATCAGATACTGAAACAGTGGTATCAATGGAAATTATGAGGCACATCAGAGATTCCAGCTTCATTTGGTAGGAATCTTTAACATGAGCTGTAGTTGTCCTCTGTATTAAGACTAAAACATTGGTTCTGAGAGTTTCAGAATATTAAAGGAAGCACAGAAAATGTTTTTGTCCTTTTACCTTATACGGTATCTGCCATGTGTGGAAAGAGTAAGGAATATTGTTAGAACACTGGCCTAAGACCCTGGAGATAATTTCATGTGCTGGTTTGGGCTGGGAAAGGTTAATTTTGCTCATAGTAGCTAGTATGGGGCTATGCTTTGGATTTGTTCTGGAAACAGTGTTGACAGTACAGGGATGTTTTAATTATTGCTGAGCAGTGTCAAGGCCTCCACAGAGTCAAGTCTGCTGTTTACAAGCCTGCTTACAGAGTCAAGACCTTTTGTGATTCTCACCCCATCCCACCAGTGAGGAGGCTGGGGGTATACAAGAGGCTAGGAGTGGACACAGCCAGGACAGCTGATCCCAACGGACCAAAGGGATATTCCATAACATAAGGGATCATGCTCTGTATATAAAGCTAGGGGAAGAAGAAGGAAGGGAGGGGCATTCAGAGTTAACGGCATTTTTCTTCCCAAGAAACTATTAGATATGTATCCCTGCTTTCCTGGACATGACTGAACACCTGCCTGCCGATGGGAAGGGGGGAATGAATCCCTTGGTTTGCTTTGCTTGCATGTGTGGCTTTTGCTTTACATATTAAACGGTCTTTATCTTAACTCACAAGTTTGCTCACTTTTATTCTTCCAGTTCTCTCTCACATCCCACTGGGGGTGAGAGAGTGAGTGGCTAAGTGGAGCTTAGTTGCCAGCTGGGGATAAACCACAGCATTTACCCATCTCACAAGAACACATGCAGAGCACAACGTATTTAGATACTGCACGTGAAGGGTAGCTGCTTATTGACGATGCAGACCATTTATGATGAAATATTAATTTAACCTTGTTTCATCCAAACCAACCAATATTTTAAGAAGAAACACCTTCAAGATCTTATATGCCTTAAGTTACAAGTGAAATAAAAATATCTTTCTGAAACTTTGCAATAACATGGAAAAAGAACATATGAAAACAAATAAGAAATTTAAAGAATATGAAAAGAATAGGAAAAAAAAAAAAGAAAAAGAAAAAAAGAAAAAAAACAGTGACAAAACAATCCCCAAAAAGCATTAAGGAATTAAGAAGACCTCTGTATATATCCCAAAGCCTACTCCATGCATGAGTAGTCTTCCAGACCACTGAAGTTGAATTGTCAGTACAGGCAGAGACATGCACAACATGAAGGAAGTTTAGCAGATTGAAAATTTTCTCAAAAGATGTTGCAGATATAATCACAATGCATTCCGTGCAGGTGGACACCAATATCACTGCCTGTTTGGAGGTAACGGATCTCTCCCTACAAGTAGAATGCTTTCCTTTGGGTGCAGCTGTGGGCAATATTTTTTCAGCTTTTGAAAACTATTTCTTTGGTTAGTTAACTAAACTAACATCTAATTAATATGACGGTTGAAACTGAAAGGGTTTATTTTACTATGCACACTCTTCAAATGAAGGACCACAGATCCTTCCATGATGTAAATCATCATATCATCATGAATAATGTAATTGTCCTGACACAACTCCAAACAGCTACTGGATTTAGTTTGTCTTCAGATGTCTGTGTCTACTCTTAGTTGGAGAGAAAACTAGGAAATTGAGATCAATCAGTACTGTGATACATAACTGAATTATGAACAGCTAACTCAGGTGATATGATTAAACATGAAATCCACAATTTGGTTTCCTGAACTCTTCTAATTTTCTTAAAACAAGGCTGGGTTTTTAACCTGGATATTCTATTTCATGTAGTTTTTAGCTACTGGCATAGAGTAAAGCGCAGTGAAAGTATAAAAAAATTGTATGCAAAACACAAACCTGACACTAGTTTTGCAAGGCAGCCTACTAAGGAAAGTGATCGGTTTCTGCACAAATTGGAATCACATCCAGTCACAGATTTACTGAATGGAGAGGGAGAAGCTAAAGTAACGGTACTGATGTTTCACTGAAGTATAGTAAGTGTCCATAGCTGAGGACACAAACTTGGTGAGAAGCCATGCAGCCCATCCCATCCAGAGTACAGCAGGCAGCTTTGCTCATCTCAAGCAGTTTCGAAAATAGTAGCTTATTCACTTTCTACATTTCATCTCACTTTCCAAACAATCCATCTGGATAATGTTTTACCAACAATGGATGTTAGATTTGTGACGATAATAATTATCTCCACATTTTGAAAATAATTAACACGTACCTTTATTTCTTGAGCTTTCCTGATTCTTTTCCTGCTGCAATTAAAAGTAGAAAAATGTATTATTTAAAGAATTAGTTAATACAAAAACAACAGACATAGAGAGACAGTCTAGTTCACCCTCCTTCCTGCTCCAAGATAAAATTAGCTGCACTTTGCCTGCTGCAGAAAGATTCCTATATAACCTGGTTTTAAACTCACCCAGTATTTTTCACAATGACAGTGATTAAGCATTGGAACACGCTGTCTAAAGAACCTGTGCAGTCTCTGTCACTTTATCGCTATCTTGGGAGATACTCATAATTCAACTGAACAACCTGGGTTGGAACTAGATGATCTTAAGGTCCTTTCCAACCCTAATCATTCTACAATTCTAATTTTGAAGTTATATCTGGTTTAAGCAACTGGTTTAGCTAGGTAACTGTAGAGGCCACTGCCAGCCTAAGTTACTCCATGATATGGAGAGGGTGTTCCAGAACCTTGTAAGACCTGAAGCAGTGCTTAACTGTCCTCAGTTCCATCATGAAAAAATGTCAAAATCCCTTAAACTATAAATAATATTTTTTCTTATTTTTCCTGACTTGCCTGCATCTCAGTGAATATAGAAAACATTTAAACTTTTAAGCAAAATAAAGTCATCTTCTCTTCCTTCAGTTATCCCCAAATCTTCTCTATTTTTAAGAATTTTTTACTATGTGTTGCCTAAAGTATTCTGATATTCCACTTCAGAGTTGTCTATAAGGATTTTTTTAAACGCATCAGCTCTAAAGCTGCACCAGCAACACATAACATATATTAACATATTTCAAAATAGCAGTTTGCTTCCAAAAAGACAGAATTACATAGCTGATTCACAGTCAACAGATTTTTCACTATAATCCCCTCAGTTGTTTACTCTAATCAATCAATCTTTTCCCATAGTAGTGTTATCTAGTTATTTCTCATCTTTTTTTTTCTTTGAAATACTACTATATTATGTTTCTGCAAAAATGTGTTTAAAAATAACATAAAAATACATTAGCAAATAAAAGGAAAAGATTCATTCTACTGAGGCAACACCACACAAAAATGGATATAAACTTCCATGGTTAGAAAACATTAGCTGATAAAACTTGTCAATCTGTTTTTGAATAAGCACACAACCATTTCTTCCAGCTTCAAGATTCCCCTTAAAAAAGAAAAAAAAAGGAAATAAAAAGCAGCAAGTTAGTTTAGTCCATTTACCAAAGGACTCACTCTAAATACTCTGAAACTACAACTAAAGTCGACAGGTCTTCTGTTTATTCATTCTGATTTCACTGTCTGACACAAATCCTGTTTGCTTTGCAAACACAGAAGAATTATTTACAACTCAAGCAATAACTGCTACCACAGCATGTTCTCCTAATTGTATTTTTAGGTTTATTTTATGTTTTGAATGAAAAGTTAGGTCTTCAGAAATGGTGAAATCCATATAAAATGAAAGTTTGACAGTATGTAAATCAATAAATTTTCCGTAGTAACACACTTGTACACAACTGTATGTATTCACTGATCACCTTCATATCACCTATATGAGAATGAATACAGTAACCAATTTCCTGCATAACCTGATATTCAGTGTTAAGTATACACTGAGCTAGTTGTATTCAATAACATGAAAAAAAAAACAAACCTGAGAATTTAGCCAAGGCAGTAAACTGTCCCCAAAATTTGCAACTTCAATTTTATAAATGAGAAGCTTTTTGTTCTGGGTACTGAAAGGAAGAGGGGGAGGGAGAGGGAGATGGAGAGGACTTCTGCCTTTATTTGCAATAAAATATGGTGTACTAGACTGCAAGGGATTTTCACATACATCCTTAATAAATACAATGAATGGTATTTCCTGAAATACAGGATATAGAATCATAGAATAGTTAGGGTTGGAAAGGACCTCAAGATCATCTAGTTCCAACCCCCCTGCCGTGGGCAGGGACACCTCACATTAAACCATGTCACCCAAGGCTCTGTCCAACCTGGCCTTGAACACTGCTAGGGATGGAGTATTCACAACTTCCTTGGGCAACCCATTCCAGGGCCTTACCACTCTAACAGGAAAGAACTTCTTCCTTATATCCAATCTAAACTTCCCCTGTTTAAGTTTTAACCTGTTACCCCTTGTCCTATCACTACAGTCCCTAATGAAGAGTCCCTCCCCAGCATCCCTATAGGCCCCCTTCAGATACTGGAAGGCTGCTATGAGGTCTCCATGCAGCCTTCTCCAGGCTGAACAGACCCAACTTCCTCAGCCTGTCTTCATACGGGAGGTGCTCCAGTCCCCTGATCATCCTCGTGGCCCTTCTCTGGACTTGTTCCAACAGTTCCATGTCCTTTTTATGTTGAGGACACCAGAACTGCACACAATACTCCAGGTGAGGTTTCACAAGAGCAGAGTAGAGGGGCAGGATCACCTCCTTCGACCTGCTGGTCATGCTCCTTTTGATGCAGTCCAGGATACGGTTGGCTTTCTGGGCTGCAAACCCACGCTGCCGGCTCATGTTCATTTTCTCATCGACCAACACCCCCAAGTCCTTCTCCGCAGGGCTGCTCTGAATCTCTTCTCTGTCCAACCTGTAGCTGTGCCTGGGATTGCTCCGACCCAGGTGTAGGACCTTGCACTTGTCATGGTTAAACTTCATAAGGTTGGCATCAGCCCACCTCACAAGTGTGTCAAGGTCCCTCTGGATGGCATTCCTTCCCTCCAGCATATCAACCCATACACATAGCTATCAGCTTGGTGTTATTGGGAAACTTGCTGAGGGCGCACTCAATCCCACTGTCCATGTCACTGACAAAGATGTTGAACAAGACCAGTCCCTACACTGAAGGATACCACTCATTACTGGTCTCCAGCTGGACATTGAGCCATTGACCTCAACTCTTTGCGTGCAGCCATCCAGCCAGCTCTTTATCCACCGAGTGGTCCATCTATCAAATTGATGTCTCTCTAATTTAGAGACAAAGTATGATAAGACATTAGTTTGGGTTTAAACTTAAACAGGGGAAGTTTAGATAAGAAATAAGGGAAAGTTTCTTACTGTAAGGGTAGTGAGGGTTGCCCAGGGAAGTTGTGAATGCTCCATCCCTGGCAGTGTTGGACGGAGCCTTGGGTAAGATGGTTTAGTGTGAGGTGTCCCTGCCCACGACAGAGGGGTTGGAACTAGATGATCTTAAGGTCCTTTCCAACCCTAACTATTCTATGATTCTTTAAACTATAGTCAGCATTTGATTTAACAGATCCATCTAGTACATTCTTCAAGTCTTCACAAAGGAGAATTTGTGTTTATTTTAATTTTTTATCTTTTAAGAGGTCAGAGAATGAAAGTTAGTGCAATTTATATGCTCCATAAACACTGTTTAGTCTCACAGAGCTCACTAGTCTTTTTTCCTTTCCTTTAGTTTGCAATTACAAGAATGGAATTTTTTTCCAACAAAGCTGCAAAGCCTATAATGTCTGCTACTTACACTACAATAAGTAGATTCTGAAGACTTAATCCAAGAATTGATTCCTAGATCAGAGTACCCTTGCAGGAAAGCAATCTTAAAAATCAAATTCTGGTTTCAAAGGAGAAAGGAAACACTATGAGGATCGAGAAAGACTTTTTATGGATAAGAGAGCGCAAGAAGATTGGCAAAGTTAGGAGAGGAAAAAAAAGTGACTGATGAAATTTAAAAATAAAATAAAAAAACAGGATTTTTTATTTAATGGAATACATTAAGATTTCAGTGACTAAAAAACAAAGAAGAAAAAACAAAAAGAAAAACATTTTCAAGAAAAGAAGGCCTTAGCAGAAAGTATCTTTTATTTTCTTTAAAGACTTTATTTTTTTCTAATATCTTTATTTTCTTTAATATCAGATGAGGATTTTTTAACAGCTTTTCATGACTTAGTTTTCTCAAAAGACTCAAAATTTAATTTTAAGCTGCCATTCAGCCTACTAAGGAAAATCTTTGCTAGCAGATCATAGACCAGCCTCAGTGTGATATGCCTTGTGCCAGCAAGACCCTTGGTAGCAGCCAAGTGCATCCAGATAGAAAGAGAAGACTGTTGGCCTCAAGTTATTTCAAGATTAAGCAGTGATTAGACTGGGTGTAGCATCTCTGAACTGTGAAATTAACCTTCTGCCTAGGGAAAGCCTACTATAATATTAGACTTTTCAACTGAAAAGAGAGAGTAAAAAAAAAAAAACAAAACAGAAAAAATTATACTGAAGATGCATTAAATAAACCTTCAAATTTTCCTCATTATTGAAAGAAAGTATGTGAATTAATTTATGTAGAAAACACCTATGATGCAATGACTTATGTTAGTGAGTAAACGTTACTAGCACTTGTAACTTAAAAAAATTAAGGTCAGAACCTCAAGGAAATAGGAGCTGTTCATCCAAATTGGAAACAAGCAAACCACCCAAAAAACCTCTCAGAATCATGGAACATGAGAGAAGTAAAGAAACAATTGCTCATCATGACAGATATTTGTTGCAGAATGGCTCCAAGAGCAAGGCCATGGATCCTTAGAGGCCTTGTGTGAGCAAGGCAAGGTGTAGGCCTCACAGGTAACCGGATACCGGATGTGGGAGGAGAATGTGAAGGAAGCTGTGTAGAACCAACCAATACTGTTCTGACTAGTAGGCGTGGCTAAACACCACGCGGATATAAGCGAAGTGCACCACAAATAAAGCAGAAGTTTGCTTATCACCCATATTGGGTTGGCGTGTCATGCTTCTCCTCGCCGCTTACAGATATTTCCTCTTGCACTTGCACAGCATGCTAATGGCTTTGCTGCTATTCGGCCTGAAAATAAAAAATTTCTACCAGTACGCTATTATGTGCGACACACATTTCTGTTGCTTTTCTCCTGTACTGCATTATGTTACATAAACAAGATATTTTCACCTCACTTGTAAACAGTCAAAGAAATGATATATATTTACTATCCAAATAATGCTGAAATGGTTAAATGAACCATAATATATATTGTTCTCTATTGGAATAAGTCACCTCTAAGCAGAACAAGTCATCTTGCATGCCAAGATTTTTTTTTATTAGCTTCAAGATAACAATTAATTTTGAATTTAACAGTTTCCAACCAAATTAATCAGAGAAGTGGCATGGCTTTGCATGGTCTTGTGTTGCATCATATTTTGCCAGCCTGATAAAATGCATTGATGCAGAACATATTAGAACTGTAAAGAAACCTTTCTTATGCATCTAACAGACTGAATTGAATGTAAACTTCTCAAAGCACAGTGGATAAAAGTGGAGAAAATGTCAAATTTTCTTCTGTGTTTGTGAACTAAAAAAGATCATGGATGGCTAACCACACAAATTGCTATTCTGTCAAATCATAAGTTATAAACTATTCGCAAGATATATCAAATAAGGCTCAGTAAAGAAACTGATTTAAATATGAACAGAAATGCGTTTGCAAGGTATAAAAGCTCCTTTTCTAGTGGTATTTTCTCTTCGTCTTAACACAGTAATAGTATCGATACCACTTAAAACATCTTAACATTTTGACATTGTCATTCAGAAATGACGTATTTAGTAAATAATGTTGGTATAGTATCAAATTTTATTTAGAAAAGAGGCTTCATTTTAGCAAAAGTGGAGTAGAGCAGGATGGCCAAAGGAACTCCTAAAGTACAGTGAGTCCAAAGAAGGCACACAGCTATTTACAGAAAAGACTAGAGCTGCTCTGTAAAGGTAGGTAATATTCTAGGACTAAGAAAATCCACCAGACAATTTAGAAACAGTAAAGATAGTTTCTTAGCCCCATTTCAATATGTATCATGTGCACTTTCTTTGGTTTTCCCTTTCTGAAAGAATAGTTGGTATTTATAAACCATGGATGGCAAAGAGAAGCATACTGACTTCCACTTAATTCTGTTTTAAAAAGACAAATTACATACTTCTATGTAGTACGTACGCACTACATCTGGAACCTCACTCATCTCTCTGCCTGAAACATCTGCCAAGGATCTGGGTATGTGTCTGCCAGAGTGGGCTAGTGGTAAAGAGCCCTGTTTCTTTCTTGTAAAATTCAGGCAAAGTCTTCTTTTCCATGCTGGCTTTATTTAGAAAGAACTAATGGAATTCTTAAAATAAACAAAGTGCTAATTAGTCTAAAACATATGGTAGCTTGTCCTTGATATGTGACAAAAATTACAATAATTTAATAAACATAAAACGATAATTACAGAAACTCTGCTGGAAGAGGGAGTGCAAACTTATTTGCTAGATTAACATTTTATAATGAAAATTTTTCATCAGTCATATCAAAGTGTAGTTAAAATGCAGAAAATTAGGTTTGTGTTCATTATCTTTAATGTTCATTCTGTGGTAGGGGTACTTTGTTACTATCTAGTCACTTAAAGAAATAATTAAAGGAATAATTGTTATTAAAGACAATTTTTCAGTGAGAGAAGTACCAAGATAGTTCTTTTCACCAAGCTGTTAAAACACACACAAGCTATATTAGCTTGTATTAACGTATATTAGCTTATAGTAATACGACAGCTTTAATTACAAGAAATCTGAATTCTAAGTGTGGAGAAACTTCTTATTCATGGATGAAGCAGTAGTGTGGTCACAGCCATAGAGAGCAAGTGCACATACAGCACAAAACAATTTGTTAAACTATTCCCAGAGCCAGTTTGATCACTGACATTATACTGAACATTTGTGCTTCAAAAAAGTTTCACAGAATCAGACTTCATCAGACTCTCAGCAACTGCAGTGCAATAGCAGTTTAAACTAAAAATGCCTGGAAAGCAACAACATTTATGTTTGTAAAGCTGTTCTGTTAGGAGTAGTAAATGAGGCCTTGCTTACTACAGTAAGGAAGAAAGGATGAAGAAAAAGTAATGCATTTTCCTGTTGCTCTTTTCAGAACACTACCTACTTTTAGTAAATTACTAAATTACAAAATTTGTAGTTTAGTGTTTGTAGCAGGATTCTTGCATGGATATTCTGCATACACAGCCCAATACTGTTAGAGACAGCCATCATTTATGGCAGCAAATTATGGTAAGATAGTATACCACAGGTTGTTCTTGTACCAATTAACACACCACATGAATATAAGATTGTATGAAGGAAACAAGATGTGAAGAAAGATAGCTAGGGAGAGATAAAGTAAAATATACAGCTGTTGAAGTTTTCAGAAGTAATGACATTCCCAGGATTAGGTATTACTAGATACAACATTCTTAAAATAAGCCTTACAGGCCTCTGGAGAAAATTTGATGCAATCTTGAATTCATGAACCCTTATGGAAATGGTCCCAACAGTATTTGGGAGGCCTAGATACAAGAGTGAAAGATGTACTGTAGGTTACCCTGCTCTTGCAGGAGGGTTGGACTAGATGATCTTTTGAGGTCCCTTCCAACCCTTAGGATTCTGTGATTTGTTTCATTAAAAAACAGAAGCAAAAAAAAACAAAAATGCCAGCCCCACAGAGGTGGGGGGAACTGTGAAATCTGATGATTTGCTTCTTGATTTGCTGATTTAGAGCCCCAAGGAATATGGAGAACAATTACTGCATTCCCAGGAAGGGAAGTATAAAGCAGTTGTTCCTCTTTGTGTGCAGCAAATTACAACCCCTCAAAGCAGAAGCAGAGAAGAAATAAAATTATGCAGAAGTTCCACATCATTTTTTCTATACCTATATACTTTTAAGAAAAACTATCTCTAGACCAGGGTCCAACAAAAGATGCACTTTCTTCTGTCCACTTACCAGCGTTGAAAGTTCTACACAAAGCCTAATCCAGTTTTTCCACTTAGGCATTATCCCTCAGATGTGTTGATAGGGCACATAACTAGTCTTAAAGGAATCCTCGAACCATGTAAAGCAGAGCAGATGAAGAACATCATCTTCAAGGTGAAACAATTCTTCTGGGATAAAGTTACAGTCTACCTCTTAATATTCTGCAGTACCAAGCACAAACTTCATGCTAATGTCACAGTAACATTGTATACACCGTGTACACTATGTATTACATTCAATAAAATAATCCTTTTCCAAAATAGGCAGAGAAAGATGAATGCATTTTAAAAGCAACAATTCTTCTGGCAGAGTTGCTCATGATCCATGTAGACACATTTCCTAAACTGCTGCCTAGTGTAAAAAGACCTCCGTGCATCAGGCTGCAGGCAGCTCCCAACAGAAATAAGCACTTTAGAGTTAGGCTTATACACCCTGATTACTATTGCACTTGAAAAGAAGTTGAGAAATAGTTTTGATTTTTATCTTATCTTTGAATTCAAGAATCTTAAGGATTCTACGGGCCCAAGAAAACAGTAAGCAAAGGCCAAATACAATCTTTTTTCAAGTTTACTGAATTAGAGAAGGGCCTGTTTTCCAAATTTTGTCTTTTTTAAAAAGGAAAAAATAAGAAAATCTTCATGCTGGTTTTAAGGATCAATTATTTCATGGGCTGTTACCCTTTCATACATACATTGCCTTCATTAGGGCGATTGTCCTAAAACAACTGGCCACAGTTCTGAGCAGAATAGAAAAAAGTAGTAATAATATTTTTTTTTTTTTTAACCTAACAGAACATGCATAGAAGTTCATCCTGGGTAAATTTCTTAGGCAGCTCACTCTTATAGAAATAAAAACATAACTATAACTTATTAAATATGACTTCATACTTTCTTTGTTGATGACAGACGGAATACATCTTTCATAGTACATGACAGAAGAAATTTCTACCAGTGTTACACAGCTGTGCAGTGTTGCTGATTTTACAGTGCTTTAATCACTAAAATACTTAATCCATAGTTTAAACAGTAGAAGTATATACTTTTGTGTTGAAATATGTACCACTAAAACCAAAACAGCTTATATACTGAAGATTGTAGTCATGGTTTAAGCCCAGCCGTAAATCAGAACTAAGCAGCCACTCGCTCACTCCCCCTCTTCTTCCTGCCCCCACTCCCAGAAGGATGGGGAGGAGAATCGAAAGAATATAACTCCCATGGGTTGAGATAAGAACAGTCCAGTAACTAAGGTATAACACAAATCACTGCTGCTACCACCAATAACAATAATGAAAAGGGAAATAACAAGGAAAGAGAATACAACTGCTCACCACCCAGTGACCGATACCCAGCCCAACCCGAGCAGTGATCTAACCCTTCTAGGTAACTGCCCCAGTTTATATGCTAGGCATGACTTGCTGTGGTGTAGAATACCTCTTTGGCTAGTTTTGGTCAGGTGTCCTGTCTCGCTTCCTCCTGGCTTCCCCTACTCCCTGGCAGAGCATGAGACTCAGAAAGTCCTTGGTCAGAGCAAACATTACTTAGCAACAGCTAAAAACATTGGTGTTCTCAGCCTTGTTCACAGGCTGAAAGTCAAAAACGCAGCACTGCACCAGCTACTAAGGAGAAAAATGACTGCTACTGCTGAACCCAGGACACTTGTATAAGCCAATTCATGTAGTTAAATCCAGGCTACAATTCTCCTTAGCTGAATTGGAGGAGCTATGAATTCTACATAAATGATAATTATACAAAGTAGATTATTGCTATTTGTGCATATTTTACATTAAACTTGAAATGGTCATTCAGGGTAGAATTACTTTCCCATGTATAGACCCCATAAGACATACTTTCTTCCAGCCTACCAAGAAAGAATAACAAAACACAGGACAGTGGAGATAAGGTGCTGTAGAAAAGTATATTCATCTCCTCCAGCACATAAGCTAATCATATTCAGTGTATATATTTATTTTGACAAAGAAGGGAGAGAATAATCTCCAAGAGGCAATATTTCTAAGGGACAGTATTTAATGGGTATTCTGTTATCTTCCCCCTCATGACAGCTCCTAAAAATCCAGGTACCCTCACAACTACTGAGAAATATTATATTTCCTGATAATATAGTAGGTATAGATGGATCTTAGCTGCACAATTCCCACTGACATCAATGGGAGTAATTTGTCTAACCCACCCCCTTTTTTAAAATATTTCAGAGATGGTTTTTAAGCTTAATTTTCTAAAAACCACATAATGTGCATTGCATTTTACAATTCAGCCTATCTGAGGCTCATTTAGGTTTTATCTTTCCTCTTTGCAAATTTTTGTCTGGGTAAAAGATAATCTGCAGGAAGAATGACAATTACAGAACATAGTCATCCTCAATCACCTTCTTACAATCCAGGAATACAAGTAATATTTAGTCAGTGTTGGGACATATTTACGGGTGAAATTGCAGTACATCTACCATATTGATTAAAACCAATATGCTGAGAAATTTCTAGGAATGATATTTTGTTTCTACCATTCATCTTACAATGGCAGATAAGGTAGTGTTACAAAGGAAAAAGAGAAGTTCATCATAGGCATATTAATTGTTTGCCCTTCTATAATATATTCAACTATATATTTGAGGAATACATTCATTTTAACCAGAGATTTGATGAAAGGTTATACCGTATTACCTACTGTGTGACATTCAGGAAATTGCAAAGTAAAATTAAGATGATATTTTTTTCCACTGAGACTTAGAAAATTCAAGATTAGCTCAGTATTTGATTGCTGAATTTCAACTAACTTTTCAAAATGAATCATGAAGTAAAGCTGTATAAACTGCAGATATGCCAACAACTGGTTACAGTTTCCCTACTGTAAAGTAGGCAAAGTATTGTAAAGCTTTTAATTATTTTCTCTTGAAGCTCATATCGGAAGCATGTAGGTTAAAAGAATATATATATATATATATATATATATATATATATATATACACACACATATATATAGTATAGTTTCTTTATATAAAGACATCTCTTTTCCTTCCCTGCCCTGGACTGATACTAGTAGGCACAACTAAAACAGGGTTTGCTTTTAATAACAAACTATAAATAATGTCTTGCAAACATTTTCTTATACCAAACCAAAGACTTTCATTACATTCTGTCTAATGATAGAGTATATACCAGGAAGCAGTCATTGGAAGTAAAAGACATTTGTGTCCAAATGATGAACTCTGTTGTTTACAAATTGTTAACAGTAAACCATCAAGGGAAATTATTTGAAAATATTAAGGTAGGGAAAGTATTTGAAGACTCAGTAATTTGTTTGATAGACATGCTTTACTTATGCCCCAGCTACAGAGGGAATGAATGAATTACAGAAAAGGGAGACCTTTATATGGGAAGTCAGACTGGCTAATGCACAGACCTTAAAAAAAACAAAACAAACTAAAACAAAACAAAACAAACAAAAAAAACCCACCCCAGAACAAACAAAACAAAGCAAATAAAAATAAAGGGGGGGGAGGCGGAACGGGGACACAACACACCAAAGCAAAACCAAAAAACCCACCACTAGGAATAAACCACAAACTATCAATTGCAATGGGATGGGTCTTTGTGGTGTTTTAAACCCAGTCAGGCAACTCGTTCACTCACTTCTCCCCCTTCTTGCCCTCCCCCTACTCCAGGAGGGATGGAGAGGAGAATCGAAAAGAATGCAACTCCCACAGGTTGAGATAAGAACAGTTTAGTAACTAAGGTATAACACAAATCACTACTGCTACCACCAATAATAATAATGATAAAGGAAATAACAAGGGAACACAACACCTCACCATCAGCCAACCGATAACTTGCCCCCCCCCCCCCCCCCCCCCCAGCCCGACCAAGCTCTGATCGACGCCTCCTCCAACACCACAGTCCTATCCCTTCTGGGTAACTCCCAGTTACCTCCTGGGCATGACGTGCTGTGGTATGGAATAGCTCTTTGGTCAGTTTGGGTCAGGTGTCCTGTCTCTGCTACCTCCTGGCTTCCCCTCCTCCCTGGCAGAGCATGAGGCTCACAAAGTCCTTGGCCAGACCAAAGCATCATTGTTATCAGCTCTGTTCCCGAGCTGAAAGACAAAACACTGCACTGCACCAACTACCAAGAAGGAGAAAAATGACTGCTACTGCTGAACCCAGGACAGGCTTTCACAATTTTTAGGATCAGTTTATTGTAATAGTTTAGTTACTATTAATTGTAACATCCTTTTATTCAGCAGAATTGTGAGATGAAATGATGTAACGTCAACTAATGTTAGATACACCAAGAACACTGAGGAAATTCTATTTAGGCAATGTAATATCAATTCTGTATTACTTGTAATCCTCAGGTAACTGTAATAGAAATTAATACCATTACCCTGAGCTACTCTACAGAATGGAAGATTGTGCTGATGCCTCAGAAGAGTGATAGACTTTACTTCTTAGAAATTACAGCTGAATGATAGGCTGTTTATTCCAGATTACAAACCCAGAGTTATAGACTATACATTAAACAAATGACAGGTAATTTTTGTTTGGTTTGTTTTCATGGAACAAGGGGACACAGAAGGAATAAGCTTGTTAGAGTTTTCTTATTTCAAATTAATATTTTGCTACAACATATTGAGTAAAGGAATTCAATTGCAAAAGTTTATTTGACTGAATGAAGAATAAACATTAAGCAGATGTCATTAATATCACACAGAGCTAAAGAAATTATTGCTGTTCTACTTATTTTATATAAATGTACTGTTCATAGATTGCATTGTTGATACCTCACATTCATTTATATGAACAGTATAAATGTAGCCTCATTAACAAACTACATTAAATGAAAACTTAAAACTGACAAAGAGTTAAAAAAACATGCCAAGTGAAACAATAATCTCTTGCTCATCTCTTGGATCATTTTTAACAAGGTCAAATAGTAACGCTTGTTGGGTTTTTTTATTAAAGTTTGAGAGATCTTTGTTTTGACTTTTAGGCATTAACCTTCCATGTTCTTAAAAGCACTTAAACGTACTCATACCAATGCATAAATATCAAAATAGACATAATTAAGGCATCTTTTCATTAAGCTGACATTAGAATTTCCATTTATTTTGTGTATCAGGCCTAAGCAGAGCTACCAAAACCTTTAATGTTTTCAATAGGCAGCTTGATGCTTAGCACCATTATTTGAAAGACAAATCCAGTGGTTTGTGGTTGTTTGGTTGGTTGTTGGTTTTTTTTGCAGGTTGCTTTGTTTGGGTGGGTTGGGTTTTTTGTTGCTGTTGTTTGGCTTTATTTATTTATGGGGGAAAAAAAAAGCGAAACTGAAAGACATCACATTTGCTTAGCTCTGAGTGGAAGGAATTTGAGCAGACTGATGGATGTAGTGTTCTTGTCTGGTAAGATTTACCATGGATTCAGTTCAGAAACAAACAGAATGCCCTGAACTGGACTACTTACATGATCCTAAAAGCAATTAAAAAAAGAGTAGGAATAAAAATATGATGTCATGACAACTATCGTAATCTATGCAGTCACCTTACCCAAAACGGGAGGCATTTTAAGGTAAGCATAGACTACTTCAGTAATAAAGGTCCCCAAGTTAAAAAGAGAGAAGTCTAAGAGGCTTTTTCATTGATATTTTGCTTTATAAACAAGGGAAATAAACTCAAAGAGCAAAACTCTCAAAAGAAAAGGCTACTATACACATTTATACATGTTTATTATTTAATAATATTTGGATATTCTTGCATATTATTTTTCACATTATAAGCATATGTCTGTGCTACACGATATAACCTTTGTTTTAACAAACCAAGATAATAAGGTTCAAATACAGATAATAAAAGTCACTGTCTTGTAGGTATTGAAAATAGGTGTTAAATCCTCGGAAACAGTGATTGAGAAAAAGAAGCAGTGGAAAAGAATAAAATAAAACATTTGGCTGATAGGAAAAAAAAAAAAAAGAGGTTGAATTACATACAGAGTAGTCTTGAGAATCTGAAGGGTAAGAGACGTGAAGGAGGGCATGGGAAAGCAGCCAGATCCCATAAACCTAATGTAGCAACACACACTTCAAGTATCTAGCCTCTTTCATCATCTTCGAAATCAAACTGCACAAATCTGAGCAAAAGCAAAGCATCCCAAGAAATATATAAAACAAATACCTTCTGGCTTTGTTTTGCTTTGATTTTGATTGCAATTTGTGACAATGATTTGTCACTTTAATAGAATTGGAAGAAAAAAAATACTAACCAAGAATCTGAAATAATAGCTGATATAGATTGTGTTTGCATCAATTCCCAAACACCAGAAAGGCACAAAACCATTGTCTTATCTATTCAGAGGCTAACTTGCTCTTCCTAAAGATCAATAGGTGTAGGCTAAACTGAGTACTATAGAAGGTAATTACACTACCTTCAACAACCACTACTTTATATATTATTCTTTGTGGCCAAGCTGACAGGTGAAATTAAAAAGGCAATGTTAATCAAAAGGTAGATAACACACCTGGATCTTGTCACCTCCTAAAATAACTGGGTGAGATTAAACTTTTCTACAGTGGTGATTTTCAGTAATGGGATCACAAAGAAAGGCACAGCAAAAGATTCAGTACAACAGTAAAGATGAACCTGTTCTTCCTCACTAGCCCCAAAGATCTGACTAAATGTTTACAGCTGTGTGTTGCTAATGAGTTAGCAATGGAAGCATCAGCAGGCAGCTTGAAAGAACTTTACACCTGCCTTAATTCCAGACTTTGACATTCTTCTGCCCCAGACCCCTCAATGAATGACCAAAGAGCAACTAGTTGCAAGGAGGACTGTAAAAGAAATTCTACAGATTTTACAGGCAGCTTTCCTAAGACTTCTTAAAAAATGCTTTGAGCATGTACTGAGAGACAGCAAAAATAACATGTTTAATTGGTATCAGCTTATTAATATACAGTGATTGTAATGGGACTTTAAAAAAATTAGCTACGCCTTTTGAATGCTACTGCCCATGGGAAAAAGCAGATTAGAATGCAGAATGCACCCCTCTACCTGAGTAAAGCAAAATAAAATTTAAAATAAGTTTCCTAAGACTTCTTGACTACAGTTAGAAAATAAATTAAGGAGGGGGCGTGAGGGAAGAAAGTGAGCTTTGTTACTTAAATGAAATCCTGGAATTTGCATAGGACATAGATATTGTGTTCAGGGAGCCTCAGGAGGAAGAAAAAACTCTTGTTACCTTACAGCTGAGAGCAGCATTGACATGCTCAGGAAAAGCTCTGTTCTTAGTCCTCAGAAGTCACTGCTGCATATTACTGCAATGGATTTTTCTACCCTCTCTCTCTCTAGAACAGAGGATTTTAGAGGATCAAATTTTATGACTTCTCAGATCCTGCAGGCAAACAGGCTTGCCAGAGAAACACTGTGAACTATAAACCTCAGGTTGTTTGGAGACCAGACCACACAAGGAAAGCTCAGGCTACTTTTCAATCCTGAAGTACTACTGTCTGCGCATTTCTTTTTTGGCTATGATACCTTAAATGAAAATAAAGTCATTGAACACTCAGCCTGTCTGTATTTTACAGGCATTTTATTACAACACAGAATGTGCTATTGAGGTAGAACATTTTATAACCTTTAGGCTAAAACCTAAATGCAGAACATATGTTTTACACTTTGTGCTTATACATTCAAATTTGTCTTTAATAAACTGGAAGTGCATGCTTATGCCACTCTGCCCTCTTGCTTTGTTTCATTTGTACAAAATCATTATTGCCTAAACACTTCTAAAATGGACCCAGTACTAATCTAAACCTAAACTGACCTAATCCTGAGACCTAAAATAATGAGAACTGAACTGCCTAATTTAACAGCAAACAGCAACAGTAATAATGGAGGGACAGGAGAAAAGGGAGAGAGGCAGGTTTTTCAGAGGAAGTCAAAAGAACTATTCTAGTCTGGACAAATAACCCAGACAAGAGTGAGCATTGCACGTCTAAGATCCCATTAGCCCTTTGGTAAAACAAAACAAAATAAGGACAAGGCTGGAAACAGTTTGAATCAATATGGCAAAACCAGTGGTTACACAGTGTCCATGAAAGCTGTTAAAAACAAAGCATGTCCCCTTTTTTGTACCCTCTGTACACATACTCAGCTGGACAAAAAAGCTTGCTCCTGATCGAAGCTACTTCCCAGGCCCAGGCCCAAGTTGAGTCTTAGAACCAGGCCCAGCCAAATTCCAAATTTCTTAAGTTTTCCCTCTCTCCATTACACAGATTCCCCAGACCATTGCTCCTCATCCTCTGCCCACTCCGCGCTCGCTCTTAGGTGGGCATTACAACCCTGACTATAATGAATGCAATGGTCTTAAATCCACAAGATGAGAATAAATCCTAAGTAAAAAAGTACTTAGGTGATGACAGCTAGGTTAGCAATCTTCACAGACTGCCCCTTGAGACTAAAACCAAACAACTCCCTACCCATAATATCATTCACAATGGAGCACTGCGCTCATATTATTTCCCCTAAATCATGTGAATCACCTGGCTTGTAGGGGAGGATTCTGCGTTCATGTGTTAGATATGCAGAGTTGGCATGCTCTGGAATAACATATGAATGTACAGCTAATTAATATTACATATATCTCTGACAGAGAATCAGAAACCAAGAGTCAGCATTCCGTTGGCTGCTGCCTGCCTGTTTTACCTGGAAATCTCAGAGCATACATTTCTTTACTGAAGACATTGCATAAACATTGCTCTCTGTCAGAGCCATGCAAATTACAAGAATATTCATTAGGATGCTACAAATTCTTCCTAATGATTTCAGGTGGGAACCTAGGCACTTAAAAATTGCTTAAAGGACTTCAGCAGCAATGCAAAAAGACTCCCAAATGGAAAGTCCCTTACAAACTTTTTCAGTGTTTTGACAAATGAAGAACCAAGGATTAACTGGCTTAATAAGAAATTCACAAGCTATTCAGACATAGCCTGATATTCTTCAGCATAACCATGTAAGTGTAAGATGTCGCAGTTTAACAAAGGAAGGGGAGTGAAAATAAATTTAGAGGAATGCTTTGTAATATTTTTTCTCCATTCTAGTTCAAGTCAACTCATCTTTTCCCATCACATATAAATGATGCAATTGATCTTCATTGCCATTATAATGGCCATGTTAATGAATATTACTGTAATTATAGTTTGGGCCATAATTATAATTAAGGCATGAACTGCTGCAAGTTCTTAGACTCACATTTTGTAAATTACTGCAGATTTTCTGTTAGAAAATTTCCAAAAAAGAATTAAGTTAATACTTGAAAGTCAGCAGCTCATCTTAGTTACTGGATATTAAAACCTCCACTGTAATATTAAAGCGGTTCCAACTAATATATAATAAAATTAGAAAACTTTTTTGTTAATACAGCATATGATAAATTACAAAGTTTACTGGAGAATAGTTTGTTATTTCCTACAGATCAAGTTAAACACACAAAAAAAAAATCATTTCTATACAGTAAGATACTGCTGCATATTTAAAGAATAAAAAGAAGACAGTTGAGAAATCGGCATTGTCCATACCACTACATCTAGCTTTTAGTTAGTACCAAAACATGGCAATTTCACATACTGTCAAACTGCTCTGACATTAGCCAAGGAAACACTCTAGCCCAGACTCAGAAATTAGCCATCTATATACTTAAATCATATTTTACTATGATTTTCTGCAGTTTTAACAAAAAAAAAGAGTAATGTTGGAGACTGAGCAATAGTGGTTTTAATTGCCACTGAAAATGCTGATTTCTTAAAGGAAGCACTATTATCTTCTAAAGAAAATCTGGATGTAGAATCTTACACACTGCAGCACTGAAAATTTCTATCAATAATAAGAATTTCTACTGCTGAAAAAGGATACATCTGTGGTATAAGAATTAAATTAGCTACACATTCTATTCTATTGTATCATAAAATATCACCATATAATTTTTAAAGAATCAGTACTTCTATTTAATCTAATATAAAAAATCTAAAAAGACCAAAAAAATCTATGGAACCATGAACACAGACAATGCCATCTGTGGAGGAGGAAAATTATGTATCTGAATATTCTGTTACTTGAAAAATATATGTTCATAGTCCTTTTTGAATGCAACATTCAAAAGGAATGCTAATGGACATGATAAAGATAATATAGGTATTTCCTAAGTAAAATGATTTGAAAACACTTTGGACAACCTATTAATCAAATTGGTGCTACAAATATTTGTTATTAAAACATGAAGAACTTCTCAATTTAATTCAGCACACATTTTACTGTCGACCCATTAAAACAGTAGATTGAGGAATATTGTCTCTTGTTATAACTCAACATTCAGATTTTCTAAAACATTTTTTTAAGATTTTATAAAAACTTTATTGAAAACTTTCATAAAATATTTTTTTTTTAAATTCTGACTTTTTTAAAGTATCTTTAAACCTTTCAGTAAAATAGCACAACTATTAGGCTAAATATATAAATCATAAAAAAATATATAAACAGATTATATTCTATTATAGGTCATTATTTATTATGTATTATAATGAATCACTGAATGGTGGAAGAGACCTCTGCAGGCCACCTTGCCTAACCTCCGTGCTCAAGCATGGTCATTTACAACAGGTTGCCCATGACCCTGTGCAGACTTCCGAGTATCTCCAAAGATGGAGATTTCACAAGCTCTCTGGGCAATCTGCTCCAGTGCTTCATCACCTTCACAATAAAAAAAGAAAAAATAAAAAAGAGAAAGGAGAAGTTTTGTTACATGTAAAGTTTTTGCCTAATTATAAAGTTATTTCCTTACACAGGCTTTAGTCACATGTTTAGATTATCATGCTTCAGACTAAAGGTCTACTTGTAATTTCTGTGCATGAGGCGTTGAATTTGTTCATAATCCCTCTTAGAAAAGCAAACCCTTCTATATATGAATGCCTGTTTCTATCATGAACACAATTTTTTTCAAAGTAATACCTAAGTACCAACAGAATTGGTTTTCTTTGGAGTCTGATGTTTGGAGTTCCTCTGGCTGGACTACCATCTAAATAAAATAAATTTTTATTAGAGCAAGAGAAGTTATGGAGGGGGGGTGGTTTGGAGGTTTTTTTAATCTTTTTTATTTCAAAACTTTGCACTCATAAACTTGCACGCATATTGCTTGATCAAAGAAAATGTAACTCTGCTGGTATGCAGAGTTAATAAGTATTCTATTCTCATAACTTAATCTGAACGCTTGATCTATCAAGTGTTTGACTGAAGCAGGAAGTCTTCCTTAATATATTATTTATATGTTTTGAATAAGAGTATCTGTGCCAGAAGTTGTTTTAAAAATTGTCTTCAGAAAAGTTCTGCATTCTTAGGTTTTTTTATACTAATATGTATCCATAATACCAAAAGCTGAACTATACTCTAAACCATTTTTTTTCACCTAGAGATATTGCCTAGGAAAAAAATCCAACATATTTTCTTTGGTTTTCTTCAGAATAAAGTTTTATATCATGTCTCATCATCCTTTTTCTTATTTTTTTATATTTTTTATAGCACTCATTTTATTTCCCTTTAAGCTTTATCTTTTTTGAAAATACAAAATCTATTTACAGGATGTTCCATTTGCTTCTGTTTTGTATGTATGCATATTTTTATATGTTTTTCAAAAATATATAATGAATGAAAAATAAAGGCAAAGTGTCTCTAACTTTCATGTGTGCATAAATATATATATATATATGTATGTGGACACAGGCACAAGTGTGTGTGCAAAGCCTCCAATATTAAAATGTTTAAGACAGCCTATTCTAAGTATTATATGAGCATTATCAGAGGATTAGAAGTGTTATTAAGAAACAGCAACATACTATTAGTTGCACATACAACCATTAATCTAAGAAATCATCTAAATCTCAGAAAAGATGTTCACTACATGTGAACATCCTGTCCTCGATTCTTCTCACATTCTTCATGGTACTGTTCTGGGGTTTTTTGTAAATGTGATTTCTCTCTCACGTGGTTCATTCCATGGTATCATTACTGGTCTCCCTCAATCATTCTAGATTTCAAAATATTTTACTTGTCCTATTTTGTCGCATTTTGTTTAAAGCTGGCAAGTGGAAGTAAACTGATGACACAAAGTTCGTGGTTTTCAAAATATTTGGTGTAAACACTTATGTGCTTATATAGTTATGTATTTATTTGTCTGGGGTCTGATGCAGTCCTGATTCTACTTGAGCAGCATTCCCTAGAGGATGCACAGTTTTGCAGTGAAATTTCAATTTTAATATATTATGTTTCATTTTTTAGAAACTTTCTATATTTAACCTAAATAGTGTATAATAATCAGCTAATAGGGAAATATTTTACTTGTTTGAGAACTCGGCTATCAGGTCCTCCTCTTTATGTACTGAGACAGATAGAATCAAATGCCAAAAGCAAAAGTAAATTGTTCTGGGGCAATCTGCTTAATATCTGAAACCAGAGCAGGTAATCAAGTAATAACTTATCACCTACAACTTTCAGATATAAAGAAGTGGAAGAGAAAAATGAGAATGATAAACTTAACATGAGCCGGCAGTGTGCACTTGCAGCCCAAAAAAGCCAACCGTATCCTGGGCTGCATCAAAAGGAGCGTGACCAGCAGGTCGAAGGAGGTGATCCTGCCCCTCTGTTCTGCTCTCATGAGACCTCAGTTGGAGTATTGTGTGCAGTTCTGGTGTCCTCAACATAAGAAGGACATGGAACTGTTGGAACAAGTTCAGAGGAGGGCCACGAGGATGATCAGGGGACTGGAGCACCTCCCGTATGAAGACAGGCTGAGGAAGTTGGGGCTGTTCAGCCTGGAGAAGAGAAGGCTGCATGGAGACCTCACAGCAGCCTTCCAGTATCTGAACGGGGGTTATAAGGATGCTGGAGAGCATCCCTCTTCATCAGGAACTGTAGTGATAGGACAAGGGGTTACAGGTTAAAACTTAAATAGGGAAGTTTAGATTGGATATAAGGAGGAATTTCTTTACTGTGATGGTGGTGAGGTACTGGAATGGGGTGCCCAAGGAAGTTGTGAATGCTCCATCTCTGGCAGTGTTCAAGACCAGGTTGGACAGAGCCTTGGGTGACATGGTTTAGTGTGAGGTGTCCCTGCTCATGGCAGGGGGGTTGGAACTTGATGATCTTGAGGTCCTTTCCAACCCTAACTATTCTATGATTCTGTGACATTGGATCATTTTTTCAAATTGAGGACCAAGAAGAAATAGCTTTCATATTTTATAAAAACTATGGAGAAATTAAACTAACCAGATCTTGAAACATTAATAGAAACTAACATTTAGAGTTTCTAGATGAAGCACCCAGGTTCAGAAGAAGCGGGAAAAGAAGTTTTATCATCTTTGTTGTCCTGATTGTAGGCCTAATGTATGGCCCCTTAGATGTTGCTCCCATGACTACCATGCCAAGAAGAAATGAAGAAGCTGATCAGATAGCTTCAGACAGCCCATGGAGATAGTACAGCCCTTTTCCTTGTTTTACATATCTACCACAGCAGTTTCCCTCCTAGGTACCAGAAGGATTTGTTAGCTGAGGGCTGCTTTGGAAGTCCTGGATTCATCACAGAGGTGTGGTAAGTGGGCAAAATTTGAATGGCATACAGATCTTGAAGCTGGGAAACTCAGAATCTTAGGAAACATTTGCATTATGCCACGGTTCAAAACTCCTAAATTCAATGAGCACTGTGAACATCTACCTCACGCAGACAAGTTTTTGTTGATTAGTTAACTTCAACACTATGTTTCTTTGACAGGCAGTTCTGGGCTGCTTGGTGTGAAATCCATCAAGTACTGGGACAAATCATTGCCTCAAGCAGATGCTGACAGTTGCTTTTAGAGACAACCTCTCCTGGCTCTCTCTCCAAGTTTCTGTTGATATACATAATCTCTGTTTGTGAAACTAGAACAGTTTAGCTCACTATCTTTGACAGATTTCTGGACTTTCAAATCAAACCAGAACCCTTTTAACTCAGCCACCAGCATGCGAAATCAAGTCTATATTTTTGCATATGTTGTTAGTGAAAAAGTTAATTCTGAGTATTACTCCAATAAACACAAACAAGACAAGGCTGGTGTGTAATTTATACCTCCATCATGGAAGAAAAGCCAGAAGTGCTAGAGAATAATCTGTACCTTGTGACGTAATCTTACTAGAGGCTGATAAGGCCGAAAGTCGTATCCTTCCTTGGCTGGCCACCCGTCTGCTCCCAGCAAAATGCATCCAAGAAGTAAAATAGTTGACCACCACATAAACATCTTTACAGGTCTGCTCCTATCAAAATAAAATGTTAAAGTTCAGTGACAGACTGCAGTATTACTTTGGCACAATTCATACCATAAAAGTTTACAATACCGATACGCCATGTGTGGACACGAATAAATATCGCAGAAACAGAGTAATCCATCTGGCACAATAGCAAAAAGAAAATACAAGTACTAGTATTTGGAACCACAATATCAATTAGGTTGTGCTGAACTGAACGTTTCATCATAACTATTCAACACTCATATGAGAGGCTTGCTGACCAAACAACCAGGAAAAGCCTCAGAAAAGACATAATAGCAAAGCAGTGGCAAAAAAATCGACACTTTTTCTCAAATGAAGAAAAAAAGATGATTATCAATCACATGTTCATCAATATTTTCTTTTAAATATCATTTCCTGTGATGCATTGTTCACAACCTAAAAGTGCAAAACACCTAGCATACATCTGTTACCATCTTTATCTTACCAGCACTGAAATCTTAAATGTAAGCAAATCACTGTATTTTCTGCCAATATTCTGGAATAATTTTTAAATTGCATTATTGAAATTATGTATAGTCTATAAGCTTTATTGCATATGACAGCATTATAAAAATATTTCCAATCTATTAAGTAAACTCCCCACATCTTGCCCCAGAATTCACTGCAATCAAGCACAAAATTCTGTGTAGATTATTTGAAAACCTTTTTTTAGATTGGTATTGATTTTTGATTCTGTTTCAGAATCGTACAACTCATGTTGCAGGTGACCTGAACTGGCAAAGCATTACCATGGTAAATGCACCAGCATTCTATTACTTATTAGAAAAAAGTCCAAAATTACAACTGACAACTTTCAAAACTATCAGGTCATAGGACATTTTCGTAAATACTTTTGTATTTGTACTAATGACATTCAGAAATAGTTGTTTCATATTCTATTGTTGGTACAGTTCTCTACATATGCATTGCTTCATACTTGTCTAATGCTCTTTTATTATTAGCAAGAAAAATATTCTTATCCCAGAGGAGACTGTAATATTTCTTAACAGATGTTTGGTAACACTGTGACAGTCCATTTTCCTGCATGTAGAGAAGGGGATCAACAACTACTCTCATCTGCCTAAACAATGGCACCTTGTTGAAATTTGTGCAAGAACATGTAAAACTACAGATTTCAAACAAATCAATGTAACTTCATTATGATGCACTGAAAACTGAAATAAATTTACATCCACTTTTTATTCAGATGAAAACCTTAATACTGTGGACTACTTACGTATATTTCACCTTCATAAATCGAAACATTATATAAGGAAATGAGGAAGTGGAAAGACAAGGCCAGTCTTAACAGTTGATGTAACCTTTTGTTTCATGGAAGAAGCTATCAGAAGGATACTTACTTATTTGCAAATTTCATATTAAACTAGAATGTCAAATTAACAGTTTAAGACTTTGTATTTTAAAGGTAGATGTTGGTACTTACTGATGAAATGTATCTGGTCAATTGCATACAATATGCTATGTATACAGTTATGCAGTTATAGATATCATCCACTTCATCTGCATTCTGCCTGTAAGTTTGTCATCCTATAGTCATCATAAGAACCTAGCTTGTGCTGATTGCAGTGTTCTGATGTATTATAAACCAGATTATAAAAAAATTACTTTCTATTCAAATGAACAAAAAATCTGATTTTTTTCAGACAAAAGTGGACTGGTTTGATGAGCTAGTCCTACATTACATCCTCCAGCTACCATGACACGTTAATGTGTGACCCATTAGAACTAAAACTAGGATTTTAGATGCTGATATTACGAAGGGAGATACACAACAATATGGAAGAACACACAAATTATTTCTAATGTTAAAGGCCTTGACAAACTTATATTCTGAAATTTATGAGAAAATCCTTACAGAATATGCTGAAAAAAACAGAGAATGTGTGTCAGAGCTGCTCTTTAATGGACAAAGACATTATAACTTCATAAAGATAAGATCAGATCTATGGAAGACCTATAACTATCATACTCACAGATTTTTTAGATACATGTGGCATGGCAGTCTCCTTATATGGTTCTTAATGGACTTACAAACGCTTATTTCGTAAGTAATTTTGGTACCTATTAGAAATACTTAATATTTATTATTACTATTCAGCATCTGTGTTGAAACTATCATGCTAAACAGACAACATGGCACACTAATCCTCATCACTTTGAGACATGTGCAAATGCTTAGCCTATATTATGTAGTCCTGCAATATCTGAGAGAGATGAACAACATCTATGCATGCTGACTTAGGCAGGAGTGTTTATTTTTTTTCCCTTTCTACCTTGTTTCTACTGCACTTACCATGCTAATGTAGAAATATCTGATAAGAATAATGATATACATGAATAAGTGCAAAACGTTGTAGTGTTCCCTAAGAGCCCAGAGTGTGTACAGAATGTTAAGTCTTGTCTAACATTTCCTTTTTTTATAGGAAATCAGCTGAGCATAAAATGTGAACAAAGTGGGGATCACTTGTTATCCTGTATCCTTTACAGTCATGCTTCTGGGAATGCTGTTATACAAACTGTGTGTTTCATTCTTATCATTCTTCATATGGCAGTAAATAATCCTCACAGTCATTCAAAGACAGGGACCTGAACAGAATTAATTCCTGTGGGGATATCAAAGGTATTAAATGGGCTCCAGCCTTCCAACCGTTCATAGTCTTAGTACGCAGGATCCTGCATAAGTCTGCTACCCTTCTTTGGGGACTAGTCTACCAAACTTGGTAAAATCACTTGATGATTGCCACCTGTTTCATTCTCATTTCAGATTACTTTTACCTGACTTTTTGCCTGCCTGGCTATCATACTCTTAACTCAAACTCAATCTTAAGAGTAAAATACCATACTACTTTGACATCACCTATCTCTTGTTCCACCAAAACCAATCTCATTCTGAGTATGCCTCTTAAAAAAAATTAAGATTTCTTCCCATTTATTGTTGCTTATTCTAACAGTTCCTACTTCAAGTACCTTTTTTCATTATTCCAATTTTTCAAATAAACACAGTAGAGGTATCTCTCCCAGGAGATCTTCCATAGAATATATTAGCAGTGAATTACTTGAAACAAAGACAAGAAACTCTGTTACAGAGAGATATGTAATATAAATAACTTGAGGCTTGTTCTTTTACACCTGTCCAGTAACTAGATATTAAAGTGATGATAGGAAGTGACACAGTGAAAAAGTATTCTTGGGTTTCCCTCATACTTTCACCAAAAGAGAATTGCTAATCAGATGTTCCAGTGGAGCTTTGGTATGGGATTACTAGAAGTCTAGCTCACTGATTTCAAATACCAGGAAAGATTACTTCAAAGTCTAAAAATTCAAGTGTGTTGTGGCATAGCATTTTCCTTCACTGCCTGCATATTAGTTCTCAATATCACTGTTATTGGAACAAGTCCATTGGGGGGGGGGAATAAATAAGAAAAAAAAGAACAGAATCTTGACTTTTAGTTTCGAAGAAAACACCCCTTTGTTATGTTTCTGGAAAAAAAAAAAGTTTTGAAAATACTTTATTGTTGACTTTCAAGGTCGAATGAGATTAGGTTAGCAGTTATGCATGCTAAAACTAGCTATGCACAGTTGAACCTTTGTTCCCTTTGTGCACTTGTGGAATATCTCTCCATACAATGAAAATTACGTTGGAGAACAGTCATTTCACAGAAGACTGTAAGGGCAGCCACATTCCACCATCCTCCCATCTAAACAGCATATCTATTGGCTTCATGTGGTGCAAAAGCATAGTCTTTATAGTTTTGAAAATTATTTGACCTTGAAAGGCTTCTCCTTTGTACTTGTCCACGAGAAGATAAAATTATGCTGTTTCTGGCTTCATTGCCTGTTACTTAGATGAACACTTAAAATGTAAATTAAAAAAAATCAGCTTTTTGAACAGATGCCACCTAAAATCCCCCAAATATGTAGGGTGTCTGCAGTTAGTATTTGCCTTTTCAGAAGGAAAATGCTGAAAAAAAAATCAAAGATTTTAAGCATTACTAAGGCAGATTTTAGTAAATGTTTTGAAATATTAGAGTTAGACAAATACAGAGCTCCTGAATACAAGCAACTTACTCTTTTATATTTTTCTGCTATCACTGCTTGGAAAAGTGGAAAAAAGATGTTCTACTTTAATCTCCCAGGCAGTATATATATATATATTTTTTTTTTTGAGAACTTTGGAACGGGCGGGATGGATGGTGTGTGTGCCTTAAAGATGAATAAGACTTTAATCTCACTTTCTGTCTCTTAGGAGACTTGCCATAGAATGACACTTAGGATCTGAATTAAACAGCTGCACAGGCAGAGAAGGCAGTGGAGAGACCAGCTTTGAGAAATATTCCAAGAAACAAGCAAGTGTTATTCAATTACATTTGACAATTTCAGTGAAATGCTGTTGAACACATATTTTTCTTCTTGGGTTTGTCACATCACTGAGGCATCACCCAGAAAGCAGTGTAATGAATTTACTTGGGCTGTGAAAGTTCTGAAATCAGCTTGTCAAGCAGATACATTCCTGACCTTTACCATTTTTTCCAGTGATGTTTTTCTTTCATGCAGCGATTTTTTCACTTTACTTAATAAAAGCTCCACATATTACAATACAGCTCTTTTCATATACATTTATATCATAACTTGTAAGTTAAAATAGAGAAATAAAAAGCATTCCAGGACACCTTTTAGTGTATATATATATATATATATATATATATATATATGTTCTGTATGCCATTAAACACTGAACTGAAATTCAGACCACTGGTAACAGTAACACCTATATCTTATGTCTAAGATCTAATTTACAGCTACTCTTTGTGCTTAAGTAATTAGGGTATAGAGGTTTTCTTATCTAAGTGTTCAGTGCATCACTGTACTGAATACTGTATTAGTCTCTGCTTAAATTCCTTTAAAAATATAATAGAATGAGGAACGTAAACAGGAATAAACAGGAAAACCCTGAGGTACATATTGGTCTCAGTTTGAAGAGTAAACAAAATAGATTAAAGAAACTCATCAGATTTCCAAACATGGTTACATGAATATAAAGAAGCTATGTTCTTCACATCCACATAATATTACAGAAATTAATATATATATGAATTTAAAAAGGAAGCAAACTTAAAGAGCTAAAGTTCATCAGTGGGTATTAGACATAATGGTAAGCTGCAGTTTCTAGCTCAGGAAGTAAATAGACTCAGGAAAATATGCTAATTTGCCCATTCTCTCCCTGACTCTTCACTTGTCCTTTAAGCTGCTACCATTGACCACCAATTTAATAATAAGTAGTTATTAAACAGTATTGCCCTTTCTTTACAGTATCACATCAGTGTTTGCTGCAAATAAAGAATCAGAGCAAGGTTTTCTGAAATCTAAGGTACACTTTGATTAACAGCTATTTAATGACAGCTCCCTGGTGAAGTAGGTGAAAAGTGAAATTACCCCTTGTCCTGTCACTACAGTCCCTAATGAAGAGTCCCTCCCCAGCATCCCTATAGCCCCCCTTCAGAGACTGGAAGGCTGCTATGAGGTCTCCACGCAGC
This sequence comes from Pezoporus wallicus, assembly GCF_028554395.1. Taxonomy (NCBI): domain Eukaryota; kingdom Metazoa; phylum Chordata; class Aves; order Psittaciformes; family Psittacidae; genus Pezoporus; species Pezoporus wallicus. The sequence goes on from NW_026640488.1 coordinate 4,911,334, forward strand.
CTTCTCTTCTCCAGGCTGAACAGACCCAACTTTCTCAGCCTGTCTTCATTCAGGAGGTGCTCCAGTCACCTCATCATCCTCATGGCCCTCCCCTGGACTCGTTCCAACAGTTCCATGTCCTTTTAATGTTGAGGACACCAGAACTGCACACAATACGACAGGTGAGGTCTCACGAGAGCAGAGTAGAGGGGCAGGATCACCTCCTTCGACCTGCTGGTCACGCTCCTTTTGATGCACCCCAGGATATGATTGGCTTTCTGGGCTGCAGGTGCACACTGAAGCTGGCTCAGGTTCATTTTCTCATCATCTTCTTTTCCTAAAATTTCCAAAATCTTCCAAAATTTTACATTGAAAGCCTCTTTATAACAATATTTACTCATGTGCTCAGTTTGCAGCCATTCATACAGAAACAGTTATGATTTAGTTGCCTTATGAGAGTCCATATATTCTTCAAGCTGACCTTTACCACTGAGATGGGGGAAAAATACTCTGTTCAAACTATAATTGCAAAGAAGATTGAATCAGTTTTCTATTGAAACAGATGAAGCATAAGTACAAGATATTTTATTTCACTAAAGAAAACTCTGCTTGGTAAAATTCTACTTAGTATACACTCTTGATTTAAAATGCAGTTATTGAATAAATTTTGTAGAATGCAGTCAAACACAATTTAGTCTGCTCAGCAGAACAACTGAAGCTAATCTAGTCTTGAAAGTTTTGGAACTTAGAAGTGGTTTATGCTGCAAGATGCTCAGTTATACTTAAATCACTATTTTACTAATTAATAAAAAGAGCAAAATATCATAAAATTATAAACTGTCTCTTAAGCTATTGATGCTATAGCATTAAACTCTTTGTGTTTCCAAATCTGCTAATTTATGCTCAATAATCTCCAATACTTCTATTGCAGTCAAACCCTCAAATATTAACAGGGATAGCATTCAAACACACATCCAAAACTCTGAGGCAGACAGTCTTACATAAGCTGAATATGCAACTTCTTTGGACTTTAGCTATCACTAGTAAATTCAACGTATATTATTCTGTAAGCAAAAAGTTCACAGAATTGCTAGTTATCCCTGTGGATGATCTAATCACCCTGAGTTGGAGACTATTTCTTCCAATCCTTGAGAAAATGCAATGCAAAACTCCATCACCCTTTTTGCTCCTGCTAGTGCTTTTCACACCCTTGCAAGTCCAATATTTTGTGGAAAACAAACTAAAACCCAGTTCTGACACCTTCCTTAAAAATATCTAATTATGATTAATATGTTCTACAATACCATGGTGTTTCCTCTCAAAGTTTATTATGCTTTCTAAATTTTTTCAGCAGTTCATTAGTAATGTAAATTTTGTTCTCCACCTGACTCTTCCTTTGAAATTATTGGACTAGGAGAAATGCTGCTATTATGAGAGTTATATATACATATATACTAAGCACTAATTTACCTCTCCCCATGCTGCACTTTTCACAAACAGAAAACGCTGAAAAAAGATCATATTATACACAGCCAATTCCAAGCTAGCATCTATATGAGGACTGAAAATTTAAAATTCAATAGGAGAATGCCCTATTTTAAACTGTATTTGCACATAAAATTAAGAAATTTTCCACTTTTGAATAAATGTTTCCAAAATTCCTCACCTACTATACTCTTGTTCAGTGTTATTAAAAAGTGACTAGCCATGATATCTGGCATTAAGAAGAGAGACATAATCCATTTGAAAATAGAAGCAGTCCATCCTGATAAACTGATTTAATCAACTTAATGCAACTACAAAGTACAATAAATGAAATCTTGTATACTAGTTAGATCACTGTGTTCCTCCTATCTTTAAGAGAGGAGGCACATCAGATATTAACCAGGAATTATTTAAAAGGTCATTTTCAACATATCGAATAGTAGTACTGTCCCTCAGGACATGTCAGTCTTCATCTTTTACATACTATTAATCTGAAAAAATAAAATTAATTGTCTGTTTTGTGTGGATCAGATAAAAAGCATAAGTTCTTCCACCATATTCAGTGTTATTAATAGGTTTATAATACAGCTACAGTAATAAATATAAACCATGCTCCATTGCCTGTGACTTTGAGGACTTCATTGTACATACTGATAGATGCAAATACCTGCTAGGAAAGAATAGAAACCACAACCCTTTCTTAAAATGATTTTATCTACCATTATGGTTTCACGGCAGAAAGGAATATGCAAATTTTGGTGTAAATAGGGATTATTATATTACATGAGCTTTGAATAAGGAGCAGAAGTTTTAGCCAAAAGTATGTTTTCTCCCATTAGTCTGCCTCTACTATACCACACCCCTGTGCCCCCACATCTTCACATGCAGTCCAAGTCCTCAAAAACCTCACAAGAGATATCTCCAAGCTGGCTGTGTTATCACACCTGCAAGTTCTTACAAAGTAATCACAGTATCAGATTATCTCTGTGAATACAGCCATACTTCATATCTAGCAAAGTTTGTCTTTGCTAAAATGCGATGCAGAATGCAGATCACAGTGTCATGACGGCAGCTCTCACCCCTGGGACCTGCTGCCAGCTTCCACACACAGCACACTTTATGCTGTCAACCTCCAGTTCTCCTCCAAAAGTGGCAGCCACACTCTGAACCAGAGTTAGGAGGTCACCTTAACTACATACAGCAAGCTTGGGGCTTGCAACAGCAAAACACTGTGCTGCCACAGCAGCACACAGCTCGTAATCTGTATACCGATTTGTTCTGTCTCTTACTTTATGCAGCTTCAGCCACTGACTACACATGCACACACTCTTTGTCCTTCACCCACTGAAAGAGGCTGGCACAGTAATTTTGGAACAGCCAATGATGCTGCTGACAGCTCATGGGCTGGAACACACAAGCACAGAATAACAGTTTTTTAAACTCTGATGAAAAGCACTCACCATGCCAGCTGAATTCAGCCTTCTGCTGACTCCTGTCTATCTTTCCCTGACTCCATTCCTGATTTAAATTGCAAGATTATCATTCCACACAAGCAGAAGGTGGAATACAGACTATTGTGCTCCTTATCTTGTACTACCACACTTGGTCTTTGTGTAGACATCACAAACATGTCAGGTGGCTCTGAGATGTATCCCTGAGGACCCCTCCATCATGAGCAGCCAGCACAAGGGCCAGGCTTTCCCCGCTCTTCACTGTTAGAACTCTCTCCCCCCTCACATTGCTTGCACTACCACATGCTGTTGCACAACAACAGAAGCCCAGAAAACAAGTGTCTGTGGGGGAAGCAAACAAGCTATATCTGCCCAGATGCAAACCCTAGAGGAGCTTATTCAGAATTAGGCCTAAAAGCTTACAGGTGGCTGTTGTAAGCCTGGACACAACTGGCCTGAGTGTAACGGGGGGGGGCATTTCTGAAAGGCCATGACACCTGGAATGTGTCATGGACACTTACGAGGTTAAATCTTTGCTGCTAACTTCATGCTCTAATTGAATCTTACCATTTTAAGTACATTTATTTGTTTAAAGGAGAACACCAGATGTCTCACTGTCAGCGACACAGGTTTCAGTGAATTATAATGAAAGAAGAAATGGCAATTTTAAGCCTTTTTTATCATGTTCTTCACATGATCTCACAACCGCAATCTCAAAACTTCAATCTCACAATTTCTTTAATAATACAGAAAGCAGAACAAAATGAGGGAACTATATTTCACATCTCTCAGGAGGGATTTTTTTAATAGAACTGAGTTGTGTGTGCTGATCTTACTTTCCCCGAAGACTTCAGTATCAACCCTGGGAAACTGGTGTTTTTACCATCATTAATATATACAAGCTCTTGTTTGTGGAAGTTATACTGTCAGCAAGGCAGTTCCTTTCTTCACTCACTAAGACAGCTTGTTACAGCTGGTTCCTCAATATCCTAGAGGATTAATGTTTATCATCATGACAATATCTGAACCCATGGGAATTCAACTAATGTATGTTACTAAATCAGAAATATAAAATCTGCCATCTTAGAAGCAGGAAAATATTTTGCTACTGTTAACATTTTACAACATTTTTAAAGTAACACCTAACATACCATTATGTAACTGTGTGCTCTGGGCATGCTACAAAAGGTAAATATTTTGGTTTTCAAGTTTTCACTTAGTTACATAAAATACTTAAGTAAAATACTGCAAACACAGATTAAATATAAGAAGAAACAACAGCTGTTGATGCTTCCATTGCGTACTTTTAAGAAAATCATTGCATACTTTTGAGCAAATGTCATTCTAGAGAAGGCAAAATGGCCACTCAAGACAAATTTGTTTTTTTAGAAAAGGTAAGCTGCTGAATTAAAGACTAAAGTGCCTCCATATTTGCTATGACATGCTAACCTACCACCCTTCTCCCTTTTGTTAGTCAAGGAAACTTGGAGGTTTGGGAAAACATTAGTTACCAATAAAAACACTGAGGCCTTGGTATTATGGAACTCCTTGAATGAATGCTAAACCATGATAAGCCTACCATTACTCAAACTACCATGATAATTCAGAGAATTTCTTTCTACTAAATAAGTATTCTGGTTAATATTGTCATCTTGTCCCTTTACACCTATGAAGCTTGCTAGGTTGCTCTATTGACGTGCTCTAACCAACAAAGATGGGTCCCATCTTTGTTACCCAGTGAAAGGAGTTTTTAAGCTTGTTTAAACCAACTTTAAACAGCTGGTTTAAAGTCAATCCGCTGGGAGACTGTGGCTCAAGACCACCACGAAAATGGCAAACATCAGAACAGATAGGTTTGGGAGTTTTACCTCTGCTAGGGTTTGAGATAACAAAAAAATTACAAAGGACAAAAGAGGGTGCTAAAAAAACAACATGCAAAAAGGTATGGTAGTTTTGGCTCAGCAAAGTAGTGTTTCAGCAGCCTTCACAGCATGGGAAGATAGGTAGAGAGCATATCAGAAAGAAACGTGATACAGGGAAGTCTGACATTCAAGGAACCATGAGCTCCCTGCTTCCTTAAACACAGATGAACACTCAGCAGGATATGAGTACACCATGTTGTAATTGAGAGTATGCACAACAGTACAAACAGTAATAGGAAATATCAAATCATCAGACTGCAGAGAACAAAAGCGTACAAGAATTTTGGTATCATTGCATTGAACCACAGTTCAATCAGTAACCAAGAGGACTGATGAATGTTGCAGCTATTTAAATAAGCAAGGACTTTTTTCTAGCTGAGGGCAATCTGTCGTTATCCGGATTGAACCACAAATATATTTGCCCTCTGGTGCTCTCCTCCAGTGACCGCATTAATATAATTAAGTCAACTACAGATGAAACCCTGACCTAATTGAAAACATGAAAACAATTCTAAAAATAAACATTTAGTATGTTGGGTCACGATCTTATTTATAGGACTTAGTAACAGTAAAGTTCACAAGAATGCAAACAAAACTCTAAAATAACTCCATTAACTAAAATTAATTAAATCCAAAGTTGCTTGTGAATGTCTTTAAAAAAAACATGTCTAATCATACAGATACACAGAAATAATAAAATAGAGGAAAGTGTTCTGTACTTGAAGATCAAAAATAGTGATAGGCATTTTCTCTTTTTAATTTAACTCTTGAGGAATTTTTCACTTCTTTTCTTTCTTGCTTTGCAGTGACTTGACACAAAAGTCAACTTTCTTCATGAACCTGAAGTCAGCATAGTCACAAAGAAATACAGAAAATTGCACTTGTTCTGTCAGTCATAAAGCTGGCTTGGGTTGCTAGCGCCATGTGTTGTGTTCAATAACTTTCTTAGATCCATCAATTAGGGAAGTGTCCAAAACCTGTCAGCTTATCTGCAATCTTTGTGAATGCTATGGGAACAAGTCTGAAGATATCTTTGGCCCCAATTTAAATTGAAACTCTGATGTCTGCTAAACTTGCTGCTTCACTTGGACATTAAAGTCCCAGTGAATAAAAGAAGGATCTTCTTCCCTTATGTAAAATGAAATTAATAGTCTTGAGTAGAATGAAGCAAACACTTTGTCATACCTGATGAAAAAAAAACTTTTTTGACTGTGACAGCTGACTTGGTCTTTTGCATTCTAATATTTATAGTAAATCACATTCCTTTTTCATTGAACAACTGCAGCCTTCTTTAAATTTGCATAGATACTTTTAATAAAACAATGCATTTCTTTTATTGTTTTATCTTTACTCACAATCCTATTCTTAGCATCAGAACCTTCATTTCCTGCTATGTTTTAACTGCCTTATACTATTTTACAAAGTTTTACTGCTTATGGTTTTATACTGCTCCAATATATCTACTAGACAAAAGCCTTCCAAATGCATACTGGAAAGCTGACAGCAAAATAGAAAACCTACAGTGTCCTGATGAGCTTGTAGCTAAAATGGATTGTAAAATAAGATTTTTCAATTATTATTTAAAAAATTATCACATCTAAGACTGGAAGAAGGACAATACAAAATAAAAGATGGAGTAACTACTATGGGGTGATGAAATGGTCACTATGCAAAAGAAATGAGTTTTGGACTCTCCTCCACCACCACTGTATAATATAAAAAAAAATTTTGTAAACATCTTCAGTTCTATTTATAAAATAGAAATACAGGGAAAATAAAATGTAAAATTTACTGGAACTAATGCTCTGACCATCTATGGTGGCAGGAAACACTAACAGGACACTCTTAACAGACAAAAATTACATTTCAATAAGAAATGAAAGTTCAGATGGCTTAGGTACAACCATCACCAGACACTGCATAACACATCCGGTATGAACTGTCTGTACAAGCAAGAGCATCTCTTTTCTCATACAAAGTTATCACTCTGAAACTACAATCTCCACAGTAATCACCCTATCTCCCTGAGACGTAAGATTGTCCTCCATTTTTCATCCCTCCCTGACAATGTTCTTAATTCTGAATCAACCACTGGGATTGTCTAGGACACCTTTGTGAAGTGCAACACTCTATGACAAGGAGCCAGGAGATGTGTCTGAACATCATAAGCCACAGATGCCGATCAGATAATGGGTGGCAAATGTCCAAGTACTGCAGCTACACACAGGCCCTTTATTGATGAATCAATTACTGTCTGCATGAATGTATTGTCAGTGCTGACTCAGGTAAGCATCTCTACACAAATAAAATTGAAAGCTCCTCTTGCCTCTGTCTGTATTTTGAAGGTCTAGGAATGCCTGCCCTTCAGCAATTTCAGATGCTTCTTGTTACCCAGGTGAGATTTTCTGCAAACCCCCAATGATTAATCAAAACAGAAAAAGAGGTTTTTGAAAGTTATTTTGCAGATTATATATGCAGAAGAGTTTTGCCTTGTTCAGCAACATAGAATGCAAACTATTACATTTATAGTCTTGCAGCTCTTATGTGACTACTAAACAGAGAAAAGAGCCTCAATGGAGGCTATTCAGATGAAAGAAAGCCTCTGTTGTTTAATTAATCACATTCATATTAATAAGTTTCAAATAATCATTCCAGTATTCTCAGAATCTCCGATTTCGGTCCATGGTGGAAAAGCAAGAATACCCTGCCAACTGATAAAAGTGAAAAATCCACCTTTCTTTCTCAACTTCAACATCTTAAGCATACAACTGCATTAATGTGCAAAATCTGTATGTTAATGAAGACAGAGAATAACAATTTCTGTCCTTCAGAGCAATACAGTGCACAGATCATCACAAATCACACCTGTTGACAAGCCCAGGTCAAGCCTTTTCTCTTTGCCTTCTCCAAAAAATAAGGCTTGAGACTGAGTTGCTCCTAAAGCACTAGAAAATTCCATCAGGAAGAGGAGAGTGCCAAGGATAAAGGCATACTGAAGAGTCGGGTTCACTGTTCACTGTTACTTTTATTGGAGTTGGGTAGGAGATGAGGGGGAGGAGGAAGATGCTAAGGAAGGATTGGGGATATCACTTGTAGCAGTGCATACTGCTAATGCTCCCAAATTTCTCACTTAATAAGGATTACCAATACTCAGTGCTGGCACTGCAGCTGGTGGCCACAATTTCCCAGTGGAACACTTGGAAACAAAAAGAAAAAGCAGAGCCACTGCTGCTCTCTCCCAATAGTTGGCTGTTTTGGGCAGCCTCCCATGCTTAAAGCCAGCCCAACTGACAGCCCAGTGGTGCTGCTAGGTACAGCATGGCCTGTAATAGTACTACAGCCTCAGAGTTCCCCAGAGTTCTGAGTATACAATATGATAATACACAACATATATTGGAAAAATGAGAGTAGTGTCATTAAAAGAATCCAAAATCATCCCTTATTTTCAAAGTTACTTGAATTCTTTGAACATCAGCCACAAAAAATACCTTTTTTCACATTTATAGCTTGCCCCAGTTTTGGCTACTCTAAAAGCCCAAGGGAGGTGCAAATCTACAAATGGGATATTTAAAAACTACTCCAGAATAACCATTTTATAGAAAGCCAGGCAAGCCAGCCCTTTTCAGCTCTGTTTTTGTTGGTTTTTTTTTTAAACCATAATATATCAGATATACGATATAAAATATCAGACACATGCCTGGGAGGATAAATGTAGCTATAAGACTGTTTGCTTTACAGCAATCTCTTTCTAGAATAACATTCCCATAAGACTTTCATCACCCACTTGAATTTATACCATAAGGACAAAGTATCCCAGCAGACGCCTTGACAGAAAAGCTCAAAACTATGCCTTGGGGGGTTAGGGGAGTGGTTACCTGCAGCTCAGTGACTGAAATCATAGCTCTGTGCTATTCTGTTCTAATTTATCTTGGACAATTACTGTTAGAGCCTGCTATATGTCCAGAGTAACACACTGCTCTGAATTAGTTTTACATAAGTTTGAACAGAGCTGGCTTGCTCTATGGAGAGCTCAGGCTGATCTTAGGCCACAATATACCAACTGATAGCTAGTTGAGCTGGAGGGCAGTGGAGGAAAAGGTTAATTTCTGGTCAGAAATACTGGTCAGTATATGGTCAATAGAAGGAAATGAAAGAATGATCAATGGGTATAACAGGGTGAGAGGGATAGCAGTGGCCTCAAAACAGATCAACTAATACTCTTCTAAAAATTCACTTCTCTTTTTATGGTATAGTACTTTCTCTTTGTAAGTTGTATCATCACAGAAAGTTTTTTATTTTTATGAAAGCTGTACTAATATTTTCTAATCACAATTCCAGTACATGTTGATTGATATTTCTTAGCATTTTAATGCAGCTTTATTTTCATTTTCAGGTTTGGACAAACTGAATGATGTCTAAATTGGTCTTTAAGTAAAATACTTAAATAATTATACTATTTATAGGGTCTGTGCATGACACCTACTTTCTCAATATCTTTACACATCACAGGAAAATCATATTCACTTCAGCAAGACAAATAATGTTTTTAAATCATTCCACCAGTTCCATTTAGTGATTGACCGCAAAATGATGGATTAATATAGTTTAATACTTCTACCTTTTGTTTTCATGATAGGTATTGGAGTCCAGTAAGGACTTACCTGTTTAGCTACAATGTGAAGATACATAGCTTACTCTGTGATTCATGGTTTTACTTCCCCTATAATGTCAAGGTAAGTACAATAAACTTCAAATCAACATACTTAAAATACAACTGTTTAAGTTATATAAGTGCTGTTTAAGCAAACTTAGTCACATGGGTGTCTGTTTTTACTGTTGTGACTATAAACTTGCCCCTGAATGCCACAGCAACACAGAAGGCTTTTCTGCTGTTGGAACACTGAATCATCTAGACAGAAGTAATAGGTTTTCATCCTGCAGATGACATGTGCAAAGTTTTGTGTTCACTGTGTGACATTAACTTCGCTTGACATTGTATCGGTTCTAAAGCAGCATTCTAGGTTTTAGGGGGTTTGTTGTTTAATTGCAACAGGAAAAACAAAAGTTAGACTGAAATTGTGGGTCATAATGACCCTTGGTAAGCATCCAGTAATTTAGGAGCCTTCATTAGTAATACCAATTTTTATCATTAATATTCTTCTGTTGTTAGAATGGCCAGCTGACTATAATTTCATAATATTTCCTGCAGATGGCCAGAAATAACATGCATGCAAGGATAAAGAGAAGCAAGCAAATTTCAAAACGATGCCATGATCTTCACTGCAGAGGTGTTCTTGTAGCAATTAAGTGTGGAGCTGCACATATGGTGTCTCATTTATCCTCATATTTTTACTGATGCAAGCCTGCTATGATACTATTAATGTAAATGTAAACATACCAGTTTTCAGTCAGTCTGGGAACACAAAAAAGTGTGGGTTTTTTTTTTTTCTTCTCCAAAAGTAATTCCACTTTTTTTTTTTTTTCCAACTAGAGACTGGGAGAAAGACAAGTAGCCACAGTGTCACAAGTTCAGCTATGGTGGACTTCCCTTCTTTGTGTCTTTAAAGGAAATAGCTACCTCGTTATTTTACTCTCTTTTGGTGAGTCATGAGTAATGTTTTTTTCTCGTTTAGGATTATTTCATCAATGTTATTACTCTTAGCAGATGCTATGACATCCAGCAAACAGGAACAGTTTTTCTACTGGCTATGTGGAAGGCTTCTTCCCTCTGCCTAAGTATTTTACAAAGATTACACAGGAAAACTGAAGCACATAATTACTGCTGGACATAAATACCACAAATAGAAGGAAGTTAGTTATACATTATATCTATCTTACCAATAATTCTGATGCAATTATTGGAGAACTGTGACACTAGTCAAAAACAGTGAAAACTTCAATGATTATTGGCTTACAAACCTAATCTAAATGCAGGACAAACAGTATACTGAGAAGCTGCTTGTCCCTAAATATTCACTGACAAGAGTGACAGCAATAAAGACACTGAACTGGGTCTTACAGGGATATTAATGGATATAAATCAATCTGCCATGGCATCCTTTTTGCAATATTTTATACGCAACACTGAAACACTTTTTTGGAAGAGCGCCAACTTAATACTTCAATAAGGCAAATTTCTAGGATTCAGAATTTCTATGCATGCATACAATCTACTGTTCACTTTCTTTATTAGAAAGAATAACAAAGGTACAAGACTCCCTGCTTACAGTTTCAGCATTCAGAGTTTCATGAACAGATCTTAAAGTTTTCTTCCAGCATTTACACATAATTTCAGGAACAAATACACTGTTTATAAAAAATGCAAGACTAAGTCACTGAATTTGGACCTTTTGTCTCTCACAAGGAAAGCAGACAATGGTAAAGCCAACGTTCTTAGCCATATGACTTCATACAGTTCATGGAGAAGTCAGATGTAGCACAATGTCATAAAAACACTCCCAGTATAGTCAGCAAATTATATAACAAACTTTCATTTATATCTCTTTGTTAATATGAAAGCTGTTTTAACTCAGAAATTATAACATCAGGGATGTTAATTTTTTATATTGATTTCTGAGGCTTTGGAAATATAAATAAAATATTCAGTATAGCTTTATTAACTTTTTATATACATACCACATCACTTTCTACAAAGACAAGCATGGAAGCCATTTTTTAAAAGTTTATTTATGCATGGAAGAAATTACTGGGAACCTAAAGCACTGGATGAATATGACTATCATTCTGAAAAGATATAAAGGACACAAATATGTTAAAATATTAGATTTTTGGTCCATAAGGGACACAAATTTTAATATCTGATGCCTAAAGCACTCTACTAATGCTTCAAATGAAACCCCTAAGGTAAAGCTAACCTCCCCCCACTCCACTGACTGCAACAAGAACACACAAATGTAGACTGTTCAAATATTTTTGTGACAATAATTCTCTAAGCATAAAAGAGAATCAGCCTATTATTAGACAGTAGACTAAAATGTAATTATAGCTAAGCAACACAGTTTAAAATCACTTGAAAAACTGTTTCCAGTTCCAGGAATAATTAGCATAATACAAAAGTTAAATCTCAGGAGTGATGTTAATTATGCTTTTCTTTCAGTGTCCCAGGGAAAGAACTAAATCAGCCTATGCATCAATGTGCAGAACATTTTTAACAGACTATTACTGTTTATTAAAAACAGCCTGGGGCAAAAATCATAAAATCTAAAATAGAAATCTAATATTCATGTGGAAATACTACCAATACTAATTATTGCTGGGTTTCTGAATTACCTAAGAATATAAAAGGAGTACAGTGGAAGAGAGAAGAATAACATGTATGTTAGAGAGGAAAAAATTTAAAACCACTACTTTAACTTTGCATTAGACTAGCTGAGATTCATTCACCTTAAAAGGCACACTAAATAAATGCAAAATATGATCAATCTTCAAACTATCATAACCTGGTGCTGCGTCTTGTGGTTAATTTTAAATTAGAATTATCTCTGTCAGAGGACTTCATAATATGGAAGAACAGCAATGTGATGAACTGTATTTCAATTTGAAAATGAGCACTCAAGATTAAAAACATCGATTTCTCACTGAAGATGAGGTTATGGCTAACCTTGGCTGCTGCAAGGAGAGGAAGGGCCCATGTGACTTAATTCCATTTTACAAGGACAAGCCAGAAATACTGTCAGGAAGACCCCCTCTTCCTTCTCTGTGGCCTTTCCACTGCTGAAACAGATGATGAGCTGAACTTGTTTCTATCTTTAAACAAAGTGAAGAAGAAAAGAAGGACTCAGTGTTAAAATAAGATGTTACATTTTAATATCAGTTTTTGTACTCCTGTGAATACTGTAGGGCTAACTGAGCAAACACTTGGAAATTACACTGGTTTTCTGAGCATTTTCTGAGCATTCACCTCTCAGACTTGAGGAATACCTGGCAACACTGAGGAAATCTGCCTTTACCAAAGGTACTTGGTCTTAGTTTTCATTCTACAGATTTAACAACCAAATCACAGAATCACAGAATGGTTGAGGTTGGAAGGGACCACTGGGGGTCATCTAGACCAATGTCCCTGTGGGACCGCCCCTCATCTATACAGCCAGCTATCCTATCGTAAAAGACAATCAGGTCGGTTAAGTGTGATTACCCTTTCGTGAATCCATGCTGACTACACCTGATCACCTTCTGGCCTTCCCCATGCTTAGCGACAGCCTCCAGGATGAGCCATTCCATCACCTTTCTACGGATTGAGGTGAGGCTGGGTGGCCTTGTAGTTCTCAGGATCCTCCTTCTTGCCATTGCTGGAGCCTGGGATGACATTTTTTTTTCTTCTAGTCCTCAGGCACCTCTCCTTATTGCCATGACCTTTCAAAGATGATCAAGAGTAGCCTAGCAACAATGTCTGCCAGGTCTCTCTGCACTTGTGGGTGCACCTGGGCCATGTATCTGGATGTCAAGTTTGTCTAAGTTATCTCATTTTCTCATTTCTAAATCATCTCATGACCTACACCTCCTCAACAAACTGAAAGACTTCCTTTCTCCAGACCTTCTCCCTGGTTTCCTAGGTGAGGGATTCCTGAGGGCTGGCCTTGACATTGAAGATTGAAGTAGATATTCAGTATCTCTGCCTTCCCTGTGTCCTCTGTCACCAGGGTACCTGCTCCGTCCAGCAGCAGGCCTACATTTTCCCTAGCTTTCCTTTTACCTTTCATAAAAAGTGAATAGTCTCCAAGATATTGTACAAACTTTGTCTTACAAAGGCTTCTGCCTTTTGCTGTATTAAGACTCAATCCAGACCCTTAGAAGATAAAAATGAGACACTGTTAGAAATGGTGATACACCAAAATAACTGTCCTTCTCATGAAAGCAAAATGACTCATTCAGTCAGCTGATCGGAGCTAGCCTAGCTAGAGCCACAGCCGGCACGCTTCAGCGACCGCGAGGGTCAACGGAGATTAGGAAAATCAGAGGGGATAGCGCAGAGACATCGCGACTCCCGACATCTCCCGATCCCCGACATCTCCCGATCCCCGAAGCCCCAGCAGCCCTTGCGAGAGAGAGGCTGACGTGCCGGGGGGCGTTCCCAGGGTGACGGTGACCACGCCCCTGCCGCTTGCCCTGAAAGAGCCTCAGAGAGGGCAGCGACGTCGGTGGCCACTAGGCGCAGGGAGGAACAAGCCCGTCGTGTTGCTGACCCTGTTGCTGGTGTCCCAGACTGCTGACCAATATGGTCGCCTCCAGAAAGAGAGCTTGCAGTAAGGTGACTACAGCAACTCAGACAGAGACCCTGTCCCAAACCGTGGCTGTTCAGGTCTCTGGGTGCAGGGAGTGCCAGAGCCTGCTGCTGCCGGGGGAGGGAGGACAGCATTCCACCTGAGTGAGGTGTGAGCAGGTAGAAGATCTGCTTAGCCTGGTGGCAAGACTTAAGGAGGAGGTTGAGACACTGAGGACCATCAGGGAGTGTGAAAGGGAGATCGACTGGTGGAGTAACTCCCTGGCGGGCCAGTTGGAACGGTTCCAGGGAGATACCCCCCAAAAGGGGAAGGACCCCCTGCCCCCTCACACAGAGGGGGATGGCCCGAGGCAGCCCCTGCCCTGTAGCTGTTGCGCAGAGGTAGGGGACCAAAAAGACGACGAGGGTTGGAAGCGAGTTCCAGTTCGACGTCGTGGGAAACCCTCCTCCCTTCCTGCCCTGCTTCCCCAGGTGTCCCTCCGTAATAGGTTCGAGGCCCTGGATCTTGAAGGAGAGGTAGGTGAGAATGTGGGGCAAGGCCAGCCCACAAGGCCACATAGGAAAAGGGGGTCGACTTTGCACCTCAAGACTGCCTCTGTTAAGAAACAAAGAAGGGTCATTGTAGTAGGGGATTCCCTTCTGAGAGGAACAGAGGGCCCGATATGCAGAGTTGACCCTCATCATAGGGAAGTGTGTAGTCTGCCTGGAGCCCGGATCAGGGATATCACCAGGGCGCTCCCCAACCTGGTGCACCCGACAGACTATTACCCGCTGCTGGTCTTCCAGACAGGTGGGGAGGAAGCTGCTTCCTGCAGTCTGAGGGGGATGAAGAAAGACTACAGGGCCTTGGGGCGGATGGTGAAAGAGTCTGGGGCTCAAGTGATCTTCTCCTCACTCCTTCCATCTTCCACTGATGTGGGAAGGAATGGGAAGATTCAGTTCATGAACAATTGGCTTCGAGACTGGTGCTACAGGCAGGGCTTTGGATTCTTTGATAACGGCTGGTTTTACAGGGCACCAGTCTGGACAATGACAAGTGAGAAAGGTTTGTCTCACAGAGGGAAAAGGATGCTGGGGCATGAATTAGCAGGGCTCATTTGGAGAGCTTTAAACTAGATTCGAAGGGGGATGGGGTTGTAGCTGGGCTTGCCCCAGTGGGGCAGCGCTCCAGAATTGATGAAGACTGGGAGGCCTCCTACAATCCTAGGGTGAAATTGGTGTGCTCAGCTCGCTCCCTGAAATGCCTGTACACCAATGCGCGCGGCATGGGAAATAAGCAGGAGGAGTTGGAAACCTGTGTTAAGTCAGGAGACTATGATCTGGTGGCAATTACAGAGACGTGGTGGGACAGCTGACATGACTGGAATATAGTCATGGAGGGCTATGTCCTTTTCAGGAAAGACAGGCCAGCCAGGAAGGGTGGTGGGGTCGCTCTTTATGTGCGGGAGGAACTACAATGCACCGAGTTCTGTCCAGGGACAGATGATGAGCGAGTTGAGAGTCTGTGGGTGAGAATTAAGGGGCAGGCTGGCAGGGGGGATACTGTTGTAGGTGTCTGTTACAGACCACCAGATCAGGGTGAGGAAGTTGACGAGGCCTTCTACAGGCAGCTGAGAGTGGCCTCACAGTCACAGGCTGTGGTCGTCGTGGGGGATTTTAACTTCCCTGATGTTTGCTGGAAGGACCACTCGGCAACCCAGCCGCAGTCCAGGAGGTTCCTCCAGTGTATGGATGATAACTTCCTCCTGCAAATGGTGGATGAGCCGACCAGGAGAGGAGCGCTGCTGGATCTCATCCTCACTAACAAGGAGGATCTGGTCGAAGCAGTAAGGGTTGAGGGCTGCCTTGGTTGCAGCGACCATGAGATGGTGGAGTTCAGGATCTTGTGTGGTAGGACTAGTAGAATACCAAGTAGAATTGCAACCCTGGACTTTAGCAGGGCAAACTTTGGCCTTTTCAAGCAATTGCTAGGGGAAATCCCATGGGCAAGGCTGCTTGAAGGTAAAGGGGCCCAAGATAGTTGGTTGACATTCAAGGACTGCTTTTTCCGTGCTCAAGATCAGAGCATCCCGACACGTAGGAAGTCAAGGAAGAGGGCCAAGAGACCTGCATGGCTAAATAGGGAATTGCTGGGTATGCTCAGGTGGAAGAGGAGAGTTTACAGGTCATGGGAGGAGGGGCTGGCCACTTGGGAGGAATATAAGGCTGCTGCTAGAGGATGTAGGAAGGCAGCTAGGAGGACTAAGGCCTCCTTAGAATTAAACCTGGCAAGAAGGGTCAAGGACAGCAAAAAGAGCTTTTTCAAATACATGGCAGACAAAACTAACACCAGAGGTAATGTAGGCCCACTGATGAACGGGATGGGTGCCCTGGTGACAGAAGATACAGAGATGGCAGAGTTACTGAATGCCTTCTTTGTCTCTGTCTACTCTGCTGCAGGCAGTACTGAAGAGCCCTGTACCCCTGAGACCTTAGATGAAGTCAGGTCAACGGAGCGGTTTGCCTTAGTCGATGAGGAATGGGTTAGAGATCAGTTGAGCAATCTGGACATCCATAAATCCATGGGTCCAGATGGGATGCACCCGCGGGTGCTGAGGGAACTGGCGGAAGTCATTGCTAGACCACTCTCCATCATCTTTACCAAGTCTTGGGAAACGGGAGAGGTGCCTGAGGACTGGAGGAAAGCAAATGTCACTCCAGTCTTCAAAAAGGGCAAGAAGGAGGACCTGGGTAACTATAGACTGGTCAGCCTCACCTCCATCCCTGGGAAAGTGATGGAACACCTTATCCTTGGTACCATCTTAAGGCATATCAAGGATAAGAAGGTTATGAGGGGCAGTCAACATGGCTTCACCAAGGGGAAATCATGTTTGACCAATCTCTTAGCCTTTTATGAGGAAATAACACGGTGGATGGATGATGGCAGAGCGGTGGATGTGGTCTACCTTGACTTCAGCAAAGCATTTGACACAGTCTCCCACAGCATCCTCACGGCTAAATTGAGGAAGTGTGGTCTGGATGATCAGGTAGTGAGGTGGACTGCGAACTGGCTGAAGGAGAGAAGCCAGAGAGTTGTAGTCTATGGGGCGGAGTCTAGTTGGAGGCCTGTAACTAGTGGAGTGCCTCAAGGGTCAGTACTGGGACCGGTATTATTTAATATATTCATCAATGATTTAGATGAGGGAATTGAGTGTACTATCAGCAAGTTTGCTGATGACACTAAGCTGGGAGGAGTGGCTGACACGCCAGAAGGCTGTGCTGCTATCCAGCGAGACCTGGACAGGCTGGAGAGTTGGGCAGGGAGTAACTTGATGAAATATAACAAGGGAAAGTGTAGAGTCCTTCATCTGGGCAGGAACAACCCCAGGTTCCAGTATAGGTTGGGAAACGACCTGTTAGAGAGCAGTGTAGGGGAGAGGGACCTGGGGGTCCTAGTGGACAACAGGATGACCATGAGCCAACACTGTGCCCTTGTGGCTAAGAAGGCCAATGGCATCCTGGGGTGTATTAGAAGGGGGTGGTTAGTAGGTCGAGAGAGGTCCTCCTTCCCCTCTACTCTGCCCTGGTGAGACCGCATCTGGAATATTGTGTCCAGTTCTGGGCCCCTCAGTTCAAGAAGGACAGGGAGCTGCTGGAGAGAGTCCAGCGCAGGGCAACTAAGATGATGAAGGGAGTGGAGCATCTCCCTTATGAGGAAAGACTGAGGGAGCTGGGTCTCTATAGTTTGGAGAAGAGGAGACTGAGGGGTGACCTTATAAGTGTCTATAAATATATAAAGGGGGAGTGTCACGAGGATGGAGCCAGGCTCTACTCAGTGGCAAACAATGATAGGACAAGGGGTAATGGGTACAAACTGGAACACAAGAGGTTCCACTTAAACTTGAGAAGAAACTTCTTCTCAGTGAGGGTGACGGAACACTGGAACAGGCTGCCCAGGGAGGTTGTGGAGTCTCCTTCCCTGGAGACATTCAAAACCCGCCTGGACACATTCCTGTGTAACATTATCTAGGTGTTCCTGCTCCGGCAGGGGGATTGGACTAGATGATCTTTTGAGGTCCCTTCCAATCTCTAGCATACTGTGATACTGTGACAATGTAGAAAACAACTTTAAAATTAGCATGGCGCATCTTTTTTTTTTTTTTTTTACTTCTGTACAATAGCTTATTTTCTGCTGTATTAATAGAAAGATGGACTGTTGCAAATATAAAAGATAGTTATATGTGAGCTGATGATTCACTTTTGCATTTAGCTGTTACACTAGAGTGCTCTCAGAAAGCAGATACTAGTCTTTTCTGTTTATATACTAAATATGTTTGAACCTTGCTTAAAAAAAATCTGATGGTGCCAAACAGTTTCTTAAAAGAAAACTTAGATTTTATAACTTTTCCATGTAGAGAAAACAATCTTTAAAATTATATATAGTTGTACTTGGTGCATTCTCATCTAGAGTTCATACAGGGAACAAACACACCCTAGGAGTGATAGCCAACGTAGGCATTTTTATGCTGGTCTTGACTAAAGGCCATATTGCTATGTTTTCCTGGAAAAACAGAAATCCTTATAAGGCAACTTATGGAGATTTTTCCTAATCTAATTTACTTTTCTTCTTCAATTATGTATATATATTTTGTTTCTATATGTTGATACATGTTGCAACATTTTTTTGAAGACTGATCAGCAACATCTTAGTCAGACCACAGCTATAGTACTATGTCTTGTTTCAAGCCTCAGTGCAAGAAAACTATGGATAAACTGGAGCAAGTTCACCAAAAAGGCAATGAGTATATACTGAAATAGGGAGGTTCAGACTGGATAAGGAATAACTTTCATAGATATTTTTCCCACTTTTTTGCAGTTCATTTAACCTTTTTCCTAAAGAAATCTTCTTGGATATCATAGCATTTTCACATATCCAATACTTCTGTTGCTCCTGTTTCCTGTTATCACTAAAAAGGCCATTAACTGCCACCAAATACAGTCTTCATGAAAAAGCATCATATATATAATCATAATATTGGTAGCAATATATTCAGTCTCTATAGAAACAAAAGACGGGGTTGTTTCTTTTTGACTGCTCTTCCATATGAATTATGATTTCCATTGATCTGCCACAGTGCTGTGAAAGTGGTTTGTTTTTTCTTTCTTTCATAATAAATATGATTCACAAAGTTTAACAAAACCCATAAGTAACATATTACTATAGTGCTGTTTTAAATGAAGTTTATGAAAGAAAATATAAAAAAATACAGAACTTGAAATGTTCAACTTCAAGCATCTCATCATCTGCAAGCTATTCGAAAAAGTTTATTTCCAGTACCTGTCATGAAATAATAAAATTTTCTACCTGTTTTTGTTTCATTACTCATTATTTTCTTGACAAGTGATTAAAAGTATAATAATTTACATATTATTTAGGATGACAGTTCTCTTATAATAATGAAAATACGTACAGTCCAGAGCTACAACACAGAAAACATCTAAAATATTTGGGTTTTAATGGCAGCAAAAGAATGCAAAGTAATAATCTAGAAGTTCCTACCACTTAATAAAAGAGCATTTTTAGTAAGGAATAACATTTTATCTGATTAATGCTATGAGCTATTTTAAGATTATTTTATTCCTTTTTGTAGGTATTAAGAACTTCTTTATGAAGAAACCAAAAATGAATTCAGAAAGTTTTAATATGCTGATTTAAAAATTATAGTGGCTTTTAACACAAGAACACCCATTCACTGATAAAAATATTTCAAAATTACAATAAGCCTTACTTAGAAAAATGAGAAAAAAGCTCACTCTGCCAGGAAAAGAAAGAAGTATTTTAAATATCGTTCATCTTCCAACTAACATTTTCAAGTACTTCATTATACAAAAAAGTCTTTCTGAAGCCTGTGCTGAAAAGCACTGCTGGACACCAATCTCAATTAATTCAAATGCAAATAAACCCTGAACTTCAACCTACTTCAAGCAATCAGTGCAAGCACTGCCAACTCTCCCCTTATTTAACTCTTTAGAAGTTCTTATTTTCTCAAGATATGCATAACTTGGCAATGCAGGCAAATAATTCACCACTAAGTTCATTTAGTGTATGGTAGAAAGAATGATTCATTGAACAGACTTACTATGATCATTTCTGGGTAGTAAGGGTAAATACGTGCATAAACTTTGTTGTCAAATAGATAACAAATACATATTTTCAAGTCATTGCCATATCCAGGTAGTAAGAAATCATGACTGGCTAGACCATAACAGTCTGGCTGATTTAAACTTATTTCATTACACCTCTTAGCCGATATATTCAGTTCTTATCACTGGAAGTATCAATGACTAGAAGGAAATGAAATTAGGAGAATATTTGCTGTTCTTCTGCCATGCTATCTGTGCAGAAATGTCTTTATCTGCACTGGTCCATCGAATGAAGACATGTCTGTTAATAAATGTGAGTACTGGAAAGGAACCTGCCTACTAGGAGACAAGGCTTTGTAACTGTAGGTTGCTCAATTAACCTAAAATAAAGAAAAAAGAAATTGTAAAATAGCACAAAAGAGAGTTAGCCTCTGGGTTTGATTGCTCTTGATTACTTCCCTGGGCACTAGTAATCTTTGATATTGGTATTAGATGGAGTTTCATATAGCACTGTTTTCAAAGGTGCTGGTCAATCACAATTCTTATTCAACCCACAGCTTTCTCAATATCTCTTTACTATAAAGTTTCAACTTATTGTTCTTCTAATAACTTAAAAGGGTGTTCTTTGTCTTTTCTGTCTACCAAGAAGCAAGGAAAAGAGCACTGTATTAAATACGTATAACATCCTATGCAAAGAAGTTCTCAGTCTTTTTATTTGTTGACAGCAATTCCTTATGATTAAAACAAAAAGAGAAAAGAAAAAAAAAAGAAAAGCTTGAACTATAAAGCAGGGTTAAAGAGATTTGCAAATAAACTTGTTAATCTATTTGCTTTAAAATTAAGTAGCACAGTAGGACAAGCTACACTGAATAATTAACAATTATTTTCCTCCTTTTGCTTAGAAAAAACAAAGTCGAAAGTGGCATTTGTTTCATTACTCCCCCTTGAACCCATGATTCACTCCTGTGATATTTAATGTCCTGAATTATCTCATACTGTTTGCCAGTCTTGAGAAAAATATTCAGAATTGGCTAAGTTTCATTTGACCTCTTCCCTTTAAAATTTCTAAGCCAAGTTCAGAATTGTTAAAAAGTGGAACTATTGGTATTGGACCTCCACTTTTTTATTTATGCTTGAAACTAACAAAATCAAGCAGAGGCTAGCTTTCATCATTATTTTATGGTCTCTTAAGAATATGAGAAGGTTGACACAAAGTTTACAATCAGTTTCTAAAATGTTATATAAAAAACTGTTTAGAACTGTGTGCATCTATCCCAAAGAGAAGAACAGGAGGGAGGGAGGTGGAAGTTTGCTATTTATGAGAGACTTCATTATGTGATTGTAAAAGTTCTTTTTTCTAGGGTTTAATATCTGTGGATTTTACAACAAATACTGAGGATCATTGGATAAACTCACACACAAAAATATCTGCATGACAAACCATCATGATTAGGTAGATCTAGAACACACCTAGATCTGAGCA
Organism: Pezoporus wallicus; assembly: GCF_028554395.1. Classification (NCBI taxonomy): domain Eukaryota; kingdom Metazoa; phylum Chordata; class Aves; order Psittaciformes; family Psittacidae; genus Pezoporus; species Pezoporus wallicus. Next base: position 4,933,018 of record NW_026640488.1, read on the forward strand.
ACCATATTATTTGAGTTTTACTGAGTCCTATTTACTACCAAAGATAGTCCAATAAATAGCCAAATGATCCACTATCAAATATAAGCTTAGGATGTCTGCCAGGTTGTATGTATGTTGATACTGTAAATGTATGCCCTCACATGCATATCTCTGTGTGTTGATCAGTGTAAGCAGGGTCTATAAAGCAGCACTTTAAATAGGGAGCTTCCCTAAATACTCATTTTATGGCAAGACTCCTCCCCAGGTTTGTATTAGTTCTGCAGTCAGCTGTTAGGTCAAGTCATTAGAATCCAGTTTTCTGCAACTTACGAATGGTGGTGTTCAAGGTCTTGGAACTGTGCACTATATAAAATCACATCCCTAGAAGTATACAAATATGCTTGAAGGATTACTACTGAAAAAAAAAAAAAAAGACTATTTCTAATTAGGACAGTTAACCAAAATGGCTATGGACCACACTTGATGTTTATACATATATATACACACATCATATATACAAATATATATATACAAAAACCCCTACCATTTTATTGAAAAATAGCAGTGCCATTTTACTTCCTTGACAATCTACATATCATTTCAAATCTCCATTTTTTAAATGTGATTGAAAATAAAGGAGCCCAATACGAATGAAGGGAAAACATTACATAGAAAATAATACCAGATATAAGACATAAATTTAAAAGTGAAGAATTAATGTCTTAATATCATCATCTGACTGATGCTGGTAAAATGACTGATCTCAGCAAGATCAATGACTTTTACTCATATAATGATGGATATAGTCCCTTTGCAGTTAACAGGACTCTGTGTATGAATAAAGACTACTGAAGTGAACAAGAATTTGCAAATCAGGCCCTGTACATTTACACTTAAACATCAAAAGTTTGGCCATATAATTAATAGGTTGGGGCTGTTTGGGTTCTTTCTTTTTTTTTTTTCAGTTTGGGGCTCGGTTTGGATTTTTTCCTGTTTGTACCACATGCTTCAAAATTAACTTTTCCCAAACATTTTTGTAACGTAACTTCAGAAAGCAAGTATCTAGAATCTTCATACTTCAGAAAGTATAATTATTTAAAATTATACCTAAACGTGTCAAAGCAAATTAATATTCATGTCAATGACAGCCAATAAAAGCTGTCGAAGCTGACAGGTAGACAAGCAATGAAGGTTTGCAAACAGTGCAAGTGCTGGGTAATAAACTTTCCCCACCATTTGAGAAAGGAAGGCAACAGCTGCTTTACAGAAACAGCTATAATGGGTTGGGGGTGGAGGGCACAGAGAGAGGAGGGAACAGTAAAAGATATGTATTTCCTAATTCCACTTAAACTTAATTAAAGCCTTGGCAATTTAAACTACTTTCTCCTCAATTTGAGAACTAGTCCTCAGTAGTTCTGTGCTGTTGCTCAATAGCTACCTTTATATTCTAGCTGATAAAAATTTTCAGTAAAAACAACCCACCTTAATTTTAAATAAATGATGCAGGAGTACAAAATAGTACCATATAATATGAAGCAAGCCTCCTTTCATCAGCTTCATCTCATCAGCAAGTTACCTCACACAGTTCAGACATGCTAGCACTTGTACAGGACATCTATGTAAGGAAACAATTGTGGATTAGATCTCAGTTCCAAAGAAAATTCATCACAGCCACACGAGTATGAAGTGATACATAACACTAAAAAATAGAGGGTGAGGACCTCATTCACCTGCCTGTTGTGTTCAGCCATCTCAGTAGCACTGGCTACAAGCAGCAGCAGCAGCCCATTCCTTCTGGAATCAGCCTTAATCTCTGAGTGGTGAAAATCCCTGTGTGGTGCTCTGTGTGTGCAGAAATCCCTGCATGGTGCTGTGCTCTGCCCTGTATATGTAGAAATCCTTGTGTGGCACTCAGCTCTGCATGTGCAGAAATCCCTGCGTAGCACTCAGCTCTGTGCGTGCATAACTCTTACCTCACAGGAGCAGTAGAAAACCCCTCTGTGAAGCAGAGCGCCCTACCAAGCTTGCAAAAGGTTAAACACTGCCAAAATAGGAAGATATTTTGTCTGCCCACTCTTCCCACTTCCATTCAATTACCTACAACAGCAGTCCTATAATGCAACGTAATGTGGTACTATTAAATCAGGGATTCGAAGTTACACCTAGCTGTAGCCTGGAGGAAGGCCTGACATTTGTCAGTCAGTATCGAAGGAAACAATCCTCAACTTTCACGGGCACTTGCACACTACATTGACCTTGGAGGTTGAAGTGGAGATGATCCCTTTCACAAAGGTGCTCTTTCACAAGTTCACAGTGTTACAGCATTAAATTGTGCATTGAGTAACAAGGTATCACTGTCCTTCTGTCACACACACATACGTGCACGCACAAGAACACAGAGCAACATGAGGCTGTTTTTAAATCCTCCTTAATTCCTACTTTGCTCTCCACTTCCCAGAATGACCTTACGTACCCCTCGTTCCCCCAGACAGAATCGGCTAGAGCTTTTTGTGTCCCCCAAAGCTGGTGTTATTACAAAGCATCTTCTACAATGTCCTCTGATGTCTTTCTATAATACACAAGGCTTCCGAAATAAAATATTTTCAAACATTTAAACATTATCCCGCCAGCAAGTTTTGAAGAAAAATAAGCCTCTAACTTCACATTTGCGATTCGTCTTTTGTTTACAGAGCTCTTTTCACCGAAAACTGCACACCTCCTTTCCAAGCGTTGCCCCTCCACTGACCTAAAGGCTAACTAGCTCCCAACTTTGCTCTACCTTTAATTGCCAGCTCCTTCATTCGTTCGCCACCCCACCACCATTTATATGAAGATATCAGCTATATAACATACATATGTATTCTTGCTTACCTTACCCAAGACTCACTAAAGTCCACAGGAAAGGAAAACAAACCCCGCCAGGTCCCCGTGCAAGGACCGCGGAATGAGGAACGCTTCTCTGTTTCACAAAGCTAAGAGTGGATCCAGCAGGGACGCCGCTAGCCCGGAGAAAACTCGAAGCAGCAGTTCCCAGCGCCGCTTCCGGCCGAGACCGGTGGCGGTCGGAACCCCCCGGCCCCGGGGCGCCGCGGGGAGGCGGCGCGGGGCGCCCGCCCTTCAGCACCCGCAGCGCCGCGGACAGCACCGGCCCCGCTCACCGCCGCTACTGCCGAGCTCGACTGCCGCCTCCACCGCCTGCCCGCGCCGCCGCTCGGCTCCGCACCGCTCCGCTCTGCCCGGCGCGGACTGCCCCGCCTCCGACCCGCCCCTGGCCCGCCCCGCTCCCCCACAGCTGCTGGCATCACCCGCAGTCTGCTGAAACTTGCTCTTAACTCCCCCCCATCTTCAAAGTCATTGCTGTCCCATCTCTTTTTATGGGGCGGGGGAAGCAGTACCTCGTACTTCACCCTTTCCCCTCATCGGAGGGCTGTTGACCTGACGGAGTCCTGCGTTTCCCCACTCCGGTCTCCCCTTCTTGGGGGCATCGCCCGGTTCCCTGCCCTCCTGCCCCCACAAAACGCGGTAAACCCCATCCGCTTCACGAGCGGCAGCACTCGCAGTGCTCAGGACACAACGCAGCGGCCCCGGAAAGAGTGGCAACTGCTGTGGAAAACGAGTAGCTCCCAAGCGGAGCACAGAGGGTTGGTGTGCATCCATGTTCAACGCAGGGTGGATGTTACACAATAAGTCTTAGTATACCGACCGGCTGTATGAAAGCTAGAGTATGCTGGAGGCTTTGCACAGCCTGTGTCAGTAATCCCTACCATCTGTAGCAAATTTCAGCGTCTTGAATGGCCAAGTAGAGCTCCTCACTCCTAACCCATGCCAAAAAAATTGGCATGTAACTGTGAATCATCTTTAGTTATGAAAAACACATGGAAAAAAATCCTCCTCCAGATAAGACTGTTAATTACATCCTCTGTTTATAGAAAAGGAAAACATGTACGTTTGGATGAACGGAAGCAAAACAAAAGCACCCAGCTGGAAGCTAATGGCCTAAAAAGTTAGAAATACATTTACCTGAAGTGAAGCAAAGAAACAATGGTTTGAAGTCTCACTTGAATCTGCTTTACAGTGAGATAACAGGTTTAGTTATCTGATTTATTACTTTCAAATTAATTTACTATCCACCATTCCACCACTTTTAAAAAGTAGCTATTTAATCTTCAATGTAAAATCACTATGAAAATTAAGTATCTATTCATCATGGCATTATGTTACCTGCTTCAGGCCTTTTGGGAAAACCTGCTACAGATTAAAGTATTAAACTGTCTTTAAATCACCCATGACTAGAGTAAAGCCAGATGGAGGTCATCTGTTTTGACTGGCGTGTTGGATGACCTGTACTATACTTGTACATGTGACACAAACTTGTAGTGAGAAACAAAACTAGGTAAATCCCATAGTTAAAGAACTGAACTGGATAACAGAGGAAATAATGAAACAAGATAGGTCAGATTGTATTATCACAATTTTATAAGGGGCTCTTGCTAATTAGGTCATGGCACTGCCATAGCAACATAATTAACCTTTACACACAAAGCATAGAATATAAAGCCAGATCACACAGACTTCCATTGATACAACCCTTTATAATTGCCAGTTATCATAAAGCTTGGCTGGCATCCGGATAACTTTCCTGAACCACTATTATTCTATTTCTTCCCTCTTTTTTTCTCATAAGCCCTCTCAGGTTTTTTGCAAAGCATAAATAGAATAAAATTATGATACTTAATGACAAGTTTTGGGGTACAAAAGTGATACTGAATCAACTTTGCTTCCTAGTAGCATAGCTGCACTAGAAATTCCTGGGACAGAGGTAAACTCCAATATTTCTTGTTCCAAGCTAAGTGAAAAACTTGTGAGGGCGAGCAGGGACCCTGCTCATCTATTCTCCTCTGCCATTATAAACATGCATGAAACAAATTATCAACAATTACAGAAATATTTATATAACCTTATTAATAAAAACAGGAGGTCTCTCAAATTATGCTGGGTCTGAAATACTATAGCTTACTGGTTGGCTTTGCAAACAGATAGACAAAAAAAAAAAAAAACAACCCACAACAAAACCCACAAAATACCACATGGAAGACTCTCAAAAAATTCTTGAAATCTCTAAAACTTGTGAGGACTTGCACTCTTAAATTTGAGTGTGAATAATGATACAACAGTGTAATACTTTAAGGTATCTTCGCATTCTTGCATTTTTTAATGCGTCTGATGATACTCGTTTTTCTTCTTTGGACTCTCACTGGGACATCCACTTTACAAAGCTCATATTTAATTTAAATTACATTGATGTATTTGTAGCACACACATTTTCTACTTTTTCCTCTAATTTAACTCACTATCAGCTATCACAGGCAACAGTTAGAAATAAATTTTGCTTATTCTTCTCCTGAGAGCTTTCTGTCTTCTACTTAATGGATATAGTTTCTAAACTCCATTTTGTGTACTGTTTGCTCTATTTTTTGACCCCCCCAAAAAAAGTGAACAAACTAATTTTTTTTCATTCTTTTGCAACCCGTACATTACACCACCGCTGTTTGCAACTGAAACATTTTTATCCACCGAGGATTCCCCTGCAATATTACTTTATGTGATGTAATGCAGACCAATGCACACAACTTTAGTAAAGAAACTATTCTGAGTTTAAGAATCAGTTGTTAGTCCAGAAAGACTGCTGATGCTTAGTAATATGTTTCTGCTTTCCATAATCTTAAGTTGGGTAGTTTATGATCCCACATAGTATGCCATGCAATTTTCAGATTTTGATATAGAGTCTCATGTGCTTGGCAGTCAGTTATATTTGGTTTTCATTTTTCTATATGAATTGCTGTATTTGAAGAATTTGCTGGGTTTATACTGGGCAGAGGAGAAGCTGTGCAGTAGATACTAATGCTTTCTTGTGAAGGTGAGAAAGAGGAACTTCAAAGCTGTTTTATGCTTGTTAAGGCTATAGGTATTAATAATAAGGATTCTCTATTTTGTATTTATGAGGAGCTGTTTAATATAGGATCCAATACAGCAGGGAACCTCATGTAAGACAAAAAGAAGATCAAAATCTGAATATATTAAGGGGAAGTCAGTGCAAATAATAGATGATAAAAGTTGTTTGGTTGTTCAGTGTTTGTCCAAAATATTTGCTTTCATACTTCACAGCCTACCATAACTCACTGAATATAGAACAATAGTCACTTTCTTTGAGAAACTTGGATCTCCTTTCCTACTGCAAGTAATTATGGAGAAAGGGTTACTTACCTTGCAAACAGTACTGCGCGCAAAATGAGTGCAGAATTAGAGAGAAAGCATGGTATTTCAGAAGTAGCTACTTTTCTTTGTTTGGCTTTTCTACTGCTAACACTTCTAAAGCTATTTGAAGTATCTTTGGATTTGGTTTTCTTTTTTGCAAGAGCAATCAGTAAGGAAAAAAAACCCAGGAAATTTCATAAACTTGCACTGTTACTTACTCTTCAGATCTTCAGATTAGTCCAGTGACTTCTGTATGTCTGGGTACCACTCACCACCTGTAAGTTCAAAAACAATAATTTATTTTTCTGTGATAAATCTCTAAACATTCAAAATAAGAAAAGTGTTCCCATGAATCACATTATCAGGCTACCAAAGAGTCCAGGATATTAAAATCTGATACTATCAAAAATCAATTACTTTGTTGTCCCAGCTAACCTGGCAGTTGCAAAGTAGTAAACAAGACTAAAAAAAGTCTTTACTTTTCTTCTGTTGCAACACTTTAAACATACTTCTATTTGTTGGTTAATACCAAAAATAGTTTTAGGCCCTGATAAATTTAAGCAATAAAGAAATCTTGTTTCAAAATGTACAGACCACAGTACTGCCCTTTTACAGGGTTTAATTTCCACTCCTTTTTAACAAATTATTCTTTTTTGGTTTTGTTGTTGGAGGAAGACACCTGCCCCTTCAGTGCAGCTGTTACTAGTGAAGATCATTGATTAGCTTGAAGTCAATGACAGCAAAAGAACTCTCAGCCTGCTCTGACATGAGATTGCATGAATAATTCTTGAAATATGTGTGTCTCACAGCATGAAGTTTGGACACATACATTTTTCCCTCATCTTCCACTAGTCTAATTCATCCAATGTCTGTTTAATGTTCTAATGAAAGATGATAAGGCATCCACTATCAGCTTTGTCCTGATCAAAAAGCACAGTAAAGTGTCCTGAGGCCTGGACTGGTGCTTTTATAACAGCAGGGCGCCATAAGCACCAGAATGGCAGACACTGGCAAATGATGTATAAGAAAATTAGCTTACTTGTGGCTTGGAGAAAGGTTGTGCCAACCATCTGGCAGAGGAGATCTCCCAAATGATAAAAGGATAATAAAGGCACATTAAGGTTTACCCCCTGTCTCCTCAAAGACAGTTCTCACAAAGTGACTTAGTTACTTAAATAAAAGGAATATGCAATAGTGTTTACATACAAGAAACCTATATTTAAAATTTATCAAAGAAGTAATTCAAATTAAAACACAAAACAACAGACGTAAACTTGAGGGGGATGAGGGAGGGAGTGGAGATTAGGCTCTGAGGGTAGATCTGTAGATTTCTCCATTATTTCTAATGAAATAAATATTATAGGTTCATTTCAGTGTGCACCTACTTTGCAATGATAATAATTCTGACAAGATGACATTGCCCCCACTCTCATGGTATGAATATAAAGTAACAACTGATTAAACAGGAATGAGATAATACACTATGGAATTAATATCCACATTAAAATTTACTATTGAAAAATAATTGAGCTATGAGGATAAATGTTAAATTCCTTATCGTCCAGCCTTTTTCAACCACTTGGGATCAAATAATTGCATTATTCATTATCATTGAAATCCAAAACCAATACACTCGATGGTAGATAACACAGATATAGATATATATATATGAAAAAAAAAAAAAACAAACAAAAAAAACCACCAAACAAGAAACCCACACACAAAGGGAAAGCTGAAAATACTTAATTTCAGTACTTTGTCGTGATGTTTATAAGAGATCTCTTAGGGCATCTATCGGGGAATCTTAGTATTGCACTCTAAAGAGAGGAGCTTGTAGAAAGCGTAACAAGTTCTTTTTGATAACAGATTAAACAAGAATATTAATTATGACTTGTTTTTTTTTTCCCCTCTCTTCTGGTCAGTCCTTATGTGATTGACTAGAAAATCTAAACAGTCAAATCAGAAAACATCACAGCTGAAAGTATTCACTGATGGAAATGAAAGAGCTAATATTCTACATTTCATTATTTGACAGCTCATTCAATCTCATACTTAAATGCATATTAAGATGAACATATCAGGCCGTGTTTATCTAGAAAATGAAAAATTAATGAATAAGCATGAAAAAGTGTGCTAAAACCATAGTGAGAACTTTAATTCATAAGAATTACGTATTAAAAAGAATGGCAAACTTTTTGGATTAGGCTTGTTTAGCCTTTAAGTTTAGCCTTAACCTATTTAGATACTTTGAATTTTTAATTATTACCTATGAGCTCTGTGGTAGAATTCATGATATCTTTACACATTTGGCATGCTTTATTTCTGTCAGCTAACAATTAATATTCTCTGTGTCCCACACAGATTTCTGCAGACAGATGCTGTGTGGCTAGGAGTCTTAGCTAGTTTGTGATAGAACAGAAAATAATTGTTTAACTTATGTTACAAAAAGGATAGCTGTTGAAACTTTATTGATAAAGTAGGAGGAACACTCATTAGGCTGGATTTATTTTTCAGCAGAAGTTCTGTCATTACCTCTATCTTTGCTTACATATTCTTGTGCTTTCCAAGAGACAGTGACCTGTAACCGTCACCTACAATCTCTAAGTAGCTCTGTCTGACACCTTGTTAAAAATCACCACCAACAGCCCACAACACCACACCTAACCTGAGGCTGAGGCACACTAGCAAACTGTTAATATCCACTGCCACTGCAGTTTCAATAACCTTTCCCCACCCAATAAAAATCCCCTTCAGCATCAATAGTTAAGTTGGTTCAACAAGATATGAAAGTATCCTTTTGTACAGGCACAGAAAACTGCAACCTAAAAATCCTTTTGTTTATGTTACACATTATTGTAGGAATGAAACTTCACAGAAATTTTTTAAAGTCACACAGACTTCTGTGGCAGCATTCAAATATCAGATGTTATCAAAGGACCCATGCAGTCCGTAAGCATCCATGCACTGTCTGGTCATTACAGCAGCAAAGAATCTTTTCTCCTACAATTTCAGGGTTCCTGCATTTGTCCTAATTCTTTATCATGGATACAAAGAATGATCACTTGTTTTCAAGTGGTTTTTGTTAGGGAACAAATCAATCTAAATAGTGATTGCATGTCTGGAATTGATGTGAAGCCTAATTCACTCCTAGCCGTATATATCATCATCTATCTGATTCCATTCCAAGTTGTTCTGAGAACATAAAGTAACCTGTCCTTCAAAGAATGGACTTACTGACTTTGAAACAAGCAGGTCTGTGAACTCCAGTATCTGTAGGGCGAGAGACATTTCCTACAGCTCTAGAGAACAAGAAGAGAATATAGTAAGGTTCATAAGGCACATCTTACCCATCTCTCCTTGACAGCAATCAGCCTGCCCAGGAAGAGCACAGGAAATAATAAATGGGGCAAATATTCTGGCTAATTGTCTTTGTGACTTTGATATTGCAAAATTTTCTACTAAGGGATTTTGCATTTTAGGAGATAAATTTCGTCAAACATTCATACTGATATTGCAACAATTAAATACAGTAAAGAACGCATCTAACTTTTCGGCTGTGAGACAATGTCATTCTTTCATGTTTCAGTCCACCGTTAGACAGAATCCTGTCTTTTCAGACAACATTATGGCAATCTGAGTGAATAATAAAACTAAAAACAGAAAAACAACCAAAAAAAAAAAAAAAAAGCTAAGAAGTTCAAGGAAAAATTTCTTTACTGTGAGAGTGACAGAGCACTGGAACAGGTTGCCCAGGGGGGTTGTGGAGTCTCCTACATTGGAGATATTCAAGGCCCGCCTGGACAAGTTCCTGTGTGATGTACTCTACATTACCCTGCTCTTGCAGGGGGGTTGGACTAGATGATCTTTCAAGGTCCCTTCCAACCCTTGGGATTCTGTGAATATGGCAATTTCATTGCTTTCATCCCAATCTCTCTTTCTCTCCTTGCAAATAATTTTTAACTGTCTTGCCACTGGTTCTGCACAGAGGAATAAGATAAATAATCTTATTATTTGGCAAACCCTAAGGCAAAAAAAAAGATATTGTCATACTTCTTATTTATAATTTAGTCCCTGGGACAGAATTAAAGCTGTATTCTTATATTCTGCATCCAACTTACTTCCTTTTTCATCGATCACTCTATAAACTCTGACATTCACAAGCAACCACCTTAATCCTGCCAATAATATGAAGTGTGAAGTGTTAATAGGCACATATTTCTTAAATAACAGGAGGGATGCAAAAGGATTACTTGAAACTCCAGTTCTTCTACATCTCCATGAACCTATTTCAGGATTCAGCTAATTCTCCTCCAAAACTTAGCTAATTTAACATGACAGACTTATAATTACATATGACATTCTATGCGATTAACTGTAAAAATCTATGTTCACTAGGACAGTAATATTTGAAAAGTTGGGATTTGTCAAAAATATCAGATTTTCTCCAAGTGTTTTACTCAGAAAGCTGAAAAAGAGAGGGCACAGCAGCTTGTTAAATATTCAGTTAGAAGATCCCTTTTTTTTTTGCAGTATGTCTTATCCTTCATGTAATTTTTATTGGAGTAAGAAACAGGTTAGTAGGTTGTTGTTCTTCATTCTTCCTAAATGTATAGGAGTTTGTTTAAAAAGGATTACCCAGTTGCATGTGAATATAATCAAATTTGGAAGAAAAATTCCGGAAGAAAAATGTCAGAAAAAAAAAAATCTTATTTTGATTCTAAAAGCAAATCAGTAGTTGAAATCCACTAGAAAATGAAATTTATGTATTTATCCTTAACACATATCTGATTACTTTACTAGTACTGACAAATACAGGAGACATCACTCCTGTATACTTCCACAAGGAAAGAAAACACTGATGCCCTCTTTTTGCTTAAATGGGAAAATGAATACTGAGAGGATAAGCTGTTTAAGCAGTCAACAAAAGAAATCTGGGGCACTGCTGGGAACAGAAGTTTCCCATTTCTTATTCATTCTTAATCACATGATAATCCTGCCTTATCAATCAACATGTAAATTTAAAAGCAGTGATTACAAGTCATCAGTACTGATGTTCTAATATTTAAGTACAATAGAAAAAGACACACCACTGAACTTCAAAGTGAGTTCACAAAAATCACAGCATGCACTCCTCTTAACATAAATGGTACTGCTTGCCTGTTATAATCCAATATTGTTGATTGAATAAAACTATATATATTCACTGTAAAATATGTGTGTTGTGCTCATTTGCTCAGTATTTGCTACAATATATATATATATACATTGCATTCTTTCACTAAAAAGGTACAAAGATGCATATAATACAGTTATACTGTCAACATTTTGGAACATGACCAAAATACATGCCACATTTCTAAATTTCTAGATACACGCTTCTATACAGCTCTGTCTACTGCTGTGAAAGTATTGGAACAGGTTGCCCACAGCTGTGAATGCCCCACCCTGGTAGTGTTCAAGGCCAGGTTGAATAGGGCTTTGAGCAACCTAGTCTAGTGGAGGGTGTCCCTGCCCATGCCAGGGGGTTGAAATAAGATGATCTTTAAGACCTCTTCCAACCTAAACCATTCTATGATCCTGTGATTTGCACCTCTGCTAAGTCATTTACTTGGTTTCAGTCAGGAAGTCTGAAGTTTCAGAATTCATAGATTCACACAGTTCATAGCACATATTGTAAAAAAACATTAGGCACTACTTGCAAGTATAGATGCTTAAGATATTGAGTGATATTTATATAAAATTACATTAGAAAGCTTTAATAAAAGACTGTTAATTTGCTAAGTAAATCACGAGGTTAGAAACACAGCTGCAATATGCATTATTCAATTTGCATTTTTCTGTGACCGTATATATTCTGATGCAATCTTTGTTCACACAGATTAAAACAGGTTTTCTGCAGCAGCTCTCTAGTCAGTGAATAGGTGAGACAATGTCTACTTGCAAAAAACTATTTTCTCCAGGCACATGTAATTGCTAATCTCCTAGCAGGTGTTCTTAGAGACTTACTAAACAACAAAGAGGCAGAAGACAAGTTTCAAGGCAGCAATCAGGTGGAAACACTCTCCTTATTCCACCTGCAATTATGCTGTTCCATTCACAAAATAAATTCTTTTCTGTTTCTTTTTTTGCCACTGGTAACACATTTCCTGTATGAAATACTTCACTCACAGTGTAATGCTCTCTTCCACAGTGTTGAAGAGGATTGAGAAAAGTCTGAAGTTACAGTTTAGACAGAGGATTGACTTGATTGAACTGAGGTAAACTGACATACAACCAACATCGAATTGACAGTATTAAAAACAGCGGGACAAGACAAGGGTTTGAATCACAAAAACATTGGACTCAATTATATTTACAGGAAGTGGTATTTCCTGAGAGAAGCACTAGGTTAAACAGCAAGACAAGACCACAGACAAAAATGTTCTCTGGACAGCTGAATACAGGAAGTAGAGAGATTATGAAGTGATAGAGACAGAAGAATGAGTCAAGGAACAGAAAAAAGGTGGTGAGAAGGAGGAAGTGAGAACAGAATTAAACTCCTGGAGCAAGTGGAAGGGCTAGAGAGGGAGAATGAATAAGAAAACTCTGCATATGGTAGAGGAATAGGAAAAGAGATATAGAAAGGCCACTTCATGTTTCACCTGCTTTGTTTTTTTCCTCTGGAAAGTATTTAGCAAGATTTTGCTCAAAAGGGAAGAAGCAGAGGAGAAAGTTTGAGGGATGAATTGTTAAGGGTTCCATCCATTGAATGGTAAACTGAACAAAAATTTTTACTCTGAATTGCAGGACTACGGAAACTTAGTTCAGCATCTATCTGAAAATAACAATTTGCAAGTCATATTAAAATGTATAAGTCTCCTGTTAGAGAAGATACCCAATGTAAATTTGTAAACTTCATAATCACCTATTAAAAATTGCCTACAGATGAAGATTTATTCACCTAATAAATTCCCACCTAAGTTTGAATAATGAATATTCAAGCTTGAGAACCAGTGATTTGGCAAATACAGGAATGGCAAAATTAATGAATTATTTATGTGATATATTTGCTTACCTCTATTAGTGCTCCAAAAATAAGGGGGAGGGAAGGAGGAAAGGAAATCAGCAGGACAACATTTGTTCAAATGCATTCCAGTACTATGCACTACTTACAGGCTTTACCAGATATAATGTAGCTTATAGTAGAATTGGCAACAATATGACTGGATAGCAGGTAATTACCTAAAGCCCTTCAAAATAAAATTATATTACACTCAAACCTGTGTTAGGTGCCAAGCAATACAAAGGCCTATTAGGACAATTGCTTAGACCAGCCACAAAAGCATAGCAGAATTACATTCTCTTACTTAAAACTGCTGTTCAGACAGGACCATATTGTATTCTAAGTCTCTGGATGTAAAACAAAATTAATAAGTGTGAAGTTCTTACCTATCCCAGCTGTGGCTGCTAACCCCATCCATGCAGCATGGAGATATCTCAGTAGCTAGTTAAACACTAGGTCAGATAGAGGTGTCAGTATGCATGTGGTAGCAAAGCAGGCTAAGTTAATATACAACCTATTGAGAGTGAAGCTTTATTTAGTTTAAATGGTTTTTTAGAGTTTAAAGTAAAACACAATATTAAACTGTAATAAGGGCTTTTGTGGAGAATATGCTGTCATTCTTTTCTAAATAGTCAATGGAATAGCCTCACTTTAAGACAAAATATGCAAAAGCAAAATCAAGATCATTGCACTGTGAATATGCTAAAGCATTCTAACAGCAACTTAAGAAAAAGTTAAACAAAGGGTTCGCAAAAATGAAAATGGTATATCTATTTTCAAACATTAAAAGCAGTATTATAGCAAATGCTTTCCTTTGCTGCCTGTGGGTCCATTTAACTAAGTGTGCAGCTAGTCCAGTGTATGTGTTTGACTAAGTATGAAATGGTGCATGACTACATATGAAACAGTATGATGGTTTCAAAATTAAATCTTAGCTGGAAAAGGATGAAAAAGTGCATTGCCATATAAACAAAATTGAAAAATAATTTAGGTTATTTAGACATATTATGATGCATGGATCTTATTTCTGTGTATTTGCCAAGCTCACTTCTATCAAAGACTAACCCTTCATATTAAGATGTGGAAATGCCATTTCAAACAATAACTGTTCAGTAAACCTCACCTGAATGTATGGCCAACCTGCTTAAAATTCTACTCTAGCTTTCAAGTCTCGCTTTCAAATCCCTCACTCATTACCCATCTAAAACAATTAAATGATTGTAATTAAAACCAAAAAAAGGTCAACACAGAACTTGTGCTTATTCATTATACATATGTATACCCAAAAGTTCTTAATATACTAATAAACAGTCTGCAGAGTATTTCATGTACAGGTCTATTCATACAGCCTATTAGGATGGACAAATTTCTGTCATATTAGGAAAACTCTCATAAGGCGTTCTTAGAGTGATTCTTCCCATGTGTTGTCTTTGAAGGAATTAAATAAAATTCCTACTGATCCAAGCTGCAACTGATTTTCCATCTGATTCCATCTTGCAATTTTTGAAATTGTTGTCTGTTTTCAAAATCAAGTATGAACAATTTATAGGTATTTTAAGTCAACCAAACACTTCTCCTTTTATGAATAGTCACGATTTTATATACCTGATAGTTTTCCAAATCTCCCAGAACAGATAATGCTGGTGATTTTAAGTGTAGGACAATGTTTTTTATTTAGCATATGACCGAGACTATTCCTATGTTTTTTCTTCAAGGGACTCTAAAGCAAGGAGACAATTAATTTGATATACAAGCATCCAACTCTTCACATTTTGGTTTGTATTTTAGCATTATTAGCTTCCAGACTCCCATAGAGTCTAACTGAAGATTTAGATGCATAATTTTAAGCATCAAGACTTGAAGAATAGTCATCCCTTTTCTGCTTGAACCCTTCCAGCAGTGTTTGTTTTGATTAGATACATGTAAAATAATTAGAAAACTCTCAATATGAAGGTTCTGTTGTATTTTGGCACACCTTATCATACACTGCTTTGTCTTGCTCCATACAGCTCAAAATTTCATGCTGCCATTAGCAGCAGTTCTTTTTGTTTCAAAAATGAGTTTTCCATTATCTTTTGTTCATTTTTCATCAAACACGTAACAGGAGAAAATATTCGGTGAGCTATAATGTAGCTATCACATCCCGTGCTCTACAGAGTAAATGTAAAAATGTAATCTGTGTTATCAGAAAAAAAATTAACACGTGGAGCAATTCGTAGAACATCAAGAGTTCAGTCTGTGTTGTTTTCCTCCTTTCCTTGCAAGTTTACATGACTCAGAACGTGAACAGCACGCATAAAAACATCTTATGTAGAGCTGTAAGACTCCACTGGGCAATTCAGATCAGATTTTTCAGAAGAGAAAGTACTCTCCTGAGAGATGTGGGCATTTCAAATTTCATCCTTCTTCCCAACCAAGATGAAAAACTGAAGTTGTTTCCTTTTTAGAACTTGACATATACTTAAAAATGAATCATCTAATCACATACTCTTTCCTTGCAGAAGATGATTAATTCTACTGATTCTGTGTTCTGTGGCTAACTGAAGAATTAAGGAAGTTTTCAATCTATTTATCCCCCAGGTATGTTAAAACAGTGCTATAAAAGACAGTATTGATTTGATGATCTCTTGGTAATAATCATTAAATAACTGAATATTTAATAAACTCAGATATTGAAAGTAACACATTTTCAGGATACTGAAAAGAAATTGTTGATAGTTACCTTAGTTGTATAATCTTTATTCTACTGCATTTTTTTCCAAATTCGGTATAAACCCCAAAATTTTACCTGTATTGTTTTCACCTTTTTAACTTCCAAGTTCGTCAGGCCTTTTATAAGGGTGTTATTTCAGTGTTTTTTTGAGTTTGTCAAGTAATGAGTACCTTGAATTTCTTCAGGTGTTTTAAAGCTGCTATCCTGGCATCATCGCCCTTACACAGCTACACTAGCTGCAATTCCATAACTTAGCTTCCACCCATATGACTGAGATTTTGTCCACTTTTTCTTCTAAAGAAGTTTACATGAATGCTCCTTGAAACACCTATTCCAGAAGATGTTAAATATTTTTAGTTAAACATCAGCATATGAAGTATTTCAGGTAGAATTCCTTATTTCTTGAAAACAATTAGAGGATTTCCCTTATGTTCAGTAAACCAGACTGCAGAAACCATGTCCAAATATCAATTTACTTATCCAACAAGAATTCAGCTTCAGAGAATGTTACCAAAATTACTAAAACCTAAGAATCTGATTAGTCCCAAATTCAGTTTTTGTTACATACTTTAAACTGTTCTCTGTTTATTTCTTTGTGTGGTGCTTTTGTCAAAGCATAAAAGGAGGTATGAAAGTTGTCAGCATCACAAAGATTTGCTTGCAGTGTCAACTGTAGGAGAGAAACATAAGGCAGCACTCATACTAACATACACTGACCATGATTTTGGCTAAAATGCCCTACTTCTTCAATTACATTGCTCATAAAGAGTTATCCATAAAATTTTAAGGCAGTTTGAACCTGCGTTGAGAACAAAGCATGTGTGGAAACTTTCAAACACTGTCTTACAGAAATGTGCGTGATAACATTTCTATGCCCTATCACATTCATATTCTCCAGCTATAGCTGATGTTTATGAAGCATCAGTGGCTTAATGCAGATACTTAAGCATGTCTAGCAATTATCAAAAGAATCAAAGGCATAAATATGAATACTATTGTTTGAAACACATTGTAGAAGGAAGAAGAAATACATTCTGTGGTGTACAAATTCCAGTATCCTGCTATAAAAACTGGAAGAATTGAATTTTATCACTATATCTTAGTTTTAAATATTCAGAGTTGCACACTTCTGTTTTGTTTGATAGCCTTTTGGTTTTTAGTTAAACTAGGTGGGGTATTGTTGTGATGGCCAAAGTTCTGTTTGTTACTTTGTTAGTGTATTACCCAGAGACTATATTAAAGGAAAACAGTCTCTTTCCATCTTCGTAAGTCCCTGTGGTAGCAACACTGGAAAAACAAAGGCATTAGAAAGGCAGCAGCAGACTACCTCAAAGAACCAGAGCATTAAGGAAGTCACTAAAACTAGTTAAATAAATAGACTAACTATTGTAATACTTCCAGATATGATAAGGCAATCCATCTTACTCATCTGAGAAAACAGTTCCTTTCCAACCCCAAATTTGCCTGTGATATCATAACTCCGTGGTGGAAACTGAGCTTCCAGCTACAGGCAGCCCGAGTCTTTGATTATCAGTTCTTCTTTATGAAATATGAACTTTCTCTGGTGTCAAATTGATTTAAGAGTGATACTTTTTGTATCCTTCTGGTTTCTAGTGCAGCTACCTTGGGAGCTAATTTGAGAGAGAAACGAAACAGTTTAATTTTGTATGAGAACACTCTCAATCTGTAGATTACATAACTTGCTCTGAATTTGCTAATGTTTAAATGACCTTAAGCAAGTTAATTTTAAAGTTAATACATGCAAACTTTCATCAGATAAGATGAAGAGCATTGTACAAGCCCAGGTTTGCAGTCTAACATCTTCATTAATGACACCCATTTTCCTGATCCTGCTCAGATTATGTGATGTCTCACACTAGACAAATCATTAGATCAACAAGAATGTGGAAAAATACTTTTTCCAAATTCAAACCTAGGAGAATCCAGAATTGCACTTCGACACTTTTAGGTTTTGTTTGTTTTCTTACTATTTCCTGTATGTAAATGTTTGTGTTTTAATCCAATAAACTATTAGATGTAGAATTATACAGTGGACATTTAAATTATACAGTTGCATTCATTGTACAAATATATCTTTACAAGGTTTAATTTGTTATCTTTCATCTTTATCAATCATTTCTTGGTTTATGTGAATACTTACCAGTAACTCTTATCAGTGCTTCTGTCAACCTCTCCTAAGTTTTTTTTAGCAAAATAGTTGAGTGTTTCTTATTTTTATCCCATTTTTTTTTTTTAACTCTCTTCAATCTTATTAAATCCTGTGCAAAAGAGTATAATGACCAGATGATTCAGTGGTCCCCATCTGTACAGGAAAAGCTCTGGTAGCATCAGGGAGGATTTTTATCTAAAATCCACTCATCTGAGCAAGATTATTGTGCAATCTATTAGGGAGTCCTTATGAAATTATAATTCTTTCAAATTCAGAGAAAAAAAAAAAATCGAGAGGGTAGGTTTTCACCTACTCTGAGGCTTGCTTTGCCCTTCTTGTGAAATAAGGGCATTCTAATTCAAAAGATGCAATTTTGAGGTTTTTTTTTTAAATGGAAAATTATCCCTTTTTTCATTTTCTAATCCTACATCTGTAAAGAAGAAGGGTAAATTGAGATTCTATGTATTTGTACCAAAAGGGCTTATCCTAAGAATTTTCTGTATATCTTTTCTTTCTGTTACTCTTCTGAAATATGTACTTGACGTACCTTGAATGTTATATATGCTGAGATTGTTCCTTCATTTCATTTCAGTGAAGACTGTTGACTACAAAAGAACACAGCTGCTACAGAATGCTGAAACAGACTCTTGAATACTTTGCTATTCATCAGATTAAAATTTACCACTTCAGAGCATCATGTTTTCTTTTTCCATCATGACTTTTAGATCTCTAAGGACCTATCTTTGTTTTTCTTTCATTTGCTTCCTATTTGTACTCACAAATGATCTCTACTATAAAAACTATAATTGGGCTAGAGATTTCAGCCTTCAGGCAATTTTTAGTAAATATGAGAACTGTGCTATTTGGAATGTGTACTACTTCTTTCCTTTGGTTTTACACATTATCTAGGGTCCGGAAAAGGAAAAAATACACATTGAGTTACTGCCATCAGTCCTGTGCCCCTGCAACACAGTAAAAATTTAGACACCTTAAACTTGAAATACAGTACAGTTTAACTGAGGTTTTAACCTGATGACATCCACATGATCCACAATATTCTCTATTGTATTGGAGGATGCAGCTTTGGGACATGAGGTCCTGCAGAAGAGCCCCCTCTCCCACCTGTGCTTTCCAGTGCTCTTCTCTAACCACTCAAAATCTGTAGCTTTCTCCCGCAGTCTCTTCTTCTCAAAATTACAGCAGTCAATGACAGATAGGTAGAGATATACCAGTTCCAAGCTTTCTATCATTTAAGTTTTTATTTCTCCTGCTGTTGAAGCAGAGACATTTCAAAAGGAAAAAAAAAAGAGGTTAAAAAAAGGGAAAAAAATCTTACTGAGAGAAAATTAAAAAAAAAAAAAAAAAGCCACATTTAAACTGGGAAGATAAAACAATAAATTGAGGCCCTATCTAAAGAGAAAGATGAATATATAGATGATTATATGTCACAAAGAGAAAATACCAGTATAGCATCTACACTGTAAAAGAACACAAACAGAAACTTGGCAGAAGAGTACAGTTTCAGTAATACCCATAAATGTTTATTAAATAAAATTAATAAGCTACATTTATTCAACAAATAAAACTGCTAAAGGGGCAGAGTTATACATGGCAGCTACTTAAGTGACACATGGAAGCTGATGGAGGATTAAAATGCAACAGATCTAAACTGAGGCGGCAGGCAGGGGAGGGAGGGGAGGGAAAATAACAAAAC
Organism: Pezoporus wallicus; assembly: GCF_028554395.1. Lineage (NCBI taxonomy): Eukaryota > Metazoa > Chordata > Aves > Psittaciformes > Psittacidae > Pezoporus > Pezoporus wallicus. Next base: position 4,952,891 of record NW_026640488.1, read on the forward strand.
AAAACTGACTACAGATACATTGTCCTGGTCTATGTCAATGTCCATCAGCCACAGTCACATATTCTGAATAGTCTTTAAAACTGAGATATAAACACTTCTCAATTTTTTTCCCACAAGTTGGGAGCTACTGCATTAATCTCTTACAATATATTAAACTGTAAAAATAATGTTTATTTAGTGTCAGAACCTCTGCTTATTTCTCCTTCATTGATAATGAATGCTTAAGATACTTTTTGCACAAAGTCACTGATTAAATTGAGGCAAATCTAGTTAAATGAGTTAGCTAATTTTAAACATGTATATGTAGATCATCAGTGGCTACAGCAGTTACTTTCACATCCAAGACTGCAGTGTAAATGTGATGATTACATCTAATTACTATCAATACTAGCTTCAGTAGCACTCTTGGCATCACAGCTGAAAGTCTTCTCTGTGGCAGAAAAACATCCACAGCCCTTGGCTTGCCATCTCACATACACACAAACACATCTACAACACTGGCAAAAGCCTCATTTTCACTCAGCTCTTCCTGTACACTTAGTACTGGTTTACAGTAACATAGAGAGTACTATATTCTACTGAACAATGAATATCACAAAACAAAGCAGAGAAAGAAAAGGCCACCTGGGTAGCATAGCCAACTACATCTATTAGCTTTAGAGCAGATTTTACAACACTTACATTTTTTTATTGGTACTTGAGCTTTGGAGTCCTGCAAAAATCTTAGCATTCAATTAAGAAAGACAAACCCAAAATAAAAACCAGGTTGCCATGGTTTGGAGCAGTTCTAATTTTGAACTTTTTGCAGGCAATAAGGATTATGCATTTGCATAATGCAAATAATAACATTTGTTTCATATTAAAAACAAAAAATCATCATTTTTAAGTAAATTCAAAGCCATTTCAGGAACCTCAAAAGCTGATGTTAAAGGTTCCTAAGCATACTCTTGATTCATTACTGTTGCTGTTTTAAAGATTACTGCCAAAAACATGGCTAGGAATGATTAAAGGGAGACATAAATTTCTAGAAAGACAAATTCCTACATGAAAGCAGCACTAAGATCAAAAAGCTTTTTTGCACAAATAGCAGCCCTTACTATATTTTCTTGTGTATATATGCATAGGTGTGTATGCACACACATAACTGCATACATATTTTTACATATACAAGTCTGTATCAACATTAATACAAGGTACAAACTATAAACCTCAGTTGTACGTCAGAATGTTCCAATATTTTTTATTATTTCTTTCTTAATGATTGAAACAAAAATTTATTTTTGTTTTTCAAATCATAATAAACAGCCCTTAAAAAAAAGTAACTTTACCTATCTGATGACAAATATTACGATATATTGTATTCTTGGTTCTAATTTCAACACTTGTAAAAGTTTGAGTTTGCTGACGTTTCTAGAAATCCCAGTAAAATAAATTAAATTTTCTTTTGACCCTTTTTAACTCTTAAGAGTAGAGATCACGTGAGAATACGTACTTACTTGAAACGATGGCGATTAACTTGTAAGTACAACAGAAATACAAGTATTTTCCTGAAATTAAATAGCTATGCAATACACAGTATAATTATGAAAACCATCCCACAGAAGTACTTGTACTCTTTTTAATCTGGCTACTGCGCCCATATTGTGCTAGAGGACTTTGCAATCCTCTGACTTCTCTTAGCTGCTAGCTGGGAGTCAACAGAGAGTCAGTGGGGTTGTCTTGCTTTGAGATTACACAAATGTAAGCCAGACTAACCTAGGACCTGCTTCTGCACAAGTCTTGTGCCACCAGGGGATTTCTCAGGTGTTGGCTGACTCTCCATACAGCTACATACCAAAGCTTTGGCTATGATGCAGGTAAATATCCATAACTCATTACGGATATTCCATTACCACATAATCCCCTTAAATAAATACTTGAGCACTTTTCTTTACCTTTTGCACTTCTTGTTTATTGTCATCATACTTTTCTTCTTAACTGTATATGTAATAATAATAATGATATCAGTACTGGCTTGACAGAAGAGTTGCCTATCACAGCAAATACACACTGACTTAACAAAAGACAAGACTTAAGTATCTCATAGCACTTGAACTTGGTATAATTTCCTTTGTCACTAGTGCATTTTAGCTTTTTGTTTTGTTTGGGGATTTTTTCTGGTTTTTTGTTTCTTTGGTTGGTTTGGGCTTTTTTTGTTGGGCTTTTTTTTTGGTTTTTGTTTTTGTTTTTTTTTTAAGTAATATTTTATACTTTTCCATGCTCATCACAATCAATGCCTTTGACCTTAGTCTTGGTGCTATTAAAATTACCCAGCTTTTTTCCTTTTACTTGAACAACATTTGCCTAACCAATGTTTACATAATGATATACAAACCAACTGAGGGTTAAGTCTATTTTTTCTATAGGTAACTAAAAAGAAACACAAACCAAAAAGTTATGTGTGCTTTTCTTATTTGTAAGAAAAAGCCAAGTTTTTTGGCTCAGCACTGTTCCTCATTTAGATACTGCTATCCCTTCATCATATAGGTGAAAGGGTCAGAGCCATTAAGCAAGAAGAGGAAGCAGATGAGGGAAATGGAAACTAGAAGAGGTGCTAGTGTTCCCTGTTTCACACCAGCTCCCTTATCCCTTGGTTGTCCAATCCAATATTTGCTTTTGTGATAGAATGTTTTTGTGCTTGCTTTCATAGTGTATTTCTCAATCTAACAAACTAGTTTCTTCAAGGATAAGCCTAACACAATTGATAAGGCAGTTTATTAAAGCCAATGCCTACTTAAGATTCTTATCATCCAACAGATCACACACTAAGGGTGAACAAAATCTCCCCCTTTCATGTGACAAGCCAGGATAGCTCTCCAGTTTCATCTCAACATCCTCTCTCCTTTTAACACCTTCACATACTCATGCCATCCTATACCCTAGGAATATACTATTAAAAAGTGAAACAACCAAAGCTAATCCCATACTCAGTGAGGGGGCTGAAGACATTTAAAAATTACTAGAAAACCTTTGTTACATGACAAACCATAAAAAACCAAGAATGTCATGAGTCAATACTGCAGTGGTCAGTTCAACTATAGTCCTTCACTTGACTTTAGCTGAAGAGGTTTCCACTTTCACCTGAATCATTACAACAAAAAGAAATTGATCCTTATGAACTTAAAGTACAACTCCACTTTAGGAGAAATAGAAGTAATTCTTCCATAGGCTTAGATATATAGAAAGAGGATAATGGAAAGTGCATCCTTTGCTACGTAGATACCTTCACTTGCATTATCTACTTCTGTACATAGATACTCACATTTGTGTGTGCATATATAGATGCATATACATATTTATTCTACTCCACAGTAAATGTATGTTTATTCTGCACTCTATGTATGAAGGTTATCCATTGCAAAGATGTGTGCCATAACATTTTAGTTGAAATATTTCACAGTATGTCTTTCATAAAGAAATAGTTTCAAGAAAAAGACAGAAAACTACCTCAGAAAAATAATCAATGACAACTATTCATAGGAAAACCATTTTTTAAAAATAGACTTCATATTAGACTGGTATAGAAAACATAATTTGAATTATGTTATTGGTCTTTAATATTATCTCAGACGCATTTCTATTGCAAGGTAATTTATTTCAAAATAAATTGTACTAATATTCACTTGGTAACTCTGTTATTCCTTAGCTCACTGCCTGCTTATTTGCGCACATGCCTGATGGTTTTTAATCAGATACAGCAAACCACATCAATTCTGTTTTGCTTTCAAAAATGATGGATGATTTAGCTCTATTCAAAGAATGGAGAGATCTACAAGTTTTCCTAGAAAGAAACTTAGATGCAAGGCCACGTTACTTTTATTTTTCACTTAACTCTTAGTCAGTGATAAATTTCCCATCTTTTCATCCTCACACCAATTTGATTGCTCAGCAAGTTACGCATAATTTCTTAAAGTGCTCAGTTTCCAACTTCAGATTTGCTAAGTTTCCTTTATTATCACTTGAAAATTCAACAGCTACCCTACAGTTTTTTTACTATAGACAAGACTCATATTTTACATAAAATTATAATTAGTATAAGGAAGACATCAACAAAGCCAGACTGTGAAGCACAGGACTGGACATAAAATATAAATAAAAATACAATAACAACCAAAAAAAATATTTAAGAGAAAAATAGCTGTGCAAAGTATCAACAGTTTCTTGTTCCTTTCAGTTGATCAAATTCATACTTGTAAAATATTTTCAAGTATCATAGAATCATAGAATCTTAGAAGCGTTAGGTTTGGAAAGGACCTTAAGATCATCTAGTTCCAATCCCCCTGCCATGGGCAGGGACATCTTATGCTAAATCATATCACCCAAGGCCTAGTCCAACCTGGTCCTGAACTGTCAGGGATAGAGCATTCACAGCCTCCCTGGGCAACCTATTCCAGTGCCTCACAACCCTAACAGGAAAGAATTTCCTCCTTATATCCCATCTAAACTTCCCCTGTTTAAGTTTTAACCCTTTACCCCTTCTCTTATCACTACAGTCCCTGACGAAGAGTCCCTCCCCATCATCCCTATAGCCCCCCTTCAGAGACTGGAAGGCTGCTATGAGGTCTCCACGCAGCCTTCTCTTCTCCAGGATGAACAGACCCAACTTCCTCAGCGTGTCTTCATACAGGAGGTGCTCCAGTCCCCTGATCATCCTCATGGGTCTTCTCTGGACTTGTTCCAACAGTTCCATGTCCTTTTTATGTTGAGGACACCAGAACTGCACACAATACGACAGGTGAGGTCTCACAAGAGCAGAGTAGAGGGGCAGGATCACCTCCTTCGACCTGCTGGTCAAGCTCCTTTTGATGCAGCCCAGGATACGGTTGGCTTTCTGGGCTGCAAGCGCACAGTGCCAGCTCATGTTCATTTTCTCATCAACCAACACCCCCAAGTCCTTCTCCGCAGGGCTGCTCTGAATCTCTTCTCTGCCCAACCTGTAGCTGGGCCTGGGATTGCTCCGACCCAGGTGTAGGATCTTGCACTTGGCATGGTTAAACTTCATGAGGTTGGCATCAGCCCACCACACAAGCATGTCAAGGTCCCTCTGGATGGCATTCCTTCCCTCCAGCATATCAACCGAACCACACAGCTTGGTGTCATTGGCAAACTTGCTGAGGGCGCACTCAATCCCACTGTCCATGTCAGCGACAAAGATCTTAAAAACCGGTCCCAACACCAATCCCTGAGGGACACCACTCATTACTGGTCTTCAGCCGGACATTGAGCCATTGACCACAACTCTCTGTGTGCAGCCATCCAGCCAGTTCTTTATCCACTGAGTGGTCCATCCATCAAATTGATGTTGCTCCAATTTAGAGACAAGGATGTCGTGTGGGACAGTGTCAAACGCTTTACACAAGTCCAGGTAGATGACATCAACTGCTCTACCCCTGTCCATCAGTTCCACAGCCCCATCATAGAAGACCACCAAATTGGTCAGGCAGGATTTCCCCTTAGTGAAGCCATGCTGGCCGTCACCAAGCACCTTGTTGATTTTCATGTTCCTTAGCATGCCTTCCAGGGGAACCTGCTCCAAGATTTTGCCAGGCACAGAGGTGAGACTGACTGCTCTGTAATTCCCTGGGTCATCCATTTTCCCCTTCTTGAAAATGGGGGTTATGTTTCCCTTTTTCCAGTCATTGGGAACTTCACCTGACAGGACCCGCAGATGGATCTCATCAGGACCCATGGACTTGTGCACATTCAGATTTTTAAGATGGTCTCGAACCAGTTCCTCTCCTACAGTGGGCGCAAGGTCTTCATTCTCACACTCCCTGCATCTGCCTTCCAAGACTTGGGTGGTTTGGTCAGAGCCTTTGCCAGTGAAGACTGAGGCAAAGAAGTCATTCAGAACCTCAGCCTTCTCCAAATCCTGTGTAGCCAGTTCTCCTGAGAGCTTCCTTGAGGGGGCCTACATTCTCCCTAGTCTGTTTTTTATTTGCTATGTACCTGTAGAATCCCTTCCTGTTATCTTTAATACCTCTAGCTAAGTTTAATTCTAACTGGGCCATAGCTTTCCTAACCTGGTCCCTAGCTTCTCGGACAACATCCCTGTACTCTTCCCATGCCACCTGCCCTTCCTTCCACTTATTATAAGCCTCTTTTTTCAATAGCATTTTCCTCAGGAGCTCCTCATCCATCCAAGGAGGTCTCCTGGCCCTCCTGCTGCACTTCTTTCTGCTTGGGATCCAATACTCCTGAGCTTGCAGCAGGTAATCCTTGAATACCAACCAACAGCCTTGGGCCCCTCTGCCCTCTAGGGCTGTATCCCATGGAACCTTCTGAAGCAGGTTCCTGAAGAGGCCAAAGTCTGTTCTCTTGAAGTCCAGGGCAGTGAGCTTGCTGCATGCTCTTCTCACTGTCCCGAGGATCTCAAATTCGACCATCTCATGATCACTGCATCCAAGGCTGCCCTGGAGCGTCACATTTCCAACAAGCCCATCCCTGTTGGTGAGCACGAGGTCAAGCATGGCACCTCTCCTTGTCGGCTCCTCTATTACTTGCAGAAGGAAGTTGTCTTCCACACAATCGAGGAACCTCCTGGATTGCTTGTGCTGGGCCGTACCATCCTTCCAACAGATGTCAGGGTGGTTGAAGTCACCCATGAGAACAAGGGCCTGCGAGCGTGAGGCTTTTCCTATTTGTCTATGGAGTGCTTCATCCGCGGTTCTCCTTGATCAGGCGGTCTGTAACAGATCCCCACAGTAATGTCTCCCATAGCTATATTCCCTTTAACCCTGACCCACAAACTCTCTGTGGACTGCTCACCTGCCTCCAGACAGAGTTCCATACTCTCCAGCCTATCCCTAACATAAAGGGCAACTCCCCCTCCCAGCCTGCCAGGCCTGTCTTTTCTAAAGCGCCTGTAACCTTCCATTCCAACACTCCAGTCATAGGAGCCATCCCACCATGTTTCTGTGATGCCTATTATATCATACCCCTGTAGACGTACACACATCTCTAATTCCTCTTGTTTGTTCCCCATGCTACAGGCATTTGTATAGAGGCATCTGAGCCGAGCTCCAGCTGAAGCTGGCTCGTTGGCTGGAGCGACTGGGATATCTCTACATTGCTCCAAGCATTTATTATAAGTTCTGGCAACTGACTGAGTGTGTTGGAATGGAATGATGCCCCCTCCCCCAACACATCTAGTTTAAAGCCTCCTTGACCAGTCTGGCAAGCCTCCTACCAAAACTGCTCTTTCCCGTCTTTATCAGACCACCTCCACCAGCCCCCACTAGACTTGGCCTACAAGCTTGGGTCCCATGTTCAAGACACCCAAACCCCTGACTATGACACCACCCTTTTAACCAGTTATTAACCTGGCCAATCCTCCTAGCTTTTTTTAGGTCCTCCCCTGTACCCTGGAGAATTGATGAAAAGACCACCTGAGCTCCAGAGCCCCTAACCACCTCCCCCAGGGCTCTGTAGTCCTTCTTTATGTTCCCCAGGCTACTACTATCTGTGTCCCTAGCACCCACATGTATCAGCAGGAGTGGGTAATAGTCCGTGGGACTTACTAGAGCACGCAGCCTCTCTGCCACATCCCTGATCCGTGCCCCTGGTAGGCAACACACCTCCCTTGAGACGGGGTCTGGCCGGCAGACAAGTGCTTCTGTCCCTTTCAGTGTAGGGTCCCCTACTACTACGACCCGCCGCTTTTTCCTAGCAGCACCCGTAGAGATCTTCTTTAGCAGTGCATCAGCCGGCTGTTTCTGGCTGGAGTGCGTTTCCTCATTAGCCCCCTGCAGGACAGCAAAGCGGTTCTGCGTGGAGACAGGGGATTTAGGGGGAAGCCCCTTGCTTTTGGTTGTCCTTTTCCTTCTTTGTTTTTGTTTTTTTTTTTTTTGTCACTAATTCCCAGATTCCCAGGTTAACGGCCTCCTTCTTTCCTTCATGAGGTAGAGGTGAAGCTCGAGGCCCCTGCACAGTTTGGGCCGGGAGCAAGCATTCCTGCTTCCTCTCAGCTTCCCTGACATCTCGCAGCCTATTAACAGCATCCCGCAGCTCAGCCCCTGCTGCAGAAGGACCTCCACCAGGGAGCACCGAGTGCAGCCCTGCTCATTGCGCACCCTCCCCTCACCAGACCGGTGCAGGCACTCTCTACACCCCGAGCTCTGCACTGCAGCCTCCCCTCTCACCGGCTCTGTCTGGGTGCCTACGCTGGCCACCGCCGGGGCAGCCAGAGCAGAGCTCCCGGACCGGGCCCTGATCACACAACAAGTGCTCACCATCCCGCTCGCCTGCCCGCGCAAACTGCCTCGATCCGCTCTGTTTGCCCTCCCTGGTTGCTCGCGCTCCCTGGGTCAGGTTTTTACCCAGCCAGGGCTGGTGCCGCTCCTCCGGGCTCCGCCCCGTGTGAGTCAGCTGCTGCCGTCAGCTGAGCTGCCGGCTCCTGGGCAGGTCCTGTCGAGGACTTGAGGCTCCCTCGGTGGCTGTTGCCGCTCTGAGCTGAGGCTCCTGGACGCTGATCTCCCCCCGCTCCGGTGTTGAAGGCATCCTCTCTCGAGCTGCTCATCTCAGCAATTGACCAATTTGTCTAACCAATCAAGCTATACCATTTTTTTTCCCTCCAAGGAAAATGAATTTTACAGTGTTAATATTTGAGCCAATTGAAACTGTAAAGTTTCATGAGGTAACGTATCTAATGCATTCTTGAATAAAATCTCAGTATGTCACACCCCTTTTTCACTATTCATCTGTTTGTAGCCATACAACCAAAACAAATCTCAAACACTGTCTTTCACAACTGTATGTGTAAAAATAGGCTTCCCTATAATTTAAGACTCTACCTAAATCAGAGATGTTCTTTGATTAGAGTTAAATGGAATTTCCATATGTTGCAAATAATTCTTAGAATTTGCCTTTGTCTTTTTCTTGGCAGTCAAAACTGAGTTATGTGAATATCTGTTTTAGCAAAATCTTAAGCACTCTGAATGGAAACGACCCTATAGCCACCATGTTTATTTGATATGCAGTTAGACTCACCACTGTTCTACTACTGTCATATTGTGTTGCATTTAGCTGCTTTTTTTTTTCTTAAGTGTTTTAAAGGCCAGTTTTAATGCCTGTTTTATATTTCTTCTCACTTCTGTTAGGTTGAAAGCCATTGTTTGGAAAACACTGAATTTTCCAATGGGAATATCTAGGGAGACTACTTTTCCCATGGTGAGCAAGAAAGTCCAAAGTCAGATCAGCAGAGACAGCAGCAAAGACCTAGGAATCTGAAGCTTAAGCAAAGTCCAAGAAATATTTTAAGGACTGGACTAATAGAGACCCCTCCTTCAGGACAGAAAGAGCACGGTTCTGCAGACCAAACTGTGCAGACAGGACTGGAAGTCAGAAAGCCACAGAGCTGACTGAAACCAAGCCTGGAAGTGAGGAGCTGTTCATTAGGAAAGGCTCTACAACACTTTTTTAGTCATAGTCTTCTCCTACCAAATCACACTGATTTTAATGTAGCAAAATTGCAATTGTCTGTTTTAAAAATAAAGCCACTCACCTGAGTTTAGAGACTTAGTTTAGTGCTTTGAGAATCAGGAAGAAGGACTGCAGAGCTTTGCTTTAAAGTTCCTGATGTCTCAGGACCAATCTAAAGAGCAGTACTAGTAGAAGATTAAAAGCAAGCAGAAAAATAGATGTTTTAGTGTCATACAAAAAGTTGCAGGCAACAACTTTTGTAGGACACTTTGTAGAAATGGGTGAGAAGAATTTGGGTAGTTATGTATATGGAAAGTAAAAGTAACTATAAGAAAGATAGAGAAAGGCCTGAAGGCTGTATCAGCGCATGATGTTCTTGTATCATAAGCTTTGGGAAGAAAGAGGAATACTTTAGCTCCTGTGTAGTATTAGGTTTAGTTCTACACGCAAACCCCCAGGCAGTAGCACACACAGAGACTCACATGAAGACTGAATAATCATCTGTTTTCAAGGAAGATGAATTCAGACTACAGCTGAAACAAATAAATGAATCCTAAACTGGGAAATAGGCTACAGGGTTAAAGGAGAGGATATTGGCTTGTTTACCTTAGTCAAAGAAACAGACCAACAGGGAAAAGAACTCATGTTTATAAAAAAGCATTATGTGAAAAAAAGCAAAGCAAATAAAAATATCTTTCCATGTAAAAGTAAAGATAATATTGGCATAAGGAAACAAACTAAAATAGATACAAACCTGTTTATAAATTCAGGCTAACGAAAACAGTAACCCAACAATGCCAGGAGTAACACTTCAGATATAGGTACATTTAGGCTGAGACAGCCTCCCAACCACACACAGCTTTAAAATGTTATTTGGTCACCATATGAAAGGAATAATTAAATGTCTTTCACTAGTTTGAAAACAACTGCCTTCTTTTATACCCATCATCTTTCCTGTTGTTCTGTGCCAGTTTTTAGATCAATTCAATAAAACCAAAATAAGATTCACTTTTAAAAGCCTTGCACATTGCTTTGAAAACAATGAAATACAATGTTTAATACCATTTTTGTTTCAGGTGATGAAAATCTGAAATTAATAAACATTCCAGATATGTGCTGAAAAACACTGATGTAAAAAAACATCATACCTTATAGGATGGAGAAAATCCGTATTATAAGCCACATGAGAAAGAGAAGAGAAATTCTGCAGTGCTGAACTACATCCTGTAATTAAGCAGGCTACTGTTTTCCTTTTGTTTGTTTTTACTTCATAAAATCATGGAACAGCTTGTGTTGGGAGGGACCTAAAGATCATCTAGTTACAGCCCCCCTGCCATTGGCAGGGATGCTTTCCCATAGATGAGGTTGCTCAAAGCCCCGTCCAGCCTGGCCTTGAACACTTCCAGGGATGGAGCAGCCACAGCTTCTCTGGGCAACCTGTGCCACTGCCTTGCCACCCTCACAGTTGAGAACTTATTTTTAATATCTAATCTAAATCTACCCTTTTTCAGTGTAAAGCTATTTCCCCTTGTCCTGTCACTACTTACTTGTGTAAAAATTCCCTCTCCAGATTTGTAGGTCTCCTTTAGGCACTGGCATCTGGAAACTAAGGTTTCCCCAGAGCCCTCTCTTCTCCAGGCTGAACAAGCCCAATTCTTTCAGCCTCTCTTCATAGGAGCGTTTGAGAGAGCTGTGTCTTATTTAGAAAGTTCAGGGACATATATTTGCTGCCTATAGCTGCTTAAGAGGGATCTAGAGAGAAGACAGACCTGGTCTCTTCCAGGAGTGCTCAGCGAAAGGAGAAGCAACAAACAAAAATTGCAGCAGGGGAACTCCAACTACTTGCAAGAAAACACTACATACAGAGAGAACTGTTGAACAAAACTTGGCTGGACAATCTGCTTGGCCTCATCAATCTGCTCTAACTTTGAGCAGGAGGTTGGACAAGGCAACCTTTATGATTCCAAAAATAATACGTTTCTACAGCTTTTGCTTGATCTGGAAAAAATAGCTTCATGTCTTTATGGAAATTATACATATTTTAAGCTTATACCCTTCTGATTATGTTTAAAGATCATATCATAAGGGTATTAGCAATTTATAACTTCTTAAGAGTATTCCTGAGAAAGAATAAGAGCCTTATCCATAAACCCCAAACAAGTGGATAAACCAGAATGGGTTTATGTGGCTAATTTTACAGAAACTTAGAAATCCAAGTGTGTAACAGGCATAAAAACAATATACTGGATCCTCAGTGCAATGTTGCCTCTTTATACTAGACATATTGAATAGCTACAGGTTTTGAATTGAAATGCTGTCATTCAATTAGATTTTTGTGTTCATTAGAAAAAAAGAACAAGAAATCAAATGTTGAAAATTCATAAACTATGCTGTAAATATTGAAATATAGGTGAAAGCTATTCCCTCCAAACATTAGCTATTGCTGCTATGCATGCCAACATCACATGCCAAAGATGTGATTTATTTATTTATTTATTTCCAATAAGCTGGACCTTCTTGACATAACTGTCTGGAAGCCTAGTAATTTCGCCTGATAAGAAATGTGTGTATTTCATTTGGGGCCAATATTTGCACTGACTATGAATAATGCTTTCTTCCTTCATGCAATTAGAACAAGGTGTAAATACCTAATCAAAACACACATTTTTGTAGTAGCAGAATTGTTCAGATTTGTCCCTTCAGAAGCAAACAAACAATATGTGTCACCCCATGGTCCTATAAATATGGTATTCCTACCACTAGTAGTAGGTCTCAAGCTTCTTACTGAGTTTGTAAGGCCTCAGGAGTAAGACTTCTTATGTTGGTTTGCTTTGAACTTGTCTGGACCTGCCTCAAGCTTTCTTTTCACTTGGTTTATCGAAAACAGGAATTTGTTAACAAACACATGGGTAAGCTTAACTTGGTTTACATGTACTTATCTTTGTATCATGTACACATAGTTTTTACATATGCATAGTAGCCAAAAGTAGTTGTTCTGTGTAGAGTGGACTATTTATGGCTTCAGTAGAATAACATAGCATAAGAGGAATACAGACCTGACACAATAGCAGAGGCCTCTAGAAATGGCAGTGTCAGGTGCAGCACAGGGGATTACCTGGGATGTCAAGAGATGGGCACAGGCTTGCAGTGGATACCCCTGGGTTTGAAACTACTAATTAACAGTCAGCTGAAGAATCAATAATCCAGCTCTGGACAAAAATAGTTTTGCAGATAACAGAACAAAGAAACAAGAATCTAACACATGTAAAATGCATCACAGAACACATTTTCAGAATAGTGAGGAAAGAACAAGGTGCAAAGGTGTCCTAGCAAACATAAGAATAGCTCAAGTTTATATGTTCTAGGACAAAGAGGAAGAAAACATCATAATCAGACTTCTTCTGGCAAACGGATGCTGACAACTTTGCCATATTTTCCTCCATTCTTCCACCTATCTCTCACAGCAGTGAAAGACTAAGAACTACTAGAAGGTGTGCATTTAACTGAATTGTTATTTACTATAGTACCTGTAGGATTAACTCTATTGTGAGGGGTATTTGTACTAGTATTCTATTTATTATTATCTTTCTGTAATAATTAAATCTGAACTACTAAAAATAATTCTTAGATTAGTCTGTTAAAATTTCAATTAAGAATGTAACAGTTTTTCACTTTCCTTAAAAGGTGTGTTTCTGTTTTGCCTGTAACAAAGTATTTAGCATGACATTTGCATTAGTTTTGACAAATTATCATGAAAGTAACAAGATCACGAACAACAGCTGAATTATTCCTAGATCACTTTTTAATTATGATTTAATCTAGATATTAATAAAAAGAATAAAGTCAGTAAGCAGTCATTATATTCTGCTTTAAAAATAGCTGCAGTTCTGCATATTTTGATATGTATATTTTAGCACTTCAGTTCTAGGTGGACATTATCACCTCCCACCCAGTTTTGACTGTTGTTTTTTTTTTTTGTTTTGTCATACTCTAGCAGACAAATTTATTGTAAGAATGTTAGTCTTTCTCTTTTCCTCTCATGTAAACTCATTAAACCCCCAAGAATATTACTTGTTCTGGAAATCAGATTTTTAAATTTGCAGCCAGTTATACCAGTAAAAATTGTCTGAAAACAGAAATATACACTGTATGTAAGCTGATCTTTGAGTCAAAACCACCAAATACTTTCCCCACACACACCCTTCTGACAATATCTGATAAGTACCTCATGGGATTGTTCACTAAGTCTAAACAAAGAAAATAAACAGAACTCCTAGAAAGATGTTCGCTTCATATAATATTCACACAAGAAAAAGAGCAACTTTTTTCTGATTGCTTTTGATTGTTGCAGTCAATGACTGCATGTTTTAGTAATTCAACACAAGGCATTTTCATAATCTACGCTACACAAAATAAGAGTCATGGTCAGTTGCCCATCTCAAGTACCTCAGCTCAACACCTCTCATTTGAGTTCACTCCTTCTGAACCGAGTTTAGCTTTGCACTTATTAGCATAGAATAAGATACATATGCATCCAAAAGGGAGAACTACAAATTTTGTCTGTGAAATTTGATAGCACAATTTAAATATACCCAGAGTTTTGGAAGATTTAATTTCATCTTCAGTATGCAGAAACTTATGCTTTTTATCAAACAAATTGCAAAGAGCTATCATATTATACATTTCTGGGAGACTTTCACAGCATCTCCTTCAGAGAGTATTTGATATAGAGTATTGGATAAAGAGTATTTTAGTGTGCATGGAACTCATTAAAGTATTTCTTCCCTGGAGTTTCCAGAACAGATGAGCTTGGATGGAGGGAAGAGTTTTGCCTCTATACAGAACTTTTGGAAGTGTCAGAAGGCTGAAATTTATTCTTGAATGCTAATTTTGTAATAGTGTGCCTGTGTGATCAGGAAGGAGACAGAGGGATTTGAGGAGATTCTGGTCACAGCAGGTACAGTGTACAATTGCATCTCAGAGATTCTGAGATTAGAAAACTTGTATTATTTTGATTAGGTATTTTTTCTAAGCTGTAACTTAACATCTTGCAAATCCTTACTCTAAAAATACCATATTTACGTCATTACTGTTTCTGTATCAAACATATGAAGGTACTAAGAAACTAATACAGAAAGGTGGATGTTTCTTATAATGCCAAATCAAGATGGCAAGTGACTTTCATGCTCTTAGTTACAAACTTCTGAAGTTCAGTGACTGCTTGAGAAGCATTTGCTAAAGTTTGCACCATGCATATAGAGAATAGCACCTGCATATTTAATCTCGTATACACACGAGCCTATTCTTGTAAAATTCATGATGCATTAAGGCTCAAACACAGCAAAGCACTTGGTGCACTCTTTGGCTTAAAACAGCGCTTCAATCCCCCAGGGTTCAAGAAGGCTCAGTTACGTGCTTTCATGTATCTAATCTGACAGGTGAAAAGCTCCTAGCTACCAGCATTTAATGAAGGCTCTAGCATAAGCTCAGACAGCACAGAAAGGGTTTTAGACAGTAGGAATTTCAGATCTATAACTTAGACATGTTTAACTTGCCCAGTTAGTTAGGGGTTTGATTTTACAGGTATTGAAGGGTGCTAATATCTGGGCTGAGTCTATACCAGAGTGCTATCTGAGACAAGCAGATGAACCAGGCAGCAGAAACAGCCTAGCTACAGCTTTGTGCAAACTACTTCCAAGATGATAAATTATTCTGTACATAGCAATTCCTAGCTGATATACAGAGTTGACCCAAGGGGCTTCACCACACAAAACTGCATAAAAAACAAATCAAATAGCTGCAAAACAAATATTACCCTATATACAAAAATTATAATAATAAAAAAGTAATTTTTCTTAGCCCTAATATGTTTTGAATGAGACCATATTAACTATAAGAGTGGCTACAAGTGGACAGGAAATACATAGTGTTAAAACCAAGGTATCTACTAACAAAATATAGTAAGCACTTTTTATTGTGTGGTTTAACTTGCATTTTAATGCTTGATGGCACTTTTACACTAGCATGTATTTAATGATAATTTGACCTGGCAAAAAAGAAACACACGCACACACACTTCCAAAATCCCAAAGCAACCAGCTCCAGTAAAATACAGTACCTATCTAGCTTGTATTTAGAATTTTTTTATGCAAAAAAACAGGGTTTCAGATAGCTTCCTTATTTGCTTATGGATAATTTTTCTACACAACCTAATCACATTGCTTCTGTTGAATTCATTAAAAACAATATTAAGCTGAAATAAACATTGACGTTTATCTAAAACAGCACCATGAAAATAATTTATGAGATATTAATAGATAGTTTTGCATACCACTCAAAGATCAGTGCAAACTCCCATACCCTTGTAATTGCATACCTACAGCATTTGGCTTTATTGCTTTATTTATCAGCTTTTTCACCCTCAAAATATTACAGGTGACACATTTGCCCCATCAAGCAAGACAAGAACACACTCAAATGCTTAACCTAAAATAATGACAAGGCTCAGTTGAAAAACCGCAATAAATAAGACACACATACCCCTGCATAGCTGAAGAATATTTTTGTCTTAGTTTTGTTTTCTTCCTGTCCAAGTAAAGTGTTTCAACTAAGGACTAAGGGGTTTTATTATTCAAAAAAACGCAACAGAAATGTCTTAGAAAAAAAATAATGAAAAACAAGTTGTATAACACTGAGTGTTTTAGGCTATTCTAGTTAATGGAAATGAACACAAAAATCTGCTATACTCGAGAATTACTGTAGAAATTTCCACAGATGCTCATACTTCATATATTCCCCCTGAATGGAGGGACTACTCTTAATAGCCAAAGATTTTGAGGCCTCTGCATTTATAAGCAGAAAATTTGAAGACTACAGCTCTGAAATATTGAGGAAAATTACAGCTCACCTCTGTTTTCTCCAGCCTCTCCCAAGGTACTAGATAAGGACAGGAACCCTACTCCTTAAGATGGCAATCACCACAGAACATGGCCCAGGGACACTCTAAAAAGAGGTCAAGGACCTAGCAGACCCAAGCAAGCTAAGCAGCATCTAGGAGGAAGGGTAGATGCAACAGCATGACAGAGACAAGTCAGAATTTGCAGCCAGCACCATAACAGGACCTAATAATAATCTATAACATCAATCTCATAAACCACGTAAAGCACTATGATCTTAGATGCAGAACCATTGCTTGTTGGAGATCTTTGTTTCCCACCCCAATCTCTGCCAGGTAGATCCTATCTTGTACCTCAATGTGCCCCCACCTCCCCCTCCCCCCCCCTTTTTTTTTTTTCTTTGAATATCTCCAGGCATGGAGATTCCACAACCCCTCTTAATGATGTAACCAACCTCTGCTTAATGATGTAAAGCTTGCTTTAGAGAAGAGACTAACTAAAAGCAAAACACCAATCCAACTATGTAAAGAAATATCTACATTAGCCCATACTGTACACATTTACATTAGACCTTACCAGGAAATTGCTTTTCAAAGTCTTTATGCAACTAATAATAGTAATACTTTGTCTAAGCAGGCTTTTTACACAAGTTCCGTGAAATGGTAGTTTGAGAAAAATCCTTCTCAAGAGGTTTGAGAGGAAAAGGTTATTTGTTTTTATTGCTGAGACTATAACTGTTTTATGTCAAATATCAGGCTTCATAAAACACTTCTGAAAGTCAGCAGTATTTGAATTTCTTAAATGGGCATTAGTTCCATTTCTTGGGTATCTCTCCTTTCTTAGCTGCCAAGATTATAATGTTAGGTTTATGGAAAGGTTAGACAGTGACAGCATTCCCTCCTCTTCCTCCATACTCCAGTTGCTTTTTTCCTCCTCCAGTGTTAGTTGCTCAATACTTCCTTTTTGGGTATAAGTAGTTATATTGAAAATTGCCCAGTCATTGCCCTGTTGCCACAAGTGGACTTTGTCAACACCACCACATTTTTTTCAGCCATGCAAAAAGAAATACCTAAAAGGAAGGATAATTTCCTGTTATTTTTGTACTATATAGATGATTCTGTCACTGCCTTAATATCTGTTAAGGAACCAAAAAATATCAGAGTATGATACTCTCTTCCACAGGAATAGTATTTCACCATAGGCAGAGAAGTGTGACTCACTTGCAAAAAAAACATAACATGCCTAAATAAAATGAAATATTATTCAAAATGCTCAAGTATCTTTTGAATTACCCTTGAGAAAAATTTACATTTCAGTCCTAGCATTCTTCTTGTAAATTAGAAGAAAATTCTGTAATCTTTCTGTAAATAAAACGGAATGTTTTTCAGCAAAACCACATCTACATTTTTTTGTTAAAGGAAGGCTTTTTACCTTCATATTGCTATTAAAATTGCAATCTCCTGTGTATCATTCATCTGCCTTCTTCTCA
The DNA here is from genome assembly GCF_028554395.1 of Pezoporus wallicus. Lineage (NCBI taxonomy): Eukaryota > Metazoa > Chordata > Aves > Psittaciformes > Psittacidae > Pezoporus > Pezoporus wallicus. Next base: position 4,970,735 of record NW_026640488.1, read on the forward strand.
AAAACATCCAAATAAGGTCTCTATTTGTAATAATTGTGTCCTGTAGCTTGCTTTTCTGAGAGTCTGATTATTCTGTCTAAAACCATAAATCATTTTCATACGCTTTAAATATTGAGTTTGTGCTATCATTTTAAAACCCCATACCTAATAATAATTGCAGACACTAGAATAAACTATTAAATTTTATCTGGCTCTTCTGAAAGCTACTTTGGATAATCCTTAACCCATTATTTTATTTTCTTTTATTTGCTGAAATGCAGTGCTAACAACTTAACATCAGCAAACATACCAATCAGTTTTTGTTTTGTTGGGGTTCTTTTGCCCTGTATCTGGTCAAAGTAATAAATATACTTTATTGGAAGACTGAAGAGTGAAAATTAATTAAACTGACATATGACGAGAATGTCATAACCTCTGATCACCAAGTTTTGCCCAAATGATGTAGTAATTCCATTGAAACTAGTATTAAGATATACATTGCTGTAGGAAAACTCTAAAGCTTGTAGTGAAATTGATAACTGACTGTAAATCTTGAGCAGCTGAGAGGATATAAAGCACATTTATGAGTAAAACTAGAGCCAGGTATTAGTCACAGGCCTATGAAAACCAGTGTCAGGTGTGAATGTCAAACAGCCATATATTCTTTTGAAATATCAAAGAGAAATGTGCAAATGTATATACTTCAGTGTCTTCATATCAATGTTTCACAGTAATATTTCATCTATAATCAGGATTGCAAAATTAATCTCAGATTTTTCTGCATCGCAAGTTCAACAATAGCAATATTTAAGCAAAGGACTGACGCAATTCCTGCTAGAAACAAAAAAAAACACAACCAAACACACACACACAAAGGAAAAAAAAAACCAAACTGAACCAAACAAATAAAAACCAACAAATGAAATCCTCGTAGCTATTTAGCTTGGTATGTCCTTATCAAAATTTCAGACTTCAAAAATAGCAACACTATATACAATACTTTGTTTAGTAGACATTACTAATTATCAGCACATGCCAGACTGCTAGTTCATGGTAGTAAGGAAATAAATAGGCAGGCAAGATTGCAGCTGCTGACTGCTTCCAAAATTCCCTTTCACTCCTGCGCTCATGGGACTTCCATTGCTTCTGGAAATGAGGTTTGCGCCATATTGCCTTGAAAGTGATGCACTTCCCTCAGACTAGCACACATACATGTAAGCGTGCTCAGTGCCCTACCCTGATACAGTGGTCTCAGAAACAATCTGCTCTTCCATCTACCTCTGCATCAGCCTATCATTCCCTGCTTGAGAATGCACCGAATAAGGTACCCACACTTCCAATGGACACATACTAGTTCTTTAACACAAAATGATGCCTGTGCATTGGCTTGTACAACTTCCAAATGACTGAGAGATGAATGTGGAATATATAAGAGCTACTTTATAGCAAATTGGTAATTACGGATTTACAGATTCTTGTGTATTAGCTTCTTAACCCAGTAATGTTTATAATACACTCAGACCTTCAAACACAATCAACAGCTGTTTTACGATGTAGGTTTAACAATATATTGTGAATTTCCTGACAGTCACAAAATTTTATCAATTAAATAGAAAAATGTATTAGTTAAATATAGATTTTGATAGAAGCAGAGGGGTTGGTGTCTTCATTCTATATTGTTTTCTGTGTTTGGAATTTGCTTTCCCTTCTCTCCTGTTCAATGGGCTTTTTAGAACTACTTTACAAATTTCAAAATAATTTATGAATTAAAGAGGGGAGCAAGAGGGGGTTAAACATGGTAAGAAGTACGATTATGCTTCTTGGGCATTTTTAGCAGAGGTTCAAACCCAACAGGGAGCAAAGGAGAGGAAAATCTAAGGAGGTGGTAAAATTGTTATAGTTTCATGAACACATATCAAGACCTCTTAAGACTGCTGTCATCTATATCCCTATCAACTATGTTCCTTTCACTTTTACCAATGCATCTAGCAGTTTTCAGTGCTGCAAACAGAACGACTTCTCAAAATGCTGACTTTTTTTTTCCCCCCAAACTAGTAACAATGTTACTTTAAGTATTGGTACTCCTCTGCAGTGACCCTTCACTGTTTCATAAAAGATGAGACTTTACACTTTTAGTGCATACTTTTACTGCAGCTATTAACATAATGCTTTGGAGTACTACATACACACCCCTCCCCATTTTAAGTGGTCATTAAAGTCCTGTTCTGGGGTGAGGAGGAGGAACCCAAAATCACATCAGCAGCACCACAGCATATGCATGCTTAGGTCACTGAAATATTACTCAGTGCCATAATGGTGTTAGAGGGTAGCCAAGAGTCCATGAGCAAACAGAGCACAGGTCAGAGCTGTCATGTCCTTTGAGCTAAAACCACATATGTCTAGATTACCTACACTGTGGTGATCAGGAATATGTGGCTTTAAATGAAGATTTTATTGCCAAGGTAATAACAATGCTTGGCCTAAGGAAAATATGGAATTTAAATATCATTTTCTTATCTTTATTAAAAATAAGCATGTGAACAATTTTAAACAGCAAGTGTATAAATACAAGCATTTGCCAGGTCTTTAGACTTTATTTCACTAAGAATTTCAATCCCTTTCCACACTATACATGGTTACACCTCTTTCTGCAATTTTAAAGTTTTTCAGAACTCCAAAAGGCTATGAAATAACAGAGGTGGAAATTTTTATTTATTTATGTATATATATTATATATATGTGTGTGTACATATACATATAAAAAGAAGCATTAAAAATGAAGTTTAAATCATTAACTGAAATTCTCATAAGAATACATAAACAGCTTGTTCTGTGAATGTTGTATGTCAGTATATTCACTGTGGTCAGGTCAATTACTAAAATTTCATAGACTGTTAGGATGACAGAGGTCAGGCAGATCTCAGTGTGTGAGGCAATTCCACAATTCTGGCTGCAATACATGATGGAACAAGTGAGGATATAACTGAGGAGTTATTCAATAACCTACTCAGCAAATCAGCCCTCAATTCAGTTGAAATAATGTGATGGGAACAAAAGCAAAAAATTTAATGCAGATGCTTACTTTTTTATGTCATTTTTCCCCAGCCAACCTGCACTGGTAGTTGTCTTTATAGAGCATAGGGTGCCATTTTTTAGTGTGCCGTTGAACATGCACAAACTTTCTGAGTGACACAAGGGAAAAAAAGGAAAGTGAAAAATAATTAAAGTGATATACAAAAAAATATGCTAGCATTTTAATTTTTTTTTTCTTTTGGGTTTAGAACAAAAATTTCAGTCTAGAATTGACTCTACTAACAAAGACACAAACCCAAAAAACAAACTCATGTCATTACCCTGTAGCCATGACCACCTAAAATAGTACAGCATGAAGAGGGCAACATTTTAGATTCAGCTCAGAAATTTATTCCCCTTGTGAATCTGTTTTAAAGTTCTGGCACTGAGCTACTTCACAGCCATTCACCTCAACTACACCATCAGAAGTAAGGGGGGCAGAAATACGCAGTTCAAGCCTTGTTACTTTTTTTTCCATTGTTATAAAAATTATAAATAAATAAGGCAGCTTGGCTAATGAACCTTGTGAAAGCATCATCAATTTCAAATCCTCTTTCAGAAAATTTAGTACATATCTAGAAATAGGACAGCTGCTTCCTCCTTTACTGAAATTGAGTTTCCAAAAATAATTACCTCTTAGAATGCTCATGTAATTAGAACATACAGGGATCAATTTTAGTCTTCAAGATAAAGATAACTCTTAGCTTGAGTTAGGTATTAGCAGAGACAAGTGTGGTGTCTTACATAAATAGAGCAAATTCATAGCCAATTCATGTATCTCTTTAAAAGAATGTTCTAAAACATAATATAGTGTGATAGGAATTCTTTTTTAGATTCAACTGTTCATTAGAAAGTTAAAAAGGGGTTGATAACCTTAAAACAATGAGAGAAGGAATAGTAACTTTAAGATATTTGTGAAATGTATTCATAATAAAGAATGACACGCTATTTAAGGGATGGCACAGAAGCTTGCTTTTGCTAGTCTTAAAATTCCATGGTATTTTGACATTTAAACTGGAAAAAGTCTGTATTTAAAAATTAGACCTCCCTGTGGCAATATATCTTACAATATATTGTGTTAATTAGAGTTACATATTAGAGTTAAAACTAACCTGCTCATGAACAGTGCATGAAAGTTTAATTAAAGATCACTAAATTATTCATATTTAATGAAACTGCCAGGAATTCTGCAGAAAAGTTCAACAGCATTTATCATATTATTACACTAATGAACTTGTTCTTTCTCGTTAATGAATAGACATTCATAAGCATTCATAAAAATTATAAAAGGCTGATGTATCTTCAGCTGTATAAGAAAAAGCACACCTATATATTACCAGGGATTAAGAAATTCTGAACTTTAAAAAAAATATTTGTGAAAGCAACATAAAAAACAAGTTTTACACTTTTTGGTGGCAAACTGTTCAGATGTGGGAAAATAATTTGACTATCAGAAGAAAACAGAAAGATACAATGTGTTAAAAGATACTAACAGCAGGGGATACAGATGGACTAGAAAGAGCCATTAAAGAGTAGGATAATAATGGAAAATTAAATTATCCTATAACTGATCAAAAGACATGAATTATGAAAAGAATACGAAAGATACAAGCTGTTGGCCTTCATCGTTACGAATAAACTAAGCAAGGTGAAAACAGTGACTATGCTTCATCTTTCAAATAATTTCTATTTGATGCAGCACCCAGCTTCCTAAATGTGATGGAAGTAAACAGAAAAATATCACAGTAGTTCAAATATGATTTTTTTTTTTTTTAATGTGATAGGCATGTTGCAGCATTAGGAGGATTTGTCCCTTCTTTGCCTTAAATAAATCTGATCTCTGAAAGATAAGGAAAGATAAGGAAACAGTGTTAAAGTGCTTGCGAGCCCCACAGTAAGCTATGTTAACCACCACAGAAGTACTGTTCCTACTACACCCCTGTACAAGCGCTTCTCCTTGGGAAGCTCTCTTGTATATGCCCAGAACTGCAGTTAAAAATCACCAAACTAAAACCCACTACCCCCTCCATCATTCCCTCTTGCTCCTCCCCTTCCATTACTGCAATGCTAGCTTGACAGTTATTGGAGACAAACAAATGACACATGGACAAAATCACAAGGAAACCTGTTGGAGGAAGAGAGAACCTCTCTTATATTTTCCTCACACAATTGTGTGATTACAACCTTTTGAGACAGTGAATAGCTTCTTTTTTCTGCCTGATGCCAAATGTTTAAATAAACCAAAATACCTAAGTATCTCATTGTCATTGAGACAAAACAGAAACAAATTCTAAAGGACCTTAATTTCCATAAAACAGAACTGGTGTTTAAATTCCAGTATTTACCACAACACATATCTTGTGCCAAGCTATGGTTAAACTGAAATCACATAGTAATACACGACTACCTTCCACCTTACAGTCTTTAAAATATCCTAATTTGGCTTAGTGCCAAGACCTTTTCTTATGTTTTCCATTTACCTCAAGGTTCTGGAAGGTAGAGAGCATTTTACTGAAGCACCAAACTACATTCAGAACTTACATGCTTTCCTAGACAAAAGCTGTTGCCACTGTCCAAAACAAGGTACCTGATTCAGGGACAATTTTGGCCAGACTCCATATGGTCATTCTCTTTTGAAAACACTCTTTGTCTCTCAAACACAAAACATAAGAGGACATGGCGGAAGCTCCATTTTAGCTCCAATACAACCACTACCCAGACATTGCTTTAGGTAAATAAATAAATAAATATTAAAAAAAAAAAAACCGAACAAAAAAAAACCCACCACTGTTAATCAGCTATGTCACAAAACCACCTCTTTATTAGATGAATAGGGCCAGATCTAGCAGTCCACCATAGGTCCATGCCCAACCAGCTGCAAGACCTGTTCCCGGTGAGCACACGCACAAAAGGCACACATACATATACACACAGGTTGCAACAGAGAACACTAACACACCTTTGTATGTGTGAAGCAGCATCTTAGCAAGTCTTACAAACTGTTTCCAGTTTACACATCCAAGCCAATCCTTTCTGTCCCCTAAGACAGAAACCTTCACTGTTTTCTTCAAACTCTCCATGCATTAAATTAACCAATAGAAATCTTATTTGCAAGAACAGGGAAATAAAATTATGGATTCTTTTCCCTGACTTTTTTGGCAAGATTTAATTATTTTAGTGATTAAATTTTTATTTAAGCTATCTACCTCCTGCACTAAAAGTTCTCTTCCAACATCTCAGTCAAAGCATAAGTTCTGACTGAACATTTTATCCTAAAACATGCCAAAGTATGATGCAGTTTATCATCTCAGTTACAATTATATATTATTCACGTTCAAGTCTCTGCAAGCAGGGATGCTCAACTCCATTACTACTGCTCTTTGCCAAACTGTGTTATAGCTCAATGAAAATAAATAAAAGCAATATGCTTTACACAAGATAGTAACCTGAATCTGAGCCACTAAAAATCTCGTTTGATATTCTTTGGTTTGGAGGGAGTGGTAGGATGATGGGAGCATAAGACTCTCTTAAGCTTATCACCTATAATGATGTCGTGCAGTTCAATCCCTTATTTTCTACTTTAGAAACACCACAATTGATCATGTTTGCCCTTCCCATCACCACAGTTTTTGGGTTCTGACTGCTTACTCTTGCTATTAGTAAAGATATGGAAAGCAATTAAAAAAAAAAAAAGAATAACAACAAAAAAAAAAACAAAACAAAAGTCATTATTTTCTCTAAATGCAAGTGCTTCTAAATTTCTGCCACTGCTTTTCCACAATCTGCTTTGTTTCAAAGCCACAATAACAGTCATTATAGAGAATGAACTGTGCATAAATAAAATACTGTTGCCAAGGACGTGGGATTTTGAAATCACTTATTAAAAGTATGGCTGCTTAAGACAGCTTTTGTATGTGACTTCCCAGGATGTTAGAACAGCTTGATACCTGTGATCACCTAGTCTGATGTAAATATTTTTTTAAGCAAACATTTCTGAATGTTATTTTTGAATGTTTTTTTAATCCTCAAGCTTGGCTAAGAGTAAAAACAATACTTAAGAGAGTATTAAATAGAAGCTGAGAAGATAGATGAACATCAATTTTTATGCAAGGAGGGACAGAAAAAATATTAATAAATAACAATAAAACCTTAATTAATACAAATAAAACCTTAAATTGGAGAATACATGAACCTATAAGCCATGATGAAGAGGAAGGGTCTCACACTCACTTCTATCTGATTTGAGCAAATATGCATTAAATGTAGGCACAGTAACAGCTGAAAACCTTGTCCTAAATTGTTTCTGGTTTTTGCTGTCATCTGATAAACATTTGCAATTTCAGACACATAACAGAAATAATATTCACATCTAAATAATTCCTCTAAACACTATTAATGAGATAAAGGGTCAGCCACCCCTGTGCAGCTGTAAATAGGAGAAACCTAGGAAATTAAAAAAAATTGCCAAATTAAGTCTTCTCTAGCAAGTTTCTCCCCTGAAACTTGGTCAATAAATAATTTTGTCAAAAGTTATAGCATCTGGATTGGCAGATTATCCTCTTTCCTTAGTGAAAAAAACTCTTAAGAACAAAAAATACTAAACAACCAGTTACAGTTTATATGACCAAGTCTACAAAGAAAGACATAGCTCTTACCAGACAAGACATTATAAGCAGGCAAAATTTTAAAACACAGCACTTAAAAAAAACCCATGAAGTTTTAATAATTACCAACAATTAATAAGAAAAAGAATAAAGAACTTAGTTAACAAATCTCAAAACAATATTTAATGATTAGCAATGAAAACAATATTAAAAAGCCACAAGTATTTAATCACAGAATTGTGAACTTCTTCCAACAACAGCAATAACTTTGAAGTTTTGCTTTACATTTTTTTGAATGCTGATTGCATACTTTGTATTTCCCTACATATCTTCCTTTAGCAATAGAGTTTTAAGTCTTTCCAATATTTTGTTTAATTACAGAAAGCAAAGAGGTATTTCAACATCTATATTAATTTCTTGAACTGTGAACATTGAGAGGATTTTATTCATCAATAAATAAAACAATCCCCAGCACTTACAATTGCAAGTCTATATATGTTTACCAGCTTTCAACAAAACAGCAACATCCTGCTCTGTACTCACAAACTGTACAGCTATAAGAAACTCAGGGAAAAACACTTTTAAAATCTTGTTGATCCTTTGGAAAGACATCAGGGATGAAAACAAGCAAGCATTGTGCCCTGGGAGAAGAATCTTACTTTCTTGATTGGGTGAAGGTGACAGGGAGTAGCAGCAGCAGGTGCCTCTAACACTAATTAGCAGGTTTGAGACCATCAGGGAATATTCCAGCACCTGTGTTAACTCTCTGGCCATGGGCAGCCTGTGCAGCTGCAACCATCCCATCCAGAAGAGCACTGGGCGCTGGTACTTGATGACCATCAGCTGCTGGTGGATGGTCTCCTGCTACTCAACCTGCAAATCCCATGCAGACCCAACTCAGGTGTCAGCATACGGGGGGAGGCTGGCAGTACTGTAGTTGGAAAGTGGCACAGAATCTCATAATATTAGTTATTAATGTTTCTCCCGCAAAAAAAAAAACTTCAAACTGCTTCATATATTTAAATACAGAAAGGAAACCAGAAGTTCAACAGCAGCTGAATAAAATTGCCACATGTCGGCTTCCCATGTATGATGCCTATTGTAGACTTTTTAAACAAAAAAACAACAAAAGCAATTCATTATTTGTATTGCAAAACAACTTTGCTTATGTACTGTTGTTGCTGCCATACATAATAGACATGAATAACAAGTAGTTCTGAAAGCATTATGCATATATATATATATTCTATTTGTGTATCTCCTTATGGCCGGCTAAAGATGATCGCAGAAGCCATGGGGATACAAACACAAATCTCTGTCAGTTTCAGGGTTACAGGGAGAGAGCAAAGAGTAGGTATCCACAGTAAATAAAACACCCAACACATTGTAAGACTCAGACCAAGCATGGAATTTGCAGATTAATGAAGAAAGAGCAAGTAAACAGACTGTGTTAGAAAATACATATAAAAACACTGATGCACTTAAGAGTGTGGAATAAGAAATCTGCCACATCATATATTTCAAGGGGTCCATGTAACCACTTTCGCTGTTACCTAATCACACTAACAATAAATTGATGGCTCTGTAGGTAAGTGCATTTCTTTAACCCACATCAACTGCCTATAATTTTTGGGTTCATGACCCACTCTAGAGTGGGTGAAATATTTTTCTCTCATTCCATGTGGAATCACATCAAACTGCAAACCAGACAAGCCTGAATTTGTAAAGATGTACTTCACTACCAATTTTCCAGCTTGATTTCTTTAGGAGTCCAGCCCATTTTTAAGTATGCTAGATTCAACTACAGCTAATTTAGGGAAAGGTGCAGCTGCTTCTGTGTTCATGAAACTTTTTAACATTATAGAATTATACATGAGTAATTTTAATTTGCAAAAAGTCACTTCTTTTTTGCAAGAGACCTTACATTCTCCTTCCATTGCATATGTGGCTTTCATTCTACTTTTGCATCATTAAGTTTAAACACATTTTCCTCTTCACTGTTTTTGTTGCAGTACTGATTTTTTTTTGTCTATTTAACTCTGTTTAATTGTCTACCATAACATTTCTAATTCTATTTTATGAGAACGCTGCAATCAGAATGGTTGTGTTTTGTTTGGGTTGTGATTCTCCAATGGCGTATATCAGTAGCAAATGTTGAACAGCTGGAAACTACCTAATTAGAACAGGGAAGAAAAAAGAAAAAGGATGTTTGAGTTGAATAATAATCACATCCATCACACTCATTTTTTCTTATTTATGTAACGTACACCTGTGTCTAATTGGCAATGAAAATGACAGTAGGATGAAACACTAAGCTGGCCTTATATTTCTCTTTCTGTGAGCTTTAAATAGATTTTGAGTGTTTCTTTAATTATATAGGTAGATCTGTTTACTGAAGCATTCATGTTAAAACTTGTTCCATGCAAAGGGGCAAATTACATTTTTAATTATGTTTCTTTGGAAGACCTACATAATTAAGATGATTTGCTGTCTTCTATTCTCCACAGACCTAGAGTCGATAATCTTGGCAACTCAATGCAAAACACCTTCAGTGGCATAAAGTTTTCATACAGCAAATAAGTACACAGTTTTAAAAGTGTATCAGTGTGTTAGGGTTTTCAAAAGCACCTTCACCAGTGACTCATCTACATCTTTAGGTAACAAAATGCTTTTATGAAAAGGGCCCTCAGAGCCTAAACCAAAGCACAGTAGAATTTCTATTGAAAGACTGCAACTGAAAGATTCGTATTAACTTCAAAGGAATAAACTCAAACATAGCTACTTACATAATATTAAACAAATAGAGAAACTGAAATGCTACATCCCTTGGTGTCTTCTGTGTTTTTCTTAACATCTTAACAAATTAATTTTTTTATTATTATTCTTTTATTTTAGTCTAAATTCTTCTCTCTCGTGATTATAGAATAAACCTTGGGTTGTCTCTGAGCATATGTTGATTTCTCAGATCTAAATGGCAAGAACAAAATTCCAGAATAGATGAAAAACAATTCTATTTTTTATTTTTAAAAACACTACAGGATTTTAAAGCAAATCTCACTGCATTCTCACCATAGAAGACTTTTCATCACATTTTCTAATTTTATAACTCCATTAAAAATGGCTGGGAGCAGTTATAATCCTGAAATTACCTAACTCAATGTTCTACCATTTCAAATTCAGATAATAACTTTCCAGATAAATTTGAGAAGATGATATTATCTAAAAATTAAAATGTACCCATGCGCATTCATTACTAATAGCTGTTTCAAGTAAATTAGTTAGCTAGGACCCAGCTATTCTCTTAATGGATCTAAAAGCATCCACCACTTTGAAAGCAGCAAAACAAAGCAGGCAGGGTACTGAAAACTGACCTGTAGTGAGTACACAGAAAAACAAATGTGATGTAGTACAGAGGGTTCTCTTCCAGTCTTAGCTCCTAGATTGACGTATTAGGTATGTCAGCAATTTTAAAACTCCCCTTTTCTACTGATAGTATAACAATTTAGAGGCAGGAGCAGCAGTGTTTACTTTGTTTACTAATGCATGCTGCAGTGTTGCATAAATAAAAATAATTAGGTCAGTACTCCACTGTTATATAGAACATGTACTATACTTCTTTACACATGTACTTCTTTGTAAATGTTAGTTGAAACCTTTTTTGCCACATTCATATTCCATGTCCTGATGATTACTGAATTTTCTCATAGCAAGAAAAATCTGAACCCATTTCAATTTGGGGATGGGGGTTGCCTGCTGGGCAGATTTTTTATGACCTCAAAAAATATTTTGCAAAATTTTGCTCTGATTTTAGCATGAACACATGTAGTTCAATTGCCATAGTTACTCTGGATGATACTGATTCCTATGCACTTCAACTTTTTGACTAAATCCACAAATATATTCCCTTGCAGAGCTCTCTTAATTTCCTATAATATTTACCATTCAAATCTCATTTTCACTTTTATTAGGTGAATATGTCTCACATTATCGAAGTTCATAATTTCTTCTAGCATTAGAGCTTCATTTGGTCTCTTACTATGAATAGGCAAGGACAACATTGTAAGTTATTTAGGTTGTACACCATAAATACTATGGCTTGGAGGTGTCTGCTTTGGTTTTGATTTTAGATGAATGTATTTCTCAAATCTAAATTTTACATCCTGTTAACCATTTCTCCTTTAAACAGCCATAAAAATAAAATTTACAGTAGCAATAAGACAGAGTTGGGGTGATGTACCAGTTTGAATGCTCGTATTGCACTGCTGTGGGGCTCTTTCTGTTTGACTTTTTAACTCTCTAGGGAATGAAAACAGACATGCAGCATATTCAGTCTGACATTACTCTCCTGATCCATAGACACGGAAGAAAATAAAGATATGCTAATCCTGACTCTAATAATTTTCGGTTTCACTTCTAACATACTCTCCAAAATACTGATCAGCTTCATGCTGGAAGAAATGCAGCTGCCAGTGGTTTAGAATCATGGAATCATAGAATAGTTAGGGTTGGAAAGGACCTTAAGATCATCTAGTTCCAACCCCCCTGCCGTGGGCAGGGACACCTTACGCTAAACCATGTCACCCAAGGCTCTGCTCAACCAGGCCCTGAACACTGCCAAGGATGGAGCATTCACAACCTCCTTCGGCAACCTATTCCAGTGCCTCACCACCCTAACAGGAAAGAATTTCCTCTTTACATCCAATCTAAACTTCCCCTGTTTAAGTTTTAACCCGTTACCCCTTGTCCTGTCACTACAGTCCCTAATGAAGAGTCCCTCCCCAGCATCCCTATAGGCCCCCTTCAGAGACTGGAAGGCTGCTATGAGGTCTCCATGCAGCCTTCTCTTCTCCAGGATGGACAGACACAACTTCCTCAGCCTGTCTTCATATGGGAGGTGCTCCAGTCCCCTGATCATCCTCGTGGCCCTTCTCTGGACTTGTTCCAACAGTTCCATGTCCTTTTTATGTTGAGGACACCAGAACTGCACACAATACTCCAGATGAGGTCTCACAAGAGCAGAGTAGAGGGGCAGGATCACCTCCTTCGACCTGCTGGTCACGCTCCTTTTGATGCAGCCCAGGATACGGTTGGCTTTCTGGGCTGCAAGCGCACTCTGCCAGCTCATGTTCATTTTCTCATCAACCAATACCCCCAAGTCTTTCTCTGGAGGGCTGCTCTGAATTTCTGTAAAATGCAAAACCAATTCTGGGAGCAAGAACAAGGAGCAAGACCTTCCTACCATTCTATTCCTTTCTGTTTGCTTCTGTTTGATGATATTTACACAGTTGCAGAGGCTAGCAGAGCCTGCTTTGGCTTTGAATTAGGTGAATAGCGTATTTTCCTAGGAGACGTGGCATTTAACCTTCCACTAAAAAATGATACAAAACCGAGGTCTACTGTTTCCCAGATGAGTTCTGCATGAAGTTGAGGAAAAAGATGGTTACTACCAATTTTAAAATAAGCAGTGCAGTTAATATAAGAAAAAATTGTAAATATATGCACTTTACGTTAAATTCCAAATTACCCAGAGCTGAGGGCATCTCTTGTTTTCTGTTGTCAGCTTCACGGTATAGAAGCAGGAGTTTGGCATTGTCCTTGCAAAACGTTTCATTCCAAAAGAAGCCTCTTTTACCATTCCTCGGCTCTATTTCCTCTTACTGGGAGCAGATATCTAAAAATATGCATTATTGAGTCACAGTTTTCCTTCCCCCATGTCTAGAGCTAGCTGAAACAAACATCTTGAACTCCAGATTGCTCTATCAGTCAAAACCTTTGTTTCAAATTCCACAACACTAAATTCATCTCAAGAAATGTTGCACCATGTATATAAGTTTTGATGCCAGAGCTTACACTACAAAATATGTCAGTATGTAAACAATTTTTAGAAGTAGTGACAGGAAAGTCTGAAAAAGCAGCAATAAAAGCACTCTGCTAAAAAGGAACATCCCTATTCAAGTTGGTTATCCTGAACATTTGAATACTTTCCCTACCCCTGTGCAGAAATACAAAAGCATTTCTTAAAAGGCAGAAGGTAGTTGTGTTATTAGGATTAACTTAAGTACCAGAGAATCTTCATAGGCACCTAACCCATGTGATTCCTATTGATTTCACTGGGGATTCAGAACTTAACTGGATACGTTTCCTTTATGCGGTTCAAACCTGGTAACAGGATAAGCAAATTTATTTACAGATTTTACCACAAGATAACAAAGATGATATTACACTCGACTGACCATAAGAAATGCTTCTGTAATACATAAAGGGGAAACAAGTATTTAGCTTCTCTTCTTTTATTGGCATTTTAACATCTTCCTAACAGTGTGAAAAGATCCATTTAAAAACATGAAAAATGCCACATTCTACAGACTCTGCAAAGAACAATACACACAGGAATAACTTTTAATAATGTGAAATCTGAATTTTACCTGAAATTTTTGTCTGAATTTTATTCACTTTAGCTGAATTCCCCAGGTCATCCTTCATCCCAGGGAGAAAGAAGATTGGAGGCAAAGATTTTTAGTTAGAAGTAATAGTGCAATCCTCACTTCTCAAAAAAAAAAAAAAAAAAAAAAAAAAAAAAAAAGGATAAATGAGGGGAAGGAAGGGTAGGGGGAGAAACATCAGATTTCAAATGGCTAATTAGCAAGTACATCTTTAGGCTTGCATCTTTATGACATCTAATTATGTTAATAAGCCACACAGTGACTGACTCCTTTTTCAGAAAGTCAAAGAAGTTAGAATTCACTCTACAGCTACCATTTCAGCTGACAGCTGGTGATAGATACATTTTCAAAGCTCTGTGTGGGAGTTACACCAAAGGTAAGGCTGGCCATGACAACAGCTTTCCCAACTGTTGATGTTGTACCTCTTTCTATTCAATATTAATAAATTCAGCATGCAATTATTTTGGTATCTGTCTCTTGTAAAACCATGTATTTCTGTCTTTCAAGTAACTATATCAAGAAAATATATTGTCTAATTTCCTCAAATATAATAATTAATAAATTACTATAATGATTAATTTTATACTATATAAGAGAATAAGGCAATTATTAACATCACTTCTTACCTTTTTTCTACTATGCATACCTGCCAAGACAAATTGCTTGACTGTAGAAAAACATTATCATATCGTTCAGTGTGTACTGAGTTTTTTAAAAAAACTTCTCATGAAGTTATTACCAGCCTAAATTCTGCAATTCAAGCTCAGTTGGTTCAAATCGACTTTTGGTACTCTGTTAGTATTTTAACAAGAAACCTAGTCCATGTGTCCTGGGTTCAGCAGTGGCAGTCATGTTTCTCCTTTGTGGTAGCTGGTGCAGTGCTGTGTTTTGACTTCCAGCATGGGAACAATGTTGGTGATACCGATGTTTTCAGTTGTTGCTAAGTGATGTTTACCCTGACCAAGGACTTTGTGAGGCTCATGCTCTGCCAGGGAGGAGGGGAAGCCGTGAGCAAGCTGAGATGGGGTGCCTGACCCAGGCTAGCCAAGGAGGTATTCCATACCACAGCACGTCATGGCTGGGGTGGGGGGTAACTGGGAGTTACCCGGAAGGACACGGGCTTCCGGGTGGGACTCGTTTCTTGGCCGGTGGTATCGTATTCTCTTCCCTTGTTATTTTCTCTTATCACTGTTGTAGTTGGTGGTAGCAGTGGTGATTTGTGTTCTACATTGGTTGCTGGACTGTTCTTGTCTCAACCCGTAGGAGTTGCACTCTTTTGATCCTCCTCCCCGCTCCTCCGGGAAGCGGGGAAGCAGAGAGCCCCGGTGGGGGGGGGGGGGAGTGCTAAAAGGACAGCTCAGGTCATAGTCAGCAGGATTGTTGCCTGCTGACTTAGAGGTCCCACTTCGATGAGCTCTCAGTCAGGGGAGTCTCCTTTGAGACCTCATGTTCACCTGTAAAGTGTTAGCCCCCCCCCCCCCCAGGCTCTCCCCTTCCCCACTCCCGGAGGAACGGGGAGGAGGATCAAAGGGGTGCAACTCCTATGGGTTGAGACAAGAACAGTCCAGCAACCAATGTACAACACAAATCACCACCGCTACTATCAACGACAACAATGATAAGAGAAAATAACAAGGCAAGAGAATATGATACCACCGGCCAAGAAACGAGTCCCACCCGGAAGCCCGTGTCCTTCCGGGTAACTCCCAGTTACCCCCCACCCCGGGCATGACGTGCTGTGGTATGGAATACCTCCTTGGCTAGCCTGGGTCAGGCGCCCCGTCTCTGCTTGCTCACGGCTTCCCCTCCGCCCTGGCAGAGCATGAGCCTCACAAAGTCCTTGGTCAGGGTAAACATCACTTAGCAACAACCAAAAACATCAGTTTCACCAACATTGTTCCCATGCTGGAAGTCAAAACACAGCACTGCACCAGCTACCACAAAGGAGAAACATGACTGCTACTGCTGAACCCAGGATACCATGTTAAATGTTCTATTTGCATTAATTAAAACAGACAAAACCCCTCTATGGGGATATTAGCTTATTCAAATACAATAGAAAGTGTCTGAAACTACAAAATTCCATTTGGTAACTTTTAGCATTTTGCTGAAATTGACATAAATAGCTACATCCCCTTCCCATCTGCCTGGTCTGTCTTTCCTAAAGAGCTTCTAACCTTTCATTCCAGCACTGCAGTCATAGGAGCCATCTCACCATGTTTCCATGATTCCAATGATACCATATCTCCATGGACACGCGTGCATCTCTAATTCTGTTTGTTTATTCCCCAAATGCAGGAGATTATTATCTCATATCTATTATCTTATCTAGATGCAGAATAAAGACTCCTCAATACAAGTAGCATTGAGGGACATGTCACTGCTATAATGAGCAAACAGATTTTTGAGTTACTCTTTTGTAGTCTTTCAGGTTTCAAGCAACTTCACTGTTGGTCTTCGCTGGAGTTAATTAAGCAGTTATTAACTTTGTTCTGCAATGTTAATATTAAACTGGTTTTTATTCAAAACTAAAGTTTTGATTGAATGAGAGATGTTTCCAATTGTTTACAGATGAGATTTAAGTTCATTTGCATATCATTTTGCCAGTTGACAACTACAATCATTTTAAAGCACTGAAGCATACAAAACTGAATTTTCCTTTCAGAGTTGCTGGATAGGTTATCAGCTCTGGAAAGGCACATTCCCAACTCCTGTGCAGATTTGTCAGGACCTAAAGTTCATCTTCTCAAAGCAGAAAACAGAAAATTAACACCACCTAACTTGTGGATTTCATTAAGTTAAAGCCATAACTGAAATTTCACAACTAGTAATTCTCTCAGAAATGTTAAATCTGTGTAATATGGGTGTGTATGAATTTTTCTGCAAATAAGCTACATAAAGCTGTATAAAGATACCATTTTTTATTCAGGATAGATTTTTTTTGTTGTTTGTTTCTTGTTCAGAAACCAGGACATCCACTAACAACTAGCTCTTCTGTCCTGGTCACTGATCAAAGCAAGACATTATGCCTCATCTTTAACCTGGATTTTCTATTGTATATTTCTGTCAAAATGTTGTCAGAGAACATCTTCTCTGTTGCTCATTCTGGCATGCTTATTCTGGGCATTTTTTCTCTTTAAAATCTATCTTCATGCAAGAAAGACTAGTGTCATTATGTGGCAGTTAGCAAGCACATTTAGTATGCAATTCAGTCCAAATTTTTATGCTTACAATCTTATTCAAGACTGTAGATAAAATTCAAGTCTAACAAATAATTAAAGTTACAAAATTAACTCACTAAAGAAGTGTCACGTGTAATTTAACCACTTGAAATAAGCTTTTTAAATAAAGACAGTAGAATCTTACATGGATATATTTTTTCTCCGAGTCAGAAGCATTTTTCTCTTAAATCCTTATAATGTATTTATAGTTAAAGAAAAGTTTCAGGCTGAGAACACTAATGAATAACATACTCCATTTATTTCAAGATTGAATTATTCAGCTGTAGTTTAAATTAAAAGAAAGTAATTCTTCTACTACTGTATTCTTCAACCTCCAGTTTCACGAAGCAAATTGAGAATTTACATACTACTAGTAATAGAAGCTATGATCCCAGATCCCAAAAGAGCAAGTACAGGATAATAAATGAAAGTCAAGCTTTCTAAATTACTCTGAAGATGCATGTCAGTCCTCATCTAGAAATAAATTTCCTGTCTTTATGACTGCTCACTCCTTGATCTTTGGGCTGAAATTAATTCTGAAGAAAAATAAAACCAACTGCTTACTTCTCATAAATTGCTAAAGACGTTCAGCAGGAGAGTCACATTAATTTGGCTAATTTTTGAATAGAGCTTTCAGAAGTTGGGGCTGGTGTGCATGGGACCTCTTGATCTTTAAAGAGGTTCTATACTACAGCTGAAGAAAAGCAGCATGCAAAAGAAATACTTCCATTCTACAGCCCAATAAGTGATTGCTAAAGATTTATGGGATTTAATGCAACGGTCCCTGGATTTGATACATCACTCCAGATACTATGTAAGTCAGACTAAAGTACCTTACCACTTCACATAGAAATGGGAACTAAGTGTACCACATGCAAAAGTGGCAGTCTATTGTTTGTGAAAATACTCTTTTATCGGTTTTGAAATTATTTATGGTTGTTTCTGTGATTCATAGAAAAATTCTAAGAACTCGCCAACAAAGTTTAAGTTGACAAGCAGGTATTCTTTATTGCGGTGCCAGGAGACACGGGGGATAGCTCCTCCAAGCGTGTCCTGCTCAAGCAACAAACAAGCTGTAATTATATAATCATTAAATATACATATTCATTACATTACATGCATATTCATGAAGTTACATATGCATTACATCATATCTCTAGAAAATTCTTCCTGCATACACACAATAATGCGGTAGCTGTCTCTGGGACCCCGGTGGTCGTTTCTTCATCATCTTCCTCTTCATCACTTTGTCCTTTGGCTGAACTTTGGAGTTGGCCAGCACTGTTGCCTGTTTGCCAGCTCCTTAGTTGATTCTAACTGGTTTCCCTAAACATTAACTGAAGAGTTCTCTTCCTTGTCATTATTATAGAGTCCACCTGGGGTCCAGGTCACTTAGTTATAAGCAAAAAGTTTGTTCTATATACAATGAGCTATCCTTCATTCTGTCTTTCTCGTTCTTTCCCCATCTCACTGTGGATGGCTGAGGATTTGTTTTTTTCTGTTATTTTCTGGTGGTTAGTAAAATACTAACCTTCAGATTGATTGTCTGTCAGCCAAAAGTTTAGACAGTCCTGGAGAAACAAGTTGTCTTCCTTTCATACAGCAAGAGAAATGGGACAATTTCTTTGACATTGATCACTTTCTCTCCTGCCTTTCATTGAGTCAGATAAGTATTTGAACTATAACCACACCTTGGAAAAGTAGTCATATACTGGAGCTCGACAAACTTTGCAGGACAACTAGCCTGAAAGGTTCAGAGATGCAATGTCAAAGTGCCTGTGGAAATGGAAACTGTATCCACAATGTTGCACAAAGCTGTGATGGAGGTGAATAAGAAAAAAGTATCAGAGGTTGAAGTGAATTTTCTCTATGGCATGATTTCAACATGATTTCCCTTAGTCTTTTGTTATTTTCTTGCCCTACCTAATGCAGCCTTCACTTTACGGCTTCATAGCCTGGGAAGCAAGGAAAGGAAGACAGGGTGTTGGAGCTTTGAAAGTAAACAACCACCCATGGTAACTCAACCCCAACAACAACCCTTCTGTTGAGATCATCAGTGGAAAATCCTATTGTGGAAATATGAGTGCAGCTATGTTTGCTTGATAGGAGCCTATTTGTTCTCATTGTTCCAAACTGTTGCTAGTGATTAAATCAACAAAAATTGTAATGGATGGGTCATTTTACTTTCTTTCTGATAACCATATAAAACTCTCCAGGCATTACTGCTGTTGTGTCCACAAATAGGGGAGGATCTCATATTGCAGTAGAGACACAGGACTCATTAACAAGCAATAGCCAGCAGCAAAGACAACAATTATCTGAGTGAATGCTCCAGTTCTGCTCTTGTGATGGCTTATATTAGCCTGTTAATCACTGGACTGAAACTGAGAGATAAAAAATGCTTCAACTCTTGCTTGATACCAGTAGGTAGAAATTCTTCCCATACAAACACCTAATAACCTGTCCTGCTGTTCCTTAGCTGAATGGCCTGTATTTTTCAGGTACTGTCACTAACAATCATAAACTAATTCTTAGAATAAAAGCATTTCTTCATCCTCAGCAACCAAATGCTCTAAGCAGAACGAATGGTCAGAGAAAATTTAAGAAAAAATTGCTGGTAACTGATCTCGTTGATGTACATACAGAACCAGAGGAAAATCCTCATGTTTCTGGCTGACCTTCCAGGTATTTATTGAGGGAGTGTCTAAAATAAGATGTAAGCTAGTGAACTGGTGAAGGGCTACTATTTTGCCAGGCAAATACCTCTTCAAATGAGTAATCTGTTAATCATGCCTAAATGGGCAGTGTAAATGAATTTAAAACTCTCTTATACAGACTACTCTTTAGAAAGCCCTACTCTTTATTTTTACTGTGTTTTCTCACAGTAAAAGAAGCAAGACATATAAACATGTCTACTGAACAAACCATAGACAATAAATCTCGATTTAATAATATATTATTAATAATATTAACAATATTATTAATAATATACATAATATTAAAGTTAGAATGTCCAGCTTCATTAAAATTTTAGACCCTCGAATATTTCTGTCTAGAGAAGCACACTCTGGAATTGAGAGGTACATATAAGAAGTTGCTTAGTGTCGCAATATAAATGTGGTTGCATACAATATCAAAAGCATTGTTAAACACTTGGATCTGTGCAATAGGGAATAATTCCTAGCGCCATCTCTGAATTCCCTGCATATAAATATTTCTGATCCTCTATCTCTAGCAGACAAAACAAATTAATATTTGATTGTTCTTTGGAATAAAATATACATTTAAATTAAGGGACTAATAACATGGCTTCCTATTGCTTTTTTTTTTTAAAATATCATGAACTAAACATGGTCACCATCAGAGTATATCTGAGGCTAGTTGTTTTGCTACTAGAGCTAGATTACAATAGTATCTTCTACTATGAACAAAAGTGCCTTGGAAAAGGCCACAGGAAAATTTGATATATGAATTAATTTGAAAATACTTTATACTTTAATGTATTTATCTATCTTTTCAACCAAAACCACTATTTCTAATTAAATAGACTGCTGAAAATAACTGCTACTATGAGAAGATAATTCATCTCTGTACTCAATTTCCTGATTCATTTAATAGGCATCACCAACTCCCTCTGAACCCAACAGAATCTACACCTCTTGGTATAGTGCCACTCAAGCTTCACTTCGAGGAGCACCTGGGCTCAAATCAAAAATTGCTTCCTTGTTCTGTCCCTCATTACCTCAGTGTCTGACTTGCTTTGATCTGGTATGGCAGCAGCATCCTTTATTTTATTTAAAGGAATCGTACACCTCAGGGCTAATCTGTCAGAACAGGAAAACTGCTTCAACAAGGAGCAACTTTTGCTCCTATTACTGTTCCTGTGAGGCAAGTGACAGACCAAAAAAAAACCAATCCAACAACAAAACACTGAAAGATATCTTTGTCTCTAGTAATCTGTAATTGAAGGTTATCAAGATTCTTGCAAGCAGTAGTAAGTTGAATTACAAAAAATATTACACTAGCTCAAAAACTAGTCCAAAACTAACGCATACAATTGAAGACACTTTCACATCAGTTCAGTGCCCTAAAGACATGAAATACCCTTAACTGCGAACATGTGAATTTAGTTGAGGCAGTATAACATACAGAAATAAAAACATATCATTCTGTCTATATAACGCTACTGCAGGATATCCATGAACCCATGCAAAGACTAAATTGGGATTTTTTTGAAAATGTATTAGAAGAATATGTCCAGAATATATCTGTATGAGTGGGCAAAAATAATCAGCACAATAAGGGATTCAAAAGTCTTCAGAAACTTGAGCCTGATTACCAGGATGCTGTAATTATTTTCTATAAAGTTGAAATCAGGTTTGCTGAGGTTTATTCTACATGTATATCATCATGACAGAGAGAGCACTCCCTCTGGAAAAAATCAATCTCACCAGAAGAAAATTAAATTCAAAGTGGCCTTCAGTGACAGAAAGTAAGCAACTCAATTCCATTCTGTAATTCATTTTTCTCATATAGAAAATTATTGCATTTGTTGGTAAAACACTAATAGAATGACTGTTTTGGGGTTGTTTTTTTTTTTAAGATATGCTAATGTAATGAGCAGTAAATAAAAACCAAACCCAAACCAAAACAAACAAAAAACAAAACCAACAACAGAACAAATTGCTGGTCAATACTTCTATAGAGCAAGGGATTAGTGATTTTGAAAAAAAATGTGGAAAGTCAGTTTTGATACCTGTCTTGTCTGTAGGTTTTGCAGGCAAATCCAAGAAATGTAAGATCAGTAGTAAGGGTAAGCCAAGCTGTCTAACACTCCTAATCATTTAAATCCTCTTGGTTCTGGAAGATGCATTACTTGAAGGTACTTACTGACTGGTGAAAAAAAATTAAAACTTAGGGGTCACTCACTCCTATAAGAACCTATTCCTAAACATAATAAAAAAAAAAAATAAAAGAAAGAATATAAAAAGGGGAGGGGGAAGAAAATGTATCACTGGAACTAGGAAGGAAATAACTCAGAAAAGCAGTTAGAAACCTTTGGAAAAAGGCCTATGGAGGCCTATTATAAGAAATTTCCTTCTGCTTAACCAGAACCATTTTGACACTAGTGAGGCAGTCAAACATATGAAGGAGAATACATTCAACATGCAAAGACATAGCAGGTGCAGAAATGCAGAGAGTGAAGCTAAGAAGTTTACTTGGCACCACAGGGGAGAACAGATGAAACAAATCTTAGAGGCTGCGCACCAAAATGGCAAGCATCTTAAACTAAAGATGTATGTGGCACAGAGATAAAAATGTGCCCCAGCAAGAGCCACATCTGTAATTCATATAGACACTTACTTTGAAGCTGGCTTTCTCTTATACTCCCGAAGCAGCAACAAAAAAGAAATACAGAATAACACTGTCATATTCTAAGTATGCTCCAGTTGTTTCCTGCTTGTTTCCTACCGTATCTGCCAAAATAATTTTATTCCTTCCTTTTTTTTCCCTCTGATTTTCATTTTTAATTTAGGCTACTGAATTGTGTAAGTCTCAACAGAATAAGAGCAAACTTTCTTTAAACATTCAATGTAATAAATAAAGTTTTTACTAATTTCTTCTGCAATAAATGATCTAATTTAAATGTGACAACTGTAGTCATTGGATCTACCATATTAGGACATACCTAAATATTTATTTATAATACTAGAACAGCTCAAGATTTGTTGGCTATCTGCAATTATATACTTACAGATTAAATAGTCTGAGGATACATTCTACTCTAAGTGGCATTTTAAATACATGTTGGAGAAGAATACAGGAGAGTGTTTTTCCATCTATCCAAATTTTTTTTCTTCTTACATGTGTAAATCAAAGCTTAACCCAACCTGTAATAAATTCATTACACTTTTTAGACATATGGTCAGGCCAGTTGCCTGTGTTTTCATGTTCAAGTAGCATATGCATAGAATTGTGGTCATACTAATAACTCTCATTTGACTCAGGAATGCCACTGAAAGTTCATTCCTCCATACATCACACTCTGAGGCAGAAAAAGTGCAAAAGATTCAAATTCCATGTGGATATCGAATAATCCAAATTCGAAATGTACTCACAGAATGTATCTCAGTTTTGTGCTTTATTTGCACATGCAGAAGCACTTCCCCCATCTGAATCTCTCAGTAACTTTCATAAGGTTCTTTTTTGGACAAAAGGACAGAAAAAAAATTAAAAGCAGGATGCAATCCTACTATAGTAACCATACCACAAGCGGCTACAAAATAACCTTTTCGGCTGAAAAATAATAGCAGGATGTTTTTCAAATAGCTACACTTAGAAATTTTACTTACAGTCAGCAATCCCCAGCTGGAAACAGAGAGTCTTACAGAAGCAGAAGAATAGCTTGTGGCTATTCAGGACAGTATCATTACATTTCCATATTAGGATTATGCTCATAATTATACAACACATCAGATTATTTTTTAGTTTCTTATACATCTGTATATTAACCATAATATTTTAAAAAAAAACCTTTAGGGACACTCATTTCCAAAAGCTCAGGTACTACAATGTGATTGACACAGTATGAAAAATTAACCTAGTAAATTTCTTGATTTTTTTTTCCCATTTTTGCTATATTGCTGTTGACGGCACATTCTGTTGTCACTGCTGGTGAACACAAGACTATTAGCTCTGTCTCAAATAGTTTTATATAGCTTTTAAAAGGCTTTTAGACACAGTAACTACATTTACGTTGGAATATTTTTCAAGTGAATTCTGCAGATGGAAAAGAAAGTCAGTGTCTAGCGAGACATACTGCTTTTTTCCTTTTATAGAACATGTAAATGGTGATTCATATAACTTTTCCTGAGTAACAACTGTCCAAACAAGATTTGTGTAATACACAGTGTGAATTTCAACAGCTAACCATAAGGAAAATCTAAGGGTTATGAAACATATTTTCCACAGTAAAAGAAATGAAGTTTGTTTATGATGTTCAAGATTTTCTGTGTGACATCACTAATGATTCTATGATTCTAATCTTCCAGTGACACTACATCAAAAGAGGTAAAAGGAGATGGTACTGTCGTGGCTTAAGCATACAAAGAAAAAGACAATGTAGACCTGGAAATCAGCTGCAGTTGTGATCCCAACTTAAGACAGTCAGTACTTGGCTTCCAATAGTTTTACCCCTTAATCTGCATTTAGCCCCTTAGTAATCAGTTAACACAACCAAGCCCAGACAAGACTGATTAAGCAAGTAACACCATAACTGTAAATAGTGAAGGAAGCTATCATAAAGAACAACAGGGGGTTTAAAGAAATGGAATTTCTGTATTCTAAAAAGAAACAAAACCACCAAACTCTACGTAAAAGTTAAAATTAAAAAAATTGACTTTACTCTAAAATATGTTCAGTGACCACATGGTAATGCAAGTGTGGAGAAAAACTGATTTTTCTCTGTTTCTTTCTTTGCCCTTATAAAATTCAGGCAAATAACATATTCCAAAATTACAAAACAGTGATTTTGTCATCAGGGATAATTTCAGTGACTTTGCAGAGGTGTAAATAACTATGTAAAGTTCAAAAACATAGGGAAGCAAAGCCATTTGTTTTAAAGTCCTATTTTATACCTTTTTTAGCTATTTTAGGCATTTCTATTAACTGTAATCTATTTGTCTCCAGAAGTAGTAGCCAAGAGGCTATACTTGAGAAAAACTACAGATCTGCAATATCTAGCTTTCTAAGACACCAGGACATGAAGATGTTTCTTCTCCCTTAATTACAATACATTCATATTGTATTTGTACTTGATATAGTCAAGTACAGACATTCAAGTGCAACTACATTCCTAGCTTAAAAATTTCCTCATTTGCTTAGGAAATGAAAATAAAATTTAAAGAAGCAACAAGAGTAGGGAAAAATAATATCAGGAAGCTGAAAAACAAAAAACAAACAAATAAGAGCAGAGAAGGAAAGACACAAGTACCAGGGAATGTAACTCGGGTGTGATGATCCCTCTCAAAAACCCATTATACTGAAGCTTAATCTGAAAGCTATCTGATTTTTAAAAAATCAATAAAACACAAAACAGGCACTGGGCTACCATAACTATGCCCTAAAATCAAATTGGACAGCCATTTTCCTATCATTATTAAAAACCTAAACTGTTTCCTATGAATTCAGTACAAGTGTACTGTCCTTAGGCCAGTCAGGTGGGTTAATAGCTCTTTCTCACGTGCATGTTTGGACAAATATTAGCTCAGTGTAATGACACTTGTTCAACTGACTACCACACAGAGTCTTAGGAAATAGATTTCCTTTGTGCAGGAAGCTTTAATGCCACCTTAGAATCTCTGAGAACCAATGCACTAAGAATAAATCCAGCTGGCAGCTGGTCACAAGTGGTGTTCCGCAGGGCTCAGTATTGAGGCCAGTTCTGTTTAATATCTTTATCAATGATCATCCCCCTGTACTTGGCACTGAGGGCTGCACCTTGAATACTCTATTCAGTTTGGGCCCTCATTACAAGAGAGATGTTGAGGTGCTGGATCATGTCCAAAGAAGAGCAAGGAAGCTGGTGAAGCAGCTGGAGAACAAGTCTTAGGAGGAGTGGCTGAGGGAACTGGGGTTGTTTAGCCTGGAGGAAAGGAGACTCAGGGAAGACCTTATCACTCTGTACATGCACCTGAAAGGAGATTTAAGTGAGGTGGGTGTCAGTCTCCCAACTAAGAAGCAATAAGGAAAGAGGAAATGGTCTCAAATTGTGCCAGAGGATTAGGAAATATTTTCCACTGAAAGGGCTATCAAGCACTGGAACAGGCTGCCTAGGGAAATGGTTGAGTCCATCCCTGGAGGTGTTTTAAAGAAGTGTAGATGCGGTGCTTAGGGACATGGTTTAGTGGTGGATTTGGCAGTCCTTGGTTAATTTGACTTGGTGATCTTAAAGGTCTTTTCCAACCTAAACGATTCTGTGATTTTTTTTTCAGATGAGCCATTTTGGCCCCACTTACCTCACCTTTGGTTCTCCGGAATCCCTCCTTATTATCTCCTGTGCCATTTTAAAAAGCTGCTATGCATGTCTGCTCTCCCCTCCTTTCATTCTGCTGAGCAATGATGAGAAAGAACTTTCAGCTTTACCTTTTCACAAATATAGCATCACCTTCGTACCTCTTAAAATGAGAGTAATTATTCAAAGAACAGCCTACTTGATGGAACCAGGATTCTTTGGGAAAACAAGTAAAAGAAGTCACCTGCCAATTAGCTTATGAGACTTAGCGAGATCTCATAAAGCCTGTTTTCATACTTGCTCCTACTACAAAAGTTTGGACCTGTTCCATACTTACATTTACTACAGGTCTGGTACAATCACATTCAGGAGATGACACGTCTCCAACCAGCACTGCTTTGCAGTCTACCGTTGATGCAGTCTACGCTTGATGCACCTGCATAAATTACTACTGATGCTCCATCCCTACCAACATGTGATCCCACTACCTCCTATTTACCAAAATACTCAATTGGAGAGGACAACTGTATTGTTATAACTAAAATTCCAGCTTGGCCACATTTTGTAGCTATATCTACACCTCTGAGCTATGCAAAAAGAATGAACTGAGGGAACTCATGCTCAATGAATCTTAATCTTACACAAATGTCTGAAATGTACATGAGGTGCACACTTGTGTGATACTGACAGTGAGGAAGGCTATATTTTACACGCACACAGTGCTGTCTCAGATGTTAAAAAAGTACGTTCCATATTCATCTTCTCCTTTCATTATTCATTCATCAGAATGTAGAAACGTCTAGGTGACATGTACAGCTATTTATGATGCCCGTAGTAGAGAAACCACAACCACTTACTACTGGTTACTGCAACTCCACGGTTTTCAACAGCTGTTTAAGGGAACTCCCTTTATTTTCCTACAAGCCACAGACAACTTTTCATCGTGCAAATTTAATATTTCTCTTTTCTACTATGCTTTTTGTAGAGAGCTATGGTTTGATCTGTGAAGTGGGTCTAATAACATAAAATAATTTCTATAACTCTAAATTTCACCAATTACCTGGTGATGACTAATCAGACTACATGGTAATCACATCCTTCTTTGCATTCACTAGATAATCATTCTCCATTTCTGTAATAATTGTAATAATAAATGTAATAATCCATTATGCTACTTTTTTATATATATCTCCTTACACAATAGAAAATTATTTATGTATTGCATGTACATGATTAATCTTCCACTAATCAGAAAGCTCTGAAAATATTTTACCTGTCAGCCTGCAAAATTTTCTCTTGTAAGTCATATTACAACTGGACCATGTATTATGCAGTGTAAAATAAGAAATGAAGTTCTGTAGAACTCAAGTTACTGGCAATATAGACCATGGATAACAATCACAAAACAATTTACCAGCATTAGTTTTGAACTTCCACATGTAAGCTACGAGGCTGAACTACTGGTGTATCTTACATGTCATTGTAACATCAGTATATATGAGCTTAATTATATTTGTTTGTCTTCCTACTGAACTTCAAGACTAGTCTTTGAAACCACACCTTTGAGGCTTGATATGTTTCTCATCAAGCACTTATTGAAGTTTATGGACCTTTCCTTCCCACATTGTGTGCCTGTGTTGGAATTCATTTGACTCATGTAATAATGTTTGTATTACATTTATATTATAATCTTCTATTTTCAAGAACTTGGGTATTTCTCATTATTTGGGGGGAAAGCTTAACAATATGTGTCATTGGCTAAAGAAAATTGCAAGTGCTAGCCAAAGGTTTTGTTTATTTTTGTTTAAGCAACTGGAGGAGACAATACCTCAAATATATACAGGTAGCATTACTTCTCACTTATTCAGCACCATTCTGAATAATTTCTCTCTGTAATTTCTGCTGTATAGTAATAGGATGCCAGCTCCTTTCTGCAGCATTTAGTCTCTCTTTTCCTTTAATCTATTCGGAAAACATTTCTCTCCTCTTGTCTTCTATCTCTTAAATAATAAATAGTAGATGCAAAGGGAGAAATAAACCCTGTAAAGTATGATAAATAAAGTTAAGAGGAAAAGTTTGGGGTTTTCAATATGATGTTTTGTTGGTTATAAGCAAAAGAAGCCTGTCTTTGATTATTAATGGCTTCTGTGATCACAAAGTTAGGACATTCCTCTCTTATTGAAACAAATAACTTTAGTTCTTTGACTTTATGATTCCAATAAAACATTTTTCTATCTAGCAAGGGAAGTGCATACAGTGTAAAACATCCATCAACAACACCATTCATGGCCATATAACCAGCTTTTCCAGCACTGTATAAAAGGAATGGCAATTGTCTTTCTGCATCAATAGAAACATATTGAGACACATTTAGGGCAATATAGAGTCTATTATATCTTTTCTTTCATCAGCTGATGATACAGAGTCTTGTTTCTAGAATTCCTGTAGGCTTCCCTGCAGGAAACACCCTTCTTTGCAGATATATAGGTTAAAAAAATGAGGGAGTGATAACTTGCAAATCTTGTTCTGACTTGACTAAGAAAAAAATTAAATCCTGAGTAAAGGCAAGAGTTGACGGCAAGTGAAGAGTAGAAATGAAATCTTGTACATGAAAAGTACTTCCATTTATGTAAACACATGCAGCATGATCATGATGGAATACTGCAGAAATAAACAAACAAAGGGTAGAAATTAAGTGGGTATACTTGGTGGTTCAGATTTTTCAATGCAGATGCCTTTCAAGGAAGTCATTATAAGGTAGTTAATTTTATGCTGTTAAGTAAAATTAGCTTAAAAAATATAGAAATATTATATTAAAAATAAGAAGGTATCTGGAGACCATATTTTGGCTCATTTCCTGCTTCTCATTGGGAAATAATGACTTAAGAACTCCCACCATGTGTGCAGTGCCAGGAGTGAAAAATGAGGTAGGGGCATACCAACATATTTATTGGCATAAATAATTTTCAGTATCATTAATTGCGAACAGTGTTCACATCAAATTATCTAAAGCTTGGACTATAGTTTTGTTTCTATAACAAGTGCTGTTTTCTTGTGGGTCAATAATCTTGACAAACTAGTTAGCTGGAATGGCTTTCTTATAAAGCAATAAACAACAATAATACTTCCTCAGCCAACTCTAAGAAACAGCATTTAAAAAGAGGCAATTTTTGGCATGTTTATTGAAAGCTTGTCCTCTTCCAAGCTGACTTCATTATTTTGAAGCCGGAATAATTACTTCTTATAGTACCTGCAGGAAAAATACTGGGAGCAAAATCAGCTCAGTGGGACATCTGGTCTTCTTTAATAGCATTCATAATTCAAAGAAGTGACTTTATAGGTATAGCACCTAACCCTTCCCAATCCCCAGCTCTACATTTGAATATGTGGTTTACTGGGCAATAAGAGTATTTTTTATTTAGCCATTGAGATTTTAATTCTGCCCCATAGCTCCTATTACTCTGTCTAGCAATTTTAAGGGATTTGGTGTTACTAATAGAAATCAGACTTTATAAATAGGCAAAAAATCTTTGGAATTTAGTAGTACAAGCCCATATGTATTTAGCAGTCAGCCCAGAAATAGAGAACACTGGCAAAAATGAATAAATGTGTTGGGAACTTACTGCCCACAGTTTATGAATTTTATAGGTTATTTCAACTAGCTCCACTAGCTCAAGGGACCAAATGCCAGCTGATGGCTGATGCTCATTAAGCATATTCCTGGAGAGCATCTGTAATTTAGTTTTGTCTGAAAGGAATCCAGTTCAAGCACTCAGAGACTTCTCCACAACATCAACAAAAGCACAGCAAACACAGGTAATTGGGCTATTTACTTGAAAAACACACTTCAGTTTCAAACTAAAACACTAATGTTCATCACCCTGACACATTCCCAGAGACATCAGTCTATTTCATAAGGCAGAATTGCACACTTATCCTCATCTGATGACAAGCAGATTTGTTCAGGGATAGTGATCATGCTAATAAGAAACAAAACTATGGGAAAATTTACCCTAAGGGAATTAAGCTTTCAACATATAATGAGGAAGTAAGATTTCAGTATAGAATGAGAAAACAAAATGTTTTTATTCGTAGTAAGAAATAGCTATTCTAGGAAGCCATAGACATCTAGTCCTCTTTATCAGGTAGATATTAATCAGAGTTTTAATGCACTCAGAGTTTTAAATCTCTACAGATACTAGTTTGGAAACTGAGCAACCCAAGATGAGTTATATCATGCTGTCAGTGATTTTGACAAGCCTTTAACCTTGAATTCACCACATCTTAAATTTGGAACAGAATAGCCTGCTAGGTTGAAGAACATTGATAGATTTTCTTTCAGCTAAGGAAAATAAGAGATGGAAGACTCGATGACATCTGTTAAGAGAGTTACATGTTAATACTTATGCATAGATAAGTAAGGCTAAAAAGGACAGAGGCAACCCTAATGTAAGAGAGATCAGAATCTCATAGGGATTGCATGTCCCTAACTGAGGGAGTTGGACACTCTCTGTTAAATCTAAGAGTAGACCTCAAGCCTTACAGCATAATACTCCAGGCCTTGGAAGAATTTTCCATGATGAATGGAGCTGTATATACAGCCACTACCAAGAACAACCAGTAGAAGACATCTAAAAGGCCAGGAAATGTTGCTAACGTAAAATGATCATTAGTTGCAGACATTTAAATTATACAGATTTTATTAGAAATTGGAAATATTTATTTGTAACCTTAAAAGTCTGAGGGGAGGGAAGGGAACAGAAGTAGGAGATAGAGCATAGATTAGTTTGGCTGTCTTCTGGAAGATGTCAAATTAAATTCCAATTTCAAAGCGAGTATTGCTTTGGACCCAAAGAGTGATTTAAGATTCAAAGGTGACATTCTGCCCACTGTAAAATTAATGGAATTTGTTGTTGTTTTGTTGAGATCATTGAAATAAGTGGAATAATTATTTATAATTATTCTTGGAACTCAAAATAATTAGATAGCCCTTATTGAGCAAAACACATATGTGAGTGTTTTAATGTCTGGTAAAATATTTTACTGAATAGAATTTCAAAAGTAGCTCATATTATGCATGGAATGCCCTTTCACAGAATTACATACCCTTCTCAATGCCAAAACCTGCAGTTCTAATCTGCAAACTATAATCTATTGCACAATGCTGCTGAGATGGTAGGAAATACGTAAATACAGATACTTGAACAGAACATTTCCATAAATTCTTTTCCCCAAAACTGCTTTGCAGATCCCTGAAGTGCTCCAAACTATGACTAGTCCTTTTTAACAGTGAACTATAAAATTGTAGCGCCATGACATTTACATCCTCACTAATGTATGCAATGCATTTTGAAGAAATAAGACAGTAAGGTAGGATGGCCGAATGATCTTTACTCAGAAATGGCTCTGAAATTTAGTTTTAAATAAAAAATGGTAAAATTTTTTTCCAGTTTTACACAGCTGGTGGATATTGCTGCTTCCAGACTATATATACCAGTCTGAAATGCAGTTTTCAGCACTGTACTTCAAGAGCAGGAAAAAGCTAATACCTCATCAAGCTCAGCCTGTTTCAAGGTTAGTGTCACCATCTAGTGGCAGTTTGAAGGAGTTTAGCTAGCACACTCGTCAGTATTTTATTACATAAGAGCAATACATTCAGAGTTTTCTACTCGCATTACACTTATTTAAGCGCATCAGTTAAATATTTGGCTACAAATGTAATGTAGAATCTTATACTCATTTAAGTAAATGATAGTTTCATAATATTTGTAAAAGGCTAAACTTCATCCTTCCTGACAGTTTTCTGCCTCTTGCTCACAAAGCCTTTCACAGACCTTTGGGAGCTAGACAGAGGCCTACCTGTAATATCTGGCACAATAAATGAATGAATTGCACAAAGTTATTATTGTACTGTCATTTTTTTTTTACCGTTTGTCAGCCTTACAGTCTCATAGAGAATGCTGTGTATCACTTTTTAAAGTATAAACTGCTCTCAAGGTTAAATACCTTTGTAACCGATTAAGAAACTCTTCAATAATATTGTTCCAATGTTGTGCATACCACCTTTCCAACCCATCCTTTTCCCTTTTCTTTTTTTCCTCTTCTTACTTTTCTTGTAAGAAATCTATTGGTATTAAAAGATTTTATTACATGGTAATCTGCGGCAACATCAGGTTCTAGTAAACAAACACATGACTCTAGTAAATGCCATTTCTCAAACTTATTGTTTAATACTAAAATCACTGGACTTCACAAAACAGTTATTATTCATACAATGAGGATACTAATATTTGTAGTTCTGATATAGTACTACTTTCTGTATTAGTATAGATAAAAACTGATAGATTGACTTATTAACTGCTAATTCTCTTTGATGGTACAAGAAAGTTTTTTATTGTTGAAGACAAAACTTGTCATGCCTATCATACACATTTGCCTTCAGAATAAATAACATAAAATACAAAATCCATCCCATCTACCACAGTTCTCCAAAACTTCTGCTTCCTCTTAGTCCAATATGTTGTTTTTCTCAGTTCATTCATGATGTTTCTTACTATTTTGATGTTTTACTGATTCAAAGAGAAGAATCCTCTTCATTGCTCTGAGAAAACCTAGTTCAATTTTTCCTCTTGCTAGAAAGCCTCTACCTCTTTTTTTTTTTTTTTTGAGCAATTTTAACATCTTACTCCATAAAATAATTATTCAGTTTGACATTTTGCTATTTTTTTTTTTCAAAATCTGTTTTCTCCTTTTCCTCTGGGTTTTTTGGTATATGCCGAAGATTTTGCCCAGACTTTATGCCTCCAGCAGGTACTATGCAACAGAGATTATTGCTGCCCTCACCAAACTATTAAACACTTTCTTACCTCAGTGCACAGCATTGTGTACTTTACAAACCACAACATTCTATCATTACTAACTTGGAATGCACAGAATAACCACAAATGCTCTAGACTCTAAAAAATTATCCCAACAGGACTGCAAGTTTTATTATAGACTCCCCCCTCAGCAGCATATAGATGTTGCAGTTTACAACTATAGGCCAGTCTGTGTTTTAAGAGCCAGAAATATAGTCAGTCTGTACTATTGGTATGTGCAGTACCCCAGCCAGAAAAAGCCAGTGGAAGAAGAGCACCTCTGCCTGCAATCCCGAGCATCCTATTTCAGAACAGCAAAAAGTGAATTACAAAAGATACATAAACCTTTCAGACAAGGAAAGGACATGGCGAGGAACTGAAAAAAAAATGCACTTTCTTCATTTTTGTGGAAGAACGTGATATTTAGAGGAAAGAGATAGGTGAAGTCACCACTCTTTACAAGCAACAAGCCTCAAGGCTTTTGCCATCTGCAGTTCAGTCGACTGTGAGCAAGAAAGAGAATGTAAATTACTAGACACAGTCATTCAGCAATTACAGTACCATGATCTGTAAAAAAGTGTCATCTGGCAAAGCTATAGGAGGTGGGTTTATTTATGTTTTGCTTCTGAAAAGCCAGGAAATATACAAAAGCACACAAAAACACATGTACTTATTGGTACTCAGATAAAACCAAAACCCAACAAAGCACAACTACCTCGTCTGCAAAAGCCTGTTTACTGAAGACTAACATATATTCTTCAGAGAACATAACGAAACAGGTAACGGACTAAAAAACAATGGTGACAGGATATATTGCACTAATAAAGGTCCTTGTGAATTGCCAAAAGTACTGATATAAAGCAAACCAGTAACAACCTATAATTAGGAAAAGGGTGATTATAACTAGACATTGCAATTGGCTATTATTGACCAGCAATAGATGCTATTTGGCCAACATCATAGTGTATCATTGTAATGAACAGCACCTTTTCGCAACATTACAGTTATATCAGCAGGATGACATACAGGGGTGCTTATGAGAGACATAAGCATTTTCAAAATTAATTTCTGCAGACTGTTAAGGGGTGGCAGCACATGATTTCAGGCTCATCTTGGTTTTCTTTGAAGCTGCTAGTCTGGGAGGAGGTGCATTTTCAGTCACATTTCATCCATCTGCTCTATGTGTGTATTGCTGGATAAAACCAGTTTTGTCTGCTGCTCACTTTCTCTGACGTCCATCTAAATTATATTATCTCTGTGAATGAAATTTTCCATAACATAACTTGTATGGCTCTTCTTCAGAGACAGCACAGCAATCAAAGGCATGATTTGGAAAAGGAAGGGTTTGGAAAGCAAAGGGTAAAAGGTGGGAGAACAGAAAGCAGCAATGCTGTTTTGAAAGCTATTTAGGGAAACTTGAGACAAGAAACCTCACTGGATACCTGAGGTTAAGTTTGGCACATCGTCTGATGTTAGAGGTAGTCATGTGTGAGAGAACAAGCAGTTTGCCATGTTTGAAATGATTTTATAATTCTTATTCTCTGTTTCTAACACTTTGCTTATCAGGAACAAGCTAATAGGGGAAAAAGGTGTACCAAGTGTTAGGTCTTGTCTTTCTCTCACTGGTTAAATGCAATTTTGACATATTATTTCAGTCCACATATTAACTGTCATGTTTTTGTAGACATCTTCAGTACAATGTTTTGATCTGTTACCCTTTCTGAGAAGATGACAGAAAAACACTTTCAAAAGCCTAGATGCTTTTCTATTTGCAGATCTGTAAGATAGGTTGCTTTAGAAGCAGGCTTCCCTCTTGCACACCTCCAGACAGCTTTGGAAAATTGCAGCGAATTTCCCTTTCTGACTAGACACAAAGTCTCACAAAGTAAATTGATGATAAGTTTGATTTTAAATAAATCTTTCACCACATCAGACCATTTATGAGGCAGTGCAGACTAGAAGGTATCAAATAGGAATTATTAGTGTTTGAAACCAAGGTCACAGTTTTCTCTTTTATAATTTATTGTTGGTTTCCCTTGTTGCCAATAAATTGAGCTTGTGTTGCTTTCATGGTACATTACTTTTACACTATGTGAGAAGGGTAACAAACACCCTTACCTTGTACGTTCTTTTTCGGGGACTTCCATATTTCTGTTTTGAGAACTAGAAATTTCCTTTTACTTGGAGAAGGGAAGAGAGTTACATGTGGCTTTGGTAAGTAGTTGAGTTTGGCAGTTCATTAAGTAACAGACTTAAAACCAGATGGACCATTATGATCATCCAGTCCCATCTTCTACACATCACAGGCCATGAAACCCCAGCCTGTATTTTCTGCAGGTAACCCAGCATGCCTGCAGTGCAAATCTGTTCCATATAAGTGTTTCCCAAACTGAAGCTAAGGTTCTCACGAAGAAATCTGCAATATTCTATGTTTTGCCAAGGTTTCTCTTTTCATATATTACATATCTTTTTCTATTCATAGAATCATGGATAGGTTTGAGTTGAAAGGGACCTTAGAGATCATCTAGTTCCATTTAGTCCACTTGGAGAAGGAAGTTATTTATTATCGGTGCATTCCAGGAAGTTCCTTATTGCTTATGCCCTGTTTCTCCAACAGATATCAGGGTGATTGTAGTCTCCCATGAAGACCAGGGTTTGTGAATGTGAGGCTGCTCATATCTGTCTGTTGAGGGGCTCATCTGCTTGGTCTTACTATTTGGGCAGCTGTAGCAGGCCCCCACTATAATGTCACTTGTCCCTGCCCTCTCTTTAATCCTGGCCCATAAGCTCTTGCTTGGATCCTCTTCCATCCCCAGGCAGAGCTCTGTGCACTCCAGCTGGTCACTGACATAGAGGGCAACACCCTCTCCTCACCTCACTTGCCTGTCTCTCCTGAAGAGCCTGAATCCTTCTATTCCAACATGCCAGTCAGGAATAATTTCTGTGATGCCAATAAGATTGTAGCCCTGCAGGCATGCACATGTCTCCAACTCCTCTTGTTTATTCCATATGCTACATGCTTTTGCATACAGGCATTTAAGTTGGGCCACATACAACTTACTGGCTGAAGTAGCTGAATTTCCTTTGTGCTGCTCTTTTTATTGTTTAGCTTTACTACTGTCCTGCTGTAATTTAAAAACCTTATTAATCATGATGTTGTGCTATTTCTAGGTCACTATGTTCAATTTTAAATATCCTCTTAGGAACACCTCTGCTCCGCAGTAATTTTTAAAGTTCTAAAATTGCTCAAATTGCCATATGTTATGTGATAAAAAGCTCATCTCCACAAACAAGGAGCAGAGAAGCACTACAGCAGGTGGGGGAACCTCAATAAGTGAATCAGAAAGAGGAAGTCCATATCCAGACTCTTCCCCAGGTTGACACAGGAAATCCTTAGCCACACCCCTTAGGCTTGGGGGATATCCATAACTGTGAGCTGACAGAACAGGTTGCGTGAAGCAAATAAAAGATTGAAGTGGGTTGCTGCTTATGGCAGCACAGGATTCATCGTGGGATACAGGGAAGAGAAAACTTGGGAAATGCACAAGAGTTATTATGGGATGCTTAACTATTTTCCTAGGTGAGAGGGCTCTTTCAGTGAGCATTTGGGTGCATGGAGATCTGGGTACCAGCAACTACAATCCCACTATGGGACTACTGAAAAATTTTCACACAGCATAAGTTAGATTTGTTCAACCCTAGTTTATAAGAAAGCAGAAAGTAATAAGTTTGCCTTGTGTCATTTCAGTAAACCAAAATAGAAAGAAAATAAAAAAGTAAAAACTCAGAAAAGGAACTTATTTGAAAAGAAAAACACTAAGGCTGACACCACAGTTTCGGTCACCTGAAATGAACAGTATCTTCATTACCTAGAAAATATTTTACAGGAGCAAAAATATTCATGAAACAGTTTTAGACCACAGATAGCTAAAATTTGATGAAAAACACAAATGGCGAGCCAGCAATACATTTTTTTCATTAATAACCAAAAATATTTCTGTCCTGCTATAGGGAAGTGGTTTCTAACACCTTTTAAACCAGAGAAATCTACCAGGAAGAAAACCCATGTCAATTCTAAAGAAGTTTGTCAGAAGAAAATACTGTCATTTAAAAAAAAAAAAAAATCACACAAAGCTGATATATTTATTTTCCACTTCTTTCCTATTGTGTTTGTGCACATACAGATTCATGAAAAGAAAAAAAAAAAATCTCAAATAGTGTACAGTATAACCCAGGGCCTTTTAGGCACTGATTAGAAAAAGATGGCAAAAACATTGGTAACTAACAGATTTTACATATATTATTACTCTTATCAAAATTAAGGGTCTTAAAAATCCTAACCAGATAATGGTTCAACAGACTAGATTTCTAATATTTTCTAAACAAGAAAGAGGGTCTTGCCCAACGTCCGGTAAAACAGGAAATACATAACAGTTATGAGAAGAACAGTTATTGTTTTCACCTGTCCCTCTTGCTTCCTTTTGCTGCATTTGTCCATACTGGCTCCTGTAGCAAATTCCTGGCTAATAAGAAAAAGTCAAGGAAAACAGGCTTCTGGAAGAGTTTCTGCTGTCTTTTGGAAATAACACAGCTCTTTTGATCTAGATCAATGGTTATCAATCTGTATTTTAAAAAAGCCTTTCCCCTCTATCCTTCAAAATCATCCTCCACTTCCCCCAGGGAATACATATTATCTTCTGGGATCACTTTCATCCAAGAGGAGATGTCTTATGGTAGGAAGGAATGAAAAAGGCAACACCCTGGAGAGTATGCAGAAAGTTTTCTTCCAATAAATATTAGGACTGGAGTGGACAAACATTGAAGATGTCAGAAGAGACACAGACTTTCAAAGCCTGCAAAAGCCTTCCATAGCCCAAAGGACTTCAATGCTCCTGTACCAGCATCTTGACCTATATTACTTCCTTAGCAATATCTATGGCCACTTGTTCCCTTCCACTCCTATGGCCTGCCTTCCCCAGAAGTGCACCCTTTTACTTTCCTAAATCCCTAAGGATAAATAAGCTATCATTGGAACCATTGATACAAGTAATTATGATCTACTTCCCTTTTTATTTTAAATACATATTGTATTTCTGGTTTTGCATTCCAAAGATGTTATTCTGCGCCTTATTTCATATAAGGGATTTCTTTAAGATGCTTACATTCATACCCTGATATAAATCTCATCTCCCTTTATGTTATAGCATTTTTTCTATAAGATACCATAAACAAGCAGTCACACATGAAAGTATTTTTCTGCAATGCAACTTAAGTAAGTTATTCAGATAAAGGAGTCTTTAACTTAAATGCCAATAAAAAAAAGAGACAAAAATATCCATGCCAAAGCCTTATAAGTCTGTAACATTGGTTCAGCTAATTGTTAGAAGAGAGACCTTTTGCTTTTGTACACATGCAAAACTTGCTCAATGTACTTGAAAGTACAAGGAGGAAATACATCATTGCCAGTATCCTAGCAGAATCAGGGTAGAAAAAATAAGTCTCTGGTGCTCCAGTTAACAGACCATTTGTAGTGGTTAGTTGAACAGGATTTCATGTCTGTTCAACAAACTTAGCAACAATTGTTTCTACCATCTAGGTGATGATCATCAAATACTCCTTGGAGAATCTTCCCTTAAGGGACGTATACCCCTGAGTATGTTCTGTTTCAGGTGGTACTGTTCACTCAGACTTCGAACTTCTCCAGGAATGCCAATTACATTAACTGCTTGTATAGAAAATGGCATGTCCCACTGGGTATAACTAATAACGTCACAGTTCATCAAAGCAGGAAATATCAAACAGCCTAGAAATAGTTTTATGGGAGAGCTTCAGAAAAACAACACTGGGGAAAACAAAAAGCAAAAAGGCAATCACATTTCTTTGTCGAGTAGATGCATTTTGCTGCAGTTAATAGGAAGGCTTGTTGTGTGGATGGTATAACCTGATGACAAATTCACTATTTGGAATAACCTTTCTTGCCACACTTACGAAGGAATCTTTTTCAGACACTACAGTGTGACCCATGCCTGGATTCTGGGTTTACTGGGCACCACACACAAGAAGATTTTTACTGGGTGAACTACTCAACTGTTAATATAACTCTTTTATATCTTACTTGAAAATAACATCATTACTATAAAAAGATTC
This sequence comes from Pezoporus wallicus, assembly GCF_028554395.1. Lineage (NCBI taxonomy): Eukaryota > Metazoa > Chordata > Aves > Psittaciformes > Psittacidae > Pezoporus > Pezoporus wallicus. The sequence continues at coordinate 5,010,071 of NW_026640488.1, forward strand.
TTATTTTTATTTCAAAACTTTTTACATAAAGCTTCTTATGTGTCTTTTCATTTATATGCATATACCTCCTCCTATCTGTTTTATACCTTGTGTTTTTCTTTTGTAACTTTACCAGGTATTTCTCAGTTGTTGGACATCTTATTCTTCTATAAACTTCACAAATGCCTGAACACACAAGAAAAAAAAAAATGTATAATTTCTTTAATAGCTATTGTCTATACACTGGCTCTCAGAGTACTCTCATTTAATTTCCAACAGTTTGTTTTTATTGTTTGCGTGATTTTCTTCATCTGAGTACATGATAGCATTGGCCTTTACTGCCTAAACCATTTCCAAGACTGATTTAAAGTATGCTATGTCCAGTATATCTCCTCCTTCCCCCTCCCCCCCCAATAATTCGTCATTCCTTTTGTTGACAACTCTTTTTATAGCGCATTTTGGCATTCTGAATGCATTTTTTGTCCTCAGCTAGACAGGGACGAGAGAGTACTATGAGGAGCGGATGTCCCTATAGATCTTCTCAGTCCAAACCAGAATAAAGAAAAGGCTACAGTGACTTGCTTGGACTTCCTGAGGGTTAGCAACAGGTCTCCAGATAATTTCTCTGTGCCTAGACCCCTGATCCAGCCCACCTGAGGGAGTGCTGGTATCCTTCCTTTGGTGGACGTTGAAGACCTCAGGCACTTTGACCAACATTTTGTGGTGGGTAATGGGGAAGACAAGAGTAATCACATACAGTCTGGATTACCTAACTCATTGCAATAACAACATACGGCTGGTTGCATATGCAGAGCCACCTTTTTTTTTTCTGCATTAAGCAGGCTAAAATATTGACCAAAGTCAGGACAGTGCCAATAAAAGCAATATCTGTCACCTAAATTCTTAGAACTGGCAGGTAAAGTTTTGGGACCCAGCACACTTCAGCAGAGGCCTCTTAGACAGCGGTTAATGAATGTCCCTGCTGCTTTAAGTAACCCAAGTGACTTTTTATGAAAAGGACAGTAGAATTGGCATATAGCACTCCAAGTTTACTGAAAGAAGTAAGGAAGGTCACTATTACATGTACTTCTGGGTCTGACCTGTGTACATGCAGGAGACAAATCAACAACTTCGCACACAGAAAGAGCAGACCTATAAGTCTGCAACCTATCAATGCTATCAGTGAATACTGTAACCATGTACCAGCTTAAAAACCTTCAAATTGAAGTATCAGACACTGCTGAACAAAGTATTCCATTTATTCAGTACCTTATTAGAACTACATGAGGTTTTGACCTGTTGTGTACGTTAAACTTTATGCTAAAAGACTCAGTTTTACACAAAAATAATATTGTAATAACAGCTAAATTCAGACTTGGCTTATGTCTGCATGTGATTAAGGTTTTCTTAACCTCTTTTGGTAAAGGATTTTTTGGCCAAAGACTTTGATACCTCTTTTCAAGTATTTAAGCAGAAGCATCACTGGAGCTAATGAAAATATATGCATATTTTTGTGGACAATTTTAACTTGTGCAGAAAAAGAAATAATTAGAATTTAAATTTCTGCATTTTTATTGTAAAGTATCTGAAAGTATCTACCAGAAGCATGAAGCTTCCCATGAAATCCAATAGCCATCATTTAGTGTCAATAAAACTTGCCTGGACTGAGCATAATGGGAGGTAAAGGGAGAAAGAAAGCTGATGGAACACATTTGGACTACTGGTTTTGTTTTTCTAACTTTTATAACAAAAGCCTTTACTACAAACCAGACTACAGAATTGTTAGAAGTAAAAAAAGGTACAAATATGAAGAGAAAAGTAACCAGGAGTACTATACTTACTTTATAGATATGTTTTATTTCAGTCAGGGTTAAGACAGAAATGGACTTTGGATGCATAAAAAAATTCTCAGTATACACACTAGAAACAGCATTTTAATCTGAGAGAAACCAATCCAGTGTAATAAATAGAGGAGGAAGTCATATGACTTAAAGCAATCATCTTTGAAGCAGTAAATTCATTTAATGGTCTCTCGACTTCAAAAGCTAAACAGAAAGCAGAGGAGATTCAGAAAACAGAAAATAGAAATTTGAATTACGTACAAAAGATATGGCAAGTAAAGAGAAGAGGCATAAACATTACATTGCTTTTGATGGTTATGAAAGCTGCAAAGCTAAATACATGTTATGCACCCCAAAGAGAAAGTAACTGAAAGCCAACAGTAGAAACTGGTGGGGTGGGATGGGTAAAAATGGTAGAAATCTGAAAAGTTTCAGCATTTAATTTACTACAAAAGGTGGTAACAAAGACTCAGAAAGAAAGAGAACTCTGCATTTGTTGTCTATTTCTGAATTACAGTCTGCAAATCTGATATTTGAAAAGAAAATATGTATATGGCATTAAAAAAATTATTCTGGAAACTTCTCTTTTCAACAGTAAAGTTTATGTCAGATCCTGTAACCACCTTAAATACAATTAAAGGCAATTGATAAATCACTGTTTCTAGCAATTTCATTTCTTTCATCCATCCTGAACTTTGTTACAGTTTAGGTTTCTCTTTCTCCTTCCTACTCACTCTTTCATACCCCTTGCCTTTGAATTACCTATGGATATTCCTAATTTTAAGGAAGATGTCCATATCACACTCTACATTAGAATAATCACTCACACAGCAGATGCTGTGCAATTATTTCATTTGTTACAAGTTAGAGACATATGTAAATAAGCAGTACTCTGAAGGACATATACTTAACAATTTACCATGCTAGTACCTGGAGGTTCTTGCTCCTCTAAGTAGGTAGTTTTCAGAACTGCATTTTCCACACTAAGAAGGTCAGAGCAGCTTTTGGACTGAAACATCTCTGTTCATATTCCACCTGCAGTTTAAAAGCAGAGAAATATTTAAATGCAAGTTGAGGCTTAGTACATACAACTAAATCACTTGCCATTCTTTGCTTTAAAGCATCCTTTGAACATTTTTATTTACAGTAAGTAAAGGGGAAGAAAAAAAGGCACTAAATGATGTTTCTACCATTCACCACAAGGGAGCAGTAAAGGATAAAAGGAAAGAACATTGAAAAGTAACTAAACGCTACAGGGAAGAGGGAAAGAAAGAAATAGAAAAGCTTAACAATTTTGATGTATCCCACGCGATCTAATTACATACACATGCAAATACAAGGATGTTTAACTTGGTGTTAATTGCATACTAAACAGGAGAGAAGAAAGACCTTAAAGTTTTATCTGGGTGTGATTTCAACCAGACATTCATCTGCAGTCCTCGTTTTCTTGGCAAATCTTTGGTTTTAGCAATTCATTGTGTTGGTAGGCTAGCTAAGATGCCATCATCACTGCTCAGTAGGCCAAGATCACCTGTATGAAAAACTATTTCTTGGTGGTTAGGACTGACCAAATTGAGCATTTTTATTGCTGCATTTTGGTGGACTTCCCTCTCACCCTCCCCCGCACCCCCAGCCACTCATAGGAGGGCAGAGAAAGTAATCATACTCCGTTTTAACAGATGTATGAGCCAAATATCATGTTTCAGTATTTCCAGTATTTCCAAGTGTATTTAGAATTGCATTCATTAAGGTTATGTCTGTCTGCTACTGATAGGAGCTAACCAAAATTAGATGAACACTGCAGTCCTCAAAATAGGAACTTTTTTGTCCCCATTTAATAGCGTTTGCTTACAGACAATGAAGGTAATCATTGGCATCTGAACATCTAATCCTTCATCTTCAAATTGCACTCCACATTTAGCCACCAGATGGCAGATACTCCCCTTCAGACTAAGCGAATATTAAAATTCAGGAATATTTAAAATGTCAAATAAGTTTATAAGATTTGTCAATTCTGTTATTTTAGGTAACTTTTGTTAAGCTTGCTCTTCTGTCTGCATCAAATAACACTCTGTTTGACTGGGCAGAGCCAAATGTTTTCTTTTTCTTTTCAAATGAAACAGTATTTTTGCTGTTGCCCTCAGTAACTTTAGTCAAAACACTTTTTTTTCACATAAATGTGTGTCATAACGGTGACTCATTAACACAAAGGTAACACAGGAACAATAAGTGACAGGATTTCCTGGTTTATACAAATACATTTCTAGTACCTATATAGAAGCCTAATAGTGCTCCAAGTCTGCTAACTACTCCAGAAGCCTATGCCCAGAGATTTTTCTGTTTCTTTTACAGTCTATGATTTCTAATTAAACCATGATTTCTAATTTCTAATGCTGTGTCTCATCAAGCTAGTAGGACAAATGTGTATCCTTTTCTAAGGTGATTACTCACTTATGACGATTTGTTAAAGACAGTTTAAAGAACTGGGTGAAAATTATGAAGTTATATAGATAAGGATAATAAGGATACATAATCTGCCATTAATAGTATTAGTAATATAAAGGAGTATATCCATACAGTGTAATGTTAGGAAACTGAATATATGCTTAATCAGAAAACCCCTCTTAGGCTGTTAAGTTCTAAATGACAGTAACGAGTGAAGCTTCTGTCAGAAACTTCTGCAGGTATATCAAGTATATATACAGACTTGCGGCATGAATTTTGGATAATAAGCTGTTATTTTCTTTACCATCTTCAGTTTTCTAAGTGATTTCACAACAGCTACTATCAAAGTTATTATTAGTTGGCAAAGAGAAGCTCCTGATCAAGCAGGCAAAAAAATCTGAGCTTCTAAATGAAAACCATCCTGGCTCTTGTACATTCCGCAGCATATGTCTTTCAGATAACTCTTCTCCAGTGTTTAACCTCTATTTAGTACCAGGTAAAGAAAGTTATGTAATGTATATATGGTAAAAAAAAACAAAAAAACACCACCAAACAACAAAGAGCTTCAAAGACACATTGAAGATACAAAGGGTCAGGGTTCTTACTATTCTTTTTCATTCCCATTTTCCACAGTGGGCCAGGTGAAATGCTTCACAGATATCTTGCACAGTGAAATAATCAAGATAAAAGGCACATGAACTATCTGATAAGCATTTCTACAAATTGAGGAAATGTATGCGTTTCTCTGTTTTTTCTTGAAAATCTGGAAAAAATTATGAACCTTAGACAACCATGTTTAGCATAATCAGATAATGATAAATAGTTCAGCATTTCTCAGTGCTTATGAAAGCATGAAAGAAGATGGAGGCCCTCTGTTCATGTAATATGGGTATAAAATGTACATGGATTCACTGTTAGCTTACTTACCATTTAGTTATTTCTTGCTGATGTGGCCAAATTTTGCACCTAAAAAACCCATGAAGGAATAAAAACTTTTACTGTGGTTCTTTCTACAACAACTTGAACAATTTTTAGCTCCAGTGTGTTAAGGAACCTTTTCACTGCAACTGTTCAGTATTTATTATTCATGGTACAGGTGGCTGAAAGGTTTTAGAATACTATATTATTGGAGAATATTTCACTGGTATTAGCTGAATTATTTTTTTGTAACATTTGTCTTGCTCTAAGTTGTGGCATATAGTTTAAACGGAAAGAGTTGATTGAAATAAGTAATGGGGAGCATAAACTTAACAAGTTAGTTGTTCTTTATGTAACCAAATTATATTAATCTCTTGAGGTTTTTAAGGGACTGAAGCCACCTTATTCGTTAAAGGAATTATGAATATTGCACTACTGTCTCTCAACAGCTCTCTTGACAGGAAGACATTTCACCACAAATAATTCTTCACACTGAAAGTTAGGAAAGTTTAACCTTTGTCAATCTAAGAAATTGTTATATAGAGAGATCTCAAATTCTGTCAAATTGGCACTTATAATTCTAGTTGAGTGACACATTCCTCAGTTTATTTGAAAAGGGTGCCGAGATTTTTCTGAAACACTTAGATAGAATCGTAGAATCATAGAATAGTTAGGGTTGGAAAGGACCTTACGATCATCTAGTTCCAACCCCCCTGCCGTGGGCAGGGACACCTTACGCTAAATCATATCACCCAAGGCCTCGTCCAACCTGGCCTTGAACACTGCCAGGGATTGAGCATTCACAACCTCCCTGGGCAACCTATTCCAGTGCCTCACCACCCTAACAGGAAAGAATTTCCTTCTTATATCCAACCTAAACTTCCCCTGTTTAAGATGTAAATATATTTCAGAAATCAGTGTATCTTTCTGGACATTTGAAGGTTTGCAAGGAAGCTTTTGCTGTAAAATTCAGTGTGCATAAACAAGGATGAGAAAGTTCTCCCTGAGAGCACAGCCTCAGATAAGATAAATTGAAGGACAGAATAAGGCCATTAAGTAGTTATCCATAATTATGCATTAAAATTCTAGACCCAAACCCCTACTTAATCAAAAGGATTTCTCTTTTTTTCATGGTGGCTTTTATAAAGAAATGTAGATGTGGTGCCAATTTGAATGTTGCATTCATCTAGTTCATTTAAATTTTACTTAATTTGGTAAAAGAGTGTTTTTTAAGGTAACTTGTCAATACATTTCATTTCATGTGTGAAACTCAGTAACTGGAACACTTACTGGAACAACAAATTAATTTTTTAGCAAGTGTATTAACTTTCTGGTATATTTTAAAGACAGCAGTATGTATCCTTACAGAAATTATGCAGGGCACATTGGGAAAACTAGTTAAGAAACCTCAGCTAAATATCATCCATTTTGCCTCTCCCTCCACACACACAGTCACCATGAAACATTTCATTTTTAGCAGCTATATTCCTATCATACAGTTGTTGAAAATGAGAAGCTACTTGCTCTTCAAATATATTCTGTTCAGATGCCTTTCACAAAATAGTTAAATCTGAATGAGGTACTAGATTTTGAAGTCTCTGGCATCACCAAAGGTGGTTACATTAGGTCATTTCTCTGTAAAAATAAAATATCCTAAATTCTACTCACATTGGGCTTGGACAGAAATAGATCCAAAAAATCTCAAAATTCAACAAATTTGAAAGTGGTGTAGATCTTAGAACATATGGGCTCATCCATATGTTTTGTTCTTGCAACTCTCACCAAAGAGTACCATATCAGTGTTTTTCTAAAATAACTTACTTTTTTTTTTTTTTTTTAAGATTGGAATATATATTTATATCCAAAATAGAATTAGACTGGGATATGTATTGCTATCCAAAATAGAAATTCCTGAATAAATACATCTCTCTTCCTGGTGTTTATAACTTATTCTATAGTTTGCAAATCTACAAATTGAAACCACAAATTTAAAGTGCTGGTTTTGAGAGTACAAATTAAAGAATACTCTTATCAGCATCTAAGCATTTTTGTGAATATTCTTGAATAATATGACCCCAGAGATGAAGGCGATTATGGATAATTTTACAAAATAATTCCTATTGTCTTATTCAGTATATGACCAACAGACACTGCAGTTTGAGCTGGCCTAACCTTACTTAGATAAAATTTATAACTATCACCTCCTGAAGGATCTTGTGATGTTTAGCTTTTACCATGCAGCTAAGTGTTATTCATAACACCAAGCCTCCTCAGTGCCGAGCCCAATCCCCATGTATAACTATCCAGAAAATGAGTTCGTTTTAGTGCTGAAAATGTTAAAAAAAAACAAACCATGTAAAATTCTGGGTAGCCTTCTTAAAAGAAGAGATAAAATGCTCTTTTTTTTCCTTTTAGCTAAAAAAAAAAAATAAATCTATTTCATCCCCAGATACCCCCCTTCACCATACTTAAAATGGACAGTAGAAAGTGCCTCAAGGCAGCATTATTTACATAGGCCAACAATCTTACTCCCTTACAAACACAAGCACACAACAGCAACACAGACTGACAAAGCAAATCATTTCAGAGACAGAAGGCAGGCTTTTAAACATGTACCTGCATATCTCCCAGAAACAGAATCAGATCATTTACAATGGCTTCATCCAAGCAAACAAGAAAGTATCTGCATCAGGCAAATGCTATTTAACTCAATTTATATATGCCATCTATTCATATAGAGAAAACCCTATAAACATTAGGTCCTTTTAATTTGATATTAATACCAATGGCTGTTTTGCAGTAATCACCATCTGTCAAATCAGGCTGCAGATATTTTTTTCCTCAATGTCATATTCTTGTTCTGCCAAATAAAAATGCCTTTTGTTTCCCTCATAGGAACTGCATGGACTCTGCTTCAAAATTTCAACAGCGTAGCATTGACATTTAATGGGTTTTGATACACAAACTACACACACAAACTAACTCAGCTCCAGATACATGTTCATGTACTCCTGGTTTCACTTTACAAATAGCAAAGTTGACTTCTGTGTCATTGTTTTTCCCAAAAATGGTTCGGTTTCTTTGTATTCGGTGCTACCAGTAAGTGCTGAAATGTTATACTGGAGCACAAATTGCCACAGTTTTTCCAATAAAATGCTGTGTCTCAATTTATTTCTGTCACACATTAGAAAACATGTTCTGAGAAATGTAAGTCCCAAGAGCTTGTGAAAAAGTAAGAAGATGGATGTGGAAGCAGACTATCAGAAAATCCTGAAAGAAACTTGTTATTTTCTTCACTTCTTTCAAGGTCTAAAAAGAAAACAGTACTGAAAATGTTCTGGTTTATCATAATAGGAATGTTGAAGAATGGCTTGGATAAAACATAAAGTGACTTTTTTCTTTTCCTTTTTTTTTTTCTTTTTTTAGTAAGTTGCTACAGAGAATTGGAAGTGAAAACAAAATGGTAATAAAATACACTGTGGGAGATGTATGTGCTTTTGCAGTTATCCACGTCCTTTCTCACTAGGAGAGCTCCACACCAACCGCAAGCCTACAATTTCCACATAATACAGCTCACAGCACCTGTCGAATCTAGAAAGAGTCCAAGATCTCAAGATTCTTTTCTTTTTTTCTTTGCCATTAGCATTATTTCCCTTTCACTTTCTATTCCATTAGGATTCTTTAGGTAATTTATAGAACACAAACTGTCAGTCCTTTAAAACACCAGGCCACTTATATTCTCAAGAACCACAGGGCTCTGATTTGTAAAGGCACATATTTTCTGCCTACTGCTATCTGCTCAACTGGTGTTAGAGCTGGGGAAGCTGGAAAGAACTTGTTTTATAGCAGACTACTGGACTGCCACAGAAAGCCAAAGCTACTTTCAAGTCTATGCCTCCCTGTGTAGTTTCATTATATTGTTAGTGGAATAATGTAAAAACTGGCTGTAGTAACCAAAAGAATAAATTACTCTTTGCTAAGGCATCAGTGGTAACAGATGTTACAATAATATTTCACATTTAGAGTTACATTATTTGCTCCCAGGCCTTAGAAACTCAGTGTTCACACTGATTTAAAATAAAACAAAAAGAAATACCACACACAAAAAACCTCAACATACCAGTATTTCTTTATCCTCCTTCTCCCCACCCTCCCTCGGCATAGACAGAAATTTTTTTCATGTCTCATTATTTAGCTATATTTTAAGCTTCCTATTACCCTGACTTTTATCATAATGTAGGTAGTCAACACTTTCAAGTTTCCTAGCAAATATGCAATAACTTATTTACTCACTTCTTCATAAATAGTTTTTGAAGTACTAAATGAACTCAAACTACTGTTTGACTTCATTTGTGACTTTTTGTGTCTCACATCAAAGCTGTAGAGTCAGTTCCACCCAGGATTCCACTTCTTGGGCTAAGTGACCTACTTATTTAGAGTACATATAGAAACAGATGTCTCCTGTTATTTCATCAAACAATTAGCATGGTGAGTCATTCTTTTGAAGTGAAAACTTGGCTTTTGGACATTTCTATCATGTTCTGTTCTTTCAGATAATAGATGTTAATACTCCTTTGTTTTGTTCCTTTTCATTGGCACAACTGCTAGAAACTAACCATTTAAAAAACTTATAGGAATTTTAATATTCCTGCCGCTAATATGAAAAGTGACAGTATGCCATCTATAAATAGTATTAAGTTATGGTGCTTCTATATTTATCGCTCTGCAGCAAAGTACACTAAAAAAATAATCATGTACTGAATATTAAAATGACTTTTAAAACTATTACTTAATGAGGCTGGTTAGAGGATTTTTTCAAAATGATTTTTAGTTAGAAAAGTGGATTTCTTAAACTTTCATCAGGTACAAATCAATTCTGGCCAAAAAGAAATCCCAAGCAAGACACCAAAGCAAACACACAAACAAATACAAAACCCTCAACAAAACAAAACAGGCAAAAAAAAACCCAAAAGAACAACAACAAAAAAAAACTCAAACAAACAAAAAAATCCCAAAACAGCCAATCAAAGAAAAATCCCGGCACACTTTAAAAGGAAAGTGTTTGTAGCATTCTCTTTGAGCTGCACCACTAGAAATACTGCTGAGCTTCTATGGTAGTTTTTGACAGGCCTTACTTAAAATTATGCTGTGCAACAACAGTGAAAAATTACATGGTTTATAATTTCTGTATATAAAGCTATTAAAAAAAACAACAACAGAAAATGAGTGCTGCTTTCATACACACAGAATGATAATAAAAAAAAACAATTACTCAAAACCAACGAAACCCCTCAACACTCAATTTTGAGTGTATAGGCTTGATTTATAAAACAGTTCATATACAAGTAATTCCACAAGATTTCTAGCATTGATAGAAATTTCAAGATGCATTCCTTTGGTGTGGACCTGCTTTATCAGTTCAATGTTTCTGTATCAATTTGTTGCAATTCTGATTAATATAGTGTATTTTTGTATTAGAGCCAACTGCACATCTGAGCTGCTTGATTTTCATTGTGCTGCCTGAACCATTAAAAAAAAGTATTGGATCAACTGTAATATTTAATTTTCTGTTTGTTTGAGGGTTTGTTGCTAATTTTCCCCCTTTATCAAGCAATTTTCTTTTTAGATGTTTCTTTTCTTAGTTTTTTTTTTTTAAGTTATCAAAGCATGAATAATTTAGCTTAAAAAAATTACACTGCTTTTCCTCCACTAAAATATTCAACAAATTTAATAAGTCGTTTGCCTGGTTTTGTTGCTGAGAAAGCTTTTCTTTTCTTCATACTTTGATGAAGGTCTGGACATAAACACTATTCTTTTAATAATATCGGTTGTTAATAAGATACTTTTTTTTGACGTCTTCTTTGAGATAAGCTTATTTTTGGTTCCTTGTTGTAGTTATCCAGACAAAGGCAAATAAATTGTGTAGATATAACTTTCCAATTGGTTTTGTTAAAAGATTCTTTTCTTTTAAATTTGGCACTCTGTTCTTCAGCCAGCTTAGACCTAGGAGGAACAAGATAGTAGAATATATTCTCTTGACAAAATGAAGTAAAACAACAAAAATAGATCAAACATGTTCTCCATGCTTTCTGCGAACCACATAGAAAGAGCTAGTACCAACTTAGCCACTTCATACTAATTACAGGGACAATAACTAAATGTGTTATTTCACATGTTGGCATATATTGAGTTGCAGATTGTCCTGGGTTGGGCTGGGATGGAGTTAATTTTCTTCCTAGTAGCTGGTGCAGTGCTGTGTTTTGGCTTTAATCTGAAAACAATGATGATTACACCGAGGTTTTAGTTGCTAAATAGTGCTTACACTGATCAGGGACTTTTCAGGAGGGGCACAAGAAGCAGGGAGGTAGCAGAGCCAGGACAGCTGACCTGAACTAGCCAGAGGGGTATCCCATAATTTTATGGATTTATAACCACTGTTAACCAGACTGCAGCTAGTGAACTTCCAGGCACCTTGCCTTCACTGAGTGAGGAGCATGATGTGGTCCCCACGTAAGCTCATTCCCTGAAGTGAGTTGATGATTAGGGGAGGATCATCTCAATAGCAAATTCTCTCTGAGTTCTCAGACTTCTCGTTTATCTTCTCTCTCCTCCCTATAACCCTCATTTTTTGCCTCCTCTACATTGATTGGAAAAAATCATCTCCCCCCACCCACAATTTGTCCTCAGACAGCCAGTGCAGTGTAACAGCAATGGAGTTCTAGCTCAAAGCATACCCAGTATAGGTAGCATATCTGAAGATATACTTACTGAAATATATATATATATATATATACACATAGAATAAAAAAATAACCAAGGAAACGAACAACAAAAAACAAACCCAGACGCTCTATTACGGAATGATGTTATTTAAATTCACCTCATCCAGACAAGTTACACATTTTGAGATGCCAGTTTCTGCAGTCACCATCTACTGAACACAGTGCATCTGCTTTTATTATGGAAAGATCACCAAATGCCTTAAGCAACTGAAGTTGACACCCAGTTATTTTCAGCAAAACATGTCAGTTCTAAGCATCAGAAAATATAGCCTTGTTTCTGTAAAACTAATCTGTTGGCAACACAGATCTATAATCAACACACATGCTGCATCTGAAGATGTTAAAAATCCCCCTAAAAATGGAGAGATCTTCACATTTCTTGTGTACCATTTTGGGCTCACTTGTCTTTCACATGTCTCTCTGAACACAGAATTGCTCCGGGAAGAAAAGACAGTTAAACAACTGGACCTCGACTCTGACCAAAACTATTGCTACAGAGATTACCCATTACACTAACTGTTAAGCAACACTGACTCAGTTCCTGAGCAAAGACCAATAGTTACTACGGCCAAACAGGATAGGAGCTCTGTAGAAAATAGGTTGGTGCATTTCTTACAAACAACTATATGCAGCATACTGTACACCTTATTTGAAAAGACCGACGGTTATATTTAAGGAGCAGATGGAGAGTCAGAGAAAAAGAAAAAACAAGCCTCCTTTTGGAGCAGGGTTAGTTTAGGCTCTGTGTATATTTTCTGTATAAATAAAATGCATATATGCCCTTACAACTGTGTTTTCTCACAGCTGTTTCTATTCATGTGATCTGACAAAATTATTTATATACTACTATAACATTTAAACTTCAGTTTCCTCAGACTTCACCATCATTCACTAGGAGTCTTTCATTCATTACAAAACTTGAATTGGATTGGTATTTTATCTTACTTATGAAAATTATCTTTATTATTTACATTTCAATTCAAAGTTGAAATAAAAATTCTGCTGCAGAAACATAATTCTGAATTTCTAGCATGGATATATTTATTTCTGGTGGAGAAGGATCAGGCTAAGGAACATTTACAAAAAAAAATTGAACATGTCCATAGGCCCTAGGCCAAAATTTAATTCTCAGCCTCATGTTAGCATTTCAGACTTGTTCAATGCAGAAGAGTTATCTGCCAAACCATGAAATCTTGCAGGCTCAGATTCAACTGATTTAACTGATTGTTAAAAAGGGCGAGGAAAAGAATTCAAAGCACTAGTTTTTGCTTCAGAATTTGCAAAACTAGTGAAGAAAAAAAAGAGGAAAAAGGAAGCTTTACAGTATTATTTTGGATACTCATGACAAGTACAGGATATTCCTCTTTGCAACTAGGCAAGAAAACATGGATGCGATTGCAACATTTTCAGTAGGCTGCTACAGATGTGCATCACAATAACTCCAGTATCAGACTCAGCTGGGCAGACGGAGGAATGTAGACCTGACCAGATTGAACCCCAGAACATTTGTTTAAAGGAATCTTTCAGGAAATGAATGCTAATACTTTTGAAGATTCAACTTGGGTCTGTATCTAGATATCTGCCTACAGAAAGGAGGAACACCAGAGGAGGGTCAAAAGGATGATCAGGGGACTGGAGCACCTCCTGTATGAAGACAGGCTGAGAAAGCTGGGGCTGTTCAGCCTGGAGAAGAGAAGGCTGCATGGAAACCTCAGTGCTGCCTTCCAGTGTCTGAAGAAGACCTATAGGGATGCTGGGGAGGGACTCTTCATTAGGACTGTAGTGATAGGACAAGGGGTAATGGTTTAAAACTTAAACAGGGGAAGTTTAGACTGGTTATAGGGTGGAAATTCTTTACTGTAAGGGTGGCGAGGCACTGGAATGGGTTCCCCAAGGAAGTTGTGAATGCTCCATCCCTGGCAGTGTTCAAGGCCAGGCTGGACGAAGCCTTGGGTGAGATGGTTTAGTGTGAGGTGTCCCTGCCCATGGCAGGGGGGGTCAATGATCTTAATGATCATAATGATCTTAATGATCTTAAGATCCTTTCCAACCCTAACTATTCTATGATTCTATTCTATTCATACTCTGAGGATCAGAGCAATCTGAGGCTGGGAAGTGCATGTATGTATCTCCTCATCTATTTTTAAAAAAAATATTTCAGGATCTCATGCTGGAACATAGCCTTAATCTTACATGTTCATTGGCCAGTAATTAACTGGGTACATATACATTGCTTCTAAAAATCCTAATAGGGAGGGAAACACCAGCTTTCCTTCACACCTTACCTTGGATCAAAGGAAAAAAAAAAAAAAGAACCAAAAAAACAACTTTCCTGACAGAAATCTTGTCAAAACCCAGGAAACACTTCCATCTGTAAAATATGTTTCCAAGGAAGTAAGATCTTTTATAACAAGAGCCCTAAAAGAGATACAGATTGTGTTTATGGGATTTTTTTTCCTTTTATCTATACTCAGTTTGTAGGAAAACCGTCTGCTTGCATGTTGAATATCACACTACTTCAGAAAAGAAAAAAGACAAAAAAAATGCAGAAAAAAAACCCAAACCAACACCTGTCTGTCACAGAGCCTATTCATTGAGACTAAATGAAATTTATTGATCAAACTCTACCAACATTAACTACAGATTTGGGATGTTACATGGGTTCGTCACTACACTGCTGATTCTTAAACTTTATTGCCGATGATCCAAACTGGGCACTCACTCACCTAAAAATGAGTGAGGGGTTCCCTTAGATGACATCCAGACCCAAGGGGAGAGTCCTCATCTGCGGGACTGCTGCTCTGAGGCGGACCAACTCCAAATAGCTGCTGTGGAGGCTCATTTTATAACCTATCTGAAATTGAGATGTGGTCATATGTGGTCAGGTAGCACCCTATGGGCTCAGGACTCTACTCTTTGGCTCCTGCACCCACTGACTGCCACCCCACTGCTGGGACAAGAGCTGCCCACCTGGGGGGCTCTCCTGGGCTCTTTCTGAAGCTTTCACAGGCTGTTAGGTCTTCTTCAGGTCTTTGTCAGGGCTTTTGTCAGGGTGGTTGTACCAGACATACTGTCTTCACATATGAATAAAAATATTCACTCTTTGCCACATGCATAGAAGGAGATCTCAAATTCAATTTTTCTCTGTAATACACAGTGCAACATTTACTGTATTAAATAATAATTTCCTGTTATGCATGGGTACATTTAGGTAACACCTCATCCTTTTCAAGGCCATTGCAACATTTTAAAGAAGAGCAATAGGGTTTCGTTTGTAGAGGCTTGAGAATCAAGTAGGAATGGGAAGTGGCCTTAGCTGCTGATATTAGCTCCAAAATTCAGAAGAATCATGTACATTTGAGAAGGAATTTATACCTGTGAAATTATGAAGCCACAAGTTAGGATATCATCTGCTTGTTGACACCTAGCTCCATTATAGAAACCTTGGCCAGCCTTGTGAAGGTTATTTAACCCATTATCCCTAACTAAATACGTGGATGAGAATAAAGCTACATAGGTATCAGAGGATATCATGGCAGGGAAGGGAGAACAATATTTTGATTGAAATTTCCTTTCAGAAATATATACTGAATCATCTGTTCTTTAAATCTCTTGTTTTCCACTTGCCACATGCAGTACTATTAACACTTAACGTGCCTGTCACCATGTCTGTCAAGGTAGACAGAGCAAAACATCTGGCTTCTTTCTGCCTCCCTGACACCACAGGATTATCCTGCAAGTACATGCAGGCAAACCTTATCATCCAAAATGAAGGAATATGCAAGACTTACAGAGGTGAAGGAGGGGCTGCCATTGTCTTTTTTTCCTGCCCACCCTTCCACATCTTGAGGATGCATGTGTGTGTCTGAAGACAAAACAGAGAAAAAAAGCAGTGGAGAACAGCGTTCAGAAGAACAGAAGAAATAGTCATGGACTCAGATCTGCCTGTTTCCTTATTAACTTAATACAGATGAACTCAGAAATATGTTTTACACTGAACACTGGCTGAAAGTTTGCCTACTAACAGCTTGAAGTTTCTATCTTTATCAATCCATACTGTGCTCAAAGCAACATGATTTCACACTTAATTCTGTTGAAAACTACTATTTACAAAGACTTGCAACTCTGTCAACTTCTCCTGCTGATGTAGAAGGGCCCCAGAACTATGTCAGAAAACTGACTTTTGTCAGAGGTCTTTTTGTGTGTTTTGTTGTTCTCTTTGTTAAGAAGAATGGAAACAAAGACACACCTAAGACCACAGCCAGTGTAGTCTTTGTCTCAAATCACACTGAAGACGAGATGCTTCTCAGCAGAAGGCAAACAAGGTGTCTCGTATCTCATGCTGCACCCAGGTTTCCTTTCAACCCTCAGTAGGATGTAGACCATGGATTTGGAAGACTAGTGAACAGACAGGTCTTACCCCAAGACGGCATCATAACAAAACTAGGCATTAAAATGGAACATGGCAAGCCAATTCATTTTAATACAGTTTTTTGATTTGTTATCATTATTAAAGAATACACTGGAAACAATAAAGATCTTTCAGTGGATAAGCTATAAAAAGTAGTATCAGCTACTTTTTATAGAGTAGAGAGAGAGAGAGAATATATATTCAGAAACCCTATTAACTCTGTGTGTTATTAATCAAGGATAAGATTCAGGACCAAGCCTTGCTGCAGAGCCAGTAGCGACTTTGCGTGCCATTACAACAGGAACAAGAAATCTGGTCAGCTATCTTTACTCCTTAGTACATGTTAGAAAATGCAGTGTGACAATGTTGCACGCCATCTGCTTATGTTAATGAAACTGAGAAACATGTCAGAACTTGCTGAGCATTCTGTTCAAGCAGCATATGCTGAAGCTCACAGGACAGCCAGGGGTGAACAACACACCTCCCAGAATCACAGAGGTTTTGGAACACGACATATGTCAATCAAAATGCAAAAGATTAAAACAAGGCTTAACAAACTTTCATGTGCTTCAAAATTACTTCAAAATAGAGTGAGCAATTGCATTGTGCATCACTGACTTTGCATATTCTATTTCTTTTATCCTTATTATTATCCCTTCCTCTTCTGTCCTATTAAACCGTCTATTTCAACCCATGAATTTTCCTGTTTCTCTCTGCTATCCCACTGGCAGGGGGAGTGAATGAATGGCTGTGTGGTAGTTAGCTGCCTGCCAGTTTAAACCACAAAATTAGAAATCACTACTAGCACACCTGGTCTACTGAAGAATACAACCTATCATGCAGCCACACAAGCTGGAAAAGAGAACGAGAACACATAACTGGTTTAAAAATAATATACCAAGTAATATAAATTTGCAAATGCTGTACAGATAGATGGGGGGGGGGGGGGAGGAGGGGAGGGGAGGGAATATGTCTCCACTAAATTTTTAATCCAGCAACACATAAAAAAGGAAATCAGCATATGGTTCAGCCAAGAAAGATAATGGCATCCTGATACTTATGCAATAAATATCAGAGAAGTCTTATCTAATTTCATAATATTGTTCATCTCAACACTTCATAGACTTATCTAATGTACAGGAACACAACTAGGAGGGCAAGACGTTTTTTTTTTTCCTAAAGCCATTTCCAGCATGAACTATATCTCTCTATAAAAACATGAAGAAAAGTCAAATTCCATGAAGTTGGATCTTACAATTCTCAGATGTAAACCAAACTTCAAAAAACTGCTTTGAGATCTTCAGGAAGAAAACAGCAAACAAGAAAAAAAAAAAAACCAACAAAATGCATAACAACAATTCTACTACTTTATCTACTATTTATTTAAGGAGGCTTTAAACTAGATGTGTTGGGGGAGGGGGGCATCATTTCATTCCAACACACTCAGTCAGTTGCCAGAACTTATAATAAATGCTCGGAGCACTGTAGAGATATCCCAGCTGCTCCAGCCAATGAGCCGGCTTCAGTTGGAGCTTGGCTCAGATGCCTCTATACAAATGCCCATAACATGGGGAACAAACAAGAGGAATTAGAGATGTGTGCACGTCTACAGGGGTACGATCTAATAGGCATCACAGAAACATGGTGGGATGGCTCCTACAACTAGAGTGTTGGAATGGAAGGTTACAGGCTCTTTAAAAAGACAGGCCTGGCAGGCTGGGAGGGGGAGTCGCCCTTTATGTTAGGGATAGGCTGGAGAGTATGGAACTCTCTCTGGGGACAGGTGAGCAGTTAACAGAGAGTTTGTGGGTCAGGGTTAAAGGGAATATAGCTATGGGAGACATTGCTGTGGGGATCTGTTACAGACCGCCTGATCAAGGAGAACCTGCTGATGAAGCACTCCATAGACAGATAGGAAAAGCCTCACGCTCACAGGCCCTTGTTCTTATGGGGGACTTCAACCACCCTGACATCTGTTGGAAGGATGGTACGGCCCAGCACAAGCAATCCAGGAGGTTCCTCGATTGTGTGGAAGACAACTTCCTTCTGCAAGGAATAGAGGAGCCGACAAGGAGAGGTGACATGCTTGACATCGTGCTCACCAATAGGGAAGGGCTCGTTGGAAATGTGATGCTCCAGGGCAGCCTTGGTTGTAGCGATCACGAGATGCTCGAATTTGAGATCCTCAGGACAGTGAGAAGAGCGTGCAGCAAGCTCACTGCCCTGGACTTCAAGAGAGCAGACTTTGGCCTCTTCAGGAACCTGCTTTGGAAGGTTCCATGGGATACAGCCCTAGAGGGCAGAGGGGCCCAAGGCTGTTGGTTGATATTCAAGGATCACCTGCTGCAAGCTCAGGAGTGTTGCATCCCAAGCAGAAGGAAGTGCAGCAGCAGGGCCAGGAGACCTCCTTGGATGGATAAGGAGCTCCTGAGGAAAATTCAAATGAAAAATGAGGCTTATAATAAGTGGAAGCAAGGACTGTCAGCCTGGGAAGAGTACAGGGATGTTGTCCGAGAAGCTAGGGACCAGGTTAGGAAAGCTAAGGCTCAGTTAGAATTAAACTTAGCTTGAGGTATTAAAGATAACAGGAAGGGATTCTACAGGTACATAGCAAATAAAAAACAGACTAGGGAGAATGTAGGCCCCCTCAAGGAAGCTCTCAGGAGAACTGGCTACACAGGATTTGGAGAAGGCTGAGGTTCTGAATGACTTCTTTGCCTCAGTCTTCACTGGCAAAGGCTCTGACCAAACCACCCAAGTCTTGGAAAGCAGATGCAGGGACTGTGAGAATGAAGACCTTGGGCCCACTGTAGGAGAGGAACTGGTTCGAGACCATCTTTAAAATCTGAATGTGCACAAGTCTATGGGTCTTGATGAAATCCATCCGTGGGTCCTGAAGGAGCTGGCGAATGAAGTTGTGAAGCCGCTGGCCATCATATTTGAGAAATCATGGCAGTCAGGTGAAGTTCCTGATGACTGGAAAAAGGGAAATATAACCCCCATTTTCAAGAAGGGGAAAATGGATGACCCAGGGAATTACAGACCAGTCAGTCTCACCTCTGTGCCTGGCAAGATCTTGGAGCAGATTCTCCTGGAAGGCATGCTAAGGCACATGAAAATCAACAAGGTGCTTGGTGACAGCCAGCATGGCTTCACTAAGGGGAAATCCTGCCTGACCTATTTGGTGGCCTTCTATGATGGGGCTGTGGAACTGATGGACAGGGGTAGAGCAGTTGATGTCATCTACCTGGACTTGTGCAAAGCATTCGACACTGTCCCACACGACATCCTTGTCTCTAAATTGGAGAGACATCAATTTGATGGATGGAACACTCAGTGGATAAAGAACTGGCTGAATGGCTGCATGCAAAGAGTTGTGGTCGATGGCTCAATGTCCGGCTGGAGACCAGTAACGAGTGGTGTCCCTCAGGGATCGGTTTTGGGACCGGTCTTGTTTAACATCTTCGTCACTGACATGGACAGTGGGATTGAGTGCGCTCTCAGCAAGTTTGCCGATGACACCAAGCTGTGTGGTTCAGTTGATACGCTGGAGGGAAGGAATGCCATCCAGAGGGACCTTGACACACTTGTGAGGTGGGCTGATGCCAACCTCATGAGGTTTAACCATTCCAAGTGCAAGGTCCTACACCTGGGTCGGAGCAATCCCAGGCACAGCTACAGGTTGGGCAGAGAAGAGATTCAGAGCAGCCCTGCAGAGAAGGACTTGGGGGTGTTGGTTGATGAGAAAATGAACATGAGCTGGCACTGTGCGCTTGCAGCCCAGAAAGCCAACCGTATCCTGGGCTGCATCAAAAGGAGCGTGACCAGCAGGTCGAAGGAGGTGATCCTGCCCCTCTACTCTGCTCTTGTGAGACCTCACCTGGAGTATTGTGTACAGTTCTGGTGTCCTCAGCATAAAAAGGACATGGAACTGTTGGAACAAGTCCAGAGAAGGGCCACGAGGATGATCACGGGACTGGGGAACCTCCCGTATGAAGACAGGCTGAGGAAGTTGGGTCTGTTCAGCCTGGAGAAGAGAAGGCTGCGTGGAGACCTCATAGCAGCCTTCCAGTATCTGAAGGGGGCCTATAGGGATGCTGGGGAGGGACTCTTCATTAGAGACTGTAGTGACAGGACATGGGGTAATGGGTTAAAACTTAAACAGGGGAAGTTTAGATTGGATATAAGAAGGAAATTCTTTCCTGTTAGGGTGGTGAGGCACTGGAATAGGTTGCCCAGGGAGGTTGTGAATGCTCCATCCCTGGCAGTGTTCAAGACCAGGTTGGACGAGGCCTTGGGTGATATGATTTAGCATAAGGTGTCCCTGCCCACAGCAGGGGGGTTGGAACTAGATGATCGTAAGGTCCTTTCCAACCCTAACAATTCTATGATTCTATCAGAAAGTGTGTTTAAATTTTAAAAATATGTCAAATCCCTCTTTTGTGCTATGAATTAACATTATATAAAGCTGTAATTTTCCAAACCTCATATAATCTACTGTCAAACTCTCCCATTCTGTGGTTACACTGACATGATTTCACCGGTTATCACAGATGAGGTTACACAGCTCTGTTTCTTCTACATTTAAAAAAAAAAAACAAACCCAAACCAGAAACAAAAGCTGTCACAAAGGATTTATAAAGTGACTGTCATCTGTCTGAAAACTTCTAATGAATCTTGCAGCTCTGAATGGATCAGAAAGAGAATTTGTGCCCAGCTTTTTTAAGACATAAGTAGAGAAGCACTAGGCTATGGGAGCACTGAGCTAGTGTGGCACTATTACAGCACGGAAAACCAACACGTTACCAAGAACATTTGAGACTGGCAGCTCTGGACCAGACTTTCTGAGATGGAAGTTCAAAATAAAGAGTTTCAACTTCATATTTTCCTCTTAATTTATCTTCCCAGTTCAGTTTACTTCACATATTTCTGAAATTCAATCTAAACTTGAATACACTGTCAGCCATCTCAACATTATATTTTCCAGTATTAACTGACAAGATAATTTGTTACAAAAATACCTGACACAAACAAAAAAAATATTTCTCTGACTTCAATTATAGCACACAACACTTTAAAGCATGTATACACCACCGTTGTATGTAACTCATTTTTTCAGTGCCTGTACGATAGTAAAGTGTTATGTAGCATTTGCAGTTTAAAAATGGTCATTTTCAGTAATTTCCAGAAGTTAAAGGGTGGTGGGGCAGGTGGTGGGATGGGGAGGAATTCAATGTTACCATGTTTTATTGAAGATCTTGGACTTATGTGACTTTCCTTCAAGTAGTGTGTGTCTTCTAAAATGGGAGAAAAAAAAACTGAACATAATAACAACATTAATAATAACAACAACAATAATACCCAAAACAAACAACACAAGGAAAAAAAAAAAGCCAAACAGATACTTGAGCAGGAGAAAAAACTCAGAAATTAAGTCCATCTATCAGAGTAGATTTTGATAGGTGTTTTTTTCCCCAGCACATGGTATAGGTAATAAAAAAAAGCAACATAAAAATCACCCTGCATTTCAAATTACTTTAAACTATTCTGCAAGTTCCAATAATGTTCTGAAAATGGATATGTTATCAAATGTTATTTTATACTTGAAAATGACTAGATATTTAATTTTTATATAGGTTTCCTCAAACCAAGAAAAATACTCAGGTTTTCAGGATACAAGAAACTAAAAGCATTTTAAATCCTGGATTGCCACTGAAAACTGTAATGAACCTGAGCAGGCACAGATCTCACAACCAAGACTTTATTATCTTTCTTCATTTTCAACATCCTTGTTCTATATAAGATATTGCTCTTTTTACCATGAAAATCTCATTTTTCCAAAGTAATTTTCTTCTTTGTTACTGTTATTTAACTAAGAATAAAATACATGTAGTGAATGACCATTAATGTGCCATGCAATCCCTCTAGTCATATAGTCCTGAGACAAGAAAAATAATGGTTTCCTTATTTATAGCCTCCAATTTCACTCCATTTTTGTATATTATATTCCCTATACACTTTTTTCCTACCCCTGAACATAACATGAATTGGTCTAAAGCCTCACTTGCAATAGTGTCTCTAAGGTTACTAATCAGATATTTGTTGCAGTAGTAGATATATTTAATTTACTGCACAAGCTATGTCATTATAAAGGATTATATACATGTTTTTTTTCTGTTTAAAGTTTTCCTACTTTCATTTTTAAGCAGGAGAACACTTTCTCAGTCATAAAATTCAGGTACAGAGTTTTATTTCCGCTATTGTCACCTCAACCTACAAAAGCTTTCCAGGTCTGATTGCATAACTAGTTAGAAAAACAGATGGGTCCACATTTAGAAATAGTGATCAAAAGATGTATATTTAGACATGTCATTCATTATGCAAAAGGCATACTTCCTCCACCCACAAGTGTATTCAGTAACATGCCTTCCCAAAAATACAAGAACATGAGAAGCAGAATGAAGCATCTATAGATGCGTTTTTATCAAGCCAAACAGACAGGTTTGTTTTTTCTTGCCCCCCCCCCCCCCCCCCCCCCAAAGTTCATTAAGATACATTATATTACCAGGGGAAAAGATGAAGGTGGAGGAAAGACCTTCCATATCCCTATTCGTAGTCATGGTAGCTCTCTCTGCTGCAGGAATCTACAGGAGCAAATGTCTGTCTAGAATGGGACACTACTGACCTCATGGCTGCGAAACACACGAGAGTGTTGCCCTACCCCAGCCAAAAGCCATCACCAGAAACATGGGAGACAGCTGCTTAAAGGACCGATTCCCAGAAGTTTAAGCCTCTATGGGCTTTACTTTCTTGTCAGATATCCTTATGGAGTAAGCCAGCCATTTTACTCTAGCTCATTACACAAGGGAAAAGTCCTTCAAAAACTTAATTCAGGCTTTCCCCATTGAAGAGCTGAGATTAATCTCTTAGCTGCTTGGAGGATCTTAAGAGTATTCAGACTGATTGTTAGTGATCACTGTGAAAAGTAAATAAGTTGATTTAAAATGTGCTTGATAAAGCTCAATAAGATAAGTAGTGGGATGTCAGAAATAAAAAGTAAATTATGCAGTTTTTAAGGTGATTTCTTTTTCTGGGGTTCTGGTAAAAAATATGTTGAATTGCATGAGAGAAATCAAGAATGAGAAAAGCATAATTAGATATAATTAAGATATAATTATCTTAGCAATGTATTCTGGATTGTAATATACAATATTTTCAGAATGGTGTAACACAGGCCAGGATCAACAGACACTCAAGGAGAAATATTTCTAAGACGTATCCCCAAAACACTACCAATTGATATGAAACAGCTAAAATGAATAGTTTCAGTAATGTTTCTATTTTTTGCTTGCTTTAGTGCACTTTCTATGAAAACTTCTCAAAGTATTTTACCAATACATGTTTAATTTTTGAAGTAGTTCTTGTACCCTCATCATGTTGGTGCTACTGACCAATAAAGAATAATTGCTAGAAACTCAAACTCCTGTACTCTGAGGCTTTCAATCAAAACACAAGCACATGTGGGTGATTACCAACTCAACTTGGCCTCATACTTTTATGCCACAATAATTTTGCTGAGACCACAAGTTTCCTCTTAGAATTAGAATTAGAGCATCTGATTATATTTTTCATTTCCTAAAATTATATATATATATAAAAAAATACATCTTCCATATATAATCCATAGTTAAACCCTTTTTTAGGCTTAGATTTTAGTCTATTTTAATAGTTATCTTTTTCCATTTTTAGCAAAATAACAATTCATGGTAAACATATCTTTTATTAAGTGTTTCAGTATTATCTACCAATATGCAATATTGAAGCAGGGACACATAACCAATCTATCCCCATCCAGTAAAGAGTCTTTGAGAAAAACCTTGAACTTCCACAGGTAAAGATTCACTTCCAATCCCATTTAAGGTCCGTCACCCCCTCTGAGAACAGGCTTTAAGTATTAGCACTTTTGATATTTGCACCTGATATACCTGCAGGACTTCTGAGCCTCCTTCAAGGGGTTCACTGACAGTAAGAAAAAACCAAAAAAAACCTGCATGTATTCAGTTACGTTCAGTCAAAGGCCATTTTCAGAAAAATGCTGGTCTCTGTGCACACATATAGATCTGTCAGGTTCTACAGGTTTAGATTGTTGTTTAGTGGGTTTTTTTAACATTTTCAGCATCTCTCCTAAAAACCACTCAGTGTTTCTCAGAAAACTACAAAGCAGCTAGTGTATGTTAGTAAGAAATAATGATGGCCATTATAAGAATTCTGTGGAAACCTACACAAGAAAAACAAAGTCCCAATGGGCTGTGTGGCAGACTGTGACTTTGAAGAGCATGGGCTGCAACATTCTGCTCTACAAAACAATAGCGCCAGCAAAGTTATATCCAGCTGACCTCAAACTATTATTGATTCTGCTTGGGAACCTACTATAATTCTGTTCATCCTCTTCACAAAACAGAATGAAAAAAATTGGTAGAACGCAGCACATTAATTGTTATTTCTCTTCCACTTCTCTGCATTGGCAGTTACACAATGAAATTGCCAGCAGTTCAATAAAATCCACCACAATAAACACACGTTGTATTTACGTATTAATCTGGTATGCCAGTATAACCAAGTGAAGACATCCTGTTCCTCATCTACATTCTGTTCCTCATTCATCTATAAATTAAGTTATTCTCAGTGGTAGCTAAAGGGGACACACACATATTGTCCTGTACAACATAATTAGATTTTACTTTATTTTTGCTTCCCTACAAAGGTGAAGCTAGATGCACAAACTCATTGAGAAATCTAATTTAAGCCATTCCTGAGGAAAATTATTTCTTTATATCTCATTCTTTCTCAATATACAGAGGTGGTTATTTATTTTTTTGGTTTGGTTTTTTTTTTTTACCTCTTTCACACTGGAACTAGGAGAAAAGATACTAAACACTAAATTTAAAAAAAAAAAAAGAAATATTCAAAAGAAAATATAAATATTCATATCATTACAGGAAAAAACAAATTTTATTTACCTGGAGACAAGAATCTATCAGATGTTTTCTGTTGAAACCATTTACTTTGGTAAATACTGATTGAGTAGGAGAAAAAACTTCCAAAATCTAATTTCTCTAATGAAATTCTCCTTAGAAAGAAGTGCTTTTTCCTCTGGTCAAGAACATTCTGGTCAAGATCAGGGAAGGAAATTCTTAAACTGTTCCACATGGGAATGCAAGTTTCATCACATCTCAGGTGAGGGTTGTAATCACACGTCCAGTAGGAATTCTTCAAAGATAATTCCTCAAGCATTATTAGTAGAATAGCCCTGCTATTTATTAAATAATAAATGGTTTAAGAAAAGAATCATCACTAAAATAATCCCAGTTGTAATAATGATTAGCATGATCATGTCGATAATGACCACTTTGTTGGTCCACACAAATGGAGCAGCTATAGATGGAAACACTGAGAGAAAGCATTTAAAGAATATCAGTAATTTTGATTAAAGCCACTTGTCAGAGGCTTGAAGGGCTCTATGAAGTCTTTGGCATAACTGTGCAGATGATTTTAAGTTATTTTTTGAATCATCTCAAAAAGATATCACAGTAGCTAGTAACCATCAGGCCTAAAGATGCTACTAAAAAAACTGAAGAAATGTTACTATGATAAAGTGAACATAAATTATATGTTCACTGTTACTGATGACATTAATCACTACATATGTGTCCCTGCTAACATCAACTTAAGAGCAATGGCATTTCAATAACACCTTTGCTTTTCACCCACAGCACGAACTTATACAGCCTGATAAAAAGATGGTCATTTTTCCTCATAGAATGGTTTTTGATTTTAGATAAAGCAGCTGGCAAAGACATAAAATATTGATTTCTAATGTTGACCTCCTAAAAATTAGGAATCTAAGCATGTAACTATAATTCTTAAGGTATGGAAATGAAGCAGGTCTTACAAACGTCAGTTGCTGGCTGTTTCAAAATTTGTGATTGTCTATATAATAGTGCAATATCATGTACTCAAACACTCAAAACATCTAAACTACTGCTTCTCTTACTGAGGTCTGTGACCATCTTTTCCTCATTTCCTTGATGCCAGGAATGGAGCTGACACCAATTCAGTTCACAAAATTTGAGAGACTGCACTTTGACAAAGACTGGGAAGAATTTCATGCAATAGGGGTATCTTGTGTTCCTTACCTATCCCTAGCAAGAAGTATCTTAAATCAAATCTGGCTGAGTGTTTATGTCAAACCCCATTTGCACCTTTTACACAATAAGGAAAGACATTCAGAAAAATCTATTTCAACCTGTGAAGCACCATTCACTGCATTCAATACTGTTAAAAATAAACATGAGTGATGAGGACTTTGGGTGATATTTCTGTGTTTCCATAGTTACTTTATGTTTTCGGGTTTGTTTTTTTTTCTGAGCAATGATACAGCCATGTAAAAAGACATTCACTATCAGGGAAAGAAGTAGCTCATCTGATAGCATTTTTTCCTGTTATTAGTCATACTCGTTAAAGGCAATAATAGTAACACGCTCATAGTTCTTTACAACAACTTCCAAAATAACCATCAGTTGGGAGCAAATCTCTTCACACAAATCCTTGCCTCTTCCTGTGCTGAGGCAAGTAACGGTGGGCAACAGGCAGACCCACAGAAGAGTCTGAATCCAGCACAACATATACGTTGTAATTTATGTGACATTCCTAATTTCCACTGTTTCCTAGAACAATTCTTATTTTGAGACTTAGGGTGGTTTGGGGAACCAATGAAATTCCCACCCCTTGCTCTGCTATCCACTCATCATTGTCTTGTGTGTCCAACAGAGTATACAGAAGCAGTTGAGCATCACTTACTTGTCATCACTGTCTTTCACACTGTATTTCAGGTGTGGTGGCCAGGTGAGCAAGCAGCCGCTACTCTTTCCACACCATGGGTAGTCTTCACTCTCTAGTGGTTTAAGACAGGTCATTCCGCTTTGCTCAAGTAGAGAAGCACTCAGAGAAATCACAGCTCAGTAACTTTGTAAAGAATCTGTGTGTGACTATATGAGCACTTCCCAGATATTTGGGAGGCAAGGTTCAAGACTTTAGCTTTAGTTGTTAACCCAAAGTGGTACTGATAATTTCTGGATTATGTGTAGCCTTTTGGTTACAACAAACAAGCCTGTTTATTTTTGCAATGCAATAAACCAGCTGAAGGGAGACCCCAAAAGAATCTCATGTGTTGTGTCAGCTTGGGCTTGCCACCCTCCAGCTGAAACATGTCTGACAGTACAGAAGTGGGCACAACAATGGTGGGAGTTCAAGAGATGCTGAATCATGGACTTCAAACCTGACCATGCAAAATGATTATTACCTTTGCTATGCAGTAATCTTTCATTTTAGATAGAAATGCAATATGGTGGTAATGTGTGCTAAGCTTTATCCCACAGCCCTAAAAATAGGGAGCCACTGAGCTCTGCTTCCTGCAGTAGCTTGTACCCTTAGCTACCATGCTCAATACAGTGAATCATACATTGTCAGATTCATTTC
This sequence comes from Pezoporus wallicus, assembly GCF_028554395.1. Classification (NCBI taxonomy): domain Eukaryota; kingdom Metazoa; phylum Chordata; class Aves; order Psittaciformes; family Psittacidae; genus Pezoporus; species Pezoporus wallicus. Next base: position 5,037,985 of record NW_026640488.1, read on the forward strand.
ACTGCATTTCACATGCATAATCATTGTTACAGACACTTACAAAATTAGAACAGATAGTGGACAAAATATTTTTTGTAAACTGAGAAAAATGCTACAGAGAAATAATTTAGATGCAAGAGATAGGACTTCTGTTGTCACTTTTTCCCAGAATGTAACATGACAGCAAAGAGGCAGAAAAGCAAATTCAGAGATAGCTCAAGTTCCACTGGAATATAACACTAATTAACTAATTAGCTTACCATGAATTATTCAGCATATTTTAGACAAATACTGTGAAGGCTCCTAAAACCTCTGCATATATTACACAAGGATGCTTTACTGTGCCATTTCCTACTCTGTTTAGAAAAGGCAGCAGGACACCATATTAGCATGAAATTATCTGACACAACAACTTTTGATTATTTTGGTTGCAGCTGCTTGCAAGCATTGCAAAGCAGGAATATTCTTACTGAATTTTGCAACAGGAAAATACTTATTTTAATTGCATGCTCATAAGTTTTAAAAAATTTTCTGTCTGTTTTTTCACGTTTCATTCCCAACTATATCCATATCACAGAATCAGGATGAAAGGGATTAGATGATGTCAGTCACTTGGTCTGCTAACAGGGTTACATCAGCCACAAATCTAACCTACTTAATGTTCCTTAACAGAAGCAAACAAGTTATGTGCATCAAGTCATAGTAAAAGATTCTACCCTTCTGCAAGTCAAACAATGTAGCTGGCCATTATACAAAAGCTTCAAAGATTAGTGAATTAATGTGTACTATTATTATGCTTCTCAACTAATTGAGATACATGGATTAACCTGGTGGGGATGGTGTGCTATGAACAGAATGAAAAATTACCCCCTGGAAAACATGGCAGTTTCTTTTCTGAATTAGGTTGCTGTTAACCCAACAGTTCTGTCGTTAGTATAGCTTTGGGAGCACCCTCCTGTTCTGGCAACACAACATGTTTGATTCAATCAATACCCCTCTACACAGTTCCTGTTTGTCATCCTTTGTATCAGAGGAAACTTTAATTTTGTGCTCCATTTGAAAAGTAGATAATGGCCTCACCATGTGCTGTTTTTTTGGATTAAACTTCCTTTTCACATCTAGGAAAAAAGCAGTTCTTTAAAATCTTGACCAGTAAAGTTCCAGGTAAGATGTAAATGCTAAACATAATAAGGAATATCATGACAAAAAATGAAATACGGTATTTGAAAATAGATGGTAATCAAAGAGAATTGTTGAAAATGGTCCATGTATTTTAATTTTAATTTAAGCATAATGTGCTTGGCTCCATAAATAATTTTTTTAATTAAGTTTTTAAATTGAAATAAGTCTGCTAGGGGAGTTTATGCACACTTCAAAGATTGTCATGCTTAAAAAAAAAAATACAAGTTATAATAATCTATCTATAAACAGCTGATAAAGTTCAGTAGTTCCGTGTTCTAGATTGATCCTTTATTCATGAAGATATAGCCTAAAATCACAGACACACAAGCCCCCTCACAAATACATAAATGAAAATGCAAGACAAAGTATGGAGATACAAAAGAGATATCCCATGCTCCCCTGCATTTGTTATAGAAGTGAGACTGTTAATGAGTCGTTCTTTATGATTATTGCTAATATGCCATCATACACATGTATGAGCCAAGAAGCCACTTAGCCACATCAGCAGATGGCAGCACATCCTATGTTAAGCTGTAACACTCATTTTTCTCTGTCTTAGTAGCTGGTGCAGTGCCGTGGTTTTGACCCTAGTGTGGGAACAGTGCTGATAACACACCAATGTTTTTAGTTGTTTCTAAGTAGTATTTACTCCGATCAAGGACTTTTTCAGTCTCACGCTCCACCAGGGAGGAGGAGCACAGGAAGCCGTGAGGAAGCAGAGACAGGACACCTGATCCAAACCCAAACTAGCCAAAGGGGAATTCCACATCCCAGCATGTCACACCCAGTATATAAACTGGGGGGAGTCACCTAGAAGGCCCAGATGTCTGCTCGGGTAGGGCTGGGTGTTGGTCGGCAGGTGGTGAGTTGTATTGTGCACCACTTGAGTTTATTGTTCTCTTTTCCTTTTCCCCTTTTAGTTTTATATACTCTTCCCTTGTTATTTCCCTTATCATTATTATTATTGGTGGTAGCAGTAGTGGTTTGTGCTATACCTTAGGTACTGGACTATTCTTATCTCAACCTGTGGGAGTTACATTCTTTTGATTCTCCTCCCCATCCTTCTGGGAGCTGAGGTGGGGGGAAAGGTGGAGAGTGAGTGAGTGGCTGTGCTTAAACCACAACACAGCGCTAGCAGTAAAGCCTGCATTTGCACTAGACTTCCACAACACCAGTACAGTGCCATATTAATGGCTTCCAGGTGGGAAATGATTCATATTCCACTGGAAAGCCAGTAGACATGGCACGTATCTGTAAGCCTGAAAAGGCAAATGCTCTGTAGTTCTTACAGTCTCCTGTAGTGAAGAATATGTCAAACCATCTTTCACAGATACTTTCAAGATAGAGGAGTTCTGATAATAGCTGAAATGAAAGATTTTCTTTTTTTTTTTTTCCCCCTTTCCCTATTACACTTGGGCAATTACAAAAGCTTTTAGAGTTCTTATCCTCAAAGCACATATGTTACGCAGTGAAGCAGTAGCTGCTAACCACTAAGTCTTAAAGCATATATAGTCCAATAATTACTAGCAAGATGAAGTAGCAGTGGAAGAAAATCAGGACAATCAAGATAACTATTAATATCTTACTTATTTGGGAGCAAAGTTCATAAAGAATGAAGCATTTGAGATTGCCTATAGTGGAAAACTGTTACTGTGTTTTTCTGCAACATCCAAGTAAAACCAATTTGTGCCTTTGACTGGTTCAAGCTCCAGGTATACATGTCCAGATTGTGTCTGTGTAAACAAATATTGATTCTGTGCTGTACATTAAAAGTTATTTGGAGCAGAGACTCTGCAAAGAACAGTGCATTCACGGTCCCCAGCAAGAGGGAGTGTAGAATAATTACATCCTCTTTCCTAGCACAACATTATCTCTTTTTCACCAAACATAACTGCTTGGGGGCCTTTCTCAGCCTGTTATTGAATAAGTACTTCTAACCAAGGAATCACAAATGAGTTTGTGCAAATAGCTTTGCCATGCTTCTTTCTTCCAGGGTGCAGAGAAGGTATTTTAGAATCAAATTATCCTATAGACTTCCCTGGGCAAGCAAAGGGAATGAGATTTTACACACCTCTTTGTAGAAGCAGCAAGGATTGGCATAGCTACAGCTGCAACGTGAGTGCCATGACAAAGTTACAATGTGAAATGACTGGGGAGGTGGATAAGCAACATTATAACTGCGGGTGTTTTAATTCTGTAGCTGAAATGCTTTTGGTTGCAAATAGCAGGAAGCAGGGGAGAAAAGGGAAAGGTTAGGAAGCAAGAGTAAAATTAGGTCAGAAGGTTTGGTAGCATTCAGGTCTCCATTAATTCTACCTTCATTAAATTACCTGAAGACATGCATCATCTTTCCTGTTGGGTATATAAAACCCAGAAAATATGAGTTCCTCTTCAGCTAGCAAAACTAAGCAAACAAATATTAGAACAAAGAATATAATTCTACTTTTTTAGATTTGCAAAATATTAACAATATTCTCGTGGTTTGTTGAGATCAGTCAGTAGGAATAATGAGCTTTCTGTGAACATGATGTTATTGTGTGTTATTTAGTTAGTATATTCCTTCACAAAAAATGAGAGCTATACTTCCACATGGATGCTGTTGAAATGTCAATTAGTCCTAATTACATAACACTTGGATGATTACATTTTTATTTGTCCCTCTGTTCTCTGAATAGTCCTTCCACAGCTTTCACCAGCAACAGTCTGGCATCTTCGAGCAAAATTAAATGTACCTTACAAAGAAGTTGCCTGCAAGTGCTAGAGACAAAGGAAAAAATAAAAGAAAGAAATTTACATAAAAAACATTGAATTTGTTTACAACATTCACTGTTGAATATCATGCTATTCTATTGATAACTAACTGTGGGATTCAGTAAAACGTCATATAATCCGCTTGGATTTTTTTTGTTAAGAAAAAGATTTGAAATACTTAGAGGTTTTAAAGTCACTATTCAATGTCTGAATTGTCTCACCTTTTCATGTAATTTTGTGGAAAAAAATGAACCTCCTGGTGAGTTATAGTAAATGAAAATGCCAAATGAAACATCACCAAAACCAAAATCTGTCTTAATGTCTTTTTGCTGAAGCTAGTGTGCTATGGAGGCTGCAATGTAAAACTTGAAAAATGAAAAAAGGAAGGAAAAGAATAAAAAAGGTAAATAAGCATGCTATTTTTTAAATATCGCTGAAAGCAACCCACCTAGACATGAAATCCCAGCTGAGAAAGCTTTTCTTGATTTACTAAATTTGCATATCTGTCACATTTAAGCTTCCTAAAGCTCCCTAACTAAAATAGTGTTCAATTTTGCTACTTGGAAAGGCATGGTAGCTTTCAAAAATTAAATTGTCACTATGTTTCTGCTCAGTTTCTCCCTGAATGATTGAATAGTCAAATTATAACCTTCCTGTTATGATGGGGGGGGGGGGGAGGTGGTGGTGAAGAGGGGTAGGTAAGGGAGAAAGGATAACAGAAATTACATAAATAAATGAATTTCTTTGTAGTAGCTGCTACATTTGATTTCACTATTTAACCAAGTGGTTTTTCCAGGATAAGATGGGTAGTTTTGAAGTTATTTTCCCTAAAAATGGATGCCATGCATTCAGTGAATCAGGTCAAGATCTATTTTGGTAATTTATTAAAAATTGCTGGCTTTAAATGTATTCTAAAAAGGTATTTTCAAATGTTAATAGTAAAATCACTAGCTTCTATTTTCTCCTCACTGCAAAAATGAAGGATTAGAGTGTTTAAAAAAGGAAAGTAAAATGTCCTTAGCTTGAATAGAATCTGATCTTCAGTGGAATTAACCTTCTCAGGGACAGCATTCACTTCTGTCCCAAAGCCATTATGACTTCAAGATTCACACCAGGACTACATGAAAGGGCAGTGGCAACAAAAGCTTAGTAGATTCAAAAAAAGTACCTACACAACGTAAAGCACCAGAAGAAACCACAGAAGATTAAGCAAAAGGTCAATCCTCCAACAAAATGGTCTTCAGAAGAACACAGAGCAACATGAATTGGTCCCAAGAGGTTCAGCAATGAATAATGGAAAATGAACCTACTTGGCTTGTGAAAGCACACTAAACTTTATAAATCAGAGTATACCCCGGCTGATAGTAATTACTGTGACTTTTCTCATTGCACCTTTAATAAAGTTTTAGAATACAAAACCCCTCAGTCATTTGAGAATTTCCAACATGTAGTCAATGAACACTACATGATTAGCATGTCACAAACAGATTCTTCACAAGATCAAGCAGAACTTCCCATGTTCAGTTAGTATGGGTTAGGCAATTCTCAGCTGGCAGAATCCCTTTGTCTAGTGCTCTGCTAACTTTTAATTCTTGGATTTCTTGGTCAGGTGGCTGCTATACTCAAAAGTCTGCCTGTATTCAGATTGTCTGGCTACTTGGCACATCACCAGGCCATCCTAGCTGTCACTAGACATATTAATGAAAATGACATTGTGATGTGACAAAGTTGTCACTCCTACCCTGCCTTACAGTGTAATCAACCAGGGTGAGAAATATGATGCAGGTGCTCTTTCTTCCACCTTCAGCAGCAGTGTTGGAAATCTTTCTCTACATTATTAAACAATAAACAGATGAAATTTGTATTCATCCATAGGATACAAACCTCAAACAGATTCAAGGAGACAGCAGATTCATTTCTTACCTGGCACTAAGAAGAATCACAAGTTACTGTATCTTCATAGAAGTCAGAAAAGAAACAACTATGACAACTCAAGGAAAAAAAAAGTCCCCTATATTTAAAGTACAATCAAAATGAGAATGGATGTTTCAAGAATCTTAACAAAAGAGGATGCATATGTGAAGATCTGTGGCTGCCCAGTGAAAACAGAGAGAATCTGAGAATGGCCCTAAGAAATACCAGCCACCGGTTACATGAATGGGCAAGCCATAATTACAAAAAAAAAGGTTTCTGCCATGCTTTTGGTCCCAACTATGTTCCACTGAAGACAGAAAAAGGGGAACCCCACAGAACAGTACTGATACTGTCTTCCTTAAGGGTCAGCAATGTACATTTGAAAAGTATTCCTGATGTATTGCACTAGGATAGGTGCGAAAGAAATGCTGGAAAGCAAAGCTGTACAGGAAAGACTGAGGAGGCAAGGGAAGATATGCTTTTTAATATGTAACAAGCCTTTCAATAAATTTCAAGGGCCTGGGCCATTCTTCACATGCATCCAAACCACATATTCCCACACTGCATCTTCTTGATTATAACTTTCACACTTTCTTAATGTTGAGTAGCTATTGCTTTAGGCAAAGAAGTACTTATCCTAAATTCACATCCTCAAGGAAGCAGTTAAAGGGAAAGAAATCATCTACTTTTTTTTTTTTAAATTTGAAACCCTGTTTAGAGTAAACATCAGTTGTTTCATCAGCTGCTATTATGAGGAAGAATGTACTCCAAGTGCACAGATGTGGATCATGGAAACAAATTAGGCCTAAAAGATTTTTTTTCTTTTCATAAAGAGAGCTAAAAGGAACAAGACTGAATTACACACTGATTTTAATAACAAAAAATATTGGATGACATTTTTCACTTCACAAAGTGGAATTTCTTCCCAACTGTTATTATTTTAGCCTGTGGTTTTTAGAAAGCATTAACCCACTGATAACTCCTACGTCTTCAGGCTGGGTTAAAGTGTGAGAGAACATAAAGATTACTTGATTGGATGTGCAGCACTGCCATCCCCTCCTCTGTCTGAGGAATTTAAATAGTGAAATTCTTAAAAGTATATTCTTGAGATAATTTGGTTTGCCATCTTTGTTTTTACCTGAACTCTATGGAGTAAAAGGAAATGCTATAAATAGCCTTAAAAGCTTATACATTTTGGTAGCTGGATGTCCTGATTCTAAGCTAATCATTCTTTTCTGAACAAGCTCAAGATACTGCTTTTATTCTGAGAAAACAGAAATGACTATTTTCTGCATGTAGCAAACGAGTATTTTTAGCAGGTATCACAGATGTAAAAGACCTACCCAAACCAGAAACTCAGAATAAAATAGATGAAGCAGTAAAACAGCTACCACTGGGGGCTTCTGCCACATTTTCCCCAGGGGAAAGGCTTTGGAAGCTGAGGTACATGACAAAAGACCCCTTTGAGATTTTAGAATTGCACCAGAAACAGAGGAGCAACATTCCTGGTGAAAACACAAAGTCTGCCCATACTTGACAGCAAGTTGATCAGTCCAAAAGAGTGTCCCATTAGAAGACACCACTATAAAGAAAGTTGATTCTTTGTATTATTTTGTTTTTCTTTTTTGATTAGGAAGTTTTGGCCCATCCTTCACTCCTTTCTCCCCTACTATCAGCCAACTGTTCAGCTGTGTTAGCAATCCCAAAACCAACAGAAACCTGAAGGTGCTAATTAGCTTAAAACCCACAAGCTTACCACTTCTAATCTACTTGGGTTCTTTTCTCTCTGAGGCTCAATGGTTTTGTATGTATCAAACAGTAAGGCATTTCTCAGGCGCAGAAAAACTTACAGATATCACTACTCTCCATATGAATCTGCATGAGAGGTTTATCTCTGAACAGGGTTTGAAAAGGGGAACAAACTCATCAAAAATCTGATTAATATCAGAGCATGAAAGTAAAGCAATGAATTTGAGTAACCAATGATACTACTAGTCAATATTTGTTACAATTTTCAGTCTGCACCTCTGCAAGTTCTGTACTTTCCTTCACCTTTGTATAGGGATTGTACTGCTGTAAGCATTTTACTCACTGCAGGTCAAGAAGACGACACTTTATATGCCATTAAAAAAAAAAAACAACAAACCAACCCTGCTTTTGGCTGAACTCTGAACCTTAGATAAAGGCCTCATTTAAATATTTTTTTCCCTCTGAATCTTTGAGATTGGAATACTTTTTTAAGAGGTAGTAACTCCCAATAATATGTCTTCCATTTCCCTGGCAATCTTCTTCCTGCCCCTGTTCTCTCCACCCACCAAAGGCAAAGCACTATTCTGCTGAGAGGTGCTTTAACAGTTTTCACCATTTTCAGAAGCATTTGTATTTTCCTTGATTTTTTCCAAGCTTTTTTTTTTTGGGGGGGGAGGGGGGGGAGGGGGGTGGTTGGGAGTGTTTGGTTATTTCTTTGCTTGTTTGGGGGGTTTTGTTTGGTTTGGTTTATTTCTGGTTTTGTTGTTTTTCTTTACAAACCATTTCAGAAATCTGTAGTAAACAGAGAACAAAACCAATGTTACTTTGAAAGACAAAAATTGTTATACATTCTTGTCTTTTCCCCTGTGAAATATACATACACACATTAGAATAATAAACATACATAAGTAAACATTTGTATATAAAATGTAGGTTTTTTTTTTTTTAACCTAGAGAATTAAGTTGCTAAGAAAATCATTTATGAACTGCTATAATAAACAGTATTTGGCAAACAAAATAATTTGAACTAGACTTGGACAGACAATTTATTCAAAGTTTAAAAATTCAAATTTAAATTTGTCCCAGTTTCTGCAAGTCCTTTTAAGAAAAGTGAAATCAGTGGAGTTCTTACCAGTTCAAGTTCAGAGCTTTCCTGATTCCTGTGTAATGAAACGTATCTATAAGTTTACCTAAGCTATGAGGAAAAATTCCAGTATAAGCTACTGTAAGCTTATGAAGTCCTTGTTAAGGAAGCAGTGGCAATATAAAAAATCATACATATTTACAAATAAACATACAAATCTTTAAACATTCACCCTAACAAAAACAAAGCTTTTTAACTTATGAGCCTGAAGCATATTGGCAAAGCTACTGCAGAGCAGTAACATTAATCTTTTTTTTCCCAACAGGGTTCCTTTTTAAATAAAGAATCAGTCTGGCAGTACAATTCAATTGCAGAGTTCTAAGCCCAGAATATTTATAATATGCTATTTTACTGCAGAAGGAAAGATTGAAAACCGTGCTACTTCCACAACTTAAATAGAATACTTACAACCCCAGTTAAACTTGTTATTGCACATAACTATTAATCCAAACTTAAAAAGCAAAATAAAATTGAAACACAAGAAAAAGAATAGCGGCAAAAAATTAACATGCTGGTGAACAATCCCTGTCCTTCCCTTACCTTATACACATGCTGAGAACCTGCAAAACTTGATAGTATCATTCCACTGCTCGATAAATCAAGCACTTAAGAACCACTGCATTATTTTATGAAAAGCTCCATCATAGTCATCTGAAGTATTGTACAACATCCACTGAGTCCACAACTCAAAAAAAAAAATTAATTTTTTCCTTACAGGTTGAGGGCATCTTGTGTGTTATGTGGACTTTAGGATGCTGAAGTCAGAGGCCAGGACACTTCAAAACAAGGCAAGTGAGGAACAGGAGGAGTCCAGGAGAACAGAGCCAAGCACAGGTCACACTAGAAACATTTCTTTGGTCTTACTGTCCATGCAGAGCAGATCTGACAGTCTTCTGTCAGAGCTAGGATGGGCTGTCTGCATGCTCTTTCTAATAGCACCTTCAGGTGGTACCAAACACTTTAGACAAGAAACAGATGTAAAAGGCAAACCATCCATAAAAAAAAAAAAGCCAAAACCAAACCCAACCCAAACACAAAAACAAACAAAACCCAAACAAACAAAAAACAAACCACAAAGAAAAAAAAAAAATCACAAAACTTGAGAAGCCAGAAATTACATCCAACCATGCATGCTATGTTTTAGGCAAATGAAAAACAAGAACATGATTACAAATCATTACAAATCAGGCCCAAGGAAGGCAGATTTTAGGTAAAGATTTGACAAGTGTGATGCAAGACTGCGCACTTCCTCAGGAGCGGGGATTAAGTTAATTAAGCCAGAAGAAAGAAGGTGCACAAATGCAGCAGCTAAGCAACCCAGAACACCACCTTTTTGATAAGGATGGCATATTATTACCACTAAAAAGTGTGGCTAAAGAGGTGTTCAACAGCACACAGAGCTCTGACAAACAACTTTTAAAGCAGACTCAGAAGTGCAATACGAAATTATTTGTACACAAGCCTCCCTTAATCAGTATTGTTCCAAAATATGGTCCTTTCCCCAGGTTAGCTATCTATCCAGCCACTTTCATTGTATTTGTGAAGACAAACTCTAGACCAGGTCCTATGAAAAAAGTTTTTCTGTCACCTCTGAGGCTGCTATGACTGTTTCTCGGATGCTCTCAGTGAAAGGAGAGCTGCTTCAAGAAAAACTACCTTTAACCGAATCACATTAATGTACCTGCAGATACCATAGATTAATGTCTGTAGTGATTCCCTTATGTTTCAAACCCATTGTGAACAACCAAAGAGCTGTTCCTCAGATATATTTATTTAGTATTTCATGTTTACAGCTATGTTATGGAAAGTGGCACTACCTAATGTAAAATCCACAGGATATTTCTATATTTAATTACTGTTTTTCTAAACCTTCTGTGAGTGCACTTATGCAAATAACACTCTATATAAATGAACATTTCAATTCAGCAAAACAAAGAGGCATGTGCTAGCTACTGAAATTATTAAGCTGAGCTAGCATCTAGAGGTGGGCAGGCTCTCACTGTGAGATAAGAACATTCAGTTTGCAGTAAGCACTTTGAAAGTCCTGTTTTCTTAGTTATGAAAATTTTCTGGATTTGTTGCTTTCCTTAATTGGAAAAGAAAAGGTCATTAAATCTTTTTTTCAGGAAAAACTGTAAGGTTAACCTGTCCTTTCAAACTGGTTTCTTCCTTTAAATCTGTTTCTCCAAAGTTGCAATATCCTATCTCAAATCTTGTTGATGATACCAGTTTGGCTTAGCAAATACAATATTACCATTACTTTGACTTTCAGGAGCAATACTCCTCTTTTCTTCCAATTAAAAACCTCAAAACTCTCAGGTATATTACAGATTTTTTATACACCTAAATAGAACCAGAAATACGCACAAAGTAACTTTTTATGAAGTGCATTAAAGTTGCAATCGGAATGTCAAAAGACCAATAATTAAGACTACTGATGTAGTTGGTAGTCGGCTTCTATTTTGCAATCTAAAAATAAAGATAGCCTCATCAACTAAAATTTAAAATTTCTGGTTATGGGTAGCTGGTGTAGATCCTTTTCCTTCAAATACTGATTCTCCCGTCTCCTTCCTTTTTTCATTGAAAGACACCTATTACCTGTATGACACAGTTCAGTTAAATTATCTACACCTGCTACATTTGTGCCTTAGGAAACATGTAGATTCCAAGTTTAGTGATAAGGCAAGATGGACAAGTTTTAGCTGGTCCCTGAACAAGAAAAATAGCTTCCACTTTGAGGTGCTTCTAAGGTTTATCACAGCTAATAGGAATGAAGCACCACCAGGACAGCCTTTATTTCCCCTCCCAGTACATTAGAAAAAGGAAACATCCTCAGGGACTGATTTTATTCTGTTGCAAAAGAGAATTTACATTATCAGAGTGGATGTCTTTGTTACCTTTACTGTTGTGGCTGATCTAGATTATATGGTTTATTTATATGGCCAAGATAACACTGAAGAAAACGTTTTTTTATTACAACTAAAAAAATAACCCTCTGTTTTTTTCTAGGTGTTTATGAAAAAAAATTAAAGAATGAGCTTAATTAAAGCTCTATCATTTTCTAGTAGAAAGGCAATATAATTCAGTCTCATTCAATGTTATTTCCGATGGAAGGAAAATGAGTATTTGGAGAACTGAAATATATTAAAATTTACAGCTTCTAAAGTTAGCAACAAACTAAAAAGAAAAAAGAAGACGCTACAGGTTCTGGGAAGTGCTATAGAGCAGTACTTAAAGCATACAAGTTAGGCATGATCCCATTATCTTCGCAAATTAGCTGTCAGTCTTTACCACAAGCTGTAAGAAGTAATTTGCTTGCACAACTGCTATTGAGTTAAAGTCTGTCTGCATCTTAAAAAAAGAAGAAATGCATAAGTCATCATTCCCAGCATGCACATATCAATACATACTAGATAAGTACTCATTTAACTTGCATTTTGGAAAGAGATTATTTTGAACTGATCAGATAACCTGCTACTTGGATTCAATAATAAATCTCAGGCTGAACTTTCCTTAGCAAAAAGTTGAATTTAAAGTTGGCTTTGGACCAGATGACCTCTGGGGAGTTCATCCAACTGAAATTATTCCACAATTTAAATAATTGTTCTTTTTATTTCTCGCTTAAGTCAGCCTGAGAACGAATGATTGAAGAATTTCTTCTGAGATCGTTGTTACCATTCATCAAGGCTACCTAGTTAAAATATTATTGATGAAAAAAATACTCCAACTTCAAGGCTTTTTTCTAGCACTAAGAACAGTTTAGTAAACCATTCCCAGACACTACAAAAGAAACAACAATAAGTTAATGATAGAAAAAATAAAGACATGCTGAGACCACTTTCAGATACTGCAGTCATGCATATTCCAGTGTAATCTGAATTACATAGACCCCTCACAGATTTGTAAATACTCGGAAAAAAAATAGTAATTATCTTCACTTCTGACATCTATATGAAGCATTTTAATTGACATGATCTGATAAAGAACCACAGTTTAAGTGTAAATCCTTCAGTATTAGACTAGTAAAATGTCTAAAGAAAAATTTAGAACCTCTAGACTGAAGCTTATTTATATATTTACTTCTTACAACAAAAATAATATTGAATTTACATATCCTCCTTTATGGATTAAAAACAAAAGCAGCCAAAATATTTTTATGCAATTTGGCAAAAAAACAAAGCTTGAAAAATAGGTTCTCAGGGTAGAACTGAGATGTGTGGACTGTTTTATTAAATATCGTTTTCTTTATTAGAAATGAAGATTTTTTTTTTAAGCTTTCTACAGGTTTTCAATATGTTGTGAAAAATGAAAAGCATATTTCATCAAGTGTGAAAAACTCTACCTCGGAAGCAACACTCATCATATCACAGGATAACTGAAGCTGGAAGAGCCACAGGAGACACCGAGTCTAACATTATGCTGAAAACGTGCTTTAAAAAAAAACACCAACTTTAAATATTACATTGCAGTATAGCTTTATGTGAAGATAACAGCAGTATTGAAAACTTGACTGCAGTAATTAGCTGAAACCTCATTCATCTCAGTACATAAACTTGGTCTGCAACCACAGATCTATACCAAGTATGGCAAGAGTTTCACTAATGCTGCTCACAGTACCTTTGTTGGCGAATTGCTCTACAGAGGAAAGGGGGCAGGGAATAAAAAAGGGAAAGGAACCCTGGACATTTTTCATATTTTTGGTTTTAATTGAACGGTTTGGGTTGGAATGGACTTTCATGCTCATCCAGTTCCAAACCCCCTGACATAGGCAGGGATGCCTTCCACTAGACCCGGTTTCTCAAAGCCTTGTCCTACCTGGCCTTGAGCACTGCTAGGTTTGGGGCATGTATTTAATACTAGTCTGTGTGTTTATTGCTAAATCTTACAAGAAAGTAAATCAGTTCAGTTAAAACTGAAAACATGTTTACATATGACTTAGGCATACATAAGGGAAAAGCATGCTTCTTACTGTACTTTAAACTTAAAAGTATTTTACGTAGTCCCCCATATGAAGCTTAATTCTGATGATGTTGCTGTATTTGAACTATAATTCATTCCCACCTCTTAATTGCAATTCTGTGGTATTATTTAAACAGCATCACGTTCCTCCACAAAACAGATCTCCATAGTACATTGTGTAAATAGAAGTATTTTAATTTTTCATTTAGAAAAAAGTTTTGTGCATATCACAGGAGAAAATCAGAAATTTCAAATGGATTTAAAATAAAGCAAAGAAACCTTGATTTTCTAAGCACAATACTTCTGACTTTTGCGTAAGAGTTAAAAAGTTAACATCTGAAAGTTTTGCTCATTTCTGTACTTTGCTAAGGAATAGTCTAAAGATTCTCTGTGTCTTTAATAATGCTATCCAGCTTTATAACAGAAGAATTTAAATCGTTGGCTAGATTCAGGCAAAACAAACTCTCAGGAACTAAGAGAAAATGGACAAGAACATCCTTCTTCAGCCTTGAAAAGTAAATGGAGTACTTGGCTTTACATTGCAAAATATTTGTAATATCATTAGTACTTCAATAGCTACTACAAATACAGTCATAAACCTTACACATTAATTCAGATATGTACATCTTCCCCCCTCTACTGCTTAAGGGCCTTCAAAGTGAAACAAAACAAATTTTTAGGATTTACCTTTAATGTTTACACCCTCTTCTTCCTGACCAGATGATGCCAACTCTTCTGCGCCCCATGGGCTGTTGTTGAAGGTGCTGGTGGAATCCGCATGCCTAGTAGAAGGGATTGCCCGTATAGGCTTCCCAGTTACCCTGGGATAGATACAGCTCTGCTCATGGGAGCAGCCTGCAAGATGCCTCCTTCACACTCTGGTAGGTGTCTCACAACAGCAGCAGGAGGAGTGAGGTTACCTGTTTAACACTACCTTCCTCCATCTGCTTACACTCTTGGTGAATTCTCCTCCAGCAAGGCAAGCTGTTTCTCCTAATCACAGCATTACTCAGTACGTTTGTCCTTCAGAAGATGACCTCTATGGCCCAGCTGAAGCTGTCCTGTGCTCCTTCTTCACCCAGGAAGCCTTAAAGCTTACAAGGACATTTTGCCTTCAATTGTGCAATCCTGCTAGATTGTAAGCATTTATAACAGGGATGCCCTCAGCCCCCTTGCTAAATATCAGTTGAATCTCTGGGAAAAACAACAAACCCCATGAATAATCATGTCTTCTTATTTTGGGACAGTTGGCACTTACATGAAGGAAAGGTGCTGTTATTAATGACCTGATCACACAAGCATGTTCTTTCTATTAGGTACAGTTGAGGAAGCACAGCTACTGGCCTATTAATGGGAATCATCCTGCTGTTCTGAGCAGGGAGCTCCTGCTTTTAGCCTTCTCTTCAAATCTTTCCAGAAAAGCCTTAGGTTCCCTCCTCTCCATGAGGCTTAAATGAGATGCATCTGAATCACTAGCACACTACACCTGCAGCCCAGATGATCCTGGGAAATTTCCCTTATATCGGAGTAATATGTGTAACTACTTGTGGAGATGTTGGTATATATACTATTGTTTCTGTTAGTAGGGGGGTCAGAATGGCTGTTGGAAGAGAAGCTGACCCCTAGGTGTGAAAGTCTGGTGGTTGTTTGTCCTGAGGAAGAACTAGAAGGCCAGCTGATGGCTAGATGAAAGAAGCCAGGACATAATGTAGCTGACCGACCCAGGCAGCTAATGATTTAATACTAACATCAGCAAACCCATCAGAATTATTCCAGATTGGTTGTGGGTTTCTTGGGGGAGGGGGAGTTGTGTTAATCTCACTTTTTTGTCAGTGTCCTTGTTACAGTCACGGAGGTGTTCCTCATCTGTCTCTTACTGAGGGCCACCCACCACATGTTGGCCTTGTAGTCCTTGGTGTTGCAGGACATTCAGGAACACACTGCATCTGAAGCAGTACTGCCTTCCTAATTTTTTTCCATGGGTGCTGAACTACGGCTGTCTCAGTATAGTACCAGAGAACACTTCATTTTCTAAAGATTGTTGAAAGGCAGGAAATGTAGCTCTGAGCATGCTGCCAGCAGTATAATAGAAGATATAGTTGGAAACTTAGTACCGGAAGAAACAAACTGGTAAATATATTGCTATTGTACTAAATGAGATAACAATCTATAAAGCAGATGGCAAGAAGATTGGGTGGAAGCAGTTTTAATTTAATGGTAATATACCTCAAAAATCCCAAGTTTGTTTATGGCACAGAAAGAGAAATATGCACATTCAGAACTCAGAGTCTATATGGGCTTTTGTTTGGGAGAACGAATGAAATCTGCCATACTGGCGTGTAGCATGATAGATCTGGCTACACTGCCTCTGGCAATGCACTCAAAAATTATTTTGGTTCAGAGCTAGATTACAGTGTTTTGTGCATAATAGTACAATTTAAAATCTTTCTCTTAAATTCCAGGCAAACTTGATTTTATGACTGCACAGGGTTATTCTCTTTCATTGGAAAAGAAACACATTTCCTGAAGAAGAAGATGATTATGCATAGAAGCCATTACAAGAAGAAAATGGAGGAAAAATCATCTGAAGAATGGAAAAAAAGCTGATATCAGCATTGTCCAAGTATGACCTTCTCTCAGGAGAGATGATCCTCGATGATCCTCAATGATCATAATCTGAACAAATGTTCCTTCATGAATAAAACATGGAAGAATAGAAGAATTGTAAATGCTTGCATTATTAAAGGCTATTTACAACTTCAACTTGTTAAGAGATTTAGAGCCACGTATTACATAGAAAGCACAGCATGGATTTTTTTTATTATAATAACAAAATACTGTTCACAGCTTGGCTAATAAGTAGAGAAAATTGACAGTGCTCTTAAAGGGAAGAATCTGCATGCAAAAACTGTTCTTTCAGACAAGCTGAAAGATTTTACAAAACATGATCATTATTCTAAGTTCACAATGAATCCATAGCTAAGGAAAGAATATTCAGCCAAGAAAAAGTGTTTAGTTATATTGATGAAAAGATAGTCCTGAAATTTTTAAAGCAGTTGTCACAGACCTGTATTCTGCAGACAGCTACAAATCTGTCATAGTATTACACTGAGTGGCTAATTCTATTTTATACTGATTACCAGAATAAGGTAACTTTCTGTTGATCATATTCTCAAGCTTACAAAGTATAGCATTTCCATGCATCAGATGATCAGAACAGTGTTGAACCTGTAACTGTTATCAATAAACCTATACTGAAAAGTCAGCCACAACTGAATCACTAAGTATTATTTACCTTATTTAACAGCTATTTTGTAGCTTTTATTGCCACAGCTATTAAAATTCCACAGCTATTTTATTTCTCCTCTTTATTCCTCTACAGCATTGGTTAAAAAAAGTGATGACTAAGGGGCTGAAAGAAAAGGGAAGTTATTAGAAAATAAAAGGGTAACTTATAACAAATAAACAAGACAGGCAAAACTGGAAAAAATAAGACTGAGTTTAAAACAGGTATCAATAACTGAAAGGAATCTAGAGAAAGGGCCAGGGAATGATTGCAGATAGGAAAAACATAAAGGAACAGCTGAAACTAAGTGGATGAACCATTTTCATGATCTGGATAATAATAGGATTTGCTATCACTTTAAGTGTCTCAGCCTAAAATGTAATTTCATTGCAATTAAATTTTATTTCATTTTTGTATTAGAAGTCTAATAAACTTCAATAAGTGGTCTTTTTATAGTGCACATGTAATATCAAAACCCTAAAATGTATAACTTTGGTGTAATTAAAAATAAGGGCATGTTACTAACTATATTTCCCCCAGTCTTTCCCCCCAGTCTTTAGCTATCTGTAGGATAAGAATTGTCAACGACTGCCTAATTTAGTTTTTTTTTTCCTTCACATACAGTGAAATTCCAACAAAAGAGTCTGTTTAGTGAGAATTACAATTTGTAGCTGCAACTCTGTAAGTATTTTCTGATTATCTCTCTTGAGATATCACTGATTTATTGAATAACAAAGAACAAGACAACACTATAATAAGAATAGAGTTTATGTTCAGATTCATCTTAAACCTTTTATTCTACTGCAATGTAGCATAGCGGCATAATATTAAAATAGACTAGTGCAGAGTTTTACTAACTTTTTTAAGGATATAAAAAATCCTTTAGTGTTAAATGCTCTCCACAGGTAATATTATATGCAGATCTTTCTGGAGAAAACAATCATTTATTGCTTCCTAAGGTAAAGCAAATAAATATTTTCAACAATTCAGAAAAATATTAAGCTTGTGTTAGAAAAATAAATCTTCTAATTAACTTTCTAATTTAGTTGACTTTACATTTAGTCTTTGGTTTTGAAATTTTGGACTGTGGTTTAAGTACATGAAAACTGAAGATATTAAGGAAGGATATGTACCACGTCTTGAAGTGATAAACAACAATTTATTCTTTTCCTTTTAACAGTACAATTTTCAAATAATTTTTCTTTAGCATGTAGTGTTGATCAGAAGAAAAATTTTAAAATGTTTTGAGTATTTCCGCTGTTTAACCAGCTATACTTTTAGTATGACTCAAAATCTGGATACTTGTCAGGTGAAAGGGGGGGGTGGAGGGAGAGATTTTCTCACCCCCTAGTGTTTGATTTGTTTATCAATCAACACCCCGGGAAAGGTGAGACCCTTGTGCCTGATCAGTCTGTCAACATTTCATTATAGGGACTCTCCCCTGAACAGTCCTGCTGGATCAGAGGGCAATTTGACTCACTTGTTCAGGGAAACATGCCAATGGCATAAGGGGGACCCTTCAGCAGGTCTTCCCACTTTGTTTGAATGTGTTATCTGCTGCTGGCAACTGCTAGCTCCCACAAAGGACTAATACTAACAGGTTACAGAATAACATCCTTTATTAATATAAAATGATAAATTAAGGTTTGTGATTGCCAATGATAGGGGCTGTCTGCAAACCCAGCTTGAAGCGATACACCACCAGACTATAATCACTAATAACAGCTAATGTCAGTTAGTTATTTAGTGTGCATAAGATAAAGTTCTTACCCAATAGCAGTCCCTATGGGGGAGAAGACAAGTTTAGCCTGATGCCAGAAGTTCCTTATCTCCTTCCCTTTTTCATTCACTTTTATACTTTTCTTTACTCTCAGGTGGAGCTTGAGTGACTCCAGTAATACATATTTTTTATTATTGATTGGTGTAAAATTATCTTGCTTCTCATTTAAAGATATAGCTGATAAAAAATAAGTGTATACTCAGGGAGGGGTGGTCATACCTTGGAGGTGGGTAACTTTGTGATGGATGTCTGCATTAGTATTATAATGAGATTATAATGAGCAAGGTTCACCTAAGGAAAGTGATTTCACCACAGCTGTTGGCTCAGCAATAGACATCTTCTCTTATATTTTCTGTTTGAGAGCTGCTATGTAGCTTATCAGCTGCATAGCACCATCAAGTTCCCAATCCTGCAGAGGGTACAACAAAGCCTGGCCATGGTGTCTCCACTCTGCTCTACTTTCCATTGCTCCTTTAGGACAGCAGTTTATGTTGTCATGGTGGAGTAGATTCTGTGCATAGAGTGGCAACTGTACTTTAGCCAAAAAACGTTTCTATAATACTACAACTTCTGTTACATCCCAGTTTTCTCTAATTTTCCCCCCAGCAGTGATTTTCCCACAGTACTATTGAGGCAGTTAGTTGGTTTTGTGTCCTTCACCCAAATCGTTCACTAGATGACACTCTTGTATCATAGTAAGTTCTCTTGCTATGCAAGACGTTAGACTGGCTCCTTAAAACGAGAACACAAAATTTAATGAAAATGAGAATGTGCTTTATTTTTTTATGAAGTGCTGTGTAGAAAACAGTTCATACTTATAAGCTAATATTAAACTAAATTTCAGAAAGATTCAATGCAGCAACTACTGAAAGCTGTCTATTGTATAAGGTAACAGTCCAGCAACTGTACTTTCATTTGAAGCTGAGCTGTGATGCTCAAGGCAAGGTAAACAAACAAGAGGTTTACTTCATTTTTGCCCATTAAATTATTGCAAATATTGCTCACTGAAGATTCAAAGTACAGTAATTGATTCTATATGATTTTTGTGCATGGCCCGAAGTAAATAGTAAAGAATAAATTACAAAATGCAAGTAACTGCTTTCAACCGTGGACATATCTTTCACCTAATTAACTGAGGACATATCTTTCACCTAATTAAACTGGAAGATTGAAGTAATAAGTCAGAGTTTAAGATTCAATAGATTTCTCTACTAACTTATGAGAACTCCTGTACTAAGAGAAATAATCACTAAATGCCTTTATCAATTCCAAGTTTATTTCTCCAGTCACTTCCATTCTCCCTCCAGGTTGGTAGACGTGAGGGCACTGCAGGTGAAGGTTGCAAAAGAACAAATTCAGCATACTTTGTTTCCTAACATGGAGAAGGTCTATCAAAACAGGAACACCCGTGCTCTTTGTGCAATAATAGAAGTAGAATATGTGACCATATAGTGGCTTTCTAAATTTGTACAAACTGCAAAAATGTTTCACATAAATTCTACAACCAGTCTAGTACAGACAGTGTGAGTGGTCTAACGAAGGATCCAAAGCACCGTGAAGATTAATTTACAGTGTCTCAGCAAGGGATGTCTACAGTTATGCAACAATGCACACAAATATGGGAACATTATCACATTTGTAAAGTGCTCTTAACCTTGGAGTTTAAGACACTGTATTTTGCTTTTTAAATGAATCTGTTATCAAATTTATTTTCTGCAGAGGAGATCATGGTAAACCAAATTTAGACCTTTATTTTCTTTGTACAATGTTTGGGTTTGTAAGGATTACATGAGCATAATATTTTGGTAAGTACTATAATTCTTTCCTTGCAAGAAATGTGCAATAACACTTTGTTCTCTAAGTGGGTGAAGTATTTCAGACAAGTAATTTACAGTGAGGCTTCTATGAAGATTAAAGTTTTGGTTTGCACTAGAAAAGATTTGTAAACTAGTTTTTCAAAATATTTGTACAAGCAAAATAGAGAACTATTTTTATATTTTTAGAGATAACCAATTTTTAAATAGAAAAGGACATAACTTGAAGTAGAAATACTTCAGTTGATGAAGCTGAATCAAAACCATGGCTTCTGTTATTATAGTTTGTGTGTTAAAATAATAATTGCTAAAAACACTACAATTCTTATATATTTAGACTGAGCTAAAAATAGTTTCTCATTGCTTACATAGCACAGAAACTCCTGAGCATGTATTTTCTGGATTGTGGTTTGCACTTTTTCAAAAAATTATATAGACATCACCCAGTTGTAAAAGTGTGAGCCTATTGGCTGAATTCAAAGACACAAAGAGTAACACTGGCAGGAAGGGGAGAAAAGAGAGAGAAAACCAGAAGCATGTGTAACCATGTGCTCCAATTCACTGCCTCAGACGAGGCACATGGATGCTTGGGTGCAGGGGAGGTGGCAGCTGTTGTAAGAAACCTGACAAGCATGGATGCCTGAAAAGATGCCCATCAGGGCTGAAATATCACTTCGCGGTTGTGAGAGTGGATAAGGAGTGTCCAGCCTTTTGCTATTAAAAACACAGAATTCAGGTGCTGAGCATGCTGAAAAAGTCTGCATCTGTGTTCTAGCCTGTGTTGGAGTATTTTAGCAAAGCAGCAGAGACAGCTATTAGGACTGTACCTACATTTGCAGTTTTCTAAGTTTAAATGAAATTCCTATGCTCTAAAATAACCATTTTTAACAATAAATTCTATATTTGTGCCCCATATTATTTAAATATATAAATTCTGTTAAGTAAAACCAAAAAGAGTAGTCATGACAGATTACAAAGTTTGTAGCAAATTGATTTACACCAGAATACAACACTGAATGCTATGAACTTCATTATATTCAGTGACAAGTTTTGACAATTTACATCTAAATTCCTGGTGGGCCTTTCTCAGAGAGAGTGAATCACAAATTTAAAAATAATTTTCAATCCATTTTAGACCAAAGCCAAATTTAAAATTTGAAATTTCATGCAGACTGTAAATAATGTTGTTTTTTTTAACTTAGTATTGATGGTATTGATGTAACCTGGATACTACTAAATGTGACCCAGAAAGATGAAAAGCACAGTTTTCACATTGCATTTTAAAGTTAATTTGTACTGAATCTGCATGAATACAGAAGTTCAAGAAGCCTGTTTTTGAACTTTAGGACAAGGTCTGCAAAAAGAATTAATGATTTAATTTTATCTTCATCCAGGATGGCAGCCCTCCAAAACCTTGCTTATAATTTGTCATCTTCTGACCAATACCAAACCAATGCCAGCCCTAATCTCACACCTAGCTTTAAATAGTCTCATCAGAAGTGGGAGTTTTTAATATTCCCTAAGTACAATTATGCTCCGAATGTGTCCAGATCACTAAGAGAAGTGTTCAAGGACAGGTTGGGTGGAGTTTTGGCTTACTGGAAGGAGTCGCTGCCTGTGTAAGGGGGGTGGAACTAGATGATTTTTAAGATCCCTTCCAATCCAAACCATTCTGTCATTCTATGACATAGAAGGATATTCATTAAAGTGATTTTATGAATTGTAACAAAGGATTACATCTTAAATTTTAAGATTGTGTTGACAACAAAAATATAAAAATATTAACTTAGATACTTAAAATTTTGAGGGGTTTTATAGCATTCTTCATATGCTTTTCACAATCAGTCATACTTATCTCTTAATTAAAGTTTTTTCCAAATAAATATCCTAAAGATAAATATTCAATCTTGGGGGTTTTATGCTACCTACGTAAAGGAAAACAAAAAGAATCAAAATGTGGCTTAGTATGTTGCATAAAGCAACATCTAGGTTACTTCCTAAAATAGCTAAAAAATAATGGTATGTCATTAGCTGGTTTAGTGTTCACTGAATTGTGATCTTTACAGTTCACCAAAGCTATTAAAAAAAAAAAAAAGTTCATAATCAGCACATTCTGCTTACATTTCTTTAAGATCCAAGTATTTTATTTATAACTTTGTGGGTAGGACTATACTACCTGTACAAATATTGGCCTGTGAATAATATATTTCTTTCCATGAATTTATTCTTGTTTCTTTTCTGACCTTTATTCTGATCTTTATTTTTATGGTAGGAAAAGCAGCTTATAACCTAACATAATATGCTTGAAAATGTCCAGATGAACAAATAAACTACCTAAATAAAAATATTGCTTACATTAAATTGATATGAAAAACTACAGTCTCTTTTTTACTTGGTTAGCCAAACGAACATCCTATGCAACTTGAATAAAGTTACTGAAGGACTCTACATTCAGTCTTACATAAGAGAAAATCTTGGACATATTTTTTACCTAGAATAGTAGAAAACATTTTAAAAAAATCAATAAAGAAGATTTTATGTTTCTTCCAACCAGTACATTATTAAAAAGAAGATCAGAACATCATTATTTCCCATTAGCTATTAGCCCACTGAAGTAGGCTGGGAGTCTTAAGCAGACCAATTTTTATGCATTTATTTTTAATCCTGTTTGTGAACTCATCCAGTTGGTTTTCCTTCTGAGAGACATAGTAAGCCTTATACCAGCCATAGTCTCCTCATGAAAAAGCCATGGTAATCTAAAACTTATTAACAAAATATAAGAATAGTGGTAGTAGTTCAGACCAAGGACCATTTAATTCAGCATCCTTTTTCTAGCAGGACTATGAAAAGATGCCAAGTTGCAAGAAGCTTATGTGAAGGATTTCTCAAGTTATCCACTATCAAATAACTGTTTTCAGCTCAAAGAGAATCCTGAGCTTGATGCTGTTCATTTAAGGAACCTTCTCAGTGGTTCTCCTTTGACAAGTCTCACCCTGAACTGTGGAAAGGACAAAGCATATTTCTGACAAAATGTATGTCTACAAATATTCTCATTTGTGAAACACCCAAAACTTTGACATACTAAGTCATTGTAAGACTTCTACCAGAGTGTTCAATCATAAGTGCTTTGTGTGCCGTCATGCTTGCAAACCTATGATTTTAGTGTGTGAGGACAAAATAATTTCCAGCAGAACCAAAGGTAACATACATTTAAACAACAAAAGGTAAAAGAGAGGTTGTATTTGAAAAGTGAGCTTAACTTAATTCATAATATGCAGGTCTCTTTCAAATATTACAGAAGCAGTGAAAATTTGAAGAAATGACAAACATTTAGATTAATTAAGGTTTTTTAAACCCTTATGCTTTACAAGGAAAAGGGGGCCATGCTTAAATATGGAAGAATGGCATTCCATAGAACGTGTTTATTCCGGTGCCAAAGAATGGCATTTAAGAAAATCTTAAACCACTTTCTAATAATTATAGATGCAGGATGGGGTACACATGACCTACTTACATAAATTCTTAAAATGAGAATTGGATGAAATAACTTAGAATATCTGTGCTTTTCAAAACATACTAATATTTGAATTAAAATAAATGTATATTATTTAAGATTTCCAGTCAATAATGACTCAACTCAGATGCCTACTACAAATTGCAGTGATGTCCTACATATTTTAGGGGTTTTTTCCCTTCTAGGCATGCCATCCTTAATGCTTACTACCTGCAGTTCCACAGATCTGTTGTTAATACCGTTGCTTTCCACTTTATGAAAGTTGGTCCTTTTAGCCTTCATTCCTGGTGGGCAATTATCAGTAAAAAGCAGACAAACCTGCAGTCATCTTCAGCAGAAACGTGTTGGATATCTTGTGTGGGAAAACTGAAAACATTAAATAGTAAAAGTAGAAAGACAGTGGTAGGAGAAATGACTGAAAGCATGATTAATTCCTCCATCTCCTTTAGGTTAATTAGGTCATATGAATATGTGCCAAGCAATGAGTTTTTTTCCTGACCCTGTCAGCTTTGGGTGACCATCTTTCTCCAAGCTGGTTAATTACATGTGAAGATGCATGATTTTAAAGACAGTTCTCAGGTTGACAGTGTAAGCAGATGTCTCAAACAATGATTCAGAAAAAAAGCAAAAATGTTGGTGATATCTAGGCACTAGAAAGTGCCTACCCTAAATCTGCTATTAAAATGAAAGTCTGCAGGAGCTAGCTGTGAGAAAGAAAATGCTATATAACTGCATTTGTTCAGAATAGGACAAAAAACATGAACAGTTTTAGTTTAAAAAAAAATAAAGAAAGAAAACCACAAACAAGCAGAGATGTGCTAAAACAGGTGTCAACTCTCTGAGGCAAAATCTCTACTGACAGTTCTCACACTGAGTTCTAGTTTTTGTTTGTTAAATTACTGTGTTAAATTTAGTTTCTTTGTTAAATTACTGTGCTTTACAAAGTGTTGATTGCTTAAGAAATATAGTGATGCTAACTAAGAATTAGCAATTCCATAATTACATTGATCCCGCACTGGTGCACATACAAGCAGCAGGAGATAGAGCAGCCAAACATACATGGATAATTGTAAACATTTTCACAATGAAAGCATATATTCATAATTTGTTATAAATACAAAAATAAAATCTCATCTATTGTAATGAGAGCTGAATTCAATGCCCTGAAGTTTAGATGCTCCATGATGATAAATACTACAAAACACCTACCAATAAATTCCCTATTGGGTTATATCTTCCTGAGAATTCAAACACAATTTATATGTAAATTGGTGGTCATTCATACTTATAGAATCATAGAATAGTTAGGATTGGAAAGGATCTTAAGATCATCTAGTTCCAACCCCCCTGCCATGGGCAGGAACACCTCCCACTAAACCATGTCACCCAAGGCTCTGCTCAACCAGGCCTTGAACACAGCCAAGGATGGAGCATTCACAATTTCCTTGGGCAACCCATTCCAGTGCCTCACCATCCTCACAGTAAAGAACTTCCTCCTTATATCCCATCTAAACTTCCCCTGTTTAAGTTTTAACCCATGACCCCTTGTCCTATTACTACAGTCCTTAATGAAGACTCCTTCTACAGCACCCTTCAGGCACTGGAAGGCTGCTATGAGGTCTCCATGCAGCCTTCTCTTCTCCAGGATGAACAGCCCCAACTTTCTCAGCCTGTCTTCACACAGGAGGTGCTCCAGTCCCCTGATCATCCTTGTGGCCCTCCTCTGGACTTGTTCCAACAGTTCCATGTTCTTTTTATATTGAGGACACCAGAACTGTACACAATATTGCAGGTGAGGTCTCACAAGAGCAGAGTAGAGGGGCAGGATCACCTCCTTCTACCTGCTGGTCATGCTCCTTTTGATGCAGCCCAGGATATGGTTGGCTTTCTGGGCTGCGAGTGCACACTGACAGCTCATGTTCATTTTCTCATTGACCAACACCCCCAAGTCCTTCTCCACAGGGCTGCTCAATCTCCTCACTGCCCAACCTGTAGCTGTGCCTGGGATTGCTCCGACCCAGGTGTAGGACCTTGCACTTCACATGGTTAAACTTCATCAGCCCACCTCACAAGTGTGTCAAGGTCCCTCTGGATGGCATTCCCTCCAGCGTATCAACCGAACCACACAGCTTGGTGTCATCGGCAAACTTGCTGAGGGCGCACTCAATCCCACTGTCCATGTCAGCGACAAAGACGTTGAACAAGACCGGTCCCAACACCGATCCCTGAGGGACACCACTCGTTACTGGTCTCTAGCCGGACATTGAGCCATTGACCACAACTCTTTGTGTGTGACCATCCAGCCAGTTCTTTATCCACCAAGTGGTCCATCCATCAAATTGATGTCTCTCCAATTTAGAGACAAGGATGTCATGTGGGACAGTGTCGAACACTTTGCACAAGTCCAGGTAGATGACATCAACTGCTCTACCCCTGTCCATCAGTTCTGTAGCCCCATCATAGAAGGCCACCAAATTGGTCAGGCAGGATTTCCCATTAGTGAAGCCATGCTGGCTGTCACCAACCTCCTTGCTGTTTTTCATGTGCCTTAGCATGCCTTCCGGGAGAATCTGCTCCAAGATTTTGCCAGGCACAGAGGTGAGACTGACTGGGCTGTAATTCCCCGGGTCATCCAATTTCCCCTTCTTGAAAATGGGGGTTATATTTCCCTTTTCCCAGTCATCGGGAACTTCACCTGACTGCCATGATTTTTCAAATATGATGGCCAGTGGCTTATCAACTTCATTTATCAGCTCCTTCAGGACCCGCAGATGGATTTCATTAGGTCCCATGGTCTTCTGCATGTTCAGGTTCTTAAGATGGTCTCGAACCAGATCCTCTCCTACAATGGGCCTAGGGTCTTCATTCTCACAGTCCCTGAATCTGCCTTCCAAGACTTGGGTGGTGTGGTCAGAGCCTTTGCCAGTTAAGGCTGAGGCAAAGAAGCCATTAAGAACCTCAACCTTCTCCAAATCCTGTGTAGCCAGTTCTCCTGAGAGATTCCTGAGGGGGCCTACATTCTCCCTAGTCTGTTTTTTATTTGCTATGTACCTGTAGAATCCCTTCCTATTATCCTTCACATTCATAGCCAAGTTTAATTTTAACTTGGCCTTAGCTTTCCTAACCTGGTCCCTAGCTTCCCAGACATCATCCCTGCATTCTTCCCAGGCCATCTGTCCTTGCTTCCACTTATTATAAGCCTCTTTTTTCCCCTCGGATTTCCCTCAGCAGCTCCTTATGCATCCAAGGAGGTCTCCTGGCCCTCCTTCTGGTTGGGATGCAACACTCCTGAGCTTGCAGCAGGTGATCCTTGAATACCAAACAACAATCTTGCCCCCCCCTTGCCCTCTAGGGCTATATCCCATGGAACCTTCCGAAGCAGGTTCCTGAAGAGGCCAAAGTCTGCTCTCTTGAAGTCCAGGGCAGTGAGCTTGCTGCATGCTCTTCTCACTGTCCTGAGGTTCTCGAATTCGACCATCTCATGATCGGTACAACCAAGGCTGCCCTGGAGCATCACATTTCCAACGAGCCCCTCCCTCTTGGTGGGCACGAGGTCAAGCATGGCACCTCTCCTTGTTCGCTCCTCTATTCCTTGCAGAAGGAAGTTGTCTTCCACAGAATTGAGGAACCTCTTGGACTGCTTATGCCAGGCCGTACCATTGCTTCAACAGATATCAGGGTGGTTGAAGTCCCCCATGAGGACAAGGTCCTGCGAGCGTGAGGCTTTTCCTATCTGTCTAGTGCTTGATCCACAGATTCCTCTTGGTCAGGCAGTCTGTAACAGATCCCCACAATAATGTCTCCCATCGCTGTTCTCACTTTAACGCTGACTCACAAACTTTGTTAACTGATCACCTGTCCCCAGACAGAGTTCCATACTCTCCAGGGTATCCCTAACATAAATAGCAACTTCCCCTCCCCATCTGCCTGGCCTGTCTTTTCTAAAGAGCCTGCAACCTTCCATTCCAACACTCCAGTCGTAGGAGCCACGCCACCATGTTTCTGTGATGCCTATTATATCATACCCCCATAGATGTGCCCACATCTCTTATTCCTCATTTGTTCTCCATGTTACAGGCGTATATATAGAGGCATCTGAACCGATCTCCAACTGAAGCCGGCTTATTGGCTGGAGCGGCTGGGATATGTCTACATTGCTCCGAGCATTTATTATAGGTGCTGGCAACTGACTGGGTGTGTCAGGATGGAATGATGCCCCCCTCCACCAACACATCTATTTTAAAGCCTCCTTGACCTGTCTGGCAAGACTCCTACCAAAACCAGTCTTCCCCTTTGTCAGACCAGCTCCACTAGCCCCCAGTAGACCTGGCCTACTAACTTGGGTCCCATGTTCAAGACACCCAAGCCCCTGACTATGAAACCACCCTTCTAACTGTTTATTAACCTGGCCAATCCTCCTAGCCTTTTTAAGGTCCTCCCCTTTAGCCTGGAGAATTGATTAAAAGAATGTCTGAGCTCCAGAGCTCCTAACCACCTCTCCCAGGGCTCTGCTGTCCTTCTTTATGTTCTCCGTGCTTCTGCTATCTATATTACTAGCTGCTATATGCATCACTAGAAGTGGGTAATAGTCAGTGGGACTTACCAGAGCAGGCAGCCTCTCTGCAACATCCCTGATCCATGCTCCTGGTAGGCAGCACACCTCCCTTGAGACTGGGTCAGGCCGACAGAGGGATGCCTCTGTGCTTTTTCCTGGCAGCACCAGTGGAGATCTTCTTTACCAGTGCATCAGCTGGTTGTTCATGGTGCAAGTATGTTTCCTCATCAACCCCTTGAAGGACAGCAAAGCAGTTCTGGGTGGGGACAACAGATTTAGGAGGAAGCCCCTTGCCTTTAATTGTCCTTTTCCTCCTTTTTTGTTGTTGTCTGTTTTGTTTTGGGTTTTTTTGTTTTTTTTTGGGTTTTTTTTGTCACTAATTTCCAGATTCCCAGGTTAACGGCCTCCTTCTTTCCTCCATGAGCTATGGGGGATGCTTGAGGCCCCTGCACAGTTTGGGCCTGGAGCAAGCAGTGCTGCTTCCTCTCAGCTTCCCTGACATCTCGCAGCCTATTAACAGCATCCCGCAGCTCAGCCCCTGCTGCAGGAGCACCTCCACCAGGGAGCACCGAGTGCAGCCCTGCCCATTGCGCACCCTCCCCTCACCAGACCGGTGCAGGCACTCTCTACACCCCGAGCTCTGCACTGCAGCCTCCCCTCTCACCGGCTCTGTCTGGGTGCCTACGCTGGCCACAGCCGGGGCAGCCAGAGCAGAGCTCCCGGACCGGACCCTGATCATAAGGCGAGTGCTCACCACACCGCTCCAACTGCCTCGACCCGCCATGGCCGCTCTCGCTCCCTGGGGCAGGTTTTTACCCAGCCCGGGCTGGTGCCGCTCCTCCTGGCTCCGCCCCCTGTGAGTCAGCTGCTGCCGTCAGCTGAGCTGCCGGCTCCTGGGCAGGTCCTGTCGAGGACTTGAGGCTCCCTCGGTGGCTGTTGCCGCTCTGAGCTGAGGCTCCTGGACGCTGAGCTGCTCACCTCAGCAATTTTGTCATGTCTTGTTTCTTTTGGGGTGTTATCCTAGAGTAATTTGCTTCTCCTGTTACTGAACTTTGCCCAGCCTTTTTCCATATGCAAGGTTTGGGCTGTTATGATGTTTTGTTACTCTGAAATCAAG
Source organism: Pezoporus wallicus (assembly GCF_028554395.1). NCBI lineage: Eukaryota > Metazoa > Chordata > Aves > Psittaciformes > Psittacidae > Pezoporus > Pezoporus wallicus. Next base: position 5,067,729 of record NW_026640488.1, read on the forward strand.
TATCAACTGAGAATAAGTTAGATGGTTTGATTTTAACCATTACTCTGTAAGGCCAGAAAAATATCAGTTATTAGAAATTCATGGATACTCAAATAATTTGAAAGCACTCTTTGCCCTCCTGTTAAAGATTAACATGACTAAATCTGATTTTATTAACATTCTCTTTGTCAACCTTACTTTCCACTGGGGGATCAACAACCAAAGTAGTGCAGTTTCATGCAAAACTCTGTACTGCAAGATGCTGAGAGATGGTTTGGAATTAATATTTCTTATTGCATGCTAGAAGCCGTGAGGTTTTCTGTTCAGTCTTGGCTTTGGGATCAGGGGAACGGAGTAGGAATGTAAAATTAAGATGACCTTGCCACTGATACTGAATTTCTGATGTGGCAAACATAAAAGATGAAAAGTTTTTTGGTTTAGAAAGCTGATTTAAAACACTGGGCTGTAATGGGAAGAGTGGGAAGAATCAACATGTAGAAGCAGGATGGTCATGTGGTGTTATTCTTTCATATTGCTTAGTTAAACAGGGACTTAAAATGCACAGAGGTCTGGCAACCTTTGTTTTTAAAATTGAAGGCAAATTCGTACTTACATAGATACTTCAGAAGGTAGGATGCTATATAGCATCACAGTTCAGAATTCCCTAATCCAAATAGTCAGATTTTACCAAACAATATGAAGAAAAACATTATCCTTACTATACTTCATTGACGCAAATCTTGTTTGACTTACTGACAATATGCAGGTTGTTTTTTTTTTTAAACTAGTATCTTCCTTTGTTTACTTACAACCTAGTTTTCAAGTACCAATATATGCAGCAGACTACAAGGGATGTAGTAACTGAAATGTTACGTTGTAGTCACAAGTTTCTCAATTTTAGGTAAGTAATTTAGAATCTGCAGGTTTCCTCAGAGACTGCATAGAGTTTTTGTTATTCTTCACTTTAAGAATTACATGATTAATCACTATTTCATTGGCTGAGAGTGATCAATAGGGAAATAGTCCAGGCATCAGATGCTACATTTTTATTTTGTTGTGTTTTAATGGTACAACATTGTGTTTCAGCCTAGGAAATCCTTTTCCTGTTTTTCCTGTTGTACCAACAGAGGTATACAACACAGTTTGTAAATCTTTCTAGACTTAGCAATTTAAACAAGCTAGGAGCAGGAGAAGGAGGACAAAAATGTTTTATTAACATACTGAGACCTGGTGCTTTTTCCAGAGTGTGAAACAGGTGAGAGGGAAGAAGAAAAAGAAAACCAAGAAAATGAAAAGCTTCCACATGACTGACTCCCTGAGAGACTCTTCAGGCTGCCAAGAAAGAAGTAAAAATATTGTTTCAAAATGAAAAGTGTACCAGGGAAAAAACAAGCATATTATTAAGTGAGCGTTTACAATTTGTACGCCAACCAAGCTTCTGTATATTAAAAAAGTTGAATAATAATGATAAAGAATTGAATCCATAATGCTTAAATTCAACACGAGTATTGCATAAGTACTGAATGCGTATGCACTCAGAACCACATTTATTTCATCTTTTATCTCTGCACAGTTAGCTTGGGAATGCAAGAACGCACAATGCATCTATAGTACTTTTCTGGAGTGGGCTGTTGTCCCCTAATTCTGCCAATCTTAGCCAAGTCAGCTACACTTTGAGTTGTATTGAAAAATTCACCAGGTCTGAAATAATAAAAAGTATACAAAGCTGTCAGTTGAATCAGGTGGAGGTTCTGTTCTTTCCCCCTTGCCTTTCTCTTCAATATTCATAAACTTTCTCCCTCTACCTTGACGCAGCTCAGGAAAAGTAGCAGGCCATTATGGAGCAAGATACACCTTACAAACCTTACAGAGGGGAGATCACAGCATTAGGCAGCTGCAGTCATCTCCCTTTTGTATTCTCCTTCACTGCTTCCCAGAGGAATTTTGCAGAACCTAGACCCTATGTGTATCAAGTGCTGCAGTCTAGACTTTATCACAGTCTGCATCTAACTGCCATATTTGAATTGGTGTTGTTTAAAAAAAACCAAAGCAGCACAACCAAAAAGAACAACAAAATAAGAATCAAAAAGATTCCTACCAGAAATTCTAAGCACAGTTAACAAGTGAGTTGCATAACTGGTGATCAGAGGTGCTTTTCTTTACTATGTTTGTGTGAGGTTTAATGAAAAAAAAAGTGAACTGTCTACTTTGAGAAACTGAAAATAGCAAACACCAGCACTCTGAAGAGGCAGGATTAATTAAGCTAATACAAATTTTTCTGTAAGAAAGTGTTGTAGACCACCACCACCTACTGAAGTACATTTTTACTGTGTCCAATGTTATGGCTTTTCCAATGTAAAGTTCTATGATGAACTTTTTCTTCCTAAAAAGACTAGGAACCAGATGGTCTGGAAAAAACAATTACGTAGCTACAGGGGTTTTCCTGTGATGGGTTGTTGATTGGTAGGTCATGTGGGACCTTCCCATTTTTTATCTGAGATGCCAACAGGTCAATGATGATGCTGAAATAACTCACATAAGAAAGGCTAAGTTGACATAACACAACTGTCTAGAATGTCTGTGCTAGCTTGTGAGATGATGTCGTGAAACATCAAGTGTCCACAGCACAGGTTGTTAAATTTAAATTAGTCACATGGTTGTTTGACAGTGAATTGAAGGTGAAAGATTTCAGAATCACATGCATACTATGACATGTTAAGCTTTCAGCAATTAATGACTAATATGAAAAAACTCCCAATAATTTTTGCTGTCTGAGCATATTACTGATTCTAAAATTAAAAAATCACAAAATTTTCAGTCACGTCACATCAATAGCTACAAAATCTTAACAACTCATCTCACCTACTAGCACTACCTCTCAGTTTAGGTCTTAATGGCCTAAATTTTGAAAACTCAAATGAGACAGATGAAGCCTGCAGCATGCACTGAAAACTAAGAGGAACGGGTCATATTGCAAATAGGCAGGGAATGCGCATCAGGCAGGCAGCATCCGAGGCTGAATATCCCAACAGAAATTGGTCTTTTCTATGCAAACAAAATGAGTGGAATACTCTACTCCAGCCACATCTCTCAGCAGACAATACTAGAGAAATTTTCTCACTGAATTGACAATGTGTGACACATTAATGTCCAACACACAATTATCAATCAATCATTTTAATGAAAAACAGGAATATTCCTACTATTCATGAGGAAAAGTTTTAAAGTTTTTCTGCACACTCTGATTAATTTCTAAGAAAACTTTTTATATTCAAAGTAAAACTAAAAAATTGAATAATAGAACTAAATGAAACATAAAATGACAGGCCTAGTATTCCTGAGCATCTGGATACATTGCTTACAACATTATATTATCTTACAATCAAAAATTCTCAGTTATTCATCCATCATCATAAAACGTGTACATCTACAAAGTATATGCTTTAATTTTCCCTTTAACAGAATATGTAACTGTTATTCGTAGAAAGCCATAGAAATGGAGAATAAACAAACCATAATAAAACTTTTGTCAGAGCTTATTCTTCCAAGGATTTTTGAGTAATACTCCTATGTCTATATAGGAAAATTAATAAAACTTCAAAGATCACCATTGAATCAGTTTTCCAAATGGTCATGGTTCTTTTCATCTCTTGCAAGAAAAGTGCTGTAGGATTGTTCTTTGCCTTTTTCCTCTTGCAGTCTTTTGTTTATCAGTTAAAAAAAAAAAAAACAAAACTATGGAGAGAGAATTTGCTAGCAAGCCCAGGAAAGTATCTTGAATGTCATTATCTTTCATTTCAAAAAGACAATTTAATGATATATAATCCATCCCAACATCACCAACTGATCAACATCAGTAATTTCGCTCATGAAAAATAGCAGTTCTTTATACTATCTTCATTTTCAGATGATCAGTAAATTAATAAAAGACCTTTGAAGCTCTGTTTCACTAAAACACAGACATTCTAGCAAGTGAGTTATACCACCTCCAAAAGGAAAATCGTTTGTGCAAGGAAATTTCACTAGAGGAATACTGATCCAGGAAACCACAAAATCAAGCCAATAGGTTCTGTTAATACTTTTGGGTTTTCAGAAAAACAAAAGAGAAATTTTAGGATGGAGAATTTTGATTGACACAAGTCTGCTGATTAGGAAATACTATTTTTATGCAGAAGAACTTGTAGTTAATTAGAAAACAAAGATGATGCTTGCTTGGCTGGGATATGTAGACTCAGTCACAGCACTGTTTTAGCACCTGACATTTTGATAAGCCAGTTGCAAGGTTAAATTATAATTATGTAACCATGGTTACACTTTGATGCAGGATTTATGTAAATATAAAAGATTCATCTGTAAAGCCAATAAAAATTGGGCTCTTGATGTATTAATTATTATGGTTACTAAACGTTTGAAAAATTTATATGTAAAATAAGATGTTTATTTAAAGGAATGACTGTTTAGAGCTCTGTTTTGGCCAAGAAATGGATCACCAGACCTTCCCCTTTCAGCAGCATGAACCAGTGGGTTTTAAGTACATAAAAACACAACTAACTAAATCACAAATGATTAATTTGCCGTATTGAAGTCTGAAACTAGTCTGGCCCATTTCATGCTTTGTAACTTGCTTGAGAGAAAAAAAAATAAATAAATAAAAATGGGAAGCCAAAACAAAAAGGAACTGAATTTTCTCAAAAGCCTCTTACACATGGATGGACCTCACTACCATAGTCATGAAGAATGAGTCTTGGACCTGCAGAAAATGAGTTGCTTTGGAATGCCAGAAAAAGCAAGCAAAAAAGCCCTAAATAAACAAACCAACCAACAAACAAAAAAACACACACCAAGCTGTAATCAGTACAGCAAAATAGTATGTTGAATTGTATCAGGTAAGTAGGTATGAAGTTGCATTGGGAAAGTCATATAAAATACAGAACACTATATTTCAAAAGGGCCTGAGGCTATGATTTCTGAAGGATATCAATGGCAAAAAGCTCTTCAATACCCTTAAAATTCCATCAGGTCACAGTGCTTTTGCCAGCATATTTTCTTCTAATCTCAAGTGACCAATCACAAGCTGAACATAAACAACAAGAGCATAGCTATACAAATCATGTTTGAATATTTTCCGTACTTCAGAGAACATGTGTGATCAAGCCTTTTTAGGCACTATTCCTGCCACCACTTACATGAGTTAAAACAGCAGAAAGTCCTGTCTTGTAAACTTTAAGACCACTGTTAATCAATGAAAAAGCCTGCAGATGACAAAAGGAATAATTCAGCCAAATACATGATCAGAATTTGCTTGTGCCACATGTGAATTCAGCAGCCATGTATCTGATGCTTTGAAATAGGGCATTGCAGCTTATACCTGACTGCATATAATACAAATGAGGTGAGGTGTAAATACTTATAAACTAGGCATAGCACTTTCTAAATCAAAACAGTTCTTAGGGTGGCCATGTCACATCTTCTGTGTGATGGTGCAGAGCAGGCAACCTGAATGGCATCATGAATTTGCCAACCATTTCCAAAAGAAGTAAGCTAAAATCTCTTTAGGTACCTCCATATTCTGCCCATATCTCACCCCTTCATCACTGTATGCACTTTCTAGTCATAACATACATGGTTAAGTATAAATTATTAAACTTTCCATTTCATAAAAATATCATTGTAACATAAATTATAAATTTAAGAAACTGCAACTCCATTCAAAATGAAAGATTATAATATAAATAAATAAACTAAATATAATGTCCCATTTGGTTCATTTCTCTGTGGATTTGGTAGCCATCCCTTCCACAGTCTCTAAATTCTGATCTTTTTACACTTCTTGTGTTTTGTGCACTATCTACTCTGATATTACATATACATACTGCCTTTAGGGAAACTCCTTGGATGCAACTGGGGACAAAATTTGGAATAACATACTATTACATGAAAAACATGTAGACAAAGAAGAAATAGTAAGCATTTAAAATGTTCTAGTTTGTCTTTAATCCTTGAATTTTTTTAATATTCAAAGTTCTTTCTTTTGTTCTACTGATAACAGTTATATGAATGCTGTTGTCATTAATTTAACATGAAGGTTTTTTTCTGTAAAGGGTTTGTATTATGGGTATGCAAGGTATAATGAATGATTTCTTGATTTACTTACATTTTAAACATTATATTGCATTGCCTATATCTGCAACAAGTACCCACAAATTTACAAAAAGGATCAAATGTAAGTTAATAAATTATAAAGGAACATTCTGTGTACTTTATTTCTTTTAGACAGCACAAATGTATAATGATTTTTCCTACAGTACAAGCAGTTAACTGCTTAGTAGTTTAAATGCATGTAAAACCTTATCTTTGGTATGTAATTCTGTTGAAAAAATCATAAAGTTGATAAAATTGGGCACTGAGAAGCTTTGAGAAAATCCAAAAGTGTGCCTTATTCTCATTTCATACTTTTCATTACTATAAATCATGGAGAACCCACCCTGCAGTGACATGTACAAAACAAAGAGTGCAGCAAAAGGTGGCATTTTAAGCAATCTGCTGAATTATTCTTTATTTGTTGAATGATATGTTTAAACTATTCACAGTTCCAGATATATTCTATATAATTTATATATCTATATCTAATATAAATATATCTATATTCATTTATATCTGTATTTATATTCATATCTATATCTTCATATCTATATAAAGTTGATGCAAAATAGAATATTGGTTGACTTTAAACTTAAATGTGTCCTGACAGTACAGGGTGTACTGTCTTGTAAAATTAGATATAAAATTAATACAAAAATTGGTTTTTATTAAAAAATATATTTGGTTGTAGCCAAGTGTCTGGCATGGATTTCAATGTTGAAAACACAACAAAGAAGGAATTACATCTGTTAAATCTCATTTTTGGTTTTCAGGAAATAAAAAGTTGGAACTCCACTGTGAAATGCTTCATACAATTACCTGAGAAGTGCTTCTAGGCCTTTTATCTTTTTTTCTTTTAAATGCTAAAATGTTCTTTCTGTTTTGTGCATCTGATTTCAGAGATGTACAATGTACATTAATTAACATAAAAAGGGGTGGATCAGTGTTTATGGATGCCCTAAAATCTACACTTTAGATCTGGTGCAGAATATACTCTGTAATATCAGATTTAACTTCAACTGAACCCTTATCATTCATTTCAGGAACATTACCGAAGATCTGAGCAATCTCTTAGACAAGACCTGGCATCCTAACAAGGTCTTGTCTTGAAAATGTATAAATGATGGATGATTCTATACAATTCTTCTTTGGAAAGACTCTGATCACAGGGTTTCTAAATATTATCTGGTCTGACCTATCAGCTGGATTTCAAAGTAACCATTTCTGTTTGTTCCTTGTGGGAACTTTAACCTGGATTGTTTCCCTAACTCATTTCAGCACAAAGCTGCACAAAAGCTTTTGCCAAGAAAAATAGTGGCACAGAAGTGAGACTAAGCTAATAAGTGCTTCTTTTAGCTGCAGTACAAACTTAGGCTGCCTTAGAGGCTTCCTAGAAGCCTGGCTAAACTAACACTCACTCTTCTGAAGTAAGAGCAGGCTAAAACCCTCTATTTTCCTGGACAGTAGTTCCATTGTATCCAGTAAATAAGAGAGAACTGAAGCAGCACCATGACAGTAAATGCTTTTCACAGCTTGTTGCCTGTTCTACAAATTGCTGTTTTTAATCATGGTCTGCTGTAGTCCAAAAGTAAGGGCAGCTCTTTGGTTATTAGAATGAATAAGAAAAAATATCTTGCTATATTTTATTAGTTGTTATGAAAATGTACTTAGTATACCTATAGCTTTTAATAACCTTCTTTAAGTAAGACAGCTAGTGAGCTGTTAAAGAAGTCAGATTGTAGTCATTTAAGAAAATGTTGTTTTGGATTAGATAAGAATAGCTCTCCAAAGTTATTAGTAATTTCTAATAAACAAGATCTTTGATTAATTAAAAAGCCAAAACACAAGAGTGAAAGCCGCATAACTAGTATCAAGCCATAGATCATACCAGAATAACATTGCTTACATGTCTTGTTGTGGAAGCACTGACTAAAATGAAAACTTGCAAATATCACTTGGAAGTTACTGTATAAAGCCCAGAAAAATTCAGAAACTTTATGTTATAGATTATAATACAAATTCAATGCACAACATGGTTTAGAATATTCCTCACATGTGAAAACATTGTCGAATCCTATCAGTCTCCACTATCATTTGGCTGTTAAAGAACATTTCTAATTGGTACTCTGAGATACATCAAAGAGAGTCAGTAATTTTATAGTCTTATTTTAGTATTAGGCTATCTTTGAATTTCTGTTGGAACAGGAAGCTTACATAAAAAATCCCCACTGAGTATCAGTATAGCGAAATACAAACACCAGTGACACAGTATTACCACTGAACTACGATGACACAAAGCAGGAAGAATTCTCTCTTTTTATGACATGCAGGCTTACCATTTAGCAGGTAGAGAATGAGCTGCTTTGTCCAGAAATGCCAGCCAAATGGTGATTTACGTGATTACACAGGATTTGTTTCATTAAAGCTTCCGTACCCAGATTATCAAGTCTCTTTTCACTCCTTTGCGTTTTTGGCAGGGAATACATATGTGCATCATTAAAAGTCTAAAGAATATAGTTTTGAACAGCTGATGGAGACTAATTGCTTTGAGACAAGCACAGTGTGAAAATATACTTTATCCAATAACCTGTTTTTTATAAAAGTTCAGAAGGCAGAAGTAAAGATTGTCAGTGGGACTTTGAAAAGTTTTCAGAGTGAAAGGACTGATGGAGAGAAGTCACTCAATAAAGGCTAGTTCCAAACTTGTTCTGTCTGGTGTTAGAGATCAAATGTGAGACACAAAGACATACTCTAAGAAAACTGGGTTACAAGAGCTTTGAGACGATATGAATATACTTTCAGCTAACAAATGCCTCAAGAAGACAATAAAAATACCATCTGTTTTCCTTATTATGGAAAAAAAAACAAAACAGATGCATCCATATTTCTGTTGTTTCCAGTTATTTTCTATTCATATCTATACTATTTTTTATCAATACCTTCCAGAGCTATAACTTCCATCAGAAGACAGAATGTCATTTATGCTTTCACTGTTGAATTGTTTTCCATAGCCGTCTCATCTTGGAGATGGGTTATCTCCACTATGATATGGATATAAGTGGTATTGATATGATATGATATGGTGATATGATATGATATGATATGATATATGATATGATATACCCCCACTGACTGCCCTTTAACTGAGAAAGCCATTTGCACTGACACAGAGGTTTATTAATACAGCTGGTAATTAAATGTAGACATTCCAAAGTCAGTGAAGCCCTCTGTGGATTCATTCGTACTCCAATTTACTCATGTTAGATGCTCCCTCTAAAACACTGAAGTTCAAACTTTTTCACTTTCATTCATAGATTAAAGGAATCAGTTATCATCTTAAAAGTTGTGTTTATTGTATACAGATCCATTCAGTCCTCAGACAACCTATTAATGAAAAAAGTCTGGTATTCTAAGGTGCCATCACTCAAAGTCCTAAATAAGAACAAGTTAACTTTGCAACTTAATGAGTAATGGCCATTAGTAATATGATTTCAGAGATATGCAATGAACATGATTTATTATAAGAACAGGTGTTTCAGTGTTCATGTGCTTTTACTGGCACATTTACCAAATATTTGTGATACAAATATTACTTCACACAAAAGATACTGTGCATTACACTTTACTTTAGCAGCACTGACTGAAACAAGCAACTGTTTTAAGGCTTTAGAGATGGCAGAGACACTTGCAGCTCCTCCTAATCTGTTATCAGGGAAAGAAATGCAATAAAGAGAAATGATCCTCTTAACCTTGGCATTCCAGTCAAAATCCACTATTTCCCTCCAGGGCTTTTGGAAAAAATAGATTAATAAGCCCCACATTAAGGATTTCAAAACTATCAAGACTGTAAAATTAAGAATTTAAATTCTCCCTTCCACATTTTTTCCTTGACCACCATCCGTACAAACCAGCACTGCCCTATAAGCTACACAATACAGCCAAGTGGAACTAATGTTTCATTTTATCCTCCATTAATCTATTTTCAATAAATCTTGACAGCACAAATACAGATTTATGCTTGAAAAAAGGCACAAAATATTAATAATTTTTATATTAGTAAAAATGGTATTTTTTATTAAGCATTTTTGTTTAGCTGTTTAAAATGAGGGAATCAATCACATGCACTTCAAAACTAAAGGTTCCATTCTGTTCCCATTGAAAATAAAGTTGTTCAGTGATTTCTCTGTGAATAACTCTTTCCTAGCAAATAGAGGGTTTCATTTCATAAGGGTTGTGTAACAGGAATATCCCTGAGTACTGAATACAGGTATGCTGGAAAAATATGATTTCTAATTTTAAAATCCAGTTTCACAGATTCTTAATATAAATTTCTGTGGCTTGAAGTCAACCCATGGATATTTTGAGTCCGGAAAGAACCTGTGGTTCTTATTCTTTTTGCACAAGCATTAGAAGCATGACTGATACTGAATTTGATGGGATTAAAAGTGAGTCAAGAAAAAAGACTACTTACATGGCACCCCAAATGTAAGAATTACTAAGCATCAATATCCTTATTGCAAAGCAAAAATGCCATTGAAGAATTGGCCCTAAATCAGTGGGAAAAGACCACTCTGTAAAATATATATTTATAAACATATATGAGAAATGAAGCTTTCCTGATATACTCTAAGTCACTATACTTAAATGTTGCCTTCGCAAGGCGTGGCGACCTGGTTCAGGAACGGCACAGCGACCAACCCCAGGCCACTCGGGCCATCAGCTCACAGACACCAGTGTGGTGGACGGCAAATGGCATTTATTAGTTCGCAACACAGCGTTATATACTCTGGGTTTACAGTGTCACTTCCATCTGCTTACATCACAAGCTACATACTATTGGCTATTAAACAGGGGGCTCTATCTTTCCGTACAGCGCGATATCTTCCGGCCGCCAGGCCCTAACTACCTACACTTAAAAAAAAATGTCTTTTTAAAGAACCTCTTTCCATTATTTTTATAGACATCTATTTCGTTTTTTTACCAATCATGTCTTGAATTTCAGGCTTGTTCTTTCTTAAAAAATGAAAGAAAAAAAAAGAGAGTAGTAACTGGCATTATCAAATTTTTTTGAATGAAAAATCATTTCATTGGCAAGTGGAATTTTGTCAAAAGGGTGGGAGTTTTTAGAATAAAACTAGAATTGACTATTCCAGTTGGAAGGGACTTACACTAATCATCTAGTCTAACCTGATGAATTCAGGACTGTCCAAGTTAAATCATGTGTTAAGGTCATTGTCCAAATGGCTCTTAAACACTGACAAGCATAGGGCATTGTCCACGTCTTGAGAAAGCCTGTTCCAGTGTCTGAGAACAGCATCTAACCTCTCCGTGTCCCCTTCTCACAAAGCTGTAGAGAACCATAAGATCGCACCTCAACTTCTTTTGCTTGAGAGATTAGGTTTATATTACACCAAAGATCAATCAAACTTCCTCTAGGTCTGAACATGCCCTCAAACATTGGTAGCTGCCACTTCAGCTCATGGACATGCACCTAATGACTGCACATTTAGCATCACCTTGATTGCTTTTTTGTATGGTAAGAAATACTAGGGGGAGTAGTTTCAAGATGACACATTAGCTATTGATTTGGTTCATTTCCTCTCCTAACATCTCAGTTCCATCAAGGCTCAAAGAATATCTCATCTGAGCATCATTTTTAAGTATTTCTGCTTCCATATAGACTTTTGTACTTACTCCACAGAGGTAAATTCTTAATCTAAATAGTTATTTAAGAATTCACATCCCATATATTTTAACCAATAACTGGAAAAGTAACTCTTACTAGTTCGAGTCTGGACAAAAGACCTGATTCAATTTTACTAGATAAAGACTTTCCTAATTAACATAACATTTTGATAAGTATATACCTTACTGTAGTTATTACACTGACTGATTTTACTATTATTGACGAGAAAATGTGTTGGATCTACCAAAAAAAAAAAATCTTTTCTCAGAGTTGTAATTGCACTTCTCAGAAGTAACGCAGTTATGTAAGGAACTAAAAAATTTCTTATCTTTGAAAGGGAAGCACAAATTTAAAAGTAGCTGAAGTAAAATTTGTTGTTATTCCTAAACATCTTAAAATATGGAAATTAGAATACTGGTAAAATTTATTACTTTCCATAGGAAAATAACTCCTGAATAAACTTAAAAGTGAAAACTCATTCTTTCACAAATATCAGGATCTTTCCTTTTACACACACTAAAAATCAATATTTTCTATATGAACTGATATATTAGATTCAATTATATTTTCTAATTTGTAAAATGTTTTTTTCTTTTAACTTATTCTCCTTAAGTTTGCTATGTATGTTACTTCAACTTACAATAAATAGACCTAGAAAAATAATCAAAAACCCCCATAATGCAATAAGACCTATATACATTTTTCAAGATACAGAAGAATAAATACAGCACAAATTTTTAAAACAGTTTAAATTGTGTGTGCAGAATTTGTGTAAACCATTGTTTTCTCCATTCAACCCAGCAAATTCATGTTTTTCCAAACAGTCTGAATAGTTCAGTTAATAAAATACCTCATGAAAGTTACATGCATGTACATTTTCTGGATGTAACAGTATGAAACTAACACTACGCATCTTGAAGTTGATTATGGACACTGACCAAATATAGTAATAAATCTTAAGCATAGAACTATATTACCATTATCAACACTGAGTATTACTCTACCAGTAAAGAATTTTAATACATTTTCATGTGTTTCTCATCTGAAATTTGAATACTTATAAATTACATTTACTACAACTTTTTTTACTCTGAAGCACATGTTTATAGGAAAATGAACAATTTAAAGTTCTTCAAACATTTAAGATACTTACTTCTGAGTATGTATTGAAGCTTTGTCCATTAACATTTTCCAGCATACCTTCTGCAAGCTTTTTGTACCATCCACGCCTGAACATTTTTGTACTTCTTGCATCATTACCTTCTCTAACATCATAAAAAAAGTCTTTCTGTTGAAAGTCAGCAACAGGAGAAACGTAATTGGGAACCTTTCTGTGTGCATTCAGATAGATATCATTGTGCTAAGTGTTTTCATGAAGACCTTTAAGTCTGGACTTAAATAAAGAGAGAAAAAGAGAGAGCACATCTGTCACTATAGCAAGCTGACATAAAATAGCTGGTATAACATAATGTTTTAAAGACTTCTTAAATTTCCACAGAAGCAAACCTTGAAAATTGAATTTCCCGTTAATCTTGCCCTTTTGTTCTGAAAATACACTGACTTTATGTCTGCCTGTTCTCTAAATCCTTGATGATTGTATCATGTTTTCCCTGTCTCCAACAGGACTGCTCTTCCTCTCATCACACAGTTCTCTCTGTGCACTGTGTTTCCCATCCCGTCTTCCTAACAAACTCATAATCAAAGGTAGCGAGGCTTGTTAGGTTATAAAATATATATCATAGAAATACAAATATGTAAAGGACTCATTTGGTACTGCAGGACATGGTCTCTTAGAAAAAAATATTATGAAACCTTACTTTGGTTATTCCAGGTGTGAAGCATGTTTCTTTGAAGTTTTCTCTTTATTATTAACAGAAATCATTGTGAATGTTAGGGTTGAAAAAAAAAACTAAAACTAACACAGACACACTCCCCCTCAAAAACACCCACAAGAAAAATGTTATGCTGTACGCATTTCTTCCTTGGGAAGAAGATACAGGAACACAGAATCTAAGATGTGTTTCAGTCACTTTGGTTAGCGAATACCATAGAAGGTGCACAAACAATGAAGTGACAAATTTTAACATAGCAAATTAAAGTAGAAGAGGTTAAAAGATCCCTTCATCTTTTGATTGCTACCTGGGAAAAAGCTCCCCGCAGTATTTTTTATTCTACCTACCTTTGAATTTTTATGAATAATGTTCATTATTTTGTGAATTATTTTCTTATCAAGAATTATTTTGTTAACAACATGTGGGAAAATTTCAACAAAGGAAGTTTGCTGAAGGCAATAAGAATCTTTAAATTATGTGTAATAATGCTTGCTTATGAATAGATCTGAAATACAGAACAGAATTGTAGAACAGCCTGAGTTAGAAGAAACTCAATGAAGATCATTCAGTCCAATTCCAGAGTCCGCAAACGGCAAGCTAAGGCATAGCATTTTCTAAATGCTTCTTAACACTGACTTGGTGCTGTGATCAGTCCTCTGGGAGCTTGTTCCAATGCTTGACCATCCTCCCAGTGAAGAACTTCTTCCTAACATCAAGTCTGAACTTCTCCTGACATGTTTAAGTCATTCTCTCATACCCTATCACCAGCAGCAGAGAGATCACCCCTACCCTCTCCCCTCCCCATCATCTTGAAAGAATGTCTAAATACTATGACCTGTGATCTATTTCTGGTTGGGGTTTTTTTGTTTGTTTGATTGATTGATTGATTGATTGATAAAATCTATTTTTACTCCAAATTGTGGAAGGTCAGAATTATTCTAACTTGCAGAACTCTACTCTGATTTCTGATGTTGCATTTTAGAGACGTACCCGTTGTCCGGTTACTGACTGAAAACCAACATCCTGAAAGAATAAGAAATTGAGAGGAGAAGGATCACATTGATTACCAATTGAATAAATACTCAGTTGTTAATAATGTTGTTAAAAGCTTTTAAATATCTCAGGATTTTGCTTTATTGCAAAAATTTACTAAGAGTTAGCTTGGCTGTGGACTAAGATGTTTTGTTTTTATAAACTATGACACTCTTTGTTTTCATGTGGCAGCCAAGAATAATAATTCACTACTCTGGCGCCAAGCTGATTCTAAGCACATAAACACAACTTTAAATCAAGAACTACATGTCATGCAGTTGTCAGCTTTCATCTTTGGACTCTTACTTCTTTCTTGAATTTAGAATGCAAAATGCTAATTAAAGGAGAAAGTTTTAAGAATTCAGAGAAGTTTCCTGTGAAAGTAAAAGACACGGATCTCTGAGAACATCAAAGAGCAGATGAGAAGTGAAAAAAGATAATTATAAAATGTACATTCCGTTTTAATAAGCTTCCAGTGCAAAAATACTCTATTTAACTTAAGAAATTTTGCATATGTTTTAACTGGGAAAGTTATTGTTCAGCCACATTAAATACTTCTTTATGATATGATTATTCATTATTTGAAACAAAAATATATACTGCTTCAATCATCAATAACTTTAAAGCAAGAGCTCTGTAGAAATGAAATTATCCTAGGCCACTGCAATAAGGGATCATTGAAAACCTACTAAGAAGAGAAACATTTCTAAGAATTAAAAATGAAAGATAATTGAATCACAATTTAAGGGAATGTTATTTATTTAATAAAAACTTGATTTCTGATAGAATTTGTGAAAGTCTGTCAACCCTCAAATGAGAACAGAAACCTTATCCCAAGTCTTTACTCCCAGAAGCAGAGCATTATTACTTCCTGAAATTTCTCCTTTCCAGGTCTAGATTTAGATTTCTTATGTTTTTTTAAAGTCTGAACCAAAATATGAAGTGACACACAAGAAGTTTTAATTCCACTAGATACCAGACTGATCAAAATAGCAAGACCATTCTAGCTTTCATAATCTTTAAGAACAATTACTTGCTTTTAACAAAAGAAAAGAAGTTACAAATAAATAAAATAATTACAGTTTTAGTCACAGTTAGGTTAAGCCAAAAATGTTGCCTACTTGATTTACCAAATCTCCTATCTAAATCTTCCTTTCTTCTGGCACTTGCACACCTTTGGATACAGATATGGAAGCATATATTTTCAATATTTTTTAAGACTGAGTTACTGGACATTTGCATGAGCACAAGGAAATTAGTGTTCATGGAAGTCCAATTTTAACCAAAACAATACCGCATTGTTTTCTGGAATTAATCCAAGTGTTTTGTACAAAAAAATTATTCCTATTACTCCAGTATTTAACTTAACATGTAACAAGAGTATTTGCATAAGGAACAGAGAGAACAAGATTTGAAGACAGCACAATAGGCCATATGAGTTTCCTCAAACATATCATAGAATAGTTAGGGTTGGAAAGGACCTTAAGATCATCTAGTTCCAACTCCCCTGCCATGAGCAAATTCCACTAAACCAAGTTGCTCAAAGCCCTGTCCGCCCTGCTACTGATTGAGACACATTGGTACAGTCATGAAAATATACATTCACATTATTGTTTTTTCCATACACAGTAGCCTTACACAGTCTATATTTATCTTTCTAGACTATCATGTGAATTGCTTCCACCTTTTCACAAAAGCATCAAAACACCTTTTTTCTTCTTCCTTTTATCATCTGTGGAGAATCTAAAAGTAATATTTTCTCAATTAAGAAAAGCACTTCCTCAGAAGTCTTTCTAATTGCAGATCAAGGACAAATGTTTGATAAAGCCATGTTCCAGAAACTGCTAAAATACTTACTTTTGTAATGCTTTTGGCAGATGAATAAGATGTCTGTAAACTTTAGACTAAATTATGACATCCTGGAAGCAGAAATTGCTGTATTAATTACTGTATGAGAGTTATACAAGAATTTTCATTCTTGAATGGTGGTGGTGGCATGAATATAAACTATTCATTTTGCATTTCTTAGAATCATAGAATAGTTAGGGTTGGAAAGGACCTTAAGATCATCTAGTTCCAAACCCCCCTGCTATGGCCAGGAACACTTCCCACTAAACCATGTCACCCAAGGCTCTGCCCAACCTGGCCTTGAACACCACCAGGAATGGAGCATTCACAGCTTCCCTGGGCAACCCATTGCAGTGCCTCACCACCCTAACAGAAAAGAACTTCTTCCTTATATCCGATCTAAACTTTCCCTGTTTAAGTTTTAACCCATTACCCCTTGTCCTATCACTACAGTACCTAATGAACAGTCCATCCCCAGCATCCTTATAAGCCCCCTTCAGATACTGGAAGGCTGCTATGAGGTCTCCACGCAGCCTTCTCTTCTCCAGCTTGAACAGACCCAACTTTCTCAGCCTATCTTCATACAGGAGGTGCTCCAGTCCCCTGATCATCCTCGCAGCCCTTCTCTGGACTTGTTCCAACAGTTCCATGTCCTTTTTATGTTGAGGACACCAGAACTGCACACAATACTCCAAGTGAGGTCTCACAGGAGCAGAGTAGAGGGGCAGGATCACCTCCTTCGACCTGCTGGTCACGCTCCTTTTGATGCAGCCCCGGATATGGTTGGCTTTCTGGGCTGCAAGCGCACACTGCCAGCTCATGTTCATTTTCTCATTGACCAGCACACCCAAGTCCTTCTCTGCAGGGCTGCTCTGAATCTCTTCTCTGCCCAACCTGTAGCTGTGCCTGGGATTGCTCCAACCCAGATGTAGGGCCTTGCACTTAGCATGGTTAAACTTCTTAAGACTGGCATCAGCCCACCTCACAAGCATGTCAAGGTCCAGGTAGATGACATGAACTGCTCTAACCCTGTCCATCAGTTGCATAGCCCTGTCATAGAAAGCCACCAAATTGGTCAGGCAGGATTTCCCATTAGTGAAGCCATGCTGGCTGTCACAAACCTCCTTGCTGTTTTTCATGTGCCTTAGCATGCCTTCCGGGAGAATCTGCTCCAAGATTTTGCCAGGCACAGAGGTGAGACTGACTGGTCTGTATTTCCCTGGATCATCCATTTTCTCCTTCTTGAAAATGGGGGTTATGTTTCCCTTTTTCCAGTCATCAGGAACTTCACCTGACTGCCATGATTTTTCAAATATGATGGCCAGTGGCTTTGCAACTTCATTTGCCAGCTCCTTCAGGACCTGTGTATGAATTTCATCAGGTCCCGTGGACTTGTGCATGTTCAGATTTTTAAGATGGTCTCGAACCAGATCCTCTCCTACAGTGGTCCTAGGGTCTTCATTCTCACAGACCCTGAATCTGCCTTCCAAGACTTGGGTGGTGTGGTCAAAGACTTTGCCAGTTAAGGCTGAGGCAAAGAAGCCATTAAGAACCTCAACTTTCTCCAAATCCAGGGTAGCCAGTTCTCCTCATAGCTTCCGGAGAGGGCCCACATTGTCCCTTGTCTGTCTTTTATTTGCAATGTAATTATAGAATCCCTTCCTATTATCTTTCACATTCATAGCTAAGTTTAATTTTAACTTGGCCTTAGCTTTCCTAACCTGGTCCCTAGCTTCCCAAACATCATCCCTGCATTCTTCCCAGGCCATCTGTCCTTGCTTCCACCTTTTATAAGCCTCTTTTTTCCCCTCGGATTTCCCTCAGCAGCTCCTTATGCATCCAAGGAGGTCTCCTGGCCCTCCTGCTGCACTTCCTTCTGGTTGGTATGCAACACTCCTGAGCTTGCAGCAGGTGGTCCTTGAATATCAACCAACAATCTTGGCCCCCCCTGCCCTCTAGGGCTATATCCCATGGAACCTTACTAAGCAGGTTCCTGAAGAGGCCAAAGTCTGCTCTCTTGAAGTCCAGAGCAGTGAGCTTGCTGCACGCTCTTCTCATGCATTTCTTTCTTTGCTCCAGCCAGGTTCGTCAGTTTCCAAGCAACTGTCCTGATGTATCACCTAAGTTTGCAACCCTTACCCTAGGCTAACAGAGAATCCATGCTTTTTTATGAGTTGTACCACAGGTGTCAAAAATCTTCAGTCTACACACTCTTAAGGAGTATCTAACACATTGTGGGTAAGTCTCATGAAAACACTAGAATTTATGGTTTAAACCATATTTAAAGTCTGCTGAACCTGCACAAGTATTTCTACAGAGCTCAGAAAGGCCTTTCTTCAGATGTTGCCAAAATAAATGGACTTACTACTGTGCTTCCACTTAAAAAGAGTTTCAGTTAGATGATTAATTGTATGTTCTTTGTTGCTTCCCAGTGACCTGATTCAGCCACTTTCTATCTTGTTTCAGAAAAAAAAAGACAGTAAGTATGGTCCTTTAAAATAGAGAATGGATCATTGGATCACTGAATTAAAGAACTGTTCTTTTAGATATGTTGTGGGTGGTTAAACTAGTCATGATTCCCTGAAAAACCATTTGAATATGTGAATTTGTAACCTACATTCCTTATAAATTCGTCAATTTTCTGTCAAGTAACTGTTTTCACTAAGGAATGACCATCTTAAGTATGAAAACAGCTGATACGACTAATGGTCATTAATTCATGAAAATGTTTCTTTTTATGAAAGTCTTTGTGAAAAATCTCTATAGAGAAAATAATTTCCTGAACCTTTTCTTCCAGACAAGAATATGTAATAACCAATACAATAGACATCCCTCTTTGCTTTTAAAGTAATAGACATTAGGGTAATTTATTTTCTGCTCTCAAGACTGATAGAAAATAATTCAAGTGTAATTTCCTGAGCTATTAAAAGATTAAATAAATGAGTTATCATGAGTATTTGCCATTGCAATTTTCAGAGTTCAGAAAAAAAATAATAATCTATTTACTGTGTAAATATTAGGCACGCCAGCTCCCAGAAATATCACATACTCCGAACTGTGTGTGGTGAACGCATGACTTAAGCCTACTGCATGCATATTATGACACCAAACAGAATGACCAACAGGTATCTTGGAAAAAGCAAGTCTTTTCTGAGGTAGCTGAACCACTACAATATTTTCTAAGAACATCTGCTATAAGTCATTTCACATCATTCTTCTTTCCTGACCCACCAACAAAATAAGTGTAAGACATCAGTGACTGAAAATTGCAAGAGCAAATATCAAAACACTGTACTAGCAGATAAGGGCTGTAAAATGAAGAAGTAGTGAAAGATGTCTTAAAACCACTAGATGGAATTAAACTAAGATTGTATTGTATGAAGGCTGTATGTAAAAGACACATGCAGACAATGTAGTGAACATGGGCTTCCAGCAGCATAAGTAAATAAAAGTTCATTTAATAACAATGAAGAAACTAGACTATGGAAGAAGGTTATGATTGCAGCTCTTCCAGGCTGGTTACACTTTTATATCACCATTAAATCTGCTACCAGCCGTTTTACTGTCAGGAACACATTTTCCTCTGATTTCGATGCATCGCTTAAGATTTATATATGTTCAGGACTGTTCACAGACATTTTGATAGAGAATAAATGCTATCTTGTTTTTATTACATTTTCCACCACTTTTCAATAGTTTACTGTAGTTAGGGTTGATCTTGCCCAGTATAATAAAGTCTGTTTGGATACTTCCTTGATACTAGTAAGGTTGAAAATTTCTCAAATCTCAGATATAACTTATTGTTTCAGCTCTGAGGTACCGGTCCACATGACAGCATTTTCCTTAATATGGTCAAAGTTACCAGAATCTGAAATATTCCAAACATTCTGAGATATTTTCAGATATTGTCATACAAGTAATGTCCTGCCTACATTCATAAATATTCCTTTATGTTCCCATTGGGTGTGAGGTAATATGTGAAGTAAGTAATTAGTAGCCACACACTAACCTACAGAGAGACAACCCTAAATAATATTAATTGGTGAAGCATAGGACCTATCTGGCAACCAAGATTTTATGCTGGACCAGAGTTTACAAAAACTAAAACTAAAAATGAATAAATACTGATTCAGATCTCTGACTTCTTTTAAGCTCTACCTTTTGCTAACAGATTTTTCTTGATCTCTCACTGAGCATCAGATAATGAAAAAAATCCCAAGCAGTGACTACCAAGCATTTGATGAAGTACATGTTGGCCCAGGTCGTAATTTGTCTAGATGGCAGCAGAGCTTATCTTGATAGTAATTTGTAAAATGCACCAGAAGCTTTGGCACCTGTTCAAACTTGTACTTATGCAAACAGCATAGGGAGTCAGCAGAGTGCTGTGGGAAGTCAAGAAAAGAAGCTTGCAAAGTGAATGGTCTGCTCATCTCCCCACCTTTTTTTCGCTAGGAGTTTCTATGACAAGATGTAGGCTATGTGGCTCTGACAACCATATCTAGCCCAAGGAGTAGAAGATGCAAGTGGGTACAACCTGGACTTACTAGACTCTTACTGCTGCTGGTATAATAGCCTGGGCACTGACTAGGCATGCATCTGTTAGATACAGTGGGACAGCCTGAGCCAACATCTGAGTTACAGAGCTAGCATCAAAAGCTGCCCAAAAGCTGCCACATTCATATGGTGATGTCTTGCTAAAGTAACCATTAGAGATTCCTATAAGATTTCTTAAGCCCCCTATCTGAGCTGTACAAAAGACCACTTTTCCTCTAGGAACAGAATCCCCTGAATTCTCTGGAGACAGCCATATAAACACCACATTGGTCTTCCAATTATCCAGTACCTCGAGTAATTAAATTAATGCATTCAGTATTCACCGGAATAGAAACATAAAACTCTAAATCCACTTACCCAAGTGAATGTCCCAATTACTAAATGCATTTGTTTTCTTGATTAATTTTTGGACTTAGTCTGTAAAGGATGAAACTTCATGAAGAATAGAGAAATACCCACCCCTTCCCCAGAATACAGTTTAACTTAGTAGTATGGTTCTTTCCTATAAATAGGAGATATGGGACCAAAGCTCAGGAAAGTAAACCCGCATTTCTCAAACATGGGGTAAGTAATAAGGCTGCGCTGCAGGGAGTATTTTTGGGTTGTCTTTTTTAGCCAATGTATTGTTCTGGTGTGAAACCAAGAAGTAGTATTTATGTTCTGGGAACATAGGCCACAGGAGTTTTTGGAGTTTGGCAATCCATTTTGTATAGAGGATTGGGAACTCTAGAAGCCTTGCTCAGACTTTTGTTCTTAATTATTTTGTCAGGTTTAGCTAGTTTACTAATTTTGAATGTACCTTCATATTCCCTTTATTTGTAATATCTAATAAGTTTCTTTACATATCCTTTCCTATCTGTCTTCCTGTGATAAGAGTTTACACTTGAGATACAAGATTTCCTGTTAGAAGACTTTAGATTTATTCTTATTTTCTACATCAAAATATTCTTGATGTAAAGGAACAGGCACTTAGATAAGATAACTTCTATCAGAACTAGAATTGTTTTGCCCTTCCATCTTTCAAATTACCCAAATCAATTATGTTTACCCTTACATTTAGTTTTTACCTCCTGGTAAATTTTATTTCTCATAGTTTTCCACTCTGTACAAAGTTATCCAACGCAGACCAAAGCCGCATTTCTAACACATAAAAATAGAAGAACTATTTTAAAATT
This sequence comes from Pezoporus wallicus, assembly GCF_028554395.1. Taxonomy (NCBI): domain Eukaryota; kingdom Metazoa; phylum Chordata; class Aves; order Psittaciformes; family Psittacidae; genus Pezoporus; species Pezoporus wallicus. The sequence continues at coordinate 5,089,976 of NW_026640488.1, forward strand.
TATTAAAATCCAATAAAAAAGTCTTCCTCCCTTTAGTACTTCAGGTCTACCTTGCAGAAAATTATGTATGTAACCATGCAATTTTCATTCTGTTTACCAGTTTCCATTAAGGTCAGCAACACTGTCTATATCAAATACATATAAATTACATGTGAATGATTTTTATTTTTCCATAGTGAAGTGAAGTTACTATATGTGTCCTTAACCACTGTGTATCATCAACCATGCCAGCAATTTGTAGCTATTCCTTCGTATGAGGTAGGAAGCAACAGGGTACTTTATATCACTGATGTCAAAGACTAGCTTGGTTTCATCTATCTGTAATTCTGTTAGCTATGTCATCTCAGCTTTTGAATAAAGACTCAGCTATAATTAACTGGCTTCCTAGGGTGAAATCAGACTCTTAGTCAATATTTCTTAAATTTAAACAATAGCTCTTGAAATCTATATAACACCTGCCACTGTTCCGTCTTTAAAATGCTTATCAACGGTACTCAGTCTCTTTCAACAGCCATTACCATGAAAAGCCAACCTAGGTGGTAGCCTATATTATCATATTCCAGTTAATTGCCTTTCTGTATGAAATTTTCTTCCTAGCTGTTTAGCATGCTATTATTATTAAACCACTGCATTTTGATAGCACCCAGATGCTCAAATTGAAATCACAGGCCCTTTCAGTAACAGGCTATACAAAACATTCTTAAACTAATTTCTGTCCTCAAGAGGCTGGAGTCAAACCACTCAAGGCAGACAAACAAGCTCATATAAATGGAAAAAATATTTTAACATGGAAGAGAAAGATCATTACAAATGTTGTACTTGTTAATAAACGCAATGCTCAGCTGTAACTCCTTTGAGTATTGACAGCTAAATTCTGACCTTACTAATGAGAATGTTTTAATGACAGTTAATGAGAATTTTGCAACTAACTTCAAAGAGATTGGGATTTTATCTTATGAATCCAGATCTTGTAGAAATCGAATGTCTGATGATTATATTTGAAATGCTGACTGTAATTGTCCTAAAGCATTATTTCACAGGCTTTATAGAAAAACTCTTAGGTAGCTGTAATTCCAGCCCTTCATTTCCTGTTTTCTTCTTCCTATCTTTTCTTCTGTGGTATGTCTTGAGATTAAATATAAAACTAACTAAATCACTTCAGGAATTATCCTTAAAAGCAGAATAGGTTATTCACTATATTATCATGCTTCATGACATATTAAAAAATCATACCTGATGATTGTAAAAAAAATTAAATGCAGATATTCAGTATTTGTATGAAAAGAACTTTATACCTTACGAAACTGATACCAGTTGATGGCTTGTCCTTGCATAGAAGCAAAGAAAAAATTCTGTCTTTATAACCATTAAAAATTCACAGTAAAAAAATGCAAACTATCACTATTCCTTTTCAACCAGAGCATTTGAAAATTGACATAGTCCTACCTTCTACTCATTACTATCATCTAAATTATATGACATTTTGCCTGGTAATAAAAAATATGTTTTTTTTTCCAGTCCATTCACGAAGACATAGGTCAATCCCAGTAAGCATCTAGAAAAAAACAACTGTTTAATGCATATGTGCTTTAAAACTAATTGAGTCTATTCTACATGAAAGATCTTGAAAAAACAAAGTTCTTAATGGTAGGTATCTTTTACACCCAAAATAAGGAAAAAATTATGCTCCAATGTATCATTATGTAAAGCAATCTTAAATTGCCCTTTGCCAGATCTATTAAATAATGCTCATTTTAGCACCAAGAATTATTCAATAGACAGTTTGACAAATAGAGAATTCAATGAATGATATGAGAAATAAAGCAATGATCAAATATGAGATTATTATTTGGAGAACTGCAAAAGACTTTTTAGAACAGGTATTTTTTTCTAAATTACAGTTATTTTTTATTTGTCAATCCACTGACTGAAGTTAAAAACACTTAAGGTGATTAATCACACAGAAAGTACAAGTTCTTGAATACATCTTCCTGTCCAGATTTTATTTTTCATTCATTGGGCATTTCTTTGCTTATAGTTTTGGTATGCACTTAGCATTTCAGTAAGACTTTAGCATATGCATAACTGTCTTTGCGAACAGAGGCACATTTGGCATTATTTATTGACACAGAAACTTTGGTAGAAAGCCCCACGGATTCATACAGCAAAAATGCATGCAAAGGCAATTAAGTACCTATCAAAATGGGTCCTTACCATATTTTATGTTCTAAAGGGCTTTAGGAAAGAAATGGGAATCTGTTTTCCAAAACAATAGAGGGTGGCTTTTACATACCTTTACAAATTGGCTAACAGAATTGTTTTCTGTAGGATCACTTTAAGCTACATTGTTCATGTTTTAGTGCTAAATATGGGATGACACCTAGATTTTATATAGATTTATATTAATAATGTCTCCCTTTAAGGTAAACTGATTGAAAGAGAATAGTTTAAATTCCCCGTATGTTTCAACATTAGATCAGCAAAACAATTTATATTAGCAGGTTGAAATATTTTATTTAATTGATTTGACATAGTTCATTTACACTTCCTATTTCCAGTGTATTTATTAACATACATAAAACCATCAAAATACTTTCTATGCTTAATGGTATGATGTGCCATAAATCATAACATTTGATCCTCACTGAAACAAAATTTTTCAAAGGTATAATTTTAAGATGTTATTCAAAGTTTCTAAACTGTGTCTTTTCCATTCAGTATGAAATGAAATATTTTTTTTTAAATATCCTGATTTTTAACATAAATGGCACCTTTATACATACTCACTACTGAGCATGGTGTAAATATGCATTTATTTTTCATGAAATCAGGTAGCAAGGAATTACAATACAGAGCTATCATAATTCAAATTACTGTTTTAATGATAGTTATACAAACATGCAGTCATGTTTGCAATACAACACTAATCTGATCCTCCTTTTTGAGTGACATTATATAAAATACTAACATTTCATAGCATGAATCCTGATTTTCCACCTTTAATTAAAATGCAAATTTACAGAGACAGTCTATTCATGCAATGCCTTGAGCAAAGAGTCTGCAATCCTAATTAGACTTCCAATAATAGTTTAACTGAATAGTTAAGTTTTTTGTCTTTTTTTTTTTTCTTTTTTTAATAGGTAATTGTAATACAGATTTGGTATTGTAGCTAATTGTATTCAAGACGTATTACCTGTATGAATGAACGAACGGAAAACCCACTAATTGGTAGGGATTAAGAGTTGACATGTTTGATTGATTTTGTTTTGGAAGAACACACTGACTTTAGCATACCATATAACTAAACATGAGCATGAGACACTTGGATGTGACACATGTTAGATAAATAAAACTGCTTTTGAGTGATATTTGCTCATCTTTATCTCTCCTATCTCATTTCTTTAAAGCCTGTGCCCAGAACAAGGGAGTGCAGATTTCATGACTTCTGGAATTCTGGTAATTGCTCTGCCATGATTTTTTCTCAGTTTTCTTCACCTGAATGAAAACATCTGTACTAGTAAGTAGGTTTATTTTGTAAAACTAATATAAACAGGATCAGATTCAGATTTTCTGATTGTACTCCAAAAAACTTGACAACCTCTCCACTGAAACATGCAAACCCTTGTGGGAAAAAATGGTTGAACCCCAAACCCAGAGACATGCAGAATATGACTATAACAATAGAATCATAGAATAGTTAGGGTTGGAAAGGACCTTAAGATCATCTAGTTCCACCCCGCTTGCCATAGGCAGGGATGCCTCATACTAGACCATGTGACCCAAGGCTCTGTCCAAGCTGGCCTTGAACATTTCCAGGGATGGAGCATTTACCACTGCTTTGGGCAACCTCTTCCAGTACCTCACCACCCTCACAGTAAAGAACTTCCTTATATCTGCCCTGAACTTCCCCTGTTTAAATTTAAACCCATTACCCCTTGTCCTATTGCTACAGTCCCTGATGAGAAGTCCCTCTCCAGCATCCTTGTAATCAACTCTAAAACTGTTTAAAGTAGGCAACCGTCACAAAATGAGGAGGAAAACCAAGTGTGCATTCAGTGCAGTTACATTGCTATTCCAGATTTCAGTACTCTGTATGAAGTCTATGGATTCGCAAATCAAAAGACAAAACCAGATCAAGTTATTTTGCTAGACTCCATATCACAAGTCATTAGATCTCAGTCATGTATCCCTGTGTTCAACTGCAGTAACTGGTGTCTAATTAAGGGAAAATTTTGAGAAAACAATCCAGTTTTCTTTGGCACAGAATTTTTTGCAAGAAGAATGAAGGAGACAGTAGCACCCTTCTCATCCAACCATCAGAATTTCAGCTGGAACAAATGGAGAATGTCATGTTGTGAGTCCTTCCAGCCACACAGAGGACTCTCCACTGAGAGTGGAGATGGTAAATTTAGCAATCCTATAATAATTTATTCCAGCACTTAATTATAATTGTTAAAAAGCTGTCCCAAATTCTTAATGCAAATGTCTGTGGCTCAGCTACCAGACATTAATTACGTCTTTCTCTGCTGGGTTTAAGTGCTCTTTATTAACCACTATATACTCATATGTTGTAATCAAGTGACATCTTGATTTTATTTCAGATAAAGTAAACAGATTGAGCTCAGCTCCTCACAGCAAGACACTTTCTAATCTTAGAAGCATGTCAATAGCTCTTTTCTTCATCAGCTCCGATTTTTCAATATTCTTTTAAAAATATGGATTTCATTAGCAGTATCTCAATGTCATAGACAAAGACCCACAGCTTCTCTTTCTTCTCAATAATTTTTTACAGATCCAAAGATTTCATTAGTCCTTTTTCCCGTGAGACTGAACCATGGGAAAAAACTTGAAAAACATTCTATCCTGCTCTGAGAAAAAATATTCATCATCAGATAAGTTTAAAAAAAGAAAAATCTGCAAATTTAGCAGCATAATAGCTAAATACAGATACCTCAAGAGGCAGGCAATCAGCAGAATGAGCCAATGAGCTGCCATTAAAAATCATTCAGAATCAATTTTTAATTGAAGACTGTACCTTTCCAGAGTATATTTTTCTCCAACAAAAGCTGTGTTGCAAAAGGAATACTGCAAGTAATTTCCAATGATAGAACACAGTCCACATTATCATCACATAATTTTAGGCATCTAATTTAGTTTAGGAGAATGCCTTTCTTTCCTGACTACGCAGGTAGCTTTTAACTTTGAGGTTTTAAGTCAAAATACCAGCTGCTACACATAAGGCTTTTCGTATGCCAAAACACACAGGTACACTCAGAGAATGCAAAAATGAAACTGATTTAGGAAAATTAGTTCAAATTTGGATTATACATTTAGAAGCTCTAAGGCCGAGGGTAGCAAGCACACAGGCTAGGGTCCAAATCACCAATGAGACACATCCACAGACCATAGTATTCATAAATGTTGAGTCTTACTTGTTAGAAAATAAAATATTAGCGCACGGAAGTACAGGCATAGATATTGTTATACGGTTCTTTTAAAATAATTGCTGGTAAACCAGGGTTCCTACTACAAACAATGAATCAAACTGTTAGTCTTTTTTTTTAATAGTATCTGTTAAGTTGGCAACTACCAATTTCATCAAATAGAGGCTATATCCTCTGGAATTTCTCTGACAAAGAGGTCCTCCAGAATCTGGAATATTATGTAAATACATTTTAAACAATCTTATGACAAAGATAGCTAAAGTTGTTAGAAATTTATCAGACCATCACAGAAAGAAAAAAACAGAGAATAAGGTAGAGGTAGCTTCTTCATTTTTCACATGAATAAAGTGAGGAGAATTATACCTATTCTTAAGACAGAAGGTAGGAGCTTAATACTTTCATTAAAGTGTCTTTTTCTATTAGGATATTACTATTTCCAGCTCTTTCTTTTACAGAAATCTGTTCTGACAGTAACATAATGTAGAAAAGTTTGAGTTGCAGAATTTGTATTATGTTACATTTTTGTTTGGCATTTAGGAAAACTAGAAGGCATCTTTTTAAAACTTGGAATATTTTTAAGACAGAATTAAACAAGAAGTTTTCCAAGTACATGTTTTCACAAGAAAGATCAAAAAGCCACCTGCAGAGGATCTGTTGTAATTAACAAGATTTGGAAATTGCAAAGATGTTTTAGGATTTTTTTTTTCTTTTCATTGTTTTGATTTCTTTTTTCATTAAGCATGTCATTTTTTTTTTTTGAGAATGTTCTTTTAATTTTGATAATGACTTCTTAAGGCCTCAGAAATGCTTAATGCAAGTTGATTTTTAATATACTTTCTCAGGCTGCCACACTTAGGCATTCACTTCTGAAGATGATAGTTCATTAGTCAGACAGCAGCCTCTTTCCCTACAGAAAAAGACTTAACTGTGTATTCTGTAATCTATGGAAATTTTCAAATATTTTAACTTTTTGTGATTCCTTGTAAATCATAAACTGCCACAAACTTATTTTTGTCCCATTTGCAGAGTTTTATGAAACACAGACAAAATAAAAGAGACATCTTGAAAATAGGGGGAAAGATATGTCAAGATGCTAATTTACATGCTGCAATATATAGCTTTTTCTTCCTTTTTCTACTTATGAAAATATTGGTATCATATAACCAAAATATGTATTTGCAGGATTATAAAAATTTATTAATATCAGTTAAACTATTCCTGTACTTTACTTTAAAAGTTTAGATGTTTTTCTGAAGTATTTGTGATTTCTCATTTAGGATACAGTAAATAAAAGGGGTTTTATAACATCCTTTTAACTTTTTTTTATTTTTAACTTTTTTTTTATTTTAATACTAACCACTGTGAATTTTCAAGTGCCAGTATCTTGTTATTGTACTTTATGAATCACAAATCATGAGTCTGGAAAGGAACACAAGAGATCAACTTGTCAATCAGTCATCCAAAAGGCAGGGTCTACTCAGAGCAACACTTCAAAAGCATAGACAAAATGTTTATTTAACCTATTTTACAGACTGCAGATGGCAAGCACTGAACACATTTGCTGGAATGTTTTACCATTTCTTCGATCATATTAGTTCTGACAATTCCTTGCTGTCTTTAGCATAATATATGACATGCTGAGCGAACGAATTCTTCCTTTCCTCGGTAGCTTTTTATACATTTGTTTACACATTAATTTCCCCCACTTTTATGACTTCCTACATTTTTAGAAGCTTGTTAGAATTCTGTTTTTCTTATGCAGATCTGCCTATAAACATAATGATAACGCCAGGAACTGAGCTATTACAAATGCACGCTTAGAGCTGGCTAGAGTCACCAGCACCCTTGGGGATTCAGTACAGCCAAGTATTACAAGGCATTTAGCAACCTTAACGTATCTGTCTATGACTTTTCCTTGAAGCAGGGTGCCAAAGATTTTCGGTTTTTTCTTTCCTTTTCTGAGGAGAAGATGCATTGCACCATTTGCCTGTACCTCATAAAAAAGATTATGACTTAAAGCGGCCCCATGAAAATTACTTGAACAAAAATAGCCTAAGCAAAATATTTCAAAAAACAAAATCTGCAAAGACAGCCTGAAGATACCCAAGGTAAGATTGTTCTGTGAGGTTTGGGCTTTTGGGGGTTTTGTTGTCACAAATTTCCACTATGGACGCAAACTCAAGAGCAGGTTCATGAGTCACATGTGATCTGAGACTAGTTTTGACTCATCACCTGTCCCTTCCAAAGGAAGATTGCTTTGGAATCAGTATTAGTTCTGAAGTATTTGTTGAAGGAGGATGTTTTCATCCATCTCTTTTTTGTCAGGTTCTGGGGAGTCTAGGATTTGTAACTAACTGAAGAATTAGATCTAATTACATTTTCTATTTTTGCAATTTGAAGAAATTTGTATTTATAAACTTATAAGATGACAGGTTAGAAATACTATGTACTTGTAAATAAGTTTTAGTTCTGTACAAACTTGAATACACTTGTTCAGGAGTGTCTGAATTTGCACATGAATGTTCAGTACAAAACCAACACATGCATGCAACTGTATATGTCTAGCTTAAGTCTTGTTAGTAATATAATTAACAACATAAAAAAGAAACAATACGTATACTCTACAAAGTATCTTCAAAAGCATTTTCCATGGTTTAGATACATATGGGCATGGAAGTTATACTACATTCAGAAGGGATTACTTACCACCACTCATCAATGTGCATGATTTGTTATTGATGAAGTTGGAATGCTAATTTCTGCACAGTGTTGTCTGGATTTTCCGGACTGAAAACCTGAGTAACACAGCTTTGAATTTGGGTGTGAATTTGTTTACTTACAAAGTACAAACTCAATGCCTCACAGCCCAGTATGAATCCTGAAATCATGAGTATCTAGTAGACATTTCAAATGGGTTTTGACAATGGGAGAAACTTGCTTTTAAACTATCCTTTATAATTTTTATTTCCTGGCTTTTGATGAATACTAATTTAACAGAGATATTTTTGCTTCTTCTGAAATGTATGTGAATGAAAATATGATACTACTGTGGAACAGCTAAATGTTCCCTAGTATATTTTTCTCCTTTTAGACTTTTTAACCCAGAATAAACACTCAACTTCACCAGTCCCATTAAACATACATTTCTGTTTTGGTATGAAAGCTATTGACTTACAGATTCATTATCACTAGTAGAATCTTGTTAATGTCAATACAGAAATATGAATAAATTTTCAACCATTCTTCTTTCCATGGCAGATGAGTCTATCTTTACTCTTCTTAAACACATTTGGGTTTCAATCAAAGGCAACTGAGCAGTGAGTGCTGGGTGAGCTCAAAGATCCCAAGTGCTCCAGAGAGGACCAAGTGTTGATTTGCACATGATATGGATAACTGAAGAAGACCAGTATCTCAAGCACTTGTGATTAAATTGCCAGCTGTCACAAGCTCTTAAAATTAAAGTAATACGGATAGTTGCTAATGCAATTATATGCCAGAGTCCAGAACTGGAAAGGACTGTGAAAATAACCAGATAGATATCCTCTGAAATTACAGTGACATTAAAGATAACAATGGGCTTTGGTAACCCAAATGTAAATGTAAAGTGTTTCAGTTAAATTAATAAAAAAATAAAAAAAAAAAAGACTGCTATTCAGTTAAGTTTCAGATAGTGGCACTTTAATACTAGCAAGTTCTTTGAAGGATTCCTTTCTCTTTTTGATATGTATTTTCAGGTATTTTGCAAAAAAGCTCTCTGGGAGCTCATGTCATGTTAACAGCAAAGTGAATTGGCAGTACTAAAGCAGACTGTTTTTATTAAATTAATTTTTAAACACCAGAGAAACTTTAAACCAAAGGAAACAGACTAAAAACTAAGTCAAATCTTAACCCTTAAAAAGCTTGTCACTAAAATCTCTACAATATCCTTAATTTCTAGTTTCTCCCAACTCATTTACTACATGCAGTCCTTTTTCTTATGTACTTTGTCACACATGACTGTACATCATTTGAAACTGTACCTGTTATTCTAAATGTATTAACAATATCTTTCAGATTTTCTATTTTCATATTTGTCATGGTGTTCACCACTGTTGTAATAGTGACGGATACTTCTCTAATCAAGTGAGGCAGTGAAACCTTATGAAGTGATTCAACTTATTTAAGCCACTTATGTTACCTTTCATGTATTCTGTGTCCAAGCTAACTATCCTGGACTTATCCAGGACTGAAATGCAGCCATCTAAGATATCTAATCTCTATGAAAGTCTATGATAGTTCATATTCATAACTTAGTCATATAAATTCTGCACAACCTATCCACAATGCAGCGTTTTAGTCTGCTCAGCTTGTTAATTGAGCAATGAGCTAACTGGTAAAAGACAAGTCAAAACCAAAACCATTAAAAATGCAATCAGAAGTGCTGACCTCTACAAAAGGTGGGAATCCTTGCACATTTCTCTGGGCCTCAAAGCTATTGAGGCAGTAATGGTGCCTAGGAGATTTCAGCAGTTTTGTATTCTGCTGGACTGAGATGCATAAGTGTTAAAAAACAGGAAAGCATAAGAATTTCTCACTCTACTTTCAGCTTACCAGCCCATGAACAAGAGAAACGATATGACACAATTTCACACACTTTTTAATGTCTATCTTTAAATCAGCCTTGGACAATTTTACTGAAGATAGCACATTTCTGTGAGCACTCACCTCAGCCTTTCTGGCTCTGTGACTTGTCTTTACCAGCATTCACTGTTGCAAAGCATTTGAGGTGTTGAGGTGAAAATTCTTTTGTGTCCTCAAAGAATATGTGGACTTTATTAAATTTCCTGAACCCCATTTCCCATTTGGACCTACAATAAGATGAAGTGACCCTTTCACAGAAAGTCACATTTCTTGAAATACGAGGGAAACTTATAGGCACTAACAGGTACATATAAAATGTAACATAGAAGTTTTTAATATCTCCCTATCATTCACCAGCCCACTCTTCCTCGTAATTGCATTTTGTTATCCTCTTCTCCTCCAACAGCCATTTCTTTCAGGAGTAAAGGTAGCCCTTCAGGAGCTATGTGTGCCCTCATCTTCCCCTCTTTTTTGCTTTCACTCCAGCCCTTCAACCCTTTCAGTTTCCTAAAGACCACAGGAAGGAGTGCTGCAAACAGGTGTATTAGCATCCCAGCAGTGAAAATTATAACCAGAGCATCTTGGTCAGCAGGAATATGACAGAGGAACGGAGATAACATACACTCATAAAAAAGTGCAAGAGACAAAAGAGAAACGATCTCATACCTCTCTCAATGCAGTGATCATGTCAGAAACTCCTGGTAGCTCAAATTTTATTAGAGAAATGTAGCTTTCAACATCTGCTGTGTGGAGGGCATGCATTACTGCTACTAAGTCTAGTGCCATGCTTGTTTGAACGTGAAGCCTTACTACAGAGTGTGTATGATACCTGATACTGTCAATACACAAAGCTTAAAGACTTTTCATACAAAGGATTGAGATCCAATAAAAGGATTGTGATTCTCCAACTTCTCATATATATGTGATTCCCTTTTAAGATAAATGTGGGCTTTTTACATTTGGGGAGAGTTATAAGCCCTCATGGATATAAGAACCGTTTGCGCTATATGAGTTGTTTCTTTACTAGTAATTTTGAACGTAGTGGTCAATTTTTTTCAGAACTCAGAATATTTTGAGCTTTGACTGCAAGTTATCCTAGTAAGAAATAAAGAGAACTCTATTAAAATTTAAAATAGTAGAAATCTTTTCACTCTCATTTACTTTGGAATAATTCTAGAGTAAATCAAACCATGATAATAAAGGTACACTGTATAAGTCAGTAAAGTGATTATTTACAAAAGTCTTATGCATTTCTTTCCAGACAGGTTTGTTTTTTTTTTTTAAATTTTCAGAGTTCAAAGTATCAGATTTTTCTTTTGCTCCTCTTTTTATTGTAAAGACATTTCAGTATTACCTTTCTTGGCTTCGTTTTCAGACTTAAGAAATGTAACTAGCTTATAAATGAATTCCTTTATCTTTTATGGATTAGCTAATTTTAAATCATATTAACACCTTTTGTTCATACCAGCAGCTGCTGGCTGGTAATGAAGAAATTATTGAAAATAAAGTGGAGCTATCATGCCCATCTTCTGGTAAAAGATGGGAAAGTAGCACCTTTTCTTATCATATAAACTGACAAAAAAAGCTGCAGATACAATGACATATACCAAATGAGCACATTGAAAATGCTGTCCCACTTGCAGAATGGATTTTGAAGCAACTGAAAGTATTATTTTCAGTGTCTCACAATCTTCTGCTCTAACTGATAATGATAATCGCTGCCCATCTGCTTCCTTCAAACTCTGTTTCAAGGGTATTCACACACTTCAGTCACACTATGCTGCAGTTACTAAGGCAACTAGTGTGTGAAGCAGGCAGAAACTGTGTTTATTCACCTTATTACGTTTTGCTGCTGGAGAAACCCTACAAAATTATGTATCTCAAAACCTACACTTTTGAACACAAGGAACATATAAAAGGACATTGCGGGGGGAGGGGAGGGTATAATATTTTTCCTTCTTTATTTAAGAATTTCTGCTGTTTGTGGAATAAGGAAATACATGTGTCATAAAGGCCACGATAAAGTATGACACAAGGAAGGAAGTAGTCCAGGCAAGTTATAACCATATCCAAGTCTACAGTAGACACAGAATTTGCCCCCTCAAAGTACCTGCTATGTATGCATAGGCTGATGTAACAACACAGATCTGTGTCCTGCATGTGAAGTTTCTCACCTGCTCACTGAATGGTGCCAGTGTGGACTCACATGCAACTGTCAAGCTACTCTGTACTGTGTGACCCAGGAGTACTTACTAAAATCCCAGGTCTGGATGTGCTGTGCCTTGTGTGACTTTTAGTTTGGGAAAAAAAAAACTCTTCCTCATTCTCATTTCCCATCAAGAAGGCAAGCTAAATATTTTTTATAAAAGTATTTCACAGGTTAGCTTATGCTAAATATATTTCATAAGATATATTCTTCTGGAGAGACAAAAAATAGACATTTTTTGCAAGGCTTGAGAGGTTAAAGGATGGAATCAGATTACCCAACACAGAACCAAATTATGTCTTTCAGCAATATTTGCAAAATGTTCTGCCCTGATCTCTGATTCATTTCAACATTACAAGTATAAAATCTCTCCCCCTCTTACTGTTTTCACCAAATGCAAACCCAACTACAACTCTGTGGAGGAATCCAGCCTCTGGGGTTAGCGTGGGTGAATTAATTCTGACAAATTAGCTGAAATATTAATGTAGCAGAAAAAATTACATTACACACAGAAGGCTGAGACATTAATGGTGTCTTGCATCTTCATACATGGCCAACACTATTTAAAAGGACCAAGAGCATCACTTAAAGGAGGTAGGAGCCCATACAGAGAAACCAGGAAACCTCTTCCAGTTTGAATGGAGCTATGAGGAAAGCTTGCCTTTGGAATGGCTCCCTCTACAGCAAAATGTTAGCAGTTTTGTTTAGAGCTAGTCAGAAATCTAGTGAAACAGTCTGTCAAAAGTGCTAGCTTGTTGAGCTTCAGATTATTAGTTTGATCAGCTGTGTTTGTTTATCCATGTCTACTCAAAGATTTATTCTGCCAAAAGATCTATTTAAAAAAAAAGAGAAGACTATTTGCACATCTACTCCCAAACTATTCCCCAAGCTTTCTTTTATGGTCATCAGAGAAAATGGCTTTTATAGAGAATGATTTATCTGCACAGTTTTGGCCCTGTAGGAGAAGTAGAGTTATGTCGTACTCTTCCCTGTTATTCTCTGCTGACTGTAATGGAAAAATAGATATCTGCCTTTAGTGCAGGCATCTACATTTCATCAGTCAAACCACCCCCTTAAACACAGTGATCTACTGTCTCTTCTCGCTGTGTTCTTGTCCTCAGAATATTATTAGTCTGGCCAATGAGAAATTACTGTTTGAGATATAGGGAACTTGTGTAATTGAGTAACATACTTAAGAGAAGCTCTGCAGTGAAGAACAAAAAATATAAGAGTTTCTGTCAGTGAAGCAGAGAAAGACCAGAGACTGCAGCTACAAGACTTGCATTTTCTACACTGAACCTTAGGAAGCTGGCAGCCAGTTCCATTTCTGAGTTGCATGGCAAGGTTTAAGAACCATATGATCACATTAACTCACTAACTGTACACAGCCAGGTGTGTCCCAGCTTACTTTTTACTTTGCAAAACCAATCTAATCCAGAGTTGAAAGCAAGGATGGAAATTATTCAGGCCAACTAGAAACAGAAATTATTTTAATGTAATGCAAGAGGAAAATTGTATTTCTCCAGGGATAACTAAGGAAACCCATGGATGTGTGTATTCTATTAGTATGCGTTGTGACATTTTCTAGGTGTAGACATGGAACTTGGTGGAAGAATAACTAATTTCTAACACCTAGTGAAAGTCTTCCATGATCTGCACTGGTAAGAGATTCACTGAAATGAGGTGTTTATTCTCTGCCATGTGAAAACTTTGCATGCTCCATGCTTTCAGTGCCCTCTTCTCATGTGAATTATGCTCAGATCAATCCGATACCTCTGAAAACTGTTTGCATGATTCACTCCTTAGTATTCCAGGCCATTTGTAAGTGAGCTTGGATCAGATTAGGTGATTCTGTAAATGCTTTAAGTTACCAAGATTAATGTATAAATATGTTTCTCCTAAATCATATTGTATACCGATCTACAGTCTTGATTAACACAGCTACAGGAAAACTAGAATATGGTATATTAGCACTTAGTACACTGATAGATTATTGTGTCAGTAAATTGAACTCTCTTGAATCATCAGATTTCTGCCACAGACTAATAGAAATAAAAGAGATAAATGAGATATTGCTATCAAACTGATAGCACTTAATTCAGCTAGTCTAGCTGTGGAGAATTATCCCGCCACTGTTGTAGTTCAGTATAGAGCAGATTAATCCCATACAGTTGTCTTACCAGTGCCAAGTTCAGTGTGAAAACGATGCACGCTGTAATACCTTAGGAGAGCATTATTCTTCTGAGCAGTTTAAAAATGCAGAAGAGAGCAATTTGCCATGGGAAACATGTTGGAGTGTAATTCATATTTTTGTACAAGTATTATAATTATTGTTATAGAATGCACAGAAGCTTGGTGGACATTGCATAATTGCCTCCTTAAAATGTAATCAAATACTGACTAAGCTGCATCCACAGCCTTTCAGTTTCTATAAACACTCTAACGACAGCAGAATTTTGTTTAAGGAAATATAGTTGCCTGCCTGCAGTTACTGTTGTTCCAAAGCTTCCATTGTGGAAACCTAGTTCAAAAAGTTACACCCACATACATATACTGAAAACACAACCACTGTATACAACAAAAATAGATTTGATTTTTTTAATATTCTCAGGGAATATCTCAAGTAGACAAAACTAAGAACTATTTCCTAAACCAGACAGCTTATTTCATAAGCCTGTGCTTTAAGCTTTACATGAGACTGACTAGTTGCTGTGCCAAAACACAAAGGTTCAAAAAATGGCTTTGATTCAGTTAGTCTTCTTCCACAGCACCTCTCTTTTTCCTAGGGCAATATACTTCCTCAGTAATGAATTATTTTCCCTTTTGACAGTCTTGTTCCACTTTGCCGTTTATTCTTTTTGCAGATCCAAGGCCTTCTATTCTGTAGCATTTTTCTTTTTTTCCTGTTTTCACTAAAACATGATGCATGATATCTGGGGACTTCATGCTTACGAGGTCATTGCAGTGGTGCCCATTACAGTGTACTTAACACTCAGGACACTGGAAGAACCAAATAAACATCAGGTGTCTTTGAGCAGTTAGTGGGTACAGGGAGTACAAGCGCAGTTGAATGAGATGCACAACATAACGTAACATAATATTAAAATAAGGAATTAACAATCTTGCAATATTTTCAAAAAAAGAACAAGTTACTTCATATCACCTCAAGTTAATAGCCAATGGCATAAGTTGCGGAACAACATAGTAATTTTGATCCTATGACTTCTGTGGATGTGGTTTGTTAGCAGCATTTCTGCACCTTTGCAAAAGGAAATACTATCTACTCTTACAGGCTAAAAAATCCCACACCTCCACAAATCCATCTTATGTACCTCTGCACTTTGCTTGTAATGGAATAAGTTACTATAAAAGAAATGAAAAGATGGCAAATCTTAAATATTCATAATTACCCCAAGAATTTTGCTTCTTTTACAGCATGCATGAAAACGTGCATGCTTATTTGCTTTCTGATTCATAGCTGTGCAGAGTGAGTCCAATGACTCACTGCTCCTACGCAGTAAATCTGATGCTCTTTATGCCTCTTACCACACATATATATGTCAATTGCCTAATGTATATACAGCACATCTTAGATGCATCAGTCTGTTTTTCTGTATCTAAAACTGATCTTCACATATTGGGTATTTGTCCAAGATTTCCTGGTGTCCAGCAGCTCAATCATAGCTCATTGAAGACTTCAGGAATTCCTAGGCAAATGGCTGAAGTTTTCCTAGACAGAATTTATGACAGAAGGTGTTGTTAAGATGTACTAAATCCTGGAAGCACAAACGATGCTCACAGATTCAGATCAGAAATGTTATGAAAATCAGGAGTCATATTAAAATATAGAATTCCCTTCAAAGTTGGCTCACAGTAGCGACTCTAGAAAAAATAACCAGAAAATGTTCAATGCCATGCTGACGTGAATTCACAAAATGTTTTGCCTGACACAAATATTTCTGTCAATGTAATCTGTACTTTTGAATCAAGTGAAAATCATTTTGACCTAGAAAAAAAAAAAAGCTTGACCTCCATTAAATGATCTGTTACACGCTGAAAACAAAAACATGAGAACATAGAGGTTATTTTCAGTTTTCACTTAAAATATCATTCACTTTGAATTCATAGGAGCTGCAAGTCAGAGGCAAAATAGACATACTAACCTCATCATTGCCAGTTTGCTTGGAATTAAAAACACCATGAGTATTCAGAAATAGAGCACATCCTAGAAGATACTTCAAGACTGACAGGCAAGACACTTCCCTAATCATGAAACAAAAATTAGCTTCAAGATTTTTATCAAATCAGAATGATGAATTCTGATAAGTTGTAATATTATAAATCAAAGTGGAATCTCAGTCTCGGAGTTTAGCTTTAGCTTGGCATCTAGGAATACCCAAAATATCGCTAGATCCTGGAGAATGTTTTCAAAAGTTCCATGAAAAGCCAGCTCTACTTCGTGTACAAAATGATCACGGAAACAATCATGCAAGATTAAAATACATATAAATGAATACCTAAATTTATTAAGCATTTTCCATAATGAATTGTCCCAGTAGAAGAAAGGGTAGATAGATGATAGCAAAGAGAAAATAACTCAGAAGATAAAAAACTCTGAATATCTTAATCTTAGCTGGCAATTGCTGCTTTGCTTGAATTTCTTATATTAATGGCTATAAAGATTTACCATTATCTCAAAGGTTAGAGAAAATAATTATTTACACCAGATGTCTCTGAATCTTTTGCTGTCATTACTGCATGGCTAGACAATACATTTGTGAGAGTCTGTTGCCTTGTCACAGTTAGGATCTATAATGCAAAGAAATGCGTTATCTCCATTTGTACTACACCCCATTCTATTACTACAAATTTTTAATTAGTTCAGAAAAACATACAAAATGATGAACAAGAGGTTCAGATGAATTGTTTTGAGATATACATATATATCAGCTGCTTCTATGATATTTTCATTTTCTGTTCTAGACAAATTGGAACATGATTATGTTCCTAAGAAATAGAATCATAGAATCATAGAATAGTTAGGGTTGGAAAGGACCTTAAGATCATCTAGTTCCAACCCCCCTGCCGTGGGCAGGGACACCTTACGCTAAATCATATCACCCAAGGCCTCGTCCAACCTGGCCTTGAACACTGCCAAGGATGGAGCATTCACAACCTCCCTCGGCAACCTATTCCAGTTCCTCACCACTCTAACAGCAAAGAGCTTCCTCCTTATATCCAACCTAAACTTCCCCTGTTTAAGTTTTAACCCGTTACCCCTTGTCCTATCACTACAGTCCCTAATGAAGAGTCCATCCCCAGCATCCCTATAGGCCCCCTTCAGATACTGGAAGGCTGCTATGAGATCTCCACGCAGCCTTCTCTTCTCCAGGCTGAACAGCTCCAACTTTCTCAGCCTGTCTTCATACGGGAGGTGCTCCTGTATGTAATAAATACATATTATCAAGCCGGAATATACTTCAGACTGTGTTAGTAACTCTTTCATATTAATATAATTTCAAGTCCTGGAAGCACTGCATCTGACGCCATTTTTTTTTTTTCAGAGCAGGAACTGGGAGCAAATTTCCAGACACAGTTAAAGGCGGACAGACTTGAAGTTATCTAAAAGTCAATTGCTACATTTACTATTTAGCCCTATCTGTAAAATAAAATAAATTAAAAAAAATTACTGCATAAGAAATTGAGTAACCTGATGATGAAATACAACTCCCTGAATCTCTCTGTAGTTTACAGATTCTGCAACTGGATATATAAAATATATTTAGCTTCCAGAGGAAAAATAATGATAAATTGTATATAGGAATAAGCTATAACTTCTTTTCTCAGTACTACCTGACTTCTGTTGTGCTTGCTGGTGCTCATAAGGTATAATCTTACCAAAATGTTTTTACATGGGAGAGCAATTCTTACCATCATCTTACTACAGTTTAGTAGTTCTTTGATTTTATGACAGATGATAATAAAATTCATTATCACTTTTGATTAAGATCATGTGTATCATTGAGCAGAAGTCAATGCTCAGTGAAGTCATTTAATAGTCTTCAGTAATAGTTATGAATATTTAAAAATCACCTATTCGCTATTAGGTGCATGCATAACTGAGCTGGAGTAAACGTATGTAAATCTATTCAGAGTAACCGAAATAGGCTGAGGACCAGGTTATCATTGTCAAGGAGCCTGGTTCTCTAATGAGTTACTAAGTCACCATCTAAAGCATCTTCATGCCCATCTCATTATCTTTCACATAAGTAATCATAAAATCGTAGAATGGTTGGGCTGGAAAGGACCTTAATATCATATAGTTCCAAAGAGGATCTTCTCCACACTGCTGAAAGGAAAGGTGGCACATCTATCACAATTCCTTTTATGTAGGAACCACACCTTTCAAAAAAACTGAAGAAACAGGAAATTTAGTATTCGTGTGCCATTACAGCTCATCAGGAGTACACCATCTCCTCTGAAAAAGGACTTTGCTCAATTCAGAGGTTGTTTTACAGTGTCTATATAGAGTTTCAAAATTTGTGTGTGTGACCTTTCTAAATAACAGTGTAAAATTGAACTAACCTGTGAGGAAAGAAAACAAATTCTTCTGGGATTTTTCTCTAGTCCATGGGAACTACAATTAGAAAAAAAATAAGAAACAACTTTAAGAACGAAGTCAATGCAGCAACTTTTTCCTAATCAGTTTTTTATGCATATGCACAGTCAGAAAACATCCACTTTCTGGGATAAATTCAAACAAACAATTAAAGAGAATTGCTTTATATAAGCCATTTCAGCTATTTATTTTGCAATTTAAGAGATGAGAGAGATTGCTACTTCATTTCTATTTAAAGTATATGGGATATGCAGGAAAACCAAGTGAATAATTAAAGAAATATGTCCACAGACAGGCAACTCCCCCTAACATTCTGCATGGTTTTCATCTGAGTGTCTTATGGTTAACTTTAGCTCAATCTTGCTATACTTTCTCATGCCAGTTAGATTAAAATTAGCCAGTATATATGTTTTCATATATGTTTTTAAAATATTTGCTGGACTTTTCAATCTCTGACATGAAAGTGAAGGAAAAAAGAGAATAAAAAATGTGTGCTGGTACACCTTGTGTAACTCACAAAGCTAACCAGAGAAAATTAGCAAAATTTCCAACACTTGCAACACAGCAGGTGAAGGTACAGAAGTATTAATGACAAACAGCAAGAGCTTCTCCAGAAAAAATTGCACATAAACACTATTGCTAATCCTACTGCTAAGAAAGATGAGCCACAGTGCCATTTGTGTCATAAACAACTGTGGGCTTGTTTAACAGCAGTGTGTTTTTAGCACTGTGCAGAATCTCTGCAGTGATGTTTTGTATGGCACATCCACAATATTGACTGTCACTGTTGTCTTTAAGCATGCTGGGAATCAATATGTTTAGTAATAGCAATTATAATAAATGAGCGTTATGAGTAATATTTTACTGCCAAAAGACTTAACAATCATAATTTGTGTCTCTGCTGATTATATTTCAACTGTGGCTGGTAGACAACTAGGGCAGAAAAATAGTCTGCAGCCTATATTTAATGAACCAAACTGATTTATATTGTTCTATTCTATACAGAATACAAAGGAAAGATTATGGTGGGAGCATCTTTTGACATACATTTGCCTGATACATTTCAGGACAGACTGGAGACATTACGGTAATGTTTTGAATGAATCTGAGGATGCCTGGAAGTGCCCCAGGCAAGGATGTTTGAAGGGAAACAGCTCTGTCAAGAACTTCCTGCAAACACAGTCTTGATAAGGCTGTCAAAACCAGCATACATACAGTCACAAATAAATACACTCCCCTACAACTGCACTTACCCTTCCTTATAACATAGGTATCAATTGTCAGTTGGAGACAATCATCCAAAAGAGATACCAAAAAAGTATACCAGAAAGCCAACCGTATCCTGGGCTGCATCAAAAGGAGCGTGACCAGCAGGTCAAAGAAGGTGATCCTGCCCCTCTACTCTGCTCTTGTGAGACCTCACCTGGAGTATTGTGTACAGTTCTGGTGTCCTCGACATAAAAAGGACACGGAACTGTTGGAACAAGTCCAGAGAAGGGCCACAAGGATGATCAGGGGACTGGAGCATCTCCCATAGGAAGACAGGCTGAGAAAGCTGGGGCTGTTCAGCCTGGAGAAGAGAAGGCTGCGTGGAGACCTCATAGCAGCCTTCCAGTATCTGAAAGGGGGGCTATAGGGATGCTGGGAGGGACTTTTCATTAGGGACTGTAGTGATACGACAAGGAGTAACGGGTTAAAACTTAAACAGGGGAAGTTTAGATTGGATATAAGGAAGAAGTTATTTACAGTAAGGGTGCTGAGGCACTGGAATGGGTTGCCGAGGGAGGTTGTGAATGCTCCATCCCTGGAAGTGTTCAAGGCCAGGTTGGACGAGGCCTTGGGTGATATGATTTAGCGTAAGGTGTCCCTGCCCACGGCAGGGGGGTTGGAACTAGATGATCTTAAGGTCCTTTCCAACCCTAACTATTCTATGATTCTATGATTCTAAATAGGAAACAAAACCAAGATAAAATAATTTAATTTTAAGGATTCCAGACAAAAAGAAACAACACATGCCCACCAGCAATGGATAGAAAACAAAAAAATGGATGAAATACTTTGCATATTCCTCACAAGAATGCACATTCATAAATGAAAAAAATATGTATATTAACTCACAAATGAATAAGTCACTGAGAGAGTGATAACAACCAAGTTATTTTTCATTCAGCAAGCCCTGACAGGTATATGGTCTGTTCCTTGGGAAAAAATGATAAAAATAAAGGAGTATAAACACTGAACTGAGCACCCAGCAGTACTTTGGTTCCATTTTTCAACTTTAAGACCTTTTATCAGAACATCCATATGATTTCCCTGAGCTAGAACCTTTCAGCAGAGGAGAAAAAGAACAAAAAGAATTACTCTTCTAGGCTAGATGTTGTCATTGACAACTCAATCTAAAACTGATGCAATGATGAAAAATGTCATACGTCATGCAATTAGCTTGTCCTGAATGTACAATTTGCCTCAATGTTTTTCATTTT
This sequence comes from Pezoporus wallicus, assembly GCF_028554395.1. Lineage (NCBI taxonomy): Eukaryota > Metazoa > Chordata > Aves > Psittaciformes > Psittacidae > Pezoporus > Pezoporus wallicus. The sequence goes on from NW_026640488.1 coordinate 5,111,348, forward strand.
CTTGAGGTTAACAACACACTGAAATAATATATTTACCCACTCTGAAAGTTGTATTAAAAAATGCATCAGTGGAAGAGTACTTGGCTAAAAAACTGACAATTTCTGTTTGCCATTTCACACCTTTTTTCACCTTGAAACTCATTTGTTAAACCTCCCTTTAAAAAGATTAAAAACCAGTACTAGTCTTGAAATGATGCTGAAAAACAATTTATTGAAAACCTATAGACAGCTTACATACCTGAACTCAACAGCTTTATTGTGATTCCTTTTTGGCAGCAATTTCTCTCTGAGATCTCCATGCTTGTATACAAGTATATACATTATATATTATATACATTATACAGTATCTATTCAATTATAAACATCCCAGTATAATGCGCATGGTACATTTAACATCTCCTATATGTAAAGCCAGATATAGCCAAAAGCTTAATTTTAATCCTGTAACATTTTTTTCTACAAGAATGAAAACAAATAAATAGATTAATTATTTAAATTCTCCTATAACATTTAAAAGTAAATAGTTTTCACCTAATCACATCACATTCTGGAATGTTTCCCTCCTTTACAGTTCCATGGAATATATGCATACTATTCTCTTACATACTCCAGATCATTTGAAAATTGAGGTTAGACAGAGATAAAATCAACCTCCTACCATCTATACTTTGGGATACTCTATGAAAGAATGTAAAGCAAGGCTGACTCACTCATTACTGAGATTCAAGTAATTATAACAATAATATGCTTTTCTTTCTCTGATAAGTCTCTCTACTGTTACTCAGCTCACAATACCATTGTCAAGAGAAGTCATTTGTGTAACTTTGTACTTACACTGCATGTTGTCTTTCAAAGAATTCAAATGTAAAAGCAGACAGTGGTAAATTGCAACTCTCCAAATAATTTTCTTTACATGATTAGCTCCTGATTTCTGTAGCTTTTGAACACCTCTCCTTTGGCAATCTAAGTAGTCAAGCTAGCAAGCCGAGTGAAATTTGAAAGTTGAGGGCCCATAGCTGCAGGGAAGCCTTGGCAGCCCTTGCAAGTATACTGAGAGCTGATAAATGAAATTGGTAAAACCTGTTATTTTTGTGAAGCAGCTACTATGGACCTGAGGAGCACATCTGCTTTAAAACAACATCAAAGAAGAAAGAAAAAGTGAATTAAAGGGTTCAGAGTTACTTGCTCTGATCATGGAAAACTTCAAAACAGCAGCGTCTCCCATAAAGCAGAATATCCAAAAAGCATATAGCAGAATACCCAAAAAGTGGTCAAATTGTGTTCAGCAGCTGTGTGAGAGCTGCTGATAAGACGTAGAAGAGGCAGAAAGACAAACACAAGCTATTTCCTTCTGATCAAAGATGGAAGTAACTGGTTTGAACAGAGGTTATCAAAACTTTTGGGGGAAGATTAAAGTGTGAGCTGAAGGAAATACAAGGAAAAGCACTTACTTCTTTAAGAACAGATGTTCTGCTGTCTAATTCTTCACTTTTTTACTTCACCCTGAAAACTGAGAGAAACATTGCATTGATAAAATGCCATGGGTAGCAGGAAATATACACAGAAGTATTCCTCTTTATTTTTAATTGCATCTGTGAGAGACAGATACGCTTGGCTGAGGAGGTTAATTTGTTTCTGAAGATGCTTCTGAACCTTTTTAATCAGATACTGACAGTTGGCAACCAAAAGAAAAGCAGAGAGGAATGTGGGTTGATACTGAATTTCTCTGACATTAGAAATTTCCTTTTATGTACAGGTTAAGGATGAAATCTAGGATATCTAATTTCCACATAAGAAAGAATAGAAACTAGCAATGCAAGGCAATAGCTAAACTATTGCAGATTAGTTTCATCAGATCGAGATGGAATAACTGTTATCCTGATCTACTTTTTGTCCCTAACTCTGTGAAAATCTTAGGAGATTTCCCACAGCTGGACAAGGACAGGCCATTTGCGACAATAGTTTCATAGAGCCTCAAGGAGCTGAACCAGCCAGAGTCACGGCTGCCAGGGCTGTCCAGCAGCAGAGGTCGTGGAGGTCCCAGGGTCTACAACATTAATACAAAAGCATATGTCCAAGGCAGAATTCCAAAGTTTTTAAATCTTCTATCTCTGCAAGAGAAGAAAAAAAAAGGAAACATGCCACAAGTAGCTTGTCCTGAACCAACAGAGCTGGCTGGTGAAAATTGCCATTGCAGTCTTACAGAGGTACATCACTTATTTGCCACTCAGCAGACACCTCCTTTCCCCTCTCCACCTCCTGCTCTAGCTTGGATGCACAAGAAGGCAAGTTTAAATTTAGCTGAACTGTTGCTAGGAGGAACTGGGTCAACAACACTTAAGGATACTGTCATATTGCAAACGTAGGTCTAATTTCTGTCCCCAGTGTCCTCTTGAGACTTCAGCCACATCACACTTTCTGCTTTTGTAATTCTGGCTATTTGGAACTAAGATTGATTTTGCTCATTTTGGACTGTGAAGATCCAGTGTGAGCCTGCTGTAACACAGCATGAGGTGGCATCAGATGCAAAGGAATTTGGTGTTCTATAGCAGCTGTTGTGATCTGCAAAGCTGGCAACATCAGGAGCAATACTGTGAACATGCTGCACAAGTAGGTAAGTCTTCTTCTTCTGCTCTATACAACCAGGATGTTCCTGATAGGTACTTCTGCTGTTACAATGAGTCTTTTGGCTTTTTTCTGTCTTGTTTGAACTTTTTCTGTTTTGATTATAATGGTTTTGGTGTTGGCATCTACTGGATCTGGTTAGTAAATAATTAATTAAAAGCAGAACACTTACTCTGGCATTTTCAGATTTCAAGATAGATGGGACAGAAGGATGGTAACTGCACTGCTGCATCAAGAAGACATCAGCAGAAATTCATTTTATCCTATGACAAGAGAAAAAAAAAATTACTCTTATTGTTATGTATTTCCTTTAAGTGCCAGTGAAAATTCTAGACATAGCATAGTGTACATTGTAGCTTCCTTTTATTAAGACTGATCTTTATACCAGCTGGTATAAAGCTTTCATTAATGTTTTATATCAGTGACTTTTCAGAAAAGTGATTTTTGAGGTCCTTGGACATTTGAGACAGCCACTAAACAATACTACATCTTTTGTTTCTTGACAGTGATGATAAATTTGACAGGTTCATAAAAGGTTCCCCACTAATGGTGAAACAGTTAAGAGAGAATAGGCTAATTCTTAGCTCACATCAAGGTAAACAAGGAAGAATTTGGTTAACTCACTCAATGAGACTTCTTAGGCCTCAAACTTTTCTATATAATTAGAAGAAAGGTGCATGTAGGCAAAGAGATTGGAAGTTTATTTAGTAAACAGGCAAAGGTTCTAGAAAGAATTAATAAATTTCTTAATGAAAACTGGAAGTCTGTGAACTGGTATTTGGAATAAGTGAAGCAGTTTGAGAATACTAAGGGAGAGATGTTATATCTCATGTCTAATGAAAAAATGCAGCTGCATAAACTTTCACTCTTACCATGTAACTGTGAACTCTGTTGGGAGTTCCTCTACAAATGTCAGATTGTAAAGTATACTTCATCTGAATTATGATGACCCAAATCATACAACCATGAGATTACATCTCTATTGCTACTTTGCTTTAAAAAAACTACAGATCAGAACATATTTTTGATTTGGTAAATGGAAATCTATTGTAATAAATGTAACAACTTTTCATTGCAGAAAAAAAATCTTGCATTTCACTGCTACTAGATGGCTATTGTTAGGCCAAAGATACTTTACAGAGCAAGAAAATGGGGCTTTTTTGGCTAACCTGGTTTTCACTCTCCTTATTTGAAATTAATAAGTTCAACAGTATCTCATAAATAAATGCTGATTAATGGTGTCATATATTTTAAATTTACAGAAATTTTGGGACTCTTATGTTGGAAATTATCCAGACACAATTTCAGTGGCTACATTTGAATGACGTAAGGTATGAGATCAAATTAAATTGTAAGGAGATATGAAGACAGTAATTATCCAGCACAAAAATAAAAGAAGTATAAAAATCCAATTTTAAAGCAATCATCAATGATCATGCACAAGTCATTCAGATCAAGTTTAAATTCCAAGATTGCTTGAAGAAATAACTCTATAGATTTTTCATTTCCGTTGAATGAGAAGTCATTGTCATTATCTGATACACATATCAACTAAGTCTTTCAGAAGATTTTGGTACCAAGAATCACAGGACATTTCTCACAAAGCATGAATGTTCTTGACCTCTGGCGAGAAAATTTCAGGGTTTTCATTAATTTTAAAGGTGCCAGTTGAAGTAGGATTATTCTAGTGTGTGAGATAAAGTCATATTAAAAGCTATTAAGAACCTCCTGCAGGTATTGTAAGTTTGCAAGCAAAGTTATTACATATGGTTATTTTACTAATAATTTGTATGTGGAGACATAAATTTCAAAATGTTTAAGCCACATCTATGGATATTACTCATCTCCCACTGATATATCTTATCACCAGGATTTATGTGGAATTACAAGTTAGTCCTATGTGCAATATTTGAATAAAACATCTTTTCCATACAGTTTAGGCACAATTTTGAAATAGTTCAGATTTATCTAGCATTATTATTATTGGAATTTTGATTAAATTACATCAACTTATTTTTATTTGCTGGAGTATATAAATTTGGTCTCTGAGAGGTGTACAAAACTCTGATCTTATTTCCAAAATAAGGAGTTTCGGATAGAGGACACCAATTCATAAATGCCACTTTTATACAAAGTTATCAACACCTGAAAGAGAAGACAACCTCTGAAATAATTGTTTTAATTATGGACCTGCAAGATCCACTCTCACAAAAAAAACAAGAAGATACCATCAGACAGAAGTCATGGTGGGCAGAAGTTTCTCAAAATCCAGATGATGCTGCCCACTCTCCTTAAAGGAAAAGAATTAGATCATGATGATGTACAAGCTGTACAGAGGAAAAGGATGCAGCTGGAGCTTAAGATTTTGCTTTCATCATGGCAAGGTGTTTTAACTTGAAGAGGAGACAAATATTAAGGTCAGATTCTCTTGTATTACATTTGAAAAGACTTCAGATTCACTAACTTCAGCTGCTCTGATTTACATCAGAAGAAAGAGCAGGGGAATTATTTACCATACCAACACACACTTGGTGCTTCTGTTTCCATCTTGTCTTTGAGGCTAATTAGGTAAGTGCATTGGCCTTTCTTCCTACATGGTTGATTTTGATTAAGCCAATGATGAAGCACATAGATACCCCATCTACCTGAATGCAAAACCTGCTCTGCTTTCTTTTAACTGACCTGTGTTCCACTGTTCTCCAACTGCAGAAATGGGACTTTGCTGTTGTCAACCTTTTCTCATTAGCATGCTTAATGATTCCTATTTATCATCCCTGCAACAAGCCTTTCTCATTAATTATTTGTTCCCAGGCAGTAGCTTAGAATAAGGAACTGTTGATACCCTATACAAATTTGCTCCAGCAAAATAAATCAAAATATTTATATAAGAGTTAACAGGTATAATGTCACAATGGATTAACAGGTATGCTACAGAATATGCTGTGCAGTTAATTGTGTGTCAAAGACATTCTGATTTGTATATTATACAAATATTACATTAATATGCAGTCATTTTCAGAAAATAACAGTGAGGGGCTAATGTGGTAAAAAAAAAATCCTAAAGATTAGTCTATTTAGCAACTGCATATCAAATGTCCTCCAAAAATGCAGAAGCAGGTTGTAAATGTGGAAATTTAATCCTGAAACCCAGCTGTTGTATTTGGAATAAAGGCTGTTGTTTTTATATTGCTTAATGAATGGAAAACATCAAATTTGGATGAAATCCTTAGTAGTCTAAACCATTAGAAACAAAAAACAGACTTGAACTGCAAACTAAGTTGTCTCTTTCTTACTATGCGCTGTGTAAATACAAACTCTAATTATTAGCATTTAGGAATCACTGCTGTCTGATACACAGCATCCCCTGTGTTATAACCTAATTAAAAATGAATGGTCCCTTAACACATTAACACTTAGCCTTTAAATGTTTCCAAGAGGTGTTTTCTCCTCTTAGTGCTTTGAGAGGCAATCAAGAGCTTCTTTTTCTCTTTAATTACTATCTTCTAATCCTTTTCAGGAACACATAATTGGCAAAATGTTTACATCCTGTTGAAGCAATAAGATAAATTATTTTCCACATGCTAAGGTGTTTTGACCTTAGATATGACGACTATAAGGTCTCCAAGGAAACACTAACTTCAAATCTATACTTTAATTAAAATAATATTTCAGTGCAGTTATTTGGGCCACAAAATTTAATTTTCTGTACCACTGGTCATTATTCTTTCAAATCTGCAGACTTACTGTGCCCACTGGCCTCAATCAAAATCTACTTGGATAATTGCCTCTCTTTGCAGCTCTAGCTGGATGGAGGATAGTCTTCATTTCCTCTTTTGTTGTATTCGGCTTCTCTGCTGCAGTTTCTGCTCGCAGAAGACACTTTACACCAAAAATGCATCTATTTCAGTCTACTTATGTTTGCAAAGTAAAGTTCTTTGGGAATCCCATTCCTTGAAAATCTTTATCTGATGTTACAGCCTTTCATTATTTTCTGAAATACAAAAAAAAAAGGCCTTTATTTAAATCTAATACAGAGTAATAAACACTAGTCACTTATCCTAAGACTCTTATTACTCTTTAATATTTGGTTTGTTTTGGTTTTTTTTCTGGAATAAAAAAGTGCAGAATAAAAACACCTAGAATTTCTCAGGGTATCTAGTACATAACATGCAGACCCACCAGGTGTTAATGCTTACTCCTAATAACAGAAGTAACTATATTTACACAGAAGATTTTTACATTCTTCTGGACCAATGGAAGTGGTCATTCAAATACCATAATTACACAACTGGTTAACGAGCCTACTATGTTGCCAATGAGTAATATTATTTATCTCTCAACAATCAAATAAAGATATGCAATATGAATGTGTTTTATGTGCCCCAGTCATCACTTACGGAGCCTTTTACTCTTTATATCTTCTAAGAAAGCTGTGCAGCTGAATATATTGTATCTACAGAGCAAGCCATTAGCTGTTGCAATACCACTGCTGTCAGTGGTATTTGTTGAAAAACATCTGCCCAAGGAGCAACGACTTAACTTGAAGATAAGTGTTACAAAGGCCCTAGGGGACCTCTGGTCTGCTTGTGATGTTATTTTGTCCATAATTTACAGTTCTTGGTGTATATGTGAGAGGAAGGAAGTTTCATTTTGAAGACTCTAAAAGTGAGCCATATAAAAGGTAGGAATGTAAGAAAAGACATGGATCTGTTGGAGTGAGTCAAGAGAAGGCCCACAAAGATGATCAGATGACTAGAGCTCCTCTCTTGTGAAGACAGGCTGGGAGAGTTAGGGCTGTTCAGCCTGCAGAAAAGGAGGCTCTGGAGAGACTGTTTCAGCCTTTCAGTACTTGAAGGTGTCTCATAAAATAGAACAAACATTTTAATTCAGGTAACTCCCCCCAGTTTATATACTGGGCATGACGTGCTGTGGTATGGAATACCTCTTTGGATAATCCGAGTCAGGTGTCCTGTCTCTGCTCCCTCCCCTCTTCTTGTGCCTCTCCTCACTGCAGAGCATGAGAGACTGAAAAGTCCTTGATCAGGATAAGTGCTATTGAGCAACAACCAAATAATCTATGTGTTATCAGCATTGTTCTCAGACTAAAGCCAAAACACAGCACTGCACCAGCTGCTAGGAATAAAATAAACTGTATCCCAGCTGAAACCAGGACACAGAAACTTAAAAGTTTACACAGCATAAGAATATTACCAGAAGGCAAAATGTTGTTAATACGAGAAAATAGACCTAGTGGTATAGCTAGGATAGTTATTTGAACAGTCTGGTCCCTAAAAACATTCTGGTCCTGTGACAGCAAAATTATGAATTTAGTGAGCAGCACTCTTTCTATTATGCCTATATTACACCAGTAATTACTGATGAAGATGCTGCAGCATGGAAGAATGCTAAAGCTGAGATCATATGTGAGAACCTTATTACCAATAAGAAAATATTCACTAAAAATTCCAGTTTTACAGATGAATTTCCTGTGTTTAGATGTAGAGAATTTTGTAAGTACTATTTTCCAACTTGAAAAAAAAAAAGCTGTTTTTCCTTCAGGGATTTCTCATACAAAGCATTCCTCTGAGACTGTTCTAAAGTGAGGTGATTTATGCATGATCTATTACCTGAAAAATTTAAAAGGAACACTATCTTTTTAATGCTTGGGCATGGGTTGTTTTGTTTTGTTTTTGTTGTTGTTGTTTCTGCTTTTTGTTTTGTTTAAACTCAAAAGAATATCTCTGCATGGCCTTAAGACTGCTGACAAATGACGCCATGACAACCACCAACAGCTTCTACAGACTGCTTTTTGCAGTAGTGGAGATATCAGTATGTGATATATGCAGGGTAGGCTGATAGACAGAAGTCAGTTTCTAATCCAATCTCTAGAAATATCCTAGATATAACCAAGCAAAGATTTTTCAGTACCTTTTCTAACTGTTCAGTGTGCTCCATTATATAATTGGCATATATTCACCCTGAGAAGACTGCCTCTTGGTTGTGTATAAACTAGATTTCATTCAAAATTAGTACAATAGATTGCACTACAATAAATCATAATCAACACCAGAAATATCACAGGAAAAATAACTAAAATATCATATTAAACATCTAAAAAATTCTAGCTAAAAATCATCTATTTTGGTAAACTAAAAAGGATGTATCTCCTGACTCTCACTTCACCAAACTGGGGAAAAAAACCCAAACCACCACCACCACCCTATTAAAAAAAAAAAAAAACAAAAAAAAATTTAGCACAAAACAATGGGATATTTAGTCACCTCCTTTCTTTAGTCCACTAGAGCTATCCAAAGATAAACAAGCATGTTTAATCTCATATTAATTACTTTATTTGCATACATAGCTGCTTAAAGGATTTGTGTTCAACCACCAGACTATCCATCAAGAAATTTTGATATATTGAAATAAAGGATAATACTAAAATATCCTTATCCCTTCAAGAAAATATGTTTAAAGTTGCAGTAGGAAAGAAATCATGTTCTTTGCAATATAATGAGCTAATAAAATTATAGATAATGAGCAGGATTTTTCATACTGCAATCATGAAGTTCTCTAATTCTCCCAAAGGCTGATAAAAATTAGATTTCCCACTGCCAAAAAAAGCCCAGTCATGCAGATCACGTGTCTAACTTGAATGCTTTACGGTGGAGGGGACATCTTTTTTACGTAAAAGGTGACATGACCAAACAGAAATACTGTTTCAGGTATGTGTGGTATCTGCAGTGACAAGTTTTCTGGAACTTGTCTGTATCAGTAGCAGGAATTTGCCACTACCAAAAATAAAAGGCTAAAACAAAAGAAACAAATTTCACAAGAAAAGATCTTAAATACAACTCACTTCAGAACCACCTGCAGTCAGATCATGCTCTCATACATTACTACAAAGAAGAACAATATGAAAAATATATAGATTTCAAACAAGACAGCCTGCTTTGCTGTCACCCTTCAGTACCAGCAAGGCAGTCTGTGCCTGCTGCTCCCTGATACATGAAGTGGGTATTCAATTTTAGAAGCAGCTGGAAGAATTCTTTTAGAAACTGCTTATTAAAATGCAGGATCACCCCCTCCCCAGCACACAGTTGTATCTCTGTTCTTTGCCTTTTGCTCTAATACCAGCTTGAGCATGAGCTTCCCATTAACACAAGTGTACCTTAAAAAGCCAAAACACAGATTGATGCTTGCCTTTTTATGGTGCCATCGTACAGCACAATAACTTCTAGAGTGCAGCCATCATTTACTCACACTGACCTTCAGTTACACAATGAACTACAAGCTTTGTACATTTTTAATATGGGAAAAAAACTTTTAAAGTGGCCATTTAGCCGCAAGTTACATTTTTTAGCATTTAAGAGTTTTATATTTTGTCTTTCTAAGAGGTTAAGTGATGAGAAGAAATATAAATCAAACCATCATTTCAATACTGCTCATGCTGCAGAATAGCATTCTGTGATGAGGGAGGTTATTTTGTGATTTATATTAAGATCCAGCAAATGCATTTGATTGTATAGGATAGGATTATGCAGACAAAAATACTGTGACCAGTTTACAGAATATATGCATGCATATGTATGAATGTGTATCACATCACAATATCTTGCATACAAAAGTGTTACTTCAATTTCAAAGTAAATTTCAAATCTCCCTGAAAAGATTATAACACTAATTTTCTACCACTGTCATTTAATAATATTTTAATAATTAAACCCCAAAGCTTTGAAGCAGCAATCAGACACCATAGTACTTTAGCAAACCAAGAAACAAATTAAGTAGAAGGTCAGGAGAAAGTGTGGGAAAGCTAAAATTACAAAAGAAACAGATGTAATGACAGACCTGTAAGACTAAAACACGGTGAGTTTTTTTCTGTCATTCATGCACTCTATGACCTGCATCATTATATATCTAGTGTGATCTACTGACCCTACTGGGTTGTATTCCAAGAAGCTGCTCTGGGTTAAGCACTATGGATTAGTTTTTACACATAAATTTGTAACCATAAAACTCAATCTACATAACCACTCATTATCATAGAATCATAGAACAGTGAGAGTTGGAAAGGACCTTAATATCAGAACAGAATATACATGGGCAATATATTTTTATGTATGCATATAACAAATGATTGATAACTATTCTATTATTTATCACATAAAGGCACTGTTGAGATTAAAAAAAAAAAAAAATATTTATCCAGTAGTATATGAAATGGTCTTTTCACTGAATCCAATAGAATATCAAACTATGACATTTTTCATCACACAAGAGATGCTTGCTTTTTGAAAGGGCTTAAAGATTTGGCATCACTGAAACAATTACTGCACATTTTTGCCAATGTCAATAAGCTTCTATCACTTTTGGAAGTCTTTTATATTTGTGTGAGCTCCTTCTGATGACTCAGAGGTAAAAATCTGTCTTTTGTTTACCTTACAGGTTCAGAATAGCCAAGGTAGGGTGAAAGAAATAGCATATACTAACTTTTTTTCATTTATCTTACATGTATGTTGGCTATTCATGATAGCTGTGAATGCAACTTTTCCGTAACTTTCCTGTGCAAACAAGCAAAAAATAGTTTTACCAAAATTTCCTGGGATATATCTGTGTCTATTTCTATATTTTATAGTTCAGCTATACAGGTATTTTGGGTTTAATCACAGCAAAGTGTTAACAAATTCATACTTGATTATTTGAGATATGTAACTACTCCTTAGCTCTCAGACATCTGAGAGCAGATCATGTGTCTAACAAAAAGCTGGGATATTGCTGAAGCTGGGTACACCCTTGGGTCCTCCAGCAGAGATACAAATTTCCGGCTGTCACAGAACAAGCCCAGGCTGCACAATTTGATAGTTTGTCTTCCCGTTCTTAGTGCCACTTACGTATTTTAATGCCTTCCTCTGCTTCTGTTTTCAGCAAACAACATGTTTTGCAGCTGAATACCTCCATAGGAATAGTGCCTGCAGTATCAGCCCCACCACACCAAGCAGCGCAGCATTACGAGCTGGCAAAAGAAGTTGCTAGCTGGCAAATGAAGTTGCTAAGACCCTGGCTATCATATTTGAGAAATCATGGCAGTCAGGTGAAGTTCCCGATGACTGGAAAAAGGGAAATATAACCCCATTTTCAAGAAGGGGAAAATGGATGACCCGGAGAATTACAGACCAGTCAGTCTCACCTCTGTGCCTGGAAAATCTTGGAGCAGATTCTCCTGGAAGGCATGCTAAGGCACATGAAACTCAACAAGGCGCTTGGTGACAGCCAGCATGGCTTCACTAAGGGGAAATCCTGCCTGATCAATTTGGTGGCCTTCTATGATGGGGCTACAGAACTGATGGACAGGGGTAGAGCAGTTGATGTCATCTACCTGGACTTGTGCAAAGTGTTCGACACTGTCCCACACGACATCCTTGTCTCTAAATTGGAGAGACATCAATTTGATGGATGGACCACTGGGTGGATAAAGAACTGGCTGGATGGCCGCACACAAAGAGTTGTCATCAACGGCTCAATGTCCGGCTGGAGACCAGTAACAAGTGGTGTCCCTCAGGGATCGGTGTTGGGACTGGTCTTGTTCAACATCTTTGTCGCTGACATGGACAGTGGGATTGAGTGTGCCCTGTGCGCCCTCAGCAAGTTTGCTGATGACACCAAGCTGTGTGGTTCGGTTGGTATGCCGGAAGGAAGGAATGCCATCCAGAGGGACCTTGACACACCTGTGAGGTGGGCTGATGCCAACCTCATGAAGTTTAACCATGACAAGTGCAAGGTCCTACACCTGGGTCGGAGCAATCCCAGGCACAGCTACAGGTTGGGCAGAGAAGAGATTCAGAGCAGCCCTGCGGGGAAGGACTTGAGGGTGTTGGTTGATGAGAAAATGAACATGAGCCGCCAGTGAGCGCTTGCAGCCCAGAAAGCCAACCATCTCCTGGGCTGCGTCGAAGGAGGTGATCCTGCCCCTTTACTCTGTTCTCGTGAGACCTCACTTGGAGTATTGTGTGCATTTCTAGTGTCCTTGACATAAAAAGGACATGGAACTGTTGGAACAAGTCCAGAGAAGGGCCACGAGGATGATCAGGGGACTGGAGCACCTCCTGTATGAAGACACACTGAGAAAGTTGGGGCTGTTCAGCCTGGAGAAAAGAAGGCTGTGTGGAGACCTTATAGCAGCCTTCCAGTATCTGAAGGGGGCCTATAGGGATGCTGGGGAGGGACTCTTCATCAGGGACTGTAGTGATAAGAGAAGGGGTAAAGGGTTAAAACTTAAACAGGGGAAGTTTAGATGGGATATAAGGAGGAAATTCTTTCCTGTTAGGGTTGTGAGGCACTGGAATGGGTTGCCCAGGGAGGTTGCGAATGCTCCATCCCTGGCAGTGTTCAAGGCCAGGTTAGGCAGAGCCTTGGGTGACATCGTTTAGTGTGAGGTGTCCCTGCCCATGGCCGGGGGCGTTGGAACTAGATGATCTTAAGGTCCTTTCCAACCCTAACGATTCTATGATTCTATGCAGAGTATTCTTTCTGGTGAGTCTAAACATGCAAGTATAAGGAAGAAGTGTTGATGACAAAGATTTTTGATTAGGTAAATATTTAACATAAGAAGTTACGTTAAATGATCAGACAGTACATTCTCTGATCAACACTGTTGCACAGAAAGTGAGACTTGAGTCCTTTCTAAGGCACCAGTGTCAGTTTAAGTGTGGCCAACCCTATCTCCAATGCACTTACAACTTCCTGAACCTTTCAGACTTGCCCCAAGCAGCTTCTATCTGTGCTCGTCATCTGTTTCCAGGGTTCCAGTCTGTGAGCCAAATGGTTGTGCCAAGAAGCTCTACTGAGACAAAAGCCTGCATAACCATATGCTTAACCTGACATTTTATCTTATGGAAATCCAGTAATCACTACTATCTTCCTTAATATAACTTCAGCACGTACTTTTTTACCAGTTCCAGCTTCTGAAAAACTGCCAGTGCATTTCATAGCTTGAGAGAGAGGATGCTGAGTGCCTGAAAACAAAATATACTTAGCAGTCCCAGACACTAAGGTGATTTGATTTTCCTGGGTCAGCTGCTCCACTGCTAAGACAGTGGTAAGTTCTTATTAGCAGCAGAGGGTGAAATCAGCTTTCACACATATAGCAGTCCAAAAATTCTTTCTTGAAACAATATTATATTAGGAATTAATTATATTCATGAAAGGACTTCATGACCTGAGAAATTTTAATTTATTTTGGAGACCTATATGAGAACAAGTATGCTAGAATTTACTTGAGATTGAGAATTATTTTTTTATAAGTAATTTGAATGTTCATGTATAACAGCTTGAATAGTTACCAGCCACAGCAGCTTTCTTATCAATGGCAGAATGTCATCATAAGTTATGACTTCTAATTATAAATACATATATGCACATGCATACATAATTTATATTTATGTAAATTTAAATTAACTGTTCACAAGTTAACATGAAGTTTTTGAAATTATTAACTTGATTCTAGTCCAAAGTCTTTCATGTTAACATATGAAGAATTGTTCATTTAGAATGTGCTGTTTGGTTATTAAATTTTTAAACTATAGCCTTAGAAATGCATCAAGATATAAAAAAATATTTTTTAAGTGCTAGATAATGTGTAACTGCTATTTGTTACAGTATTCTTAAAAAAATTTTTTAGAAATCTGAGTAAATTCTGAATCAAGCAAGAAGTTGTACTTTAGAGTTCGTCTTACAAAAATGACTATTTTGTAATCAAACAAATATAATGTAGCAACGGTTCCACTATTTCAACCAAATAAAATCTTTCCAATGTCAATGCAAGAGATACATTTGTTCATGGCGCAGACTTAAAATCAAAAAAGCTCCAATTTCTTCTCTTTCATTTAGAGCATGTAAATTCAGCATATTCACAGCTCTAGCTGTAGAAGAGACTATACAGATACTGCACACGGTTTAGCCTCAAAGCTTCTTCTTATTCAGTAAATATGAAAAAGAAATGAATGTACAGGATTGCTGTTGTGGCGCGTTTTTCTGTGCACCAGCAGTTTTTCTTGATCAAGCAAGAAGTATTAAATCAACAAAACCCCCAAAATTGTATTAACTCATCAAAAAAGTATTTCTTGATCAAAATTATAATCTTTCTAGAAAACACAAATTTATTCCTTTGCTTGTAAAGCATTTTGCTGCATATGCTGTAGTTATATTCAAAACCTTATGGTAATCCAGCAACCATGAAAATACAGCAATCAAATATTTGCTTTGTTAATTTGTGTCAGGATATTTATAATAGCCACAAAAGATATATTGGCATATTATCATTATGAAGACCCATATTTTTGTACCGTTCATCAACTTTGGTATCAACGCATAATTGACAAGATATTACTTGTCAAATATTAACAACTAAGTAATTATATTGTTTTAATATTAAAAATTTTAAGATTTCTCCTTTTTACACCATACTCTTATATGGATAATAAATTACAGTTCAAGAAAATACAGAACAGACATCAAACATATCTGATTTTCAGGAGACCTGGGCTGATAAAAGTACAATGATTCATGTATTATTAGTTTAATCAGATTTGTCTTTTATGTCAAAGTTATGACTCTAAGGAATAAAACCTTCCTGTTCACTAGTGATAAATAATTGCAAATGTGACTGTTTCTGAATTTAACGCGTTCACATGGAGAAGAACTAGCCATTGCAAAATACCATCTAGCATCTAAAGCAAATAAGCCTTTTATAATGAGGCAATGTGGATGCCAGATGGAATAAGTATGTACAATATGCTAGGAGGTATTTATCAGTTCTATATACTGTGGAAAACCCAGAAAAATCACTGTATTATACACATCCATACTCTCCTGAAAATAATTGGCTGGATCTACAAGACATTTAAATTTATATCAGGTAAATGTACTTTTCACTACTCACTGTGGTAAAAAAACATTTTTCTAGGGTTAATGCCTTCCCCCATTTGCTATGATCTTGATAAAAATCATAATGTATGTTTGATCCCAGGTTGCTTATTTTTATTTCTTCAATGCATAAGAAAATTTGAGACCAACAAAATAATTTAATGGTAAGATCAACAGATAGCTGATTGTTATCAAATGCTTATCACTTCTGATTTTCAATTCTCCAATAAATATTAAGATTTTTATGATTATAAAGGACATCATAAGTGAAGCAGGAAAACAATTTTCCATTTATTATCTGATGTCTAGAATGCCTCAATTTGTAAACAAAAATTGTTGTTTATTTCAAGTGAGAGACAGCTTGCATTTTTAATCTGCCTCTCTGTTATTCATAAATGAAACACTGAGCTTTAGTAAACCAGGATTCAAGCTTTTACTAAGGAATTGTAAAGAAAATAAAGATAGGCTTCTGCTAACAAAAAGCTATACAAAGTTCCAGATCTGGAGTTTTAGCATGTACCTGTTGAGTTCTTTAAAGAATGACTTGACAGATTAAAAAAAAAAAAAATAGAAAAAAGAAAAAAAAAAGAAAAAACTCACCAAAAAAACCCAAACAAACAAAAAAAACCCCAAACAAACAACAACAAAAAAAACAAACAAACAAAAAAAACAAAACACAAAAAACAAAGCATAGAGACACAGAGAACTATTCTTACTGAACCTAGTACTGGAAAATAAAGCTTCACTCCTTATATAAGGTTAGAAAGATATTCCTGCAAGAAAGCATAACTGCTTTTCTTTGCCTTCTTCCCAAGAATATACCCAACAAATAGGATACTATTGAATTCCTTTTAAAATGACCAAATGGAAAAAATTGTTTATTACAATTAAAAAAAAAAACAAAAAAAAAAACATAAAAAGAAACTGTAAAGACAATCTAGCAAAATTGTTTTTAGATGTTTCTTACCACCCTTGTAACACAGAAAAATTGAGCTGAGGAATCCCAACAGCCATGTTCTTAGCTTGGGTGCCCAGGTGTGTTGGGATGCATAAATGCCACTTAATTATAGCCATTGCATTTCTGCATGGCCCACAGCAGGTTGTAGTATTACAGTACACATGGTACTAGAGTACCTCACTGATTAATAAATTTTAAGATTTAATCCTAGATTTTCATGTGTCTGACCCTTCAGACTAGTAATGTGAAATATCTCTCTTAATGCTAAGGTTCTTTTTTTATTATTTTCCTCACATAGCTACCACCAAGTAAATGTTAATTGAGTATCAGTAATAGCTATTAAAAACAATCCCCAAACCTGCTGAAATGCCTGTAAATGGTTATTGCAGTGAAGCATTTAGTTTTTAACTAAATGACTCAAGGAACAGTGTGAGGTATCAATGCGGAGATCTTTTCTAACTATTACTTTCCCTGTATTTTAAATGTGAAGCTACTGAATTTGAGCCAACACACTTCTAATTCTTTTAGGTAAAATTTATTTTTCTTTGAGTATCTCAAGCCTAAGGGAGGACTAGGGATAAAATCCTGGAATAGTAAGCAATAAAAAGATTAAAGAAGACATTTTTTAGATATTAAATCTGTATAAACATTACTTTTGTACATGATTTCTGAATTCAAATAATAAGAAAAGGTCAAACAGGAGAAAATAATTTTTCTATGGTACAAAACTTGGACTACATGGGAATCTATAATGGGTAAGTCATTGACTTTAAGAAGAGAAAACTACAAAGTTATATTATAAAAGTGCTAGCATATGTTGAAAACAAACATCAACGGGGTTAAAAAAACAAAACCAAACACAAAATACTAAATGGACCTGCTTTAAGAACAGGATTAAACTGTGCAAACAAAGGCAAAAGAAACCAGTGCAATTGTAGTAAGAACTATAGTTAAAAGAAGCAATGCCAGGTTGCTAATAGAGCACAGCTCTGCAGCCTTGAGCCTGATACATCAATATGTTATAGTGCGTTCTGTTCCTTTGTTCCCAAGATGAGCGGTTGTTCGTATTTATACTAGCAGCATGCATAAAAATGTAATTATGCACAACTGAGACAGCTGCCCCATCCATGTTTTTTCTTAATCTACAACTGTAATCATTACATTTATGAAGATGCTAAAATACTGCAGAAGAGCAATCTATCTACTTATAAATGGATCACATATTCTGAAAGAATACCAGCTATTCAGGCTATTGCTTGACCTGCAGTAGCATTACCAGCATAAATGAGGTAAGGGACCCAGCTGGGTCTCACTATTTCTAACATTTCACTCTTACTGTTCAAACAGTAGCAAGAACAGTAGCTAAGATTGAATCTAACATTTTTAATCAAAGGGAGTGTACCTTGCATTCAAGTACAGCCTTAATAATCGCTAGTAACTTTTCCATGTGAGTTTGGAAGAGGACAGACCTTTTGTCCTACCCCAGAACCTGACCTATTTTTCACCTTAAACTGGATGTGCTGGGAAAGGCCAGAGATATCCCATGTTTGGCTCTACCTAGCAAGGTGAATGCTGAATGCCTGAAGAATAGAGATTGAAAGAGCAACAAATTTGAAAACTACAAGGGATAACAGACAGGGGAAAACACAAAAGTCAAGTACCAGAACAGTTCAGAAATCTTATTTATAAAACAAAGGTAGTGAAATTGCATAATTCAGATGTCTAAAATACTGTAAATGCTCTAAAACTACTAGTAAAAAATCTTGTGGAAAAAAAGAAGAATGTGCATTCTCATGTATAATCTAGAAGTGGAGAAAAGTAATTGTTCCATAAAAAGGTTAATAGAAAGGGTCAATAAATGCCAGCTATTGTCAGGTTGAATTTTTTCCATACCTGAAAGGAAGCTAAAGTTTCATTATCCTTTTTTAAACTATTGCAAACTACAGCCAGCAGCCTTTGGATCCCCAGATTCGTACGGTAAATATAGCTGGCTTTCATGCATGCTGTAATTTGTTCTTTTATCACCCAGTCAGGATGAATAATCAAGAGGTTCATAAAGCCAAAGAATATCTGTCTTTATCATAGAGTTCAGCAAGCTGACAGACAAGCTTGGAGATTATTTTTAAACACTAAGGCCATAAATATTTAAATTTGGTGGATTTATAATTTTAAAAGAAAAGACCATTAGAAACTATGCTGTTGGAGAGATTGGTTTTCTTCTTTGCTTTATAGAGCTTGATTTCATTACATAGTCTACTGATTTATTTTACATCTGAATGTATTTCAATAAAACATCTGGAAAATGTAACTATAGTTCATTAAAATCTGTATATGCAGTTCCCCAAGAGTCCTTCGAAAGAAATCAAGGAATCTGTCCTGTTTTTCTTTCAAGCATGCATTCCAAGTTCTATATTAGTCTAACAGTTTCTGGTAGGACATGGTGATAAATAATCAAAGAACATTATTTTTAAGGTTTGGTTTTTTTTTAACTTCTCTATCATTAACTTCTGGGTTCTTTTAATTATAATCAAGTTTAAAAACTTTTCAACTACTGATATGGATGTTTCTTCATCTAAATTTAATTAACTTTATTATTTAGTATGCATTTAGTATTCTTAATTAATTTTAGTCATCTGCTTTATTCTACTACTATCTTTAGCTCTTATACCCTGCTTCCACACAGAAGGTGCTGCTCAGGTACAGTGCAATGCAGCACAAAGTTTTGAAACATGCCAGCAACAAGTCCTTCTGGTAGAGCCAGGGACTACAAGATGTCTTTTGTTTATAGAGCCTGACTGTAGTTCACTGATGTATTCTAGGCTCCTCGGAGATTGTAGAAGGCAGACTTCAGAGCCGAAACCAAAGGACACAGTTGTCTTTGAACTCAGGATTTCAGGATAAATGAAGAAAAAGATCTCTTCAGAAATCCAGCTTGAGACTTGGCTATCTCCCACAAAAAGGTACCTATAAAAATGACACAAAAAAACTTAAAACTTTTTAAAAATAAAGAACTGTCAATAACCGTGGCATCTACTCTGAGTGCTTACTTTTGCAAAAGGAATGCAAATATATGCTGTGTATCTGATCTAATCGACAGTATTTTATTTGATAAAACTCATCTAAAAATCCTTAAAACACTAAACATCTTCAACAACTATAAAGCAATATAATTTCAATTGTTATTGTTATCTAAAATGATTGATGTGTATTCCAGTACAGTTTTAGTGTGTCTAAAGGAACCACATCTAAACAGCTGCCCTTTTGGTACCTAAAGATTTATCCCATAAAATATCTGCAGTTAAATACCAGATGCCTAAGGCTCCATGCAGACAACTGTGACACAAGGCTGACACTAAATCTTGCTCATATATATTCAATAACTTGGCTTACATCCCTCCACTCAGCACAAATATGACAGTAACTGATGAACTGATCCCTTCTATAATATATCAGAGGAGACTTTGCTCCAAAACAATAGACTTTATCATCTTGCTAGACCCTTTTAATATTACAAATGCCATCACAAAATATTTTGAAGTATTTCTCAGTAACCTCCTAATCAAGAAAAGAAATGATTATTTTCTGCTATTAAAAAAACACCCTGTATTGCTATCTATGCATGCATAACATACACGCCTGGATGTTTCTCAGAATTTCTAAGGAATCCATATGTATAAATTTATCTGGCAAATACAGTACATATGCTTCATTATATAATATCTGAGTATCTCACAAGGTTTACATGCAATGAGGTCATCACAGGAGCTGTCTAATATAGATAAAGAATTTGGAAACAAGGGAGAAAAAAGCTGATTCGGCCAACTACCTAGTTTAGGCAGAGACATCAAAGTATGTTTTACATCCTGGTGTCGCAATTTAGTTACTGAGCAATCATCCCTTGAAAGGTGTTTAATTGCCCTATTTGCACATCTAATAGATTTTTTTTTTTTAAAAATCCACCTATGACTCTTTATTATGTTTACCACCTTTTCTTTCACAAACTAAAACAATATTTCAGTGCAACAGCTCAGACTTTTCTGATTCTTAGAACTACTGACGGAAGAACAATTTCCACTGTCAGTAGAAATTATCACTTAAAATATGACTAGAGATTACAACAAAGTGTAAACCTTTTTCTCTGCACTGCCCTAATGAATAGAGAAACAAGTAAACCTATTGACACCTGACTGAATTAATAAGGTGCAAGTCAAGCTTTCCTGAATCTGAAACTCTGTGATGGTTCAAGGCAACACAATCTTTGCACCAGCGATGCACTTTCAGTACTTGGTGTATCCAAGAAAAACTGACATGCTTTTGAATACTTACTTGCCCCTGAACAGCCTCCTTTTTCTGAGGCCGTGCCTGCTCACCTGTGTGCATCTGCTATTGCCTGAGTCGTTCCAGCACCTACATAGACTTTTTGCCCTTCTGCTCACAGTCCATGGTATCAGTGCGAGGCAGTTGCCTCAAAATGGGTACAGATTACTTGTAAGTGGATAAATGGAGTTGGTGGAAGAGCTGTGAACTAAAATCTTAAGATGAGCAAAAGAGAAAACACAATTCTGTGACTTCAAAATTATGTCAGCTCTAAACACATCAGAATAAAACCTGCTGGGCTGCAAAGCCTTGTCCCTGTTAAGAGGGGTCTTTCAGGAAGTCCTTGGTTTCTGTTTTTCTAAGGCAGTATGTGCATACAATCTGGTCACTGTTGGTGCAAATATCTCTTCCTCCGCAGCTTCTGTCACATGAAGCTGTACTTCTGTATCACATCCAAGCCATGCATTTATGCATATTGGAATTTCATCCTTCTTTTCTGCTTTCTTTGAAAGACTTTCTCAGTTATTTTTAAATGGTAAATAATACAATTGAAAGAGATTAAAAAGACATTAATTCTCTCAAATACTCCCAAACTGTTTTCTTTTTGCTAATGAAGTTTACTACAGATTATCAAAATCAGCAGATAATTCTATTGCTTTTAATGAGTTCTGAATTAAGCCTTCAACCATCTAAAAGCCACAGTGCACTTAGGATCCTTTCATAGCAATCCTGGTTTAGCTTGTATGTAAACAGAAAACACTCATCACTTTTCAGTTATCATGACTCGGATAAAATCCCTGTAGTGGCTATTTCAGCCTCAGTACCTTTGAGACAACAGATTGCAAGCCCTGAAAAAGCATCACAGAACACTTTCAAAGTTTTCATATAGTGAGTCAGTAGAAGATATGAAATCAAAGATATTTCAATGGACTGACAAACCAGACCAAGAAAACTGTTGGTTAACAGCTTTCAAGAAAAACATTTAATGCTGACAAGTGTCAGAGAGCCACTAAAGATACATTAGCTTCCACATAAATCTTTCACACAATCACACTTCTTCCTAACTAGTGGAATTCAGGGCAAAAATAGCCAGGGTCAAAACACAAAACTGCTAATCTCCAAGAAAAGCCAGCACCTCCTATCCAGGACTAACTGTTGCTGAGATGATAAAGGAAACTTGCCCTATTAACACTTTGCAGATACAGAAAAGGCTTCCCTTATCAGAGCAATACAAACCTTTCAGGAACAATAAATCTGATTTCCATATGTTATGGGTTAACCTCAGTAGGCAGTGACACACCATACAGCCATATCTATAAACAGATCTGATATCATGAAATTAGCTTTTGAAATAAAACATAAAAGATAGAGACAGAAGAATAGAAACTTGGTGGGCATGAAAATAAACAAATAAACTGTCAGAAATTTAAAATATCTTGTTTGAAGAAATGAATGCTTCCAGAGTTTAAATTTTAATTGTTTATCAGCAAACAAGTTAAGCAGAATCAAGGTAACATGATGTCAATAATTCCAGATAAATGTTTAGTATATTTTCTACCAGCTTTGACCTCTGCTAGCAAGATTTTTTCAGGATAACAATATCCATACTAGTTTAATGCAGTGCACTGTTACACAGAGACCAGACTTTTGTCACCAGCATACATTAGAGAAGTTCAGCTTCAAGTTCAGAAACTTATTTTTCAGTTACTAGAGAAAATAAACATGTTTTTTATGGTATTTTTACAGGGATTCTCTTTCCTGCCTAAATGCTCCATATACTCCTATTTCATCTGGTGGGATCCAGTCTCCTTCAGGCTTTTTCCCATGCAACAAAGCATACTTAATTCTCCACAGAAACATACCATTTTATGTGTTTGGGAGGAGGAGTGTTGTACTGTATTACAAGTATACCCATATACTAACCAACAATTACACACTGTGTGGGAACTTTTAATGGAAAGTTCACAGTTTATGCTCTCCAGAAGCACCTTCTTTGAAATACTGTCATATAAAATGAGAATATATTAGAGATGAAACCTAGAGCACCAGACCAGACTTCAGCTTGCTTGTATCAGCCTTGTTGGGCAGTAACATCCAAAGAGGAGTCTAAATCAGGGGAGATCAAAAGAGCAAAGGTCAATTTACAAACTGCTGCAGCCTTCTGTTAGGTCTGGTTATCTAATATGTAAGACCTAAGACCTTGTGAAGGACTTCACAAGCAGCAATAAATACATATCTGTGCAATAACCTGGATAGCAGCATTCTCTCCCATTTGACCTTTTGAAGGTGAATATACACTTTACTCCAAGTGAATTTACAATGTAAACAACAACATAGTTGAATTTGTTCCCAAATACTCCACACCTGTTAGTTCAGCTCAATAATTTCTCAAGTTATTTTATTGATTAAAATAAAAATAAAAAACATTCAATTGACGTTTTTTCTTCTTCATTTCAGAATGTCAATTACGTATAAACCAGAAAGCATCAGTGAAGGCTTACTCTGTCATAATCCTGATATAATCCAGAGTGAGAAAAGTAAATATGCTAAAAATCTCATGAGCCTAACATCTCCATCCCTCAGAAACAGCAGTACTTTCAAGCAGAATAGTTTCCCAAGAATAGGGCAAAGACAATAGAATGAATTCCCGTATTACAGATGAGACAGTGCAAACCATATTCCAAGTGCAAGGCTCATTCCCTTGAATTGCCACCTCCTACACAATTCAGACCACAGATATATAAATCACAAAGTCTGCCAAATGAAACCAGCAAATAAAAAAGCTGTGTTAAAACAAGATACATTGTTGTATTTTCTCTCTGTGATAAAGGAAAAATAATAAAAATAAGACAAAGCCTGGGTGTCAGATGTTAGCCCTATTACTAAATGACTACTAAAACATATAATTTTAATGTAAAATATAAGGAATAAAACAGAAATAGGAATAGTAAGAAACAGAAGATGGAAGAACATTGTCCCTATGATTCTGACTCAGTTTCTAGACCAAAGGAAAATGATTTTAAAAACATGGCTCTTTTCATTGATATTTTTGTATTCCAGCTTTCCAGGAACAATAAAAAAAAAATTCAGAACTGCTCGCACAGTAACGAACATGTAATAAATAACTGGAGTGTTATCAGGAACTATTTCTCAAAATCAGAGGAATCACATTGACTGTGATAAATCCACTAGCTAGTGTTTCTAACCGTGAGCTGTAAGCCTGCATCCCAAAATACATTCATGTAATCGTGGTATACCTGAATTACAAAAGTTTTGTCTGTGTCTTTTTGTCAGCAGTTAAGGCACAGGCTAAAATAGCTGACTCAAAATCTGACAAGCAAACAGAACAGTTAAAGAAACAGCTTTAACTTTTCAAATAATTCAATATGTCATCAAGTTTTGCCATGAAAAGAACAAAGAACAGAGAGACCCATTTGGGCAAAACTGGCATAAGAACATACTTCATTCAAGGACAAAAAAACTTTGCAGAATGGGTCACCCTTAAACTAAACCTTTCTGTTTAAGTTCAGGTTTGTAAGGGAAAGTAATGTTTGTAATCTGTCCTTTTTAAAGTAAATAAAATAACCATACTATGGTAAGAATTAATATTTATCCTTTAAAATGTTTATCATGTTCAAAGGTTTATCATTTGAAGGCTTTTTAACAGATTTAATATTGCTGTTATTTGAATTTTAAATCATTTTTGTAGGTGGGGGTTTGTAGATCTTGCTATTAAAGCATAACAAAAACTGAAAGCAAGTTGTGTGCATAGCAACTTTAATTGTTTCCATAGCTAAAATAATCACAATCCTCTTCCTCTAATAGGAGCTAAGACTTCTGAAAAAAAATCAGTTAGTTAAAGGTTTCCCTCAAAGGTCAACAGAAGCAGCAGCTAGAAAAGCCCAACAATACAGTTTGCTCACTGCTGATGCCCTAAGTCCTTTTTTTTATTTCTGCCACTCAATAACAGAGCCTTGCAACAGGTCTAAAATCACCAGGGGCAATTTAGTAGGGGGACTTTATTTGGACTGGTCCACATGGAGAGCTGATTGATAACCACAGTACATGTTCTCCAAAGCAGGCTGCAAAAGCTCCGAGTGCCTGCTTTACTTCATGCTGCCCTTCAGCAGCAAGTCCATTGGCTGGTGCCTAAAGCTACCCCATGAATAATTCACCTGTCATTCATCTGCCACTTCTGAGTTCACTGTGCCTTAGAACCTCATTGTTTTCCAAGATGCCCAAGGGATTACTAAACTTATAGGATGACAAAAAAATTCAAATCTTTCTGTGTATAAAAACAGAAGGACAATTTTAAAAGACCTAAGGCAGTTAGGCACTCTCCTGTCCAGAATTAGACCAAGAGATTACTGAGCAGGTTTTGAATGAACCATATTTTCCACCTCTCGTGCAAGGAGTTACAAAGAAAAGAGAGAGGCATGTAAATCACTGTTGTGCAAATGCACATGAAAAACTCTAATCTGCCTATATCAATAACCATTCTAAACTTGATATCTGCAATAACATCACAATACCTACCTGGCTAAGAAATAAGCTACAATAATATATATAAGTATCAGTTTTCATGTAACTCGTTGGAAACAGTGGCCCAGGAAAGGCCAAAAAAACAGGAGAGCCAAATTAGAGTAAAACAGACAGCTAGGGAAACGACTGCAAATTACAGCTGAAATAACTGTGTATGCAACATACGCAGATACATAGGAGAATTATATCTACATACACATATGCATTTAATTTCCATATATAATATATAAATTAATATATAGAAATAGATAAATCATACATAGAAAAATACATGTGGCTATGTATATAGAAATCATACATGCAGAAATATATCTAGTAACTAGATACAGAAATACATGAAAAAACATATTCTGCCTAGAAATATATATAATATTTCTATATGTTAAAAACCCATAGAAATCAGAAATACACACGATGCAAAACAAAATAATGACAACTGAAATCTGACAGGACAACATCATCAGTTCATGCTGGAGAAGAACAAAATGTAATTTAAAAAAGACCCTACTGCTTCAGCATCTTAAATCAGAAATAATCTGGAAAGCTGAAGAAGCTTCCAGATGAAGGAACAAGGTACCTTTGACTTGGTTTGTTATTCTGTTATTTTTTATCATTCCATTTCTTTTTATACTCTTCCTTTCTTTTTTCACTTCTGATATAGCAAATAATACTATTTTCTTTTCTATTTTTTTCCTAACATTTTTAGTATATAATCTCATTTCAAACACAGTCATCACACTTCAATTTTCTTTTTAGTATTTTGTACTTAGCTCTTTAGGGTAAAAAAAAAAAAAAGTTATCCTTTTTATGTTTTGTGAAATGTCTGAAGCTCAGCTGATATAGTTTGCTTTTCATTAAGAAGCCAATTTAATGGCCCTCAGAGCAATTCTGGGTCATAAAAATGTGTTGGTATTTATCTGACTTCTCTGACACTCATATCTTGTACAGCATAGCTATATTTGTAATATATGTGGATGTTCAAAATCCTTTTTTCTGTTCTGCTTTTTCTTTTTCTTCTTACATATGTATTCATCTTTTTCTAGAATCTACAAATTCTCTGTGCAGAAGAGAACTGAGAATTTGTATAAACTTGATCTGCACAAGCTCTACTTTGTTATTTTTCGTTATTATTTCCCTACTTCAGTGGGTTTTATAAGCATTTGAGCAGTCTGACAGCAGCGTTTGTAGTCAGATGTCTTTTTCTAAGAACATCCATCATGCAATTTTGTGGGTTTTGCATAAATCTTTTTTTCATTAAAATATATCAACAAGAAGCTACTGCTTGAAAAAGTTATCAGTTTAAATACTTCAGTGCTTTGCAGTCAAAGTACCTGGCATCATTTGTTCTTCATAGCCAAAAACTTGAAACATTCATTGTAATCATTAGCAGAGGCTTCTGTTATTTTGTAGCTGGTTTATTCCGATTTTAAACTTTCTTTGAACACATCCAAAGTTACTTAAAGCTGTGTTTTTTCTCAGTACGTCATTTGCAAACAAATTCAGATGATTCTTTCAATAGTCCACTGCTTGTGAGTCAGATAAACTCTTTTAGTTCTTCCCCAGGTTGTTCTTTCCACAGTGTCTGCTGCAGAACTACCATTGGTAACAGACTGTGAGCTTCTGAATAAAGCATAGGCAAAGCAGGACAGCGAGTATCACTCTTGGTGAGGCGGAGGCAGGAGGGCATCGGGTGACCACCTGTGCGGAAATAGGAGAAAATTAAGCAGGGGTATATGCCGTGAGGCTAGAAAGCAGGGAGAATGAAAGCAGGAGGATGATGTCTTCATTTGAAAGGGGGGAAGAAAACCTGAAACTGTGC
This sequence comes from Pezoporus wallicus, assembly GCF_028554395.1. Taxonomy (NCBI): domain Eukaryota; kingdom Metazoa; phylum Chordata; class Aves; order Psittaciformes; family Psittacidae; genus Pezoporus; species Pezoporus wallicus. Next base: position 5,138,533 of record NW_026640488.1, read on the forward strand.
TATGAAAGCAGAAAGAAAAGAAAGGCACTTGGTCTTCTGTGATGGTGTACAACCAGCTCATTACCAACAATACTGCTTATTCACACCAATGGTACCTTGTTTTACTCTCTGTTTTACTCAACATTTTATCCTGGTCACAAAATGTAATTGAAGCCTGTAAAATTACACAGCTTCAAACATTCTGGGCACAGCAATCCAGTTCATTTATGACACACTTAGGTGCCGGATCATTCAAGGACAAAGGTATAATTTATTTTTTTTCACATCAAAATGCATAATTATCAAGTTCTAAGTAGACAGAAACTCACATTTTTGGCCAGCACTACTAAAAGCTACTACTAAAATATATTTATACTGCCCAGCCTCTACTTCTGAAGGCCAAGGCATAGCTATGTGACTTCAATGGGATCACAGCAGACCTGAATTGAACTCTTATTTTAAAGCATAATTAAAGTATGACACTCAGCAATTACTTGCTTAGATTGGGAAGGCATAAGAAAAAGTATTACTTTTCCTTTTATTCAGGCCATAAGAATAATTTTTACACTTAGCCCAAGAATCACTCAATGCTTTTAAATACCTAGAGCACTAAGGACTAGGGATCTTTCTTCTAAGATGGCATAACTTCAAAATTCAGTGTTGTTTTTTTAAGGTAGAATTACTACAGCCATGATTGTAGTAAATTTGTCTTTGACAGATTGCTCTCAGTCTCATTTACTGGTAGCTATAGTTACAGAGTTCTGCAATTATCAATAGTGAGTGCATGTTCTATTTAAGTAAATAAAGACATCATCTGATTTATGTCTTTAATTACCTCTGCATAATTAAGAGCTAATCACAACAATTTTAAAAGGATCCTTGCATTATTGAATTTTTAATTCTGTAATAGTATTGATATTTAGGTATGTGTATAATTGCAGTCTGAAAATACATTGCTGGCAGATAATTTTGTTGCCTGTCTTTGCATAGGCACTGCAAAGTTTCACTTAGAGGAAGATGAACCTCTGAAAATAAGTTTTGGGTTAGGACTCAATTCAGCTGCAGTACATAAACATTACATTCATAGAATCACAGAATGGTTTGAGTTGGAAGGAACTTTAAAGATCCCTAGTTCCATTCCGCCTGCCAGAAGTAGGGACACCTTGCACTAAGATGAGGTTGCTCAAAGCCCCTGTTTGACCTTGAACACTTCCAGGGATGGGGTATCCACAACTTCTCTGGGCAACCTGTTCCAGTTGTCTTACCACCCTCATAGTGAAGAAAATTTCTTCCTGAAGTGTAACTTAAATCTACCCTCTTTCAATTTAAAACCATTTCCCTTGACCTGTCGCTACCTGTTCTTGTCAATTCTCCCTTTCCAGTTTGGGGTTAGAATCCATTCCTGCTTAAAAGGGGGAAATGTAGCCTCCGAGTGTGGTGGGAGCAAATTGATTTCTCCATTCCTGTTTTCCTATCAAACATATCTGAAATACAAAGTAAAGTTTACTACTAGAAAAACAAGGTCCGTTTTCTGGAAAAATATGTTACATGCAAATACAGAAGCTTTATCCATTTAACCCATGCAAATAACCTGTGTTTAATTTTCACAAAATGATAGAGTCACAGAAAAAAGCTTAAAATAATTCTGTGAGTTGGTGACTTTTGATTCACCTTTTATTGCTACATAACTTATTGTCTTAATAAGCCACTTGCATTAGTGTGGGAGAATAGATCACGATTTTTCATGTTCTGCCCTAAGCAGTAGTGTCATCACCATATTTTTAGGCTTGCCACAGATTTGTTGCAAAAGTTAAGGAAAAGTGATCACCTTTTCCTTAATCGATATCAAATTTAAAACTAAATGCATTATGACATAGTAAACAGCACCTTTCCATATTTGTTACAGATTTTTTTAATTGTAAACATTTAAGCTCTATCATGATAAGCTCAAATTATTTATTATTTAGAAATTTTAAATTGCAACTTTCATCTGGTTATTTTCACAGAAATTTCAAGTGGTTTTTGTCAAGTCTTTCCCTTCTTTGGCACTACATGGGTCATTTCATAAGTATTCAAAGCTGTGGACCAAAGAGAACAGTTATGAATGAACTACTTTTTGGTATTTTTACAAAGATGATGCCGCTTGGGGAGTAATACACTTGTTAACAATTACAAATGCACAAAAAGCTGTTTAAATTATAACATTACTTAATTTACCATAACCATCCTGATCTAGCCAATTATTGGAGTAAGTCTATAGAACAAATATGGGGAAGAAATAATACAGATTACATTACTATGCAAAATAAAAAAGTAAGTTTGCAATGCAGTCAGCTGTGAAGTAGCAGTAATAGCTGCAGCTTTCTTTAGCTGGTGATAACACTGTGATATTTCCCTCATATGACATTAAAAATATTTTAAGTTGTTGATAATGACTTAACCTACTAGTTAGATTTTTTATTTTAGTGAAGAAATTACCAAACATTGGTGTCATATGTTAAATTTTCACCTTTAAAATACAGCTATTGTGTCCAAACTCTCAAGCCTGTATCTGAAACGTTATTACAACTTCTATTTGTGACTGCATGACCTTGCTCGTTTAATGCGCTGGAATCTATAAAAAGCACCATAGGATAAAGAAATGTAGTCCTTTTATTTTTAACTTTCAGAGATATCTTCCTATGTGTGGTACACAGAGGTTTCATTAATCTCTGTATTTTCTCCATTCATCACTTGTAACCATATAAGCTTTTTTAATACTTAGCAGGATAAATGATGGCACTGAGAAATATCAGTGCAGTTTTGTCCCTTAAGTGAACAAATAATACTGCAGAAAAACTTTAGATTATCACATTACCTTGTATAGATAGAAAGAAAACCCCCACATTTTATTTGAATATTTTGAATTCTCCATTGTATCTTACTTAGAGAAAAACAGAATTTCTATGTTGTCTCTATGATAACTACTGTATTAGATACTGAGAATAGAATATAACCAAATAGAATATAACCAGAGTTAATATCTTTAGTATGTTCCAAATATACCAGTCTATGCTACATAGAACCGCAAGCTACTTTAACCACCCTAGCTTGGATACTAAAAGGAATATAGAAGTGGCACCAAGGCCTTCAAAATTACCTGCACAAACATGCTCAGCTTAAGTGCTCATCACCTACACCAATCCAAAAAATTAAGCTATAATTTTAAAGTTGATCAACTTTTAAACTAGAGCTATTTTACATATGTTAAATTCATATCTGCCTGTTGCAGTAGAACATTAAATACTGAGAGAGAAAGCTACATTAATGGAGAGGCACTATTAAATGATCTTAGAAACATTTTAGCTTCAAGTGAAAAACATCGATTTGTTTTCTTGCTCTGTGACACATTGTGAAGTTGGGATAACACATACAACAGGATAAGCACAGTTATTAGCAGTGCTTCTTATTCATACATGCTGTTACAGAGATAATAAGCCTGTTGATTGATTTAGATACATTTGGTTCCTGAAGAACACTTTGCCCTGCTTGCTGCTAAATAGCAATGATGTTCAAAGCACCACTGGAGAACATTGTTGAGATGACGACATGACTAATACCCCAGTGGCTGTTGACACAACTCTTCCTTTCAGAAAGATGTATGGTTGTTAAGAAAATAGTCCTGTGTTACAATAAATTCACCTTGCACTTCTGTTGCTATTATTTTCTTTTGCTGCTTGCAATTCAACCTAACAAATGACTGTGAGTGATAGTTAAGGAAACGCCAAGCCTTCTGCTTTCAGTCAGGTAAGTTTAGTCAAACACAGAAAGCATGAAAGCTTTATATAGGATGAACACATCTAGCCAGAATGAAAATTTTAAGATGTCTGATAAACTAATCATCCAAATAATACTTGTTAAGAGGACAAAATAGAACCTATTACTTCAACTCATTCTATTTCTAGCCAACCAATACATTTCATTAAACATAATTACTGCCATACCAGTAACACTTTAGCTGGACTCTTTCAGTGTGAAGACTTCATCAGAGCAATTCACCCAAAGAAATATTGTTCTAAAAGTAATTGGTTGGCCACTGTAGTCTTAATACCCTCCAAATTTACAGATTCATTATAGTGCTTCCATGAAAATTTGTTGCTGCAAAATCTACTAGCTTTGATTACTATATTTATTCCCCATGAATAAAAGTGTAGAAGCACTTAAGAGTTCAGATTTTTGTTCATTGTTTACTACTAACTTTCATTTCCAGTTCCTTGACATTCTACTTGATATTAAAATAAAGCAATCAGAGCAATCAGCACAGCTCAAAAACACATTATAAAAAAAAAAAACACAAACAAAAAAACAACAGGATCAACCAGGTTCTTGCACACTTATTTAATCTTTCTTTGTCTTTTTGTCATACCTGTTTTGGAATACAGCTTCACTGACCTAAATGTATATCTCAAGAGCACGTGGTTTGGCTTCAGTAAAACACTGCAGCAAGAACGGTGACAGAGAGATATGATGGTCTATGTAGACTGCTATCCTAGCAAATTTAATGAACGCTCAATTTTATTCTCTTCTACTATTATTTACTTAAAATACAGGAACACTCACAACATTTAGGGTGAAAGTGTCTTCTGTGATCAGTGCTGCAAATCCCTGGAGATCCCAAACATGGAACAAGAATAGAATATGTAACAGAAAACTGCAATGCAGATAAGAGGTATGCAGTGTTTGTCAGAGAAGTATGCCTTTGGGAAATAATGGTAACCAAGTACTAACATCTATACCTATTTCTACAAGCCTCATTATTTATTCTAATAAAAGTAGTAATTATTTGTTCTACTAAATTATGTAAATTGAATATAACAGGTAAATATGTTTAAATATTTTAAAATCCATATGTAAACATATTCTAACTTTATAATGCTGCTTTGTCCAGTATTGCATTATAATCTCAGAACATTTTTCACAGAAATGAACCCCTGATCTTTACTATGAACACTGATTTATAGTGAACACTGATCTTTACTATGCTTTCACTACTTTCAAATTCCAATCTGTCCTGGATTCAGCAGTAGCAGTCATTTTTCTCCTCCTTAGTAGCTGGTGCAGTGCAGTGGTTTTGACTTTCAGCCTCGGAACAACACTGATAACACTGATGTTTTTAGTTGTTGCTCAGTAATGTTTACTCTGACCAAGGACTTTGGGAGTCTCACGCTCTTCCAGAGAGGAGGGGAAGCCGGGAGGAAGCAGAGACAGGACACCTGACCCAAACTAACCAAAGAGGTATTCCATACCACAGCACATCATGCCCAGTATATAAACTGGGAGCAGTTACCCAGAAGGGTGAGATCATTGCTCAGGTCGGGCTGGGTATCGGTTGGTGGGTGGTGAGCGGTTGTTTTCCCTTGTTATTTCCCTTATCGTTATTATTATTGGTTGTAGCAGCAGTGATTTGTGTTATACCTTAGTTACTGGACTGTTCTTATCTCAGCCTGTGGGAGTTACATTCTTTCAATTCTCCTCCCCATCCCTCTGGGAGTAGGGGGAGGAAAAGGGAGGGGAGTGAGTGAGCAGCTGCATGGTTCTGGGTTGCCAGCTGGACTTAAACCACGACACAATCAAAGTTTTTTTGAGAGCTGGGGGCTTTTTTAGATTTTGTTTTTCATTCGAAAGTCCACATGATTTTTGAATCATCAGTCTTTCAGGGTATTATCCTTCTCAGCTGTGAGTTTTTAATGATGTAAACATCTTTTCCCCTTCTTCCTTTGGCTTGTCATGTTGACATATTGAAACTCATCTTAAATTAGCTGTAATACTGCCATAAACATACTAAATCAGACCTTCTGCATGCATATTGAACTTCATTTTCTATGCAGTTGCCTGTATTAACCCACATAAAAAAAAAAAACACAAAACACCACCCCCCACCCCCAAAAAAAAAACCAAAACCTAACAAACATAAAAAAAAACCACACTGCAAATTCAGTCTTAAAATAAAGACTTAGAACTCACAGGAACTAAATCTCACTGCACATTTTTAGAGTTGGTGTGTTGGATTTGTAACAGCCAAAGGCGTGACCCTGCTACAAAGCAAATGTCAAATACCTTTTAAATCACAGCACTGATAATATTAAACACCATTTCAAATTAAGGTAAACTGAGTGGAACCTTTCCTTGGTGCCATCGATGCTTTCTTAAGCTCTCTGTTTTGAACTGGAAAATTTGAATCTTATCATACAAATCAATGTCGTGCCTTCAACTGACGTAAAAAATTCATTTCCAGTATTTTTATCTCAGAGATACAGCGTATCTTACAAAAGGGTTCAGCAACAAGCAACAAAAGCATCCAGGATAAGGAAGCTAGAGCCTAAAGAAAATAAGAGAATAACAGGAGCTGATAAAAGGGGAATATCAAGATAGAAAATCATTATTGGTAACTAAAGGCTGATTCTGGCACATCTTCATTTTCACATACTAAAGATTAAGAGAACATTTAACAAAAACAAATTCTTAGACATTTCCAAGGGTTCCTTTCACTTGAATATTACAGAAAGACTCCAGCAACCTCAGCGGAAGCCATATTGACTTTTTGCTAGTGTCACAACTTCTCTTAAATCTGAAACTGAAACAGATACAACATTTGAATTTCAAACACAGAAACTGCTCATGTGCGCAGTCAGATAAATAGATCTTGGCATTGTTTTGGGGCATAAATTTTATTAGATTATCTCCTATGAATTAAGGACTTCGCCCAGTACCTCACAGTACATTGTCATATGATAATATTTACCATCAATTACCATACTGCATAGGTCAGATTGAGTCTAAGTGGATAGATTCCCCAGAGGCTCAGCAACAATGGGTCGAATAACAGCGTAGACATTCCTGTAGTCTATCTTCCAAGACCTTCCTTTATAGCTTCCTAGACGTTATCAGGTTTGGTGCACATTTGTGTCGCTTCCTTGACAAGATAACTTACTGCTTGTGGTGCACGAGGTTGAACACATAGCAAATGTGTGCAGGTCAGTAGGCAGCACCATAGGGAAGGATATTAAGAAACTTTGCATAATCATTCCACAATGGCCAAGTGTCCCCTAAACTGTACATCTCAAAAAGATTTTCACAGTGGAAATGAAACTTCCAAAAGCAAAAATGCCACTAAAGCGTTAAGTTCCCAAGTCCTCCTCCTCAGCGAAGGTAGTGTTTCACTGTCACAACACTGTGAGCCTTGTGAATGCTACCAGGATGACCTTGGAATGTATGCATCTAAGGTTCCACAACCCTGAGCTTAAAAAAAGTGAAAGAAAAGACAGACAAAAAAAGCATGTGTGTGTCTCAGCTGGGCCAGTATTCTGTTACGAAAAACCGCTTTTTCCCCACAGTCATGGTTCTGGTAAGGCAGCAGGGTAAGGCATCCAAGAGGTAGGAAATTTTACAAAGTTTGTTACCAGCTTGTAAGTCACATATATATGTTGCATTAATAATATAAAATTATAATTACAGCTTTCCGGTGCTGAAAAGAAATTTTTCCCGATCACTGGAAAGCCATTTAGGAGCACTAATTTTTACTCTGACACTACCTGTCATGGATAAATTCAGAATATTTGGCTGAAGCAGTTTTCCAGGCCTCTGAGAAATCATTAATAATTTCCTCCTATTAATTAACTATAATTTAATTAAGCAATAATTAAACTGCACACATTTTCACAGATAATTTGCAGCCTTAGAATTCTCCAAGGTTTGTCTAAATCTTACAAACTTATTTAACTCAATAGCCTGAGATGTGGGGGAAAATAAGCTTAGCATTTAAATAGATAATTAAGTTATAAAGTCATTTAAATATTTGTCAGTCTGAAAGTTTTCCTGAACAGCATTGCTAAGTGAGAAATGAAGATTATTCTATCTTAATAAAATTACTAACAAAATTGTACAGAGAAATATATAGATGATGGCAAGGACAAGCATCCTGAAATACTGTCTGACTAAAATACAAAACCAGTATACATATGGCACTGCATATAATCACACTTTGGTATTTCATCATGGTGGAAATTCTGGTAATTGTTCATGTTTCCATGGATCCACATATGTGTTTACAGTTGCATTAATATCTTACAAAAGGTGCTTCTTCCAAGTCATATACTCAAACACCAAAGTTTACTATGAATTCCTACTGAATAAAAACCATTTAAATGGTGTCATCCTAGATGGAAGATATCTTGTTTCAAATACAACCCAAACTTATTTTGTAACTGTCCATTTTTCTGAATTGTTTGAAAAAAATTTAAAAGAATTCAGAAGAATAGTGTTATAGACACTTCAAAACAGTTGCCTGCCTCAGTTAAAACACAGGTATTCTCATGTAATTTCTTAACTAGAGAGTTATTTTCCTTGCCATAAAATATATTTACATGTATACATGCAAATGTATATGTATTACATGTACTAACTACGATAGTAAGCAAACTGGTGACTGCTGTGCATTAAATGCCTTGCCAAAGCAGATTTCCCCACAGATCTGTCAGCAATTATTTTTAAATCCAGGAAATCATGTTCTAAATATAGGAAATACATGACACCTGAGTACACAAGGTATTTTGCAGTCCTGTGGTTCTTCAGGAACCAAGTTTTCAGGGTAAATATTATCATACAGGTTTCTCAGCGGGTTGTATCGGCATCCAAAAACACACAAACTTTTATCAGTAGCTGTTGTTAGACCAGCAAAAATAAATTACTCAAGTAAAAATTAACAGAAGAAAAACAATAGTGAAACTACACTATTTCCTAAGCTCAGTACCAAATGCAATTTTTTGAGAGGTGGTAACATAAAAAAAAAGGGGGGGGGGGAAGAAACACCATATGAGATATGCTATTGCACTTTTTATTATACCATATCACACCTTAAACTTAGATTCTTCAAACTTACATGCTTTATTGCTATTTTATGACATCATTTTTATGACTGCTGCTGAAATTAGAACCCAGTCTTCAATGCCCTGTCCCATCAACAGAAATTATTGTCTGTGAATTAGACCATTACAGTAGTCTGAAAATTGACTAAAATGAAAATAAATAATAATAAACCCACCCAAGTTATCTATTACCCAGGAAAAACACCAGATAAAACTGGACAAAACCAATAATTTCAATGAAATATGAAGATATGAGTCACCCTGAATCATTTCTTATTTCATGTATAATGTATTAACTCAGGAAACAAAACTGACAAAATGTGGGAAGGTACAGGAAGCATAATACCAAAATCAAAATCTTAATGCTTTCTTTTTGCATGTTTTTGGTTTTTTTTTAACCTTGAGGGTGAAGAGGGGTGTTTGCCAATGTATAGCAAGCAAATGCTTGCATCCACTTTGGTTGCAACCCATTTTGTTGTGATGCAGGCATATATTAGTGATAGTATTCAGAGTCAGCAAAATAAACAGACAAAACTGATTAATCTTTTTTCCACTATCTAAAATTAACTAGCATATCTGAAGAAACTTTACCTGTTAATGAGCACTATGTACAAGAAAGCATCCACAGAAGTTTAGCCTTGTTTTTTACTATTGTTTTGCTTTTGTTCATCTGTATGCATACTACCTGCATTCCTCTGATTTCAGGATTCAGCTGAACTGCAGTCTGCTTGGCTTCACACAGTTTTAAACAAAATAATGATTCCCTGCTGAGAAGCCGCATAACGTGAGAGCCCCATATTAATTCTGACACGTTATAGAAACTTTGGCAAATCTTGTAGAAGAAACTGGGATGCAACAGAGTAAATGAGAGGTTTACAAGCTCAATTGCACATGAAAAGCACAGTAAAGGAGTCATATTTTGAAGAGCATGGTGCTGAAAACATTTCTTTCATGATCTTACTTGCAAATTAACAGTCTGAAAATTTAACATGCCCATTTCTTCACACCACATAGTAGTAATTCTACTCAGCAATTGAAGACCCTGAGAAATTAGTGGAATAGGAAGAAAATTCTCAAAGATGTAATTCAGTTACATTAGGGCAAAAAGAAAACAGATTCCTAAAGGCATACTCTTTCCATTAGAAATAAACTTTTGAGGAGCATCGACATTTCATTCCGAAAACACTTTTTTACTCCTATTTACAAATAATATATGTAATTCCTTCTTGTGGAGTCAGATTTCCTCCTCAGCTTCATACGTGATATATATTGTAAGAAATTCTCCTCTCCCTAATCCTTCAAGCTCCCAAAGTTACAAAGCCATCCCCGTTTTATTTCTAACATTTTCTTTAGGAGAAATGTTAGGAACATGAAATGCATTTGCATCACATTTAATGCCTGCGATAATACAAGAGGTAATTTTATATACTAAGTCTCAAGATGCGGCAGACAGTTTTAGACAATCCACATTCTCACTTTTTTGCTATTTCCAACCATTTCATCACTCATTGTAAAGCATTAGAAGAAATAACAACAATTTCCAAATGATGGAGGCTGTGCCTGAGGTCTTTTATGTGGGCTTGACTTTATTGGCTCTCTCAGGCACAGACAGAATAAACACAGTACAATAAATTGATTCTTTTCTAAGAATTATAACTGCCATAACTGCTTTGGTATTGCAAATAAACTAGACCCAATGTTATTTTATCATTAAATGTGTACTATAACTCAACACTACATAGAAATGTATTCATAGAATTAAGGATGAGACATTCATTTCTCATGCATAAGCACAGTTAGGAGTCATGCTAAATGAATCAATATGTTCTAACTGCAAGCAGCTTCAAGAAGCCTTCCTAACGACAAGTAGCGATGGACAACTGGCAAAAGGTTCATTAAAAATTCAGTCACATCAGACAGTGAATTCTCAGTATAAATAGTGAATATGGATGTGTGAGAACAGGCAAATTAACAGGCTCAAAACATTATTGAGAATTCAGAAGATCCTCCTAAATGCCCTTCTCAATACCCCATAGCAGCTGTGATAAGTATTGAGTTTGTTTCACTAATTGCCCCTTTTCTGCTCTTTGGCCACAAAATGCAAGGAAAGCTTCTGCATATGCAGAGAAACTATCTGTTTGTTGAGGCAGTAGTGAATATAAGAAAGGTCTTCTGGTATCCGTCAATTTTCATCCTGTGCAATGTGATGTGACGAGTAATTACATCTTTTGATGCGATTTTCATGAATGGAAGTTCCATGGCCCCATAATTTCTGTTTCATTTGTACTAAGAACTCTCACATTCATTGCTCATTCTGCTATGAAAGTGAGCAGCCCACCCAAATACAGTTAATATTTTATGAGGCAAATGAAAAAAAATAAAGCTACCTTACAGATTCTTCTATTCCTGTATTCAACTACAGCAAGTTGCTATAGAAAGGTGACCATCCAGAACAACCTTCTACTGATGATTGGTAATTCTACTCTTTGCTGCAATCAAGTCTGAAATACACAGAAACAGAAGAATATGGTGAAAATCAAGAAAAGCACCAATAACAGCTGTCTGCTTTACACACTATCTTTTACTGTTCAAAATAACAGTAAGGTGGAATTAGTGAAATTTGTTATAAGTAATTTGCTTATTATAGGAAGTCCATTATGTATAAAAAAAACACAACTGTTTCTTTCAGCTTTTAAAAATTTCAAAACCCTATGTGCAGTGAAACATAAAAAACTCTAAACTTACCTCTTTGTAAGTTGTCTCCTTGCTAAACAGATAAAACAAAATTTTATCAAAACTACATCAAAACTAAATCTTATTACAGATGCCTAACTGACCTGTTGATTACAGGCTCTCAATCTGTTACAGTATTATTCTTCTGTTCCCAGAATATTCCAAAAACAATGGAGGTTCAAGAAAAAACCATACCATAAACCTGCCATAAATGGATTTCAGCATCACTTCTTTCCAGAAGCTCAATGTGACTTTAACTGCAATTTTTCATTCTATTTTGAGAAGATGCATCATTGCAATCCATTCTTTCCCTCCCTTAAAAAAAAACTTTAACTTTTAAAAAAATAAAACAGATAAAGAGGAAAGTGAAAAAACAGATCAAAGAAAATAATTTACCTCATTTACATGTATTCACCTGTACCAGCTGTTATCATCCTCCTATAAAAATACTCAATGTGGGTGAATATTGTTCTGTAGCTGCAAAACCTATACTAAGTTACAAATTTCTAGCTGAAACAAGAAATCAGGGCACAATTTTTTTCAGTTGTTTTTTGCTCAGAAGCATATTAAGGTATGATAAAATATAGTCTTCCGGGTGCTACAGACTGAAGTATGCAATTAAAAAGGGTTACTTTCTAAAGTTAGGTTTTAGGAAGAAAGAATATAAAAGAAGCTCACTGATTTGAAGAATATTGTGCATATGCTCTTGGGTTTCTATATTGATGCCTAGCACTCGCATAATTTTAGTGAGAACTAAATATTTAAGTACCCATGAGAAATGTGGCTTAAGTACCTTTGTCCCTCCCTATTTCTTATCAAAATCATCTTTGTTTACCCATTAATTGACTATCTTTTCCTACTTTTTAAACAAGAACAGTAGAGATCTGACCTCCTTCTTTTAGTCTCTTTAGACTAGTATCTCAACTATGGAAAGCATCCCTTTATATAACAGGTGATAGCTGGAAAAAAAATCAATAAGAAGAATGAAGTCTCTAGGATTTCTAGAGTGTGTGACAGCTTCTGTGCTTTATGTTTGCACTATGAGGCTTCCAGCATGACACTGGAGGCTTGGTTTATCCAAAGCACAACTGTTATTCATGTCATTCAGAAAAGAACTGTCTATATTTACTGATCATATACTACGTAAATTTCTGACAGTTCTTTAAAACTTTCTTTTGAAGTATCAAAGGAGCATTACCAGTTGGAGATAAATATACCTGAAAATTGAGAAAAATAATACACCTAGACAAAGAAATATCATCCTGTACTCTAGAAACAGAGAACTGTTGCCAGTAAGATGTTTGATATATTGAAAAAGTACTATATTTTCACTTCTTAATTTAAGTTTGAAGATCTGCTTAACTGAATTTCTATATGAGCATATCTTTTAATTGGAATTTAACTTTGCAGTCTTGGAACTCTGGCAGAAAATCTGCATTTTAGGGTCAAAGCAAAGTGAAACTAAGCAGATCTGAGTATTTTATAGCTCTGTAAGCATACTCATTTTCTAAATTTCCTGAAGCATAAGTACACACTGATGGTGCTGCTAAAATTGACCCCAGCGCATGAAGACTGATACAGACACTTAGCATCACAATTTTAACACTTTACTGATAGCAAGAAGACAAAATAAAAAGTCAGTTAAGCACCAAGCCAGTTAGGTGGGATTTTTTTAAGATATACCAGAATGCATAAAAGTCTCATCTACAGATCTGCAATTGATACCCTACATAGATGTAATGAACTGCATTCTGCAGATGAGGGGTAGAACAATGAAGGTTTATTTCATTTTGCCTTACAATACTCACACAAAGAAATATCCTAAAAAACAAGAATATACAAAAGTCTTAAAATCTTGCCTCGTGAAGAGAACTATGCCAACAGACGAAGGAAGCTTTTATTTCACATCCTCAATGAGGCGGCTTAAAGATTTTTATAAATATGGAATTTACTACATGGAAGAAAAAGCATAACATAAAGAAAATTATTTGAATAGCATATCTGAAATAGAATCCATCAGACTCAAAGCACTGGACAACCAATTTTAACATTTTTCTTTTGCTAGGAAGAATGTATATTTCTAATCTGAAGTGGTGATCAAAGCAAGAATGAGAAAATTCCAGAGAGATATATTTTGAGCAAAATCTTACAGAAAAGGTTATGCTGGGAGATTAGTATACATAAAACTCAGTGTTACTAAGTCGGTTTGTTATTTTTTTAATAGGCTGTCATTACAATAAATGCAGAAATTAAAATCATCACTTCCCTATCTACAAGAAAGATAAATTTGTATTGTTCTGCAAAAGACTTTTAAAATGTGGAGGAAAACAAATCTTTTCTGTGAGCTTTCCATTTCTATAATGACCACAGCAGTGGGCAGCTATCTATTGCAGTCAGACATAATGAACTGGCTTTATTAGGTATAGCTGCTGTTGTATTTCTATTTTTCCTAAACTTTGCAACACTAAATGATACCAAACATTGGATACCAATTTTAGAATGCACCTGGGGATTACTATTATCCATAGATTTCATTTCAATGTTTTGAAGGTTTACATTATTTTAACATTCTTCACAAGCTTAAATATGACTGTTATTTCATCAGAGCTTGAAACAATGCTATATTGCTATTCTCTCAAGTCTTTGGAGAAGTTTGTTTATCAGTGTCTCTTAATCTTCAGTAATGAGCTACAATGCAACTCCAAATGCATATCCCCACAACTCTCAGTTCACAGGATAGCAATGAAAAACAGGAGTTGGGTTAAAGGTTGCTATCAAAAGTGCTAAGAGATTGATAAATGATTCATATAAACATGTAAGGCGTGAGTCCAGCAAGTAGAGCCTAGATGTATATATGGTTTGGGATTCTTTATACCCAAGGAGTTGAATTCAGATAATGAAAACAGATCAACTATTAGCAAGCTAAATAATTTAATACTAAACTGAAAAGAAACAAAAATATGGAACTTTGCAATTGATATAAGACCCCTGTAGCAATAATCTAACAAACTCACACAAAAAAATACTATAAATCTTTACCTTTTATGTAACCATGTAAAGTCCACCAAAGCAAAGATTTTTGAATGAGTTAAAAATCTAAATGAATCTCAAGTAAACATCTCATAAAGAAATATTAATATTTTTTAAATTTATCAAAAGGGAAAATAATGGAGAATTTGGCCACAGACTGCACAGAGCTGTGTATAAAAAGAGTTGAAATAACAAAATTAATTGTTATGAATGATAATATGCCAAATTTCCCTAATAATATATGCATAAATGACAGGATGAGCAAGGTGCAGCACGCACTGTTCTGATTAGGAATATAGGGAAAAGCTAAGCAGATTTCCATTTATAAGCAGCATCTGGAGTAGCATTACTAGAAAAGGGGATGGTAAAAAAAATAAAGTAATTCTCTTAATTGACAGGAAAGCCTCTTAAATACATAGCTATTTCTCTCCAACAGATTTAATCTTGGAGTTATTGAATTCAATAGTATGTCTTTACTTTTAAGGGGCACTGGAGAGGTCAAATGTATCTTTTAATTACTTACTCTAGAGCTTACAAAAAGTTTGTTTGCTGGTGCTTGCTTTTTTCAGCATAGCACGACAACAGAACTTAAATTAGCTTACTACATTCTCTGATTATCATGAAAAAGCACATGCTCCAGTCTTCAATATTTAAATCCCCAAACCACTTCCTCAAACTATACTGACTTTAAATTTAAATTACTTTTACTTATATTGTTTTTTATAATCCTTCTTGCCTCCCAGCCACACAGGGCTCCTATTTGGTGTGTTAGTATCAGTTCTGTAATTTTGAAGATTTTTTTTCTTTCACTAATCATTAATCATCTTGGAATATTTACACCTATTTAATGGATTTTTCTTCCTGTAGCATTTGCATTCCATCTGTGCCATCATTAATTTATATTAGATTTTGAAATATGATACAGTTTATGCTGACATGAATTTTGTGTTCAAACGCTAAATTGAGGCTTAAGAGACAACTGTTTACATGCATCATTGTTTGTTAATATATTACAGCTTTTTTAATTGCTGCAAGTTGCACTGACAGTACCTTGTCCAAGAATGAAGAGTCCAAATACATTTTATGCAGGATGAGCCAGAACATGCATTTCTGTAACAGCTATCGTTACCCCACTCAAATAATTGTGCTTATATGAGGCATGATCCTATGCTTGGTCTTTGCACTCTCATGAGACAAAAGTAGTGCCTTAATTATAAGGAATAGAGATTGTAAAATAGGATAAGGATAACAGTGACAGCAAGTATTACATCTGACTACTAGTCTTGTAAGAATTGCTCAGAAAATCACTGCACGAGGGGTACGGTTTCTCTGGTGCTGCATTCTGCTCAGGATTCAACAAGCCATATGAGTAAACAGAAGGGCCCATGGTGATTAGCAGAAAAATAGAAGTTTGTCAAATTGTAGCTAAATCAAAATGTTTGATTCTAGTTAAGGTTAATTTTAAAACTGCTCTCAGCCTAATTTCTTTCTTATTGTATTCAGGATTTGATTCCTGGCTCAGATTTTGCTATCTCTGGAACTACATAGCATTTATATATAGCTGTTCCTCTGATAATGAGTTTTCTATGTTTAATCATCTGCACTATACCAGAATTTATGTATGAAAACTGACAATTTATATCTGGTCAATTTGCCCAAATCTTCCTTCAGCTGTTGCCATCCTGGTAACAGCCTTTCTACAAATACATTGAAATATGGTAGATATTAAAACAAAATTACTCAGTGATCAAACTGATATTGTTTGTGAAAATGTGACATTTCAGTGATGCACTTAGGATATTTCTGTCCATATCCAAACCTGTCATGGTAGATATTTTAGTAAAGTATATATCAGCACTGGGCAACAGAATTGTTTCTCTGGCTTCAAATTACTTGGGTTGAGATTTTATTTTATAGTATATTCAACAATAATAGTTTGTCATTCTGACCATCACAGGTGAGTCCAGACCCAGTCAATCTCCAGTATGCTGAAGCTGTTTACCAGTAGCTCAGCCCGAAATCCTTTTCCCCAGAACTTTTTGATGTGACAAGTTCCAGTTGATATCAATGAAATTCAGCAGCTTATTTTGACCTCCTGGATTTTCTTACCACTTGCTACATGTAGCTTGAGGGCTATATGCAAACTGCCTTGTGGAGAGAAACCTAGGCTACAGACCTGCTTGTCTACGATGTTCCCACTGCTCAGAATCAGTAACGTGTGGAGATGACTAATGTGAAAGCAATGCATAGCACTTTGCCTGGTCTCCTGAAGATTTTGTATAATGTCATTACAGCCCCAAGACAGAAGAGGAAGATTTCTATTCCTTTTTCTCAAAAGTATCTAAAATAATATCCAGAGAGCGCTGCATTTACTATCACAGTTCTGAGGAAGCACTGTATGATTGGGAGGATGCTGGAGGAAATTATCATGTTACATGGCAAATAGGAAGATTTAATGGTCCGAAGAAATGATGCTATACACTGTTTGGGACAGAACTTCCAGTAAACTTTCTTGTCAAGACAAGCTACTGCAGCTTCCTGTCAAAAAAAGTATTTGGTTTACTCCAGAAGAATGAGAAAGCATGAATGCAGTGCAGACCAGGCCCCTGAAATGAAAGAGAACACTAGCTGTCTTGGCAGTAGAGATCAATCTCTTCTTAAAGAATCTCTGATCTCTTTAAGTTTGTCCTAACATTTACCCGGATGGCTTGAGAGGATTGCCACGGGGGAGACTGAGTCCTGGGTGAATCTCTCAGAACTGCAATGGCTGCCTCTTCATCAGCACTGCAGGTTGCCAGCTACTCTCCTCCTCAACTTCCTCCTGCCAAGACTTTGGACTGCAAACTTTTGCAATTTAAAACATGGCTTTCTAGCGAGATTACACATCCAGACTACCAGGTTTGTGTTGCAGTGACACACTTCAGGAGAATTTTCACAAAACTATTATCACTTTTTCATACCAACACAAACTGAATGGAGGGGAAATGAGACAAGCAGTTCTCATATCTCCTTCTATTAGCACTTCCATTTTGTGAGAGCAGTTTTCATTAAACGTCACCAGAACATCATTATAGGCAACGCCTTATTAGAAAAATATAAGGAGACTTATCACCCTTGCAAACAGTCCAGAAAAAGTTTAAGACATTCAAGTACTTTCTGACTTCAAGTGACAAAGCCCTCATAAACAAATCATGGCGAGAGCTACTCCTTTAGCAAATAGGCTGAAGAAGTTCTGGCACACCGACGTTTCTTCTTCCCATGGAGGCAGCTTAATTTGTTGCTTCTTTCTTGATATTACCACTCGCCTGTACAGATTTAGATGCATTTTCTACTATCTCTTTTAAGCCCTAAATGTCTGGAGAAAATTGGGTTTACCTGGCTTTGCTGAGCAGACATCTCAAGGAAAAAGCACTGAAGTTTCCATAATTATTGCTTTCTTTCCAGTCTTCCTCTTGGGAAGACAGGTGTATTATAACAATTGCAAATTCTACTGGAAAATACAGGGGTAGATAACTTTCTCTTTGCTGATTTTAATTCCACTGTGAAAATTCAGTGCTTTTCAGTTACGGTGCTCTTTTAGCCATGTAAAGAAAGCATTTGACCATTCTTATTTTAACCCCTTTATTTTTTCACAGGTGCTCAGCACTAAGCTTGGATTTCTAAGTGGCAAAACATTATTACATAAAAAGAACACTTTTTCTCTGACATGTTAAGTCAGATGAAATCATGGGTTTGCATTTTCTAGTCTTGCAAGTTACCTGAAAGATTTCTAAACTTGTTAGACCATTCCACTTACTTTGCATCTATGTTGCCTAATTTATTATTTGGTTTCTGTAAATGCTTTTCTATAACCCAACTGTTATTATAAGTAAAATAAAATAAGAATCTATACCATTATCATTCATTCATTTAAACCTTTAAGGTTGAATGGGCTAACCAACTGTTTATCTCACCATGGTAAGAAAACTGTTATGCTGCTTGGTCTGCGCTGCAATGCAGAAAATCTGTGTGTCTAAACTTTTTAGCTAGTTATGCAATTTGGTAAAAAAAACCCAAACGTAGCATGCATAGCATACTTCAGATTCTTAGTGCTGCTTCACTCACTCAAATATCTGATTCATTCTCCAGGCTCCTGAAACATAAATTATCTACACAATAACAAAACTACTCCAAGGACTAATATGCAACCCATGCTGCACCCTGATGGAAGAGCACTGGACATATGCATTTGCCTTCTCTTTTCCAGTAGTTAAAATACATCCTTTAAAACTGGAAGTGCAACTTGAGAACCTTTCTGAATAACGCTGCCTGGAATCCTGCAGTCACCTTCATCTATTCATGGTAAACTGTAAAAAAAAAAAAAGTTTGAAAGTCAGTCAAGTGTTGCTTTAGGCACTAAACTATGCAAGTTGTGGTATAATTGCATATTCACAGTTGCATGCAATGATAAACATTAATTTACAGTCTTCATCCAAGAATCTAATAAACAGGCATTTATGGTAGTGAAAAAGCATAGCACAAACAGTTTCCCAAGACTACCCCAACTCTACAAGGAAAATTCCAACAAAATAGGTCATGGAGCATTTTAAAAGTAGAATAGAGGCTTAAGCAGACTCTATTGATCAGAGTTAGTAGGTGCTGCCATTCTACAATATTCCAGTTTCCCCAGCCTGATATTGTAACAGTAGCTTGAAAGGGAATAGGAAAAAAAAAGAAAAAAAGAAATTACTAAGTTGACAGCTCAATTGCAAAGTAAAACTAAGTTATATTATACAAAGACACCTGATGAAGGATCGCTTTTTATCACTTAGTTTTTTTCCTCTGTAATCTTAACATGTTTTTCCTTGATGCCAAGAAACAGTCAATAAAAAGAAGCCTTTATTCCTGAACAGCACCTTTGGTCTTCCCAAGCCTTAGCAACTGTTCATCAGTTTATAGATGCAGTAAAAGCAGAACAAGAGGAAACAGTATGAAAGAACTTTTTACTGCTTCCTGCACTCAGCTTTAATCTGGTATCTGACACTCAGAGAGGTAAAACTGCTAAACCCTACACCTGGTGACAAAAAGCACCTCCTCTTTTTTTCTGCTCATGGGCTTAAACCACGACAATGTTAGACCATGTCCCTTGAGCTGAGCACTGCCTGATGTTACCATTTTCTGCAACAGTAAAAATGTATGTAAATTTTTATTTGATTTGTTGGGTAGCTATAGAATATGAAACGTCTTTGTCAGATTTTTCTGAGGACAAAGAGTACTGTTCCGTTTAGGAAATTCTCAGTCAGACCAGAGCACTGTACTATAACAGCCACAGGCACAGCTGAGAAGGGAACCTGATAACATTTCTCAGTTCTCAGGTCTAGGTTTCACTGTTGCTATTTCTGAACAGCATATCAGGACAAGACGTGCCAAAACAAATTCTCCCATGCACAACAGATTCCTCATGTGGGAAGCCTGGACAAGAAGTCACAGGTTATGTCAAGGCTCTATGGCTGGGCAATCAGTAGATGGATAAAGTGAGGGCACCAGCTGAAAGTAACATCTGCCACAGAGCCCACCCTTGTGCATCAGAGTATTTTTACATTTTCCTGGCCACAGTTTGACGTGAAAGCTTGCATACAGCTCTCACAGAAACCTACATAATGATTATTTTTCCATCACAGTTTAAAAAAAAACAATAAAACCCAAATCAAAACCAACCAATAAAAACAACCAACACACACCTACTTTTGACAAAATCTGTTGATCAAAAAAAACCCACCAAAACCTATTTGGATTGAAAGGAGGAAACACATATTTAAATTAAGGTAATTTGGCACTACAACAACTGTTGGTGGTAGCCAATTCTTCATTTCTTGACATTTTTGCATCAAACCCAGATATTTTTAATGGCTGTTCCATAGTATATAGCCATTGTAAGTCTATGTGGAAATACCTTGAAAATTGCCCTGCTCTGTTTGATAGCATAAATTATAACAGAAGAATAGGCATTTCAGACATTAAAGCACCTTGATTTAATAATGCAACCCAAAATCTTATTTAGCTGTTAATAAGACAGTTACTCCACAAAACCAAAAACAACCTGTTGTGGTTTCAAACCAGGCAGAGGGCTTGTTCACTCATTCCCCTCCCTTCTTGCTCTCCCCCTACTCCCGGAGGGACAGAGAGGAGAATCGAAAAGAATGCAACTCCCACGGATTGAGATAAGAACAGTTTAATAACTAAGGTATAACACAAATCACTACTGCTACCAACAATAATAATAATGATAAAGGAAATGACAAGGGAAGAGAATACAACATCTCACCACCAGCTGCCCAATAACTCGCCCCCCCCAGCCCAACCAAGCTCTCACCAATGCCTCCTCCAACCCTGCAGTCCCACCCCTTCCGGGTAACTCCCAGTTACCTCCTGGGCATGACGTGCTGTGGTATGGAATACCTCTTTGGCTAGCTTGGGTCAGATGTCCTGTCTCTGCTTCCTCCCAGCTTCCCCTCCTCCCTGGCAGAGCATGAGGCTCACAAAGTCCTTGGCCAAACCAAAACATCCTTGTTATCAGCTCTGTTCCCAGGCTGAAAGTCAAAACACAGCACTGCATCAGCTACCAAGGAGGAGAAAAATGACTGCTACTGCTGAACCCAGGACACAATCAAGAAAAAAAAAAACCAAATACCCAAACCAAACAACTTTGTCACAAGAGATATTTTTTGTTTGTTTAAGAAACTTACAGAATACCAAATTAAATGACCCATGGTACCAAGAAACTCCTCTGCTTCCTTTCTATAGAGAAATTATTTCTGCATATCTTTTATTTCATGACAGCGATTTTCTTCTATAGGTACAATTCAATTAATAAAGGACTTGTGCTACTTAGAATGACTACAAACATTAAATTCAAGTTTATCAACAAGCCACTTATTTTGCTATAACAAACTTCTTTTCAGTTTATTTAAAACAGCTGGGTTATACTAAAATACTCCTGGGTTAGGTTACTTAGAAGCTCAGGTTAAAGACATACTAATACTCTTCTACATATAACAATAAAATTTGGTATTTAAATCAGCATTTCTCAGTGTATGGATTTTTGTATGATCCTTTAAAGAGAAAAAGCTACTTATGTTGATCTTAAATAGCTTTAGATCAGGCCT
Organism: Pezoporus wallicus; assembly: GCF_028554395.1. Taxonomy (NCBI): domain Eukaryota; kingdom Metazoa; phylum Chordata; class Aves; order Psittaciformes; family Psittacidae; genus Pezoporus; species Pezoporus wallicus. The sequence goes on from NW_026640488.1 coordinate 5,160,323, forward strand.
ATAATTTAGGCATGTGCTGAGGCTCTGAATAGTGTGTCCTTTTTAAGAAGTTTCTCATTTTAGTTCCATGAGGACCAGAATCACCTCAGTTTCAGTTAACATTTTAAAATTATTATGGTTTTGCTTTCATCAAGGTACAGACTATGGAGATGGCCATGTCCATCACTGATCCTAACCACAAGTTCCAAAGAGACATTACAACAGGATCTCCAGCTGCTGCAATTATTTCACTAGGAATTTAGCTTTAGCAAATTAAATAATTTTTTTTAAGTGTGAAATTATGATTCTTCCTGAAGGCACCCTATATTCACAAGCAACTGATTTCTTTTCAGTCTAATGTTCGGAAAAGGCTTATGAAGAACAAGGTGTCAGCTGAGCACCATGCAGGGTCTTAAAAAGAACAGAAGGAAAGAGATCTTGGGATGGGCTCACTCTCTCAGCAGCCCATTATTTTACTACCGAAATATCTTCCAAGCACAAAGATGTTACAATCCTTCACCAGTCTTGGTGAAACTGCCAGTGTAGCTGCCAATACACACTGCAGTGGATTTTGAAAACCTGGATCATGACAGAAGATATTGTCCTCCTATGGCAAACACCAGGCTTGCATGCAACCATATCACTTTTGTTCTGTTTCAAGACTCTGGGCCACAAAAAGAATGAACTTTTTTGGGCTGAGTTTCATGACGACTTCAGTAAGCATATAAGCAAGTCAATCAGCCACATCATCATTAACTGAAAGAGTTGTATAAGCAAACCTCTCCCTTACAGTGACACTTATCCACCTTGCTTCCCCAACCTGTAGCCCTCCATCCCAGCACTCCCATTGTGGGATTCATTCCACCAAGCATCTCTAAAAGCAATGATGTAATAGCTCTGGGAACTGACCAATTCTTCCAGCTCATCCTGTTTCTTTCTCACACTGCATGCATTGTTGTATAAGCATTTCAGATGTGCTTCTGAACCTTCCATGCTCCCAGTAATGCCCTTATGTTGAGGGAGCTCAGGTCCACTCCTTCAAAAATAGAGTAAGTTTTGCTAGAATTTAAGCCTCTCACAGCAATCATCTTCAATCTTTCTTGTCTGTAGTTGCCTCAGAACACAAAATGGATCCTTAGGAAAGGCTACGAAATAATCCATGAAAACAGAATTACTCACATCTTTCCCTATGGAAAGAATTTCATCTTCTATATGATTTCTCCAATTGCTCTTAAATTATAAATAGCTTAACTGTTATGTATTTATTTAATAGTGTTTAACTGCCCTCTGCAGCTGAATCAGAGGTAAAACGTGTAGGAAAATTTTATATCATGACTCATGACCTATTTCTGACTTCTCACAAAATCATGTTCACTCTTGCTAGATCTCAAACTGTCAAAAATAACCCAGTGTGAGTTTTATGAGTAGCAAGCTTAGAATATTGAAGCAATGTACATAGAAAATTGAGATCTTTTTGTAAATCTTGCAAGCATTTGTCTTCTACATTTCAGGAATAAACAGGAAACTTTGGGCTCCAAAAAAAAAAGGGCTTGTTTTTCACTATTTACTTTTTGGTCCTGTGAAATCACAGGGTTAAGAAAACATTCAGAGCAACCTTTACAAACAAGTTCACCTGCAAGAGAAAAAGAACAGTAAAACCGAATCTTGCAGACAACTTCCACGAGCAAATTCTTGTCCAAGAATTTAGTGTCTGAACCCATTGCAGTTTGACTTAATTATGCTGTAGATAAAAGATCAAGTGTCTTAAGCAGCTTTTTTTCATCTGTCTCCACATATAACAGTGTATTAGAATTATTGTTCCTACTCACTTGGATTTAGTGCCATTCACAATATCATGTAAATTGTGATCCACTGTTCTATATGCTGAATAAATACCAAATAAATGCCAGTTCCCATGAAGATGACAGTTTACAAGACAAGTAGTAAAAGTTGACATGTGACTAAGTAGAGGTGGGGTTCAATGACTAAACTGTATTAAGACAATTTCAACTGCTTTGATTAGTAGTAATGACTAAGAAATCACATACATTCCTCATGAAAAAAAAGACAAAATTCTGATAATGTAAAATGTAAAACAAATCACTGCCATATTTGCCAGAGATTAGTAAAGGGTGATGAACAACGCATCTGCAAAGCCAGAAAATTCCATTTTCTGCCCACCAAGAAAATGCTTGTAAAATCCTAAGTGAGCTTTTAAGAACAAACAAACAAACAAACAAACAAAACAAATCATCCTGGTTTTGTGCTATATCTTTTAAACGCTAAGCTCTGCTCTGAATCGCAACCTGCACAGCAACCACAGGAGGTGAAATACTGGCACTGGAGGCTCCAGTCAGCAAGGGCAGAGAAGTCAGGTAGCTTGGTAACAGTGTTACAAGTAATGTTTAAAATTCCATCCATTTAATTCCTCAAGGAGAGGACGTTTGGTAAGCGATGTTACTGCTAAAAGTGATAGTACAACACCTACAGTCACTGATCAACTTAGAAATGTAATAAAAAGCTTCAGAGCAACTGAAAGTAGAACAGAACTTTAAAAATGATATTTTTTGTTTGTTTTTAAGATTACTTAGATTTGCAGGTTAGCACTGAACACCTGCTACCTAGAAGACCCCAGGAGAGATTAATTTCTCCCCTATTGTACTCCTGAAGTATAGTGTTAGTACAGGGTGGGCTTCAACTCCTTATTTCCTTGAAACACTGGCATCTCGGTAGAATGACAAAAATAAAAACAAACATAAAAATCACACAATAGCTCTCACTCAAAGAAGCTGTGAGAAAACAGCTTGATTTTAAAAGTTAATTTCCAAGCCCATTTGCTTATACTATCCCCCAAAATTTAAAAGAAAGCAGAAGGCTGACTGATAACACTTACAAATTTGAGACAATTTACAAATAGGTTGCTTTATAGCAAATTAGCTATAATACATCACCATTTTTAAATACAGTGAACTGTAGCAATAGTTCTTGTCTTTTATAAGCTCTTGGTTTTTATAAGCTCTTCCAAGTGGTTAGGAAGATGCAGAGAGTCTAGAGACCATACTTACCAAACAATGTTAAAAATAATATTGTGCAATGAATTTTATTGCTGAATTTTGAACGACATTAAAAATACCTTGCAACATGCAATTATACAGTTACATGCATGAAGATGATATGTTCAGAAATCCTTAAATTTAACTTTATGACGACAACTTGCACTTGCTTTCATTACACCTATTTTAACAATATCTTTTTAGTCTACAGATTCCTAGCAACACCATTTTGAATACTTTTGCTGAGAGTGAGAGAAGGGTGCCTGATGGAACTTCACCTGTTTAAAGCATAGCTCCTTTATGCACTTTTCCAGACCAGGTATCCCTGAGAGAGAATGGGAAAAAAACCTAGAGGGGCAGAGGAGAGAGAGGAACCACACCGGTCATTTTTTTTGCACTGATCTCCAACCAGCACAAACCCCTCTCCAATTCATGACTGGAAACCTCTGCTTTTTCTCTGCAGCTACCCTCCCAAGCGTAAAAACAATGGAAGGAATAGCTCTTTCTTGGAAAGGGCTGAGATTCACGACAGAGCTGGAGCCTCTGGTGTCATCATCAGAAAGCCACCAGCCAGAATAATTTAATTCACAGATACTTTGGAATTTGGTAACTGGTACTCTTGCTGGTACCATTTAAAGAAAGCGTCCTTTGTGAATTTAGAGCTTATGACCAAGCAGAGTATGAGTAATGTTATTGCCACTCCTAAAAAAGATCAAATCCCAGTGAATCAACTACATGGGATCCAAAATATCACTGTGACAGACACTCCAGAACTACATCATAATGCTTCTTTTGTAAAAAAGATGGGTTAAGCTCATAGCCCTGTTGAACTGATAGCTCACTGAAAATCAAAGAACAGAGTAGCATGCCTCCAGGGAAATAAATTGTTCAAAGGCTCAGCAGTATCTTTCCAGCAGTATCAGGCTGCTTCTCACATCTTGCCCTGAGTTCTTGCTCTGCCTCTGACCTGCTGTGTGACCCTGAATAATACACCTACTTCTCATCTCTGGGCGGTGAACCTCTCTCTCAGACTGAATCTGTGCTTGCAACACACAGCAAGTCACCTGCTGCTAGGTACCCAAATGCTGCCACTGCATTGCATCTAACAACAACTGCAAGTGTACTGTATCTACCCTATCTTTAGAAAGTTTGAGGGGTTTGGAGTTGTTTTTGCAGCGTTATAAACACTGTCTTCTTTCCGTTTTGGAGTCCAGGTGATATAAAAGAGAAATTGCCTAATAAAATAGAAACCATGAAAAGACTCACAAATCTAACCACCACAGATGAGCCTCTTTGCTGTAAAACAGGATGACAGCACATTTCAAAATGCACATTCCAAAATGAGGTAGTTCATTCTGAATTAGAGAAGAAAAACAGAGAATTAAAAAAAAAATACAAAAAAAAAAACCCAAACAAGAAAAACCTACCCCCCCCCAAAAAAAAAAAAAAAAAATTAAAAAAAAAAACCAAACACAAACAAACAAACAAAAAACCCTCAACAAACAACCAAATCCAAGCACTGAAGTTTGGCAACAAAAGCTATCTGGAAACACCTCAGTCTCTGAACAGGTAGTAAACTGATCTCTGTAAAACCAGGTAAAGGCCATCAAAAGTTGACAGTTTCAGCTTCCAGCACTGAACAAACAATCCAGGCACTCTTAGAACAAGTTTAATTCATATAAGCGATAGCATCTTAACAAATACACAGGCTATTGACCAAGCACAGAAGGCAGCAGCTTCAGGAGCATGATAAAAGTCATGGCAATAGCACCACATGGAAGCAAGCAGAAATATTTAAAAAGCATTTAGTTAACTAACCCTCCATCACTACAGCTACGTCTTGAGGCCATGCAAGGCTGCAGCATAATTCAGCTCAAACAGGTACTAGACAGACTTGTATTCCTGCATTATCATCCTTGTGAATCCACAATTAGCTCAGGAAGAGAAAAAACACACTATTATTCCACAGATTTTCTTCACAGTCATCTATGAGAAACTAATTTTGTACTGGATACTTCTTTTGCTAGATCTTCTTCATGGCCTACATGGCAGTCATTAATGGACTGTTTCTCATGCCTAAATCTTGTCTTCTCTATGGTAAAGACACTGAGAAAAGAAAACTGAACTACTTATTTTGGAAAATAAGCACAACATGCTACAAGGCAGTTACAGTCCAAAGGAGCAGAAAAGCAACAGTATATTTGGCATAAATTAAATAAATTAAAAAGAATAAGGTTCTGGAATAATTCACATAAGTGGATGTCTGCACCCAGCTCTTCACAAGTACTTCATGTCATTTCATTTCATTTCATTTCCTCCCTCTTGCATTTTCACAGCAGTGAAGCAGTCATCGTGACCCCCATACCTCAATGCTTAAAATTTCTTATTCACGACAGTAACAGTTACTGCATTCAGTTATCCAGTTTGCCAGCATAAAATAGTTTTCAGGGTTAAAAAAGCAGTATTTCACTCACTTTTAAGTGAGGCTAGTACCTAGCGATAGTATTACAGACTTCTACACTAATACCTAACACTAAACCAAGGAAATCAGGGTTCATATCTTCCTTAAAATTATTCATCAGAATAAATGGAGAGACAGAGGAGATTTTTTTCAGCAACAGGGCACCATCAAATAACTGCTGATCTTTCTGCAACAGTACACCCAAACACACCACAATGACCATCTACTTAGGCTATTGAAGGCAGCACAGTAAAACTGATATGCACAAAGATTCAGTTAAACTTATAGATGAGCTTTCATAGCAAGGTGTTATTAGCATGGCAAACAAGATTAAAAAAAAAAAGACACAGAAACCACGAATTAAGAAGCTGAGAGAACAAAAACTAACATAATTGAATTGGGACTGCTAAGAGGAGGGAGGGAGAAGTTACTTCAGTAGGATTAAAAACTTTTCTTGGAAAAGTATATTTTTTTCAAACTCTTTGTGGTTTAAACGTCTTATTAGCATAAAATTTGTTTTTTAAACCATTTAATCAGAAATCCACCTGCTCTGAGAAAGTCCCAAGACTTTATCAGTGCAATGAGAGCCATTTTACAGGTATCCTAAACCATAGAAATCTACAATATTTACAGTTAGTCTTTAAAATTATTTCTCCAATAACTTCTCAAGGCATCATTGTCCTCTGGAAAGTAACTGAGATTACTATACATAGGATTATGTTTAGATGTTAGCTGTACAGCTCCATCATATGCTTGCATAGCGTGCAGCTCCTCTTCCACTTATTAGCCAGGAGTGGCTTGTTTAATGTCTGCTAGCTTCTCCTTATTTTATTTTCTTGATTATTCTAGCATCTCTTTGCAGCTGTGCAAGGTGCCAAAATCATTTTACTTCCTTTTTACTGTTCTTCTGTTAACTACAGCACAACAATCTCTGCTTTTCAGATATATCCCTGTCTTCTCACTTAAGGCCTTTATTTCTTTTCTTTCTGCTTTGCGTTGTCCCTTTGATCTTTTGCTCATTTTACATCTACAGATACCTTCTGTGGACAGGAGCACTTTATTGTTGAGGGTTTTTCCTCAACTTTGATTTAGCTTCACCTGACAAAGATTAATCTATGAGTCTTGCTGCTGTAAATGACACCATGCGCAAACTGACTTAGCAAGATATTATTCCTTTACTTTCACTTCATTTACAAAGGTAAATAAATCCAAAATATGCTGATTTTGTCTAACAAACTTTGAGTAAAGTCTTGATACATTTTTCAAAGCATCAGAGTACCGACCATTCTTAACAAACCCCAAACTGGCATGTCTTGCAGTCATGCCAGAGAAGTGTTGACTGCGCTCATAGTTAACTACCATTTGCCTTCCCAAAGAGTAAGTAACAGTAGAAGAAACAAAGAAGCAGCAGAAATGCTTTTTTAGGAAAGGATGCTGACATACAGTGCATACTGCTTCTTAGAGGATTATCATAAGATAGTGAGATATCAAGTCTAAGTCTTCAATATTGCACAAAAACTCAAAATGTATCTAAGATAGCTAGAAAAAGTAGCTTATTTTCATTGTTTTCCACTAGACATCAATATCCACATCTCTGTCTGATGGTTAGGTTCTCCCTCAAAGCTACTTGCTTTTGTATTTAATTGCTGAATACAATATGAACATTACATTTCAATACATATTTTGGAAAATTTATTTTTCTTTAATCCAGTTTGTCTCCTCTTCCTACCATTTGAAGTTATAGTTCCTATTCTTTTCTATATACAGCAGTAAACACTTTCTGTAGTACACCTAGTATATTTTCTTCTATATTACTCCCCATAGTTGAAGCACGGAGCTAATATGCAAACACAGCTCCTTTGCAGTAGAAAGCAAAATTACATATTGAGTCAGGCATATTACTTAATATAATCTTATTTCTAAACAAGATAATAATAAAAATAATAACATAATATTTCTTCCACACTGAGGAATAATAATAATAACAATGCATGAAATCTTATTTCCCAGAAGGGAAATATCTACAATCAGATGTAGTTTCTGTGTTGAGAAATCCACAAAGCTGTCACTCCAGAGAGCCATATATCAAAACAAAACAATCTGGCCTGTTTCAACTACTTCTTACCTCTGTACCTGACTCTCATGGTTCTTTGTGGCTTCTTTGGCCATTCTTTGGCTAAGTTCACATGCATTAATGCTTTCTTGCTTTACCCCTCACTTCACACTAGGCCAGCACAAACATTCATACACTTATGCATGACTTGAACTGAGGCACTCCAGAAGTTGAGTAAGAGAGCTAGAAGCAGAAAATAGTTAGCTTGATTAAACTGGTATTTAAGAAGACCTAAGAAGCAATGGGCCCAATTTCATCCTAGAAGATTGCTCAAGGTGAGTAGTTTTTCTGCTTAGGTTTTCAGACATTTTGTTTGGGGACTGTTGGGGGTTTTGGGGGTTGTTTTTTGATTTTGGGTTCTTTTGGTACGGTTTTATTTGGTACCATTTGTTTGCTTTTAACTAGTTTTTAACTTGTTTCTATTTAGACCAAAATCTTGTCTGTGCTCATCTGCACATGGATTACCTCTACTTTCACAGAGCCTGCTTCAACTGCTAGCGCTGTAACTCTTTCTCTGGGTCACTTGTTCAGCAACTTCTACCAGATGCCAAGAGACTCCAAAAAGCAGGATATACAAAGTTCAGAAGTACATAGAAATTATTTACTTGTGAATACACATAAGACATGCCCAGGTGTGATGACCAGAATGGGATAATCCTCAACCTTACTAAGTCATCCACTTGTAATTATCTGCTTTTTCTCTTACAGTTTAATACCTTTTCTTATCAGTGTTCTTCCTCTTTAATTATTTCAGGATTAAAATAAACCATATATTAATAATTTTCAGAACAGAACTAAGCATCACATTGCTCTGCAGCACCAAACCAGACCTTCAACCACAAACTGGTGGAGCTCCAGCAGGAGCTTGGGTATCTGCTGTTCAGGTAATCTCACATTTACACATTCTGCATCTTCCACCTAGGAAGAAATGGGCATTTGTTACAAAGCTAACCCAAGTAACTATCATCCACTTCTGAGAATGGTCTTAAACCAAGACAGTAACTCAGCACCACACAGTCACAGGCTCACTCCTCCATCCTGCCTTGTCCCAGGCAGGATAGGTAGGAAAATCAAAAGAATGTAAACCCGCAGGCTGAGGTAAGAACGGTTTAATAACTGACATACAATACTACTACTAACAATGATAATTGAAATAAGGGTCAAGAATATAAAACCAAAGGGGAAAAGAAAAAAAAAAAAAAAAACACCAGTGATGCGCAACACAATTGCTGACTACCTTCAGATCAATACCCAACCCGACCCAAGAAACAATCTGGGCCTTCCAGCTAACTCTGCTCAGTTTATATACTGGGCATGATGTGCTGTGGTATGGAATACCCTTTTGGCTTCTTTGGGTCAGGTGTCCTGTCTCTGCTTCCAGCTTCTTGTGCCCCTCCTCACTGGCAGAGCATGAGAGACTGAAAAGTCCTTGATCAGGGCAAGTGCTACTGAGCAACAACAAAAACATTGGGCTTTTTATCAGCATTGTTCTCACCCTAAAGCCAAAATACAACAGTGCACCAGCTACTAGGAAGAAAATTAACTCTATTCCAGCCAAAACCAGGACAGCATACAATTTAACTTAATCTCAACACAAGCAGGGAGTGCATACCACCTCCAAATTAGTCTGGCCTCAGTGACTGTGCTGCTAAAGCCTTTTGCAGTGTGGAAGAACTCTTCTTTCCATGTAACTGCAGGCGAGAAAGAGGATAGCAGCCCCACACAGGGGAAACAGAGTACAAATCCAGCACACACAAAGCACATCAAACTAATAGGCAGAACATTTCAGAAAAATTCCAATGATTCCCTTAACCTTCTTAAGGGAAGATTCCAGTCTTCTTTCCTTAAGAATTTTCCAAATAACCAATATTAAAAATCTTTGCATAAACTTCCAGGGGACCTCCAATGAAGCCACACACCTTTGTCATGCAGCTGCCTTAGTGCCTGCCATCTCCTGCCCTGTCTTTGGCCACACAATAGATTTAGAGGAGCAAATATTGTTTCCAAAGCTTCCAAGCTCCCTTTCAGAATATCGTCCCAGGAATTTTGCCACTGATACTTGTTCAAGGGATGTTTCCGTTTTGTCAGACTGATATTTTCAGATGCACAACAGTAATCTCCAGCTTTAATTTCCACTTTAAGGTTTTATACATATTAAAAAAAACAAATCTAAATAAGATCAACAGATGTTTCCTTTATCCAAAACCAAACTTTGGCATCCTTTCAAATCTTATTGCACACCTTGTTATGTGTGTGTGTACACATATGCATGTGAACATGACTAAGTACTGTCTAACATAAATCTCCTAGTCAGAAGTCAGGCCTTCAAACATTCTTGGGTGACAACCAGGCCACAATTTTCAAATATAAAGGTAAAGTACATCTCAAGTATACGAGAGATGAATGGTGAAATGTTACTAGGAATAAATCATTTGAAGCTGCAAGACTGCACACACTGAATTCTGCTAGCCAAGGTTACTGCATACACTAGGGACTTCATATCCCTCCTTGGAAACCACAAATCACATCGTTGTACAATCTCCTCTGATCTTAGGAGCCATGCATCAGCACCCCATTTCCTTCCATGATCTTCTCTCCCCCACTTTACAATTTGTCTGAGATGGTGATATCCAAGACATTAAACCACTTCTATTTTTGAGGAGATACAGTTATGCAAATATTAAAGGATGCTTTCAAATTCTCATGTGATTACAGACTTACACCTGTGCATAAGTTTTTGAGGATCTGCACTAAAGGCTAAATCTCTACTGATGACTCACTGCGCTGGAAAAACTGTGCTCCTTCATTATAGTCTGTAAAGAGTAATTTCACTCTGCTCTTTCAAAGTACAGCGTTGAAAACAGCTGGATCTACACGAGCACTTCTTGGTGTTCTGATATTCACAAACTGGTAATGTACTGCAAGTTTTCAGCAGTTTCTGTTTATGTACTTGTTCTTACATACTTGTTATGAGTAATCAATAACCTAGATTTTGGGAGCAGGAAAATGAAGGAATAAATTTGGCAAAAGGTAGAGAGGGGCAGCAAGAAATCTCCTGCCCTCTTAAAAACCTACCACCAGAGCTTCAATGTATTTTAACAACCACCCATGATTCAACTAACTGAGAAGACCCATTAATAACATCCTGTTTCACCTCGTTCATACTCCAAAATGAGCACAACATACTTAAATCCTGGCATTTTAAATTACCTATCTCAGACAGTACTAGTATTATATCAGTGCTGGTGGTATGCTCTAATTTGAAGGCAGAAAATAGGATACTAGAAAGGCAGGAATGAAAGGAGATTGGCAAATCCATTTGGACTTCAGACAAAGACAATTAAGGATACAAATTTTTCTAACACTACGTGTCCAAATCTTTATTCAGGGAAATCTGCATTGACATCAATATTGCTAAATATGAACAAGGGTGAAATCTTCTAGGAAGCTTATGACATTTTGCCATCAAGAGGTGATCTTGCTCATCCCTATGGTCCTGGTCTGTACTCTTGACCTGTTTGTTTATCCATATGAGTACTAAGTAGTAAAACTGATTACTGAGCTTACCAATCTAAAAACAAACACCTGCCTAGTAGTGTCTACTTACTGAAAACCCAGCTTAGATATTATTTCAACTTGATAGTATTTTGATTATAGGAAAACAGTGGTCCACACTGAGCTGCCACAACTTTTAAACTGGACTGCAGTTGCAAGTATTTTTTTCAGCACACTGCATTAGTCTGGTGAGCCTATGCAGGTTTTTCCCTTTCCAGTGGGTTATTACTTACAATTGTGTACTGAAAGGCATGTCATCCTAATTATTCTGCCTACTTAAAAGCAAATGGAGATGAGGCAAACATAAATGAGATGGTTTTCTAGCAATACAGAGCTTGTAATATATGAAAAATGGAAGGGCATCTTTTTTAATAAACCATGTGACTGATATTTTATGCACCCTTTTTCAGCTCAAGTGTATTCTGAAGCATTTATTCATAATGATCATAAAACGATGGTTCTAACTTTCACCCATGAGAGATGAACTGATCTGTAGCCACTATTTAAAGGCTATAAAAGTATTTGTCCATCATTATGCTCTAACATACCACAGTGCTTTCTGTTTAGAGACATACCAAATTGCTCAGGATTAGAGTCTTAAAACCTAGATCCCATTGTATACTTGGACAATTTGTAAGTATAAACACAGACTTTAAAACCTCAGTGTTGACTGTGACTAACTAGCTCGCTTATGTACTCTATTCAAAGCCCATTTCCATTTTCTTGGCTTCTGTACTCAACATGAAGACATCTGCACACAAAACATTTGAAGTGTAGCACTATTTATTAGCCCATACAAATAAGAATTCAGGAGGTACTACCAAATAAAGATTACTCAGAGGTAAGTTTTGTTGCTTGTTTTTCGTTATTATATTCAAAACAGTATGAGTATCTGATAACTGATATCCAGATTCCTTAAGCCTTGTTCAGAAAACCTGTATACAAAATTCTGTTAATTCTTTTGATAGGATGCAAATAGAGACCTCTCTTTTGTGTTTGTTCCTCATATACTATTGTTTTAGAAAATTATTTCTGTGCCAGAGGAAACACAGAATCACAGAATGGTTTGGGTTGGAAGGGAACTCAAAGATCACCCAGTTCCAATCCCTGCCATGGGCAAGGGAAGGACTTCTTTAAAAGAAAAAAATAATCAAGTTTGATCCTGTTTCTGCCGCATACAAAGCAAATTCTATTAAATATTAAGAGATGCAAATTTTCATCCTAAGTAATGAACAACATCGAGAAAAACGTTTCTTTGTCTGCGAATAAAAATAGTTCTCTTTCCATGTTGAAATTTTTAAGTGCATCTACTTTCATGTTACAAAATTTATGTTTTACTTGCTGTCTTTTGCTTCTGCCTGATGTTGTAAGTGAGAACAAGAAAATACTTGTCAAGTCATGGTTTTAATCATCAGGATTACTTGATCATCAAGAGGTACTGTAATTACATCTGGAAGTTATTAAATTGCCTCTTGAGTATAAAAAACCTACCCTCTTTTATAATCACAATTTTAATGGAATTTGAAATGTAATAATACATGCCAACAGAATTAAGTATAGGAAACAAGTTATGATAAGGAAATTAAATTAATCACTTTAAAAGCAGAGTACTAAAGTTAAAACTCCAGATTAATATTTTAATCATTGACTGTTTGACAGTGCTAATAATCTGAAAAAAATACACTACTACAATGAAATTGTAGTTTCATCATAAAGACAAATGGATGTTGAAAACTTCTGAAACAATACAGAAGACCGTCCCCTTTCATAGAAACATAGAATGGTTTCGGTTAGAAGGGACCTTTAAGATCACCTAGGTCCGACCCCCCTCCCATGGGAAGGGCCACCTTCCATTAGACCAGGTTGCTCAAAGCCCCATCCAGCGTGACCTTGAATGTTTCCACAACTTCTCTGGGCAACACTGTTCCAGTATTTCACTGCACCCCTTATTAAAAAAGAAAAAAAAAAAAGAAGAAAAAAGAAAAAAAAGATTTATTTTTGTGTTTAGTCTGAATCTACCTCCTTTTAGTTTAAAATCATTGACCCCTTGTCCTATTGCTACAGGCCCTACTAAAAAGTCTCTCCCCATCTTTCTTATAAGCCCCTTTTAGGTACTGGAAGGCTGAACAACCACAACTCTCTCAGCCTGTCTTCATAAGAACAGTGCTTCAGCCCTCGGATCATCTTCATGGCCCTCCTCTGGACTCATTCCAAAAGGTCCATGTCTTTCAAGACAGTGCGTTAAGCTACATTATCATTCAGATCGCATCAAGATCTTCTGTCTTACTATTAGGTTTGCTCTTCAACTGAGTCAGAAAAATAATCCCACTGGAAAATGACCACTGTTATTCTCAGCAGAAAGAGACAGAAGCATAGTGGAAAGGACATGTCCACCTTTTCAGTGCATTTTTACATCCACTGAACTGGTCATGAAACTACACCCTCAAAACTAAAAGATAATTTAGAGGCAGCCACGTACAGCTGCTACATGACAGCAAAGCCCTGAACTGCTAATGTACCACGTGGAGTGGAATGGTGAACCACCACAGACAGTGACTTGAGAGGAGTGTGTATCCCTCCATTCAGTCATTTGCACAGGGAAAAGAGGGCACAGCCATCCTAGCAACAATGGGTAAAATGAGGAAAACGCCAATAGATTCTCCCCTAAAATAAGTGCTTTCTTTGTCTCAAGGATAACTTCAATTTACATTTTACTTGATACAATGCAATGGAATAAGAGTATTAACTTGCCCAGCTGCTTTGAATAAGGAGTCTTGCAGTAAATGGTTAAGTAGTAACTCAGTAATTTGCAATTTCTGTCTGCTGCGGAAGCTTAGCATGATACAGGATATGTTATATTTAGTTCAGGATACTTAAAAACCACTTACACACATATACTCACATATATAATTACTAATGATAATTTAATTATAGATTATCATACTATATGTATATATGCACACATTTCTTTATATCGATACTAAAACTATTTATTGGAAATAAAACATTAGCTGATACTTAAGACCAATCCTATTAAAAAAAAAACAACACAAACAAAAAAAAACAACAAAAAAAACCCACAAACCCACAAACCCCAAACTTCCTTGAAAAAAAGACTCATTTCCCAAGATTACTTCTGAAAATTAGAGTCTAAACAAGACGTAAAACATGGCTTCAATGATTTTTCTATGTCTCCTTTTTCATTACATTATAAGCTAGTTTAGAGTCAGTCATGATTATTCATTGTTTACTCACTTATGTTCCCTACTCTGAGACTGCAACAGAACATCACAACTTAAATGGATTAGCAATTGACTGCTTGTAGGAACTCAGCCACTTTTGCAGGTTTTGGGCTTTAAAGGAAAAAGTTCGAGACTAAAAACAAAAAAAATGAGTTTGGATAGGCCAGAAATTTGACAGAGAAATACATAATTCTTTCTGGTATGGCTACAAAGTTGGGTAACAGTTTGAAAAAGACATCTGCACATCCACAAGTAAACATCTAATGCTGATGTTTCCAAAACTGCCTTTTCCCAAGGTTTAAAACTCCAATTATTCCACCCCAAAATCCTTAGATGCCTGTTAAAAGAGTTTGCTTAGGCTTTTTCCTCCAAAAAACAGGTTACAGTTATTGTTTTCAAATCCCTCTGTGCCTTATTAGATGCATTTGCAATATTTTTATCTTTAGATTTACTTGGTTTTAATCACAAATGATGAAAAAAATCACCTTTAAAGAGTATCATCATCACTGGACAGTGAAACATTCAAAATTCAGGAATGTCAAGATTAAAAATATTTTTAGATATACACTTTTTCATCTGCAGATAAGAAATAAGATGGGTTTTAAGCAGCTTTTGGATTAAAGACCCAGAGTCCTCCTCATAAGATCTTCAAACGGCAGTACTGTTGAGCAGCAATATAGGATCTACGCAAAGATTGAGTTATCAACAAAACATCCAGTATCAGAATCTTGATAAAAAGGCAAATCAGTTTAGTCTGCAAGTTTCAAAAAGGAATTAATCCCCTGAAAAGTCAAACCAATATTCTGCATGTCAACAAGTCCTATATGTTGAAGTCTTATTTGCCACAGCCTTCAATGCAAATAAAATTATTTTACTCCCAAAAATAAGTAGGAAAACATTGGATTTTCTAGCATTTTAAATTATTTTTAGGTCAATCTTCTTTCTCAAAGCAGTTTTAGATTAATATTTCTACAGATGAAAGGGAAAAAAAAAATCATGGAATTTGGACACATTTCCCATTAACATTTCAAGAAGATATAAATCTAAATCCCTTATACTTTAAAAATGCTGAGCTAATTTGCTTTTCTCAGGCCTGAGATATAGCAGGTGTCAAGAAGGTATCAACAGTATTTCAATTTCTACCTTGTAGTCCGTTGCCTCACCTGTATGAAGACAGGGTAAGAAAGTTCAGGCTGTTCAGCTTGGAAAAGAGAAGGCTGCGTGGAGGCATCATGGGAGCCTTACAATATCTGGAGAGGATCTACAAGAATGCTGGAGAGGGACTCTTCATCAGGGACTGTAGCAATAGGAAAAGGGTTTAAATTAAACAGGGGAAGTTCAGGTTAAATATAAGGAAGAAGATCTTCACTGTGAGGGTGGTGAGGCAATGGAACAGGCTGCCCAGAGAAGTGGTAAATGCTCCATCCCTGACATTTGCCAGGCTCCAACCGGGCATCAAAGCCAGGCTGGACAGAGCCTTGGGCTACGTGGCCTAGGGCAAGGTGTCTCTGCCCACTGCAAGTGGATTGGAACTCTGTGATCTTATGGTCCTTTCCAACCCTAACTATTCTACAATTCTGTGATTCTTCCTATTTGTCTGTAGCTACTGTAAATGGAACAAAAATATTTTTTCTTACTGACACTGTATAGTTTTCATTTACATTTATATTGCTATAAATTAAAAGTAAATATTTTTCAAAATTGTACTTTACTATCCAAATGATGTGCAGAAATAACAACAATGAAAAAGGCTAAGTAAGAGAACTTTACACTTGCTTCTACACTATCCTTATATCTCACAAATACATAAAGATCGATCCTTAAAATTTTCTAACTCATTTAGGGCAAGAGAAATCTAGTATTTAATCCCAAATTCTCTCTCAAATACAAACTGAATTCCCTTCAGGATCCAGTGTTTAATGTTTTCCAGTTGTCCATACTAGTGAGCCTGATTCTGACAGAAATTGCCTTTTCAGTGGAATCTCTGAACTGGTTACAGGGTACGAGAGACATTGACCTAAATTGTGACAAACTAGAACCATCTCTTCTATAAAAGGACATTTTCTCTACCCTTGGTTATAACAAAGTCATCTTCCAATGTGTTATTATATTACACCAAAATGAGTTTGAACTTAATAAGAAATATTTTTCCTTGGAATCCAGACCTTGATAAATGCCATAGCTTTCTGCTGTTTCCCCCCAACTCTGCTTCTCCAGTTGAAAAAACAGTTGATTTGCTTAAGTGATTGAGGGTGACAATATAATGATCTGAATGTCCTTACTGTCACACACAGACATCTCAATTTTGAGGGATGATAATCCCTTTCCTGCTAAGGTCACAAAGTCCTTCTTTTTTTCACTATATTGGAATAGTAAAACAAATAGCAAATAGGATTCTCTACTCACAGACAAAGAGCATCATGTAACCCATGTAACTTACCCAAGGCTGTATTTTCCTCTACAGTACAGTAATGGTTTCTACCTCTAAATCCAGTATCACCACTTCCTTACCTGATGGTGGAGGGATGGAAATCTTTAATGCTTGAGCATTTTCAGGGTCAGAACTTTAGTGAGAGTAAAAATATATACTGTCAATAGGAAGAGAACACAATGGGTATAGACCAGATACACTGCAAGGGAAAACACAGCCATCACCAAAAGCAGAATATCAGTGCAAGTAGTACTGCACCACTTTTTGACAGAGGAAGAGACGAGCACTATGGAGTGCCAGCACAGAGGAGAAAAATGCAACATATCCATGCGCTCTCTAACTTGCAGGATGTGTTGACCAAAACTAAAGATCAAGTACATCGCTATGTGGCAAATTAAAACTGTGGTTACTGAGGTCTGCAAGGTACAATAAATAGATGTACAGCTATCTGTGAAATGAATGCATCATGGTGAAGAGTGCAACCAAGAATCTAAATGCTGGCCAGAACTTCTGAGAAATATGGTCACAAAAATGCCTCATTTTTGAAACTTTAGTAAAGTTTTCTCGGATATAAGTGGGCATACTGTTAAACAAGACAACTTAGGAAATGTGGAATCAAGGGTGTGCAAATTCAATATAAAGGTTAAAGAGGTCTTCATAGTCTAGGTATACTATTCACTTGTAAACTGAATACTGTAGAAAGTCTACTTTTCATCAAACAGGCAAATAAAGGATTCAACTGAAAACTCACAAAATACACTCTTTTCTTTGGTTCTTTTTTGAAGAAAATGCATTTTTCAGACCTCATGCACATGCAAACCTCACAAAGCAGGCTTAAGATCACCTAATATTAAAAATTGAGTAAAGGTTATTAAGTGAATATAGGTAATGACATTTTTTATTCTCTTTAAAGAAAATCTTACCTGTATCACTTCTTCACAAGACAGACCTCCATGACAAATTAGTCTAAGATTCATTCTTGATGACCGTTTCCTACTTTTCACAGTAAGAAAACTGCAGACTGAATTTTTCCTGTTTAGAACATAATGCAAATAATAGTCTTTGAGACTCAATACGAATAAATTTAGATGCTTCACAACCATCAACACTCCCCTATTAGTTTCAGCACTTGGTGAAGCAAGTTATTTTATACATGTATACACACACTACTCAGGTGTCAGAGAAAATCTCATATTCCAAGTTCAAAGGTAGAGCATGTAACAGTTGCTCAGCTCTGCCTATAGGTTACTGGCTTCATGCAAATAAATTGCAGGCATTATACACAATTTCTATCTATTTTAGGCCTCAGAAGTCATACAGAAAATTCTAATATAGTGTTTTTGCAAATCATTACCTAAAAAACTAAGAGCACCAGATTCACATGAAAACCAACAATAATATTCTTCCATAGCTACCACAGGTTTTATCTACAGCAATCGAAGACTACCCCACATTCAATAACGCTGAATAAGTGTGAATAATTCTGAATTCACATTATGAATCGAAGACTACCCCACATTCAATAACACTGAATAATTCAAGTGATTGAGAAAGAAAGAACATTCCTCATACTTTCCAAAATTATGTATTTGCCCTGAAAGGTAAGCTGGTCTGTAAAAGCCTGGTGCTATGTCTATCATAATGCATTTTATTTCCCTTCTCATTCTTGACAATGTTTTCAAGAGCCCTGGGAGAGGTGGTTAGGGACTCTGGAGCTCAGTCAGTCTTTTTGTCAATTCTCCAGGTTAAAGGCGAGGACCTTAAAAAGGCTAGGAGGATTAGCCAGGTGGTTAATAAATGGTTAGAACAGCGGTGCCATAGTCAGGGGTTTGGGTGTTTAGAACATGGGACTCAATTTGGTAGGCCAGGTCTACTGGGGGCTGGTGGAGTGGGAGGCTGCTTGCCAGACTGGTCAAGGAAGCTTTAAACTAGCTGTGTTGGTGGAGGGGGGCATCATTCCATCCCAACACACCCAGTCAGGTGCCAGCACCTATAATAAATGGTTGGAGCAATGTAGAGATATTCCAGCTGCTCCAGCCAATGAACGGGCTTCACCCGGAGCTCGGGTCAGACGGCTCTATACAAACGCCCGTAACATGGAGAACAAACAAGAGGAATTAGAGATGTGTGCATGTCTATGGGGGTATGATATAATAGGCATCACAGAAACATGGTCGGATGACTCCTGAGACTGGAGTGTTGGAATGGAAGTTTAGAGGCTCTTTAGAAAAGACAGGCCCAGCAGGCGGGGAGAGGGAGTTGCCCTTTATGTTCGGGACAGGCTGGAGAGTATGGAACTCTGTCTGGGGACAGGTGAGGGGTCAACAGCGAGCTTGTGGGTCAGGGTTAAAGGGAAAACAGCGATGGGAGACATTATTGTGGGGATCTGTTACAGACCCCTGATCAAGAGAAACCTGTGGATGAAGCACTCTGTAGACATAGAAACAGCCTCATGCTCGCAGGTCCTTGTCCTCACCGGGAGCTTCAACCATCTTGATTTTATTGGAAGGACGGTACGGCCCGGCACAAGCAATGCAGGAGGCTCCTCAATTGTGTGGAAGACAACTTCCTTCTGCAAGGAATAGAGGAGCCGACAAGAAGTGCCATGCTTGACATCGTGCTCACCAACAGGGAAGGGCTGGTTGGAAACATGATGCTCCAGGGCAGCCTTGGTTGTAGCGATCACGAGACGGTCGAATTTGAGAACCTCAGGACAGTGAGAAGAGCGTGCAGCAAGCTCACTGCCCTGGACTTCAAGAGAGCAGACTTTGGCCTCTTCAGGAACCTGCTTAGTAAGGTTCCGTGGGAAATAGCCCTAGAGGGCAAGGGGCCCAAGACTCTTAGTTGATATTCAAGGAAACCCTGCTACAAGCTCAGGAGTGTTGCATCCGAGCTAGAAGGAAGTGCAGCAGGAGAGCCAGGAGACATCCTTGGATGGATAAGGAGCTGCTCAGGAAAATTCGACAGAAAAAAGGTGGCTTATAAAAGGTGGAAGCAAGGACAGGCGGCCTGGGAAGAATACAGGGATGTTGTCCAGGAAGCTAGGGACCAGGTTAGGAAAGCTAAGGCCAAGTTAAAATTAAAGTTGGCTAGGGATATTAAGGATAACAGGAAGGGAATCTGTAATTGCATTGCAAATAAAAGACAGACTAGGTACAACGTGGCCCTCCTCCGAAGCTATCAGAACTGACTACACAGGATTTGGAGAAGGCTGAGGTTCTGAATGACTTCGCCTCGGTCTTCACTGGCAAAGGCTCTGACCAAACCACCCAAGTCTTGGAAGGCAGATGCAGGGACTGTAAGAATGAAGACCTTGGGCCCACTGTAGGAGACGGTCCAGATCAAGACCATCTTAAGAACCTGAACATACACAAGTCCATGGGACCTGATGAAATCCATCCATGGGTCCTGAAGGAGCTGGTGAATGAAGTTGCTAAGACACTGCCCATCATATCTGAAAAATCATGGCAGTCAGGTGAAGTTCCTGATGACTGGAGAAAGGGAAATATAACCCCCATTTTCAAGAAGGGGAAAATGGATGACCCAGGGAATTACAGACCAGTCAGTCTCACCTCTGTGTCTGGCAAGATCTTGGAGCAGATTCTCCTGGAAGGCATGCTAAGGCACATGAAAATCAACAAGGTGCTTGGTGACAACCAGCATGGCTTCACTAAGGCCAAATCCTGCCTGACCAATTTGGTGGCCTTCTATGATGGGGCTACAGAACTGATGGACAGGGGTAGAGCAGTTGATGTCATCTACCTGGACTTGTGCAAAGCATTCGACACTGTCCCACACGACATCCTTGTCTCTAAATTGGAGAGACATCAATTTGATGGATGGACCACTTGGTGGATAAAGAACTGGCTGGATGGCTGCACACACAAAGAGTTGTGGTCAATGGCTCAATGTCCGGCTGGAGACCAGTAACGAGTGGTGTCCCTCAGGGATCGGTGTTGGGACCGGTCTTGTTCAACATCTTTGTCGCTGACATGGACAGTGGGATTGAGTGCGCCCTCAGCAAGTTTGCTGATGACACCAAGCTGTGTGGTTCAGTTGATACGCTGGAGGGAAGGAATGCCATCCAGAGGGACCTTGACACACTTGTGAGGTGGGCTGATGCCAACCTCATGAGGTTTAACCATGACAAGTGCAAGATCCTACACCTGGGTCGGAGCAATCCCAGGCACGGCTACAGGTTGGGCAAAGATATTCAGAACAGCCCTGTGGAGAAGAACTTGAGGGTGTTGGTTGATGAGAAAATGAACATGAGCCACCAGTGTGTGCTTGCAGCCCAGAAAGCCAACCGTATCCTGGGCTGCATCAAAAGGAGCATGACCAGCAGGTAGAAGGAGGTGATCCTGCTCCTCTACTCTGCTCTCGTGAGACCTCACTCAGAGTATTGTGTGCAGTTCTGGTGTCCTCAACATAAAAAGGACATGGAACTGTTGGAACAAGTCCAGAGAAGGGCCATGAGGATGATCAGGGGACTGGAGCACCTCCCGTATGAAGATAGGCTGAGAAAGTTGGGGCTGTTCAGCCTGGAGAAGAGAAGGCTGCGTGGAGACCTCATAGCAGCCTTCCAGTATCTGAAGGGGGCCTATAGGGATGGTGGGGAGGGACTCTTCATTAGAGACTGTAGTGATAGGACAAGGGGTAATGGGTTAAAACTTAAACAGGGGAAGTTTAGATTGGATATAAGAAGGAAATTCTTTCCTGTTAGGGTGGTGAGGCACTGGAATGGGTTGCCCAGGGAGGTTGTGAATGCTTCATCCCTGGCTGTGTTCAAGTCCAGGTTGGACAGAGCCTTGGGTGACATGGTTTAGTGTGAGGTGTCCCTGCCCATGGCAGGGGGGTTGGAACTTGATGATCTTAAGGTCCTTTCCAACCCTAACTATTCTATCCTATATTTTCACTTATCACCATAGCAAATTCTATTACTAAGGATTCTGTGCAGATTCAGCAGTCCTTTAAGTCCAGAGTACATGTATCACTCAGTTCACTATAGAAGAATAACTGTATCTTTAACTTGCAAAGAAATAGAAAATTGAACCTTGAAATAGCTAAATATAACCTACAAACCCCCTGCTTATTTCTGGTTTTCCTCTGTGTGGCACTAATTTGCATCCTGGCATGAGTGCCCAGAGTGATTCAAAAGGTCACCACAAAGGCAAAAATCCCTTCTTTAGAGAGCATTTGTTAAAAATAATTCTCAGGGCTTTTTTCTTTTTTTTTTTTTTAGAGAGGGGGGGGGGGGGGGGGGCATTATTCTCAAAATAAAATTTTACAAGACAAAATGTTTTACTCCTCCAGGGAAAATGACAGTAACTGAGAATTTCACTGGCATTAGTCCCCAAACAAATAATAAAGGGACAATTCTTAAATCTTCTTTCACCCAGTGAAACGGAAGCAGTCATTATCTTCCACAGCAAGTCCAACTTTTAGCACAGCATAGATAACTTATATATAAAAATCTGTAGGATAATGAAAAACCACAATAGCACAAAAGAAAAGCTAGGCTTCCTGAACACCAGTAATTCAGGCTAGGATATTCATACTTTTTAGCATCTAGAGACAAAACCTCTCCGGTAGGAAGAGAGAACTCCAGAAGAACAATAGCAATGCCAAGAATAATTAAGGTTGGGATGGCTTTCAGACTGCCTGGTCCACCTCTATTCAAACAAGACTAAATTGGATATTACATCACACAAGCCCTTGTCCAAAGCCAGCTTCTGTGGACTGTATTCTACCATTTCTCCGAGCAACCTGTGGCAGTGTAAGCTCCCCCCCTCTCCCCACAGCACTTGTCAGAATTTTTCTTTAATCGACTTGTTAGCCCTTTTGCTGTTATCTTCAGGAAAAGTTCAGCCTCTTCTCACTGCTGACTCTTGCCCAAACTGGAGCTTAAAGCCAGCAAAAGTACCAATGCTGGTATTTAAATTTGTTTATAAATTTAACAGGAATGTTATCAAGTATGTGATTACAATTTTCATTTTCCCATGTTACCATAGTTACACTCATTTATACAGTCCAATAGTTTATTGCATCCATACTTCTATTTATAAACCTCAGCCTTTTGAGAAATTATAGCCAACCTTTCCCCTAAGCCTCTGCTTTTCCTGGAGTCTCTACTCTCTCTCTGTCTTTTCACTCATTCTATGCCTTAAGCTTTCTCTGGAAAGCAGCCCATGAAGAAATGCTAAATCCCATGGGGGAATAACTAAAAATGTTACAGAACTGACAGGACTTTATTACAGCTCTTCAGGCTGAATCTGAAAATAGACATCATATGAGTCAGAGAAATACTGGCCTACAAGAAAATACTACACTGAAGACTCGCATCTGACCCATCGCAGTCCAGAGCCTAGCAATCCCTGCTACTTTTGGCACAAACACAGACCTGGTGGGAGTCACCTCTGAAGATTCTGTCCTGGATTCAAAGTTTTCCTGATGGTGACATTACTTTACTCACCTTTAAGAGGAAAGGATAACAAAATAAGAAACGCTCTCTTGAAGCTTTTTACAGGCTTCTAAACTGCATCTCATTAAATGAAAGCAAACTACTCTAAAGTTCTAACCTCCCGTTACTTTGTAAATCCTGCCATTTTTCCTCCAGTCTGATTCATCTTGGACCACTGAACAGCACCAGTTTGAAACTTGTGTACAGCACTTGTTTGCCATAAAAAACAAAAATCTATACAACCCTCTCACTTGCACACCTTTTTAAAATCTTCATGCAGTGTAAGGGTTTCCATTGTAGTTAATCAGAGCCACTTCCACAAATGCTAGAGAAATGCAGTTGCAGGACTGCCCCTTTGGATAGGTGGAGGTTGTAGCAGGTCATCTTTGGTTGACAACCTCCTAATTTCACAAGGGACAGTTTTGAATGCAAAGACAATCAAATAGCAATGTAGTCCTACCTGCATTCAGGATGTAAATTTAACCAAGGGAGTTCTGAAATGGCAGATCTTCTCCCCCAACACGTCTGATAACTTCTTCCTAGAAAGGCTGACTGCATACTTTACATATCTACGGGCATTTCTGCAGCAGCAGCAAAGACAAGCTAGAGAAGTTACACTGGCTTCAATTTCCCCATAACGTACAGCTTTATATCATAAATTAATTGCAAAACATATAATCAATAAGTTGAACTTCTAGAGCTATTGTAGGACACTAAATCTGATAGAGTAATTCAGCTGCTGGACCAAATTCTGATCTAGCTACCCCACCTACTTAAAAAAAAAACAAACAAACAACAAACAAACCAAAACAAAACCTAAACCAAACAAATAAAAACAACAAACAAACCAAAACTATCCAGCCCCAGTGTTTTAGTTAATATGAAATTAATGAAAAACCAAAGTTGGGTAACAGGAACTTATAGCTTATATAAATAGTGGCACACCTAGCTTAAAATTTAGGTCCCAAGTTTTCAGTTTCCATGCAAGTACACTGCAAAATTTGCAAAAACAGAAAAATACTTCAGCATAGCAATATACAACCACTCTCAAAATATTTAAGTACCAGTCATGTGACATATCCTCACCTACATAAACTCCTAATTTTTTTTACAAAGTAAGATTTCCACCACTACATACCAGTCTCCAAAAATTTTTATTTATCATCTCAAACTTGCAGATCTTAGAAAAATAAACCATTATTTAATATTCAGTAATTTTATCATAGTTTTCTTTTTTGAAACAGAAAACATATATATATATAAAAAAGTAAGTTTCTATTGATGTCTCACAAAGTATCAAACGCTGCATTTCTCTGTTGCAGAAAAACGAAGCATCTCCAACATAAGGGAATATAGTTTTCGCAACCTGCTCTTCCTCCCTTTAGGCTGCAGTGCTCTGTATGGACATTTACAGAAACTTAGTAAGGCCTGAACTGAGGATGGCTATCTGGTGGAGGTGGAGGTGGTGGCGGTGGAGGTGGTAAAAATGGGTATGATGAGTTATACATATTTGGGCCTGTCCAAATCATATTTGGATTTGAAGGTGGAAGGTGGAATTGATGCATATCATTAACAGAACCAAAAACTGGAGGAGGAAAGGGATACGGTCGCATCGTTGGATTTTCTTTTCCGTGAGGAAACACTGGAGATGCCCGAGGTATTCTGCTGTCTGAAGAGTACGACTGTGTCACTCTCACTTGTGGTCTCAAAAATCCTGGATGGCCTGATGGAGGAGGAAATGGATCCCTGGAGAACCCTCTGCCACGATACCCCCTTGAATAACTTGAAGCAGGCTGTTGCATTGGTTGATGAAGTCCTTTATTCTCACCTTAAAAACAAAACAAAACAAAACACACACACACATATTTAGTATTACTTTGTAAAGGTTTAGTCCTTACAAATCTTTCAAGCTGAAGTCCAGGAAATTTGCCAAGTAATCTTAAATAATAGTGGCAAATAATACATAAACAACCAAATAATGATGGCAACTCTACTGTTTAGGAACTCATCTTTATTTATTTGAGTTATAGAAAGGATGATCTTGAGGGTTGCAAATTCAGTCACTAAAAAAGAAATTTCACTTTCTTCCCCTCCAGGCATTTTTATTTATATTAATGAATTACAGGAACACTCAAACTGTATTTTAGAAGCCAAACTGTTGAGTATTTTGGAAGCTTTGGTTTAAAGCAAGATTTAAAAGCAAGACATTTTAAAACCAAAGATAAATCAACACTGCATTGCACTAAAGTGGTATATAGCTTTCAAACCTGAGTTGGTATTACAGCACAGACACAGGACACAAGAAATTATTCAAATTCAAATTAATAAAATTAACTTACTCTATCAGAAAAAAGGCAGCCTGTACTTTTAGCCAATCAGCTTTCAGCATTTATCTTTCTAACATGAATTTTTCCCTGTACAGGTCACTCACTATAAGCATATATTTTAAGGTTTGTAACAAATGTACTGGCACTTTACACAAGTACTGTAAGAATATTAATGGGATAAGTGCTATAAAACTAAGAGCACCAAAGTATTAAAAATATTCCAAAAAGCTGGTAAGATATTCAAAAGGCTGTAGAATTTAAACTGAAACGAGTAGCAATAGGACAAGGGGTAATGGGTTTAAACACAGGAAGTTCAGGTTAGATATAGGGAAGAAGTTCTTTACTATAAGGGTGGTGAGGCACTGGAATGGGTTGCCCAGAGAAGTGGTGAATGCTCCATCCCTGGCAGTGTCCAGGGCCAGGTTGGACAGTTCCTTTGGTGACATGGTCTAGTGTGAGGCATACCTGTCAGTGGCAGGGGGGTTGGAAATAGATGATCTTAAGGTCCTTTCCAGCCCTAACTGTTCTATGATTCTATGTTCTCTAAAGGATTTTAGGGCTAGAAGTAAAAAGATACTTAAGAACATAACACCACTTAAAAATCAACAAATTTTTGGAATCTGCATGGACCTAAACCTTGGCACTATACAACACAGAAATATCTGCACCTTTAAAAAGCTAAGGCTGGAAAGTTGGCTGGATGCTGGAATTCCTACTCATTTTTATGGTGGGTTAGGATTTAAGAGCCCTCTGAGTGAATATTTTTTTCTTCCTTCTTCTATCAAAAAGACTAACAAGTCGATTTTAATGTACTCAAGAGTTTTATGAAGATGCAAGCAAGCAAAACTCCATCTGAGGCTGTTTGTGCCTCAATTTGCCAGACATCCTTGTTGTTGAATTGCATAGCCAAACTAAACTGAATACAATGTCAATTTATACCTTGTTATTTCAGAAAATTACAGCAAATCATAATCCATACTCCTCTGACAGATTGAGAAAGTTCTTCTCACTGTGTTCTCAGTTATGAAACATAGCTTGGCAACAGCCTCACCAAGCCCCAGGCAAAGGCAAGTCTACAATAAGCCGGCAGAATGAGGATACAGTAGCAAATGTGCCATATGCTAGGTAAGCAGAAACCAGGAGAGAAAATAACCATCAACAATGAAGGTAAAGTATGGCACAACTCAGATCTTTCCCTGAAAGAAAAACTGTCAAAACTACAGTACAAAAGCCAGCCCAAGAAAGATCACAGCTTTCTTTAGAGGGTACAAGGGAGGAATGTACAGTAGACAGAGTAAAAGGGTTAACTGACTTAACAGATGATGAGAAAAGGGGTTTAGCAGGGCATGTCTAGCAGCTTTACAACGGAAGAGCAGGAAACTCACAGGAGTCCGTCCAAGAAATTCAGTGGGAGGAAGCACTGTACTACAGACAGTTGAAGAAACCTGATATGTGACCATTAGAAGAAGAGGAAGAGGGTACGGGAGTCAGCAGTATTTAAAGGGTGTGGCAGGAAAAGCATCCAACAGGAGCAGACCAGTGAGAACAGAGAAAGAGGGATGTGATTTAAATTAAAATAGCAACCAAAAAGAAAAGAAAATATTTTGTCAGTAGAGAGATACAAGAGAGGAGACAGATAGGAAAACTGATTACTGCAAACAGAATAGCTGCGAGCATATACCTGGAACAGATCTGTCAAGAGCAGGAAAAAGGAAGGTGAAGATAACTATGTATATTATGAAAAACTACATGTAGTTTAATAAACTACTGCAGGATTATCTAACAATTGTGTTAGGTGAACAGAGGCTCTCAGTAGGCTACACAAGTAACAGTCATTTTAAAGAAGCATTTATATGCCATGGGTGAGGAAGAACTTCATTTTCAGAGGAACGAATTCTGTAAGACTTGTGTCTTCTCCCTAACTGAAACAAATCAAAAGGTTTCCAAATATTGCACATGGCTTACGTCTATCATCTCCCTGCACTCAAAGGATTAATCTGAACTTGGGCCCCCATAACCCCTGCAATAAGCAAACTCTAAATTTCAAAATATGGCATCTGTTTTCCCCCCTGTGTCAGCCAATATGCTGAATCTCTAAGTATCCTGCTCCTATACTACTTCCCTTTCACAGATTAATGGAAAAAAACAACCCCCCAAAAAAACAAACAAAAAAAAAAAACCAAAAAACAGACAAAAAAGAACCACCCCAAAACCCAAACCCAAACATTTTCCTGTAACAAAAAAGGAATGTAGTCACAAATTTATGAATATTAGTTTGAAAAACACAGAAATACTGATTAACTGATGAAAGCTCAATCACTAAGATAAGTATTACAGTGTATTTCAAGCTCAGTTTAACAGATAAAAATTCTCACATAGTATTCACTCACTTGATGCATTTGTTTCCGATCTGAGTTTCTTCCTCCCTTGACTCTGAGGCTTCTTTTTTTTCTGCTTTGCCTCTCTTTCTTTTTCATCATCACTGAAATCCAAGGCCTGATTAAAAAAGAAAAATTGGAGAAAGGGGAAGAAAGGGACGGGTGGTGAAACAAAGCCATATAAAGACTGCAGAGACTTCAGCTCTAGCAAAAAATCATTATTTAGAAAACAATCTACGCTGCAGTGAACTTACAGGAAGAAATATTAAAGCTGCACTTTCCTACTTTGCATTCAAAGAGCCAAAGTGCATTCAGCTGACTTCTCAACACAATACATGTATTAACGCTCCGCAAATTTTTCATAATTACACAATACTCAGTTATTCCTTCTAATTTAAAAAAAAAACTGCAATGTTCAAGTACCAAACACAAATTTCTGATTGACTATATGTTAGTAAGAAAAAAATTGGACATCTGAGGGAGCTAGCTAGTTATTGCCAAGAAAAAACTTTTGAAGGCCGAACTGCAGAGCAGATGAATTAAAACATGGAGTTTAGAATAAGTTAAAAATAATTTTTTAACCAATTCTTAGAACGGTGAAACTGCATTAAAAAAATCTCTAGTCTAAAATTGTCACTACATTGGAAATTCCTCTAGTATATTTAATAACACTGTTCCTATTAAACAAGCAATAGCAATGGTACACCAAATGTATTTTCAGCTTTGGAGAATGTTGTTACTCACAATAGATTTAACGTCACTGCAACATTTTGTTACTGTTACACAAGGTTTTGCTACCTTTTGAGTCCTAGCTTACATTTACAATGAGGAAAGTTGTTAGTAAAAGGAAATAGATCTGTCAGCATTAATTAGGCCCCTGAAAAATAGCTTGCTCATATGACTTAAAGGGGTCACCCTACCTTTCCCAATTCTGAAAGGAAGGGGTTTTCTGCTTACTGATGTATCTCTACAGTATATACAGAGCAAGAATCTCAAAACCACCGCACTAAAGCAGCGCTAAAAAAGAGCGAGCGGCTGCGTGGTTCTGGGTTGCCTGCTGGGCTTAAACCACAACAGCCACAGTTAATTCTGAAACACTTCCTCTTCTATATAACTGAATTATGATTTTACTAAAAAAAAAAAAATCCACAAGGAATACAAGATGATACATGCCATAAAGTAAAACATTTCACTAACTCCTGCTTTTTCTAAGGACTTCACAATAAGCCATCCTCCAGTAGAGCAGAAATAAAATCAACAGGTATATTCTGTTGCTAGCTAATTTCTACATAACTTTCCATAAAAGCCACTTCACAGAGAAATTGCGGTTATCTGCTCCTGGTAGCCTTTCAACACACAGATCACATCCCGTGACTCCAAAGACAAGGGCAGGAGAAATCATATCACCGAGTCTCCAGTTAAACTAGGCTAATTTCAAGCCTGTCAGATATTAAACACTTGCCATCTACCTTAAAGGATAAGAATAAAAGGCCTAGCACAGATTGATTTAACATTCACAAACTAATAAAGCTTCACAATATCACAAAAAAGAACTGATTCCAACTGCATGCAGTTTATCATCCGAGCTGGCCAGAAAAGTTATAGAAGCAGCTGCCAGCTGAGGGCATTAAAAAAAGCCTGGCTGTAAGAGACAATTTCAAGCATCAGTAGCATAAAATTTCATCTGCACCCTTGTCAACAACTATTACCTTCACAGCAAAAGCTACTTTGTATCAGCTCACCAGCTGTCACAGTTTAGATATCTTAGCATAAACCCTTAACTGCTAGAACTATCCAAAGATTATTCTAATTAAGGATCACAAGTTGTTAAATGCCGTGTTTTTTCCAGAACAGAGTACAGATGTATCACAAACAGCAGACACAGAAACAAAAGTGTCAAACAGCAATCAGGTTTACCAATCCCTGTCATCACCAATTTTGTTTAAGCTTCCTTCAGCCCTACAGCAAAGTTGGACTAAATGACTGCTGTGGGTACCTTTCAACTGAAATAGTCTAGTCTATCCTAAATATTTGTTCAGAGCACAAAAAAAAAACACCACCCCAAACCCCCCCAAAAAACCCAAACACACATAAAAAAAAAACAACAAAACCCAAACCAATCCAAAAAACCCACACAAAACATAAAACAGAAACCAAACACCAAAAAAAGCCACACAGACAGATCTCTTTAGGAGACTATGGTAAACACAAGGCTTCCAGAAACCTCAGCTATTTTGGGTAAGATAGGCTTAAAGTAGAAACTGCAAGGAAAAGTGGCTCAATTGTTGAGTCAGAAAACAAACCTCATGAAAACACTTCAATACAACTACCAGCCTTGTCATTTTTATTGAAGAATAGTTATGAAAAGCATAGTTAAGAGTGGAGTTGAAGAGCACTGGTCAGGAAGCCTGGATTTCACTGAAGAAATCTTTACAGATCCTAGAGAAATGATCTCAGTGGTCATCAGAAGCTCTCACTTCTACATGATCCTGTATTACTGCCTTTGTATGGAAGAAGCTGCCCTAGGAAACCATACTCAGAAGCCATTCAAAGAATGCAAGAGAAGTTGTCAAGTCAATCTAACAGAGCAGACAGCTTAAACACCCAAGTAATACCATCTGCAGAGTAGTAGCAGGCCTTTGAAGGCAAACAATTGCTTGTGCGAGATAAAAGACAAAGCTGCAGTCAAAAGAATATCAAGGACAAAATTTCACTAGCAGAAGCAAAAGTATTAGGCAAGATAAAGAAGCCCTTCAAAGCTGAACATTCAGGTTGCCAAACATGTCCTCAAAGGACCAGAGGAACTGACAATAAGGATATACATTTTCCCAATTGCAAAAAGCAAGTAGAAAAAGGCAGGTAGTACTCTCTCTACTGATTGTGAGATCTCCAAGAAATGCATGACCGTCTTTTCAATTAAGAGGTACGTTCAACTCTTGCCTGCATAAGAAAAATAACCTTACTAATTAGTTACTCTGCACAGGAATTTTTCTACATATATCTTGTGTAATCAAAAATAATAAACAACAAAACCCCCAATCCTATAGTTACCTCAGGTGGTGGCTCTTGGTCATTCTTCCAGGATGCATCTGAACCTTTTTCCCTAAAGAAAAAAAAAAAAAAACAAACCACAAATTAGACAATCAAGAGGAATGGACATGGTGTAAGGAGGCTACAGAACATGTCTTTGAGTCATGTTGTAGAAATAACTTGGAGTATTGCTAACTTGCAAGAACTGTACTGCAGCAAATAGGGTAATGCCACCTTCAAGGTATCAGATCTCCTACACCAGGACCTGCCTGTTTCTAAGGGACTTTTGTTTTTAGCATCATTTCTGAGTACTAATGTATGTATCAACTTAAGACTTCACTATGTATGTCACTTGAAAAAACTTCAATGGTCAGTGAAAGGAAAAATTCAATGAAAAATGTTCAGTGAAGACTGAACATTTCATACAGCTTATATTAAGCTTAAGTCAATATTCTCTCAACACAGCCTATCGAATATAAATTGCTTTGAACCTGAACTGAGGTTGTTCACTGCAACTTTCTTACACTAACTGCTGACTACAGTCACAAGCTTTCTTATTCTTCTGGTTTCAGAACACATCTTCAGTTAAAAAGGACAATGAAATAGTCTAGCAGGACACAGGCATTAAGTATAACTATAGCAAATTAATTCAGAATCAAAAAATCTCTAAGCTTGTCTTACAATTAGGACAGTATTAGCTAGATAAATAGGTTTCATCTTCTGTTGCAAATATAAAATTAAAAAGAAAGGTAAAAAGACATATAAGGAAGAAAAAACTCAATTACCTTGCCTTACAAGCACCAAAATTAATTCAAAGTAGTTTTATTATTTGACCCATCACTAAGAATTTTGCTAAAAATCAAGTAAATTTTTTAGCATGAATTCATCAAACAAATTTAAATTATGCTTTTAAAGTTTTGTGGAAGGTTTTTCCACACCACTTGCAAATTTCATATGTTTTGGTCTGAAACATTAAGACAGAATCCTTACCTATGCAAACAAACTATATAAAATAAAGCAATACTAAAAATTCTTACTTGCAATTGAACCATAGAGTTTAAGACATCATGTTCAGTGTGAAATGTCATCAATCAGTGCTCTAACAACCAAGGGTTTTTTTATGTATTCATCAAGTCAGCAACAATCAAGCAGCAATAGCTACACTAAAGTACAGAACCATCAGCTTTAAGTAGCCTGGTCCAAAGGCTGCCCATGGGAATGCTGGCAAGTGATCTGGAGTGCCTCAATCCAGCCAAAAAACTGAAGCTCTATCTCCACATATCACTAGAAAACCATAAAGACACACCACCGTTGCAATTATGTGCAAATCATATTAGCAAGAAAGCCATTTTAAAGCTCAATTAGAGGAAAACATTACAGAGAGGCAAGGAAGACAAGGTCTCTGTACCAGTAATTTCTCAGCTGCAGAAAACCCTCTACCTATGCAAAGATGGAAAATAACACTGTAACACCTTTTTTTATCATCATTATTTTAAACCAAATTCTTTGTTTGTCCCTCCCATCTTGTTATTTTGGTGCAATACACGCCTGCCAGAAATACCACAACATGTAAGGAACTCTTGAGACCTGTGGTCATTAGGCAATATACAGTACTACTGACTAAAAATTTAAACCTTGTAAGTTCTTCGGGCAGCTTATCTCACTCTCCCAAGGCAGCCTTCCCCACTTCAGCAAAATACAAAACACCTTTCATGCTGCGAGATACTTCATAATCTTTTGCAAAGCACAAAATAGTAATTTTTTGATTTCTATATACTATATACTATAAAATCCGGAAGTCTAACAAAAGGTGCCTTAGAGGAATCATGAAAACAGATCAGCTTCTTTAGAATTACTTTGTGTTTCTGGCAATACAACACAAAACTATTTTTTTTCAAAAAATTATTTTGCATTCAAGTTTTACACTACATTACCATTTATTTTGTTACAGAGTGTAAGACTTAGAGCACTGCAACTTTGTACAATGCAAGCAGACTGCATTCCAGATTTCAGAAAATGCTTCAAAGTTAAGGTTTCTTTCAGATCTTAATCCTGATTCCTTTCTTTTTTGAAGTACCATCACAATCTGGTCTGCACAGAGCCAAAATAATAAAAAGCAGAGAATAAAAACCACTGGTCATCGAATTTGCAATATGCTTAGGTCCAAAAGCCTTCTTGTGAAGCGCTGACCAAAGCTTGATTTTTCTACTATCCATGGCATTTTGGTTTCTTTATATTGACACTACAGCACAGGTCAGAAATCAAAATTCTTTACTCTTTTCCAGTGACACCTACTCTGTGAAAAGGCATCTTCGAGAAATAGCACCATTGCCTCACAAAACCTTAATAAACTCTACTGACAAAACTCAGAAATTAAATACTGTTTCTGTGAAATGTAACAAGCCAAATTATTCAGAAATTATGGTTTACATCAGATTTCACATGTATTCACACTGCTCATTTTAACTCAGGACAAGAAACAATGCCTGATGCACTGTTCAACTGTGCTGATTAAGTCATCCAAGTTTGCAACGTCTTACCTAGTGTTTAATTTTGTACCACTTACGATAGTGAAGTACTACCAAAAGACAAGTAGTTCCCAAAACTACTTGCAAAGCACATAAAAGAACTAAAACATGAATCTGGCATCTCAGATGCTGAGTATGACAGTTATGCTGTAGCAAGCAGATGATTAGTCTCTGCAGTTACTGTGCTAAGCAACAAAGTTTAATGGCACCAATCAAAGACCAGCTGGCATCAAAATGCTACAGAAAAACAAACAAGCAGCAGAGTGAGAAACCGATCTATTTTGGTCTTGACTGAAAGGAAGACTTCTGCTTCCACAGAAATCGGAAAGGAACATTCCCCCCTGCAGAAAGCAAAAAAAAAAAAAACAAAAAAACAACAAAACAAAAAAAAACCCACACACAAAATCCCCAAACAACAAAGCAACAAAAAACTCCTGCAGGCTTGGCCACACAGGCATAACTAAAGAAAAACTTACTCAGTATGAGTACTGACAGAGTTGCAGTTAATGCAAACACCAATATTATTTGCTATAGTCAGAAAAAAATTTGCAAGTCAAATGAGAACTAATCCTAATAAAACAGAATAAGTCATTTGTATGACTGAAGTTTTTTAACCTATGGGTATTTCAGAGCATTATTTATTAATAATTAGAATACTAACATCTAACATTTATTATGCTTTATTTCTTAATCTGTATCTTTGAATACATTTCCTTTTAAACAGCAACAAGTCCTATTCATACATGCTACCTTCCTCAGGCAGACTGGGAGACGCACTGCTGGGAAGTTCCTGAGTATCTTACTACATTGCCACTTCAATCTTCTTTCCCCCATCCCTCATTTACAGCAGGTAATTTTCCTATAGAATTGTTATATTACAACTGTACAATACATTTATTTATAATTAAATTTCAGTTCTGGCCTTGTAACATGAAATAAAAATAGTAAATAAATACAAACTTGTTCAGAATTTAAACAAGTTTATTTAAGTTATGAAACTAAACAAGAATCTGAAGCACAACACAGCTTGCAAAACCATCATGTTTTTATGTATGTGTGACCATGGGGGAGGGATTTATCAATGATATTTTAGGTAACACAGCAACATGAAAAGAAAGAACACTTAAGATATTGAATTGAATAAGAATCTACTAAATTTAGCAATTATAACACTTTAAAAGCTTGTAATTTACAGCTACCCTGAACTATTCTGAAAGACAAACCAGTACGAAGTTGTTATTACAACACAACTGAGTATTTAAAAGAAAGTTTTAGCGTCAAGCCTAGTCCTACAGTTCCTCACTCAAGGCTAAACTTTAATCCAGTATTTTAACTATATCCAAAATGCATTACATATTAGAAGTCATACTCACTGTTTAAGTTTCTCTGCAAATATATACTGGGTGAAGTCCTCTACTGATGGAGCAAAATACATGCTATCTTGCACATTAATACCTTTTGCTTTGATATGCTCAGAGGTGTTAAATCTTAACACATAAAAAGGATGTAAAACAGGACCAAATATCTCAAATATCTGAAACACAAACAAAAGTAAAGTGTTTAAATAAACCACCAAGAGTAGATAGTTAATTTCACTGTAGATACCCATGAAGCTTTAAGATGCTTTGCTTTAAGAAGTGTAATATATTTGCAAAATGCAGCAAATGAAGTTACTTTCATGCTTTAGTTTTATTATCATATTTTGTTTGACAGTGTATTTTCCCAGTTGTTTAAAGTTATAATGCGGAAAAGTTCTTACATGCTGACGTTACCTTTACCCACCCAATTGCACTGCTTTCGCTGTCTACTTCCTCTACTGTAGTAATCTTTCCTTTTGTCAAAACTTTTTCTCTATTGTGCTTTCAAATCTCTTACACTGAGAACAATCTCCTGATCATTTATTCTTCAAAGTTCATCTTTACAAGATGCCTTTATGTCAGTTTCCTTCTCTGTTCCCCAATTCTGCAGAGAATAGAGAATTCTGAGATTTTGTACAGAATATCTGTAATTTCAGGCTGAGTTTCTGTTTCACTCACATCTAGCATTCAAAGATATTATAATAGTAACCATTTTGATGACAGCTTTCTCTCCCAATAAACATACAAAACTCAATGAAACATCCCTCTCAGCAAACATCTTCATCATACTTGCATAAAACAGTGGCCTTAAACTGAAGCAGCAGAGCTTAGATACATAAATATTCCCCATCTTTCCTGAAACTTGACTCTAATTTCTCCAATCTTTGCTCCCATGTCCTGGCAATAAAAGAGTTCAGCCATAATACAGCTGAAAGCAACCTCTCCTCCAAAAGCACTCTCATGAGCTGAAACTCATCACATATATCCATATGGATATCCATAAGGATAGAATTTTTTCTTGAGATTAAAAAAAAAACAGATGATTATAGCAAGAGTCAAAAGCACAAAGAAAAAATGACATATCAAGAAAACATCTTTAATTTAGTTGACTTCATCACTACTTGTTGGAACATTAAAAAATACCTTTAATTTTATATTAGAATAACAGATTTTTTGCTTTACACACACCTTTCCTGCTACTTGCCGATCTTCTTTAAATATTATGCTTTCCTCATTTACAGGAGGTAGGCCTCTCAGCGATTCAATTATTACTAAGATGGAAAAAAAAAAATCCAATTAGAAGTTTGTTTCAACAGCAGCATGTAGTTAATTGCAAAGAAACATACATCATGCCATTATTTGTCTACTAAAGTTCATAGAGATCCTAAAAGGACACAGAACCATGTTTCTCCTCCATTAAATACATGATTTGACATACAGGCTACTTCGGTTTTAGGTTTTCCAGATTCAGACACAAAAAGAGCTTATTCTTCACTGAAATTTTTAGAGTATTTTACTCTTCTTTGGTAGTAGTTCACATTTCTTGCTTTAGTCTACAGAAATACTGGAACTTTAAATTCAACAGGAATTATATTTAAAGCTGTCAATACAGTGGCCTAGCAGCATTGCACTCAACAATTCCAACTCCGAAGGTAATCTTTTCTACATCTAAAAACAACAGAATGCTCAATTAAGCATTCTCAGTGCCTCTCCATCAGCAAATAAAGTCACCCAAGCACTTAGTGTCACTCAGACACCAAAAAACCTAACAAGATTATCATTGCTAAACTTACATAACAGGATTTAAAGCAACAAACACTTCAAGCTAAAACTCAAACTTTGCTACTATTTAAGTCTGCAAAGAACTTGACATGCCAACCAAGCCTGTGACAATGCCACAGGCTTAATAGCTCACTGAATATTAAAAGATTAGGGAAATCAGTTTATTTTGTGTCTACCTATAAGATAAAACGTAGTCAAAGAACCCAATGCGCTGCTCAACCTTCATGAAAAAACCTTCGAAAAAAAAAAAAAGGCAAAAAAAAAGCAAACATAAAAACCGAAACCACAGAAGACCCAAACCAGAACACAACAACAACAAAAACACCACCACTACCACCAAACCAAAACACAACACTCCAAACCAAAATCTTCCGAAAAATGTCATGCCAGTCACATGAAACTCAGGAGAAGCATTATCACCTACAGCCTATCTGAATTCTCCTACCTCAACTCATCCAAAATCCTCAGATTCTGCTCTTCCAGGGCACAAAATTCAGTCCCAGGGCAGGTTTCTCATATACACCAAAGCTGCTTACTGTCTAGACTACAACCCACACAGTGATTTTTTTTTTTACCCCACTTCTCTAAGTACCCTGAAGCAAAACATAGCAAAGTTCTGTCAAATTCTGATACATTGAGAAGATCACAGAAAAGTGTTATCATCTTGGTTTTAACTAGTGGGAAGCAAACATGAACCTACACTGTCCCAGCCTTAAATTCACCTCATAGTATCAATACCCAACTTACAGGTATCACATGCTGCAGTATGATGAACTTGGAAGCTTGCTACAGAGAACAGCAGAGATTTCCAATAAGTTAAAGGGACGGAAAGTGTTCGGAATGCTGATCGCTGTGCTAAAACAGTATCTGTGGTTTCCTAATGAGATCTCAACTCCCCTCATACTAAATACAAACATGGTATACACAGGTATCAATTTAGTTCAAAAATGAAAAAACAACCCACAGTTAACTGGCAGAGTCCCCAATACAGCCACAAATCTATTGAGGACATTCAGATAACTGTTTCCAGAATAACTGAAAATAAAGGAAAACACATAGAAAGAGCAAGACATAAAGCAAGACAGTAAAAATAGAAAAATAACACAGGTATCTTGCAGGGTTTTTTTTAGACAGTTACTTTGAAAGCAGTTCAAGCAAAACAGAACACGTGAAATAAGCTTAAATACAAACATACTATGCAAGATTTTCAGCTTCAGCAAAACTTTGATTCCCTATATCAAAACCTGAGGTCCTGGGTAGATGTGAAAAGATCCCTAAATGCATATCACCTGCAGCTAAGCTTATATCCATTGTATCTCTCAATCTCAATCATGTTAGTCATGCTGTCCTATGACTGCTGACACTGGCAGCTTGCATTTGGTCAAGGTGCCAATAGTGGGTTGAATATATATATATAAAATAAATAAAGAACCACCTGCACTGCTAAACAAACAAGTCTTTTTCCTGTCCTCGTATATTAACAAGCAAACACTTGGCACATGCATTCAGTTATACACCTCCTTCAAATATACATGTGCCACAGCAAGATTTTCTTGTAACAGCAAATGTTCAATCTTACTGTTGTCAGAATTATTACAAAGATCATAATAGGTCAAAAAAGTCTTTTTTATGAAAAAAAAGAGAACATCAAAATCACATACAAGCACATGCATAATAACAGTATCTTTAATTTTTAGAAGACGTAAGCCAGCTAATAGTGAATTCAATGCAAATGTCATTTAGTAGCGTGAGTTGTCACTTCAGCAACCTGCTACCCCCCAAAACAGAATGACACTATGAGGGAACAGTTAAGTACACAACACATGCAGAGATATAAAGAAATATTTTTAATTAAAACCAGAGCTAACTTATATCGTCTACCTAGCTGCTCAATGATGCTGGAAACCGTCCCAAAGAGCTTCAGTTCAACATCATCAGGCAGAATTATTGTTAAGTCTTCAACAGGAGGCAGGTCCTGAAAAATATTAAATCAATGTTCAGAATATAATCTCATCACGCTAAGACATTCATCGCTTTGGCACTGCATAAATTTGACAATCAGAAAAATCTCCTAGCACTTTGAAGATTTAATAAAAACATCTACTTTGATTTGTCTCTTTCAGAATAATTCCAAATGAATTCATCTTGGGGGAAAGTCACTTTTGACGACACCTTTTCTATTGAGATGCTACTTTACATAACTCCACTGCAACTAAAGATAGAAGCCAACTTCAACTGGAGAAAACCAAAAACTGATAGACATTCTGTTCGTTTTTTTTGACCTTCCAAGATAGATAAATCAATTTCAATGTACAACACAATAGTAAATCAGCAATTAAAAAAAACCAGACAACTTGTAACCATACTCAACGTATGAAAGAAGGAAAGCATACACAGCAAGAGATAAAAATAGTACAAGACACGTCAAATGTATCATACGATTTGACAAAATGGTGTCTGTCCATTTATGCCATGACTCAGACCTTATGATGTAAAGATCATATGAACCCACACAAAGAAAAAACCCTACTTTTAGCTAAAAGTTGTATTTTGGTATAAAAGGATAATCAGAGAACAACAAAACAAAAAACCCCAAAGTTCAAATATCCAAACAATACCCTGGTATACAAACAATATCAATTTAATCTTTTTCCTGAAATTTTAGCATCAAAATGTGCTATCAAAGGCTGATTAACACTGAACTCATCATCTACCTCCGGTTTACCTATAAACTACAATTTCTCTGTATATATACTGCTGTGAGTTCAAAATAGAATACAAAGGTAAGGACAACTAGAGTAAGAGTTATCTTCAAATTCAACGTCTTCTGAATTTGGAGGTACTGTCCAAATCTTAAGACTGAACTGCACTTTTAAAGGCCACCTCCAGAAAAAAAAATCCCTCTCCAATAGATGAATCTTATCCTGCTTTATCAAAACATCACCTGATAATCTTCACCCTTAACAAAAGTGCTTGTTAAAGGCTTCTAGAGCAACTTAGAGACCAGAGGACAAGACTTTCCCAGATCAAAAAGCATTAAAGTCAAGATGTAAATTCAGACAGAAACACCACACTCTTCTGCAAGACAGCAAGTTTTTCAATATTAAACCAAACTTCAATGCTAAGACAACCAAGTCACGGACGCCAGAGCAATTCAAAGGCCAAAGGCTAGAATGGAGAAAGCTAACATTTTGATCAGAAATCTCAAACTCATAAACTGTACCATCTGTCATACTATATACAGTACCTCGGAATCCTACACTTCAAGGCAGGTTTCTAAAATAGTTCCATTAACTCTCCTTCACACATGCAGCTTTCCCCACCCCTCCAAGTACATATTCCAGTTATATACCTTAATCTTTTATTTTATCTTTGACCCATGCTTTAGCAATTTACCTATTATTGGGGACTTTGGGGTAAAAGACTTAACATAATGTTTCATTTTTAACAGATACATTTTAATTTTTGAATTTTATTCCTTCCAATTTACGTAAGAATCTACAACTTTTTGAACAGACCAATTCTATTACTGTAGAACAGCTTAGTACAGGATACAGTAAATAATGTGGCTGCTGGAAATTTGGTTATTAACTATCACTGCAAAAAGCCATAGCTTTACTGAAATGAATCAGGCCAGAACTTGAAAGACAGATGTTTTGTAAACATTTGGACTTCAAGCTAGTAAGCTAATCAGACAAAAGAGCAGATCAATAGATCACTTTCAGACTAAGATTAGTTTCATTTAAATAAATATTTGAGATAAAATGAAAATAAAAGCTGAAAAATACATCTATTTGAGCAAGGATTTTTTTTTAAATGTTCAGTACTGGAAAAAAAAGTTGTCATAGAAGGACTTATAACATTTCTAATATTAACCATACTTCAAAACAAAGTACATGTAAGCAGGAATTGCTCTGATGTTTTACTCCTTCAAGAACATGTTCTGAAGGAGTATTTTTAATCAATTTTTTATTAATTTCAGGAATAAAAGAATATCCTATGAGTTTTTTTTCTACTCCAAGTGTTTCTAGAGCAACAGTTTAAGAATTAACATACCCCCATCTCCTGTTGTTGCTACTACTAAGTAACTGCTCCAGCCTTTCCAGACAGTTATCTAGGATTTCATTATAAACTCTTCCAGAGCACTGAAGCTAAGGTATAAGTATGCAAATGATTCTGCTCTTCAGTTTTTTTCTCTACCTTTCTAATCATTTTCTGTACCCTTCGCTGGACTCATTTCTCATGCCAGTAAGCATTTTTAATGATGGGGAGAGATCTACAGATTAACAGATAAACATATACTGTTAATGTAAATTGATATTACAGTGTTATATTGTAATATGGCCTTTATTTGTAAGCCATTAGAAATGATGCATAGCTAATAATTTTAGCAGATTATTACTAAAACTCATTCCTTTAAGCCTCTTAATTTTGAGATAATGAGGAATAACAGCAGCAATATTTAATCAGCATGTTATTTATGAGAACCAAAACCAAAAAGACTGTATATTGATGCAAATTAAGGCTCTGATCTGCAATACATAAAACAGTCCTGTAACAAAAACTGCAGAATAAAATAAATACTAACTACTTCTATGACCACTTCAGTATTTTTGCTTAACTTCGTAGAGGCAATGCAACTTTTACCCGTGGGAGTCTTAATACAACAATTGAAATGTTTACCTCTAGGCTATACATATTTGAAATACATCTGTAAGACACATCAGACCTTCAAGTCTCTCACACACAGAAAGGGTAAAAGCCTGCAATATGCAAACAACAAATCATGTCCTAAAACATCCATATACACATATGAACCTTAAATGAAGCACAGTGAACCACAGAGTGGTCTTAATATACTAAAAAATAAGACATTTTAAGTTATCTGTGCTATACCTGAAGCAGCATGAAAATGTCCATGCAACCACTAGATATCACAGTGTCTTAAAAATATAGCAAATATTTTAAGTTGGGTTATCAGAATAACACATTGTACTTACATCAATAGGCAACTCATCTTTTGTTTTAATACAGTAAGATCTGTTATCCTTCTCATTTGAATGATCATCTTCATCAGACACTGATGAAGGTGAAAACGAAGAAGAAGATGTAGTTGATGAACTATCTGAATCCGTATCACTGAATAAAACAAACACAGGAGTTTGAATATAGACTTCTCCATTACAGATAAAGAGTGGCCAGATCATACATTACTCAAATACCTTTGGTTAACAATCTTTCCTGAACCTACAAGCCACTGCACAAGATTGTAAAAAAAAAAACAACAAAAAACCTTCAGACAAGTAGTAGCATTTGCTCTGAACTGCTGAAGCTAACAATTGCAATGGCTTGTTTGGGTTCCTGCTGTTCCAGCGTTGAATGGTGCATGGGGCATGAGAGCAGTCACCTCCAAGTTCACGTAATCTAGTTTCTCCAACTGACTGCCCCATGCAAGAATCCAGCACCAGCATCCTCTGCCGGACATACATGACAGTCACAGTTTGGGACGTATATTTTACTGGTTTGCAAATGAAATGAGACATTAGAGTCACAAGATGATCACTTCAGTACAGTAACCTAGGTAAACACTGTCAAAATTTCCAATTTTATGAACCATTTAAAATTCCCAGGATTGAATATCACTTGACATAACTGAGCACTAAAAAATATCTCAAATACATTAAACTACCTTCTATAGCTTAGTCATTCTTCTTGTACAATCCCAACAGTAGTACAAAGCCAGGAGAAACTCAAGAAAATATTTATTCCAAGCACGGCACCTAGCACTATGTAGGTTAAAAAAACCAAAATAAAATCTAACTTTGGCACATAAAGACCAGTCTAGTAATTCATGGCCTGCCTGAATTAACCATGGCCATATTCACACAGATTAGTAATTTAGTATTTTTCACTGGCACTTGCATAAGAGATATTTATTGTTCAAGTAAAGAACACAGTAAGAACTCAGTCCTTACTCATGTCAACATGTTTCTTTTAGTAAGTCTTCAAGACTTTTCTTCAAAAGTTGGGGAAAAAAGTTAACACATGGAGTAACTGATCATGGTGAGCGATTTAGTTTGCTGATGACACCAAGCTGTGTGGTTTGGTTGATACACTGGAGGGAAGGAATGCCATCCAGAGGGACCCTGACATGCTTATGAGGTGGGCTGATGCCAACCTTAAAGAAGTTTAACCATGACAAGAGCAAGGTCCTACACCTGCATTTGAGTGATCCCAGGCACAGCTACAGGCTGGGCAGAGAAAAGATTCAGAGCAGCCCTGTAGAGAAGGACTTGGGGGTGTTGGTTGATGAGAAAATGAATATGAGCCAGCAGCGTGCGTTCGCAGCCCAGAAAGCCAACCATCTCCTGGGCTGCATCAAAAGGAGCATGACCAGCAGGTCAAAGGAGGTGATCCTGCCCCTCTACTCTGCTTTTGTGAGACCTCACCTGGAGTATTGTGTGCAGTTCTGGTGTCCTCAGCATAAAAAGGACATGGAACTGTTGGAACAAGGCCAGAGAAGGGCCACGAGGATGATCACGGGACTGGGGAACCTCCCGTATGAAGACAGGCTGAGGAATTTGGGTCTGTTCAGCCTGGAGAAGAGAAGGCTGCGTGGAGACCTCATAGCAGCCTTCCAGTATCTGAAGGGGGCCTATAGGGATGCTGGGGAGGGACTCTTCATTAGAGACTGTAGTGACAGGACATGGGGTAATGGGTTAAAACTTAAACAGGGGAAGTTTAGATTGGATATAAGAAGGAAATTCTTTCCTGTTAGGGTGGTGAGGCACTGGAATAGGTTGCCCAGGGAGGTTGTGAATGCTCCATCCCTGGCAGTGTTCAAGACCAGGTTGGACGAGGCCTTGGGTGATATGATTTAGCATAAGGTGTCCCTGCCCACAGCAGGGGGGTTGGAACTAGATGATCTTAAGGTCCTTTCCAACCCTAACTATTCTATGATTCTATGAAAATACACATTACAAACCGTACATAAAAATCCACTGAGACAAGGTATCCTGGGTTCAACTGTACCTTATTTTTGTCCTTCTTAGTTGCTGGTGCAGTGCTGTGTTTTCAACTTCAGTCTGAGAACAATGCTGATAACACAACACTGGATAGTGCTTACCTTGACCAAGGACTTTTCAGTCTCTCATGCTCTGCCAGTGAGGAGGAAAACAAGATTGTGTTGTATCATGCAACATTTGCATTTATTGTTTACTTTTAGTTTTATATTCTCTCCCCTTGTTATTTCCCTTATTATTATTTTTGGTGGTAGCAGTAGTGGTTTGTGTTATACCTTAGTTACTGGACTGTTCTTGTCTCAACCTGTGGGACTTAACATTCTTTCGATTCTCTTCCCCATCCCTCCGGAGCAGGGGGAAAGAAGGGAGGGAAGTGAGTGAGTGGCTGTGTGGTTTTGAGTTACCGGCTGGGTTTAAACCATAACACAAGGAGACTTTTGTAAAATTGTATTGTTTCTTCCTTACCTGCTCCAGTCATTAACAAACCAACATTTAGAAACAAACTGATAACAAAAT
Organism: Pezoporus wallicus; assembly: GCF_028554395.1. Classification (NCBI taxonomy): domain Eukaryota; kingdom Metazoa; phylum Chordata; class Aves; order Psittaciformes; family Psittacidae; genus Pezoporus; species Pezoporus wallicus. Next base: position 5,204,558 of record NW_026640488.1, read on the forward strand.
ACATAAAATATTCCCTTCTAGATATTTTGGTATTACATTGTCTCCTTAACAAGAAAATGAATGACCTTCAGCTACCTGCTGATTTTTCAACCCCAGCAAATGTTGAGGGGAAAGATAACAAATAAGAGCACCTCTCCAAATAAACCTGTTAAAAAAGCCCAATACAGATTGCTTGGAAAAAAAAAAAAAAAAATCAACATAACAGAAAAACAAAAACAGTCAGACAAACAGAGATCAATCAGTGAAGGGAGAAACAAAAAAGGACAAAAAAAGGTTTGAGATGCATGCAGACAGCAAAGCAAGTCAAAGCTATCAAAATTTCATCTTTAATATTAATTGAACATTAGGCACAACAGATTTTGATAGCGAGAAAGACTACAGGTGAAGCCCCTGCCACAGGTCACGAATTTCACTATCACTTCATGATGTTCTAGGAAAGCTTTGAGCTGAGCAAAAAAAGTATTCCCATAGTAAAGATTTAACCCATGAATTGTTAATGAAGCTCAGACTCTTCTTTTTAAGAGGAAATCCTCACACTTCATTTCAACTTCCACTAATTAGAAAGAGCACATACCTATCTTTCTGCAATGGCCCAAAAAGAAAACACAGAACTTACTGCAACTGGCAAACTGTGCAGTCTTACAAGACCAAAACAGAGGCCACACCTAACCAAAGTTACTGTGGTGGGTTGACCCTGGGTGGATTCCAGGTGCCCACCAAAGCCTCCCTATCACTCGCTCCTCAGCTGGACAAGGAAGAGAATAAAGAAGGGTTCGTGGGTCAAGACAAGGACAGGGAGAGATCACTAATTACCATCATGGACAAACAGATTCAATTTGACAAATTAGTGTCATTACCAATCAAATTAGAATACAACAGTGAGAAATAAAACCAAATCCTAAAAACACTTCCCCAGACCATTCTCTTCTTCCCGGGCTCAACTTCACTCTCAAATTCTCCACCTCCAACCCATTAGCAGCACAAAGCAACAGGGAACAGAGGTTTTGGTCCCTTCATCACACATTGTGGCTGCTGCTTCTTTCTCATCAGAGGGAGGACTCCTCCTATGTTTCTCCTGCGCCAACATGGGGTCCCTCCTAGGGGAGGTAGTCCTCCACAAATTTCTCCAACATGAGTCCTTACTACAGGCTGCAGCTCTTCACAAACTGCTCCCGCATGTCACCTCCCACGAGGTCACAAATCCCACCACCAAACCTGCTGCAGCATGTGCTCGTCTCTCCATGGGATCACAGATTCTGCCAGGACCCTGCTCCAGCGCAGGCTTCCCACAATGCCACAACCTCCTTTGGGGCACATCCCCCTGCTTTAGCATGGGGTCCTCCACGGGCTGAGGTGGACATTTGCTCCACTGTGGACCTCCATGGGCTGCAGGAGCACAGCCTGCCTCACCATGGTCTTCACCACAGGCTGCAGGAGAATTTCTGCTCTGGCAACTCAACACCCCTCCTTCTTCACTGACCTTGGTGTCTGCAGAGCTGTTTCTCTCACGTATTCTCACTTCCCTCTCATGCTGCAACTGCTCCTGCCCAGTAACTTTTACCTCTTCTTAAATATGTTACCCCAGAGGTGCTCCCATTGCTCCTGATGTGCTTAGTATTGACCAGCAACAGCTCTGTCTTGGAGCTGGCTAGCACTGGCTTTATTGGACACAGGGGAAGCTTCAAGCAGCTTCTCACAGAAGTCGCCTCTCTAGACTGCCCTGCTACCAAAGCCCATCCACACGAACCCAACAGTCAACGCCTAACCAACTACACAGAACACAAAAGTACAAATACAAGCAGAAGATGGAAACTTACAGGTTTCAGAAACATACAGGTTAAGAAAAACTTTTCCTAAAGAGATGCCAAATCTGTGCAGAAGTTAAGATCTTCAGACTCTTTACCTTAACTCCTACATTATTTTTTTTTCCTTTTTCAGCAGTAACACTACAGGTTTCTTGCCACAGGTGATGCAAGAGCACTCTATAAGGACCATGCCAAACAGAACACTCAAATGGCCATGCTGGTCCAGCCAATCATGATGCTCTACAGGCCACCACCGTCAAACTCATGTTTGCGTATAATCCTATACACTTCCAGTCACTGGTTTTGGAGGCTTATTAATTCAACACAACAAAACCCCAATGGAAATGCCATCTTTAATAGTAAAGAGAAAGCCACAGAGGGTGAAACGTTGGGGCGGGGGAAGGGGGCTGATTCGAACAGGCCGCTCGCAAGCGGAGCGCGGAGCCACAGAACCGGGCTTACCCCGGGCCTCCACACGCGGCCGCTTCAGAAGAAAGAGGCCCGCAGAGAACGATACGTCCGCCTCGCCCCCGTTCTAAACCCACCTGTCCGAGTCTGAGGAGGGGACGGCGGCGGAAGGCCCGATGGGGCTCGCAAGCGGCAGCGAGCAGCGCGCTCCCTCGGCTGGAGGCGGCGGAGCCTGGTCTTCCCCACCGCCCTCCCGGGGGCTAGGAGGGCTCGGCGCGTCCCCGGCGCTGTCCGGCCGCGGCTCGGCGGTGCTGGGCTCAAACGCCAGGCTCTCCAACTGCGAGACCACCTCCAGCGGCGCCTCCATGCCGCCTCCACGGCCACACGCTACTTCCGGCTTCTCCGTGCATCCCCGCCCCAGCGGAGTGGGGGTCTTCCGGGACCGGTGAAGAGCGCATGCGGGGGGTGGGTCGGATTCTGACGCAGCGGGATGGCTCGGCGTCCTGCGGCCGGAAAAGTTGTTGAGGTGAGGTGGTAGGACGGATGTGGGGAGTTCTCCTTTCGTGTTTCTTTAGTCTCCGCTCTTGGCTGAGCTAATCCATTCTATTAAAAACGTACGTAGGGTGACAGTAATGAGCTCATCATTTTTCAAGTCTTGTTTACTTCAGTCTCTATGTTAGGTAAATTTGATGAATAAATTACATTGAGCACAAGTTTTGGTTTTTATGCGGCTTTGTAGAGGTTGTGGCTACTCCTGCTGAGGACCTAATGGATAGATTAGTTTTGGTATTTTGTAAATACACAACACACAGAAGATTCATGTAAATAAAAACACAAACAAAACAAAAGTTAAGGAAAGCTACCAAATATCAAATTGCTATAGTAATTCCTAGTCCTGCCATGGTAAGCCTATAATAATACCTGGCTGCAAAACTTACGGGCATCATTAGGATCACCAAACCACTCACCACAACATAAATGGCCATGAGACCAATATCATGAGGCCCTACCTGGAGTACTGCACTCAGCTCTGGGGCCCCCAACACAAGAGGGATGTGGAGCTGTTGAATCAAGGCCAAAGGAGGGCCACAAAAATGCTCAAAGGGCTGGAGCACCTCTCCTATGAAGACAGACTGAGAGAGCTGAGCTTGTTCAGCCTGAAGAAGAGAAGCCTCTGGGGAGACCTTAGAGCAGCTGCCAGTGCCTAAAGGGGGCCTACAAGAAATCCACAGAGGGACATTTTACAAGGGTGTGTAGTGACAGGACAAGAGGGAATGGCTTTAAAATGAAAGAGGGAAATTTAGGCATTAGGAAGAAATTCTTTACGGGGAAGGTGGTGAGACACTGACACAAGCTGCCCAGAGAATCTGTGGCTGCCCCATCCCTGGGTGTGTTCAAGGCCAGGTTGGATGGGGCTTTGAGCAACCTGGTCTAGTGGAAGGTGTCCCTGCCCATGGCAGGGGATTGGACCTAGATGATCTTTAAAGTGCCTTCCAACCCAAACCATTCTGTGACTCTATGAATTCTCCTGCAGTCCCTCAGTCTCTATTTGTTTGAGGACTTAAAGCTCTTCCCTATGGTAGTAGGTTAAAAGAAAAAACACAAGTTTTCTCTTGAACATAATTTATCCATGGGAAAACAAAAAAAAAGACTTGCAAAAGACAAGCAGATCAGGAGATCACTGTGGCTGTGAGCCTACGAACAAGCCTCTTTAACCCATACTCCAAACTGTAACCTGACAGCTGTGCTCCTGTGCCAGCACTGTGTGTTCCTGACCATCATAGAGCTTCATCATGCTGTCCTTTGAACTGCCTTCCAAATGATGAGCTAAGGCTACCTTCCCTTCCAGGCAAGAGGGTGCAAGAGCACAGCATACTATACAGATCTGAGGGGAAACACCATAAATAAATACATGAAAAGTTACTTGTGGGAATGCTGAGAGTGCCAAAGAGGTCTGGGACTTGAATATCTGATGGGAGCAGAGGAGGTGATGATACATTTTCCATGTAATAAACTTCCCCTCCAGTTCTGAGACAACTGCATGCTCACATCTCAAAGAGCACCCAAAACATTTAATTCTTCTCTAGAATGTCTGGGCTGTGTTGAAAAAAACATCACAACGGTGCTTCACACTATTGTGTGTACCCCAAGGTACCCCACACAAGGTGAAGGAAGCATCTGACAGGAGAAGATGTCATTTGCTGGTAGTTCCACTCTTCATTTGCAAGACAACACAGCAGATGCAACCAGCAGAATTAGTTCAGTAGGAAAACGAAATGTATACAAATAGGCTGAGAGAACTGGGTTTGTTCAGGGGAGATCCTGTCACCAGGTTACAGGATTTAGAGGGTGACTACAAGGAAGACGGAGTCTCCCTTTTTACAAGGACTCACATGGAAAAGATGAAGAGTAATGGGCAGAGGTTACTCCTGGGGAGATTCCAACTGGAATTTTTACAGTAGAAACTTATCAGCCATTGGATTAATCTCAATGAAGTGGTGGATTCCCCAACACTGGGTGGTCTGTTGGGGGAGAGGATGGAGAGGATGCTAGGACATGTAGATTAGGTCATGCTTTGCCTGGAAAGATTGGACCAGATGATCATGAAGGTCCCTTCCAACACGATGATTCTATGTATATAACATCAGTATTTTTTTTTTTTTTTTTACATTTATCTAAAATTATGTATAGGTCAAGCAGAATATATTCATAGAATCATAGAATAGTTAGGGTTGGAAAGGACCTTAAGATCATCTAGTTCCAACCCCCCCTGCTATGGGCAGGGACACCTCACACTAAACCATGTCACCCAAGGCTCTGTCCAACCTGGACTTGAACACCGCCAGGGATGGAGCATTCACAACTTCCCTGGGCAACCCATTCCAGTGCCTCACCACCCTCACAGTAAAGAACTTATTCCTTATATGCAGTCTGAATTTCCCCTGTTTAAGTTTTAACCCGTGACCCCTTGCCCAATCACTACAGTCCCTAAAGAAGAGTCCCTCTCCAGCATCCCTATAGGCCCCCTTCAGGTACTGGAAGACTGCTATGAGGTCTCCACACAGCCTTCTCTTCTCCAGGCTGAACAGCCCCAACTTTCTCAGCCTGTCTTCATACGGGATATGCTCCAGTCCCCTGATCATCCTCGTGGCCCTCCTCTGGACTTGTTCCAACAGTTCCATGTCCTTTTTATGTTGAGGACACCAGAACTGCACACAATACTCCAAGTGAGGTCTCACAAGAGCAGAGTAGAGGGGCAGGATCACCTCCTTCGACCTGCTGGTCATGCTCCTTTTGATGCAGCCCAGGATATAGTTGGCTTTCTGGGCTGTGAGCACACACTGCTGGCTCATATTCATTTTCTCATCAATCCCCAAACCCCTCCCCAAATCCTTCTCCACAGGGCTGCTCTGAATCTCTTCTCTGCCCAGCCTGTAGCTGTTCCTGGGATTTCTCCGACGCAGGTGTAGGACCTTGCACTTGTCATGGTTAAACTTCATAAGGCTGGCGTCAGCCCACCTCACAAGCATGTCAAGGTCCCTCTGGATGGCATTCCTTCCCTCCAGCACATCAACCGAAGCACACAGCTTGGTGTCATCAGCAAACTTGCTGAGGGCACACTCAATCCCACTGTCCATGTCACTGACAAAGATGTTGAACAAGACCGGTCCCAACACTGATCTCTGAGGGACACCACTCGTTACTGGTCTCCAGCTGGATGCTGAGCCATTGACTACAACTCTTTGTGTGTGGCCATCCAGCCAGTTCTTTATCCACTGAGTGGTCCACCTATCAAATTGATGTCTCTCCAATTTAGAGACAAGGATGTCATGTGGGACAGTGTCAAACGCTTTGCACAAGTCCAGGTAGATGACATCAACTGCTCTACCCCATCCATCAGTTCCGTAGCCCCATCTAGAAGGCCGCCAAATTGGTCAGGCAGGATTTGCCCTTAGTGAAACCATTCTGGCTGTCACCAAGCACTTTGTTGTTTTTCATGTGCCTTAGCATGCCTTCCAGGGGGCACATTATGGACATTTTGTGTTTTTTACTCTGTCTTAAGTGAGGAGCCTGTATATGCTGTGAGTGTAGACAGCAGACATAAGCTTTCTCACTGCACCATTACTCAGAACACCTGTTAGGAATCATCTTTTCAGTGACAACACAGGGATTCTGCAGTGAGGGTACATGGGGTGTGTGAATATTGCCAAATATTACTACCCTGTACTGCAAGCTTTGCAACGAAAGTATTCTTTAGAATTTCCTGCAATTAAATGTCAACAGCAATTATTTGTCAATTGAACAGAGACGAAATACTGAACAGTCATAGCAATTACTTATATTGAATCTCACTGGAAAATATGTTTTAATCCCTACAAAATGATAGAAATTAGATATTTATCCAATTACGTAGTAAGTAGAGGCAGAATCCTACTAAATCCTGCAAAAACAAATCCTACAAAAACAGGTTTCATTTTAAAACTAAGCAAGGAGAGGTTTATGAATAGTTTGAGGGGGGTTTAATTTATTTGCTTGTTTTTCACAACTGGGGGCCTAAAATGTACCTGAAATGGACCATAATATAAGATCTGTGAGTTTGTGTGAGAGAGTTGATCAGTGTGACTGGGAAGTAATAATTTACCCAAAGCAGACAAAGCTCTTATATTGGCCAAATCATTTTTCTAAAAGCAGGTAAAACAACTGATGTTATAGTGTAGGACTGAATTAGTTGAACGATGAGGAAAGAAAAATTAATTTTATCTGCTAAATATAAACCTTTAATAAATGTAAAAGCATATTCAGATTTCTGTCTTGCACTTATGTAAGTAAAATTCTTCAAATGTCTTATGAATCATGTCTTTCCTGCTTTTTAAAGGATTTTAGTAAGTGTTCTGTAGCTGTACTCTGGCACCTAGATTGTGTTTTGACAGTTTCCTCTGTGTTTGTGCAGAGCTGGCAGCATCTTTCAAACAAGATATTTTATTTCATCTGAAAACTGCAGTTTAGCCTTTAACACGTAAGACAGCATTTCTCTCAGAATGAGGGTAGTGAAAGTCGTGATGCATAGTAAACATCACCCTCCATTCAGCAAGGTCATTTTTAAGTAATCTGCAAAGCAGCAGCGCAAGCACGATGATGTTCTAGAAGAGTAATTTCATAGATGAACACTTGAATCACAGCAGTTCTAACGCTTGTTTTCAAGGTCTGAGCAGTTAAGAAGTGTCACTGCTGGGACTGGAATCTGACGTCACCTGTCAAGGCAGGGCTAAAAGTGATTGTAGGCTTGTTTTCAGCCTGCAGTTTCTTCGATGAAGCTCTCTGGAGGTGTTGTTTCTACATTTTATTTTTTCTATTCCTGTTAAGACAGGTGTGTGTAATTGTTCCCATCATACTTTTAAAGCTAAAATGACACCATTCAAACTATTATTACAATGTTTTATTGAATGTCTTTGGATGCAACAGAGGAATCTGTTGAAAACCATAGTTTCATCCTGATATCTCTCCTGAACTTGAAGGTGGAAAATCACTTTGAGATTTCAGTTTGTTGCTTTTTATGTCTTAATAGGGAAAAGCGTGAATAAGAAAGGAAGTGATGTTTCCTGATATATTTGAAATATGGAAACAAATACTGTTGTGACATTTATGATTTTTTACATTTTATGCTTTCATATTCTAGGGACAATGCACAGTGATATCAGAGATTACAGGTAGTATAAGAACAGTGCACTTTAATTAATAGAAGGAATACAGTAAATTTGAAAAATACACTTCCAAGAATATTCGGGTTGATTTATTTGTGTAATTTCGCAGTATTTTTTGTGTAACCAATTTCAGTGTTTCATCAGTATAATCAGCAATTTAGTAATTCCTTTAGATTCTTGTGTCAGTTAATAATTACTTTTTAATCTGAAATAATAAGCAAGAAAAAGGAACACCCTGGGATATTGTATAGAATGTGTATAAAATGTGTATAAAAGTAGAATCTGAAAATGAGTTGTTACACTATCCTAATGGTTTCAATTGCCATATCCTCTTCCCTTGCTTGTTACTGTGCAATTTAGCTTTCATCCAATGGTAGCATTGCTGACTGAGGCTACAGACAGTCCATGGTGACAAATTGCTCCTCACAGTTCTCAGTGTGGTCTCCATGCACCATGAACTGATAAAACTTCTGGGAAATCTGTTTACACATTCAGAGGTGCAGTACTGAATGGATTAACAAAAAAGCTTTTTTTTTATTCTTGTCTAATATCTGTGCTGGGGTCAGAGAAAGTCTTCAGAAGATCATTTCTTCCTCTGATGACACTCGTCCCTATTTTGGGCCAAGAAGTGGTGGGAGTTCTGTTAATGTTCATTTAGTCTTTTCATTACCACTGATCAGAACAGCATTTACTACTCTTTCATATGATGTGGTGTAGTTATACAGGTCAACTCTTCAGCTCAGGTCTGCACTAGCCTTTTTCCTATAAATACAGACCAAAAAAGAGAGAATGTATGGATTTATGAGTACTGGAATAATGGCACTAGAAAAATAATTTTAAACCCATAAATTGCAATTACAATAGGTCTTTTTGCCAGCATAGCAATACAAAAAAAAATCAAATCCCTATGTGCCTTTGCTGTGCTTCAGGTTTCAAGTATATAACTGCCTCAAGTGACCCAGAGCAAAAGGCACTTCACATCACTCCTCACAATACTTCACTTTTTAAATTGATGAAGGAAAGAAAACTTCTGTTACAGTCCCCCAAATTGGTTTCATTTTGACCTACAAAAATAGATAAGTACATGAGCTGAATATGTCTTCTAAAATGACCAGCGATGTTATAGTGCTGACATCTGAATTGTCACTCTAACACTGGAGAATAATTACTCCAGAGAATTGAACAAACAATTTAAAACTTTTTTTGAATGGTTTGTTCCTTTTGCAGACTCAAAAAAATCCCTCCGAAAAGCCAGTTTTTTTTGCTGTTACGTGAAGTAACCTTAAGCTACATGTCGATGCCACCCATTGAATAGAAATAGAACAGAAAGACACTGACTTTCTACATCTCTCACTAAACAAGGTCAGGAAAATATTACAATCACCAGCACTTCTCTTGCATTAGACAATCCTTGGTGACACGTCCATATAAATATAGCTGTGTGCCAGTTTGTACTGAAGAATCTGATCAAGGGTGCTTGGATGCTTCTGTGGTAGGTGGGCTACCCATTGTGTTTGGTGGTAAGGACTGTGGTTTCCCTATACCATTATACATTCATTTTGTTCCTTATATTTAGTCTGGTTTTAAGGGGTAGCCATGGTCTTAAATTTGCAGCAGTTTTGAAACTACTGCTCCTATCTCAGAGCCTTTTCTTTCACTCATCAGCTGAACTGTTGGAGGCTAAGGTATTCATGGTCAGGAGCAGTGGTGGGGGGAGAGGAAATCAGATCAACAGAATTTTCTGTATCACTATTGCTAGTCATGCTTCATTCCACCCGGATGAATCCATACTGTAGCTTGCACAGCTGAGGTATCTAGTTCTGAAACAAGATTAAAATATCTACAGTACAGATTGTTTTACTCATTTCAAAGCTCCAAATTATTGTACAGAGTTAAATCACACAAATTCCTTATTATTTCTTTGCATAAAGGGTTGGGCAGTTTATATATCGATGATAAGAAACAATATGACTTCTGTGGCTAGAAGACTTTTTCCAAAAAATGTATTTTTAAATATGGAAGAATACAAAACCTTATGTTATAGTCCTGTATTCTTCCCTTACTTTATTCTTCCAAATGTAGCCAATAATTTTCTGATGATTGAGCTGCCCATAGCCAATTGCATCAATAACAATCCAAATCCCTTCACTGATGGATGGACTGGTTCACCTCCTGTTATTCTAAGAATTTGTACAATTCATTTATCAACTCTTTTATTGGCATCTGTTACATTCTTTTCCTAGTTATTATTTCAGTCCAATATTTTAAATTATATCAATATAAGCATAATTTGGTTAGTTGCCAAACCAACTGCATCCAGGCTGCATCTATAAATGTGATTTTTTCCAGTATGTATAAATACCTCAGAAATTTCAAATGTCAGCATAGCTGAAATCAGCATGTTGGAGTTTGTAAGGAGTCACATTTGGAGAGATTAATATGCTCTGTAAAATCAAGTGTGGCTTCCCTATAATGACCTTGATATAAGAAGAAGGTTTTAGCAAACTGGTTGTTTATCTCTTTAACATAAATTCTTGTGGATTAGACATGTCTCCCACAACCTTCTCTGAAGTGTCTGTGGCTATCAGAACACTTTACCAACTGTCTCCAGAACCTGGAAAATGAAAGGTTCAGACATGCTCTCAGGCTATGTGTCTCATTTTTGCTGTGCAGCCTAGCTTGCTTTCTGTGCTTGCAATAATGTTTTGGCTAGACAGGAACCCATTAAAATGTCAATATACAATAGGCATTAGGCATGAAATCCGTGCAGAAATTAAAGAATGTAATTTTTAATCCACTTATGCAATAATTGAATCTAAAAGATACTTCTCCCTGTATTCAGATGTTTTGCTGTAGATTTCTTCACACCTGACATCTCAGATTGTCTTTCTTACATCATAGTTCCATAACATAACAGTGCCAGCATAAACTGACACTACCAGCAAAACAGCCATCTTTCACCTTCCCCCAGTTCTCATTTTCTGTCCCATTCCTTGTGCCAGGACTAGTGTCCATGCAGGCATGAGTGAGTAAGGGCAGGGAAATTCACTGAAAATTAAACCACTACCACCCTCCCCCTGGTTAGTTTTTACCCAGATCAGTCCCATATCCCACTTTTTCCTGTGTAGCCGTACAAACGTTAGCATCAGCTTTGGGATATGAAATGACAAGACCCAAGAGCTAAGGTATTTCAGAGTTAAGGGACAATATAAAGCTCCTTACACTAAAAGTTTTACCTCCTCCCAGTGATGGGAAAGAACTAGTTGTTTGTTTGTGGGGTTTTGGTGTTTTTTTTTTTCCAAAAGACCAATGTTAAGAAACAGAATAACAAAAGGACTGAAAAATTCTGAAAAGTCCCTTTGAAAAAAACACCTGGCTTCTGTGGAAAACCATAAAAAGTAGTCTTTGAAGAAAGCAGTCTAACCTAAGATAACAGGAAGGTTCAGGTGATCTGCAGGTGAGAAAGTTGCAAACTTAGACTCATGGTTGAACAACTTTTGGGAAATCATTATGTACTCAAGAATTCTGTGTGTGCTCACTTGGACTTCATATTTCTTTTATTACTCGGGGAGTTTCTTCTACAAAATACACTATTTTTTTTTGTTGCTTTGTTTGGCTGGAACATGATGATCTTTCCATTGCATTCAGACTTAACCAGGAGGAATCAATGTACATTTGATGTTTGGCTCAATTATAATTGTCCATACCTAAACCAACAAATCAACCAAACAAATAAACAACAACAAAAAAAAATCCAACACCAAAACATTACAAAAAATGAAAATATCTCAGGAAACAGAAGTTTTTCTGCCTAGCAAAAATGGCTATTGAAAGCACATAGTTTTAGTGCTCAACTCTTGTTGATTTCTCACTGATTGATAGGCAAGATCTGCATCACACTGCCCCTCGTGAGAGCTGCAAGTGAATTGCAATCTTTGCAAGTTAAACTTATGTTTATAGAAAGTAGTCTTTTTGGAAACCCACTTGATGAAATATGGCATTAATTCGTGTGAGAATTTACAGTGCTTATGAGCTCAGTGTCTTCAGACAAAATGGAAAATCTTGTAGTCTTCTCATAACATCACCAGTAAGACATACATGGAAACAAACACAGTTGAGATTGCTTAGTCAATGATTATTCTGAAATAATTTCTCATCACAAAGAGAAAAAGCAAGTACATTTCATGTGACATACATGAGTTGTACCCCATGTTCCAATTTGATCTAAAGAAAGTGGAAAGAGAAACTAGTATGAGTATATTACACAGGAATTCCTAAAATTCCTTGCCTCTGCTTTCTCTAACTCGCAGTTTTATACTTGGAGTATTGTAGTTTTATATGCCCTCTCTTCTTTTATCATGCCATGCTCCTTTCCTTTTCTTTCTTGTTTTTTCAACTTAATCCTATCTATTTTTATTTTTTAAGTAGTAATTTGTTATTGTAGATACAAGGGTCTTTGAGGACCAAGGAACAGAGGTGTGGAAGACACATGGCTCCTCATATCCAGTCTCCTGCAATCTCAGACAATCATGTGATTCATGTTTGGTCCAGAGAGACTAGAAAAACACCCAATCTCCATATCACAAAATGGAAAATGATGAACTGTACAGTAAGATGAAAAACAATGCTGCTACAGTGCCTCAGAAAGAAAGTAAAGCAGACTTTATGAAATTATCAAAACCTCTCTTCCTATAGCACTGAGTGGTCATTTGTTATGTAAATTGCCTCACTTTTGACCAAAGGGAGAGGTTCTGTGCAAATAGGATCAACAGTGCTAATATGGAGTCTCCCCTTATTTAAGCTAGTAAAAGCTATAGTGTAACCCATATTATTATTTTCATCCTGAGCCATGTGTCCTGAAACTTTGTGAGAGCTTCTGAATTCTGATCTGTCGTCTTTTTGCTGATTCATTTTTAAAAGTGAATTTTGAATATGTGGAAGAACTGAACTTAACCTGATTGTGGCACTTCACAGTCTGAAGCATTTAGATGGACAATATGTGAAAACCTTAGTTCACCTATTATCACAAGTGATCTGGTAAATTACCAGGTGGCAAAATTTGCTAGCTATTGCATTAATTAGGATAGTAAAAATACGGGTGATTGTGAAGAATTGCAGAAAAACATTGAAAGACTGAGTGGCTGGGTGATAAAAATGCAAGAAAATTTCAGAATCAAAATTTGTAAAATCATACGTATTAGACAAACCAGCCAAATTTTACTATAATAGATTAGATATTAGACTATAATAGATATAATAAATACTGTAATAGATTGACATATTCACTACAAATCTTGAAAGACACTTTAGGATTATAACAAATAGGTCTATTAACTGAAGACTTGGTAAGAATCCAAAAAAGGAAAAAGAAAACAGACAAAGACAGAAGGAGAAAGAAAAAGAGAAAAAAATAAACAGAGAACAAACCAGAAAAATCTAATACTGCAGAATAAATCGACTGCTTCTGCATCTTGAATACTATGAGCAAGCCCTCACATCAGAGAGGATATAGTAGGACAGGAACAAACGTAGGGAAGATTCTGTACTAAATAGACAGCCTTCTTCAGTCTGCAGAAAGACAGCCCCGATGTACTTTCAGAGAGATTTATGAGGGATATGAATATAAAACACTTGACAGTAACAAGAGACATTAAAAAAATGACATTAAAACCTTCTAACAGAGGTCAAAATGAAAAAAAGAGAAAGATTGTCGTTCACAAAACACGTACAACTAAGCTATGGAACTCCTTTCCACAGAATGTTTTGCATATCAGAAGTTTTTATTAATTGTAAAGATAATGTCACTGCCTCAGAAAGTTCCTGAGCCACAGATTGCTGCAGGGTAGGAGCACCTACGCTAGCTTTGTTAATCATGTTTTTCTTTTAGACAGGCACCATCATCTACTGCTGTAGACAGGATATTCAGCTAGAAGAGTCTTGGCCTAAACCGATACAGTGTTTTTGTGTTTCCTGAGCACAGTATCTCCTGAGTGCTTGATTCCTCTAAGACACCTCAACATCCAGAACTCCTGAAGCAATGGCTACTGCAGAGGAGCATTCTGTCTGATTTGCTTATGTATACTAAGTCCCATACAGATGAGATGCTCTGAGTTACTGTACACACACATAGACTTTATCAGTCAACTTATTAACATATACACAACTGGGCTGACATTGCCTAAGAGACAGACACAATATATGTGCTGCACGGTGTATTTACTCTTATTTCTGTGCAGAATTTTCCTCACAGACATACAGGCATCTTAGCCAACAATAAAAATAAATTAATCCATTTCAGAAATGGTTTACTGTTCCTAGCCAAAAGGTTAATTTCAATCACAATATGACACTCTAAAACACAAAGCGATTTTATTAAAAAAAGTAATATAGTATCTGTATTCTTTGTTGTATTTTATCGATGATAGTTAGTGAATACTTCTCATAAAAAAAAACCAAAAAAACAACCAACCAAACTCTCAAAAAAAACCCCAAACCAAGCAAAAAAAAAAAACACCACGAAACAAAACAGGAAAACATGTGCTATGAGACACAACGTCCAGTATATTCAGATTGGATTTCAGTTTATTTCAGGAATTGTCATATGTCCCTTAATAAGATTTCTTAGATTATTTAAAATATCTCAAAATTCCATTTGTCAGTCAGTATCTGAGGTGTACTTTCTGAATTTTGGAGATATGCGATAGACAAATTGTTTTTTGTTCGTGTTTGGGTTCAGACAAAACTGGAGAAGTATTGGTTGCTTTATTGATTAAGCTAAAAAAAAAAAAGATCATATGCTAGCAAAAGTTACAATTGAACTGATTTATCCTCATTTACCATCTGTATGCAATAAGTCTACAACTGGAAGGTTTCATACTTTCAGGTCAACTCTTTTTTTCTTCAGATTCTATTTTCTGTCAAGCTGTTATTGTGAATGTAGACATTCTAGGACTTTGTCTTCCTTATGGATGTAAGTAATACCTACTACCTTCTATCATTACTGTATTTTATGGATGGAACCCTCCATATAAGCTGGCATACTTCCACCAGAAATATGATTCTAAGACGGCATAGAAAAGGAAGCAAAACTTCACCAGAAGTTCAGTCCCTTTTGCTCAGAAGCAATGTGTTCTTTGCAAACCAGTGTGGTCTGCCCCATTCAAGATCATAATTTCCTGGGTATTGAAACTAAACCACTTTGCTTTGTCCTTTTCTTTGGGGCAAGAAGAGAAAGAAGGGAGGAGGAAGGTGCTCCGAAAGGAGATCACTATTTAAAAAAAAAAAAAGAAAAAAAAATTGGAGTAGAGAAATAAAATATTATCAAAGCATTTCAGAGACATGACATCAGATTTCACACCCTGTGGTGAACTCCTTGGTAAATAATTAGAGCTTAATTCCATCTGTGGGAAAGGCATCCTTCATCTTGTGGTCAAAAGGCAGCACTAGAACTTTAAATTATCATGGCCCTCTCTGGTAAAAGAGAGGGCTTGTAATTTCCTTCACTGGATTTGCTTACCCAGGTAACTCAATATATTTAAAGGAAATACAGTCCAGAGATGCTAGTTTGTTTTCTGTTCATCCAGGAATGCATATTTATTGTAAATAATTTAGTTCCTTATTCCCACAAAGCTGAAATCACATACACGAAATGGCCACATGAACACACACATAGTAGGTAAGGTAGATGTGTGTCACTGCCTTTTAGCCTTCTTAGGTAACCATGTTGTTTGTTCAGCGTTGGAGTAGAGGAAGGAGTTTCAGCTGGAAATGAAAAAGAAGAGAAACTTTAGAAGGCAAGTTTATAAGTGAAGTCATTTCCTCAGCCTCACTTCCTTGTATTTTTAACCTACATCTTATTCATTAAGGTGACTGGTGCTTCTGATTTAATTTCTTATCTTTCCATTCTCTAGAATTCAAAGCACAATGCCTTAACTTAATAGTCATACCGATATTTATAGCTTTTCTTTCTGGCAATGCAGTAGGAATCTCATAGTACTTTGAAGAGTTCAGTACAAGAGTGGGAAAGTACAAATGTTAAGTACAAATGATGTCAGATCAGAGGTCACACTGTCATCAGGGAATCGGTTACTGTAGTGACAGAGAGAACTGACTGGATTGACTGGGAATAAGAGGAAGGCGCAAGTCAGCCTTTGTGACAAACAGGCTGATGAAAACACTGATTTAAGAAGGTTGAGAGAAACAAAACAGTGAAAGGGCAAATATTTCCATAGAGAAAAACACTAGACTTGTGTTGATAGAACATCAAACACTAGAACAAGACAATGCCCATGGTAGCATGGCTAAAATCTTGCTACTGGAAAAGTTGAAAGAGAATCAGTAATTGTGAATGAGAAGGTAATCTAGGAACATTGTTGTTTTAATAATGTATTATTGTATTTAATATTTATTACTGACACTGTGATGTACATGACATTGACATATGAAGCCCTGATTTGTGTACAAATTAAGTGTAAGCTACCTAATAAACTATTTGGGAAAAGATTATACACAAGAGCAGGGGAGAGCAATATTAGAGTATTTAGGGGGCTAATAATCAAACAGTAGACTATATTTTAGTGGCTCACATAGTTATGGTAATGTCAAATTTAAAAAATCAAAGCTAGGCAAAAGACTGACTAAATTGGAAGTATGATGGTAAAGCAGAAATTTTGCAACTACATTATTAGAGTGCTCATCTCTTTTTTATCTTTTTAAAATCTATTTGTGTTGTACTTACTTTCAGTACCTCAAATCAAATGAAAAGATAGCTGAAGTGCATTACTAAAACAAATAAAAAGCATTCTCTTTCTTTGATTTCTTACTTTGTTGCCACATGTAATCTTGCATGTTGCATGTAATCTTCACTTAATTCCTTTTTTGTCATCTGTTGTTACATGATATAGTAACTACTACTCTATTCATATTTATTTGTGTATTTGTATAATGTATTTAATAAGCCATGGCTTTGGGGGTTGGTGTCCTTTATTGAGCTGACCAGGATCAGGGATAATGTAACAAAACACCATATTGCAGAAGACTTTGTTTAGGTAGTGAAGTGATGACTCACCTAAATATTCGTAGATGTTTCTTACTTAAAAGAATGCCAAAAATAGAAATAGCTATTTGTTTTTTTAGGCAAATTTTTGTTCTGCGAAAGGACATTGTGGTATTAGTCATGGATCCAAAATAAAGAATATATCCAATAGGTTACAGTAATATTAGTGAAATCAAAACTGTAAATTTGGCATTAAATCAAATTGATGATAATTCCAGATACTACAGTCCTATCTAAAGCATGTTGAGAAGACAAGTTCACCAATTACAGTTACTTGTTCTGAATTAAAATGTTTTCACAGATAAAGTGCTTCATTTTCTGGTCTCCATTTAGTTAACGTATAATCGAAATAAATTTGCATAGCTCATCTTCTCTTGAAAGGTAGTATTTATATATTGGTGTATTTTCCAGATTTTTTAAATATGGTATTTCCTGGACATTCCTGTTTCAGAGGTACAAAAAATGGCTGAGAAGTCTTCTCAGTGTCTGACAAATAAAAATATATACTCCAGTCGCGTATTCAGTCACTGATATTCAGTTGAAGATAAAAGGCAAAGTTAGGCAAGCAGTCTCTAGTGTGCTTACAGCCAGGATGGAGTTGTCTTTGGAATCAGCTGTGGGGGTGGGGGTGGAGATCCAAATCCTTCTAAATGTTTTACACTGGCATAGGAGGATTTATTGGTACTAATGGCTGATTTGTTTTTCAACAGAAAGCTAATTCTTAGGCTAAGCATGCATACTAGGAATTTCCACATAAACACATGAGTAAAACGTTAGACTCACTGATGTCTGCAGGAGTTTTTAACAGTTACAGTGAGCTCCTATTTTCCTTCTGTGTGTGTAACTTCAATATTCCTCTTGTCACTGTCACAGAAAATGGGTTAGACCCAGAACATTAGTATCTATTTCTAATATTTTACACCCTGAACTCTCAAAGAATGCAACTGGCATCTTGATCTCTGTAAACAGGCTTCTTGATCTCTTTGCCATCAGATGTGTTGATATCATGCGTCAAAAGCACCTACTTAATCACATGTATTTTTTTAGTCTTTCATGACATTTGCTGTTTCATAATAATAAGAATTTTTTTCTATCTAGAGGGTTGTTTTCTTGCAGAGTAATTTATAGACAAAGTTTCTCCAATGGAACATTTTCTTCCAGTGCTTCTCTAAGAATTCATGATGATTCTCTGGGTATGATCTACCTCAGATCAGCCATGACTTCCCAGTAGTTGAGCTGGCAATTTGGAACATTGCTGATATGGCTGTTTTTATAGAGGATCCAAATAAGTTTTAAAGTTAATCTTACTGACCACAATAGATGTTTCAAGTGTTTTTTATATAGACAATGTTCTAACATGCCTCTGAGGTACAGCAGTGCAGGACATGTTGAGGTACTTCAGCAGGTTTTCATTTTGTAGTGCCACAGACAGGTTTAATAAATATCCTTGTAATCAAAATTCAGTAATTCCATGATGCCCTTTTCTCTGAGTGTCCTCAGGAGGGAGGAGGAGGTTTTGGGGCATGAAGTGCTGGGTTGTCAGACTGATTTCTGATTTCACTCCCTAGTATCTGAAGAGATCAGTGCTCATGTGTGAGTAGAAAACACTGAGGTACCTCAGAAGGAATAGTGCAGGATGTGGTTAGAAGGGCTAATATGACTCGCAAAGTAGAATGAACAGTTTTGGGAAGTAAAACCTGAGTTAATGCAGGGGGAAAGTGATCAAATCCAAATCTCAGGTGGGAAGTACCAGGGTTTGTCTGAGGAGACAGCAGTATGTTTTGGTGGGAAATGCTGAGATATACCAGATGTGGCATTTCAAGGATTTCAGAAGAGAAAAGGTTTGGGCTGTAATATCTAATCTGAAACATTTTTAGATGCTTTCACCCTAAGATTTCCATTTTGCACTTTAGATTTGATTTAGCTATGCATTTGCAAAGAGAGATGTATACAACAGCCTAAAGCAATGTGGAAAGTGGAGTTTAGAGACAGTTAAGAAAGATGCATCTCTGCATCTCTTTTCTGGGTATGAAAAGGGAGTAGTATCTCAGTTCCTACAATACTCTTCAGAAGAAACTTCTATTTTGTGTGTCAGCTGGTATTCAGAAATTAAAATTCACTCCTTGTTTTCATATCCTAAATTTCCATAGTGTAAGAGAAAGTAGGGCCCCATGAATTCTAAGATAATCATCCACTGCTGTTGTACAAATTTGACATATTGCCCCCTCTTATTCTTGAAAACAGCATAATCTGCTAGTTTGTGTGCAGTTGCCATAATATATGACTTTAAGCCTAGCTTCTCATTGTGAAATTTCAAACACTCAAGGCTGTAAACAGGCCTTGCTGATGGAGCTGTGAGTTGGGAGAATCACATTGTTCAAGATGAAAAAGACAGCACTGTGCACAGACAGTCCTGAGTCATTTACTTGAGGCCAAATCAGAGAAAAAAAGAAATGAGTGAGACTGTAGATACCAGAGAAATTATTCCTGAGTAGGATTCGTGGAAGCCCTTGAGAAAAGAACTGATCTTTATCTCTGTGAAAGAGAATATCAGCTTTCATTAAGCAAACAAAGCCTTGAAATCATAAATTTATATAAATGGAATGCTAAGAACTGATGACACTGATATTTCATGTCAGCAGCAGTCACTGGACATAGTGGATAGCTAAATTACATATACATAGATGCAAAGTCATATACTTCTCACACTTACATGATGCCTGAAATCTATGGAAAGCATTATATCCAATAATACGATAAGATATAGCCTGATTGCAATATCCGTTTATAATGTAGTGTGATCCAGTTTCATATCATAACCCATGCTGGTTCAGCAGCAGCTCCCAGAATGCTTTAGTTACTGAGACTCTTCAGGTTTCTTTCATAATGGGGTTGAACAGGTGATACATAGGTAGCCACTGTAGTGGACCTGACTCCTATTATGACATGGAAATGCTCTAAGTTACCAAAATGTGAAATTATGCAAACAAAAGGTAGATCCACTTAGTCTCCGAATAGAAATTATCATCATTCTACAGCTAGGCTAGAAACACAAAATGGGCACTTTGTTACACAAACTTAGGTGCTGTACACAAAATTTAAATTTTCTTTCACATAAGCATCCACCAAAAGTTTGCAGTATGTTATAAAAAGTGAACATGAGCTGCCTGTGTGATTATAATAATCCAGACTGAGGTACATTTCTATTAATTCCAGCATTAAATGCCTACCATTCAGCTTCTGAGTTTAAACTGTGGCTTTTGTTCCTACAAATGTCCTCAAGTGAAAGAGATAAGTGCAAAACTAGGGAATTCATTAGCCTTTTTAAATAGATGCATGCTGAAATATTGGTGTAGTAGTTGGCCAGCTATGCTTCTCATTCCTTTTTGAAAGTAATGGGAGGCAAAATCTGTTCTTCCTCAAACATCAGGTTTTTAGATTCTTACATGGATCTATTTTCATCCTTTTCTCCTGTGCTATCCACAGAGGGCTCCTGGAAGACTGAGCACAGATTGGTCATGTGTACCTTACGGACAGCAGTGAACTGTGTATCCCATTATCCATGGATGATTAGCAGCATCCCATAGAGATCTTCATGCAAGATTGACATGGCAGTCATCAAACATGAAAAGCATTTTCAAGGATTAATGAAGAGAAGCGTTGCCTTCCCAGACAGACTTAATCTGCATAGCTTTACAGAATATTTTCTATTACTCAGATGACATATCTCATTTATAGTGCTATCTATTAATTAAGCAGGGTTTGGAGACTGTTGACTATCTTGGAATAAAAAGTAATAAGGCCTCTTAATTTTTACGTGTGCGGAACCCAGAAGGCAGATGCAAAGGTATTTAATTGTGAAAAAGGACTACCGCATTGCAGATGCTGAAAGGACTAAGTGTGACGTACTGTCCAAGACTTGATATGTTAGAATGTGCAGCAGATCTCTTTGACAGGTTTCAATACTGCTCAGATATAAGATCTTAAAACCTGGAAGAGCTTCCCCTGAGAGATGTTTGGAGAAAATACTCTATATGCAACACTTCTGCTTTGTTTAGAGAAGCAGCATTCCATTGCTTGACACTTGTGATTTATATTACCACAGCCCTATGGATATGCCATCAGTTCTTCTAGAGGCATCGCTGCTGTAAAATAAGGAGCATATAAAATATAAAAAAAAAAAAAAAACAACCAAGGTCTATCAGTCATTTTAAGCAATACAGAGAGATTAATGCTTCCAACTTTGCACTGATACCAGCTTGGGAAAAATCTACATCTTGGATAATGGCAGGAAAGAGGAACTTTTCTGAACAGTAAATTATAGTATGCTCCTTCCAAGAACAAGATGTGCCTACAGGATTCTTTGGAATCCTCAGAAACTTTTTTTTTTTTTTTTGGTGCATTTTCTATCTATAAGCTACGATGAGTTGTTCTGTTGTATATGCTGTGGTTTTGTTACTGTGCTGTGTACCGTAAGAACCAGAAGAGGAGAATTTCTATGAAACTATGGAAACTGAGATATCAGTTTGAATAGGTGATAATTACTTCCAATTCTGGAACATAGAATCATAGAGCGGTTAGGACTGGAAAGGACCTTAAGATCATGAGGAATGCCTTGCACTAGACCATGCTGTGCAAGGCTCTGTCCAACCCAGCCTTGAACACTGGCAGGGGTGGAGCATCCACCACTTCTTTGAACAACCTGTTCCAGTGCCTCACCACCCTCACAGTAAAGAACTTCAGATAGTGGAAGGCTGCTCTGAGGTCTCCACGCAGACTTCTCTTCTCCAGGCTGAACAGCCCCAACTTTCTGAGCCTGTCTTCATCTGGAAGGTACTCCAGGTCCCCAATCATCCTCATGGCCCTCCTGTGGACTCGTTCCAACAGTTCCATGTGCTTCTGATGTTGAGGACACTGTGTTGAGAATTGCACACAATACCCCAAGTAGGATCTCACAAGAGCAGAGTAGAAGGGCAACTTGAACTTAGTCAGAAATATAGCTGAAATATAGCTGAGTCTTAATCTCTAGCTAGCACTAAGGAACAGCAAGAAAGCGAACAAGTGCAGTTCAGAAAGCTCTTCTCTGTGTGGAGATTACTATTACTATGCCAAAATCTGGTACTTTGAACATGTACACTCCCCTAGTCCACTATCGCATGAAATTAGCCAAATTTTCTTAGACCAGCTCTAAACAGCAGATTCCCTTTGAATACGTTACTGCAGGGTAAGGCATAAGGATCCCACAGGCTTGAAAACTTCTTTGCTGGAGCCACACATCAGAATACCAACAGCATTTAGGGGCGTCAGGTACTTAATAACACCCAATTAAAATAAAATAATACAAGTCATCAGTACATCAGCCACATGACTGGTTTTATACAGATGTATATTGAACACAGTATTACAAGCTTTTCAACCTTCTGGTTAGAATTGCATGTGACCTTGCATTAAAGGTATTTTGCAAAACTGACTACATACACTGTGCCATGTTCAGCATGGACTCCAAACTTCCAGGAACTGTTTGTGAGCCTAAACTCTGTGTTAAAAGCAACAGCTTGCTCACAGGGGCAAAAAAAAACCTGGATGCTTTTGTATGCTTCTGCCTACATGGTGCTTGCATCAGAGAAGCAGAGAGTTTAGCAACCATGGAAGAATGAAGAATACACTCAAATTCGTTTATGTTTTATATCAATTTGCTGTAATTAAAATAACATAAAACTAAATTAAATTGTCTGCTTTGTTTCCTATCTGGGGGCTCTCTATTTCCAAGGTATACAGGGGCATATTTCTTATGCGAAGTAAGATTTCTGTGTGCAACCTTGGCCCCTGAAAATCAATTTGCTTCACTTTCAGCAATTCTGTTTTCTTATTAAACTAGGCAGTACAATTTAGACAATGAAAATATTGATTATAGACCCTTTTAAATAACAAAGGGCCCACTTTTAGGAAAGTCTCAGCACAAAATACAGAATGAAATAAGAAGAGATTTGCAAATGCTGTGTTTTTAAAACACAATTACAGTCCCTTGAGATTTCTAAGAGGAAATTTGGAAATGCTGTGTTTTTAATACTGAATTATAGTCCCCTGAGCTTTCTTTGGAAAAGGAATGGAAAGTGAAAGAGAAGGCAGAAGTTTGTAGAATAAAAAAATGCAAGCAAAATCTTAGAACAATTAAAAATAATTCTAAAACATTTTTTCAAAGGAAAATGGGGGTGGCGATTAAATCAAGGACAGTTTATAGCAGTAACAACTGTTCCTTTTTCTATTCATTGTGTGCTAAGCTATTCTGATACCAAAACTTGTTAAATTGAGGGGAAAAATATTGAATTGGAAAACTAGTATAGCTTTATTCACAAATTCAACACAAATGTTCAACTTTTCATTTTACCAGAAGCCTGCAAAGCCAAATATGTGGCCAGTGTCACACTGTAATCTGTGAAAATGCCATAACCTTGAGAATTTATTAGAACTGGCATGTCTTGGTGCTGGGTATTGTACAGCTATCTGGAAAGGCTTATTTGAATCCACTAACTGTGCTAGCTCTTGGATATATCTAATTACACACCCATAAGTAAAGTAAGGATCATCGTTAGTGCACAGTTATCAACACAATCACTGATGAAACAGAGGTAAACTTATGCTGTGGATGGTTTGGCTTGAAGCCCTGGATATCTTGTGAAGATTTAGATGTTGTTAAGAAAAATTCATTGTTTACAGAATAATTATTTCCCTGCTGAGAAAACATCCTCCAGTCTGCAAAACCAGCGTATTAACTTACCATGGAAAAACAATCTTATGACATTTGTTTCCACTAGGATGCTGGAAACTCTAATGAGAAACCAAATGTGCAAAGACATTTATTAATGGGAAGGGAACAGGCATAGAGAATAAAAGCTTTTTGGGGTTTGGTGGGGTTTTTTTTTTGAGCAAGTTATTGGGAATTTTATATAATTACACAAACACATACTTTTTAATAAGATATTTAGGTCACACTGGAGTAAAAGATAACCTGAAGCATTTCTGGCAAATATCACTGAGAATTGTTTTTCTTCATATTACACAAGACTAAGATTTGAACTACAGACTCTTTGCAAGAGAATACAAGAACCTTACGCATCTGTTTCAAGGCTGCCCACTCCTTTCCTGAGATACACTTTCTTACCTAGCCTAGTATGCACTGCTTGGGACCCGCTCTCCTCTGGGCCCCTTTGACTCCTCCGTATGTGTAAAAAAGGGAGAAAAAAATGCCTCAGAGGCATAAATATCCCGTGCTTAACTCCACCTTTGGGCTGATGGATGTTGTACCTCAACCCTCTCTGATGTTAGACTACAGACATGACAGAAAAGGCTGCATGCACTGCTTCTTTGAATCCTGCTGTGACATTATAATCAATTACTCCCAGCAGTAAAGGAAGCAGGCGGTACCAAGATTTATTATAGCATTCACTTTGAATAGAAAGTGGTTGGTTTTCAATAATTGGAGGAATACTGAAAGCAGTTAAATGAGCTAAACGCTTGAAAAATATTTCAGTCCTGGAACTGAACTCTTGTTTTCCTTCATAGAACAGGAACATGCAAAGAATAAACTTCCCACGTAGTCTCTCTTCAGGCTGTCTTGTGCTTTTGTCTGATGGGCTCTTCAGCTGTGTTGGGTACAGTCCCAGCTGGGATGACCAGGCAAAACACAGTCTCTGAGCACACAAAACCCTTACCTTTTTTTCTGAAGCATCTAATACTTGGTCTCAATCCTAATTTAGAAGCCTTTTTCCTTCAGGATTAACAGATTTTTAGGTCCTCAGGGATTTAATTTCTTCATTTTTTGGATCTCATTCCAGTTAAATAACTTATACTGTGTGCTGAAAAATAATTTTGTCATGATGTTTCCTTGTGTGTGAATCAAGCTGGGTTTAGAAAGTGCATGTTTTTCAAGCAGTATCTTCCAGTATAAAAGACAGTTAGGCACCTCAGTGAGATGCATGACTGTCAGAATGACTTGAAAAATCTATACTTCAAGCAGGAAACAATTTTGGATAATAATAATTTCAAATATGAAATGTAATCAAGGAGAGGGCAGCTAAGATTAATGCAATCTAGTAATGATGGAGGCACGTGAGACAGTTATATTATCTCCATAAATTCAGCTTTGCTCTTTTCTGTGAGTTATTCAAGCTTTCAGAAAAGTTGTAAGTTAAGGAAGGAATTCCTGTGGAAATGCTGTGGTTTGGGTTTTTGTTTTTTTTTAGTATTAAATTAGCGGCATCCTGCTTTCCTACCCTTTCCTACCTGAATGCTAGTAAATTCATGAATTTAAAAATGTATGATTTTGAATTTACTGTTTGAGTAGTCAAACCAATTGGAATTTATGTTAAATTAAAATTAGGAAAAAAAAAAGAAGTATGTATCGTTAGATCAAAATCTTAACTTTCCTTTGAACTCTGATCCACTATCAATTTTCTGCTTCCCATGTGTCTGTCATGAGCTATTGCCCTAAAAACAGCATCACAAAAGGATTCCATGTTGCTCAATTTGCAATGAACCTCTTCTTGCTTTCAATTCACAAGGGCTTGGGGGTGTGTTTGTATGTTTAAGTAGTAAAAGCTTTGTGAAGAAATAATCTAGATGATTATGGTACACAATAATAAATGGGAATTGCAACCCTGAAATAATAAATGAGAACTGCAACCTTGAAAGAAAAGCAATGGCTGTTTTACTTAGACTTTAAAAAACGTGTGTCATTCTGTCAAAACCAATGTAAAATACTGATTTTGGGTGGTGAACTTTGGGAAAGTTCCTGGTGTTCATAATCAGATCAATCATTTCTATTCAGTTAAAACAGAGTATCTGAATATTTGCCATCTGAATTCTGCACTGATAAACAGAGAAAATTTTTCCTCTAAATGGTCCTGGTGGGCTCATAAGCAATTATTTTCACCACACGCAGCAATCAGTTTCCTTGTTGTCTAATGGCATCTGTCAGTGTAATGAAAAATGCAGTTTGATGTATAAAATGAAAAGATCACCTGTGGGTCCACAAATAAGGGAGATAAGAGGAACCAAGACAGTAGCTTGGGCATACAGGTATTAACTGTCCTTACTGACGCACTGAACGCACAGTAGCCAGGGGAACAAAGGAGATTAAGGAGCAGTTACATTTATTTGAGTAAAACTGACACTTCTGTTTGTTTAAATAATCATTTAAGTCTAAGCAGAAAGTAATACTATAAAAAACTGTACTTTCCTGAATTAAATTAGATTTCACATTTATACATGTCCTTCTTGAATTCTGATTATAGCATTCTTATATCATCTGAATGTCTTCCAGTATCCCGCCAGCAAATGTGATCAGTACTTGTTATATTATTAGAGAGATTGACCTTACAAAATGTTGTATAAGCTGCATTTGGAGCCAACATAACTGACTGTTTGCCAGCATCAAAATTTCAGGAGTGGACTTCAAAGTTTATATTTTGTGCAATCTCTTACATTTCATTCCCCACACACATACGTATCCAGCATAGCTTGGTTCTCTCTCTCCCTTTAAAAAATGGAAGGAGAACTTCCAGTGTTTGTAAAAGTGAGAAACATTTGACGCTTGTCGGCATGAATGCTTAGGGTGCTTAATCTAATTTTTTCTTTCCCACTAACAAGCAGAAATTAAATTATTGGTAATACAAAAGCAGTTTGTTCTCCTTTGGTTTCTTTTGATTACTTCTAGAACTTTTGACTAAATGGTTCAATTTATAACAGCCACAGAAATTTGTTCCTGTATCAGCAGGAAAGGCTTACATGTAACACAAAGAGCAACTCTTCTGTGACAAAAGACTTGAATCAATATCTCAGGTGGTCTCTTCTAGTACTGTATCCCCCAAAAGAGCCCAGAGGAACGCACAACAGCTTGGGAAGCTGTGTTTTTAGGAACCTTTTACTGCTATTTTTTCACTGGTATTAAACAAATCTAAATGTTAGCAACAGGTATGGTCAAAATTAAGCAAGATGCAGTAAACTAGCTCTGTACAAGCATTCAGTTTCCAAAAAGAGCAAGTGGCACTAATAGAATAATCATTACAGTTCAAAAATTGTTCTTCAGAAGTTTTTATGATGGCAGTGATTGATCAGTGGGTATTTAAAGGTATTATCTCTGTACACAGGATTGTATTACAGAGTTATGCAGCCATGGTTATTTGCCTAAAAGAAAATAAGAAAAACCCTTCTCTAATATTATGTATATGTATGTATGAGGATTTATAAAATCATATAGTCACCTTTATTTTACTGACTAAGGATTGATGCCATTGTTCCACTAACAACTCATTATTAGTATGGCTCAACTTTAAAGACAGAACATGCATTTTTTACTACATCCTGTCTGTTGCTTGTGTACAACTGAACAATTTATTAAATAATTGAAAGCCTATGAACAGTGCTGTCAACAATCCCAATGGGAATGGTAGCCTTCAGTGAGCGAGCTATAACATTCAGCCACATGCTTGAAACTAAGCAATGAGTAGAAAAGTACATTTCATTTCTGCATTACACCAAACTTCAGAGTAAAATTAGCTGTTAAATATCTGCTGAACAAAATTAACTCTTGTTCAGCTGAAGCTAAGAAAACTAGTGTCAAGAAAGACTGATAAAGTATCGTGCAAGTATTCTCTCTCATTTTTCTTTTTCTCCTTTTTTTTTTCTCCTCTTGCCACTTATGTCTCAGTTTCTCTTAATTTTCCAGCACCATGGGTATCTGTGCATTAAACCTGGTGCAGTTTGCAGAACTGGGATGTAAATCAATACTCATTTTTTCCTTTATTGTTTGTATGTTGCATTTTAAAAAAGAAAAACAAAAGAAAAACTGAATTTTAAAACCCTTACAAAGGCACATAGCAAGTTTAAGTTCATTGCCATAGAGACTACAGCTTATTTCTCAAGCTTAGTCTTTCTACAGTAACAAAGCTATCGCCCACACACCTCTCAGCTTATTCTTCCTCGTATAAACATTCTAACACATAGTACCACAGAATAAGTGCAGTTGATACTGTACTTTGGGTTTTTTGTGAAAAATCACAGAAAAGAC
Source organism: Pezoporus wallicus (assembly GCF_028554395.1). NCBI lineage: Eukaryota > Metazoa > Chordata > Aves > Psittaciformes > Psittacidae > Pezoporus > Pezoporus wallicus. Next base: position 5,232,596 of record NW_026640488.1, read on the forward strand.
TGTCAACTGCATGTGTGATGAGAGTTACTGAGGAAAAATGTACAAAGATAGGAGTTAGCTTACTGAAAAGAGAACTGCATTTGCAAAGGATTCACGACTTTCTAGTTCTCTTTCTATTTTTTTTAAATATTTCTAGAAACTTTTGGAAAATGAAGATCCATCACATTTTTTTTTTCTCATTTGCTTAAGTCATATTAATCTCAGGCAATTTATAAATGTATTTTTTAAAGTTACGAACATTATTACAGATTCTAGGATGAATGTGGTCTCAAAGTCATGGTCCTAACCTTCTCTACTATTTCTGATTCACAAGGCCTCTGGTTATGCTGTGTTTCTCTTGAGTTACCCACTCCTTTAGTAAGAGGAGGTGAAAAGTTGCAGTAGGGTATCCTTTCCTTTCTTCTCCTTTCCTTCTTCTGTATCCTTATCCTTTCTTGTCCAATCCTGCATAGGTTTGTTATAATGAGACTTTATACTCCCATGCCATTATTCAGATGATATTGGATACTAATAGGATACCTAGCTAAAGTCTGATATTTCAAATACTGTTCCTGTAGCAATACAATAATATTTCAGCAGCCACAAACACAGAACACAGGGTAATCCATGGAGAAAAATTATGAAAGAAGACAAATGGTTTGCATTTACACTAAAAGGGTTGTAATTTATTATGAAGTTACACTTAACATCTAGGATGTTACAAGAGTGGGTAAGAACTGGATTAGTGCTACCAGTCCATCTTTATAAAGTAACAAAACCACCAAAAATGTAATTTATTTGGAGCAATGTTATTCACAAAATTTGAATTCATTCAACCAGTATGTTTTTTTCAGGGGGGTTGAGAAGATTTTGAATGCCTCTTTCTTAGTGCTTACTTTTATGGTCTTATCAAAATATAATGTTTTGTTTGAAAAAAGCTGAAACAACTCATTTTGAACATTCAGATCCAGAATGTAGATTTCTTGTTTCACTATGGCATTTTTCATTAAGATTCCATCAAGATTAAGAGAAAAACATGTTTTAAAAGGTTAAATAATGCTGAACAGTATAAAAACTTTCTTTTTTGTTGTTGTTGAATAAAATCCAAAACTAGAATTCTCATGCAGTCCAAACTATGTATTTCCCTGTTTTTTTTTTTTTCTGTTTGATCCTGAAAAACAAAGATCTGTAATTATTCAGTGTCCAATGAAGCTTTTACACACATTCCTATCCATTCACCACAATGGATGTTTACCAAAGGATTTGCAAGCTCTGTTGGCTCTATTAGCAATCTGGTGCCTGAAGGGAGATAGATGCAAACGTTGTTTCTCTCTCTAGCCCATAGTCAAAAAGGACACTGGCACTCAATCCAAAAGTTTTTTACCAGAGCTGCTTTTCTAATCCTGTTTTATCAGTTTCTTATTAATAGCCACCTTTATTAACCTTTGATATTTTTTTCCTTATTAGGCATAAAGCTGTCGTAATAGGACATTGCAGGTTCAGTGCTTACCCTGGCAGATTGACATTACTCATCTTACTTGGATATACAAGTATTTCCTTCAGCCACAAAACTTTGGCAATTCCAGGTTCACGAAGAAAGCTTTTCTAAAAGAGCTGTTACTTCAATGGCTGGCTGGCTGTATGGACACCCTGCGCCTTGAATAACTATTCTGTCCATCAGATCGAGATACCATAAATCACCTATGTATGAAGGGAGCTCCCATCTTCACACTTCCAGATGCTATCTGTTAGCTCCATCATATTTTGAAGGCTTTCTTCTCAAATTATACAACCAATGCTACTTCAAGAACTATCAGACAGGCTGGCAGGATTTCAGAGCTATAATTACATCTACTCAGTAGGCTGTAGGAAAAGCGGTTGTATTATCCAGTACTCACTACAATGGTTTCTTTTGTCTTCCCAATGTTAAGAATATTAGCTTGTGCCATATGTTAAGGTTGCTTGCAATACTGTTACATTATATTATTATATATCTAATGTGGGTGTTGTTAGTACTGCAACACAGAAGAATATGTATAAATATCCCAGTGCCTTATCTCAGACCAATTTGAACTGTTTCTAACCAAGATGAGGTGATTAATTCAAGAACAGCATCCTGCCAACATGGCTGCCAGCAGTGTTCTAGGAATAAATACACTTATGTGATGATTAGGCCTTCAAAAACAAACAAACAAATAAACAAACAAACCAACAAAACCCAAAAAACAACAAAACAAAAGAAGTATGCAAGATAGTAAAACCTATGAGAATCAACAGAAAGCTAGTCTCTTAAGCAGAAAGAATTATCTCATGTCTTTCCCAGAGGAGTCATTCTCTTTGTCTAGAGAGGGACAGCCCAAGATTTCTTCCAAAACCCTGAATCCAGGAATCTGCAGGGCCATGCCCTAGTTGTCATTGAAAGGGAGTAAAAAAATTCTGAGTAGGTTTCCTGAAATCATCAGGACACAAAAAAAGGTGGGATGCATCATGGATCACAGCTCATATGCAGCAACAATATGAATGTTCAACAAGGTAAATAATGCACATCTCATGTTGCAATTAAATGTTTTCCTATGGATTTCTGTAGCCTCCACAGCAGGGCCTTGATATTTAATACTGTGTCAATCAAATGTAACTTAGTATTATATTTAAAACAGTATCACAAATTGTAGATTTAAAGGAATTCTAAAAAGTTGCCCGATGGGGATCAGCAGGGAAAAACATGATGTTAATATGAATAGTTAGTGATGAGATTTGTGCTGATTCTACATCAAGTTACCATATAAAGGATATGGTGAAATATAAATGAGTTTTCATTTCTATTTGAAGAGTTTGGGGGAGGGAATAGTAGTATAGGACAGTGTGGGTATAGAAATGGGTCAGCTGTTCTGTATATTGACAGACTTCAAAGGCTGATTATCTTAATCCCCCAGGTTACAAAACACAAATGTAGCAGCTGTTACCTAAATTATCTGAAACACATTTGCAGCACAAATGGGACTGTCCCAAAGACAGGCAAGGTACAGAGCTGGAAGTAAACACCACCGTAAAACAAGCTGTACCAGTTTGACTTGTCAAAAGGTTTTATTCTTCTACAGACATACATGACACCTAAACAAGGTTTTTAGTGATTAACATCTGCCTAAGAAATTGAAGGTGTGGTTACAGTTCATGCCGGTTCATTTTGTTGCAGTTCTCCTTGCTCGTGACAGTGTGGGTTATGCCATGTGTTAATACTCGTAACAATAAACATGGGGAAGATACTGGGGAAAGGCAGCTGGATAATTACCCTGTGTATGGCTTTTTGGTTGCTAGCTCCATTAAGCTCTCATGAGTACAGCAGTCAGAATAGTTCAAGGCTAGAGATAAACAGAGATAAACATGGATTCCAAGGTCTTTTTTTATGACATTGCTCTGGTTACTTTCTGCTTCTTTATTTTCATCACTATTATGTTTATGTAGCAAAAAGAATTTCAAATGCACAAGATACTGCCTTTTAATGAGAGTTAGGTGTCTGAGTTTTTATTGTGTCTCCAGAACTTAAACCTTTGTGTTTCTGGGTTAGCTTTTCCAGGATTCATGCTGACCACAGTGTAAAACATAAATGGACCCTGTAAATACTGTTAAATAAAAGAACTAAGAACCCAAAGCCCTGGTACTGCAAAAAAAAAAAAAAAGCTATAGTCCTTCTGGAAAATACTGATCAATTTCTTCACTTTAAAAGTTATGTTAATACTGTGCTGGGCTTATTTCATACATTGTACAAATCAGACAACATTATTTTCCATGACCATCATAAAATCTGTCAAGCTTTAGAAAGATGCCTTTGAATTGTTTACATGTTATGAGAGAGCTAGTAAGATCATTTGAGGGTCTTGGCACAAAAAGACAAATAGCTTAAAAAGAGAGACAGAACAGAAGGAAAATGATGGAACAAACTCCACAGAAGAAAAAGAGAATACATGGGAGTACACCTGTGTTAGCACATAACCAATAGGCATGGCACATAGAGCAAGAGCAGCAATCCCTACCTGCTGCTTTCTGTTGGCAAAACTTGTACTGAACCCACACAGGAACTCCATTTTGATGTCAGAGATTTTATATCCATCTTATGAACAAGAAATTACTTAGATAAAGGATATTAGTCAAAATACCAGGTTATACTGAGTTCCTTTTAGAATGTGTTTTCAAGTAAGTGACAGAATACTCTGCATCAAAGTGAAGTTCTATTTTGGTGTGAAAATTCTGAAAAGTTGAGAAGTAACAGTATTCTAAAAACCTCTAGATTTTTATTTCAGTCACACTCTTTCTACTCAAAGCAATCTTTCCAGACCATCTAATGATGGATTTGTATGCATTTATTACACATTTACATGCAAAGGTTGTGATGTGTAATGCAGATATACGTGCCTGCAATTATTTGCTAATATAGTCAGTTAAAAGATCTCAGCACTTGGTATTAATGTAGATATCTGTATCTTAGGGACTGGACTGAAGCTCAGTTAAAACAATTTCACATTTCAGATTTTAATTATTATTTCTCTCTTTCAAGAATGCTGCTGTTCAAACTTAAATGTGACACAAAGCAGCCTCAGTGAACACAGTAAATAAATTCATACTTAGGCTCTCTCATTTTATTAGTATCACATATCATAGTCTCTGAGCACTTTACACAGGAGACAGGCTGAGTCATATATGATTTCATAGGTCAAGCTTAGCTAAATCACATTAATTCCCTCTTAGTTAGAACTTTGAAAGTGAGCTGAAAATTAGAGTTCGCAGCAGTTCAACACAGTAATTGCTGGTAAAAGCATCCCACACTGATTTAAGCAAGACAGTTTGAACCTGCTGACATAACAGAATATATTTGGAGAAAGCTCAAACATCAGGGCTAGTGGTACTGCTTAGCCTATTCCTCAATCAGAATCTTAGCCACTGCATTTTCCTGAATACAGTTCTGTAGACTCAAGGACATAACTTTTTACTCATTGGATGTAGCCCTGCAACAATCTGTTTTTCCACTTAGTTTCACAGTGAAGGAAAAAAAATAAAAATCACAGAAATACCAGCTTTTGGAATCTAGAGACCCACACCATGGGTCACTGCCCATAGTTGTAGAGTTTACTAGAAAATGTGCACTTCCGTGATTATTACGTTTCTTGAAACAGAGCCTGCAGCTTCTACAGTATGGCATGCATGAAAGGTGGCTATATATAGAAAGACGGCTCTATATAGAAAGGCAGTAATGGCTGTCAGCATGCAAAGTTTAAATTAAAAGACAGGCACAGACTCATTTAAAGCAGTAAGCACTAGACAAAGTCCAATTGAGTCTTTTCGTTTAGCAAAACCAGCTGTTCACTCAATGGTGGCCACCCAAAATAGTAGACCTCATAAGAGGTCAGAGCTAACACTGATGGATTAACAAGCATTTTTCTTATTAAAAAAGTTAGAGTACAGTTTGATGAGCATCTTTATGTGGCCATGCCAGACTAAGCACTCACTGTGTGTTCCCAACCCTAGTCATTCACTCATTCTTCCCATTAACCTCTGCCCTTCACACCAGAACAAGTGTTTGTGTAACCAGGTGGCAAATTGGACCGATTCCCTTATTCAAATCCCTTCTTTATTGTTAGGTTTATTATTTAAAAAATAAACCTAACAATAAACCTTGTTTAACTCAGCTTAATTTACCCTTCAGTGTGACAAGTGATTGTGATACGTAGGCGTGGGAAGAGAGGAAGGTGGGGAGAAGGATTGCTTAATCCTGAACCACGTCTACAAGAGGTCTGCCTGATCATCATTTCTGTGACTGCAGTATCAGATGCTTGCAATGGGAATAGAGAGGATCAGTGTAAAGAGCTGCAAACACAATGCTGAAAGGAAACAGAGCTTCTTAAACCCAGGCCCACTTAGAACTTCTCTTACATTAAGTTTCTTGTTGTTCTGGAAAAAGTAGCATATATAAGATGTTTCTAAATAAGCATTGCACAAAGAATGTGTTTGTATCGGTTTCTGTCTAATGAAAGCAGTCCTATCTGCTCTTGAATTCTGGCTACTACTAGGGCACAGTAGCAGAACAGTTTGAGTTCTAATTAAATACACCTGCTAGCAGGCATCCTCTGTTAGAGTGCACAAAAAACTCAGCCTAGATTTCAGACTGGGTCAGTGTGGGTAGAGGCCTTCAGTGAGAGTTTTAAAGTCATCAGAACTCTCTCTTTGTGCTACCCAGAATTAAAAGCACAAGTTGGAGAGGTGCTTGATAGAGAGGGGGAAGGGTTTAAAAATTTGTGTAAGAATACACCTCCTGAGGAGAGAGGTTTTGGTTGGCTCCTTTTTTTTTTTTTCCTAGCTGCAATCATAGTTATTGTACAAACAGTGCTGCATTTCTAAGAAGTACATGTGAGAAATCAAATGGCAATATCCAGTGTGGCAGGGCCAGCACCAGTTTTTAGTAAAAATGTATTAATACACTTGTGGTTTTATTACGCAGCTACTAGTACTGCATATATATTCATCAGAAACACTGCTTCATCTGTAGCTTTTAAATATATATATGTTAGCTCAAGTAAGCAAAGTATATTAGAGCAATCAGAACTCTTTCAAATTCAGTTAGTTTTACAGTTGCAAAAGGATAATTTGTACTGTCAGCACCTTTGCTGACAAGTTCTCTAACACAGGAACCATACTAAACTGGATTTTACTATTCAAATAACTGTGAGCTTTACTAACAAAACCCAAACTTTGACAAACACATATACTATAGCTTTACCCAGAAACAGATAATTGTCATATATTTCCTACCACAGGTTATATAAACAACAAAATTACTAAGATTTGCACTCCATATCTCTATTCTCTATATCTGCTCCTCAGCCCACTACATTTGCCTCAGGTCTTCCCTCTTATTCCCATGCAGACTGATGCTGTATTACCACAACTCTTGGTTGTGGTCCATAATCCTTGAATCCCACGGTCCTCCTTCCCATATTGCCCTGCCTGGCTCAGACATAAGAGCATATTCACTGCCCAGATAATGCTGGCTGGATGGCTGCTGCCAAACATAGCAGGCAAGAGTTAGTTTTCCATTATTTTCCTTACTCAGGCATTGATAAAAATGCTTTTATCTGTGTAGCTGCCAATCTTCCCAAAATTTGTAAAAGTGCAACTGTACCCTGTTACGTTGATATTCAGTGCTTTTCTAACAGTGCTTATATAAAGCAAATGTTTAACAGGTCTGTCTAAGAGTTTATTATACTGAATTTGGACATCAGAGTGAAGTAAGTGGCAACATTTCTGTATGAAAGGTTAGTTGGATCAAGCTTAATGGATTAGTAAAAGCAATACAACACTTAACGTGTTAGTGATGTATTTTACAAAGTAAAAGGGCTTTTTCAGCGTCCAGTGTCTTTTAAGAGATTAGTGAAATCAGCCTGTGGTTTTCAAGGCGGTTACAGAACTGATATTTGAGAACATTTTGTCTGTTATAACACTGGAGTAAAATAAATGGAAATCTAACTAACTAAAGCATAGTAAATATAATTGCAAAAAGATATGGTTTAGAAACACACAATAATTCACAGCTTGGAAACAAAACCAGCTTTTCTGAAAGCTGTACTAGAAGAGAAATAGAAGCTCTATTGTGTGGATAAATTTCTGATGCTGTCATTCACAGACTTACAGAATGGCTAAAGCTAGAAGGGGCTTCTGGAGGTCATCTGGACCAAACCCCCTGCTCAAGCAGGGCCACCTAGAGAGGGTTGCTCACAACCATATTTAGGTTTTTAATATCTCCAGGGATGGAGACTCCACAACATCTCTGGGCAATCTGTGCCAGTGCTCAGTCACCCTCACAGTAAAAAAGTGTTTCCTGATGTTCAGAGGGAAACTCCTGTGTTTCAGACCCATTGCCTCTGGTCCTGCCACTGGGCACCACTGAAAGGAGCCACTGATCACCACCCACAAGGCCTGAGCATTTAGTCAATTTTCAATCCATCTTACTGCTTATTTATCCAGCCCATACTCCATCAGCCTCTCTATAAGCATGTTATGGGAGACAGTGTCGACAGCCTTACTGAAGTCAAGAAAGACAATATCCACCGGTTTCCCTTCATCTACCAAGCCAGTAGATGGCTTAGTAAGTTAACTTTCATCAGAGAAGGTTATCATGTTGGTTATGCATGACTTCCTCTTTGAGAACCCATGCTGACTACTCCTGATCACCTTCCTGTCCTTCATGAGGCTGAAAATGGTTTTCAGCATGAGTTGTTCAGTCATCATGAGGTACAGCTGTGTCCGGTCAGGGCCACTGGACTGTCCAGTTTATGGACTTTGTGTCCAATTTGTTTAAGTATTCCCTAACCTGATCCTCTTCTATCAGGAGCATGCCCTTCTTGTTCCATCTTTTCCCCCTGGTTTCCAGGCCCTGGGAGTTCTGAAGGCTGGTCATACTAAAGACTGAAGGAAGATTTTGGTACCTCAGCCTTTTTAGTGTCCTGTGCCACCAGGCCGCTGCTCCATTTAGCAGCAGACCCACATATTCCCTAGTCTTCCTTTGCTGCTTACGTACTTGCAGAAGCTCTTCTTGATGCCTTTCTTGTTGCCTTGTTCTTTTATCAGAGGGAGCTTCAGCTGCAGTTGGTCTTTGGCTTCCCGAACCATTGCATTCCCTTCCATTGCATGCTCAAGCACTGTCTCTATATTCCTCTCACGTTACCTGTCACTTCCTCCCCTTCTGTATACTTAATTTTTATGTCTGAGTTTTCCCAGGAGCTACTTGTTCCATCACAGAAACATGGTGGGATGGCTTCTGTGACTGGAGTGTTGGAATGGAAGGTTACAGGCTCTTTAGGAAAGACAGGCTCAGCAGATGGGGAGGGGGAGTTGCCCTTTATGTTAGGGATAGGCTGGAGAGTATGGAACTCTGTCTGGAGACAGGTGAGCAGTCCACAGAGAGTTTGTGGGTCAGGGTTAAAGGGAGTACAGCGATGGGAGACATTACTGTGGGGATCTGTTACAGACCGCCTGATCAAGGAGAACCTGCTGATGAAGCACTCTATAGACAGATAGAAAAAGCCTCACGCTCGCAGGCCCTTGTCCTCATGGGGGACTTCAACCATCCTGATTTTGTTGGAGGGAGGGTGTGTCCCAGCACAAGCAATCCAGAGGTTCCTTGATTGTGTGGAAGACAACTTCTTTCTGCAAGTAACAGAGGAGCCGACGAGGAGAGGTGCCATGCTTGACCTCGTGCTCACCAACAGGGAAGCGCTGGTTGGAAATGTGACGCTCCAGGGCAGCCTTGGCTGCAGTGATCATGAGATGGGGTAGTTCAGGATCCTCAGGATAGTGAGAAGGGCACATAAATTCTCAGTTGACTCCTTATCCATCTTCAGAAGAGCTCCAACTGCTCTCTCACAAAAAGGGCAACTCCAGCTCCTCATCGTCCTGTCCTGTCCTTCCTAAAGTGCCTGTATCTCTCTACTGCAGCACTCCAGTCAGGGGAGCCATCCCACCACATTGCTGTGATTCCAACAAGACCATACCCTGCAATCACACACAGCTCTCTACTTACATTTATCCCCCATGCTACACACATAAGTGTACAGGCAGTTCAGAGAGGCATTCCAGCATGCCTGTTTCCCAGAAAGGATCTGGGAATTTTCCACAATTTGTATCTTGTAGGCTCGTCCTTGCTTACCTACAAATGATTGAGGCAACCCCATTTAAGCTCTGTTTTGTTGGTTTTGTCTTTGTCTTCATTCATACCACCTGAGGCCCTTTGTTTGTCAGCCTTGTCCATCACTCCTTTACAGGCTGCTGGTAATATTCTTCATCTCTCATCACTCCCGAAGTAAAGACCTTCTTACCAGGTCAGCCATCCTGCTGGCAAATATACCTTTGCCTCATTTGTGAGATGGATTCTATCTCTACCAAGCAGACGCTGATCCTCAGACAGGGTGCCATGGTCACAGAAACCTAAATCCTGTTTCCAACACCAGCTGCAGAGACAGCATATCTGCACAACTGGCGCAGCTTGGTTTGTTCCTTCCAGAAACATACCCTGAGCATAAGAATTGCTAAAGGTTTAGCACTGTTTTATAAATACATAAAATTCATTTAAAGTCAGCATTTTAAAATATTTCTTTTAGTGATATTAAACATATATCTATATTTTACTATGTAGCATACAATACTTCAGATGATAACTCCTTTAATGTGCACGTCCTGCTTAAAAGAATGAACATTTAAAGGACAGGTACTCAGCTTATCCAATACCATTTCAGCCTCAAAAAGGCTGATTTGGCAAATCTCTCATGTCTAAGTGGAAATTATCAAGGAATTCCAAAGCCAAAGAAAAGAATGGAAAAAGGGCAGACAAAGTAACTCATTTCCTTAAGGAACAGCAGGGTTAAATATTCAGGATGCTCTTCTGATCCTAGGTAATATAAAATCTATGTGTCTAAAACACCAGTCTGACAGCCTTCACAGACATCTCTTTTACCTGCCTCATCTACACCATAATCTTCTGAACATTAGAGATGTTACCTCAGCATTGGGTTAATATAAGCAAGATCAGGCTCAAGGTTTATAGTTTCATGTAGTCATTAGGTTATCTCAATGCATAATTTCCACCACAAAAACATTAGTACTTGAATTCAAGTTTCTATATGTTGACTTGAAGGTGGCCTTTCCTAATTCTGAAGATAGCCTTTTGTAAGCGACTGTTTGTTTTATTCATTAATGCTGATGTTTGTGTTGTAGAAGCACCACACAAGTCCACAGCTTTTGCTGCAGACTGAGACTTCTTACTGCTTGGAGTGAATTTTTAATGTAAACTATGCTGTTAGTCCTTGTTTTGTTTGTTTGTTTGTTTTTTGACAAAGTGAAAAAAGCAGCAGTCATAATAATAATAATAAACAAACCCCATGTTTTTAGTAGTGGAAATTTATAAATATGTATACCTGTCAAGAGTCAAAACTACATTCTGAATTGCTAGTGCCCTCTTCAGTTTTCTGTGAAGCAAAAGGGTTTAAATCTGTAAACCAGACACCTTGGTAGACACGCTTATCTTGTAACTATGTCAAGGAATTCCATCAAGAAAAACTCACAGAAGAACCTAAGAGGACAACCTTACTGTAAGTACCAGCTGAAGATGAGTTGTTGGTATGTCCCTTGGACTGAAATGGAAGACTGGAGTTGTGTCACTGCTGAGTCCACACAGATAGAAAAATGGGTCTTTTTATGGCCTGCTGCCCTCTCTAGGAAGCCGATATTCAAATATGTATCACACCTTAATGTCACTTGAAACAAGTACCTTACACAAAGCTCATTGAGGTCAGTGGAAAGCTTTCCATTAACCTTGTGGTGGTTTAGGTCTGGCTTTAATGCTCTAACTTTAGCACCTAATTATAAGCACATGAACATGGTGATTGACATTCAGGGGTCTACCCCTGTGCCCAAAATGTTAATAAATGAAGGCTTAACTGAAGAGCTTGAAATGTTACAGTCATCATAACAATGGAAAAAAAAAAAAAAGAAGAGATAATCCAGTCCTTCTATTAAATCTCTTAAATGTACATTTAGTCTTAAAGAGAAAAAAGTGAACACTTTTTCATACCTATTTTCAAGTGTATTATAAACAATGTGAAGCTTAAGGGCAAACATGAGGGCTATAGGTAAGGAAACAAGTGTTACCCAGTGTTCTCTCTAGCTGGCTGTCTCTGGAGTCTGATCACCAAGAGAAACACTAGATATGTAGACTCAGCTGACCTTTAGATTACATGATTTAAAATTATAACAAAAGCTTAAAATGAAAAGGGCTGAATAACAGTATGCAAGAAATATATTTTCTACTTCTCTACCCCCTGAAATATCATCCTGTTGCCAGTCACATTTCTACAAATCCTTATGTCCTTTCACCCATATGTTCAAGCACACATTGAATAGGATCTTTCAAGAAATCTTTTCACAGAGAGCTTTTATTAAGAAACAATAAAAATAGCATAATAACAATGTCATAGCTTGTGTGGTAGGGTGTGAAAAAGTGACAAACAGCAGCACAGTACCAGTGTGAACACAAATCAGGAAAGACAAGGAGAGATTTGTTGGTCAGGTTACTCCTCCTGACACAAACAAATATTCTCCATGTTGTACAGAATTGGAAGCAAATGAATTCATGTGTAGTGGGTGGGTGCAATGAAAAGCTGTTATTTTTTGATTGTGCCAAAAACATTTTGTTTCCTTTGTCTCAAAAAGAGATCTAGATTAATCTAAGGTGAAGAGTCTTAAAATACATATTCAGAGTAATTTATAAAGATTCATGTCCTTTTTTTGAAAACAGGAGCAGAGAAACTATTTATTATACATTTTTTTTTGACCACCATTTTACCCCTAAAAACACTTATGTGTCAGTCTGTTATCCCCCAAATTAAATAGATGTCCCAAGTCTCCCTTTGAGCCTTTTTGTGTGTATCTTACAGAATGCATCAAAATTTTATCTAGATCTTTTGCTTTTTGCTCTTTTGCGAATTTGGTCTATTTATTCCCCTGTATAGCTGAAATTTTGCATATTTTGGGGCAAGTTAACCATGCAGAGCCTTTCCTGTGTAGTAATTTCAAACCCATTTACATCCAGTACAAATTTCTTGCAACTAAGCCTGGCCTATGTCAGATAACCAGTTCATCAACCCAGGTCTTTGGAAAACATAAGACAGTGTGTGCTGCCAATTTTGCTGCAATGAGCTGGATGTTCTGTATAGACATAATTCCTGTGCAGGCTTTGTAAATTACATACTTCTATGGAGTGCAAATTTTGAGAAACTTGCCTACCAGAAACTTGCCGGAAGATAGTTTTAATGGAAGAAACTATTTAAAGCACTGTCCTGAATAGAGATGAATTTTACCATCTTCTCTTTACAAAGAACATAAATTCCTATGACTTCCTCAGAAACCAGCTGCCAAGGGAATGAAACATGAAGTGACTGCAGAAGCACCATGGAGGATGGAAGAAGGAAGGCAGTAGTCACTAGGCCTAGTGCTAGGTCTGGGAAGCTGTCCGTCCCTTAGTAGCCTGCACAGGTAAGGGAGAGAAAGACGTTTTGGTAGGTGTATAATACTTGAAGTAGATCAGGTGTGAGTGTCTTCAGGTTGCCATTGGAGAAGGCTATAAATTCTGCCATCCTGAAGTTAGGCTTTGTGAATGTTTTCACTAATATTTGAAACATTAACTTCAATTAGACCATTAACACTGCTTTGCAAGAGCAGAAATACTGAACAGAAGTTATTTCTGATCACAGGTAATTAAAGTGTAAGAGACCAAAACTGGTCATATTTTTGTTTCTTACATGTAATCCTTGAACACTGGAATCCAGAAAAACACAGAAGAATTTTCTTTTACATCAACTTTGGTAATGGCTTGGGTCTTTAGCAATGACTCAGGGAAGCAAATACCACATATTAAAGAACACAGTAATGGAGAGGACATGGTAGAGCTTTGAGTTATATGTATCCCTCAGCTGAGAAATGGCTGGCGACAAAATTTATAATTTTTTTACAATTATTATTTCTCCACCCTTTCTACTCAGCTGAATGAATTTAATCCATTCCAGACAGAGGTATTATTTAAGATCACATTTCCTGCTATTAAGTATGTTTTAAAAATAAGAAAATAATTTTAAAAAGAAAGTTTCCTTATTATCTTAATTCTCTAGGCAATGGTTTGGTGAATTTTTTGATAGAAAGATTTAGGAAGCAAAGCCTTAAACTGAAGCATTGTCAGGTACTGGATTCCAGAGAAAATCCAAAGAAAAATCCTGAGAAAAACTATAGACCATTTATTTCTTTAATAAGCTGAAATCCAAAATCTGATTTTTAGGAAAGAGTGTGAGCTGTCAGACAGCAGTGTACTTTTATTCAATAGAGCGCTTAGGCAAATGACTGACATTAAGCAAATTCTCCAGTTTCACTGATCTCAGAACATTTTCCTGAGGTCAGAATCAGAATTTGATGAACAGGTCTGGATTTAAACATATGCTGATTTGCAGTCTGAATGAGAGTTGGTATCAAATTTTGCCTTTAGCATCCATTAATAATAGCTGGTACTGTACTGCAAGATATCAGAGTTAGAATATGTGAACCCTTAGCCCTGCACACCTTCAACAGTGTTGAGATGCAGTCAGCATCAGTTCAAGTGACCTGAGGGGTCCTATCAAGTTAATTCCTTTTTCTGGTTGAAATATGATTTATAGGTGGGGATCTTGGGGTGGGGTGTTGTTTTTTTGTTGTTGTTGCTGTTGTTGTTTTTAATATCCATTTTTTTCCTAGCCTACCAAAAGCAGATATTTTTGTCAATTAGTTACTTTCTTCACTATTACCCTTTTTTAAAGGAAGATGTGAAAGTTGTGGATTACTGTACTTAATGACAATGATACAACCAGGAAATATGTAAAAAAAAAAAAAAAAAGCAATATGGGAATACAGAAGTATTTGATAAAAAGACATACAAATATGCAGTTGTATTTAGATCATGCAGAAGCTTGAAATGCCTATGGTGGTTGCAAGTGAAATCTAAGATGACAAAATAACTGACAAATGAAGCAGATAGTAATGTTTATTAAAAAGTTGTATTTGTGACTTAAGGCTGTAAATTTGACATGAAATGTATGGCACATAAATAGTAAGACAGGTTATAGATCCCTCACTGTTCTGTTCTTCTATCAGTAAAACTTTTCTACTAGTCTGAAAGAATAAGAGGGATCTTCAGGCTTTTGAGCTAGGAATCAGCATGTGCTGAAGTGTAGGGAGTTTGACAAAAGAGCACCTAGGAGGGACAAATATCAAACCAGAATGACTGAGAAATGATAGAGAAGCATGAAACCTGTCAGCTTACCCTGTAAAAGAATGTAGTATGTAGAGGATGAGAAGCCATGCTGGAGCTCTGAAAGTGAAAAAGAGGATTAGCGTTCTAGCCAGGTGTCAGGAGGCGAAAGTCTCCAGTGGGTTTTGAGGACTCCAGTGTGAAGTCATGAAACCAAAGACAAAAATAGTGCTCTCAATAGATGTCATCTATGCCCTGCAGATGTCAGGGCAGCACCTCAGAGAGACTATTATCTTTGTCCTCACAACAAATTCTTCAGAAGAGCAGTGATTTTGCTTCTGAAAATCTCCAAGTGTGTTTTCCTGCTGAACATTCCTTCCACTGTTTTCATTTCCATTGTCATTTCAGGCTGCATCCACTGTGCTATTTGTGTGATGTGCCAGCCTGTGTCTTTAGCAGAGGCTCAGAAAGGCTTCTTCCAGGGAAGTAAGGGAACGTATAAGAGAAGCCTCATCCTAGGACAGCAGAAAATGTCTCCTGATACAAGGGAATGCTCCTGTTTATACCTCACTTTATCAGGCGTTAGTAGCAAAAAACACTTCACACACATTCTCAGGAGAAATGTAGGAGAAAAAAAAAAAAAACCTCGGGAGAAAGTATGAGATGGTATAAGATTTGGCTGTATGATTTGAGACTGTGCCTCAAACAGGAGAAAGTCTGACACATTAGGAATTACGCGGCTAACCCACTGGATATCTCCAAATCTCAGGACACACCAGTTTCGTATCTCTGCTCACCAGCAGTTATCTAAAGTTGCTCCTATGCCTATTCTGTAAAAATACATAGTTTAGCCTCATCAAATATTTTCCAGCAAACTAACTGGGAGCTTTTGCAAATAATTCTGGTTTTTTTCTTCCATTGGATTGGAAGAGGATTGTTTTTCTGCTTGGGTTTGTTGTTTTTTTTTTCAAAAAAAAAAGTGGGGAAAAAAAAACCACCAAAACATAAAATTCACTGTGGTGGGTTTTTTTTTTACTCCTAATGGGAAAAGCCATCTGTGAAATTCTTAATAGAAAAGCCTGGTTGGTTTTCTACATTGTATCTCTTTGTGAAAATGCACCCCCCTTAGCATGTGAAAATTACTGTAAAGTAATAAGGAAATAATTTCAGGAGACCATGGTCAAATTATTAGCAACATGTTCCATAGGGAGCCACAAAGAAAAGGGAAATCTCATAAAATACAAAATTGCAAAGCTCTAAAAGAAAGTTCTGTCTTATAATTCATTTTCTACATTCCCTGTCTGTCCTCAACCACAGAAACCTCCTTTTTAATTATATTACCTGCCAGTAGAGAAATACATGGAATTATAATGCACAAGAACACATTGCTACTTCAATATTCTACACTATTTATAGGACAGCACAAGGCACAGTTTTTGACTTTTAAATACTGGCAAACCAAATAATTTTCATTTCTTAGGCATTTATCCTTGTCAAATTTAGAACATATTAAATTTACCGTCACATCCTGAGATGGTTTCTGTTCAGAGAGACATCAGATCAGATTGCCATTTGTGCTACATTTACATTTATAGACATTTCAAAGACCTTCTTCTCTGCCAGAATGGTTTAAAGTGACCTTGCGAAAAGACAGTAAGGTCTACGTTGTATTTTAAAAAGCTGATTATTCAAAAAGGCATTGATTATACAGCAAAGTACACTGTATGACACAGAAACTCAGCTGGTGGATATTGTAGTTTCACTTACAGCAATCAAGTTATGTGGGTTTCCCTCAGGTGGGGATCTACTTGTGTATATTTCGTGTAATTAAAGTACATATACTTTAAGCAATAACAGAGCTCTATTTTGTGTATTTGTCAAATATTTCTGCACTTCAACCAACTGTAACCACTGTGAGTTTGGAAGCTAAACATGCCGATTACACCCAAACTATATTCATATCCTCCTTTTAAATTCTGCAGATCTTGATTAAACCATTCATTGTCTTGGAGATAATCCAGGTTTATACCATTGCATCTGAACACACAATATTATAAGCCTATACATAATTTATATAGATCAGCACTAATTATTGTGAAAAGCCTCAGATAGCTAAAGCTTAATTTTTTTAATACCATACCTGATTTTCACTGCCACCTGTGAGGATGGAATTGCACCTTGTCCAGACAGTGAGTAGTCCCATCTCCCTTTAGATTCTGGACACACATCTCAAGGCGAATTTACATGGTTCATAGGATTGGGACAGATAATACAAATAATCCCAGCCACACTAATTCCTGTCAGTGACAGCAGATGAAAATGGGGTTTGGTTTTTTTAAATTAAAAAGCCTGTAATATTGCAATCATCTGCAATCAGTTGGGACTGAAGGTCTGTTTGTGCTTTCATTGGCTGCTGTGAAACATCAGAGTTATCTCCTTCTCTGTGGAATTACTGTAGGGTTTTATTCTCTTAACTGAGAACAAAATCTCTCTCTCAATCCTGTCTTTGAACCTAAGTGATTACAGCCTGAATTGACTCTATGAATGAGACAACTGCATGTCCCCATTTAACATATTCTACAGGTTTCACAGAATCATTTTTCTGCATGCCTAGGCTGATTTTACAGGATTTTTACATCAACCAAAAACTGGATTTAAAAAAAAAAAAAACTCTTCAAATCAGAATGTCCTAATTTTATGCTGGGATGTGTGTCCTCTGTAGTGACAGCTTTCCTGGGGTTCATATTGCTTCTAATGGTCTTAGACGGACACTCCTGAAAAGCACTTCTTTGAAAGAAAAAAAATCAATAAATATGTCTTTGTGCTAAAGCTCATAACTGTACAAAGAGAAGAGAACAAAAAACAGCTGATGAAAACCATAGGTAGTAGCAGGTCTGACTATGTCTTATAATAAGATTCAGATGTAACTGCTGTGAACATTAAAGCAGTAAAAGGGGCAAAAATGCACAGCGTCCAATTTTAAAGTGACAACAATCAAAGTTCCTTGGAAAAAGAAGAAAAACACTACCCATTCTGTTCTTGTTATGTAATTGTGCTTGTCCTTGGACATGTTTCACCTGCAATCACACTTCCAGCAGTTGGGTGTAGAATATTTATTACTTCTTTATATTTTGTCATCATCATCACTACTTATTTTTTTAAATGCGACTGGGCTTGCCTGCTTTAAAGAGGTTTTTGAAACATCTGTGTGCATGGTGGACATGGCTATAGTCTCATAATCCTCCTCACGGGAGCGGAAATGGCAAAAGTGAAATAAAAACTGCAGGTCCCTTTGGAAGTTCTTATTGAGAAACCCATAGAAGATGGGGTTCACACAGGTAGAGATCATGGCAGTGAGGTGGCAAATCAGGAACAATAGGTTGTGGCTGCAGGTAGCAACAGGCAAAATTTCGTGATTCCAATCAAAGACGATGTTGAAGATTGTGAGGGGCAGCCAGCAAACTGCAAAGGCAACCACTATTGAGATCAGCATGATGTTGATCCTTTTGGTTTCAGAGGATCTGTACTTACTGTCTCTTATCTTGTCCATCATGTTGTTCCTTTTTTTCAGCCGTATGTATATCTGCAGGAAATTCAAAATAGAGAAATGTGGAATAATTTAACCTACAGCCATCAACTTTGCAAGGATAAACAGAAAAACAGACAGAAAATGTACATATTGCGACAGGATTGTCTCTTACCTTCAAGTAGCAAATAAATATAAAACAAAGCGGTCCGAAGTATTGAATCACTAAAAGCGTTGTGGTATAAGAGAGCCTAGCAGTGTCCAAAGGGAACAGATCCAAGCACACATATTTGTCCTTATATTCATCAAATGTTAGGTTTCTGAAGGGTTCATCTGTTAACACATGGTAGATCAGGAAAGGCAAAGACGAAGCTGTGGCTAAAATCCATATGGCAGCAATCCCCATGTACGCATGTCTGTTGTTTGGCCTCCAGCCACGAGGATTAATGATCAGCTGGTGGCGTTCAATAGCAATGAGGACTAAAGAAAAGACTGAGACTGTAATTGAGGCACATTGCACAAAAGGATTCAATTTGCACATGGCCTCCCCAAAAATCCAGTGGTCCATTAAAGTATACACAAAGGTAAAGGGAAGACACATGATGGTCACTAAAAGATCGGAAAAAGACAGGTTGACTATGAGGATATTGGTAACATTGCGCATCTCCTTCTGTTTTAAAATAATGACAATCAAGGCCAGATTCCCAGAAACTCCCAGAATTATCACAGTGCCGTAAGCCAAGGCCAAAGTAAAGACCATGGCCAAAGGCACATGGCAATCTTCATCCTCAAACTGCAAGAACTGTGAGTTCTTCTCTGAAAAATTCAGAAGACCGGTCATATTTCCCAGCGGGGTGAGAACCGAAGAATTCATGTCGTTTCCAACTCTCCACGACCTTCACAGCCGCCGATGCTGCCGCCGCCGGCATCCAAAGCGCTCCCGGCGTTCAAACCGTGCCCGTCAGGGGACCCTCTGCCGAGCCCGCTCCTCGGTGCCGCATCCCCCTCGCACCACCTGGGGAGAAGGGAGGGAGCAGGGCCCGTCAACCCCGGGCACGTTGCCCGCCCCGACACACGCACGCCTGCCCCCCGGCGTGGAGCCGCGGCGCCCCCGGGTCCCGCGGGGAGAGGAGCCGCCCGTTGCCGGCGGGATGCGCGCCGCCATTCCCCCCGCCGGTGCCGAGGGACGGCCCGGACCGCGGGTGGGATGTTTAGAGACAGCCCTGCGGGTGGGGAGGGAAACCCCGCGGGAGGACGGCGGCGTCCGTATCGTCTGGTCCGAGGTGGGAGCGGGCACCACGGTCCGCGGGAAGGAAGGCAGAAGGCGGGATCAAACTGCGGGTCTGCAGGCTGGGACGCGACCCTTTCCCGAACTATTCCAGACCCATTCCCGCCGGCACAAGTTACCCGAAATAAGCTGAGAAGCAATGTCAGTCTTCCAGCAGCGTAGCCTTTACTTTACGTTTTACACCTCCTTTGTACAAGTTTAAGCTGCAGAGGTCTGCTTTCTTAAGATTACCTAAGTGGAATTATAACCAGCAATCACATAAGCAGGGGGGAAAACCCATCTGACTAATGTGAGGGTTGGAAAAACGATTCGAAAAATTGCTGCATTCCCTTTTACCTAATAATGTTCACTTGATGTTGAGCGGCTGAGTGCCCACAGCAACACTGGCACTGAGTCAGCGGCAGATCAGGAACTCTGAACACCTTAATCTCAGCTAGCAGCACTGTGCAGCAAAGAAAGAACAAAACAAGATGAAAGATAAAACAGCAAAAATTAAACACTCAGATTTTTTTTTATCCAAGCAACACAAATAGACTTGCCTAAATGACAACCTTTTTGCAAGGCCTTGAATTTTAATAGCAGAGAAACTCGGGCATACCTGTTCAGGAGGGAGAAAAATAAAAGAAAGAAATAAATCAAGTAACCTGGCACACCTTTACTCCAACTCTTCATCAGTGGCAGCTGCGCTGAATCTGGAACCTTCCCTCTGTGCACGCTCTCCCATGAGCCAAATTTATGGCTCACTTAACCTTAGGTTAAAATAATGAAAGTAATGCTACTTAAAATTCACACAAGTGGGTTTCAAACCCGGCTCCATATGGCAGTTATCACAGAAGCTGTAAAAACATTGCCCACTAAAATGTACTTCATTAAAAGTTACCCTGAATGGGTGAGCTTTTGGTCTTAAATAATACTCAATATAAATCTCAGTGCCTTCTAAGTCTCCAGAGCAGAATGATCTTTGCCTGTCACTTGCTTTGTTACTGGGGAGATTTCCACTGGATACCAAAGGGGAATTTTCCACAGTGAGAAGAATCAGCCGTTGGAATAATCTCCCCAGAGAAGTGGTGGAGTGCCCAACATTGGACATGTAAGATTTGGCTGGACAGGGTGCTGGGACATCTAGTCTAAGTCATGTTTTGCCTAGAAAGGTTGGACCAGATGATCCTTCAGGTCCCTTCCAACCTGGCATTCTATGATTCTAGCATGGCAGACACCTTTTTAACCAGCCACTTGCTGAAGACCAAAGCTGGGGTTGCCTCCTCACTGGGGCAGAGTCAGCATGTGAGGGCTGGGCTTGCAGCTGCATCTCCTCATGAGGGTCAGGCAAATAATGTCCTTGCCAGTGCCATGTCTTCTCACTGGCATCATGACCTCACCTCAGCTAACTGTGCTGGTTCCTTATAGTCACCACATGGCTACACAAAACTGCAACAGGCGGTGTAGCTTGACATTGACATTTTACTGTCAAAGTTAATATCAGTGATTTCAGACAAAAGGCATTTCTGCTAAGGTTTGTTTGCTCTAGTTTTCAAGCTGGATAGGTATGCACCTGGGCATTATCTCTGAGACCTGCTGCCTCTGCTAACTACATTTATCTTGCCTCCCTAGTCCACAAAGTCTAAACAACCTCCCACCCCCTGTGCCTCCTGAAACATCACTTTAGCCAGAGGCAGAAGGGGAAGCATGTGGGTGATGTGGAGAGCCAGGACTCCTCAATTCCGAAAGTATGACTTTACCCCAGCCTGACAATCAGCATGTGGATTACATCATGACCTCCACTGTCACTCACAAAGCATGAGGTGGACAGTCCAAACCTGGAACTTGATGGGATGGTGGCAGGAGCAAAGTGGGTGAGGAGCCATGTGCTGCAAGGAGAGAACTGGGGAGGTTTTCTCACCAGCTGGGACTGGACTGCACCCAGCAATGAGGTGACATATGTTTCAGGCTCTTAATTTTTCTTTTCACTGAGCCAAGCTCTGCTCTTCCTTATTTACTAAATATCAGACTCAAAATCAGAAAATGCCACTGCTTCTTCTTCTCTTGCCTCTCCCCGTAGCAGAGATGCTACCTAACGGCACGGCTCAGAAACACAGCACTGATGTCCTTCCTTCCTGCCCACCACTCCAAAATGGGCCAGATATCAGGAGGGGGATGAAGTTGCATCTTCTGGACAGCTGCATGGCTCCCTGTCCCCTATCCCACCAGTTCCCAAGCCAGGAGGGAGATCCCTCTCCATGCTGGATGCCGGAGTGGCATCAGAAGAGCCCACAGACCCTCCAGGGGACTGCACAGTCTCCCCCAGCACACACACCTTTCTTACTCTCCAGGAGTCAAAAGTTTAGCACCAAGAGACAGAAAGGGTGAAATAACGTTTTGTGAGGTGACTGGAAATACACTGTAAAGCTATTGGAGCTCTTTGAAATGAAGCACAAAACTGTCCAAGGCGATGGTTAACCCAGCCACTCTCAAGTCCAACCTGGAGCCTGCCCCTGCCTGGGATTTTGTCATCTGCACATAAGAGAGCAAGCAAACACCGGCCAAACCGGACGCAGCCACCCACAGTCATAGGAAAGAAACCTCAGGGGAAACTCACCTTGCAACTGCTCTGTCTGCCTTTGGTCTGCTATGGGGCTGGCTCAGGAGGCTGAATGGAGTAGGAGCAGGGAAAGATCCTCTGATATTCCTCCAGCTGAGATCCTAAAGATTGGTGAGGAAGGCTGGAGACTCCCCCTTAAAGCCGAACTCCACCTTATCCCAGTATCACATGATGGTGCTCTGCTGAGCAGATCCTGAAAATCTCACTGCAAGCACATCACCTTTAAATTCCACATCTGGGGGTGGGTTGCCTAGTAATTCCGAAATAAATGCAATTAAATATTGAAACAAAAGAGGAGGGGGAAGAGCACAGGGAAGAGCTTGGGAAGGGAGAGTTTCAAATCTGTCTGGCTGTTTCAGTATTTTGTCTGCAAGTTATTGCCATCTCGTGGCCAAACTAAAGATGGAAATAGAATCTTTGCTGGAAAGGGGACAAGAAAGTGATTTTAAGAAGCAAGTTGCAAAGTTCAGGTTTGGGTTTTTAAACCAGTACAACTAGGTTCTGCTCTGTATTTATCATGAAGAGAAATAACCAGATTGATAAAAATTGTCAAGTTGCTGTTCTTGCTATTTATTTTTTCAGCTGGAAGTAATAAAAAGCTATTTAAAAAGTAAATTAAGTCAATAAAATATCAAACCTTGAGAAAATACAGCTATCACTACAGCCCTTTTGGGTATTTTTCTGATTTACCCTAGCCAATTGGTTCACCATCCTCTATGGCCCATGGAAAAAGGCATTTCTGCAGGTTCATACACAGCAGTGGGATATTCCAAAGATCTGGAAAGAAAATGGACCCCTGAAAATCAACAAATCTCCATGGTGAGATGCAGAGCTGGAAGGGTGGTGGCTGTTGTCTTGGTCAGCTCTTCTACTTCTTTCAAAAACTCTGGTTCCCAGCAATAGGATGGGGTTTTTCATGCAGCTGGCATGACTAGCTCTGCAAACTGCTACCAGCTATAGCATCATAGACTGGTTTGGGTTGGAAGGGAACTAAAAGATCATCTGGCCCAACCCCCCTGCCATGGGCAGCAACACCTCACACTAGACCATGTCACCCAAGGCTCTGTCCAACCTGGCCTTGAACACTGCCAGGGATGGAGTATTCACAACTTCTTTGGGCATCCTGTTCCACTTACTGTTTCTTGAACAAATTCATAAAAAGCAAAATGGAAAATTTTACTTTCCAGTCACTATTTTTCATGATCCAGAAAATACGTTGCCCTCTCTTACCCGCAAAAACCACTGCTGCAGAAGATCTACTTCAAAAGGCATAAAATCCAGTGAGTTTGAAAGTCAGGTAGGAGTTATCCAGATAAGTAGCACTTTGAAAATGCCATGACAGACCCTGAAGGCTGTGTTAGGAGTTTGGATTTCTTGGAAAACAGAAGTGCCCAGACTCTTCCCAAGGTTCCAGATTAATTTTTCAAGGTAAGGAATGACATCCAGGCATATTCCTATTCTACAGCAACACTGTTACATCATGGATAACTTCCAAGTGAGGAATCATGTTAATTATAGCTAAAAAATCAGTTGCACATAATAAAAGATTGTATCATTTTTTGCAGCCTGAGCCTCATGGAAAGGTTTCAGAACCCAGCACTGAGGTTGATGTTTACACTGTATTTCCAGGAGCTCGGCTCAACTGCATTGCAACTGCAGTCCTGGATTTGAGAAAGGCAAGTGCAGGCATACCTCAAGGTTGCTGTAAACCAGAAGCTGGGGCACTGCTGAAATTTTAACAGCAGCAGCCAGAAGGTAAGTGCAGGCTGTATATAATGTCTTTCAAGAACTTCAGTCATATGTGGGTCATTAACATGCACCAGTCTCCTCCTGAGCAGAGCAAAGGTGGATACACTCAGGCAGAGATCTAAGATGAAGATCCCCAAAAGACCATATTTCTGTCTGAAGCAGTGACACTCTAGGGCATGTAGAACTAAGGACTCTCATTGCTATGGATGTGGAATGATCCATTCACATTGCAAAAAAAAAAAAAAAAAAGAATTATTGTCCAATATAGAGATTTTTAAGGGCAATAGATGTATTTCTAAGGCAGGGGGGAAAAAAGACTTTTTATGTCAGGATAATCCCACTACTTCCATGTAATGTTCTTACCCATATGGGCAAGATGGCTATTTTAAAAGTTAAAATAAGCATTCTGTGATACAGCACTGTAGTACTCTGCCACCAGGTACCCAAAGCAGAGACGTATTTTTAGGTCTGGTTCAGAATAAAAGGCTTGGGTTTACATGACAAAGTTTTGATAGCAGTGAGGCTTGCAGCAGTGGCTTCTCTTAGAAGACACCACTAGTTGCCCCCATGTTAGAGCCATTTTCAGCTGCCTCCAAAATGGACCTGCTGTTGGCCAAAGCTAAGCCTATGCTGGTGGTACCCCTTTGATAACATATTTAAGAAAGGGTAAAAAATTCTGCATATGAGTTGTGAGAGAGAGGAGTGAGAAAAATGCAAGAGAACCAGCTCTGCAGACACCAAAGTGAGTGAAGAAGGAGGGGGAGGAGGTGCTCCAGACACCAGAGCAAAGATTCCCCTGCAGCCCTGGGTGAGAAACATGGTGACACTTATTCCCCTGCAGCCCATGGAGGACCATGTTGCAGCAGACATCCATGCTGTGATCCATGGAGAGAAGACAACGCTGGAGCAGACTTGTGACCTAGCAAAACCCAAATAGAAAAATGCCATTTCCAAAGTTTCAGATAGGTATGATCTTCCTTCTCCTCCTTTTTGTCATTAGTCATGAGGATCTCCACTTCAGCAGTAAATGAAGCAATTTACAATACTTCACATTTTAATGGTTAGCATATACAAAAACTTTAAACACAATAGAAACACAGGTCAAGCAAGCCTCACGAGGCCTCTTTTATACTGTGTAAATATACTTATTAACAATAAGAGATCAAAGATAGATCCTACATATCACTCAGTGACCTGGACTCACAGTGACAGCAACAAATATTCATAGAGTTATTCACTTTGCAGATGGATGCAAGGTCAGGCTTTTTCCAGTGCAGCGGCGCAATGGAAAGGGCTGCCTTAGTCACCAAGTCTTTCCAATGTATATGTGTCCTGGGTTCAGCAGTAGCAGTCATGTTTTTTTTGTTGTTTTTTTTTTTTCCTTTGTGGTAGCTGGTGCAGTGCTGTGTTTTGACTTCCAGCCTGAGAACAGTGTTGGTGAAGCCGATGTTTTCAGTTGTTGCTAAGTGATGTTTACACTGACCAAGGACTTTGTGAGGCTCATGCTCTGCCAGGGAGGAGGGGAAGCCAGGAGGAAGCAGAGATGGGGCGCCTGACCCGGGCTAGCCAAAGAGGTATTCCATACCACAGCACGTCATGGCTGGGGTGGGGGGTAACTGGGAGTTACCCGGAAGGACACGGGCTTCCGGGTGGAACTCGTTTTCTTGGCCAGTGGTATCGTATTCTCTTCCCTTGTTATTTTCCCTTATCATTGTTGTAGTTGATAGTAGCGGTGGTGATTTGTGTACATTGGTTGCTGGGCTGTTCTTGTCTCAACCCGTGGGAGTTGCATTTTTTCGATCCTCCTCCCCGTTCCTCCGGGAGTCGGGGAGAATCCCGGTGGGGGGAGGACACGGACCTCGATTGTTGTCAGCTCAGCACCACCCACTGGGAGTGAGTGAACAAGTTACCTGACTGGGTTTAAACCACGACAATATGCTATACGTATGTGTATGTATATAAATATATATACACACATGCTATAACCTGAGCCTTACTACAAGTTTCCTGCTCTGCCATACTGTGTGTGCCCACCCCAGATGACTGAATCTGTTGAAGCTATATCAATCTTCTCTGAAGCATTTCACATACATGTTAACACTAAAACACTCCAGTAAATAATCACTCTAACAAACAAGCTCTTTTCAAACTTTTTCCATTGTAGCTATATAAAATATATGTTATTCAGTAAATGCCACATAGCATCAGGTTATGTTCTGTAGGAAACTCGGGCGTTCTGTAGGAAACTCAGGCATTCTGTAGGAAATTGAGGCATTAGCAGTTCTGAGCTATTCTGTGCATCTCAAGTCTTGACACCAAGCTGTCTCTCCAGCTGGAGCATCTATCTCACAAAGATGTCAGATGACTCCTCAGTAACTCTTATTCTATTGATGACCACTATCAGGTCACAGGAGCACTGGAGTAGGAAGATAGCCATCAGGTTAAAGATTATCCTCTCCCAGGGAGTAAATTTTTTCAGTGCATCAAAGGCACTCTGGACTGGAAGACTGTTTGTTTGTGTGCAGATGTTTATTTGTGTGAAGGCATGACACTGCAAAAAGAGAATATAAGTACAATAAACAGAACACAAGTATCTCAACTAAGGAAACAGAACAGCCGGAGCAAAAGAATGCAGAACTGCTTTGAAACAAAAGCATTAAGAAAGGAACAAGATGTTTTTAAGAAACACATGAGAAAAATATGCCAAGATATCAACCCATTAAAATTTCTCTCACTGTAACTCTTGAAAATGGAAGAGATGTCATGCAACAAGACTGTCACTTTCATTACAATGTATTGTCATGTGTTCAGGCAATGCAATCCCTCTGTAAATCATAAAATCCACCAAGTGATTTGTGGTTTCTGCTGTATGTAAAACAAACTGAAGTCACCACTATGGAAATGAGGAACCACTCTCTGAAGGTTTTAACTTTATTTTTATTGTTTTCCTTTTCTAGTAATGAATGTCAGTACCCCTGAATTACTTGCCTTTCATATTACTCTATTACAGATAAGAGAACTCATGCTCCTTGGGGCAAAAGCTTGCCATCCATAGACTAAATTGGCATTTTGCTGTTGAGTACAATGAGAATAGGAGCAAATTCTCATTTGTCTAAGAGCATGTTTATTCTGCAGCGACTGCAACTGACACCAAACGTAACACTTCGTTTGACTACTAATCTCACAAACCTAAAGAAGCTGCTTGAATGATTATGTGCTTAATCTCTGCTGAGAGTTTTGCTGCTGCAGTTCCATTTTCAACAATGCAGCCAAGCTATCCTGATCATATGCAATGTTACTTAAAGACTGCTTGATATATAACCTAAATTATGTCCATCTGGCTAAAATACTAAGTCATGTTTTCTGCTACAGCTACTCCACTCTGTCCACTCAGGGTTCAAATTCATGTACACTGATACACAAGCTCTCACCCAGCTTCAGGTGAAGCAGAAATAGGCCCTGTGCTTCAGTCAGCATGATCATCCAGAAGAAGCATTCAATGTGCATAACACAAGCCAACAAATGGGATGACACGTGATAGGCAGCAAAAATGATCAGTTACAAGCTCACCCTTGGAAGTAGTTTGTTAGCTAACTGTCAGGTATCCTGCTTTTCATTGCAAAGACATCTCAAGCATTGCAACCTTTTTAGTAGTCCAAGGCTTGCTAACTTCATGCCCAGCTGCTTTATGTGAGGTAAGAATCTGTGGAAAAGATGGGCCATGCAAACCCCAGACACTAGTGGCATTTTTAATAGTATCTTTTAAATAATATTTTAATAGTATTTTTGAGTGGAATGAACAGGTGGGTTGTTATGTATGAAAAATTTTGACCAACAGAAATGCTTTATATGTACCTCACAAAATGCCTCAAACTCTGTAGAAGCTATGTCCTAACATTTTAGCCTCTCTTGCCTGTGGATAGATGCTCTGGTGGTAGCAGACTTTACAATAACTTTAGACTTTGACACATGGGAAACTTTGACTCAGGATGATTGACTGCATGGACATAAGGTGGTGTAGACGTTGTGTTATTTCTGACATTTATCAGTTCTCACTGACTTCCATTGGAGCTTTGAGTCTTCATGTCTTTCACAGTTAGCCTTTAGAGGCTAAATTTTCTAAGATACTGGGATAATACTCCCAAAAGGAATATATATCCTTCCTCAAGGACTCCTGTATGATTTCAACGACCCTATGGAGGCTGGTTTCTAGGGAACTTGTACTAGCATCTGCTGTCACTCCTGGCATTAGATGCCTCTAATGTCAGTACCTTTCCTATCTCTAGATCACCTATTTTATTATTCAGTAGTATTACTGGCAAGACAGAGGTACACAAACAGTGAAAAGGAAAAAATGTTAATGGTCTGAATAGTAATTGCCTCTGATGTGCGCAAGTATCGGTAATGAATCGTTCAAATACAGCTGAGAGAAATCTGGTGTTATTTACAGGTCTAGGGGAAAAAAAACAAACCACACAAACCCACACCTGCCACAGTACATTATTGGTTAGTGAACCCTCCTGAAATAAGACGACTAATAAAACAAGTATGATATTTTATTCTTAGAGAAAATTGCTTTGAGGAGGAACATTCTAAAAAGCATGTAATTTCTGGAGGCTATTTGGGAAAATGTAGTAGGTGACTGCCCACCTTAGAAATGGTCAATAAGAGGTAGGCTGTTTGTACCTTTACAAAGGTACAATGGCATCCCACATAAATCATAGCTGTGCAATGTGAGAAAGCATAATTTCCCACCTGTGGGCTCTGCCAGCAAATTTAGACTTTTTTTTTGAGAAAATGTCAGTGTGCTGTAGCCAAAAGTTTTCATAGAAAGGTATAGTGTCTCTGAAACTTCACTCTGTCCAGGAGGGAATTTCCGCTTTGAGCAGTGGGGCCAACAAAGCGAGAAGCTCTACTGGAACAAGGTACATGCAGGTAAATTGGTGCCCTGGCAGATGGTCTTAATCACCCCCACAGCAGGTTAGAACCAGGTCAAATACTTGCATGAAAATCTTCAGTCATCACTGTTAGGTGGGAAAATGGTCAAAAATGCAAAGAACATCAGGCCTAAAAAGGATTAATTATGTTCTCCTTTGTGACTAACAGGAGAGATGTCTTAAAATGATGAGATGGATTGGCACATCACTTCCACCTGGCAGCTCCCTGTGCTCTACTTGCACATGCGGTGATTCACCAGCAGTGGGTGGGGAATAATACAGAAGCATGTACAAGAAGATGGAACACACTCTTTAATCTTCCTCGCCATCCTGACCTCATCTGTTGGAGTCTAAGGTTAATTGTTCCCTTATCATCTACCCTAAAATGTGGGGGTTTTTTTTGACCTAAGTTAAATAAGGAATCTAACTGAACTTTCTGAAAGTTGTCTTACAGAATGGTCGATCCATCTGTTGGGTAGAGTCTTTCAAAGGCTAATTATACTGACAGCTTTTCTGCGGTGCTTTGTTAATATCAACTGTCGAAGGAGTTTGCCTTGGCAAATGGAAAAGTCATTATATTTTCGTGTCAAATTCTGCCACTTGTGCTCCCAGAGATGTTCATGTCACTCAGTTCTCCAGCAGCCCTATAATTGGGCTATGATCAGTGACTCTTCTTGCACTAGAAGATAGCAGCTGGTGAAAACAGCAGAATGCACCTTTTCATGCTTTGTGCTATAACATACCCAACATTTTTTATGCTTTAAAATTGTGCTTACTTTAAAAAATGTCCCGACTTCCCACTGGTAAAATTAAAACCACCCTTCAGATACTTGCCTCTGTAAGAAGTGAGTTATTCAGCTCAGAAAGGAAAACTGTTTGGGGGAAATCCATCACCTCCCACCTGTTCTAAAAGAATGGTAAAAATTAAAGGGTTTTCGAGTAGCACCAGAGCTTCACTCCAGCCAAAGTGAGGGGAACTAGCTAGAGAGCTCTCAGGTCAGTGCCCTATGATTGCTCGGCAGTCCGCAATGTCCCGAGGCACGCAGAGCGTTCCACCTTTGCAAAACGCCGTGTCCTGGATTCCAGGTGAGAAATCGAGCGCATCCGTAACTGGCGAGCGGGGGCTTTGTTTACAGCCCCGCTCTATTTCCATGGAAACTCTTAAGTGTCTTAACGCGCAGCGCTGGAGAACGGGCTCCAGATACCGCCCGGAGCAGCCGCCCGAAATGCGCCCGCGCGGCGACTCCAGCTGCGGCCCCTCTAGAGCCGGCAGCGCTGGGCGAGGGGCGGCGGCGGCGGGCGAGTAGCGGCAGCGGTACCTCGTCCCGGGGCGCGGCTCTCGGCCGCAGCCGAGCCCTGCCGCCGCCGCCGCCGCCGCAGCAGCAGCAGTCGCGTAAGATGCGCCTCCAGGCAGGCTGGGGGATGCGCTCTTCCCCCTTCTCCTGGGGAGCCGCGCTCTCCCCAAGAGAGCCGGAGCCATGAGTGCCGCTGGGGCTCCCCGCCGCGCCCCGCGCTATACATCCGCGCTAAGCAGAGCGGGACTTTCCGCCTACCACCGCCGTGAAACCACGAGACACCCGCAGCCGGGAGATGCGCATAGGTAATACTCCGCGGGGCGCGGAGCCGCCGAGCTTCCATCGCGGGCTGCGGAGCAAGTTTGCGCGGAGCAGCGCCCTACCGGCGTGTGCGCGGAAATCGTCGGGGTGCGCTTCAGCCGCGGGAGGGTTTGGCCCCGTCCTGTCCCGTCCCCGTTCTGTCCCGTCCCGTCCCATCCCCGCCGTCGTCGCCCAGGCCGTGAGCCGCGGGGAGCCCAGGGCTCCTGGCTAAGGAAGGGTGCGGTCTCTCGGACGCAGGGCGGTGCTGATACAGGTGTAGAAGGGCGAAAACAAGTCTTTCCCGTTTTGGTTTGGGTTTTTGCCTTTGCAAGCCAGGAGCTAATGTGCTTCCCAGCATAAAATGTAGTGATGTGTTTCAAGTTTTCTGCTCTGGCCAGCAAATCCCTCATTATATTGCATAACATTTCCTTAGAGCTGGAGACTATAAATTGTTCACAGCTCTAAAGACTAATTTTCCTGCTACACAGATTGAACTGACTAGACTATACAGGGACCCAGCAGTCAGAGTTAACTTAATAGGTACTGCTACTGTAGGATAAAAACTCTTATCCATGAATAAACCTTAATGTTAGTATCTCATCTAATAGAAGGAGTATTTTCTGAATGAACAACTGCCTTCAGAGGAGGATGGTTTGCCTACCTTTGTGTTTTTCAAATTGTAGGTAAAGAAAGAGAAATATTTAGCTGAATCACTCTCCTAAATTATGATTTATGGATTTTGTATTTTAAATTATAGGTTTAAGTGAAATAATGAGTTTAACGGTAAGATTTTAAAGCATATTTTAGGTTATGTGGTACCTCTAATTTGGCTAAACCTGAATAATGGTTTAAGCCATCCCTGTCACTCTCAGGCCTCAGATCAACTGGAGCTGAAAACTCCTCTGAAGCATGATTTTGGTGAAAATAAGAATCACAGTAATCAGAGTTACACTGAGATATATCACAAATGACTGTGATTTAAGGAGGTGTTACTTGAAATATTGGAAGATCAAGGTACATCAGCTGTCATAAAATACATTTTACTGTAAAAGGTAACCACAAATACTAGTATTTAATGTTAACTGCATTTGTGTGGTTCTTACAGTAAACACTCAAATCTGCCTGGGATCCTGCCATAAAACTGCAGTCCCTCCTGCCTTGTACAGCCTAGCTTCCTGTCTCAAGCATCCCACTGAAACTAAAAGAGATATAAACAAACCTGTCTAAAGCTCACAGGGTGTGAGCTCATACAGATGTAGCTGAGCACAGTCTCAGGGAGTGTTCATAGACCAGGGATACAGAAAAGGGACCTCATTTGCTTGGCTGGTTGATGTAGGAGATGAACGAGATCCAACCTTAGGAGCTGACAGCTAGAAAATCTCCTTCAGGTTGATTAAATTTTATCTTGAAAACAGGCTCAAGAGCACCTTGGCACTGTGGTGCATTCAGGTTGAAACACACTTCAAATAGGAGAATGTTTTCAAATGAGGCTGTATTATCTCATTCTATTTCCCACAGTGGGATTTTCAGGAATCTTCATTTCCCTGGAAGCTATGACCACATGCTGCACTGAGGCTGACCAAACAACAAGTGGGGGAGTGAGTGAATCCCCCAAAATAGAAGCAGCTGTTAAAACAAAGCAGGAAGATAAATGCCAATAAGTACACACAGCCCTGTGAAATCAGGGGACTGAAGATCAATGATCCTGGAGAAACACTCCTGTCTGCATCTTTACTGCCACTGGCGCTCAAGCTAAGAGAGCAACTGGTCCTCTTTTGAGTGGAGAGGAAGCTCAGAGAGCAAGAGATCCACTCAATTTTTAAAATTTGGAGGGAAAAGTCTGCTTTCATTTCACACATCCAAAATGAAAATAAAATTATCTTGGGACATTTTGCAAAGGGAGCTTCTACCAGCACAGCAGTCCTCTGTTGAAACCAGCAGATTAGAGTCTTTCTCCCTTCCTTTCTGTCTTTCAGCTGTGACTAGAGATGGTGCAGAAATGCCTGCAGAGCACTACGCTCTTGGGATGCCTCAAGTGTCCAGCCAGGGCCTAACCAGAGCATATTGTAGCTAATGTTCCAGTCCTCCTTCCTCATGTAAATCAGGACATGAGGTAGGGGAGATGGCACTTTCTCAGCTCTCACCCATGGCAAAAGGTGGCCATAGCACAGGGGGGATGGAATCAGCCCACGCTGGACTTCAGAGGCATTCCTGGAAGCTTCTTCAATACTGATGTGTCTCAACAGAATATATCTACTTTAGCTAAACCAGCATATTCACTTTTTGTTGGTCTTTTTTGTTTGTTTGTTTGGTTGTTTTTTTAAAAAAGAATTTTTTAAGAATTCTTGTAAAGCCATGATGAACAACTCTACTGAATCCGTACTGGAGGTGTAGAAATCCACAGAACCTGGCAACAATCTTTCAGTTAATTTTTTAAGAATTCAGTAAACTTTCATTTAGTAAACATGTTCCAGTATAATAACACATAATATTTTGTTCCTTGGCCCTAGTCTTAGCATTACCTCTATGGAATATGAATTTCTAGAAAAGAAAATAATTACAGTGCATCTGACTTGAGAGTCTCTTTCTTTTCTCTTTCTTTTCACTTTTGCTCACCCAGAGCTGAAAGTGGTAATAGGAAATAACCGCAACACCAACAGATACTTTTCAGTTCTCTTCATAGAATCCATTGATTAAAACTAAGCAAAGCTGGACAAAAATACACAGATTTCTCTTGAGACCATACCATGTAATTGAAAGGGATTGGACTAACTAGATAGAGAGCCTTTCCTACCAGTAGGGATGCCTGCTTTTTCTCCATGCACTGATAAACCTATGGCCTACAATCAATCTTTCCAATGACAGACAGTATCGCAAAAATAATCTAACAAAGAAGCTGTAGTTTTCATGCATAGGTCAACAGAACTTTCACATATTTGTAGCTATAATTATAAATTAAGCATCAGTGTGCACTGGTGGTACTCAGTATGACCTTTGGACAGATATGACTATGTGTGGGAATTAAACTATTACAGTAGATTGTGTAAATACCTGTAGATGCTCTAAAAGAAAACCTAATCTCCAGGTTTCTGAGAAACATCATCTGCGGTTTGTTTCTTCTTTACAGATTAGTCCTTCAATTTAGCATCAGTTAAAATAGAAGACTACACAAAATGATTCCTCTTAGCACAGTTACCAGTGTAGGTATACATAATAAATGAAAAACTCATTCCTTCGGTCATGACCATTGTGAGAGTTTTTGAGGTTTTTTTAAAATCACAAGACGGTACTAGATTTCCTTCCCCCTTTCTTGGTTGGTAACCAAGAGTTGGACAGATCTAGCTCTTGAGTTAAGTTTTATTTCACTTTCTCAATTAACTCCTGATGATTTTCAAACCTGCTGTCAGGCAATGGGATGCTCAACTAGCAATGCTCTTTTACTCTGTGCAAGATATAAAATGGCAAAGGAAGGTGTCCAAACAAAAAGAAAGTTGTCCAGAATTACACTAATGGCTTTTTCATTATTAACTCCTCAGTTATATGAAAGGGTTTTTCCTACACACTTCTCAGCTAAGATGAATGTGATAGCGAATAGATAATAGAATGCTCATCCTGAAAATATTTGGCAGATACTGTTTCATATTGAAACATAATGTACAATTGAAATGGCTTTCATGAATCAAAAGAGAGTGCAGATTTCAGATGCATGCACACACTGAAATCTGCAAAAGCAAAAGTCATAGCAAACCCCATTGTTCCTCCATGCTAAACAAAGGGAAAAATGATGCACGTATGATGTAACAGGGACATAATTCCATAAGCCTGATGTAGGAGAATGTATTTTATCCAGGGCAGTGGCCTGCTGTGCTTTTCTCAGGGAAAAAATTGTGTTGAGTCACATTCAGAGAACACAAAAACATTTCAGCTGATTTTGGAAGTCACTGTGGTCTGCAGAGCATACTGATTTCAGATGATTATTAGAAACTCAGAGACATTAGCATAGTTAAAAGACCGTTTACTTCTTCAGCTAATAGTTCTATAAAAAGAAGTCCACCAAAATGAAAACTTATGATAATATAGAAATAGAGAGAATCTCACTTACAGAATCTCTAGTCTTCATTAAAGCTGCTGTAGAGGCAAGGGTAGTCCCAGATAACGTTGTTTATCTATTATATAGTTTTCCAACATTTCATTAAAGACTGGGGAAAATAAAACAGAAATAATTTGTATTAATGCCACCCTGCTGTTATGAACACAATTGTAATATTTAGATTATCTAAATTCACATATCCAGTTCTTCTGTTTTAGCTATTGAAAAACTCTGTAACTCAACATTGTGAGAAGTTGGCAAGGTTTAGTTCATTTCACCTCTCCTGAACACATGACTTTCAAGACACAAAAACATTTCTTTTCTTTTTTTTTTTTTTTTAATAAGTATTTCTAATCTTATCTGAGGGGCCTTCCCATCAATGCCAGTGAATATTCTGAGGTGGTTTTATGGTTTGAGTTTCCCTTTGGTACCCGACAATAGGAATGGACATGTTGTGATGTGGAGGAAGGAGCACATCAGCACATATAGGGGAAACCATGTAATATTATTGCACTTTCAAGAAGTCAGCACAATACAGCTCACTGAGGATAGCTACATTCTTGAAGAGCCTTGCCTTTTTTAGTTGACAGGTTTAGCCTTCTGCTCTGTTTATGTATGCTTTGTGTTTGTGCAGATCTTCTTGTTTTGTCTTTACTAAGATTTCTAAACATTAAGCAATTTTGTACAGGATGTTAGCACTCTGAGGAAAGTTTGACTTTGAAACCTTAGTACATGCAGGTGTTTATGGTAAACTGGAGTTTAAAGTGAATTCTCTTATCTTTCTGTTTCTTCTAACACAAGGTTAATACACGACGACTCTGTAGACAGAATAACTTTGTGATAAACTAGGTTTTAATGTGAGATATTTCTGTGCTGAATAATTAGCAGTCCCCTGAATTTTCAAATGGCTATATGGGGTCTCCTTCCAGTTAGCAGTCCTCTCTGTATTATGTCCAGTAACTTTGGATGTTTTGTAGGCAGTTTTTCCTTCTGCTTGAGCAACAGTTAAAATATGTTTAACACTTAATAGAAGATGGTTTGTATATGCAACACACTAGGAATTACATGTTGGATCACTGACAGTGATCTCCTTATAAGCTGATTCTTTCTGAAAGCTCTCACCTATTTTGTGTTAGTTTTCTACTACCGAGGTTAAGAAATACTAGTGCAAATGTTAGCGTATGTCAAAATATCATATATTTTCAGGTGCTCTCGTTATAATTTCCCGTCATGTAATGATTAGGCACATGTCCAGATGGGGATTGTAATCTCCTTACTCATATCAATGAACTGTATATTCACATGAGTAATCTCATTGACTCTAAATGGATTGCTTTTGCAGCTATCTGCTCCCTCACGGAAAGGCTGACAGTATGGTCTGTAGCAAAGCATTGTTAAAAGCTGGTGTCATAATGCAGAACCTTAAATTGCCATTGTCCCATGTCAGAAGCAGCCAGTTAGGAGGCTTAGGTGTGCTAAATACTGCATGATAAAACCTACAAAACTAATTTTTGTTGACCTGATTTTGTGTAGGATCTGCCTCCCAGTAGAATAACATCACTAATTAATTTATTTGCATTAAGGTGATACAAGGTAAATTTATCATCCTTTACATTCTGATAGCAGTATCATCATTCCTTCAGATGCTAATTAATGCCTTTCTCATTCTAAACAGGGCTGTAAAATGGATTTAGGATTGAAAGACCATAACAACAGGACACCTACCAAGAACACATCTGCTACTACAAAGAATTTTTCTGCCTGGGAAGACTATAAGAGTAGTGTTGATGACATACAGTACTTTCTTATCGGGCTGTACACACTTATAAGTCTGGCTGGCTTTATGGGAAATCTGCTTATATTAACAGCTCTACTAAAGCGTAAACAGAAGACAATAATAAATATACTCATTGGTAACTTGGCCTTTTCTGACATCTTGGTTGTGCTGTTTTGTTCACCTTTCACACTGACATCAGTCCTGCTTGACCAATGGATGTTCGGCACTGTCATGTGCCATGTAATGCCCTTCCTCCAGTGCGCCTCGGTTCTAGTTTCAACTTTGATGTTAATATCCATTGCTGCAGTCAGGTACCGTATGATAAAATATCCCCTTTCCAGCAGTTTAACACCAAAACAAGGCTATTTCTTAATACTGACCATTTGGGCCTTCGGCTTTGCAATTTGCTCCCCTCTGCCAGTATTCCACAAAATAGTGGACCTCAGCGAAACTCTGAATTTAGAGGCACTGGAGAACAGGCTTTTGTGTATTGAGTCATGGCCTTCCGACTCGTACAGAATTGCCTTTACCATAGCTTTATTGTTCATGCAGTACATACTGCCACTGGCATGTTTAACTGCTAGCCACACCAGTGTCTGCAGGAGCATAGGGTCCAGGCTTTCAAACAAGGAAAACAAGTTTGAAGAAAAGGAAATGATAAACCTAACTCTTCATCCCTCTAAGAGTACCAGCACACAGGTACAGCCCTCTGGCCATTCTAGATGGAGATGTGCATTTGGCAGAAGGCACCACAGAAGATACAGTAGAAAGCTTTCAAGTGTGATGCCAGCTATTTCAAGGCATCATCAGGATACTCATTCCAGAGACATCCCAGAAAGCTCTGGCACAGAAAAAAGCCAGCTCTCATCCTCTAGTAAATTCATCCCTGGGATACCTATCTGTTTTGAGATGAAACCAGAAGAAAATACAGAGATCCAGAGCACGATTATGGTATCCCGATCCATTGTCAGAATTAAGACAAGATCTAGGAGAGTTTTTTGCAGATTGACAGTGCTAATCCTAGTTTTTGGTTTCAGTTGGATGCCTCTTCACCTTTTCCACATTGTGACGGATTTTAATGCCACTCTCATTTCTAACAGGCATTTTAAATTAGTGTATTGCATATGCCATTTGCTGGGTATGATGTCCTGCTGCTTGAATCCCATCCTCTATGGGTTTCTTAACAACAGCATAAAGGCTGATTTAATGTCTCTTATTCCATGCTGCCAAATACCATGATTTTATGTGCCCCAAGATAATATCAAACAAACAAGTCTGGCTTTCAAGCCTATGACATGTGTAGCTGTAAAAGCTGTAATAGTTTAGTTTAGTTAGTCTGACATGGTTGTAATTAGTAGCATTTTGTGCCAAAGGATAGTTCTAAGGCTGCATGTATTTCTTGCATTGGGCAGAAATATATACATATGTTATAATATTCTTCTATCTGTTAACACACAGGAAATCCTGCCAAGTGTACCAAAGCAGTGTACCATTTTCATTACCTGAAATATTGGCAATCTGTACTTTGGAATGATACAGAATATTTAATGAGTAATAAATGTGAGACAGACAACTTGGGCATATTAACTGTCATAAAACTATAATAAAATGCATACCATTTCCTAAATAACTGTTGGTGAGACTATTTCAGTGCCACTTTGACTGTTTTCTAAGATAATTAAACATCTGTTTCTGGATGTGATTAGGAAAATATTTTTCCTTAGCTCTTTGACTCATATTTTGTAGCATGTTTGCAAGATGTTTTGCTGCTTGTTCCCAGATTGCCTTATCCCTTGGAAAGGATTTGTGGGTAGCTGTTCTTGTCTACATTTTTTCCATCTCACTGTGTTTACCTGGAACAACCTATCTCTGATTTCCTTGCCAATTTTTACTCTGGATTGTCATTTTATGTAATTTCCAGATGGGTCTGAACTTATCTATAGTTACGCATTTGTTCTTACAGCGATGACTCCCCTGAACATAAGTCATGTTTCTGATCAGAGTAAGCCTTCATTACGTAAGTGATAACGGAAAGAAAAAGAAAATTGAAAGACAGCAGGATTTTTTCTTTTCTATTGCTGAAAATCAAAAGCTTACTGCACTTCATTATAGCTAACCCATTTGCTTTGGGGTGCTTCAACAGCTTTCAAATAAACACATGCATGTGCATGTGTGTGCAAAAACACGTGCACACACACACACGTATGCTTCCTGCATCTGTGTCCCTTCTCTCCTTTTTGACTAGATGAGTACTTTTCCTTCCAGATTTAAATCATATTCCCTAAGGAAGTCATGTTACTTCTCACAGCACAAATGGAAAGGTTGTATGTATATACTATTCTCACCCTTCTTCCTCTCCTTCCCTCCCTTTCCCCTCCCCACCCCTGTTATTTTAACTTACTAGCTCATCTCCACCCTCAGGATTCAGTAAATGTACAAAGCCTCTGCCCTGAGTTTTAAGCTGTAAAATCTCTCCCTGGGTCTAGCTGATGATTGTTTCCTTTTCTCCACTAATATTTCTCACCCAATAGTCTTTTTTACTTAGCCTTTCCAAGCTAAGAAATGCAGTTATTACTTTTATAAATGAGTGGATGGGAAGGCTCATTGTGCATTTTCTGCCTTGAGATACTTCCCTTCCAGTTAGTCACTAAAAGCAAAAGCAGTTCTTTTATTTTGAAGAATCATCAAATTCTTTTTATTACACTGTTACAATTCTGAGACCTTTTCTGCCCAAGCCATCATCTGCTAAGGAGTTATTACATACCAGTGGGTAATATCTTTGCTTCTATCATTAAGGTATTTCCCTGAAGTCTAGTTCCCAGTAACCCATTGTTCTTTGTTTTTGCTAGTGATATACTTTAATAGTTTCTTCCTGGGCACTGACTATTGCATTTTGCTGATTATTATCAACTAAAAACCTACAGTATGTCATTTTATAGAGTACAAATGGTACAGAATACAGAATATTGGAACAATAGATTTTAAAATAGCTTTTAAAAAGTTTTAAGTAGCTTAATTTAAAAATATTTATGGCTAATTGTTGTAGATAAACTTAGGAAAAAAATTAACTAAATCCACAGCCAGAACACAGTGATGTAGTTCTACAGATGTTACAGCATTTCCCTGGTGAAGCCAATAATAATGTTCCTACTCTTTACACAGATCAAAGCACAACAAATTATAATTTTGCAATAGAGAATTAAATCAAGACATCTATGGAACTTCTTCAGTCCTATGCCATCTAAATCTGTCATCTTCTCCTTTTTAAGATGATCATGGTAGGAGAATATGTATTTTCTTCTTATTTATAGACCAGTCATCAACATTATATTTTGACTTCTCCAAAATGTCACTGTCTTTCATCTGAAATGTTAAATAAAATAACTTTTGCATCTTCCACCTTCCTTCAACAGCCAGTACAACTTGGTCCTAGTACCAGTAAGGAATAGGTAAGAAGCAGACAGTAACAGCAGCAAATGAAATCAGGCAGCAGGTAATTCCCAAAAAAGTAGCTTCTATGAGTGGGAGAGGAAACATCTGGTCCATTCATTAAATATTTTCCCAGTCTAGAAAATTAAAAAAAAATAATACTCCAAACACAAGGATCCTTCCACCCCACGCTTGCTGAGTTTGAGCTGCAGTAGCTATTCCTACGGGCTTCATGCACCACAGTGAGTGGCAGTGTGATGTTGTCTCCATTATGTATGCCAGTATGTCTTGGAAAGATGAATCTCACCACAATATCCAATGATACTTTATCATTCTTATATGTACACAGGTGTATGTAGAGAAACAGATAGAGATATGCATTTCCTAGAAAGAGAAGTACATTAAAATGGATTTTCAAAACGTACATATAAGCAAGTCCTTAGGCCAGTTAAACTACTCTGGGTCAATTCCTTCTGCAATTAAAAATCTAAATAAATGTGCAGATGGGAGGTTTATTTTGATAGCATCTGCTAAATGCAATCAGGAAATGCCAGCTGCAGAGCCATCTATCTATCTGTTGGAGTTTGAAGAATGAAGGATTGTAATGGTACAGTGATTCCTCTCTATAAATAGTAATGATAATATAATGAAATAATAAAATAATAAAATAGCTGGTATTGGTCCCTTCCCTTTCAGCAGAGAAGAAACACATGCCCATTAAATGCTGGTGTGGCCAGGTCACTCCTGAGCCAGCCAGGCCACTGGGGCTGAGGATGCCAGGAGCTCAGTATGGGCTGATACCTGAGTATATTTATTTAGGTTGTAGGGGAGAGGTTGGAGCCTCTGTGTTCTCCATAGTGGCAGTCATGGCTGAGACAGATGTGTATGGCTCCCATAGATCTAGTGAGCTGTAATCACAGCAGGCAGTGCAGAGTCTCTGCCTGGGCTCAGGCAGCCAGGGGCATCACATCACAGGCAGATGCCTGATGGCTGGCGAGGAAGAGCCAGCCCTGGGCAGGGCTGTGGGCATCAGAGAGCAGGCAGGGACACAGCAGGAGAGGAAAAACACAATTGGTGCTCTATTTGCTGGTGGTTGCAGCCTTTCTAGGCATAAAGCCCTGTTCCTGGAGTCTGGAAGTTCTTGTGACAAAATATTTTCTTCTCAGTAGCGTGAACACCTGAAGAAAGTGAAAAGAAATAAATTCACATTTGAAGTATGCAAGGAGCACAGTCAGGAAGAAGTGTTTGATCCTAATAATGCTGAGATAGGCTCCAGCTCTCCTGTTGAGAAGTATAGGCCAGGTGGCATGGAAAACTTCATTACTTAAAGATTATTAACAGATTAAAAACCTTTCTGAAATCTATAGGGGTCTGTCAGCTTTCATTGCGCTTTTGAGAAAAAATCAATAGCTTCCTCACAGTAGTCCCAGTATCTGTCTGCAGCATACAAGATAAACAATATTAAACGTCATAGTCTCCAGAAAGACGTCCTTCATAAATACCACTGGGCCCAGGAATTTAGCCTTTGATTTTGATGAAAGCCAAATTATGCCTATACTATTTACAGTAAAAAGTCCTAGCCAGAAAATAAATTATTACAATCTGGAACTGTCTTAGGGCAATGACAGGACTCTGATCCTACATAAGACTTTTTTCCCTCACATGACTGGAATGATGGTATAAAATCATGATCCCCCTGAAGTGTCTCTATAAAGACAGGTAAATTTCTGAACCATTTTTGACCATAATATATGGTTTATAACCTCTGAGGTCAGGTTTCTTCTTCTTCCATTTCATGTCATTTTATATACTGTTGAATCCAAACCCCTCTTTTTTTCTCAAGGGCCT
This sequence comes from Pezoporus wallicus, assembly GCF_028554395.1. NCBI lineage: Eukaryota > Metazoa > Chordata > Aves > Psittaciformes > Psittacidae > Pezoporus > Pezoporus wallicus. The sequence goes on from NW_026640488.1 coordinate 5,274,225, forward strand.
TTTGCACACAATATCTCATGAAGACTTCTGATGTTACTTGGTTTTGATCCAACAGTATATATTCTTATCGTACATATATTTAATTGGTTAAAAGTTGCCTTTCCACTGAAGGTAAGTAGAGCTATTTTTATTATACAGATTCAGTTGAAGTGACTTTTGACAGGAAAAGAAATAAAAGACAGAAAGAGAAATAAAAGCATACCCACACTAACAACAGCTAACCACATTGTGCCAGTGACTAAGGAATGCATCAGAGACAGACCCTTTTCAAGCATCTGCCAGTGACAAGAGTTTGTGACAGTACATTGAATGTTGCTAATCCAACATGTGACCAGGAAGACTATTGCAGATTTTTCAGTCTGAGGAAGTAACAGCTAATAAATGGGTATGGATACATGTGCTCTTACCCTCTCAAAATGTTCCCTTAAAGCAAAAACATTTTCTTTCTGACCATTTTGATAAGGATAGCTTTGTCTGTGATCACTCATAATGCATCATTCCGTGCCATTAAGACAATCTGTGTCATCATACTAGGCAATGATGGTATCCAAACACCAGTGAGTCTTACCACAGTATCTATTTTTAAATCCCTGCAAGCTCAGAGATACTTGCGACATCTGCTCTACTCCAAAGGTTACCAAGATCCCCTTGCCTCCTTATTAAATTTTGTTTCATTATATATAGTAAAAAAAATTAAAAGCCTAATACAGCATGTCCTTGGCAAAAATAGTCTTATTGATATCTGACAGAGACTTTGTCAAAATCCTGATTTCCTCAGAAATAATGTAACTGGAGAAAGGAACTTGTGGTCGCAGTGTTTTTCAAAAGGGCAACAGCTAGCGTTGCTGTTATACAGTGTAACTATACAAGTCAGACCTTTATTAATCTTGTTTGCTTTTGAAGACAAGATATTGCAAAATATTTGAAAGTTATGAAATTACTTCATTATGCACTAATATAACAAAATACTTTAAAAGAAAACATTGCCACAATCCCAATTCAGGTTTTTTTAACAAATATGAATGTTTCGTTTTGCCCTTGTAGTCACATTAAGATGATCCTTTTAATAATAAGGCTTAAAAATAGTCCCCTGGGAAATTATCAGAATAGCGATTTGACATTCAAGACTAAACTAGGTTGTCCCTGCTCTTACATCCACTTTAACAAATGTTTGCTTTGTCTTAGCAGAAGGCTCATGTCTGTATTACCTGGATGCCACATTAATTGGACATTTTGAGCATTTGAAACATTTATTACTGTCCCTGTGAACAAAATAATGTACAAAAGGATTTCAAAGGCATTTCTGGTGCAAAATTTCTCCAGAGGAGTAACTTGGTGTTGAGCAAACAGTTGTTCATGTCTTCAGACTCAGTAGGAAACACAAGGATACAAAATCCATTTAACAACAGACCACCAGACCATTAATTATAATTTTAACTATAAATCTGCATCTTTTTTTAGTGAAGAGAAAATTAGCTAAGATAAATAAGACCATCCCTACTATGATTAATCTTACTGCCTCTTTGTACCTAACATCCAGATTTACTTATGTTTAACGAGATGATAATCTTACTCTAACTCCTAGTAATTCTCTTGGCTTTATGAGCCTCACCACCAAATTAGGGTTCATTTAGTAGTCATAAGGATTTTGACTTCTTGGCCTAAGGATTAATATTCTGTGCAAGAAGTCAGAATAGAATCTAAATCTTTACTTTTGCTGGTTTTGTTTTTTTGAGGTTTTAGCACAACTGGAGATGTGCAAGCTGTTTACTGCGGCAAAATTAAACTCATTTTTATGTAACTACTGGGACCCAGTCAGGCAAAACAATTATGTGCTTTTTAAGACTCCATGAGTTCCACCACACATCTTATAAAGGTAATTGTTTGAAGCCTTGATGATGCATTCTCTCAATTAATATCCTGGAGCATGAGAGCACATTTCAGAGAGCATAGACTCATCAGATGGGTGAAATTCAGAACCTTGTTCCTACTGTAGAACCAAATTGCAATATGCTCTACTTGAGACTACTCCTTCAGGTCACTTGGGGAGTGAAGCTCATGCAAGGTGCAGTTAATCTCTTACTGGCTTTGTGTGAGTCCGTTCTTCAGAAAAGCAGCTCCAAGGCCATTAATGTCAGGAAAATTACAGTTAGTTCCCAGGAGCTCTCAGGGGCACGTAATACTGATCTCCCCCTTGCACATCATCACACCTGCAGTCAGCAGGGGCTCTCAAGTGCTGCTCCTTTCACAGAAGAGGGGAGCTGGCTGAAAAAAGCAGTGAATGAGACTGCAAACTCTATGGTACTTCTTTTCCCTCTTGATCTGAAAGAGTCTAAAATTGGAGACCTTCCAGAAAGTTGTGGAAGACACCTGTGTGAGACTTTTGGGAGGGAGAATAAGGAATCATTTCCCAGAGGTGAAGTGGAATGAAGAAATCTGTTAGTGCAGATGGGCTGATTAATTCAATATATCCAGGATTCTAGGACCTTACTAATATGTATGTATGACAAAACCCCCTCACCCCGTAGTTTGGTTCAAAGTTTTGTTTATTTTCTTTAGGACAAATTTATTTTAACTCACTGGATGTAGACTCTGTTTTATGTGCTCTGACCCAAGCTACTTCATATTGTAAGATGGCTCCAGCACTAACCTACCCTTTCCTGTTAAGGTAGTCCCTCCATTTTTATTGTTCCATTATATGCTACAGTAGGTCTCATCCTGATGAAAGATTTTGCTGAACTACAACCACGAAAATGATTAAAGAGAGTAACAATTAAAAAAAAGGAGCACATCTGTCCAAATGAGAGGTTGACTAGATCAAAGTATCCCTGCAAAGCTGTGGGAACACTGAGGCATATTTCACTGACACTTGTTCAAACATGTGAAAGGTAAAGGTTTCTTTTCCACAATTTGGCAGATGGTTTTGGCAGTTGCTTTTGCTGACATAGAACTTCAGACTTTCCCGTTAATTCTGAGTATCTATAAAAGACATGCTTATACTAAGGATTTTATGACCAACCCCCCCCCCCCCCCAAAAGAATGCCTCAAACCAAGCTAGAAAAAGCTTTCATTTAAAGAACACACCATAAATTAACAATGGTTTATTTCCTTTGCTTATAGTACTGACTGCATGCACTGTTATAAACTGATTTTTACTTTCCATGCATGAATTTCATGGGATAATGCTTACAGTACACTGTAAGCAGAGCTAAACCAGTAATTTAACAATGATAAACAAGAACTAAAAATCAGAATTCATTTACACAGTTAGCAATACAAATAACCCTGCTTTCTTTTGTTTGAAGTAGAAATGAAGACAGCATCTACTACACTACTTATGCAACAGCATTCATATAAAGATCTTACTGCATTTATTTTTAAGAAATCAGAGATATAGTAAGAGGTGTTACAACCAGGCTGATTCTGCGTTTGTATCATGATATAAATTTATCCTTCATGATACATAGACAACAGAAAGTCATAAACAATATAAAAAAAAAACCAAACAAAATCCTATTTCTTATTAAGCATTAATTTCTGTTCCCTTACTAATGAATAAATAATATTAAGCACCCCAAAATGAAAGGATTTCATAAGTCTCTGGAATTTTCCTGGCAAAGCCAAGCACAGTAGTATTAATCTGCACTGTGGTGGTGGTGCTGTTTACAAAGTTGATTTCTATAATATAGTTTAAATGATTTGCAACAAAATTTAACAGCAGCCTTATAGTGGAAAAAAAAAAAAAATCAAGCCAAGTTGCAACAGCATCCTTATTTTTCACTTTTTTTTTTAAGTGTTTAAGTAAAATCAGATTTATTTTTTACATGTATGGCACCTATGGCATACTGGTGAGCATAATTTGGTTTGAGTAGCTCTTGCATGAATTTTTCTGTAGCGTCTCGGCTGGGTCTTCAAGCTCCCAAATTCGGCAATATCAGAAGACTGCGGGAGCCCTCTCCTGGTGAACGCAATTTATCTCCCAGCTGCTGTTTCCCGACCAGAGATTGTGATAGTCGCTCCAGCTGTAAAAAAGTATAGATAGCGTTTAGAGCTTTTAATGTTATTTCCCTCATGAATGTACTCTTAAGTATTTTTAAAAAATTATTAATACTTTTCTTAAGTGAAAAAAAAAACCAACAACAACAAAAATACCAAAGCAAAACAGAGGCTGTATTTTCCAAATACCTTACAAAGTGAAGCAGAAAGGCAAGGAAAATACTTCCCAAACCCTGGTATCTGCTAATAAATACAAGCTTCAAAATATTCCCAGACCAGTGCAAATTTTTCATGGTTGAAATTTACATCCTTCTGGCACTGGAACATTGCGGTGTTTTAAATAAAGCTGCTTTAAAGGTTTGTCCTTTTAGTGGCGGGTATTGAGAAAGGTTGTATGCACAAAGACATTCACCAGGCAGAGAATGAATAAGCAGGTGCAGTCTGAAGATCCCGTCACATCTAAAGGATGCCCTAGGATCCACTATGAAGGGCAGTGAAGAGGAAGGCTCTTGGCAGGAGCACATTTTTTTCCTCTGTAACCAAGACGAGGCAGAATGTGCTGGGTGCACAGGTTTTTCTTTAATGCTAACAAAGCTTAATCCTTTTCTACACATTCCCCTTCACTGATAGTGGATGTATGACATAGACTGCCCTCATTATTCACAAAGGGGGCAGGAAGAGAGTATATTAAACACAATTTATTTTCCCATCGTCTACCTTTCCCCAAATGTTGCTATTATAAAATTTTGGACTTTTCTTAATACCTACACTTGTAATATAAATTTGGCATATTCTCCTGCTCTGCTCTCCTCTTTCTCAGTAGCAAGCATTTAATTTAGGTTCAAACACTGAACTGAATGTTCACTTGCCTTAGTTGTCCTGCCTACCTTTACATATAAGACAGTTTGAGTTACTGTATTAACGTTAAGGATTCTGTGTCTCTCTATGCCATCAGTTTTAAGGGTCTGAAAACATTAATTTTAAGTTCAAATCATACTGAGTTGATAAACTACCAAATGTGCCTGTTCAGCTTAGTAACTAGATAGCATCTCAGGTCAGAAGCAGAGGAAGTTTAAAAGAAGTCAACTAGATATGAATACATATATGCCTAAAGCTAAGTTCCTAGTTTGAGAGCTTCAGGATATAGAAAGCGAACCAATACCCTTCAATTTCAGTGGAAAATAAGCATTAGGGTAGTGGTCTGACACCCTGGGGAGCAGGAGCCTCACTACAGCACAGTTTCCCAAGTGTTTCTCTGGGAAGTGATGCTAGCCGAGGTAGCCTAAAATGAACTCACTGTTCATTTGCATCAAATGAATCTCAACTTTATCCAGCTTAAGAGTACCACTACTTTGAAGGTGTTTTCTTTTTAGAGAGGTTTATGGGTCTGTTTTTCTCTGCAGTAGCTGACATTGTGTTGGCTTATCTGAAGGGTCTGTGTGGAGATAGCAGAGGCTGGCTGTGTAGCAACTGTCAGGAGAAGAAATGTTCAGAAAATAAGGACTTTAATAAAGATCTTTGCTCTTAATGTTGACATATGATTAATGAAGATGGTGTGTATTGTGACTTTAGAGAATCAGAAAAGCTACATACAACTAAAACTATTACTCAGTGGATAACTTTTACAATACATAATTTGCAATCAGTTAGAAAAACAAGTGTTTCACAATATAAGGTTTTTCTGACTGAAAAGGAAAGGCCTAATTTGCAGCCAGAATACAATTGCTTTCCTCAGAAAGAAGGAAAACATGAACAGAGAATTAACACTTTGAAAAGCTTTTTGTGAGTGAAGACAAGAGCTCCCAGTTCAGCTTGCACCAGCATGGCTATCTCTTGAAAAGTTCAAAAAAGCTGAAATACAGTGAGGCCTCCTTGTTAAAAAGGAAATCTTTTTATACAAATATCTAGCTTCAATCCCATCTCAGATGACCTAATACAAGTTCTTACCTCCCCCTCTTTTTTTGTAACAGCAAAGCACATCAACAATACTATTTCCAGCTTCAGATATACCAGCGAGAATCCAATATGCCAAGGAGGTATAGGGTCCAACTGGGAGAAATAATATTTGAAGGCAGAGTAGCGCTAGCCAAGTTGATCCCAAGGCTGTTATGGCTGAAATGCACTGTAAAGATTCAAAGTGACAGCTAGGAAAATACTTCTGCATGAAACAGACTTCAAGACTGTTTGTTTGTTTGTTTCATTCCACAGTGCCTTCCCCCCCCCCTTTATTTTAACCCAGTCTTTTGCTTAAATAAAATAAACAAATATATTTTTATCTTTCAAGTCAGATGGATTAAAGGTAAGTTTAAATAACACCAGCAGGTAGAAGGCTCATTTGTTGTCTAGAAATTACTAATTGCAGTGGAATGATATGCAAATCAAACCACCTCAGAGCATTTGTGAGTTTGGAAACTGGGACATGTATCCTGCAAAGCTAAAACGATTGGCCTGAGGACTTGTATCACTAGCTGAGTGAGTCCAAGAACTTTCTGGCAGCCATTGCCCAGCATTGTGGTATCAAAGAAGTAACTGGCAGACCACTGATAATATTGAATAATTGGTTAATTATCACAGGAGCCCTAAGTATCCTAAATTAACAGACCTAAATTAGGGCAAGTTTTCAGCAGTGGAGATGCCAGTATAATCAGGAGCAAAACAAAACATAGAAAAGCCTCAAAAAGAGAACACGTTTTCTTGCTTACCTCCACTCAAGAGGTGGAAAGAAAGCTGATGGATCCCATCCTGAGGAGGGTTCTGCTGGCTTCTGCTGGCTTCCTGGGGCTATGCAGATAAAGCAGGGTGTGCATGTTAACTTCTACTTTTACGTTGAGGACCTGGAGAAAAGAAGCATAGCTGTAAAAACTTTCCCTTCTCCCTCTTTCTCTCTGTTCTTATATACATCTAAGATGAAACACCTGGAAGCACTTCCCAAGTCTGTGGGTGCCTTCTTGTCACCTTCCCATTCGAGGCTGGAGCAAGAACCAGGCACACAAGGTGATCCAGAATAACAGGAGAACAAGACACAAGGTATGATTTCTCAGATACCTACTGCACCAATTCTAAGTACAGTCAAGAATGCTAGCTCTAATCTAGTTTATTTTATCTAGTAAAAGGCTTATTCTTTTGGGTTGATCAGTGGAAGCACCACTTCATCTAGGCAGCAGGTTTAAAAATGAAACAAACAAACACCAATAAAAAAATCCCACCACACAGACACAAAACTAATGACTGCTGAGGTGTGTAATTTTAGAAGGAATTAGACAAGATGATTATTTAATTTAATCAGTTAAGGTGTGGTAAATAATCTAAGTGTCATGCAGTCCTTTAAATAAATGGTATGCTTTCATCTGTAATTGCATGTGTGATACTAATCATCTGTATCTAAATAGAGAAGAACAGAAGATGATCAAAGAATCAGATGATCTCCAGCTGACAAATACATTACTAGCGAGAAGATGAGTGGGTGAACTTCATAAAAAGGCAGCTTTAATGAAAAGGTAATAGAAGCCCCAATTAATCCCCAAAATGATACCTACAGAAATGAGCTCTTGGACTGAAACTGCAGACTTCAAAAAGACATGATTAACACAATGCATAATTAATCTGTAAATTTGTAGACAAAGGTATTGGAAAAGTCAGTCTTCACAAACTGTATCAGTTGACAACAACATAACCAGCACTTTAACAGAAACATCTTTCTACACCTGCTAAGTGATAAAAATCATAATTATGAGGCCACAGGCTTCCCTGTAAACCTTTTTTAAAAACATATGTATAATAAATATTCTCTGACTGCCACTTTCGAGGCTCTGAGCCCCACCAGTCCCTGGCCTATCCGTGTAGCCTACAACATTCCACCCCAAAAGCTGAAGTTTTAAGTCAACATGCTAAAAAAAAAACCAAGAAAACCAAACCAACCAAGCAAAATAATCCTCAAATAATGAAAAAAAACCATCTGTAGTTCTTTCTGATATAATGCTTACCAAAAACTAACAATAAGTAATCAAAAGAAAACCTGTAACAATGATAATGAATATTTCTGCATGCAGAGTTCAGTTTCTCTGAACCAATTCACTTAAGATAATAATTATGCAGATACTACAGTAAACAAACAGATATGCTGCTCATGATGCCTAAATAACAAGACCTGCTAGTTTAGCCAGAGGTTTAGAATGTAACACATTAGAACCAAAATAATTCTAGTTCCAGAGTAAAATAACACACAAAGATATGTCATTAACAGTTTATTTGTCTTGTAAAAACCAGTATAACTGGATGACAGTGCAGTAACTGGCTAAAATAAATTTAGTAAAATATCCTCAGATTTATCATGAGGATAGTTCTGAATTAGACTGAGGTATTGTCCTGTTAATTTAAAAAAAAAAAGAAGTTTAATGTTCAGTAATTCTGTATTAACAAGAACTAGCTACTATGGTCCGGACTGTCAAATAGGGATAACATGAACAGCTCCCTTGGATGTTTTTTAAGAAGTTTGAGATCTGTCACTACTGTTAAATATCTTGAATAACTTAAAGCTACATGATAGTGGAGAGGAAAAAAAATACCTTATCAAAGATCCACCTAAAAACACGTTTGTGAAGCTTCACACAACAGCGATCAAGTGTGTATGAGTAAAGACAGCTCAATTTTCACACAAAAATTGCTTCATTACAGAAGAACAATAGCACAAACAGAGAAAAGAGAAACACCCCAGTTTTCCCAAAGAGTGAGCCTCATCCAGTAGAGGCATTTTTCTTCATATCAAGACTTTCGCTTCCTAATCAACAGACATTTCAGGTCAGTTTTTCCAATTATAGTACTCCCGTGAGAAGGATCAAGTAATATTGAAAACAGCTTCAGCTTGTCTTCCCATTTTCCTCACTGAAATATATCCACCTGGTTAGCAATACATCACCAACAGAGCATCAAGGACCAAACAGGGGAAAGTCATAGTGGGCAGGAAAATGCCATTTACTTAAAGAAGTTATTGTGACAGTTATTCCTTGGTAATGGAAGGAAGCCCTAAAGCTCTCCTGCCTCCCTGCACTCATCAGCATTCTGCAGTGCTAACACTGACCCAGCTGCCCAGACTTCTTTTCCCTTTCTTCACCTCCCTGAGCATTCAGGTTGCATACAGCAATGCTACCGCCCTCTCGTGTTCCTAGTTACGCTAGAGCCCATTTTAAAACCCACTTTATTTTGGAGTTGCAGGCTTCCACTCTGTGAAAGCTGAAAAGAATTTTTGCTGGATTCTAAAGTTGCTTAAAATCTGTTAGATATTAATTCATAAAAATTGCAGCCCTAAAGGTAATATTCTGGTCATTGCATTCATTAAAGCTTTCCTTTTCAAGAGACGGCTTTTGCCATGTTCTTAGGTAGCACTTTAATTTTTCTGTTGCAATAGTGGATGGCATTAGCTGTTGATAAATGAGTTATTATTTGAAGGGCCAGATGAACAGAAAGAACAATTTTATAATGAAAGCAGCAAAATGCCCACCAAGTATAAAACTGCTTTTCGAGACATTAGACTTTATAAAGTAAACCAATTCCTCTTGATAGAAATTGTCCCATTCAGAAATACAATTTCTTTTGAAAGTCTGAAAAGGAAAACACTGTGATCTGTCAAGTATGGTAAAACCAAAACCTTCACAAATATCCCTATTTTTGCACTACAAAATTTAAAAAGAAGGCAGAAGATGCAAAACCAGTGAATTGCTAGGCAATTACAATAGCTGCATGACATTGTGTGAAACGTTATGGAAAATATCCCCTAAGAAGATAATTTTATGTTTTCTATTTGGAGTAAAACAGAGCCTTTATGCTGATGTTAATACCAGCACGAACTCCTAAAAACATATTCATAAGTTGTCTCAGCAAGATTTTGTTTAACAAACAGCAAAATCTGACCAACTTTCTCCTCCAAATAGTGCAAAACTCTCCTCTGTTGAGTTAGTTAGACTGGGGTTTTTAAAGGGTTTTCCTAGGTCATAAAAGTAAGATTTTGTCCATCTCCTCCTGACAGCATGCCTGCAGAGAGAGATATCACCACCCTGTTTCCCAGGACAGTCCTCACAACCATCCTCTAGAGAGTATTACCCTTTGTACATATACATACTTCTTTCTGTAATATATGCAAATATTACAACCACTGCAATGGTGGGACCACAACTATTTCTATTTAGCAAGTGCTAGGTTAGGAGTAGTTGACTGAGAATGAAATTTGGATCAAGTTGAATGCCTGACAACTAAAACTAGTTGTATGAAATCTGTGGTTAAGTAATAGTACTCCACTATAGTCCAAAATTTCCTGGTAGCAGTAAATTCAGATCACAGTATCACAGTATGCCAGAGATTGGAAGGGACCTCGAAAGATCATCTAGTCCAATCCCCCTGCCGGAGCAGGAACACCTAGGTAAGGTTACACAGGAATGTGTCCAGGCGGGTTTTGAATGTCTCCAGGGAAGGAGACTCCACAACCTCCCTGGGCAGCCTGTTCCAGTGTTCCGTCACCCTCACTGAGAAGAAGTTTCTTCTCAAGTTTAAGTGGAACCTCTTGTGTTCCAGTTTGTACCCATTACCCCTTGCCTTGTCCTATCATTGTTTGCCACTGAGTAGAACCTGGCTCCATCTTCGTGACACTCCCCCTTTATATATTTATATACACTAATAAGGTCACCCCTCAGTCTCCTCTTCTCCAAACTATAGAGACCCAGCTCCCTCAGTCTTTCCTCATAAGGGAGATGCTCCACTCCCTTCATCATCTTAGTTGCCCTGCGCTGGACTCTCTCCAGCAGCTCCCTGTCCTTCTTGAACTGAGGGGCCCAGAACTGGAAACAATATTCCAGATGTGGTCTCACCAGGGCAGAGTAGAGGGGAAGGAGGACCTCTCTCGACCTACTAACCACCCCCCTTCTAATACACCCCAGGATGCCATTGGCCTTCTTGGCCACAAGGGCACAGTGTGGGCTCATGATTCATCCTGTTGTCCACTAGGACCCCCAGGTCCCTCTCCCCTACACTGCTCTCTAACAGGTCGTTTCCCAACCTATACTGGAACCTGGGGTTGTTCCTGTCCAGATGCAGGACTCTACACTTTCCCTTGTTATATTTCATCAAGTTATTCCCTGCCCAACTCTCCAGCCTGTCCAGGTCTCGCTGGATGGCAGCACAGCCTTCTGGCGTGTCAGCCACTCCTCCCAGCTTAGTGTCATCAGCAAACTTGCTGATAGTACACTCAATTCCCTCATCTAAATCATTGATGAATATATTAAATAATACTGGTCCCAGTACTGACCCCTGAGGCACTCCACTAGTTACAGGCCTCCAACTAGACTCCGCCCCATAGACTACAACTCTCTGGCTTCTCTCCTTCAGCCAGTTCACAGTCCACCTCACTACCTGATCATCCAGACCACACTTCCTCAATTTAGCTGTGAGGATGCTGTGGGAGACTGTGTCAAATGCTTTGCTGAGGTCAAGGTAGACCACATCCACCGCTCTGCCATCATCCATCCACCGTGTTATTTCCTCATAAAAGGCTAAGAGATTGGTCAAACATGATTTCCCCTTGGTGAAGCCAAGTTGACTGCCCCTCATAACCCTCTTATCCTTGATACGCCTTAAGATGGCACCAAGGATAAGGTGTTCCATCACTTTCCCAGGGATGGAGGTGAGGCTGACCGGTCTATAGTTACCCAGGTCCTCCTTCTTGCCCTTTTTGAAGACTGGAGTGACATTTGCTTTCCTCCAGTCCTCAGGCACCTCTCCCGTTTCCCAAGACTTGGTAAAGATGATGGAGAGTGGTCTAGCAATGACTTCTGCCAGTTCCCTCAGCACCCGCGGGTGCATCCCATCTGGACCCATGGATTTATGGATGTCCAGATTGCTCAACTGGTCTCTAACCCATTCCTCATCGACTAAGGCAAACCGCTCCGTCGACCTGACTTCATCTAAGGTCTCAGGGGTACAGGGCTCTTCAGGACTGCCTGCAGCAGAGTAGACAGAGACAAAGAAGGCATTCAGTAACTCTGCCATCTCTTTATCTTCTGTCACCAGGGCACCCATCTCGTTCATCAGTGGGCCTACATTACCTCTGGTGTTAGTTTTATCTGCCATGTATTTGAAAAAGCTCTTTTTGCTGCCCTTGACCCTTCTCGCCAGGTTTAATTCTAAGGAGGCCTTAGTCCTCCTAGCTGCCTTCCTACATCCTCTAGCAGCAGCCTTATATTCCTCCCAAGTGGCCAGCCCCTCCTTCCATAACCTGTAAACTCTCCTCTTCCACTTGAGCATACCCAGCAATTCCCTATTTAGCCACGCAGGTCTCCTGGCCCTCTTCCTTGACTTCCTGTGTGTCGGGATGCTCTGATCTTGAGCTCGGAAAAAGCAATCCTTGAATGCCAACAAACTATCTTGGGCCCCTTTACCTTCAAACAGCCTTGCCCATGGGATTTCCCCTAGCAATTGCTTGAAAAGGCCAAAGTTTGCCCTGCTAAAGTCCAGGGTTGCAATTCTACTTGCTATTCTACTGGTCCTACCACACAAGATCCTGAATTCCACCATCTCGTGGTCACTGCAACCAAGGCAGCCCTCAACCCTTACTGCTTCGACCAGATCCTCCTTGTTAGTGAGGATGAGATCCAGCAGCGCTCCTCTCCTGGTCGGCTCATCCACCATTTGCAGGAGGAAGTTATCATCCATACACTGGAGGAACCTCCTGGACTGTGGCTGGGTTGCCGAGTGGTCCTTCCAGCAAACATCAGGGAAGTTAAAATCCCCCATGATGACCATGGCCTGTGACTGTGAGGCCGCTCTCAGCTGCCTGTAGAAGGCCTCGTCAACTTCCTCACCCTGATCTGGTGGTCTGTAACAGAAACCCACAACAGTATCCCCCCTGCCAGCCTGCCCCTTTATTCTCACCCACAGACTCTCAACTCGCTCATCCATCTGCCCCTGGACAGAACTCGGTGCATTGTAGTTGCTCCCGCACATAAAGAGCAACCCCACCACCCTTCCTGGCTGGCCTGTCTTTCCTGAAAAGGACATAGCCCTCCATGACTATATTCCAGTCATGTGAGCTGTCCCACCACGTCTCTGTAATTGCCACCAGATCATAATCTCCTGACTTAACACAGGTTTCCAACTCCTCCTGCTTATTTCCCATGCTGTGTGCAGTGGTGTACAGGCATTTCAGGGAGCGAGCTGAGCACACCGATTTCACCCTAGGATTGTAGGAGGCCTCCCAGTCTTCATTAATTCTGGAGCGCTGCCCCACTGGGGCAAGCCCAGCTACAACCCCATCCCCCTTCGAATCTAGTTTAAAGCTCTCCAAAGGAGCCCTGCTAATTCGTGCCCCAGCATCCTTTTGCCTCTGTGAGATAAACTTTTCCCACTTGTCATTGTCCAGAATGGTGCCCTATAAAACCAGCTGTTGTCAAAGAATCCAAAGCCCTGCCTGTAGCACCAGTCTCGAAGCCAATCATTTATGGACTGAATCTTCCCATTCCATTCCACATCAGCAGTGGAAAATGGAAGGAGTGAGGAGAAGATCACTTGAGCCCCAGACTCTTTCACCATCCGCCCCAAGGCCCTGTCGTCTTTCTTCATCCCCCTCAGACTGCGGGAAGCAGCTTCCTCCCCACCTGTCTGGAAGACCAGCAGCAGGTAGTAGTCCGTCGGGTGCACCAGGTTGGGGAGCGACCTAGTGATATCCCTGATCTGGGCTCCAGGCAGACTACACACTTCCCTATGATGAGGGTCAACTCTGCATATCGGGCCCTCTGTTCCTCTCAGAAGGGAATCCCCTACTACAATGACCCTTCTTTCTTTCTTATCAGAGGCAGTCTTGAGGTGCAAAGTCGACCGCCTTTTCCTACTGTGGCCTTGTAGGCTGGCCTTGCACCACATTCTCACCTACCCCTCCTTCAAGATCCAGGGCCTCGAACCTATTACGGAGGGACACCTGGGGAAGCAGGGCAGGAAGATACCTCTTCTCTGCACTTTCTTTTCACTTAAAAACCATCTTGAACACAATGCTAATAAGCAATTGCTCTGACTTTTTCCAGTAGCGACCCACGGTGAACTTCCACATCAGCTGACTGATGACATGATAAATGTACATACGCTGAAGTACCAAGAAATGTTCTGGGTTAATGTACACCATGACCGGGAGACCACTGCACATCAATCAACGTGGCTCATCTGACAGCCTGAGCAGACACAGCTGCACAAATGCTTTGGCTGCAGGACAAACCCAGGCAGCTCGTTGTAGCAGAGGAACCTGCAGGCAGCTCCCACTCCATGCTGGTGGCTATGCCTTTAGGTGAAATTCCAGCAAAAAGTTCTCATATGGACATTCATTAGAAACAGAGTAGTTTTTTTCAATGACCAAAGGAGAGAGCTTCCCTCCATGGACAAGATCTGCTCTGTGCAGTACCCCATGAGAAAATCCATCTGGGCTCTGTCTGATGCTGCATGAACACAGGGTGTCCAGCATTAGAAGGGACATAAGATTTACTCACTATCTATATTCTTCTTATTATTTTGTCTTATTAAGACAGTTATCTTATTATCTTATTAAGCGATTTGTTGTAACTGAAAAAGAAAGCATATTAAATTCTAAATGCGTGCAGCAGGATGTAACACTGAAGCATAAGTAAGCAAAGGAACGCTCCTTTTAAACACACTCTAATTCTATTGTGTTGGGTTTTTTTAAAGATCATTACAGACAAGAATGGCAGGGTAATTTAGCTCCTAGATTCCATGTGATGCCATGCAGTAAAACTGTATCTTCCTACTCCAGCACTGTTGTGCTATAAACTAATTGAGACTGCAGTATGGCACATGTCATCTTGAAATCCTTCCAATTTCCTCTGGGAAATTAAAGAAAAACAAAATTCAAGCAAAATCAGAATGAGATGAACTGCCTTTTCCTTCTCATTTTTGTAGTACAAAACTTGCAGTCTAATTGATCTGTTTTGCTTGTCTTCATACAAATGAGATTGTTTCCAGGAGCTCATTAGGAGAAGTAGCTGCCTGCAAACCAAAGGAGGGAAGACTCAACCCAGATGACTGGCCTTACCTATGAGGTAAAAAAAAAAAAAAGTGTGAAATTCAAATCCATTTATCTATGTCTACACTTGCCCACACAATTTATGATTTAATAACAACTTTTAATAATTAATGTGAATTGACTAGATTGTACGCTTCATGTAACTAAGTAGCCACAGAACACTGGTCGTACTGTTAAACTACTAGATCTGGTTGTTTTCATAAAAAATCCACCAAGAGCTGTACAATTAATATGCTTTGTGACAAACTTTATGTCTGGGAGACATTCAGAAAGACAAGGCAGATTTCACAATAAATGCTTCTCTTTCTCAGGAGCAATGAATTTTATTCCAAATATAGTTTAAACTGCGTGAATCAAAGACTTCTGTGTCTGTTCAATTCTCAGTAAAGCAAAGAAAATGTTGATATCCAACACCATGAAGTACTTCAGGATTTCTGGAGGACAACAGGAGAGCTAAGTGACTATACAACTCGGCCACTGAATGTTGGACACTCTAAAATGCTGTTCTGGGTTCAGCAGTAGCAGTCATGTTTCTCCTTTGTGGTAGCTGGTGCAGTGCTGTGTTTTAACTTCCAGCCTGGGAACAGTGTTGGTGATACCAATGTTTTCGGTTGTTGCTAAGTGATGTTTACCCTGACCAAGGACTCTGTGAGGCTCATGCTCTGCCAGGGAGGAGGGGAAGCCATGAGGAAGCAGAGACAGGGCGCCTGACCCAGGCTAGCCAAGGAGGTATTCCATACCACAGCACATCATGCCCGGGGTGGGGGGTAACTGGGAGTTACCCGGAAGGACACGGGCTTCCGGGTGGGACTCGTTTCTTGGCTGGTGGTATCGTATTCTCTTCCCTTGTTATTTTATCATTGTTGTCGTTGGTGGTAGTGGTGGTGATTTGTGTTGTACATTGGTTGCTGGACTATTCTTGTCTCAACCCGTGGGAGTTGCACTCTTTCGATCCTCCTCCCTGTTCGTCCGGGAGCGGGGAAGGGGAGAGCCCCGGGTGGGGGGGGGGGGGGCTCGATTGTTGTCAGCCCGACACCACTCACTGGGAGGGAGTGAACAAGTTGCCTGACTGGGTTTAAACCACAACAAATGTGTATGTTGTTCACAACTTCTTGCTGAATTTTAGAGCTGACAGTTTCAAGCCAGACTTGTACTACAGCTTGAGCTTAAGTAATTGTGATGCATAATCACAGTTCAGCTAGAGTTATAGGAACCCGGGTTATATTCCTTCCTGATACAGGAAAAACATGCTACCAATTTGTTTATTATTCAATAAAGTTGACAGAAGCTTAGTATGGTTTGGAGATAATGCAGTTTTCAGTGTTCTTGACACACCAGGAACACTATAGACAATGTGATTTCAAGTGTTTACTAACAAATTTCAGTGACAAGTTTCTAGGCATGAATGTAATTGCAAGGCTCAAACGTTATTTGCAGGGAATGAATAGTCTATGTCTTGCAAATCTCATGGCAGACTTACCATAGGGCTTTTCTGTGGATTGTTGGTACATGGTAACAGCAGACCTTTGAAACCCTGGGCAAGCTGTAGGCATCTCTGGATATAAAAAAGCCTCCCATATTTTCCAGATGTATGGATGCCTACAGAGAATAAAGAATGGTGCCTAAAAACCCTTTCTTGTGGGATACATTTCAACTTCATGAAGATGCATGGTCGTATTTAAAACACATTACAGATTATCACCTTGTGGGACATTAAGGTTTCCTAATAAGATGAACTTGACCCTTTCAGCTCTCTGTAGCCCTCTGTTTCCATGTATGAACAGCATTTTGTTAGCCATACAAAAAAATTCTCTGTGATCCAGTCACTGACAAGCTACCATGTGAGCAGGTCTTACATGATAGGCAGTAAATAAGGAGGGAAGAAGAATATGTGCATGGAAAACTTTATGACTTTTTGAATGGTGGGTCAGGATTCAGTGCTACATAGTGGCTTGTAACTTCCAGTTGTATCAGGCCTTGATAGAATAATTGCTATAATGTAGCAATTGTTATTAGCATTTTGAACAGGTCAAAAATATATCATTTAATTCTACAAATTTGCATTTACACCTGGAAACAATGATATGCAAAAATGGTTTTGTATTTCTAGATATGTAAGTGCCTATTGTGTTATTTCAGCTAATGTCACTGTGGTTTTAGTTGTTTCTTCTCCTTGGTTTTAATTATCTTTGCCTCTCCTGACAGCCAAGAACAAAGGACAAGGTAGAGGAACTAGCAACATAAAACTGTAACTATATTCACTTACAAAATACTGTTGCTAGTGGCTGCCTTTTAGTTGGTTTAGCTCCCAAGCCATTTTGAATGACTACAAAATACAGACATTATTTGGCTATTTCTGTAGAGTTTTATGTAGCAATATTTAATTTTAAAAATAACAGAGCTTTTCCCTTTGCTTTAGCCAAAACAGTAGAATTATGTTTCCTATGCTGTTGTATTACAAGATAAGTAATAAAGATCTGAATCCTCAGGAGCTTTAACTTGAAATACTGACTTCAATGACTGTTGTCCTTGAAGAAAGAGAAGTAATGTTAAATCATATTCAGCCTCACAGCTGTGCCAATTTATAAAAGCTGAGGGTCTGGCTGGAGAGATCTTAGGAACAGACACTTTCTGCTCCAATGTTTTGCCTTTTTTTCATCAATGTCAAACCAAGAACGTCTGGGCTTCTGGCTTAGTCATGCAGATTACAATCAGTATAATGCAGAATTCAATACTGATGTGAAGGCTTTTACACGAGCTCGCACTCTGAGGGCCATTTAGCCAGAAAAAAAAAAAAAGAAAAAAAGAAAAAAGAAAAAAAAACCACCCCCCACCCAAGAACCCAAAAAACCACCACCAAAAAAAAAAACCACCAAAAAATAACGCCCACTGTTATGCAACCTCTTCCTTAGCATTGCAGAAAATGGATGCTGGAGGCAACATTGCCCATGGATTCTATAATGGTGACTATGGGAAAGGGGACATATTTTTTCCAGAATCCCCCCAAAACAGCTTCCAAGTCTGTGCATCAGTGAACAAGGGGACTCACTCAGAGTCCTGATGTGAGTGATAAGCATCAAAGCCTGATTTTCTGGTACATAATGTTATTTAATATAGAAATGTTCTACGGAAAGGAGTTAAAATTATTTTAAAATAACTTTACAAAGCATTTCCTTTATTTGGAAAAGAAATATTTTTTCTTATTTTGGTTTAGACACTGTCCCACAGGACATCTTTGTCTCTAAGCTGGAAAGATATAAATCTGATGGATGGACCACCTGGTAGATAAAGAATTGGCTGGATGGCTGCACATAGAGAGCTGCGGTCAATGGCTCAGTGTTCATGTGGAGAACAGTAACAAGTGGTGTCCCTCAAGGATCGGTGTTGGGACTGGTCTTGTTCAACATCTTTGTTGGTGACATGGGATTGAGTCCTCCCTCAGCAAGTTTGCCGATGACACCAAGCTGTGTGGTTCGGTTGATACGCTGGAGGGAAGGAATGTCATCCAGAGGGACCTTGACACGCTTGTGAGGTGGGCTGATGCCAACCTTATGAAGTTTAACCATGACAAGTGCAAGGTCCTACACCTGGGTTGGAGCAATCCCAGGCACAGCTACAGGTTGGGCAGAGAAGGACTTGGGGGTGTTGGTTGATGAAAAAATGAACATGAGCCATCAGTGTACGCTCGCAGCCCAGAAAGCCAACCGTATCCTGGGCTGCATCAAAAGGAGTGTGACCAGCAGGTCGAAGGAGGTGATCCTGCCCCTCTACTCTGCTCTCGTGAGACCTCACCTGGAGTATTGTGTGCAGTTCTGGTGTCCTCAACATAAAAAGGACATGGAACTGTTGGAACAAGTCCAGAGAAGGGCCACGAGGATGATCAGGGGACTGGAGCACCTCCCGTATGAAGATAGGCTGAGAAAGCTGGGGCTGTTCAGCCTGGAGAAGAAAAGGCTGCGTGGAGACCTCATAGCAGCCTTCCAGTATCTGAAGGGGGCCTATAGGGATGCTGGAGAGTGACCCTTCATCAGGGACTGTAGTGATAGGACAAGGAGTAATGAGTTCAAACAGGAGACATTCAGGTTAGATATAAAGAAGAAGTTTTTTACTGTGAGGATGGTAAGGCACTGGAACAGGTTGCCCAAAGAAGTTGTGAATGCTCCATCCCTGGCAGTGTTCAAGTCCAGGTTGGACAGAGCCTTGGGCAACATGGTTTAGTGGGAGGTGTCCCTGCTCATGGTGGGGGGGTTGGAACTAGATGATCTTAAGGTCCTTTCCAACCCAAAATATTCTATGATTTTATAAAATTCAGAATTCCACAGGGAAGGGAACCGATTCTATAGAACAACACCAAGGATCAGAGCCATAGCCTACCAGGCATACCAGTTAGCACAGCTGTTTCGTAATACTGTGTGTCCTGGGTTCAGCAGTAGCAGTCATGTTTCTCCTTCTTGGTAGCTGGTGCAGTGCAGTGTTTTGACTTTCGGCCTGGGAACAGAACTGATAGCGATGTTTTGGTTTGGCCAAGGACTTTGTGAGCCTCATGCTCTGCCAGGGAGGAGGGGAAGCCAGGAGGAAGCAGAGACAGGACACCTGACCCAAACTGACCAAAGAGGTATTCCATACCACAGCACGTCATGCCCAGGATGTAACTGGGAGTTAGCCGGAAGGGCTGGGAGTCTGCAGGGTTGGAGGAGGTATCGGTCGGTGCTTGGTCGGGCTTGGGGAGCGAGTTATCGGCCAGCTGGTGCTGAGGTGTTGTATTCTCTTCCCTTGTTATTTCCTTTATCATTATTATATTTGGTGGTAGCAGTAGTGATTTGTGTTATACCTTAGTTACTAAACTGTTCTTATCTCAACCCGTGGGAGTTGCATTCTTTTCGATTCTCCTCTCCGTCCCTCCGGGAGCAGGGGGAGGGCAAGAAAGGGGGGGGAAGTGAGCGAACAAATTACCTGACTGGGTTTAAACCACAACACTGTGAAAATGTTATAATGTAAATATAATTTCTTTTTATCCTCTTTTAAATACCAGCAGCTACACAAGTTTGATTCCAACAAGTTTTCTTCTCCAAAGTAATTTTTAACGTGCAAAGAGTACAATAGCCACAGCACAGAGAATATAGCCAAATGTGTTGTGTCAGGCCATAGCTAGCAGGAAAATTGCCTTTGGTTGATGGGTTGATGGTTGATTTGGTTGATGCAGAGCATCAACCTGAATACGGAGAGCTCTGAATACAGAGGCAGAGCTTTCTGGGATTTCATTACCTTCATTCAGTGCCATTAACCTACACAGAGCTCACTGAAGATCTTTGTCTTTAGACAGCTTTAGTTTCATACAACAGAATACATTACACAGCAGTCACTATATTACACAATGATTGCTTTTACACTAATTGCATTCAGTAATAATTTAGATCACAATAACTGTTAAGTCTGTGTTCCCAGTGTTTCTTACAATAGGTGAAGTACATTTAATTCACAGATTGATACATCTATATATCTATTTATCCATGGTAAAACCTGCAATATTTTCATGATGACCAATCTGGTTACCATAATCATAAATGAAGCATAACTTCCCTCCTCTAAGACCTCGATTTCTTAATTTATCGTACGTAGTTCAGCAAATGACATTGTATCCATTGGTAATCCCATCTGTATTTTCTCCTACACAGCATTATTCATGATCTGTGTTCCTGATGTTGAACATACGTACAAAAATGAGTCTAACAAGATTACGTTTGATGAACTGAGTCACATTTTAATTACTTTTTTGATATTTATATTATTAATAAGGACTTGTAAAACTAATCACCCATTTTCTTGATTGAAGATCCTCTGTCAAAACAAATATTACCATTAAGTAGAATCAGATTATTTTTTTGAGGAATAAACATGCTGTTGAATACAGGTCATGGTACTTCTCAGTCTAAGTAATTTCAGAAACTATTTTTTTTTACACTTTGCAGAGGATGAAATGATCCAGTCTCTGAAAATTACACACTACAAAAGCTGAAAACAATCCAAGTTCATCACTGTCTTGCTCTTCTTCTAAAAGATTAATTCCTTTAAACAAACTAATGAAATGACAGAAAAAAAGAGAAAACAGAGATAACCAAAAGAATTATCAGGATGGTGGACAGTATAAAGGAGAAGTTAGAACTATTAAAGAAAGCTAGGTGATCAGCTAAATCAGTCAAACAAAATGTAAAAGGATGTAGTTTGTGATATAGGCGTATCGCAATGAGCTTAAACATGTTTATCTAGACTATCCCCAGATTGCTCATGTAGACCTAGTTTGAAACTCAAATGTATGTGGCTTATCTAATGAAAAAACAATATTGTAGGAAAGGTGCTTTCTTACTATAATGTGGTATAATGCTACAGAAGATATGGGGATTACATGATTTTAAATGGGAAATATTAAAGGGTTGTATATATGCATAATTTAGCTGTGCATAAT
This sequence comes from Pezoporus wallicus, assembly GCF_028554395.1. Taxonomy (NCBI): domain Eukaryota; kingdom Metazoa; phylum Chordata; class Aves; order Psittaciformes; family Psittacidae; genus Pezoporus; species Pezoporus wallicus. The sequence goes on from NW_026640488.1 coordinate 5,295,752, forward strand.
ACTGTGACATGCTATGACTGCAGTAATGAGAAAATCTATTCCAAGTTCTTGTTTGGTTGGTTGGTTTTGGTTTTGTTTCTGAAAAGGGGAAAAACCCAGTATGAACAACAAAATCTGAAATTCTTTGTAGCCTCACAGTCACCTGACACTCCAGTAAGCATGCTGGAGGAGCTGGAGAAAACCTCCTGAGACCTGATGGATGACACTTGTTCCCAGGACTCTCAGACAAGATTGAATTTCTGGTCACCTCACCTAAGATATTATACTATACATTCATACAATAGCCTCAGCTGCTTGCAGCTACAGGGCCTGAAGTGAAGGAAATTGAAAAGGACAAGAAAGAAAAAGACCACTCAAACCAGACAACAGATAGGACTAAGAAATTGTCTACTGTCACTCAAATTTAATGGTACACAAACCACTGAGATTTCAATAATTTCATATTTTTCCATGTCGCACAGCAAAACGAATTTTTAGATTAGCTCAATAAGCATCTCCTATATTGTCAAAGTTGCTTTTCTTTTTTCTTATGTTTCCATTCCTGGTGTACGTATAGTGAAAATAACCTGATAGAGCTGGTAAAAATATTGGGCAGTAGATTCTATTTGCTATTAAAGAAAAAAGTTATGATAGATCAAGTCATACAAGAATAAAATGAAGTCATTATATTGCAACTTTTGGTTGCAACTTCACAAATAGGTACATTTTAATGGAGGTACATTTAAGGAGGAATTCTTCAGATGGGTGCCCAGACAGGCTGAATGAAAGTGTAAGCAGTGGCAGAAGCAGTTAATTCTTTAAACTACAGGCAAATTGCCCACATATATCTGCCCACATACTGAACTGGCAATCATTTTAGCTGAGCATTAAGCCACTGGGCATACCAAGGGCCCAAAAGAAATAAATCCTGGGTTCCAGAGAGCTGAATTGGTGCATATTTACACACTCGCACTCTGACTGGAATTTGGCTCAGAAGGGAGCCTGCAAAACAGAGTATCTAAATGATCTAATATATGAGATTTCATTTTCTTTGCTGAAGATGCCATGCAATACAGCAGCAGCACGTTATACTACTAGTTTGTAACCTTATTTCAGGTTCATTACTCTAGAAAGTTTTAAACATAGATACTTCTACATTCAGTATCTTGAAATTGGAAACTTACAAAGTATGCTACATAGCTGCCGTGTTACCAAAGGCTTTCAAAACATGCAGAGTTGGTCTGTGGTCTGCTTGAAACATTTCTTTTTTTACCACGTATGGCTTTTATTTTATTTTATTTTTTTGTTTTTATCGTGGTGGAAGGGGAAAAGAAAAGAGGAAGCAGATGGGATAGAAGAGGGTGATTTTACAAAACACTGTAGGTTATTTGCATAGAGGGTGATTTCTGCTGTTTAATTTTTTAGCATTTTTAGTCGCTAAATCCTATTTAGAATTTTAAAATATCTGTAAGCATATAGTGCATCAGAGAGCCTCTTAAAAATCTAAACAAAGTGGCAAGAGCACTTATTTTAAAAGGTTAAAGGGATTGATAAATTGGTTGACTGTGTCAGGTAATTGCATTAGTCTAGGAGGCTCTGTCAAAAGGAATAAGTGATCTTTTGCTGCCCTGATTAGTGACAGAAATCCATTAGGAAGAGCTTGAATGTAATTAGAAAAGAGAGATTAAAAAACAAAAAGAAGTAGAAGCATTTAGAAAAATCAGGAAATGCAGGAACAGGTAGCATGAAACATAATCAAAGGGGCATATTACGTGTTCTTCATAGCTCCTTGTGCAGTATAGTTTAGATATAGCTGTAAATGAGGAAGGGAAAAGTTAATTATATAAACAGGCACTTCTCTCATACCTTTCTTTAGTTTCTCAGCAGAAAACTTAAGAAATTAGTGCAAAATGCACCAGAATCAATGAAGAAGTAAATCCAAATTTGCTGAATATAACCAATTTAAAGAAAATTTCAGACCAGTGCTGGAAAACCTGCTATAATCCATGCTGAAGAAAACAAGTTTTCAAGAAAGACCCTCTTGCCTTCATTTATAGCTGTTGAGTCATGGAAGTTAAATTTGCTGAAATACTGCCTTAGCTGTGTAAACAAGTTCACAATGTAGGCCTGAACAACGGCATTGAATTGATAGGAATGTAAGTTCAAAGCATAAACCTGGCTAAATTAGAAGCAATGGCATTGTATCTATGAGATCAGGATACATCGCATATCAGGGTATGTCTTTAAACCAGTCAATGCATCCACAGATTTGCTGAAGCTCAGACAGAAACCTAACTGTGACAACACTGAGCTCAGTGTTAGCTGATCTATTCTGCTAAGGGCTAATTTAAAGATAACCTAGAGTATGCATCACTTTTGGTGATCTATTATTGTTACCCAACTTATTTATATCCAAACAATCCCTGGAACAGTACCATACCAGTTTTATTCACACCCTCACTGCTGTGAGCAGATTTGAACTTTGCATCTTCAGAAACTGGTATTCCTAAGAGCATACCGTTCATAAAGACCTTTGCCTAAATATACATTAAGTAAAACAGAGGAAAAAAAAACACAACCAAAACCAAACAAACCAAAGCCAAAACTCAAACAAAATTAATTACAAAGAAACCAAGCGCCAACATAATTTAACATTAGTGGTGTATGTTCTACTATTTCTATTACAATCATGTAGCTATATCTTCATTCATTAAGGTAGTAGCACATACGAAAATCACAAATGTAAATCATGTTAGCTTAAAAAAAAAGAATCATAAAATCTTTGTAAGCATAACTGCAGCTTTCTCTTTCTATTGTATTGCTTAGTCTGCTTGATAACATACAATATAGTTAAGAAACCCTACATGTGTCTTTCCACTAAAGCTCTACTATAGATGCATTTCAGACTAAGGCAATTTCTGCCAAAGCTATGACTGACTTCTCACTGTTCCCTCAGTGATGTAGTTTCCCCTGCTCATTACTTTTTTTCTTGTTTCTAAACGCAGCTGTTAATTGCTTTAACCTTTACTTGATTCCCTTGAACTCAGGAAATATGCATTTTATTAAAACTAAGTTAACCATCATTTTAACCTCCATTCTAATTACTGCAGTTGTAACACTGTACATGAGATTTTCAAGAATATTGAGATCAGCCTCTTACACATCAATTGATCTAATTCTTACATGTCAGAATTTCTGAAAAACTGATACATGGTATAGTCATTATAATGGGGTCTCCTTCTCAGAACTGTACGGCTACTGTCTCTTAAGCACCGTACTGTAGTCACTGCTTTATGATATGTAGTATGATTTTCCATAGCAATTAGAATTTAATAGCAAATCGGCTCATGGATATAAAAATATTTAATCTATACTTGGTAAATTTATACAAAAATACTTAAAATACTTAGTTTGGGTGACATGGTTTAGTGTGAGGTGTCCCTGTCCATGGCAGAGGGGTTGGAACTGGATGATCTTAAGGTCCTTTCCAACCCTAACTATTCTATGATTCTAAACCTACTTTATTTTGCCTCACTGATACAGAACACCATACGAAACACTATCACAGGCAGGTATCTCTTATTTTAATTTATGCATTTGAGATAGTATCAGTAAAATCAATGCAAAAATGCAAATAAAGATCCGGATATCAACATGCCAAACTCACGTTCTCCCCCAACCCCAGGATAAACACATGGCTTAGGAGAATTTATACTGCAATTATTCTACACAGCTGTGAAGACATTTTACAAAAGATCCTTTGTAGATGGAGACAGTGAAGTATTAACAAGCAACATTTTTCTTTTCCTTTCCAGATTACAAACTATTTAAAGAACAAGCTTGGACTAGAAATCAGTGCACATTTACACTGAATAGTTTTGGGTTTGTAACTCGGTCATCAAATTAGACCCATCATCACCCAAGGGTCTCATTATAGTCACTGGCAAAAGAGCAGCTGAATGGCCCCTTGGAGCTGCCCATTAAGTATAAGTATCTGCCGAGTCTACATTGCTTTCTTAACGTCTCGATTAAAAGTGTAATGATTGGTAGAATGAATACCAGCAATCCTGCATGGTGGGTACCTTTCAGCTCCAACTTGTGTCCCAACCATGTCCTCCAGCTCAGAGGTAACGCTGGTTACAGGCCTCTCCCTGCTTCCCACCCAGCATCTCTGTGAAATAAAAACTAGATGGAGACTACAGTAGTTTTCCTGTGGTATTCTGCTGAGAATAGCATAGCTATCAACATTTCCAGACCTGCATGCTCCAAAGTCTACAAGCTAAAGATACTAATCTGTACCAGTCCCTGAACCGGATGGCGCCCGGCATAGCACAGCACGGCACGGCACAGCGCAGCACGGCACAGCGCAGCACGGCACGGCACCGGCTCGCCGCGGAACACCTTCCGCACCGCCAGCCTGCCAGCCCGGACCGCTCTTCCTGGTGCACCGCGGCGGCGGAAGGACTGCAGGTCGCCATGGTGCGTGTGGCGGCATGGATATAGGGACAGGGGTCCGGGTCTGGGGCGGTGGGGTACTTCACAGGCGCTGCTCCTGGTCCTTTACTCCCGGCTCTTTAGTCCCTGCACGCTGCTCCCGGAATGCCCTCCCGGCGTTCCAGGAGAGGAGTTTGGGCTTCCCAGCGGCGGGGCCTCTGGAATGCGGCAGGCGGCCCTTTGGGCTGCTAGCAGTCGTAAACCGACCCTGGGTTTAAAAGTTGTTCACTCTTAGCCATTCGGCGTTTCTGGCGGAGTTTGGGGTGGTCTTGCCTATTGTATGGGCATGTTTTCTCCCGGAGGGGTGAGCCCTTCCCGGCAGGACGGTCGGGGGAAGCTGGACCAGCTTCGGGCTTGTATCGCCGGCCAGCACCTCCGGGCCGATGGGATTTACGTGTGAAGCTAGTGCAGGGGCCTCCCGAGAGTTCTGTGGTCTTTAGCGTGGTTTGTCTTTGGCTTTATCTTTTATTCACCACCGTAAACACTGTTTCTAACCAGTTGCTAGCCCACAGAAGAAGAGGTTGCGGAGAGAAGCTGTGGATGCCCCATCTCTGGCACTGCTCAAGGCCAGGTTGCACGGGGCTTTGATCAACCTGGTCTAATAGAAGGCATTCCTGCCTGTGGCACAGGGGTTGGAATTAAATTGTCTTTAAGGCCCCTTCCAACCCAAACCATTCTAAGGTTCTAACAAATTTTGGATGTGTAAAGTCTCTGTTTATCAGTTGCAGTTTTCTGCGTCGCATAGAGCTGCTTTACTTTCAGGTGTTTATTTTGCACACAGTAAAAGGCTTTAAAGAATTTAGATTTTATATTGTTTGATAATCTTGTAATAATCTTCTACTCATGAGTTTAAAAAACACTGTAATATTCCCTTGCTGTGCTGCTTGAAGGGCTAGACAAGGAAAGCCACTGGCTGCTCCTTGATGCAAGATATTCTCATGGTCAGCCAGGAGGGGCAAGAAAATCCTTTTTGTTATGTTGTACAAATTGCATATGGCCTCTGTCAGAAACCCAGATGTAACAATCAGGTTGAAGCTTGAATGGGGACATTTACTGTAAAGGTATAGGGAGGCAATCTTCGTTTCCTAGCTGCAGGGTTCTACAAAATCGGTATTTCATTGTGTAAGATTTCTTACAGCATTTTCTGTGCTCCAGTAGTTTTGTTATGGCATATGCCATGTAAAAATAATTTTATTTGTTACTGAGGGGGGTAAGATCTAACTGCTGGAATTAATATGCTGATACTGTTAAGGGCTTTCTGAGATGCTGATACATGACCTTTTTAAGTCTTTACTATGGAGTCTGCTTGTACCTTCCCTTTAATATTTACTGAACTTTACTAATGAATATTAGAGTTTTGTGAGACCCCACCTGCAGTACTGCATTCAGCTCTGGGGCCCCCATCAGAGGAAGCATATGGAACTGCTTGAGCGAGTCCAGAGGAGGGCCATAACGATGGTCAGAGGGCTGAAGCACTTCTCCTATGAAGACAGGCTGAGAGAATTGGGCTTGTTCAGCCTGGAGAAGAGAAGGCTCTGGGGAGACCTTAGAGCAGCATTCCAGTATCTAAAGGGGGCCTATGAGAAATCTGGAGAGGGACTCTTTACAAGGGCATGTAGTGACAGGACAAGGAGAAATAGCTTTAGACTGGCAGAGGGGAGAGTTACATTAGATATGAGGAAAAACTTTAAAGGTGGTGAGACACTGGCACAGGTTGCCTAGAGAAGTTGTGGCTGCCCCATCCCTGGAAGTGTTCAAGGCCAGGTTGGATGGGTCTTTGAGCAACCTGGTCTAGTGGTAGGTGTCCCTGCTCATGGCAGGGGGGTTGGAACTAGATGAGCTTTTAGGTACCTTCCAACCCAAATCATTCTATGATTCTAAGATAGTATGTTTGATTTCTTTTCAGCCCAAGTTACGAAAAAACCAAGGGGGGAAGCAAGAGAAAAAAGCTATCCATCCTTACAGCAGAAAAGCCGCACAACTTGCAAGGGAAGCACACAAACAGGAAAAGAAAGAAAAGTAAGTTGACTGTACAAAATCTGTGTACAGACCAAAGGATAATACCACAGTAATACTTCTTGTCTGGGGAGGAGGGGAGTGGTGCTATAAAGGGACTGTTACTGCTGAGGTTAGGGAATCTCAGCATAGGGAACGGGCTTGTGTAACTACCGCTGGGCCATGTGAACTGGCAGGTTTAAATTCATGAAATCAGCTTATACAAAGTACATAGTTCTGCTACTCAATTTTAAGTACTCTTCTTACAAGATAGGTTTCTTCTTACCACAGCCTTGGCATGAATGGCATGATGCTGGTGATTACACATGAAGCTTAGTCACCTAGTTGGACTTTACTCCAAGGTTTAGTAAGAATCCAGTTTAGGGTCTAGCTTCTTCAGCTGAGGTGCTGAGTTCATAATAAAAAAAAAAAAACAGAAACCTTTCTGCAGAAGAGACTTCTGAATAAAACTGAATAGTTAGCTCCTTTTTGGTGATACCTGCTGTTCTATGGCAAGTTTGGTTTTCTGCTTTTAAGTTTTACTTTCACCTTCTACAGAGGGAAAAGACAGCTGGTGAATACTGGCCTTTACTTCCATTCTGTCTTGGCTTGTGTCCTGGTTTCAGCTGTGACAGTTATTTTTTTTCTTCCTAGTAGCTGGTGTAGTTTAAACCACAACAGCTTCCTAGTTGATATGCTATGATTTCTTATTTAGAAAGTTATTAGTGTACACTTAAATCACTATATGTTGAAGTACACTAGTATTTGGATGGACCATGTGAACTGAGCCCAGATACTCATAAATACCTGAAAGTGTTGATTTGGGAACTCCTGGTGCAGCTGAAAAGTTCCTCAGGTGCTGCAATTTTATGGTTGGGGATGGATGTACAAATGTTATCCACAGCAAAGTTATAATGTTGCTCTGACTAGAAAGGGGCCCTTTGCTATCATAGCTGTGTTGTGTAGGCTCAAGCAGAGCTGCTGCAAAAATTTATGAGTAGCAGTATTTATAAGTTTTACAATATTTTATTTGTTAATCCTGTATACAAATCTGATTTTTTTTTTTGCCGTTTAATATACAAACAAGTTGTCTTCAGTGTGGGTAGGGCTCAAAACTGGATGCAGTGTTTTAAGTATATCACCAGCCCTGAGTAAACAGAGTAGTTTCTACAGGCTAATGCATTTCTGCAGCATGGAAAAACAGTCATTGAATCTAGGCAGTTCATACGGTTCATCTCTATTATTTTAATTAAGCTGTAGGTTTACTTGCCAGAAGATGCTGTAATTGTGGTTGGCTAAATTCGTGCACTAATACTTTTGGAGCATATGTACATCTAATTTGTTGTTTCCTACTTAATACAAGGGTATTATGTTGGGTGTAGGAAGTCCTTGAATGGCAAGTTACTGGAAGGTGAGCATGTCTTTTGTAGAAGTATCAGTAAATGTTTGCATTGGTTTTGTGTGGTTTGTTTCTTTTGTTTTTTTTCTGTTGTATATTTTGATTTGGGTTTGGGGTTGTTGGCTGGAGACAGGATTCAGAACTTGAGATAGGCTTATACTTACTTTTCAACTTTTCTGTGTGATGGAGGAAGAGAAATAGCTACTGTGAACATTCCTGTTTATGTTAAAACAGGAAAGGAAATTGCATTTAGTTATGACATGCATATTCTAGTATCTTTGCCCAACCAATACAATAAAAAAGGGAAGACATTACCCACAAGGAATTTCAGTGCGTAGTGCATCAGCAGGAAAAAGGGAGGAGAAATTCTGCTCTAAATTGCTGAAGTCTTTTGCAGCCTCCATTGTCCAGATACTTTTCAATGTAAGCATTCCCAATGAAATAAGACAGTAATAATAAGTTTATTGTTCAGAAACTGTGGCTGCACTATGAAAGACCAATCTTGATTATAATAGGAGGAGACAGACTAGTTAGTTTCAAAAAATTGACTATAATCTTGAGTCATCTTGTTCACTTGAATCACACTATTTATTTAAATTTTTTTTTCCTGTATCCTTCTTTTCAGTTATTCTCAAGGTCTAATGAGCAGGAGCAAATTCCAGGGTATTACTACCAATTTATTCTCTTAATCTACATGTAAATCCATATTCCTACAGGCAACTTATTTGCTCTGTTAAATAATTACAAAGACGTTTCTATGAAATAGCAATAGCTTGTTCACTGGAGCCAGAACACTGCTTTTTCTACACTTTAGGAAACCAGATCATAATGGGATATTCCTGGAACTTCTTTTACTAGTGATGTACCACCACCAATCATGTTTTGTTTGCAGCTGCTGAAATCTCTGTCTGACTTTGGTAGCTAAAGTTGCTATCACTATTTTGTTGTCTTTTATTTTTCCTGTCATTTTCCCCCAGAGTCAAAATATACCTTTTCTATTGTGCATATATTGTAAATTTTTTAGGAGTCTGTGGATTTTCATTACAAATATACCAGTCTAATACTGCCATGCTCTGAGATAGAGGGCTAAGGAGTTTATACAGTATTTCTTGGTCTGGCAAGAAGTAACCGCATAGGAATAAGCAGTAACCTTAAAATAACTCCTAGTGGAGCTCTTTGTTTCTTCTTAGCTTTTCTGTTGTTTAACCTTTTAATCTCACTTTAGCCACCATACTTCTGCTTGTGCTGTTTGCAGCAGTGATGTTATCCTAAAAGCAGATTCGTTACCTGTTGTGCAATAAGCCAGCTGGCACAGGAACAGAAGAGAGATTGCTTTTTATTCAGGCCTGGGTGCTTGGTGGATTTCCACAAGTCAAGCACGTGCTGGCTTCTTTGTTAGATTCATACAGAAGTTACAAGGTAGTATGCTCTCAGTTAGAATGATTGATCAGTAATTTACATACAGTAATAATATTTGCTGTCATTTTTCCTAATCACATGCTCTATGGGGGCCTTTGATGGTCATCAGTGGTCATTTAAAGAGATTTCCCCCAGAGGTTCTTTGCCAAGTGTCAATCATGGGTCAGCTTTGTGCTATTGGAATAGCCTTCTTGATTGCAACATCAGTTTTCCTGGTTTATATCCAAGATCCAGGGCTAGATATGTCCACCAGTTTCACATAAACAATGCACTGCTATCCTTCAATGTCAAAAGCACCAGAAGGTCATCCTGACAGAAATGAAATAGGTTGGTTTGTAACAGTGATTTGAGATGTGCTCTTGCAGATTTTATGTGGAGCTGAAAAAAAATGACTGCAAGATAATCGGGATTTTTAATTCTTAAAAAGGGATTTTCATATAGAAGTATCCTAAAAGGCTTAACCAAGCCACTGATTGGAGTGTAAGCTAACAAAAAAGGGACGTGTAGGGAGAAATATTGAAGATATTTAGCAACCTGAAACAGGAAATGAGGAAATATGTTGTGTCAATCATTAAGAAGCAACAGTCTGCCACAAGGTTGTATCCATGTCCTCATCCTCCCTTTGGCATGAACAAAAGATGTTACTGATTGTGTGCAAGGAGATGAGAAGAGTTTTCTTTGGCTTACCTTATTTGATTAGCCTCCCTGTTAATACTACTACCTTCTGGTAGTCATCAAGGTGAGGTTTTTATGAAATGTACAAGAAGGCAACATCTGATCCTGTCATTCATTATTTCTCATACTGTGAGATAAGTTGTGTGCACCTAGAAACTGAAGGCTTTTCTTGCAGGAGAGAATACTGGTTATATACTTAATTGCCTTGATAAATAACTGATCTAGTGACCCTTGCAGGTGCAAATGGTAATTTGTAGTGTTTTAAAGCATAGATACATGACATGATTTATGATTCTAATCAGGCAGCTTTTCTAGATGGCATTGTAGTTTTCTCCATGGCAACGCTTTGCAGACGTGCTCAGCTGGCTGTGTTGCCATACAAGGTTCACAGCAAAGACTGCTGGTGCGGAGTTCCACTGTGTGGAATATGTGTCCTTTTCTTGGTTGCTGTTACCCTTCAGAACTCCATGCTTAGTCTAAGCCCCTGTGTAGGCTACCTACCACAATTTTTACTTAAGGCATCTTCTAATCCAACTTCTTTTTACATAGTCTTATCCAGGGCTGTCCTTAACCCACAGGAACAAAAGTAATTTATGTTTTAACACTATAATCTTTTAATTAAATCAACCAGCTTGTTTTTTTCTTTTTTTTTTTTTTTTGGCAGGTGTGATAAAACTCAAACCCCATGCTTGGCCTCTATACACTTTTGCATTAAAAATGCTTATCCCACATGCTAGAATATCTATAAAAGTGAAAAGGCTTTCCTTGAATGCACTAGTGGAATTCTTAGCAGCTCGCACATGCTGTACATTTGCTTTAAAGTGGATTTTAGACAGCTTTCAGATGATTAAATACTTCTTGAAAAATCTAATCTTTATTTTAGTAATGTAGGTTTATGGTCAAGTGAAACAAGTATGTTTGTCTCTGGAAAGTAGGGCTTTCTCTTCTGATCCAAATTTTTGTGACAGGTAACAGATTGTTATGCTTTGAGTTACTTCAGTTACTCTAAAATGCTTATTAAATTCTATTAATTTAGAGTACAAGGAATTCAATGAAGGAGCACATGAGCTTTGAAACGTTGGATTTTGGCATTATTTGTTCTTTGTTGATGATACCAGTTATGATTTTCTTTATCATTTTTCTTATTAAACTGTATAATAACAGTGATGATGATGATTAATAATAATAATAATAATATCAGAGGTCCTTGGCATATATACACTGAACAGGGGTGGCTAAGCTTTTTCTTCCAGCGACAAATTTCATACTTATCCCAACAATGTATTATTTTCTTTTCTGGAAATAAAGTGACATTCAGTAATGTTCATTGCTGCAGACTTAATCTGATAGCTTCAAGACAAAAACATATGAGGCACTGCATTACCTGTTAGAAAACTTGTGTTCTCTGATAGCTGCTCAATAGGATGCAAATCAATCCCAAAATGAATTGTGTACACACATCCCCTAGAGTACAGGAAGCTTCAAGTATCCCACTAGAGACTGAGGTGGAGTTAAAAATACTTTGAGATGGATTTTTAATTTTTTATTTTTTTTTAATAAAGTTGTTAATTTTGGTTTCTTAACACATTAATTTTTAGTGCTCACTAAGGACAAACTTTAATTATTACCAGTTTATTAGATATTAGAATGGTATTTTTCACATTGTATGCTTGTTTTGCAAGGATGCAGTGCAATTAAATGTTCTTGATTAAACATACCAGCAGAATATTAGTAATACTTAAGGAAATTATTACAGTGCAGGTCTTCTGTGAAATTCCTCTTGCTGTCCTCTAAGAGAAGTGTTGTGTCCCAGTTCCTTCCAAGAAATTGTTTAACTGTAAACTGGACAAATTTCAGATAGTAATTTTACCAAAAAGTAGATTTGTTTTAGATGAAGCAGAATGAGTTTTACACTGTTCTGAATTAGGCACATATTTCTGTTTGAAACTTTACCTTGACTTTCATTGTGATTCCAGAAAAATGATTTTTGGAGAAAGAAACTTATTATTTGTGTAATAGTCATTCCTGACCAACATAGCTGTTTTTCTCTGCCAGGTTGAAGACTGACAGAGCTTTGCGTTTGAGTATCATTGGTAAGCAGAAACTTCCGTTACTGAATACAGTATTTAACTTTTTAGCATAGATTTTAAATTTTACCAATTTTATAGATACTCTAGTTAGAGTATCTTTCTCTATAATGATGACTCTGTAATCTTTAAAGACTTTGTTGAAATGCTAAAACACCAGACGGTCACTCAAGTAGTATATACAGGAATGAATTTGAGGCAGAATTTAACTTCATCTTTAGTCAGCATACATTACAACAGTGCAATACAGACCAAATGTCTGTTTTCTACATCTGTGCATGTATTCATTGTGTTTGTCTCCATGTTTTTTTAATTGTTTGTAAAAGACGATAATATACGCAGGTTAACAGATATATGGTGCTAGCAAGTAAATACAAAACTTTTGAAACACAACCTGGAATATTTTCCTCTTTTATGATTGACACCGCACCTTTTCAATTTAATCTGTTTAAGAATTGTGATGATCAGAGCTCACTGACCCATTGTGTTGGGTTTTTTTTTTCTTCCCCTTGGGGCCTTCTGAGCTTTCCAACTTAAGCAGTTGATACAGAGATATTTTAAACACTAATTTTGAGTAATGCAAAGTGTAATGTCTTTTTTTCTGTAAGGAAAAATGTAAAATACATCTGAAATGATGGGAGAATATTTATATTACAACTGCCTTCATACCTGGTACACACAATATCAGTGAGTCTGTGATGCCGTTCAAAATCTTGAAAAATGGGGGGTTACTTTAAAAGTTTGGAAGAACTTTAATCTGTGTTGGTGCTACAGTGGTGATGTAATCGTTGATGTTTATTCTTATAGGAGAAAAATTGCAATGGTTTCAAAGTCACCTGGACCCCACTAAAATCGAGTACACAAAGAAGGAAGCTGGCGAGCTAATTGAAAAGTAAGACTGGTGTGAAAAGCTTGATTTGTCTTAAAATAATGTTCTTAAATAAGATCTGTAAAGTGATGGTGACTCAGAGGAGGACTTTTTATATATTACTAATATCAAGTAGTTGCTTTTGTTGGAACTGAGGTGAATTATATATTGAAAGGTGTATATATTCATACTAGAATTACTCATGTAAGTCATGTTTGGAGATTTTTTATTATTTAAATATATCTGCTTTTGTAGCGTGTGAAGGACCCAAAATTATTTGGACAGTAGTAAAGGCATGAATTTGCTAGCTGGGTTATATGATGACATTTAAATGCACAGAATTCATTCTACTTAGTCCTTTATGCTTTAATATTCTTTGCTGAGAAGATTAAACACTACTGAGGTGGGTCAATTTTTAGGGCAGGAAATAAATACCAAAATTGAATCTGCTAAGCAGCAGCTCAGTTATTTCTCTATTGCTGGATGTATGTACCTGTGGCTTATCATCTGCTAACTAAATAACATAATATGTATTCTTACACAGGTGTACTATATCCGTTCCCTTTCAGAAGCTCTGAAATATTGCTTACACTGTTCATGGAACCTGTAAACTGCTAATTAATGCTAGCGATACTGCAAAGGCAATAGGAGCTTACTTTTTGGATTTTGGTTAGGTATTTTTGAGATGATTTAGAACACATGCTAAAGAAGAATGTTACTTTAAAAATTATTATTGAGGTGGTGAAATTCAGCAATTGAAAAATAGGAATACTCAGATTTAACACTGGTCTTCCAGAGCAGGTGAATTATAATAATGTGGGAGTTTTGTTTTATGCAAATACAGTTTAAAAACCAAACCAGCAAAAAGGCAAATAAAAACCCATAATCTTCTGGATGCCACAGATGATTCAAATGAAATTCTAAATGGAGCTTCCATTTTGAAGATTAAAGTTGTAGTTCAAATCTACCAAACATCTCTGGCTAATTTAGAAAATAAATACAATTAGTAAAATAACTCCTTAGATTATCAAAGTAATTCTGTTTTGCAGAAGTTTTGCATGACTACATCTAGCATTAATGCATTTTATTTCTTTCAGTTATATGTGTCGATTTGATGCTGAGTTGGAGCAGATTGAATTACAAAACAGTATTAAAGGTAGACAAGGCAGACAGCATGGTTCACGAGAAACTGTCATCAAGCAGACCATTGAACGTGAAAGACAACTCTATGAAGGCTATGGAATGGGTATGGAAAAGCATTGCAAATAATCTTGTGGTCATACTTCCTCCTGCTTACAAGGCTAGAATCTAGGTGAAATTTCTAGGTATTGTCTTTATTTTTCTCTTTAAAGGAATTAACTAACTGCTAGGTAGTTACACTTTGCAGATGACTTTGGGAGGGGGGCAGTGTAAAGAAAAGAAGTAAAAAGATGATGGAGATGTGACTCAGATTTCCCGTTTATTACTTTTGTGCATTTTTGTTAGTACTGCCTCTTTAGTGCAGGCATTTATAACCCATTTTTGAAACTAAAGTGAGATTTGATGTACCTGTCTGATGCAAATACAGTTCAGCAGCTTGTTTTGACCTTAATTATATATGAAGTATTTTTTATTTTACAAGTACATTTCAGTGAGTGTGCATGTTTTAACATACGTAGCATGAAGACGTTATTTGCTCATGTAGAGAATAGCCAGCATCACTTTCTCTACAAATTAATTAGTTTTTTTAGGTGGTCTTAATTACCTGGACTCGTGATAATGAAATCTTTTATGCAGCTTTTTCTGTCATTCTTTTGATAATATACGAACTTATTGTTAGGGATAAATCTGTAGCCTGATTTGCCCCTTTTGACCAACGTGGACCAGTGGCACGAGGAACTTCAGCAAGTTTCATATCATGAGAGAGTGGACTTGAGTGTTCATAAACTTAAATCAAAGCCTCTTCAGAAAGAGACCTTTCATTCTACTAAGGTTGAGAAGTTTCGTGTGGGAGAATGATGCAGCAGAAATTGTAGTATTGACGTATTTCCAAAACTCCAGAAATTTCCAAAATTTCTGGACTTTGCATTTAAAACTGAGGTATTCCAGGAAGAAATCCTGGGCTGTTGTGACACATCTGCTGTACAGGCTCTATTCTACATGCATAAATGTTGTGGTTTAAACCCAGTCAGGCAGCTCATTCACTCACTCCCCCCCCCTCCCTTCTTGCCCTCTCCCTACTACCGGATGGATGGAGAGGAGAATCGAAAAGAATGCAACTCCCACAGGTTGAGATAAGAACAGTTTAGTAACTAAGGTATAACACGAATCACTACTGCTACCACCAATAATAATAATGATAAAGGAAATAACAAGGGAAGAGAATACAGGACCTCACCACCAGCGGACTGATAACTTGCCCCCCCAGCCCAGCCAAGCACCGACCAATACCTCCTCCAATCCCGCAGTCCCTAGCCCTCCCGGTTACATCCTGGGCATGACATGCTGTGGTATGGAATACGTCTTTGGTCAGCTTGGGTCAGGTGTCCTGTCTCTGTTTCCTCCTGGCTTCCCCTCCTCTCTGGCAGAGCATGAGGCTCACAAAGTCCTTGGCCAGACCAAAACGTCATTGTTATCAGCTCTGTTCCCAGGCTGAAAGTCAAAACACTGCACTGCACCAGCTACCAAGAAGGAGAAACCTGACTGCTACTGCTGAACCGAGGACAAATGATAACCCACAACAAATTTTGCCTTTTGTTTTTCTTGGGCAAAGGAGTTGAAAACACTTGGAGTTTTTAAACATTCACCTTGGCAATTATCACAAGTCTGAGTAAGATGATGCCAGATATTCTTGTTGACTCTTTTTTTATTACTGTTTATCTTCCTTTGGGTAGCCATCTATGCCAGCAGATAATCTAATAAAATATTCTGAGAAACAGTTGTGTGAAAACCACAACAGAATCATTAGAGTTGAAGATTTCCTCTTAAGGTGCATAATCTCTTTAAGAAGAAACAATTTCTTTTTGAAAGTATTTTCTGGTATTGGAGGTAGTCCACAGATAACAGGCTACATATGAAAAAGAGAAATGAAAGATTGAAAATTAGATAGCTAGAACTAGGCTGAAGGGAAGCAGCAGTAATCTGGTGAAATAAGGGAGAAAGACAAAGGGATAATGAAAACGCAAAAGGCGAGTTTTTGAGTAGAATCAAGTCAAAATAGTGAAATTGATGTATTTTACTTTAATAAATAAGCATGTTGGAGTTGAGTGATGAACTTGACTTTAGTGCTAAAGTATTATTGAGACCTTCTAGCAGTACATCATGGAAGAGTAAAAATCTACATTGTTTTGTGGTTAGGATACAGAGCACAGCAATGTTTGGGTTGTGTGTCATACTTCCCTTTCCCCTAGTTTATGTTGACCAATAAAGAAAATCAATGGCTTCAAAATTTTGCCAGTGATACTTAGTACTTTCACAGCCTGCAGTGGCAGAGGAATTCAGTAATAATCTGTATGACTTCATGCATAATCTTTGATTTCTTAGAAAGGTGAAAAGGTCATAGGAGATAGATACTATGAATGTCATCAAATAGCTCAGTTGTAGAAAATCTCTTTGTTTGGGTTTGCTTTTAAATTTTAGTTCTCCATTTTTTCCATGCTGTTTTGTGAAAAGCTGACAGAAAAAAAAGGAAAGATAGAAAGATGTCAAATGCACAAGCACAACATAAAAATAAAGAAAAATCTAGAAATATTGTAAGCAAAATTTGAGGTGTTATAGTATTAAGTAAATCATTCAGAGAGCATGGTGCAACTTCACATATTAAATACACTCTCAAATCATTCATTATTTGTTATCACAGCTGCTGCAGGTTTTGCTCTCTGTCTAGGACAGTATTAATTCAGAGAAAATAGTTGCTGCTAGATACTGTAATTAGAGGTTGGGGATAAATGGAAAACAGCTGGAAACTGTGCTTTTATGCTCAAGCTCATTATTATCCCTGAAAACTAGTGACTGGAGCTGTTATAATGACTTAGTATTTGTTGGGCTTTTTTCCCCTCTATTCTTGAACTTGGTTATTTTTTGTATGCATATGCATTTGCTATGAAAAGACTACATGATATGAATTACTTACATTTAGGAAAGTCTTCTACAATTTGAAGCTTGCTGTCTATATCAGATACATGTAAATGAAAAATGAATTCTTCTTTACTGGCTGTTTACAAAAGTGGTAGATATCCAAAAGCATAGTAAATGTTAGTCTTTCTTTAAAAAAAAACACCTATACAGAGAATATTCAGTTTGTCTGTGTTGTGAGCAGCTTCTTGTCACTTCCTTATTCCTGAAGTTTATCTACGTTAGTTGTACTGCAGTTTTCTTCCTAATGTTGTCATTTACTTTATTCCTACACATAGGACTAGAGTTTCTAGTTCTGTTCCTAATCTGGCAACTCTGTGGTTTGCAAACACACATGTAAGCATAACTTCAAAAAACTTTGCCACTGCCAGAGCAGTAAAAAGCAATTCAGTACAAAATCTTGGTCACTGAATCTCTCCCCTTCAGAATGCCTGCTTTCTCATGATATTGGTGAGCCCTGGGAGACAGGCTAGATAAAACTATTGGAATATTCTCTTTGGAAAAAGATCTTCATAAGTTAATAAAAGGTATCAATGCTTTACAAGGTCTTTTGTTTTGTTTTTTATTTTTTTTGTTGTTTTGGTTTGTTTGTTTGGGGTTTTGTTTTTTTTTCCAACCAAAAAAAGCAATCGACAGTTGAAAGTTTCGTCATTTCATCCTAGTTTGAGAATGACACTGGCCTGAATGTTGGAGCAGTGCTTTAATAGAGGGAACAAATACAAATCTCAGCTGGCACATATTTCAGTTGGCCCAAATTAGCATGGTGCCACTTCTGCAAAACTGACTGTTTACATCACTGAGCTGTGTCCTAGAAGCAAACCAAGTAGTCATTGCGCCTTGTAAAATAACCTGAGACAAGGGAAGAACTTCTTTCTCTTGTGCGGGCTGGGATGTTTCAGCATTTGGCACCCAGCTGCCAAGAGTGCATTAGAATGTGTTCTATTTAAACACGTGATATCTTGCTGTGCTTTTCCCAGTGTTTGTATTTTAAACACACGTTCTTGTACTGCATGGTAAACTTAATGAAGTGTATTTAACTGTTGGTTACATTTTCTTACTTGAATTACCAGATTTACTTTCCTAACTATTGCTGATCTCTCTTGCAGTGGTGACTTCAGTACTTTGAAGTTTTTTTCCAAAAACATTTCAAAATACTTATGGACCACTTAGTGCTCATTAATTTAGCTTGAGGCCTGTATATTTAGGCCACTTTGAAACTAAGTTTTCTTATTTTACCTTATATCTGTTGTGTATGTATAGTGAGTTCTGAGGAGTGTAATTGTCTTCTTATTATGTGAGTGAGTGAATGTCTGTTAAAAACTAGCATAACTAGACCTTGATCTTGGTTGAGGATGTTAGTTATGCTTTTAAATCAAATAATAAATTAATTGTTAGTTTCTTCACTGGACTTTTTCTAAAGGGAAACGGTAAGTGCTTAAAATTCTGCTATTTCTCAGATGTGTCAAAGAAAATGAAGCATGCTCTTTTATTATTTGTCAGGTAGGATTTTCAGTAAATGGTACATTTGAAATCTGGACAGGTTCTTAGGTATAAGTTCACTTTTTCTGAAGCAGTGAGAAGTCTTCCTGTTTATATATTGCTTTATAAACTTTCTAATGAATTCTCATTTTCTTGGGCTTTTAATCTCTGAAATAATACGTTTGCCCTTTAGCTCACATTTCTTTCTTTGAAATGAGACTCATGAATAATGTAACGTATCTAATAGAATTTAATTTCATTCCCATTAGAGATCCCAGACATTATGAACAGAAAGCATCTTAAATTTTTCAGGTAAGTTCTTTTTATTATCACTACTAATCTGTTTATGGAAAACAGTGTTTCTGAATTTGACATATGTCCTTTTTCTTAAAAAAAGAATTTATGCAAAAGTGTCAAAGGATTTGTCATTTGAAAAAGCAGACTAGGTATGCTGTTGCTATTTCAGCATTTATTAGCTGTTAGAAGCTAAGTGCTGGTGACAGTTAATCATTAAAATATTGGGAAGGTTAGAAAGCTTCAAAAAGTAGAATTACATTTCTGTAACTTAAATATCTTTTTTTCAGTATTCTTAGAGAATATTTTCTCTTTACGTAGAGTTCTGACCTCAGCTGTTCACTGATTTACAAAAAACCTAGCATTTACTCTTAATGTTCAAGGATCAAGACATGAATTTATTGATAAATTGAATTACACTGTTTTCTTATCAAAATGAGATTTCAGATAGTAATTTTAGTCATATAACATAGTGACTTTAGATATTTTTAGTCAGAACTTACCATTAAGTAACTAAACCTGCACCAAGTTCTTAGTCGTATTTTCTAAGTGTAGTAAGTATTTCTGTGTACATACTAGTTGTAAATCTTAAGCCAACTGAGGACTTGCATCCAGTTAAAAGACCTGGGAGCTGTGCACATTTGGGCCAGTAAGCCAGTATGCCTTGGTAATGGATTGAATGAACACTCCTGCTGACAGCTCTGTCAAATAAGGTACTTTAAGGGGAAAAAAAGGAGCCTTACGAATGCTTATGTTGCAAGGAAAGATATACCATTATACCACTAACTCCTAGGGGTGGTATGTAGCAAAAAGTCATGCTTAGAGGATGATGGAATGAAGCAACAGACCTCTGGCTGCTGTGTTTATAAATACACTATTGACTTCTTTCACTGGGATGTCTGATGGAAGTGGTGTTGTATTATCTTGGTAGAGCAAAAACATGCCTATCTCCTAATTGGCAAATACTGGCTTTGTCCTTGAGAAAAATTATCCATGCAGTGCACTTACTGTGATCAAGAAGGCATTCCATTGAGTACTGGATTTGACTTGTCATATATAAATGAACCTTTCCTCCTTCATGCAGCCTTTTGAAATAATACACTTACGTGAATTAATGCTTAGTAACATTTTGTGTCCTCTTGAAGTCAGTCCTACAATATTTTAACAGTTACCATAAATCATAATGAAGGACTTTATGTACATGTGGTATCAGCTCTGCAAATGGCACATCCAGATGAAGAAACTCTCCCAGTGTAAGCAAACCAAAAAGAAGTTTGGGAGTTTAGTTTGTCAAATCGAAAAGCAGACAGCATGAAGTAGCTGAGGAAACAAATAGTCTGTGGGAATAAAGTGAATCAGATTTTTTGTTCAGAATGTCAAATCTGAAAGCATTTAATTCTTCACAGAGATGTTACAGCTGCTGTAGTATACAGATCAGGTGAAAACATTGGTCCTTATTCATCCTGCAGTATGAATACTCAGGGACTGAGTAGAATTTAGAAAAGCAGCCTCACTTGAGTTACATCTTCTGAAGAAAGGTGAAGTAACTCTGCTACATTCCTTCTTGCTGTTTTTATTGGTAATGGGTTTTCTTTACTTTTTTCTTCAAGAGAATGGGATGGTGATCTGAGGAAACTGCCAAACATCAAAATGAAAAAGCTCTCAGCTAGGGATGCTGCTTGCAGTAACCCTGAGGTGGCAGATGTGGAAGCTAAAGAAGAATTGAATAAAGCAGAAGAGGTGGCCTAATGAGCACCAGCTGATTCAAGAGCTGAAGGAGCTGAAGGAGATTGTAAAAAAAACTATTTTAATGATCACTAGAAACAGGAATAAATTCTAACTGTATTTGCAAAGGCTTTTCTAGTTGCACTTTTTATGAGCTTATCGTGTACCTGTGGTAAACATTAAACAGTATATTACTGGGTAAAGCTGTATATTGTTGGATAAAAAAATCTGAAAAATCTTAACTGTGTCCTTCTCATATTGTACCTTCACTTTAGGATGCCGTCTCCTGAGTTGACAAAGCAGATTGTCTTAATAATGGCAAGAGTGTATGTCATGTTGTATATAAACAGCAGGTACCCTGGTAAACAGTAGGGCCACCTAGCATAAACTTTTATTCATCACTTGTGGTGGTGGCTGGGATGCCTGTGGCTGTATGCAGTTTTGTGGAGAGCAGTAGTAGGCCTCATCTCACAAAATCCAGAACACTCAGCTTGGGTGTAAGAAATGGTCTCCCACTTGGTGGAAATGTATATGCAGAATATGAGGTACATGGAGAGTCAGTTAATTCTGAAGAACTCTTATATTGTACCTGTCCTGAGAATCTGTGTCAGGAACATAGAAAGCTGGAAAGGCTTCAATAAAATATTGAGTATTTTATGTTTTGTCAAGAGAATTTGAGAGAATTACACTGTCTTCACCACTCTGTATTGAAGAATTCAGGTCAGAAGCCAATTGAAATCCCTACAGTCTGTTTTTAAATATCTTTTGTCCATTTTTTTTCTTTCTTTTCTGCCCCCTCTGTTGAGAAAGCTCTGCATTTTTAAAGTAAGTTGCTTAGGACTTCTAAATAGCAGCCTTGCTTTATGAAGCAACTTTTTAGATGCATTTAAATGTGTCTTTCAGGAAGGTTCTTAGCTGAATCTCACTTCTAATACTGTAAAATAAGTTAAAAAAAAAAAAAAAGGGTAAGGGCAAAGCCAGGGCTAATTTCACACCAGGAATTAAG
Source organism: Pezoporus wallicus (assembly GCF_028554395.1). Taxonomy (NCBI): domain Eukaryota; kingdom Metazoa; phylum Chordata; class Aves; order Psittaciformes; family Psittacidae; genus Pezoporus; species Pezoporus wallicus. The sequence continues at coordinate 5,317,285 of NW_026640488.1, forward strand.
TAGGGCATCTCTTAGTGTGGATTAGATTGTCTGGGTACAGAAGTCGCAGTTCATATGCACTATCTGTATACTTTGTAGCAGTCACAGTTCAGCTGCTTGTAAATTACATGGAAATAATTATTCCTGGTGGATAATCTTTCCAGTACTCAATCCCCAGTACAGTTCTGTGTGTTAAACAACAAGGCATTGTCATGGTAAGTAGATAATGTGGATTCCCAGATTTCTTTTACAGATAATTTTCTAGGTTTGTATTTTCTTAGCTGTGCGATAAGTGTAACTGATGTTATTCTATTAATATCTATATTAAGTTACTATATAGGCTTGTGCTATCCTTTCCTGATTTAGAGAACCAGTATGTTTTTGTAATACAGAAATAACTGTTGTCCTCTTTAAATTAATGTGAAGAAGCAGCCTGAAAAATTTAACAGACCTGAAGCATGTGTGAGTGATCTAATGCATCTTCAGATGGACTGTAAATCTTAAACCTGGCTAGAGGTCTTGTCCTCTGATACCAGCCATATCTCTGTACTGTCACATCACTGCTTTGTGTTCATGTTTTAGAATCAAGTGTACTGCAGTTCAGGTCAGGCTTTGCTATTTTTTTTAACTTTGTTAAATTGACCGGTCTTAACTTTTGATTTATAAAATTTGAGGTGTTAAACTTCCTGGACTGTTGAAAAATATTTGACACTGTTTCACACGACATCTTTGTCTCTAAACCAGAGAGACATGGATTTGACAGGTAGACCACTTGTTGGATAAGGAATTGGCTGGATGGTTGCACTCAGAGAGTTGCGGTAAATGACTTGACGTCCAAGTGGAGACCAGTGGTGTTCCTCAGGGGTCAGTACTGGGACTGGCGCTGTTCAACATCTTTGTCGGTGACACATGGACAGTGGGATTGAGTGCACCCTCAGGAACTTTGCCAAGACCCCACCTGCAGTACTGCGTTCAGCTCTGGGGCCCCAATACAAGAGGTACATGGACCTGCTTGAGCAAGTCCAGAAGAGGGCCACAAAGATGCTCAAAGGGCTGAAGCACTGCTCCTGTGAAGACAGGCTGAGAGAGATGGGCTTGTTCAGCCTGGAGAAGAAAAGGCTCTGGGGAGACCCTAGAGCAGCTTTCCAGTGCCTAAAGGGGGGCAACAGAAAATCTAGAGAGGAGCTTTTTACAAGTGCATGTACTGACAGAGCAGAGATTTACATTAGGTATTAGGAAAAAAATTCTTTACTATGAGAGCAGTGAGGCACTGGCACAGGTTGCCCAGAGAAGCTGTGGCTGCTCCATCTGTCCTGGGTTCAGCAGTAGCAGTCATGTTTCTCCTTTGTGTTAGCTGGTGCAGTGCTGTGTTTTGACTTCTAGCCTGGGAACAATGTTGGTGATACCGATGTTTTCGGTTGTTGCTAAGTGATGTTTATCCTGACCAAGGACTTTGTGAGGCTCATGCTCTGCCAGGGAGGAGGGGAAGCTGTGAGGAAGCAGAGATGGGGCGCCTGACCCAGGCTAGCCAAGGAGGTATTCCATACCACAGCACGTCATGCCCAGGGTGGGGGGTAACTGGGAGTTACCCGGAAGGACACGGGCTTCCGGGTGGGACTCGTTTTCTTGGCTGGTGGTATTGTATTCTCTTCCCTTGTTATTTCCTTTATCATTATTATTGGTGGTAGCAGTAGTGATTTGTGTTATACCTTAGTTACTAAACTGTTCTTATCTCAACCCGTGGGAGTTGCATTCTTTTCGATTCTCCTCTCTGTCCCTCCGGGAGCAGGGGGAGGGCAAGAAAGGGGGGGAGTGAGTGAACGAGTTCCCTGACTGGGTTTAAACCACGACAGTTCTTTTTGGCGCTGTGCCCCATGCCACTGCCCAGAACACTATCCTGGGCCTTTAGAAACAGATTTTGTGGCGACACGGCACCCCAGAGAGAATTGAGTCAGACAATGGGACTCATTTCCAGAATAACCTTATAGATATTTGGGCCAAAGAGCATGGCATTGAGTGGGTATATCACATCCCCTACCATGCACCAGCCTCTGGGAAAATCGAACGGTACAATGGGCTGTTAAAAACTACACTGAGAGCAATGGGTGGGGGAACTTACAAGCATTGGGATACACATTTACCAAAGGGCACCTGGTTGGTCGACACCAGAGGATCTGCCAACAGGGCTGGCCCAGCCCAGTCAGAACTTTTACATATTGTAGAGGGGGACAAAGTTCCCATGGTGCATATGAAGAATTTGCTGGGGAAGACAGTCTGGGTTATTCCTGCTTCAGGTAAAGGCAAACCCACTCGTGGGATTGCTTTTGCTCAGGGACCTGGATATACTTAGTGGGTAATGCGGGAAGATGGGGAAGTCCGATGTATACCTCAAGGGGATTTGATTTTAGGGGAAAACAGGCAGTGAACTCAATTGTATGCTGTTGCCTGCTGTGTAATACTTTTATAGCCCATCAACTAGATGTCTCCAGGTCACCAGCGACTGGCCCTGACTTCCCTCCAGCCATCATCCCAACAGAGAATGAACTTTGAACATCATGGACCGAATGGACTCGGCAGCATTATAGGGATTGGTCCATGCACTAAGAAAATGATCTTTTCCTCTTGGTCTGTATGTATATGGATGTATATATGTGGGAGAGCGATGGTGTATTGAAAATGTGGGATCTGAGCACGATGTGAATGGTATGGAATAAGGGGTGGATAATGTCCTGGGTTCATCAGTGGCAGTCATGTTTTTCCTTTGTGGTAGCTGGTGCACTGCTGTGTTTTGACTTCCAGCCTGGGAACAATGTTGGTGATACCGATGTTTTCGGTTGTTGCTAAGTGATGTTGACCCTGACCAAGGACTTTGTGAGGCTCATGCTCTGCCAGGGAGGAGGGGAAGCTGTGAGCAAGCAGAGACGGGGCGCCTGACCCAGGCTAGCCAAGGAGGTATTCCATACCACAGCACGTCATGCCCAGGGTGGGGGGTAACTGGGAGTTACCCGGAAGGACACGGGCTTCCGGGTCGGACTCGTTTCTTGGCCGGTGGTATCGTATTCTCTTCCCTTGTTATTTCCTTTATCATTATTATCATTGGTGGTAGCAGTAGTGATCTGTGTTATACCTTAGTTACTAAACTGCTCTTATCTCAACCCGTGGGAGTTGCATTCTTTTCGATTCTCCTCTCTGTCCCTCCGGGAGCAGGGGGAGAGCAAGAAAGGGGGGGAGTGAGTGAACGAGTTACCTGACTGGGTTTAAACCATGACACCATCCCTGGCTAGTGTTCAAGGCCAGGTTGGATGGGGCTTGGAGCAATCTGGTCTAGTGGAAGGTGTCACTGCCTGTGGCAGCAGGGCTGGAACCAGATGATCTTTAAGGTCCTTTCCAACTGAAATTGCTATGTGATTATAATTCTAGCGGAAGGTGAGCCAGGGTAATCAGCCTGAACTAAAGCCGTGTATGTGTTTTTCAGTGCTTTGACAGATTTTGCTTTTCAGAAGGTTCATCTTAACTTTTTGCTTGTATACAGCATCTGATGTGCTTTGAAGTTTTAAGCAGAAACATTGCAGAAAATGTCACTTTCCCATCACACTGGGTAAAATACAAAAGGAAAACGAGGAGTAAGATAACTACTTGTCACAGTAATGACAGGTGAATGCTTTAAAAAAGATCATATCAGAGAGATATGCAGAATAAGATGTTCTGTATTCCTTGAAACAGTTCAGTTATAAGACATTACAAAAAAGTAATTATGGCTTGTGTGGTTGATGTGATAGTCAAATATTTGAAGTGATTTCTTTTTTAACATTTGTTATTCATACATCAAGAACATGTTTACAATTTGGACTTTGTTGAGTTTGTGGATTTTCTCCTTTGAAGGCCACGTTTTCTCTGCTTGTTTAGCTGACTTTTAAAATGTTTCGTTGAACTGCTGCATAAGTAATGAACAAAGAACAGGTTCTGTGTATGAACTTTTTATATTGAATTATCAGAAAAAATCATATGCGGCTGTCAAATATTCATATTTGAATTGAAAAGTAATCTGGACTTAAGTTGATGATGTGCCAGTTTACCGGATGAGTTTTGTTGCAGAATACTAATGTGGCAATGGGAAAGAAAAAAGAGAAAAAAAGCCATGTATTTATTGATTTAATTTAATTTCTGTGCTCAGAGTTTTGGTGCCAAGAGGCCTGGAGGGAGTCTTTTGCCTCATATGTGTTACTGAGACAAGGTAGTGCAATCTCTTCTATCAGTTTCATAATCCAATCATGCCTGTGCTTTAAAGTCAGCTATTAGGGTTCTGTATGCTGATGAGTTTCTTCCCTATGGTGGAAAAAAATGATGAATGATCTCAGGAGTTCAGAATCGTTATTCTGTTTCTTTAAAATTAGAATCTACAAAGCAGGTGCTTTAAAGGTGGGAATGGGAAGTATTTCTGTGATAGTTCTTAAAAACTTGTCTCAAACTTCTGTTCATTTGTAACTGAGGATTACAGACTTCAGTGTTAAATACTCTGTTATAATTTTCTGTGATGGGCTTTTATGGTCAAAGATTAATGTTATGGAAATTTAATTCTTAAATTGTCATATTGCTTCACAATATTTTTTCATTTTTAACTGAAAAGTTGTAATAGTTAAAACTCAAGTTTCTTTAATTGTAAAGGCTCCTATTAAATAAAAAAAAATCAAACAAAAATGGAACACTTTAACATGGAAAGCCACTTTTATGTAAGAACTTTGGGGTTTTTAAAATGTGCTTTCTAAGTTTTTACACTTTACAGTGTACTTACTAAGCTATACTTTTACTCCAGCCAGCCTTGGAGAGCTAAGACTTTGCTAAGGAACTGGTTGAACTACATTCAGACTTTCAGTAGCATTTGGGTTGCTATTATTGCTCTGATTTTGAAACTTACTCTATTGATGGTCTCAGCTGGAAAGAACCAGCTGACTTTAATTCCAGTAGCAGTATGGGTTTTTTTTATGTAAACAAAATAAGTGTTGATTTTTAAAAAACCCAACCAACCAAGCAAAAAAACGCCTCATAAACTCAGAAAACACTGTCCTTCTCAAGGCTGGCTGTATGCAGTAGATTGACTAATTTACATTTTTTTAGTGTTGGAAACTAATGCGGCTGAATTAATAGAATTGTTCATGGTTTTGCAATCTGCTCCAAAAAGTTGGCTCTAAAGGGATGAGACTTCCAGTTGTGATGTGGAGAAACAAGCATACAGCGAAGCACTTAGCCGTAGCATTGTATTTGTTATTTTTTTTCCTCTGCCAAAGCATGCTGTATTTTTTTCTATGCCAAAGTATCCTTATGGAACTCCAGTATGTGCAATGGGATGCAGAAAGTCAAAAAGGCAATGTATATGAACCATTTTATAAGCCATTCTTAAATAGTTCAAGGAAGATACTTAACCGGTACATTATGTGTGATTGATTCATTTTTTTTTTGTCTTTGATTGGAATAGCATATTTACTTATCTCTGTAATGACACTGTTGTGTGTGAGGACAGAATCTGGGATCCAAAAATGTGTATCTTAGACTACAATTTAATAATAACAAAAAAATGCCTACATCATATTTCTATCTTCTAGCTCCTTCAAGAGTAAAAATTCATTATTCTTGACTTCCAGACTTTCTCCCAGAAGTTTTATGAACGTAAGAAACTTTGCCAATGAGGCATTGTGATTTATGCGTAACAGTTTAAGCTGTTGCCTTAAATACAGCTAAGTAGGATCCTGTGCAGAGTTCCCGTAATGAAATTCTGTAAATAAGTTGATGGTGGGAGACTTATTGTAGAGGTCCTGTAATCGAGTTCCCTAAGTCTTAACTGCTTGTATGGAAAATACTGCCTTATTTTCATAAAAAGGAGGAGTTTAATATGTAACTAGTTACCTGTTACAAATGAAAAATAAAACTATATAAACTTTAAACTGAGCTATTAGACCAAAATGCCAGCATTAGTCTAAAACCAGAAGCATTTTCTAAATAAATATAGAAAGGTGGCAGCGTTCTACTAATGTCAGCTCATGTTCAACTTCATATATAGTCAAGAAGGACAGTAACATGCTGATTTGAAAATTTGTAAAGTGACAATGGCCATTATTAGGATATGAACTAGCCCCAAATTCTCACACATACTTTTTAAAATGAAATATTCCTCTTTTTCTCCAGCTCTCAAAACGTATTACCAAGCGTTCAGGTAAAGTGGTACTTGAATTTTTGCCAAAACCTTTGCCTGAACTTTCTTCTAGACTGATTTGTTCTTTTGACTGCATTCTTCACGACTCTTGTAAGTAGCAGTCTTGCTCCTCAGAGCCATTAAGATTTTGTTTGTTTGTTTGTTGTTCTTTTCTGAGTTTATTTTTTAATATTACCCATCTAAATCTTGCTGCTTTACTTTCCACTTCTATGCTGTTTGTGAACCATTATCAAATTTTGTAGAACATGGTGTTTACCATGTTCTCAGATATATGCATACACATATGTAATGATCCATGCTTCATTTTAGCCTTATTTCTTTAAATTAATAAACTGCACAAGGTTGAAAGGCATTGTAACTGTATGGTAGTTCTGAAGGAAAAAAAGAATTAACATGCCATTTATTGAGCTAGATGACCCTAAAGAAAAGTTATCCTTTGTGCCATAAAGGCTGGACAGTTTCCCATGTGGCTTTCAAAAGTAGTTATCCATTGCTAAAATTAGACCTAATTTAGTTAGCACGCTTAAAAATTACTCTGACTTGTTTTTTATTTGGAATAGTGCTGGTTATTATATTTTTGTGTATACTACCTCTGAGCCATTTAAAAAAGAAAGCATTCAGTGTGATAACTGTGACTCAGTCTCAGTCATAAGTATTTGCAAGTAATAGAAAGGCAAGTCTGTCCCAGAGCCCAAAGCCTGCAGCAGACTGGAATCCTGCTGTTCTCAACCATGGTGTAAAATTTATCCAAGGTTATTTTCTGAGCTCCATGTCTTAGGCGGTGGAAATATAGCACACCATACGAAGTACTTTTGGCGAGTTGTTTGTTAACTGACTTTTTTTAAAACTTTTAGGTAAAGCTCATGCATAGCAGCCTCAATATTTTATTGGGGGGCAGGAGAAGAGGAGAGTGTGAATAAATACCATATAGCACATTTTCGTGTTTATGTGTATATAGAGAGCAAACTGGACAGAAATGTGTTTTGTGTTTTAACGGTGCCCTCCATCAAGAGATTCGAACATTTGTGTGCAAAGCAAGAAGGCATAGTGACATATACCCCTCATCTTTTCATTCTAAAACTAAATTTGGCTCTGTTTTTCCATATGCTAAGAAATGAAAATGAACAGATCTTTATTACTAGAACTCCTTTGGTTGTGCTGTTTCTTCTGTATTATGTCTTGTAGGGATTTGTGAATCCATCTTTGATTTGCACAGTGAGCTAGTTAGGACAATTTTATCAAAATTAACAATCTGTTGGCCTTGGATGTAGGGAATGTAATGTGTTAGAACATTCTCTCATTTATCTGTTTCGAATGTATATTCTTAGCAGCCATATGATGACTTATTCCAGCTAGAACTGTGAAGTTTTGAAACTTAGTCCACTCTCTACCAGGCTGACAATGTAAAGGAATGATATGGAGTAGGTGGGTACAATGCTCTTAAGAAAGCTAAATTTGTAGTTTAGTTGGAACACTGTGTATTTATCGAGATGATAGGATACTTTCTCTGGTTTTACACCTGACTGAAAGTACAGATTCTTTTATAATACAGACATATAATATTTCTTTACATTTAAAAAAAAATGCATCTTTAGGGTTTTTGGAAAAGTAGAAGTCTAAAATAATAAAAAGGGGAACAGGATCCATTCTGACAATCAAAGGTGGGATTAGCTTTAAACCATCTAACCCAGCTTTAAAACTTGTTGGACATTCCGCAGTCACACAAACAGTTCATTCCAAAGCACTGCTTTCCTTAGGAAGCATTTTTCCTTTTATCCTCCTACAGTTGAATCCCTATACTAGTTTTCCATTTTGCTATGGATGCAAACAGGTTGTTTCTGGGCATTCTTTATCCAGTTGAAGCCTGTTCACAGTCTTCCCTTCTGCAAGTTAAACAACTGTAGTTCTTTTCAAGTGTTTTTGTACTGTGAGGTATTTTCCTGAGCATTCTGCCAAGGCATGGTACCCAGAATTGCCACTCTGAGTTAGCAGGTTTGTCAACATTAAGTACATAGCTGAGTGTACTATTCACCTTTCTTGCAAGAGTTTGATCTTGACAATTCATGTTCAGCATGTGATGCTCTCTATAACAAAAGTGACAAACGTAGAATACTACAGTAATTTAGGTCATTTGTTTAATACAAATACATTTTTTTTTCACAACAATAAGCGATACATTACTTTTGTTTCCCTTATTTTCTCTCTTTCAGTACACATTCAACCACAATTTTTCTTTTGCAAAAGAGAGGGAGTTAAACAAGTAACACAAACTCGTAGTTCCAAATATTATACACAGTAAAATATTTTCACCTTACAGTAAGTTTCGTTGCATTATTAGAAATTAATTATAAATGGGTTGTTCTGGTGATGGGGAATTATTGTTTTTTTCTACACAACAAAAATAAACACTGCCTTCAGAGCAGTGTGTGAATGGCACAGTTGGACTAGTTGAGAATCTTTGTAATGCTTATGATAGTCAAAAGTGGTATGTTTACGCCAGTTTGAAATAAATTTCATAATGCTTGTAACTTAAAACAGGAGATGTGTTTATTCACGGTTAAGAGTATTTTTAAAATTCCAGATCTGATCTGAAACCAGATTACTTCTACCTACCTTCATTAAAACTTTTTAAACAAGAATGCAGATTAAGCTGCTTTTGGTAAAAATGGCTGCTCAGCGCAAGGTTCTGCCCTTGTGGTTTTAGCCAAGGCTAAATTCCACTGCCAGCATCTTTGCCCGAGAATGCATTGTGGCTACACAGGCAGTTTGATATGGATCTTTATTTAATATGTCATTTTCATTAAAAAATCTTAGAATGTATCTTAAAAGTTTCAGCATACTGTTTTTTTGCAGGATAGAATCCTGTGGTTATTAAATTGATAGAGAAAATTGTGCTTTGTGTAGGAATGAAAAAACATTGGCTGGTAAGTAGCAGTCTGGTGTCTGTATTTGTGCACCTTATCCATGCAGACCTGTATCCAAGGCATGGTGGTGTGAATAGCTCCTTGCCCTCTTGAAGAGGTAGCATCCTGCTTCACAAGCAAATTCCAATCCTGCATGAAATCCCTGAAAGCTCTAGAATATCCAGTGCACCTAAGAAGATAAAGGGATGCACAGGCTAATACCGTAATGCTTTAAAAGGTTAAAGACTGCTTTGAGCTGCAGACTTGCTGTCTGTCTTAGCAGACAGTGTCCCATTTTGCTCCTTTTCCTGCTATCCAAATTAATATTTCAAAGGGAGAGGAGGAGTTTCAACTGAAGTCTTTCTCTGTTCTTGTATTTCACTAACTCTAAGCTTGGTTGCACATGTAATTGAAATGAGTGCCAAAATAGCATTTTGAAGTTGAAGGCATCAGTATAAAATTTTTAGGTTAAGTTGTCTGTTCTGTGGCGAACTCTCCAGTATATTTTAAAAACTGTACAGTAATCTTGTTGGATACTACAGAAGCCTCAGGTATTTTTTTTGAGTTAAATTTTATACTTGTTCAAGAAAAAAGCCAATGTGAATTGGTCTATAGTAAACTGTCAAAATAGGGGATAATGTATTTTCAATGGGGTCATGATGCTATAGCAGGTCAAAGAACAAGCTGGCTAAGGAAGCAGGGTTACTGTCACTTTGTAAGAAAATCTCTGATTATTTCATAAAGCTGTTAATTTTTCTTCCATAATAATGTTCCTTGTCAGTCAATTTTGATGTGATTCATCAGGTTTTATTGTAGACATCATCCCAAACATTTAGATGCAGCTAGTAATTTTAAGTGTCTGACTTCAGATTTAAGATTTACTTTTTAGCAAGTTAATTTACACTTTTTGAAAACCATGCCTTTGCAGGCTGTTTTAAACATGTGCAGTTATGAAGCATTCCTCAGTACTGTAATTGTTTTCTGAAGGCCTTCTGAAGCCTTCTCCACAATTACAAACAGAGAAATTATTTGGTTACTGTTCTTTGTAATTTCAAATGAGAAGCTGCTAGAATTCTAATTTGAAATTGTATAACTGGGAAGTTATTTTATATGTAAAGTATGTGTTGTTATGTGAAAAAAAAAAACCAAACTTGAACATGAATCCAGTTTACCTGGAGTAACTTACAGTAAATATTAACATGTATTGAGGGCCTGTTCAAGCCCCAGGATTTTGTGTTCTGTCTAGCCAGATGACAATCACTTAGTCACAGCAAAATTACATAAGCAATTCCAATATAAAAGAACATAATGGTCTGATAAAAGCCACATTTCTTGCTAATACTGCAACTTCCAGTGTTCCCTGAGCCTTAAGCCAGTGAACGCATTCACAAAGGAATGCCTAATATATGAACTCTAATACATTTTAGGCCCAGCACCCTGGATAATTGCAAGAATGGACTGATTCTGTTAGTTAATTACAGATATTTGAGTGTGTAAAGAGGAAATTTACCAAGGCTTCTGTAGAAGAATATCCACTTGTAATTGTGGCAGATTTCCCTCTTTGAATGAACCTGTCCTTTCCTAGCCTCTTTACTCTGGTTCTTTATTTACTTGTTTGCTTTTCCTTCTTTACCTAAATAAAAGATTAAAAAAAAGCAAAACAACTTTAATCCTTTTTTTTTTTTTTTTAAATATACATTACTTTCAGGCCCCAGACTTGTCCATGCCAGTACGTAACTACTTCAGGTCAATACTTGCTGTTGTGTCCTGATGGTAAACATCACAGATATGAAAAGTGAATCACAAAAATGGCTCTTTATATATAATTCACCCTGTTGGACACAGTATTACATCTACATTCATTTATCTATTGCACCTTTTAATGCTATTCACACTTTATTTTTATATGAGGATGTTCAAAACACGAAGTTAACTGAACTGTAAATCTCTAACACCTCAAGTTTACCTGTACAGAGGGAAACCATTGATTTATTTTTTCAGTCAGGAAAAAAAAAAGCTAACTTTTCAGAACAAGGAGATAAAAACTAATGTTCTGTTAAAATATGTAGGTATATTCTCTTACGTCTACTGTCCTGTATTATGAATCTTAAAAAATAAAACCAAAATTGGCTTCCGTCTTCCCTATGTGTCATCCTTTTTCAGACCTTTGATAATATGCTATTTACTTTTGTGTGGTTCTTCACTGAATTGCATTTTTTTAATTTATAGTTCTGCCTCAAATCTTTGTGCATCCAAATTATGTCTAATTCACTCTTACAAAGCAAAATGAACAGCTGAGCCGCTCTTCTAAATACATACCTACACATTCTCTCCTTCCTGTTTTTGTTCTGCAAACAGCTGTACTTAAAAAAAATATCTGTAGCTTATGGAGACATGAGTTTATGCTGGTTGGAGTTACTTACTTTTCAAAAATTCAGGCATATTCAGAACAATACTACCCTTCAAATGTCTCAAATATCCTCAGTTGACACAGCTGTCCAAACTTTCAGGCTCCACTGCAGTCACATGAATATTTGTTACCATATGAGGCTTAGAGAATGAGTACTGAGGTACAGCTCTTTGTACTTCGCTTCAGTTAATGCATATAACTTGACTGGTACCCTCTTGAGGTGTATCTTTAAGAAGATAAATAGCAAATACACAACTCTTAGTAGTAAACAGATTAAAGGTTTTTGTTTTCTGTAAACAAAATGATTCTATCAGGTCTCTTCCTACTTTCCCAGCCATCAAATTTAAAGTAAAATAAAAAAAAGAAAAAAAAAGAAAGTACTATTGTCACATTGGTTTGGCATTGTCTGTTAAACCTGTTCTCTATTGCACTTTCTACACTTACTTCCACTTTCACTACACTTGGTGACTAATTGAGGAACTACTTCACAAACGGTCACATTCCATACAGTAACAAGTTGCTTTGCTGGATCCATTTTCCTTGTAGGATTTTGTTTTCTGTGTGGGTTTTTTTTGTTCTTTTTAACTGAAAAAAATGCAGTCGTTTCTGCTCTCTTTTAGCATCTGTAGTGTACAAAACACTACGCCTTATTCTGCAAGGAAGAAACAGTGCTGCCTCTGTCAAACTGGCATGACCTCAGACATCATTTCTTCAGCTTCTGGCTGAGAGTTTGTACCTGTCTGTGCTACTGGCACCACTACTGCGTCCTTGATATCTGAGGTCTGAGTGCACAAAGAGTTCTTGTCCTCCAGTTTTTTGGTGGTGTCTGGGCAGTTCTGAACAAAGATCACTCTATTGTAGGCTTTCAACCTGCGCCACAGCTGAACATACACCTTACACTGCACGTACATGAAGACCAGGCCCCCCGTGAATCCAATGGCCACCACCACGAGTTTTGTCCAAAATGGCCATTCAAGGACACCTTTAAAATAAAACATTTATATAAATTACCATTGTTATATATTGAATATCAAGCACTGAGTTTCAGTAAAATATTTTGAAAATAAGCCACTTACTTGCTAAGAATTCCGGGTATGTACATGCTATTGGGACAGTTGTGACTCAAGGAGAAAATAACAGCAGTTTCCTGTCCCATAGGCCCGACAAGAAACTACATCTGCCTCCCACTTTCAACTGACTTCACCACAATTTGGTCAAATAATAAGTGAAAGGCCACTTGCACAAAGGCAGTATAATGCTTGGTAACACTGATAGCTGTAGTGTTCTCTGTCATAGCAGTACTTTGAAATAGTAACAATCTATTAAGTGATGGTGCTGGTTTTTTTTTTAATTTGCAGCAAAATGAAAGCATACAAAGACCTTGAAATCACTTTGTATCTGCCTAAACTGCTATTACTCTATTTAATTGAACTTGCCACAGACAAATCCTTATGTATTTGTTAAATTTGTTCACAAAATGTTTGTCAAACCTTTCTTCAATTCCCTGTTCCTGGAATCAGAAGAAGTAACAAAGAACACTTTGCCAAGGTGTCATATACAGTGATGTGTTCTTTCTCTCATTTCCCCCTTTAATAACTGGGTTTAAATATCACTGTCTCTTTCTTGCTTTTAAAGGTGAAAACAGTACGGTTAGCATCTGACTAAGCCTATCAGTGGGTAAAGGCACTTAGAATCGGCAAGTCACAGCTGGAGTGCTGAGCTCAGAAGAAAGAGGCTGAATAAACAGCTCCGCTTTCGTTCAGAGTTTCTTCCACTTCTTAGAATTAAAGATGTGCTGCTGCTGCTTCATCCATGGTTATACAGAAAGTGTCATTTGTTGCTTAACTGGTATGGCACAGTGAATTTTGCATCATGCAGTATATTCCAGAATTGCTGTATTTTAACAAATTTGAGATTTATTAGGAGAGGTAAAGCTCAGACCTGCTTCTTCACGCAGAGCAAATTTATGTGAAACTTGATTCCCTTCCAGTGGTGCCATATAAATTTTAGAATATTTTAAATAGGTTTTAAATTGTCCTTTCTATTGACCAGTGACAGTTTTACCAATGACAAGGTTTACACTTTCATTTATTTCTATCATATGCTTTCATAAGGAGGAAAAAAAACCAAATCCTTTAAATATTTTAAGATACATGTTAAAAAGAGGTTTTTAAACTTACACAATATTAACAAACAGTACTAGTGCTCAGGGCTTTCAGATTTTCTCCTCTAAAGGTGTTTATAAAGTGTTTTTTCCTCCTGTGTTCACTGTCTTTTTCCTAGCATTTCCCATTTGAAGAGAGATAATGAAGAGAAAAGCAAACTACAGATATGGCTCTTCCCTGTCCTCTTCCTCCTAGAGGTTTGATTTTGTAAAAGTATCACCCCTGCCAACATGGGGGCAATAGACTTCTCTTCAGTAAACAGTTATTTTTACATGGTTTAAGGAGCTTCAAGGTGTATCTCTGTCCACTTTTTAGGGTGGAGAATCATCCGTTACATTTAGTAGGCACTGAATTCTATGGAAATCATAAATATTTTCAGCCTACCAGGAATTAATTAATATGATTATTATGCATTCTATATAACAACAAAAATTCATGTCAGCTGTTTTGTTGTGTGAATTCAGCTAATCCACAGAACTACATTCCCCCTTTTAATGAGTAGGATCACCTAGTTGTACTTATAAATAGAAGTTCAAAGCCATTCCTAGTCCTGTCCTTAGGGCCATTTTTTTTGAGAGATGGAAAATAGGGCTACCCATCTAGAAAGGAGGCAAAACAAGACTATACAGTACACATTCATCTGTGAGTTACTGAGGCTTGTTACATATTTTCCTCTCACAGGGAAGAAAGGCAAGCATCAGGAGTATCATTAAATATTTACCAAGGCACAAAGCTCTGCCTGTTTTGCTTTCTGTGTTAACTTGAGAGCATAGTACAAAGCTACAGACCTTTGTCCTTCTACTGCACTTAAAGTTAATTCAGATAGAAACTCAAAAGCCTTTTATCATCATGATCGTATTTAAGACTAAATTTAAGACTAAACAGATTTGAAATGGAAAACAGTAGTTCAGTTTGGAACACAGTTTCCACATAGGGTACAAAGAAACCTAGTTGTGTTAAACACGTTTTGCTACACATGGCCAGTTGGGTTTTTGGTATGTCCACAAATGAAGACTCCACAACTTCTCTGCTCCAGTGTTTGACCACCCTCAAAATAAAAGCAACCGGCATTCACAATGAAATTCTATTCAAAAGGATGCAGGGATGGCTTTCCATATTTCTTAAGTCCTACATGAAGGACTAACACAACTGGAACACAGTCTCTTGGAACTTTGTATAAGGAAGCTTGTTGATGAAGGGGCTCTATCGTGTTTTACAGGATATCAAGGTTCAAGTGGGTAATATAAACAAATCACTATTTTTTGACCTGAACTTGCACTGAGCTGTTTGAATTTGACTCAGCTTTTTGTCTGAACTTCAGAATATCTAGATAATGGGAGATTAACCTAAGAAAAAACAGCAGGCTAGTTAAGCCATGGCAATGATTACACTAAGTAGAGGTCTCTCTGCAGGGCATAACAAGCTTTTAACACTGATGCACTCATTACTTCTGTATTAAAGCAATTGCTATAGCCATGTATCAGTGAGCTGTCATTTAAGAACAGAATGTGACTGGTTACATACCTGCCTCTCAAAGCCATCCATTGCATTATCAACAAGACTGAGGAAGGTAGAAGATACTTACCATTATCATTGCCTTGTTTAATTTCCTCAGCGGTTCTGTCAATTAAAACATACAATGACCAAACAACACAGGTAATTGCAATTACATGGAATGTGACTGAACAAACTATTTTCCTCCTCTCACTTGTTGTCATCTGTAGTTTCTCCCACTGTAATGAAAAAAAATAAATAAAAGTTAGAATTTTAAAATAGTACAATAAACTGATTCTCTTTCTACCAAAAAGAAAAAAAAAAAGCAGTAATTAATAAAATTAACAAATCCTTTTATTTTGATAATACACATTACAGCAGTATGTGCATCGTCACTGTAAAATTCATAATGATGTTACTTTTACAGATTCAGAGGAATCAAGAGTTCTGTTTCTGTCTGCTTGCAAATGACATCTGAAGTAATCTCATTGCAGCACAGCCAAAACATGTTAATAGACAGGTAAGAAGCTGAATATTCATTTTAACCTTACCTGATGCACACCTCTGGTGATGAGAGAATTAAAAAAACCCAGACTTTAGTTTTTAATACTTACACTGTTCTCAGCTATTCTCAGTTGCTTAGACTTAGAGGAATGCAGTTATGGAACAGACTTCCCATAAATTAAGAGCATAAGAAATGCAATAGCATTGAGGATTAAATTCAATTAACTCGAAAAGATGATTACATGGAAATAATTGTACGTGAAAGCAGTTGGCCTTGGTAATGCAAGAAGGGTCTTCCAGGCACACGTTTGTGAATTATGGCCCTAAATCCATCATACATCTGTGAATTATGGCAATAAATCCTATCTTAAGGCTATTTTAAGATGAAATAAGCTATTCTCTGCATTTAAACAATGCAACTCTTTGGGCCAATTTTTAATCGTCTTCCTTGTGAAGATGTAGGTTTTTTTCAGCACTTCTTTAAAATAAACCCCTTCCCTACTAAAACGCTTACATTGAAAAACAGATGAAAGAATGACATTTAAAACCAAAATGCCTCAATTCCAATGAATAATCTCAGAGCCGGTCGCTAGCATCTGATACATGGAACAAGTACGAACCTCAGTACAACAGTGCCACCTCCCTGCAGTCGTGCTCATGCAAGACTGAACTGTGCTACAGTGTGCAGGCCCCAGCACAGACGACCGGCACAGCAAAGCTGCTGCTTGCCTACATATACCTTTACTGCACTCCTGCAGTGGTTCCTAGTCTTTTCCAGGTGCTAAACCTGGCTCAAAACCACTGGCCACTTCAGAGCACCGAGGTGGTATAAATTTGCTTTGAAGGTATGAGTTTGGCTTTGTTTTCCTTGTTTTGGGTTGCTTTGGAGCTTTTTTGTTGTTGTTGTTGGCTAGTTTGGTTTTTATATTTTGTTTTGGTTTGTTATAGGGAAATAGCAAATTTCCCCTAAATTGCTTATGTATAGTTTTGGAGATAGTTAGCATTAAAGATAGAGGTTTACGCTTTAACCTGAACCAGTATGGCAGTTCTTGTCTGACTACTGCTTGCTGTCCTGTCACATTTTGAAGGAGCACAACTGTCCTAAAATGTTAATGCAATGTCACCAAGAGGGCTAACTTTCAAAAATGCTTCTTCCTGCCCCTAGTTTTACAACAGTACTTACTGGACCAAACAAGTTTCAGTCTTTAGTGGCAGTTAAACTTGCACATTTCAGAGCTGTCACCTCAAAACAAAATCTCTGGAGCATTTTCTAGCCCTTGCTAAAGTTTTACAATCACAAGCCTTAAATAACTGTATAGAAGAACTGACATATTTCCTGAGTTATATACAAAGAGACAGTGCTAGCAGTTTATTTCCTAGCTAATACTTCATTTTCTGATACATCTACTTAGGAATGAAAACTAAGCTTACTGGGTTCTGTACAGCAGTCTGGGAAAATGGGAGGCATTAAAAAAAGTAAATAAACCAACAAAAAAACCCAGAACCTTATATTCATTGTAGTTCACGTAGGTAGTATTGAGCAGACAGACTGTGGCATTATCATCAGTCTTATCATATCATTACAGTCGCCAGGTTACACAGCATTTGACCTAGAGACTTATCTTTTTTGCAGCAAAAATTCAATTCAAGCCTTGCAAAAGGCTTTCTTTCCAAAGAAAAAGTGGTCTTTGTCCACATGGAAGAAGGGATTTTACCTTAACCCTTCATTTACCTGTGGATGCTTTGTGAGAGATCAAAGCTGAACATAATAAAGAATGAACTGTGTTCATAAATAGAAGTTTTTTTGCAGTCTCAACTCTGATGCTGTGTGTTTTGGTCTACCGGAGAGAAGATTCTGAGCTAAATTTCCACTGTCATGTATACCTCCAGTCTCCTTACAACCATTTTACTCTCTGCAACATACACAAAAGCTTTAGTATCTATCTGAACACCTGGACAAATACAGCTATTGCATATGGAATTTTAAAGTCAAACAAGAAGGTTGTTCCCATTTCTCTAAATGCAAACATTTTGTAAGTGGCAAAGAAAAAGAAACCTGAATGACCAACAGGCAGGGTAGGTAAATAAAGGAATAAGCTCACAGACTTCTGCTGAGATTGACAAGAAAGATATATCAGGAGAGGAAGCTAGCAGAAATGGGCTAAAGCAGACCTTTTATGCTAACATCCCGTGACCAGATCCAGCCAGAAAGCAAGCCAAGGCCTGCCTGACTGATTCCTTTTGCTGGCCCCTTTCCTTCTCCCACCAGACAGCATGCCTGTGTGTCTAGTCTACCACCAGAAATAAGCAGGCTGGCAGGGGACTTGGAGAGGTCACCAGGACATGGGTCATTATGGAACTGGAGGACTGTGCAGAGTCCCAGCTGGGATACAAGAAAGGAACTAGAGACCTGCTCACACAGACACAGGGAGATCAGAGTACTTGGGAGAAATTAAAGCTCTTGAGAGTTGTGCTTTTGTTCTGCCCTGCCCCAGCTGCAGTCCCAGTTCTCCTCTCCAACTCTAGTCATGATGGGCTGAACTCAGAAGGGGAAGTTCAATTAAACTTTGTGCTTTACTCCTGGTGATCCCTGTGGTAGCTACGGCAATTTTCTTGTCCTACTCATGTATTTTATCTTGGCAGAACAGAGAGTTCTACATGACCACTGTCACTCTCTAGTAGACAACTGATGTTAGTAGATAAGCCAACAATTTATGTTGTCCTGGAGCAGAAAAAAAGTGCATTTCACGATTTGAGGATATTTGCAATTGGCTTAAATCAAAAATTTGACTGTTTCTGTTAGCACAGACTTTCTTGGATAAAAGCATAGGTAGGGAAATAAAAAATCGCTTGAAAATCCATAGCAAAGTCCACAATATATTGAGCAGTGAAAGCATCACCCCCTTTAAGCTATATTGAGTCCTAAAGTACAAGTAAAAGTTATGTGGATAAGTTTGGCAGGTGCTACCATGTCACACAGCATATCAATGCCTCCTTAACCACTCAGAAATTCACCCCTTCTGTATTTGGAAGCTTCTGCAGTTCTCATGGCATAAGTTCTACATTCATGATAACAAGGTAAAATAAAATGCATCATCTTTTATCATTTTCATCAGTACTCCAAAAAAGTGTGCAACCATCAGGTTGATGACACCCTGACATGCCATGGATAGAATAGCAGAGCCACGAAGAACAGAAAAATAACACAAAAAAAAGTGCCCAAATGCAATTTTCCTTGGAAACTCATATGTTAATACACATAAAGAGACTGGAAGGAAGAAAAGAAATAGAAGAGACAATAACAGCCAGAGGAGACATTTATAATGACTTACAAATTACTGAGACTCTAAACTTGTAGACAAACACCCAAACACTAGCTTTTGCCCAACCACCTCTGAAGCACCCCTTCACTGTTGTACATCTGATTGTCCTCACTCACAGATTCCTTAATCCTGACAGCAATACAGACACAGACAGGAAATCATGAGAGATGCAGATGGTTTAATGTCTTGCAAATGCAAGCAATTGCATGAACACCATTATGCTCCACAAAATGGGTGTGCCAGAACAGGTGTGCCAAGACCCTCTGTAACATCTGAAGACTGCAACACCTTTTACACAAGTCGCCCCCCAAAAACCCTCCATAATGGAACAGTGCATATCCCAAGAAGAAAACTTGAAACAGCCCCAGCCCCATTTCTATTTTCTGAATAAGCTTTCTGAACATTACACTTGCAGTGTGCTCTGCAAACCACTGGAGGGTGATAGAAGACTGTCTACCTGCTTCAGAGGTTCCTACCAGGAAGAGAGAATGAATTGTCAAAGGAAAGAAGGTGGATTGTAAATGTTACAAGAAATACTCCTCCCACCCCAACCACCACTTACAGCTACTTCTAAAGCACGATATGCACCTCAGCCTGAGTTCCTGTGCTTTACTGCTGGATAAATTTGTAATAATCTTGAAAGTGGCAGCTGTAAAACACTAAGTTTCTACCTCGTGCTCTGGTTTTGATTCTTAAAGACTCTGAAATTTTAAGAGAATGGTTACTGATTTCAAAACCCACTCTTGCAATTACAAATTGCAGTCATGAGTCTTCTGGGTAAAGAAAAAGAAAATCAAAACAAAACCAAAATAAAATACAGCCTACCCACAGGGAACATCTAAATCACATGCAGCCAACCACTTCCCTTTCCTATAACATAGTCTCATAAAATCCCTGGTGTTTATTTTAAAGGACCAAAATCTACCTCCCTGCATGTCATTTCTAATAGAAGCTTGGTTAATCAGTATCAACAAATAAAGATGGATATTTTCTTAATATCCTCTGAAAACAGTTTGTCTGCTTCATATTCTAGAGATCCCAATACAGCCTCTCTTCTTAACAGAAGTAAATCTGCAGTTTTAATTCCCTCCCATACTTAAGCTTTCTGCAAAGTGGTTTCATGACTGCCCAATGCAGAACCAAAAGATTCTCACTGATCCACACACAAAAGCTATTGCCACATCACAGAATCGCACTCTGCAGATTGCTGCTCGTGTTCCCTTCCCCCCCTTTCAGATTGTAGATTGATTGCCTGCCTGACCCCATCCACCATTTTGTGTTCACACATTGCCTCCTGCTAGCAGTAATCTTCCCTCACATTGGCCATGAGATTTTGTCTACATAGATGTCCTGAAGCAACTCCATATCTACTTCAGGTTTGTAGGTTCAAACCTTTACAACCGAAGGTCTCTCTCTTGTAGGAGCTCATCACTGACGATGCTAAATTGAAGGTGAAGTTAATGGGCTGTTTTGAAACATGCTATAAATGCTTCAACTTCTAACCCCTGGGTATTTTCAGGAGCCCCGATTTTAAAAATTGCAGGCAAGGAGACTTGACAGAGGAATCTTATATGGCCATGACATTGCCAATATTAAATATTTTTCCCATTCTGACATATTTCTCCCTATCCATCATTTAGCAAAAAAATGACAACAAACGGAATGTAAACAGTACCCACAGCTGGAAGGACGTCCTTCTGCTCTCACCTAGAGCTAAAGTCATCACACAACATTTTCTGGATTCTTTCTACAATCTAAAGAAAGACCTTGAGCCAACCTCTACCTTGGAATAATCATGCCTGCAAAATGAAGGCTAAAATAATTTACTAGTGGCTGTCATAGAAACTGCACTCTGCACACAAACTAGGAATACACACTTCTGAGATAAGCTTTAAAGAACTGGGGCAGTGTATGATGAAGTGAGCCAAGCACTCAAGATATGTCAGTAGTCTGAACATGTAGCTTAGAGTATACTGAGTGGGTTAGGCAGGCTTTTCTGGTCACTCGTTGCAGTGCTAATTGGTTCAGTCTCCACAGTAAACTGTTCATTACCAGCTGGAGGAAAGCAGCTGCCAACAGTAGTTTGCAGGAATGGAATTTGTTCAGTGGGTGGAGGAGGGAGAAATAATAGTAATAAAGGACAACAGGGCTCCACACATGTTGGGAGAACAAAATAGCCTCGTGCAGATTTGAAGTGCTGATGAGAGATGAGACTTCAAACCTTGTAATTTGACTAAAAGCCACTCCATGCCACCTAAACATATGGCTACAGCCTGTGCCTGAGTGATGATGCATGCCTCACTGCACCCTTCTTCAAGAAGCGCCCCTCATGCAGTCCAACAGAATGTGTCAGGTCTGATGGCTGAAAGGAAAAGGGATTGGCCTCTGAAAACACCTCCTTTGTGTTCTTTTCCCCGAACAAATCCAGAGCACTTTTAAAGAGGAAGAACTGAGCAGGCTCACAAAAGCAAAAAAAAAAGGTGTTTGTTTTTGCTTGTCATCAAAAGGTACATCCCAGAGGAAAAAAAAAATCCTGTAAGGATCAAGATTAGAAGACCTGCAATATTAGCCATAGTACACAAAAGTCAAATCAATAGAAAAGAATCCAACTTGTATGGTGCATCATAGAGCCATATCAATGCACAACCCTACCTTGATCTATATAGCTCATTAGATGAGCTGGTACAAATTCTCTGGCAAACCTGTCTGAAGTTTGCCTAAAATCTATTTCTGTCCCCAGGTGACACTAAATAAAGCTCCCTGAAATTCAAATGAATGTCTTTGGTGTATTTAAAACACCGGTTAATAGTTTAAAACTGAACCAGAAACGGGTGCATATCTAAAGACAAGCACACTTTAATTTGCCTTTATGTGGGATATGCATGCCTAGAGTAATAAAAGAACCACATAATGGAAAATCTCATTTTGATAAATACTTTAAGATTATCATCTGCAAAGATTAACAATTCAGTTTTATGAAAACCGGTGTTTATTAACTGACAGTTAGAAGAGCTGGACTTGAATGATGCACTCTTCACAAACTTAGGCAATTTTTTAGCTGTGTATGTCATCAGTTAGCAGACCCTTAAAAAGTGTGAAATGGGGGTATTAAGCAATTAGAGAAGACAATTTCTAAAAAGAAGTAGCTGTTTTTGCAATCTGAAAGTACCATTGAGGAAACTTGTCATTTACAACTAGAACTTCAGTGTCTGCATCCTCATCATCCCAACACAGACTAAACAAGAAAAAAAAATACTATGCTTTGGAAATACAGGACTAGTGAGACCTCATGTCCCTCTCATCCAATAGTCTGTCTCAGGCAGAGGCCAATACCAGGTGCTTCAGAGAAATGTGCAAGAAATCCCCTGGCAAGTAACTATAGCATAATCTCTCCATACTGGGTACTTCTTCCTAGCTCCCATCTGCTAGAAATTATTACATCAACATATAGAATGTGAAAGTACTCTACCAAATGTTTATTTTCCAAGCATCCTTTTTGAATGCTGATACAACATTAACCAATTCTTTGTTCATTAGAAGTCTACATGATGAGACTTTGATCCTATCATCATGAACTTCCCTTTTACAATTGCTGTTTCTTTTCTTGCCTTGTAAGCTATTTAAGAAAAGGAACATTATCTCCTAGCACAGTACATTTCATCTACCTCATCTAAAAAGATGATCCTGACGGATAAACTGCAGGTGAAACACTAAACCACTGGTCAGGAATGAACTATCACCACAATGCAAAACTATAGATAATGTCTGGTACTGAAAACATGAGACACACATCTAGAACTCTAGAAAATATTTATGTTAGGTGCCTGGGCATATGCCTTTATTACTCAAAAAAACAAAAAAACAAGCTACATATGGGCAACCCATAAAGAAGCAAGGAAAAAAAGGGGTAGAATCTATGTCTCCACTGAATTCTATCACAGTTAAGAACAGAAACAGATGCTTTTACCTGCTCTTCCTACAGTATTTCTACAATCATTCTATTGAAAGGATCTGGTTTGTGTGTCACTTTTATTCTCTTTGTAGCTAGTCATCTTGACCTCTCTCTCCTCTGTCTTTCCAAAAGAGCAGCACACCTAATTGAACGCCAGACATTCTCCTGCAGTCACTAAGTAGTAAATGCCTTTAAATCACAGTCCAGCTCTCAAATAACAACTTAGGCATACCAAAAAATCCCCCCAAAACTGCACATGAAAAAAAAGAATCAATCAATCTAACTACCATACCACAAAGCACAGATCATAATTTTGCTGCAAGAGCAGTTAAGCTGAGATTCCGTTTTCCAGACAAAGCAGGTGGGAGTGCTGCATTTTGTAGCGTGTACTCTACAGGCAATACAAGAGCAGCCATGACACATGCTCAGTGCTGTATTTGAGATGGATTGTTTCGGGTCAAAGCAAAGATGAGCCCTTCCTCCACTACAGAAGCCATAACAACCCATCTCCCAACATTCTGTGCCAAAGTTTCTGTCTCCAGACACAAAGTAGCCTGGGCTCCCTTTGCATATCTTAAACGCCTTAAACAGTGTGATGGATGTGAACAGAAGGCTGGGATAGCATGCTAGAAATAGGAAAAGGAGAGGAATTAGACAGAAAGATGGATATAGCAACATGCTGGAGATCAACATCCTATTACATAGTCTTGCACACTTCTCCAAATTTCTTTAGTCCCGTCCAATTAAAGTGAAATTCCTCTTAGGCACCTAAGGCATAGTTATTATATGATCACAGTTTTGTTATAGTCTTTTCCTGCATCACCTTCTGTTCAGTATTTATCACACTGCTTAATTTCCTCGATATCAAATTGTTTAGCCTGCTGAGAAGTATCTTGAAGCATGCATTTTGAAATTAGAGTTGATGAAATAAAACTGGTGGCACATGAAAAGGTAAATCAACAAATACACTTTCTGTTTATTTAGCTGCAGTTATAAATGGTGTACAGAGTCTTCTCTGGGAGTTATAACAGAATATTAGTTATTCCATCTTCCACTTACTTAGAAAATATTTTTCATCTATGTTTGCTTTCTCTTGAAACAGTGCAAGCATGAAAATTCTTATTACTGCCTTGTGCTATGTGTGCTTTGTCTTTTTCTTTACTGATCATGTCCTTGATTCTCCCATTTAATACGTAACTAGTTTAAACAATCTTTCTAATATGTAAAATTCCTTAGAGATCTAATTTGTGTCGTACAGAATAAAAACTTAAAGCCAGGGGAACTACCTGGGGAACTTGCTGCGCAACCTGGCCTACAGAAGTGCGTGTTACATCACTACAGCCCAAAGCCCTTCAGCATCACAACTTAACAGGAACAGAGAGAAGAACAGCAGCAAGTGGAGGAAGGAAGGGCACAAAGGTCCCCTTGCAGGCTAAGGACTCTTGTGAGAAAAGGAGTACAGTTGCCTGGAAACAGAAAGCAGCCATATCTGAAAGTCACTGAATGAAGTAGAGCCATTTGGTACTGTTGGATGAACCTCATGAACATTTTGCATGTTTTTTAAACTCATTTTCTATCTCTATAGATCAAAGATGCTTTTATCAGTCCTCTCCCCCATCACTCACTAATTTAATAGTACGAGTGAAGCTGAATACTAATTCTTTTTAAATGGTCATTTTTTTCCTGAAGTTGTAAAAGCAACTGACCTACATTGTATAGACAATGTAACCTGACTTCTGAGCTTCCCTTAACCAAAACAGTCTGAATCATCACAAAGATGTAGCTTAATTTAAATGTATACCAAAACCCTGGTAATTTTAAATACATTGCTGTTTAAACATATCTAGATGCATCTTATTTTTGCAACTGCATAAACAGTATATATGCATCTATCTGAATTGCCATGTAACAAAGATTAAAAAAAGGAGCCAATGTGCTTCATTGTCTAGTAATATGACTTTAACAAGAATACTGATTTCTCATTGAATAGCTACAGTTACCTTCCCTGTCTTTTAATTTTCCCACAAGAGAGATTCTTTTGATCCAATTAAATAAAAATGAAATAAAGAAAATTTGTGATGAGGAAAGACTATGGTAATTAACATAAAACTACAGTCCAGTGCTCTGGCAAAGAGCTGATGGAAGCTATTCAGTCTGGAAGACCTCCAAAAAATGCTTTACATTCCAATTTTGACAGATATAAATCAATAAAATGAATAAAGATCTGAATAATTCCTGGAGAAAAAAAAAATCTTGTTTTTTCCAAATAATTTTAATAAAAAGCTACATGAATAAAATTAAAATAACATTAAAGTAATAAAAGATACTGAATAAACTGATAATTATTCCATTAGATCATAATTTAGATCAAGTACCACACTGCTATGTTCAAGAGAATATCACTATGTTCCTATGTTCAAGAGAAGGCTTTTTTTTGCATGCCTTCCACCAATAAGCAAGCATCAGCCTGTGAACTAGAACTCCGTTCAGATCATCTCACATCAATAAGTCTCAGTAAAATAAATTTGATGCAAATACCATTGTAAAAATGTACATGCTAGTTATGTGAGAAATTAATATTTACATTAATCAGATCAGATCATGAGTAGCAGCCCAGTCCCATTTGAGCTGGTAAAATCCCTAGCTTCAAAATGAAACAGCAGAAATGTAATTTTTACAGAAGTCCACGAATTACAATGTCTGGTTTAGGTAAATGCTTGGGTTGATTATGCTTTTCAAATGTTATATTAATAGCTATACTTTTTGTGTAAAAAATGAAAAGGAGACAAGAACATCCCAAGCACTTACAAAGTAAGTGAGAGGCTGCTGAACTGCAAGATAGGGTAGGACCCACAAGTTGAAATGGAAATGAAACATTTTGATCCAAGGTGTAAACCAGCTCAGACCAAACTGTTTCTTTCAGCCTCAGAAAGCACAAAAGGGTTTGTACCTTCCAGACCTGATGTTCATGGTACTGTGCAAAAGTGGGTAACACTTTTTTTTGTCCAGATGTGGACAATCTCCTGAATTCCTTTTGATTTTGTACATGCTACCAAACAACAGAAGGAACAAATTTGATTACTAGCAGCTAATTAGATGACAGTTTTAATTTCATGTTATGGTGTAAGATTTTTTCTGTTTGCTTTTGTCCTGGGTTCAGCAGTAGCAGTCATGTTTTTTCCTTTGTGTTAGCTGGTGCAGTGCTGTGTTTTGACTTCCAGCCTGGGAACAGTGCTGGTGAAGCCGATGTTTTCGGTTGTTGCTAAGTGATGTTTACCCTGACCAAGGACTTTGTGAGGCTCATGCTCTGCCAGGGAGGAGGGGAAGCCGTGAGGAAGCAGAGATGGGGCGCCTGACCCGGGCTAGCCAGGGAGGTATTCCATACCACAGCACGTCATGGCCGGGGTGGGGGGTGACTGGGAGTTACCCGGAAGGACACGGGCTTCCGGGTGGGACTCGTTTCTTGGCTGGTGGTATTGTATTCTCTTCCCTTGTTATTTTCTCTTATCATTGTTGTCGTTGGTAGTAGCGGTGGTGATCTGCGTTGTACATTGGTTGCTGGACTGTTCTTGTCTCAACCCATGGGAGTTGCACCCTTTCGATCCTCCTCCCTGTTCCTCTGGGAGTGGGGAAGGGGAGAGCCCCGGTGGCAGTGGGGGGGGGGGGGGGGGGGGGGGGGGCCTCGATTGTTGTCAGCCCGACAACACTCACTGGGAGTGAGTGAACAAGTTGCCTGACTGGGTTTAAACCACGACAGCTTCTCAAAAGAATGCATGTTCAAAGCAACGACAATAGTATCACACCAGCAAAGTATCACAGGAAGACAGCTTTTTGCAAACCTACGGGGATATTATGATGGTTCCAAGGTATGCAGCACATGAGGTCAGAATCTGTTGTCAAAGTTCCAGAGCTGTGTTAATAAAAGCCATATTGAATGGAAGAGAAATAAATACAGAGGTTGAAAGCTAACCCAAATTCTACCATTACAAGAAAGCTAAGGTCTATTATTCTTGTTGTGGCACAAAATGCACGACAACATTACTCTGCAAACTACAACATGCGGTCTATATACAGATAAATTAGCGGTAGAGTTCTATTACTCTCTCTCACAAATTGGACATACAACTGTCTGAACAATGTAGTCCTTTGCATCCTTGAGGCATCACAATAGGATATAAATGCTATAGAATTATTTTTACTTTAAAAGCTTTAATATACACATTCTCCCTCGAGCACAAAGTTATTCACTATAATGACATGATAGCCAATAAGAAAGTAATAGCTTTGTGCCTTTGTGCATACTAGTGAAGTGTCTGACCCCACATATTACAAGAAATGATTTGCAGCTAGCAATGTTTCGAGACAGTTTACTGGAAAAAAGATAAGACTAGAGCAGGTTGCCTTGACAACACTGTGTAGCTGCACCAGAATTTAAAAGAAAATGTAGGATCTTCTATGTTAAAGATTGCAAAGTATCCACCAAATTGGGTTACAAGGCAATGAATCCCACAGCAAGTCAATGCTACCTGACCTATGCAATATTAGCTATCACTTCTTATCATGAGCCTTATTAGAAAACTGATGAAAAAGCCAGATGGTTTATACTTCACAGCACAGGGCAATAAGAAGTGAACAGCAAGCATTACAATAACGAGTTCTTCAAGTTTCTCTTTTTATTTTCCCGAGAGACTCTGCAGGTCGCTTCTGGTTCTGGGAGTCTACTTTGGTAGGAGAAATGGTTTCCAAAGGCAACCACTTTTGATTTCATAGAAGGATTTCATGAAGATGTCTGTGCAGGCTACATCACTTTTGGCAGTGACCACCGTATTCATAAGTAAGGAATGTAAATATGAATTACATAGGTAGCACTGAACCAAAAATAAATTAACACCCTTAACTTAACTGCTGTCACTGAACTTACCCTGCACGCTACCAGATTCTATAAAAAAAAACCCAAGATTTATCCACAGAGCATCCAGTTATGAATGAACTCCCCCAGGCAGTCATGTTTTTAAAGATTTATTCTTTTTCTAGGACTATGTTGAGCATAGAGAAGGGAGCTGAATCTGGCTCTCTCACACATTATCTAAGTGCTCTGACAACTGGATTTAAAGTGGTGCAGATGACAACTCTTTTGTAAAAAATAGTCCCCTATGCAGTTTTGACTCCAACAGGGAGAGCAGAAACAGATGTGTCCCTGCTCCAAAGTGAAACAGTAAGTCTACAAGAGAAATGGTACTTAAAGGTTTAATTAAGACTTTTGTTTCATCTATCAAACCTCTCAAAGCAGCATTCTGATTTTCTTCCGTTCCTTCCATAGGTGATTCAGTTTATTATTTCTATTAAGGAGCCTGTGGAATTGCTGATTCCTCTGCTTTGCAGCTGGGCATTACCCACAAGCTGTCTGTTGGCTCAAACTATACATCTTAATTGGATACACAGCTCTTACTGTTCTGATGGTCTTGTTGCAAACAGAGTATCTTTAACCTACTACAGTAAAACTAAATATTTGCTTTTGATCCAATAGTATAATCAGCATTACACCAAACCTTTGAAATCTTTCTCAAACTGATTTAACCAGTTAATCACTAATCTGACCACAAAGGGGCACCGATATGCTTGAACCGAGTTTTGCTTTGCATGGAAATTTCAGTTAGTGTGTTCTGAAACTTCTCTCCAGAACCTAAATACCCCGCTCTGGAAAGTTCTGAACCACGTTATCTCCAGCTGGGACTTAAAACTTTTGATCCTGTAAAGGAGTTAAAGCTGTCATAGACATTTTATCACTCTTATTACTATCTGATTATTTATAAAGTTAATGATACAAGAGGAGACAGAGCATTCCTTCCTTCTCCTCTTATGATAGCAGAAGTTCCACAGAGTTCAAGGGTGTAAAACCCAAAGACAGGCTTGTATCTGAGGCTCCTGTGTGAAACCTCATATCAAATTTTGAAGTGCTGTTTATCAGTATAAATACAAATACAGAATACAAGCAGAGTAAACACTTAGAAGATATATCTACACATTCAAAATAAACAAGATTAAGTTTCTTTCATTATCAGTGTTTTAACACTGTTTTTGCTTCTGTTTAGTTTAACAGAAACTTATCACTCTGTTCTAAAAGAACACTCCCAATGTTGAAAGGGATGAATTCATATACCCTTTCTTTCAGAAAGAAAATCAACCTTAACTGGTACATAATGCTTCCCTAAACAAAAAAATAACTTGCTCTTCCTTAATGACCAAGAGTAACTGCATGGCTATGATACGCAATATTGCTAATGCTTCACAAAACCAAGTTATTATCAAGGATTAAATAAAATCAGGAGAGGAAATAGACATCCAACACCACAGAATAATCTGCTGGGATAATGCATTGAAGTAACACATCTCATCAGATACCACACATCTTAACTGGACAGCAAAATTTAAATACGAAAAGTATTTTGAAGTTTAGCGAGACCCTGTGGAGAAATCTCCATTTGAAGACATTCCTCCTGCATTTTGAACATCTTTTAATCTGACACTTTAATCCATTTCATACTCACAGTATTTTCATTCAGTTCCTGTTTCTACTACGCTTCAAACACCAAATTCAAAAGATATGAAATGCAGGTTGTTACTTTACGAGGATTACATCCTTTTTAAAGAAGAAGTGATTTTCTCAGGATGAAGCTATTACCCGAGAAAGCTCAGTAAGGAACTCCCACAAGCTTCTTGCCACTTTCTAACTCATAACAAATAAAGTCACTTTATAAATGAGAAATTCTGCATTATGGATTGCAAATGCTGAAAGGTAAAGCTACAAATGCAACTGTATTACTATAACCATAGATAGACATAACACAGACTATGAGAAATAAAACAGACACAAAGCAATGCTTAATATTTAATTTCTAATTTTGTATTCAGCCAAGTAATTGGACCTGCTCAAATATATGAAACACTTGCAATACCTGTTGATCAATGCTTAAAAGGATTACTTCAAGGCAGAGACTCACTAAAATGATTAAACTAAGTTTTATTTGATGTCTGGTTCTTTCAGGGATTCTGTAATTAAATAAGTGCAGCATATTGGCACAGGCCTATTGATTTAGTAAAGGTATCTTGATTTATGCTAACAGTATGCTGCACATTATCACTTATGGGTGCTAACAGCTGTATGATACGATATTCAAACGTTTTTGCTATGATAAAAAGCTGTTAGGAAACATTGAGGGTATATGAAAGGCTGAGGCATGAATAAAGATGGTAATATACCACTCAAATCAAATAGTTCGGTATATATTTAAATTCTGCTTCTGTGGTACTGCAAAAACAAAAGTATAGATGCATGTAATTAAGTTCTGTAGTCTGTATTTTGCAATGCACAGGAAAGAACAAAACTAGAATCTCACATCACAAGTAGAGAGTAGAGATTAAAATGAAAACTGGTTGAGAGAGGTGGCCCTCTCATTTCTACAATGTCACTTCAGTGCAGAACTAATGGTCATGGAAATGGCATCTTCTGGAGCAGGCCTGAAACTTACACTGTAGGGAAAATAGTTGCCTTTTTTTTTTTTTTTTAATAAAATAAGTTTTGTATGGAATTGAATATGTACTCTTCTACAGGAACTAAATCTGAGGTCTTTTGTTTAGAAAACACTGAAATAAAACCTATTTTCAGAAAAAAAAATGACATACGACAGGCAGGGGATTTTATACAGTTATCTCTTTCCTGTCACATTAGTTAAAATTTATCTGCAATTACTAAACTCTAAGTCAATATGATTAAGTCTTCAGTCATCCTTTTTTTATTTACATCTGTTTCAATTTTCAGTCTCCCTGGAAAGATCTACTTGGCACTTGAGAACTGTGTCCTTTCCTATCACAAGCTTTGCTCGTGAAATCAATCCTAATTCTCTCTTCAAAAGTGGTTTATCATCAGGAACTGACTAGAAAGTTTCTCTGAATGGGAAATGAGAAGGAATTCCATTTGCTCTCCTTTCTCTGAACTGCTGCTACCTGCGTGAGGCTGACAAAATCAAAATGTCTTTTTCCATCAAAACATTAGTATGTAGCCATATACTAGTTATATAAGCTAATAGTTTCAACGTTTTTCAAGGTCTCTCACGTTGAAATTTATTCTAAATCAAAACTTGCCCTGTTCTAGATTGACTCAAACTTCAAAGATAAAAGAAAACAAAAAATTATGAGAACGTTTTTAAAGAAAAATTAAAGGAGAAATAATTCACTCCAAAGAAAATAAACCCCACATTTGTTTAACAAACTCCTTACCATCCCTACACTGACAACCTGTGTACCATTATATTGATTTATCCTGGACAACAGATGAGCACAGATAACCTACCTTTGACTTTCAGGATGTAAGGTCACCCTGTAGTTTATATTCTATCAACTAACCTTAATGTACGAGTGATTAATTTGCCCGCAAGTGTAACAGTTAGAACAGATGCAGCTAAATTGACTGACGTCGTTACTTCATAATTGCTGTCTCCACATTGGTATGTCATTCTCAACTCAATGTAAAAACTACTGAGTGAACTGTCTGTTGTTATCCAGGAGCAAAACTTGATGAGAAAGATTCCTTTCTGACTTAAAAATAGGCAGATGAGCCAATAAGAAAAAGCTGCAGATAAAAATTCTAAACACTAAAAAATGTTATTTGTGCACTTACATTGCATGTGCTCTGAAAGAGTCTTCAGTCAAAATCCTCTGCTGCTGCATATCAACTAATTTAAATGTAGACATAAAATCACCATGACTGAATTAACAACAGCAAATACAAAACTATTTTGGACAAGCAGATGTTTCTTTAATTGGGGCAGTGATCTGCACTGCCATTGTGGCTATTTGACACTGAAGGATAATGAAATTCAAAAGCAACATACCTTCCGAAGAGGTTTGAGCTTGGTCTCCATTATAAAGTCGTACTTGCAGAGCTCACAACAGCGTGTGTCTGAGCTTTTAATCCATTGGTGCAGACAGGCCTGATGAACAAAGCGCAGGGTCCCTGTGCAGCGACACGGTGTAATGAGGGGACTTTCATCATCTCCCTCACAGTGACAGATCCTGACAGGAAGGACAGCAAGAGCTAGTGAGGGAACTTGCCAACCAGCAATGCAAATGCACTGGTTTATTTTCACTGCTTTTTCATTTTCAGACTTGACATTCATAAGACGCCAGGTATGTGACCTTTCAGATTGAGGCTCAGAGACATATTCCTTATCCCCTTCTTCCACTTAGCAGTTTCTCTTCACTTAGTTATTTCTGTTTGAATTTGCTGTGTGGTCTGAAGGTGAACCAATAGAAATAACACCATTTTTCCCTTTTATGCATGGCAAAACCTTTAAGACAAATATCAGTGCTCTTTCTAAGCTCTTTCTAAGAGCTGAATAGTTCTTGGCCTGTAAGTAATGCCAATAAAACCCTCAAAGTTAGCAGGATCTAACCCAAGCTGAAAATATCCAGTATAAAAAAATATAAGAAGTTCATAGGATACCTCTTTGGAGTTACACAGTTAAAAGGATTAGAGAACAGTTTTGAGTACTGTGGAGTCATGCGTATGGGACAGTGTATACACACATGCACGCACTTTTTAGGAGGCAGGTGTTAAAAAGTCATGATCTTTCCTCTTTTTCATTCTTCACTGTCCCTTTGAAGCTGATAGCTGTGTTACTTAGGAGAAAAAATACCCCTACAGATGTAAGCAGACGCTATGATAGAGGTTGGTCCCAGAACTGTTGTTACCTTGCAATGGGATACAGAGCTTTTCACATTGTGATTTTGCATTAAATTATCAGTGTCCTAACATCAAAATGTGATGGTTTTCTTCTGTGACACATGTCCAAATATCTTTGCAAACCTCCCCCTTCCAAACAGACCCCTGATCACATCAGGAAAACATTCACCCATCGAAACCAATGACAGATTTATTGGCAAGCATCTCTGTGAAGGCAGAGAAAGCTCTACAGTGAGCAGAAGGCTTAACCAAACAAAGTTAAGGAAGTTCACCTCAACAAAGAACAACTCCCTTCCATCCCTAGCCCAGAAAAACACAACAAAGCACCCAAGCACTAATGAATTTCTGGTGTCAAATTGGCAT
Source organism: Pezoporus wallicus (assembly GCF_028554395.1). NCBI lineage: Eukaryota > Metazoa > Chordata > Aves > Psittaciformes > Psittacidae > Pezoporus > Pezoporus wallicus. The sequence continues at coordinate 5,350,328 of NW_026640488.1, forward strand.
GGGGGGGTTGAGAGGTGGGGGTGGGGAGAAATGTTTTTTCAAAACAGAGAAGTAGCAGCAACAGCAACTTAGTACTTTGAAAAGGCACCCTTAGATGTGTGTGTGTGCATAAGAGTCTGAATGCATCTGAGGAATAACTTATCCCTGTATGCAGAAAGCTGTTGCCACACCATTCCTGGGGTAAGAAAAGGGCTGGGGAGCCCCATCTGGTGAGGCTGGCTTCCTACTGACCAGGTTAGGGAAGAAGGCCACATTCTTCATAACACAGGAGCACCTGATGTATGTCACGAGGAGGTAACCTGGCACAGACACCCTGTGCAAGATTGCCTACAGCATAGCACTGAGGCTGCCAAGTCTACAAGCAGGAGGAGGAGGACACTTAAGCAGAAGATCTATGGATCAGAACCAGCAGCTTCACTATTCTTCCTTGGTGTAGCCTAGAGCAATGAGAAAATGAATCTACAACATTGGGAAAGCAGAACAAAGCTGCTTTGCTGAATAAAAAAGGAATACATGAAGCTCTGGAAAGCTGTTACACAAAAGCCAGGTTTCAGTGTCTGGGGGTGCCTGTAGAGCATCTTATATCCCATGGGAGAGGAGGGGAGAAGAAAATACACACAACTATCTTGCACACATTAATTTTTCGAGACACATTTTACAAGAACTTAGTTTGCAGTCATTTCTTTACTAACCAAGCCAAACAAGGTGCATTAGGGGCTTAGCTCCTTAGTGTAAACTGGCTGTATGCTGACTTCTTATTGAGCCTGTAGCTTAGGCAGAACTAAAGTTTCAAAACACTGAATAGCTGTTTTGCTAATAAATGCATTCCCAGCTGAGAGTTACATAAACCCAATAATTTTCTTTTAAAATTAAAGCTATTTCCCAAAGGAAAACTATTATTCTTTCTTCCTTTAAATTCAAGCTATACATAATTTATTTTACAGGCTTAGGATTTAAACTATTTAGGAATTAGACAATTAATCTATGTACCCAAAAGTGTTTTTTCTACTACTGCCAGAATTGTTTAAAATTATTTTAAGAGCTAAAATGCAAACCTAAAATTCCATTGTGATCCTCAGATAAAGCGATACTGCAAATTTGAAATGAAGGATTCTTTATACTTCGACAGAAAAACACTATATGCATTATACATTCTATTTGTGCTTTCATTGTACAGAAGTTACAAAGTAAACATATAAATAACAGGGAGACATTAAGAGCTTACATTATACAGAAGCTCGAACTAAATAATCGAATGGCCTCTTCTAACTTTATTACCATGACATATGTAATGAGAATAAAAACAAACTTCAAATGGGATTAAAGTTCAGAGAAAATAACCAAAGGCATGGTTTTCATTAGCTTGAATGCTCTTTGGTGAAACTTAGCTCTTCATTATTTGTTTAGCCAGAAGAAACTAGCTTAAAAGAGATTAGTGCTACCTAAATGCACAATCACAGTCTTTAAGATACATGTGTGCCTGACAGCTATTGAAACAGACTGTTGGCTAACTGCTCAAATACTTTTAAAGACTTGGGCAGGATAACTTGTAATATCTTGCTCAGCCATCAGAATTCTGTGTGTCTTTGTCCTTTGCTCTATTTATCCAATGTGTACAACATAATTATCACAAATTATAGAAAATAAATTGTAAATAATGTTTTTGCAAAATATGTTGTGCAAACAGAACTGAGGTAGGAATACAAAATATAGACTTAATGTATTTAAACCAAGTCAGAACTTCCATTCTGATTTCCTTTTTTCACACAATCAGAACTTGTCAAAATTTTCCCCCATCAGACTATTTACAGGGCTGAACTACTTCTTAGAGTAAAATTTGTTTACACAAGAAATGAGTTGAATGAAAAACCCCACTAGGAAAACTTTGCTAAATCTATACTGATTTATTTACAAATTGTAGCCCAACACTGTGTGGTTAATAGCTGCAGTTTCAGCTGCTCAGACACCTACAGAATGTACATACACAGCTTTTCTCAACTTTCTAGTCCTTTAGTAGATAAATCGCCTTCATTACAGAACAATACTTATGGCTATCTGGAAATGGAGAGGAAGGATGTCTGCTACTTGACCAAATCCTTTTAGTTCTAAGCCCTTTATCACAAATTGAGCCTGATTGATTAGATTTTTCTTTTCTTTGTAAATTTGACAGCTTAGTGCTTTCAAGATTCCTGCCTATGAACAGGACCTTCGTTTTTGCTAGGGGAAAAGATGAATACAAGGCTCCAAAGGAGTTTTTGCCCTGTTAATCATCACCAGACAACATAGCATATATGAACTATTAGATAATCTTCTGTTTCAGATAGATATACAAAATTCTTTTCTGGTGTGTATAAAATATACTCCTATATACACATCCTACATGTTGAGATCACAGAATATATTTCTTTAAGGAAAGTTGGCTATGAAACTTTATGAAATATTGCTGTAACAGTTCAGTCACTCTTTTGCTAAGTTTCTGCTTTACATGCCAGCATTTTAATTACCCAGCACACATATCTTTACCACTGAATTATTTTTACAACCTTCAGCACACAGATGTACAAAACAGAGAAATTCATGCCAACACTGTGCATGTATCAGCAAAAATCCATTAAAATTCGTTAAAGGATGTTCTTAAATAGCATGTTCACTTATGATGCAATAAATTAGCAAAAAGAAAAAAATACTTTTCAGGAGAAATCAAAAATGCTAAACTGAAAACAAAATTAGTCTTTGTGAAATATTTTTGCATAATTCATATAAAAATTGTTGCAGATTTCTTATATGTTCCCTACAGAAAAAATAATTCTCAAACAGAAACAGAATAGTTCAATTTAGAATTTTTTTAGAGAACAATTTATGTAAAAATGAAAAGTTAAAGTTTTCTGAGAACATTTTATAATTATTTTTCAGCATTTCTTTTTTGTTCAAAGTATTAACTGAATTTAAGGCACATTCAAATGATGCTGAAAAACTCACTGATAATACAATGCTTCACTGAGAAATTGAATGTGACATATTAAACTGTGTACCATAATGAGTATTCAAAATTAGTAAGTAAAGTTGCCAGTAGTTTAAGGTACCCTATCTCCTTCACTAAAGGGCATATTGACACCGTACGTATATAAAAGAGAGAAATTTCTTATTGGATTAAAATCGTGAGATGCTGTTAAACCAAGCACTCAGGAATCAGGCATATTCAGAATGTAGTATTGTCATGCTGTGTTTAATTCCATGACTGTGAACTGTTCTCCCTGGTCCTGTTCATTGCAAAGGTTAGCAGGATGGAAAGTAGGAAACAAAATGGCTATAGCTTGTAGCCATCCATATGTTAATTTGATTTAGGCTGGTATTCAGAAAAACGGCAAGAGCTATCCTGGATGACTGTCCTTCACTTCTCATCAAATTAAGGTTTTATAATTTTTTCCATACAGACAAACATTTCTTACAAAATCTCAGTTTAAAAGGTCAGCTAAAATCAGTATGAAGTAAGGAGTTCACATGGAGAATTTTCGCCTTTTCCTGATAGTGGTTCTGTTTTGGCAAAACCATAGCAACAAAAATTACAATCTAGATGGTTAGTCATCATCTAAGCTTCTTATTGTAAAAAATATGGGTAGATTCCAGCAGGTTTGTAGCTTTTCTTCATATGCAAGGTAACAATTTTAGTTTCATTAAAGAGAATAGCTGCTTATCTCTACCCTCATTGGAAAAACAGCAGTTATCCTAACCTGTCTTTCCCTAATCCACTTTACTCTTCCATAATTAAGAAAATGGGCCAATCTCTATGCTGCTGTAGTGAAGTAGAAAATGCATTCACTCTGTAGGAGTCTTGTGTGCACTGTGAAAATTAGTGCTTGACCCCTACCCAGCTGGCAAGTGCTCCTTCTATGACAGTATCTGTACAGCTGATCTCCATAGATGGAAATAGTCATCCATAGATGACTATTGTCAAAGGAAGGTGATTAAGAATAAGAATGAATCAGTGTGTCCCTGTTTGTGCTTCAAGCCATGTAAGAGCCTTGTCATTAGGAGCAGCACTGGTGGAAAAGAGTTTGCAGTAATTCTGCACCATTGGAACTCTTTCAGGGGATCCCATATTTCAGATAGGTACCTGATAAAATTTTCAATGATTTTTGGCTTTTACATGTAGAGACAGGGTTTAGCTACAGTAACATTGTGCAGATAGCTTTTTGTAGACTTACTTAAAAATACGACAGGTCAAATTTTACCCTCATTAACAAATGTAAAACCTAGGGGAATGCCTGTGACGCATTCAAAAGTAGAAGTATATATGGGAGCATGGGCATACTGATAAAGAGGTATGATAATGTTTAAGGGCTATAAATGACATAATTATGTAAAACTGTATTGTGTTCTAACATTCCTGGGAGCTATGCAGCTATGTCTATGCTAACTGACAAAATTAGGAGGAGACACTGCCTTGTGACTGTGACATATTTACCAGCACTGTGATGTGATTTCTATGCACTGTGAACTAAATTAATGCAGTTGCACAATACCCATTTTGTTATTTTCCTGCAGATGGAATTATGCCATCAGAATAGAAATGCTTTTGAACTTTTAACAGATCTCCCTAACAAAAGGGGGAAATATCTTCTCCACATAAATATGGTCAAGAAGGATAATGCCTATTCCAAACCCATTATTTTTAGTGAGAAATGACTGCAAAGGCAGTTAAAATCTTGCCCTTCACTGGAAAGCATACCTGGACTGATAATGAGTATGAGAAAATAAATTCTTACCCTGTTTCAGAGGGTATATCTTGTTGCTATAGCTCACAATTCTAAAGGGAGCTTAGTCAGGGAGAAGCAGCATAGCTGGAAAATGTTGGACCAAGTGAATGCCTGGCTTTGATTTTGGCTATGAGGATTATTAGCTGCCAGCATGAAATACCATAAGCTCCTAGGTTATCTTAACTGGACCAAAAGGAACCAATTCCTTTTGCAAAAGGTTTGCTAAAAGGATGCACAAAACTGCTGTCATTGCTGCTGTCTGATCATCTCAGAAAAACTGTCCTCCTGTCCAAAAAGGTCATTTTCTCTTTCTGCCAATTTATAAAATGCTTACAGTGCTTTTAGGTATATTGAACCTAAAATTAAAGCAAACAACTTTATGAGCAACTCAGAGCAAATAATTAACTCATTTATAGACAGAAAAAAAACAAATCAAATCAACAAAACAATTCTGCCTCTGCATAATTTATACTTGTGGGAAAAAAAAAAAGAAATTTAAATTCACTAAATATGTTCACCCTGCAATAGGCTACAGCATGCCATGTTTCCCTTGGTTTCATTTTGCAGGCTTTTTTTTTTTCTTCTAAATCTCATTTCCATTCTTTCCACTGTTAAATGATAAAGTAATCTAAATGACAAATTGGCCTTTCTCTCAATTTAAACACAGTGTGAATGAAGCACATTAATTCTCCATGCTGAATGCTATCAATTTGTATACCTCTTCCCTGTCACTCCTGCCCTTCCATTACGCCATGCAGTCAGCTGTCTTTATCTGATTAGAGGAAAAAACATTTCCAGAATGTTGCACCACACCAGTGGAATTTCATAATGGCCTAGGTAAAGCTTTCTCTTGGTTTCAGCAGACGTGATCAGAATTCCTAAGAGACCCAAGAGCAAACAACATTAGCAAAGGCACACTTACTCTTTTCTTTTGTCAACATTTTTTGTCCTTCTATTAATCTTCCATAATAGGTGATAAATAGGATATCTAGCCATCTAAACAGTTACAAGTAACTCCTGCCTCAGATGCACTGTCACTGCAAGTCAAGATACATGCCAGACAAGATTTACTGCACTGAACATAGTTCAAAGTACTAGGGATTGCAACTTGAAAAGGAATTTACATTTCCTCCCACCCACCTAGTGAAAGTCAAAGCTTTAAGTAACTAAACTCCCTACAAAACATAAGCAAGCTTTAAATATTTAATAATAGGACCCTCAAACCCAAATGCCTCCTCACCCAAGCCTTCTATCAGGAAGTGATGCCATTTCACCCATTTGCATTAAAAATAATAATAGGTTTTGAGAAAAAGAAGTAGAAACCAAGATTCAGTTCTCCCCCATTTCAGTGACCTGAACCACAACACAGACATGCTTGCCTTGTTTCCGCTCTCCTTGCATCCTTCTGAATCATGGAGAGCTTCCAAAAGAGATTTCATAGCCAGATGGCTAAAGAGGTGACAGATGGGGCTTTGAACCATCAGGCAGAGAATAGAATTAACCAGGATTTAATACTGCTTCAAAGACTGATGAACCAGTAGACCATCATACAGAGGAGAAGATTCCTCAAAACACAGGAGTTTCCTATCGGAAAGTCACCTTGCAAAAAGGCTTCGAAGAGGAGAGTAAACAGAAGTCACAGCTCTTTAAAAGGAAGGGGTGAGGAGCCAAAAATGGAGAAACAGGTGAAAACCCTCTTCAGCCAAACACTACATTCTGGCAGTTCAGCAACCTCCAGTTTTTGGTGGTTTTAGAAGACTTTGGATTGTATTTTAAACCTACATATTCTACAATTTAAATTATTTACTGGATCGAGCTTCATGGTTTCAGTATAACTATTTAAAATGAGTGTTAAATTTCAGTGGTAGAATTTGAGCCTATGTATCTATCTTCTGTTCACTTTTCTCTTTTTTCCTGAAGTTTATAAGGACTTTTTCCTCCCAAGCGGCTTTCTGTTGACTTTATGAACAGTCTACTAGATGAATATTTCAGGATGTAAGTATTTTCTTGCAAGACACTACTTTTGCAGGTCCTACTAAGTTACATTATGAAAAAAAAAAAAAACCAAACCCATTACAACACTATTTCACAGAGAGAAACTACATAATCATATTGCCTCATCACATGCAATATACACTTTCTTGTGCTAACACATAGAAATTCCCGTTATAGTCTTTTCCTAAGTTTATAATGGTCTTTTCAGTTCAAAGATGATTTGTAAAAAAATTATACTTGAAGTAGATTCTGCAGATTTCATGAATCAACTTCATCATCTCCCTTACTACTTCCCCCTGTTCCTATCAGTCTTCTGGCATGCCATACTCTTCTTTTAATGCTCAGATGAGGAGCTGCCATTTTCTGACTGCATACAGAGTCATTCACAGGGTGAGGAACTGGCTGACATGCTGCACGGTAATGGTAAATAGTTCCTTTTCAAACTGGCAACCTGTTCTTGATGGGGTCTCCCAAGGATTGATACTGGGCTCAATGCTGTTCAGTGTCTTCATAAGTGATCTGGATGATGGGATCAAGTGAACCCTGACCAAATTTGCTGATGATACCAAGTTGAGTGGGGAAGTGGAAACTTCAGAAGAGACAGCCACCCTACATGAAGACCTGGATAGGCTGGAAGACTCGGCTAACAAGAACCTGAAGTTCAACAAGAACAAGTGTAAGGTCTGGCACCTGCAAAAATACAGTTCAATAGTACAGCACAGTCTGGGATCTAATTGCCTGGGGAGCAGCTCTGTGGAAAGAGACCTGAGGATTCTGGTTGACAACAAAATCAACATGAGTGAACAGTGTGCATGCAGCTGTGGCAAAGAAAGCCAACAGGATGCTGGGTTACATCCATAAGGGCAATGTCAGCAGAGATAAGTCATTAACCTACTCTACTCAGCACTTGTCAGGCCACATCAGGAATACTGCGTTCAGTTTTGGTCCCGATTTATAAAGATGATGTAAACAGGTCGGAGAGGGTCCAGAGAAGGGCCACAGAGGTGATCAAAGTACTAGGGAAGATGCTGTATGAGGAGATGCTGAGAGAACTGGGCTTGTTCAGCCTTGAGAAAAGAAGGCTCAGGGGAGACCTTATCACCATGTTTCAGTATTTAAAGGGTAGCTACAAAGAAGATGGAAACTCCCTGTTTTACCAGGAGTCACATGGAAAAGATGTGGTGGATTCCCCAATACTAGACACTTTTAAGATCTGGCTGGACAGGGTGCTGGGACATCTAGTCTAGGTCGTGCTTTGCCTAGAAAGGCTGGACCATTGCCTTCCAACCTGGTATTCTATGATTCTGTGATTAAACAAAATCAAAATGATTCTTCTTCTAAGCATCTTTTTAATAGTGAGCAACTCCACTTTATTTAAGTGTGTGTGGTTTCTTTCAGCTAGTTACAGTTTGGTGTTGTTGCTGAAATGACTGCATCTACTACAGAAATATTTCACACCAAAAGAATAAGTAGTCAAAGAGAAAATATATTTCTGTTCTCCCATCATAAATAATAAAAAGACCATAAGATTAATTCAGAGTCAATACACAAAGCACTTATGATACACTAATGGTAATATCACTAAGCAATTTTCTTTCCTTAGTAATTCCCACATGAAAATCCATGGAACTAAATCTTCATATTCCACTCACTTTATCATGTTCCACACACAGATTTTCCCTTCAGGGAGATTACCCTCATGCAGACCAAAGAAAGCTATTTCTGAGGTTGTGTCTCAAGCCACGTGGCAAATTCCAGAATAAAGTACACAAAAAGAAAGTCTCAGACAAAGGGCAACTTAGGAAGAGGGTGATCCAACTGTATGATTTAGGAAGCCTATCCCAACAAATTAGCATGGTCAGAATTTATGTATGCATCCCTAATCCCAGAAGCAGAAAGCTTGCCTTCTAATGGACTACAGAAGGAAGGAGTATGTTCAAGGAAGTGATTGTAAAGGTCATCATTGATGTCATTGTTTCAACATTTCGGAAACAGAGAAATAATGACACTAGAAGGGGAAATTTCTCACTTGAAGTGACCAAGAGGCCTAAAACTAGCTGAAGTATATATTGTGCCATGGTACTATACTTCACCTGATATGTGCTTGTGCTAGAATTGGGTGTGCCTTGTCACATTCCAACGCATTCCGCTAAATGCACATTGAGGAAACAGCTTATTCCCTTACATGTGCATATAAATGCGTTTCACTGCCAGCAATTCATGAGGAAGTAATGGAAAAAAATTGCCTACCCAAACACTTTGAAACAAAATAACTGGCAGTGGGAGATGTTTAAGATCCCTGTTCCCCTGCTACTTCCACACAATCCCATCTGGGCAAGAGCCATTTGTCTCAGCCAGCTTGGTCACAACAACTAGAAGATATGAATATCTAGGATAAAAAGCTTGGAGAAACACATCTCTAGAAAACTATTTTTCTACATCGCAACCAGCTCTGTTAAACCAGTCTTAAACTAAACATAACAAAAATCTCCTTTTTTTATTTCTCATGCAGAAAAATGGTTACTGCGTATGTGCACATCTGCACTGAAATGTAATTATTCTTTTGCTTCAGATGCAAGACTGTGAATCTGAAGGAAACCATACCACAGATAATGAGCCGATTAAGTGCATGGACCCATCCTGAAAAACAGACCCTGCAATCTATAATCTATAGGTATGTAGACAGGCTAGGAACAACATGGGCCCCCTCCGGAAGCTATCAGGAGAACTGGCTACACAGGATTTGGAGAAGGCTGAGGTTCTGAATGACTTCTTTGCCTTGGTCTTCACTGGCAAAGGCTCTGACCACACCACCCAAGTCTTGGAAGGAAGATGCAGGGACTGTGAGAATGAAGACCCTAGGCCCACTGTAGGAGACGATCTGGTTTGAGACCATCTTAAGAACCTGAATGTACACAAGTCCATGGGACCTGATGAAATCCCACTGTGGGTCCTGAAGGAACTGGCAAAAGAAGTTGATAAGACACTGTCCATCATATTTGAAAAATCATGGCAGTCAGGTGAAGTTCCCGATGACTGGAAAAAGGGAAATATTTTCAAGAAGGGGAAAATGGATGACCAGTCAGTCTCACCTCCGTGCTTGGCAAGATCTTGGATCAGCTTCTCTTGGAAGGCATGCTAAGGCACATGAAAAACAACAAGGTGCTTGGTGACAGGCAGCATGGCTTCACTAAGGCCAAATCCTGCCTGACCCATTTGATGGCCTTCTATGATGGGGCTACGGAACTGATGGACAGGGGTAGAGCAGTTGATGTCATCTACCTGGACTTGTGCAAAGCGTTCGACACTGTCCCACACGACATCCTTGTCTCTAAATTGGAGAGATATCAATTTGATGATGGACAGAGCCTTGGGTGACATGGTTTAGTGTGAGGTGTCCCTGCCCATGGCGGGGGGTTGGACCTAGATGATCTTATGGTCCTTTCCAACCCTAACTATTCTATGATTCTATAATGAATCAGTAGTAAAAACATGTCTTCCTTTGTCTTCTGCTGTCTGCAAACTGATTAAGACAACTTACCAGTGATAAAAAATTAACATGCTTTCAATTTTTAAAATTTTTTCATAGCTGCATTATCATCACCGTGATATACCTACTAATGACAACAACAACAAAAAAAGCATTATCCCTGACACAGAGAAAAATGGGTTATGGTTTTCTTGACAAATTTTGCACAACAGGCCAGGTTATCAACTCTGTTGAGTTTAACTCTGGTTGTTCAAGGAGCATCTCCACTGACAGTAAGCCTAGGAACACATACCTATCAAAAGGTTTCAACCTTCCTCTTCCGGACAAAAGCCTACCAGAAAAGTTTGCATGCACATCCAAAAAATCCACTCTTGAACTAAGCTTCAAGTCTTACAAAAAAAGCCTAAATAACCATAATAAAATCAAATGGGTTGAGATGATATAAAATACTAGAGTCCACTTTCCATCTGACAGCAAAGTCTAAGTCTGGGGACTTGGGGAACCATTAGGATTAATCTACCTGAAACAATTACAAAACTTTGACTTTATTTTCTCTTTTTTATTAACACAGTAGAGTTAAGCCTATATAAAAGCCCATGCTGAAATAATTTATTTCATGTTTTGGGTAGCTCGTAGTCTTAACTCTGAAGTTGTTGAAGTAGTTATCATCTGAGCACATCTCTGCATCATACCACGTAGACATATATGAAGTGCTTAAAAAATGTGTAATATTATTACCATTGCTGCTGTTTCTCTGCATTTGTGTAAGATGAAGAGGTCCCAAGCCAGCAGTATGGTCCTGATATACAAACTAATGTACAAATACAGCAGGGTTTTACTCTGAATAGTCTTAAATGATCATGACTGACAATGGTCAGACAACTGAAATATCCCTTATTGCTTGACAAGTGGAACAAGGAGTGCATAGCAGTAGCTGTATTAGCAATGGCTATGTCTCCTGCTGTGAAAGGAACCATGCCTACATGTCATCTTTTTCCATTTTAAAACTAGGATATTTGTAGTGTGTTACTAAGTTGAAGTATACAGTCAAACTGCAAGATGTGGCATCACAAACTTCCTCATTTTGCTGTGTTTACATTTCCATGCAAATTTTTCTCAGCAAAGGTAAGTGAGAAATGTTGGGTTACCATAATAAAGAAACTAAGCCTGATCCTCTTTTTATACTTTGTAGATAAAAGTCGATGCTGGGTCACAAGTCTGGGGAGAAAAAATAAAAGGAAAAAAAAAAAAGGAAAGAAATACTTGTTTCAGTTCTGTTAAACTTACGGGATGGCACATTTTCATTTACCACTACGTTAAGTAACTCATGTACACCCAGCTGTCTAAATTTGGACTTTTGCTCAGAAGCCAGCTTGCTCTCATTTCCAAAAGAAAATGCTCACCTTTTGATTGCATGCATCACACCAGGGGTATCAGACTGTCAGAAGCCTGAACTTCTGAAACAGAGAGAACTGCTGGTGTTGCTTTTTCTATCCCAAACTCTATTTTAATGCTTATTCTGCCCACTCATCCTTTGTACCATTCCGATTCTTGTCATGGGTACCAAAATAAGAGCCCCTACATGTTCACAGTGCAGAGCTGCTCAGCAGTGCAGTCTTATACAACTTATGCCTGACTGGAAAGCGTGTAGGCACCGACCGTCACCTTGCGATAATGGCAGTTCTAGAGGACACTGAATCAAGACCATAAATTTATTTCATGTAAGTCAATGAAAAATAACAATGAGGGACCAAAGCTGGATTTGAACTGATCACCTAAGGAGGAAAAACTCCATATCCCATTGCATTGAGCTATCTGGAACTCTGCCTCATTCTTTGCCTCTGGCTGGAGATTTAGAACGCAGTAATATGCTGCCACAGGACACAGAGTGTCTGTCTTCATGAAGAAAAATGGAGCAAAAAAAAATTTAGTTCCCTTGTAGGATTACTGCTTTTAAATTAGGGAAGTATATCTCCAGCCTCAGAGATGCTAACTTCCCTGTAGCAAAGGCTTTTGTGTTATTTCTTATGGTCTGCTTAGCAGTTTATTACTGAGAAACAGTGACAGAAAGCAGTCAAAAGAAGGGCACTCAACCTACGGCAATGTGAAACTCCTGTTAAGAATTTTAAATCTTTCTTATTAGGGACTAACCTGCATACTTCTAAATCATCAGATAAGTCATCATACAACACTGAAGGCTTCTGAACATCATCAGTCACACTGGGCCCTGCCCCAGCAGGTGCTCCATTATTGGGGACTGCCAGAGCATCACTCCCAGAGCCTCCCTCTGCAAAGCAGTCCTTCAAATCTTTACTGTGTCTAAGGAAAGATGCAGGGTGCCGATCTCCATAGTAGCCTTTTCCTTTGCTTTTTCCACATTTTCTTGAGGAAATCCTTGCTTCCTGAGATGACACTGAAGACTGTGATTCCTTTAGCCTTGGAACCCTTCTTCGGCGGTGATTTAAAGTAGGATTCTCAGGGTCAGATACCTCTTGCTTGTTTTTCCCCACTGTCCCCAAAGTGACAAGTTCAACAGCATTATTGTTTGAGGACCCATCCTGGTTAATGCATGATCTAGTGTTCCTTCTCCCTCTCCTGGGTATTCTGGCCTTTTCTCTTGCTCTCCTCCTAGCCTGAGCCCACTGACTCTCATCTGAAGATGATGATGAATCAGATGCATTCCAACTGGACCTTGCAGGCTCAGGATGCAATTTACAGTCTTTCCCTTTTCCTTGCTTTTCTGCATGCTCACCAGTGTCTCCAGTCTCTCTTTTCCGCCTAAACCTTCGTTTTACTTGTTTCTTACCAGACTCCCTATTGGAAGGGGTCAACACCATAACAGGGGTTGCATGTTCAAGCTCATCTTCTGACAAATCATGCAAGGTAGTAGATCTAGACAAAGCAGTAAGCAAAGGAAAGGGATGGAAATGGTAAGGGTGGGTGGAAGGAGAGAAATCACAAAAAAAAAAAAAAAGAATGAAAATGAAAACATGAATTTTAATAGAAAAACATGAGACTGAAAAGCAAAAATACAACCAAACCAAAAAGAGATCAAAAGAAAACTAAAGTCTATGTAAATTATGAATAGTATTAAGCAGAAGCAAGAGCTACGTATAATGTAATAAAAACAACTAAAAAGTATCAACCAGATTAGAGTATATTTTTCTCAACACATACCTACAAATGTCCTGAGTGGAAGGGCAGACAGACAACCGTGACTGACTCCTGGGAGCTGTTCCTGTTGTAGGACTGCTTGCCTGTTGAAATAAGTTAGACAGTTTGGAATCTTTGTCCATGAAATACATTGCAGATATTTTAGTGCTTTGCCACATGATTAAAAAATTAAAGTAACTGTTGCTGCTGTTCATAGCGCACTGTTGAACACATGCAAGCTCACAAAATCCAGGAAGCCTGACCAAAAGTGAAACCTATTTGTGGAACTAAGTGTGACTGAAGTGTTTCAGCTCTCATTTACTCATGACTACTTTTTGTCACTGTTTGAGGAAGCAGCTTTCAACATTTAAATTTCATTTGGGTTTTGAATGTCTGATGGGAAAGAATGTTGTTTTTATTTCATGCAATCAAACCATGATGATTCCTGTCAAAATGGAGTGAAGTGCATTTAAATTATGCTGAGTGATGAAGAGAACAAAGCTAACCTATGTTGAGTGGACTGACAGAATGGCACAGAAATTAAAGTGTGTTTTAAAAGGTTTCCAAGGCAATCTGATCTTCTAGAAGAGCTGAAAAATGTTAAACTGATGAGCCTGAGAAGACCAAAGTGCAGACACATCTCTACAGAGCTGATCACATTCTCAAACAGCAGGAGAGATATAAACCACATTTAGTATGTGACATTTTGCTTATCAGATTGTTGATACAAATTGTAGTCTCAGTTGCTCAATACTTCTACTAAAAATACATTTTGATGGTGTTAAAAGCAAACCATTTCAATCTGCCTCCCAGTCTACTGGCAGCATAGCTGTATGGAATCCAAATTTAAATCAAGGGCTTTGGGATTCAGGATCACCCATGAGGTACAGTATTGTGGGAAGAACATTCCATACAAATAATTCTTGAGGCTTTGACCTTCCTTTAGCTGGTAAGGACATTATCTTTTAGTATGCAACCCTACTCTGTTATAAGCACCACTACCAAATGGAGACAAAATACTATAAACCTAAGGATTCCACAAGATCACACACCAGATACAAGGGAACAATGACTGTTAAGCAATCATACAAAGTACAAAGAATAAAAAGACATAAAGGCTCTCATCCCAGGTTTTTTTACTAGTAAATCAAATTCAGTCACATGTAGAGTCCGTAATGAAAATTATTTCTAGCTCACCTTTCACAAACATTTTTGTGGTGTCAGTTTGAAAATTAATAGTACAAGTAAAAATAAATAAAAAGAGCAAGCACCTGCTGACACTTTTATCCTGGGTTCTACCCATTGTATTTCATGCATAGATCATAGTCACCTCTATGTGCATTTTTTTTTTTTATGGGATATCATCTGAGACTTAAGAACAGTGCTTTTCCATTCTTACAGCTTTTGGAATTCAAAAACTTTTTACCTCTTGATTAATATCACAACAGCAAAAATATTAGTAATTCTTTATTAGCAGTTCCATGAAATGAAACTCAGAGGTATGAAAACTAAGCAAACACAAGAAGGTAAATCGATAGCATTTTTGGGCACAATCCTCATGTTTAAATGGTATTGCAATGCCTCGTCAACCAGACAGAGAAGGAACTTTAGTGTGTCTACATGCAGTCTAATGTTGGGAAAAAGAACAAATATCAGTGACAGAAATTGTATTTAATATTGTTTCTTCTATAAAAAGCAACATTTCAATTGCATGTACTATAAAGGAATATGAATTTTTCTTACATACATATTAGAAACAGATGGCATATGTATGGTTGGGTATGTAATCATCTCAGCCTCCATGATTACTTTTAAGTGATTAGGCATAAATTAAGCTACTTAATGAGGAAAGATGTAGACATCAGCACAAGCCACATTGCTGGGCTACATGCTGCTGCTGTGTAAAAAAGTGTCCCTCCAGACTAAACCACAGGTGAAGAACTGAAGAAGAAATCCAGCCCTAGAGTAAAGTGTGGATTCCCAAATGCATCCTTTGTGCCTAGCTTCCATTTTTTTTTCCCCCTCACAGCTGCAGGACTCTTACCATTGCTTCTTTCAGGATCTGTGTACTACAAGGGTTCATCTCGATCTTAAGTGGCCAGGTCATCCCCATGCTGTAAACACAAGTTTTGTATTGCCTTGCCACAAGTATTCATTATACCCTTTGAAGGGATAAGAAGAATGACTAAGCTGGCCCAGTAACCATACAGTAGGTCTGCACAAGTTCAAGAAACTTTCAGCAGCTATTAAGGTAGGAAGTCAGCTAGACATTACTTCAGAGGGCTGAAATCAAGCCAAAAATTAAAACAAATTCCTTGAAAAGCTTTTACACGTATTATTTAGGACTGGAGACAGGTGGAAATCTAATTATTTTTAGATAAAAATTACATTACCAGCTTGGTTGCTTAAATCCTACATTTCACTCTCAGCTGTAAAGAGGTCTGGACTGTTTCAGCCTTGCTCAGTCAAATTTACTTTCTAGTTCCCCTGAACTGGCATAATGACATTATGTTTAGCTGCACATAACTCAGAGGAAGGTTTATTTCCTTCTAAAATAATTTACATCAAAATCTTACCGCCCCCCCCAAAAAAAAAAACAAATGCTTTTTGCTTGTTTGTATAATCCCTATTGGATCAAGCCTGATATCTGGGCAGACAAAAAGCCTATGCACCACTTAAATCTTCAAAAGCAAAGCAAGTAAACTGCCAAGTTATGCACAAGAGAATTCAGATTCTTATCTGTAAGCAACATTAATTCAATAGGTTTCTACAACTTTTAAATATAAATTTTGATTTTTATCTACCCTAAAATAGCTTTTAATGGTTAAATCATAGATGCATAGAATACCAATTTGGAAGGGACATCAAGGAGCACCTGGTCCAACCTTTCTTGGCAAAAGCACAATCTAGACAAGATGGCCCAGTAACCCATCCAGCTGAATCTTTAACATGTCCAGTGTTGGGGAAATGAAAATGAACTGATAAAGTGATTTCTAAAACCAAGAAAGTTTGTGCTCCTGATATTCATTATTTGATGTTTAGTTATGGACTTACACATAGCAGAGGGCCTTATTTTGTAAATAATTCCCATCTTATCTCTGTAAATGAAACAGGAGTGGAAGGACCTGTTAATGTCAGGTGTGTTCCTGCTACCACATGCCATATGAATATAATCATTCACAGTTCATCAAGCTGTTTTCAAAAACTTGCAAATTTCAACTCAGCAGGAAGCTTGTTTCAGACCTTTACTCCAAAACCTCTTTGCTTTGTCATCCTACCCACATTCTGACAGCATAAACTGCACCTGCTTTCTGCTGCCAGCACCACCTCTGGGCTTACCTCATTTCTTTCAGTAATATTCCCTCTTAGCCATCTCACCTACACGCTATACATTCCAAGCAAATATATTTATTTATTTTTTAAATACTTATTAAGTTCAGCCTCACCATGAAGATACCTAAAGTAGCATTTAGTCAGGTGTTGTGTTTACAGAGCACAGCATACAGCTATATGGAAGTTCCAGATTAGATTCCAGAAGGGATACAGTTTTATCAGTGCTGCATTTTGCTTCCTCTGAGCAACAGAGTGGGCTGATGAACCCAACCAAGTACTGAACAAGTTCCATGTTCATTCAGTCGGCACTACCTTGGAGTCTCTGCAATAGCGTGATGCCACAAAACACTGGTCCATCACCCCTGATCATAATATAGGCTTTCTTTTATTTTTAATCATCTTTAAGATTAATTTTAGTAACAAAATACAAAACCTATTAAGTGGTATCAAGTTTATTTTAGAGGCATATCTGAAAAACCAAAACATGATCATATGAATATATTCTGATCACATCATATCAGTCCAGCTCTTTTGGGAATTTATATACTACAGATGTCAGAAACAGTATCGAACACACAGATCTTATTGCTATAATTGCTATCCCACTGCTACACTGCTATTTAGCACACTGAATATTTTGAGATACTGTATTTATTGAATAGAAAGATCAGAGTGGTGCTGTGGACTCAATTCCACTTGGCAGGCAGAATAAGGATTTTTTAAAACAATAAAATTCCTTGAATGTATGGCTACTTCAGACAGCTATATTGCACAGCTCATCTGAATGGGAAAACTAAACTAGCACTGCACTAATTCTATCAAAGCAAATTATATCATCTGCATAATTAAATGTGGCAATTCAAAATAAAGTTGTTTAACAATTCATTTATAAGCAAGGCAGCTAATTTATCTGTGCCATGAAAGATGAGTGAAGGATAATGCCAACTCCAGCTGATTAAGTCTGGCATTTCAAAAACATTGTTAGTTGAGAGAGATTCATTCCCCTGTCATCACCTTCTGCTCTCTTGGCCAGTTTTGATGAACCTTCTTGTCAAGGATATGGAATTCAATTAACTGACATGACAGGGTACTTATCCATAATTACTTTTGATACATTCAACAGGAGTTGATATTCTGCTTTTCAAGCAGAATATTGGTAAATACAAAGTTTTCAGAACAAGCAAGATAATAATCATTTATCTGACACAAGCAGACTTCGGTATCACACACGTATCCATGTTAAAGACTACAGCAAAGACAGAAATGGGGGTCAGAATGAAGTTCAACTGATTAAAACAGTAAGAATTTCAAATCAAGATTGCCTTTACATTGGTGTTCAGAATCTGACAGAATATTCCAGATAATAACAAGAAATCAGAATCCTCACTGACTATTGCTTAATGCTGCTTGTTAAAACTAGTCCAAGAACGAGTCAAATTGTGCTTTTCTTAAAAAGAGAAAAGGGCTCTACTTTGACCTAACAGAAAAGCTGAGCAAAAACATTCCACAAATGTAAAGCAATCGTATATAGAGTCCAGCTTTAAACTAACAAACCAGATGTAAAGGACAGCTGATAAAAAATGGCCTCACAGATGTCACCAGAAAGGCTAATGAATCCTCTAATGCTTCTTTAATGCTGAATAAGGAAGGCCAGAGGCATTTCTAAAAGCTGCTCAGATTACAATACTGCTTAAGAGAAAGGTGCAGAAAATTGAGGGATGATAGGGCAGACAGGGAATATGAATAATGCTTTTATTCTCCTACTAAGTATATGCTTTATAGCGGTGATGCATCACAGAATCCTCCAGATCTCACCAGCCAGTACAGTTAAAAAGCTGAAACTTCATCCTATTAAAATAATGGCACACCAAGGAATGGTTACCTTCAAAGATTAGAACAGTTTGCATGGCAATAAGCTCAGCAGGAGATCTAGTCTGTGTATTCTCAGCTGAAAAATTCTGCTTTGTAAACAATGCAACTTTTTATGGAAAACATCCATCTTTATAAACTTTTATTTGGATTATTTCTCAGGTCTAAAAAGATCAAAAACACAGTGGAAATGACCCAAGACGGGTATATCTTACAAAGTGTGTCTTGATGACAAATGAAAATGGGTTTGGTTAAAGGAGGGCTCTTGGTGGGATTTTTGTTGCTGCTTGAGTTTCTTTCTTGGCTGTTTTTGTTTGTTTGCTTGTTTTTTTGGTTTTTTTTTTTTTTGTTCTTTATGATGGAGTTCCTGCTTTGTGCTCAGATTTCAAGGTTCTTATAATCTGATTGATGGCTTTACAGGAACACTAAATTAATTGGTAACTCAATTTATCTTACATTTTCTTACACATATTTTTTTGAGATTATTCCTTGCATATTTCTCCCCCAAACTTTCTCTTTCCCTTCTGTCCTCCTTCGCCTTGCTTCTGAAGAGAAGGAATAAAGGGAAAAGTAACACAAGGGGAAGAGACGAAATATCATAGAATCATAGAATCGTTAGGGTTGGAAAGGACCTTAAGATCATCTAGGTCCAACCCCCCTGCCATGGGCAGGGACACCTTACGCTAAACCATATCACCCAAGGCCTCGTCCAACCTGGTCTTGAACACTGCCAGGGATGGAGCATTCACAGCCTCCCTGGGCAACCTATTCCAGTGCCTCACCACCCTAACAGGAAAGAATTTCCGCCTTATATACAATCTAAACTTCTCCTGTTTAAGGTTTAACCCGTTACCCCTTGTCTTATCACTACAGTCCCCAATGAAGAGTCCCTCTCCAGCATCCCTACAGGCCCCCTTCAGATACTGGAAGGCTGCTATGAGGTCTTCACGCAGCCTTCTCTTCTCCAGGCTGAACAGCCCCAACTTTCTCAGCCTGTCTTCATACAGAAGGTGCTCCAGTCCCCTGATTGTCCTCGTGGCCCTTCTCTGGACTTGTTCCCACAGTTCCATGTCCTTTTTCTGTTGAGGACACCAGAACTGCACCCAATACTCCAGGTGAGGTCTCACAAGAGCGGAACAATACCATTTAGCACTTTTGAAAATATTATTCTGTAAAAAATGTTTTGAAATCTAAATCACTAAAGCAGGTTTACTTTCCATCGAAGTAAAATCAAAATAGCAAGTGGCAAATCTATCCTACTGTTTGAAAAAAAGAAAGGCAATTACACCTTTGATTTGTAGATTCGATAAGCTTTTTGATTTCTCTTTACTGATCTATGTTAATCTTTATTTTAAAGGTACAAGCTTTAGTAAAAAAATCCATTTCTTTAGATGTAGAAGCACTGTTGGCTAAACTTTGAATTATCAGATGGACTATAGTTTGTAAAAGTCTTTGGTCTGCAGCAATGCAAAATTTTTGATCCAAGAGTCTCTTCAAGAATGCGTCTTTCTAGGCATTATCACTGTCTTATTTGCAGTTCTGAGCAAAATTACAGAGATGTGGACAACTGAAACAAAGGATGTGCTGGTCTTGATACAAAAGGTGAAGAAACCTAAGACCAGCAGCTTTTGACTGTTTGGAAGAAGCTAAATGCAAATTTAGCCTGCAGGAAAGGTGAAGCACAAACCATGCATTTTCTTTGGTACTGGATAACAGTATGTTAGTTCTAAAGGTAGTCAGTTTCAGTATTAAGAGAGCATAATTTAGACTTTCTCTTCCATTTAAAAGGGCATCTGTTTTCATATATCCCTCTGTCTGCAAGACTTAAAGCCTCAATATGTTTCTATAAACTAAGCAGTTTTCAATCATATGACATTCTGTCACTCTCCTGCCATACTTAACGTGTGTGAGTGCATACACTCACCATATGCTTTGTTTGGGTTATGCAGGAGACAGACTGGATAAAATCCTATCTGTGAGGATATCAGTATATTTCAACAACTCTGCTGTGTATTTGATACCTACTTATTCCAGCCCTAAGGATAAGAGAAACCTCAATCTGCTGTATTTACAGTACAAAACCAGCAAAAGAGCTGTAGAAAGACTATTGAAATAACTAAGCTAAAAGAAGTGGAACCCTGACAATGCATCATTACAGAAAACAGGAGATGCCATATCCAATCACTGTAGAAATACAGTTTCCTAATTTCATTCTTTTTAGGACAAACACTTGAAATGTGCTTCTGAGTGCCATGGCAAAAAAAAAATAAATGACATATAAAAATTTCCAGGAGTCTATGTGGAGCTGGTATGTTAAAGATCATAGTTTTTGTTGAAAACTCAATAATAAGCAAATGTAATAAGGTGCATATCCTGTTTATTGAAAACAAATCAAAGCTGCTTCTGTACAGTATTGCATATCGCAGGATATGACTGAAATCTGTGATAACACAACGTCTTTACAAAAATGGAAATTCTATATGGGCGTTACATGCTAAGTAAGCATGTATAAACATAAATTTTGTGGTACTTAACACATTTCAACCATATATGCTATTTTGTCTGAATGTGTCATTGTGGCATATTTAGGTAAACTCAGAATACACTGTTGGTAAGAACTGTAATTGAGTAAAATAGAATCTGTATAATTATATGTATTGTTGTAGACATATAATTGTATTTTGTATGTATTTCCTCTTATTATAACACAAGTTTAAAACAGGTCAAGTTTATCCAAAAATAAATTAAAAATTTATTATTTTCTACTTCTTGTCACCTGGAACTGAGATAGATTTAATGCAATTTTATTCAGAAGTTTAAATTTCAGGCAGACTTAGATAAATTCTGCAGTTACACTTTTTGTTAAACTTATTGCAAATAATGAGTAAACAATAGGGACAAGCCACAGAGTATTCTCTAGACAACCCCCCCCCAAACTTTTACACTTCAGAGAAAAAAAGTGCAGCAATAGTAATTATGCCATTGTATTTAGTTCTTTTTTCTTTTTTTTCTTTTCCCTGCTTTATGTTTAGATAAACCAATTTTTTTTCATTAAGTTGTTTACTTTGTGCTGTTGTCTTTTACATGAATGAGAGTTAAGCGCCTGGTTAGTCTTCACCTTTGATATTAATGATTCTTTTTAGGAGCAAGAATCATTTAGATGACTAACGTAACATTTACACTCAATTTTAATACTGGCTTTGTATACATGGTATTATTCACTGTAACAGCAATTTTGAAGGCTGACATTTTACAGTTTACAAGAGCAAGGACTTTTTTTTTTCTTGGTTTATTTTCTGTTTTGAAAGCTCTAATGTTTCCTCTCAGCTGCTCATTACAGTAATCTGGAAGCTATGTGGGGTATTTTTTTGAAAAAATAAACCAACAAAACATCAAAACCAAAACCACAAAACCTACCAGTCTGGAGGAGAACTGTAATTTATAATTAGTGTGAAATTGGAAAAGACCAGTAAGCATAACAAACGTGAATAGACTTATAGCACTGCAGTCCCCTGTAGCAAAATGCAAAGGTTATGCAACTGCCCTTTAGGATTCATACAAAAGGTATCTTGGAGATGTTGCAATCCTTTTTCAGGCTATGAAAGTTGCTGATATTAATTTCTTTTAAAAGAACATTTTAAGTTATTTTATTCTTTTTCCACCATAAAGCCTATCATTTGTGCTTACAGTAATTCAGACAGATGATATGCATTCTTTGTTGATATCATTGCTAAAGACATGGTGGTATCTCTACCCATTAAAATATAATCCTGAACTCTGCTTCATGTTGTGTAAATCACCCAGATTGTGATACAGGACTTAATACATTCACCTCATACTGAGAAAGGATGAAAAATAACAAAATATCAAAACCCATGTGAGAGAAGGTTCAATTTATTGGAAGAGATTAAATGGAATTTTATGATTCAGAAGGATAAAACATTATATTACATATTGCATAAATTGATACTCGGTTTGTGAAATATATCTTGAAATAAAAAATTGAGTATCTCAAATCAACAATCAAACATTGGCAACAATAAATTTTTCATGTAAAACATTAGTGGCTCTATTTTGATGTGCTGGTGTCTTTTGGTTTTGATTTGTACCTTATCAACAGGAGCCGAACCTGACATAAGAAATGAGTACAGAAATTGCATAAAGATATAGTAAAATCAATTATTTCCTTCTTTCCTTTCTCTGTTGTTTTCAACATTTCTACATTAGACCAATGAATGTTATCACATAAAGTACTCCAAAACAATCACCCCCAATTCTGCCTAATGTAACTCAATGGAATTTTATTAGATGGATGCTTCAGAGACTTGTAAATAAAAAGTGTTCTAAAACCTGCTCCAGGCTTTTGAGAAGCAATTGAGCCAAAACAGAAATCAGGCAAGCCCGAGTTTCTCTGCACTGAAAAATAAGCCCAAAGTTACCATCAGAGAATTTCAAAACTTACTGCTGAGAGAGCATCCTTCTCTGAGGAGCTCTTGAATCATAATTAACATGCAGAAAGATAATTACAATGTTTTAGAAATGTTTCTTCTAGAAAGCATTTTAACATAACCAGGCAGCCTCAGAAACACACATAAGCATAACCTCCATGGTAATTCGAACACTCAATTTGTTCCACTGGTTAACCACAACAGAAAGAAATGAATCCACTGGATCCTTCTCAGACTAGCTTTCCCGGTAAATTATACATATTTTTAGGAAGACATAACAAGTTTAACAAAAAATCTATAGTGCACAGAACTAAGCAATGGAAAATAGGTTATGAACAAGGTCAAGTTTTGAATTTATTAGATTTTTAACAGACCCACGTAAGATAATATTAATTCTGAAATCCAGAACACTGCACAAGACTATCTTTTACACAGAATAATAAAGTTGTCTCTCCTACCAAGACCATGGAAAATGAGTGGGAAAGTCTAAGGGTTAAAAATATAATAATAATTAGAAAACAGCAAGGCTGGTTCAAAACTCATAGTTTCAATACTTCTATGTATTTATTTATATGTATTACAGTAGACTAGTTTTGAAAGCCATAGTTAGTTAGTAACCAAGGCTCCATTTTGTCACTGTGTGATGAATAGTGCAATGCAGCTCAGTCCCAGGAACGAGCTATTACTCCTAGTGCTAGCAGGGCAGAAGGCAAAGAAGGCTTGTTAATTGATTTATTGATTCTACAGGAAAAATCTAGCTTATTACTGGTAAGGCAGCAGAAATCAGACACTGGTACATTTTCCTAATTGCCTCTGCTTGGAAAACCAACTGAAGTACTTGCTCTTGGGTTCCCAAGGCAGTTTTATTGGTGTATAGGCTGAAGCATATAAACAGATGTTGCAGGTGGACGTTCCCTGAAGACAGCCACAGCTGACTGTCAGTCAGGAGTACCAGGAAACAGGCAGACAGAAGTGGACATAGCATGGAAGAATGAGGGTACAAAATAACACTAGATTACTTTCAAGCACCTGCAATTAACTTAGTGGTTACCCTAAGAATGGGATATTTAAGGTCACTGTAACAAGCTGGAAAAGAACCCAGAGAGGGATCAGCAAATTAGTTTGAGGAAATGCTCTCCCTCCTTCCCACTGACCAAAATAGTGTAGGTATGGTACAGGAGGGCTAAGGGCAGGTGGGGTAAAGCATGGTGTCTTACGGGGGCAGTGGGAGCTACAGCACTGCTAAAATAGGTTTCACTGTTCATATACTCTTTCCCACAAATAAAACAGTAACTGATTCAGTGCTGGAAGTGTAGGATTTTGCCTTACTCCTACCACAGTGATGAAACACTCCACTATACATGTAAAAACAAAGAATTAAAAAAAAAATGGGTAGAGCTACATAATTTTATGATTACATGAAAAGCATTTGTAAATATTCCAGTTGGCTTAATTTTAAATTTGTACACATATAGAAACATATTGGCCAGCCACTGCTTTTACTTAGTAACATGTATTAAGGTGGAATTTAAAAATAATTTCATATTGAAATCATATCTAAATATTTTAAATTTTGTCCTTGCATTAGCCTAAAATAGTTTATTACTGAAATTCCAACCAGGAACTTACATGCACTCTCAACAGACAGCAAAAGTGAGTGATAAAATTGGAGTGATTTGCCCCATGGTCCCGCTAGGAAATGTTTGATTTTAAAGTCTATAAATTGAACAGGCTTATGCTAACTAGTCTCTGGTAAATAACAAACCAAAGCCATTGCTTCTCATTATGTCTAGATAAAACATATCCAGTGTTCAACAATTCAGTTCACTTTGTAGTACTGTGTAATTCGGAGTTAATGTGCCTAGTAAGTAAAATTGCCCAAGCATATACTGCACAGCTTAGGTGCCCTCTCTGAATAAACAGCTTACGAGCATTATGCATCTGTATCTGCAGAATCTTTATTAGATTTCTTTTCAGAAATAGGGTGGTACAAAACCGAATGATATCAGGGAGCACCTATCCTGCTCTAGGGCAGGAGCTCCATATACAACCAATGGTGGCACACACAATAAGCAGTAACTATTAAAAACTAACTATTTGACCTTTTTTTTAGCTTATTCATACTGGCAAATGAAGGCAGTAAAAGACAATGTTTTGATTACTGTAATTCCTATTTTTATATAAAGACACTACTTTTTTATTTTATTGGAATTTCTGTTGTGTGCAAGATCCAGCACAGCACAAAACTCAAAGACTGCCTTTGGTATGCAGTTTACATCACCTAGAAGCTTCCAATCTTGTTTTCAGGTGCAGTATTTGTTACTATTACTTTGTGCCATGCAATACTAACCTGAAAAGTTGTATGCTTTTCTATGCATACACATATATATAACCTCCTGTTTTATAAAAAGAAGCATTTTGAATCAGACATCAAACTGGAAACTGGATTTCCAATCAAATCTCTTTGAGCATTTGAAAATCTTCACTGGCAGGTAGGTTCACATAGAAAAATTATCCAAAAGAATGAATGATGCTATACAACAGACAAAGATTAAGCGCGTGCCTGAACACCTTGCTTTTTAACTTACTACCTTAGAAGCTGAAAGTACTCCTTTCTAATAAGCATCTATACTCATTTCTGCAGAATTTACTTAAAAATAAATGCTAATCACTTCCATGTTTCTCATGTCAGTGAATATATTTATGCTTTGTCACTGTGTAGCCCATGCAACTGACTTAGAAAAAGCAGAAAGAGTAATATCAAGGCAACATAGATTTACAGGAATTGTAACTTAGTCTTGCATTTAAAACCCTTAGAGAAAATAAAACATGCAATTCACTGTGATCAAGCATATAAGTATATACATACATATATATATATATCTCCTTTTTAAAAATAGGGAACAAGTCAGGAAGGGATTCAGCCATATCCTACAAAAGGCTGGACATATTCCAGTCCTTTTTTTCCTGCATTTTTTTTTCCTTCTTAATGTAAAAGAGCAGAGCACAACTTGTAACACAATAAAACATAACATTTCTTTAATTAAAAAAACTACAGTTGGGTTTATTTTTGGCTACGAGAAGAAAACAGTTTTACAGCGTGTACCCCATACAATAATATTATGGGGAAGGGCCTTAAGGATACTGTGCTTGCACTGAATGCAAAATATTTAATCTTTAGACACAAACATAATACATAGCAGAGGTTTAGGCTGGGATTCAAACAATTATTGAGTTTTCATCTTTTACCTCCTGTACATCCTGGCTTTTTGGCATAGATTTCAGCCACATCTGAACCAAAAATGCAGAGAAAAAAGTGGTTAAAACTAAAGAACTCCAGTATAAATCACATTTTGCCTTTTCCTAAAGTTTCCCTTCTGTTTCCTAGAAACTAAAAAGCATCTAGATATAAAATTCTGGCTTTGGTGAATCATAAATCCCTGTAAAACGAATTCAGAATTCAATCCAAAATGATGACACACTCATAGCTCTACACATTACCGTTATTATTTGGCTAGGCAGGGGACAAAAATCAAGCAGTAATTCTATCTTAAGTCAAAGTGCTAACATATCATTCAGCAGTTGTGGAAAGCAGGTGAATAAAGAGCAAAAACTGTCATTTATTGCTTTTTAGTGTACATATTACAGTAATGCCTAATTGTGTATTTATACTTTAAGATGGACTATACCTGGTAACCATCATGTTAGGCAGCAAAACATCAAATCTGATGTGTATAAAGATAACATCAGAATATACGTGTGGTTAAATGGAGTAAAGTACTGTATTACATTTGACAAACTTTGTTTTCTTTAACTTCTATATAAAGGAAATACATTTCACACACCTTTGAAATGTTGCTTGATCGACTTGTGGAACGCCCTGGGGATTTGTCATTCTGGAAAACAAAATTAAAAGGTGAAGAAAGTTATGTCACTCAAATTCCTCCTAAGCAGATTTACTCTTTCTGCGATTGTGAGTGCGCACAGTTTCTCTTCCTCTATTTTTCTTCAGTATGGCTACTGACTGGACAATGGAAGACAGCTCAACAAACAAACCATTACAAGATTCATGCAAATTACACCAGTAAATGTTGAAAAATGTTCTGCAAAATGTTAGCACTTAATTGCTGATGGTTTATTTTGCAGGGTTTTTTAACAACATTTTGAGTGAAAGATTAATGTATCATCACAGCTTCTCATGAAACCTGCGGATTCTTGTATGAAGAGGAATGTTTCATGACAAATAAAAAAACCCACCTAGTTACACTGACACAACCCTGATTAGAAAGTTGAATTCCTCCTTTCAGGAAAGTTAAAATGGAACTAGATGAATTCCTGGCCAGACATGTTCTGAGAACAACAAACTGTAACCAGTCATAGATGTAGTTCAATTTAACACCTACCCCACATCCCTTCTCACTCATGCAAAACCGTACAAACCAACACCATCGGCTGAAATCCTACGTAAATAAAGTATATGTTGAACAGCTACATTTCTGTAGCAGAATTTTATTTTTTTTTGGTAAAGCAAAATAGGAAGTAAAGCAGTTGTTCAATAATTTGTTCACTATTTATACGTCTCCAGGTACAGATTCAGCTTCATTTACACTGAAATGGTAAAAGGTATTTCAGAAACAGCGCTCATCCCCTTGGTAAATGCACACAATGAGGTCATGGAAATGTTTTTCTCAACACTGAGAATACAGATTCAAACACTCCGGTGAAATCGTCATACAAACAAGACTGATTTTTACCTAGGAGAGATTGAAATAGATACCTTTGGTGCAAGTTTGTTAGACAAGTTATGTGGGGGAACAGAGGGCAAACCCCTAAGTAGACCTTCTACTTGCGCAGCTGAATTTGCAGTGCATGCATACAAGTCTATTGAAGACTTACAACTTGACTATGATCCACCCCTCCTCATCCTTCATTTAAATAACTACAGAAAAATACAGAAGCTAAAATTTCCTGCTCCATTACTGTGCATATCTAGTCTAGAAATTAGTATTTCCCCAATAATTTGTAGCACATGACAGTTTTGCAAGGGCAAAAATGACAGAAAAAAAAAAAAACAAAACAAAAAACAAGCCTTAGGCAATTTGTCAGCAAACGTTTCGGAAAAAAAACACTTTGCCATTTTTATCTCTAAAAAACTGCTTTAATCTCAATCCCAGTAAGCACACCCATACGAAAGATATTTTCAAAACTACTTGCTGTTCCACACATTATTGTATCTCTCTTCCTTCAGACTTCAGGTAGTTTATTTTTTTGTTCCATCCCTAAGCACCATCATTTTTTTGCACTGAAAATATTAATATACTGAACTATTTCTCTTTTTACTTTGCCTTCACTAGCACTAAGACACACAACAGACTCTTGCCCTCAAAAAAAAACAGCACTGCTGAACTCCCTGACCATACATCACTCTCCTTTTGATTCTACCATACTGGGTAATTCTCAGGACTTAACCACCTTTAGGTTTGTGTCAGGGTTTCTTCTTTTTTAGGAAGAATTAAAAAAACCCCACAAAAATAATTCTTCAAATTATACATTTATTACATCACGTCATTGAAGTTGGCCCCGAATTGAACAGAGAAGTGAACCTAATGATTCCTTCTCACCTGAAGCATTCTATACTTCGAATATTACTTCTGTGATATATTAACCACTGTAGCTTTGGTAATAAATTAATAATTCCTTATCCTTTCTAGACAACATTAAATATATAAAGTTTCAAATGTCTTCATTTATATCTACAGAAAATACACTTCGGATATACTGGGTCAGCATTCAGGGCAGCTCTGGTTTGACCTCAAAATAATAGAAGTTATGGACCCATGAAATTAATTTCCCTTTTGTGGTTAGAAATTATGAACAAGGATCATAGCTGAGAAACTCCCTGCTAAAACCATGCAACCTTTATGCTCCATCACTTGGACTGAAGAAATGTTTTGTATTTTCTGACAGCGTAGTGAACTCTGGAACTGTAACTTACTTTCTTCTAACAATCTGCCATTCGAGATTAATTTTCAAAATCTGTTTCCTGACTACAGCTCTCTAGGCTTTTTACATGATCCATTCTTCACTATGGCACATATCTTCTTCACTTTAGTTACCACAAGCTCCTGACTTTCTGACTCCCAGTACCCACACTCTGCAAAGTACTAGCTCATACACTGAATGGTCTACATGGACCTGGCTGGCTCTACAGCCTTTGGAAAAATAAATAAAAAATTTAATCATTATTTCCAAGTTCAGGTATCTTGTAGTGATTTATTCTAAAGAGCATATAAATAAACCACAAAATGTTGTTGCCCTATTACCATACATGAATTGAAGCTAGAATTCTTTATTTGAGTTCACATTGAACTTGCATGACTGTTCATACAAAGAAAGAACAGAATAGAAAATTTATGGCAAAATCTCTTATGAATGTGTCTTTAAAGAATGTCTGTGTGCTTCTGTTTTAATGGTTTATGTTTACAAAATATTCACATCATTAAGAACAACTGATTCCTTTTCTTACTGTAAGTGAAGAGGAAATACATTGAAGAACATTTTTTCCGACAAGCTTGCTAAACACTATCAAGAAACGTTATGTTTAAACATCTATACATATTTTTGTGCATTAGGGAAATGCCTTAGCACGTTCTTCCAATCAGATTATTTCAAATTAAATAGATTTGCACCCTTTAGAATTAACAGTTTTCAGAAGGACTTATTTAATGTCTACAATGTCTTGGTTCTTGATTTCCCCGAGTTTTCTGAATACACATACAGAGTTCTCGCCCTTTAGCTAATATGCAGAGATCTCTCTTGCTAAAATTATCAATCTCTTTTTCCCTCCAGTCAACTGTCGTGGTTTAAACCCAGTCAGGCAACTCGTTCACTCACTTCCCCCCTTCTTGCCCTCCCCCTACTCCCAGAGGGACAGGGAGGAGAATCAAAAAGAATGCAACCCCCACAGGTTGAGATAAGAACAGTTTAGTAACTAAGGTATAACACAAATCACTACTGCTACCACCAATAATAATAATGATAAAGGAAATAACAAGGGAAGAGAATACATCACCTCACCACCAGCCAACTGATAACTCGCCCCCCCAGCCCAGCCGAGCACCGACCAATACCTCCTCCAATCCCGCAGTCCCTAGCCCTCCCGGTTACATCCTGGGCATGACGTGCTGTGGTATGGAATACGTCTTTGGCTAGCTTGGGTCAGGTGTCCTGTCTCTGCCTCCTCCCAGCTTCCCCTCCTCCCTGGCAGAGCATGAGGTTCACAAAGTCCTTGGCCAAACCAAGACATCCTTGTTATCAGCTCTGTTCCCGAGCTGAAAGTCAAAACACTGCACTGCACCAGCTACCAAGGAGAAAAATGACTGCTACTGCTGAACCCAGGACATCAACAAAATAAAAGAACAACTGCTCCCAAGACTTCTCCTGGCCATGATAGATACGCGCTTCTCAGGTTGTATGCTGTATTATGCAGTCCAGACTGAAATGCCTCTCCTTATTTACAGACATCCTATATCACCAACTTGTCATCTCTCTTGTGTTTCATCATGCAAACACTCATCAGGTATCTCTTCAAAACTCGGTTCCTGTAACTATTCCACTCAAATATCAAGAAAAATCAGTCTGTGTTGGTAAATTTCCTGAAAATTCAGTAAGATGTAATTCAGCCTTCAATATGAATTCCGTGAGGAAGACAAAAGAGAAATAATGGCATGAAATTTCAGATTATGACACATTAATGAAACTGCTTTGAGAAGAACGTTACATGTACCTGTCCAACCACATCCTACCAAGAAAACAACTGTGTAACATAACAGGTAGTAATAAGAAATTCATAAATGCTGCGGTGAACTGTTCAGTCTCATTCTAAAGAGCAAACTGGTAGATCAGCTGCTTGCTTTCTGACTCGCACTAAATATTTATCCACATTGTTAATGATTTTAATTCTTGTTAGATAGCATAGTGCATTTTAAACAAACTAAGTCATTTGTCTGGTTTCTTCCCTTTAGCTGTCCCTTGCTTTGCTCTGGCCCTGAGCATCACTTGGGCTGACCCAGCAGCTTGCTAGCGGATTGCACTCCATCTCTCTGAAGAGACACCATCAAGAACTAATCACAGTACCCCAGCTCACAAGAGAATCTTAAGCAACAACTTGTCACACACGTACATTCTACCTACTCCCCACCACCAAAAAAACCCAACAAAACTTTGCACAAAATAATTCACCTCTGTTTTCTTTCTGTGAGCAAAAACCTTTGCATTCCAGTGGTACAACGTGCCGCTTCACACATCTGCACACAGTCCTCAACCTTAAGAATCCATAAATGATTGGAGAAACAAATTTTCCTCTAGAAGTGATATAGCAATATATCACAAAAATAAATGTCTTCTAAATATAAGCACAACACAAGCCAAACAAATGTGGTTTTGCCCATCTAAAGTCCCTTTCAATCTAGTACCCTGTCACAGCATTGACACAGGAGTCTCCTTTCAGCACTTTTTCACTTCTGGAGTTTAAACGGGAGCAGAAATTGCTTTCATTTTACATCTTGAGCTATCAGATATGTAGATGATCTCAACTAGCAACATGAGTCACTTATCACCCGGTTCTTATCTCTAGCGGGCTAGATTCCTTTCCTTTCATATCTCATACTAGCTCGCTCACATCAGTCTCCATGGACTCAGTGCAGCTGCTTTCATTTTTTTAGTACAAACTGCTAATAAACATGATAAATATATCAGAATCTGATCCATCATCCTTTTGAGTAGAAAATACTAATTACAATCCATCACAGGCCAAGATGAGTCAATAGTATGCTTGCTGGGACAATATAAGGGTTTCACAGTGATGATTCTACCTGCAATTACATGGACAACTTCCATGTTACAACACAAATTAGTAAACAAACAATATTTGTCACATACCTGCCTTTGATCATGACATAAGCAGCTATCCAGAAGCTTTTATTGGTATAAATGTCTAATACTAACGAGAATGAGGTATGTGCTGAACCCAGGACAGGCTATGATGGGGTTAATTTTCTTCACAGTAGCTAGTATGGGCTATCTTTTGGATTTTTGCTTGACACAGTGTTGATATCACACGGATGTTCTAGCTATTGCTGAGGAGTGTTTACATACAGTTAAGGCCCTTTATGCTTCTCATCTCGCCCCACCCCACCAGTGAAAAGGCTGAGGGTACACAGGAAGTTAGGAGGGACACAGCCAGGACAGCTGACTCCAACTTACCAAACAGATATTCTATATCGTATGGTGTCATGCTCAGCATATAAAGGTTAAAGGAACAAAACTCAATATAAAAAAGGCTGGGATTTCACAAGATCAATATGTAAGGGTGAGCAATAGCTGTACAACAAAGAAGCCACACACAGCAAAGGGGTTTGCTCATTAGTACCTCCTGCTTTCTAGTAGCAAAATGAACTTGTTCGTACTACAATTAAGATAACCAGGAACTAAGAGCTGGAAGTGGCTCTCATTTCCTTCAGCACCTGTAGACTAAGAGGAGCCATTTGATTCAGTTCAGAGGCTGAAGAGCACATCCTTTCCCTCACTGAATGCAAGGCAAGAAAATAACTTAAATCTTAAACAGCTCTAAGAAACATCTTCCACATTTTCCTGCTGCAGGTTATGTAATTCTTCATCCAAGTCAACAAAATGTTATGTCTGAGGCACTAAAATACCAAAGAGAATTGAAGGGATTCATAGAAATAAGCATGAATAAGAATTACCAGGATTTTGCACTCTTCACTATAATGCACCACATTTTTGATAAATCTCTACACTGACCTCTATTAGGTGGTGAAATACACGTTCCTCAGGATAGACAGGCAATAAGCAATACACTGTGTGTGGCAACAGCCTGGTGCCAGTGGATCTTTCTACCTTCTTGATCTAGGTCAATACTGATTGCACCTACTGGCAGAGAGGTTCATAGAACTCTTCAAAAACAAACCTGTGTTATATCACCCAGCTCGTTTCCAAATAATACTATCAGTCAGAAACTATGACCACCAGTATCCTAACCAGTCTCTAGGTTAACATACTTTAGCAATACATAATTTCACATGAATGGTTTCATTATTTAAGTCAATGTGAAACTTCATATATTCCTAGTTTCACCACTGAATTATTCAGCTGACTGACAATATCAGGGTTATTTTTTTTTTTAATTAACCAGCCTTCATTTACCCTTTTTTCTTGCTTTAATCTTAAGAAAAATAACAAAATTTTAATGCAAGGTTGTTCTCTATGACTAGGTATTCTAAATCACTTAGTATGCAAAAATACACATCTAAAATAGTATCTGTCCTTGTTGACTCAGAAACTGCTTGGTGTAACCAAGCATCAAGCATAACACTGTGTGAATAATCTGCTGTAATTAGCTACCTTTAATCTTCAGTTTATACCTTGGGGGAAAAAGAGAAAAAGGCTGCCAAAACGATAGTTTCTAGTAATACTTTCCTAACAAGATATGAGTGATGCCTGTCTTTATCCAATGCTGACTACACAGTTAAAAATTAAAAGCTGCAAAAATAGACAATGGACAAGTGAAACTTGCCATTACCTTCTTATTAAAAAGTCACTGGGAAAATCATACGAAGACTATAATTTAAAAATCAACTAATACATTAGTCTGTATTCTAATGACATACCTTAGCTTGACTAAGACGCATTCCATTTGCAAATGGAATTATATAAAAAAAAGCAAAGAAGGATAATATTAATTGCAACCAAAGAAAATATTACAAAATAAATAAAAACAGAACATGACAAATACAAAGGAAAACAGATGGAATTAAAAATAAACATAGGAAAATATTTTCCAGATTCTGTCAAAATATAGAACCATATAAAAAGTAAAATTTTCCTTCAGGCATATAGGCATTTAAAAGAAATAGTTATTTAGAGTCAAAAAGGTAACCTACAGGGAGAAAGATTAATTGCATAAATTCACTCTTGTTAGTTTCTCACCAGAGAACTGTTCTCATATTGGTACTCAATACATGGCTCTGACTTCTCTGACACAGTGTCTATAGAAGATATACTTGTCACGTTTAGAAACAAATCTTGGGCTACAAACATCTTACTAATGTTTTTATTTTCCACTGCTATTTGCCAAGATACTTCTCTTCAGCAAAAATACAGAGGTTTTTATTATTGCTATATCAATGTCTAAGTACAGCCTGCTTAATTTCTACCATCCTGCTACATTAGTCACAGCACTTTAGATACAACAGGTAGCAATATAATTTGTGATAGATTCCCACATGTCAAAAGCACCTTCTGCTACTTGGTAATTATAAACAACCTGCATGATTGCACTAACGATTTACATTCATTTGTTACTGGAGACATTTATGGGGATTTTGTGTTTGGGTGTTGTTGATAAAGATACCTTACCTGGGAAAACTGCAAATGTTATTTTTATATCCTTTTTTCTTGGCATTATTCAGGTATAGAAAATGAAGATAAGGACCGGTTTTATTTCCCCTCCTATAAAATACAAATGCAGCAAACATTCTACAGGCTTTACTTTGTCAATCTGTTTTGCTAATGAACAACTGTCAATTCAGCTTTGTCTTATTACTTCTACATAGGTGTGACACATGTCACTGTACATCTCTTGGGTTTCAAATATGAAATAAACCAACTATTTAATTATCACTTATTTTCACAGTGCTACCCTCCTTAAATGGGTTTGACACACAGAGCAAGAAAGTAAAATAGAGTCCTTCTCACTATGACATCTAATTATCTTTTTGTCTCTCTTCTGCGATGAACAGAAATGGAACACAATAAATTTCACTGCAGCACTCATGTCAAATTGTTCTGTCATTTACACATTGCCATCATTTACAGATAATGTATTTACACGTTTCCATCCTCAATCAATGAAGATCTGTTTTTTCATTGTCTTGTACGGCATGATAGAACTTTAGTACACTAGCCACTATATTTATCTTCCAAAGCTCCCAGTGTATCACAAAACTTTGCTTTTCTGTAAGACTGAGACTTAAGACAATTGGTTTTTTCCATCACCATGCTGAGCTCCAATTAATGTTTGTTCAGTTATGGGCCTGAATTTTTCTCTAATGAGTGAATATTTTTCTCTAATATTTTCCTGAATGTTTTTCTCTAATATTTTCTAATTATTTTTCCCAAAGAGTGACAACCTCTCTCATATTTTGGAACGTTTCCCCAAACTCCTGGTCTCTGCAATGATCCTCTCTTGTAAGAACACTCTTGGTGGTCCGTATGTGAATTTCAGCAAGCACTTGTAAGAAGTGATGACTACGAATTATTCTACAAGAAAGTGGACATGGTCTGTGGACCATGTCATCCGAGTTTTAATCAGATATGCATTCAGTTTTCTCTGTTAAGTATGACTATATGCAGGGTTTTTTTTTAATTGAAAAGACAAACTAACTTGTTTCAGAAGCTGGAATTCAGAGGTCATTTTGTTGTCTGCCATTTATTGTGACCTGCTGGATTCCAGTCAATTAGTACCAGAGATGAAAGACTCTGTGTGGCCAAGTATTTGTCTAACAGCCAAATGTTTATCAAAGGGCAAAAGGTTATTTAAATACACAAAGTCTAAGTGCCTCAATTACAACAGAGCCATAAAACGTTACTTGAATATATGCTTATATTCAAATATCACCAATCTTATACCTTTTATTTGGAGTTCTATGTCTTCAGTGTCCCTTTAACTCAAACTCCTCTGAGTAAAATGGACAATGAAATATCTTTTTCCCCTGTCCTCTAAAGGACATCTAAACAACTAAATCTTTTAAAGTACAGGTACCACCTTTCACTGGCCAATTTTTTTCATTATTGAGCCTAAATCCACTGATCTCCAATTGTAACAAGAATAGGAGCAAAACTATACATAAGTAAGTACTTGATCAGAAGTCCTAAGTGCTAAGTAATAATGCTAAGAAAAAAAATAAACAGAACTGAACAAAGAACAATACTGTTTGACAATGCATCTGGCTCTTAATATCCAGCAAACCTGTATCTTGAGAATCTCCATGTGCATAACAGAGATGTAAGCAGAACAGTAGAGGTCACAGGGAATACTGATATTAGGTAAGAGCAGGATTACAAGAATTTATGTTGAACCCTTGCTACTGCCAGATGCAGATGAAAAATTAGAGATGTTACCACCTGAACAATTTAATTCTGTAACATGTACTTGTACCCATATTGAAAGGCCCATAATTCTTAGTGTTACAGGCTTATCATGACCCTTACAATCACAAGCTGAAATAACAAATGTAAGCACAGCACATGAAGGAATTTTATGCCAGTTGATTCCACGATGCACATAGATTTCACAGATACATTCATCAGCGTCTTTCCTCACTATTCTGGAAATCCCAAAATTCATTCTGATGCTAGATTAACAGAGGTTAACAAATAATTAAACAGATCAGGGCTTATTGTTTGATTTAATTATGCACCTATTAGTTTAATCATTATGTAGTTTGTCATTTTCAACATAAATTTGAACATTACAACTCCTTCATCTTTAAAAACTACATCTACACATCTTTTAAACACCTCCAGACATGGTGACTCAACCACTTCCCTGTGCATCCTGTCGCAATGCTTGACAGCTCTTAGGTGAAGAATTTTTTCCTAATATGCAGTCAAAACCTCCCCTGGCACAACTTGAGGCCATTTCCTCTTGTCCTATTGCTTGTTACTTGGGACAAGAGATCAACCCCCACCTCATTCCATCCTTCTTTCATGTAGTTGTAGAGAGTGAGAGTCTCCCTGAGTCTTCTCCAGGCTAAACACCCCAAGTTCCCCCAACCGTTCCTCATAACAATTGTTCTCCAGACCCTTCACCAGCTTTGTTGCCCTTCTCTGGATCCACTCCAGCACCTCAATGTCTCTCTTGTAGTGAGGGGCCCAGAACTGAACACAGGATTCAAGGTGCGGCCTCACCAGTGCCAAACACAGGGGTACGATCACTGCCCTGGCCCTACTGGCCACATTACTGCTAATACAGGCCAGGATGCTGCTGGCAAGCTTGGCCACCTGGGCACAAGCTGGCTCATGTTCAGCTGGCTGCCAACCAACACCCACCAGGCACCTTTCCAGCTACTCTTCCCCAAGTCTGTAGCGTTGCATGGAGCTATTGTGGCCCAAGTGCAGGACCCAACACTGAGGTACTGAGTCTTCTCATAAATCAATAGTAGTATATTACTGCACAAACATAAAAAAGTGTCATTTACCCCAATCTTTTGAAGAGCTCACATGACAAAGACTAGAATCTTTCTTCAGTTACATCTGGAATATTTTAAGGCAGCAGGGCTCAGGATCCGGGACACAATTTGTTTTTCTCCACTTTCTGAAATAGTATGTTCCTTAGAAGACGGATGCTGTAGAAATCACAGTTAAATTGAGCTTATCACAAACCTACCTATTGTAATATACTAATTTATTCTGTCAGGGAATGAAGGGAAGCTATTATACAAAAGCTTTTTTTGTTTATTCTTTGTAGCTACCCTAATATTTCATTGAAAACCTAATTCTTGATTGTGTCTTCTACTTCAAATAATTCAAGTAAAAAGAAGTGTGGAACATAGTATACACTTATTTCTTAGCAGACTTGACAGCAAGTCATACATATTCATAACAGAAGCCTTCTAAAGGTCTTTTATTCCCAGACAAACACGACCTATGTATTCCATATCAAAGATGTGCTGAGAGATGGACTTGTACAGCACACCATTTACTGATTACTCCTTCTAGCAGACTTTGTATTATAACAGAAATCTCTTGAATGGAAAGAGGAACACCAAATGGGAAAGAAGGATAAAGTTTGGGGAAAACAGATAAGGAGGAGACTGCTCTAGGGAAGAGAAAATGCCACCCTAGCTTAGGTGAGGGAAGGTTTTACTGTGCAGAGCATAATTTCTGATTCCAGATGTGATCAATAAACAAACAGAAAAATAAAACCAAAATATAAGTGGCTCTGCCATGATATCTGGTTAGCTATGATGCAAAGACATTGTAGGCAGTTGTTAAATTCCTACTAGTCAGACCTTCAAGACTAATAAAAAAAGTCCCTGCATAATTTGGATAGACAATAATTCAAAGTTTCTGAGAGTGGCTATAAATAACTACTCAGCAGATTATAGAATACACTATTCTGTTAATTACTGCAAAGAATTTAGACTGTGCTGGAAGTAACATCCTGACACTAACTGACTAATATTTGCACACAAAATTCTGTGCATTTACGTCTATCTGTCTTCAAAGGCTCAAGCTGTTAAAAACACCACTGAAATTATCTAGTCTTTTATTCATGAAGCATTTTAATTAGTGTCTCGGTAGTTAATACCTTATGCTTTGCACTTCCTTCCATTACTCCATTCTTTTCTATTATTTTCAGTGCTTTCTCACCAAGGAATCCTGCTTTGCTTAGTCACAACACGTAATATGAAATAACATTATACAGAAATCACTATTGTCATTTCCAAAATGGATACCACACTTTCCCTCATTTCACTAACGTAGGTCACCAGAGTGATAAATGCTCCAGGTTTTTTAGTTTTCAGTCCACTTCCAGATTTCCAGTAGTCCCTGTTGGAAAGTACAATAATAGTATTTTAAGAAAATAAACAATACTCTTCCACTTGTATCTGAAGCAGGTAGTTAACTGGTGACTAACACAGTGTTGAATGGAACCAGGTCCACTGAAGATCTGACTTATTCATCTCAGGTAGTGGTCCACGCTTTGCAATATGATGCTCATAAAATGTCTTCAGCAACATGTTATCTTTCATATTTTTGGGAACCAGGACTCCCAACACTGGCAAACATTGTCTTATACAGCTACAAAAATACAGATGGTATTCGCGTAATTCTCTTTAGATCTAAAAAACCCCATCTTTAGCTCAAACTGAATTTTTTTCCTTCATACAGAAACAGTACTCTTACCAATTGTTGCTGTAAACAAGCAGAACAGGGCTTTCACAATCTGGGAGGAGACTTTCAGTGTCCTTTCCAGCTAAACTGTGTGTGCACTGATTTTAAAAGAGGAATCATATAAAAAACTGTTGTTGTTGTGGAGTATATTTTCATTTTTTGTTGATAGTAAAATTTCTCCATCTAATCACAGTGTGAGGTTGTCCTGGTTTCAGGCTATATTCAGAAGTTCTGTCAGTTCATCCTTATCTTCCCTGCTCAGTTTGTCTCTAATGTGGATGAGTTATATGTTGTTGTGCTTGTCTGGATCACAGTTCAGTGGTTTTAGCACATCTATTTTCTTTGAATGCAAAAGGTTAATTTCATTCTAGTGTAGATTACATCTGAATGCTGACCTTTG
Source organism: Pezoporus wallicus (assembly GCF_028554395.1). Taxonomy (NCBI): domain Eukaryota; kingdom Metazoa; phylum Chordata; class Aves; order Psittaciformes; family Psittacidae; genus Pezoporus; species Pezoporus wallicus. The sequence continues at coordinate 5,389,751 of NW_026640488.1, forward strand.
CAACTGGAAAAACAGGTAGCATTATAGTTTAATTAACCTCCCAAACGGATACATATTTGAAACATATGCAAGAAACCATATGCTTTAAATTCTTCTGGGAGCCACGTAAGAATGGTGAATCGCTGATACCTGGAAACACTGGAATTGTCCAGAATGAGACAAAAGGAGATTTCTTTTGTATTAACTAGGATAGGCTGAGAGAATTTGGATGGCTGAGATGTTCATGGGGACTGTAGCTGTGACTTTCTTTTGCATACACAGATAAAGTGGCTCTTTATATACAGAGGTGCATATGGGAGAGAAGTCATGTACATGCCCTGGCTCTCCCTCATACAATAGATAATCTTACATCCCTGTAGCTACTCTCTTGTTATGATTTTTTCTCATGGTACAATTGGCCTCTGCAATTAACTGGAATAAAGAAGTAGCACAGCTGGATTTTCTTCGATTCTCAGGTTTGTATATGAGCTGCTCAGTAAGAAACTCCACAATATTAAGGAGAAAGGAAGTGAGATTAGCCTGTAATTGCAGAAACATCAGGGGACACTTCCAGTTAAAAAAAAACTTAGATGAGCCTTGCTGTCAGTCCCTCAGTTCTCTCACTGCAAAAACCACCACTAGGGGCCCTGAATCAGCTATGAGACCTGATGCAAGGAAGAAATTCCCATCCTGCCTCTGACATGGTCTGTCAGTAGCAAGAATCTATTCTTCCACTTTAAGCATGAAAAGAAATGATACTTCTACACCACTTCAAATCACTTCTGCGTGCACTCCTGCTCTTTAAGTGCCACAGTGGATGCAACTTTGAGTTCATATTTATATGAACTTTTTTTTTTTCACTTTTTATAGTGCACTTCTCCAAGGGCTAGAATTGGTACATGTTCTTTTGTAGTACTAAAAAAAAACATGACATGAAACAGGACCAGAGAATTAAAAGCTGTATGTCTTCTACACGTACTTACTGGAATTTGAGAGCAGATGTTGGGATATCTTAGGTTCCCTTGCATCCTAAAATAAATGTAGTCTAATCTCTGTAGTTTATTTAGCTATTTAATATAGCCCAGCACCCATTAAGGTGCTCCCTTTACCAGCTGTGAGACAGGCATCAGAGTTGTGCACTGATCTCCATGGCAACAAGCTTGTATATTTGGTAACTAAATAATCCTGGTAAATTGAGGGTATTTTCCTTTCTTCTCTTACTCTCAGGCACTTTAAAATGCATAAAAAGAAAAAAAAAGGAAATATAATAAACAGCTCATGATATTTTTTCATGATGAAAATGACACAAACCAGAACCACCATGAAAAGGCAGTGTTTTTCAGAGTTACTTATTTCAACGAATTAATTATGACAAAAATCATACCTGTCAAATGAACATTAGCTCGTGAATTGCTAGTGTATTAAGTATGCATTTGCAATGTATTGTAAACTGCCAGCTCCGCCATAACAACCACTGTATTGAAAATCTGAGATACAGTATATTGTATACTTAGGGTAGCCAAAAGAAGAAAACAAACCACACACACACACAAAGGGAACAAAACAACCAACAGAACGAAACACTTTCCTCTCAAAGGTTCTTTGCCATTGCAAATTCATCCTGGCTACCATGAAAAATTATTTTCTTATTGACCACTGACCATCTGTTGTCTTTCCCTCTATTATGGATCTAAGCTTCCTGTGAGACAGTTCATCAATTGAGCTAACCAAGGCAAGCAAAAATTCATTTTTGGTACCTTTGGTATCAACAGTTATGGAATAATTGTTGAGCAATGGGTGGCCTACCCAGGTCTGACCATGCTTCTGCAGCACTTCATATCCTGCTTACCACTAACAACTCAAATTCAGCTACAGCAAGTTTTAACATTCCAGACTATACATATACCTATTGAAAACTGCAGAAAAATTAACAGCAATATTAATCCTTATGAAAATAACTGAGACTCATTGATTCCTCTTTGGAGCTCAAACTCTTCAGCATTTTGGCTCATAAAGTAGTTAGACAACACATTTTTTCTTGCCTTAACATCTATATATTGTTCCAGACTTCAAAATAAATTTTCAGAGTGAATAAATAAAAAAAAAATTAAAATATTTAAAAATAAATAATTATTTAAAATATTTTTAAATTATTTTTAATTTTTTAATATTTAAAATTATTTATTAAAATTATTTAAAAAATAAAAAATTTCAGAGTGAATTCAGTACTCTTTAGTGTTAAAAAAAAATAATAAAAATTTACAGCTGTGAAGGAATCCTACAGAAAGCTGAAGCTGCATCCATGTAATTAAAATATGAATAAGTATACCCTCTGGGTGATTATATGTAAAGGATATGAGTAAAAAAAAAAACAACAAACCAACCCCAAAAAAACCTATAAGCAAGAATTTGCCAAAGGCATAAACGTTCAGAATAATCCCCTTCTTCCCCAAACACATAAAGAGTGAGAAATCTGCTGGAAAATTTGTATAGTCAATAGATGGAATGGTCTCTGCACAAAAAAGAACAAACTATTATGCTAAAAGAAAGACAACTGAGTGGAAATATGACAGATCGTAAAAAGGGGTGGAAAAACAGGAAACTATTTTCCAGTCTATCAATATGAGAACATCAAATCAAACTAGCTGGCAATAGATTTAGAATGAAGTAAATAAACTACCATAAGTGGTATGAAAATATGCATATATATTTCACTTATATAAGTGGAAAATAAAATACCATAAATAGCTAATGTTTAATAAACATATCAGAAATTTTTGAAAGCTTATAGAGGACCAAAATGCAACCAAATACACTTGCAAAAGAAAAGTTTGTTCATGGGGAACACATGAAAAATTACTTCTTGGACAGAAATTTCTTGAAGTTCAATTTACTGGATGCCAAGCAAATACTCTGTAAGTCACACTAACAGCTCACGTCTTATCCTTCCTATAGCATTCACAATTAGCCATTGTCTGAGACAGTATATCAGCCTACATGGGCTTTTAAATTTGTCTTCATTTGGACCTTCTTACCTTAATAGACATAAACTGGATAGTTATAAGACTGAAACTTGCCACTTCAATTACCAATATGGGGATAAGGTAGGACATTTCACACAATTCAATAGAACTGTTGTACAATATTATGTATGACAGCATTTCACTAATTCAGTCCTGGAAGATATCATCACTTCATGTAAAGCAACTTATTTAGCTCCCACTAATTTAAATAATGGCTCCTGGAAAATCAACAGCTCTGAAAACTACAAGGATATCTTTTTTACTGTAAATGTGAAAATCTACAGTATAACAAACCTTTTATGAATTCAGACTGTCTGAGGGTAAGACGAAATCATGTGTGATCTGAATCCTAGACTGTTAATTCATCTGCATTTGGAAAAAATCCTGGCGAGTAAAGAGAGTCCATGTATACAAGAAATAAAAATTAAAAGGACTTGAGACTTGGACCTTTGTCTATAGCTTTGTCCACATTTTTTCCTCACAGAATAAGTTCAGAGTAAATGAAAAAGTAAGTCCTTACCTGTGCTGAATAATATTTTGAAAAATTACCATTCATAACAGAATTAAATTCAGCCATTTACAATAGCTTTGCAAAAACACATAATGGAACTTGAATTATCTTTGATTGCATTTTTAGCATCAAGTTAGATGGCTATTTTGCTCCTAATGGAAAATACAGATTTAGTAGGGCTAGTTCATCTTCTGTCATTTACATTAGCCTTCCATTTATTCCAAACACGGCTTCCAGAAGTTTATTTTCTTCCTTTTAAACCATTAAGCATATTGCTACACAAGATACTTCAACTCTGACAGTATGATCCCACTACTTAGTGCTTGATAACAAGATCTGTCTCAATTACTGATTACCAGAAGAGACTGCCCAGTAAACCATGAGAAATTTGATAAACTATAAATAAGTCAAAGGCTCTCATAAAAAACCCATACCTTAGGCGTAAATAGGAGATGAGATAAATACCACCTGCATTTTTATAGCTGTATAGGACAGTGTTTGCCAGCGTTGGGAGGCCTGGTTTCCTTAAAATATGATAGATAACATGTTGCTGAGGACATTCTATGCGCATCATATTGCAAAGCATGGACTGCTACCCGAGATGAATGAGTCAGATCCTCAGCGGACCTAGTTCCAGTTGACACCGTGTTGATCACCAGTTAACTACCTGCTTCAGATACAAGTGGCAGAATATTATTTTCTTCAAATAGTATTTCATATATTTTCCAACAAGGACTGGAAATCTGGAAGTGCAGTCCGTACATAGCATCATGCTTGTTTTTCTATAAACTAAATTATATCCTGTTAAGTCAACTTGACCCCTCTGGAATTCTAAATTTTCATGTCCTTTCCAGCTGAATATCATCTTTACATTCTTACTTAGATCATAGCAGAAAATACTGCATTATGAGAAAGTGTTGTGTGACTGCTATAGCTGAATCCAGGACAGAAAGTCAGAATACTCCTATACCAGCTTACTATACCATTCAGTATGTATATTGCCTTCTCTTATTACTGAAGTAACATACATTTATCTCTGATTGAGCTGAATGGTATTTCCAATTTTGTTACTCGGGGGGGGGGGGGGGGGGGCAGGTTTTTTTTCAGGCCTTCAAGTAGGCTCAGGCCCCAAGATTTAATCTAGGTCTTTCCAAGTCATAATTTTTAAAATATGGCCAAAATATATAAAGCGCTCTAGATGCCTTGTTTAAGGTCTACTACTGATTTACACAGTCTTATTACAGTATCTGCAGTGTTATTTACCCTTACATTTATTAGTTCCACTGAATATGGTTTTTAATCCTGAGGAAAATTTCCCCACAGAGCTCATAACAGCACACTAACAATTTTTCTGAAAGAATAAAACCTGTTTTAAATTGCCATATCTAATTTCCTGTATTTTCATTGGTGAAAAAAACCTCAAAAACAAATCCAAACCAACCAATCAATCAATCAAAAAAACAAACTGTAACAACAGCAAAAAAGCCCTACCTGCCTTTGCACCGTTGTTTTTACTTTTTTTTTATCATGTACCATGAAAACTCCTTAAGGAAATTTCAGCTTCCATTTCTTTTACAGAGAGCAACTAATTTCTAGATCAAAACTTTGGTATTTTACTTGCCTGGATCTTTCCTTCTTTTGACATTAAAATGGTAATTGCTATTCTTATTAGAAGATATATTTTTTAGCACAGTATTTTCTATAAGGCAACTTTAAATCCAAAATCATCAATAGCAGGTTTCTTTATAATCTTTTTCTTAAAAGACACTAAAAGAAAGATGAATGTTTTCTGAAACATATCAGGAAAATGTTATCGCTAATGTGCTAGATACTGATGAGATCACATCTCTAATAGCATACACAAGGACAGACACATAAAGATTAATTGAAGCTAGAACAGAAGCAGAAAGTCCAGTAGAATAATTTGAGAAGTAGAAAGCCTATTCTCCAAGAGAGGCTTAAAGAGTTTGACTGGTTTAGATTAGCAAATGATGCTGAGATTGGATATCTGCTATGAATAAATAAGTAGATATGCAGAGATGGGAAAATTTAAGATAAGCCACAGTTCACATAAAATAAATGGGTATAAAAGATCCACAGTGTAAATTTAGGCTAGACATAAAAGATTCTTAATAGCTAGAAAACAGCTAGAAAAACAACTTCCCAGTAAAAGGAGAAAAATTTACATGCTAACCAATAAGTTAAAGAACAATATGAAAATTGTAACCATGGGTGACTGGGCTCAATGATGGAGAAAGTTCCCTCTAGACATATATTTTTAGCAAGAAAACCGTAATTTTTAACATCAGATATTTTGATAAGAAAATGTTTCAGAAGCATGATATAAAACTACATACTGCATCTGAGTTGTAAATCTAGTACTAAATCAAAATTGAGATTAATAGTTGATTTTTTCATAATTTGTGTGGGAGGTTTCCCTGCCCATGGCAGGGGGGTTGGAACTATATGATCTTAAGGTCCTTTCTAACCCTAACTATTCTATGATTCTATAATTTATTATCTCCTGTACACTGAATGATGATGACTTAGGGCAATGTAAGATAGGTAAGTCCAGTTGGAAAAAAGGGTGCTTGGTCATTCAGGATGTTTCCAAACAAGACTGTCACCTCCTGGGTCAATCTTGAGCGACCAATGTCCTGAACCACCTGCATGCAGAGTTGGGTCTGCAGCTTCCAGTGCACCTTATCACCTGCCGTTTCATCTCTCGCCTGTCACTACAGGGAATAATCCCTTAGTATCAGCAGAAATTACCCCTTTCCTTAGCCAGTTTCAAAATAATTCACAAACACATCATTTGCATATTCCTTGACTTCATATCTCCTCAATGTTTTCAAAACCACTTGAGGACCTTAGTCACAGAAAGATTTATTTTTTTTCTGATCTGGCATTACACTGCCCATCTAAAAGGCTATTTCCATTCATCGCTAGTTTTTCTTTCCCAAATACATTTGTGAGTTTTTCATCTTGCCTTTCTTAAACTAACCGCTGCAACAGAACTGAGCTTCAAAACTGTGTTTTTGAATGTTCACTCTAACGCAAAGTTTCTGCTGGAGTTTCACTCAACACAATTCAGGTTTTTTGTGCACTCCATTTCACAGGCAAATTAAATACTTCTGCACTTCTTATATATTGCTTCGGCTGGTCTCTAAACATGGTATGTTGCTAGGGAGGATTCAGAGAAATATCTAGCAGGTTCTCAAGTGTGATTTAATTATGTTACACTGTTCTCTTGATGAATGAATCTGGTATTTACAGAATATCAGATTACAGAACACTTTAACAGAAAATCAGTGATTTTCTGTTAAATTTTAAAACTAATTACTAATATTTCTAATAAATATTAATTTCCAGGTTTTCTTTATCATAACTGTCAATAAAAGTGGTTTTATACATGTCCTGGTTTGGGCTGGGATAGAGTTAATTTTCTTCCTAGTAGCTGGTGCAGTGCTGTGTTTTGGCTTTAGCCTGAGAACTGTGTTGATAACACACTGATGTTTTTAGTTGTTGCTAAGTAATGCTTACTCCAATCAAGGACTTTTCAGTGAGAAGCGAAAGTCAGGAGGAAACAGAGACACAACACTTGACCCAGACTAGCCAAAGGAGTATTCTATACCACAGCATGTCATGCCCAGTATATAAACTGGGGGAAGTTACCCAGAAAAGCAGATCACTGCTCAGGTTGGGCTGGGCATTGGTTAGTGGGTGGTGAGCAATTGTATTGCGCATCACTGTTGTTCATTGCTTTTTTTTCACTTTTCCCTGTTAGTTTTCTATGTCGTTTTCTTTGTTTTCCCCCTTATCATTATTATTAGCATTATACTGTTCTTTATTTTAGTTATTAAACTGTTCTTATTTCAGCCTGTGTCTTCTACATTCCTTAGATGGCAGCCAAGAGCATGGCTGCGTGGTACTCAGTTACTGGCTGTGGTCAAACTATGACAATATAGATACTGTTTTCATTCAAAATATTCCCTATAATAACAACCTGTTATTCCCAGCTATGACAAAACACATTTAAGATGCTTCTAATAAAATTTTATAACACTATGAATCCTTGACTCCCCTCCTTTGAAAGTGACAGTTAATTCTGTTATTTGAATTTTACTCTAAGATCTTAATATTTAAAGGTACAAAAATAAATTCAATTATGGCCTGCTCATTTTTAAATACTACGATTTGAGTAAATATGACAAACTGGACCCTTCTAAGAGAATCTTGGTTACACACCTGAGACACTGAGACTGGCTCGCTGATTGCAGTGCAGGATTTGTACATTACTGTATTATGTCCTTTCTGTGCTCAGCATTCTGCTTACTGTTATCAACCAAATGCAATGGTGCCACTGGTGGTTCATTCAGACTTGATTCACAATAGAGAAAAGAACATCTAAAATTCCCCTTCAATTTGGTAACATCAAAAGCTCAACACAAATCTACACATTTAGTGTAAAGCCCCAGCTTGAATGACCTAAATTACCTATCATTTCAGTTTCATTTATTTCACTAGTAAATTGAATCCTGCTATGTGGGCATATATAGCCACGTAATTGTAATGAAGTCCTTGTAATACTGGAAATACAAGAATTAATAGAAAGTGCCTGATGATATGCTCTTGCTCCTAGTGAATACTACCACCAGTGTTCATCACGTGCAGCTTATTGTCAGAAACCTGGAACATGCACATGCCCTGAAAGCTCTCAAATCTATTCTTAAGTCAACCTCTGTTTAAGAAAAAAAAAAATATAGCAATGCTGCACACAGCCTACCCCTAGACAGACATCCTTGGCACGCTGACAGCTACTAAAATAAGAATAGTCATTTTTAAAGTTGATTTTTAATTTTTTTTTTGTAAAAAGCTCATTTTGCTTCTTCAGAAATTCCATGTTCATGAATCACTCTGCAAATTCCTGTGCTGATTGAGCTTAAAAAGGTAGGGAGTAATATTTCAAAACTACTCATTATTTGCATGGATAAATTTGGAAACACAGATGCTCTTGCTTATCCCATGGGGACACTTGTAAATTTCCCCATTAGTAGTAACTGATGTAAAATTTTTATCTCAGCTTATTATTCTCAGCTAATACCTGAGTATTAGAAAAGGGAACTCATAAATAAAAGTAATATATACCTAAGTAGTTTAATGATACTGTTCTTTTTAAATTACTTAGGCATTACATGACCTAAAATAGAAGGTGTTTGATCATACAGCTGGAAGTAGCTTTACTTATCCTGCAGTGTTGACATTTTCATATACACAAATTACCTGGTATATGTTCATATTTAGCAATTTAACAGGAACTTAATATGTTTGTTTTAATTTATTTTTTTTAATTCACTATGTTACTGGAATTACAAATTTTTATAAACTCTTACCGTGTATTTGATAAAATTAGTATTATGCTTAACAAAAACATTGACATGATAATTTGGAACTGATGAAACCTAACATACTTCAGCCTGCATACAAGAGAACAAGAAATTATCAAATAATTATACAATTATAAAAACCCAATTATGTGATTGCCAACTGTAAACTATTAATGAGATAACTGCTTGAAAATGCTGCATTTACACATCCCAATGTCTGTGGGACAGAAAACAGAAAAAAAACACATTAACATTTGACCCAATATTTAAAGCCTCAAGCTATTTCTGAAACAGGCTGAATGTTTCAAAAATGCTTGAAGAATCTTTGACAAAACCCAAGCATCTCATTTCTGAGGATGTACGATTCCACTTAGAAACCTTACTTTAAAATACTCTGAGGCTGCTGCCATAAGATAACAAAAGATACAATTATTCACACAACTAATAGGTGGCATAAGTAAAAATATGCTTCTAAATGCAAGCATACCACTTAGAGGACTGCACAACTAAGAACAGGCACAAAAAAGAACATAAATATGGAATCGTACAAAAACTCTGTCCTGTGACAGCATATTCATTCTCTATGCACTGCTAGCCAAAAAAAAAAAAAGCCTGAATATCATGCCTCCAAGTAAGAGATAAATAAGTTAAAATGTGTAAGCTAAACAGGTCACCTGCAGATCCATCTTCAGGACTAATCTGACAATACTCTTTCATATACAGCCTGCATTCAGTCCTTTCCCCCTCCACAACTACACATCTTGATCTCCACCCTTTTAGCTTTTTATCACATTAAAATCACATCAAAAATTTTAATTATTATTTTCCAGACAAAGTGGTTGCAATGATAGTATGTGACTCCACTAAAGCCTTTGAACATAAAGCCTTTTCTACCTTTGCACGATAACTCAGCTGTCTGCATAATTCATGATGACAGATGAAAGACTACTTCCCATGCAAATATGTCAGGCAGAAAAATAACTACTTTGAAATGAAACAGAGTAATATTTAGATCAGACTTTGGTAGTTAAAGCATAAAGCCAAATTCCTAGCAAGTGTTACAGTACTCACATATTGCAGAGAGCCTGCAGAAATTACAGGTCAAATTCAGCTCCACACCAAACGCAAAATTTCACTTAGCTCAAAACCAAAATTTGACTTTTAGCTAAGTGTACTGTGCAATGCCAAAAAATCCAGTACACTGTAAAAGGTACATAATGCTGAGACATCCCAAAGTCAGGTTATGTGAGGCACACCAAATACTTTTTAAACACTTATGATTATTATGCACTGCGAAATTTACAGAAACAAGTGAGCATCTGTATTAGCATTGCTTTTCATACAAATATAGCTCCACGTTTGGGAATCACAGAAGATATGTCTTCAGGTAGAAACATGAACCTTTTAATTTCACCTTTGCTTATGCCTGATGAGAGAAACGCTACTGTCAAGTACCTAAAGAGCTAAACTTTACAGAAGTTTGCAAACAATTTTGGGTATAAAATTATGAATTGAACTTTCTTCATCTATTCAGACAAAGCTTTTGGTATTCAAGGACAACCCACTCCTCTAGAGACTCTGCCCTTATTCCAAGAACCTTTCTAAAATTCTTTTTTATATTTACACTAAACTCAGCAATATTTATTTACTACCATTCCCTTCCTCAAGCCCCTCAACCATCAAATCAGCAGCCTAGGATAAAGCTGCTCTTCTTTTCTGCCTTTGCAAACAATAGTGGAAGCAACATCAGAGCAACCTCTATGAAGATGAAAGTTGAACAAGAACATGCCTGGATGGGAATCCCAGATGAGCATTCTGACTGATCATCACAATGTCCTTGCCTCTCATTCCTGAAGTCACTAGGCACAGCACCAAGACTACAGAGAATGTTGGGATCTGCCAAAATGGAACAGTTAACGCCACCTTCTACCCTTCCACTCAGCTAAATATTCAGCACCCGTGAATGTGCTGACAGATATCCTCCTGCTCTGGTTATTTGGGAATCCGCTGCAGGAAAACCTGAAGTTAGCAGTAGCACTCTGCTTGATATGCTTTTGAAGGAATTTCATATTCTTTAGACTTCTGACAGAATGGAAGAACAGAAATTAAAGCCTAATTAAACATAGTTTAATTTCTTTAATTGTGACTGTCAAAGGTTGAGAAGGCATAAACTTTCAGGTAGCATCAACAAGTTAAAATGATTTTTTTCCTTTGCAAAATTCACACAGTAGCCTCAAAATTGTTCAGAAACAGCAAATAACATGCTAGGCCTCAGGGGCTCTTCGAATTTTTTTAATTGGGCTATAAAAGAGGCATAAAGGGCACTCTTTGTAAAGAACCCATATCAGGTTTGATAATTTATTTCAATATGCATCTAAGTAAGAGCCTAGGGATTTCATTAATAATAACAACATGCAATAGTTCTTCACACAGTCAAGTAATTAAACATTGGAACTCTGCCAGAGAAATTGGTCAATGTTAAAAATTAATGTTCAATGGACATTAAAAGGAATGCAACTAGGGAAATTAATGAAAATATTTATCAATTAATATTATCAATGTTAAATACCCTATATTAACCAATATGGAGGAGGAGGGCCTGTTACCACATATCTCTTCAGGTTTGAGGAGCACATCACGGAAGTATTGATACCTGTGCTCTTCTACAGGCATCGGTCATTTTTGAAGGAGGCATGACACTGGGCTAGATTAATCATTTGATAACCACCTCATTCGATAACCACCCAAATAATTTGATTTTGCATGAATTGAGCTTCAGAAACCATTTTTTTGTCAACTTTTTTTTAAGGCAACAGAGATGTAAAGCTCTCATATCTGAATTTCATTATTGCTTTCCAGTTCAACCCTTTGACAAAAGAGAAAAACAATTCCAGGAGCAGCATAATATTCCAATTTTAGGTGTACAGTAAATAATAGAAACCTCAGTCATATTGCAGCATCCTTTACTACCAAAAATGCAGTTTATGTCTTACATTGTATAATAATGAGCCTCATAAAGAAATGACACTTGCAGCTATAGCAAGAAGTAAAACTTCATCTGAATTACATACTTACACAGAATCATAGAATCAACAAGGTTGGAAAAAGCCTTTAAGATCAAGGACTGCCAGGACCATCACTAAACCATATCACTGAGGGCCTTGTCTACACGCTTTTCAAATACTTCCAGGGATGGTGATTCCACCACTTTCCTGCGAAGCCTGTTCCAATACTGAGTAATGTTAGATACTTCTCAGTGTTTATATATAAGCTGTATCTACTTCCTAACATGAGAACAAGTGAAACAGATGAAAATGAACGTTGTAACTGCTGTATGTCCAAGAATTCAGTAATGAATAGTGAACTGTCTTGATTTGCATTTTCAGAACAATGTATTTGAAAAAGATAAATTAAAAACCACATCATAATATCTGCTGGGAAAAAAAACAAAAATAATAATAAGAAAAGACCTATTTTGTAGACCTACTTTCTTGTCTCTTGCTGATCTCTAAATACTGATTAAGCCCAGGTTTGCTTTTCTTGGATCAGACAAGATCATCCTTGGTTGCAATTAATCCTTTTGCAACCAAGAAGACTACTTGGATGAAAAAGGAGAGTTGGGTGCACCATGAGAATGAGTGATGAATCTTTAATCACTGAACCTTTACAGATGATTTTTGTAAATAACAGTTTTGCCCAAATCTATTCTACTCTGATAATTAGACAAGATTTTTCAAATCAGAACAAAAATCTTTCTGAAGTGTAGTATTTAAGCTTTGAGTACAAGTAAGGCTCTTTTAAAACTTTATTCCTCTTAAAACCAGCATAACTGTGAGCTTAAGCATATTTCAAATTCATATATAGTTGACAAGGTGAAAGGTAAAATAGTAGAAAACTGTGTTGAAAATCCTTCTCTCTCCCCAAAAAAGACAGCTATGAATCTATGCTGATCATTACTGAGGCTTTGAAATTTGAAAGGCCAAATCCTAGAATACTTCCCTCCTAACTGAAAAAACCTTTAGAACCGGGATGACAGATGCACACAATTGCAAATGTGTTACACTACAGGAAATGGAAGAAAACAGTAAGGACACTCTTGCATATACATATTCTGAATGTGATTTTTCGAGTGCAAACTGTACTGGAAGGTTTTAGTTTTTACTATTTAAAACAAGAACTTAGAACCATTCTGAAAACTTAAAATCTTAAGAGAAACCTGAACTTTCGAAATTCAATTAAAAAACATTTTCTAAGCAAAGGAACTGAACTATCACTGGACTTTCATTTAGTAAAAAACTGAATTCCATACAAGACAAAGCAAAATCCATTTTGTCTTCAAAAGGTGAGCCTTATAGAACACAATACAAAACTGGATGTTTCCTAGAAAAAGGCAGTTGCATAAATGTCAAAACCAACTTGATGACTGTGAAGCTTTCATCACAGAAATCTCTTGACATCATAGGTTTTACTGAAGATAAAAAAGCAGTTGCAACTACACTATTTTCATTAATATATCTACCTGAGGCCATTCAAAACCAAAGGCAGTGGCTGGAAGGCTATTAGCGAACAATAATAAGCTTTCTTGAGCAAACATGTTATTCACAGACACCCTGCTGAATCTTTTTTTTAAATTCTGTTTTAAAGATAACCTACAGGTCAAATGCATTGGAATACATTCAATCTTCACTCTCGGCTTTCTAAATAATGTGTTTTAAAAGCTGTCATTTCAAAGTCTTGGGCTTCACTTAGTATTGGGGTTGAAGGGGAAAGGAGTGAATGTAGAACAGCCTTGATTTTTAGTTTCACATAGCTGATTCCCCTCACACACCCCATTTAGGAAGAAAGAAAAAGTATTCATCTCCTCATTTCTTATCATAGCACAGGAAACTTAACGGTAGTTTAATTCTCATGCCTGAAATGTAAATACTAGTCCTTTCCCAAGCTATTTATGAATTAAGTATTAAAATAATAATGCAAATGGTCTAAGTTGTTAGTTTTATATAAAGAAAAGTAATGATGTAGTCCTTGAAGCAGCTTCAGATGGTCTAGAATTAATGTAAACACTCAGCTAATAAATCCTGAAGTAGTTACATTTTCTGGTGGCTGAAATCAGTCCAAGGCAATTGAATGGATTCTGAAATGTTTCTGCATAATGAAAACGAACCCCACAAAGCTTTACACTATTCTGCTGTATCACAAGTTACTGATTTTTGGTTTGCTCATCTTGGAGTTTTTTTTTATTTACAACACTTTTACCTAAAAATTGTAATCAGGCAGAAAAAAGCACAAAGATCTATTGTGAATCATGACATCAGAGATTCCATAGTGTAGGTTTTCATTACAAAGGCATACAAAGAAGTCTAAGCACTAAGACTTACAGTTTGCAGTAAGCTCTGAAAGAAGTGATCAGCTTGCCTGAGCAAGAATGTCTCCACCACCATTTACAGTTTTGCTATAACACAGATGTTATTTAGTAGGAAAGCTGTTGTAATTATTTGGGAAAAAATAAAATGCTGTGCATCAAGTTAGATACTGCCTGTAGGGAAAAAGAGAAGCCTACTAAGCTGTATTAGAGAACTGTCTTGAAACATTCTTAGCAATATTGAGTGTAAACAAATACATTCCACTTATTATTTTAAATAAAGCCCAATAGCAGTTTATACAGTGGAGTCTATTCCACTTGTCTTTGGTTTTAAACTATATTTAATACAAAAAAATGCATGAAAAAGCTCAGAGCTGCATTACTTTAATTAAAGTGAATATATAAATTTTTTAAAGAGTTCTAACAGATTAAGTTCGAAATTATATTTACCTTTCCTAAGACAGCTATGCTGCTAGTTTGAAAGCTTGCCAGAATGCTCTTTAGTCTATTTCTCTGAAGGAGGCAATCTGTATTAAAGCAAAATACAAGCTCATAAACAGGAAAATTCACATAGCAGGTTTCTATTGTCAATTTAGAGCAAAAAACACACAGGTAAATTCACCTTCATCCCACTATAGTGCTTTAAAATGGAAAAAAAATAAGTTGTGAATTTGGTCTGATCCCCTGTGAGCTAACAGAAAGCAAAATTCTAAAATATTCTTCCACATTTTTGTGCATACTTTGGCAAAAAAAAAGAGTTTGACTGAACGATGCAATAATAAAATGAAAAAGAAAACACAAACAAAACCCCTCCGCACAACAGCCACTAGAAACAAAATTCCTAATACCATGAGTAGATCTTTAGATGACTGATTTTTTTTTTCTTAATTAAAATACATTTTGGACCTTTTTTTTTTTTTTTACGCGGACGACTTGACAGCTACTTCTGAATGCACTCATACGTAGATAGGCACAAACAGATGCTATTTTGACTGGCCTTTATGCAGTTAATTACATCCCCAAAATAAACTAAACACATAGATAACCAAAGCATATTGGATTTTCTCATGTACAGAAATAAATTGCTTTCAATTTTTTTTTTTTATCTACAAGAAACCAATTCCTTTACTAAATATATAAAATTACTAAGCTAATTGCACATCTCATGCATCTGAGAAGCTGATAAGCAATGCATTTTCCATTGCAGGCACCAACTGACCAAAGCATTAACTCACTTTACTGTAATACATAGTGTTAAAAAAGTATCTCTTTGCAAATAGTTCTTCAAATTTCCACAGTTCAGTGACAGAAAGGGCACTGTGGAGCAAGCAACATGATCCTGCAGGGGTGCAAGTGCTCCACCTTGTTTCTTCCTTCTAAAACAACCCAACCCACCCCCCCCCCCCCCCCCAAAAAAAACCTCCAAGAGGATTTCTTAAATAATGCTGAAATTCTTTTGTATATGGACTTATAATAAAGCTCCTCTAAAAAATATTTTTATAAAGAAATACAGACCATACTTTCAAGACTGGCACTAGAGTTAGCTTCTTGATTCAACCCTATGTGTAGACACGTATTACATGAAAGCTTTTTCTACATGTTAAACAAAAAGCTTTTAGGTCACTTGCAGCACCACAGCAAATTTTACTGTTATACTTAGCAGAATTATTTGCCTTGTAATCACTTCTTCAGAATCATAGGAAAAAGGTTTTCCAAGAAACACACATTATTATGTTATACTGTATATTCCCTATATCTATATTTAGAAACAAAGCATGACCTGTTATCCAGGAAAAATGAATGATTCTATGATTATAGGACAAAAATCAGAAACTAGATGACTATTTCTGCTTCGTGTTAGTGAAGGTGCAAGTAAAAATTCAGTTTCCTTAGAACATATCTTCAAAACCAGCAGATTAATGATGGATGTCTGATTTTTTTTACAGTGTATTTTAAACATACTTGCATGCTAGAAGGGTAGGCACCCACAAAACACTTTAAAAAGTGCATTTAGTTGGAGGTGTCAACACAGTGAATACTCAGCCTTACAGATGCTATCACGCATCAGTACTGCTCAATACGTAAGCTAAGGTGAACTGTGAATATGGTGTATATTTGAGTATTTGGAAGAAAAATAATACCTTTTTTTTCCCCCTCCATTCTCTTTCCCATTTCATTTTGTCTCTGCTTTTATGGAGAATTAAACATGATGGCAAAAGAAAAAAAGAAAGAAAAAAGTTCTGCCTGAATCATGCTCTCATTATTTCAAACAATTCCTGAACACGTAGAACCTTGATTACTACAAGATTTCAGTAATGGCAGATTTTCTGATGCTATCTGAAGTAGACCTTGCACCTATAAATCACACTTTGATAAATCACCAAACTCTGAGATGCATCACTTCAGGTATTCTAAACATATGACTTCAACTGATTCCTCTGGGAGACAGCTTATTTTTATTAAAATCCCAAAGTAATGATTTAAAAGTAAATTTTAGGTTCACATATGTGAAAATACCTCTTCCAACTACAGAAAATTATTTTCAGAGATAGGGAGCATCAACAGCCATTTAAAGTTACTAGAAGATAATCAACTCTTAAAAAATGACATGAGTATCTTGAATTGGCTATCCACTCAACAGGCATCATTACTGATGTTTTCACAATTTAGTAATTATCTATGCAGTTATAAAATAATTTAAATTGATTAATTGAACCACTCATTTTTCTGCATTTCACTTTTATCAGCTGTTATTAACATTTCATGAGCATTAATATTTATAGATTACAAAGTTTACGAGAAGCAATTAGCAAATTCTGAAATAATATTACCCAGAGAAAACAAACATCAAACATGATTAAATAAACACAGGTTTCCATAATAAAAAAAATAAATTCAATTATTTTCAGCATCAGGAAATACTGTAGTCTAAATTAATGTCACTTACCAAGAATAGTATATGCCTAAATCTGAATAAGTAAAATTGTATTTCCCCACTAAACATGAAGTCTGAGTTATGGTTCTAATGCACAGCACTTCCAGATTATCCACAGAGCACTTTTAGAGCTTCTCATGGTTTAAACCCAGTCAGGCAGCTCGTTCACTCACTCCCCCCCCACTTCTTTCCCTCCCCCTACTCCCGGAGGGACAGAGAGAATCGAAAAGAATGCAACTCCCAGAGGTTGAGATAAGAACAGTTTAGTAACTAAGGTATAACACAAATCATTACTGCTACCAACAATAATAATAATGATGATAAAGGAAATAACAAGGGAAGAGAATACAACACCTCATCACCAGCCGACTGATAACTCACCCCCCCACCCCCCAACCCAACCAAGCACCGACCGATACCTCCTCCAACCCCACAGTCTACCAGCCCTTCTGGGGCACTCCCAGTTACATCCTGGGCATGACGTGCTGTGGTATGGAATACCTCTTTGGCTAGCTTGGGTCAGGTGTCCTGTCTCTGCTTCCTCCTGGCTTCCTCTCCTCCCTGGCAGAGCATGAGGCTCACAAAGTCCTTGGCCAAACCAAAACATCAGTGTTATCAGCTCTGTTCCCAGGCCGAAAGTCAAAACACAGCACTGCACCAGCTACCAAGGAGGAGAAAAATGACTGCTACTGCTGAACCCAGGACAGAGCTCTAGGAAGCATCTGTACTGCTTCCGTTGCCTTCATCTACACTGAGTCTGATTCCATTGGGTGGACCAACATCCACATGCCTCCTGGTTCAATGATCTCATTACTATAAATTTCACTTCACAAAAATTTATTCTGTTCACCCTCAAAATTACACTAGACAGTACTCAACAGCTTCTTTGTGAAACACAAAGAGCAGCACCTACCTCAGGTTTGGAGATTTTTCTGTTTGTCTTGAGGGGCTTCTTTGTCTAGGTGAGCCAGACATAAGACCCTATTGACCATATTTTAGGAAAAGCAATAACTCAGTTACATAAATTACAACCTATATGGTTAACAAATAAATATTGTCAGGGTCGGCATACACTGAAAATCAGAAAAATCTGAAATATGAGGCACAGAAATAGAAACCAGACACTTTATCGCAAAATATTCACAAAGGATGAAATCTAAACACTTCTAGTTAAATAAAGCTTAATGGTTAGACAGATCATAGTCAGTCAACTGATCTAGTCCAGAAGCTGGACATTTCATTCATTCCATTGATTTTATAAGAGGACTACCAGGGCAAGAAAAGCCAGCCATGTACTGAGCTGTATCAAAATGACTGTTGCCAGCAGGTTGACAGAGGCAATTCTCCCCCTCTACTCCACTTTCATGAGACCCCACTGGAGTACTGTGTTCAGCTCTGGCACTTCCAAAACAAGAGGGACATGGACATGCTTGAGTGAGTCCAGAGGAGGGCCACAAAGATAATCAGAGGGGTGGAGCACCTCTCCTGTCGATACAGGCTGAGAGCGTTGGTCTTGTACAGCCTGGAGAAGGCTCCAGGGAGACCTTAGAGCAGCTCCCAGTGCCTAAAGGGGGCCTATGAGAAATCTGGAGAGGGACTTTTTACAAGGGCATGCAGTAACAGGACAAGGGGGAATGGTTTTAAGCTGACAGAGAGATTTAGATTAGATATTAGGAAAAAAATTCTTCACTATTAGGGTAGAAAGACACTGGCCCAGGTTGCCCAGAGAAGCTGTGGATGCCCCATCCCTGGAAGTGTTTAAGGATAGGTTAGACAGGGCTTTGAGTAACCTGGTCTCGTGGAAGGTGTCTCTGCTTATGGCAGACTGGTTAGAACTAGGTATTCTTTAAGGCCCCTTCCCACTCTAACCATTCTGTGATTCTATGAAAAGAGAGGATGTATCTCTTTTAGAAACAGGAAAAAAACTACATGCACAAAAAATCAGAGGCAGGGGGAAAACTACATAAATATCATCTGCAAATGTTTCCATTCCAAATTTCAGGCATGGGATTCCTGTAACCCTCAATACAAAATCACATAGCAGCCTAAGGCATTTCATTGTCACAGGTATGTTCTTTACCTTCAGCCTAAATTTCTGCTTCTTAATCTCATCCTATTACTCCCATCTCGTACTTTATGAAAGGGCAAGGGGAGTAACTAAAAGATTAACCCCAGATGTAATTAGCTTAACAAGGTCATAGTCATTTTCCTTTCATAATCAAAAGAGTCGACAAAACTGATATGGTCAGCATCCACACATGGCCATCTTTGCCGACAAACCCATTTTTAACTAAATTGGTAAGACTGGCATTTCCAAGACCAAGATCTGAACTAACTCCACTGAAACTGCAGCACCTGGTTCATGATATTATCTCCATGTCCTGTGGAATGAACACTAAACTTTAGCCTATCTGTTGATTCATCTCTAGAAAGCTACTAGGTCTTCTACAATATTTTCTCCTCCTTTATATTCATTACCCAATTTTATTTAATCATTTCACTACCAATAGAACAAGTCTAATACCTTTGTCTCTACAGGATTTAAGCACCAAACAGTTGTAAGTGAAATTTTATAATGAGTGTTATCCACATGATATTGTTTATTATTCACATTTATGTTTATCCATATTAATGAGGCTGAAATCACAAAGCAGAAATGACTTTCACAAAATTATCTGGAAGTTACATACAATGCAAGTCAACACTTTAATCCACACAATAATTATAATCTTTTTTCTGCCTCAGTGCATCACTCCAGCATGTGTGATGAACTCTTCTTTCTTGTAAAAGGGACACCACAATTGCAGTGCAATCGCAGGTATTCAGTGACGCTGCAAACTGGAAACCAGAGTAGTAACATTAGATTTCAGAATCTTCACACAGAGTATTTTTGGAATAGCCTCCCTACAAATGTTATATTTTATTTGAAAATCCAGTTTCTGTCCAGAGCCTCTCTTAGCTCAGTGCTCAAATCTTGTAACAAGGGAGACTCATATGTGTTGCAGATTTCAAGAGGCCCTACTTAATCTTCTGTGCTACAGCATACCTCTGTTAAATAGGGAACCACAATGAAATGCAATGAGGACTCTGACTTTCTACACAAGCTAGGTGCTCACAAGACAGCCCTAATATTTGCAGACTCATTATGCTTTAGGAAAACCAGGCCAACAGCTGGGTGGAAGATGGTGCTGAATATGTGGGTTGAAATGGCTTGATGACACTTTGACATACCCATTGCACCAGAACAGCTAGATGCAGAGATGTGGTGCACTGCCTAGCCTCTTATGCCACAAAACCAACACCAAACCATTTGTAGCACTGAAAAGACTTACTGAAGGCAGTGTAGCAAAAGAATACATGAGGGAATATATGTAGAGGGAGGTAGAGCTTCCTCTAATTTACTACTTTCTTCTTTCTTCACCCCTATCTGTAGCAAAACTTATATAATAATATGAATGTATGAAATCACTTCTACACACATACAACCCCATATTCCTCTTAATCTTTTTTTTTTTTGAGTATTTTGTAAGTATATTTTGCAGTAATAATTACTTTATAAACCACTTAACAGTGAGAATGAATTCTGTTGTGGACACTGCACAAACCCATGTGATTAAGCACAATTTAAACTAGCAGGGTTGAAAGAAATATATACATATATACAGGAGAGAAATCCTGTTTCTTACCTTTTTCTATCAGTGCTCTAAACTGCTGCTTCACAAACTTACATGCACATATTTTACTCTAAACATGAATATAGTATTAGTATGGACTCTTCAAGCAAATTAGGAATACACATTTCCATTTACAGCAGTGAGTTGCACAGACCACTCACTATCAGACCAGTTGTCATAGCAGTCAGCACAGTAGAGATAATTCAAGAAATACTGGAATGCAAAATACCATGCAAAAAAAAAATGGGTCTTCAGGAATGCGAGTACTATGTAAACTTGCAATTTATGTAAACATGTAGTAAAACCCTGAATTTTTTTTTACAAGATAAAGTTACAGAATCTTTTTTTTTTTTTTTTTTTTTCATAGCTTTCATTGCTGGTATTACTCTGGCAATAAATGAATGAACAGACATTTCTTTGATATTTCCTGTCATGCTGTTTTCCCCATTACAGTGTAGGGGTTCAGTTAATGATGGGACTGAAGGCTTTGCTGAGCTAAAATGAGAATAACCCATCTCACCTTAAAAAAAACTTAGGTTAATTACTTGGCCCTGTCTGATTCTATGATATTCCAGAACTCATTTTCCAGTTAGAAACTGAATGGTGATCTGGTAATCTTCTCTTTCTTTTGATGTCTATAACCCTACATCATATATCCTGGAGCTTTACATACTTTTAACTAAATCTTTCTATGGACATATTAAAAATTGCTGGAAAAATAATTCTCAAGCTTTTTGTCAGACGTTATGTGAACCAATGTTATGAACACATGTTGCTCTCAGAGACAAGGTGCATGAACTATTTGGGGGAAAGGATAAAGGATTGAGTACAGTCTATTCAAAAAGTTACTAGAATATAAAAAAATAAATATTGTCAATGTCTTCTTATAGCAATCTGCTCTATAGAAAATAATTTCTTTGCAATTCCACTGATAAAATTAGCTGTAAATGTAGACACTTGGACACTTAACTAGAAAACACAAATATCATTTAAGTTATAAATCTAAATAAAAAATACTTTTTTTAAACATAATACTAATATTACTGATAATAAATTGCTCTACTGAAGCTACCTTTCAGGTAAGCTTTTTTTTTTTCCCTCCACTATTTAAGTTGTTGTTTCTACAAATGCAAAGTAATCGTAATTTTCTGTGTATCCTACATTTTTGGTCAGGAAATGTGTCATCCTTTTCACAAGTAAAATAAAAATTACCGAAGTGAGGATTGTCATTTTAAGCCTGTCACAAGGGAAGCCTACCTACAATCACTGGTCAAGTAAGCAGAATATCTGCCCTGCTTTTAAACTATTAAATGACGCTGGTGTGTACTGAGGAAGAAACTGAGCACTGGGGGGAGACTTACCCAAAAGCTTTGGCCACATCTGCCCTGCTCTAATGGCTTATGTATGCACAGAAAAGAAACACAAATGAAGTCTTCAGAACTTTACGTCATTATAACACGTTTGTGGCGAGAACATGGAAACCGATGGTAACCCAGGTAACGACTGCTAATTGGCTTTAAATGTAGGAAAAATCAATAAGAGTGGCCCAGGGTGGCATGGCTACTGAGGCCACTGACAGCTTAGGCTGGTCCTGTAAATTAGAAAGCAATGAATAGTTAAGACAATTACCTTGCAGGGGAGCATGCAGCATCATGCAGAATGATGAGCCCAATGTGGAACATCTACATTACAAGGAAATGTTTCCACAGCTTAACATTAATGGATACTGAATACAACTTACTAAATGAGAAGCTAAAAATTAACCCACTGTAAAATACTGTCCTGGGTTCAGCAGTAGCAGTCATGTTTTTCCTTTGTGTTAGCTGGTGCAGTGCTGTGTTTTGACTTCCAGCCTGAGAACAGTGTTGGTGAAGCTGATGTTTTCGGTTGTTGCTAAGTGATGTTTACCCTGACCAAGGACTTTGTGAGGCTCATGCTCTGCCAGGGAGGAGGGGAAGCTGTGAGGAAGCAGAGATGGGGCGCCTGACTCGGGCTAGCCAGGGAGGTATTCCATACCACAGCACGTCATGGCCGGGGTGGGGGGGGACTGGGAGTTATCTGGAAGGACACGGGCTTCCGGGTGGGACACGTTTTCTTGGCCGGTGGTATCATATTCTCTTCCCTTGTTATTTTCCCTTATCATTGTTGTCGTTGATAGTAGCGGTGGTGATTTGTGTACATTGGTTGCTGGACTGTTCTTGTCTCGACCCATAGGAGTTGCACTCTTTCGATCCTCCTCCCCGTTCCTCTGGGAGCGGGGAAGCGGAGAGCCCCAGTGGGGGGGAGACATGGACCTCGATTGTTGTCAGCTCAGCACCACTCACTGGGAGTGAGTGAACAAGTTACCTGACTGGGTTTAAAACACGACAGTTCTTTGTGGCGCCCAACGTGGGGCACGAGGGGTTGAGATAAGAACAGATCTGACTGGATTGATAGTCACTCGTCACAATGCTGATTTATTGGCTCTCAAGGTTGTTCCTCTTGATCTCACAGTTTCAGTATATCGTATCTTACTTCCATCTGGTATTTGCTGTATTAGTGTTTTTCAAGTGTGGGGCTTGGGCTAAGGTTTTTGTCCCATTGTACTTTATGGTAATGACTTGTAATACAATAGAATCACTGATCATGAAACTGATCTGGCTTATGTTCCCAGTGTGGTCACCACCTTTATACTTTGGGAGGTATATGATGGAGGTGCTTAGCAATTACACATCTTTTTTCTCCTTCTCAGGTGCTCAACCTGTGAAGGAGACATCCTTTTACCCTCCCAGTCATCCCCCCAGACCATTTACATTTGAGAGTTTTGAATTTTTTGAATAGCCTTTTAATGCTGTTGAGACTTGTTTGCTGATGGTGATGGGAATCACCATGCTAACACGCATACAGAGTGTGTTTTGCCCACTACTGATTTCAAGAGTTAAGCAGAGTCAGGTTTGGGTCTTGTCTGGGGTCAAACAACGATGTAGGAGGACCGAGAGATTTTCCCTGAGGCTGGACAGCCATGAGTGGCAGGGTGTGTGGGATAGTATGGGCAAGTATCTAGGTCAGTGGGCCCCTCCAGTACTTTGGAATTTCACTACCGAACAACTGCAAAATCCAGAAGAATTAGTAAAACACTTAAATGAGGTGTGTGGTCATTCTGGCCATACCAGAGATGGACAAATCACGGCAACGTGCTGGGGCTTGGCCTATGCTTACAGGGCCTTGTTCAACACTATCCAGCACCTTCAAAAGGAAAAGAATGTCGGCGGATCTGAGGGCAAAGCAACAGTCGCTACTCAAACTTTGGCTGCAATGAACAGCGCAGCTACCCCAGCGGCAAGCACAGCAGCTGCTCAAACTTCAACCGCAACAGACAGCGCGGTTACCCCAGCTCCAAGCACAGCAGCTGCACCAACCCCAGCGACAAGTACAGTCGCTACTCAAACTTTGGCCTCAATGAACAGAGCAGCTACCCCAGTGGCAAGTACAGCAGCTGCTCAAACTTCAACTGCAACACACAGCGCGGTTACCCCAGCACCAAGCACAGCAGCTACACCACCCCCAGCAACAAGTACAGTTGCTACTCAAACCACAGTGATAATCACTGCAGCCAAACCAGAGGACTAATTCGTACCAGTATCGGTTGCCCCTGTACGCAAGAGAACAAGCAAAAAGGAGGCAAAAAGGGTGAAGCGAGATGAAGAACCAATGAATTCACCACCCGGTCCAGAATCTGATCAGGAGTCATCATCACATGGCGAAGAAGAAGAAGAAGAGGTAACTTCTCGACCTCGGACCTCAACCGAGCTGCGGAATATGCGAAAAGATTTTACCCGTCAACCAGGGGAGCACATCATCACCTGGTTACTCCGATGCTGGGACAATGGGGCCGATGGTCACGAACTAGAAGGTACAGAAGCCAAGCAGCTGGGATCACTTGCTAGAGAAGGGGGAATTGACAAAGCAATTGCAAGAGAGAAAAAGTCCCTCAGCCTTTGGAGGCGGCTCTTGGCAGCTGTGAAAGAAAGGTTTCCGTACAAGGACGATGTTACGAGTCGTTCGGCCAAGTGGACTACTATAGACAAAGGCATCCAGTCTCTGAGGGAATCGGCCATCGTAGAGATGATCTATCACATCAAGCCGAATAACGGGGATACACCCATAGATCCAGATGAAGTTGAATGTACACAACCCATGTGGCGAAAACTTACACGGAATGCACCGTCATCATATGCCCATTCATTGGCAACAGTAACCTGGAATGACATAGTACCACTAACAGTGGATGAAATGGTTCATAAACTCCAAGAGTTCGAAGACAATCTCACCCCTTCCATCATCTCAGCTGTGAAAAAACTGTCCCAGGACCTTGAACAATTGAGGGACGATGTACCTGATTTATCCAGCTCCTCACGTGTACCAACACACGTCTCAGCTATTAACAAAAGGCGTCCTATTGTTCGAGAGAGGAGATACAGGAGGTATACGCCACAGGGTACCCTATGGTTTTACCTGCTGGATCACGGAGAAGACATGACAAAGTGGGATGGAAAACCTACTTCAGCTTTGGAGGAACGGGTGAGTGAACTGAAGAGGGGAGCAAGGGCCGAGACTGATCGTCCCATGAGAGCTACGCCTTCAGTCTCTGGTGAGCAGTTTCCCAGATGGAATGGAAGAGCTGATTTTACTTCAGCTCCTGTGATAACGAAGAATAATCCCTTTCACCACGACTTAAGTGTCCAATGCTGTGACGACCATTAGAGGGGCCCTGCCTCCAGCCAGGTGGAGGTAGGGGACAATCGGATTTACTGGACTGTGTGGATCAGATGGCCTGGCACATCAGTCCCACAGAAGTATAAGGCTCTAGTAGATACCGGTGCACAGTGTACCCTGATGTCATCAAGCTGTCAAGGGGTGGAACCCATCTGTATTTCTGGAGTGACAGGAGGATCCCAAGAGTTGACTGTGCTGGAGGCTGAAATCAGCCTGACTGGGAGGGAATGGCAAAAGCACCCTATTGTGACTGGCCCAGAGGCTCCATGCATCCTCGGCATAGACTACCTCAAGAGAGGGTACTTCACAGACCCAAAAGGGTACCAGTGGGCTTTTGGTATTGCTGCTTTGGAGACTGAGGAAATTGAGCAGCTGTCCACCTTGCCTGGTCTCTCAGAAGATCCCTCTCTGTGGGGTTGCTGAAAGTTGAAGAACAACAAGTGCCAATTGCGACCACAACAATGCACCGGCAGCAATATCGCACCAACCGAGACGCCCTGATTCCCATCCATCAGCTGATCCGTAGACTGGAGAGTCAGGGGGTGATCAGCAGGACCCGCTCGCCCTTTAATAGCCCCATATGGCCAGTGCGAAAGTCTAATGGAGAATGGAGACTAACAGTAGAGTATCGTGGCCTGAATGAAGTCACACCACCATTGAGTGCTGCCGTACCGGACATGCTAGAACTTCAGTATGAACTAGAGTCAAAGGCAGCCAAGTGGTATGCCACGATTGATATTGCCAATGCATTTTTCTCAATTCCTTTGGCAGCAGAGTGCAGGCCACAGTTTGCTTTTACTTGGAGGGGTGTGCAGTTCACTTGGAACCGACTGCCCCAGGGGTGGAAACACAGCCCTACCATTTGCCACAGACTGATCCAGACTGCACTGGAACAGGGGCAAGCTCCAGAACACCTGCAATACATTGATGACATTATTGTGTGGGGCGATACAGCGGAAGAAGTCTTTGAGAAAGGGAGGAAAATAATCCAAATCCTGCTGAAAGCCGGTTTTGCCATAAAACGGAGTAAGGTCAAGGGACCTGCACAGGAGATTCAATTTTTGGGAATAAAATGGCAAGATGGACGTAGACAGATCCCCACAGATGTGATCAACAAGATAACAGCAATGTCTCCACCAACTAATAAGAAAGAAACGCAAGCTTTCTTGGGTGCAGTGGGGTTCTGGAGAATGCACATCCCAAATTACAGCTCGATTGTAAGCCCTCTCTATCATGTGACCCGGAAGAAGAATGATTTTAAATGGGGCCCTGAGCAACAACAAGCCTTTGAGCAAATTAAACGTGAGATAGTTCATGCAGTAGCCCTTGGACCGGTCCGGACCGGGCCAGATGTAAAAAATGTGCTGTACACTGCAGCTGGGGAGAACGGTCCTACCTGGAGCCTCTGGCAGAAAGCTCCAGGGGAGACTCGAGGTCGACCCCTCGGCTTTTGGAGTTGGGGATACAAAGGATCTGAGGCCAGCTATACCCCAACTGAGAAAGAGATACTGGCAGCGTATGAAGGGGTTCGAGCTGCTTCGGAAGTGATTGGCACTGAAGCACAGCTCCTCCTGGCACCCCAGTTGCCCGTGCTGGGCTGGATGTTCAAAGGCAGGGTCTCCTCTACACATCATGCAACTGATGCTACATGGAGTAAATGGGCTGCACTAATTACACAACGAACTCGAACAGGAAATCTCAGTCATCCAGGCATTCTAGAAGTCATCATGGACTGGCCAGAGGGCAAAGATTTTGGAATGTCACCAAAGGAGGAGGTGGTGCGCGCTGAAGAGGCCCCACCATATAATAAACTGTCAGAAAGTGAAAAGCAGTATGCCTTGTTTACTGATGGCTCTTGCCGTATTGTGGGAAAGCATCGGAGATAGAAGGCAGCTGTATGGAGTCATGGACAACAAGTTGCAGAAACTGCTGAAGGAGAGGGTGAATCAAGTCAGTTTGCTGAGGTGAAAGCCATCCAGCTGGCCCTGGACATTGCTGAACGAGAAAAGTGGCCAGTACTTTATCTCTATACTGACTCATGGATGGTGGCAAATGCCCTGTGGGGGTGGTTGAAGCAATGGAAGCAGAGCAACTGGCAACGCAGAGGTAAACCCATCTGGGCTGCTGCACTGTGGAAAGATATTGCTGCCAGGGTGCAGAACCTGGTGGTGAAGGTACGTCATGTAGATGCCCATGTACCCAAGAGTCAGGCCACTGAGGAACACCAGAACAACCAACAAGTGGATAAAGCGGCTAAGATTGAAGTGGCTCAGATGGACTTAGATTGGCAACATAAAGGTGAATTATTTTTGGCCCGGTGGGCCCATGACACTTCAGGCCATCAGGGCAGAGATGCAACATACAGATGGGCCCGTGACCGAGGGGTGGACTTAACAATGGACACTATTGCCCAGGTTATTCATGAGTGTGAAACATGTGCTGCAATTAAACAAACCAAGCGGTTAAAGCCTCTTTGGTATGGAGGACGATGGTTGAAGTATAAATATGGGGAGGCCTGGCAGATTGACTATATCACACTGCCACCAACCTGCCAAGGCAAGCGCCATGTGCTTACCATGGTGGAAGCAACCACCGGGTGGCTGGAAACATATGCTGTGCCCCATGCCACTGCCCCGAACACTATCCTGGGCCTTGAGAAACAGATTTTGTGGCGACACGGCACCCCAGAGAGAATTGAGTCAGACAATGGGACTCATTTCCAGAATAACCTTATAGATATTTGGGCCAAAGAGCATGGCATTGAGTGGGTATATCACATCCCCTACCATGCACCAGCCTCTGGGAAAATCGAACGGTACAATGGGCTGTTAAAAACTACACTGAGAGCAATGGGTGGGGGAACTTTCAAGCATTGGGATACACACTTACCAAAGGCCACCTGGTTGGTCGACACCAGAGGATCTGCCAACAGGGCTGGCCCAGCCCAGTCAGAACTTTTACATATTGTAGAGGGGGAAAAAGTTCCTGTGGTGCATATGAAGAATTTGCTGGGGAAGACAGTCTGGATTATTCCTGCTTCAGGTAAAGGCAAACCCACTCGTGGGATTGCTTTTGCTCAGGGACCTGGATATACTTGGTGGGTAATGCGGGAAGATGGGGAAGTCCGATGTATACCTCAAGGGGATTTGATTTTAGGGGAAAACAGCCAGTGAACTCAATTGTATGCCGTTGCCTGCTGTGTAATGCTTTTATAGCCCATCAACTAGATGTCTCCAGGTCACCAGCGACTGGCCCTGACTTCCCTCCAGTCATCATCCCAACAGAGAATGAACTTTGAACATCATGGACCGAATGGACTCGGCAGCATTATAGGGATTGGTCCATGCACTAAGAAAATGATCTTTTCCTCTTGGTCTGTTTGTATATGGATGTATATATGTGGGAGAGCGATGGTGTATTGAAAATGTGGGATCTGAGCACGACGTGAATGGTATGGAATAAGGGGTGGATAATGTCCTGGGTTCAGCAGTAGCAGTCATGTTTTTCCTTTGTGTTAGCTGGTGCAGTGCTGTGTTTTGACTTCCAGCCTGAGAACAGTGTTGGTGAAGTCGATGTTTTCAGTTGTTGCTAAGTGATGTTTACCCTGACCAAGGACTTTGTGAGGCTCATGCTCTGCCAGGGAGGAGGGGAAGCTGTGAGGAAGCAAAGATGGGGCGCCTGACCCGGGCTAGCCAGGGAGGTATTCCATACCACAGCACATCATGGCCGGGGTGGGGGGTAACTGGGAGTTACCCAGAAGGACACGGGCTTCTGGGTGGAACTCGTTTTCTTGGCCGGTGGTATTGTATTCTCTTCCCTTGTTATTTTCCCTTATCATTGTTGTAGTTGATAGTAGCGGTGGTGATTTGTGTTGTACATTGGTTGCTGGACTGTTCTTGTCTCAACCCGTAGGAGTTGCACTTTTTCGATCCTCCTCCCTGTTCCTCCGGGAGCGGGGAAGCGGAGAGCCCTGGTGGGGGGGGGACACGGACCTCGATTGTTGTCAGCTCGGCACCACTCACTGGGAGTGAGTGAACAAGTTACCTGACTGGGTTTAAACCACGACAAATACAAAAAATGAATATGCATCTAATTAAATTTCTCCTCAAAAGGCCTTAGAGCACCTGAGGAAAGAAGAACAGGTGAGGTGAGTAAAAAAAGTAGAATGAACAATGGCAACAAGAATTTTAGTCCAAGAATATCAGAACAAATGCCGTCTTTTACAGAAATGCTGCAGAAGTTTCATATGTCCATGAGCAGCAAACAGAAAACCCCTGTCACTTAGAAATTTTTAGTGCCAGAAAAATGGAGGCAATCAGCCCAGCTGAGATATGTAGCACCAGAGAATATATTTAGGATCCTCCTCTCCCCTGCCAAGTTTAAAACACAACAAAAACACTCTCCATTGTTTGTTAATTATATTTTAGAATGACCACCAACTCCTATAAACTTGCTCAGTCAGCATCTGCAGATCAGACATGGCAACCTGGGATCTGCCTATGTAAACCAGATGATTCATAAACATATTTTACTTTCTCTTGGAGAAGCAAATGGTACCATTTGTTTGCATTAAAATAAAAAAAAAAAATCCTTCTTAGAATTAAATTACCTATTTGATGCTTCTGCACTCCATTTGCATATACAAACACAAATTTTCTAGTTACTCACATGGTTATACTTCCACATATATTCTAGTGGGGAATACAACAGGGAAAAGCAGTATGCACTAATGACTACAACTCAGCATTAAGTATGTGTTCATGTCCATTAGCTTCATGTGTTTAACATGATGTACTGAATCAAGGACTAGTCCATACCCTATGCAGAACAGGCTGTACATAACTATTAAGAACGTAGATTCTTAATATCATGTCTTTAAGATCATGTTCAAGTTCCGAATTAGGATACCAAGAAATACTAGACACTGAGCAAAGACAGAATCCTAGAATAGTTTGGGTTGGAAAGGTCCTTAAGATCATCTAGTTCCAACCCCCCTGCTGTGGGCAGGGACACCTTGCATTAAACCATGTCACCAAGACTCCATCCAACCTAGCCGTGAGCACTGGCAGGAGTGGAGCATTCACTACTTCCTCGGGCAACCCATTCCAGTGCCTCACCACCCTCACAGTAAAGAACTTCTTCCTTATATCTAATCTAAACTTCCCCTGTTTAAGTTTGAACTCATTACCCTGTGTCCTGTCACTACAGTCCCTCCCCGGCAATCCTACAGGCCCCCTTCAGGTACCGGAAGGCTGCTATGAGGTCTCCACGCAGCCTTCTCTTCTCCAGGCTGAACAGCCCCAACTTTCTCAGCCTATCTTCATACAGGAGGTGCTCCAGCCCCCTGATCATCCTCGTGGCCCTACTCTGGACTTGTTCCAGCAGTTCCATGGCCTTTTTATGTTGAGACACCAGAACTGTAGGCAGGCACAGAACTGCTTCTAGTAAAATTGTTAAATCGATGTTAATACATACGAATGTATTCACATCAAAATCGTTTGAACTAACCATACATATATATGCTTACAGAATCACAGTATAGACACTGTCAGTAAAAAGACAGGTGAAAAGATTTAAAATTGTATGTTTTCAGTTACACCTATTATACTTTCAGAAAAGAAATCCTGCAAGTACTACTGCACAGAATTATGATCTTTCAAGATCTGGAATTTTTTCAATTAAGGAAGAAAACATTACTATTCTTCCTCAACTCTAGCAAAAATCAGAGAAATGGAAAAAAAAAACAAAACCCAAAGATATGAATTTACATTTAAGAAAAAGAAAATAGGGAATAATCTGAACATCTTCAGATATGTCTGAATGAATATCTAATTCAGAAGAGATAAATCTAGTAGATGAACACTATATGAAATAGAAAAGCAAAAAAACATACTAGCAAGTAATGAAAAAAGTAAACAACCTCAAAACAAACACATCCCTCCAGAGAAAAAACAAGACCAACCAATCAACCAAAATCACCAAAAGACAGACTAACCAGAAACAAACTTTCAAAAAAGAAAGTTCAGTAGGAAAAAGTGGTTTTGCTGAATAAATTAAAAAAAATTGAATGGAAAAGAACAGAGAAATAAATAATTGGAATTGATGCAGTCAATATACTGATCAAAACTTAACATAGTCTAGAGGTTTCATCTCAAAACTAAAATAACAGTTACAAAAAATATATTGATAAAATGATTCTAAATCTACTCAGTAAATTAATTAGTTAAATTAAATATTAATTAAGATAAATGTGATACTGGATAGGGAATAATTAGTGCTAAAGTTAGGAACAAAAAGCTTGATCTGGAATGCTGTGTACAACTGGTCACTCATGCTCCAAGTAGAGCAAGAATAAAACCTTTTAAGATATTCACAGGAACAGTATGTTGGAAAGGGAAAGTTGAAAAGCTGTATTAGAGGTCTCTAAAAATAAATCTTAGGAAGAATATTAGGAAGGATGAACCTTCAAATTTGAAAAACAACGTTTACAGGGTGAACAAGCACAAGCAGATAATAAATTCAGCTTGAAAAACAGATTATTTCTAGCTATCAGAAAAGTAGTGAATTCAGCTTTATGTCCCACTTCACCAATTTAATAGACTATATGAAATTGTTTTGAGTAAGAAAAAAAAAAGCTGTTACCTTTTTGAATCTAAAATTATCCAACAAACTGTAAGAATAAACAATATTTGTTGAGAAGTTACGCCTCTTTTCATTATAGAATTGCTTAAAAATTTTGAGGTATGCTGAGAACCAAGAAGCTAGAGTTCCACCTGAAACTGAACACAAAGGATTTAATCTTTAAATAAAGCATGCTAAGATGATAAAGCCTGAGGATAATATTATAACTAAAGAAAAAATAATAATGGAAAAATGTTTCCAAGAATTTTTCATTGAGTTTTGCTGAAATATTTCAGAATTTATTTGATTTGGATGAAACTAGAACATCTTGACATCTAATAAAATGAAACAGTATAACTGATTTTATTAAAATCCTTAAATTTATTTCAGTGTTTTCGTGAGTGAATTTATTTTTTATTCATTTCTGCACTGCTGTTCAGTATTCCATTTAGTTGTTTAATGAAAAAAAAAAAAGTGTAACCTTTTAATGATCACACCCTGCTTCCTACTCCACAAGCTTCCTTCTTTCTTTCACCAAGAAAAATAAGGCATACGGCAGAGCTGAAAAAAAAGATGCACTGTACATTCCAGTTCGCTTCCCACCAAACCCAGACTTGCGACCTACAGCCTGAGGAAGCAAAGAGCTGTGTCTTCCTACCATAACTATGCTCACAAGATAGATAGACCTGATAAACCCTACTAATGGAACCACGTTCACAGAGGAACTGCAATGCACTGAAAAATGAAGGTTAATTCAGAAAGAAGGGACTTAAATAGGTCATCAGAAGTGGCTTTGTACACTTGCTACAAATAATTTATTATATTCTTACATTTCTGCTGTTTCATTATTTTTCATTTTCCAGTGCTAAATCTGTATGCTCAAAAGCAAATGGAAAATTTTTCCATATTGAAAGGCTAAGACTACAAAGAAAAATCAAAACTGATTTGAAATAACATTTTAATTTAGAAGTGTTCATAAGTAAAATAAGGATTTTTAGCCTACAGCCCACAAGTTGGAAAGACACTGCCAGCAAAATCTTATGCTGAAAGTCACTTACTTCAGAAGTGAGAGATAGAAAGAGTTAATGGTTGAAGAGAGCAGGAAGTAAAGAAAATGAAGAGGAAAGCTTGACAGGCTTCAAGAGATATTATTGTTTTATTTCCTATTGTGAAGATTATCATTCTAGAGTCAATCACATCATTAAAGGAAACAGTATCTTCCCCAGTTGTTTATATCCTTCGCTTTCTTACACACTTCATCAGCTAACCAGCAGTGTATACAGTTTCATGCACTTATTTTTTAACAAGTTTTAATATTAATACGGTTAAAACATTCTAATTCTACATATTCAACTGTTATGAACTGTATTCCCCGCTAATTGCTTCTAAATCCCATCCAGTAGACTGGAATATTTCTCTCTGGACTATCAAACTGAATTAAATGTTGACTAGCAGTCAAGCAGAAATCAAAATATCAAATTTCCATATATCTAAATATATTCCTTAATAATCAGCACCTACTACTAGTAATACCTAAACATTAATAGTAATTAAATAAAATGTAAAAAGAAAATAGTAATACTGATAGTAATAGTAATTAAATATGGGGATAACATACTTGAAATTTCTTCTTTCATGACTCAATGCTTTTTAATTTCCTTTTATTTCTCTGAAAGAAAAGAATTCCAGATGAAAGTGTGCTATAATAATAATCTAGGATATTAAGTAAGCTATAAAATAGGCAATTTTTAGTGCTGCCTTTTTGTGTTCTCTATCTCAACAGAAACTTACATTTTATATAATCTACCGTTTAATAAGATAATTTTGCCACATTAAATAGGGGCTTTTTTTCACCAGAACTTCAAAAACTTTCAAACAGACCACTGCCTCTTCATTTATAACTCTCTTTACACTTTTTGGAATATCACATTTCATCAGTGTTTATAAGAAATTGTTCATCTTTCTGCTTAGATGCCATCATGTCTGTGTTTCAACAACTGGAGGGCAGTTTTTCCTGAAACCTCACACTTCCTAGGATAGGAAATGCTGTGCCTATTCTAAACTCAATCATGAAATTGGATCAGGCATATTTAACTGAATATGTTTCAAATAATTACTTCCATAGCCTAAAAATGTCAATACAGTTGATGAAAAACAAGTAAAAAGATGATATTTGCTCTTACACGCAGGGCAGTCTGAAGCCTTTACATTCAAGTATCAGTTCTTACTCACCTTGGGAGGTCTACTGATGTAAATAGATTTATTTGAATGAGCAAAAAGTGCAGGATTAACATTCTTGTCAATGAGTCACTTTATTCAGCTTCATACAATTCATGATAACTGCACTACATAAATTTTTGACTTTACATTGCCTGAACATCTACTATCAAAGGCTTTGCATGCAGAAACTCAACCATCTCTTGCAGCATCATTTTAACTATATGAAGATATTTTTAAAATCCAGCTGCCTAACACAAGTGCCAGCATACTATACTTTGTTCCTGTTACAGACAGGAGTAAAGAACAAACAAGATACCTTTAGATAAATCCAGCTGCACTAATCAGGGACCAAATGCCACTACATTGATTACGATCACAAAGAATATAAGTAATCCATATTAGGACACATTTCCTGCTTAAAGACTTTACTATTCACAAAACATCAATACTGATTTATACACATAGCATGCAAGTCAGAATGGACCATGCATAACATAAGGGATTAAAAAAAAAACAAACAAAAAAAACAATGAAAAGGGGTAAATAGCTAGAATGTCAAACGCACACTGAGGTAATGCAATCAATGGCAAACACTAAGCTTTTTAAAAACAAATTGTTAACACCTCTGAGGTTCATCTTAGCATGCCACCATCATGAAATGCAACTTTTCACTCACCAAAGTAGAGTTACGTGAAGCATCACCTGAGACCTCGGGTGTTCTTGTGCTGTTTGGAAGTCTGTGAGGGTTACGAGCTATCGCTTGGCACCAGCCCAACATTTTCTCCTTCCACTTATCCTTTCTTAATTGCTGAAATTCTGAAAATAATTTAGATTCCCTGAAACATTGACACTTTGAATTTATTGCATGCATGTCTCTGGAGGCATGCCTTTAAAAACAGCTTTTAAAATTACATCTAAACAAAGTAATAAACATATTTTTAGAAGAACATGTTTATTTAAAGTACTCCAAAGGGTTATGCCATGCAGGTTAGAAAAGAACTATGCACTTTCAGCACACCTTGCATGCATTAATACTATTTCAGTGTCAGCAAATACAGTGCCTTTTCTCCATGTTAAATCCACAAGTTGTCACTTTAATTAAAAAAAAAAAGTCATTTTAAAGGAATTTTATTATAAAATAACTGAGACTAGCACCACTCCTAAAACTATATAACATCTGGATGCAACACCCAACATCCCCTGAAACAACTAGAAATAACTGTAAAGCAATAGCAGTTATTAAATACAAATCAACACATACACATATATACTCACGCCCACACATATCAGAATACCTGGCTTATCTTGAAGTGTTACACTAGGATGTATTGTAAATGGCACAAAGTAATGTACACACCCCAGCAGTAAATGCTACACGCCGACTGTAAGATGCATGTGAACTTAGTTTTAGTTTGCAACAGTAACAAAATACCTTTAAGGTAATACTAACGCATTCTGCAAATGCAGCAGTACTAAGAGGGTTTTTAAGTGTAAGAAACCCTCCTAAGTGTTTTTAAAATTTCAGTCTACTTTTCCCAGTTGAAATAGGTAATGCAGTCATTCAGTGCAGAACGTTGCTAATAAATTACAAAAAATAACTTCAAGCATTTTTTTTTTCCACAACATCTGAAGCAATTTATAATCTGGTTATTTATAACATTTTTAAATTTAAAATATGCCATTCTGTAACACTATTAAACATAATAAACAAAAAGATTAACTTACCAGACTGAGTGTCCAGTACCCCAAATGAGGTTATTACTAGACTGAATAGATTTGAAACACACATACAGTAATGCCTTACAGTAAGACCTTACATGGTAAAATAGCACTTATTTAATGTCATTGAGTTTTATGTACTTTGACAGTAGGGTTTTGGGTTTTTTTCTGCTATACATCTCCATGCTGTACACAAGACATGCTAGTGTTTACAGCAGGCTTTCATCTTCTCATGTTTTGATTCTCACGAAGTACAGCCCCTCCTTTAAGTACTACTCTACCATTTCCACTTTTACCATAAGAATTTCCAAGTATGACACGCAGAAAGCTGTATTTCTCCACACAATCTCATGGAACTGATAGGAAGGAGTAAGTGAAAACTAGCCTTAGCTTTATTGCACTGGAGATTATTAGATGAGTGGATGAATGAGTCTACAGGTGAAATCACAGATTTTTCAGTCTCTTGAAATTTTAACATGAGATAAAAATATGTGACAGTAAAGCATTGGTAACATTGCAACACAGCCTGTTTCTACTATAAATTATTTCAGCTGTAGACTTACAAGAATTCAGCCCTCCAGAGCATGAATACAACCTGGCAAAGGCTTCACAATGAGAAATCCAGCTGAAACACCAACTAAACTTCTTGTCACCAATTTAGCAGCAGTTACAATCCCCACTGACTCAAAGCATCTACTGTCTTGCAAACCCTTGTTTGTTATGAGCGCTGGTCTGCGTTCTCCCATGATCAGTACGTTCCTGTTGTGCTTTTTCAGTTTTTTGGTTTGTTTTTTTTTTTTTGCAGATGCCTAGAAACTTAGGTTGAAGCTGGGTAGGAAAAAAACCAAAACCAACAAAATCAACTCTTACAATATAAAATTAAAAACCCACAAACAAACACCCCCCCACCCCCAAATGCATACAGAATATTTCCACCACTATTTAAAAGATACTTCTCCCCAGTGCACTGTTCAGATGGAAAACTTCTTGACCATTCTCCCAAAATTGGACACAAATTTCCAAACTTTCTATTACTAAAAAAACCCTGCAAAATCCAAACTTTAAATAGTCACTCATTCACTTCCTTCTCTGGACCAAGTGCACACAAACATGCTTTTTGCAAATGCAGAAAAATTAACCTAGTATATTTAAGATATGTGGCTGAAAAGATACCCTAGGGATAAAACATAGGGTTCCCAAGTTCCTAGAGCTCTAGGGTCAGTTTAAAAGTCTTCTACACCTACTGATGAGCAGCTGTTCACAGGAGTAGTAAGCTAAGGCTTCCTTTTGAACCATCATACTCTAAAAATCATTTACTAAGAGGGAAAGGGAAGGGCCTTTCTAATATTCTATTAATTCTGATGAATTATTATCTTATTATTTTAGGCTTGTATTTTAATATAGCTTTATGTGTCAGGCTACTAAGTTTGGTTCTGATTGTCTACCAAATTTTCAAGTGAGCTTTTAGCAGAAATGAACCAGTATTGCTGCATGTTTCAGTGGACAGCAAATTCTTCCAGACATGTCCTTAGTGTGGAGAAGCAGTGTAAATTCCACCACCTCTAGAGTCTAGTCCTCACACCTGGGGTGGATATAAGCCAGTTTAACCTGAGAATACAACTCAACATATCAAATACAACCATACAATGTGTTATGCAGCAAAGCTGGAGTTTGATCACAGATTAAATGGAAAAATAACTTAGTCTAGGGAATATTCTAAATCTTCTACAAAATTACATTGAACAGCTGGATGCTCCTTAGAACTTAGTACCTGAGAACACAAAAACATAAACCCCAGGCAACAGCTGTAGTTCAGTATGACAAAGGTAACTACTTGAAACTTTTATGAGTTTCTACACAGTCAAGACAGGTATAAGGCATTTTAACAATTTGCAACAGATCCTCTATAATATCAGTTGGAAAGAAGTTTAGGTACTCGAAGTTTTACAACCTTTTAAAAACCTGTTAGTTTAGAGCTCCACAGCGTCTACCTGACCCACAGGTGTAGTGAACAGTTGATGTACAAGATCAGTGCATGCCATCTACCTGCGGCAACAGTCCTCCAAAGATCTACAAGACCATTCCGAAGTGATACCACCATCACCCTTTTGTAAGTGATCAATCAATCCTTTCTGTGCTGCCTGTACCTGTGAAAACAGGGAATTGCCTAATTATAGCAACAGTCCTATTCTGTTCCTTCCGGAAACATTTGCAATTCTTTTCTGCCCTGAGGAATCAAAATGATGACTATCACTGTACAGTTCATAACTGAAAAGAGGACTTTTAATTTGTGCATACAGTTGAAGAACCACCACCTCAAACTGCCTGAAAAAAACAAATAATCATCCCCTATAATATTTTTAATTAAATTTTTACTTTATTAGTACTTTTTCAAGGGAGACAACTTTTACTTCTAATTTAGGCAAGCAAAAGGACATTGAGAATTACACATTAAAGTACATCTTGTACAATATTAAGACTAAATAAATAGATCCTATTTTAGCTAAGGATCATGTATTAACAATAGCCAGTTATATGAAATAAAAGCATAGTGCCTCCAAAAAAGTCCATTAATCTAGCAAGAGAAAAGAACAGTTAAGTTTAATTCAGGAACACTATTAGATTCAGGTAACAAAGACCTCAACAAAGGCTGCATTAAGATGAAGTACATCAGAAGGTTATGCTTTTGCAATCCTTCCCAGGATCCGAGAGCTACCACAGAACAGCAGGAAACTGAACATAAAACATACTGTTCTTTATCTAAGCTAAATAGTTTTGTTCTTCATGTTCAAAGATTCCCAAAAGCAATCAAAGTGCTGGTCTTTGTCCAGCAACTAAACAAGCACACTGTATGACTTGGGAGATCATCAAAATATTCCTGGAGTAGAGCTGCAGAAATATTGGAATGCAAATAGCCTTCAATGCCGAGCTCTGGTAAGAGAAGTCCCTGTTGTTCTTTGCATACCTCTTGCCTGAGTCTTCCTGTGACTTCCAATCAGTTATTCTAATCTGAACACACACATGAATTCATGGCCTGAATGCATTAGGAAGCACTGATAGCTTGTGCTCGTTTTGTGTCACAAGTGAGTCAAAGGCATTTCTCAACCAGCTAGTCAATAATATCCTGTGACTGTTGTGTTTCACAAGGACAATTCACTGCAGCCATAGATTAACAGCACAATAACTCTTAAATCTGTATGTTTACAAATAAGAAACTCAACCTCAATTTTGAAAATTATCTATTAAAAGAATTAATATTAGAATTTATGTGATTGTATCAACAGCTGTAAGAGTCAAGTACAGTTCAGGGGTGGTTCTTTAAAGTTGGGGGGAAATTAGTTTTTACATAAAAAGGATACAATTATCTGTAAATAACTTTTTTTTTCATCAGAAGTGCTGAGTAGGATCTGCCCTCCTAAACTAAGATATTGCTGAGTCCAGTATTTAATTAAAAAAACTTGCAACATCAGTACCTTGAAAGGCCAACAAGCTAGTAAAATGTTATCTCCCTGACTAATACTTGCAGCAAGTTATGTACTAGTCTCATTAAAATAAAATAAATGCAGAAACCAACAGAAATCAAGCAGACACGCCCACAAATTATCCATCTGACACCTAGAAACATGGTACCAATGAGGACTCTAATGATAGCAGTTTTTTGTGTATATATACACTGGATATACACAATCAAAAACCTCTGCATTAAGTTGATGTAAAAATCTGAATTCAGACATATTCTCCTATTCATTAATGACTGATTTAAGAAGTGCTTCTATGGCACTACTTGAGGAGTAAACCCAATTATGCACAAGTAAATGAATTTCCCTAGCTGTAAAGATAAAAAAAGAGTTGTCATTTAACTTCATTATCTTTACCAAAAGTGTCATTTCATCAACTCTTTACAAAAACATAACCACAGTATCAGCACCCCTCTTTAGAGAATTAGAAGTTTTACTGTAATCAAGTTTTCTAGAACTTGCTTCAACTGTTTTTTAAGCCTGCAATGTGTCAACTATACCATCTTCTTAAATTACAACTATAGCATCTTCTTAAATTACAACCTATATTACCCAATCAATTTTCAGAGACTATAAAGTGGCTATTTTGATGCTCCTATACCATAATTAACCATATCATTATTTCCAACCAAAGACAATCTTTGTTTTGTTTTTTTCTGTTACACTGATGTATTTCAAGTTGTACTTAGCCCTTCAAGACATTGATTCCTTTTTGTCATAACTAAGGATGCAAATTTCACTCATTACTTAAAACAGTTTAATAATTGAAAACAAATCAATTTAGCATGATAGGCACACAAATTATTGCAGCTAACATTCCATAACCACTATACTCAAAGAGTGACAAGAAAGCTTTCTAAGAAAAGTCTTTTGGATTACTAAAGATATAAAAATTATGGGCATGTTTGCCTTTATAATCTCACTTTTTTTTTCCTTCACAATGAAATCGTATTGACTTTTTTTTCTAAAAGGCTCTTCCTCTTAATACCACAGCTACTCTTCCTGGGAATACTTTGTTTATCCAAGGTTTGCTGTCTCCATTGAATTGTCTTCCGAACTTTCAAAAGCAGTGCAACAGTATGTGCTCCTGGCATGTTCCTGTCTCCAGGTGAGTGATGAAAAGGTGCCTAAGTTTTTCCTCAGGACCTCTCCATGCAAATTCCAGATGCATCAGATTCCCAAGTACAAAGGAAGTTGAAACAAGCATAGATTTGAGAACAAGAACAAAGTACACGCTTTGTGAGTTTGTATATATTTAGCCATACACAATTACCAAGAAGCTTAAACCAAAGCTTGAGTCAACAATAAAGTCATGACTGGTAAGTGCATGTGTTAAATCCACACCAAGCAGCTGGCAGATTTCTTCAGGAAAGCCAGAGAAATAGCAGAAAATCCACAAGAAACTAAAGCATTAACTAACTCATAAAGTTATGCATGCAGTTACCCAAATGCACAGGGCATAAGAAGCTAAAGTCTTTAATGGACTTTGTTCTGGACATGTAAAAGGAAAAGTCTATCTCACAAAGCTTTACCTCACTCTTACGTGGCTTATTTAGAGAAGAAGAGTATTTACGGTGTAAGATAAAACCCACTTTGAATTAGGCAGACCTAGCTATTAAAGTAAAATATTAAGACAGAATTGTTTGGGGTTCTTTTTAATCCAATAAAGGTTAATACGTCTGAAAGACACAACCACTAACACCCTTATTTTAAAGGTTAGATAATTAATACTGAAATTAAATGAATTTTTAAGAGCAAAAGGAAAATCGCATTAAATCACATTTGATTGTCAGAAGCACACACGCAAAAGCATGTTAAGACCACACTTGGTCTAACAGAAGTATCTCCCATTTGTCAGAGAGTTAGTTTTAACAGACATTCTTCTACCAAATAATATGTTCTGGGCAGTCATAAACCATCCTCCTTTGATAACCCTAAGCACAGAAATTTAATGCTTGTGAGCAGTTCAGATATGGCCCTTGTGATAGCTCAGCCATACAGCACCTACACTACATGATGATCATCACTGCTGGGAAAAAAAGGCATATGCTGTTGCTTAGATATTACTGTTCTTCATAATGCTCTCTGTAACAACTCCATTGCAAGACAGGATATATCAGAAGGCCACTGCTTCTTTATCTTTGCTGGTCTCTTAATTAAATTTTTCTTACCCAATTTCAAATAGTCTTAAGAATATCTTTTAAAAGAAGTAACATCAGAACAACAGGAATGCAATCATTGCACGCAAATTAAATTAACAGAA
Source organism: Pezoporus wallicus (assembly GCF_028554395.1). Taxonomy (NCBI): domain Eukaryota; kingdom Metazoa; phylum Chordata; class Aves; order Psittaciformes; family Psittacidae; genus Pezoporus; species Pezoporus wallicus. The sequence goes on from NW_026640488.1 coordinate 5,431,718, forward strand.
ACACTTCTATGAAATTCTTACCTGTTCCAGTAGGTTCATTTTGTATACAGACAAGATAAAACTGTTTTTAATTTTTTTTTATAAAAACTTGAGAATAATAATTGAGCCATCACACCCAGAATATTTTCTGAAGGTGTTTTCTGCTCTTTAAGGATGAAAGAAAATGTGGTTATACATTATTGTGTTTTTTTTTTTTAATTCACAGTGCTTAAATAAATGTTGTATGTAAAAGCATGTTTGACTATTGCATTTGACTTTTTGTATTTTATTTCCCAAACAAACATAGTATAAAAGCATTACCATTAAAAAAATACTCATCAAATGGTGAGTAGTAGGTTAACACTTTAAAATGGTATTTCTTTTGTATTATTTAGGTATGTTTCACCTCATTTTTTAAAAAGTTCTGTTATTAATTAGGCTCAGGCTTAATTTTAAAATATTTGAAGGAACTCTTAAGAATTCCACTAATTTTAGAGTGCCAAACTGATATTTACCCAATCTGCTGGCACCTCTCCAGATTTATCTTTTTCAGCAAAACTTTTCTATTTATTTCACTAAGTTAACTTAAACATAAAACCTGAAAGGTTTAATCCTTCGACTTTGTTTTCTACTCAATTTCTCCAGCTATTTCCCAATTTACTTTTTTACAGCAGCCAGCACAACAATAATTGCTTCCCATAATTATGCCATCATTATTATTATTATCTAATGAGAATGCCATTTAGGTAAAGTATTATTTCAGCTATTGAGTGATACTTTTTTACTTACGCATTCACTTTTAAAGCCTGCTTTCTATTTGTTTTCTGGAAATTGCAGACAAGAATTATCAGAGTAATATGATTCAAAAGTTTAGTCATAAAATTACAAGCCTTTAGGCTTACATATACTTCTTACGTAAGGGACCGGTTATTTAAGCTGTTGCCAGTAACTACAGCATTAGGCCAGTAGGCCAGTAATTATTTATAACTTAAATAACCGGAATCCCTTTATCCTGAAAAACCTGAATAGGCCACCTGCCATGACTTCTTCCTAGCAGAGGTCAGACCTTAAGCCATGTTGTTCATGTTATATATTAGAAGTAGGGCAGGGGTTGTAACTATTTAATGAGCTTATTTAATCTTTATTAAAAAGGAATCCAAGTTTTCTGCCTTCAGGAGATCTGTCACAAGTTTTCATCAAACATAATTTAGCTTTTTTATCAACTATTAGGTAGTATACACAGTAAATCCTTGATGACAACATAAGCCTTCTCCAAAATATATAGCAGAATTTTCTTTATTATGATGCATACAACTTAACATTCCTAAGTGTTTTAACAAGCGCCTTCCAACAGCGTATCATGTTTCACCTTCTGATTTCAAGTCTGTAAGTTTTTAACAAGGAAATAGCTGCACCTCAGTTTCCAGAAGTGACAGACTCTTCTGTCAACTAGCATTCAAATAAACTATTTCATGACTACTGATCAGTTACACAATACCTACAAATATGTATTGGTGGATGTGACCTTATTGTTCACTAATCAGTAGTAAATTCCTTATAAACATTATTTATTAAAAATAAAAATCAGCTAAACACAATCAGAAACCAATCCAACAATAACATTTTATAAAAACTTACCTAATGGAATATGAGGGAATACAACTAATGATATTGAGAGCTGAACAGAAATAAAAACATTATATTACCAGACCATAATGATTTACTTCCCCCCCCCATTAAATTATTGGCGTTTGCTTCTTTGTAAGATGAAAACAGTGCAAGACATGCAGTTATCATAACCACAATTCTCATGGCTGTCAGCGAGCTAAAATTCACACAGGTCACATACACATCACATCTATAACACACCGTTTTTCACAAACCATTAAAAAAAATCAAAGATGTACTATTTGTTGTGTTTGCTAATTAAAGTGTCAAAGTAGGCACAGCATCAGCTTCTCTCTTCTACTTCAAAAAAACACTAAGCACAAAATATGTATCCACCATCTTGCAAGTATTCCCAAAGAACCTCAGAGAAAGACATCAGCAAGGATACCTACAAAATGTAACATCATAAAACTAAGATCTTGAGCGTACAGCTGAAGACAAACACAAAGCTTAATGGCTCAGCATTGCTCCCTGGCTCCCTTTACTGACTGGATGTTACAACCCTGCTGCGGTTGTGGTGCAGCAGCACAGGCAGCCAAATCTCACCATGTGCCACCCAGAAAGTTTGACTTCTGCTTCTGACAATCCCCTGAAGAGTTTCTCTAACTCTAACAAGCTCTAACAAGCTTCTCTAACTTTGCTACTATCCATACCACTTTCTTTTAGGCTATACTGAACACCAGCACTGAAGTTGAAACAACAGTACACAGTATAGCATGGCACAGCGATGCCCATGGCAGAAGTGGGATGTGACCTAGCACAGCTATGTAAGCCAGTGCAGTCCTGTGCAAAGGTACCAAAGCTGTTTAACTGCTGTACCAAAGAGCAGCTACATGGCTAAGCCGTAAGCCTTGCCCTCATGAGAACTATTGCACTCACAGCGGTGTGAGACCTCCTTAAGCAGTCACGTCTTTTCATATAAGCTCAGTGCTAACTTGAGTAGCTTTGCAGTGTCATTTAATAAGTTACCTTCATCTATTTAGTGTGGCTGTGCCCCATAATACCTGAGCACCCCATAATTTTCAATAATGTGTTTTCTCATAATCTCTGTGATATGAATATGCTATTCCCTCCCTTTTAAGACGAGGTGTAACAGACAAGCCTTAGCTTTCCAAAGATACATTATACCACTGATGACCTGAATATTAAATGCTGCCTTCAGGATAACCATGTTTTTGATTCAGCAAGATCTGTAATCAAAGCCTTCCACAGCCTTGACAGGCAATATAGTTCACTGACGCAGCATCTCTCCTGTGCATAATTACTTGCTATGGCTGCCTCTTTTTTTCATCTTTTTTTCCCAATGCACTGTTTTCCCTATTTTCTGAAAATTTGTCCCTTTTCACTTAACGACCCTGTCTGCTTCTGCCTTCAGCACCAACCTATGTGCCCTTTTTCTAATCATTAAAACATTTAGCATTTCTCCTATAGAAAACTGCCTCTTGAGCTGAGACATAGGTTGTGCCTCTTTTCTTTAGCTGACCAGTTCCTTGACATTCAAATTTTATTTAGACATGCACATATTTTACACTGAATTCAGATTTGGTTTTTTTAAGGTTTAATTAACGCTTGTAGTACTTTGACATTTCAAGCACTTTGTTATACCATTAATTATCATATACATCTCTAATCACAGCATTTTTACATGAAAGCTCTGTCTCATTTAAAGCAAGCAAGCAACCAACCTTCCACTCTAGTGCTGTTTTGTTTTTTTCTTAACCCTCTTCAGAAAAATTTATTAAACTAAAAATGTTTGTTGAAAGAGCTAATAAATTTCACCAACATAATTCTGGCAAGCTGCTAGAACCAACACATCGCAAAATTAAGTAAGTGCTCATAAAAATATATCAACAGATCCATATAATATGAACAAAACGATTTTCAGCACATTATCGGGAAACTTGTTTACAAGTTTGAAATGTATGCCATGCTACAAGTCTCAATGAGTTAATTGGAGTAAGTACACTATTTCCCAATCCCATTCCATCATCTCTGCCTCAAATGTATGAGTGGACTGAAAACATGCTTGCTAAGTACTAGTTCAACAAATGATATTTTATTAAGGATCCTGTCTCTGTATATAGTTCCACAGAAAACAAGATTGCTTCAGGAAACATGAAATAATAGAAAACAGGTGAATGCAAAAGCACATCTAGGTAGTTGGCCCATATTCAACACTTATTTAGAAAGCTAAACAGAGAGAAACTAAATTTGAAAGTAAAAGTTGTATTTAACCACAGGCCAGCCACTCGTAAAACTATGGAGCATTTCAAGTAGTCTTATGGGGAAAAAGAAATGTGCTGGTGAAAATAATTACATATAGGCAGGCTTCTTACTGCTACTGAAGTACTTATTTTAAAAGACTCCAAGCAAAAACTGAAGATCTTAGCCCCTCTCTTAGTTTTTGCAGCACCTGAGGTACAGCAAATTCAGGTCAGACCCCTGATAATTGGGTGGAAATAGATGGGAATAAGAAAAAGACAAATAGAAAAGCACAGACAAGATACTCAAATAATGGGGTCAAACACACTCATCTGTGATGTGAAAAAAAGGTAAAATTAAATGCTCATAGAGTATGTAATAAAGCATCAGGAAGAGAAATCTTATAGCCCAAGATGACAGTGGTCTTTGGGCACTTTCTAATAGCTGAACTTCCATAAGCATGTTTAAGAGCTCTTAAATCCACTTTACAATTCTTTATGGCTGAGTTAAGAAGTGAAGGACAGTCTCTTAATCCTGTGTCCATGCTGAAGCTATGTCATATTTTGAAAAATCAGAACCTCCCCAGACTGACAGGAGAGATGTGCCAGTGTGTTTAGACTGACAACCCATTTATCTGTGCCAAGAAAGTGCTACATAAAGGGTGTCCTCAGGAAGGGACAGACTATTCTCAGACACAGAATATATTTATACCATGTGTATATATTTACTTAAGTCTTCACTGACAACACAAGGGACTGTAGTTTGCTTAGTGTTAACGGTTGTTGTTAATACAGATTAATATTATGTATTTTGTGTCCTACATTTCCTGCACTGTAATAGAAATTACAGTAGAGAGGCTGTAGATAAGTAGACAGGTAGGCTCTTATTCCTAGCAACTGTGTTCTTCGCTATTTCTCTATCCTTCTGCTTTGTGACTGTTAAGAATGATAGTTCTTGAAGGAAAATCCATTAGGATCTTTAAAACATTTCTAAGCTACTTACAGAAACAACCTACAGTTATCACTATCTCGCTAGTAGATTTTGAACTAAGAATATAACTCTACCTGATCTAAGATCACATCATCATGCAAAAGAAATAGTTTTTTTTTTTTTTTTTAATGATTTTTAAATGAACGTAAGACAGAAAGAAATACATCTTTCTGTTATCATGCATGCAAAAATTCATCTCAAAGTTCCTCTCCCACCAAGTAAAAAGCCCATGAGTGGCAGCGCAGAATGAAGCTGCCAGCTCGTATTTGCTTTTCAGCAGAGCAGTGCCTCTAATACAGAAGGAATACTTCCCAGTTTTACAGAAGGCATTATGAAGTCCTTAAAGTTACAAGAGTATAAAAAAAAGTCCTGAAATAGAAACAACACTGGAATTAAAATATGTTTTGCTTCATGTAAACTCAGTGCAAGTATGAAGAGGCATAGTATGAGAAGTGTGAAAATTACACATTTTTCTTTGCTTGCCACTAACTGCTCCCACACTGGGAAGAAAAAAAAGTACTAGAATGTACATTTTTTACATTCAGAGACTGGTAAAATAATCAAAATGTACAAAAATGAAAAATATCAAGCACACTACTTTAAACACTACTGGAGTTTACTAATCAAGGTTTTCTTCGGTGTAGTTACCACAGTAATGTCAGGGGATGCTGACTGTATTAAATCTAAATAAATTTTAAGACAATACTACACAGACATACTTTATTGATAACCATTAATCAGTCCAGGCAATTTATCAGGTCAGCAGAACAAAATAGTTCTACTTAATAGCCTACTATCCAAACCATGAAATATGTTATGCTCACTCATTTTTGCCCCTTCTATTAAGATTATAGATAGTTGAAATAAAATTTCTATCATAAAGTAATTCATCTACAGTAGTGGGAATTCTGGTTTGCAAAGTTTAAATCTTTTTCTTTTCAGATAAAGAACTAACAGGAAATACTCAGTCGCATTCCCAGCACGGCATCAGTTTAAATTCCCTGTGAAAGTTTAGACTCACCATTCAGTCCATATTTGTACAGAATAATTAATTTCTTTCCTTCATTCATCAAGCAGCTGGTAAATATGTTAAACATTCTCCTGAAAATGAAGCAGCAAGTAAATCTTCTAATTTGTGTCAAACCAAACCAAGACTGCTTGGCGGGTGACAAGTAAGATAGGTAGACTCTCCCAGTACCTGTGCCCCACTGACTTCTTAGCCATTTCTCTATCTTTCTTAGGTATTTCTCTATCCTTCTGCTTTGTGACTGTTAAGAACAATAGCTCTTGGAGGAAAATCTATTAGGATCTTCAAAACATTTCTAAGCTACTAACAGAAATAACCCATAGTTATCGCTATCTCTCTAGTAGATTTTGAAATAATCATACATTCAGAACTGATGAACTACACATTGCTAATGAAGTAACTGTGATAAAAACATTGTAAAATAAGTCATCACAGAGTTATTGTTGTCACAAATCTAAATTTCAGCCATATGCTTAACCTAATTCTAAAGATCCAGAATATCTAGATATTTATATTTCAAATTCTATTTTCCAACAAGCATGAATTAAGATATCCATAGACTATTCTTATTGTTTTATAATGAGGAATCTCAGATTAACAGAAAATTGGCTTAATTAGCTTTGAAAATTTGAAATAGGTTTGCTTGACAGTACTGTTTGCTAATAGTGAAGCATAAATACATTCACAATAAACAAAAGCCAAAAGAAAATCTTAAATTACTCTGCACTATTGCATGCATGGTTTTGATCAGTTAGTACTCACACAGAGATGAAACCTGGCCTTGACTCTTTGGCTTCACATAATAACTGGAGATTGCCCAAGCAACTTCTGCTGTGACTACCTTTAGGAAAAACATTAGTAAAGTTCTTCAAAATTATTAAGCTAGGCACCTTCAGAACGAAATCAGTTTAAACCAAAACAGATAGCTATGAGGTATGTCCTGTTTTGTGCTGGAATAGAGTTGGGGTTTTTTCTTAGTAGCTGGTACAGTGGTCTCTTTTGAATTTAGCATGAAAATAATGATAAAACACCAATTTTTAAGTTGTTGCTCAGTAGCACTTATCTCAATCAATGACTTTTCAGTCTCATGCTCTGATAGTGAGGTGGGGCACAAGAAGCCAGGAGAGAGCAGAGCCAGGACACCTGACCCAAACTACCCACAAGGGTACTCCATACCACAGCACATCATGGCCAGTATATAAACTGGGGGGAGCTGGCTGCGAGCTACCAATTTCTGCTTGGGGATGTGCTGGGCATCAGTCAGATGGTGGCAAGCAATTGCATTGAGCATCACTTGTCTGTCATGAGTTTTATTCCTCTCTTTTCTCTATTATTATTTACTTGATTTCAATTACCAAAATGTTCTTATTTAAACTCACCGGTGTTTAGTTTTCTTTCCTGTTCTCCTCACCATCCCATCAGGGAGTGAGCAAGTGGCTGCTTAGTTGCTGGGTGGGGTTAAACCATTACAGGTAATAGGGAAAATGGGAAGAATTCTAATAAACTAAATCCTGCTTCTTTGACCTCTTACAGTTCTTGGTGGAAAGTCAACAGTATGATGAACAAAGAATAGAAATTACTATTTAGTTGGACTCTCAAAGTACTTCAGGTCATAGCTTCTTGAAAAATATATTTAAGTAAGTAATCACGAGCAGCAGGGAAAGTTCTGTCTTGAACAAAAACATGTCTCATTTGAGCAACAGTAGCCAGGAACAAAAGAGCTATTTCTATTGTGAAAAGAAGACAGCTGCAAGGTTTTACATTAGGGTCTTCCAGTTTTGAAAATTGGAAATTGTCATTTGAAGGAAGTCACTGAAGCTGACAATTCAAACAATAAGTTGAAAAGATACCTCACCAAAATTGTAACAGCCTATTATACGTGCACTATAACCTCATTAGTTCTAGTGTCACAAACTACTTTTCCATGCATTACTTCATACACACAGTGCAAAATAATCACTTAACAGAGAAGAGAAAAAAGCAGAACATGAAACGATGTTTACTGTACTGTCCAGATCCTTCTTTAAAATACGAGTTTTAATTTCCTCATAAGTTTTATTATAGCATTAATAAGCACACAGAAAACTCTTCATTGTCTACACACCATTAACCATGTAGGTTACAAATTAGTTGTGCTTCTGTGACAGTCACAGATTTGGTCTTTGTGCAGAGACAGCCTGGCTCTGAACACTTACTTTTGCTGACATGACTTTTTTACATGACTGTAGCCATATGGGTTATAAAACTTGAAGCAGTTTAGGTGTGAAATGGTTATTAAGCAAGTCCACACCCAAGCTGACTTCTGAAAAGCCATGCAAGCACTGCCCTTCCCAGGAGCCACAGCCTGCAAAGGTTTGCTAGTAAAGCCACAGCATAAGCACATGAAGACAGCTGGGGCCACACTGCACCTGAGCAAAACTTAATTGATGCTTGAGGCACCAGAAAACTTTGTGAAAGGATGCCCAACCACTCCTGGGTGAATCCATTTGAACGAAGGTGAGATTACTAGTTCTCCGTAGATCAAATTCTGCTATGTCCTAGCGACATATTACCTAGGTTTTCCATTATTCCAGACCGAAAAACTGATTGTTACATGCCAAAGTTTTCAGAAATTAGTTTTACAACTCCACAAAAATCATTCAGGCAACAGCTCAGGATTAAGTTTCTTTATTTTTTTCTGATTCATGTGAAATATAGATGTCTGCCTCTTTCCACTCCTGTACACCTTTTAAGGGAAAAATGCTTCTGATAGGTATTTCTCCTGGATTTATGCAATAAGCGACCTTTACTGGGACTGGATAGCATGAGAATTAGGAAGGAAAATTTTCTCCCTCAAGTATTCTCTCTTTGGTTCTTTTACGGGAAAGAAAAGATATTAACATTTATACCTTAATGGCATTTTCATTAATGGTAAAGCATTTTAAACCTGTGACATCCATAAACTTTATTTGTGAGGTCTTTCATAGGTATAGCATGTTATTTTCTTTTTCACCTCTGCAACACACTGCACTTTATACTGCAAGGAAGGAGAATAAAAACTGCCTTAATAACATTTGTTTCTTACCACTTCTACCATATTCAGAAGGCTAAAGCAGCCCTATACATGATTTACAAAGCCTAAAGGAGGGTGACAGACTTGCAGTTTCATTTTGCCCAAAAGCTTTGTCCTTGCCAGGTTGCAATGTGTCATTATTGAGATCTGACCTAAGCTGTCAGTAATCCTCTAAAAATCAATAGAAATTTAAAGTTTCGTGGCTTAGGAATTTCATTAATCCTTAATTCTAGATCAAAACCTTATTGCAAACAAATATTATGTATCTTCCTCAGCTATCTAGTTCCACTAGATCTCTCAATTTTTAACGGGCTTTATTCCCTCTGCACAGTTTTGCACAGCATGAGGAACATATGGCCTTATGCATTTAAGAAGGGTTTCTAAGAGTCTGAAAAAAACAGAAATCTCATATTTCAAGATTATGTTTCACCTCATTAAGAAAATCTGTATTATTTGGTTCAAGAACTGACTCAATGAAATCTGTCATTCCCATAATTTCAAGGATCATACAAATAGGACATTTGAGTGTTAAACCCATGGGAACACAGCTGGTGATTTTACAAAAACTTTTGAAGGCTATGAAAAGTGTAAACTTCATCACCTCTACCACATCCTACAATTTATGTCTCACATAGAAGACAAACATCTGCTCCAAAAATTAAACAAGAAGCACCTCACTACAAAACCACAGTAAAGTTTGCCAAGAAATTACTCAGCTTAGCAGGAGAAATAGTCAGTAACCAATCTGAATAGTCTCCAGCTTCAATAACTTTTAAAAACATCTAATATCACAGAATTTAAGCTTATGGCTCTGTACTGAAACAAAACCAAACCAACAACATCATTTCCCCCCCACAAAAACTTAACAACCCCACCCCCCAAGTTATAACCAAACATCCACTAATTTCTGAAACGATACATCTATGGTTTGATTATTTTTTCAGTAGCGCTGAAAAAATAGCATATAGTATAATCTTCTGAGACCACAATTCCTCTCAGAAAAAAGACTAATATGCCCATATAAATGTACCTTCCCTTGTTGTTATGCCTGATTTCAGCTCATGTTAAAAAAAAAATATTTTCTAACACAAAATCTTTTCCAGGGTGAAACAATTACATTCAGTTTTGTGTGAATAAGCATTTCTATTAATGTAAGTTAGAAATGAATAGGTTGTCAGCCTCAGATAACACATTAAAAAAGTTACTTGGCCTCTCTCCTATGCTGTCAATCATTAGCTCACTGACTCATTAGAGCAACATTTGAAGAATCAAGGATTTTAACAAAGTAAAAAATTGTATTCATGTAATGAATATAAAAAAAAAGACAGAAATTGTATCACAATGGGATAACACTAAAATTTCTTGCCTGAACACTCTTCTAAGCAATGACTTCCATATTCTCTCTGCTACAACCGCAAGACTCAGCAAGCCTAGCTTGCCTGCAGTATGGTAAACCTCTCTTTATAAAAGGACTGGAAGCAAATATGCAGTAGAAGGCATAGACTGGCATAACATTCTCAATACTAGAAGCAGCATCAACTTTACATGTTTTAATATTGTTTGACAACCTCTGAAAAGATTCTATCTAGCTACTCTAATTAAAACACAACAAATACAACACCTCTTGTGTGATGATCTGGACAGCATCATAACAGAATTATTACCTAAAACTACAACTTAGAAAGCATTTAATTGGAATATCTTGCTCTTCAAGGCAGTCTTGATTATTTGGAGCACTTAGCTTTTGAGTTGATGCTCAATTCCTGTCTGTCATTCTCTTGAAATCCTTTAATTCAAGTTTTAAAACCCTAAAGTAGTGAAATACAGTTTCTTATGGCATATTTTTGAACAAATGCAAAGCCAGCGGAAGGAGGGTGAGATTTGTCAGGAAAGCACAGCTTTGGTGGGGAGAAACTTAGATTTTAAATGAGTTAAAATCTGGCCTGGAAAATAAATACTTTGCCAAGAGGCCCAGCTGTAAAAGAATCAGGAATGGTCAGGAACAGTATATACAATCAGATCTATTTTTCCCTTGTTGCATATGCTGCCTGCGTTCTTCCTTACATTCATGACTATGTCCACATAGATGTTATGAGGAAAGAAATCCAAGCTTCTGTGTGGACACAGCACGACTACAAAGGGAAAAAAGAGATAACACTTCTGTTAGTGCCCAGAGATATGACAGTTTTGAGTGAGAAAAGCAAGTACCAGAGCTTACAAGAAACCTGTTTTCCAAGCACTTTTAGCAATAATACAGCCACTTCTGTAAGGCAAATTTTTATAAGTACTAGTCATAAGTGTACATTAATACCTCAGTGATTTACAGATTGATAAAATTCATAGTTGTTTTTTATTAATCTGTGCTACTCAATGTTTTATGATAAGAAACTGAGGAAGGAAGATAAAAAATTGACTAGTCCAGAAATGGAAGAGGTGTGTGCTTTTTACTTAGTGATCACATTTAGTGGATGCCTTCTGTGGTGTTCCTCTGTCACCCTCCATGAGGATTTATTTAATACTTTCTCAGCAGTAGACGAATATTGCTGAAAATAGGATCTGTAACACACTCCACAACTTGCAATCTGTGTTCAAATTCGGCATGCTGACAGCAGCAAGCCAGTCCTATAGTGAAAGTGACGTCCTTTAAAAATCTCTTACTTCCTCCTGTTTCCTATATTCTCCTACTCTAAACATTCAGATGGCAGATATGCTCAGTTAAGTATCACAAAGTAAATACTTAAGTAGTAAAAAGTTTAGCTATACTGCAATTTGTTTCTGATTAGTAGCAATAAAAAAAGGTGCTGCAGGCTCAGCATTTCTTTTCCAGTGTTTGTTATGAAATGTTGAATATAACATAAATTTTCCAAATGCAAATGCTGACAAATCAGCCTGGGCTTTGAAAAGAAACTCCTGTCTTCTCACGTATTACCCCCCAAAAAAAAACATTAACAAACCAACATGTTACCCAGAGCGCTCTCTTCGTACCTTTGCAATTCCACTGTTTTTCACACAGATCAAGGTGTCTGGAATGTATTAAACAAATATTAATTGCACACAAAGACCAAAATCAAGTCTATTTATTTATACTGTCTTCTAACAGTGTAATTTAAAGTAATTAAACAGGAATAAGAAAATTGTTTTCAACTGCAAAGCACAGTGGCACTCTACATAGGCTTGTAGTTCAATAAAACAAAACTTCAGGCTGAAATAAGAGACTTGTAAAAAAACAGTAAGTTACTGTGTGATAGATGATGGCATCATAGGTAACAGGGCAAGCACAGACTGGAAAACTCTAAGTGATATATACCAATGCAGTCATCCCTACATATATAGGAACAGTTATAGGTAAGCTCTGAGATTGAACTCATCCATCAGTTTGCATATGCCAATGTAAAATTGACACAGTCAATACAGAGCTCATAATAAAAGGTAAGCAATTGACTGAGAGGCTCAGCAAACACTTGAAACTGTTTTTAACTATTCGGAATAATATTCTCAGACATTTCTGTAGGTTTTGTATGTTTTATATTTAGGCTAGGATAATTCACCTAGTTCCAACCCACCTGTCATGAGCAGGAATACCTTCCAGAAGACAGGGTTACTCAAAGCCACATCCAACATGGCCTTGAACACCGTCAGTGATGGGACAGCCACAGCTCTGGGCAACCTGTTCCAGTGTCTTTCTAACCTCATAGTGAAGAATTTTTTCCTAATATCTAATCTAAATCTCCCCTCTGTCAATTTAAAACCATTCCCCCTTGCACTGTCACTACATGCCTTTATAAAATGTCCCTCTTCAAATTTCTCGTAGGCCCCCTTTAGGTACTGGAAGCTGCTCTAAGGTCTCCCCTGAGCCTTCTCTCTGTTCTAGGCTGAACAAGCCCAGAGCTGAACAGTACTACAGGTGGGCTCTCACTAGAGCAGACTAAAGTGGGAAAACCACCTCTGTCAACCAGCTGGCCACAATGTTGATCAATGGCAGGGAAGTAAAGATGAAAAAATATATAGATAATAACATTACTACCATCATGATTGCTATACGGCTTATTCATTCCAAGACAAAGTAAAATGTGGTTACAAATAAACTCTTCAAAATCACAAGTTCATTATTAAAAAAATCTTGGATAATGTTAGCCTTTCACATAGTATCTTCCTCCACTTCTTAAAAGTGTAGTCCACCAGAAATGAGTAAGTCATCTTATTCTTATTCGGAAGTACCAAAAACACTATGTAAATTGCCTAATGTCTTTGACATCTGCATCCTACCCTTCATAAAACCTCCAAAGCCTCATAAAACCAGATGCATTGGTAAATGTTGTATTTCCTTAAGATCATTTCTTATACTGTTACTGATCTAAATGTGGTTACAGAGAGTATCTTTATCTGGTAAGAAACAGGGAAACTGTTTCTGCCAATCAAAGCATAACTTCTTTTTTTTAAAGATACATCTGTAAAATCAAAGCAAATACTGAACTCAAAGGAAGAAACGTTCACATAAACTCCTTGAAGCAGTGTCCTAAGTTTTATTTGAAATGTCTTAAGAGAGCTTCAAACATAAAAAAAAGTATTGCATTCTAAAGCAATAAATTCAGTAGCTCCAAACACAGCAACCATTGATCCACTGTCATATTTGAACACCTCTTTGAAAAAAAAGTTTTTCCTACAAAATTACAACTTAGAATTAAATACAAAATCCGGTATTTTCCCAAACAAAAAATCCCACAGACAGTACAGTGAAATTAGACAAACTCACAAAATATGCAATCCCATTTGAAAATTACTTTTGTTGACTCGTAATCTTTGGTTACCTCTCGTACAATTCTGCATATCTAAAGAGGACAAATCAGTAAATTTACATATATGTTACAATTTTCCTATATTTTCTAGTACTATCAACAGCTGTTGCTGTCAATAGCATATGTCTGTCTTACAATCTATCAGAGAAGAACAGAAAACAGGCTGGTTTTAAAGGTTCAGTTTAGCTCTTCAAGAATTTAGCTGCTTCTTAAATAAGCATATATATATTCCATAATGGATACAGAGCTCAAGATTATAATGGTAAATTCAGTACTCTTCCCCAAAATGATGCATACAGTTGTAAATTAAAAAGTTGTAAAGGCATTAACATTAATGATTTACCCTCTGCCAATCCAGACTACTTGAAATAACTTTAGCTGGCACAGACCTCAGCGGGGCAGGAAACCATCTTCAGCCTAGTAAATACATACTGAAAGAACCCATCATGGAAGACTGCATGTTCAAGAACTGCTTCTCAGATAGGCACTCTAAGGTATTGTGGAATGTAGCCAACCTGGGCAGGTTTTTGTGGCTGTAGGTTTTGCTGCTGCCGCTTTTTAAAATCAAAACAGGTTTTATTAGTCCTTCCTCATCAGACCAACATGATACATCCTGATAGCCTCTTTATCACTATTTTGGCCATTGGCCATATGACTAAGCATCAAGTAGAATATCAGGAAAACGTGTATTCTAAAATGTATAACACAAAACATTTCCAAACCTGAATGTCAATTTTCATTTCAGTGCCAGGTAATGATTCTAATTTTATACAAGAAATTTTGTTCCAGATGCCTATCCCTCTAAATGATTCAGACACAGAATCACAGAATCAACCAGTTTGGAAAAGATGTTTAAGATCATCAAGTCCAACCGTTACACCCAGGACTGCAAAGTCTACCACTAAACCATGTCACTGAGGGCCTCATCTACATGGCTTTTGAACACTTCCAGGGACAGTCATTCCACCACATCCCTAGGCAGCCTGTTCCAATGCCTGATTATCCTTTTTGTGGAGAAATTTGTCCTAATACCCAGTCTAAACCTTCCCTGGCACAGCTTATGGCCATTACCTCTTGTCCTATCATGGAAAAAAAAAAACCAAAACAAAACCCAAATCCAAAAAAAAACAACAAAAGGAAAAACAGGAAAAAAAAAACTGAATAGGTGAAACCCTAGCAATAAAGCTGAAACTAAAGGAGACAGCACTTGTTTGTCAGATCACTAAAACTGCCAGTGTTAAAACCGAGACAAACATAATTAAGAAAAATAATTCCACTGAGCCACTGAAAGGCGTTTTAAGAAGTTCACACATTTCTGACAGTATTGCACTCATGGGGGCATGAACAGTACACAGAGACAATTATTCTCTTTGTCTTAATACACACACAGTATGAGCTGTACTCACAAG
Source organism: Pezoporus wallicus (assembly GCF_028554395.1). Classification (NCBI taxonomy): domain Eukaryota; kingdom Metazoa; phylum Chordata; class Aves; order Psittaciformes; family Psittacidae; genus Pezoporus; species Pezoporus wallicus. The sequence goes on from NW_026640488.1 coordinate 5,446,841, forward strand.
ATTTAATGAGAGGTTTCTTGAATATGAATTTTACTTGTAATGTTTACATGGTAACATCAGGCAGAAATATCACAATTTGCATGGGACTTAAAACTTGTGACACCTCTCCAAGTCATATCAGATTTTGCCCAGAAGCTCACTTTTCCTTACTATGGTAAAAAAATAAAATATATAAAATTATGATTTTTCTCCTCCTCCCGTTTCCAACAGCAGATTGACCAGATATCAGCAACTGTGCACCTTCTTTCTAAGGGAAGGAAAATTTCTTACTGTTCACATCTTTCTCCTTCCTTTAGAACAGCCAAAAACCTGAGGTCAAGCTAGTGAGAAAATTACAACTACCTATAATAAGAGACATTGAGAACACGGAAGAAAACTATAGTTTCAGGAATACATCTCTTCTGATGCGTATATTCCAGGAATATATCTCTTCTGAGCCTTTTAGAAAGAAAAGGCAATATCAGGAATCTGCATGTCTCCTATAGTTTACCAGTAGCCTTACTGTATTAAAATGTGTATTATGTAACTACACTAATGGGGATAAGAGGGTTGCTTAACCTCCCAAGGTACTTATATCTAATCTAGTTTCTTGGAAATATGCTACCACAAACCAATTAGAGTAGATTGTCACTGGTTTTCCTGCTTATACAATCTCTTCAATATGCCCCTTCAATAAAGAATGCACATGCTGAACTACTTCTTCAACAAAGAAGCAAATGTATTTCAGAGTAGCCTAGAAATGAAGAATTTAGTGTCCTGATAAACATCAATCTTTCTTTAATTATTCACTCTGTTCATATTTTCTGGTTGTTAAATTCTAGCATTATGAAGAAAGCTATATCTTAAGCACTGTTAGGCTTGGAGAATGCCTCTGCTGAATTCAGTTCATTACTTTCAGAAAAGGGAAAGAAAATGCAAATGAAATTTACTCCTTTACATAATGGATCACTATGGCTATGCCAAAACTTTAGATTTTTAAAGGGATTTAGTACTTAAATGGCTGTCAGAGCACTTGAAAGTATTTGGGCACCAAAGTATTTGGCTCATCTGAGGCTAACTTTCATTAGCTCCTGAAAATGGGGTACAGGTACTTAACTTAGCAATACAAAGTCAAACGATGCCCTCATGTCTTCACTATTGTGGGTTTTATTTACTCCTCTTATTCTTCTGTTATTCTATTATCTTACTTCTGGTCTAGATTTTGGGATCGCATCACATTCTGAATATAAGGCAACAAAACAATCGTTACAATGATGGCCCAAACTTCACACTTTCCATGTCTGAACTTTGATGCTCTTTGTGAGGCTGCAGAAGCTGAATTCTGCATTAGCTGTGAAACTGTTTTTCTGGTCCATTACTTCATTCCATGTGGACTCCATATTCACACAATCATTAAGAGTCAGAGATCTACTTACTCTGTTTTGAGCAATAAATTGTGCTGCTTCTACAGCTATGTTAGAAGCAACAGTGAATAATGAGTACAGTACCAGAAAGGATGGAATGTGGTTAACAGTGTAATTCATAAGCAGGAATGCTTAAGGCACAATAACAAAGTTGTTAACAGCAATCTGTTATGCTACCTATATTTAACAGTAGCATAGATATTGCTATGTATTAACTGTAATGATATTTACTGAAAATGGGATATTAATGACAAAATAAATTATTATGGATTACAGTTACCAACTCAAAATGAAACTAAGTAGAACCAAACAACAACAGCAGAAAACTTTCAAGAAACATATTTTACCTAATTTCTACTTATTCCTTACCCTTACATATTGCTTACCCTTACTTACTGCTTCAGGGATTACTGAATATTCCCTTCATCTGCCTCAGTAAAATCATTCTGTTAATCAACAGAGGAATGAAAAAGTTGTTGCTGCCACTGACTCCCAAAGATGCTGATTGACACATTTACTTGTTTATGTGTAGGGGGAAAGAAAGGAATATTGTAAATTGTTTAAGATTCATCACTTTTCAAAGAAGCTAATTACACTTAATCCTTTCTAAGTTATTTTCCCACAGGACTTCAACCTTTTCCAAAAGGAAGTAATATTCCTGCACTTGACACCATTACTTTTCTCAGCTGAAACACATTCTTTTAATGAACAGTGAACTTCTATGCTTTTAATCCTTTTAATTAGGACAGTAAGTAACTAACTGGATGATTTAGTAGCAACGTGACATGACCTTGATGCTTGAGAGCACTTGAAATTTAAATAGAAAATAGAAATTCTTATAAAGAAATGTTACAAGCAACAAATTTACTAAGACCAAGCCTATGCTTCATATAAATGCTTTGGATTGTTTTCATATAAATACATGTTCACATATAAGAACAAATGGATCGATCCTGTTAAAGCAAAGCTATAGAAAATTGTGTGACCTGCCACAATGGACCTCCTGCCCCTAAATTGTTTTTGTTGTTGTTCTATCATTTTTTCTTCATTAATTGCTTCTATGTTTCTGAGCAAGAACTGCTGGTATTTATCTTTGTGTCATTGTAGTTATGTACAGTGATTATGAATAAAGGAAGATGATGATAATGCGTGTAGTATCAACTTTATTGTATTTATCACTGGATACACAAAAAAAAGGATTCAGAGAATTCAAGAAACTACACTTGTTGTGTAGAGGTCTAAGATGATCAGAAAGTTTCTGTCTGATTTAAAGATTTAAAGCCTTCTATTATTTTCTCATCCACAGTAGTTTTCTTTCTCCAGTATCTGGCGTTTAGAAACCAGAAAGTTTGGGTTTTTTTAATTAACAGGAATGTACCTTTATGCATCTGTTCCCTATCTAGACCACTATAAGTTTCATACTTAAAAAAATATTAAATGGCACACAAAACCACAAAAATTGCATTCTTTGTTTATTGTGATTCTGATTCATGGTAAGGAACTGCTGCAAGAATGACAGTATTACATTCCTGTATTACATTCCTAATGCATTATAGTAAAACCTGTATCAGCCTCTCAAATGTGTTCTCACTTTATTAGGGCTGTAACTTTTGCTGGTTTACCTGTCCAACTACATTTTTATTATTCACTTCAAACTGCATTTTGGAAGCAGATGATGTTTAAAGTTGTTGAATCACATCAACTGAAGAGAGCAAGGCAGAAGTTTTACAGCTAGTAATACTGAAACAGATTTAGAAGTCACACAGTATTTCCAAATGACTACCCAAATACTGTAAGATTTTGTATATAATAATAGGATGTCTGATGAAACAAACATAAAAACCTGCACTCCCTGCACTGATCTGCACACTTGGACTTTTAACAGGCTTGATTTACAACTTCTTCACCTGATTTTAGTAAGTAAAATAAAAGATGAAGTAAAATGTGTACCTGGCCAAATGTTTGCTGGCTTCTAGCTTACTGTCACAGCCTTTTCCCACAGTTATTGGAAAGGAGAGGAAGGACAGGGAAATCAGATACAATTTATGCTACTCAGTATCTTTTATGTCTCACAGATGATGAAAATTTGAAGTTAGTCAGAAAAATTGCTAAACTACTGTTCTGTGTTAGAAAACCAGCATTAAAATGTATTATTAGACAAAATGGAAAATGAAAGGTCTCACTGTAGAAATGAAAACTGAAACTACAGTTTAGTATTAAAACTGCTTCAAATGGGAAATCTATGTCAGGAAATATATGCGAATAACGCCTACCAATTACCTCCATACAGGTATTGCCTTATCAGCCAGTAATTTGTACTTTACACAGCAGATATCACCATTCTGAATTCACAGCACTACAAAACTCTGTGTTATCAGAACAGCCAATATACTGAAATGAGACCAAACTGAAGAGAGAAACTTTTGAATAAAGACAAAATTTTGGTACACGACTTACTGTGATTAAATGGTAAGAAAGTAAAGGGATAGCATGAAAATAACTCAATAGTTTCTACCTCATGCAATAATTTTAACAGTGCTATCTTAACAGCTGCTAGACCTTAGAAGTCACACACACAACTTATTTCAATGTTAAACTATTACGAAAGGACAACTACTAAATGATGCTTGCCAGAAAAATCAAAATACATATAATCTCAGAAGTTGCAGATATCATACAGGAAAAAAAAAGTAAAGAAAATACACCTTGAGCTCCTTACTATCTGAACACCTCCCCTTATGTTTAGGGAACTTCAGAGCACAAGAAAAATCATAATGTTATAATTCATTCTCAAATTAAATTTTTTGCCACTGCATGATGGAACTAAAAAATTAAACAATCAAGACAATCTTAGGGTATATATTTTCAAGGCATTCTGCATGTTTTTTCAAAATGAATCATATCAGAGGGGAAAGCAGTAATTTTAGGTTTGGAGGGTTTTTACTGTAGTAATTTGGGGTGGGGGATTTTTACAGCAGATTTAATTAACAAGTACTATTGACAAAAGGTAAGCAGAGTCTAGGAACTCTAAGCATGTTTCTATTTTAAATCTTTAACAAAATCAAGCCAAGCAATTTCCCTAACTTCATTCAGGGGCAAAGCTGTACCATTATACTTGAATTTTTCAGCTGAGAGATAGCAAAGACCATGTGGGCCAAACAGTTGAAGTTCAGCAAAACTGTTTGCAACAAAACCATATTCATAATGTAAAGTTTTAAGCAACATTTAGTTATGGTAATTGCCAATTTGCTTATGTTTGCATGCACACACATATACCTACACACATATGTATGCATGTATGTCGTGGGGTGAAGCTAACCTGAAGGCATTGCTCAGACAAAATGAGGTCTCAAACATACCTGCCCACCAATTAGATGACAAGTTGGAAAAACAAAGACAGTTGTCCACCAATCACACTGATAATTGGCATGGAGGAGGCTGACCCAAATCCTTTCCAAATGTGAGGCTATCCTGGGTCCATGGGTTAGATGTGCACAGAAAAAGAAAAAAAAAGTCATACGACTTTATGTCCTTGTAACATCTTTGTGGTGAAAAGCCAGGCAGTCAAAGTAACCCAGGTACCAACCACTAATGGGCTTCAGATACATGGGGAAAATTCAAAGAGATTAGCTCGGGGCTATGCAGCAATGAAGCAATTGGCAGCTTGACCCAATCACCTACGTCAGAAATCAATAAAAAGTGGAGAAAGGTGCCTATCAGTGGGAAACCATCTGTGTGTGCCAGAAAACATGCAGAAGGCTGAGTCTGAGGTGGAACAGCTGACTACTCAAAAACAGCTGTAAGCCAGGACTCAGGCACATGTAGAGGGTCCTCTCCCCTCAGCCTATCACACTGCTCAACAGGGCCAGAGGAGCAGAAGCCTTGGTCAGCATGTGTCCTTGCAGAATGTGCAAATTTCATAGAAGATAAATCATACAACAGAAATTACTGTCAAACCACTATCGCCATCCTGTTTAGCAATTTTACAGGCTTTTTACTAAATGGTTTTAAGCCAGCGTGCAGGTCTGTCCTTGCAGGTACCCTGCTGAAATACATATTTTTCCTCTCTAGAGGATCCCTGCATTATATGCAGAACTTTCCCATAAATCCACATTAGTAATTTCTAGTAAATAACAATAAAAAGTTGCACTCTGGGGGACCTCAAAGTGCAATAAAACATTTCTTGAGAAATCATTCAGGTTAAATACATTTTGCCACCACTGAATTTTAAACTATCTTCCTGAAAAGTGGGAGCAACTGGATCATCAAATGCTACGATCAAGAAATCTTCATAAACTCTCCCTATTTCAAGTCTATAGGTTTCTTATTTGAAGTTGTGCAGTCAAAAGACATCTGACATTGAGTTAATGGTAGTGTTAACTGAAAATTCTGCAAACACTGCATGCTGTAATACAACTCTGCATTTAACAGCTATGTAATATTTCACAACTAGCATATGCACGTTTTCCTTCCTGAATCTCATACTCCAAAATTGAAAACTAAGAACATACTAGGTATTATGAAGCTTAATTGATGACAGTCAAATAGGAAGAAAGGTACAGGCTTTATGCAGTCATGATGAGAATGAGCAAAAAATAATTTGATGTTCTAAATGTTTGATCATGACCTTCTTTTCTGTCTGGAGTTTTCAATCTATTCTTAATTATTTGATGAGTTACTGCTTTGTTTTTATTTTTATGCATAATTTCAGTCTTTCTTCAAGCTGAAGTTTCATATTTAAACAAACACCACACCATCCCCTTGCCCCCTCTAAAGGTTGAATGCAATTGCAGAAATATGTTCAGATGATCTTAAGGTCCTTTCCAACCCTAACTATTCTATAATTCTATGCCCATGACATCAGGACATCTCTAATTATACTACACAATTGCTATATTCTCTGACCTATGACAGAGACTTCTGCATACAGAAGTCAGACTCTGGAGACTTGTAGGCACATACACATACTTCACCCATTTCGCATTTTCAGGCTACAGACTCTTGCTCTTCAGTAACCATAAAAGTTGTACAAACTCATAATATTAACATGAACAGTATGGCCACTTTTACCAGGGGACACCTTCTACCAGCTGCCCAGCTCTCCAAAGTGTGGACTTTTTGACAGCTTTAAACCTTTTGCTCTTACACAGAAAAAAACCCACAAATTTAGAACTGATATTTCTCCTGCACACTTCTTTATGGCCCCTGCATTTATTTTGTGTTAGATGAATTTTATGGAGCATGTACTTGGTGCATAAAGTGTTTACAATTGATTTTCATAGTGACACGCACTGCTGTTTTTGTATCCACAATTTTACATGCATGATGAATAATTGCTATTCAGATATAATATTTTCAACTGCAGAAGTGAAGGACGATGTTTCATAAAGTGGTTTTTGGTGGCCCTAATATTATACCAAATGCAACTGACTTTGTGATGACACCCACTGAAAGTTCCCTGTTGCATTGTACATAAAATGAAATGTCCTTTACCCTGAAGCAGCCATCCTTCCCCCACATTTTTTTGAAAACTCAATCTTTCTACATCAGCAGTAAAGCTGGACAATACTTCTTAAGAGGTTCAGATTTTTCAAAACTTGTTTCTCTGTCACTCACAAGTAAACACTGCTCATACAGACCAATGATTACCTTGGAGGTGCTTTTATTCTATCTCCAACAGCCTCAATTTGTTACAGTTTGAGAGAAGTTTTATCACTAGGTAGCTGCACAAGGCATTAAAAAAAAAAAAAAAATCCATTGGGATCACCATAAAGACAAGTCCCTACAAATTGCTGAAACAGAAAAACAATCCATATGACATATACAGATACTCCTGGAATAGAATAGACCTAATGTTTTTTATAGAACTAATTTTACCAAATTTTGGCAAAGCAGCTCCTAAATACAGTACTCACTAACCAGAAATGATCAGGCCCATGAGATAAAAAACAGACACCAATGATGTAAACCAGCCCAAGTCCATCAGGGAGAAAACAAACAAACAAGCAAAGGAACCAAATCAAACTAATAAAACTGCAACATACTTTTCTAACTTTAGATAGAACCCTAGGAAACCTGGGAGACTCAGTATGTACAGAACAGAAGCAGTATGCAGATTTGTGTTTCATATCCAAACACCTTTCTGGTCAGAAAGAGGACCTCAGCCTACCTTCAGCTAAGATTTATTCAGCTGAAATATCAACTGGGACTTGAATCTAGTAGGGAAAGGGATGCTTGATGACAGATGAATTTCTTAAATGTCCTCATCTGAAAATATCTAGCATTTTATTGAAACAGCACACAGTGAGACCAGTTCTCTTAGAAAACCAGTGAAAGTGTTTTGCTGTTTTTCAAAATAGTGAAGTTCAAAATTAGGCATTTATATACCTTTTAAGTATATTTTCGTATTTTTTATTCCCATACCTTTTACCAATACAGTCAACTGAATGCTCACAATTTTTTCCTGACAAGATTGCACTTACTTATTCTTCTTACATCTCTCCCTAGTAAAATGGCTGAAATGCCCAGAAGCACCACCTAAAATATAAATGTTTATTAAAATACTCATCTCTTCTACAGAGTACAAACCTTCTATGCTGCGCTTAGATCAGCTTTGGCAAAATAAGGGCGCCAAACCTCTTCCATGACACAATCTCTTTCTAGCTCAGGCTCTCCTATTATGAAACAGATGGTGAATTTCAGCACTTAAAAGCTGAAGGTGTTGTTTTGTAGCTAGGATGTTCTAGTGTAGATCCTGAATCAGTGGGTCTCTCATCAGGAAAGGCTTGCAGCAATGTCACCTTCCCCCTCACCCCTCATCCATAGCCAGGTTATCACCTTAGGGACTATAAGTAGAATCTCAAAGCATAGACCCCAAACTGGAAAGGTTGTGAACACTTCCACAATTTGAGAATTCCTTGAAATCTGCCAGTGTAAGTAGGCAGAGCTAGAGGGCCTTAAAAATTTCTATTTGCTCTCTGTTCTCCATGACACTTTCTTCCATAAATTATTCCAGCTTTCAATATTCCTAACCAGAAATTTGGAAGGAGGAAAAATTACTGTACCATAGGAAGAACAGGGAAAGTTTCGCACTGTAACTCCCTTGCAGGCCAATGGAATATTTACTTTTACCTCACAGATTGTAGTTAATTGTAACCTCTTTCAGAGTGAAACCAAGTTGTCAGGAAGTTAGTCTGCTGCAGATACTAAGTTGTATTTTTTTCCTGGTTCTTTTTTTAATAAATGACCATTTTAAAGTTGGGGTTGTGGGGGTTTTATTAACCCCTTCATTTAAAAAAAGCCTAATTACTCAAGCAGTCAACATAGCAGTCAATCTAGATAATAAAAGGCAGTACAATTAACAACTAGAGAAGCCCCAAGCACACAGACCAAATGGAAATTAAATAATGAAAGAAAAAAAGAGAGCCAAATCACCATGACAGTTTACTTTTTATTTATTTTCTTCTTCATCATGGGAAAAGACGATAGGTGAATCTTCTTCAGTAAATGACATCTGAAATGGTAGTTCAACATAAACCGTCTTTGACTGCAGCAATTCAGGCAGAGTAAAACCAAAGAAATACTGTTTAGGTTTTCTCTCATTAAACTAAAGTAGCATAAAATTGGAAATAGGCATTTACCTTACAGACCTGAGAACTCCAAGATCCTATTATATCACATAAAGCCACTTGCATTTCCATGAGATAATATTATATTATCATTTTCAGTGTTACCAAAGTGTTCATTATCCGTAATGTGAGCATATATAAACCCTATTTTGCAGTCACAGCATTTGATTTCAGAACTAAGTATACTTTCACTAATTACTTCATAGAACAGCTACAACATCAGCAGGGTTTGCTTGCTTTTATTTTAAAGAGTAATACTTCACTACTAGTAGACATAGATAATTTGTTATTTGTTTCTTAAATATTCCACTTTTCTGATTCTATCCAGTGCCAAATGCTATTTTGCCACAAAGTGAATGGCAAACAAAATATGCTTGTGCACATCAAAAAGTATGAAGTCTTAACATAGGGCTGCCAAGGGAAAAGCAACCAAGAAAAAAAACAGATGTCATGTTGAAGATAAAAGGTTTCATTAAACTTTAGTCATACATGTGTAACCTTGACTTATCTGCACTTTAAGATACCATACACAGATACATATACTACTTGAAGTAATCATTTTATCAAAAAACATTATATGAATCAACAATCCAATCATTCGATATTTAATTTCCCTCTTATTTCTTTTCTTAATTCAGGAAAAAAATGAGTTCAGCAAAATGTTGTAGGTTAACCATTTTTTCCAGAATGGACAATATAGTGTTACCTTAAAATTTTATAATACAGGTCTGTCACTTGTGTATGGCAGCACTGTGAACTGTATTGCAAGTAGCGACAGCAGAGTAACTGTTCCCAGTTATATCATAATTATTTATTTGAGCTTAATTATTTGATAATAAAGGTTGCATTAGCTTCAGAGAGAAAATTGATTGTCTTATTTCTATAAGACCTGGACAGCTGCAGTTCAGGAGAATAGAGAATTCTGTATTAAGAAATCTCTGAAAGTAAGGAATGCAATGTCAAATTTCGCTTAAAATCATAATTGCACTGTCTTGTAATTATGATTGCAGAGAAAAAGTTCAATAATACAATCTGTAAAAATATACAAAAAAAACATTCTCAATGGTTTGACTTGTCTTTTTAGATAGAAATATTTTGAAGCAGACAACCCAGAATGACAATCTTTGAGTCCACCATTTTTCATACAGTGATTCTCTTTTCCTCCTTATGCATTTGGTATTGACAGCACTGTAATGACCAGTCTACTAAATTTTAATTTATCAGAAATGAGCAATGTGAGCGTGACTGGAATACCAGAATCTTTAAATAATTTGTGAAACTAAGGTAAACTGCACTTTTACCTATCTGCTAAATATATAGACCAGCAATACTATGTATGGTCATATAAATAATACAGAATAAATATTGCATTACTAAAGAAAATCCTTAAACACACAATGAAAAAGGTACAAAAAATTTCATGAATGCAAAATTACATCCTGGAGGTCATAAATACTAACCAATATGTTGCAAAAGATTTAACAGTTCTGCATCAAATTCTATTTTTATTCTTCCAACATCTCCTAATTTATGATTTTAGTTCTGATGTGTTAATATTCAGAAATTTTAAATGGACAATGACACCAGTAGTCTAGACTCTCAACCACATTCAATATACAATAGATAAGTGATTAACACTTGTATTTTAAACAAAGCTTAAAATGGAAAAATAGGGAGCCTTCAGATGAGATGTAGGTTAAGCCAAGCAGCACCGTATGCACAGAACTTTCATGATTACATGGGAAATGTAAAACCTGAATTGTCTAATGTTTCCATGGAAACTTTTTACCTACAGGATCCAAACACAGGAAACAACACAATGCATCCATATGCCTTAGAAAATGGACTTCACTGGGGGATTTTAGAATGTTCTATGAAAGCGGAAGAAGCAGTATCACTAATTTCAGATGAGGAAAATGAAAACACAGAAAAATACATCTGGAATTAGAACCAAATCAGGGTGCTGTGAGGTGTACATCAAAGTCAGTCCTTGTTATAATGAATCCAGGAACAGCATTATAGATTATGGAGGGGGGAAGAAAAAAAATCAGCAGAAAACCTACCATTCAAGAGAAAATTATTTTCATGCATTAAATGATTGGTCATGGATTCTATAAAGAGGACCATCAGAGTACCAGCAATAACTCCATGCCTTCACTGGAGCTCAGGAGGGCCAAACAACACTACCTGCAGAGCCTGGCTTTCAGTGAGGACTCCACACTAATGAGACTTGAAATACATTTCAGACAAGGCATGCAGTTAAGGCTGAGCTCACAGCAGCACTACCCCTATGCATTCTGTGACCTCCTTTCCTCACTGTAGGAGACAACAGCAGCATTAGAAGATTTTAACAGGCCTTCCTATTGCTGCCTATTTGTAACAGTGATAAAGCCCTGACATAGGATTTGGGAAAGCTAATACATACCCCCCTGGCTCTGATCTCTTGTAGTCAGAGCAAAAGGCTGGAGGCAGTTAGAAAACTGGGAGACAGCAGTAAAGCTTTCACAGCTCTTTCACAACACTCATGCAGCTCCACCATCTTTAAATCTCTCACCCAGCATTACAAATATAGTGTCCTCCCAGGCACACAGTCTTTGCAGTTATCAAACTCATTTTTGGGCCTTATCACAGTCCTCTCTATCTATATCTATCATGTGGTATGGCATACTCAGATATCTTGGTCCCTAGTCACCAGCACTGCATGGTTCAGTTCACTTTCACAAAAAGGCAAACACATCAACAGAATACATTTCACAAACAAGATGCACTATTTTCACAAGATTTGACCAATTAACTATTTGCACTGTGCCTACAACTAGACAAGTCAAATGATTGGGAATATTACCAAGAATTTGAGTTTTCTCTAAAAGATAAAAAAAAAAGGGATTCTCCCTAAGCAAATGGAATTAATGTATTTGAAATACTTAAAACTCAGAAATACTAAAACATAAAAGTCTCTTTTTAAGAACCTACAAGAGGTGGGTTTTTTTTTGTTTTTTTTGTTGTGTTTGGGTAGTTTTTTTTTAAGAAAAATGATGGTAGACAGCACGTGTGAGTTTTGTTTGCTTTTTTTTTTTTCTCTGACTGGCCTGCCACTAGTCAACAAATCTCTCTAATAAGACAAATAAATTGATTTGTCTTATTATCTCATATGTGGTCATATGAGACATTACCATAACTGCTTTCAACTGCTGGAGCATGACATTGCAGCAACATACAGATGTCATCCCAAATATATCCAGCAAGTACCTAAAAATGTTTTTTTTTGGATCACATTTCCATGGAGCCAGACAATTAATCTACTTGGTCCAAGAGATTGTTTTCTTATTACTGCTGCTAAAATAATCCCATCCTTCTAACATTCAAATAATCCTTTACTAGACAGCTGGAAAACTATGGCTAATAAGTGAGATAAATGAAGATATAGACTTCATGCTAATGACTTAAAAGTTTCATGCCACAGTATGGATAAAGTGAAAAAACAAGGAAATGCTTCCATTGCCTGCATAGTGTCACTGCTGCCACAATTTAAGAAGATGCGCTGATGGGGAAATGAAGGCCATGACTCTTGTGTATTCAAAGCTTAGGAGAAGAGTCGAGAGATCTACTATATTTGAAAGCAGGCTAAGAACCATCCCCTATCTTCTTATTAAAGGTAAGCCATCCCACTCTAGGACATGAAACAGACAATATTTGCACTGCCATTAAAAGTAAGGTTACACTGTCAAATTCCATTCCCCAGTATGGAATCTTACCTTTTCTCTTTTTACTGAAATAGTACAAAACTCAAGGAAGAAAACTTCAAAATAATTAACTTAAATTCAAATATTAAACAGGACCTATGTGTGTTTTCCAAACCATGTTTCCACAGTCGAGCACAACCCCTGCGGGAAGGAGCGTGGCAGCCCAGGATCCGGGTGATGTCCGTGGTGCTGAACCGAGGCACTCTGCTGTGAGCAGAATCCCAATTCGGCAGATCCACGATAACCGCCTCATTTAAAAGCAGGAGAAACAACAGATTTCACACCATTTGAGTTGAAGTGTGCACATATTTAAATTAGAATCGTATTTTTAATATGCTTATAACAATTCACCGAAGTCAAGCATAATGGACACCCCCTTCCAAAGCTTATAACATGAGCTGAATGTGTTGTCTGTGCAACACAGAATTTTTCACTTTCACAACAAGAACAAGCTACATTCAAAGAGTCTTTGAGAAAGACCTTCAAGATGGGAAAGTCTGCTCTGCCTTAGGTAAAAAAAGTAATAAAATATTAGGTCAAATTCAGTATTGTTCATTGTTATGAAGAATTAATATTATTGTAAATAATACTTATATATAATTCTATGCATCAGCTGACTATGTACCTAAATACACAGTCTTTTTTGATTTTCATTTGTTTTGTTTTTTTTTAGACAACTAGATTCAGATAAAACTGGATACACCTGCAGGGCTAGCACGACAGGCTTTGCAAACCTAGCGGTACACTCAAGCAATTTGAGCCTCTATAATGTTGTTCCTTAACTAATCGAATAGTTGCAATCAACCAGTTTTCAATGCCTGAGAGTTGTATTTAGGGGTATATGTGCTTTTTAGGCACTATCTAGATTTGAGAGTACTTCTCTGAAATGATTCTTGGAGCACAAGTTTTGCTGACAACAAAGTTCTGCCTTAGATAACTTTCATTTGAACTTTATTTGCAATATGTCATAATCAGAAACATAAATAAATAAATGAATCTGCAACAGAGAACAGGTCACAGAACATTGTTCATAATAGAATTCAGTATGAAATTTACCTAGAACAAATAATCAGTTTTTCAGCTTCCTGAACTGTTTCCAGTTCCAGGTCAGCTCCATTCAGCTACCAGGCTTAAGCACTACACACATTCTGAAAACTGTTTCAATCACAGCCACTGTTTTAATCTAATTCAGGACCTAAGTAATTGAGAAAACTAAGTTAGCTATGGAAGCTTATAGCTGAATACAAGACAACTACCCACTAAAAAAAGCTAGATTTGTGTGTGTGGTTTTGGTTTCTCGGAGTTTTACATGTTTTTTAAGAAAAATAAAAAAAAAACACAACAAGAAAAAATTACAATCGTTTTTTAATACAGCAATGCTTCCTCTGTAAAATCTCAGGCTAACGTTAGAAGGAAATCTAAATCAAATGAAATCTGAAACCTAATATTTTAAACTCAGAACCATTACAGAGTAGGCAAGAGAAAATACACCCACAAGTCCAAACCTTCAATTTATTTGAACTGATAATTCCAGAACTAAAAGGAATTATAAGACCTTTCTTCATGACACTTCTCTAGTCAAACTTCAGCAGCATCAGAAGACATATGCCAGAAGTTTGCAAGTATTGGCTAGAAACAAAGAGGAAGGAGGCTACTCAGATATCAAATATTGAGCTTCAAATCCTTTATCAGTGAAAAGACCAATTTTAAAATCAATACTGTTATTTGATGCATAGTCAATACACAGCAACTCATACTGGTGAAATATGCTTTTACTGTCATCTTTTCATAAAAAGTGTGACAATCATTCTATGCAGCCAGTAGCCTTTACATAACCCTATCAGAAAAGCAGCCTCTGAAGAATTGGCATTATCTTACAGCATGCTAATAGAAGTACAGCAAGCAATCTCTTTTTTTTCTTACTGGCAGCAAAGTAAATATGAAAAAGAGACAAGGATCCAAAATTATTAGCACAAACCTAGCCTGTATTAGGTATTACTCCTCCTTTCTCACACTGTCACAAGAACCACATAGCAGACCAGATAATAACAGCTCCCAAACAGGAGTCAGAAGACTTACTGATAAAGAAGTTAACTTTCTAAAGCATCTTAAAGAAAACTAAGCACATCACAGACTGACTTACAGCTACACTTTGGGAACACTTCAACAATTAAACACAACAGCAATTTATCATAACAAAATTACATGAAAGGAATTTACCAGGAAGCAGTGTCTTATAACTGCAGACACAGGCGGATTTCCATGCAAACATGGCATAGAAGTCCAAATTGTGGTCACTTCAAGAAAAAAAGAGTAACCTTGGATGTCTTTTGAGAAATACGGTATTGACAATAGACAGGATTAGAGATTTTGTCATATATTGTATGCAAAATCATCTCCAACATGGCCTTTACAATAAGACAAACTATGAAGAAAAAGCACTATGCGCCAAAGTACATCAGTAATCTGATTCATATGCTGGATCTCTCTCTCCCCATTCTCCCACCCCCACATCTCTTGTTGAATAAAAAATTATAACTCCTAAAAAGACTGCAATTACACGACTCTTTCCAGGCAGCTATACTTAAAAACAAGCATCCTTATGCTTCCTGTAGAACAAATAAACAAAAAACATCCCCCCACAAAAAAAAAACCCACACCTGTATGTTAGGTAATACATCAGCATGTCTATTTATCTGTTCAATTACACCTAAGAAACTTCAAGAAGAGAATTTAAGATAAACAGCACCACAATCACAAATGTCTGCTATCTGGCTGAAGAATAATTTTGTCAATTTCCAGGAATTCTAAGGCTTTTATTCCTTGCATCACATGCCTCAAGCCATCCAGACAAGAAATATCTGTTATTTTCTCAGTGCATGTGACATTTTCACAAAGCAGGAGTTACTCTTATTTCACCTTGGGGTAAAGTGATCAAAGCCACTAACAAATGTTTCTGCACTAAATCGGCGGGGGGGTGGTGGAGGCAGGGGAGGTGGGGAGTGTGAAGGCAGTACATTGCCTAGCTGTAAGGTTGAAAGGCAATAAACCAACATAAACAGACATGTAACACCTTTACTGTTTTTATTAATTACAGACATGTATCAAGTATCAAATATCCCTGTATGTACTTCACAACTGCCACAAAAATCATTTAATAGAGATGTATAAGCCCTGCTTTCTTTTTAGCACACAAGAAAGTACTTGCCTTTAAAAGTATTTAATTTATTGTTATATCTACTTGAAGTTAAGCGAGTAAGAAGTGAGATAATAGGTAAATGTAATTCATTTCTATCAAGAACATTCAGCTACTGCCCCTTTTCTTAAAAAGCATGTCAACATCTCCCAAACTATCTACAAGCTTTAAAGTAAATGTTAGCAGTAACTCTAGTCTGGTGTTTAAAAAAAAAATGATAGCAGCTACTCTAATGTGGCATTTGAAATAACCATTAGGTTTCAGTCTCAATTCTGACTTGAAGAGAAGATCTGCTTACAAAAAAATGCAGGTTCTTCACAAAAAATGAGCGTACATAATTTTGAGCAACATACTCAATTTTTTTTAAAGTACAAACCACAAAGCAAAACCACCAAGTTCAAGTCTAACTGACCACAGTCTCTCTATGAATGTCAAGGTATTTTTCTGATAACATTTAAAGCCTCAAAAGTTGCAGATCTCTTACTGTCTTGCTGCCTTTGAGATGGTAGAACATGAAAACACTGCTGAAGAACAGAACCTGAATACAGATCCAGTATTTCCTTCACAGAACAGACCTGTGCAATGTGCAGAAGCAAATTGCATGCCAAAGTACAATAACTGGAGTGAGGATCTGACAGGGAAAGAGGCACATAGAATCAGAGAATAGTTAGGGTTGGAAAGGACCTTAAGATCATCTAGTTCCAAACCCCCTGCCATGGGCAGAGACACCTCACACTAAACGGTATCACCCAAGGCTTTGTCCAACCTGGTCTTGAACACTGCCAGGGATGAAGCATTCACAACCTCCCTGGGCAACCTATTCCAGTGCCTCACGACCCTAACGGGAAAGAATTTCCTCCTTATATACAATCTAAACTTCTCCTGTTTAAGTTTTAACCCGTTACCCCTTGTCCTATCACTACAGTCCCTAATGAAGAGTCCTTCCCAGCACCCCTCCCCAGCAGTAGCAGCACTTATTTTTTTGTATGTGTTCGAGAAAAAGAGAATTCCTCTGTACATTTTAATACATTCTATGAAATTATGTGAAGGAAACTAATATTAATCATCACCTCTGCCAGAGCAACAATATACACTGTGTCTATAGAAACAGAGCACTCATAAGTCAAAAAAACATTTACCTAAGTTACAAACAAAAAAGCAAAACTAAAAATAAAGCAACAATAGCATGGCAAATTCATTATTTGTTAATGGTAAGTAGAGAATATAAAATTTTACAACATTTTTAGGATATCAGGTTTGGGTTAATAGACCTTCACACTCATCACTATAACAAGCCGGTAGTACTACCATATGAGTGTGTCCAAAAACTGTATTACTGTTGCAAAGGCATTTTTTTTATCTTTTAATGAAAATTCTTGCAAGGTAACTAAATTGAGATTGACTCATACTTGTCAGTGCCTTTATTAAGATATCTTGTACTCTGAAATTATTACACTTAGATAAACAGACCTAATTTTTGCTTCCCACGGACAAGAGTTCATTATGCTAAAGTTTTTAAAAACAGCATATGAATTTTCAAGTAACACATTTTGAAAGCCAGTGCTTAAGCTCAAGAAGCATAGTGTCTACAAATTTATTTTGGCAGCAAGTATCTGCCATACCATGACAATTATTTTTTGGTTTATAATCTTAGTTGTACCACTCTGAGTAGACTACATTCAAGGTATTTTTTCCACAGTAGTCATGGCAGTTTATTCTATGACCCTTGCAAACTCAAGGTTAACATTAATCGGTATTCTCACTTAGCTGCCATCTTGTTCAGTTTTCTCTACTGTACAAAAATTTCTTTCTGTACTTAACTCATTTTAGAATAACTATGCATGTACACAGACAATCTAAACAGAGGCTACTTTATGAACTTCACTGTATATGTTCACAAATAAATAATGAAATTATCAGCCAGCGCAGGCATTTAATCAACCACATTCTTCAATAATCATATATTTCTTCAGCCTTTTTTATCATAGTAGAGAAAACCAACCAGAGGTCCAACATAACTGTTGAAATATTATATGCATATATAATAGGGTACAAATGTTAATACGGCACTGGTCTTAAGGCACTGAAACCTGTTTTCAAAAACTTTAGAGATCTGGAGTCCGGATGGCATAATTTGATTTTTAGGTTACTGACTTTTTACTTTGAACAACAGTTCCACTAAAAAGCTCTTCTGAAAACAGACACCCAACTGTTTTTATCCATCAGAGAAACACAATTACACATTTCACTGTAAACTTGGGATTTTTCTTAACTACTAAAGAAAGCTGAACTACTCAATAGTTCACACCATGCTACAAATGCATCGCATATTATGCACTTTAGTCTTTGTTTCTGCAACAACCCTTTCCAAGAACATCAGTAAAAGAATAAGAAACAAAGAGAGCTTGTTCACTTAAATGTTATGAGAAAAACAAGTAGCATTAATGACAGTTAAGCCTTCCTAAAATCAGTGAAATAAGCTAGCAGAAGATTATACCTGCATATGGAATGTAGTGCAGAGCTGCTGCAATTGGTTATACCTAAGCATTTTCATTGTTTCATTGCAGAAAAAAACTACTACATCTTTAGATTACATACAAAGAAGCTCTATAGTTAAAGTTGATGCAAAATTCATTGTCAGCTACAACTTCCACTAAATCTTGAGGCAAATCACCCCAAAATTACAGGAATAGACTGCATTGTTTTTGCTCCTGCAAGTGATACTGCATAAGAAAATTGCCTTAAAAAGCTCCCTCTATCCATTATTATCATGCCTCTACTCCTAATATTGGTCAGATATCCATTTTGGGCTCATAATTCATACCACACTTAATATTCTTAAAAAACAGACCAGTATTTGGCAATCACCTGTAAGTGTGCACAGGTACATACTAAAACCTTCAGATAAAGCATGTCTGAGCATCAAAAACTACAGGAAAGCATTACAGAATGAGCTGCATCATGAATCATATGCAACTGGGATCTTAAGTCAGCTAGACTTGCGTAATTCACTGTGAACTTGGAAATCATTCATTGCAGCAAGCTCTGCAATTTGACAGAAGACGAACTCTTCATAAATTTTCATGATGCTGTAAGGACATCATATAAAATTCTCTAGAAATAACAGAATTTGGCATACAATCCTAATAACTGTTATCCTAGCAAATGGAAGACCTTTCAGACATTTCATATTTTTCATGTCTCGCTGGACCTAAAACAGCTTGATGCTTTCACTGCTCTAGGAAGCCCATTTAACCATGCCAAGTGCAAGGTCCTACACCTGGGTTGGAGCAATCCCAGGCACAGCTACAGGTTGGGCAAAGAAGAGATTCAGAGCAGCCCTGCAGAGAAGGACTTGGGGGTGTTGGTTGATGAGAAAATGAACATGAGCCGGCAGTGTGCACTTGCAGCCTAGAAAGTCAACCATATCCTGGGCTGCATCAAAAGGAGCGTGACCAGCAGGTCGAAGGAGGTGAACCTGCCCCTCTACTCTGCTCTTGTGAGACCTCACTTGGAGTATTGTGTGCAGTTCTGGTGTCCTCAACATAAAAAGGACATGGAACTGTTGGAACAAATCCAGAGGAGGGCCACGAGGATGATCAGGGGACTGGAGCACCTCCCGTATGAAGACAGGCTGAGAAAGTTGGGGCTGTTCAGCCTGGAGAAGAGAAGGCTGTGTGGAGACCTCATAGCAGCCTTCCAGTATCTGAAGGGGGCCTATAGGGATGCTGGAGAGGGACTCTTCACTAGGGACTGTAGTGATAGGACGTGGGGTAATGGGTTAAAACTTACACAGGGGAAGTTTAGATTGCATACAAGGAAGAAGTTCTTTACAGTAAGGGTGGTGAGGCACTGGAATAGGTTGCCCAGGGAGGCTGTGAATGCTCCATCCCTGGCAGTGTTCAAGACCAGGCTGGACAAGGCCTTGGGTGATATGATTTAGCGTGAGGTGTCCCTGCCCATGGCAGGGGGGTTGGAACTAGATGATCTTAAGGTCCTTTCCAACCCTAATTATTCTATGATTTAACTATTTCACTTAGCTTTCACCTCAGAAAGCCTGCTACTCAAAGAGAGAAAGCAAGCAATCACAGAAATAACACAGAGAGAAAACACTGAGTACAAGCAAGGACGTTTCTCTTTATGAGGACCATACTGTGTAGGACTTGTAAGCATAGAAGACCATCATCAGCCTGAGTAACCTCTTTCTGAACAATAAGATGGCCTCTGTCTGGCCGGTTCACTACTCCCAAATTGTATCCACAAAACAACCTTGGACATCATCATAATTTACATAAACTATAGATACTATGTCAGAAACTTTAGTCTTTATCACTTGTTCTATAATGTATAAATCATAGCCATAAGCCTTAATGGATGAGCAGATATTCGACCAGGATGATTAGGCTCTGCCCAGCAAAGAGAACTTTGGCAAATACATTTCAATAAGCAGCATATACTTTAAGTTTGGTTAGGCGTTTTGTGGAGTTGGTTTGGTTTTTGGCTTTGTGGGCTTTTTGTGTGTGTTTGATTTTTTGTTGTTGGTGCTGCTGTTTGGGTTTTAATATTCATTTCAGAAGAGACCTTTCTGGAAATTAATTATCCCAGCCAATTTGCTCATTTCTGCTGTAACTTCTACAGCTTTCAAGAGAAGACTGTTTTCTGGGGTCTTGCTTAAATTATGCAACCCAGCCCTCACAGGGAAAAACACCTACAAAAGCACAAGACAATTGCAATTAAGAAGCTCCACGCTTCTCCCATCCTCCTAAATGAACTATCACACTCATCTTACCCCTATGTGAATGTTGCATGTCTCATATTCAAATAAAAAAAGAAAGCACTTTAAGCTAGGTAACATTATACACTTCTGCTTTCCACATCTTGAGTCTTAATAGAAAGAACAGTTTCCACCTGAACCTTCGTCTTAAACCAATCAGTGGAAGAATAAAAACAAACCAGAGCAAAAAGTTCCCATTTCAGAACATAAATCCCTAGATTTTATGAACTCCGAAAACAGTGCTACCAATAAGCAACTGGAGACTACTTCAGAAAAGCATTGCTTATACATAGGTGATCAAACAAAAAAAAAAAAACAAACCAAAAACAGAATAATCATAGTGAACATGTTGAAGCCAAATATTGAGCAAAAAAGGGTATCTTGAAGAAGAAAAAAAAAGCCTGCAAGCTTACTAATACTTTTCCCCAATCACACAGACATGGTATAAGTATCAATTATCTGTTGAACTTAGTATCCTGAAAACCATGCCAAAAAAAAAAACAAGAAACTTAAAACACCACTTCTTTCTTCAGGGATGAGTCTGTCACACAGTCTCTTAGATAATACTTAAAAGACATTATGTTTGTTTTCCCAATAGTTCCTTATTTTCCATTCAGCAAGAGGGTAAGAAAAACACAAGAGACAAGAAACATGGCTGTAAAAAGCAGATGTCTATGTTATGTACATTTACTGCTATGTCTATAAACAGACTACTTATGTTTTCAGATGCAAAGGGATGCCTCTTTTTTTTTGGTCTTGCACAATGCACGTTTAATCTACACACAGCAAAAGAGATTCCTACAGGTAAGACGACCATTAAAATTGCACTGATTTCCTGTACTTTTTGTTCTACCTATTAATATAATATGAACCTACAGTGTCTTCCTAACTGAAAAACAGGACACAATTTCTACTGATGGAACACTTTTGTATGTTTATGAATCAAAGAAAGTCAGTCAAATGATATAAAACTAAATGCTAATGCCTTTTAAATGTTAATAAAGAGTAAGTTTTAGAGCTCATGCATACAGGAATGCCACACACACATTAGAAAGGCTTTAGCATGGTATTTTTGTTGTTTTGAAACAGAGATAGGAATCTCATTAAAACTACTTTTTTATCCAACCGTTTCTAAATCAGCTGCTACTTGACAGCTTATAACAATGACTGTCAGTACTAGCAGACTACATGCAACTAAATAAAAATGTTAAACACTCCCAATGGAGTTTGCAATTTCCTTTTTTTTCAAATACACTAATTTTCTATGTAATGTTAAGATGTTATCACAGGAGCTTGCTCCAGTGTGCTGAAGCACGCTGCACCCATGTGTACTGCGTAACGTTACAGCACGTCGCATCCTGCTGAGCAGCCAAACCCACTGGCTACCAAAAGCAGACTCATTGTACCGTAGCAAATCGAAACCTTCCTCTTACCTCGACTTCCTTGTTCTTCTCTTTGTTTCTGCCCACTGAACTTCTCCCATTGCTGGCAGTCTCCCGCACTGGAACTACAGAAATCTGTTGGAGGGGCATTTTTACAGTGCTTCAGATTGCCAGTACCTGTTTGGATGCCTTATATCTTCATTCCCCCTGAGTAGCCCACCTGTATAATTGTTCATATCCTTGCTTTGCCAAGCTCAGCTCTAAATAAAAAGGGGAAAATATTGTTTGAGAAACCATGCAGCACATGCCAGGGTCTTCCATTAAAAAAAAAAAAAAAAGCAAAACAAATTGCAAACAAACAAGAAACAGCAAAGAAAGAAGTAAGGCACAATAATCCAGAGGGTTTCACATGCTTAGAGTGATGAGTTGCTGCAAGTCATAACTCCTCTGCTGCATCCCTGGAGCACCCCGTTGCCTCACTATCACTCAAGAGCATTGTGGGAGACAATTCAATTTCTGTGTTACCTAATAACTGTCAAGGAAACCAAGGAAACCCAGGTCTCGCAGGCCCTCATTAGCAATTGACTCCCTCTAATGGCACAGGCTCCCACATTTGCAGCAGCTGCCACTTCTGCTTTTGTTTCCCATCCGATTCCACAGGAGTCCACAAAGCACCCAGAGACACTGCCTTGTGCAGACTAGGTAAAGCAGCATAAGGCTGAAAAGCTTAGTGTCCTATTTTGGAGCCAAAATCCTCCTCCTTCAAAAGCACAGCTAGTTTGCTGTGTCCTTCATGCATCTACAATAATCTGCTTAGGTCAAAGGATCTGCCTTGAACTGAAGAGCAGTGGTGAGCGAATGAGGTGTAACAAGGAGGACAAGGCTGGGAGGGATTGCAAATGTGCCTTTCTGAGGTGTATAGTAAAAAGTTAACTATTTGCTGTGCTCTTTCTTTCCCAAGACATCACCAGAAGCAAGCTCAGGCGGAGAAGCCAAAGACAAACAGCATGCCTTTACAGTAATTTAATTTTTGTGAGCTTGTCCCAGCCAACAGTTTCTGTTCTCTCAGTTACAAGAAGCAAAATGTGAAGGAAAACTGTTTCAGCATTCCTTCCTCCCCCTAAAATGCAAAACAACATAAGAATGTCCCAGATGCTATATTACAAAAATAGATATGAAGAAAGTAAACTCTTAACACTTCTTTAAAAAGTTTAGTATTTTTCACAAATATTGAGAAAACAAGAAAAAAAATAATAGTAAAGAAATAATTAGATCAGAAGTTAAATTCAACAATGTTTTAATATGTGGTCAATTAAAAAAAAAAAGTTACTCTAGCCTTGAAATAAATCATGTTTATTGCTAGCTGTATGCTGTTGCACTTGGAATTCTAACAGGAAATAATGGAATTATATACAGTTTTCTTATTTTCTTTTGCTGGATTTTCTTGCAAAGCCATGTGGGAAAGATTTAAAATATTGTTGACTCACTGTTCCACTACTATAGTTTCTGTTTCTCAGTCTGAGTTAACTGAGCTTAAAGGAGACTAGCCAGATATAAACCAGGATCTACTTCATGCTGCCATCCCAGTTTTACATCACTGGTCATTGTGGTTTACCCAGTAAAACTGGGATGGCAGTGTAAACTAAGGTTTACTACGTGCTCTAACATAAAAGTTTATTAAATGCATTAATAATCATAACTGTAATAGGAGTTTACAGATGCTGCAAGGCATGTGTATGTGTGCACATTTTTGTATTTATTGTATTTTTTGTATATATATCCAGTTACAAAATAATTTACAAAGAACAAAATTAAGTCTATTGCCATTTACATAGTTCCTTTACAAATTTTTAAATATATAATTGACATGTTTATTCCATCTTTAGTCTCTGATATTCCAAAATTAGTTTGAATGCAAGTTTAAACAGCTGCCAACATACACAGGGAGATTTTTCTGAATTTTAAATATACATCAGGCAAAAAAGACAAGCACCTGTTTACGAGGACAGCTGTAATTCAAAAATTTATTCTAAGAGTATTCAAAGACAAGAAATCTCAGATACCAGACTGGCAAGGTTTAGCTGTTAGTCTTAAACTATATTATAATGTAAAAGAAAATCCCTACAAGTTTAATAAAGTTTTAAAGCTATAGAAAAATTCTTTTCCTGCCTCTGAGCAACAGGATTAAGAATCTCGAAACCTGGCTCTGCTTTGTCATGATAATCACTTACCTCTTTGATAAAAGCACTGACAGAAAACTAGTGGTATTGAGGTACTAAAATGGACCTTTTCTGTAGTGTGTATTTCCCTGTCTAGTTAAACTTCAAGTCAACCTGCCTTTTGACACTGTGCCAATAATTCTGCATTTTAAATCATGTGAATTTGAGATTCAAGTCAGACATTTCTAGGTTAACCAATAATCTCTTTAATCCCATCTATGTCTGTTTCAGTTACCCAGAATAAAGACCTTAAAGAGCGTGATATGCTTAGTTGTTTTTTAAATGATGAAGTGTTGTGGGCCTTTTTCCTCCACAGTGAACCTATGCCATTAAAAAGTATATTACAAAAAAATTAGGCATCTCACTTCTTGGAAGTTCTGACCACCAACATCAAGGAGATGCTGAGCTTGGACACAGTGGGAAACTGTTCCAAAAAACCTGCACAATAGGAAATTATTATTTGCTAACCCAACTGCTTTTGTTACTGGCAACATATAATTAAAAGACCAAGTTTGTTTGTTTTTAACACAGACATGCAGGTGCACAGTATATTGGAGATTATACTATGAACTGTGCTCTCAATCATTATTTGTCAAAGAATGAAGAAAAACGCACAATTTGTCATCAAAATAAAATCTTACAAACATGTCCATCTGTGTGAATATTGAAAGTCTACTTTTAGAGATTCTCCATGTTTGCTAAAGATTACTTGCTTTGTGAGCCTCAGCTGCTAGAACGTTTAACGTACAAAAATGTAAGATACTAATTTAAAAATGCAAATGAATATTCATTCAAAACATTTTATAATACATTTCTTCTCAAATTCCTACAGGTATCTGTTGCTGATTATGTTGTATTTGTCACTTTCTTTTACATCCCTATTTTATAAACCTACAATACCTCCATTTCCCTCCTATTCCCATCCCCTGTGATCCCTTCTTCCTTCCTTTACTTCAGAAACAGCTGGACAGAATTTTACCTTTGGCTAAATATTCATAATCCAATAACCATAATTTCTCTGAATTTTTTATATTCTATTCAGTAATCAGCTTTATTGAAAATAGCTTAAAAAAAGAATTAATCTGTATCGAACCAAATTTTTAACATTCTGCGCAGTCTGCATGTTGTTTGGCTTTGATACTTCTCTCACTGCTTCAGAGAGAGAACGGTTCATTGCCAGTATGATAAGGATCCCATTAAATTACAACAATGTGGAATTTGAAAGGATCTCTGGAAATTAACATTACAGAGGTGGCAAATTCACTTTAAACTCGGTGGTTTTTGAGCCATGAAGTCTCCTGGCTTCATAATTTTAAGATGACTACACATAAGTGACAGGTATGCTCACTCTCTTTAAATGCTTCTCTTTACTGCTATGAAATAGATTAAATGAATTCTCATGCCAGAATTCATTTTAATTCAAAATTGTAGTTCAGCTACAGGATTAAACCATTTTAAAACCATAGACTTCACATTCTTGAATAATTTTTTTGGTATCCAAATATTTCCTAAGTTTAAGAGTAAGCGATATTGTAAGTGGGTGCCACTCCTAAGTTACTGCTACTCACGTATTGTGCAATTTAGACTTAGAAGGAAGTCATTCGATTTTGTTTACTTTGTACCACTTCATTTATTTTGCTAACAAAATGAAACTGCTGTGAATTTAAATGCTCTTATTTCATTCTGTAAAAAGAATTATTGATGTTTTTCAGTTAAAACGTAAGTCCACAAGGAACTGATACCTGACTGATACCTGGGGTCAGCAGCCTTCTTCGCACTAAAGGAAAGAACAGAATGTCAATGTAAATGAGCCACCAGAGGGAGCTTATCCTGCCTTCTGAGTATAATAGAACTATATTGACATTGGCAAAGAGTTAATTAAACATTTTTATAGGGATCGTTGACTGGGCTCAAAACAAAGCACATTCCCTGGCTGAAAGTCTGCATGTCTGAGAAGCTTAATGAAATCAGAAAAGGTTGTTTCTTTAACAAACATGGAATACATTTATGATTAAATAAAAATAATTCAGTTTAGAATGTGTGATACAGCATTTTCCTACACATAAACAAGCCTTTTCTTCTTCATCCCTCTTCATTTTCCCCAGATAGAGAGAATTCAAAAGTGTTATTAAACTACAAGAGAAAAAACATGAGATTAAGTTTATAATCTTACCTAAAAGCACTTAACACAATACTACCGCAGATTTAATTAATATATTTCTTTGTGTTATTCATTACCAGCTTTCTAAACACTGCAAGATTAATTTAATCATACTTTCATCTTATCTCTACCTGGATGCTTTGCTTTGGAAGGTAAGATTAAATGGGATACGCTATTACATTTATCCATTCTTTCAAGCTTCAACAAATAGCTGAGTTCTCTTCAATACCTCATAAAAGTAACAAGTTTTATAGAAATGTCCTGTGCAGTGTAAGGATACTGTGAAAAGCTCTATAATCACACCAATGCTTAAGCACTGGAAATAAATCCAACCTGAGAAGACCCAGTACTAGCTACAGTTCCTTTAAGTTCCACTAAGCACTTCTGGGTGCCAAGCTTCTCCGCACAAGTATTTTACCTTTGGTGAGCACAAGTTTGCTCATGTCAATCAACAACAATCAGGAAAATATTATAGTCACTCTCCAGTACACTTTCTGAAGACATCTTTCCCAAGAACATTTTCGGACACATAAAAGTTTTCTCTTGTCTCACTGAATACTGCACTTTTTTTAAAGAGTCAGAAGAGGTTATTAAAAGCCTAAATTAGCAAAGGATCAGATTTGTCAATCTCCTTCTTAAAAACAGGTAATAAAAACAATTTCAGGATTGAAGCAAGACATACTACCCCCATCATATGCCATAATGCTAACCAGTTTCTTCACATCACATATTGACAAAAAGCTCATTTTACATTGTTGAGTATTTTACCAGATTAGCAGCTAACACACACATTTTTACAGCATGACAGTTCTAAGAATCTCTAGAAAGCTGGGGTGCAAAATAACAGTTATAAAAGCCTTTAAAGCCTCTGTCAGCATACAATCGGTAGCTAGAAAAGGACAGATGACACAACTCTGACAACTGTTTTCTGCACGTATAATCACTACAGAGTAAAATTCATCCCTGTTTAGAAGTTAGTGTAAGAATACAACACAAAACATATATCCTATACATATATTTTTATATATATATATATACACAGAACCCTGAATTTCATGGTTCTTCAAATTTACTGTTACAACGCCTTCCAACACTAGCAACAGTTCAGTTACCATTTATGCTCTGCTGAAGAAAACCCACCTTTATGAAGCTCAGCTTTATGAAAATAAGATTTCCAATAGTTTGCGTGATTCTTATCATCATAGCATCAGGGTTAAACAGCTACTTGGAAACTGGGCATTTATGATACTTGCCTCTCTACACACTAATCAGCTTAACTTATTGTAGGACTGCAAAGCATGTTAATCATTTGTTCACACTAGTTCAGATTGCAAGGCTATTTCTTATTCTCTGAGCAACATGGACACCCCATCTCTAAAAGCTCGATTACACTGTAACACATCCAAGGTGAAAATCACTCCAATCTATCAACTTCTGAATTTTAAAATCCACTCTTGAAGATGGGAGAAAAATCACAGCCTTGGCATGAGCATCACAGGCTTCTTCCTTAGCAAAGGTCTACTCTTAAAAATACACTGACACTGGGTCAATACACAGATTGAAAATGATGCAAAAGGAAACTGGCATATGTATTTGAATTCTAACTTTCCTCTCCCCCTTAAGAAGCTTTTTTTCAGTGGGAAACTATGAAAAGCTGCACATTCACAGCATAAGCTTACAGATATTTTCTAGTAATGTCTACTAATAAATATTGCAAACAGGGAATGTATCTTCATTGTCATTAAGATACTCAGTATGGCAAAAACACAAGGGTGGCATCGATCTCAAAAGCACACACTATATGTAGATATCAGACCGTATTACACAAACTCCAGCTAGTAAGTGTAGAAAACCTGTTTCTTCAATGCACAAAAAAATAGGCATATACATCGGTGATGTCTTCAAACAATTGTATACGTAAGTGATAACCATTGAATACATCAGTGAAAACTATTTGAAACTGTTGGGAAATCCAACGGATATTTGTAAAAAACAACATATGGTTATCTTTAAACAGAATTCAGTAAGTATCAGTTTTACCTTAAAAAAAAAAAAAAAAGACACATTAGATATCAAACATGTTTCATAAAAACAATGAAACCAATTCAGGTCAAACAAAAACTAAAAAAAAAATAATAATTTTGAAATAGAAACTAAACGTTTGCTAAAGTTAACAAAATCTCCATTTCAGCCAAACATTAGGCGGGGAAAGTATTTTTGAATTGTTAAATTCCTTCAAGAAAAGGATGCATACACAACATGTCCATATTTTGCAGAAGGGTAAGTATAAAAGCACCTTGAACAAAGACCACAACTTTAAATATTTACAAGAAATAATGAAGCACATCTTGTTCTGATTAACACTTTTTCTAGCATCATCCATTAATAAGCACTTTGCAAATTTTAGTATTTTAAGGATCATTTACCTTAAAATAACATTCTATCTCATAGACTGTAGAACTTTCTCCTAGTTTGCTCCTGCTCACCTCCTCCAATATTCCACAGCCCCCTAACGACATATTTTATCACCTAAACTTATTCCACTGGCTTTTTCCAGCATAAGCAGTAAACTTAAATGAAAACCCATAGCTCTCTCATCCCACTGAAATTCTCATTTCAGATAGCAAATGCAGTTAAAAAAAATGACTCCTCGCAAGATGATTTCTGCTCACTGATATAAGGAAACCAGAACGGACACAACAGAGAGTAAGACTCATAATAACAATACAATAACACACATTTACCAGCAAGACTAAAAAGCTGGTGTCTACAAGACTCAAAGCAATGAATGAAGCAGCTTTGTTCTCTCCCATTACCCAGCTAAGAATGAAATACTTTTCACAGCCGTAAGATGTTGCTGTCCTGCTAGCCTAAAAAAAAGCTATGAGAGATTGTGTCAAACAAGCCAGAGCTATTAGTGGCACTGGGTCAAGAAGTTTCATTACATTTGTGACGCACAGATAAAATTTTCCCTTTTGGCTGCATGCTGTTAAGTCCACCCCTGGATCCAATTAATAGCAGGTACAAATCTGTTTTTAGATCAGGAGCCCTGGCGCTGCAGTTTTTGGAACTATATTTGCTTTAGAAAAGTGTTGAAGTTCCCCACTTTCCCCCAGGCTTGAGTCCCCAGTGGTATATGTGTAAGCAAAAGCTGAAAGGGGCCCTCTGAATTAGAGTGGAAGACGGTAAGTAGGATGCACATATGAGTGCCTGCCTTCGTATGCTATCTGTTCAGTTATGGTTGTGATTTCTTCATTTAACTAGTATTCACTTTTTTTTTTGCACTTCATTACAACTTTCATTGTAAGCTGGTGTTTCAGAAATATTCTTTCAATCAGGATACAAGGGATAAAAGAGCGAGCAAATAAGCTATGCTTAAAGAAAATTCTGTAACTGTAAAACCTTATTTTCAGCCATGTGGGTTTTATGTATTTAGACAGTAGGCACTCCTACAGGAAAAGAAAATACCTTTATATGCATGTCATATCTAGAAAATTAGAAATCTGGTCTTATTAAAATCTGAACTTTTAGGGAATATCACCACGAACAGCCAATGCTTTGTTAAAAATGTCAAAAGGAGAACAAATTCACTGATTTCAAAGAAGCTTTATTACCCTTCCCACTTCCCATTTCTTGCAATAGCAACAGTGCTCAATCTATGCAAATACTATCTTTTCTTCCATTCAGAGGCCACAATTAATTGTGAAAACAATTGCATGTTTAAGCATTCAATGCTTAGCATGAGTATTAGGGTATTTTTATTGCAATAAACAAGACAAACTATTGCTATGACTCATTCTAGCATAAACAAAGTAAGCATATTGTAGGTACAGCTTAATAGTACCAAATCAAAGCTTTGTATAACCAACAAAAGGAAGGGATACTCGGGCAGATGAATCTGCAAAAATAATGAACAAAAATAAAAAGAAAAAAAAAAAAAAACCCAAACAAACAAACCAAACCCCATACAAGACAGAAAAAAAACAAAAACAAAACGTAAAACTATTAATGTACTCGCTTTCTCCATTTTTTTGAGAAAACTGTCACAGTTTCACAGAGACAGTTGCTACAAAGTCATAAATATTCACCATGACACTCCCACCCCATTAGGTTCACTAAAAGAGTAAGGAATCTTCAAAACTTCCACTTGCAGAAACAAGAGATGAAAAGGACAGACTGTTTAATTGGAGGAGATTAATGATTAAGAACAACGACAAAGTAACAAAAGATACATAGAAAAACTAGATTAAGAACTTTGTGAGGACAGAAAGCAAGTGCCTATTAAAAGAAATTGTAAGGAAGAAAATTCATGAATTGTAAAATACTGGAATTATCATAAGGCACAAAATTAGAGCAAAGAATTCAGTTGAAGTTAGTTAAGGCCACAAAACCATTAAGAATTAGAAGACGCCTAGACATTTTGTTGCAAGAAGAGTTTCTAGGATAAATTAGCTAAATCTAAATTTAGATCTCAGATGAGACTTGTAAGAGCTAATAAAATATTTTTTAATTATTACTGGTTATGAACACATCTCCCCAGATGAGTTCACATCTTCCTGCTTCAAAGTCTTTAACATGACACTTCACCTCACAATAATATTATTATTATCACAGCTGTACTTAAACGTATATATTAAATATAATTATTACTCATGGTGACATCTTTGAAAATTGCTTTATGTGGATTATTTTAAAAATCATAAATTATGGAAATCTTCCAGGGGAAAAAAAAAGGCTTCTTTTTACATCCATTTCTCTCATGATAATTCTGCTTAAGCAAAGGTCTTCTATATTTTGTAAATTTAGCTCCATTTTAAAAGTGTGATTTGCTTAGACAGAAAAATATCAAAAAACGTAAAAGAAAATACACACAACCTCTTCCAAAACAAAAGTTTCAGTCTAGAAAAATGTTCTTTCATTTTTATTTTTGTAATCTTAAGAACTGAACATCAGCTTTCAACTTTTATTTTACACAAAACCAGTTCCAGTACAACACACCCATACTTCCATTACCAAGTGAGTATACCTGGTGGCAGAAGAGCTGCAATCCTTTTTCTTTGACTAATAAACACTGGGGAAAGTATATATGTACCATCTCACCTTAGCTACTTAAAGTGCATGAAGCCTACACTTCAAAGCAACTACTCTCCTCTATTACACCAGATGTCTGGACAAATTTCATACCCAGTGAAATTAACAGCGGTTCATCAGTGCTAACTTGGCCTCAGGAATTAACCTTATGGACATTTTACACAAGAGTTAATCAATGGAAATTTTCACTCTAGTAGTAATTCTTGAATGAATGCTAAAAAACATTCCAGGACCAGTACCTTCCGAATTTCTACAAAGAAGTATCTGTGTAATCTACCTAATCCTGGAGTCCAGATCATCTGGTCAGAAGACACTAGGCACCACCTGCAAGCAGTGTACTACTTCTAAACCTGAACTATATGAAACTGTGTATACGCATCTGTCTCTCCGTGCAAACGTAAATGTAAATGCAGCCCTACATGATCTTCTCCAAGTTGCAATGAAAGCAGATCACTAGATTGAGATACAGCAGAGAGACAGGTAAGGATTCAAGTCATTGTAGCTCAAACTTTCAGCGGTGTTCATTCAAAAAACTGCTAGAGTTTGCCTTCAGGACCCTAAGCACTCCAGATAAGGGTTCAATGTATACAGGCCACTTGTGTATTACAGGGAATGTAGCAACAGTCCCAGATTCTCCCTTCAAAAAACCCACCACTCCTCTCTTCCACATGCTAGGTGCCTTGGCAGGGTACCCTTGCATACAGGCGGGAAACGCACAGATGTAATTCAGCCATGACCCCAACCAGATGACCAAGGAACATTGCAGGGTGTACCTTCTAGAAATTCTAGCTACAAACTACCATTTAGAACTATTTATTTTAGCTATTAAAACACAAATACCACCTACCAACAGTATTTTTCCAGTTTTACCGCTAATTAACAAGATAACAGAACCTGGAAAGGCCCAATATGCTAGTAATGAGAGGTGGCAGTAATTCACAGAACCTTGTTTTCTCAAGATCTGTGCAGCTCTGTACAATACATACTATGTACACTGCTGGGCTAGTCAAGCAAAAAACTCCATGAACTGTTAATACTTCCTAGCTCCTAGTTAACAGAAAACTGTAGATAGCAGAACAGACTACTTTTGTTTGCTTGCTTACCTTTAGATTATTGACTTCTTACTGTGATTATTCACAGAAAGAGAAATGCACATAGGAAACGTATCAGTATTTCCACTCTCCTCCTGCCAGTTTGACGGTCATTACTGATGTTGTTCTTCAGTTTATTTTCTGCTTAAATAAACCTTCTGCTTATACTCATGGTCACTTTGAAACTATTCACAAAGAGCTGTATAAAAATGATACCTTAAAGCCTGAGTACAGAAGTCATACAAAATCTAAAAATACACGCAACTTATCAGAGATTACTGCATAGCTGAAAGGCAGTGTTTTTACAATGCCTGCATGATATAAAAATAAACAAAAAAAAAAAAACAAACAAACAAAAACCAGCCACATAAGACCTGACATTAATGCAGAACTAGTTCCTTCTGGAGCAAAATCACCTCTTCACATTATTACTCCTTTTTAGCCAGTAAATTTTCATGATTCATACAGTGTAAGTTTATCTGAAATAGACTACAACAATAAACTGCAATCAAAATCATTACAGAAGTATGAATTTGCCTTTCACATTCAAGTTTAGAGCCATGAACTTAAGACGTTTTTCCAGGAAACTACTGAGGTGACAGCAGGAATGGAGAATCCTTAGATCATTCTTGTATGAATCAGCCACAAACAAAAACAGTGCTGTCTTTGGTTCATTACATAATAAATACTTGTATTTATCCCCTGTAGCTATGGGGAAGGCACAGAGAGCCAAGATAGTTAGAGTCACCCAGACTGTATCAGTAGACTATGGCAAGAATGACCTTGAAGAATGCCATCTCCCAAGATGGTCACCCTTAAACCTGCCTTTAGAGGAGGGAGACACAAAACACACCAACTTATAGGCAACATGAAGAAAGAAACTGTAAGGTGCTTCGCCACCCACATGAGGTTTCTCAGGGGTGTTGTGCTTTCAGTGGGTCAAAACAAGCTCTTCACAAAGTTCCACAGAGGGCTTTCTGCTGCACCTCTTACACCTCTATAATAGTACAATGCCTCTACACTGTGCAGATTATAAATACAGGAGCCAAACCTTTCATCTGTTAGGAAGCTGAAACAAGAGGGGTTTGCACGAAGCCTAGTATGAGATGTATACAGTATAACAATACTGTATCTCATCCAAAATTGCTGTACCCGTTAAGTGGTGTGAACTAGGCTAAAGAGGACTCTCTCAGCACTTTTTCCAAGACCATTATGACTCTTGCTTTAAAGTGTGTTAATCTTGTTTGCAAGACAAACATTTATGGGCAAACAGACTCAGCAAAGATTATTTTCACTGGCTCTAAATTCCAGGTATCCTTTCCTACTAACAGACTAATTGTGGAGTAATATCCTACAAGTATAATAAGCAAGTGGAGTATAAATGAGAGGCTGCATAACAGCACTCATTCCTTCCCTTCCAAGCTACTTCTGTAGCATAGTCAAGACAGTCACCTCAAGAGGGAGAGGCACAAGCTCAGCCTGAGAGGGGCTGTGAATCCCAATCTTGTTGCATAATTTGGAACCATATACTATAACCATACCATGCTAAACGAGGGAATCAAAGCATTCGTAATTCCTACCCACACATTCTGTAAACCAATACATAATTAACCAGAAATTTCTTACTGATAAAGAAGAATTATAGAATTAATGTGTATTTTCAGAACACTGAAAATAAACTAAGTTAAATATGAAAAACATTAGACCAATCAAAAAAAAAAACCCAAAACACTCTAGTCAGAAGTACTCCTTATACCATTCCCTCCCTTCTCTCCCAACGGAGCTCAGTTTTGTTTCTATTCACAAAATCAAGTACCTTATCTTCAGTTCCTGAGAATTCTTTGCAATCACTTTATTTTCTTCTATTTGTGTGTCTTTTATTTCTTTTTTTCTGACCAGTACTTTTTCAAATTTGGCATTGCTTATTCCACAATAAGCTATCAACCTCAATTTCCAAGGCAGCTTGCACAATTCTTCAGTTTTCCTTATGTTCAGCAGCTAATGAATGACTGCATACTGACCCTAAAGGATAAAATATTTCAGTTTAATTGTATCGATACTCTTTCCCATGTCATCACACTTAACTTACAGGACATTTTTTCCTGACCACTGCTTTCAGTACTACTGCTGGAAATTAGGTATTAAGTATTGTTACACTGAGCCTGTCCCCTTGTTTCATCCTCAGCAAATCAGTTACGACTAATTTTAACAAGGCATGAAATTATACCTCAGCAAAGTAAATTAACAAGCAGCACTAGGGATAGCTGTTGTTATTTCTTAGGGTCATTGGTTCAGATATATCAATTTATATTCCTCAGTATATTCTTTAATAAAAAAATTAGTAATAAAGCAAAAGAGAAAAGACATTCACAATAATTCTGTTATATGGCAAAGATAGCTTTGTCATAGCTTATGATTAGGAAGATGTTTACAATATTAAAAAATGATACAACTAAAACTTGTATTCTCCTAAATATGTTCACAAAAGCTGACACAAAAACATATGCCCATTAAAATACTAAAGTTAATTCTAAGTTTAGTTCAAAAAGATAAAAGAAAGGCATGGGGAGTGCAATGGAAGATTCATCTCCAGTGATAACTGAAACCTTATTTAAAGCTGTGTAAGACACTGCTTGGAAATTAATGTGCTCTTAGGGTCTTGGAATCTTCTACAAAAAATAAAAAAATTAAAAAAAACCTGTGCTATTCTTCACCAATTCCTATATACAGCACTCTACCTTCTTACTACTGATTTCGTTAGCGTCTTTTGGTTTTCAACTGTCTTAGTTTCACCTTTTGCCATACTTGCACTGGACTCTCACCAGTGACCCAACCCTGTAATCTCAGTCGAATCTTTTTTTCAGAGGGCATGAGAAGAATAAGAGAAAACGCTATGTGCTCCAGAAATCCAGCAAGGCAAGTATTCAGAGAAATTGACCAACTCTTGTCACTGCACCAGCAAACATGTCCTTCATAAAGAGGACTAATTTACCATTTTGTCTGTGTAAACAGAACACTTGTGCTCTTAACTTTGTCAAAATGAATGGCTATATTCAGAAATTTTTGTGTATCTATAAATAGAAGTAGAATTTGCACTACTACTTATTTTTCATAGAACATGTTAAGATACCTGAAATTTTAACTTTAAGCACCAGACAGAAATGTTATTTTGATAGCGATTAGCTGAACACAGAACAATCCACCCATGGGGAAAAAAAGAGGTATGACAAGGTTTCTGTTTTCTTATTTGTTTACCAGCTAACATTAATTAAAATAATACATGCAAATTCATTTTGAAAGAAAAACATAAGAATTACAAAACTGATACTAACATGAAGTAACTGCTACCATGATCTACAAATCTCAGTAAGTTATACAGTTACTCAGTAAGTTATACAGTTACTTTTCCGTGTATTGTGACAGCCAATTTTATAATACTGATTTATTTGGAATATTCCCATATAAAGTAAATGTGTAACAGAAATACTTTAATCAATATTTTTCCCTAATTTGGAGAGACATCAAATTGATGGATGGACCACTCAGTGGATAAAAAACTGGATGGATGGCCGCACACAAAGAGTTGTGGTCAATGGCTCAATGTCCGGCTGGAGACCAGTAACGAGTGGTGTCCTTCAGGGATCGGTGTTGGGACCGGTCTTGTTCAACATCTTTGTCGCTGACATGGACAGTGGGATTGAGTGCACCCTCAGCAAGTTTGCTGATGACACCAAGCTGTGTGGTTCGGTTGATACGCTGGAGGGAAGGAATGCCATCCAGAGGGACCTTGACACACTTGTGAGGTGGGCTGATGCCAACCTCATGAAGTTTAACCATGACAAGTGCAAGGTCCTACACCTGGGTTGGAGCAATCCCAGGCACAGCTACAGGTTGGGCAAAGAAGAGATTCAGAGCAGCCCTGCGGGGAAGGACTTGGGGGCGTTGGTTGATGAGAAAATGAACATGAGGCGGCAGTGTGCACTTGCAGCCCAGAAAGCCAACCGTATCCTGGGCTGCATCAAAAGGAGCATGACCAGCAGGCCGAAGGAGGCGATCCTGCCTCTGTACTCTGCATTCATGAGATCTCACTTGGAGTATTGTGTGCAGTTCTGGTGTCCTCAACATAAAAAGGACATGGAACTGTTGGAACAAGTCCAGAGGAGGGCCACGAGGATGATCAGGGGACTGGAGCACCTCCCGTATGAAGACAGGCTGAGAAAGTTGGGGCTGTTCAGCCTGGAGAAGAGAAGGCTGCGTGGAGACCTCATAGCAGCCTTCCAGTATCTGAAGGGGGCCTATAGGGATGCTGGGGTGGGACTCTTCATTAGGGACTGTAGTGATAGGACAAGGGATAACAGGTTAAAACTTAAACAGGGGAAGTTTAGATTGGATATAAGGAGGAAGTTCTTTACTGTAAAGGTGGTGAGGCACTGGAATGGGTTGCCCAGGGAGGTTGTGAATGCTCCATCCCTGGCAGTGTTCAAGACCAGGCTGGACGAGGCCTTGGGTGATATGACTTAGCATGAGGTGTCCCTGCCCACGGCAGGGGGGTTGGAACTAGATGATCTTAAGGTCCTTTCCAACCCTAACTATTGCATGATTCTATGAATATCACAATTAATGACATGGAGTTCTTTATATCAAAGACTTGAGACAAATTAGCTGGAACT
Organism: Pezoporus wallicus; assembly: GCF_028554395.1. Lineage (NCBI taxonomy): Eukaryota > Metazoa > Chordata > Aves > Psittaciformes > Psittacidae > Pezoporus > Pezoporus wallicus. The sequence continues at coordinate 5,484,199 of NW_026640488.1, forward strand.
ATCTCGTCATTAAAAAATGTTAGATTTCTGTCTCTTGTAGCAATCTGTGCTCAGTATATGTAGCAACAATACTCTTTTTCCTCCTCATGTTGTCTTGCCTGTTTATACCAGTATGATAATTGAGTATGTGAAGTATAAAGTCAGTTGCAGACTTCAGTAGGAAGCTGCATCTATACTGCTTTCAGACATTTCTTGGTGATACTGTCTCCCACTTCCTTAACAAGAAGAGAATAGATTAAGCACTAAATATAGAGGTGTATAGGAGGACTTGAAATAAGCCATTCCAGCCATCTGTGAAAATACAGTGATGTCACAGCTTCATTAGCTTATTTACAACCAATTCAGAAGAGAATTCAAAGAAAACAGAACCAGAATTGCTTGTCTATAGTTCTCCAAGCATTATTTAATTGAATAAGGCATATTATTCTTTCTAGCTTGCACATAGTACCAGTCAGAAGTTATTCCAAACAAGAACTATCTTATTTTATTACTTTTATACTACTTTTATCAGGCCCTTATTAAATCAACAATCTCTAGAACCTTGTCTCCTTCTCAGTATTTCTCTCTTAAGCATGCTGCCAAAGTAGGCAGACTTACTGAAAACCTGTATGTCTAATGCTTAAAAGAAATCTGTATTAACTGATGTCAATCTTCTGAAACCACTATTATATATGTCTAATCAGTGCTTACAAGCTTGTTCATGTTCAGATTACCCCATAAGAATTTTCTGCAGAAACTGTCAATAATATCCTCAGCATCTGCAAATGCCTATGGTCAAAACTGCACAAATAAAAGATTTATAAAGAAATAAAGGTACTGATAGCATTTCAATACAGATATACCAGAAGCAGAAGTGCATTCTTCCCAGTATAATTCCACTGCATATGATCCAGATGCATGAAAGAATACACAGTCAGTGTGTTGGCAAAGAGACATAGTAGAAGTTCTGATCACTCTTGCCAGGGCATTAGACAGCACAAACACCACAAGTGCAGATTAAAATGCATAAATGCCCACTAGTGGTAAGGACCAATGACAGATTATTATAACTCTTGAGCAACAGGCTTAGCAAAAACAGTCTGTAGCAGTACTTCTTAAAAACCAACAGTTTCTTGGCCTATGTGAATCTCTTTAAGGAGTACAGGCAGGGGGGTTTCGCTCTAGCCCACCAAAACTCTCAGATTCCTGGGGTTCAAAGCAACCTGCTACACCATATAAGAGTGGTACCACATAAACAATTTTTACATCAAGTACACAAGTATCTTCAATGGTTCTGAAAGCTGAAGCTATACCAAGAGAAGAATGCCTTATATAATAGGAAAAATTCTGGCAATGAAGTTAAGGACTGTGGTACCTTTGGTGTACGTGAATATTTGCTCAATACATGTACCAGAAAGAGGTTCACTGGCACTTGGGAGGAGTAAATATAATGTCAGTTCTTATGCCAAGGGAATAAAATATGCCTCTGTACTTGTATGTTGCCAGGTTTTTTACCAGACTTCAGAATTGCCTGTAACTATACAGTAATAGACAATGTTGCAAACATTTAGATCAGAAAAAAAACCCAAACATTTTTCTACTGTTTTGTCTTCAAATTCAGTCCAGCTACTAAATCACATGAAAATAAGCATATTTACAGGACTCAAAGTACTGCATTTGTTATCCGGGAAGCTACAAATGTACTTCAATGCTCAGCATGCAATATGACACTCAGCTTTTGCATCCTGTCAAAGACTTTTCACCATGTTCTCACCTAAGTTTTTTCTCAGTCACTTCTGTACTTTTGTCCCAAATGTTGTCTTATCCTCATTGAGTATAAATAGCTCTGAAACACACACTCATGCATTCAAACTTATATGTATATATATACACACACACATATATAAAATACTTGCATTTCTCAGAGAGAAATGAAGAGACAAACAGAGCAACTGAATGAGAAGACAAAGTTGAAATGAATTAGCCAGTTCTAACTCAATCACACTTCAGTTTGTTTGGTTTTGGGTTACTGTTAGGATAATGGAAATTCACTTGCCTGACTAGTGCTAAATAATTAAGCCTACCAGATAATACTGAAAATCTGACAAATCCAGTCATTAAGGCAGCACTATCAGAGCAGCAGTTCCTCATCTCTCTTCCTTGACTAATCATAAAAGTCTCCTTGAAATATCCTGGAATATCCTCTCCCAAATTCTTTGATAAAACCAAAGGAAATGCTTCATCATCTCAGTCATTTTAATACATTTAAAATAACACAGGGCAATTGATGAAGTTTCATCAGTACTGTGTGATTATTAACAGAATGAAGCCAATATTGTTCAGCTTTTACTTTACAACATGAAGTGCGAACTAAGATTCTAATTTCTAACAGATGTTCTTGTATTTGCCCTTAATTTGTGACGTTTCAAGTTATAACAGTATAGTAAAGAACTATGAAGTCAAAGAAGCACTTTTAGAAGAAAATCAGAAATAAATATCAGGACATTTTCTGACACTTCATGAAGAGCTTGAATAGTGGAAGACTAGTGTTTGTAAATTTTTTATTTGGTTGCAGGTAATATCAAACTAAATTACCTAAGCTGCCCAGGTATAGAAGTTGCTGCTACTTAAAAAGAGGCTACTAAATGAGGAAAAAAAAAAATCTGAAATTGTTATTTTTAAAGTATTAAACAGCTACTATCAGCTTTCAAACAGTCTTAATTAGTACCTTCCCTTTTGTAGTTTACAGGAACTTGCAAAATAGATGCTGTTAAGCTACATTAATTACCTACACAAGGGAGAAAATTAATCTACTGGTTAAATTCTAGCTTGTAAACTACCAATCTTTGTCAAGATATACTTTCTAAGCATATATTTATATATTTTCACATTATAACTCTTTATTGGGATTACCAAATTCTGAATTCTGTTGTCAGCCCCGCCACCATCTACATGAAATATGCCAAAAGCCATAGTCTAATGCTTTTGGTTCTTTGTGTAAAAGAGATCTTCTAATATTTTTATTGCAGTATTACTAGGAGGACAAGTTCATGCCTCTCACTTGCTGAAGTATTTTGATGTAGATAATTACAGTCAATATGAAAAAAAATAGTTTAAATTCCTAACTGGGCTTTGCTGTGCAATGGCACAAGAAGTGGCACAACTGTAAAGGGCACTACTATATAACTTAACAACTCTGGAAAAAAGACGACGACCCCCAAAGAGGTCTGAGTCATAACAGGCATCTGCATAGGCAACCTTTTCTAAGGAACTTTTAGTGTAAAAGTTTCACACTGTCATACAGGTTTGGATGTTTTCTGCCTTTCTTTCATTTTTAAAAGAATTTCTGAAAAATTACCTACTGCAGTTTTACACGCGTCACAGTGGATGCATAACCTATAGTGACTCAACATGAAAATCTTGCTCATTAGATTTAAAACCTTAATAGAAGAGGAAAAATGTTTGTTTGCTCTTTACTAAAATACAGCAAGTTAATAATAGGAGGCATTAAACATAAGGCACTTGGTAGTGTTTTCTTCACAATCAAGCTGCAAGTCAAAATGCCAAAATAAACCCCCTTTTTTCCAGCAGTATGAATATAATTTAACATTTAATAACTAAAAAGAACTTACAGGTAAAGCAATCTTTTAGAAAATTTCTGCTATGACAGAGCTTCACATGGCCCTTCACATTACTTCCTGGGTTCATTTCCTAGAACAAACAGAAACAAGTCGCATGTAAAACCAGTTATATCATGTTGAAATATTGTATACTTAATAAAAGAAAAAAGTGCTGGTATCTTCCAGATGGTACAACCTAAAATAGCAACTCTGGAACTAAAAGGTAGTCTTAAATAACCTTTATCAAATCCTATACCAGATACTGATTCCCATTCATTTTTCTACAGACTCTCAGTCTGATTTAAGGTGAATTCAAGATTAATCCCTGATCTACCTGAGCATAGGAAAACCATAAATGATTTTCCTTCTATCAGCCACACTAATGGAAAAAGCGTTTTCACAGCCAGTAACCCATATGGTATTGTCTTGAATACCATTCAAGAATAAAACTTCATAAAACAAAAATATCCCAAAACACTTAATCTGTTCACTAACAATGTTTTTACAAATATTTGCTCACAAAACAAAGAGTAAAATACCAAAAACATGTAACTAAAATAGTTGTCTTGTGACGGCAACAATTAAAAGCTCTGTCCAGAAAGACCCAAGCCAGCTAAACCTGTGGACAGATGATTGTTTAGCAGACATGGTATCAACCTAAAGGGGAAAAACCTCTTTTTTTCCAACAGGCTGGCCAAACCAGCGATGACAGTTTCAAAGTAGGAATTATCAGGAGCAGGAAAGGATGACAAGCAATGAAATGAGGAAGTAAAGGATCAGGTTAGCAAGCAAAGAGTACGGGGCAATGTGAACAGGAGGAAATTCATAAACAAAAAGTACAGGGCTAAAGGGGTCCCACCCTAACTGTGTCCACATGCACAGGGAAATGCCCACCATGAAGAATAATGGTGAAAGCTATCCTATCTTTTCTGAGAAATCAGCATGCTCTTGTACTTCTTCAAAGAGCCTCTATCCTAATGCACACAGATTAGGGAACAGGAAGAATTAAGTGCTCTGCATGCAGCTGGAAACTTCACTGGGATCAGAGACACAGGCAGGATAGCTCACATAAACTGAAGGGGAATGGGAAATGTTCCTACTGATGTTATCTGCAGCATAAGGAAGACTATGGAAAACGGTGACCGTCTGCTGATGCAGACATATCTCAAAGGATATGAGGAAGGCCAATACAGTGAATGCCTTTTACATCTCACTCATTACTGCTAAAACCACTACCCAGAAATCCCACATCCCTGAGACCAGTGGGAAAGCCTGGAGCAAGGTAGATTTTCCCTCAATGAAGGGTAATCGGGTCAGGAAGCATTTAAACAAACTGGACACACACAGATCCATCCCCCCAGACGTACTGAGGACTGTAAGAAATAAAACATTGCCCCTACTTTCAGCAAGGGTGAGAAGGAGGATCCAGGAAACTGCAGGCCAGTCACAGCCTCACCTCAATCCCTGGAAAAGGTGTGGAGAAAATAACCCTGAAAAGCATTGCCAAAAAGGACAAGAAGGTGTCTGGGAGAAGTAAGCGTGTGGAAGCAAGAAGGGCTAATTGTGTCTAACCAACCTGATCACTTTTTACAATGTGAAGGCTGACTCAATTGACAAGGATTGCTTGACTTCAACAATGCTTCCATCACTGTCTCACATTGTCTCCTCCCTGACAAACTGATGAAACATGAAATAGAATAAGAATATTCTATAGAGCATGAATAGCACGAAGTGCAGCTGAAGGCCAGTCATCAAAGGCACATCCCAGGCATCAATACGAGAGCCAATACTGTTCAACACCTTCATTAATAACTTGCAAGGTGAGACAGAATGGACATTCAGCAAGTTCACAGATGCATTTGCAAGTAGTTGATACACCAGAGGGTTGTGTTGCCATTCAGAGGAAACCTGACAGGCTAGAGAAAAGAGCAAAAACTGACCTCTTGAAGTTCAACAAAGGGCAATTGCAAAGCCCTGGCAGGAAAAATCCCATGCACATTCGCAAAAAAAGACCTGCAGTCCACAAGCTGGCCATGAGCCAGCAACGTGCCTTCACAGCAAAGAAGGCCCAAAACAACAAGGACTAATTAGGAAGAGTATCACCAGCAGATTTACAGAGCTGATCCTTCCTCTCTACTCAGCACTGGCAAGCCTTCCTGAATGTCGTGCCCAGTTCCTGGGCTGCAAAGTTCAAGAGAGCTTACTGGAGCAAGTCCTGCAAAAAGGCATGAAGGTAATTAAAGGCCTGAAGCATCTTTTGTATGAGGAGAGGCTAAGAGAGATGGGGCCTTGTGAAGAGAAGGCTCAGAAGGATTTTATCTATGCTTATAAATACCTGATGGTGGGGAGAGTAAGGGAGTCCAGTGAAAGGACAAGAGGCAACAGGCACAGATTAAATACAAGATATCCCATTTAAACAGAGTTGGGGTTTTTCTTCCTGTGAGGGTTATCAGCCAATGGCACAGGTTGCCCAAAATGGCTGAAGGGTTTCCACCCTTGGGAGACATTAAAAACCTAACTGGACATTGTCCTGAACAACGTGCTCTAGGTGATCCTGCTTTGGCCACAGGGCCGGACAATCTCCAGAGGTCCCTCTTCCAGCCTCACTACTTCTGTGATTCTGTAAGTGTTTTATTCAACTAGTCTCTACTTAAAATAAATTGAAAAAAAGTTTAAATTAATCACCTATGAAATCTCTTCTCCACAATGCATCGGAAATAAAAAAATACAATCAACCTCATTGTGCTTTAGCTGTATAAAAGGCATAGAAAGGTTAACATCGAAAACTAGCAACATATAGTAACCCTGCTTCTAATGAATGCAAACATGCCTTTTGGCCTCTCTGATATTAATGGCAAGACTTTACTACCATAGAGTAAAAGCAATAGAAGAAATTCAGATACTAGTATCCAATTCAGGCAGATTGTCACATGTGATATTTTAAACGGATTAACAAAAAATACATGAAACGCATTTTCTTTCATAATGGAAATATATACCTAAAAAAAAAGAACCATTACCCTGACCACTCAAAAGAAATCTGTCAACAAGCACTCTAAAAACATGAATCAACTGTATGGTGTTCAGTGGTATGGTATTTTCATGGCATTTCATACTGAATGAAAAACACCCACAGTTATGCTGGCATTCATGTGTATATGACACTCAAAGAGCTGTTCCACTGCATGCGGAGAAATCAGTCCACGGAGTAAGTTCTGTAATGCATGAAGAACATAAGCACAGTTGGATTGTAAATTAAGGGTCCAAAGAGATTTTTTAAAACCAATATATTACTTAGGAAAAAAAAAAAAATCGTTCAGCAGTTTAAATCATACACCTTCAAGAGAGCAGATCAAGCTTTTACTTTTCCAGAAGCTTTTTCATTTTACAAGTTTGAATTTCAGTTGTTGAAAAGATATGACTACAAATTGTATCTCCAATTCTCTACCTATTTTCTTACAGAAAATTAAACAGCACATGCCTATTTTATACACTGAGACAACAAAGCATACATGTTAAACAAACATAGAGTGTATATATTTCTATACATATGTACTCTTACAAAGGCATGTTGCATGTATATAGCTACATTAGTATCTTCTGTGTTCATGTTAAGGAAATAAACTTCTGTGCCAAACATATAATCTCAAAGATACTCTAGTCATAAAAAAAGCTGAGTACGCATCTCAACTATTTTTAAAATCAAGCTAAAAGGTAAAGGTTACAGAAGAGCTCTCAATAGCCAAGAACATGTGAAGCTAACAGAATTATAACAAAATGAAATGCAAAGATTTTTCATTCCATGTTTGTGTACTTAGATGTAACTTTAAAAGTTAGCCCAAAGGTAGTACAGCACAAAGATAGGAGATTACTGGTTTCACGTAACAGAGGAGATGAGGCAGATAAATCTGAAACTTTCCCTGATTAGTAGAAAAATCAAAATATATAGGAAACCTTCACTAATGAACTATTCATATCAGACAGCTGCTTATCAATGGCATAAGATCAAATAGCACAAATATATACTACCCCATCTAAAGGAAAACAAGTTTGCTATAAAGAACTGTGTTCTGAAAATTAAGCTACCAGTGTACCCATTAAAAAGGACAAATCAAAGCACTGTGTTACACAGAGTTCATGTTTTCCTGTTGTTTCACAGAACATTACACAATTTCTATTCACTACCTGTATCTGTTTTATTTATCTTGGTCCATCTGCTCTGCAAATGTTCTTGCAAAGCAGTTTCCCATGGCAACATCAAATATCACATAGCCCCAGCCTTGTGTTAAAGCACTTCTAACTGATCCACTCCTGAATTTCAAGCGTCTTTTTTTCAGTACTTAAGTAAATAATAAATAAATAGAGTATTTCATCAAACAAAAAAAACCTACATGAATGAAACCAATACCCATCCTCAGTTTTACAATAGTCAGATATATATAAGAGGAAAATTTCTTAATATTCTCATGCAAGATAAAATAAGAGCGATTTCCTAAAAGTAACTTGTATTTTACCTGAGTAGCTTAAGAACTCACTCTCCCTATTTTAAGAAGCAGTAGAAATACACAACATTCATTTTTAAGTGAAGATCTTCTGAAAAGCTCTCTTAAAGAAAGCACTCAAAAGAAAAAAACCCAAACCATTAGTAAATACCATGTTAATCTTGATCACGCTGGTTCTCTGTGAAATTGTAACAGAAGGTGTTGCTCAAACTGTAATTTAAAGAATTGTCTTAAGTCAGGAAAACTGGCCTACTGACTTTCAAAGTTTGGTATCTCTGTTTTAGATTTGTCTGTCCAAAACCACAAGAAGCAGTGAGAAGCAGACCCTATGGAGATTTAAAATGTAATCAGAACTACTGTGTTACTTCTACACTACTTAGTTTAGAACACTACTTAGTTTCTACACTACTTCTACTTTAGTTTATAGCAGTTTATAACCTAGAGCTACTTTAAGGGCTACTGCATATTTATGCAATCTCAGATCAACAATAAACAGCAGGATGACACTCCCACAGTAGTTTTCTACTGTCATCACCTACTTTTATCTATATGTTTACTTGGGTTACTCTTTGGGTTTTCCCATGCATTCCCTTTTTGAAGGGAATTTGCTCATCTTGGAATTTGGCCCAAACAGGCTTTACAGATTAGTCCAGTTTGCTGATACGTATGGTGAAGTTCTGTACAATAATTCTGATATGTTTACGTAGAAAGTCTTCATTGCATGTCTTAGACATAAATGACACTATGGACTAACGTAGCAAATGTGGCATTTCTATGGAGCACAGTACAGATCTACAGTAGGACAGCTCAGCTGGTCCATTCCATATGCAGCTACTCCAGGTTGTTTTACAAACACATGCAGATGTTGCTGGACAGATAAATCCAAAATACAAAAAGTAAGAGCCCTCTGCCTCAAAAAAAAGAGTACATGAAATACCTCTTTACAAAACCACCTGATAAGCTCGCCTGCTGCCTTCCCAATATTTTTCTACTACCCATTGGCCAAAGTCCACTGCCTGTAATTACCAGTAGATAGAACTTCTAGCTATTCATGGTGATCAACACATGCATTTTATCATTACACACTAAAAAAAATTTATTCTGTATTATTTTAACAGGTCATTAAGATATGCCCTTGAGTTGGTAATCTGTAAATTTATGACTTCTAATGCATTTTATTTCTCAAGCAAAGGCATGCTGTAGCAGTTCTGCCACCAGTCACTAAGGTGATACTAAAACCTGGTAATTTAATTTCTTAATTGTATGAACCTAACCATGCATGTGTGATATTATTCTTTACTATATATAAAGTGTTTGTCTTAAAGGTGCAGACTGGCTTATAAGAAAATCAAAAGTAAAATCATTTCAGGAAAAACTACAGTGAAAGCTATAAAAGTACATTACTTCAAGTTTTCATTAAACCACAACTACTGTGTTTATTTGACCATAGGAGGACTAGATTTCCACTCATTTTGAAATACCAAAGGAAAGATATCAGTGATAAAATAATCAGCAATTGTCAGTTTCATTAAATGCGACAGATATATGGCTAAAAGAAGATGTTTTCAAAAGTAACTTTCAATTATGCTACTTCAAAAGTAATGCTTTAAACTAAAAATAAAATACAAATTCTTAAAGGACTAACATCCCGTCTTTTCTGACAGTGTCTGAAAGACCACAAAGCCTTTAAATTATTAGAATCTATTCTAGAAATGGCTAAGCAGCCAGCATTGTATTCATTTATCCTTTGTCCTTTTAAGCTTTCAGGCTGCTGTGTAGCCATAGTAACTATGCCTTTTTTCTGTGAAATCCATTAGCTGGTTTCAATCTGGGATCCAATGCTACCATAAAATCAAAGTCAAAGATTAAAAAAAAATTATGATAAAAAAGAGATAATTGATGACAAGCATTTATTTTAAAAGCAATTTATGCATATTTATGCTTTATACATAACAGCAAAAGAAACCCAAAGGTTAAAAGGATATCAAAAGAAAAACTCAAAATGAATCTTAAAACTTGGTTACCATCAGGTATGACAAAATACCACTTCACACTAGATCTCAGAGCAAAACTAACCCTCGTTTGCATTAAGTCAGTGCTGCTGGCTGGCCCTCAAGAAAACAGCTCAATAGATGAGCTTTCAACTTCACCATGCCACTCCCTTTCTGACAGCAGACTAAGGTGAGAGTATTAGAAAGGAAGAGAGCACAGCAATTTGGACAAACCCATGCAATAGATAAAAACCACTTTTGTGACCTACAGTATCTTTTGTGTGACAGTACAGATGATAGTCCATTTCATACTGATAGAATTCTTCCGCAGTAGAGATTCAATGATTATTTATAGTCTATCTTTGACTCTTAATCTATGTAGACAACTTTGAAGGAGCAGGTGTTTCAGAAGATAAGCTCTAGACTGTATCCTATTTGGAAATGTTTGGTTTTATCACCATAGCCCTGGGCAACTGCAATGCCAGCTCAGTGCTGACACTGGTTACAGGTAAATTGAGGTAATGACATCACCACTGTTTGCTCAAATCCTTATTACCAGGAGTTACAACTGACAACTAGGAAAAGCTACATTTTTCTGCAAGTAGGTGGAATATGTTCCATAGCTGGAACCTGCAAAGTGTTGGAATATATCTCACAGTTCACTAATTTATAAATAAAGAATGCCTGGAGTTTCTGTACTGGATACCACATTCCTTAACTAAAAATTTTCACTGCTTTCCTAGTTAACAAGGACAATGTAAAAGGGAATTAAAGGTCATTCCTATCACTACATTAGAGAACTGTGTCATGTCATCATAGCTCCTACGCCTGACTTGGCAAATGATACTATGATCATTAGCTTGTCCCCAGTATAAACCAGAATGGCAGCACATTTTAGAAGGCACAGTGTAAAACTCAATAATAGCCCCAAACCCTTCTGGGACTTTAACACTTAAAGAAAGATGCACAAAATACTTTAAGACACAGTGAGCATACTGAGGAAGGCAAAGATAATCTTAACAGTTAGAACACTTCGATCAGACACTAGATATTCAGATTCAATTTTGAAATTTTTTAACAAATTTTAGAACAATTTTGTTCTATGCATTAGGATACTCAAAGACACAAACCTTTCCACTTAGAAAAACCCAAACCCAACACACAACAACAACAAAAAAATTTGGAAAACCTGGATATCTAATACAGTATCAATAGTTGTAGAAGCTCTCAAAAGACTTGCAAGTGTTTGCTTCACACTGAAATATTGCACAGGATTCTCTCTGTACATGTCTGTTTAAGTAACTTTACCACTTACCTACATTTATTTGATGGGTTTTTTTTCAAAATTCAAAAGCTTTTGTTCCTTCCTTTTCTCATTGATCTTTTACTGTTTTCTAATTTAATATAATAAAATTAAAAGAGACACCAAGATGTTAAGCCACATATTTTCATAGCTGCAGTTTTCACTGCATTAAATTCTATGGGGTTAATGCCTTTAAAGTACTAAGAATATTCCACAAGCCTTAAATTATGAGGGACATAGGATAAACCTCTTTTTAAAACCTGTGGCACTAATTAAAATAAACTTAGAAGTGGACTAGCCATGGGAAGTTTAATTTTCCTTGACACCAGAAAACAGAAGAACACCACACAAATAAAATACCTATATAATATTTTCACCTGAGGAGGCTCTGCAAGGACATTTTGTATGCCAAAGATATTACTACTTTCACATAAACCTCTCTCCTCACCCTCCATTCCAACAATCTGCAGTTGACATAGTTACCATTTTACATGACCATACTGTGAATAATGACAGCACATTCAATAAATTCCCAAAGGTTTCAAGTTTGCAAAATAGCCCAAGATTTGCGCAGAAATTCTACCATGTAATTTCACTACTGGATTAGGGGGTGCCAAGGCCATTCAAGCAAAAGTCTCTTTTTGAAGACTGGATATTTTATTTGCTGAACCGCAAACTTTCAGACACAACAAAAGTATAAGAACTGAATGAAGGTACATGAACTGAAAACCATGAAAAGACCCATTAACTACATTCTGACAATTTATACAAGTAATTCCATTATAACTCAAATGGTTTTAAATAAGGAAGGTGATTCAACTATAAGCAGATTTTCCATTTCCAAATTTCAGTAAAATCACATGAAGAAAAATCCTAAAACATTCCTAGTCCACAACACAGAACCTGAGCCTTCCTATAGCATTTACCGATTAACCTTCTCCACATGGTTTCAAACACAGCCATCAGGAGTACAAAATACACCAACAGCAACCACTCTCATAAGCTTGAAGCACGACAAAAATGAAATCATAGTGATGACAATCTAAAGTTAGGTGTCATGCTCATAGCTGCCAAGTCACTGATTCCTTAACTACTATCCCATAATGAACAAACATAGATATATTGGATTTCTGCATGAAGTCCCACGGCCTTGCTTTTACAGCATATAGAATACGAAATTCCGAACTGTGTCATAGAATCATAGAATCGTTAGGGTTGGAAAGGACCTTAAGATCATCTAGTTCCAACCCCTCTGCCGTGGGCAGGGACACCTCACGCTAAATCATATCACCCAAGGCCTCGTCCAGCCTGGTCTTGAACACTGCCAGGGATGGAGCATTCACAACCTCCCTGGGCAACCTATTCCAGTGCCTCACCACCCTAACAGGAAAGAATTTCCTCCTTATATAAATCTAAACTTCCCAAGCGCACACTGCCAGCTCATGTTCATTTTCTCATCAACCAACACCCCCAAGTCCTTCTCCGCAGGGCTGCTCTGAATCTCTTCTCTGCCCAACCTGTAGCTGTGCCTGGGTTTGCTCCGACCCAGGTGTAAGACCTTGCACTTGTCATGGTTAAACCTCATGAGGTTGGCATCAGCCCACCTCACACGTGTGTCAAGGTCCCTCTGGATGGCATTCCTTCCCTCCAGCATATCAACCGAACCACACAGCTTGGTGTCATCGGCAAATTTGCTGAAGGCACACTCAATCCCACTGTCCATGTCAGCGACGAAGATGTTGAACAAGACCGGTCCCAACACTGATCCCTGAGGAACACCACTCGTTACTGCTCTCCAGCTGGACATTGAGCCATTGACCACAACTCTTTGCGTGCGGCCATCCAGCCAGTTCTTTATCCACTGAGTGGTCCATCCATCAAATTGATGTCTCTCCAATTCAGAGACAAGGATGTCTTGTGGGACAGTGTTGAATGCTTTACACAAGTCCAGGTAGATGACATCAACTGCTCTACCCCTGTCCATCAGTTCTGTAGCCCCATCATAGAAGGCCACCAAATTGGTCAGGCAGGATTTCCCCTTAGTGAAGCCATGCCGGCTGTCACCAAGCACCTTGTTGATTTTCATGTGCCTTAGCATGCCTTCCAGGAGAATCTGCTCCAAGATTTTGCCAGGCACAGAGGTGAGACTGACTGGTCTGTAATTCCCCGGGTCATCCATTTTCCCCTTCTTGAAAATGGTTATATTTCCCTTTTTCCAGTCATCAGGAACTTCACCTGACTGCCATGATTTCTCAAATATGACGGCCAGCAGCTTTGCAACTTCATTCGCCAGCTCCTTCAGGACCCGTGGATGGATCTCATCAGGACCCATGGACTTGTGCACGTTCAGACTTTTAATATGGTCTCGAACCAGATCCTCTCCTACAGTGGGCGCAAGGTCTTCATTCTCACAGTCCCTCCATCTGCCTTCCAAGACTTGGGTGGTGCAGTCAGAGCCTTTGCCAGTGAAGGCCGAAGAAAAGAAGTCATTCAGAACCTCAGCCTTCTCCAAATCCTGTGTAGCCAGTTCTCCTGAGAGCTTCCTGAGGGGGCCTACATTCTCCCTAGTCTGTTTTTTATTTGCTATGTACCTGTAGAATCCCTTCCTGTTATCTTTAATACCTCTAGCTAAGTTTAATTCTGACTGAGCCTTAGCTTTCCTAACCTGGTCCCTAGCTTCTCGGACAACATCCCTGTACTCTTCCCATGCCACCTGTCCTTGCTTCCACTTATTATAAGCCTCTTTTTTCAACAGAATTTTCCTCAGGAGCTCCTTATCCATCCAAGGAGGTCTCCTGGCCCTCCTGCTGCACTTCCTTCTGGTTGGGATGCAACACTCCTGAGCTTGCAGCAGGTGATCCTTGAATATCAACCAACAGTCTTGGGCCCCTCTGCCCTCTAGGGCTGTATCCCATGGAACCTTCCAAAGCAGGTTCTTGAAGAGGCCAAAGTCTGCTCTCTTGAAGTCCAGGGCAGTGAGCTTGCTGCACGCTCTTCTCACTGTCCTGAGGATCTCAAATTCAAGCATCTCATGATCGCTGCATCCAAGGCTGCCCTGGAGCGTCACATTTCCAACGAGCCCTTCCCTGTTGGTGAGCACGAGGTCAAGCGTGGCACCTCTCCTTGTCAGCTCCTCTATTACTTGCAGAAGGAAGTCGTCTTCTACACAATCGAGGAACCTCCTGCACTGCTTGTGCTGGGCCGTATCGTCCTTCCAACAGATGTCAGGGTGGTTGAAGTCACCCATGAGAACAAGGGCCTGCAAGCGTGAGGCTTTTCCTATCTGTCTATGGAGTGCTTCATCCACAGGTTCTCCTTGATCAGGCGGTCTGTAACAGATCCTCACAGTAATGTCTCCCATAGCTATATTCCCTTTAACCCTGACCCACAAACTCTCTGTTAACTGCTCACCTGTCCCCACACAGAGTTCCATACTCTCCAGCCTATCCCTAACATAAAGGGCAACTCCCCCTCCCAGCCTGCCAGGCCTGTCCTTCCTAAAGGGCCTGTAACCTTCCATTCCAACACTCCAGTCATAGGAGCCATCCCACCATGTTTCTGTGATGCCTATTATATCATACCCCTGTAGACGTACACACATCTCTAATTCCTCTTGTTTGTTCCCCATGTTATGGGCATTTGTACAGAGGCATCTGAGCCGAGCTCCAACTGAAGCCAGCTTATTGGCTGGAGTGGCTGGGATATCTCCACATTGCTCTGAGCATTTATTATAGGTTCTGGCAACTGACTGTGTTGGAATGGAATGATGCCCTTCTCCACCAACACATCTAGTTTAAAGCCTCCTTGACCAGTCTGGCAAGCCTCCTACCAAAACTGCTCTTTCCCTTCTTGATCATCAGACCACCTCCACCAGCCCCCACTAGACTTGGCCTACAAGCTTGGGTCCCATGTTCAAGACACCCAAACCCCTGACTGTGACACCACCCTTTTAACCAGTTATTAACCTGGCCAATCCTCCTAGCTTTTTTTAGGTCCTCCCCTGTACCCTGGAGAATTGATGAAAAGACCACCTGAGCTCCAGAGCCCCTAACCACCTCCCCCAGGGCTCTGTAGTCCTTCTTTATGTTCCCCAGGCTACTACTATCTGTGTCCCTAGCACCCACATGTATCAGCAGGAGTGGGTAATAGTCCGTGGGACTTACTAGAGCAGGCAGCCTCTCTGCCACATCCCTGATCCGTGCCCCTGGTAGGCAACACACCTCCCTTGAGACGGGGTCTGGCCGGCAGACAAGTGCTTCTGTCCCTTTCAGTGTAGGGTCCCCTACTACTACGACCCGCCGCTTTTTCCTAGCAGCACCCGTAGAGATCTTCTTTAGCAGTGCATCAGCCGGCTGTTTCTGGCTCGGGTGCGCTTCCTCATTAGCCCCCTGCAGGACAGCAAAGCGGTTCTGCGTGGAGACAGGGGATTTAGGGGGAAGCCCCTTGCTTTTGGTTGTCCTTTTCCTTCTTTTTTTTTTTTGTTTTTTTTTGTCACTAATTCCCAGCTTCCCAGGTTAACGGCCTCCTTCTTTCCTTCATGAGGTAGAGGTGAAGCTGCGGCAGAAGGACCTCCACCAGGGAGCACCGAGTGCAGCCCTGCCCACTGCGCACCCTCCCCTCACCAGACCGGTGCAGGCACTCTCTACACCCCGAGCTCTGCACTGCAGCCTCCCCTCTCACCGGCTCTGTCTGAGTGCCTACGCTGGCCACAGCCGGGGCAGCCAGAGCAGAGCTCCCGGACCGGACCCTGATCATAAGGCGAGAACCCACCACACCGCTCCAACTGCCCCACTCCTGGCCGCTCTCGCTCCCTGGGGCAGGTTTTTACCCAGTCAGGGCTGGTGCCGCTCCTCCTGGCTCCGCCCCCTGTGAGTCAGCTGCTGCCGTCAGCTGAGCTGCCGGCTCCCGGGCAGGTCCTGTCGAGGACTTGAGGCTCCCTCGGTGGCTGTTGCCGCTCTGAGCTGAGGCTCCTGGACGCTGAGCTTCCCCGGCTCCGGTGTTGAAGGCGTCCTCCCTCGAGCTGCTCACCTCAGCAATTGACCAATTGTCTGAAATCTTTCATGTAATACAGATTAATGTCTATTGACTGATAGATAAAATTTAGGTACACATTAAATCGACCCAAAGCAGAATTTCAAAAAGCAGAAATTAATCTGTGTTTACTCAGTGAAGTGTTGAATCCTTGTGCCCCCACTATAAGCACAAATATGCAACAGAAAACTCTTTTCCCTACTTTTCACCTAGATGAAAGCACAGACAGCTTATGGAAACTGTCCTAACCTCCAAATACACGATAGTCACAGGAAAAAAAAAAAAAAGTATAAAGATCCAAAAATTTCAAATACAACTTTTAATGAATGAGAATAAACTACAACCCATTCAGTTTGTTCTGTCCAATTAGATCAGATGCCTTACATGTCAACACTCAGTTTTTCTTTCGTGTTTCCTATTCCTCAAATCAAAAGAGTGCATGATGACAAAAATCCATGTGGATTACATCAACAGGATGCTAAACTGCAAAGGGACCTAATTAAGTTATAAGAACATCATATCTGTCCACTTATTAGCATATATAGAATTTGCAAATCAGTTTTAGTCACACAGTTATCACTAGCTCAGAAGTTTGTACTAAGGATCATAGTGCATGAGGTTATTTTCATATTCAACTTGTGAAATCCTGTTATCTTTCATATGTACACCAACATCACCCTTTCTCTTATCTCTTGCAACTCTTATGTGAACATATTTGAAGATTCCACACTGGTTTTAATTTTACAATAACAATGACAAAAAGCCATCTGTGACAACCCAGCACTTTGCTACAATGCATTTATTTAACCACTTGGTACATTTGGCATCATTCTCACCTATATATGGCTAAAACTTTTTAAGCCTCTGTTCTGATGACAGTAACCTGGCTGATTTTTTCAGTGTACACAGAGCAACTAGAAGTGTTCTTCTCTTTCCAACATGTCCTGTCCTGGCCTGGCATGAGAACAAGAGCAAACTGAAAGATCAGTGGATCAGTGGATGATCTGGGGCCAGATGAAGCAGATGTAAGTATTTCCCATGTGTCTCAGAAGTGAGGAAGCCAGGTTTCTGCATCTGCTGATTGGTTTTTTAGGTGAAGTATGCTAACACTATACTATAGCCTTCTGCAAAATATTTTGGTCTCTATGCATGGCCTGCCACATTTGCATGTGTACTCAAAAACCCTTTCTCACACTAACAAACACCTACTATTAATCAAATTCTCCTTCTAAAAATAGTAATGATCAGCAGTGAAAACCATTCAAAGAGCTGGGCTCAACGATTTGTGGATCCGGAGCACCAAGTCCAGCTGGAGCCCAGTCAAAGGCACATCCCAGGTGTCAATATGAGAGCCAATACTGTTCAACATCTGCATTGATAACTTGCAAGGTGAGAGAGAATGAACTGAAAGCAAGACTAAGTAGTTGATCCACTAGAGGGTTGTGTTGCCATTCAGAGGAAACTTGGCAGAGCAATTAGAGAAAACAGGAAACTAGAGAAAAGAGCAAAAGTAACCTTATGAAGTTCAACAAAGGGGAAGTTCAAAGTCCTTCCTACACCTGAAGAGGAATACTGCCAGACACCAGTACAGGCTGAGGGCTGACCAGATGGAAAGCAGCTTTGCAGAGATGGACCCAAAGGTCCAGGTGGACAAGCTGACCATGAGCCAGCAATATGTGCTCAGCACACAGCAAAGGTAGCCCACAGCACGTAGCCAGGAGGTGCTCTTTTCCCTCTTTCAGTACTAGTGAGAAACAGCTGGAGTGCCGAGTTCCCCAGTGCAAGAGAGGCATGGACATAGTGAAGCAAGTTCAACAAAGGGCCACAAAGATGACTAAAGGAATGGAGCATATTTTGTATGAGGAGAAGCTGAGAGAGATGGGGGCAGGTAGCATGAAGCGAAGGCTAAGGAGGATTTTATCCATATTTATAAATACTTGATGGGATGCATAAAAGAAAGGCAGAGATAGGCTCTTGCCCAGTCACAGGACACATGGAAATGGCACAAACTGAAATACAGGAATTTACAGTTAAACATCAGAAAAGCTTTTCTTACTGTCAGTTTAGTCAAACATCAAAAAATGTCACCCAGGTTGCTTATGGACTCTTCATCCTCATATATACTTAAAAAAATCACTTGACACAGCCCTGTGCAATCTACTCATGGTGACATTAAGCAGGGGAGTTCTCCTAGACAAGCTCCAGAGCTCCCTTCCAAACTCAACTCTGTCATAATATTAAAAACTGACTAATCCCTGGCTTTAAAATAGGGGACCTATATGAGGTTTCTCTCCAACACTGAGAATTGAAATGCCTACACAGTATTTTGTTATGATCCACAAAGTCATTGCATAGTACTGTCTGAATGCCTGTTGCTTTGAAAGTAACAATTCTCTCATTCATCAGCACCAATAATGCCCTATTTATTGTGGGGGGAAAGAATAAATCTTAAAGCTAACATAAAAACCAGGGAAGAGGATTTACAGGAGTAAGTATTCTGTGACTTGTTTTTCAATTACCTTTCAATAAAATGATTTCATGTGATCACCTGAATTTTAGTATGTGGATTTTTCAAAGTACTAGCTTTTTTCCCAGTTTTGGTAAATTTTGCTTTTAATTAATCCCAATCTCAACCACCCTCATTCACTATATAAAATAGACATTGCATGTCACTCAAGCTGAAAAAAATTTTCAAATTTTGCAGTTCTCTATGAAGTGAGCTGTACCTCTCATTTTGTATTTCCCACTTACAAGAAGACTGGTTTACAACTTTCCCCATTCTCAGGAGAAGAACCAAAATAAAAAACAAATACCTAAAAAATACTTAAGGAATACCAGCATTTCAAACTGCTCATACACTGCATATATTCTGTTTCATTAACTGAAGTTACTATTTTGCCACTGAAAACATGGCAATACAATCAATAGTTGGGCTTTTTAAACCTTTTTCTGTAGCTGGCTTCTGAAGACCAAGAGAGGTTTACTAGAATTAAGAAAGGGTGCTAAAAACTACTACTGCACACTGTAATGGCCTATTAAATTTACCAGAGATTTAAGCAGATTTAGCTGCCCTACTGCTTTAAGTTGAAGTCATCAATTACAATGAAAGGGTTTCACTTGAAAGTGAGCTAGAATGAAATCTTGGAACAAAGCAATTTTGTTCTATAGAGTAAGCTGAATGGAAATTTTTGCAGAGGTGTCTTCTGTTGTGCCACTTCCCAGCACAGCAAGTTTCTTTTTACAGGTCTCAGACCAAGCCTGAACTTCCAACAACCCTCTGGTTTATAACAAATTCCAGGCCATTTCTATTCAATCTTCCAGAAGACTTTTCTAACCACCTTTAAAACTTGAACCCACAGACACACAGCCTGCCTGCTTCCAAAAGCCCCTCTTACCACCTGTTTTAAGCCTTTTTAGCAGCTAAGTTACAGTCCCCAGCTACCTGCTCCAACTACCAGCACTATCAAAACCTCTCACCAGGCAAATATGTGATGCTGTTTGCTTTGATGGAGCAGTCTTCCCTTCCTCCCCAGGGTTTCTACCCAAGTTACTTTTTAGCATCTGGAGGAAAGTAGCCCTCTTCCACATAGCTCCAGCTATGTCTCTTTCAACAGAAGAGGATACAGAGCAGGCAATAAACTGCAAATAAACTGCACAGACCAACCATCACACATGCAGACTCTTCAGCAATTAGGTATCCACATTTTGTGGATTCTCACTATCTAAAGAGCATTTGTTCTTTACTACTTACTAGTAGTTTTCCACTCTGCCTCACTGGAGCACAACAGCTTGCTAATATTCTCCACAGTGAAAGCTGCAAGGCTTTTGTCACTAATTACTTCAGACATCAAATTCTGCATCTCAAAGCTTTGCTTCTCAAAGCTCCATCACTGTGCTGCACTTAAGTAAATATCCTCAAGACACATCATCAAGCATATTTTCCACGTCATCTGTAGAGGCTGAAAGCTGTCTTCCTGTTATAGTTCACTTGAAATGGAACTAAATTGAGAAATGAAATTATCATCTTATTACAGGTCCCAGTTGAAAAGTAAAAACCACTGGGAAAATAAAAAAATAAAAAAATAAAGCCCCCAAAAAACCCACACAAAAAAAAAAACCAAACACCCACCACTAACATAGTTGGCACTAAAGCAAACCTACCTGGAATGGTAATAGAAAAGGCCTATATAGTCCATATTCAAAAACTTGCTTCTGAACTCCAAGACAGAGTCCAGTCAATGGACCAGAGAGCAAGCATGACAGTGAGTGCATACATGTCCATAGGCATGCAGGTTTCATGATCACGTGGCTGTGTCAATGACTAGCATCATACATCAGTATGATCTTGTCAAATTAACAAAATATTTCTAATTCTTAGAGCTGCCATCAGGTGCCTTTTACTTAAAGAGGAATTCATCGCTCACAGTAAACACTTTCAAAATACTATACCAGATTTCCTGTTTCAAACTCTGAAAGCCTCTCTCCAACTGTTAGTAGGGAATGTCCATATTTTATGCAAAATTGGTGTAACCAAGAAAAATAATAGAATGTGACTATTAAACTGCTTCAAATATGGCAAAGATTATACTACATCCAAAAATGACATTTTGATTAGGTGCTTCCTGAAAGGCCCCATAAGCCTGCTGTACAACTGCCCCATCACTGCCAACACTCCCTCTCAAAAAGCACTGCTAAATAAGGAAAAGGAAAACTCTAGATGTAAACAAAGGAAAAAAAAATAAATTAATAAATATCTTTCCCTTCACATATAATACCAACTACTTTCTATGGATTCAGCAACTGAAAAAAAGGTAGAATGAAAACCACTCATAGGCTTGATTTACAGCTGGACTTCTGGTTATTTAGATTAAGGTCAATGATGGCTATGAGAATGTAAATTTTGTCTTCTGCTCTATATCTGGCATAGTATCGAGTAGCAGGTTTCAGTCCATAACTTTAGGCGATCAGTGGTCTAGCTTAAGTATAGCTACAAGACAGTAAAAGAACTCTGGAATAAATTAACATAACTAACAACTCCACTCCAAAAGCAAAGTAGAATTGTCTGCCCCAGGATATAGGTTTGCTTGTGCAAAACCAGTGTTTTCTAGTTGTAAAAGGTTCTGGCATACACTCCTGACCAACCTAGAAATCATCCAGACTCACTCAACAGGCATTTATGAACTCAAGCTTTCAACATAAGCATACTGTAAAACCAAAAATCTAAGTCTTCTCTATCAAAGACAAGAAGAAATCCAATGCACAAACCTCTCTCCTAAGGAAAGGCAATAATTAACCATAGACAGATTTTAGCCACCTGGCAGACTAACTACTACTCAACCACTGTAGCAGTATGTTCACAGAACACAGTACAATTACCAACACAGTAAGTTTTAATACTAACCGCAGAGCTTGAAATCTTCAAGTCATAAGCAGATATTGAATGAACAACTGACTCACTGGAAAACAGAGGAAATGGAAGAAATAACAAACCAAGTTCTGGGTACTGCTTAATCTAACTACTGTTTCCAGCTGTTTTCACTACAAAAATGTAGTGCACTTCATACACAAAGGACAAACGGCAAACTTAAATTACTAACATTAATGTCAGTCAGAAGCAAGACAAATCTAAGGATGTGCACTGATAGTCAACAGCACTTTTAACTATTTTATTTTTTAATTGTGGACAACAGACTGACTTGCCATGACAACTCCAACACCCCACATATGGCGTGTGACTTGATATATCCCCAGTGAAAAAGAAATGAAAGTGATGCATACTAGTCCAGCGGGTAGCTAGTATTTGATGGCACAGTCCTAAAGTCCAAGTGTTTCTTTCGTCCTTTCTTGATATATTAGCTACCACAGACCTTATTTTGTGTGAATAGATTTCTTCAGGGTACTTTCTTTAATTTCTGTTCATTTAGAGCCATGTTTTAATTACCACAGAAGCAAGAGCTCCAGTATTTCAGTTCTTGCTCCTTTGTGAGTTAAAAAATAGATAGTATCTGTAATTGTTTTTCTTCTTTCTGCTGCCTGGTTGATTAAATTCATAAACATACTGTATGGGGAGCACAATTCTCACAGGACTAGTCTAATTAAGAAGTCAAATTGCTACGCTGATTACATACACTCTTCATGAACTTTAAAATCAATAGTTCTCAGAGTAATCCCAAATCGTGTGCACTGTTTCAGGAAACAATTATGCTTTTTTGCTTTATCAGCATATTACAATTTTCATGTCAGAGAAAGACTTACAGAGGGTTTTTTTTTTTAAATTCACTTTTATAGCTGTCATCGCTGTATTCACATATTTGCCATCACGCTTATCAGCTGTAAAAGATTCTCAGAGTTTTGTGATATAGATTCCAACTTGATATTTTAGATTAAGAGTACTGAGGTTATATACAGGGAAATCATAAGGGTCAAGGTAGGAAAGCAACCTGCTGAGGGAGCTCATTGCCCACCTTATTAACCTACTAAGCATTGGTTAAAGTTTTAAGATAAAAGGCTAATTCAGAAGAAAATCTGCTTTTTTGCAGTAAATGGATCCTTCATAATCAAAAATTTCTTTAGCCCTAACTTTCAGGCTTATAGAAAGCACCTAAGCTAGGGGAGACCTCAGCTGTTTTTCAAGTAGTGAAAAACTTCTCCCAAAGAGACAGAAATACAAAAAAAAAGCAAGTTTTGCCATTTAAAATTTCTAACTCTTCACAAACCAGCAGTCAAAATCATTGCAAGTATCTGAATAGCACAATGATTCATTGACAAGTCATCACTATAGTCATTGTGCAACTTCTGAATTTTTGAATTTTTGTTGAGAACAGTGATGTATTCAACAAAGAGAAAATCCATGGGATACTGATTCCAAAAGCTTTATATGTCACAACTACAACTTTTAATGTAAGCAGCAGCACAGAACAGCGGCATGTACTTCCAACCTGGCCCTCCAAAGGTCTGTATTATTAGTAACCACAGTATTTCACTACTGGACAGATATACCACGTATCTTTCGCTTCTAAGTTTCACTGATAAATTAACAAATGAAGCTAAAACTTAGTTTTTTAGTCACCAGAACAACAGAAAGGTTTTAGGAAGTAACCTAAAGAAGCAATTTATCTCAGAATAAAAAGTAATAAGATGATTATAGGAAAGGACTACTGCTATATATAATGAAAATTGGTCTGTTATTCAGGATGTTACTATGAATAGAAATAACAGCCTGACAAAAATACAAATGGGATGCCAAGGAAAACTTTCATATATTTATATTTATTAGGCTATACAACAATTGTTAAAAGGTATGTAGCTATAACAGCTAGGACATTTAAAGTGTAACAAAGCAAATAAATATACAAGATACTTTTATGACATACTCAGGAAAGTGCAAATTACAGCTTAATAAGTTTATTTCCCACCTTTTACGTCTATTATTCATTCCAACATTTTCTGTTGAAGTAAATATTTGAAAAGCAGGAAAAAAAAAAAGAAGTAATTTTCTTATTCCAAAATCATAAATCTGTTTCACTCCCAAGTACTCAAAAAGTTACGAATTAGAATAAAACACGTGCATGGGAAAAATGCAGGAACACTTATCACACTGCAGCATTTACTACTCAGGCAGAAATTTAGCATCAGAAACATTCCAAGAGCATGTAAGTCATGTAATTCTGAAAAGAAAATTACACTAATTTTAATTTGTATAAAAATAACTGAAAATATTTTAAAGGCAAAAAATAGAAGTTATAGCTTTCCTTTCTAAACTCACAGGTCTGTGGGCTCACTATGTATTAAGACATATGACAGAAAAGATAGAGGTGGGATCCAGAATAACACAGTTTAGAATACGGTGCTGTGCAAAACTTCAGTGAATATATTATATAAGACAGTATTAAAGCACTGGATATTTATAAGCAGAAAAATTAGCAAATAAGGTAGGAAATTTCAATTTACAAATATTTATATCTCCAGACATGCAAATATTACTTTTGGGTTCCCAAAAAAGATAAAACAAATACAGAACATTTTTGGTCAGTCAGAACAAACATATTAAAAAAAGAAAAAATCTGCCTGTTTTCTCAAAGTGTTTTTTGAACATTCACTTTAGCATACTATGTTTCAGTGTGGCATGGTGTAAGGAGGGGTCTGGCTTTTTAAAAACACAGAAGTAAATGTCAAAACTTTGTGCCTTTTTTTTTTGTATGCTATTTTCAATTGAGGAGCATTAGGCTTCAGCATTTCCAACATGAAATAGTATCTTTTTTGCATTGGATTTCTTCCTCAGAAAAATGTAGGTGGCTTTCTTGTGCAAAGAACAAATTACCAAAGACAGAAAACATATGGCTAGTTTCAGCCGACTCAAATATGAATGCTGTGAAAAAGTTACCCCTAACCCATTAGTTCTGCAGAACTATGGACTTCTGGAGTTTTCTCCATTTATTTTTCGTGTACAGTCCAACTTTGTCAATAGAGCCACTTAAAGTGTCAAGCATTGGAGCTATTTGTGCATTTAAAGTTTCCTTTGTCTTTTGTTTATCATCATCTTTTGGTTTTGTTTTGTTTCTTATTTAATAACTATTATTATACCTACTGGTTGCAGTAGGCTCATTAATACTGGCTCATTTTACTGGCTTCTCAGCTGAGCACACCAGTACTTTCCACTGAATTAATAGGGGAGTACTAGGAAAATTTCTTTACCACCCCTCTAAATCCCCATGCCAATACTTATATCACATTATGATTGCAGCAATCTCTTATTCACAAATTCTGTATGTGTCAAATGTAGAAACAGGAAAGGGGCTGTCATTACTACCAATATTAACACTTTAAACTGAAGCTAAACAAAACAAACAAAAACCCTAGCAGAAGTACCATGCTTCAAAAAGTGTACTTTTACACCACGAAAATGAATATATATTGAAAGTAAGTAGCCAACAGCACAATAATAGCATCCTATTCTTGGAACTGAGCAATTTTTTGAATTTTAAAGAGCTGTAACATGTACATATAATCTAGGGGAGAGGTGGAGAAAAATCACCATTGATTAGTCCCTGAACAATAAGTAATTAGACCCAGGAGCTGAATAGCACAGATTAGCATTAAAATACCAGTCAATTATTACTAGATGTAATATATCATTCTGAATGGACAATACTTTGAACAAATACATGCAGAGTTAACTAGAGCATGGAAGCCAACAGATGTCTGAATAAAGAGAGTCAGGGACTCCTGTTAATTTCAATTAGTGATGCAATTCACTCTCACCTTGTACATCCTTCAGATAGCTGTACTATTTGAGCATGATGACAAGAATCTACAAGTACATGATTACAGTAAAGAAGAGCTCAGAAGATGTCCACAGTGAGTACATTTTTTCCCCACCACATCAAGAGTTTGTGTTCAAAAAGAAAATGGATAATCAATTGTGACAGAATAGGGATAAACTTGAAGTACCTTGTAATTATTGTCCAGTTCCTGTGAAATGCCACATCTTGTAAACTAGCTGTAACAGACTTCGGACTTGATACATTGCTATTTAAATGGAATTACAATAGGGTATTAAGCTGAATGAAGTCTTGTAAGTAGATAGTTTCAGCTCTCAGGTGTCCGTATTAAGGGTCCAGGGGAGTATTTGGCCTCCGACTGAATTTTGGTAAGAAGGAAGACTTAAGTAAATCATTCTGTGTTCTGGAATCCAAACATAACAGCTCAAAGTTCATTTGTACTATCAATTGCCTTAACAGAATGATAGCTCTGACTACCTATGATATACTGAAAGAGATCACAGAGGCACTGATGGGAGGAAACGGAACTGTAACGGCAAATATACGTGAATATCAGGCAAGTATCACACTGGGACATAAAGCAGAAAAGAAACTTTCAGCGCTACAATAATAATTTCATGAAGAGACGGTTAGGGAAGCCATTAGAAATGCAGTCCCAGACTTGGTGTCGAACAGTATGCAGGATCTCGCTCAAATTTTTTCTGTGGAAAGGCATGCTAGTAACGCTTTCAGATTCAATATCCCTACAGGAGTTACAAAAGCCAGAAAATCCATCACAGTTCTATGTGACTTCCAAAAGGAAAATGACACAGAAATGAGAAAAGAAAAAAAGAACTGCTAAAAGAATTAAATCCCTGAGACATCGTGCACATCACTGAAAGACACCATACTGAAAGTAGTGCAGTGCGCATCACTTATGAAGAAAGGTTTAACTAAAAGTTAAAAGGAAGCTGACTTGGAGAAACAGGCTAAGGGCAGCTTTCAGAAACAAGAAACAGCAAAACATTCATTGAAAACCTTAGGTTATGCTCAGATTACAATAAAAGAAACATACACCCTGGTGAATTAAATACAGACATACAAGCAAGTTAAAAAAAATACAGGATTAACTCAGAAATTAAAACTACTAACTAAATGCATTGCTGGGAAACTGCTAGAAATTCTATAGCAGCAGTTAATGATCAAGATACAAAGCAGTACCCATAGAGGATAACAACATTATTTCTATTCCATCATTCCAACAGCAAGATTACTCCCTGCAGCTGAGGAGCCAGTATAATTCTTCTCCAGCTTGGAGAACCTAACTAGCTTCAGCTTCAAACCATGTTAGTAGACACAACCAACAAGTTGGGCTTTTTTTTCTGTAACTCATTTTAACTTTCTATTTAGCAGAGGTAAATACTGCTTTACTTCTGTCAATCTTAATGGAAAAAACAACTAAGGGCTGCCACACTCAATCTGCACAGCTTCCAGAAAGCTGAGAAACATCTACTGTGCTGAATAACGAATCGTCACTAGTGCACCTGATCTACACAAAGTGACCTAGTTTGCCAGAAAAGTCAGGAAACAGGAAGGAGAAAAGGTGCAACTTAAATGGTGCTGATGATTACTGCCTTCCCAGAATTGCTTCTGGGTCACTCATTATTATTCTATTAATTTTGTATCTACTACTAGTAATGCATTCCTGCAAAGCTCTTTCAAAAATATTGTTAGCTATTTTCCTATATGTGTTCTATCGAGATATATAGTAGCTTCTGGTGGTTTCACATCTGACAGCTAAAATCAGAAATTCAGACAGTACCTGCTTTGCTGAAATATGGTATATGTAAATGAAAAACAGTTGGCAAAGAGCTAAGTTCTAGAATCTAATGAAAAAATACGGCTAGTCATAAAACTGCATTTTTTGCAGAAGGTAGAAACAGTGAAAAACTGTCTTGACACTAGGGGTAGGACTTCGTGGTTTGTTTAAAGAAAAACTATGCAAAATTGCTTACACCAGTGTATTCCTTCAAAGACAATTCCTGTTGACAGATGATACTGCAGTGACAACATTCATGTCAGCTTTCTAGCAATGTTGTCACATCTTTCCACTCCTGTTGCAAGGAAAGTGGTAAAATTTGACATCTCAAGACATAACTTAAATCAGACACCTATCTTACTCTTACAAGCATGCGGATATTTACTGTCAGCATAATATGGCCTGTAGTCAACTGACTTGGCTATGGTTTAATTATTTTTATACTGTTACACATTTTTAATTAAAAATAACATTGTTGACCTGTGCAAACTAAGGGCTTTGTGAGTAATCCTGTAAATACATCTTGTGTATGACCACAGGCTGTCATCAACTGTGCTCTACTTCCAGTGGCTGCATCTGGATTCCTCTCCTGCCAGAACCAAGAGATATGCCAGCAAGAACAGTACTGCAAGCTGCAATACTGACATAGATGCAATCCTACTGTTCATAACATCACTGTTACAAACAAGTTGCTGATTTCTGAGTGTACAGTCAATTAAGTCCTGTGTGCACTTCCTTTATATGGCTCAGGTTCCCCCCCCCCCCCCAAGTTACTTATGTCAAGAATGGTGAAAGATGATGAAGAAGCAAACATAAAACTGTCACCATGAGTACACCTAGAAATATCTCTCAATGCTATCCTGGGTTTGCATCTCAATACAAGTTACAAAAAAAAAAAAAAACAACCAACCATCAGAGGGAAAAAAAGAAAAGCACCAAAAAAAAACCAAACACAACAACAACAATAAAAGCAACTAAAAAATACCTCAAACCTGAGTACTTCACAAAGCAAACAGCATATTTGATATTCCAGAACAAAAACAAAACAAGCAAGAAAAAACCCTCCCCAGTATGAAGGGCAGTACTAACACTCAAATCTGAATAATAAGATGTTAAAAAAAAAAAAAAGTCTTACAGGTATGATCCGATTTCTTCCCTCCATCAGGGTAAGGAATCACCCAGGCATTATGGCCGAGGCAACATATTTTACATCCCCTCTTCCCTGCTCACATAAACATGGCGAGGATCCTTCTAGTTCCACTGATTCAGCTTCTTCAGGCCAAGCTCAATATAAAAATCTCAGCAAAGATCTTCAGACAGACTTTTTAATAAAAGGCTATAATAATTTTTACACCCCAGAAGAGCTGTTTCTTTGCCAGCATTGTTCTTTAATAGTCCTTACACTCAGCTCCCACAGCAACTCAAACAAATACTGTGCATTTCCAGGTACATTTGCTCGGTTTTGCTCTATATACTGCTAAAGCAGAAAGACTTCTAAATGTCTCAAACCTTGAATTCACTATACTCTCACTATCACAATTTCCAATCAACAAGCTAAGAGAAATTAAAAAAAAAATCAGTACACATAAAAAATTATAACAATATTTAGACCACAGCAATAAAGCAAGCAGATCAAACACAAGAGCCTGAGGCATGTGAGACAGGTCCTAATGACCACCTGGCCTTCAGTGCTCCAGAGCGAACTGGAGAGATAAAATGGAAAGGGGCCTGGTTACAGCGAAGAGACAGCTTAGCATATGGCTCCTTATCTACCTTTTAATGTATTAGTCATCGTATTTCCCTTCATGTTTAATGCTCACAAGCTAACCCTACAGGTTTGCTTATTAATCCTGACAAATCAAGTATGGAAGAAAACCTGGTATTTCAAGGAATGAGTTCAAGTTTAGAAGCTTCACCGCATGCACATTATTTTGCCTCTTCTGCATCCATCAACACAGTAAAATATTACAGAGAATGAACTCACAGAAGAAAATACACACCCCTAAAAGCTATGCCACAGCTTGAGAGAGGAGGTTAACAGTGAGATGACCATCTTACAACACTGTCTGGGGAACAACATGGGAGGATATGTGTTGTGTGATAGGAATCTTACAAATCAATTCTTTCACAGTAAAAATAATCTTCATACAGTTAAGTTTCATGTCAGGAACTTGAAAAAAAGCAGGTAAGAGGGATAAATCCTACACACAGCAGTGGTTTTGTTTTTAAATAAGTGGATCAAACAGAAACAAGTGTAACTTGAACAGTTTCAGTACCAAGTTCTCACGAGTACTTGGGAAGGAAAAGGACCATCAACAAAAGATTGTTGATCTAAATAACTATCAAACTGAAAAAATGCATTTAAGTATTACACTTTGGTAGGTTTTACTATAAATGAAGGTAGAGATAGTAAAATACTTGCCATGTTTTTATATTTAATTCAACATCTTTGTAGCCCTGGCAGCAGAAATAACAGTAGAGCATTATGGCTAGCTACATGTGCAATCAGAGCTTCTTTCCTTTGCTTAAATTGACTCTTAAAACAAGTTACTCCACAGGCAGGTAGCATCCTGAGCTTGGAGATCATTTTATAAAAATAGTGAGAGCTCTATGTGTGAAAGCCAATGATGACATGACTTACATCTCTTCATGAAATTCCAGAATCTAAACTACTAACAGCCAATGAAAAGCTTCTCAGCAAAGAACTGAAAACAAAACATAATTATATGAAAAAATATTACTTTTAAATTCTAATTATTAGGTGCCTGTCCAAATCCATGTCATCTAATTAGCTGTACACACCCAAAGCTTTCATATTCTCATTGTCTGCTGTGGCAGTACAGTGAATCCTACTACAATGCCACTGAATCACTGCCCTAGCAGAACAAAGACTGTGTTTTATAATGAAGCGAAGTTTGCAGTGAAAAAATATTATTTTTGTTAAGCCAACTGATAGCAAGTGACCCCACAGAGAAACTTTTGGCTCACAAGCCCTTCATCAGGTCAGAAACGGACAGCAAATGACAGTGCTACATTAGGGGGAAAAAAGCATAAATAGTTAACTTACAAAGTTAAGGCTACATGGGAACAGAAAAGTATCATGTAAGTTTCTGACAAAATTAATCTTCTGAGTAGTATACATTGGAATTTCAGTCTTCTGCAAACAGAAGTACTCCCATCAGCATCTACAGTGAAGGCTTCTCCTTATCCGGAAGAGTTGGCAAACATGGGTTTGTTTAACAAGTACTATGGCAAACAAAGTTGTACTTCTGGTACACAGCTAATTACTAAATGTCTTTTATTTTTCTTCCACCAAGACCTGAAAGGTTCAACAACACACAACAGAAAAAGTTCTTTCATTTCTACATTTATGGCCGTAATACATATTGGGTACTTAATCATACTATTCTGACAGTCACAGAACAGCCTCCCTCGGAAACAGAGCTGATGTGTTGAAAAGTTCTACTTCTTTCCTTGATTTTTCATGGATTTAAAAATTTAAGCTTGAAGACAAGGTGCTTACCTATAATCACAACTGCTAAACTGCAGATCAACTGTGAGTTTTAACACTAACAATTGGAATAGCACATGAGAACATTATGCTAATCTGAGGACTGATAAGCAAGTATGGAGAGGTTTAACACACTTCTTGCTTCTGAAATAATTTCAACATAATAATTAATACATTTACCTCACTGTATTTGCAAGGCCAAGAGGGGAGGAGTACCGTTTCAAATCCTCGCCAAAACTTAGGCACTTAGGACTTCGGTGAGTTGCTCTTCGTGCTTAGGACTCCTTCCTGTTTAATAGGGACAATCACTTTTTAAAACTACCATAAGAACTCTGAAGACAGAAGACACTACCCTCACTTCGTGTAACACCTGGCAAAACAACTTGCTTAGCTTGAAAGAGAAACATGTTCAACTGCCTCCTGAACTTGCGGAGACTAAATCCATGCTGTCCACATCCTTCACATCCTTGCAGAATGTGTTACTCAGCAGGCTTCTGAAAATGTGCTGACAGAAATAAAAATAATAATTAAAAAACAAACAAAGAAACAAAAAAGCCCCACTGAGACAGCATAGCAAGAACATGGGCTAGATACACCTAGGCAGAGCATCAGTCAGAGAAGAGAGTTACTACAAGTTGCATTGCTTGGTCTGAGGATTATTCACAGATTCTTGGTTTGGGACTAAGGAACACGAGCCCAAGAGTCACTTCAGATTTTTCTGAAACATAGTAAACTAAGTAAGAACCTATGGATGGAGATCAGGATCTTTATCTTATTCCCTACAATAAATACTAATGCCTTAAGAAGACACTAGCCTAGGTTTGGGTTCCCCCCCACCCCCCTAAGTTCTGTATCTGGAAAAAAGCAGCAGTAACTATTTTCCTGTGCATTCAAAAGATGATCTCAATACTCTCATCATGGTCAAATTCACTTCAGAAATGTCAAAATTTTCAGCCTTTTGCTCTTGCTGATCTCTTGCATCCTTTCAATCACTCTGTTACACTTTACTCTTCTACCTAGCAAACCTACAGATGACACTGAAGAGGAAGATATGGCTGACATAACATTTCCCTCAGACAGTAATGCATCATCCCTGGATCAGGTTGTCCATGGAGGTTATGAAACCTCCACATCCTCAAAAGTGTCCAAGACCAGCCACGGGCCCTGGAGACTGGCACTAGTGCTGGCCATAGCCCAGCTCTGCTGGAAGGTTGAGCTAGATGGCCCTTGCTTCTCTTTCCAGCAGAAGTGTCTGTGTTTCACTACACGATCAGCTGTTGATTGCTTTCATGGCTGCCTCTTCCTCTGAGTTAAGGTTTCTTCCTCCACTCAGTTATACTGACCTCTTTTTACCTTAACCCATACTCTCCCAACAACTAAAACAGAAAGAAAAACGGCATTCAAATGACTGAATATGAGGTAACCATGAATGATCCAGTCTTAGGAGGGAATTTTGAAGTAACACTTCTTCCCTAAGGAGGCATTTTTTTTCTCTAAATACCAGACCGATTCAGTTTCCCTGTGTAAATGAAAAACAGATATAATCCAATGCCACATCCTTTATAAACAGTGTATGAAACTACACCAAGAATGTAAGAACGTAAGAGGCTGCAGCAAATACCTGAACCAATTTTTTACCCCCTGCCCCTTTTTGCAAATCAGTATCATCACCATGTCTCTTTGTTCTTTCTTACCTGTCTGTATTTATTAGTCTCTCATTTAACTTGCAAGATTTCCAGGCTGAAAAACTTCCTTTCTTCCTGTTGTTTTTGTTGTTGTTAATTGTTTCATTGGGGTTTGGTTTGGGTTTATGTTGTTTTCTATACCTTTCTTTTTTCTTTTTTTTTTAAAGTCTCAGCCATCACAAGAGCTTATAAGCCTCACAATAAATCAATTTCAAAACCTCAAAATGAAATGGCTATGACAAAAAAAAAAAATGCACACTTGGCTTAAAAAGGCAGGATGTAGACAAAGAAAAATCCTCTCTAAATTGGTTTGGAATTCATGTAGCCTTTACACCCCTTTATTCTAGAACAAAAGCTGTTCCGTAATATTGGGAATTTATCAGGAAATATGCTAAAAGTAGTAAGGCAGTCACATGATACAGCTGTAGGACATAAAAGCTTGTCTATTCTGCTGAAAGAGCTGTCATTAGATAAGCAAAGAAAAACAGTGCAAAGAATTACAACTTTACTTGTACCAATTTCCTCACAATCTCTTTTTTTATCCATTACACAGATACACACTATTAAAGCTGCAGTTACATCTTCTGCCTTGAGAAAAACACAGCAGGAAAAAAACTTGCAAAGCAATGAAGCGATAATTTGACTTATTAAAAAAAAAAAAGGCAGAGGATCTGAACAAAACAATTTGTATAAATTTAATTAATCGGAAGCAAGACAAAAAAGATCTACAAAGACAATCTCAGTTTCCTTTTATTAAAAGAAGGGTAGACTCCAGAATTAGGTTTATTACTGATCAAGAAAATGTCTCCAATCTTTTATCAGCCAAATGCTTCACTATAGTACAAAAGCATGCATTATATCATATATGTGGCTCACCTCTGTTACTGGAAAATTAATTCTAGCTATCTCAGTAAGGAGACTCTTTGTGTCCATTTGTTTTCCAGCCTATCAGAAATAACACTCAGTATAGGAAAGCTTCATAGAGAATGAAGCATTTTTCTGAGAATAATCATTCTTAAAACCACTAAAAAGACCATTACTGTTAACAGAGACATAAACTGGAAAATGCAGAAATACATTTGTGGATCATAAATGGGAAGACAATAATAATACTGAATCTCTACCAAAAGTTTTCTATTGGACTGTATTCCGACAACATTAAGAAAGATTTAAAAACAATCAGGAAAAAGATTAAACTTGAATTCAAAGTTTAATCTTTGGAATGAAGAAAACAAAAACCTGAGAAATGATTTATCAGAAGCCTCCCTTTTCCCTGTGAAATGATTTATAATATACCAACATACCAAAAAGACTTGACAACCATTTTTCCCCACTGCTGTTGTCCCCATCTTCAATGTTACCGTCAAAGTGCAAATCTCTCAAGTGTCCTGCTATCTAGTCTCCCACCTTCACAAGCAGGACTGCCCTCCAGGATAAGCAAAGCTCATGTGCATATCCCTGGCTTGCACTACTCCATATAATGTAAACAAGTCCTCCAAACAAATTAATAACTTTATCACCAACATCACAGATTTTGCTGTATGAGGATTAAACAACACAACATTTATTCATACATGAACTTTAGGACACTGCACAGAGCTGCATGAATATCAGCAACAACTTCCAACGGTGACAGAGGACTGTCAACAACTGAAAGTAATTAACATATCATTTAAAGATGGTATGTTGCATAAATCTTGTCCATACAAAATCCCTGCAGTTCTCCCCACCTTTAAACATATAAGAAGTGGTAAATGTGTCAGTGGCTGAAATAATTACTGTTCCAACCTCACTCAAAAATTTTTGTTTTTTTAAACAACACACAAATTCAAATTCTCTGATTATCTTCTAGTAACTATTTGGATGAAAGCACTTAAAAGTTGTACCAAAAACAAAGTTTGGAGATTTGAGAGATACCTAGTCTGCACTGTATCTACTTGTAATAAAATAAAAACAAATGAAAACCTGGCGTGACTCTGAATGCATGTGCTTATAACCTACACGCACAGATATCCTCTTATCTGCTTCTTGGATAAATATACTCAGAACAGTGATGCAAAATAAGTAGTCTCTTCAAAAACACAATATTCTTTTTCCTGTCAGGAGATAAAGAACAAATCTAAGCTATAAACAATTTTGAGTATGTGAATATCCCAGCATATTCTAATGAGATGAGTAGAGCAGGCATACAAAATTAAATCGATAATCACAAAGAGCAGAGAGAGCACACAGAATTGCGATCCCGTACAAGCCACATTCTAGATGGAATGAAGCTGTCCAATTTGCAGAGAAGCTTTCAGTTAAAACAACAGCCACAAGACCTTACACTTCTATAACAAAAGAACTTGCTGACTACTAGCATGAGTCCTGGTGTTTCAAGGGAGAACTGCATATCCAAAACTATAGAATGCATCCTCCCAGGGGTGACATGAACTTGACCAGTAAATCCAGTTAGAAGTTTTTATGAACTTGGAATTGCTATTGTAGTTCAATATTTGCAAAAGCATTATGAAGTTCCTCCTGAGAAAAGAAGGCTAATCGTTTTAGCATCTCCTGTGTATTCATATTTTTAGCACTTAACCTGGTCAGAGACAAGATACTACCAAAAAGTGTGTGGCAAAATTTCAGACTATGGTAAATAAAACCAGTTAGAATTCCATTAATTAATTAAAAGATCTTAATTTCACTCCTGAATAAGCATCCTCCCCATTTTTTGGAATACTGTATCCCCTGTTAACTTGCCTCACAGTAACAAATACATTTTGAAAATTCCTTACAATGCTATCCATGAAAGTCAGGCTATGTCTCCTTAAAATTTTGCAGGAAAAGAAAAAAACAATCCACATAAGTGTAGGGTTATCATTTTCCTGTTCCAAAGCAATTTTAAAGGAGCAAGTCAAAACATTACTTTACAATCTGTTGCATAATAATAAGAGTGATAAATTACATACATTAACACAAAACCATAATCCTGTTGCAATTGTATTTTATAATGGAGTCCAATTTTCTCTAAATTGAGATGCTGTGCTGACTGAATTGAAGTTTAAATCAGATGACACACGATTTTTGATACACATGCACAGAAAGTATGCCACCCACAAACAATTTTCATGTTTGAAACATAAACAGCCTGTGAATATGAATAGAGATGCATTCCAAAAAAAAAAAAAAAAAAGGAGAAAAAAATGTGATTAGAGAGATGGTAATGTGCTGGTACTGCCAGCCATGGATTGCCACCTTCTTAAAATGGAAGGCTGAGATAATTATACGATGCAGAAATTATTAGAAACAGTAGTAGCAAGACTATGAACCAACCATTTTAGAAACTGAAGTGCAATTTGAATAATCTTCCAGCATGCTTTTTTTCTGGGGAAATACACTCTTCTACATGTTTTCCTCCTCTGAAACCTCTGTGCAAGTCACCACCACAGTAACTTTTAACCATTTGAAAGCATAACTACTTTAATTAAAGACAATCCACAGGATGTATTAGTGACTACAAGCTGATTTCCTTGCATTTAGCATTATCTTTTAAACATGATGCACTTTATGACTCCCTTGCTTCACTGCTGACAATGATGCTAGATAAGGAGACTATTACTTCAATAGGAGGGTCTGTCACTTTGAAAGGGATGGCACTGCACTTCAATCAAACCAAAGGCAGCTTTGGTGGAGGAAGGAAGTAAAGGAAAGGCTGCCCCAAAGGGGCATGAAGGAAAAGGCTGCCCCAAACCACCACTCTTTAGCCTGTGGATGGTATTCTCTCAAAAAATTCTCTCAAATTTAGCAGAACAATTGTAAGAAGGCTTTAAGCAGGAAAAATTTCCCACCCAAGACAGAATTTTTGGTCAAAATTACTATTTGCCATGCTAGGCAAAATTCCACAGAGGAAGCATTCAGATGGGCTATTGAAGAGCCAGAAAAAAAGTTTCTGTTATGGTTTCTAAATTAATCTGACACAGCTTTTGGCAGCCAGAGTGAATGATCTCATTTTATAAACACTATCTACCATGAAACAGCTTTAGCTTCACATACGTACGTTTTCAAAGTTACCCAGCTCCTGATAAAACAGAATGAATACATTTATAAAATATTGAATATACTCATAAGGATAAGAATATTGTTGTCTTTATCCTAAGTAGAAAAAAAACCAAAAAAACAACAAAACCTTTATGCTTGAACCTTAGAATATATCACATTTAAAAAAAAAAAAAAAAAAAAAAAAAATCAAAAAACTGGTTTGAGTCAGATTTGCTGAAAAATGAATTTATGTAAACTCAAGTTATTTTTTTAAATATCAATTTCCTATAGAAAGGAAATTTCACATTTTAACCTACATATGTAGGTTAGTTATAGCAGAAAGTGACCCTTAATCTCCATTGATTTTACACTTATTTTTTGGCAGATACCTGATGTTATATGTATACATGTGTAAGTGAAGTTGGAATCCTTGAGTTAAAGTGAATAACTTAATTGTATTTTTTAAGCTTTCTAGATTTTAAAGCTTTCCATAAACTGTTTCAGCTATGAGGGACCTCAGGAAACACCCCTCCACAGCCCACAAGCCTACTTTTGCCCTTTGCTCAAATCCCGCTTAATTCAGTGCATAGCCTGGGAGACATACAGAGGTAAAAATTACAGAGAGCAGGTGGTCAAACTTTCATTCACAGTCCTGCTGTGAACACTGTCAGTGTCAGTCCTGGGACTGAATGACAAATGAAGCCAGTATCATTAAGGCACACTCTCTAGAAACAAAGTACCAGCATTGTCTCTGTTTTGGAGATAGCTACTCTAAACCTATGCATTGGAAGAGCAGAAATTTCTGTTTCATGGATTGGAGTATTACAGTGAACAAATTTAATTTGCATTGTGTGATTATACTCAACATTTTTGCCTTCAATCATTTTAAATAAAAATGCCTCACTAATCCTTACAGAACTTCTACAAAATTGAAACTATAAGAGACTAAAGTTAAATGAATTGAATCATTTGCAATTGTAAATCAATTGCAAATTAAACAAAAGTATTGCAAATGTAAATCAATTCCAGATGTGTTAATTTAACTTCTAATATTTTGTGAAGAGATATTTTACAAGTTGGAAGGTGCTTCTATAATCAAGAAACTGTATATCATTATATAAATGAAGCCAACACAACGGCTGTATACGCAATGTATTTCAATGCAAAGTTCAGAACTGCTATCCAGGATCAGGAATACATGATTCTGTAATTAATCAGTGTGATATTATAAGTCTCAAAAAAAAATATGCCATAGCCTTACATGTATTTAGAATTCCATCCAAAATACACATACCTTCCCATGTATTTGAATAGAGCCACCATAACTTAGTTTGCGGTGTTTTTTTTCATCAAACATGCCAGATTTTTTTTCCTGCTGCTATTCTAGAAAGATAAGCTGCATACCTGGCAGTCATTTCTATGAGAAGTACCCCAAATACACAGAAGTGCAGTCATCCTATATTAGAAGGACATCATTAATTCCTCAGTAGAAACGAGTGTAATGAATAAACAACCAAACATTTTGAAGCCCTTCACAATTCACTCACAGCACCCCAGCTACCCTGAAACCACACTACAGACCATGTCCTGATTATTTTTAAGTTATTTTTCTTCAAAGCTTTTTGGTACAATAACAGACTTTAAGGCAGTAATAATTCCTACCATGAGACCTGATAAGCTCACTGAACCAATGACCTTCGACAAACTTTACTGATGTTTAAACTGGGCCAGCAATGTTGCTAGCACACCCAGTACCACTGTGGTACGTTCCACGGCAGTATGCCCTTACTTCTTAATAGTGACGATTTTTACAGCGTCGTTTGACCTTAACACATAAGCAAACCCATGTAGTCTATTTTGGGGAAAGGTGGGTCAGGGTGGGTATAAGCATGTGTGTGCAACACATAATATAAAATATTCCTGTATTTAGAGGCTTGACAGCAGCAGCAAAGTCAGAACGCTTTTCCTCATAAATTTTTCTCTGTATTGCCCAAGCTGTCATTAAATACTAGAGAAATATGGAACATTTTTCAGAGAAATTTTATTTGAGCTACTAAGCAACCCATTACTTTCACTGGCTGGTAATCTCCCCTTTAAAAAGAGGACCAAACAGTCCTTTAAAATGTAGGTTATCTTAAAGATGTTTCTCTTGGAAATACACACACACAGAGGTTTTAAGTTACTCTAAGTAGTATGACTGAGAAATTTCTAACTTACATATAACTTATATATAACTTAGTAACTTCTAACTAAGTAGTTAGAAGTAAAACCTCCATCACAAAAACATTGCTTAAAGCCTAAAATATTTCTTTTTATATAAGGTGTTTTTCCCTCCAGAGGCTAAAAACTTTTATGCTTTTCATAATCATTACTAATTAAATTTCAAGTGTTCCTAAGAAGACAAATGATTAGGAGAGTATATGGGGTTTGAACACTTTAGAAACTGAACTAAGGTATGAAATTTTACTTCTGAAACAGGAAAGTTCTGATTATGCTTTTGCAAATACATTTATAGACACCTATAGAATGTACCTCATAGTAATCAATATTCAACTTAAGTTGAATGTCTTTAAAAGAGAGCCCACTTTGCTTTCTGAACAGTATCTCTGTACTAGATCTGCTGCAGCAACTCTGCCAAGTGAAATTTTCTATTTAAGTAACGGCTAGATGAAAACAAAACCAAAAATGTAACTAACCTGAAAACCTCAGGTTTGACCCTTATCTCAAAGGCCCTATGGATTTGTGTATGCAATTAGCATCTTAGAATGGCAATCTCAGCTACGACATGAAGATTTATGCAGAATTCATAGGTATTTAACATCCTCACAGGAGAAAGTAATTTCTTTTCCATTTATAGGGTCCCTTTGGATGCAATTTAGAAAAATCAAAAGTTGTTTAAATCTACCACTTTTCACAGTACATAAATTAATCACTTTTACTATTAAAAAAAAATCACATGACGTAATACTCTTCCAACTTACATTGCATCCCCTGGTCCTTAAAAGAGAGATCTTTAAGATATGCTTCCTGGAATAGATTTCAGCCTTCTATCGATATCTTATTTTACCACCACTGCTGTTGATCAAAATTTTTGTGCGATTTGAACCTTTTATATAAAGACAGCAAGTAGATATCCTGCTTTTCTTCTAACAGAATATAATTTACGTTTCCCAGATTCACTAGTTAAAACAAAAAAATAATTGGAATCCTACCTTTTTTTAAGAAGTATTTATAAATATTTCGCAAAGTAAGAAATTTAAGAATCAAAGTTTCATATTTTGAAAAGAAGTAACACTCAAGTTAGAGTAATTATTTTCCTTTGGATGGACTTACAAATAAGTTCTTTAAATTATGAGCTGTGGTTTTCAATATGTACTTAATGTTCATCTCATGAACTAGACAAAAAAGTAAAAAACAGCCGACACTTCCAATTTGCAACTTCAGTCATTCCCTAGGCATTATTTGATTCAACATTTACTAATATTAATCAATGTTACTTGAATTAGACTGATATTACATTGAGTTACATGTGCTATGAAGAGTTATAAATCACTATTATAAAATTTGTATTTCCTTAGTCTTTACTATAGCTTCCAACTGCTGACTTTGCAAAGTTTTAAATATAATCTTTGTTAGATAACCATATATAGAAAATATACGAATTAAACTTATCAAGTGCCAGAAATTAAACTAGCACATTTTTACCCAACTTGAAAAAGGCAGACACTTCTAGCTGCAGGATCTTCAAGAGATCTTCAAGGATAAAATCAAAGATTAGGACGCAGGTTCACTTCTTCCCCTCCACTTTTATTGACGGCAGTAAACAATTAACTTACAGTATGTATGTTCTGATTCAGTTTTATTTCTGAACAGTCCATTCCATTTCTGCTATTAATTATGCATATTTTCACAAAGGTTTCTATCAAAACTTTTGAATGCCAGTGTAGAGATTTTCATTAGCTGAGTACACTAAAAATAGTATGTGGAACATGTGACAGCTAAACAAAATCAAGCAAAACATCTGAAACAAATTACAGTTCACTGCCCTACACAAGTAACTGTTGTGTTCATTATAAAGATTACATATCACAATTATTCATCTCCAGCTAATCTATTCCATTATTGCAAAACTATCCTCCTTAAATTTAGAAGGATATAAAGTTTCCACTGAAAATTATGTTTTCCTTTTTCAACATTAAAAAATAAAATAAAATCCTGATTGCATTTTATTGTAGCATTATTTGCTTCTCATTTTTCTTCCCTAGCACAACCTGACAGATATGTAAATCCCTCAGCTTTCTCTATCTGGTTTTAAAGAGAAGACCAAGTGTATTTTCAGAATTTTAAAATCGGTGCTGAGAAAATATCTAGCTTCAAAATCCTAATAACATTTCAAAATTCTAATTAGGTTCCACATCTAGTTTTAACAAGAGGGAACAAAAATGACTGCAAGGTGATTAGCATGTATTTGTTTCTTTCAAACTGTATACTTGCATTTCATTCTACACAGATCAACAAAGAACTAAAAGATTCATGCATATCAGCCAAGTGGAACAATATACTAAGAAAAAACATTTACAAGGAGTGGAAATATCTGTGGATGTAAGGAACTTCATCTAGCAAACAAAACAGAAATAGCACTGCAACTTCAAGTCACTCTGCTGTTTCCTATGGTGTGCATGAACCTTTTTGTTGTGAATCTGTTGTCATTACCATTTGGTTACTAGCTACTGAACTGTATATAATAGGACTAATATTTTTAGCACATGTAGTCAAAACGGTAGCAGAACCAATTCCCCACTGACTGAACGCTCTGGAAAAAAGGTTCAGAAGAGTGCTCTGTGCTCAGTTACAGTTCAGAAGCTTGAACAACATTTACCAGTCTCTTTCTGCACCACAATTTGTCTCAAGAATGCATTCAATTGCATTCAACAGCACAAACTTTTTAGCAGTATTCCCCAGAGTCAATAATGCCAAAAACAAAAACCAGGGATTTCTCTCAGCTGCCTAACCATGTAATATTTGAGTTCTTAAATATGTCCATCTACACATTCTCAGGAAGCAACTCCATCATCATCCCCAGCAGCATTTACCCCCATTCTCAGGCTCTCTCATCTTTCATCACCTTTCTTTCTTCCTTTGTGTATACTCTTTCATTAAACCCTACTGTTTCTTTCCTTTAAGTCTATCCTCTTTTCTCATTGTTTCGGCTAAATATATACTCATCCCTCTCTGTCAGCCTGTCTTGAAAAGGATGTTTTCCTCCTGGTTTTCTTTCTCTGGTTCATCTAAAACTTCCCACTTTAACTACTTCCCCAACTATATTCTTTAGAAGGTTTTCACTTGTTTGCCTTGCCTGCTGTCCTCTTTCCATACCAAGTCCAAGGAGGTAACAAATATATTTCTGTGGTGTAATCCTATTGCATTTTTTCTCTGCACAGAACCCCTAAAAGCATACTTTAACATGAAGCTACCAAGGCTTTCAGTGGCCTCCTCCCTCCACAGGGAAACACCAAGGAGTCAGCCAACAGACTGATTCCTTTAGATGTATCAAAATCCATGTCTCTAAACCCATATTCCTCAGAACCTCCTTCTCATGTGATTTTAAAGCATCAAATATCTTCAATTTGGTATGAAACACTATTGGAAAATAAATTAAAATTTAAAATAAAATGTATTGGAAAATTTTCAGTGCAAAAATAGTCACTCTAATTTGCAATTCATTTTACATATTTTGTTTTGGGCTTTTTCTTTTATAACTTTGTAACACTCCACTTAAACTGGATTACGACAATGAACTTTACAAAGAATAATATATTACCATTCCTTTGGGTTGTTTCCAAGTAACAAAATAATTCAAGACAAAGTTTCTTAATACTGAGGAATTTTTGCCTTACAGTTGTAAGTCTTCTCAATGAGTCTACGTGGGATCCATCACTATTCCATGGTATTCACAAACTGCAGTACATAGAACTGAAATGTTGCTTGATTAATACTAGTATTGCCTCCCCTCACACACACCCACTCCCAAACAAGGCATTTATGGTTCCTAGAAATATCGTCTAACACTGACTATAAATCTGAAGCCTCTGAAAAGCCACTAGAATTTTCCATAAATACTTTATTTTTCCCTAGTGACTGCTATACAGGATTTGTGACATTTTGTGGCAATAACAATCCCCTTGTAAAACAGTGGGAGACAGAGCAGGAAAGAGTTTTGTCAGCTCAATATTAAGCTAGCTACAGAATCCATCTCATGTTAGACATGTTTCAGAGATGAATAATAGGGATGATGGAGTAGTCAAGACTACAAGCACCTATTCAACAGGACCTTTGGCTCAGAGAGAATAAATCCTTTGAAGAAACTGCTGGTGAAGAAAAAATGAAATTGACACCTAAGATGTTAGATACTACAGGGGAAAAAAAAAAAATAGGGAAAGACCACTGTTTTGGGGATTTTTTTTTTTTTCCATGAAAAACAATTCTTTCCATTGGTACAAAGGCTGCACAACAACAGGAAGATGGAGCAATGGAATAAAGCTTTTTTTTTTTTTTTAACAGTATTTTACATATAGCTTTTCAGAAATTAAACTTTAAAGGTGTCCCAGTCCTTCTCCATAGTACTTTAATTCTTACTGTAAGAGAACATTTAGTTACTTATAGAACTAATATAAGCTAATAGCTGATGGGTACCCAGGGAACTGCAACGTTTGGTAGGACCACCTCCCCCTAAATATTGCAAATATTTGTTTAATAGGAAAGCCAGACAGCGCTTATCAGTAAGCAAATTAAAACCAGTCAACCAATTCTTGCAAACGTTTCAGCCAGTTCATCTAACACAGACCAGTGGATTACAGAACTCTAATAAATGAGTTTATTAATACAAAATATTGCACAATTAGATTCTGAAAATCCCATCAAAAGCCGATTAACCCTCACACATATCACAGATTCCAGGAAACCAGAAGAAAAACCCACTTTAATAAGGATATAGAACAATTTTAACAGTTCTTCATACAAAATAAGAAAACCATTTTTTGCCTCTGTTACTATTAGAGAGCATCCTGAAATGCTTAGCATTTACTGTCCCAGGGAATTTATCACTCTTCTAGTAGAACTTTAAATGGAGACAGACACTAATGTCTCTCAAATAAACAGAAATGCTGGGTAAGTCAACCTGAAATAACCAGCATCCTAGTTTATCAGAGTCTCTAACGCATTTATATCTGTTGAGCATTTAAAGCAGCCTGTTGCTGGTTGACAAGCCACTGTATGAAGTTTTATCTGTGTATACAGCTGTGCTGTAGTTGCTTTCTGCAGTCACATGAAGATGACTTTAGCTGCTTTGTTGAACACAGCAAGAACACAGTCATACAGTACATGCAACAGCTGTTAAGTGCTCAATAATATTTCATACTAGTAGCATAACAGAAGCTTCCCAGCAACAAGTTCTAATCTATTTTATTTATCATACCAAGAACTCAGGAGTAATCCATGTACTAACCATGACTGAATTTATGTGTGTGTGAATTAAGGTAAAATAACACAACTGTCTGGAGACCAAAAATCTTCCCAGTCAGTACTTTAAATACTGAAAATAATTTGGAATAGGACAGGCACCAGTCTAGCCTAACAATGCTGACCAGAAAGCATAGAAGATGATAAACAAAGAAAGCAAAGAAGCAGAACAGCTAAATCATTGTGTCCATAGAAACCTCTATGACAATGTTACTCTTCCATGTAACTACCAGGTTTAGTTCCAGAAAACACAACAGTTAACTGAATGAAAATAAAGCTTTTCATTCTAAGCAGCCCTTCAAGGTTGTAAACAATGGAGCAAATCATAGTGTTCTTTGGTTTGGTTGCAGATCTGACTATTAGTAGCAGTCAGCCTGCTCTCTGGCAGACAGCTGAGAGTTCATACAACAGGTTTTCCAGAGAGGCTGCATGATCTCTACCCATAAAGGACGCTCAAAACTTGCC
Source organism: Pezoporus wallicus (assembly GCF_028554395.1). Lineage (NCBI taxonomy): Eukaryota > Metazoa > Chordata > Aves > Psittaciformes > Psittacidae > Pezoporus > Pezoporus wallicus. The sequence continues at coordinate 5,528,903 of NW_026640488.1, forward strand.
TGCAGAAGCACTTCTGCTGGCCAGCTCCATGTTGAACACTAGACTGAATCTAGGACCTCAAGAAGTCCCCAACAACCTACATTAGTCTATGATTCACCAGCTGTGATGATCACCCTGCTACCCAGCTCACTACCAATATCCATGGTGTTCCTAGTGCTTTTCCCTCTTCCCCTTCAATCCTCTTGAAGGGAATCAGATACTAGATTTTCTGCATACTGATCCAGAAATAAGTCAGAAATAATTCATCTACACAGAGCTGATGGACAGGCTGTTCAGAGAGCTTAGGTTTAGACCTAAGCTCCCTTTTCCCCCATTAATAGAAAAAGCCTGCAGAAAGACCACTTCTAAATCAAAATACCTAAGCTAGATATCTGAATGTTCTCCTAACCCACTGCTACTTCAGTTTTGACAAAAAGTAGTAGTGCTTTACCCATTAGCTTGAAAACTATACACCAAAAATCTAATTTACAAACACTGTCGAAGGCCTTCAATCTTAGTTTTTCAAAGACTTTTAGAAAACCATTGTTAAGAATCCCTTCCATCTGTACCAAGTCACAGACATTACTGGAAAAAACTAATCAAACTTTGAGTTGTATCAAAGAGTTCTATACTGGAAAAGCTGCATGGTTACACTGTATGTTGTTTTCTTTTCACTTCAGCTCTGTGTGTCTTTTCAACAGCTTCCAGAGCATAAGATATTCCCTATAAATTATTCCTTCCTTCAATGAGGAAACTAATAGTGTCTTTGTGGAAAACAGTATGGCTAAACAAACAAAATAAATTGGAACAGTATAAATAGAATAAAAAATGCTGAACACAGATTTGGCGACAAAAAATGATTTCTCAACACAATGAAACCCTTAAAACACAATATTTTCCCTGACCTAACACTTAATTAACTTTGAAAAATTTCCCACTTTGATTTAACTAACTGGTAACAAGTTATTACACCATGAGATTTTTATTCTGATCTCAACTACCGTATACTGGTAAACAAGTGCTACACCTTACCCATATGAAAGCACAAGGTGAATTAAAAGAATAAGCTATTTGTGTTCTCTTCCTGTAGCATTAGGTAATCAGACATCAATTTATTCTTCCACAACAATTTTCATACAAACACACTTTGATTGTTTGCATAACATACATTGACAGAAGAGAGTTTCTCTTCATATTAAAGGGCAAGATTGCTTTATTTCATCTCCTCCATTTACTCTATCCACAGAACAGTTTCAAAGAGTCCATCTAAACTCTAGAGGAATCACTGCTTGTAACAGAAAACATAAAATTACTCCAGCAGAAAGCAATATCTACTTCACCTTCTTCAACTATAAGCCTCCTTTCAAGAACGAAGTAATCAAAGAGATTAGTGGTTTGGATTTTTTTGTTAAACATGACCAAGGTTCAGGCAAGATGTCTCCAAGCACACAGCCTGCAGGACTACTTCCACATAAATTTGAGGATTAAGAATTTAGAAGTATACTTTTCAAGCCAGTTGAAATAGACAAACACACCTCATCTCAAGTTTTCAGCAAACTTGCTACTACTGATGCACCCTTGTAATGATCTCATCACTTTCCACCCCCACTACCCACCCAAAAGTTCTTCTTTAAACACTGACAGGGAAGCTGGGAGTGGGAGGGAAAAGACTGAGGAGAAAGGAAAAAAGAAAAAAAAAAAAATCAGAATTTTTATCACCTTAATAATCAATTTTTTTGCAGCATCTGACATACAAAGGATCAATTATAACCAAAATATTTTACAACCAGGTTGCATTTCAGAAGAAATTATCATACGGTGCAGGGCTGAAGCACTCTAGTGGTGTACATGCAGAGGCATTTTGTTACCAAAAGGTAAAATCAATACAGTATTTACCAGAAAGCTTTACAGAAATAGGGATAGAAGGGGGACAGTTATGCAGCATGGCATAGTGTCAAATACAGATTCCCCCCCCCCCCCAAATGCAGCCTTAAAATTCTTTTTCTACTCAGACAACACCATTAAATGATGGAAGGCAGAGGACTAACATTTGACTTTCACTGTATTATCACTGCCAACAAGTTTTGAACACCTTAAAATAACATTAAAGATCACTTTCCTAATACTGTTTTGGAAGCAAATGAGTAAGTTGAACTTAGTGAATGCTGTGACTAAGAAAAAAATCCTGAAAGGAGAGAATTCATTCAATAAATACAAGGAAGAGTAAACAATGAAGATTGTCTGTTATATATTTTATAAACATTCAACCCAGACTGGCATTTAAAACTTTTTTAACCAAAGCCAAAAGGCAGCCTCTTAAATAACCAGAAATTACACTGCAACATTTAAGAACACAATTCACTCATAGAACCGAAGAAAAATGAAGACACAATAATAAAAAAGACAAAAAAAAAAAGAAAAAGAAAAAAAGAAATACGTGAACCAAAAAGGGTGGGAGGGGAGGCAGAGAAGTTGCATGGACCAATTTTTATTCTTCCTTTTTCCTCCCCTGAAGTTCTAGAAATACCAGATCATACTTTTTTTCCATTTCACGCATCTTCAATTGTAACTTTACAAAAGGAATAATCCTTTTGTTCAAATTCAAGTGCACATACTGAAGATCTCAAGTACATACTAAGTCAACCTGTATAAAGGTCTGTGCATACAGTAGCAAATAATCTCTTCTGAAGTCCTACCTATGCTTTGAATATAAGTCTGTATTTTCCCATCACCCAAATCAAGTGTCATCCCCTTTTCTGCAAAACTGAGTAACTACTGTTGTCTTAATTTAGGATTATTTCAAGACTCACCAAAACTGATTTAAAGCATACACAGTTGGAGAGAAGCTGAGATTGTTCAGCTTGATGAAGAAAAGGCTCAGGGGATTTAATCTGTGTGTCTAAAAACCTGATGCTCTAAGAACTAGGAAGACAAAGCCAGACTCTTGTCAGTGGTGCCCAGTTGGAGTTCAACAGGCACAAACTGAAATATGGCAAAATCCACTTAAATGTAAGAAAAATCTTTGACATTGTGTCACCAGTACCCCTTCCCCCCAGCTCCTGATCCCTGCACAGGCTCCTGTCTGTCCCTATAGTGCTGGATGACATGCAATAAAGATCAAACACTATAATAGGCTCTGCCCAGGCTGGTTGTGGAGTCTCCATCCTTCGGGATGCTCAAAAAATAATGGCATGCAGTCCTCATGAAAAAGTATCCATACTTTGTTTCACTAAAATTCATCTACAGCTAAATCCTAATTTTTCTGATCTTATAAAACATTACAAATATTACGTTATAAATCAGAGAAACAACAATAATTTTATCCTGAAGACATCTTAAGGTATACAAAGTTTATGAAAGAAATAACAGTGACATAGCAATTACACTCTTCCCTGGTTCCTTGCACTACACAGGTATCAACTAGCCTACACCCGCTACTCAAAATATCAGCAGCATGCTGAAAGAGGTAAGAACTGACCTTATTTTTATGGAAAATATATATGGAGACAGAAATCCCATCCTCTCCCGTAATAATCTCCTCCCTCTAGATAATCTAAGTAAAAAAATACCTTCTAGCCCCTAAAGTAGTGGTGAACTTTCATCTTCAGAGGGAGAGAACAGCTGCTATGTATCTGTAGAAATGAATAAGGTATGGTTTTGCTAAAGGACTAGGACTTCAGAACTGGTCAAAAAGAATTATTCATAGCTTTCCATTAAAGCAAATGACTTACAGAGTAATGGGAATCTCTGCAGGTATTGCATTAGTATTTTCTAGAAGTATATTACTAAGTTCCAGAGTTTGCAATTGGCAAGGTTAATAGGCATCTTCCATTCACATGAATATCAGCTTTTAACTTCTTCCTTCTTTTGGAATCGCAAAGACAAATAGCTTCCTTTCCCACAGCTGGTGGAATCATTATGCTAAATACTGGAGCACAATCATTTATTCCATTCTGCTCTGAATGGGTTTATGCATCATGTTTTATTATGCTGTGTAGAGCACATGCAAAACATGTTCAGGTATTCAAAGAGCGATCTCAAAATTCTAGGAAACTAGCTTGATAAAGTAACCTGGTTCTGCAGTAAAACATCCGATAAATAAGGGAATATGGGGTGGAGTGGGTGGGAGGGGGAATCAAACAACTATGTTATGGGTTATACAATCAAAAAATCCAAACTATTCCCAAAACAAAGTTGCTGCAAATAAGAATACTGGAGACTTAGTTATATCACATTACATGCATATGAGAAAGAAGTCTGCCAAAACACAACAGAAATGTTGCAAGCAAAGATTAGTCATATGTTTGACAACTCTCTCTATTCAAATTGTAATATTCACAGAAAAATACAGCAGGCCTTGGCACAAGTGCTCGGAAAGCTAGGGAAGTGCGAAGGAAGTCACTGCAATGTTTCCTAACAGACAATGAACAAACAAGAAAAAATTTTCATTGCAGAAAATCACTCCAATATATTAACCAAAAAAAAACGTTTTAGTAGGTTTATTGAATAAAAGACTTGTGGTTCATTACTAAAGGCAAATAACTTTAAAAATATAAAATAAATCACTTAGAATGTATTCTGAGGAACAAACACAGAAGAAAGTAGAAGTACTTATAATACTATTAGTGGAAAGCCAATACTATGTCAGGGAAGGGAATTAATGGGGTGAAGAAAAAGCTTGGAGTCTGTCACTTTACAGACTGCAAGGTAGAGATAGTGAGGATAGAAAGGAAAGGAAGATGTAAAGTGCAATAGTTTTCCCTACTGAAAACATAGAAGAAAATAAATAAGCAGAGAAAAAAAGATACCACGCATCTGAAACGCAATTACAGCATTCATTGACCAACCATTTAGAAACCAAATTATATCTAAAATGAATTGCATATATGCAAATATACATGGCAACTTAATCCTATTGCTACGACTTGACAAGAAACATCCTCAGGAAGATGTTTCTAGTTTAAAAATATGGTGGAGGCAAAAAAGTTCTCAACCTTTCGATGAAGCATCATAGCAATCAACAGCCGTAACAGCAGATGATCCTCAAGCTTGTGCACAAATGGGGTGATGTCAAAGCTGACATATCCTCTTCCCACCCATTTTTTCCATTACAGTAATGAAAGAACTCATCAGGCCAATTATGACTTAATGTTGAGATTTTAAACCATTCGTAAAGAAGTGGTTTAAAATACACCCAGGGACAGTAAATCTTCTATATTAATCTTATATATTACAGCTATGTACCCAAAAATTAAAATAAGCATTTTCTCTCAGAGTGCAACACCATATTTAACAGGCTTCTGCTAAAGTATGTAATAGCCAGTAATGAAAGACTAATTGATTTATGGAGAACATTATGGCTGAAAATCTACCAGTTCGTGCTTCAAAGAGCTTCAACAAAATACTTGTAGACTCTACTAATTATTTACCAAAATTAATTCTACTTATGAATTCCACTCACACAGTGGTTATGCTTACCAAGTATTTGCAAAATATTCAGCTATATATTAGGCATACAAGTCAAATGAACATCAAAATTGTCTTGACTTCAGAAAATGCCCATCAATTTTCAACTGGCTGTTTGCTACCTTTGGCATTGCTGAAAAATCTCTCTTGGTGCCTTGATTTAGTATCTCCAAGGAGCTGAGAGCAAAGCAAACCCACTGGAAAACTCTTTTTGAACTGCTAAAAGAAAGAAAATGTCTCTACTTTAGGGACTGAAATTACAAAAAGGGAAAGGTAAAAAAAAAAAAAAAAAGGCATGCTGAAATATACACTAATAAATTATCTGAATAGAGAAATACCATGCATGTCTCTGCTGATTAATCTTTTGTTATAATTTTTATTTCAAAAAGCATCTAAATTAATGTAACCCCCATTTTCAAGAAGGGGAAAATAGATGACCCGGAGAATTACAGACCAGTCAGTCTCACCTCTGTGCCTGGCAAAATCTTGGAGCAGATTCTCCTGGAAGGCATGCTAAGGCACATGAAAATCAACAAGGTGATTGGTGACAGCCAGCATGGCTTCACTAAGGGGATATCCTGCCTGACCAATTTGGTGGCCTTCTATGATGGGGCTACAGAACTGATGGACAGGGGTAGAGCAGTTGATGTCATCTACCTGGACTTGTACAAAGTGTTCGACACTGTCCCACACGACACCCTTGTCTCTAAATTGGAGAGATATCAATTTGATGGATGGACCACTCAGTGGATAAAGAACTGGCTGGATGGCCGCATGCAAAGAGTTGTGGTCAGTGGCTCAATGTCCAGCTGGAGACCAGTAACGAGTGGTGTCCCTCAGGGAGCGGTGTTGGGACCGGTCTTGTTCAACATCTTTGTCTCTGACATGGACAGTGGGATTGAGTGCGCCCTCAGCAAGTTTGCCGATCACACCAAGCTGTGTGGTTCGGTTGATATGCTGGAGGGAAGGAATGCCATCCAGAGGGACCTTGACACACTTGTGAGGTGGGCTGATGCCAACCTCATGAAGTTTAACCATGACAAGTGCAAGGTCTCACACCTGGGTCGGAGCAATCCCAGGCACAGCTACAGGTTGGGCAGAGAAGAGATTCAGAGCAGCCCTGCAGAGAAGGACTTGGGGGTGTTGGTTGATGAGAAAATGAACATGAGCCGGCAGTGTGCACTTGCAGCCCAGAAAGCCAACCGTATCCTGGGCTGCATCAAAAGGAGCATGACCAGCAGGTCGAAGGTGATCCTGCCCCTCTGCTCTGCTCTTGTGAGACCTCACCTGGAGTATTGGGTGCAGTTCTGGTGTCCTCAACATAAAAAGGACATGGAACTGTTGGAACAAGTCCAGAGAAGGGCCACGAGGATGATCAGGGGACTGGAGCACCTCCTGTATGAGGACAGGCTGAGGAAGTTGGGGCTGCTCAGCCTGGAGAAGAGAAGGCTGCGTGGAGACCTCATAGCAGCCTTCCAGTATCTGAAGGGGGCCTATAGGGATGCTGGGGAGGGGCTCTTCATTAGAGACTGTAGTGATAGGACAAGGGGTAACGGGTTAAAACTTAAACAGGGGAAGTTTAGGTTGGATATAAGAAGGAAATTCTTTCCTGTTAGGGTTGTGAGGCACTGGAATAGGTTGCCCGGGGGGTTGTGAATGCTCCATCCCTGGCAGTGTTCAAGACCAGGCTGGACGAGGCCTTGGGTGACATGATTGAGCGTAAGGTGTCCCTGCCCATGGCAGGGGGGTTGGAACTAGATAATCTTAAGGTCCTTTCCAACCCTAACTATTCTGTGATTCTATGATTCTATAAATCAAATTCATCCAATACCATTGCAAAGTATTTCATAAGAGACACAGTACACATGGAATACTAAAAAAGCTGAATTAATTAAGAAAATGCTCAAAAATACTTTCTTTTTACTGGCATTTAAAGGTAAGCAAAAAGGCAAAACAGCATGCAAAACAAACAAACAAAAGTACTGTTTAAAAGGGCATACCCAAAGCTTAGCCAATTTTGCCACTGATTAAATTAAATTTGATGTCACATTTAGGAAATTGAATCTTGCAAGTGTTTTACTGTAATTGTCTTATCCTATTCTAGTGTACATCCTAACCTATCCAGAATCAGCAAAACAAGTGCTATCTCTGGCTATCTTACCCAGGTATAATTGAAATCTGTTCAGGTAGAGCCTAGGTATTTTACAGAAATGCTTGTTCCTGTGCTGAAGTTGAAAGAAAATAAAAAGAAAGAAAATAAAAGAAATCTAACATGACCATTGTAAGCACAGAATTTTGCTACTCTCAGGTTAACAAATAAGAATTATATCAAAAAATTAAAAATACTAATTTGTCCCAGGGATATGTTACATTGCTGTCGGGTTTTCATAGTCTCCTTCCTTCTCCTACTAGTATCCATACTACTAACATTGAACCCTAGCCCCAAGCATTCAGTACCTCCCAAAAGAGCGAGTACTGACAACTTAGAAATTCTAACCAATTAGAAATTCTAATTCAATTATAAATGAAATCCAAATTATATCTACACCTTTAAGTTGTTGTCTGTTTCGTTTGTTTTGTAACAGATTGCATTTGAGCAGCAACACACATTAACAACCACAAACCTCAACAGTCAACTTCCCCACAGCCCCTTTAACTCCTTGACACTATGAGCATAGGAAAAGCAGTATCATTAAAACCATCTCCTTTCACCGATGACCAGTGATAAGACATGAAGAAATGGGATGAAGCCATGTCACAGGATGTTCAGACTGGACAATGAGAAAAGGTTGTTCACTGTGATGATGGTCAGTCACTGACAAAGGCAGCCCAAGGAAGAGGTCACAGCATCAACTTTGTCAGGGTTCAAGGAGCACCTGGACAAGGCTTTTAGTCATGTGGTTTAGTTTTAGGTAGTCCTGTGAAGAGCAGGGAGGTGGACCTGATGATACTTATGGGTCCCTTTCAACTTGAAATATTCTATGATTTTATATTTAACATCTTCATTAATGGCCTGGATGATGGGATGAATATACCTCAGCAAGTTCCCTGGTGATTGAAGGGAGGGATTCACACACTAGGGGACACGGTGCTTCAGAGGGATCACAACTGATTGCAGAAATCGGCTAACAAATCTCACAGAAAAAAAAAACCAAAAAAACGAAAACAAGACAAACAACCAAAAAACAATGCAAAATACTGTAACTGGGACAGAACAGCCGCATGCAACAGTCCAGTGCAGTAGCTAACTGATCAAAAATCAGCTTTGCATAAGGGTAAAGGCAGGATCCAGTTGACAAGTTGAACATAAGTCAAAAATACACCTTGCAGAAACTGAATGCTAAGGGCACGTTAGACTGTACTGGCTACAGTGGAACAAGCAAGAAGAGGGAAATTATCATTCTAAATCACACCTGCTACACCACATCTTGAGTACTGTATTTCATTTTATGCTGCCCAGTATAAGACATACTGGTACAGTGGGAATGCAGCAAGATGCTTTGAGGCTAGAGTGTGGGATGGATATGGAACACCTGAGAGAAGCAGGTTTGTTCAGCCTCTAAAGGACAAAGCTAAGGGGAAACCATATCACTGTACTCAGCTATTTAAAAACAGAGCCAGACTTACTGGGCAGTGCATAACAAAAAGATGAGAGGCAGTGGATATAAAATGAAGCCAGGAAAATTTGATTAGATAAAAAGGAAAGAAATTATATTAAGGGTCATCAAAAATTGATACAGGTGGTTTGCTGAAACTCCACGTTTTGAAGATCTGCTTCAAATCAGGCAGCCAGACCAGGCCAGTTCCAGGTGGTACAGAAATGGCACAGAACAAGGGGCAGAGACTGTACAGGGTCTGGCTGGGATGGAATTAAATTTCTTCAGAGTAACCTTTGTGGTGCTGTGCTTTGCATTCCTGTGGCTAAACCAGTGCTGGCAACACAACAGTGTTTTAAGTACTGCTGAACTGCGCTAGCAACAGCATCATGCCAGTAGGCACAACCAGGACAGCTGACTCATACTGACCATACAATATAACGTCATGCCTAGAAACAAAAGTTCAAGGAGAGGAGGAGGAAGGGGAGGATGTTCAAGGTTATGATGTTCACTATGTGTGCAGAGAACCTGCCTTTCAGGAAGTGCCTGATTATGGGAACTAGTGAATGAATTTCTTTTTTTGCTTTGCTTAAGCATTACGCTTTTGCTTTTGGTATTAAACAATCACTATCTCAGTCCGTGAGTATTCTCTCCTTCCTTCTACTTTCTCCTATCCCGCAGGAGATGGGAGTGAGCAAGATACTGGGGTGGTGTATGACTTGGCTGAGGTCAACCCACCACAGTTGCCCTTTTTCACATATTTCATAGGCTTCAAAAAATACTTCATGAAGAACAGAAATTACTCATTAAAAGTCTGGACTGTCCCAAGTCTCTCAAGGTGTTTTTTTTTTAATGTGGAAAGCATGAGAGATTCTGGGTTGGCCAATATTGAAAGAGGACCACAGATCAACTGCTATGAGTAAGCTATACATTTATCCTCCTATTCCTTCCATCAATATTCACTGAAAAATGAAAGGAGAAAGAAACAATCTCAAAGAAGTTGGAGCAAAACTGAGAAGAATGATAAGATGACACACCACACTCTAAGTTTCTGCGTGGGTATGTGTGAATTCTGACATATTTAAAAAAAAAATTAAAGAATTTTTCTGTTGTGGGTGTTCACAGAAGATAGCTGAGCAACTGTTGTAATATGACAGCCAAACAAGAAAAAATAAAGTTGCCAGATACACTGGATTTGCCCTCCTCCCAAGGAAGAAAAGAAAAATGAAGGCAAATAACTTAATAATAAGCCAGTGAGGCAAAACAATGTTTGATGATTAAGGTTTGGGGATTTTTTGTTTTGTTTAGTAATGTTGGGGTGAGGGGTTTTCCCCTTCCTTATTTACAAGCAGCAACCTATTTTACCGCATACAGGGATGAAAATATGGGTGGGGTAAATGGTTGCATTGGTTCTGAAACGTCTGATGAGCTGCTACAAATGCCTCAGACAGTTTTCTCAGATATATAAAAGGATGTGTGAAAAGAGGGAAGAAAAAAAAAAGCATGTTTATTTTATAAAGTTTGACAGACATACTATATTTTCATTGGTAAGATGCAGAAGGTTTGAATGTATAGGCAGCAATGGACAACACAGGTACATTTACTTAATTTGAAACATTCTCCAGACAGGCATTTGGGGGCTTTTGGATTATAAAACCACCAGACCACCACATGTTTTTAACATTATGATCTAATTGTACGGCAGGAAAATGCTGCTTATCCATCCCTGATGGCCTTGTTCAGAGGCATGTAGAAAATCAAATGCTTGTAGATTTATGTTGTCACACAAATATGCAAACTGCATATATTCTCATTTTCATGGAAATTTGGTTTGTGTTACCTAAATAACCATGTAAGATTATATGGCATGAGTGCATGCAAATAATTCATGATTTGCTAAATTTGAGACTGAACAACAAGAAAAAAAAAATCATAAATGTTCATAAGAGAAAAGGCTACACCACATTATATGATAATAATAGAGAAATAAGTTAGTGATGAAAGAATGAAAATGGGGGGTGGGGGGAGGGCATATAAAACCAAATCATGAAACAACTGGTATAACAAATGGGTTGATAAGACAACATTCACTTACACCGAGTTTAAATAATGTAGATTATACCCAACTTGAATTCAGCAAAAATATACCTGCCTCAGTAAAGTGGGTCTTTTTTCATTATTATTGTTATCACTATTGTTATGTTTGCTTTTCCCGGACCAATACTAAGACCAAGGTAAGTTTTGTCTGCCGATACAGAAATATGATCCATGAATTAAGAATCCTGAATTCTATTAATGAAGACATCTATCAAGATTCAGCTAACAAATGACAAGGCACATTAGTAAAATTGAATGCCACAGATGAGTTATATTACAATGGATCACACACGATATCTAGCTTTTCAAATTAAGAAGTGAACTGCAATGCCATCATGCTATTTTTAGAGGACAGTAGGAGTAGGTTATATTCCCGAATAAGGAACCCAAAATAAGAAATGGGTATCTTATGAATTAAAATGTTTAAAGAGCAATATAATGTATGATAAGAAAACTAATGTGTTCCAAACACAAGGCCAGGTTGCGTGGGGCTTTAAGCATCCGGCCTAGGGAAAGGGGTCCCTGCCCGTAGCAAGGGGGCTGAACTAGATGATCTTTAAGGTCTCTTGCAACCTAAAATATTCTATGTTTCTATGAAATGCTACAGTGATACCAATCCCTGTTCCCCCTTTCTTCAGCATTTTTACCTGGTTATTTTGAGATTCTACATTGATATAAACTGTAAATGCAGCAGCTGTCTCATAATTTAGAATTTATCATAATATTAAAATGCAGAACTTTTAATAAGCTTTTGGGGTTTTATTTCTTCTGGTTTGTGGTGGGGAGTTTTGCTCGGTTGTGTTTTGTTTGGGGTGTAAGGATTTTTGAGGCTGTGGGGTTTTTTGTTTTTGGTTGGTTGGTTGTTGTTTGGGGTTTTCTTGGTTTTTTTATTGACTCAGACTAGAAAGAGGCAGAACAAGAGAGCAAAAGGAGAAACTTAAGTTTAGTGAGCCAGCAAGTTGCTATGTACATCATGACACACCTATGTTACCTGTCACAGTGAAATAAGGACCCTATGCCTGCAAAAGACTTATCTTGTGCCTTAGAGACACACAATAGAGTCTGATGCAACACTAATTAGCAGCTGGTGGTGGACAGTTAAGTGATCTGGGCTTGTTCTATATAGTTCAGAACTCATCTACACCCAGACCTTTCAGCAAGTATTAAAAAAATACCTCAAATTTGCAACTTTACTTTAAAAATAATAGAAAAAAATAAGAAAAAAAATCCCACACCACCACCTATCACAGCAACAAATCACTTTTACAAAAATACAATCACATTCTTGAATGCACTAGTAGTCAGCTCTGACAATGACAATGCTTATAGAGATCAAAGTAAATTCACACCCAGTACATGACTTGAACTACTCAGAATCCTAAATTCCTTCAGTAACTACTGTGTGTACAGTTAAACAATATTGAGATCCATCAGTGAATGGCAGCATAACAGATGAGCAGACATGCTCTGTCACTTGCACTATCCAGATGCGCTTTGAGTATTAAAAATTACAGCATTCATAAAGAGCTCAGGAAAAAAAAACCCTAGGGGAGTCTTTTTTTCCATTAAAGAGAAAAAAAAAAAAATAAAAGACAAAGCAAAAAAACCACCACAAACAATGACAAAAAACCACAAATCCTAGAGTGACCTCTCTATGAAAGTCGTATGAAACCAAAAATACCAAACATTTGTTGATGAAGGGCTATCATTTCTCCATTAATGAGCAAGATACAGCAGATACCTAGTGTCTAGGTATTTCCTACCTTTTCTCTATTAATGAGCTACCTCTCATCAGAAAGATAAAAACACAGAAAAGCAAGATAATGTACCAGCAAATTCACTTATTACAGGCAGCTACATGCAGCCATTTCCTATGAAGGATTTCAAAGACCAAAACTTATATTCCATTTTTCACATTAGACTAAGTACCTATTAAAAGCCATGCTCTTTTTTCATGTCATTTCTTTTTAAAGTTAATGGGAAAGATGACAGAAAGAAGAAAAATGAAAACCCACTTTCACCTTTTCTCCCCTTCCTCCCTGCTTCTCTTAGGAGATTCCCTGTAGCCACCTTAATGATTTTTCAAGACATATCTCATTCTTCTCTGCACTGGACATGTCATCACCAGATGCATAACTTAAAACATACTCAAGGCTTGAACAGATTCACTGGGAGACACAAAGCATTCCTAATCAAAAAGTTTTATTGTTCCTAGAGAGTGAGCCTGTTTTAAGTTTCACAATTTTTACGGCAAATCTGGGAATGGGGGAGTGGATGGAGGGGAATACGTCAAAACAGAAAGCTCCAGGCTTCTTTCAGCCCAACCAACTAATTAAAAATGCAAGAAAGAGAGGCACAACAAAATGGAAGAGCTCATCTTTGAAGGTGAAAAAGAGATAGCCAAGTTCCCCTCTACAGCTTCATTTGAAAATACTTCAACGTAAAAATATGGGAAGTCAAAAGAATTTTACTTGCAGTGGAATAAAGATGATATTGTCTTTTCCTGCAACAAGGAAAAGCTGCAAGTAGAAATATTTCTAGGCTAGCTCCTAAAATAAGGTAGCACACAACATACAACACGAACAAAAGATGTCAGGGAGTTTTCATGATAAGAGACAGCCTCATATCATACCATGCAGCTAAAAGATCTCTAACAAAGGCTCCTGAGCACATTTCACTCCAGATGATACCTGATGGTAAGTGATGAAATTTCAAAAGCAGGAGAGGCAACAGGTCTGTTAGGTTATCGAAAACTAGCTCATCCTACACTTTATGCAATTTTGGCAGTCAATGCTAATAAACTAGATATGAGAGAGGCCAATAGGAGAAAATAAAAAATTTAAAAAAATAAATCACCAGATGATTCACCAAAAGATCCACACTGCAGTGCCGAATGTGTCACATGTGTGTGTGTGTGCATATATATATATAGTGCGTATATATATAGATATATATACACACACACAGACACTACTGCAGCGCTCTTCACCAGACTGATAGCAAGTCTCTCCCTGTTAACTGGGACATGTCAAGAGCTGTCTGCATGACAAACCAGTAACCACAGAAGACCTAAGGACTTTATTGTCAGGCATTTATGAGCATCATTAGAGGATAATTCTTAAGACAGCAACTAAGAGATGGAGGGGAGGGATATTTCTTTTTATGAAGAGCTTCGGGAGCTAGGAAGAAAAGCTGCTATGTGATACTTTAAGAAAGAATTAGAAGATACTAGGACATCTTATTCTCTCCTTTGCAGGTGGCTGCATTGAAGTCAGAATCAAGGCTCATATACTAACTTTAAATTCATGTAGAAAAAAAACAAAACATCCAATCTCCTACAAGCATTCAGCCTGCATCTTTGAAAGTAAGAAGTTTCATGCCACCAGAAAAACAAAGAACAGAATTATTTCTTCATTGGGTCAATAATAAAATACTCACAACCTAGTGTTTCAGAGCTCCAGATTACAGTGTCCTTAATGACTTCACTTATATTTTATGTGAACACCAAACCCTCTGGAATCTGTAATAAGTGAGAAAGAAAACTACTTCACATGAGAGATTTTGAAAGTGAGAGATTAAGCAAATGCCAATAAACAAAATTACATTGTAGATAATGCTTTCTTCATTTACTCAGATACAGTTCAACACTCACAGAATACAGTTATACATATTCTTACGCTTCCTATACGGAATGCAGTCACAGCTGTAAGAGCACACATATAACTGCTTTCCTGTATCATGCATAAGAAAAAAAGAAACCTGTAGCATCTGGAGACTGCTAATTTTATTCTCTGCTCATGACAGAAGATTTTAGCTACCATCAAGGAGATATTATGTGAATGCAGGACAACAGAGTATAAAATGAAGAAAAATAATCTCTAGATATTCTCTATCTCTATTGCTACCAACAAGATTTCCTTAGACCATCTGTTCCTCTTTAGGTATAAAATCTTTTAAACCAGATTAGGATATTAAATAGTCATCCTTCAGAAAAGTTTCCTGTTGCTAAGAAACAGGAAAGAAAATAATATATCCAAGGTCAGCTGTGACTGAATTGATTCAGGCTGATACCCAGGGAATTACAGACCAGTCAGTCTGGCAAAATCTTGGAGCAGATTCTCCTGGAAGGCATGCTAAGGCACATGAAAATCAACAAGGTGCTCGGTGACAGCCAGCATGGCTTCACTAAGGGGAAATCCTGCCTGACCAATCTGGTGGCCTTCTATGATGGGACTATGGAACTGATGGACAGGGATAGAGCAGTTGATGTCATCTACCTGGACTTGTGCAAAGTGTTCAACACTGTCCCACACAACATCCTTGTCTCTGAATTGGAGAGACATCAATTTGATGGATGGACCACTCAGTGGATAAAGAACTGGCTGGATGGCTGCACACAGAGCTGTGGTCAATGGCTCAATGTCCAGCTGGAGAGCAGTAACGAGTGGTGTCCCTCAGGGAGCGGTGTTGGGACCGGTCTTGTTCAACATCTTTGTCGCTGACATGGACAGTGGGATTGAGTGCGCCCTCAGCAAGTTTGCCGATGACACCAAGCTGTGTGGTTCGGTTGATACGCTGGAGAGAAGGAATGCCATCCAGAGGGACCTTGACACGCTTGTGAGGTGGGCTGATGCCAACCTCATGAGGTTTAACCATGACAAGTGCAAGGTCCTACACCTGGGTCGGAGCAATCCCAGGCACAGCTACAGGTTGGGCAGAGAAGAGATTCAGAGCAGCCCTGCAGAGAAAGACTTGGGGGTGTTGGTCGATGAGAAAATGAACATGAGCCAGCAGCGTGGGCTTGCAGCCAGAAAGCCAACCGTATCCTAGGCTGCATCAAAAGGAGTGCGACCAGCAGGTTGAAGGAGGTGATCCTGCTCCTCTACTCTGCATTCATGAGACCTCACTTGGAGTATTGTGTGCAGTTCTGGTGTCCTCAACATAAAAAGGACATGGAACTGCGGGAACAAGTCCAGAGAAGGTCCACGAGGATGATCAGGGGACTGGAGCACCTCCTGTAAGAAGACAGGCTGAGAAAGTTGGGGCTGTTCAGCCTGGAGAAGAGAAGGCTGTGTGGAGACCTCATAGCAGCCTTCCAGTATCTGAAGGGGGCCTATAGGGATGCTGGGGAGGGACTCTTCGTTAGGGACTATATTGACAGGACAAGGGGTAACAGGTTCAAACTTAAACAGGGGAAGTTTACATTGGATATAAGGAAGAAGTTCTTTACTGTTAGGCTGGTGAGGCACTGGAATGGGTTGCCCAGGGAAGTTGTGAATGCTCCATCCCTGGCGGTGCTCAAGCCAGGTTGGACAGAGCCTTGGGTGACATGGTTTAGTGTGAGGTGTCCCTGCCCGCAGCAGGGGGGTTGGAACTAGATGATCTTGAGGTCCTTTCCAACCCTAACTATTCTATGATTCTATTCTATAAAATTTTTGACCCAATATGACACATTTCATCAGGAATCACACTGTTTGTTTAGGCTGGACTGTTTCCATAAGCCATATTCTGCTTAGAAGTTTTAGATTTGCATGGAGGCTATGAATAAAAGTAAAACTCTGTTCAGTGAGTGGTGACATATATGACGCTCTGGTTAGGCAAACCAACAGGGAATTACAGTACTTTGAAAAATCCTTCTTGAGTTGTTCAATAATTCATTGCATTTTGTATGACCTTTCATTTCTGGCAGCTTTTTCATTAGACAGATTTCAGTTCTAGGTTTAAGTCAAAGGTCAACGCTTCTAACACATCACTTCTCTCAACAGGCAAGTTAAAGACAACTTTTTCACCTGAGGCACCACTTCAGCAAGCATGAAATACGGCATTATTTTCTTGCTACTTCCAGCACTTTGGTTGAGCTGCACTCCCCCTTAGCAATTAAGAAATCCAGACCACCTCTACACAAAACAAAATCCACATAAAATATTAATACAGTGAAATTACCACACCACTTTCCAGATGTGTAACTTTACACACATAACACAGAACAAGTTACAGGTTTGCTTTATAACACTCAGGAAATTATGTTATAAAAATAAAAATATCTGCAACCCAGCATCATAATTAAATGAAGTTTAATGAATTCCAATTATTTTTGGCTTTTTTGAAAAAAAAATAAAACAAAAGCTCAGAATTACTATAAAAGCTTCCAAGAGCAAAAGATAAGGGAAGTTTTAGGGTTTGTTTTAAAAGTGCTTCTCAATTTAACGATGTAGGTTCTTCCCCAGACAAGCTGTAGGGACACAGGGAAGCAATCAGGTAATTAGCTATTTCTCCTTCTACTCTTCCTACTCTTGTAAAGAATTTGTGTCCAAGAATTTCCCCCTTTCACTGTGGGGAGTTAATTATACTACATACAAGGCCCTGAAAAACAACAGGTTCCAGGCACAAAAAAACACTATCTTATAGTCTACTAAAGTATAGTAGACTATACTTAACATTAAACTAGCATACAAAACAAACAACACGTAAATGGCAGACTGCTGTACATAGCATAAACAAACTAAACAAAAACTGCTAGACAGTAAGTCTATTTGTCTCTTACACAGTCTTTCCCACTGGTTTGTTGCAAAAGTTTTAACATATACTGAATATAACACGTATTCAAGTAAATAAGTACAAATGTTTATCTAGATGCCTACATTTTTCAGTCTGAAAAGGCACTTCACAAAAATACAGCATGTGCCATACGGCTACTCTCCTGACTTGTAAAACGCCTCTTGTTCACCAGGCTTCTTCCTGACATAACTGCCTGAACTCTACAAAAACAATTTCTTGTTGATGCCTTCTATTTATTCTTTATATATTCTCCTTATTCTCTAGTCTGAAGGTAATATCAGTGATAACACACCTCTTAAGAGGGAACCTTACACTGATAATGCCATAATTTGGTGCCAAAATGGCAGAGGAGGACAAAGCCTCCTGCACTCCCAGGGCTTCTCAAGCACATCAAAGGATGCTGGTAGCTTTAGGAATCCTGTATACCAGCTTAAAAATGCCTGTATAAAAATAATGAATAATTAAATAGAATCAAATTCTAGAATTATTAACATTTATATATTGATACAACTGTTAAATTTAAAATAATTTTATTAATTTAACATTACTCATAATGTTGATATATTGCAATAAAATTTAAAATAAATGTCTATTAAAAATAAATTGTCCAATTAATACAAGATATTCAGTAACAGACATTAACCAGTCTTTTTTCTTCCCCTCTAACCTGCTCTTCGTGTATAGTTAAAATTTAGTAGTCTGGTGTCTCACAAGACTTACCTAAAATGTTAATATTTTTAGCTAATTTCTTCCTCTGGCAACCCATAACCCTGCCAACAGTAGGGAAACTGAAGGCTCTTCTCATCTATGACTGGACCCCGGTTTAATTTTCGCATGAAACAAGCCAGTATTACAGAGCATAGAGAAAGTTACTGTAGCAAATTTCTACAGCAGATGTTATAGAACAGGAAGATACTAATTTGCAAATATCCCACTCATACTCATCCTTCCAAAGATATCATTCACTCATAATCTCACACGCACCTACACACAAGTGATGTGTCTGCCCAAGTGGTTTGGCCAGGATCACCTTTATGTGACAAAGAGGACAAGAGACACCAGCTATCAAGTTCTCACCATTTTTCTGTGTTTCTTCCCAACTGGCAACAAGAAACTACTTTTTGGAGATACCTTCACAGCCTATGGTCTGTTTTTCTGCTGGGCATGAAGAAAAAGAAATGGCATACATGACAAGCTTCCACTGACAAGTCATCTGCTTTTTCAGAGGGTAGGCGTTCAGGTCTTGCATAAATAACACATTCCTCAATCTTACCACTGGGAATAACATCCTGGGAGCTGCATCCTTGGAGATTTGTTCTTTGTTATCAATACAGGCCTTTCTTTTAACCCTTCTGCTGCTTCTGGTGGTTAAACACATCATTTAGAGCAACTCTAATAATGCTATTACATATCTCTATACAGGGTTTGGCAAATCTAAGCCAAGTCATCACAAATGGCACAAACTGTCCGGAAAATACCAGCACATAAGCCGAAAGCTGATGACCATCTGTTGTGGTTTAAGTCCAGCCACGCAGTCTCTCTTTCAGTCCCCCCACCCTGCTCCCAGAAGGGTGGGGAGGAGAACTGAAAGAATGTAACTCCCAGGGGTTGAGGTAAGAACAGTCCAGTAACTAAGGTATAACACAAACCACTGCTGCTACCACCAATAATAATAATGATAAGGGAAATAACAAGGGAAGAGAATACAACTTCTCACCACCCACTGACTGATACCCGGCCTGACCGAGCAGTGATCTAGCTCTTCTGGGTAACTGCCCCAGTTTATATACTGGGCATGATGTGCTGTGGTATGGAACACCTCTTTGGCTAGTTTGGGTCAGGTGTCCTGCCTCTGCTTCCTTCTGGCTTCCCCTCCTCCCTGGCAGAACATGAGACTCAGAAAGTCCTTGGTCAGAGTAAACATTACTGAGCAACAACTAAAAACATCAGTGTTATCAGCACTGTTCGCAGGCTGAAAGTCAAAACCGCAGCACTGCACCAGCTACTAAGAAGGAGAAAAATGACTGCTACTGCTGAACCCAGGAGACCATCAAAAACTAATCTCTCAACCCATGCAGCTAGTCCTTAAGAACTGAGGTGCTTATGGTGCTTCTCATACCTTGTAGTTGTGCTGCTATGTTTTTTGGTAATGAAGGAGCTTGGTTTCTAGCTCTACCTGGTCCCTTCCCCAAGGGCTGAAATCAGTTTAAAAAAATCAAGTGTGGGTTGATTCAACTGACAAAGGAGATTGTCATATTTTGCATATTGTAAAAATTCTGTGTCCAATGGAAATTGGCAAAAAAAAATGAAATCCCAAAATCCCATGAAGCACTTTTCTTTTTACTAAAAATGTGTTAACTATGTCACAATAAATATTACTTGAAGACACATTTCAGATTTATTGGACATCTAAGAGTAGCACAGCAGAGCCTACCCAACATAAAAGTAGAATGGAACTTTACAGTCAAACTTGCTAAAAACATGACGTTTGCCAACTGAAATGTGTGAAGACAGAAGTGAAGACTGCTGTAGAAACAATTGCACACTCTTCATGTCCTGTTGTCTGGGCTCTTCCTGCCTATACAACTTTAGCGTCGTCACACAGTCAGCTGTATTCCTACTGTGGTAACCCCTATCCTATTCATAACCTGTATTCTTTCTGTGGTGACTACTCTTGATAACTTCAAACACTGATCTAGAGCCATCCTAAGGACTGAGAGCTGGACTTCACCTCACTTCAGGCGAGGTTGGATGGGGCTTTGAGCAACTTGGTCTAGTGGAAGGTGTCTCTGCCTGTGGAATGGGGGGTGGAACTAGATGATCTTAAGGTCTTTTCCAAACCGAACTATTCTATGATCCTATGATGTATATTGTTTCCTTGATGTCCGTCTGCAAATACAGTTCTCCGTTATACCATAAACTTTAGGTTTCAGTCTTTCATTATGTCAATGTACCATACAGGAATGTTTCCAAGAGTTAATTAAATAGCAGTACACAGTATCTTTATGGATAACAGCTGACATTTTTTCCTCATAAAGAATACTTTCACTTCCTGCCTTTACAGTATTTTTTCTCCTGTCTGGATTCGGCCCATGAACCAGACAGCACAATGCACTCAGGAATTTCCATAATACCAATACTGATATGAAGGTAGGTAATCCTTTTCCCTAAGCAAAGGTTTTTGAACAGATGCCAACAATTGTTTATCAACTACACATGCATCCAACAGCTATCAAGCCTCATATTTAGAACTTGAGTTCTCAGTAAATACAATTAATTATTCCGTACTACTATACGGCACAAACTAACAAGATTAGGAAAGAGGACTTAGGCTGAGGGAAGAAGACATCTCCTGAGCCACAATAACTTGAGGTGATAAAATGGAGGATCAAGGCAGAAGTAGGTAAGCCATGCTGAACATCAAATTGATTCTCAAATCCTCCTTTAAGTAAATAAACACTGATGTCCAGAAAGGTGAATAGATCAGCAGCTCCTGAAAAAGTTCTAAATTCACCATTTGCTGTTGTTCCCTCTAAGAATTCCAACCTAGATATAAAACTATACAAGGCATTCTTGTTACAGAAAATTCCTTAATTGGATGCCAGCAATGTTTCCTGGCAGAAACACTCACAATTGTCAAATTTTTCACTAGCTGAAAAGGCCTGTTATTTCAGGGTACTTGCAGTATCTGCCAGTTCTGCAATCCTTATAACATTTGTTACAGGACAAAACACAGCCAAAGCTCAAAATGCTGACTGAAAGCCAAATAAAATTGTTTGATTTCTAACATTTTGAATACTATGCCAAAAATAAGTAGTAAGTTAGTTCAATTTGAACATTGTCAAAACTAGATCTTGCTTGACACTGTAGGAATGAGAGCTGTAGCAAAGTATTCACTTTTACAGCATCAGGAAGTTCAATCTAGTAAATATTTAAATTATGTCCTGAAATATGTGTCATGCTTGTCCTTGTTTATGCCAGCCTCAAAGCACAGTAACACTTAGTGCGTTCCTCTGGTGAAGATGTTACAATCATCTACTGAGAGAAAGAGTAGCCACTTATAGCACCAACTGAGATTTGTACGCTCCTGCAGAGTATGACAGATATCCTTTCCCCAGTGGTTGCTACAATCACGTAGTTACTGCTATATGTGGCACTAACTTAATGGCTATATGATAGTAGTGGTAACTATCACCATACTGAAAAATTGGAAAGCATGGTTTTGTTGCTTCAGCATACAAAATATTTATCTAATAGGAGGATACTCTACATGCCTTTCCTATGAAAAAAGGATCAGTCCTCTCAGGTTAACTTGAACAATTCCTTTCATTTTGCAGTGAAAAATGCATTTTATGTTTTCATGTTTGCAACAGAAGTGGCTAGTAGGAGTTAGGATAAGATTTTGTAAATTTGTTTGTAATGCCACATATACTGCTTAATGATTAATTTGTCAAGGGTATATTTGGATATTTATTTATTTGGGTTCTTTCCAGCTCACATGACTATTCAGATTTTGAAGCTCCTCTACAGCCCTTTCCTCATTGGTTCTCTAAACAAGTGATCTTATAAAGAAATAGGTATGTGTTGTATGGAAGCTATCAAAACAGCATTAGCTTCTAGCTCTACAGATCTCATCTCATTCTAGACACAAGCACAGAGGATAGGCCATGCCACTGTCACAGACTGAACAAACTTGACAACAATTTTAAATTCAAAACTGGAAGTGTAACTGTGTCTGACAAGAAACCCTCACCCCTGCAAGACAAAACACTGCATTTAATCAGTCTCTGATGTTATACATGAAAGATGCGTATCTTTCATTAAGATATGGTCCTTGTTAGAACAGATACAGTCAAAATTATTTTGCTATCCCAGCAGTTAAGACAGCGATGTTTCCAATCATAACAATGGCTGAGGTTAACTTCAGTTTAGCACACACCTCTTCAGTATACAAGAAACCTCTACATAGATGAGGACACACAAACTGCTCCAGGACCAGCACTAGCTGGTTTTGCTAATCAGGCTTGTGAAATACAGCCCACAAGTTAGAAAACAGTCACAGTAACACAGCATTATGTCACTTCTGGACTAAAGCAGAGCACAGACAGCTCTGAATATAGGGAGAAAGGAACTGTGTTAAACTAGCCAATTATTAGAATAACATGGAGATGCCAAAAATTTGACCTTGAATCTCCTATGTTAAATGCTACTTGGATGCTACTGTAAACTGCTTCTCTTTACCAATTTCTCCTTTTCCTCCCCACCCCCACCTTTCTTTCTTCTTTGGAAACCTTGGGATTGCTCAAGTAAATCTTTTTCTTTTTTTTTTTTTTAAAAGGCTTAGAAAGTATTATCGGGATAACAAAACAGTTTTCTGGGAGCTCTACCCAGGATGTTTCTTTGGCCATGAATAACTACACTATTTTTGAAAACCTCATTGCTCTATTTCAGTTGCTGTGCAGGCAGTCTGTTAAACCTTAGAAGTTATATCTGGTAGTTAGGTGTTCATGTAAATATTTCATTAAGCTTCCTGGCTTATAATAAGCGTTGCTTAGTACTGTTTTACACAACACAGGCTACCAAAAATTTTCTACCAAGGGGGAGGAGCACGTAAGATTAATAACAAGCGGATAACCACTGTTTTTTTCACCCAATATCAAAGGGAAAAAAAGATTGTGAATTTTAAGTTAAATGTGCCTATTTGGGGAAGATACATAGTTTCATCTCATAGCCTAGATAAGTAAGGACGCACCATATCTTTGTTCTCTTTCTTATAATCTTATCCAAGTATTTTTAATAATCCTTGCTTAAAAAACTACCTTATTGATAGTTAAGAAAGTATAGGATATACTCTTCCCCAACACCTGATCATAAATTTATATCTCTAACAGATTTTGTCTTCACAAAATGTTATTAAGCTCTCATGACCAAATGCAATAAGGATAAAAGGTCTTAACCATGAGCAGCTTTTACCTGTTTAGATGTTAGCAGTCATTCCATTTATATTTCTATAAAGTTGAGGGATTCAGTCACAGTTCAGGCAACACTACCAGCAGTTGCCTAGTTTCTTTGTCAATTTTGCAAGCCATCATCTGGTTTATTTCCTGGCATTTCTCCTCTCCTCTGCAAGTGACTTAAATCTACCTAAGATTTAAATAACACACAGAATATTAATTATACTTATAACACCATTTATTACTTTTATTTCTTTTTATGTATAACATCGAGAAAGGAAACCTTTCCCTCAGAGAATTTTAATTATCATGTTTCCAGATGTCTGCTATATTATTTGATCTTTGGTAAAAAAAAAAAAAAAAAAAAAAACACTCTGCTATTATTAGCCCAAAATGCAAAATTGCCTTTCTTACTAGCTTTTTAGTATAAAAGAGTGTAATTTATTGGCCTTGCAATAACAAAGTTTTCTACACTTCAGAACTATTGTAGAGATGGTGAGCCACAAAGTTGTCATTTAGAGATCAAAAAAAGGCTTCAGTTCTCACCCAACTAAAGGTGAAACGAAAGTTATTAAAAGAAAAAAAAAAACAAAAAAAAAACATGATCTCTTGTCAACTTCCACTAAAGCATCTGCATTCCCGCTGTGCATTTTTAAGTAATGCAACAAGGCCTGTGATGATTGCACAACGTAATGCTTGAAGCACCATTATGGAACTGCATAGCCAATGAAGTATTAAAGCAAGAAGAGCCTTCAAGCTCTGGAATACTATTTCAAGGGAATAAATTAAACTCATACAGCTGCAAAGGTCCTACAGAGACCACAGGACTATAGAGTAAAGCAGAAAGGGAACTGGAGTAAGCTTCACACTATTCTGCATTAATATGTATGTAGAAAGCTAGATCTGAGGCTGAATTATTAAAAGCAAGAGTGGAATTCTCTTTCACTATTCTGCTAAACCAAAAGGTATCTGTTATTACGTAATGTCAATTCCTGAATAATACTGAACGTTACTAAATATATAGGCATGATACCCATCTCAAAGATCTGTAGGTGCTAACAGGTACGGCTATCATAGTCTCTACAGCAAACAAGCACTTAAATTCCTTCAACTTCAGATGCAATCATCTAGTTCATCTTCAGATTAGATCCTGACTTTCAGACTGGGCATTCAGAAAAGGAGAGAAATACACAGCGAGAATACACATATGCAAATACCCTGACCAGCATCAAACAGGACAGAAAAGGTAGAAAAGGATATAAGCTCTATCTCTAACATACAGCTAGCTGTCCAACTAAAAACCACTTTTCCCCTAGTTATCCCAGCCTTATTCACCATGCACAATAAAATGAGGCTAGAGATCTACAGAAAAAAATGTCATACAGCTCTGATCTATCCCTAGCGCATCAGAATTTTGAGCAACAGCTCTATGGAGCGGAGGCGGAAAGTATGGAAAAAGGCATTACACACAGTTGTAATACATACTTACTTACACTCAAGAAACCTACAGTGCAACTGGGGTCTGTAGTAACAGCCTACATAGGTAACAGTGCCAATGTGTTACCACCTGTGTGATCAAAAACTCAAATCAAGGAGACATTTTGCGTATAATGCCATCAGACTAGCACCTCAGATTGTATTCCTGGCTTCAGTTGAGCACACCTGCCTGTTTTCCTTCACCTCCTCAAACCACACAGGCAGCATTGCACTGATGTTCTTTTTAACCAGCTCCTCTTTGTCTCCTCTCTTTAGTATCCTCATCTGAATCACATCCTTGTAGATCAATTCTTTTGTTAGTACATGCCACCTTTCTAGTCTAGACTCTGAATATTGCTTCCCCTTCCTACAGTCTCAGTCCACAGGTTGCAAGCACTCATCTCTCCAGGTTTGTTCTGTTCCCTATCATTTTCTCCTCCTCATGATGCTTTTGAGGGACTCCCTTCTAGGCAGCTCTCTCTTCCAAAACTCCCAGGCAGCAGGCAGCATTTGGAAGTAGGGCTGTTCACACCCTCATCTCCCACAGCCCAAATGACTCACATTTGTGATTTCAGAGAAATCCTCCTTTGGCCCAGCCATTACATTTTAGAGAGGTTTTAGCCAACAAAGTCTAAGTCTTCCTAGCACAAGAACAGGTGTTTTCAAGATCAACTCTCCACAAGCAAATAAATCTTCTGAGGAAGGGGAGAAACACATACCTTGCACAAGAATCAATCCATTTTGTTTCAAGGCCTGCTTCCTGAAGCATCAGTGTGTGAAAGTTTCCAACAGCATTTGATAGTTATCTTCTTTCCCCAGCCCAGCTCTCTAACCTTGCTGAAACCTTCAAAAATTTCTACTCAAAAGAGTGACAGACATCACACAAGGAGTTTAAAGCCCAGCAAAAGCAATAAGCAACAGTGACCAGTGTCATTTACCAAGGAAACCTAACTTTAAATAGATGATTAGGATGAAAGAAGAGTATTTATCATTTTTTACATCACATTCTTCAACTATCGTTTCAACTATCTATTTCAGAACTTTCACCCACGAAAACTCCTTTCTAGCTTTTTACAGGAACTTTAAATTTCCACATGTTGAAATTTCCATTGCCTTTCTACAGAAAATTTTATCTCCAAATTGTTTTCACTTTGTTGTGGCTGTTGAAACTGGTTGCCTCTGTTTGAAAAACCTATCTCCATGCCATCACAGAGAGAAAGAGCCACATCTGCTGTCAAATATACTTTCACAGTATTGATACATTCACCTTATATGAATTTTATTTCAGGAAAATACTACAGAGAAGAGTTCCTTGCTCTGGCAGGCACCTAGTCATCTTTATAAAAGCTTCTTCATAAACTTAGGCCCTAACGCAGCAAGATATGGCTTAATATAAAATACCTTCAACTGGGAGGTTATTCTATTGATCAGAAACACTATTCTAATTTCTAGAGTAAATTTATGCAAAAGCAATACGGTCATTCACTCTTGTATCAGTATTGTCTTATTCCAAGTACTTCTTTCCTTGATTACTCACACACATTTATAGTACTCCTTTACCCTCTCAAATTTCATCTTACCAAAGGAGTCAAGGTTCCAACACATATCAAAAAAGGTTGACAGCATGTTTTATTTCTTAAAATCAAAATCTATCTTATTTACAATTTAGCTATACAAACAGCTATGTAAGCACAGCTGAGGCAAAGAGGCCTTTGATTTGTCACCAGAGAGCCTTAGTCCCAGGCTCTCTGGTAATTTTCTATTTTTTTCTAATTTCCTTTTCCTAATTTTCTTTTACCATTATGCACAGAACTATCCTTTCGTCCAAAAGCAGTTTAAGAACTTGAATAACACTGATGTCAAAACCATAATCCTGCAGTTGCCTGAATTAATTTTTCCCCCTTTCTTAAAGGAAAAAAAAAATAAGTGAACACTACCCTGTTAATGCCTAATTAGGTAGCCACTCCACTTCCCAGCAGACCTGTGCTTGGGTTCCACCTTCATTTCCATACTTCTATGCCTTTTCCTGTATGTGACTGGAATCGGTGTACAATGCGGCACACAATCCAGTTTCTAAATGAACCTAGACTTTAACATTTCCCCATCCCTACCCCTGGAAACTCATCTGATGAACTTTGTGATGCTTACTTCAATACCCTTCACAGGGTCTAACTCAGATCGAGAGTTTTTCTGTGAAGGCACTGAAATATCCAGTTGTGATGACGATCATTCTTTCATGAGTTCAAGTATAACTTCATGACAGCTTTGCAGAACATGCATATGTTTAATAGTGGTAAAAAGAAGTAATTATAATGGCTACAGCCTTTAGAACTAGTCTAAGTTCTTAAAGATGCAAAAAGAAACTTGGCAATTCTGGAAAAAACTAATTCCATCTCATCAGCTACAACATTGCCACAGGCAATCACAAGCATTCCCTCAGTTTTTGTTTTATAACTATTATCATTAACTGGATTCTTCACAGATGTTTAAGTAGTGCTGTAACCTGTATTGTAGCTTATTGCTACTGACTAGTCCTTTAATTGAAGAATAATCCTTTCCAAGTTTTAAAATAAATACCTAACTTGACGAGGCTTAACAGGTCATACGTTTTGTATTCCACAGCATAAAGCCAAACAAGCATGTCTTCTAAAACAATTAAATCTGGGGGGTGCCCATCCAGGCCCGTCCCAGGAGAGCTTCAGCCCCAGTGTCCAGGTGTGAAGCCCACCAGAGGGGTGCCTATGGGTGTGGGACACATTATGAGACATAGGGGAAGGGCAACTGTGAATTGCACAGGGCTTACTATGGGATGCAGGATGTTTATAGGAGGACCCAAAGGCAGGGACTGGGATGGATTTATATTATTTGGGAAGGAACAACTGAGAAAACAGAAAAGTGGATAAAATGGCCAGTTGCATGCAATAGTTTGCTGGTTGGAATCACTTGCCTAGCTATCCCCTGTGCCTGATCCATGCAGTCTGTCCTATCTGCTTATTAAATCATTTCTAACTCTTCTGTGGGTAAGGGGCTCCATTCATTATTCATATATGCACAGGGGTCCAAGTGCAGCAACTGGGGTGGGACTGCCCACCACAGGAGAGATAGGGGTGAGAGGCCTTGAGTGCCAGCTTGAGGTGGGTCATGGGGACACAGGGAACCCAGGCATCCACAGCAGCCTCACCCATCTCAGGCTGCTGGATCTGGCCCAATATTTTCCTCTAGCACAGGGGAAGAAAAGGTGCTAAACACAGCAGATGCTTAAAACAAGATTTTCTTTTCTCATTCCACACACAGAGATCATCATCTTTCATTCTGTATCTCAATTTTGTCTCTTTTCCACTATTTTCCCACTCAGATCATTTCACCCACATCATAGCAATCTTCTCTTATCATAGGTATTTCCTCCACTCCTTTTCACTTCCACCCTACCCCTGTTTCAGATTTTACACATTCATTTTCCTTCAGTTTGCTTAGGCCTTTCTTCAATTTCCATAATCTTACCTTCGTTTTCCTCTCCATGAAATTTTTTATCATTTCCTCTTTAAATTCCTCAACCACCCCTTCAGTAGGGATAAAAACTGCCCCTTACACATTCTGTCAGTTTTCTTCAGCTTTGCCAGATTCATTCTTTGTAACATCACCTTTCACTATCTTTCAAAGCAAAACATATGCAATTGAGGCACTCTTCTTCTCACTTAAATAAAACATAGTTATTTTCAAACACTTACTGACTGAACAGGGTTTGTATTAAAGTTTCTTCACAGGAGGACAGAATAAAATCAGCAGACTATTTATAAGAATGCAGTTCAAAAGACTCAAAGAATTCAGAAAACAGTTTCACCTGAAGTGCAAGAGACTGCTCACATAACAAACCTGCAGAAAAAAGTATTCAAGGTTTAGCTATTTCTTCCCCCCTCCTCCCCTGCGTGCAGCTGAAGAAGAGAGACCATTTTCACCTGCTTCTGTCAGAATTTGATTTCTCAGGCTTTGTTCTACCTTAAGGTGCCCGCCTTACCAACTTGAGCATATCCATATGTGATTGCAAAGCTGAACTCAGTTCTTCACTTAGCAAGAGTTTATCAAAAACCTTTTATCTTTTTGAAGCATTTTGCCTCAGATGGACAATCAGACCCTTTCTCTCAACTTTACAGAATACTGCATCCCACCAACTGTAAAGACCAGCATTAGTGAGGCATATAGAGATGGAATTAGTTTGGCCTTTTTGGAAGCATGTCACCTTCTACCCAATACCTCCCATTAGGACTTCCACTCCCATTGCCCATTAGGACTTCCACTAACCCAAGCCACTGATTGTACATTTTTTTTTAAAAAAAGGTACTATATAAACGAGGAAGATGCGCCTTAAACATAACCCTACAGGACTGAAAAAATGAGGAGACAGCAGACGTCTTTTAAGAGGGGTTGGCACAGAGGAGACATACTTCAGGTTTTTCTCCAAAGGAGCAGCACAGACCTCCTGAGCCTGAACCAGCAATGAGGTAAAGGAGCATATTGTCCATCACAGGCCAGGATAGGAATGTGCCTGTGTTCACAGATTACATGGCAAAGATTGGCCTGATGCCAGCTTCATGTATTGGAAATGTTGAAGTACAGGTCTTCCCTTGGGAGCCATAATCACATCTTTCTTACAAAGGCTCAAGATCAGGAAACCATGATCAGATTTCATCCTGTTACACACTATTTTGTACTAGCAGGTGGAGCTTCCACTCCACAGCCTACTTCCAAGCAAGGGTGTTTAGCTTATGGCTTCAAGGTTCTTGAATAGCAAAGTCGAGCTCACTCCTACTGCAACAGCTAATTCTGATAATCAGAGGGCTTGTTATCCTGCTATGCAGATGAGTTCCAACTGACGATTTCTAGCAATACATCAGGTTTACTGATGCAGTCCATGTTGCTTTCCCAGCCTCCTTTCATCACACTTATCAAGTCCTACAATGTCTTACACTGCAGCTGAGCTTCCCCTTAAAGCTCTGACCATATAACACATGCACCCTTGTCCTGTCAGAAGATGGCTCCAAAAGTTCACTATTCTGTTGACTAGAAATCTTATCCTAGTCCTTATTTTATTACTGTTTGTTCTCATGACAAAATTTTGTCCCTTAGGTTAGGTATCTATCTAACTTGGCTCATGTTATATCAGTTTTACATCTTAATACATTTACATGTATTAATTATTTTTTGCCTCTTTGAACCTTTCTTCCATGCTAAAGAAGTCCCTTTCTTCTATAACATCACTGGTATTTTAAAAATTCTATCTGGAAAAACCCTCAGAGAAGGTTACCTCTGGGGAAGGCTGGGGAGAACCCCATCTCCCAGGAGACCCACAGTCATCAAGCCATCACTACGTAAACTACACTCCACAGAGGTCAAAAAAAACTCCTCCTGTGACTGCAAAGATAGTCTGGCTCTCCCTCACTGCGCTTTTGTGCAGAATCCCTTCTCTCCTTTAGAGACATGAAGGGCAGAAACTGGAGAACTGGGATTAGTACACTACTGACCTCAAATATATTTTGCCTCAATGACCCAACATGACCAAAACAATTATGACATGCACAGAACCTGGCCCCCATATAACCTCACTGGGAGCTCTAACTCTAACCATACAATGTCACGACGACTACATTTCCACAAGCTCTTGCAAAGCCATTGTGCCACTTCCCTTCCCCAGGTTGTGCCTTCTATAGCTGTATAACACAACATGAAGCAATTGTAATACTTTTATAGACATCAACAAGGATACAGAAACTGATCCTCTGAGGAAAATGGAAAGCCTTACAGGAAATCAGTCACTGACCACTACCTTAAAGAATTTAATTTCACAATTTCCAGTAACAGCTGCATCTAGGTCCATTTTCTTTGCTCTTCTTTCTTTGCTTTACTGTTTCTTTTACAGGGTGGGTAGATTCAGGAAGAACCACTGCCTCCAACTGCAGACAGACAGACACACAGAGCATAGAATACAGCCAGCTACTGCACACCAAAGTACTGAAAGAAAGTTCAGCCAAGTTGGTACAGGTAGCAGCTAATGAGCAAAGGTTTCATGTTGTCCTGTGCTTCCCACCACTGTCCCAGTGCAGGCATGCTTACATGTCACAGGGACAGACAGACATAGATGGGTCAATTCTGTAAGGCATTCTTGTGGGGAAATCTAGCAAAAGACAAAGTTAACGGAACAAAATTCAGACAGGAACATTATAACTCTTCCTACACATAAGTTACCAGAAATTCTTTCAACACCTCGAATGCCACACTCCTTGTGCAAAACATTAATTTCCTAAGATTACAAGAGCTATATAGTATCATTTTCACTGTAAAATCAAAAACTTTGTTTTTCAATCATCACCTAGTCTGAAATTAACTGTACACCCTCCTGCAGCTCAGCACTGCCAAAATCTCTCACAATACAGTACATGAGCTATCCTGTACACCTGTCCTACAACCAACAGGATAGCACTGTGGCAGTACCATTGCCCAAAGCACCTTTAATGCCTCTGTATCCCAAGAACTATTCTACAGAAGGATCTATATGAAGTTCTAAGCAGCATTAAAGTAACCTAGGGAGATGTGAAACAACATGGAATAATGCAATACTACTAAACTCCCTCCTATTTCCAAATAATGGAGCTTTAATAAATGAGATTAAGATTCAGTGAATGCCTGGTTGCTAAAGATTTTAGAAAAAAGGCACTAAACCCCCAAGATGGCTACACAAAAATAAGGTAAAGTTATTTTTGCCATTTCACATTGCTTTGACTGTATCACATAGCCTACTCTTTAGTAGGTGTTTATTCCTATTCCCTGAAGAATCTGATATAAACTGCTGTAATACCACACTCCTGCCTGGAAGAAAACCCCTTTTTCAATTACCAATGATTTGGAAAAATACTATGCAGCAAAAGAGATGTCCTTTTCTTGGCCTGTGATCACTCTGTTCACTTTAAAGGAACGCACCTCATTAACCCTGATAATTAACAGGGTTATTCTCGTCACAGAAAAGGTTTAAGTCCCTCTATTAAGCCATTACTTGAACTTGCACTGCTATTAAAATGATGAGGCTATTCTGGATTTAATTTCACATTAACAAGATGTTTCTCTTTAGAGATCCTAACTTTTTTCAAGTCAAGCCATATAATTCCATTGTCATGTATGCTACCTGAGAATGAATCCACTGGATTAAGGAACGGACAATAACATACAGAAAACAAAAATTAAAGTTGAAAACCTAGAAGGGGTAAGGAAGCAATGCAAAACAGCAGCAAAACCAGAAAACAGGCATCTGAGAGAAGCATGGCTGTAGCAGCAGAAATCAGCAATAACCAAAAAACGAGAAAAGGACCAAAATTACAAGGAGAGATACAGAGCATGGGAAAAGACTACCAGCATATGTATCACTTGCTAGCTGCACCATTCCAGTAAGACTCCACAGGCTACAAGGAAACTTCCAATTCCCATGCTTTCTGCACTGGAAGTGTACTAGTGCATATGTGGGAAATTTTGTTCCTATATCACATATAAGGTTCCTCAGGATTCTGTAGCTAATAGAATCTTCTAAAAATCTAAGGCTTTAGTTTTTCCATGTAGGTATATTCCTACATGAACTTGCTCATTCCACAAGAGAAAAGTTATTTGTCTAAAGACAGTTATTCTGAGAATATTAAAAACAGTTAACTGCAGCAGTCATGTGCAGAAATCCCACATCAACTATAAAACCCAAAATGACAGTTTATCTCATTATCCATACTGACATGATGCAAGTTGTAGTTAACAAACATACAGAATAATCATAGTACAGAAAAATTAGTCACATTTGAGATTAAATTATACATGTTTCACCTGCAGCACACCCGATACCAGAGCATTCAAGTGCCTTGAATGTAAATGCCTGGAGATGTCAAACTAATATCCAAGGTTTTGCAAAAAGAAGTTTCTTTTGCATAAAATTCAGTCACTATTAAGTGTTGGAACAGACAAAAGAACTTCCTGTCATGACATGAAGAATACCACAGCTCTGACTGGGTCAAACATTGAATGAAACAAGTTCACAGAGTTAAGGTACCTGTCAGTCCCAGCTGGGAGAATTTCAAGCACTGCTAGATTGACCCATCCATGCACCTTAAAAGGGTCTCATTCATTTAGTATGCATTTTCCAGAAAATTTCCTTTTTTGTATTTTAAAGCACCCATTGCTAAATCTTGTCACAAGTGTTTAGCACTGTGAGAAAAACATTCAACTCTTCCCATAAAGAGTGTCAAGAGTGCTGTGAAATATTCAGAATAAACTCACTATGCAAGTCTAATCAGCATAACAACTCCCTCGGGAATTACCAATTTGCAAATCTCTCAAACATCTAAAAAAGGTAAGAAAGTTGTTAAAAATACAGGAGGATTCTCATGAATGAGCTATACACTGAATTTTCTTCTTAAAGTCTAAAGCAAGAAAACATTCTTCAGCAGAATGAAGACAAAAGTATACACATGAGATTAACAGAGGAGATAATGGAGGGCAATATTTAATCATCATGACAGCTTTATGTAAGCTTGTATGAGACTTTTGGTCAGGAATATCAGACACTAGCAGAGGTTTTATCATTATCAGGAAGCATCATCATTGCATCTCCAAACACAGTCCTTTGGTTTGCACCTGAATGCTCATAGGCTCCCCACTGCTTTCTTTGTTAGTCAATATATTACACCTTTCCTTATCAAATTCCAGGTTTCCAACTGAAACCAAAGGGCTGTGAACATCAAACCTGTAAATTACATTGCCATTAGTTAAGTTTCCTTCCTCATTCTAATACAAGATACACACAACACACATCTTCTCAACCCCCTGGGCCAGCAGAATCAGGGACAGCACCGCAAACAGAAGGGTTTGTTTTTCAACATAAAGTTCAAATAGCTAAAAATTACTCTTTTTTTATCCCTTTTCTTTTTTAAACAAACATTAAAAATAACCAGAGTGGCTTTGGCACTGCTTTAATCAGTCTAAACTTGAAGACGGGAACCCTAATTAAAACTAAGAGCTCTAGCCATAAGAAACAGCTAATTAGTTCCCAACTTTTTAATGAAGTACTGTGGCGGTACCCTTATTAGCTGATCAGTATTAAAAGGAAATATTCTGCAAGATAAACTCATTCTCTTGGGGAGTACATCAGTTTGCATATTTACTTCAATCTATGCATTGTCATAGGGATTTGAGAAAACACTCTGCAATAATTTATCAGATTTGCAGATCTCCGTACACAGTAAGATATCTGGACTTTGCAGCATTTTGCACAGAGGAGAAATACAAGGCAGTTCATTTCAGTTCTGACAGGCAATTAAGACAACTTAAATCACACTAAAGTATAAGGTTGTGATTCCCCCCTTTCAATTCGTCCCTAAACAACTTGGAAATACAAGAAGAAGATGGGGAAGAAATGAGAGAAAACATTGTACTCAGAAATAGGGATAAAATAAATGGGATAGAGAAAAAGTGAGAAAAACTACCAGATTAAGGGGAACCTTGGCTAGATAATCATAGCAAGACATGCCAGCAGCCATGGAAGCCTGAACACCTTCGTTCTCATTTCCACAGTTTTTAGCATCTCATTTTATAAGAGCTGGTACTTCTATCCCCCTTCCTACACAGAGAGCATGAACTAAAAAAAAAAAAAAATTAAAAAGAAGAAAAGGTGAACAATTGACTGCAAACAAAGGGCAAGTTATCCCACATTCCCAAACCAGGTATTTCGAACACGGCTCTCCGCTTGCTCCCAGGTCGCTACACGCCACACTTACTTCGGAAGCCCTTAAGGATAAATTGGCACTGATGCCGGCGCTGAGCCGAGGAAGAGTGCAAAACCGCCCCGAGGCGGCGAAGGGTGGCCGGGAAGGGCTCGGCGGCTGAGAGATGCCCACGGCCGCCCAGGGAGCACTCCCTCCCGGGCTCCGTCCCCAACTTGGGGCAAACGAGTGGAAGCGCAAGAAAAGCTCCCCTCCGTTATTTATCCCAGCAGTGGCGCGCAGGGGTGATGGAGACTGAGGGACGCGGGCAGCCGGGGCCGCTGCTCGGTGCCGGCGGCTGTCAAGGTGCGAGCCGAGCAGAATGATGAGACCACACGAAGAGCCGAGGGAAACCCTCGCCCTGCGTCTGCCCGCGCCCACCGAGACGGGGACAGCGGCAGGAACCCGCGTGGGTGCCCCGATGCGCTTCTCCCAAAAACACCAAACCATCACCAAAAAAACCCCAAAAGAAACAAACAAAAACCCCACAAACCAACCAAACAAAACCCAAATCAAACAAAAACCCCACCACAATAAGAAAGCACTACCATCCCGGAATAAAGGGCAGCATCCGAGCCCAGGACCCGGCAGGTACCGCGCCACCAAGCCCCACAGAGCCAACCTGCCCCCAGCTCCCCACTCACCGGCGACGGGCCGCGGTACCTTAGGGAGCCGGGTACCAGATAACACCCTCCGACCCATCCCACTGCCCGACAGCCGCCAGCCCGGTGCGGTGATGCCGCCACGCCCCGCCGCGCCTCGCCACGCCCCCCCGCCACGCCCCCATGATGTCATTCCGCCGAGCTGCCCCCCCCTCCGCCAGACCGTGCGGCCGGTAACGGGCGTGGGGGTGGTGGCGGTTGTCCGCTGCGGCTGTTTGCGTGGGAGCATCAGCGTGGGAAATAGTGTTGTGGTCAGTTTCACGCCAGAGGATTCCCCCCCCCTCCCGGCCTCTGCTTTTCCCCCGAAATAGCCTTTAAAATCAGTTTGTTGGAGGGGTAGAAATCCTGGGCAGTAGGATTTCAGTAGGGGTTATTTGAAGGTTTACTTATCTTTGCATTAAGAAAATGGAGTGGTCCCCTGGAATCTGCCGTTGCCCTCGGAAAGCTGGGCAGAAGGCAGCATCATAGAATCATACAAAGGTTTGGGTTGGAAGAGACCTAAAAGGTCATCTGGTGAAAAATCCACCCCCCTTGCGGTGGGCAGGGACACCTGCCTCTAGGCCAGGTTGCTCAAGGCCTTGGCTTTGAACAGTTCCAGGACAGGGCAGCCGCAACTTCTCTGGGCAACCTGTTTCAGTGTGTCAGCACCCTCACAGTGAAGAATTTCTTCCTAATGTATAATCTAAACTTTCCCCCCTTTCAGTTTAAAGCCATTGTCCTGCCAAGTAGATGAAAGGGCATCTCTCAGCCATGAGTTCAGCACAGAGAAGAACCATGGGGACTGGCAGCAGGAGGCACAGGACACCACAACACACAGCTCCATTGCATGGGCTCCAGTATGTATAATTATTCTGTCACGTTTGAGGAAAGCATGAAATTAGGTCTGCGTGGCTTAGATAGATAGCTTAACAAACTAACATCCTGAGGCAGCATGCTCAGGCAGCCATCCAGAGTGAGAAAGCCAAAAAAAAAAAAAAAAAAAAAGGAAAAATCCATCTTAGACCAAATTTCTAGAAATATGACACCAAATCTGCTAGTTATGTATATTGATAAAGGCTTTGTTGCCAGAGTAAACCATTTTAGGCTGATTTAAATTGTGCCTCTATGCTGTTTAGAGACAGGAGGGGTAGAGAGTGGCCATACACATTCTTTTTTTCTTTATATAATTGTTTTCAAGTGGCAGGTCTAGATATTAAAGAAAACATCGGTTTGAGCTGTAGCGTGGAAGGGGTAGTAGTACAAGCCTCAGGCTTTGTTAAAGAAGTCCACCAAAAAGATGGAGAACTGTCAAATCCTGTTGCCGTAAGCTCAAGTGTCTAAACAAGCATCGCCTTTATCACAATGAAAACATGCAGGTACCTGTGTACTATGAAGCTCACACAAGTATATTATCATTTCTCATGTTTTTCTGGGTTCTGGGATCTGATCCAAAGATCAAACATGAGAGGCTGTATAAAGTTATATCTGCTGGTCACATATTTCTTCTTTTCTGATAAATAGTAAAAAGGCAATAAAACTGTTTAAAATTCTTCTCTCACCTTCTGGAACTAGTTTAAGAATTCTTTTAATTCTCAGCTATACGTGGGTACATTTTCACTCATGCTTGCTATTTTCATCTTACCATATTTGTCCTTTTGTCTTATTGGAGATTCACCTGACAAGGTTTGTAACAGCAATTTTTATACCCTGAAAATAAAACTGAAAATGAAGCTACATCAGCCTCAATTATTGCTGCTCTGCTTCACCATTTTAACACACTTGCATGGCTACTCACCACATCAAAATACATCCTGTCCTCAATTCCAAAGAAAGTATTTGGGCGTTAAATTGTTTCTTGTTATCTGCAGAATGATTTTTCAACAACTGGATTGGTGTGAACATACATACAGCAATGAGGACTTTCCTTCCAGAAAAGCCTTCCTCCCGCCTGAGATCCTGAAGCCTGAGGCAGTGGCAGTGGTATGAAACTTTTGCTCATTGCTTTGGGTAATGACTGATGTCTAGTAAAGGTGACTGATCTCATGAACCCAGTGCTGTTTCATTTCAGTAAGACACTTCGATGATTTCATTAAGTGGAATGCAAAATTTAAAAGACTAAAAAATACCTCAGACTCACATGGATGACTGATACTAGCTGAATAATGAGGCAGCTACTGGCATAAAACAAGGGACAAAGTGACATATGAACAGTAATATTTAACTGGAAGAAAGATGTATGCTAGACACAAGTGTATAGTAGGCAATTAGTTCAGAGAAGTTCATAGAGAAATATGAGTTCAGTTTGTAATCGCAGACCAATTTCTGCTGTTGAATTCCACAGCAGAGCAGAGTGTCAGTCTGTCAATGGAAAAGGTGCGTTATAATTGCTACTACTCTATCAGTTAACACTGGTGGAAATGCTGGTTCAGAGAGAGCTGCAGCTTTTTCTAGCAAACTTTTTTGGATTCCTTCATAACCTAAGCACATTAACAACTGTAACTATGGCTGCTCTGAAATCCATATGATTAAGACAACCAAGATCCACATACCAGAGGAATTTATTATGACCAAACAGGTGTCTGATTTCACTGCATATCTTACCTGGACTTTTCTCTTTGGACATCAATATTCATTCTTTTTACAGGCCAGTATATTTGGATTTTTAAAGAGATGTTGAAGTTGAGGCAGAGTTTGTTCTGATGAAGGTCCTGAATAGCAGCTTTATGGATTCAGAAACATAACATTTAAATACAGGAGTAAACTTTTATGATTTAATAATTCCAAGTATCAAAAGCTAATACTGCGTTTACAAACCTTTCATGAAACTATATGTTATAGTACAACAAACTTGTACAGCTATATGTCGCAAAATCTCATGTCAAATTCTAGGTTTAAAAAAAAAAGTAAAAAACTACATTTAACATGAAGCATGAAGAACATGGCAAGAAAAAAGGGAAGAAAGAGTCATGCTATGTACAGTCTTTAAGGCAAAACATACAATTACAAAGTGGATTAAGGTAGGAAATGTTACAGTGAATGCTTAATGATAACTTGCAAAGAGATTCAAATTGACTTAAGGCTATGACATTAGCTTTCCCAAAGCTATTAAATTTGAGTCAGGTGCTGCAGGCTTGATCTATGAAATGAAAGACCGCAACAATACCACTCTTCTATTAAAAAACTAAGAAACTTCACGGTATGAGCCTGTGCCACACTCTCAGGATGTGGTTGCACCTCCAGTTCACGTCTAGGTAAGATGTTCCCACAAAAAGGAGAGACCCTTTCTTTCAGGTATTCCCAAGCCTTTCATCATCAGCATTAATGAATATATAACTAATGTGGTGAGCAAGACCAGTGTACTTACCAGGCTTCCAAAAATCTGGAAGTTTTAG
Organism: Pezoporus wallicus; assembly: GCF_028554395.1. Taxonomy (NCBI): domain Eukaryota; kingdom Metazoa; phylum Chordata; class Aves; order Psittaciformes; family Psittacidae; genus Pezoporus; species Pezoporus wallicus. The sequence goes on from NW_026640488.1 coordinate 5,567,847, forward strand.
AAAGTTATATATATTCCCTTCTCCAGCTGTCACATATGTGCTTGCACAAGAGTAGCAGGAGCTCAGCACATGGCTCTGGGGGAAAGAAAATGGAGGGAAATATGGTGACACTAATTCAAGTCACCTATGAAACACACAAAACTGGAAGCAGTTACCTCACAATCAAAAGATTTACAATGCTCTTGGTTGTGATTATTCCCTTTTTTGCTTGTTTCGGTAAGTTGAAAATAGCTGTCTTTGTAACCAACTCTACAGTAGAATAGTTCCAAACAGGAAGGAGTAAATGCTTCCTCACAGCTGGCCACAGTTTGGTAGTTATGCTACAAAGATGAGAAGTTCAGCTTTTAATCCCTTCAGGCAGAAAAGGGAGTTGAATTGAAGTCTAACACTGAGACTGGACAAGTATGTTAGCCACAGATAAAAAGAGAGGAAAAGTCCTTCTGCAGTTTAGTGAACTCCAACAATTTTGTAACCCTTTCATCATTTTTTTTCTATTTGTGCTTTTAGAAAAATAAACTCTTGCTTCTAACTGTGATGACTGTTCCATTGAGGATTTTCTTCAAGATAAAAGTTTCTTTATTTGTTCGTGTTTATGTTGTTACTGGACTCTGAATAAAAGTTAACCATGGTGAAACAATGCTAGAAATATATATGCCCAAGACCAGAAAAAAAGGTGTTGGTTAAAGATTAAAAAAACACCAAACCTAGAAGCTAGCTGCTTCTTCCAGCTCTACTGAAGAGCTTCCCTAGCCTTCCGAACTCCTTGCTGCTAGATCTTCAAAACATGAGTTCATACATATTCAGAAGAGAAGAGAAGAGAAGAGAAGAGAAGAGAAGAGAAGAGAAGAGAAGAGAAGAGAAAAGACAGAAAGATAGAGTTTATTTCACATCACAAAGAATGACCATAGAGATACTGCAGAGGAAGGACAGAAGTTGCTTTCCTTGTTCTTCTCCCTCCTCTGAGTAAGAACTTTACCAAATTAAAACAGACTTCTTGTCATGTTTCCTGCTATACATTCAGTAACAGAAAAGCATGCTGCCCCTTGCCTGAACTAACCAAGCTAGCAGAGAATATTCAGTTACCTGCATGAAAATGCTACGGGGTAACTCTACTTTCTCACTTTAACCCTGAATACTCATCATTAATAAGCCAGGTTTACTCTGACAGATTACTTAAGTGATGTCTTCCTGTATGTGGCCACCACCGTAGCACTATGCCTGTGAATGATCAGTGGGTTTCCTCACAATGTTCCTTGGAATATAGAGATCTCTACACCAAGTATTTTTAATACAGAGTATTAATTTACCATCCTTTTCATAAGCAAACCTTTTATATTTTATACCTAGATTTATACTTTTGCCTTATTTCATCCTCATGCTAGCTCCTTCCTTCCCTTCATCTTAAAGCAACATAAAACAGTGCTTACATTGATGCATGGAATGCTAGTACTGTGAGCTGTTAATAGCAGCTGGGTTTATTAACTTTGTATAACCCAGACATTTGTTTTTCCTCATTCTGCAAATGTGTGTTCAGAGCCTAAGGGCCAAAATGCAAAAACATCAGTGTGTTGCAAAGTAAAGCACTTCAAACTGAAGACAAGAGGTTGTAAGGAATTATTTGCCATGTTCTGCAGTGCAAGATCTGTCCTGAAGAGTGAGGCACTTTTTTTTATGCTAATACCAAATCTGTAACATATGTAGTTCCATAGGTGAAGGCATTAGCATGCTGAAATATCTTTATTAACAATTTGATGAGCATTTCAATAAAAAGAGGTACAAATAGAGTATGAATATTAACGTACTACTAAAACACAGCACACATAAATCCACATATGTAAGAATAGTCTAACAGGAAAACCATCTTGGCAATTTTGAACCACAAGTGGGAATATTACCTCTCCTGATAGCCATCCTCCTCTTTTATCCCTATAATATCATGCCTACAAGCACTGCACCTCAAGTGCACCTCGTGCGATTGTAATTCAGACCTACACATCTTCATGCTCTACACACGATGTGAAGATGTTACTCTGGCTCCCCAGTAGCATTTTGAATAGTTATTACTCGCATTTAAGAGCTCATGATACTTCCTCAACCCCCAGGCAGTTCCTGGCTGCCAGTTTGTTCTCTGCTGTCATAACAGAATTCACATTACAGATATTATACCAAGTGTTTTCTTTTCTGAAATTTTACCACTGGATTGCAAATATATGGTGTTTTGGTAGCCAATATGCTCATGCAAAGTGACTAGTTCTATAAAAAACAGTAAACATTAAGTCAAACAGGCATAATAATAAAAAGAAAAAAAGTTGTCTTCCACAAAAATAATAAAATCAAAACAAGATATTGTGGGAAAACAATACTATGAGAAAAATATTTTCATTTAGAACCCATTTTGATACTTGCATTATTTTCCATATTTTGAAGTTTTATTCTGTGATACCTGCGGTTCCTCATGTGTGTTTTCTTCTCAAAGAAAATCCTAATTCAATAATGGAATAAAAATAAACAGATTTTACAGAACTGGGAAAAAAACTTGTTATCATGACAATCCAGAATGAATATCCATCTCCCAAGTGCCACTTATGATCTAATGAATTGCATACAGACAGTAATATAGGATTTGGAGGCTACAGAACAGGCACAGGCATATTCATAAACAGTAAAAAGGGCTAACAGATCTATCCAGAAAGCATTCTGGATCTGCAATATTGCCTTTGCACTGAGATCTTTCAATTTTTTACTCTGGGAAGGTTCTTTGGTAGGGGAACTGCTCCAGAATCCAGGTCCCAAATGAGCTGCTGTGATTAATGATATGGCAGGTATTGTGCACAGCAGCTGGCAGAAAGGGTGATGTAACAGCAAAGCTGTTTCCCGTTTTGCAGACTTGCAGGAAAGAGCTATAACTTTTACATTTTCTAGGCATTAGGGCTCAGACAGAAAAACATGGTTTTTAATGGGATCCAAAGTTGTACTCAATTTTAAGGTTTACGTTTTTCTTAATGTGCTAATGGTACTTCAAAAAGTCATTAAAAGATATATTTTAGAAAGTAACAGCAATCAGAGTCAACTCAAAAGATGCAGATACATAATTTATGCTAGCTTCTTGGAACTAGAATTTTTATTGTTCAAGTTGACTCAGGAACTAGGATTCATGTGTTTCAGTTTAAAGAACAATTACTGTGTACAAACTTTCCTATAAGTATTTTCTTCTCTCTTGTAGTTTGTTGGTTTTGTTTGTTTGTTTGTTGTTTTCTTTTTTACATGTGAAAGTATGTAGGACCATTCTTACCAAGCAGATATAAGTATCTTATTTGATTAGGAAATCTAATTATAGTTGCTGAAGCATATACCTCAATGACTTCCCTTGACAAAATCCAATAGAATTTGCTTGTGCCTGTTACTCCATCAGTTTCCTATGAAATGTGTCATATCAGTTTCACCTGTAATGTATACATCACATCCAGTATCACGTACAAGTATTACTCAGCCTTCTCCATTTCTCTTACCTCTAAATATGCATTTGTTTCACAAAGAACTAACAAAAGAATTCACCATCTCAGTTTTAGAGAAAAGACACATGGCTACCGTCTGTGTCCCCTGTGCAAGCCTGCAGTAGACTTATGACAATACTATGCTTTCTGTTTGCTAGCTCCTACATAAAGCAAAGCTCCATCTTGGGGAATTAGAAAGGACGTACTGAAATTGTATGGAGAAAATAACGTATGTCACCGATAGCACTATGGCAAAAGATATAAAGAGCTAATGGCTGAAGGACTAATAAGGTAAATTTTTCTCTAAAAAAAGGCCATGCAGAAACAACCCTGGAAGTGTTACAGTCATGGCATGAATTAAAGCATTTTTCTTTGTCTGGGCTAGTAGACTTCAAAGCTTGTTTTATATTACGTACCACATGCTGGTTTAAGTATTTTGCAGCCAGTTTTCTGCCTATCCAGGTGCTTAATAAAACCTGAGAAACAAACATTAATTACTTAATTGCTTGTTGACTTTGTCAGAGTACAATAGTACTAGTTTGCATAGCAACTGATATTCATAGATACTGATTTTCAGAAACTGCCTCATGTTCTCAGAAGCTTTTCTTTTGTTTTGTTGGCCAGTATGTGGTTATCACTTTCAATGAGCACTTCACATGCTGATAAAGAAGGGCTGCTATAGCCGTATCATGGAGGTCTGAGTTTTCTTTCCCAACAATGGATGGACCTGAAAGGTGAGAAGACAATATGTATAAGTCTACAAAGCACCAAAACTTACTAAAGTCCCTAAACTAGAAAGCCCCTGTTTTAGTTTAAGATATGTGTGTGCTTCTTTACATTGCACCACTCCCATGCTCACCATCTCCAAGCAGCTTTTATGGGGGAAATTAGTTTTCTAACAGCACCCTAATTAGTGTAACAAACACTTTATAAAGAGTGGGAGGCTTCTACAGTCATTAAAAAGGCTGTGGTAAACTGTGTGGGAACTTTTTAGATAAACCAAATTTCAATGTTAAAGCATTTTCTCAAATTTGTATTTACTTTGGGTAACATCTCATAACCCAGCAGTCCTTCTGCAGAAAACTCTCAACAGAATCCAAGCAATGCACACAGATATCAAAGAAAACAAGAATTGTGTATGCAGTAGTATACTTTTAATCAACCTTATTTGCCTTCTATCATGGCACAAAAGTAAAACTGACCTTCATGTCCCAGTAAAGGCTGATAATAACAGACTTTCATACCTAACAACATGTGGCACATAATAGCCCAAAATGATGAGAGCATCTTGTTCAGATACTGAGCAGAAGAACTTAAGTTGCATTGGCAAAGATGGAACCTGCATGCTTTTTTTTTTTGTTGTATATTTTTGTGCTCTAAATAGGTACCTGAGGACACATTTCAGACCTGTCTTTAAAAGCCACTTGAAGAGGAACGCCAGCATGAGATCTCTGGTTTAAATCCAGACAGGACTAGGATGCCTGTTGTGCAACCTAGTCAGAACATGGACTCTTCACGAGAAATTCCTGCATTTCTTGTGAGCTGATAAGAGTTTTATCGTTGATTTAAATCTGATGATTAAGTACGCCTGGGATGCAAAACTTAGAAATAAAATCCAACATACCTATAATACAGCTGTTTCTAAACCAAACCAGCAGAAATTTAGAAGTAAAACAAGTGCTGATGTGATTCATGTGATTACCAAACTGCTATAATCCACACAGTCCTCATACCAGGCCCAAGCATACATTTTATCCATGTCTCTGCTATGTAAAGCAGCACAGAAGCAGAAGTCAAAACCTGGGATTTCATTTTTCCTCATCAAGAGACAATAGAATTGCTGTATCTTAAATCCAGCACTAGGAAGTGTTTCAGCCCAAAGTGGCCTCAGACTATGTTGGAAAGCAAGTTTGAATTGCTGTAGTTGAAGGCAAGGCTTGAACCCCAAGCCCTCCTTCCCACTTAAACAAATTCCCCACTCAAACAAATTTCCCACTCATAGTGTTTGTGCTGAAAAGGGTGACTAGTATTAACGTTCAGGCAAGAGGGTCACCTACTATCTGGATCTTTGCTGGAGGTAAGGCAAACCATTTTGAGTGGGGTGATATAATTGATGGCTTACAACCTTAAAAGTTGAAAAAAAAAAAAAGGAAGGCATTTATAGAGTCAGAGTTCAAGTGGCATGAGAAGAGTTTTGATTTGCAGTTCCAGACTTCATTGCATACATTTTTCTCTGTCCTTTTTGCTGAACTTTGCTATGAACACACTTATATTTCTCTTGTCTGAGGTGCATAATAAGAAAAAAAAAATAGTGTGAGAAGTGCCAGTTAACTTCACGTTTCATTTGAAGAATGTACAGCTGATCTATCAGCGTCCAAGCAACATACAGCACTTCATATCCAGCCCACAACTGGTATGCTGTCTTGCAGGTCTAATAGAAATTCCCTTTATGGAAAATATATACAATATCAAAATAAATGACTTCTCATTAATTTACATCTAAGTTCAAGAGGTGTTTCTTCACTTACAAGATTTTTTTTTTAGTTTTAAAAATTCAGGTATGGTAGTACAAAGGCTACCATAAAACTTCAGCTGTTGGTCCTCTTAAACTCAGCTAGTAACCGGCACCAAATTTATGATAGAAAGGTATAAGAAACTTTTTTCTGAATGACTGTAGTGTAATCAGTCTTTATGGATTTTTTTTCAATTAGCATGAGTTAGTGATCAGTCTTATTACAGACTACCAAACTACATATACTTTTGTTACCTATGCAAGAAGTGTAATTCTGCTAACTAATCATATCCTGTTGCTATTTATACAAGGTGATTTTGGATTGACTTTTGATCTTCAACTAATTGCAGGCTGAGATTCTCTGGAGATTTAAATCATCTAGTTCTAATAGTCTGCAACTATTTCAAAGGCTAATGACACATTTCACACACCTTGTTATTCTAAAATTAGAGTTCAGATTTTGTACTGGTTTAACTGGGATGGAGTTAATTTTCTTCATAGCAGCTGGTACAGTGCCATGCTTTGGATTTGTGGCTAAGACAGTGTTGATAGCATACCAGTGTTTTAGCTGTTCCTGAGCAGTGCTTCCACAGCAAAAAGACAGTGTCTTTTTCTCACCCTGCCTTCCACGAAGCGAGTGGCCTGGGGGTGAGCAAGCGGCTAGGAGGCACAGCTGGAACAGCTGACTCAGACTGGCCAAAGGGATATTCCAAGCTATATAATTTCATGTTCAGTAATGAAAACAAGGGTAGAAGGAAGAGGAAGAAGGGGCACAGGGGCTTGGCTTCCAAGATGGCAGTTGCTCAGATCATGGCTGGACATCAGTCTGCTTTTGGGAAGTGATCAGTTATTGTCTTTGCATCACTCGTATTTTCTCTCTTTCCTTCACTTACTAAACTGACTGTATTTTGACTTATGAGTTTTCTTGCTTTTGCTCTTCCTGTTCTCTCCCCACCTTCTGCTGTGGTGGGGGCAGTGAGCAAACAGCTATGCAGGTGCTTAGCTGTTGGCTGGGGTCAACCCACAAGAGGTTTCAGTGCATTTGCAGCAGGAAATGGGGATTTTGATATGAAAAACCCTGGGTCAATTCCCAGGTCTGCTCACACAAGCTCCAATGGTTGTTCTCTGTGTTGTCTATGGATGAGAGATAGTGTGGAGGAAAAGCCTTTATCTCCCTCCAAGCAATTTATATTTAAATAAAACTATCTTAACGAATATGAGTTACAGCTGCCCCCTGAAATGACTAATTGCTAAGATAAATTAATTCTTTCATGAATAAAGTGATAAAGTGATAAGTTTTCACTGTTTATTGACATCTATTTCCAGCATCAGTTTGAATACTGGCTTCAAAGTAAATAGATGATTTTCATTAGAACATCTTCCCTTTAATGTACTATAAATTCTATTAATAATATGGAAGATTTTTCTATGATTCATAAAATAATATCTTATTTCTTTCATGCAGAACTGGTGAATAGGAAGCAGTTGTTTTAAAAGAATATATATAAGAACAGGTCTAAACGTCAAACCAACCCAAACTGAACATTTTTTGATATTGAACAGTTAGAGTTTTACTTCTCTTTACTGTTTATTTCTCTAATTTCTAACTACATTGTTATTAACTAAAGATATTATTAATTTGCACCACCTACTACTGTCAAAAACAACACTGAGATACCACAGTATAACAATATAAGCATTAATATTAAAAAGAAACAACAGACGTTTAATACATCTTTCACTACAAAATCATGAAGGATATTTTCAGGCCATGGAGTTTCTGAGCTTGTAAATCTGTTTCCTGTATCTTAAACTCATTTAATTTCCGGTTATACTACCCACTGTTTATCAACCAGCTTTCCAGGGAGCTCCAGAAAACAGAGCCATACCTTACATGCTACACACATCTCTCACTTTGCCAAATGCTATCTAGATGCACTTGAATAAACCAGTTTTTCATATCCACCAGCAAGCTGTGGATAGGAAAAACTAGGCAGAAAATCTAAAACAGGAAATCACCTTGGATCCCAGATAGTCACACCAGGCATTGATGAAAAGGATCAAGGGTTTATATTAGTTCCGCCTTAAATTCCTATTTTGAAAAAACAGGTCAATCATTCACTAAACATGGATATTATACTATTTCTCTTGTAGTGAAGAAACTCAAGGAAAAAGATCTGATAATATTCTTCTTTAAATGGACACTTTTCCATATTTTTCAATTGGCACACATAATATCCATTAAACAGGCTCTGAAATGATTGTTATTGACAATTAACACCATCATACCGAAGACATCTTTTCAAAAGGAACTGGCGTATAATTACATGTGAACAACATTTTTCCCTCAAAATATTTTCACTTTTATCTGAAGCTTTTTTGTCACATTATTTCTTGTAAACATAAACAATAAAATCTGCAGGAACAAACTCCTGATTCCTTTCAGTATTTGCACAAATAGATGAGGGGAACAAATTAAGGACAATGCAGTTGCAAACTAAAATACATAACTCTAGGCCATGTTTTGAAAAACATAATTCTCTCTTTTGGAGCTTTATAAAGAAAACAGAGAAGAATGGCAATTGATAAAGACTATTGGTTAAATTACAGAAGTAACAGCCTTTTTACTCATCTCTGTAATTACCATACTATGGTTGCTTTCTGGGTTGTGATTTAACATGTCTCATGTTAAACTAAAGAAAAACTTCTGCTACCTAAACACCTGAATTAAACCTTATCAATACAGAATGTGTTATTGATGGTCAATGGAGCATGATGCTTTGCTTATGGAGAAAAAATTCCTTCCACCTTGCAGTCTACTCTTCTACTGTGTCTTCATACTGCAGAGGATAGTAGTGACTAATTTATTTCATTCGCACCACAGGCCTTTCCTATTCTCTATTCTGAGCAACTCCTGCTTAGTGTGGCTTCAGTCCATTATTTGTAATGCAAATGACTTGCAACTTGAGAGTAGTGGGAAGCTGTACAAAATATCCCAACATGTGAGATATTAGCAAGTGTTACTTTGCTGTTCTATATGCAGCACACAGTCATATTTACATTCCTAATTTTTTTTACTTCAAAATAAAAAGCATTCTCATGCTCTTTGAAAATAAGAAAATAAAACATTGAAAGAGAAAACCAGAGGCACCTTGAATTCACTTTGAACTGTATTTTATGTTAAATCAATTTCTGAAGACAAAAGGTGGGGAAAACCTGCACTATTTATTCAACACAGGATGAATCTGTAAGTGAACCAGTATGTGAGCAAAAGTAGCTTTGGAGGAGCCTAGCCTTCAAAGATGAAAGATGTTGAATGTGAATGTTACAAATTTGGCAATTTTTGCTCATAAGGCTCTATAACAGTCTGTATATAATACTGTAAATGTCATTTGCCAAAGAGGACTGTGTAGACACTGCTAAGAGAACTGAGGATATGACCACCAATGTTCCACTGAAGTCTCAAAAAGGAAGCTGAAGTCCTGAAAAAGAGTAGTATTGTATTGGCATAGGAAGCAGTCTGGAGTGTCAGTTACCCCTTATATAGTCTATATTTTTTATTATTTTCAAAATGCTACTACTTTCTGACAAAAATGACGAACACAGGAGAGGTTGAAGCTGAGGCAAAAAGGAAGGCTAAAATCTGTCATAGAAAGGAGAGAATGTTTGAGAGAGGGCAAATTAAAACCTCAGCCTGGTCTGAAGGCATTGCACACAGAGAATTTGAAGATACTGACACTTAGCCTTGAATTCTGCCTGTGCTGAGAAGCTTTGAGTTGGCCTGGCATCGTGAACACAACTGCAAATACCCAGTTGTTAGGCTTCAGAGCATCAATGTCACTGTAGGAAGCTTAGTAATAAGGGCAGCATCTTAACGTCTGAGGAGTCAAGTGGTAAAACACAGCTGATTCTGATACCAGTTTTGAGTCTGGTATGTATTTACTTTGCATGATGCTGATGGTGATATTTAAACAGTACGTAGCTGGAACTGTGCTCATAAAATGGAAAATGTATTGTTTCACAGAACATGTTTCACACCCTAAAGCACTCTATTAAACAATCTTTTATTGTTTGACAAGCATAGGTAAGTAAGCATTTGCATTCTATACTCAAAAGCAGCCCATGCATAGGACTGCTAAATACAACCCATCTCATTAAGAAAATAAGTATTGTCTAGAAGTATGGCTATCTAAACAGTGCTACATGTTAGTTGCTCAATAGATCACAGAAAAATAAGTAAGAAAACTTGTCAAAGTGAAAAGAAGTGTCAACTTCTTCCTGGAAGCAAAAACCTGGAGTATGTGTGATTGTTTAAAGACAAATTAAATAGTACCTTTGGATTTAACCTTATAGGTGCTTTCAGCAGAATTAAGTACATTTTATTGACAGAGATACAGTGAAAACTCAGCTGGAATAAAATGTACAACCTGTGGTGTCTAGAAAGATGAATTCAGTCAGAGAAAGGGTATGAAGATGATGAAAGCTTGGTTTGTCTAGCTTAGTAAGACAAATACCCAGAACTACCTATGATATTCTGAAGTGTATCATGGAAAAGGAAGTGAACTGTCTCAAGGCTTCATCTGTTTCAAATGACACTATGACTATCAAACAAAATGTATGGACAGTGAATTGAAACTCTGGTAGGCCACAAAACAGAAAAAGAAGAGCTATTTGAATTGAATGAGAAAGCTGGAAAGGGGGCATATATGAATTGTTCATAGGTAATTTCAAACTGGAAATTAAAAGAAATTCAGTTTCTAGAATTGCCCTGTAAGAGTAGCAGAAGTGCAAGCAAGTGAAATGTATGTAACCCACTAAGAACAAATGAAATTGAACTAGTTTAGAATAAAATTAAGGTGGCTTGTGAAAAAGAGAATATACCACAGCTGTATGCAATAGCTGGGGATTTAGCTTACGGAGATTCCTAGGAGGTCTTTTGCTGTCAATTATGCATACAAACTTTTAAGACCCATGAACTCAGGGATTCATATGAGAGTTAACGCACATACAACCTGCAAGTGTCGTGCCTAGGCTACAAAGGCAATAATGCGGCAACTCTCCAGTCTAACCTGGATGTATTTTGTTCTCAGGCAAACGCTTAGCTTCATAGCCAAACATTTCCTCCTGTGCACACTCAGGTGAAGCTTGAGCTACTCCTTGTGCCACCTAGAACATCAGGCCGCAGCTGTAGAGACCAGAGGAGATGCTGGTGTCATGTAATCCATGGATTCTGCTCAAGTGCAAATTATTTTCTTCATGAGCCTGAAGTGTGAAGCCATGTGGGATTCTTTGCACAATTTTTTTCCGGTGCTCTGGAAGGACTCGTTCATCACTTAAGCAATATTGCACTCAAGTGATAAACATACAGATCACAACACAACCTAGATATGGATTTGCCTTCATGGTCTTCTGTTCCTGTCATGGAGATGCTACAGCTGCCTCTGCTTTATTCCTGAGATGTCTGTGGCATGATTTTCTAGCTGTCACCATAATCCCGTCTACACTGAAACTGTGATGGGTCTCCTCAAAGACAGATGGATTCAGGATGACTTTGCACCATGGTACTCAAAATTTGCTCTCTCAGGACATGGTGCAGAGACTGGTCTTACCTAGAACAAACTCTGGCTCCACACCAAGGGAAACTTGTTTCCCAATTTATTTTCAGGTAGCTCATGTTTGGCCAACAGTTTTTAAAAGTCACATCCTATATAAAACTTCACAAGCTTTTGTGAGTTTATCCAGAAATGCAGTTTTTCTTCAAGAAGTCATTAACACAGCTAGAAGATGCACAGAAGTTTACCTTTTGAAATGCACATCTTATCTACCTGCCCACATGCATTTTCTTACCATATTAAAATATTTAAACTTTCATGCTTTTTGACACTTCCAAATAGAATAAGTTTTCTGACATTGGTAAAGAAAATATGTTCAAGACCCAAATCAAATACTTGCTTGTTATTTTACTTTAATAATAATTGTAGCATGACTTTAAAATACAGATTCAGGTTAATTTCAGAGCTGGGAACTAATACCATCTCATGCTGTAGTTTCTGAGGTTTGGAAATCCCCATGCAAAGAGCCTGAACCTTTTAAAGTGTATTCAGTCTCTCAGTAGGAGTGTCATAGCCATCGGTAGGAGCACTAGGAGATTCAGGTGAGAGATAATGTAGTATCATTAGAAAAAAATTTTCCTTGACAGAATAGCCAAAACATCTATGAATGGATAACATTTATAACACTATACACTGGCAGTGAGGGACAAAGCCAATATCAAAAGGCAAGTAGAAGCCTATTACATTGTATACTGTCTGTTCCTGTGAAAAGTCTGTGAGTTGTGTGTTGGGCTTTTATAATTTTTGAAGTTAAAGAGGTGAGCTTCAGTGTTCTTTTCATGTATTTGGGAAGGAAAATATCAGCACAAAGTTATTCTGATTTCACCAGAATTATCTTCACAGTGTGGATGCAAAGATGAATTTACAATACATTGTGACACACAATCTCTTGGTATCCATGAGGGTTCTTACGTGCTCACATAATTGACTTAATGAAGAGAGCATCTTTCTGAAATTGTTACATTACAGTTTCAGAGCCAAACACATTAAACAAAATGGAAATAACTATTGCCAGTGATACTCAAGCCATCATGAAATATTTCTGACATGATTAGCCATGAGAAAGATGTACCACCCAGAGATAACAAAATATGCCTAGACATTTGGATTACCTTTCACTTCTTTGACAGAACAGACAGTGAGACAAGTGTCAAAACACTGAATCCCCTATTTAAATATTTCAGCACTGTGCCATTTATAATTTGAGTAACCATCAGCAAAAATATACAGATTATATTTTTTCATAGAGATGAAAACCCACTTAAAACAATTATGCTTGTAAAAATAAGATGGATGAATTTTAGGGGCAACAAAATGCTGGGCATGGGATTGGTGTAATTGCTGTTCTTCAGAGCTTTTACTCTGGTATCTGAATTTCAATGAAGAACTCAATAGCTGAAAGCCTTCACATTTGTGGCCTGTTTTCTTCAAAAAATTACCTAGAATGAAGGGAATTGTTAGTCCAGGGTTTGTTGTACCAAAGCTATGAAAAAGACCTGCAAAAAGGAGATCTCAGAATGGTTATTTCCTCTTCAAACTGATTTTTTAAAAAATACTAGTGGGCTTGTCAAATACTTAGGAATTTAGAGGAAAACAGTGTTTATTCAAGCCCTGAAAGATTCAGACCCAGAGTTCATGCTAAGAGCTGTCCAGCTACTTATAAGTGAATTCCCAGGAGTTGACCCCAGCTTGACAGAGCCAGTTTTGAGCTAGAACTGACACATGCTGCTGGACTTCACCTGATCCTATGAGCTACTTACTTCATGCATAGCTGTGCAATCCGGGTTGCTGTTTTTGTGCTTGACCTGAAAATTGCAGTCAACTACATACAGATTAACTGTGTTATTTTTTTTTCACGTTTATTATCTACAGAGAAACTGTTGGAAGTATTTGCAGTCCCTGCCTTGAAAAGTTTGCCATTATTATCCTGCAGTTCTTCTCTGCATTTCTCCAGTTTAATCTTCCCAGAATTTGCTTAACCAGTCTTAAACAGAAGTTTTACCAGAGTTTCACAAGGCCTTTTCTTTGAATCCATGTGATATTTTATTGTACAATTAACCAATATGAACAAAATCTTATTTTCAACTATTTCCAGAAAATGAAGTGTCTTTACCACACTATGGAAAATACTAGTGAGGTTTTTTCAGTTTCTGTAAACATTTTTTTCTATGAAATTATGCTTTATGTGATTATATTTCATTCCGACGTTTTTCATTAATCAAGAACTTAAAACTCTCCCACTACATATAAATCTCATTGCACAAAAACGCTGAAAAAAATGATAGTGAGTGATGACCATGGAAAGAAGCTTATAAGAGAACCTCAAAATATGAGTGGACACAAAATGAACTGTATGTTGTCTTAACTGTAAGTCCTATTAGATGTTTAAACAATACAATCAGCCACTGCTGATGGCTATTTCATTTTGTCACAGACAGTTGATTGCACGATATTTTTAGTTATCATCAGATAATTACAGAATGTGACATTGAAGGTGGTGGTTTACTGAAGAAGAATCATTTGTTACCTTTCTAATGTGTGTATACTGCTCACAAACAATCATTTTCTCAAATGTGAATGTTCCCTCAGTAAGTTGTAACATCATTATCTGTATTTCAAGAATAGCGACTTTTATAATGCCACTTATGTTTCTGGCTATGTTTCTCTTTGATTATTTCATAATGATTTCTCAATTACATGAATGCCCATTATATTTAAGGGCACAGCCTGGACCTGTAGAATTCCAGGCAGCCAGAATTTTCTGTACCTCTCAGCTGAAAAAAGAATATGCTATTTGAAGAAAATACAAGCTTGTAAAGATGATAGGGTTTTCCCTTCATTACTCCACAGAGAATAAGGATGTTTTTTACAAGTAAGCATGAGGCTGAAAGATGGCCTTAAAACTAATGAAGCATGAATATAATTCCTGGAAGAGTTCCTAATCCTTCCTCATTGGCTACTACAGCTTATAAAAATCTAATGAACCACAAAATGATGATGGAGAAATCCAGCCTACTTAGACTTGCTTCTGGAAGAGCTGTTCACAGTCATGATGGAGAACATAGTAAGTAGAAATCAGCATGATTATGAGATTAATACATTTCAGTTTACTGTTTCTAGATTCAGCAAAAGCTTTTTTGCATGTTCATTTTCAAATATTTTTCTGTATTGCAGTTTGTGATTAATGAATTATCTTTATATAAAGTTTAATTATAAATATATTATTGTGTTAGCATGTATTAGTATCAATGTTACTGTATTGTTATATCCTTCATATAATTGATAGAATTAATTCAATTATAATTAATACTATTATGTTTCTGGGATTTTTTCTTACACGATATGTGTATTGCTGATGCTACCGGCACTTAGTTTATTTTTGCTCACCATGTGTGATGCTGATTTCATCCCACCATCTTGTCCTTAATAATTCACATTTTGTACACTGCCAAATATTTGTACCAATGCAAATAATTTATTTTTGATTAATTCAAAGGTTTCTACCTGAGCCGCTGTAGAGATTACTTTTAAAATACTTTGGCTCTCTACCCAACAGTTTGAAGGAGTGTGGGATGGGAGATATGAATGTTAAAACAGTCTCAATTTTCAGTCAAATTTTCTCCTTGGCTGCTTCTATGCAGCCACCCTATCACCATATTGTGTGCCAGTGTGGTAACTCAATCTCTGAACACAAGTGAAATTCTGGATTGGCACTCTGGTTTATCAAGGAACTCTATGTATAATACACAGTTTATGTAATCCCATGAGAGGTCCTCCATGTTGAAAGCATCTGCCAGTGAGGAAGGCTAATGATGCCAAAGCCTGTGGTACAATCTTAGTACAACCTGTAGCCGCAAGGCCTGTGCTGATGATGCCTGTACTAAGTGAACATTACCTAGACAAAGCAAACAGCAATAGAAAATAATCTGGTAAAAAGGGTAAATATACTTTGGAGAAAGCAGGTTCTTCACTTCTCCAAATCTATATTTTTACATAGTGACACACTGCCTTATACTGTACAGTGAGTTCAAAAGCAGCTTACCCACTGACACTGATTTTTCATTATAATCCTCTGAATTAATGCTTATTTCAGCAATTAATGCTTGCCTCTCCCAAGAAAACATCAAACACACTTGACTGGTATGAACAAGAGAAGCTTCAAGCCTGCTGAAGAAAACAATTAATCAGTTTAATTAACTCCTGGAGTGTGAATCAAGAGAGAGAGAGGAGAGAGAGAGAGAGAGAGATGACCTTCAGGATCCAGCTTTTCCACTGGCAAGAGTACCTTGCCAGTGACATATTCAGTGACATGTTGTGATTCAGTTGATTCAGCAGCTGGGTGTTTTAAGCCCTGACTGTAGCCTATACTACAGAAAAAGTGCTATGCTTACCATATATGTGCAATACATATTTACTTGTACATTTATTTACTATCACAGATGAAAGATATGCCGAGAGTTACAGGATCTTTACCTCTGTCTTCCATGCTGCGCTTCAATTCCACAGCACAATGATTGTCATTGTAACAGCCCAGTCCATTTGGTACCTAAATCATGTGTACACACAGACATGAATTTGGAGCCTTAACACTATCTTTTTTTTTTTTGAGCTAATCTATACCACAGTGTAACATAGATAGTGGCAAGAGGAAAGGATGAAAGAGCAACAGAAATGTGATCAAGATCCCCAGCTATGACTTACACTGAGTACCCTGTAGGTGTTCAGATGAAGCTACAACTAATCTTCCATGAAAAGTCACGTTATAATTTTACACAGCATACATTTGGTAATTAACAGCTTTAGTTAAACTGTTTCACCTAATATTTTAGCTGTTGTTTAAAGTTTTCTAGATACAGAATGAGGTTGTAATGTTTCCCATATGCAAAGAGTGTGTATCTTCTGCAGAGACTGAAATAAGTCATATCTTCCTGTTAACAGGCAGAATATTTTCTCAATTGTCAAAAGATCTGCAGCATTTACTGCAGTTACACTTTTACATTTACTGGTTACATTTTTGGCAGCTGAACCAGCTGTGAATAGTTACTCTCTTATATGAGTCATTAATTAGGTTAGTGTCATATTGCTTCATCTATCAGGGAAACTAGAGGTGATTTACCATGTTTATAAATAAATTTGGAATATCTTAGATTCTACTTAGTCTTTGGTACCTTTCTGGTGTGTACTATGCTCAATGGCATTTAGACTTTGCCTCCACCTACCTGTTAGCTAGTTAACTTTTCATGCAAACACTACTAGTATCATAGAGCACACTTAACTTTTTAAGATGTTACTTTAGTAAAAGAAATTATATTATACATGTTTCATTTTGCTTTATTTAACACAGACCATTATACATGGAAGTACAGTTTTCAGAGGATTATAGAGGGCCCTATATCAAGCTAGTGTCTTTTCCTTGGTCCTTCTTTTTAGATACTGGGTTTTCCCACTCAGCATTTCTTAGACAAAAATGCAATCTTTTCATTTTAGTTTCCTCGACTACAGACTAGTCCAAATAGTTATTGCTGCTTGGTCAGAAAGTTTCTCTGCTTCTCAATAAATCTTTAACAGGACCTATTAGAAGTTTTAAAGCTACAAAACCACCTTTCAACACTCAATAGTGGGAAAACAACTACTGATTTCAACTTAGCATAAGGGATAGGTACCACTGCTGTTATAAAAATAACTTCTGTTTATTAATGCTCTGCTTGTCTCATGTTACCTACTTTCATGGGCATCCATATTTTGTTTAGAGCACAGTCTCCTTCTTATGGCCCCAGACTTAATGTGTGTTCTGTTACCCTACTAGTCATGACTTTATGCACTTTCAAAAGTACAGGAGGACACCTGTACAAGGTTCTTCAGCTGCATGCTGGTTCTTTGATAAACTATTGAATAGTTTACCAGTGCAAGGTAATCACTGAAACCTGAACTGGGCAAGCTAAAACCGTAGAAAAACCAAAAACCAGAAAACCTTCTTTTCATGTTTTTTTTTCACTAAAAAAAAAAAAAAATTCAAGGAGAAATTACACATGATGACGTGTGGCTTTACCAGATTTGATGTCTCACTTTGTGTGTGTGTGTTCATGTCTCATGTAATGAAAGGCATTCAGCTCCATGTCTGTGTTTAGGGGGCTTTGGCAGTGTGATGTGGAGGGAAAAAGAGAAGTTTCCCCAAGGTTGTAACCAGCCCTGACAGCTTCAGGCAGTACTGCAACATGCAAAGGAAGCCACACTGAGGCCAGCCAGCTTAAAAGTCTGTCTGTAATAAAAAATAAAAATAATTAGAAATGCATAGCGTTAAGGAGCAGACCAGGTTGCAACACAATGGTTTTACATCATGGCAATTGGAAGGAGATACAGCCTCAATGGAAGTGAGGTAAGCCACCTTATGACTTCTTGGGGTTTATTTTTAACAGGAAAATGTATGCACAGAGTTACCTACTGCTGATGGTTCACACAACAGATTGCATTAAATAATTATCCCACATCTCAACAAAGGATTTAGTATCCTCTTGTTTACTCTTACTAGCCAGAATTGACTGCATCACATACATGGGCTGTAAGACAAAACTCTCACAAAAACATTCACTACTCCAGTGAATTTACTACTTCTACATCAACTGACTGAATTTCCAGCAGAGTATTTGCTCCCTTTCTCTGACATCTTGAAAGCCAACTTTTCATGATCCTTGTTATCATTTTCTGTCTGCAAAAGTGAGAAATTCTGTCACAATTTAAAGGGCTCAAAGCAAGTACTAGCTGAGATAGTTAATTCAGATTTCTGTAACTCAAAAGAGCCTGAATCTGAGATGCTGCAGATGGTATGAAGGAGGAGAAGTATCATTTTGGCCACAGAATCACTTTTAATTTTTGGCTAACAATCTAGTGATGAGACAAGACTCTTAGGTCTACTGCTATATCCGCATTCTTTTGTTTCCTTTGCTCCAGATCATGTGGGTGTGCCAGGGTTTTCCCTAGGAAATTGATCTAGCAGAGAGGATGAACAATGGGCTGCCATTTGGATGGAAAACGGAAGGTCCCAGAATAACAGATAGGCACCCCATCAGTCTTCACAGACGGACCATCAAAACTTGTTTAAGTACAGCAGGCTTTATCCCCAAACCATAAGCATACAAGGTTAGCATCCTATGCTTTTGCCATGGCCAGAAGTGCGATTTCAAGCAGCAACCAAAGGAAAAAAAATGGCTGTCAAGGGACCTAGAAAATCCTAAACCAGCATGTCACACTCATCAGCTATATGCCAGTTATTCAGCTAGTATTTCATGTCAACCAAATCCCCACCACTCCCCAATATACATCTCTTTTCCTTCTTTCGTGATGTTGCCAGTGCTTTGAAAACTCAGTGTATACCATGGCAAAACAATTTTAATACCTTCTTTTGCCTCAGAACTGCTGCTTATCTGTTTTTATTTAACAGTCTTGAATCAAATAGAAGTGACAGATCTAACACAGACTTATTAACCACTTGACTGTTAGCCTGTAGATCAATATAAAACCACAAAGTGGCATTAGCCACTGCCACAGTAGCAAAAACAAAGTAGTCAAAACAGTATTTCCATCAAATCTATTTATCATACTAATTATTTACAAACTGCATTACCATGGAGGCAATCCTCCTAAAATCACCTGAATTAATAAGGTTGGTAATTAACTTTGTTTAGCTCATTTCAAACTGATCCTTGGGTTTTGACATTTACTGATTTGATTCTGCAACATTTTACTTTGGAGCAATCGGTAATCAACTTTACACAACATTCTGACAGTTTTACTGAGTAACCACAGATGACAGAAAATCTTACTCTCACCAGACATTCTTGAGAGAAATAAGTGCAGAAGTGCATATACTCATAGAGCAAACTTAGTCAGGATACACACCATTGCTAACATCTTTTCAGAGCTCTTTTTTTTACCAAATTACCAGAATGATGGTCAATGCCAACAATTGGGTTTCTGTGATCTGATGGTGCAGACCATCTTGGGAAACAGAAACTGTCTCTAACTACCCCATCTTCAATCCTAATACAGGGCATACACAATTGGAAAATACAGTTGTCAAAAGCTGTTAGCCAGGGCAAAAGAAGGCAAATGCTGTTATCTGTCAAATGCAGTGGTCTAACCAAAATAAAGTTGCCAGGTTTTAAAGCCACCATCATTTATCTTTATGACAAAAAAAAATTCTGTGACCCAATTCACATTGTAGCTGGTGGAATAGAAGCTGTTTAGGAAGTTTTCTATAGGTTCCCTTAATGTCTGTTGACAGAAAATCTGAAGGCCAGAACAGTGACATTAGTCATATTAGGAGCAAAATTACTCTTATATACCCAAGAGGAAAAAGGGCACTACTATGAGCTTATGACCTGAGGATATAGATTATTTCCTTCCTCCAGTCACTTCAGACCTTCACCAGTTAAACTGTTAAACTCTTTGAAGAGAGATTTTTGGCCCTTGTACTTTATTTCATGTCTCATGAACCACTATGGGTTAAAATATGAAACGAGTTTAATCTTAAATTAAGTGAGATATCTTCAAACTAGAGCTGTTTACAGCTAGTTCAGTAATCGCTTTGCTTTTCAAGCACTTTTATAACTGCTTTCTGTTAGTGTAGAACTAATTTATAAAGTCTATGCTGCAGTTTTGCAGGGTTTTTTTTTTTTTTTCTCTCTCTGAATTTTACTATAAATGTAATAATGCTTAGGTAATGTAATAACTTAGTGCAAGCCATTCCTGCATGAATCTTACTCTACTTTAAAGTAGCAAAATAACAAATTTATACCAAATAACTGTGCTGTTCCTGCATTTCAGTTCTCCTGGAACGTTTCAGGGATTTGAGTTTTGTATTCTTTTGAGAAGTAGGGAAAAAGTTTTTACTTCAGCTGTATGAAAAATCTGAGAAGTAGAGGAAGTTGGAAGGTACAGTTTGTCTAACATGGTAGCTCTTAAAGAAATTATAGAATATATATTTGTGTAAATGGTTTGCTTTATAGGAGTCTGTGTATAACTCAACAGTGTTTATTTCTAATTGTCAGATTCAAACTTAAGTCACCACAGTATTAAATTACAGTAGTTGTACCCATGGCTGCTAAAATGCAAAACCAAATGTGCATTTTGGTTATAAATTTTACATCTCCTCATAATAAATAAAAAAATTGCTCCCCATTCCCCAAAATAATTGGAGGGTTTTGGTGTATATATTGCCTACTATTTCTCAATTTTCCCCAAACTGCTTTTTGAACAATATTTGATCCTGGATAAAATTCCCACAATAAGTGTCTGTGCCAGAGTTGAGAGTGCTTCAGCTTCCATCTGCCAAAGTTGAGCATATTTCCAGAGAGATTTGGCAAAGATAATAGCACAGATCTAAGCACTGGAATTTGGCAGTAGGTAACAGTATTGTTAATACCCTTCCCTCACCTCTGCCCAAGCAATGTGGACTGACATCTAAGCACCCAATACAATCTGTGTAGGATTAGCCATCACAGAGGTAGGAACAAAAAAGCTGTCTAACAAGATGATTGCAAATTGACTCATTGCTGCCAAAATAATTTTCCATAGTGTTGCAGTTCACGGTAATAGTAGACATTCGCACACAAGGAAGGGGCCCCTGGATTGTCACCTGTGGCTCACCAGCTTTGGAAGTTTTTACATATGCTGGAGAGCACATGTACCTATGTGTTATTTACTTGTAAGCACTTTGCCTGAAGGGTCTGAAAGGTTAAATTATGAATAATATGAGAAAACTTTTAGCCCAAATGTACTGTATCATCTGGAAACTAATTTGATAACATCAGATTCTGGAACAGTCTTTTTTTTCTTGGCATTCTCACAGAGAGATGTTTATATCCTCTTTGAGTTGAAAACTTTCCGCATACTAAATTAAAAACAACCAAAAAATTTCTGGTAAATCCACTACTGCAAAGTTTCTGGTGATTCCATTTAACCCAGCATGAAAACCCAGGATAAAAAAATCACATATTGCTCTTGGGGTGAGCAATAGGTTTATCTGAATGAAACCCACTTGTGTCATACTTACACCGTTACTAAGGGC
This sequence comes from Pezoporus wallicus, assembly GCF_028554395.1. Taxonomy (NCBI): domain Eukaryota; kingdom Metazoa; phylum Chordata; class Aves; order Psittaciformes; family Psittacidae; genus Pezoporus; species Pezoporus wallicus. The sequence continues at coordinate 5,589,531 of NW_026640488.1, forward strand.
ATCAGCTATCTGCCTGGTTTCTAGTCTGCATGGCAAAAATGGACATATTGTAGCTCTACCCGGTGAAGAGCTCTAAACTGTCTGGCAAGCTCAGTTACGCCTTCTCGTACATATCTGCCAGTTCCCACATACTAAACATCATCTGCACTGGGCCAAGGCAGTAAATCAAAATAATTCACTTGCAGGTTTCTGGAACATCCTTTGGGACAGCTGCCATCCAGTAAATTCTAAAATACAGGAATCATTGGTATTAAAGCACTTGAAAGCTTTTGGTTATTGACAAAAGCAGTCATGCTAAGTTGATGGCTGATCAGATCTGGCTGCCAAAAACTGACTAAACTGAAATAGGGACCATTTGGCAAGTAAAGGAAAAAAAAATACAAAAAACCAACAGCCTAATCAATAGCTGAAAATTATTCATCTCTGCTGTACATGGGATCTTACAGCACAGATGCCAACAGTCCGACAGTCTAACTGTGGTTGTTCTAAAGAACATTAACCTAAAAGAGAGCTGAAAAATCTATTGCATTTAAAATACTAGGTGCTTTCTAAAAAGAAACTAAGAAAATGCTTCAAAACCACTAGCCATACAATGTATCTTTTATCTATTTCCCTTATCATAAATCTACACACCAAGGGAATATATCTCCTTATCTGTGATGTGTACAAATGTTGAGAATCTAAGGGAAAAGAGACACTTGAGTCAATGCTGTAGGACCACTAATGTCCAAATAAATAAACTTTTAAATTTCTTCTTGAAGACATTCAGGGATACATAGTCAGGCAAACTCCCTTTTCAGCAGGCTGAAGGGCCAAGCTCTTCACTGAGATTTTATTATAATTTCTAGAAGGCTTCAGTATTATACATTTCTGGCTTTAACCTCTTAATTTTCAGGTTTTGTTACTCGATGACAGTTGCCATATTTTGTTGCTCTGGGTTCTCTGCGATTTTCCTACCAAAGCCTGAGAAAGACTTGCTTAACAGATGAAACCAAACTCATTTATCCATCATGACCACAGCCAGGTGTTTCATGATAATTGAATCAGCACAGGACAAGATCATGCTTTAAGAATAAGCCAGTGAAAACTGAAAATGAGGATTGACATATGTTACCACCATGTCAGGACAAAAATTATTAATTGGTTGTCCTGTATATGCCTGGGATGTCATAAGCCATAAGTCATAAGTTGGTCCAAACAGCAATTACTAACAAAATCAAAACACTTGTACTAAGCATACAACAAACCAGCTGCAAAAATGTCCATAGACCCTCTTAGATTTCTTTAAAACTTGTTCCAGTTCATCTTGTGTATTCAGTGCATGTGGATATCTACCTTATCTATTTCTTGTACAGACATTCAGATCACATCTCCCATGTAGGAAATACACAGGAAATAGAAATCCGTACAGAAAGGCTTCTTACCTAGGAGAAGAGAGGAAATGCCATGCTCTGAATTCCTAAGACACACTGATTACTGGGGCTTTTTAAGACAAAAGTCCTCTGCCTGACTGCTGGCTCCCAGACACCCTGTCTTCCAGGCTTGTGAGCCTCTCCTCCCTCCTTCATTTCCATCTCATCCACTAATCCAGAGGAAAAAAACAAAAACAAACAAACAAACAAACAAAAAAAAAAACACAAAAAAAAACCCTCATCCTTTTTTAGGATCCTTTGGAGTTATCTTAATTAATTCTACAAGATCCAGGGAATGCAGGTGTGTTTTCCCAGTACTTCTAGAATACTCTTAGTACAAGCATTTCATATTGGTTGTTTTTAAATTGTCTCATTTTGTCTGTTTTCTCTCTTACTGTGATGACTTGCTTCACTAGTTTGAGTAAACTTGAGTTTTTATGTTATACGGCATTCTGGCAACTATTTTCAAGAATACTTTTAGGACACCAGATATTTGTCATGCAGAAGAATAAAAGCATTTCCATGAGGAAGTAAATGTTTGTTTGATTGTTTTCTTGCAGTGCTCCATAAAGGGATGTCGCATAAATGGGCGTCACATTTGCTAACTTCCAATCAACTGGGACCTCCCCAGTTAGCCAGGACTGCTGAGAAATGATGGAAAGTGGCTTGGTGAGCACTTCTGTCAGCTTCCTCCATACCCTCGGGTAGATCCCAACCAGCCTCATAGACTTCTGTAGGTCTAAGTGGTGTAGCAGGTCACATACCTCTTCCCCTTGGATTACGGGGGCTTCATTCTGCTCACCATCCCTGTCTTCCAGTTCAGTATATCCATTTCAGTGTTGTGCAGTAAAGTTTACCAATTTAGAAAATACAGTGGTATCTGAATCTTATTAAATTAACTTCAGCGTAATTGTTTATAATCCTTCCATAAAATAACAAACAGAAAATAGCTGATGTGTTATATCATGAAAACTGAGTCATTGATCCATGGGAATGTTTGAAGTTAGACTTTAAGAAAACCCTGCTTCTGAATATCATATTAACATTGGTTCGGTAAGTTTATTTTTCAGCAGTAACTTTTATATGCTTCCCTCACTTCATTTTAGTATGCCCTTTAGGTGACCCAGAATTGCATCTTTGTAACTGGAAAATACCCCCCTGAGTAATTTCTGAGAAGACAGTTTTTTTCCCAGCTAACAGTAACAACTGCCAAAACTGTTCTAACAAATTAGGAAAGTCAGAAAAGCGCAATTACTTTCATCACCAGCTACTGATTAATTGTATTACAGCCATAACTAGAATTTGGATTAATGAATGATAACATTCTGCTGCCATAGAAAGGAACGTAAATAGTGAAAATACAAGCTCTGGACATGTAAGTAAATGCAATTGTGATTTAAATCTTATGCTATCCTATGCTTTGAAAGAAAATGGGATCACGTTTTCTTTTCCTCACAAAATAGACCTATATTTTGTTTTCTAACTGACCTTTTGAAATAATTGTGGTAAACTAGAGCTAGAAACAGGACATAGGGCATACTGCTGTTTCTCTTGGCATACAATTTTCAGAGAAGAGTTTGGTGTTCTCTCTTCACATGATCAAGATTTTAAAAGTTGTCAGACTGGGCAGCAGGAGGGAATTTTTCTCATTGATTATACTGGTAGGAATTGTACATGTGATTGGCTGAAGGAAGGGTTTGCTCACGGCTGTGGGACACTATCCACTTTCCATCGTAAACCCTGCCTCAGCCACCAAGCAGGTGAGGCTTTTGATCCAGAGTTAATAGTCATCAAAATATACATCTAGAAATGGACTTTAAATACACTTAGTGTGCTCTACAGTGAGGAGTTTCAATGACATAATTGCTAAACCTAAACCATCAGTTGTACCTCTGTATTAACAAGAAAGAGCAAGATACAGCATAGATAACTATATTTAATAAATAACAGAGAGTTGTTACTGATTGCAGCTGAACAGAGGCTGTTAAGATCTGGCCGATCTCTGTTACTGAGCTTAGTCACACACCTTGCAATCTCATCTTGTATGCATTGTCCCAAGCCTCTGTTTTGAACATAATGTGTGATCCAATGAGGATGAATAATTATGTTACACTTTGTAACTGCAGAATCCTTTGGATTTGAATAAAAGGGTGATGTAGATAAAGACTATCACTGTGCTCCTAGCTGTTATTTTTCCCCATAGAGAGCATTTTAAAACAAGCAATATATATGTAACCTAAAAAATTGCTTTACAGCTAAACACTGGCCACAAAGGCTACAGAATTTGTCCTCACAGTACCTACAAGGCAATCAAGTGTTAAACATCTTCATTTTATAGATAAAAGGCTTAACAAAGCCCAGATGATATAAGGAAGAAGCTCTTTACTGTGGGGGTGGTGAGGCACTAGAATGGGTTGCACAGGGAAGTTGTGAATACTCCATTCCCAGCAGTGTTCAAGGCTAGGTTGGACAGAGCCTTGGGTGACATGGTTTAGTGTGAGGTGTCCCTGCCCATGGCAGGGGGGCTGGAACTAGATGATCTTAAGGTTTTTTCCAACCCTAACTATTCTATGATTCTATGATAACATGACATGAACACTTGCATTTATCTTGGTGGTATTAAAACAAACCCTAGATTCAAAAGCAGTGCTTGGGCACATGGATAATGTATGAATAGAAAAAAAACCTTACCTCCATCTCCTGAATCCCAAAGCAAAAAAAAGAGGAAGCACCGAGCTACCTTTTTCAGTTCCCATTGTACTACCATCCTATCATGACATATAACAATAAATGTTATTTGCATTACATGTCAAATATTAAACATCCATTTTATACATTCTGAAAAGTACAGAGAAATGCTAGCTTTCTTGAAAGAATAAATTCAGAAATACAACATATTTTCTAAGCCTACAAGTATCTCAGGTGTGTTACAAGTGGGTAATGTCCCTGCACAGAGAGGTCACTTTGCTATCACAAACAGCACAACTCTGAACTGAATCTGATATATTAACCCCAATTCAAAGTACATTTACACCACAATACAGGCAAACTGAAACAAACAGAAATTTTATGCTGAAACAATCAGTACTGGACCCAGTGGACAAAGCTAAGAAAAAGCTTTGCCTTAGACATTTGCTTTTTATACAGGAAATCACTATCTTTATCCCTAAGAAATCCTTTTTTTTTCCTTTTCTTATGAGCTAGAAAACATGGGTTTTTACCACGATACTGGAAAATATATTTTATTTGTAATACGTTATATGTGGTGCTTGATTTGAAAGTCATTATTGATCTCAAGCAAAAAAATAACTACGATCCATGTTCCAAGTAACATCTCTGAGCAGTGCAACACAGGCAGGCTCTGTCAAGTGTTGTTACATTTTCCTGTCAACCTCTTGGGTGTACAGACAGATGATGGTATAGAGACAGATGGCTTTCCTAGTACTAACACTAGAACTAAAAGGATGGGAGGAACAGGGTGCAGCAACACTCAAGTCTACATGCAAACCCAGGCTATATTGCTCCTTGAGCCAATGGCAGACTAATACACGGGGACTTATAAACCTGAATCTCTGATAGCATAAGGGTCTCAAGAACCAGACAGAAGAGACATGTTACACAGCCTTCCACTACAGTGAAATGACACTTAGAACTGACAATTTCAGGATGTGCACATTATACATGTTTACTTCAAGGCTGGGTTGGATGGGGCTCTGAGCAACCTGATCTAGTTGAAGATGTTCCTGCTCATTGGAGGGGGCTTGGAATAAATGGCCATTCTGAGATTCTATGATTCCATAGAATCTATATAGAACTATATGAAGCGTTGTCTGTTATCTAATTATTTTTCTACTTACTGTCATATCTCACAGCAGGTAATTCAAATCAACTTGGATTTCCTTAGGTATTGCCTTTGAAAGAACTGAGTGTCATTTTTACTTTCCATAATCTAAGTATCATGTCAGCTTATCCTACTTCTACATTTCTGTATTTTAGTAACAATAAAGTCTGAATCAGAGCTTTTCCCTCTCTGCGCCTCCCCCCCCCCAGTTTCCTGAGATGCCTAATCATAATAGAGCTGAAAATACTGATAAAGGATACCATAAAATACCTAGGCCTGACAAAGGTCAGGAGCACACTCAGCCACTCACCCAGCTAAGATTCAGCCACAGTTCTTTTCTTCTTTTCTTTTTTTTTTTTTCTTTTTCCCCTCCTATTTTACCTCCTTTCATGCTACCAGCACAGTTAAGAGAGTTAAGTTAGCTGATGAGACAGATGCTCTGCATCTCTCTTATATTTCATGACTAAATAGAAGGTTGTGAGAGGAGAGCATGCACGTGACGCAATGTGAACTTACTGCAGTGTTTGCAATTCGGAAGACATTAGGCTATTTTTCATTTCTCCCTTGATAACTTCACTACAAGGACTTAAAGAGCCAGTAAACATGGCTCACTGAACAATTTTGGCAGCTTACATTGTAGGTGCTTTACTTACACAGCTATGAGGACTGGGAGAATTGCTGAAAGAATTAATTCCCAGTAGTTTATAATTTTTTTTTTTCTCCTCCCAGAAGACTGAAAAGGGAAGAATGGAAATCACAGCTATCTCACAATAATGGTTTTTATTAGGTAGCTGAATATAGATCTTTATTGACATATAATTGGTTAGTGGTGTTTTCATTATTGGTGTTTATATCCTGGACCTGTCACTTGTTTGCCTGCCCAGACACAGTCTTTATCAGTAGCTAACAGACTAACCTTGCAAATGTACCTGCCTATGTCAGTAAGGGAGGACTGCAGATAACAGCTCTGCACCATGTCTTCATCTGAGCCACGAGGAAGTGTGAATAATAGAAAATATTTGAGAATTCAGGTACTTATTCTCTCTCTGCAGAGTGACCAGAGAAAGCTCAGCAGCACCAGTAGTGATGCTGATGAGAGAGAGCGTTACAGCTTTGAAGTGGTGCGGTCTGCACTGCTGCACTGGCAGCTGTCAGAGGAGGTTTGCTTCTTTTGTGCAAAGATTTTCTCTCTCCTTCTTGCCCCTCTATGGGAGGCATTTAAAGAGCAGACAAGTCTGTCAGGGTGTTTTCCCCCCACTGCTGAAAACTACATACTGTATCACCAAGAAAGCATCGGTAGTGTTTGCTAATAACTAACCTTAAATTCCTTCTGATAAATCAACAATGATATATAATATTTAGACAAAGATTCAGTACATGCAGTCTGGAAATGCAGGGGAATACCAAATAATGATGATAAGAAAAAAAACAGTAAAACCTAAAAATACTCAGAATTTTCTCCAATATTGATTTTTTTCAGTTGAACTAGGGGAAAAAAAAAAATGTTTTGTGGGGTTTTGGTTTTTGTTTGTTTGTTTGTTTTTCCAGGGAAGTAGGCATTATCTCTTAAAATTTGCTTTGTTCTTACACCAACATGAAAAACTGAGAAACATACATGAGCACACATGCATGCATGCACATATAGACACACAGATTAAAAGGAAACGTCTGAACATATCTGCATATTGCAGAGTCAGGTTACAGACAGCTCTACAGCTCTCATATCCTTCTGATGATGCAAGGTTGGTTTGTATCATGGTATCAACATCAAGACATGGAGCCTAATTCAATACTTCTTTAAAGGCAGAGTAAGCTTTTATAAGACTCTATCTAATTACACTGATGCCTTTTTATTTTCCAGCCTTACTCCTTAATAGAAAAATATTTCTAAAAAACAGACATTTATTATAATGCGTTCCTTAATAGGTTTAAGATTTGACAGGCACATGCCTAAGGGAAAGTCCATTTTAAAGTTTAAAAATGGATTTTAAAACTTTTACTAACCTCTATCTTCAAGTATTTTTTGTTCAAGTCAGTCTCTGAAGTTTCCATACATCGTTATCCGGCAAAGGACAAAGTTGTACCACTTCCACAGCTCCCTTCTGCACTTCATTCTCTTTGTTAGTGCATTTTCACAACAAGGACTATATCAACATATGTATGATTCATACACAGAATGCTCTTTGATGTTACTAGTTCTGAATCTATGTCAAGGTCATTCTATACTTATTAGTGTTACTGCAATAAATGCAGAAATGTTGCTACTAACGTATAGATTTGGTCCTCCATTAAATTGATTTCAGGTTTATTCATGGTTTGATCTAACTTTTTAAAATTCTAGGTCAAGAGTGATGTGTCATCTGTTGAAATCAATCCATAGCTACAAAACCAAAACCAGTAACCATGTAATGTTATTTCACATCTTTCATAAGACAGGCACACTACAGAAAAGATGTAATAAAAAAATCCCAGCTGTTTCCTTAAAGAACACTTCTTAACACCCACTTTAGCCTCCTACAAATCCCCATTAAGTTATTTTCAAAGCACAGCTTGAAGGTCAAGAACTTATAAGGCATGTACCTAAACCACAAGTTTGGCCATCAGAAACAGCTAGTCAAGTGCAGATTAGATCTCCACAGAAGCTTATCTACTCTGCAATGCTTGTGCTCTGAAAAATACAGTCAATTAACTCACCCAAATGACATTTGTGACTGAGAATACTTGCAGTCGCCAAATTATCTTTTCTATAGATAAATGACATATTATCTCTAGTACACTGCAGGGTGCCAGATCTTGAAGCTATTTCAGAATAAGATCCACCCTGATGCAGGAATACACCCTTGTTTCAGAAGGAAATGCTTCAATAAAATGCATGAAAGCTCAATGCTTTCTCAAAGATCTCAAGATACGAACACTTAAACCTTTCTTTCCCTCAGTTATGACCAGCCAGCTGCCCATTAATCACACCACTGGCAGTACCACTGTGCATGGGGTTCCAGACCAAATGAGATTTTTTAGGATCAAAATTTCTGTGCTTCACTAGAAACTTAGTAATGAGGCAGTTGAGAGGTCCTGACTAAGACCATTGAAAATCCCCACTAAATAATTGGCCTATATAAAGCGCAATAGTGATTCCCTTGCCTTGGTGGAAACAAGTGGAACATGTAGTAGAGGCTGAGAATATTGCATCAGCACAGCCCAAAGGAAACTGAGAATTGTAACTGAAAGGTAAAACAGGAGTGCAGAGCCAAACTTTTAAAAGACCTGAAAAATACATGCCTCCTCCCTCCGGTTCTAAATTACCTTGAATTTTTACTTTCATGTGACTTTTCCTTTCCTCTTGGAGCTTGATATTCAAACCTGGCAAGTAAATAAGGAAAGTAGCAGTTTTAAAGATTGACACAATTTCTTTGATAAAGAGCAAGTTGTCAAAATTATGCATAGAAGCCCTAAGGCAGAAAGGAAAAAGCTTTCAATCAAAGTGGTAAATGAAGTCCTCGACACTGAGTAGAGGATCCAACTAACAAATTCAAGATCTAAGTTGTTCATTGTGACAGAAAAATCAAGGAAGATGTACGTAATTATTTTTTTATATAAAAGAAACTGACAAAAGCTTTCAATCTGCTGGGCTTTAACTCAATGTAAAACACTTCAACATAGCCTCACCAATGTATTACCATGCTTTATATCAAATCAAAATGTTTCATTCACAATCAATAAAAAATAAAAACAGGCTAGATTAGAAAAGAATCTGTAAACAATTTTGATGCAAAGAAGTGTGACTGGCGTTACCATAGTACAGGCAAAAGTACACTGCAGTTTCCTGCAACAAGGAGTCAAAATAAGGCAGTATAATTGTAGCTACCGTGGTAACAGTAGCTATTGCATTCCCTGGTTTGAAGGAAATGGTTAAGGGGCTACCTCCATGCCTGTGTGTGTGCTGTAGGTCTTGCAAGACACCCTTTCTGTCAGGCCCTGATATCCAGGTGTGACGTGGAGAATGGATTTGTTTTTTAACAGGTGCAGAACCATGGACCCTGCAGGGTACGCTTTTTTAATGGCACAAAGCTTTCTATGCTGAATTTCTAATTCAGCTGGTATGGAGCTGATCCCACAGTCTGGTACTTAGTCTGTAAAATACTGGGGACAGGAATTCCGTTTTAATGTCTGTCAGCAACTCCTACGTTGTAGTCTTCTATTTATTACAATACAAATACTGATAAGAGAAGGTACTTGTCAACTTCTGCTGCATGCCAGTACCCAGTATCATTCAAGTAAAAGCTTTAAGGTATGTAGGTTCCAAGGTAAATTCAAGGAGAATCCTGAAAAATTCCTGCCTGGTATGCGCAAGTATGTCATGTATGAGCATACACAAACCGTAGTTTAACTTCAAATCCAATTTGGATCTTGCTTTTTGTTCATCTGCACTATTTTTAACAGCAAAGTAACATAACCAACAGTAGTTGTCTGCCTACCTCCCTACCCATTTTCCTCTGCTCTATGTCCTGGCCAGATTTTACAACCATATTCTGGCAAGGAAGAGTCAAAACATGTGACTTAACATTGCATAAACTGTAACAAACAAGGAGACACAGCCTGATATTCACCACAGCCATATTTAGCCCTAGGAATCCTGCTTTGTGAAATAAAGGGTGACCTTTTATTTTGCTGACAACTGAGATTTTACATTTCCAAACCAGCCATTCTATGCAGCTACCACTTGAAAACATAAGTGGGGAATCACCCTTCTGAAGACGAAACTGCTACTGAAATAAAATAAAGACATAACTGAGATATTTTGTAAGTACAGAAAAGATATCTGAAGCTAAACATCTTTGTTGTAGATTTCCCTCAGGTGCAAGATGATGGAATTCTGAAAGTTCTAGTCTTTTGGGTGTAACTACAGGGGTTTCAACCATTAAATTGTTTTATATTTTTTCTATTTCCTGATTAGAGCAGAAACACTTTAAAGAATATTAGGAAAATAAAACAGAAAGCAGGGATTTCAAGCAGTGATTGTTCTTTGGCTCATAACAGGGAATAATTGCAAGCAAAAGTTCCAGGCAGACTAGGCATAAAACACTATTTCATTTGTTTCTTCAAGCAATGAAGTGATTAAATATTCTTGTTAAATGCAAATTACTTTTGGATGATAAAGATAATCATGTGTTGAAGATGTAATGATTCTTTGACCCTGAGAGAATAAAAGATATGAAAAATGTCTCATAAAAATACAATCCTCCCCCAAGGATTTGACTCACTGTCTTTGCAGTGGAATGTGGATGCTGTTCAGTAGACTACAATTTTTGATTCTATCAATGGGAATTGTCAGTGTTAAATAAAATACAGAAGGGTTTTCCCTGACTACATTCTGCACAAAAGAGAAAACACTAGAAAGATAATATAAAATAATCAGATTATCAGAATTAATAAATTCGGAGAATTTCTGTACCCTTGTTCACACTGCATAAATTTATAACACCAGGAAAAATAAAACTACTTTCTGTGTGTTCACCTCAGAGCTCCTATTTTAATGACAGCTTCTGTATCCAGAAATAAGGTAATTTTTATTCAGGTTGGTTGCCTGTGCCAAGACTAATGTAATTTTCTTTTCATATGGCAGGGCATCATAAGGACGAGTAAGAGCTTCATATTAGAGAAGGTTCACATTACAGAAGTTCAGAGCAATACTGAATGGTGACTGCCAGTAAGTGACATCTCGAGACAGTGTCACAAGTCATACGGAGTGAAGCGGGTTGACTAACTTGCAAGTTGTTGCAAGTTGGACTCCTTTTTCCATTGCTTGACTGGTCTAAACGTAACTTCAAGTAAAAACACTCACTGAACAAATATCAGAACATACATTGCTGGGAAAATTCTCTAAATAAGGTTAGAGTAACATTTACCAGATTAAAACTATATTATGTCCTCATATGTATTTGGTTGGTTGTGTTTAAAATACTAGAAGTGTAATTTTGAAACTCAAAATTACATCTGCATAACAAGTGTATACAAATGTCTTGCATAAAATCATTCAGTTCTCAGCGCTTTAAAGCTACCTGTCCAGTGCAAAGGGGTTGCCATGACTACTGCTCCAGAGAAGGCCCACTGGATCACCCATCACAGGAAAATCTAATGCTTTTCAGATGCTACAAACCTGCACAATGGAAACTTTACACACACACACATACACGACTATTTCTTCTTTCCTCCCACCACGGCAGCTTCCCACGTAAGCTGAATGCCAGTGCACACACCTGTGGGGAGGACTATGCCTGCTCATTCATCAGCTTTTCAGCTGTGACCATGTCACCTTTACTATTAGCAAAAAGAGGAGGTAGAATTAAGGTAACAATCCTCCAGCATGTTCTCATGTCTCATTACTTGTGGATATACCTCAGAACAGATCTGCTGCCTAAGGCAGAGAAAAATGGTAAGCAAAGACATCTGTCTTGATCCTGGCCATTGCAGAACCATTTTGCATAAAAATACAGAAACCTGCCAAACCCACTAACCAATTTAAATCAGATTTCACTGGGACTAGAGGTCTCACTGACTCTGGATATCTCTAAATTTCCTAAAATGTGCTACTTGAATCGAATATTCTCAACACTTCAGCTACAAGGGACAGAAAGTTGGGCATCTGCCACCATGGCCTGATACAAGCCACTGAACAGCCAGTGCATGAGCCCTGAGCTTGCAGCCACTGCCTGGACTGGTTGTTACTAGCCAGAGACCAGGTTTCATCAGCCCAAGTTCCTCTAGTAACAGCACAGGGAACATGGTGATGGAGGGGACTCTCAACAGCTCAGGTGTGGGCTGAAGGGAAAAAGAAGACAGCTGGAAACATCTGGGTAAAGGGGCACTAAAAAGGCAGCGAGGGTGCACCAGCGGCAACATAAGCATTGTGTGCTTTTCAGTGAGGAGTTACAGTGGGAAGTACAGAACTGTTTTCTTAAGTTCAGCTGATTTGATTTACAATTTGTTCCACAGCAAAATAAGAATGTCCTTCTAGAATTCCTTCATTAGAAACAAAGCCAATTGGACACTGTAATAACAACACCTGAAAAATGGGAAATTTATTCTTATGTTGTTTACTTACAATAGGGTAGAAAAAGGACCTGATATCTTAACCCTGATAATCCCTGTGTACACATCCCAGCAGTTACTTGTTCTTTTTGAGGTTTTTCTTTTTTTTCTTAACTAAAATATAAATCCTTAGAAATGCTCCAATTAAACACCCACAGATATTTTTAGGTTTAAGTGTTCGTATTTCCTAACAGAAAAAAAATGCATATAGATTACTGACAGATTCTAGCAGTATGTTTTCCAAAGACTTTTGGATTTTTGTAGTTAGATTGAGGCTACAGATTTGTTTCTTTCTGTCATACAGAGTCACCAGGAAGCAAAGTAACTTTTCAATGAAGCAAATTTTACAAGTCATAATGACTTAAAAGTGATCATACATAAGCAATAAAGAAAAACATACCATTAACTTGAAGTTAATATGGTGCTTCAGTGAACTATGGGCATTAGGAGTAGAACAGTTGAAAAACTGTGGGTTTAGTGCTACATTGTTACAGAAAATATTTCAAACGACCTCTCACAAATGTCCTACAGTATACTTGTCCTCCTGAGTGACCACCCTCTTCTCAGTTTTCAACTATACTGATCAGGAATCTTGGTGATTAGAATCTCACGCTGTCTTTCATGATAAATGTAACAATATTTACTTCATAAACGTCATACCTAGACTTGAGAATATGCAAAACTCTCCTCCTTTAACACTTTCCAAACACTAACTTTTAACAGTGACCTTAAGTCTTTTTTAAGTTGTTAATAATCATGCAGCTCTGAGTGAGGCTCTGTATGCCTTCAGAAAGTTAGATAAGCAAAAGTGTAGGGATTTGTGAGTCTTACATTTTTCCTTCTATTGTCATAGCATCATCTCTGAAAATTTTTCACTTTTTGGTAATATCTCATCTGAGATTCCCTGAAAATATTTCTACAGTGTTGTTCTAAACTGGCTTTAATCAGAAGTATACAGTATTTTTGCTTCAGATGAGAATCCATGTGGTCCACAGTTTCTTAAACAGTAGGCTGAATTACCACTAATCTTCTTGACACTTTAAGCTTACTAATGTGAATATACTGTTTTGGAAAAATCTTTCCCAATTATATATTACCAACAAAATCTAGTATTCATGAAGTCCCAAGCATCGAACACTTTCCCAGTCAATGTTCACATCAGCTGACGAACGCCAATATTTGCCAGGCTTAACACTGTGATTTAAAAGTACTCTGTTCTGGTAAGTACAGAAAGAGAGAACAGGGATGGGAGAAAATTTTGGTTGTGCACCCTGGGGAAACATCACTGCTTCACATCCTTGCAGCCTTGCACTCTTCAGATTCGTATTTCTGTGCACCAAAATGGAGAACACAACTGTAGGACAACCATTTCTGCCTTGGAGTGCCTAAACAGGTTGGCCACTGACTAACAGCTAATAAGGTTTTAAGCTTCCAGAGGATAATCATGATCCGCTTACCAGCTGGCACAGGGACAGAGCTGTCCTGTGGCTGGGGGACTTCAGAAGAAATTCCAGAAATATGGCCTTTGCTTTTTGCCAAACTCTCTCATAAGCCCCAAACTGCACTGCACTGCACTGCACTCTGCTTTTCCAGCTGTTCAGTGGCATTGGATTGTCCATTTCACCACAGGTGGAGCTGCTCACAAAATGGAACACTGGATATCCTAACAGCATCCTGTGTTCCTGTTTTTATCTTTATCAAAGTGTAACCAGGCACTGGCAAGGAGTTGGTGTTTTCTTGGAATTAACATTTGAGCAAATTTAATTTAATAAAGAAAAAGAGAAAAAAAAAGATACATAAAAAATACTGTGATGACTAAACCCTGTGTTTTTCTATTTCCTTGAGTACTCTGATGCCATCCCACAATGCATAATAAAAATATCATAAAATTAAAGTGCTAGACAGTAATCCAAGGAGCACTGGCATTTACATACTGGATACCAAGTCTTTTGCCAATAGAACTTCTGATTGGTTGTTACATGAAGTACTGGAAAATGGAATCACATATATGCCATATCAACGCATACATGCGTATGTCATCAGATACACTATCTCTGAAATTTTCTAGTGCAGGCACAGCATGAAGAAAATATTTTTAACCCAGCACTTAAAGTGGGGGCTAACAAGAAAGGTTTAAGCAATTCTGTAACTGACTTGCTCAACTGGTTAAAATGCAAAACAAATTACAAAGGAGCTGTTTCTCTTCATAGCATAATGTGAACCTGTCACTTTACACATAGAAATATCAAGATAATCTCTGCTATATCAATAAGCATGCATTGCTTCTTAGTCTGTCTTTGAAAAATGAACACTTGTCCAAGTGGAGGAGAAACATAAGAAGTGTCACCTTATATTTTATTAATGATTCACTCGGCTTAATCATTCAAGACATGATAATAGCTGGCCTTCCTAGCATATTGCAGTCTTCTAGGAAAGAAATAAGCATTAGCATTCCTGGCGACTACACTAAACAGCTACTGACTGATCATGTTTTGCATCAATGTGGTTTTGTCAAAGGGTGAGTGGGTGCTCCGAGCTTGTCAAAGAATTGCTTGATACTTATGGAACTGTAATAAATAAGAAAAACATACATATTCCACACACGCATTGTTCCTACACAATGTATGACACAATGTATGTTATCCTTTGCTTTTGGTAAAACCACAGTCAGAATTTTGAGCCAGGCACCCCCTGTAAACTCAGAAATCCCAGAAGGTTAAATTGATATGCTTTCCCCTTTTATACCTTTAAAATATACATATTGGAATCTGTAAAGAACGAATAGGGAAATTATGAACACAAGTAGCTTTGAACACTTCCAGGACTGTTATTCTGTCTTCTGTCCATAAATACAAGAATAGTCATTTACACACTGATTGTTTTAGTGAAGAATACTGTGGATGAATTTTTATTCTGATATATATGCGTTATAACATGCCTATACAGGGTCCATTTATTCTCTGAATCCTCAAAACTGTTTCCTGAAGCAACAGATAATTCTGACTATTGTATGCATGGTCCTATCTGGATAATTCCACTATTACACTTAAGTAACAATGCATGTGATATATGTGTCCATATATCATCACTCAAATAAGCAAAACTTACCAGGGAAAGTTCCATATTGTAGCTCTTGGGAAGAGCTAGTTTGTTCTACCATCTAGAAAAACACAAGACCATATCATGGCTTTTAAACAAATCCTTTTGTCATTCAACTATGCACACAAATTCCGTTTCCATTGCACATAAGGGATAGGCACTTAAAATCTTTGCGTCTCTTACACACCAAAGTCTCTCACTCAGACATTTAATGTAAAGAAGGAAAGTGTGGGAATGCCGTGGATACTACGGTATGACTAGCCAGCTGGTATGCAAGTATTGACTGGCTAGCTTATCATGCAGGACGGTATGTGCACTCAAGTCTGTCTGTAGGCAAGCTGAAATCAGCCATAAATCAAGATGCCATGCCTTAGTCCTACAACTTCTCCTCACAGATCAAAATAATGACACACAGGCTTTACTAAGTTGCTCAGGATTTCTGTTCCCCAAAACAAAGCAGATGTAAAGGTTAATGTGGAACCTGAACTGCTGTCTTCTTGACATTTCTGTTAAGTTTAAAAAATATATATATATATATAATCTAAAATTATCCAATGCTACACATTTATGGTCACTTTCAAGAGGAGTACTGGGTCTGCGCTTTGCAGCTCTGGCAACAAAGCAATGTTGATTCAACAAACTTTATTTCTGTGAAACCAATGAAATTGGTTTCATTTTTTTCCCCTGACAAGAGCTCAAATGTTAACCTATTTAACACTTTGCTCACAGAGCTAAGAGGAATCTTTGACTTTGAGAAGTGTCTTTTTTTTCCTGCCAGAACAAAATGTTCAAACAAACACATTTTTAATAGCTTAGCAGAAATTTTGATGACAGAAGGTCCCCCTTGCAAGTAACCACTTTCACAGGCCACCAAGTCTACCCTGCAGCCACGTCTGGACAAGCAGCTGCCTCTGTGCCCCCAGAAGTCACAGGTCTCCAGCCCTCCCTATAACAGGACTCTCCACATGCCTCCACACTGACCACAGCCTCTTACTAATCCTCAGTCTATGTGGATCAACCTCTCTCCACACAGGGTCTCCATGAAGTTGCCTATCTTCCCTGACAGCTGCCTCTCAACTCAGAGGTCAGTCTGCCCACCCTCTGCCACCCCTACCACTCATCTTTCCCCGTGTTAACAGTGGAAAGTCTTGACTGAACTGGTGCTGTGTTTCAGCCTGGAGGTTTTATAACTGCTTTTCATTATCTAGAAGGCTGTAAAAAATAGAGTGCAGAATGAAGCAGCACATGCAGAAGTGATAAATGGTGGTCAGCAAGGAAAGCTATCGATCACCTTGGAGGAGCAAAAGAAATAATAAATAATACACTACATGCTACACATGAATAATTGAATAGGTTGTAAATAATCACTGAAACTTTTGAGGATTTTTTGTATATTTTTTTCAACTGTTACTAGTAAAACTTAAAATGTATAAAATGTGATAGAAAGAAAAATGCAACTTGCAAAGGAAAAAATATGAAGAATTAGAAACTTTGGTCACTATAAAATGAAGTTGTTTTGAGCTTGCAGTGCACTTCTCAGTAATCCTATAGAGAGTCAGTCAATAACACTTCCACTGTTTTCCAAAATATTCCACTTTCACAATTCAAGAAAGCAAGCCATTCCCTACAACAGACCACAGTTCTAGTCTGTAGAGAAGTCTGATGTTTTGGGGGTTTTTGTATCTCTACATGTCTGATACAGACATATGTAAACAGGGTGGAAGAAATAGCAACATAATAGTGATTTCACCTAGATTATGAAAGAACTTGTGCAGTCTTCTAAGTACAGGCAATATTCTGCAGCTGTCATTCCTTCACTTAAAAAAATAAACTTGGTAATCTAAGACAGATCTAAAAAAATATTTTTAAATAATTTAAATATTTTTGCTTTTGATATTTTTTTTCTCCTTATTTGTATTTATTTCACACTTAGAGTAATGCAAAGCTGCAGACATCTGTATTCAGGCTTCAAAGACCTTTCAGAGGGGGTGGTTCTAGTCTACATCTGTTTATCATTAGACTGTCATCAGTTGCCAGAAAAAGAGTTTCATAGATTCAAATTAGCAAGTAATATGTTGCTACAGAGATTTCAAAATGAAGGAGTATTTGTGCCTTCATGAAGCCACCAATTTCCAATCCATAGACCTCTGGCAAGATAATATTTTAACAAAGTTTAGGTATGTGACACATTTTGCCAGGAAGAACAAAGCCCTCAAAAATCACAATTTTTATGACGTTCTTTTCAATGCACACAGCAAGTTGCAAAGTATGTCAATAGCCTGCAAAGTCCACACTTTCGTATAAAAATAAAATGTTAGTTATTGCAAGGCATTTGAAATTTTCTCACGGAGTTAGAACACTGTTACATTAGCAATTAAGATTCAAAACTTCCCTTTCTTGTAATTGCATCTCCATCAGATTTCCCCCAAGGATATCTTCTTTTAGAATGTGAGGATTGTTTTAAACCTAACATATCACTTAGAGATTTTGTTTCCCCTCCTTAGCTTCCCTTCTATTCACACTTGTGCTTTCACTGACCTGAATAGTATGAAGAAGCCTTTTTACTGTGCAAATATGAAATTAAATACTAGTACCTATTAAAGCCAGTGTTGAAAATGCTACAAATTACCAAAGTACTTCACTTACCACTATTTCTGTTCAATCCAATAGGAAAAGTTCCAGTTTATTTCAGTGAAGCCAGAATTAGAGTTGTGATTCTGGAAGTCTTGTAGCACTGCATAGAAAACAGCTCAGGGTTCTGCAGACTTCATTTTCAGTTTTGGAAGAACAAAAGTATGGTCATGCGGTTAACACTGAATAAATTAGTCTCTATAAAATGCTTCCTGAATTCTTTAAAATAAATATTGTACTTAGGATTTCCAAAGCAGTCAGCAGCTGTGTCTACCTTAGCAGGTAATGTAGACCAATAGGAAGAGATCAATAAACCTAAACAGCTGAGGTCTGTATTCTGCACACAGCTGCTGTTTTATTTTGGAAGTCAAACAATGAATTGTATGCCCAGTTGTAGCTGGAGTGCATTATATGGGATCCCAGATCACATCTTCCACTTTAATTTTATCCCAGAGTGGTCCATTGCATGTGGTCCAATATTGCCATGAGATGTGAGCAAAAGCTCAGTCAGAGGGAATAAGCAAGAGATTCATTTCAAAAGCACACTCGTGATCCGACCCCAGACATTAATACCAATCTTCCCAGGTATGCCATCATTATCTTTACTTCAGTGGCAAGTGATTAACTAATTTCATTACACTGTTTGTAAGTGATTTGGACCTAAAAGACTCCTACTGTCAACATACAGCATAATAATAGTAAAGAGTGGTATTGCTTTTCAGGGTATTTGTAGAAAAGAATAGATTTTATGCACCTGAAGCACTTGATTTCTTTATTTTTGTAAATTTTTTTTAGTTTCTTATTTAGAATTTAGATTTTCTATAATGTTTGAATACTATTTATGCACCTGGAAAATGCACATTCTTTAGTTATCTGCTTTAAGCTCCTGCTACACATGAAAAGATACAAATGTATGTATAGTTTCATTACTCTTATACTAACATCCTTTTTTGCCGTTTTTTAAGTTAACAGGTGTACATGTAGGAGGAGACAGAGAAAATACATGTTATCAATAAAATAGGTATTCAAAGAGAGCTTTGCATTCTGTTCAGAAGGTATACATGATTGTGAACGTTAGTAAAGAGTACAAAAGAATTAAGCTTGTAGATTTGCAAAGAACGTATTTGAAAAATTAAGAATTGGCTAAGTGGAGATTGAAATCTCAATAAACAGAGAGTGAAAGTCAGCTGATCGGAGCTAGCCTAGCTAGAGCCACAGCCGGCACGCTTCAGCGACGCGAGGGTCAACGGAGATTAGGAAAATCAGAGGGGATAGCGCAGAGACATCGCGATTCCCGACATCTCCCGATCCCCGAAGCCCCAGCAGCCCTTGCGAGAGAGAGGCTGACGTGGCGGGGGGCGTTTCCACGGTGACGGCGACCACTCCCCTGCTGCTTGCCTTGAAAAAGCCTTTGAGAGGGCAGGGAACGGGCACAGGGAGGAACAAGCAGGTCGTGTTGCTGGTGTCCCAGACTGTGCACCAATATGGTTGCCTCCAGAAAGAGAGCTTGCAGTAAGGTGACTACAGCAACTCAGACAGAGACCCCGTCCCAAACCGTGGCTGTTCAGGTCTCTGGGTGCAGGGAGTGCCAGAGCCTGCTGCTGCCGGGGGAGGGAGGACAGCATTCCACCTGTGTGAGGTGTGAGCAGGTAGAAGATCTGCTTAGCCTGGTGGCAAGACTTAAGGAGGAGGTTGAGACGCTGAGGACCATCAGGGAGTGTGAAAGGGAGATTGACTGGTGGAGTAACTCCCTGGCGGGCCAGTCGAAACGGTTCCAGGGAGATACCCCCCAAAAGGGGAAGGACCCCCTGCCCCCTCACACAGAGGGGGATGGCCCGAGGCAGCCCCTGCCCTGTAGCTGTTGCGCAGAGGTAGGGGACCAAAAAGACGACGAGGGTTGGAAGCGAGTTCCAGTTCGACGTCGTGGGAAACCCTCCCCCCTTCCTGCCAGGCTTCCCCAGGTGTCCCTCCGTAATAGGTTCGAGGCCCTGGATCTTGAAGGAGAGGTAGGTGAGAATGTGGGGCAAGGCCAGCCCACAAGGCCACATAGGCAAAGGGAGTCGACTTTGCACCTCAAGACTGCTTCTGTTAAGAAAGAAAGAAGGGTCATTGTAGTAGGGGATTCCCTTCTGAGAGGAACAGAGGGCCCGATATGCAGAGTTGACCCTCATCATAGGGAAGTGTGTAGTCTGCCTGGAGCCCGGATCAGGGATATCACCAGGGCGCTCCCCAACCTGGTGCACCCAACAGACTATTACCCGCTGCTGGTCTTCCAGACAGGTGGGGAGGAAGCTGCTTCCCGCAGTCTGAGGGGGATGAAGAAAGACTACAGGGCCTTGGGGCGGATGGTGAAAGAGTCTGGGGCTCAAGTGATCTTCTCCTCTCTCCTTCCATCTTCCACTGATGTGGGAAGGAATGGGAAGATTCAGTTCATGAACAGTTGGCTTCGAGACTGGTGCTACAGGCAGGGCTTTGGATTCTTTGATAACGGCTGGTTTTATAGGGCACCAGTCTGGACAATGACAAGTGAGAAAGGTTTGTCTCACAGAGGGAAAAGGATGCTGGGGCATGAATTAGCAGGGCTCATTTGGAGAGCTTTAAACTAGATTCGAAGGGGGATGGGCTTGTAGCTGGGCTTGCCCCAGTGGGGCAGCGCTCCAGAATTAATGAAGACTGGGAGGCCTCCTACAATCCTAGGGTGAAATCGGTGTGCTCAGCTCGCTCCTTGAAATGCCTGTACACCAATGCGCGCAGCATGGGAAATAAGCAGGAGGAGTTGGAAACCTGTGTTAAGTCAGGAGATTATGATCTGGTGGCAATTACAGAGACGTGGTGGGACAGCTCACATGACTGGAATATAGTCATGGAAGGCTATGTCCTTTTCAGGAAAGACAGGCCAGCCAGGCGGGGTGGTGGGGTTGCTCTTTATGTGCGGGAGGAACTACAGTGCACCGAGTTCTGTCCAGGGACAGATGATGAGCGAGTTGAGAGTCTGTGGGTGAGAATTAAGGGGCAGGCTGGCAGGGGGGATACTGTTGTAGGTGTCTGTTACAGACCACCAGATCAGGGTGAGGAAGTTGACGAGGCCTTCTACAGGCAGCTGAGAGCGGCCTCACAGTCACAGGCCGTGGTTGTCGTGGGGGATTTTAACTTCCCTGATGTTTGCTGGAAGGACCACTCAGCAACCCAGCCACAGTCCAGGAGGTTCCTCCAGTGTATGGATGATAACTTCCTCCTGCAAATGGTGGATGAGCCGACCAGGAGAGGAGCGCTGCTGGATCTCATCCTCACTAACAAGGAGGATCTGGTCGAAGCAGTAAGGGTTGAGGGCTGCCTTGGTTGCAGCGACCACGAGATGGTGGAGTTCAGGATCTTGTGTGGCAGGACTAGTAGAATACCAAGTAGAATTGCAACCCTGGACTTTAGCAGGGCAAACTTTGGCCTTTTCAAGCAATTGCTAGGGGAAATCCCATGGGCAGGGCTGCTTGAAGGTAAAGGGGCCCAAGATAGTTGGTTGACATTCAAGGACTGCTTTTTCCGTGCTCAAGATCGGAGCATCCCGACACGTAGGAAGTCAAGGAAGAGGGCCAAGAGACCTGCGTGGCTAAATAGGGAATTGCTGGGTATGCTCAAGTGGAAGAGGAGAGTTTACAGGTCATGGAAGGAGGGGCTGGCCACTTGGGAGGAATATAAGGCTGCTGCTAGAGGATGTAGGAAGGCAGCTAGGAGGACTAAGGCATCCTTAGAATTAAACCTGGCAAGAAGGGTCAAGGACAGCAAAAAGAGCTTTTTTAAATACATGGCAGACAAAACTAACACCAGAGGCAATGTAGGCCCACTGATGAACGAGATGGGTGCCCTGGTGACAGAAGATAAAGAGATGGCAGAGTTACTGAATGCCTTCTTTGTCTCTGTCTACTCTGCTGCAGGCAGTCCTGAAGAGCCCTGTACCCCTGAGACCTTAGATGAAGTCAGGTCGACGGAGCGGTTTGCCTTAGTCGATGAGGAATAGGTTAGAGACCAGTTGAGCAATCTGGACATCCATAAATCCATGGGTCCAGATGGGATGCACCCGCGGGTGCTGAGGGAACTGGCGGAAGTCATTGCTAGACCACTCTCCATCATCTTTACCAAGTCTTGGGAAATGGGAGAGGTGCCTGAGGACTGGAGGAAAGCAAATGTCACTCCAGTCTTCAAAAAGGGCAAGAAGGAGGACCCGGGTAACTATAGACTGATCAGCCTCACCTCCATCCCTGGGAAAGTGATGGAACACCTTATCCTTGGTACCATCTTAAGGCATATCAAGGATAAGAAGCTTATGAGGGGCAGTCAGCATGGCTTCACCAGGGGGAAATCATGTTTGACCAATCTCTTAGCCTTTTATGAGGAAATAACACGGTGGATGGATGATGGCAGAGCGGTGGATGTGGTCTACCTTGACCTCAGCAAAGCATTTGACACAGTCTCCCACAGCATCCTCACGGCTAAAATGAGGAAGTGTGGACTGGATGATCAGGTAGTGAGGTGGACTGCGAACTGGCTGAAGGAGAGAAGCCAGAGAGTTGTAGTCTATGGGGCTGAGTCTAGTTGGAGGCCTGTGACTAGTGGAGTGCCTCAAGGGTCAGTACTGGGACCGGTATTATTTAATATATTCATCAATGATTTAGATGAGGGAATTGAGTGTACTATCAGCAAGTTTGCTGATGACACTAAGCTGGGAGGAGTGGCTGATACGCCAGAAGGCTGTGCTGCCATCCAGCGAGACCTGGATAGGCTGGAGAGTTGGGCAGGGAGTAACTTGGTGAAATATAACAAGGGAAAGTGTAGAGTCCTGCATCTGGGCAGGAACAACCCCAGGTTCCAGTATAGGTTGGGGAACGACCTGTTAGAGAGCAGTGTAGGGGAGAGGGACCTGGGGGTCCTAGTGGACAACAGGATGACCATGAGCCAACACTGTGCCCTTGTGGCTAAGTAGGCCAATGGCATCCTGGGGTGTATTAGAAGGGCGGTGGTTAGTAGGTCGAGGGAGGTCCTCCTTCCCCTCTACTCTGCCCTGGTGAGACCGCATCTGGAGTATTGTGTCCGGTTCTGGGCCCCTCAGTTCAAGAAGGACAGGGACCTGCTGGAGAGAGTCCAGCGCAGGGCAACTAAGATGATTAAGGGAGTGGAACATCTCCCTTATGAGGAAAGACTGAGGGAGCTGGGTCTCTATAGTTTGGAGAAGAGGAGACTGAGGGGTGACCTTATTAGTGTCTATAAATATATAAAGGGGGAGTGTCACGAGGACGGAGCCAGGCTCTACTCAGTGGCAAACAATGATAGGACAAGGGGTAATGGGTACAAACTGGAACACAAGAGGTTCCACTTAAACTTGAGAAGAAACTTCTTCTCAGTGAGGGTGACGGAACACTGGAACAGGCTGCCCAGGGAGGTTGTGGAGTCTCCTTCCCTGGAGACATTCAAAACCCGCCTGGACGCATTCCTGTGTAACATTATCTAGGTGTTCCTGCTCTAGCAGGGGGATTGGACTAGATGATCTTTCGAGGTCCCTTCCAATCTCTAACATACTGTGATACTGTGAAAGATATTGGAATGGAAAAAAAGACAAATTCAGGAAACGAAAAAAAAGAGGCGGTGTCATGGAAGTGGAAAGTGGAAGGAAAAATGAAAGTAACTCTTAACCAAGCTCAACTGGCCTGTGTGACAGAAGCTAAAAGAAAGCGTTTGGCCAATTCATAAAAAAACAGAATAAGAAAAAGAACTGAGGAATCTTTTCAAGAAAGACAGCCTGGAGCATGAAACTAACCGAAGTTCATTACTTAAATCTAAATGGACACTTTGCATTGGTTTTCCATCAGGATTATGACGTCCAATGTGGTGTCAAAGGTGTGAGGGCAAATACCTTGAGAATATTGAAAATTAAATAACATCAACAGTAAGACCAAAATGAAGAGGTTTTTACACCTCCTGTCTACACCACATAATCCCCATCCCAGGACACTAAAAGAACCCAGTATAATTTTAATTCACCTATTAAGGTTATTGATAGATCTATCAAATCAGGAACTGAGAATAGAACTAATGATCAGCAAGCACAGTAATAATAGCTGAAAAAAAAGGAAATGCGATCCAGGCAGCTGTATGTCTCATAATGTGACCGTAGTAATACGCAAGTCTCAGATATGTTGTGTGCAGAAACATTAATTACAGATACAGAAATAAATAGAAAAACATGATAAAATATTACGTTGTTTTTTCATTGCTACCGTAAGATAAACTAATCAAGCTTCTTTATTTGATAATTAATCTGCTAAAGTAAGAATGTGCACATTTATTCCAACTGTTAAGTACTTGTTGTGTGGCAATTATCAGCTGCTTACAGGAAGGTGGAATTGCTAGAAGAGGAGGATGGTGTAGATATGATAAGCACTTCCATAAACTGTTAAGCTGGCAAATTACTTACGCAGCTTCATGCAGACCAGTCCCAGTGGCAGAGCCCTGACAGCATCCTGCTTCTGGGAAGTCCACCTAGCCAGGGGTCACCAACTTCTTAGAGACAGCACATCTGAGGGCTGTCCTGTTTCCTTTGGTGACCTTAGGCAGCCTAGTGATCAGTGGATTATCTAGCTTGGTCTAGAAATTAAACGTATTTATAAGGTTGAAATGTTTTTTGCCATTAAACTAACAGAAAACTGATGACTGATGATATAAAACGTAAGGTCTCTATGAAAGCTAACAAATCTTCAGCTAGTTTTATTTTTTTACCTCCATGCTGTAACTGCACTGAAATAAAGCCACGGTTAGAGAAACAGAAGAATAATGATTCTCTGAAACAGTGGGATTTTTGAAGAGGTCATAACTGAAGTCAGATGATGTTATCATTGACACTGAATTTGCAGAAAAGGAAACAGAACAACAACATAGTAAAGGAAAAAAATGAATCTGGAAGAAGGAAAGCAACAGCAATCTAAAAGAATAAGTTATAAGTAAAGACACAGGATTATTTCTTCTGGTTTGTGGTGTAAAATTAAGACAACACCAGTAGTACTTCAGGGTACTTTGAACAAGACTGTATTAATTTCCTCAATCATCCAGAGCCTCTTTTGGGACACAGCAAGATACGCCATTTGAGATGCAGTTTTAGTTCTACATAAAGTATGAAAATCTATTTATGTTTTGAATATAAGTTTTTTAAAAAGCCAAGTATATGAATTTTTTTACAGGGAAAATTTCACATTATTTTTCAAGAAGCAAATTCTATGTAAAAATCTATCTTCAGTTTCCTCTCACTATAGCATATGCTGGAGAAATGTATGTGGAGTGTAGCTTAGCAAATATGCAAAAAAAAATGTAAAAGCTTTTCATCTAAATATGTGTACAGCTTTTCTTGGAACATGTCTGAAATTCTAACAGTTGCCTTTCTTATGAATGATATTTATAAAAATGAATTCTGGAGACTTCTGTAGCCTACCTACTATCACTCTACTCCCAAAATCATTTAGCTGAAAACAAGCAGAGATTATTTCCTAGACTGCAGTGTTTAGAGACTAGCAACTACCTCAGAGAAATTGTGTTTTGTTGATGTATTGTAGCAATACCTCATCAGGACAAAACTATTCAAGCATCTTTCTGAAGACAGCTATTACATATGGACTTTTTTTTCCCTGCTGTTTAACATTCTCATTTTTTCATAGGAGAGGTAAATGGAAAAATATAGAAAACACATTTGTCTAGTCACAAAACTGTCATCGCTTCAAGACCTTTTTGGCATTTTTTTTTTCTGTGTTTTCAGTAAAATTGTGCTTTGTATGACAAAATATGTACTGTAATAATGACAACAAGTGGACACTGAGGAAGGCATAAAAATTAAAATGGTGACCAACAACCGAGTGCTATCTGGGCGATGTGTGTAGAGAGGAAACATACAAAAGGTTTTGTTGAAGAAGTTGTATACAGTCATAGAATCGTTTTTGTTTGAAAAGACCTTTAAGATTGTCAAGTCCAACCACAAACCTAACACTGCCAAGTCCAACACTAAACCATGTTCCTGAGCACCATGTCTACACAACTTCTAAATACTTCCATGAATGGTGAGAAGTCTACATTAGTAGTTAAAACAACGGTGGTAGGCTAAGAATTTTTAATTTTTCTGCTCAATGACTTCTCTCAATTTTCTTTAGTTTACAAAAAATAACTGCTATGCAAGAGAATCACCAACTAAAAAGACAATAGGAGAAGTTGTAAAAGATGGGAAAATATTTTATTCTTCTTGATGACCCCACTTTATCAAATAGGACAATTTCATTAAAAAAAAGATCACAGTTCTTATTCAAGTCACTTAACTGTATAAACCACCTCAACTTAACACAAATACAAGCTATATGTTATATATATACATCAACAGTTAATCCCACCTATCCTTCCTATCCAAAATTCACCATTTCAGTAGCCTTTATTAAGACAGGAAAAAGATGGAAGTATGTACAGCTATGAATAATAATTGTATTCGCAACATATTGTAATGCACAAGGGGAATCATAGAATCATAGAATAGTTAGGGTTGGAAAGGACCTTAAGATCATCTCCAGCCCCCCTGCAATGGGCCGGGACACCTCGCACTAAACCACAGCACCCAAGGTTCCATCCAACCTGGCCTTGAACACTGCCAGGGATGGAGCATTCACAACTTCCTTGGGAATTCTTCCCTAGAAACTAAGCTTGCTGGTGCAGAACAGCATCATCAGATTTGTATCCAAAGCACAGTGCTGGTAATATCTTAAGGCATTGTGGCCTTGTCTGTTTTCAGACCTTTTGGGGAAAAAAATAATCACAACTCTAAAAGTTTAGGAAAAAAGTACACAAGATGATTGATATTTTATCTTTTCTTTTGGAACAATGTAATAATGGATTAAATTGGCATTAGCAGTCTCCAAAAATGCTATATACCTCCTAAAAATGTGTACCATTTATGGGATCCTGAAGCCCCTGGCTAAAAAAAAACATTAGAGCCTTGTGGGGAAAATACATTTTCCAGATCATTATTCCTGAGGACTTCAAAAATATTTATCACTCAAGTCAGGAAAAAATACACTGTATAAGCCTCCTGCACAAATATAAACTGCTATAGATAGGGCATATATATATAGTAAGTGTACTCTGCTATTCTTTCAGTAAAGATACAGTGCTTTTCACCTCAATAAATCTTCTTGGGTAGCAACAAGATATAACAGATAAAGTTATTTTGCCAGACATAAAAATTGTGTGAGGACTGAAAATCTATGCATCCTGTAATTTATGATCTGCTGCCTAGCAGCAGCCTGGATGCTTCAAGAAGGTATTTCTGTTCCAAGGTACTTTGTAACTTAAAAAAGATTCTTTGGACTTCAAAAAAACCCTTGAGTGTCTGTCCCTTACAGAGCAGTGTTTTCATTAGGGTATTTGCATGTTCTCATCCTTGGGATTTTCCTTCTCTTGTTTAACAGCTACTTAGCTTAAGATTTATAGAAAACTGCTCATACATAATTTTTTTGCTGGGATTTCATAGCAAATGAGGAGGAAACTAAGCCCTGGGTATGTTATTTAAATTGGAATTTTTTTTATTTTTTTTTCTTCTTGGTGACTTTTTCAAAGCTTGCGTAGGATCATGTGAGATATGGGGAAAAAACTTCTAAGCAACATAGTGATTTGTCATGGAAAACAGAAAAGAGTTCATTCTGTATAGATGAAGGAAACAGTAGACATGAGATTTTAACAAGCACTTCACGTATTTTCTAATATGTGTTTCTTAAGCCAACTGTCCGAATTCTTCACCACTCCAAATATAAACTATCAAAAATAGTACTCCCGGGATATCTAGGTTTTAGTACTTGCTATGTTCAAGGAGAATATAGCAATGATATTTTTATATTTACCAAGGTGTCTATAATAACTGCAACTTTCCTGAAATCATCAGCTGACAATAAATCAAGGAAAAAAAAGAAAACAGTTCTGTCTCCTATCTCAAGCAGAACAGAAGGGTAGGAGGAAGTCATTAAGTTCAAAATGATCGCCTTTAAAGCTGTGTGTTATCTAGTATATAGCAGAAGGCACTTGAAAAATACCAGGACAGTATTTCAAAAGTAGGTAAAACCCTGAAGTGATGAGTTTTCACTGACAAGAAACTGACCAAAGTCATGACCTTGTTCCATAGGAAGCATAGGAGCTCTTACAAACATGCATCCATGTGAAACAACAAATTGTGCATAAGCTGCCCTTCTGTGCAAAGCAGACATTAACCCATATAACCCCATTGTAAGTTTTTATTCCAGGTTCATTTCTCACAGGATACACATACATACATGCATACATACATTCACGCACATAAGAACCATTTCTGAGCTCAGAAGAAACTGGCCCTCTGGCTTTAAATCTTTACCCTGAACATCAGGGTGTTTTACATCTTTGCAACAGATGAAAGGAGAAAGAGGTGTAGTTCTCCATTTTAGGCACAAAACAACAGCAGAGAAAGCAGAGGAACATTTTGTAACATCTTAATTTTGCTGCATGAGAGTGAAAATGGTGTGAGAAAGAAATGACTCATGTATTTTTTGCAAAAAAACATCTTGTAAAAATTCAAACAGTGACACAAACAGAACTGATCTGTGGAGCTTTGTGGGACTGGAGCCAAAAAGACGTAAGATACTTAATGAAAAAACAAAACAAAACAAAAAAATTTAAAAAAAACAACCAGAAAAGATTCTGAAAAGAATCTCACTGTCTTGGGCCATGTAGGACTGCATACCTAACCAAAAAGGATTACATACCTGCACAAGAGAAGGCAGGCTATGATCAAGGCTACACCTTGGGAAACAAAATGCTAATTCTAGAAATATCTTCTGTAAAATTCCACCTAAATTTAGTTGCATTTCTCTTGTTAGCTCATGAACTATGCTCAGCACTAAAGAAACCAAAGGTGTTTTGGTACATCCTATCAAATCTTTAATCTCTGCTCTCCCTGGTTCTTCCATAGGTGGCTGGATTCTGAGCTAACGGAGAGCTGATACGGCCACTATTTTGATTCCTCTGAAATGACATTCTTATGTCTCTTGAGAAAAAGAGTACAAAGGCAAAACAGCAAGTTTTCAACATCTCAAAAATGTGTTGTGTATTTGAAAATTCTCTAAAGACAGCTGGCTCAAATTCCTGTGCCATTCCCATGATAACAGAAATTTTAAGAGGAAATTAATTCACTGTTGCATATATCTTGCACAGTAAATATTGCGATTTTTTGTAAATTAAGCAAACAGACAAACAAGCCTCAAAGTACATTTCAGAATAAGAAGTTCTGAAATGTGTGGTGGAGTGAAAGAAGAGACCAAAATTGTCTTACTGAAACCAATGACGTGTTGTTGTTCAGCGGTGTTATAATTTCAATATCTTGCCTTTCTATTCTCTTTTCAGGTTAGATTCTTTGGATGGACTATACTTTTTAGCATACTAGGTGGGGTGACTCTTAAGAAGTCCAGTCAGGATACTTACAATACTGTGTAATTGCCTTGCGTAAAGTTTATACCTCTATAAATTGGTGCTAGAAGTATACAAGAAAAGACTTGGGATTTAGAGCATTTTGGACAAGATCCATCGTGATCTTGGTCCCCAGAGATATATGCCTTTCCCAAGATCCTGCATGCATGCTATATACCCGCTGCAAGACATTCTGTTGATTCTCTGTGACTACTGTATGACATTTGGATATTCCTGCAGCTGAAATGGGCACCAGGGAAAGAGACTGTCTCCATCAGAAGACAATGTATTGGAATTCTGTCTTGCCATTCCACACAACATTCACTTTATTATTAAATTTAACAGAAATCAGCAGCCCTGACATTGTTTCTTTACGTCTTCACACCCTAGTCAGTGTTTTTCTTATGGGTGCAATGTGTTAGGAGAAGAGTGACCATAACAGGCAACCTGGTGGGGAAAGGAGGAGAGGAAATGCAGAACAGGATTTGCAGCTCATGCCAGTGAGTGGACATGGAATTCATTCAGACACATTTCTCCACAAGACAAACTCCTCTCCTGATCAGCTCATCTCGTGCAAAGATGTAAAGAGCCAAGACATCCTGTACTCTGCACAGGCAGACATAAAGATGTGTTTGGCAGTAGTCACAGTTTGAGGTAGATATTATCATTTTCCACAGCCTGTTTAACAGGTTTCCTACCGCTTCATATGGATAAAGGACATTTCTAAGTAAATGGTCATAGGAAAGAAGAAAACTAGGAGCAGATGATAAAACTGTTTGAGCATATGTTCCAAGAATGCAGTAATCTTTTCTTCTCTGCAAACATATAAAATGAGTCAGAATTCCTAGATTAGGGTGGGGTTTTTTTTACATGGAAGGAAAGAAAATGTTGTTACGACAAATATTTAGCAAACTGCTGCAACGTACTTAAAATTCTATGAATGCTCAATTTTAATGCACGCAAAGAACGCCTGCAATCAGTTGGATACAGGCCTAATCAATTCCAAAACATTAAAGATATTTTTTTTCTTTTCATTTTCAGCTACAAATTTCTCTGCATATGCTTATGGACTCTGTGAAACAAAGCTGTGCAGTCTCTTTCGCGCACAACATACTTCAAATTTTACATTAATCAGAAGAAGATTTGCATCTGTTGTGAAGCTTTGTTCTCAGCACTTTCAGCTCCATTAAAGTGAAAAATGACGTATGTGAGTTCCTGACACTGATAATGTTTTGCGATTATCACACATCAAAATACATGCCACGCACAATTGTGTATAGGAACTATTGAATTATTTTTTAGATACGGTAGAGTGACAGCTAGCATAAATAACTTATTATTTACATATCTGTCCAGCATTGTGATTTTGATTTAGCAAGTTAAAATTCCATTACAGATAGGGTTTCTTTCCCCTCAACAATGCATTACTCTAGTATTCTGCCAGAACAATAG
Organism: Pezoporus wallicus; assembly: GCF_028554395.1. Taxonomy (NCBI): domain Eukaryota; kingdom Metazoa; phylum Chordata; class Aves; order Psittaciformes; family Psittacidae; genus Pezoporus; species Pezoporus wallicus. Next base: position 5,620,557 of record NW_026640488.1, read on the forward strand.
ATTTAACACTTCAAAGGAATTAGTACTGAAAAGCTTCATACACTGAAATGAAAATGACTGTTTAAACGGAATGGATCAGTTCTGCAATATCACTGTGCTGATAAAAACTGCCCCATATTTCAGACATTTTCTACAAAAGAATGGAGATACAGGGGAAAAGAAAAGAGCAAGCAATGTGGTTGAGAACTGTAGGGCATAGGAAGTAAAAACATAACGGGTTGGTAAAGAAATAAAGAAGGTAAATGGAAGGCAAGAGACAAAAGATGAAAAAGTTAGACAAGCAATAAGGACCCAATACAAAAATCAGAGTGAGGAAGTGAGAAAAATATAGTCCAGAGTAAAGAAAATTAGAAAAGTGAGAGGAAACCAAAAGATCAATTGAAAAGTTAGTGGGATAGAGAGGACTGGTGGTGTCAGGAAGGTGTGAAAAGATTGGGGTAAAAAAAAGAAACAAGGAGGAATAAGGGGATTGAGGAGGGGAAACAGTCTATGAGTACGAAGGAGAGAGGAGCAAGAACTGAGGCAGGTACAGAAGGCAGAATAAGTATAGAGAAACTATGGAAGGGCAGTAGATATCTAAGGGAGAAGCCAAGGAAAGAAAGAAGAGAAAGAAGAGGAAGAAGAATGTGGAAGTGACTATTAAAGACAGTGATAACTGGAAAGTCAGGATGGTCCTCAGCTTGATTTCATATTTTGATTTAAACTTCTACATCTTCTCTTGCTTTCCTTTTTTTCATTTTGTTGTCTTCTTTCCTCAGTCTAGCAGTCACAGATGCAGTCTAAATCAATGTGTTTATATCTGAATGAATATAAGGTACTTCACATGACAGCTAGCAGGAGAGCTACTTCTAGCAAATGCACAGTGAGTGATTCCTTTCTCTGTAACAGCATGCCAAGATTTAGATATTTCAGGTTTTGCAAAGAACAGACTGTTCTCTACATTCAAAAAGAGAGAACAGAGTAAAGGCAGATTCTACTCTGCTAACCAAATCATGCTTCTGTTAAATACTTTGCTAATATCTCCTGAGGTTGTTCAGATAACATGTCCAGCATTTAAACCCAACTCAACTGTGATTTTGACATGACCAGAATTCAGCACCACAAGTCTGTACATTCTAAGACTGTAAGTGTCAAATTTGGAGGCTACCTGGGAAAATTAAAATCAAAATGACAGAATAATATACCTCAAAATTAATGACCATATCTTCAACTATTACATGTGATAACGGCATAAAAATACTGTGTTTCCTGTGGTGGAATTATGGGTTGTCAAAGCAATTAGTTATAATCATACGGGTCAAACCATAAGTTTATTAATTTCTCAATAGAGCCAGTGTGTTCTCTTTTAATTAAAATTTTGTCCCTGAAATTGATTTAATTATTGTTGTATTGTTCATAAGATTTATAGTAGCTCATCTCCTTTGATTTTTATTCTAATATACACCTGGTGCAGTTATAATTCCTAAAGGGTCTGACATCATAGTTTACCCTTCAGGATGCAAAATTGGTGGTTTCAGCATGATACAATCCATTTAATACATTGTAATAGTTTGTAAGTGGTCTTTTATTATTCATTAACAAAGAAGTTTAATGTGAAAATCAGCTTATGCTGACATAAGAGCAGCCCATTCAGAGTGCCATTTTGGATAATCTTGTCTTCTCCACATTGCTTTGCAACACACCCTCGCTCTTTGTAGGCACCATATTTGACAGCGATATTGAAGACCAACATTTACTTATTGTCCTTAACTTTTCAGTTCGAGTGCTTGTGTCCATTTGACCTTTTTTTGGTCTATCTTCTAGCTGTGTGTTTTCAATCAAACTGCTGCAGTGCATGTTAAACTTCACACACTTTTTAGGTGTTTTGGCTACGTAGGGATGTAAAGAAAGAGCTCTACTGAATATGAATCGAGCCATGCATACACTTAGAAATAAGTTCCTCAGGGAATTAAAGCTTCTCTTTATTGTAAAAGGATTTTATGGATTAAATTGCAATTTATTACAAGATATACTAAATGTAAGAGGTACGCTTGTGTTACATGTGATGAGAAAATTCTATCCTGGTTTATACTAAATATGGTGAAATATTGCTGGTTTAACTTTAGGGCTGAAGACTTAGTTCAATACAGTAATACAGTAAAAAACACTGGACAGCCACTCTTCAATTTTGTTTTGATTAATGTCTATACAAAGAAGGCTTAATAAACCCTACAAATACATGATAAAATAATGTTATCAAAACAAACCTAGCACTCAGAATTGAGGACAATCCAGAAGTAAATTTGCCAGTATAGCCTTAATTTGTATTCTTCAAGTGTCAAATTTCTATAAGGGCTTCAATTCAGTCAACACACTGGGGTATTTTCCACATAGCTCCTGGTCCAGTAAGTACCATTCTTGACTTTCACAGGCTATGATGTACTTCAAGACAAAGCCATTCACGTGAATGAAACATGCTGTCTCATTTGTGGGAGCTGGTAAAGAGCTTTGTTCTCCTAACCCTCTTATTCATACACCATAAGTCAATAGACTGAATGAAGACTAGAAAGTAAGTATTACTGATGTTAAGGGTATATGGATTGCACCAGCAAATGTGAATCTGTCTAAAAAGTCATTCTAAAAATCTGCTTCACAGATTCTTACATCATTATCTATCAGGCAGAAGAGTATTTTCATCTGAGTGACAGCTATATATATTCAGCTCAGTCTCCCAGAAGACCTGTGTTGAGCTGAATTCTGAATTCAAGTTTTAAATAGGCCAAAATATAGAAGTAAGATACTCATTTTAACCAAGTGCTACCTCTATCCAGACAATCTTTTATGCTTATAACCTTTTCCAGGTTACAGTCAGTGTAATACTAGGCAAACTTTATCTCAGAAATTACAATGCGTATCCAGTATACTTAAAATTCATGGCAATGACAAAGGCCAATTAGATTTTCCAAGAAATCCAGACAGCTCAAAATGAAAAAAAAAAAAAAAAAAAGAAGACTTTTTCCACCATGTGACCTCTTGGGAACATTAGTTTTTCTAGTCTTCCACTTTAAAAATGGGAATTTCATCTCAAATGTTAAATATACTTGCATAAACACTTACTTCAGACCAAGGAGAAACCAATTCATTCAGAATGCTGGTTAAAGAGAAGTAATTACTCAGAATTCAACTGCTTATCATGGTCGAGAGACCTGAGAAATTCCCAGCTGCATAAATCTGTGTATAAATCAATTTCAGAATAATTAAAAAGCTCTGCTGTTTTAGCCAAAACCCTTTGGGACAACTTTGAGCCAAAAGCAATGTTTGGGTTTTGAGTAAGTTTCTGGCAGCTTTTTGTCAGGAAAATTTTTACTGATGCTTTACTACTCTGTTGTTGATTGCAGCTTTAGCATGGCATTTTCTTACAAGAAACAATATGTATAAAAAAATCATTTTATTATTTGCCTTATCTAGGTGATTTCAAAACAATCTATGGACCCATGCCTCACTATTCAGATACTCATAAGCTTTTGATACTTACAAACATTAAGATATGAGACTTAATTAGTTCAGAATAATTTTTACTTTACAGTAAGAATTCTTACAGTAATTCTTTACAGTAAGAAATCTTTACAGTGAGAATTGCATCTCTCCTTTTCGGGCTCAAAAATACACTGCTACAGTGAAATATTGCCCCCATATGCCTAAGAAAAGGAAGCTGGATGCAAAGTTGGGCTGCAGTGCCACTTGACAGCCTGGTTCTATGTAGATGACTTGTTTCAGAAAGATTCACTAAAGCAGTAACACAAGCACACCTTCCCCAGATGCATCCAATGTAGCCTTTCAACCTTGAAGCACTGAAGTTTTCTATATCAAGAAAAAAAAAAAAAAGAAAGCACTATTCTTTTACGTAAGATCTTTTTCAAATTAGACTACATGCTTGGGAAACAGTTTACAGCAGGCACTTTATAATCACAGAATCGTAAGGGTTGGAAAGGACCTTAAGATCATCTAGTCCCAACTCCCTGCCACAGGCAGGGATAGAACTTTCACGGCTCAGCACGGCTCGGCTCGGCTCCACACGGGGGAGGACCGAGGAACTGGAGCACCGAGGGGGTGCACTTCCAGCCTACCTATAGCTATCTATATTCCTTTCCTTCAAGTAGCCCTCTTTCATGCTTATTATGTTCCTAAAAGTCAGTAAACAATCCTCTGCTTTGAAAACACTATCCACAATCCATGCCATTTCATAGTCATTACATCTCTCTGAATAAAGCCTGTGGTGAAGACCAAAACAAGTTTTATCCACTAAATTAATCCCATACAAAATCATGGTGTCCTGTAGCTTAATCAGTCCAAGTGGGCATGGACAATCATCCGTATCTGTTTTGGTACCCTGGTTTTGGAAAGGATCCTTCACAACAGAAAGAGGGCCATGGGGTGGGAGTTCTAATCTCACTATAGACATTTTATTCCTGGATATGCCTGTAAAACATTCTGAAAATCTATCAGTGGGAGTAGCTGTAGTATCAAGTAATCATTAATTAACCTTCTGTAAGCAAATTAGCCTTATGAAGGGACTGGTTTTGCTTGCTGTATTTCATCTCTGCATGTGGTGGGCTTATAGAAAATAAAGAAATGGAATGTCAAAATGCTTGAAGGTTTGAGAAAGTTACACTTCTTTTTTTCAATCCCCCCAGAAGTTCTAATTATATTGTAAAACAATTAAACTTTGGGGACTTCATTGTCTAGGAGATTTTTCCATTACTTTTCACCATTTTATTTTAGTTGATACTAAATCTCTCTCGGTGAAAGTAACCACATTGATATTCACTGCAGTTTCTCAGTTCATTAGGAATTTTCATTTTTTCTGAATACATTTCATCACAAAATCATAAGCCTTCAAATGTGCTACAGTTCCTAAGGAGCTTATAGAAGTAGCAGATCACTGTAGATGCGTAACACCGGCCGAGAGATGGTGCCACTGTCCGCAGCGTGATCACTGAAGTACCTGTGGCTGCTTGTTTAACTCAATGGTAGTCTCCCTGCATCTCACAGGACTGTGTGAGAACCTCCTGCTCTGCTGTTGCGTGCTCAGAAGAGATCATCATCATTTCTTTATTACATTAGCAGTAGCAGAATCTATTGAAATTACAAGCTGCGAGCACTATTATCCTGGCATGACCATGTAGAGTTTAATTCTTTTCAGCTCTGCAGGTTATGTATCATCATGTTGCTCTGTTCATACCTTTCTTTTCTTGTTTTTTCTTTTTTTTTTTTTTTTGAACAGTTTTGTTCAGAAAAGCTCTTTGGGATTTGGGGAATCTTTATGCCACATAAATGTAAGATAGTACTAATACAGTTTGTAAAGCTACATGCAGGGCTTACTCTTGATCCCATTGAAGTCAATAGGATTTTGCCATGCTTTGATGAGACTAGAATGGGGCATAGAGAGCAGAGAAACGTGATTTTAAATGTTCAAGGGTTATTTTAAATTTTAACTCCGATATCTCATGGCAAAGAATCATTTTAACTACAAGGAAGTCTGTGTACAGCACATCCTGAAACCCTGAGTTCCAACAGATTTGCCTGTAGAAAGCCTGACTTGCAGAGGGCAAGGTAAATAAGGAGGAGCATTCATTTGGATAACAGGGGTTTCAGGGACAGGAAGCTGAGGTTTCTACATCAGCCTCAGACCACATATTAAGCCTCTGAATAATCACATTGATTGAAATCAAGAAAGATACCCAGACACATACTCTTTAGATACCTGACTTGTGTTCGCTGATATGGCCATCTGGAGACATTGTGGATGTACATCTTCAATCCAACTCAAGTACTAAAGACTGTTTAGGACAGTGTTTGAATGTATTAGTAACTTAAACATTGCCCTAGTACCACTGGCTGTCCTGAAAGAGATAAAACATGGCTTGCTGAATCAGAAACACCTTTTTTCTCACACACGCACTTTCTGGCTCATTATTAGTGAAGTTGATAGGTGTTAAGGAAGGGGCCTTTTGCCTACAGATGAATTTGCTATCCAGGGTACATCTTCTTTTCAATGATGGATATAAATTATAATCAGACCCAGTCTTCCTATTTGGTAAATAAGGGAAGGAGCCCTGAGGAAGAGGTATGTAACCATAACTGAAGAGGGAGAGGAAAATAAACATTCATATTGAGTTCTGCATTTCATAGCTTTCCAGTGTTTGACTTTGCAGTCTTGATGTGTTTTTTCCAAATGGTTCCATATTGGCACCTATATGGCTTACTACCAATTTGCAAATTTTAAAAGCAGTGCAGAGATCTTTTCTGCTTGATCAGATGAAACAACTAGAAGTAGTAGTGTTTTTACAGTAGTAGACTGTTTACTGTAAACCACTCATTAAAAGGAGATGGGAAAAAGGTCCAGAGAAGCTTATGCTTGCAGAAAGAGATGTTTAAAAATGCTCAAAATGGATGTTACAGGTCATGCTCTGAACCTGAAAAACTGTGAGAAACTGAGAAAACAATAGGAGGTGCAGATGATAGGAGTTCTTATATAGTGAGCAACTAAGTTGTACTGATAATGAGCCCTTCAAAATTAAATTGACTTTTCTGATCTATAGGTTGATTCAGCAGAGGGTAGGAAGAAAAGCAGGGAGGCCACAGTGACAATCTGTGAAGTTACAATGTTAGAAGCTAAGCATTCATAGTAGAAGTTATGAATCAGTTGGGAGAGTCATTTTGACAGGTATGTTTTGAAGGTTTTCACCTTACGCAAAATAAGTAGTCCTTGGTTTAGAGAAATATAAACTTTGGTAAATATTTTAACAAATTTGCCAATCCTTGAAAAACACTCTTCTAAGAAGGGTTACCACCCTCTGCTTCAGACTGGCTGGATTTGTTTCCTTGGTTTCTGTCTTTCTCTTCCTCTTCCTCACATGACTTCATATTCATATGGATTTATCAGGCATTATTTCCTCAATCTTCCAAATAAATCTGAGTAAAACAAACAGCCTGTCAAATGCAGCTGGAACACAGAATTTTTCTTCTGGCTGCATCTTCCTTCCCTATAAACAAGCAGAAATAGTCATTTGTCACAGAAAAACAGGAAAATCTATCTTCATAGCACAAGAACAGAACAAATCTGACCACAGGTTCTCTTGAGAAATCAGAAAGTTGCATAACTTTCATGAGCTTATTTCCTTCCTGCTGTTGGCTTGGATAAAAATTGAAATATTGTAGAACTATCCTGTCCATTTTTGTGGTCACGTTCTTTCATCTTCTCTTCCACACTGTATCCATCTTTTGTATTAGCTTGAACCTAGCCAGCAAAATAGAGCTGGTACCTTAGATTGACCTTCTACATACTTTGCTATATAAACAAAAAATAGGTGGTGTTTCAGTCTTACATAGAGATTTTCCTTTTAAGGCTTTTTTCCTTTTTTTTTTTTTTTTTTTTATCTCTACTCCAATAGCTAAAAAATAGTAATTTACCTTTGATTAATGAATTTGATTAAATGAATTAATCTGTTTCTCATTTACTGATGCATCACCATTTGCAGCATTGCCACATGCAAAGATAGTAAGAAAATTATTAGACAAACAAGTTTTTTGGACAACACAGCACCATTTATTCTAAGCATTTTATTAACCTGTGGAATATTTTATTTCATGTTTTAAAGTCAGCAAATGAATCTGGCGATGTGAAAATATTCTGTTCTCCCCAACTTTCTGATAATTTCAAAACTGTATTTTTTTTTTTCCCCTAACTGGAACAACAAGAATTTTGAATTATTTGGAACAAAATTCTCAGTGCATGAGGGGTTGAGGCCATTTGCTGTCATTGAAGGGGAAGTAGCCACTAGGTACCCAGGCATATCTCCTGATTTTTCCTGATGGGTTCATAGGAAGCTTCTCCATAGTTTTTTGTTGCTGAACTGGAATAATGTTCCTGAAGAAAAAAAAAATGGTACTTAAATAATATTCTGTGTTTCCAACAGTCTCATTTTCATTAATCTAATGCTGATGTTTGAGGATTTCTCCTCCTTAATACTGATATAAAACAAATGTCACCCTTCAAGGGTTACGAGAGAGCATTACTGTGATTAATGTGTGCTGCCACTGGATGTCACTGATGTTCCACTTATATGGCATACATATGTCATACAACGTGATCTGGGAACAGAAGACCCTCTCCCACATGCACTGAGACAGCATTAATAAAATCTAGCCTAATGAGAAACATAACAGTTAAAGAGGTATCAGTTGACTGGTTTAACACAAGAAGATTCATCTCTATTGGAGAATAATTTACAGGTTCTTTCTACAGCTTGGTGGGAGGGATCTCATTTTACCCTGCAACATTATTGTGTGGCAGCATGCAGTTATATGAGACCCTGAGCTGCCCAAGCTGCCCGTTAGTAGAAGGTAGCTGCTTTTGTAAACCTTACTATTGGACGTTACAGGAGGGATCATCCAAAAATAGTTATAGTATTACATGTGGAGTAAAAATAGATATCTTGCATAAATAATTCTGCCCGTAAGTGTGCCTGAAGAGTTTATAGCAGTCTTATTTTATGGTCTCTAACCATTCTGATTTTTCTTAATATTTTTATAACTTCTATGGAAAGAAGGAACAGTATCTTCAGGGAAAAGTTCTCACCTCTTCATTCTTATAAACAAGAAATGACAAGCTGAGACAAATGAAGGAGTATGAAGTTCTGTCTTCATTTCAAGTTCAAACTTCCTTTCTTCTCTTCTGTTCAATTTCCTCTTTCTGTGCTTTTCTCAAAGATTTTTTACATTTTTTAACTGATATCTTTTGAGTTAACCATTCAAAACAGAAGATTATGACTAAAACCTAAGTTACAGCACACTGCAATGAGCACTATCTTCACTCCTCCCAAGAGCCAAGGCTGTATGCATGAAACCTGTTACAACCACTAAGACCAAGAGGGCAAATAAGATACAATTTATTGCAGAATCTTCTAGCATTGCTGTTTGATTTTATTATAATCTATTGTTGGGCTAATAGATGAACTGGTAACTGCAGATATTCTCAACCAGCGGTTTGTTTGCTTCCATGGTAACAATGAGCATCCATGTGCATTAGAGTCAGAAATATTCTCAGAGTTGACCTGTTATTTGCAAAACTCATTATCTCAACATTACAGAGGCAGATGAGAAAGTAAATCAAGTAAAATAAACAGTACAAGTTTCAAAACTTTTTCTTTCTGAAAGATCGTTCATGGGGGGGGTTTTTTGGTATGTTTGAAGACAAACAGGGAAGCACCCAGGAGGATGGTCATACGTACACGTTCTCCACTCTGAATATAATAACAAAAGTAAAAATTATACAGTAAATCCCATTTTTGATTCCTATTTTTCAAGAGACAACTTAAAAGGATTTTCCTATAAGCCTATCACAGATTGACCTGGAATGGCAGCCATTCTCTTTACCATGATGACAGCTGTCCTCTTCCCTATATATGGCATCTTCAATGAAAATACACCTCAACATGGTGACTTGAAGAATTTTAAATTTAGTTTTCCATCCACAAAGTACAGAGATTCAGCCACAGCTGCTAAAATCCTCTTTTTGTCTGTTTTAATTACTGTGATCAGTGGAATTAGAGTCATATGGGATTTGAATGGCATTGCAGTGGTACAGGCCATAAAACCAAATAGAACTGAACATGCAAACAGTTTAAGAGATTGAAATCTCCTATGCCTAATAAAGTTATACTCCCTCAATTAAATTCATTCTTGTCAGAAACATCTTATGCCCTTGTGGTAGATAAGTAGATAACTTTAAACACCTGTATTAGTAAAGCCAAGAACAAATTTAAGAAAAACAAAAAATGAGGAGTTAGAAAATCACAATTTCCAAGTTACTTTACTAGCTATCATAGGCAACCAAATGATAGCATTTAGTGGCATAGCCTTCTGATTTACTTAGGAATACTGAGACACTGTTCAGGCTTTTTTATTGGAGCTTATTTGTTCACAAAACTGGAGACAGATTTCCAAAAATGAGCTGAAAATTGTGGCTTACGTGGTCCAACAGCATGTATATGTTTTTAAGAGTTTTAATCTACAGCTTTTGGTGTGAATCCAATTTACTCCCTCACTTAGTGTAAACACACATCATGAAATTCCCAAATTAAATCAAATGGAAAGTCTAGCTCACAGTCTAGCTAATTTCTGTCTTTGCCTGACCGGCACTTTTTATGCCTGATTAAGCTATATTAATTAAAATTTTAACTAAGCCTTTATGCAAACAAATATTAAACTTTCCAAAGGGCTGCTTTTCACAGTATGACTCTGAACTAACTTACAAAACAATAGCTGAATTGATTCTAACTCGCAAAAGGCAATTCCCACTTGATCTTCCCATAAGTCATTCTTTTGGAAATGATTTTGTGCACCATAGTGGTGTCATTTAAGAACACAAGAAACAAGTTTGCAAGAGATATGCGAAGTTGATAAAAAGACTTTTTATTCAGTGTGACAGTGGTTAGGGAATGAGTTACCATCCCTGCCTTCAGAAAACAGAAACCTGAGAGAAAAATGTTTTATGTTTAACTATAATAACTATAGTTAGATAGACATTCCCATCCTTCTGCTACCATTAATCTTTGTATTTTATTTGTATGATATTCCTTTTGTTTGGTCATGGCCTTTCAGCTGAACATCTATATTACATTTCTGTCATCTTCCACACATTCAAAACTCCTCCATAGAAGCACAGATATAAAGAAGAAACATAAAATATTTCTATTAGGAACCTCACACTTTTCCTTCTTTTTCTGTGCATGTCTGATTGATAGCAAAGTATGGTTTCATTATTCCAGCAATTGCAGAAAATGAGAAATATGTATCCTTCATGAAAAATACTGGTAATTTTTAAGAACACAATATAGACCTTTGTTCCTTTAAATACTATCATGCTATCTGGATGTAAAGAGTTAATTCACATAAGTAGATAGCTTAGGCGGCCTAGAAGTTATCAGCTTAATACCATTCACTACCATTGTTCAAGTGTGCATTTCTCCAGTGGAGCTGAGTGAATGGCATAAATTGTCCTCCTAATCAACCTGTGTGCCAAATCAATAGAAAAAAAACTTCTATTCATTACGGAAGGCCAAGAAAGTCATTTAAAAAAAAAAAAAAAAAGAAAGCTAAACAGAGGTAAGGAAATATAGTTATAATCCTTAGTTTAAGGCTTTTCTTTTTCCTTTTGCTGCAGATTCTATTCAGATTGACCACTATAAGTACCAAATGGAAATACTGCAATAGCAGGAGAAGAGACTTCAGGGTTGATATGCATATCTAAAGAAGCTTAAGCTCCCTATAGCTCCAAAAAAAAGCTGTTCCCAGTGCCTGACTCTGACAGTGAAAAAGCTAAGGATCAATGATATTCTAACCACATTTTCTGGGAGGAAGCTGAAAGATGTGGCCAGGAGAGCTATAGCATGCTCCAGCAAGATCCCCATTCTAAACCTCAGGCACTAAGGTAGTCATCTTTTGCGCAGTTCAGAGTGCCAAGGTAAACAGTTCTCTTCTTTCACAATACAGGCTGGGACATAGCCCAGACCCTGAGGTCATGAGCTCGTTTTAAGGATACAAAGTTTGCTCCCCTCATATGAATTAATTCTGAATTCTTTACTCATAAACTTCCAGTGACAAGACAATAAAGCTCTATCCCAGTCTTGTTTCTAAGCAGGACTTTGAGCTAAATTCACTTAGGATGGCCATCACCCATTTCTTGGATGAGCAGTCCAGCCACTATTTTGCTCTGCAACAGGACTGCTCATTCTGAGGAAAGGTGTCCTTGTCACTGTGTTCAGTGCCACCCATGCTAAGAACAAAGCATGCCTAATTAATATGGCACCTGGGGAGAGTTAGGTCACATCCTGTCCTTGCTGGTAAGGTGAGATCAAATATAGCTGAAAACCTGCATATGTTCTACTGAACCTGGTTTGTGAGCACCTGCTGACTGATGCCCAGACAGTTCCTGATCAGTGGGTTGCCACCCCAGCCAATTCCCCCAGCTTTATATGCTGAGTATGTCATACAGTATGGCATATCGCTTTGGTCAGTTGGGGTCAGCTGTCCCAGCTGTGTCCCCTCCCAACTTCTTGTGCTCCCCAGCCTGCTCTCTAGCAGGGCATGAGAAATAGAAAAGTCCCCAGCAACAACTAAATCATCAATGTGTTATCATTATTCTCATCCTCAATCCAAGACACAGCACTATACCAGCTTCTAGGAAGAAAATTAACTTTATCCCAGCAGAAACCAGGGCACATAGGCACTTAGGAAACGTTTAGGTTCCAAAGCACACAAATCTTGCATATAATAGTTGTACAAGTTATAAAGCCCAAAACTTGTACACAAGAAGCTTAGCATAGTCTATTATTTAGTATGTTCTTAGCTTCAGCATCCGTTTTAGAATGTCAAACAATTTTTTCTCCAATTTTTGTTTTCCTCTAAGGGAAGGCATTTGTAATTAATTCTCTTTTCAATTCAAGTAAGTGTAGTCTTTAGGCTTTCTATACTAAAAATGATAATTTCAGAAATACAAAAGTAAATTCATCATGACATCTGAACAGGGGTTAACTCATCAACTCCCATGAACAGTAAAAAAAAATGTATCACTAAATCTCCTTGCCTCAGAACGATTATGTAACACTAAAGTCCATGCACTCAATTTGCTTGCATTGTGTGAAAGTGTGGGAAAAAAACAAGAAATTGCTGTGTTATTAATGTTTTAAAACTAAATTCTCTACTATCTGTACAAAGTAATATTTCCATGAATAATTGAAATTTAAATTGTAGGTTATACCCATATTATCGTCATAACATTTTCCTCATACAGAGATGAAATGCATCACAGTGTCTCCTCAGGAGCTGCTGCAATGCATCAGTGTCGGACTGTGTCCATGTGCTCCATTATTGATAATTTTTGCACCAGCATTTTGGTCCAGGGTGCCTTTGAAGAGTACCTAGGTAAGCAAATCATTTCCTCATATCTTATTTAAAACATAAGAAAAAAAAAACAAAAAACAAAAACCCAGACTTCTGAAAGAGAAATATTCTTTTTTCCTGTCTTTGTGTCCATTTTTACCCTGACAGTACACTAAAATATTCAAAAATTTTTACCATTTTTACATCACATATGTGTAAAAGGTAACTGAACTATCTTATTTCCCAGCATATTCTGTTTGGCACACTGAATTTTTTGAATTTTCATGTAAACCTAGTATAGTAATTTTGACTGACATGAAAATAATATTATGTGCCATATGGCATCTATTGTTAATGATCCAACTGAACCAAATCCCAACTAATGTGTAAAGCTAAAACTGTCAAACCACAGCAGCTCTCCACAGTGACTTGAGTATCTGAGCAGCTTTGGAGGCCATTACCAATCCCTAAATGAACCAGTCCTCGCACTTTTTTTTTTAAGGCAAAAATAATGTATTCTAGCCAAAATATGGTCTTTAAGTCTGCCTCTGGTGGGGATTTTTCACAATAAATATAAAACTTTACAAGAAATATTCTATACTATTTGCTAAATGGCTAGGATAAACAGAGTAAAATGCCTTGTAATTTTTGTGCCAACTTGAATGATTTAGTTTTAGCTAGAAACAGAATGAAATATTCTAATTCTGTTAAAGGCAAATATCCACAAATTACAAGGTCAAGTGGAACTGGTAGGCAGCATCGGATCCTGATGAAGTTCCGCAGATAACTGATTCTATGGAGGAAAAAATTATGGCATAACTTGGTTCAACCATTTGTGACATAAGTCACTGACTCACATCAGTGATGATCATGGCCTCGTAAAAAGCATGCATGGGAGGGGTGCACATCTTCACCCAAAGCTCTGTCATTTGTGACAACAGTCACTGATACGTAAAATTCTGTCCGCAGATTCAGGTGTGACTGTCACTGGTCATAGGTGCAGGTGCATATCTGAGTGCAGTTATTTTTCTGTTTTTCCTACTCCAAAGTGGTTAATTTTCACTGGAAAAAAATATCACAGGCAAGTTTTGGTATTTCCATTAGTCTGGAGTGTTCACATTTTTTGAAAGATACAAAAAAGATAATAAAATATAATAAAATATTCAAGCATCTCACAATTTGATCCTATCTTCTGCATCCCTTGAAAATGGAATGATCTGTTGAACTGCTAAAGAAATAAAGGAGTTATTATGGCAATATCTGAGGTTTTTCTTTCTGTAAATGATAAAGTGCCAAATTAAATTATTCCTTAGGCAGTGTTAACAAAAGAGCTAGCTCTCCACCACACTCTTTCATGGAGTTCTGTTTTCATCCCTCTTCTAAGAGTCAGGAAACTTACCTCTCTATGTTGAATATGCATTATATATTCACTTCAGTGCATTCACAGCAGATCAAAAAGAAAAAGCAAGGGAAGAAGTCTTTTAAAAAAATCATTCAGGTGTGAAAAATATTACCTTTGCTAGATAATGCAGTAACTCATTCTATTATATTTTCCTCTAAAAATGCAGTTGAAAATATTTTCTTTGTGGCTGTAACCCTTCTTATTGTTTCAGATAGCAATAATAATTTTCTTAGCTTGACTTAGCTGGAGAAAAATGTGATGTTGCAGGGCATCGTTGAAATACTAAAACCTCTCACAATTCAGTTTTTTCCCCCTTACTTCCCATTTCAGCTCAGATCAGGGTAACGCGTTTTGAACCTCAGAACTATTATTCCATAATAGGTTAATTGCCTATGTGCACCTTTCACTGCCTTAGGCCTCACTGGATTTAGTAACATATAAGCAGCTCAAATGTCAGAGTTTTATTGTATCCTTGTATATATTCAACAAAAACTGATTCCAAAGAATATTTATTGAACTTGGGTGAAATATATGCTCAGAACAGGTTTAATATGTAGCACATCAGCCTTCTCTTTTCTCTTTGATGCATCACTTCTACAAATAAGTAAATTCCAAACGTAACATGGACCTTTGTGGACCAAACATCTTTGTAAGCCAGAACTGTCACCTTGACATCACAATCCCAGCTCTCAGGGTGGTGCTCAAGTCTGAATGCATAAGTGAGACATTTTCTGCGTCTGAAAGAAATTATTAAATGTTGAGGCATTATGGAAATCCTTTGCAGATGTAATTTTAGGATTTTCTGGGGCTTGTGTGTCTCAAAACTTGTAACAAAATGCAAGGCATCTATACTTACGGAATGTTGATAAACAGGGATTTTCCATGGTTGTTTCATGTCTGTATTTTCTCTACCTTGATTCTCAGATGGAATCAAGACGTTATCTAAAATATATTTTTGTACACCAAAAGACGAAAAGGCAGAAGTAGGATGAAGCAATCCAGTTTCTACAAGCTGATCTATTTACTACCATTTTTTTCATTTTTTCTCGTACTGCACAGACCTCTGCACTCATTTTAACTCAATAAATGAAGATCAATAACAAGTTACTAACGCACAGCTAATCCTCATACAAAGAAGGCTGTTACAAATCTCTTATGAAGGCTTTTACTGTGATTTCCCAGGATGTGGGATGTACCTGAATTCATCAATAAAATCTCATTAATAACAGGAAAATCACAGTTAGGAGTATAAAAGTAATGATTCAAAAAACACTATTAACACACTATTAAATGTTCACACCTAGTTTCTAGGCTTCTGTCCTATATAAAAAGTCAGTTCTCATATAACCTGTCACAGAAGGTCCTTTTCTAGAGTGAAACTACTTTCACTGCACATGTGCAGAACCTACCTTTCTCTTGAAGGGCAAGGAATGCAGCTGTCAAAATCATCTACTGAACTTCGGAATTTGGTGCTGACAAGGGCTCCCTCTTGTGATAATATACTGAATTCAGATTCATTCTGAGGTAGGAGAATGGATGCTTAGCTTATGAGTACAAATGCTTCACTGAGGGGTTAGGGAATGTCAAGAAGTTTGTGCCCTGGAAGATGGGGATGTGTATGGTTGCCCTAAGTGCTAAATAAATAAATAAATTAGAGGGCCTGGAAATCAGGAAGAAAAATACGTGCAATGACTTATGATTGTTCACATAAATAGGGATTTTTACAAGAGTTATGAGGACAGGCTTAAACCCTTGCAATAATTAAAAAATCAGGAAGTTATAAAGTAAAATAGCCTATTATCAATAACATGAATGTTCTAATAAAGACATAAAATTGAATTTATGAAGGTTTATAAATGACAACATTTTGTTTGGAAATTTTCTAAAGTGCTTATTTACGGATAGAGCTCTTCAAGAAGTGCTTCTATTTCAATGTGGTTCTCCTTTAATGCACTTACCAGAATTAATTCTACCAAATTTTACCAAATTTTCAATAAGTAGGACCTTTGATTAAGATCAAATTGTCTCTTTCCCTTCAAAAAATAATTCAAAGGCCATTCTCCAATTTCAGACAAATAGGAAACCAAAAACAACAACCACCATATTTGTTTAAGCTAATTTAATTCCCTAAGTAAAGATCAAGGAAAACAAATTCAGCAAGGTCTGCAAGCATTAGGAAACTTGAGAGTCCTGAATAAACATTTTTTTCAAGTATTTCTTACTTTCTCCTCTCAGAGGTCAAACCCAAGGAAAAATGGATCTCTAGTAGACACATGCAACACCAAATTTCATCTACTGCCTGAAATGTCAACTAATTGAAAATGGAAATTACATATTGCAGGCAAAGAGTAGTGTCTATTCAAGTAACCTTTCAGCTTATTATAGCATGTTGATAACATAGGAATACAAAGTTTTATTATTCCTTTAAGTTTTCATTTGATCATTTGCAATTTTAGGTACCATACATGATCTAAACTATAAATTTCTAGTGTAATAACTCTCAAACTGAAAAGATGCATACAGATAGCTCAGAGTAACTTGAATTTAGTAGCTTTGCATACTATAGTATATTCCTTAAGTGTCATCTACACTCAGTAGCTGAAATCTAGACGTTCTTACATTTTGTCATTACCCATTTGCCTCCCTCAGATTAGGTAACACTAGGACTACGCTGTCTAGAGGAAAAAAAAAAGTTTTCCTCAGTTCCAGATATAGTTATTTTTTCACAATAGAGATCTGAAAGTATTTATTCACCCAGCATGCAGGCTTTTATGTATTCTACTACCATTTCTCTCTTAGCCTATTTGAATCACTTTGTACAGTAATAGCTCAAAAATTCTGACTTCACACAGGATTATCTCTCAATTGGAACAAGTGGATACAGATTTTTTTCTAAAAAATACTTTGGAAGCATTCTTGGCTGTAGTAATTTTTATATCAAAATATCATCAGCTTTGTATTTTTGTCTCAAGTACGTAGAATTTTCTCAGTGGGATACAAAAGGAAGCAGCCACCTCCAAATAAATTTATTATCCAAATTCAGCAGCAGAGTAACAGCTGGCGTCAATCTGGATCACCAGCTATTGCAGTAAAATTACTTATGGCTGCAAAGTTTCAACCCAGGAAGCTCTCAGACAAGCATTTTGGTTACAACAAACCACACACAATATAAGGAGGCAAGAAATGGAAACTACAGTACAAAACAATTGGGTGCTGCTTCTATTTTGACTTCACTGATTTCAACATGCAGATTAATCTCAGTAGGCTGAATGGAGAGCAAGGAAGCCCAAATTCATAGCTGTCCCAAACTGCTTAAAGACAAATACAGTATGTTTGCATTACAATGCTATAGACCGATTTTTCAGTATGTGGGAGGAAACATTTTAACCATTCCAGATGGGGGAAATAACAGTTATTTCCTTTTGAGACACCCACATATATAGATTAAAATCCACAAGACTGAGTTACACACATAATTTCAGATTTCTTTAGTACCCTGAGATAATTATACAGTGTTTTATGTCAACTATTACTTTACCTACCACTAGCAGGATAATAGCGGTAAATGAAGGAGAGTATATAATCCTGCATGTGAAATCATATCTTTATTTTGTAATGTATTTTTAAGCACCCAGAAAAGCAGATATATCATAATTCTCCCTTCATATTCATTTACCAGCAAAATACCACCGTTAAAATAGTCATCTAGAGAGTCCAGATAGTACGAGGCATAAAAAGATTTTCCCAAATACCTCCTTTAAGCTTTCACAGAACTGGAGTTAGGTGTAAATAAGACATCACATTGTTGACAGGTGTAATAATGTTTTATAAAAAGGATTCAACTGACAAGCATATGTGGCCCTGTAAGATCAAATCAGAAATCATATCCTATTATTCATTATCCAACTCCAAATTGTTCCTAGAAATTATTAGATACATTAAAATAAATCAGGTCACACAAACAGAACTTTGTTTACACTTCAGGTCCACTGTGGAGCAGATATCCATCTGCAGACCATGGAGGATCCACTTAACTGGATTGAAAAGCTATGCTTTAGTCCTTTACATATGTCATCAGTGCAATCATACAAGAATATTAGAAAGGCCAACTTCACACTTCAGCCCAATACCCAGACAGCTTTAACAGAGGAATTGAGCATTAGGGGTTGGCAGACCCCATACTGCCTGGTAGACAGGCAGTACTGGATTGTGGATCTATCAGAGGAATGATGCTGGGGTTGTGAGCTGTGGCTGCAAGAAACAGATATGTTATCTTTTGTCACTGTAGGAGGATTCACTACTAGCCAATTCCGGCTGATTTATATCTTCTCCACATCACTGAGATAAGCAGATCAAACTGAACCATAAAAAAAAATAGTTAGCAAAAGTCAGTTACCACTAGTTATAGAGAAAATTCAACTTTTTGGCTTTTCCCTACTTGATCATTTAGTGGTACAGTAAACATGAAAGCTGACAATAAAGCTACTTAATAACTCATATGTTGTTTTTATGTACTAGGAACACATCATTTGCATTGCATATGGATATGCCTGTGAGTATGAATATGCATCTATAAATGTGCATTCCAAGTGGTTAAATGCTTACAGAGTTTTTCTTGCTGTGAAGTGTTCTCAGCTTCAAAGCTTTTGTGAGAAAAAAATCAAACTTAGACAACTGTGAGAACACAGAGAAGGGGGGAGAAGAAATCCAAGTGCAGCTTGTCATTACCAACCCCAACTTTATTCTAGCTGTGGTTTTCAAAAGGAAACCTCTGTCCAGGCAAGATGGGCTCCATGGATAAATAGCATGGCCATGGAAAAACAAACATAGCCTTCCTAGTCAACGCTAGCAAGTAAGCAGCAGCACGGTCTGGGAGAGCAAAGATTAAATAAAGACCATACAACTGCATAGTAGCCAGAGAAGTTGGGGGGGGGGAGGAAGAATTCTAACAAATTACCAAGTCAACATATTTATCTTTTCTTACTTTGTATCTTTTTTTTTTTTTCCCTCATGTAAGTTTTCAGTTTTATAGAGATATATTGAAGAAAAACACTCGGAACCGAGTCATCCTCTCTGTGAAGTGATGAACTACACTGCAAAATCAGGCCATAACTTTATACTAATGTACATTTTTATGAAAGTTAAAAACTAATTAACACTTACTTGGAATATATAATGATGGAGTTCCCCTTTATGTCTTCTAATAATCTTCTACTCTCACAGATAGGATCTGTATATATTATTAATATGGTCTCAGTTATATATAAATATTTTTAAAAAAGCCCAAACAAACAAATAAAAAAACAAACACAAAAACAAACTAAAAAACCCCACCAAAAAAAAAAAATACAAAAAACCACTGCCACTTAGGGTCTTGAAAGAAATTCAGAAAGATTTCTTTATGCAATTGCAAAATTTTGGGTTTTGTCTCTCAGTTTAATGTAGTCCAAGAGATTCTATGTACCACCATAAAGCTTATCGACTTTTGCCCAAGAAGTAACTTAGAATCACTTCCCTAATACAGATTTCCTACTGAGAAATATATAACAACGTGCCTATAGAGAAAAGAAATTAACAGAAACCCTACGCAAACTCTGCTGTGCTTGCAATTCACCTCTGAACAAGGGAGGGGCAGTTATCAGGTGGTTAATGGAAAGCACGTGGTTAATGTACCTCGACAACGATGACACATACATGCAAACAAAAGTTGGACCAAAGTAATTTACAGTGGAGAGAGGATATTTCAACAGTGCTAAATACCACAGTTGGAAAATTACTGTTTTTCAGTTGTTGGCATATCCTAGATCCCATGATTTACACATAGTTTATCATAAATAATCAAGTTCCTCTTGGAAAGGTCAACTGACTCAATAGGAACCTCTGCTGAGCTACAGCCATCCAGAGGCTTAGACATATGAACAGAAAGGTTTTGTAACTCTTGCTAAAAGAGAAAGAAGAACAAAATCAAAACAAAGGTTTTTAATATTTTTAATTATTTTTTCTTTTTTAAGCTTAGATTCTGAATGAAAACAAAATATTTTATTTTAATTATCATTTACTTCATCTTACCTAATAGTTCAGTTATTATAAAATTACTTTTTTTGACTAAATAAGATATTTGTATATCACTATTGCTAGTGTTACTAAAAAAAATAGTGGGGAAAATTCTGACCAATTAAGTCAGTTAAGTCTGAAAAGTGAAGTTTAACTGAAAGAAACCTCTTCTGCCTGCTATTCAATTCATAGCATTTTAAAGGAAAGAACATTTGGTGTACACTTTTTGCAAACATCACTCCATACAAATTCAAAATTAATCCAAATCACGTTAGCAGAAACAGCACACAAAGTAACAATCAAACCGTTTATTTAGATTAAGTGATATACTATTACAATATTGCAATTTTATTCCAAGAACAGCAGACAAAGCAGTTCTTTGTTTCCCCCTGCATCAGATATTTGCTGCAGAGACCTTAGAAAATAAAACCATAAAACCAGCCCAGGATGTGACGACGGTTTCAGTTTGGCAGCTGGTTCACCACACAGTGCTTCGGCATGACGTGTGTGGGTATGGGCTATACTCTCCTGGACCAGAGAGCTGAGGTGCGCTGAGCTGATTCATCCTCTGCTACTTGCATGTGCTGTTACTAAATGAGACTCTGGTGACTACCAGTAACAGGGTTTCTACTCCCATTTAAAGGGCTGAGCTTGAAATTGTAGGAGTATAGTCTTAGGAACAACTTTGGGGTTTATTTTCTATTGTGCTTTTGCCTTGCACAGAATCAGAATCTTGAGGCTACAATATATTTGCAGGTCCTAGATGTATTTTCTGAGCTTGGGAGTATTTTATGGTTGTTCTGCCCACAAACTCATCCAAATTCAGATACAATATAGAACTGTCATTGGGATACAGAAGATTCCATTTTGACAAAGCTTTTCTTTTAATTGAACAATTTCAAGTATATATGGATTAAAGAAAAGCCCTGCTTCTACTCCAGAAGTTGTACTGTTCCTTCACATTTCACACTGGACATGTCTTTCCTTTGTAATAGAATACATGTTGATTATCTAGTAGTATGTTCTTGCACAAAAATGACCTTTAAGCATTATGAAAAACTATGAAGCTGTGCTCAGCACAGCACAAATAACTGAATGTCATATGAACCAGAACAAAAGTCATCAAGTTTTAAACTGAACTCACCTGTATTCTGATCTCAAGCTAATATTAAAAAAAAAAAAGAAGAAAGAAAAATCATTCATATTTAGAATTGTTTCTGTAGGTCAAAAGTGTCAAAGTGTTATGTACAGAGCTAGAAACAAAATTTCACTTCACTGCTGAGTTATAAAGTCACCAATATCCCACCGAAATAAATATGGCAGGATCTTCTGCCTTTTAGTGCAGATTAGTTCCTTAGGCAGGTAAAAACATGGAGCAATAAATGGACAGCAAAGCTAAATACATATAGGTACATTTAATATTAAAGACATTGGGTATAACATCCAGAGAACAAATAACCCTAAACAAGACTAGATAGAAAAACAATCTGCCGCTGTCAATTTCTGTGAACAGAAAACACCCCTGAAATGAACATAATTTAGCTACAAGTAAGGAAAAGCCAGACTCAAGGCAACTTCAATGTTTTTTTCTACAACATTATAACAACACAGCAGCCTTTTTCGTTGTTTCTTTGCTGTTTTTTGTTTGCTTGGTTGGTTGGGGTGTTTTAGCAAGAGCTATTTTATGTGCCTTGCTGACTCATTAACACTGTTGACTCATTTCTTTACTGAGATAACAAAGAAGGATGTGTGCTCTAAGCTGAGCAGTCCTCAAGCATTAACCACAGGAGCAGCAAAGCCTAGCAAGAAAGTTTGAGTTAATCTTTATAACATCCCATTTTTTATATAACTGCTACTAAAGCTAAACCCTATGATGGGAGAAAATGTCTTACCTCATGTAGACTTTTTTCAGTATACCATAATAAAGTTATATCTTATTACATTTTTCACAGCTAAAATGTCTGGTTTGCGTTACACGTTTATAAGTTTAAAATACAAGTTAAGGAAACAAAATGAACAAAATGAACAGATTCAGCAGGAGTCTAGAGCACACCCACTGTGAGCTTCAGGTATATTGAGGTAACTGGGAAGTTACAGATATGTAAGTCCAAAGGCTGTACTCCTCTCTGATATGTACTATTCATGTCACATACTTATTCCTATGGCATCATTTTTTTCTGCTGGAACTTCTCTAGCTATTCCTTCTACAGCCCCTTCCTTACCTTTTTTCTGTTTCAGTTCACTCCTGAGCTAATGATGAAGGATACACCTGTGCTGTATAAATATCCAAGCAGATTTAAATAAACTTACTCCTTTATTAGGATACTCAGCCCACGACAGCACCTGACTTGGCAGGTTAATATTCAATGAGGAAGCTGCTCATCACATTTGCAGCATTTGCAGTTAGCAAAGAATGCTCATTTACAGTAGATGATGTCATAGCATTTTGAAGTTAACTTTTCAATTTTAGACAACAGAAAGACCTGCCAAGAAATCTAAAACCAATTAAAAGCAGCAAAGGGTAGGAAAACAGTAGCAACTAACAAATCATTTAATACCTTTTTAAATGGTGGTTCCTCAAAAACCATTTTAGTAGACTCTTCCACAGATCCATTCCCTCCAGTATATGGATACTTTTTTTAATATGTAGCTTGACTCTTATTATTGCTTTTTTAAATGATAAAAGCTGAAGAACACATTTATAGCAGGCAAATAGAATAGATTTAGGAATAATATCACTTTGCTTAAAAGCAAATAAAGCCACGTCTGCATAAGAAGTCTTCCTCCAGAAATGGCAGTGTGATATAATTGCCACATGACACTACCTGGATCAAAAGAAACTCAAACATCAGGAACTGACTTCAATTCAATTCAAGTTTGTTTGATAAATTTGCTTTGCAGGTGTCAATTTTTCAGCCACAATACTGGCACATTTGAAGGGCTAACCCACTATGTTCTTTAGCCTCTAAACAGAATTTTTGTTCATAAAACCTTCCTGAAGTATTAAGAAGACCTCAATATGGGGCACAAACCTTCTAGCAAACTCTAGCAAATACTGCAAATTTTATCTGTTCATTACAAAGGCAGGACATAGGTGGGAGATCCTATTCTTCCATTGAACACATCTCATATGAGCTAGTCTCTAAGAAGAAGGATGTGCTATTTTCTCAGTGTACAATAGCAGCGTACAAATAGACAAACATTGCAATTTAATAATTTATCATGCTGTTCTGTGATTTTTAATATTAAATCAAATTACAATTTGGACAGCTGCTTATTTTTGCTAATAAATGTGTTGTCCTAATTCAGACATCAGTGTTTATGTATATAACCGTATATTCAGAATTAACATTTTGAAAATGTTTTTTACTCTTTATGGCTTGTCTTTCTCTTTAGTGATACTTATACCTCAGCACCAGTAGATGCCTGTTCTTATATTCATTCTTAAATGTATGGCAGCCAGGTAACAGATCATGCCAACAATGAAGAGAAAAAAATACAATGTGCAAGACAGCTAAAGAGATTATATTTCAACTGCTTTCCATAGGATTTGGCAGCTTTCAAAAACATTATCAACCATCAGTTCTTTTACTGATGGCTCTTCAGATTATTTTTTTCTTGTTGTGCCTAATGTGTTTTATGATTTATATTTAACTAGTTAATAATGTATAGGTATAAATATAATTTACACAAATGAATACACTATGCATATATGCACAACAATACAAAATATATTAGTTTTGTTTAGTGATTTTCCTTAAAGAAATTACAGGCTATTACATAAAAAATTCTCATCAGCTGTAACATACTTTCATATGTAGCATAAAAGATCGATCAGCTTTATTGACATAGGAGAAAATGAAAGAATTTGACTCTGTTTATAGGAAAAGCTGTAAGATTTTAATTTCTACCTAAATTTAGGCAGATATATACAAATATTATCATATATTATGCAAAGAAAAAGCATGCATAAATACAGTAAATCATAGATAATTTTTTTCAGTAGATATACAAGTGTAAGTTTGACTGGAAGAGTTGACTCTGGTTTATTGAATAAAATGGGGTGACTAATCAATCCATCATATAGACAGGAAAGTTATGATATGTGTTACTATATTTTCACTCTTAGAAATCATAACCAGAGATTTATAATGGCTACTAATTAAATGTTTTTTGCAAAAGTGATCAAGCAGAAGATAGACAGGATGCAACAGAGATCAAATCATCTCCACATGCTTCTATTCTATTCAGGTATTATTGACACTGTGTTTCATAAGCATCACTCCTTTTACTGCTGTGTAACTATTCCTGCCAAGATCACTCTGCAAAAGATCAGAAATTGCAATGTCAAAATATTTTATATTTTTAAATAATAGAATAATTAGAATTTTTTAAAAGCGATAGTTTAGAAAGCCCCTTTAATTAATATGCAGCTTATACAATCAGAGGTGGCTGATGCTTTAGTTTGTATAAATGGTATTTTTGGTTTTCAGACCAAGGCTTTTCAACAAACAAAATCCTCACAAAGTGTTCAGAAAAATCCTTCCAAAGGACCATTTTCATATAAGTTGCGTCTATACAAGTTTAGTTCTTGCTGACACAGCCATATCATTCTAATAATTACTGCTTATATCTGTATGGATCTGAATTTTTAAATTCGTTTTACTGAGCTGGGTCTTATATTAGTGACCTCTGTTTACCATTATGTTAATATTTCACTAGGGCTTAAAATTCAACAGTATTTACAATATACAAACTTCAGCCTTGACTGCCCCAAAGGCACTGCTGCAGATTCTGTTGCTTCAGTTTACTTGCACATAGCCAGCATACTGTAGGCAGGTACAAGACCAAAAGAACTCCTTGAGCTGTGCCTCCTCCTCCCACTTTCACCACTCTCCAGTGTGATGTGGACTGCACCTGCATGAGCAAGGCAGCAAGCGAAAATCATCAGGGAACCACGTTACATTAGATTCTTCCAGCTGTTAGTGAGTAACTCTGTTCATGATACTGAATCATTTTATTGAATTGGGATGATTATGAAGAAACTCCAATGGAATACGCTCACAAATTCCTAGGAATCAGTAAGTGCCAGCTTCCCTTTATTTAATGCAAGCTGTTTTCATTTTTTTTTTATATGCTTCTGATTGTTCACTTCTCTGTACAAATGTATTCGACTCTTCGGGTTTGAGATTTCTGGGACACTGCTTTTTAGAGCTAAATCCTGTGGACAATCAAACACTTTAATTTTCCATTGACTTCAGAATTCTTACGCTATTGATTGGGATTGGCTTTATAATTTGGTTGTAATGTTGGGGTTTTCTCTCCTACACTTTAAACTTTCCACTACACAGAAGGCAGACTTTTTATATACTAGGAGTTTTACTGGTAAGAAAATCTATGCTTTCTTGCAGACTTTCACAGATACTTTTTTGTTTTAATAAGGATCCCTTTACTACTCCTTCAGTGTCAAAATATGTTCCTGTTATTAAATGCATTATACATATATAGATAGACATCCGGTTAAGTGCAGCTTTACCTTAATAACTGCTGTAAACGTATCCCAGAGCAATTGTACATACTACGTCCTCAGTAAAAAGGGCTTGAACGTGCACTCTTGCATGAGCCAGCATTACTGTTTAGTTACAGACTGAAGTTACTTAACCAGTTTGACCAGGATCTAGTATCCTCCTGACTAAAGACTTAACCACTCTATTGAAAGCAGTTCCTTTCCACACCCAATAAACGAGTAAACTTTTACTCTTTTTCCTAGGCAAAGCAGTAACAGTTGATGGAGCTGCCCTTCACAAACCTTGAAGTAGCTTTCATCTTGCTGGCTTTTGTCATTTTCTCCTTGTTTACCCTGGCTTCTATCTACAGTGACCCCCATGACAACAAAGAAGGTAATAATCCAAAATAAACATAGAACTTTATACATTTTACTAACTCATATTATAATTATAGGTTTTGTGATCTATTTTGCTGGTAGAACCTGACACTAGGTTTGTGAATACAGTATGAAGGGTGAGAGCAATCAGTTAGGGCATCAATAAAAGTCACAAGCATAGGAATTGCGTTAAGGTATGAGAGCAAAACCTTTATATTTTACAGTTGGATCTGCCTACCCAGACCCAGCCATGCCTCAGAGCTGAGAGCAGCGCTATAAGCAGCCTCCCAGTGAATAAGTGGTTGTTCTTTATAGGGGAGGCTTTTCTCCCAGCAGCAGGTCTGCTTTGTGGTCTGAGGAGTTACAAGATGCTTAGGCTGGCAAAACTGAGGATGTTCTTGCAACCAAGGTAAATGTTAGCTGTTACTAGGCTGAGGCCAAGCCTTTGCTCCCTTTTAAGAGTGAAAGCACCAGTAAAAGCACAGGGGATGTCTTTCTCCTGTTCAAAAGGTTTTGAAATCCAGAAAATAAAAACCAACCCGCTCCCCTGGTAGTTCTACAAAGGAGATTTAACATAACCTTACACCATCAGCGGAGAGTTCCCATGTTACAGGTGTAGCTCTGACACAGTCACCATCACCATCGTGCCACTTAATCCACTGCTGGCAGGAGCCTCACTGGGGCAGCTGGAGTGGAGTGGGAGCAGGGAACTCTGGCCACCCCCACCAGCAAAGCAGTTCCTCTCTTCTTCCCAACTTCCCATGAATCACCCTAGCCCTGACAAGCCTGATCAATCTGGAGAAGGGGGAAGGAAAGGAGGGAGGGAGGGAGGAAGTGACTGAAATAATCTCCTGAGGCACAAAGCAACACAGCTGTTGTTTGCTGCCATATCTGACAATAACTAATCCTGTGTTAACTTGACTTCTGTCTAAAAAGAAACCTTCTAGTGTATGTGCTGAGCAGCCCTAATGGAGTGCTCTTAACATATGTGTCATCTCTTAAAACTTTGGGCTGCCTAATAATTTGTGAAACAATAGCTATCAGCGTGAAAGGTAAATAAGTGCCACAGCATTTGCCGCTTGCATGCCAATTAGGTTTCTTTCTTGCTCTTCTATTCCCTTGGATCTTACATCATTTCTGCACAGAAGAGGAAAGAGCTAGAGAACAATGCACATTTCTGTGGATAAAGTGTGGTTGCCATGAGAACTGACCTCATTCAGGCAGCGTGGACACGAGCAGTTTTTCCTGGGAGAAGTCCATTGTACCAACACGGCAAGAACAGCAACTCCTCACACTCTAAGGAGCAAGGGGGGAGTGTGTGTGCTACAAGGCACGCAGCCCCCGTGGCAACAAACAAATCTTGCACAAGCACAAACATGAAAACAGGACACTGTTTCATCTTTCTATAACTGTGATGTGTCTTACAAGATTAAAAATGGAAGTTATAGAATTATATTGCTTTTAAACTTATGCCTGCAGGTGTGCAAAGACGATGTTAGGTCTCCCTCTTCGTCCTCAGCTTCCACAGTAACTTGCAATCGAGGTGTTTTGGGAGTAGCTCTGAGAGCACCTCCTAAATGCAGCAGGAGAGCTTTTCACTTGTCTTGTTTTTATCACCACAGTCATGTTCTCACATGCTCTCAATTTGCAAAGAGAAAACTAAATCTTCTGCTCAGCACTGTACGAGAGCAAAATCCTGATGTAAGAGCTCACAGATCTCGTAGACCTTGATGTACTCAGCAGGCCTAGTTCTCATCTTCCAGGTTAAGACTGTGTCCGCATATGTGTGAACAACCTTGGACAGAACTGCTGTGAGAACGAATCACACTCACTATGCTAGTGAAAAAACTCCTGAGTTCAGGCAATGTCGTCCTGCAATAACAGAGCCTTGCAACCATCTTTATGTCTTTCTCCTACAATATTTTTTTAAACTCTGCATTTAGAGGAACAACTGGCAGCAGAGAATCTAAAATAAAGCCTCCTGTCTAAGATACCGTGGCCACAGGAGAATGAAAGCCATATCTCCTCTTTGTGCTAACACTAATGAGTGTCACGTTGGAAACATATGTCTGGATTCAGAGATAACTGACAGATGTACAAGTACAGGATAGAATTATGTCTATGCATTAAAGACAAACACTACTGAAAAATGCTGAAGTGTCTCACTAAACGTGACATAAGGAAATTTTTATCTTCAAAACTTGTTCTGCACCTGTTCTGTTGTCAAAAGATTTCTATTTCTAAATCATAACCCTAAGAAACATGAAACTTAATTAAGAAAATTAAACCTAAATTAAGATGTGCATCATTATGCTATGCATAACAATAGCTTCTGGAAGTACTATAGAAGCCTACAGAGAACCTAGATGTATGAACAAGAATATACTCATTGCATGTGTTATAAAGCCTTTTTGCTGGCACTACATATTGTTCTTTACAGTTGGAGGTATATAGGTTAGCATCTGGCACAATCAGAGGTACAGGACACAGATTAGAGAAAAAGCTTACAAGAATGCAAACTGCTTGGGGATTTGTAGTGGATGAGCCATTCTGGAGGAGGCTGCAGCATGTGTTTCCATCTCTCCTTTTGTAAGAGGCTAAACTCACTGTCACAACTTATATGGAAGACAATTTTCATGCCCCAGTGCCACTATTGCTCTTCTATAGAAGGATTAACAACAAGGAAACAGGCTTCTGTTTTCTTTCAATTCTTTCTGTGTGTAGTAGGTAAGCCTTGACTTTAATTCCTTTAACTATTTGGCCTGTATCCCTCTCAAGAACAAAAACACAGCTCCCTGCAGCAAAGTGCAATATGCTTTACAGAGTTTTGTTTTAAGAAATATAAAAGATTACAGATTTATTGTAAAAAGGTAAAAGGAAGCAAGACATTAATAGCTTGTGATGCATTTGCTGCCAGAGAGACAGTCATTAGAACAGTTTCAAACAGAGTTCATGCAATAAATCTCCCACTGGAGGGAGTTGTCTAGTCACTGTGAGCTACTCGCTGTGCTACTTGGGGAATTATCTTGTAAAGACCAGAAACAACACAGAATTCCTGAAAGCCTGGTTCTCAGCAGTGTCTGTTGGAATTGAAATCTCAAGTCTGGAAGCTAAAATGCCTGTCTTGCCGTTCATATCTCCATATCATGACAAGCTGTTCCAAACACAGGTGCATGCAAGAGAGTTCTTCTATTTACCTAGCAGATTTTTGCCTCAGGGATATTTGATTTCATATGCATTAATTTAATTTTGATGGAATAAATTTACTGGTTTGCTCCACTTACATGGCATAATCCAAATGACAAGGAAGATAATTATCATGAAATACTCCTTGCCACATAAAATTTGATTCTCCTTATCTGTAAGAATATATATTCCAGAAAAAAAAAATGCCCAACTATACCTACAGCAGAAAAAAGGAAGGATTGCCTAGGCTAAACCAATATTTTTAAAGCAACTTGAATTAAAATTACTTCAATTCTTCGAGATGCCTTTTCTTCATACAGGTATTGAATGTTTTCTCCCTCCTCACTAGTACAACATTCGTAACTTAGCCACTAACACAGACATCTGTGCAAGGATTCTGTCTGCATCCATTAAAAGTGTGTTGTTGGATTCATGTGATAAAAACAGTATTTCAGAAAGCTCTAGTTGCTGTAAGGTAAATGCCTTCCCTTTTTTCTTGCTTTATAATTGAAAACTTCCTTATTACTTTCTTTCTAACACAGTTTAAAAATGCCAGATAACCATTTCACAATATCTTAAGAGACAGCTTTTACTGACCTGAATGTCCCTTCCACAAATCAGTGATAAAGCTATTTATGATTCATGCTCAAAAGAACAACTTTTAATCCTTAAACCAAAACAGAAAATGTGTATTTAAGGCCACTTTACATCTAATGGAAGATTAATGCAAGAAGAGGACATTCTCAAAATGTAAGTGCCACAAGTATTCAGTTCTTTGAAGATACTGACATTAGGAGACTGTATTATAATTATGTTCTTAATTTCATGATTTAAAATGAAGCCCTTAAAAATGGTAGATAATTAGACCTGCTAATATGGGAGGGGGTTTATATTTAATGTTCTTCTCTGTGCTATGTATATTTGCACATGCATATATTTCTTGTAAGACTTACAGAGGTTTGGAGGTGTTGAGTATAGCTTGTAGCAGAATTTGTAGATGTACTACTAAAACCAGACTATCACTGCATAATGGAAACATAGAACCTTTTCACACTCTCTTTGAAACAAAAGCTGTATAAGACCACCCATGGTGCACCTATTTATAACAGTAGAGCCTATGCTGGATTGAACTATAGGAAATGATTAAACACAACCATCTGTATGGCAGCACAGATATGGCTTTAGAGGTGAAAATTTGCAGGTAATTGTTGAATAACTTAAGCAGAAGAATGTCTTTAATCTGAAATAGTTAATAGTGAGTCCTTTGGCTGAATGCAGTTTATGTGCAAGTTTAGTTCCCGGGAGCGTGAAAGTCTTTAAAGGTATAAAGGCCAGAAGAGGAAGAGATGATGAAGGTGAAAAGAAAGTAGACTAGAAAAGCTTTAGGATCATGCCTATGGAAAGTGTTTTTTCCCTAACTTCCAGGCATCTGGACCCAGAGCTGAACATGTCATTTGCTGTTAACAGTGTTGGACAGGACAACTGAAGTAGTTTCTAGACATCTGAGAACATCCTAAATTCAGGAGAACAGGATGCTTCGGGGAAGAGTCACTCTTTACATGTTTGTTTCTTTAAACTCTTTCTCTAAGAGTTAGTAAGTATTTGTTAATGGTCACTGTCAGAGAGGATACAAGACAAGATACACCTTTCAAGCCTATGTCCTATACCCTGTGCGCTGAGCAGGAATCTGCCTATATCAGGTCAAATCCAATGCTGCACAGAGCAGCAAGTTCCAAATCCAACTGTATGCCAGTCTGTAGGACTCATCAGGGCCGCGCTGGAGGGACAATCTGCCTTCTTAAAGTAGGTCTCAGTGCTTTCAAGTAGTATAAAATTGCCAGAGTAACATAGGAAAACCCTTCAGAAGACTCACTTGTGGACCTTCCTCCAGGCAAGTGCCCAAACCACAACAGAAGCCTATTGAATTTTAATTATTTTCTGCACATTTGCAACCAGATGGATTGTTCTTTCAGCTTAGGTTATAATTTAGTGGTTGGTACTTTCTTTAGTGTGTTTAGACTCCCTTGAGGAAGGCACTGAAATGAAATTTTCCACTTCCTACATGAATGGTCTTAACCACTAAGTGACCATAGTGTAAGAAATGGCTGTGCTCCTGTTTCACTGCAGGACCTATGCCAAATTGCTAGAGGACAGGGCAGAAACCGTTGAAAGAGGCACACCACCAGGAAGGATAAGATTCCCAGGGCAGCAAAGGAGAGAACCGGAGTGGGTGCTTGGATATTTATATCCTCTGACTGTCAGGAGAACTCCATAGCAATAAGTGGTTTTCCTCCCTGCCTCCCATTCACTCAGCGTAAACACCATGGAGATGCTTCTATTCATAAACATCATCTGCCACTGCCCTGTCAAGTGTGGATTGAATTCAGGGTTTCAACTCAAAAAAGTCCCAAAGAGAAGAGCATGTAATGCCTTGTACAGAATACACTGAGGTATTCAAAGACAGCTATAACAAAATTAAATACAAAATTCAAGGGGTCTAGGTCATTAGGAGCATTAGCTTTCTTGTCTCGCTTTTTTTCTGATAAAACTTCTGAAGAAATCTAATACGTCTACAGCAAGTCTTCCCACATGCAAAATCATTACCAGAGTGCCTTCTTGTCACTCCTTTGCCTCCCCACGTATAAGCTTTAAAGTTTACTAACTCCCTTTTGTGGCAAAACTAAGGGAAAATAAGCCACCTTTAAAAAGCACTACAGGGGAGGATATAAATGAAAGAAAAAACAGCCCTGAGTTTTCAAACTGATGATGTGGGAGTTAGACTGAACATTGAGACTTTCCCAGGAATCCCTAAAGAATTGGTACATATTATTTTAGGACTAAACACAATCCATACTGGAGTCATAGGATTGCTTTTGAATTGTTGGGTAACACTTGTGGATTGGATGACCTTCTTATTAAACTCAGAAATGTACAACAGTTTTCCTCTTGCTGGGAGGTAAATGTTGCTGATATATATACATAGCAGAGTAAGTGCCAGAGAGGTTAAGGAGTCCTTCTCAGATTAAAAACCTAACAGTTTGGGTTGGAAGAAGGCAATAAATAAAACAACTCCATGAGCTCCTGTTCTCTGTCTAATTCTATTTTTCTTTCAGTGGTAAGATACTCTTCCACCCCATCTGTGTGAATGGTATTTAGAAAAGGCTTTCTGAGGACTATGTTTTATGAGTAGGATAGAGGCTTCCCAGTTCTCTATGTGTGGGAGAATCATATATGAAAGAATATAGGAAGAAAAGGGCTCACTAATCTCAGGGATCTCTCCTGGCTTTGTGCCCTAGAAAATTGCTGAGATAGTATATGCATAAGCATGTACTCAGACTCATTGTGTAGCTAGAAACATTTGAAATGCGTCTAAATTAGTTCACACTTCTGCTTGGCTCTCATGTTCTTTCCCCCGGGGTCTCATACTACTTCTGCTTCCACAGACCTCAGGTAACTCTCATCAGGACAGGACTAAACAGTACATGTGAAGTAAAAAGGCAGCTGTAGAAGTATAGATGAATTACCTTAGGGAGGCTTTTTTTTTTTACAATGACCTAGATGGAATCTTGGAAACATACCTCAAGATAATTTTTTTCTTTAGTTTCTTTAATTCTTCATTGTACAGCATTGAGTTCCATGCATATTTCATTTGTGGCTGGCTGATGAAGTGGGAAGAAAAGGTAGAGGTAGATTTCTGTAAAAACATCATAAATCTGTACTTAAACTGGTGTGTATAACAGAGAAGATAAGATTTTGGTGCATTGATTGAAAACAAAAAAAATATCCCTTTCCGTAGATATTTTCACTACTAAATAAGACTGATACTTAGGGTTAAATAGAAAAATTATTTACAAAACCTATTTTAAAAATGCCAGGTCTTTTCAATCAATATATTTCCTCAGCATCACTGGATTTCATGCAACTTCCACCTAAACACAATAAAGAATCTACTAACCTCTAGTTGAAGACTTCAGTATTTCCTGTTCCATGGTAAGGATGCTCCTGACTTCCAGAAACATTCTCAAAAAAGCCTTTCCAACTTCAAGGAAGCTAACAAATATCAAAAATAAAAAAAAATAAAGAACACCCCAAACCCAAGCAAAACAAACAATCACAAAACCACAAACCCAAGCAAACAAAACCATTTCGAAAAATAAAAGATGATTCAGACATTGTTAATGGGATTTCCATAGAAGATAGCTCAATGGGTCAGGAAGCACAGAGAAAGAGAAAATACCAGCAACACAGTGAGGCAGGATTAAAAGTATAAAGACAAAATAGGGCCATGGTGAGGTAATTAATAACAAAGATATTAGGAGTTAATAGTGATTAGAAAATACCAAGCACACTCCTCCTATTCTACAGTTCTGTAACTCTGTATCACTTCCTCCCTTCTAGAAGCAGTCTACATTGCCTGTTCCCCTACGTACAATCTTACTCTCACACATCTTAAACACAGGGGGTTTGAAAACTCCTTCCACTGAGATGCACACTAACAGCACTTTCCTTGCATGTGGGGCAAGTTAGGAAACACCCATGCAGAGAGGTAGGATGGCTCATCTGCGACTTGTTACGCTAACATAAATTGGCCATGTTTGGTACAGGCCAGAGCCTAAATGAACCAAATGGGACTCATGAGCCCAAACAGAAAGAACAATTCAAGAGAGGTATTTTACAAAGGCAAGAGCAAAGACCTGAGTCCAGTAACAATTCAAATACAGGAGAGGACAATCAAAGGACAGGTTAGACAAATATTTTAAGTTTTGGATAACTGTATTTTGCAAGGCTGCAAAAACAAAAATGCATATTATGAAGGCAGGAACATAGGCACCTAAGGACTTCAGGACCAATCAATTATGGAGAAAGTATGAAGGAGTAGCTGGAGATGAGGGAATCAAAAAAAAAAAAAAATAGAAGAAAGAAAATCAAATTAAATTTCACAACAACTAAAGGCACCAGTATTCTTCTCAGGGAATGTAATAGTTTTCCTAGCTGCAAATTTATGCAACAGGTCAAATATATGTTGGCCTCATTTTCTTTGATGTCAGATTGTGTAGATCAGATATCCGAGACTAAATATGTTCAGTATATGTAAAGGCGGCAAATTAAAAACAACTAGTGGTGGTCCCAGAGAAAAGAACTGGAAATGGAGTAACTCCCTAATGATGAATTCTGGGGTTTGGATGCTATCAAAGCAGAAACTATATTCTATTTTATGCAGCTAATAAAGGTCAAACATCTGAAAACATGGACTAGGATGTATTTGAAACTGTAACATGAAGTAAATTAATACTGGAGATTGAAAAAGTGAGAGCTTTGCATAAAAATGATTTATGAGTGTATTTAAACACCTCTCACTTCCTTCTGTTATTGAAGAAAATTGAAAAGGCCCACAACAGGCTGAAATTAAGATGTTGCAGTGTGAAAATAAGGCTAGTGAACTTGTAACCTATAGATAAAATGCAGGAAAAAAAAGTCAAATTTCAGACAATAAAAATACAAAAACATGGTAAGACTAAAGGCCAGAGATGCTGTTGAATAATCCATCACTTTTCATCTCTGTTTTACGCTTTTAGGCATATGGATATTATGGAGAAAACTCCAGAATAATACATTAATGAGTTTAGCATGCCATGGCTAAATCAGGATCAGTTAGATCCTGACTTAGAATAAATAAAACAGTGAGTTTATACTATAGAGTGGAACCAGATTTTTTTTACAGAATAGGAAGACTCTTGATGACAGTCACAAGGCATATTGAAACATGGGTAAGACAAGCTGGTTTAGTTTTGTTAGACCACCACAGTTCTTTTTGGCGCCCAACGTGGGGCACGAGGGGTTGAGATAAGAACAGATCTGACTGGATTGATAGTCACTCGTCACAATGCTGATTTATTGGCTCTTAAGGTTGTTCCTCTTGATCTCACAGTTTCAGTATATCGTATCTTACTTCCATCCGGTATTTGCTGTATTAGTGTTTTTCAAGTGTGGGGCTTGGGCTAAGGTTTTTGTCCCATTGTACTTTATGGTAATGACTTGTAATACAATAGAATCATTGATCGTGAAACTGATCTGGCTTATGTTCCCAGTGTGGTCACCACCTTTATACTTTGGGAGGTATATGATGGAGGTGCTTAGCAATTACACATCTTTTTTCTCCTTCTCAGGTGCTCAACCTGTAAAGGAGACATGCTTTTACCCTCCCAGTCAAATGCATTATTTTTAGGATTATAACTAAAAGAACTAAACCACTGCTCAGATAATAAACCTGAACAAACAGAGTAATCCTGTGCTAACATTCATATGTCATATAGATAGCTATATCCAAGTGTATTTATCAGTTAGTAAAGTGACCCTTTTAACAAGTTAATGGAAGTGGGAAGTAGGATACTTGGTGTATCTGTGATATTTCTTCCTGGTTTACATTACAGGGAATATTTTTAAAGAAACATGAATGCCAATAGGATTTTGAGAAATTAGTATCAGACAATTCTGATAGGAATATCTCATGACTGTAGCATTCTCAAGGAAAACAAGTTCATTAATAAAAATGGAATACACTTGTTAAATAAATACACTTATTGACGTTTAATGTTGTTAATACTTCTAGGTTGCTATGTCTGTTGTTAATGACAAAATGGATTTATAAGAAATTTTTTTTAAACTTTAGGGTGCGTATAAACAATTCAATAGATTTAAAACCAGTAACATGAGAAGTGTTGTAACACTCACATGCTTACAGTTTATTGATTATTTTATTTTGGCACAGTACATCAGGGATATAGAATTAAAGATTTTTTTGAATAATTATGACTGCATTAACAGCCAAGAAAATACAACAGCCAAGAAAATACAATCTTAGACTTTGATTTTATCTACTCAGAAAATATGTTTATAGAATTACAGCTGTTATTTCTCTTGATTTCAGAAAACTCCCTACTACAAATCATGCTAATGAAATTAATGTTTAACAACTCAGCTTTATTTATATGCTTAAAGAACAGTACTTAACAGTACTTAAACCACACTGAAAACCAAAAAAAAATGTAATTTTTCATAGTAATGAAAGCTAATTCCTCTGTTACCATAACCATGGTTTTAGTTATGCTTTGGAATTCAACTTGCCAAATAAATTCCAAGTTCTGAATTTTTTCTTATTTTTCAGTTCTAGTGGGGAAAACAGATAGTTCTATGCTCATATAAATATATTTACCACTAAAAAGATAGGTGTTGTTTGACACTAGTTTGACAGCATTTATTGCTTTTCTTAGGACACTAAACAATTGTGACAAAACTTTCAGTCGCAAACAACTTGAAATTAAGGGAGGAACATTCTTTTCTTATTCCATATTTTTTCCTCTGACAATAGTTAATGTTCTGCTTTTGGTTCACAGTTAATTCTGATAAAGAAACAAGAACTTGGGAAACACACAGATGGCCACATGCTATAAATTATGTGGTAGTCTTATGTGGGTGGTATGTAAAATATTGCTGCTTCACTCCCTCATCTCAAGCCTGAAATCAGAAGTCACTTGGTGTTCAATATGTCTTTTACATTTTCTGGTTTTAATGTATGCATAATTTTCTGATCTCAAAAAATAAGTCTTGTCAAGTAGGAAAACATTTATGTAACATAATCTCTCAAAATCTAAAATGCTTTTCATTAATGATGGCTCTATTCTCTCCAGAGGAAAGGTCCACACAGGAAGAGTACAAGAAAAGGAACAAACCCAACAAGAAAAAGATACGTTCAAGTATGACTCAAGTGGTTTAGAATGTTACCCAGATCCGTTGTTGAAAATACTTCTGAAAGAGGTAGCTTTGGAAGCTGGTCACCTGAAGACAGTGAGAAAACAGATGTGAGAAAGGAAAGACCTGATCATCCATCAGACGGAATCCAGACGTGACAATTAGAGTTAATGAACCACGACCCATGAAGCTGCTTCAGCACCTTTTTACAACCACACTTCATGGCCTTAATAAAAGTACCAGAGCTTATTTTACACACCACATCTGCTCTAAATTCCAAAAGGAGAATCTTTAAATTCAGATGCTATGTTTGGTTTCTTCCCCACTCTTCGTTCATGTATAAGGTATTTAACAACAGCATATTTACTTTTTTATCTGTTCGGTCAACAGAATATAAGCACTGGAAGATAATTTTTTACAATGAGATTGCGCTGTTATACTAGTTATTCAATTTACATTAACATTAATAAGCTGTTGAAGCTGTCTGAAAAGCAGCAGGCAAATATTTTCTCCAGTATAAATTTCGCCAGTATAAAGGCATTTATATTCAAGTATTTCTTTATTTCAGGTATTTGCAAAATTTATAGTATGCTTTACAAATATTAGGTTAATTTGCTGCTTTTGAAATATGCCTCACTCAGTCTTGATACTTGAAGTCCTCCATTTCTTTACAGAGCAGGTATGGCTAATGAAGCAATACCTCTTTCTCCCCAGAGCCCAGAAGATCTCCTGAACTTCTAAGTCCCAGGCTGGAATAGATCCTCCTTGCCTCATGGGCAAAGTATTTCTGCTGTTTTTCAGTTTTGGAATCCTATCTTTTTCCTTAAATGTCAAAAACCAGTATTACAACTGCACCATTTCTTCTGTCCACAAGTGAAAAGAAGCAAGGAGAAGGAAAAGTAGCCCATAGGCTAATTGTTATAAGATTTCCTTTTGCATATTAGATGTCTGGAAGGGCTCTGGACTGGGCTACAAGGTATAACATATAGAGGGAAGAAGAAGTAATTTTGTTTCTCACAACAGTGTTGAGTAAAAATACCAAGAAATTGACCTTGTTGTATCACAAAGTTTCAGGTGGTAGTTGTTGAGCAGCCTAATTACAACCCATTGTTTTCAGATTGTCAGTGTTTTTCAGGAAAGTAGAATGTCTTATTTTGTAAGATAGCTAACACTGACCCAAAATCCTGGTTTATTTCTCTCTAGAAAAGGGGGACAAGGCAGGTTGCTTTCAGAGCCTCTCAACAGTTTCCCCAGGACACCATAATGCCTGCATTTTGTCTTCTGCTGTTATACATAATGGAGAATTGATACAGGATAGATAATTCTTGATTTTCTATATCAGGCATATCTTCCCCCACCCTCCTCCTAAGATGTTCTTCCAGTTACATCAGTTTGCGATGTTCTTCCCTACCTCACTGAGGTCCAAGCCTCACTGCATGCTAACTTGCGTATCTTTTCCAGTGCCACAACAGTTTCTGTACAGTCCTAGCTACATTTCTTGATGTTTCCTGACTCCCCTACTTGCCCTCCCGACAGTAGGGATCATGAAATAGCATGGTCAAAAAAGCAGATCCCCAGGAATCCCAATCTATTTAATCTTTAAGAAATTAAGTTCATTCTCTTCTTCTAGTAGATATTTTTAGACAAAACTGTTAACCCCTCTCCCCCGAGTTGATATTAGTCATTAATTTACAAATTAATTAAGCTGCATATCAATCCATGACCCAATCAATGCTAGAGACATTTGCTGGAAGGGTAATACCATATTTTATTGACATTATTTGTCAGCCCAAAGGTCTGATGTGTATACAGTACTAGCACAAAAATGCTTTTCCCAAACAATTCATTATGAAAACTTATATCTAAGTTTCAAATGCTTTTTATTGATAGTAAGCAATTCCAGGAACACATTTCCAGTTTATGCCTTGACAAAGCCTCCTACAGAAAGATGTACTATTCTTCTTTTTTTCATAAGAAGCAGAAAAAATCCGCACTTTAGGCAACATTCTGCTCTTCTTGCAGGAGCTCAGTGAGAGCTGGTCCCTAATGCAGATCTTCCAACGAGTTCCCACAGTCTGGTTCAGGAACCCGCAAAGGCAAGATACTCTGTGCAGAGCAGGAAGCTTGCAAAGAGCTTGGAGACAGCATCTGATGGCCAGCTGCATCCCAGTTCCCTCTTCTCACCAAGTTACGAAGTGATTGGTCACATCCTGCTTCTAGGGAAGACAAAGGCATCTCAGCAGTTGGTACCTCTTTAACTCTGAACTGGAAAAATACATCATTCAGAAATAAGAGTCCAGTTTGGTCTTGCACATGGAAATGTCTGTAGTATGCGCAGGACTTCACCGGGAGTTTTGGCACCTCAAGGGAAGTGGCTTGCAGAGCTTTGCATTATAAAATCTTTCCATATCTTAATTAACAAATTAAATAATAAAACACTTCAGTTTATTCTAGTAAGTGTTATCAATGCAGTGTCCCACATTTTATAAATTACTTGGCAGCAAAAGTGCCTGTAAACTGTCTGTCCCAGTATCTACGCTATCGTTAAGACAAGTTTGGGTTTATCTTGTTTTGTTTTAACCTTCCAAAAGCTCACTAAATGCTACTGACATTCAAAACATGGTCAAAGTAGTGAAAAAGAGAAGTTTAAAAATTAGCAATATTTTAATATTATCAAAATATAGTGTTTGCTGCAAATACCTTCTGCCTTGCTTAAACATGAAACCCAATTTTTTTTAAATATGTGTTTGGAGAACACACATAGCAGTGAACAAACCACCCACAGCCCAGGTGAATGATGTTTTAAAGGCTCACTATTTCAATAATTTCCTTCAACCCAACAGTACTTCAGTAAGGAAATAACAGAAGAAATCATTCTTTTTACCTTCAGGTGTCATATAAACATATTTAGTGAAAGATCTCTCTGTAAATAATTTTTCTAAGAGAAAAGACTCTCTTGAGTCTCCTAAGCATTTATGGTTTCACAAGCTGTTTCCAAGTCATTCATTTATCCAAGGATGAATGAACCTAACAAGGATCCATGTTCTAGCAATTTTGATTTAAAAGCAACAATAAATTCAATTTCTTTGTAAATTTATTTTCTTTGGTCTTTAATTAATTTAATTTCTTATTGTTATGAAGACATTTAATCTGCAAAGCAGTTATTTTTATTAAAAAGAAACCACTGTTTCTCATCCAGTGTTTTCATCCAAAGCAACTCATGGCTGGGGGGGAAATACATACCATTGTTGACATAAAGGTAAGAGAGCTCAGAACTGTGGTTTGGAAAATCCAGATCAAGCATACATGTTCAATCCTTGTGAGTTACAGTCCAAGTTTTTGCATACATTCTAAACAGAATTGAAATGAACTTTCTGATCTTTTAACTAGTAGTAGATACATGGAACCATCCTTCAAGTGCAGTAAGTGTATTTAAAAATGTCATGTGTATTAATTAAATTACAGAAATAGAAAAAAAAAAAAACAAAACAAAACCAATCTATGTGCACATTCTCAATCCATGTTTTCAGTGGCCTATGTCCCACTTTGCATGATGAGAGAGACATAGTTTTAAGAAGAGTTATCATCCTACTTTCAAATGGCAGAACATACCAGGGCTGGATATCAAGTAACTCTGATACAGACAGTAAAATGTTGCCCTACAATGAAAAGAGGTATAAATGTGGAAAAGTCCTGTGTTCTTCCATGAAGTTGCTACTGCAAACAGAAGCTGTCATTAGGTATAGATGAATTTCAACTTCAACATAAAGGCTCTCTTAACATAAAAACTGACGTTAAATACTTCAAAGAAATTTCTCTCCACATGCAAAGACCCTCTGAACAGATCACTGTAAACTCTGGATCTTTCTGAGTTAAGAATCTGATTGCAGATCAGTTTAAGCTGAACTGTGAAGAAACTAAGAATATCCACACGGAAGTTGTATTACTTTAAAAAGGTTTCACAGAAAATCTACTTAACCTTTTTGTACAGGCAAGGACAGTCTTTCACAGATGTGTTGGCAGATACCACTGTACAGAGGTAAAATCACTTCTTACATGATTGTCCTGTCACAACAAAACTAATTTTAATGATCTGTAGTTATAAAAGCCACTGGAACATTAAAGGCATCATACATAACCATTGCTTAATCATTAAGAGACAGGAAGCAACCATACATGCACAGTAAAGAGACCTTTTACTAGGGACATTCGACATACGCTTTACCTAATTGTTCTACTCATGGGTTATTATGTTCTGTCAGAGGACAACACATCTCCTTCTACCTTGAAGAGTTGTAAACCTTCCTGCAGGTAATTTCTGCATTTCTTGAGTATCTTCCTTCTCTTGTCATACTAATATTCTCACTTCTATCACATAAAGTTTTCCAGCTGTAAAGAATCCAGGTAAAGATCCTGGCATTAGACAAGTCTTTCTTACAATGTAAATCTGGTCCTATCAAAGTCATGAAGATTTTGCAGTTGAATTCTCTTCAGGATACTGACTAGGTGAAGTAATTATTTTCTTATTCTGAGATTTAGCGGCTCTTGGTCCTTAGTTCCACTCATAAAGGGTTTTATTTCTGCACTGACTCTTGCTCTCCTTATTAAGCTTTAGTATGATAATAACACTAAGAAGCAGAAATGAAAGAGGATTATTAGTTGAGAAGGTTAATTTTAAGAACTGATGGAAAGTACTTCACCAAAAATGTGGATATAAGCTATGAACTTTAATGAGGTAATAAAAAATTGTAAGAAAAAAACAGATGTACGGACAAATATTTTACATGAAATTACCTAAAGAATTAATCATACCAGATTACCATTGCAGCAGTATAGAATTCTTATATAGTAAACTAACAGCTGAAAGCCATATGAGATTATTATTTACACATACACTGAATAAATGTTTACTATACCAGAGAGTATTTAATAAATCTTCCAAGAATCCTTGCAGCTATAGACCTTTCATTTTGAATGGAAATATGTTTATATTATCAAGCCACATAATCAAGTTTTTATTCTTAGTACTGTCATTTAGTAATATCTCTGTCAATAAGCAGTATGTAAATTTGTACTAGCTAGTGATCCAGTCATCAATTTCTAGATAAACACAATAATTTAAAATATTCTTCTTCTAAATATTGTATCGCACACACACACACACACACACACACACACACACATATATATATTCCAAATTATTTTGCTGCAGGAGAACAGCTCTTATCCATCATAATCAAAGAAGCCATAACATGAAGAATGCCTGCTTCACAGCACAGATATTATTTCTGCTTTCTAATACTCATGTAGATTTTTAGTTTCCTGACTTATTTGCACCATAGCAAAGTATCCAACCTAATTCAAAGCTAATGATGTGTAACATGTTAAACTTGGTGGCTGAATAAGATATTTATATTCAAAAAAAGTGAGGAATAAGTAAATGAAGGGAGGAGAGAGGCACTGACAGACACATCCATGATTCCAAGGAGGACATACTTAAAGA
Organism: Pezoporus wallicus; assembly: GCF_028554395.1. Classification (NCBI taxonomy): domain Eukaryota; kingdom Metazoa; phylum Chordata; class Aves; order Psittaciformes; family Psittacidae; genus Pezoporus; species Pezoporus wallicus. Next base: position 5,663,259 of record NW_026640488.1, read on the forward strand.
AGGCACATCACAGCATTTCTATGCAAACAAGTTCTTACAGTCTGAGCCACAGCTACACTCGCTTTTCTACATTAGCTTTCTACATGGGCACTCTTGTACTAGAAGAGAGGTGATTTTTACATCTTAAGCTTAACTCACTTTCAAAGAAGACTAATAACAATGCTCTTGGTTCAAGATAAGATTTAAAGTTAATACTTTTTGCATACTATTTTCTTGCACCAGAAAATTCTTAGTCAGGCGTCTCCATCCATTTCCAAATCAGGCTACCGGTGACTGTCTACTCCTTCACTTGAAAATAGTTCCGATATCTAGCCGTCAATCACTAATGTAGTCATGTCGTATGAATTGATATTTGACCAAGTCTTACATTCATCTTAGTATTTTCTGAACAATTAGCAAACAAGGAAAACAAACAGGAAGATCCTGTTTGGAAACCACTCACTTTGAAGGACTGACAAAAGCTACCTCACTACAGCTACAGCAACCAAATAACACTTTCTATGACTGGCAGAACAGAGCAGCACACAGTGTTCATAGGGGATCTCTTTGATCCCAAGACTATCATTTACCTGCGTTACGGGTCATTTAATTATTTGTCTTCTCAGTCAATATCCTTTGATGTAACAAATTCAGGCTGCCAGTGCTCTGGTATACGGAGAAGTAATTAATTCCAGCGATAACGTCTTCAAAGATGGCGTTGCAATAGAACACAGAAGAAAAAGCCACCAAGAAGAAAAAAAAAAAAAGAAAGAAGTTAGACATAAATAGTATCTAATTCAGCTAAGAACCAAACTCTGTGTGTTAGTCTGAGTGAATTATTTGGAGGAGTTAGCCTTTTCCTTTCTTTTACATGATACATGTAAATGTTGTTTTTATGAAATTGTATTTAACAGATGTAAATTCATGGGACTATATGTTTACATATTCTAAAGAAAGGTCATATTGAAGTGCTAAAAATAGCACAATAAATAAATCTACCCTTTCTGGGCTTTTCTTATTCTTGTCTATAATGTACCAAGGCTCCTTATTATTTTCTAATTTTCTCTGAGGCTCACTCTTGAGGTGACCTGGATTACAAGCAAATATTCCCGCTTCTATCCTTAAATCCTTAGAACCAGAGTGACAGCAAAAAGACAAACTTCTAACTCAGAGGACTGAGATTACACCTGCATAAGCAAATAGTGCAGCCCCATGGGAGAAGGCTTGTAGAGCAAAGTTGGTGCCAAGGATGCAATATCCATACTGCATGCACTTCAGGTGTGTTTACTCAGACTAGTAGATAACAGCTTCTGTGGACCAAATGCCCATTAACAATTGGACATCATCTGTTGTACTCGTCTTCAATTCATAAGTAGTACAGAAAGAATCCAGTTTACAGTTTCTGATACTGCTTCATGACATGAAGTAAATCACAGTAAATGAGAAGGATAAGATTTATTGATTTAAGTTCAACAGGGAGCTGGACAGTGTATGATGTCATGAACTTACATAGTTAATATAGGTGCACAAAACCTCAAAGTTTAATATGCTTACCTATTTTTTTTAGAATTCAGGCAAAGTACTCAGCCCTAAATTTTGATATTTCACTCTGTTTCTCATACTTTGCTTCTAAAGAGTTGAACTCAAATTAGGTCTGGAAACAGTCATGCTTAAAGATTAAAAGTTTGTCTGCGCATTCCTTTTGGGTTACTACTGGGGATTTAGACTTTGAGATTACTCTTTGAGGTGTATTCTCTAATTTTATTTTTTTTTATCTACCTATTATCTTCTTCATAAGAGTTTTCTATGAAGAAGTAATTTATCAGACTCAAAGTTATGACCTCTTCAACTAGGTGAAAGAGATGAACTTGAAAAGAAAGGCATGTGAAACCTGATATATTTTTCAGGGTGGCGGGGTTTGATGGTAAGATATTGTCTTTATTTCTGCCCATGTTTGCTTATTTCTATAATGGGATGATGACTGCAGTAAAAGTCATTCTGTTCTAATATAGCACAACAAAAAAAGTGAAGAAAGTTTTGAACTGTATGTCAAAGAAATGTCCTCACCATTTTAATTATCTTTGGATGTACCATTTTACTATCCCTTACTGTGGAAATTACATAAAAGGTTAGCAGTTTACACTTGGATGCAAGCCCAAAGTAATAACTGAAATTATAATTGATGAAAACATAGTGCTTCAACTGTTGGCTCTATGCTTCAGCATATTTTTGCTCAAACAAAAGATTGTGAAAGTGAAACCTTATGGCTTGAGAACACTTTCATGCTCTGGAAGAGCTGCACATCTGTTAGTGAGAAAAGAGTGAAGAACCACTTATAGAGATGGAACATTTTCATCTTTTCTGCTTTCTCCAGATATCCCGGGGAAGCCTGAAAATAATGGATATGTGGCAAACAGTCCCCATGTGTCTTCTGCCAGTCCTTTGTATCAGTACTGTCAAAGCTTGATCTACAAGTTGATTTAACGTGGCCACTCAGAATGGTTGCTTTCATATGAAACCTCCTTATCTACCTGCTTTGGTTGTGATAGATGGAGGAGGTCATGGCCTTGGGAGGAGTCACTTGCAGATTTTCCCTCTCTCTTTTTCATTTAGTTTGTTATTTTAAAGGGAATCTGAGTGGTGTTATTTACAGCCCTGTTAAGGAAGATTAGCAGAACTGAAAGAAAATAATACAGATATAAATTTTATGATGTTATTGCTCCAGGCCTAAAAGGATGAAAGTCCAGTGCTAATGGCAGAGTGTTTTGGTGTCTGCTTCCAAGTTATAGCAAGGAACAGGAAGGTAAGTAAAACATATTTAAAAAGGTAGTAAAGGACTATGATGTGGAAAGGTGCCTTTGGGAACCCAGTAATTCTCCTCCTTTTCCTCTTCCTCTTCCTTCCTGTATTCCTCCTCTTCCTTCCTTCCCATCTTCTTCTTCCTTCTCCTCTTTTTCACTTCCTTCCTCCTCTTCCCCTTCCTCCTCCACTTTTTTCTGCTTAAACATGGAAGTTGAAACAAAGCTTTCTCTACAGTGTATAATCACATGCTTTTTCATGCTACACGTTTTTATCACACTGGAACATCAAGCACCCCTTAAAATTACCAATCACTGCTTGTTTCAGAATGCTGCTATGAACATTATGCATGCATGTGCAGAAATTCCTTTTCAAACCTGAAGTCTGCAGTCAGATACATTTGTAGCCACAGTTTTCACGCTCTCAAACCCAGTAGCACCCATCAGCATGTATGAATCACTAACTTTGTGCAGGAATAAATTCCATACGATAACTAATATTCCCCTATTTTAACAGCATCTTTTTCTCTGTTTGCTACCCCTGCCTCATAAAAGCATTCAGATCCTTTTGCATCCTTGAGTTTACACTAGTTGTATAGCTTGAATGATAGTATAGGGTAACGCTGTCTCGCTCTTTTAAAATCCAAACTGATAGTGACAGAGTGTAAACTAATGTATTTTTATATGAGAAAAATATAATAAGTTGTGGAGGTACTATAACTACTGTATTTATTAAGATGTTTCTGATTGTTATGTTACATATGTTTCATTTATGATTTAGAGGAAAAGTTGTTGAAATTTAAGTAACTGGCTTTCAGCCAGCTTTTGATTTAAACTCATTTTGCAGTTTGAACACTTTTTGGTTGTAGATTTAAAAGCAAAAAGTCAAGGACTGACCTAACTTCAAAACAAAAATTCCAAAAGTTGTCTCTTCCTGAACATTGTTTAAACACCCTCCTACTTGACAGTAATAACACTGCTCATCTTTGAATGATAACATGAGCTTAAAGAGTGAATTCCAAAGGAAGTAAAAATATCTGCAAAGCCGCATGCCAAAGCTGGCAAACTTGGAGATTTGTTATAACTTCTTCCAAGACCCTGAAGCTGAATTACTGGGGATGGCATAAGCTATTATCACTGTAGTTGAGGTGGCCTTGGCATATTCAAACTGAGTTATAAAAAATGGTAAAAAATCAAGGGCATGACCAAAAGAACACAGTCTGGAAGGAAGATGAGTGTTGGATACATAAAACTGGGGAAAGAGAAGAAGGTAAAACTAAAAGACAAATACAGAATCAGCTATGGGTAGAAGGATTAGGGAAGGAATCAAAAACAGGATGAAGGAAAAAAAGACAATCAAGTGAAAGAAACAGATTTTGGACGTAGTGTTTTTTACTTAACTGTCTATCCCTTTTATCAGTAATTACTCAAGAACTACCTCTCTTCGTTGCATCACTTAAATGATTCTTAGATGTTTAAGACTCCTTTTTCTTTCCAACTTGGCTCTTTGTCTCTCTAGGTCCTCAGACTTTTATTTAATATCTTCAATTGAAGTTTTTGTACTAACCTTGGCCAAACGGTTGCTCATAAACACATTCAGAAGGAAAATGTTATGCTTCCTCTGTTTGCTTTTCATAAGTTTCAGGTATAGTTTGATAGCGGTGCCATTATTATTGCCACCAGCAGCACTGAAGGAACCACACCTGGCAAGCAAAATGTCTTCTCTTTTTGTCATATGAATAAAACAAAGCTCAGCAAGTCCAGGAACACAAACTCAGCAACAATAAAATACATGGAAGGAGAAAATTTTAGCAGAGAAAAAAAAAATCACTATGAAAAGAAAGAGAAACTGAGAAAGTACAAGATATATGATATATCATATGACAAGTTCAAACAGTGCCTCCTTACCTTTGCACTGAAGGGAATTAAGACTGGTCAAAGCCTTGCACAAGAAGCCAGATCAACACTTGCAAATTCAGACTGAAAGTTCTCATATAGCAAAGCTGTTAAGTAGGTGCCCAAAATTACATCTCTTCGGCAAACAGCCCTTGAATATACGCCTTAACAGCGTTATTGAGCAATGATGGCTCATTGAAATGAGGCATGAGAGAGCCATGGCTCCAGTCAAGCTGGAGAGTTCCCCAGTACCAATGTTGCACCTCTGTATTGAAATCGTGGTGGTTTCCAGCAGTCTTAGATTTAAAGTGGTTAACTTCTGTGTTTTAAATGGCTTCCTATATTTAGACTCTTTTTGAAGTGTTCTTTTTTTTCATCTGCTACTGTCCTTTGGTCTGAATTGGTTGACTATCTTGAACATTACATTAAAAAAATAATTTAGTGAGATGCAAAATAGAGAAAATGCAATTATATAAAAAAAAATGTAATATAATAGAGGTCACCAGACACTGATGCTTTGTAGGTTGCCAACAGTGTCAAAAAATGTTCAGTGCCTGAGTGATGCTGAGATAAATACCTTTTGAAATATATTAACTTTAGCCAAGTTCTGACTTCCCTTTGCTAAAAACAGAAGGTTGTTTTAAATTACCTCCAGTTCTAACCATTCTGTTCAAATAGGCATTGATTTGTGAACATAATGAGATTTTAAGGGTTGTTTTTAAGACATCAAACCAAATATCTGAGTGTGTTGAACTGCAGCTACTAATTTTAGCAGTTCAAGAACTTCAGGATCAAGATATTGTCTGCACACACATTCTCAAAGTGTATATATATGCCTTGCTCATGGGAATTCTTAACAACATAATAAAGAAGAATCTAAAACAAAATCACAGTGTTCCATAAAAAAAGAAAACAAACAGAAAAAAAAATAGCATGTAATGTTTTCCCTCAAGTGTCTTCAGTGACTTCAGTGGTAAGAATGTAATAACTCCTGACCAAGCAGTGACAAATTAGAATTCTGCCCTTGGTTCTGTAGCTTAGTCTGGTGTGCATAGCCTTGAAACTGTAGTTTCACCGATTAAGGTGACTATATTTTCTCATTAGTAATACTCCTCTGCAGCTCACTTAAGTCTTTCTTTTTACATGGCTGCAGACCACGAAGTAACTGTAGTAAACCAGCCTTTACAACACCTTTGATAGCCCACCGTGGTTCTGCTCACCTTACCTCCACCAAGATAGTCAGTTGTTATCAGTTGTCTCCAGCATAACTGGGTCCTTACAGCTAAATCCTACCAAAGTCCTTCCCCTTCCCAATGGATCTTCATAGTTCATCTACTGTTCCTGTCTTCTTTTTTTTTTTCAGCATTCCTAACATATTTTCTGGTTTTTTTTTTCTCTCTGAAAGCTGAGGAAAAAAAAAGAAAAGAAGAGCTTTCTGTATTAAAGACCATTACTGATGAAGTGTAATTCTTATGCCCAGTTATTCCTGAACACACCACCACAGCTTGTTCTGAAATGCCACCTCTACTTCTGCTCTGCCCTTCAGGGAAGTTCCAAAGCTTAGGCTTAACCTAAGGTGTTAAGAGGGCTCTGAAACAGCATTTCAAGATGCTAATAGGCTCCAGAAGACATTGCAGCATCACTTAGCTTGCAGCACACTGAAGCTTTGAAGTAACCTACAGCTGTGTGGTTCAACATTTTTCACGTCTTTTAAAATACTCCAATCATTTTACTTATGTATAATGTATTTCAGACTGACACTTTAAATGCTCTGCTTTCATGTGTCACTGATACGTACTTCTTCAACTCCTCAAGCAGCATGAAAAAGTTCTAAACTACTTGATTTGAGAAATTCAGATTTTATACCCATTCCTATGATGGCAAGCTTTGATCCCACTTTTGTACTGACCAACATATCTCTGTATTAATATCACTATATTAGCATAATTAATATCTTAATATAATATGTATTCTTCAACATATATTAGCTGTGTGGAGTAGCAATAAAAGCATCCAGAACATTTCAAACACATCTCCAGTCACATAAAATACAGAAGAGACAGAATGCAGAACAATATGTATTTTAATCCAGGTAAACTTAAAGTCCAGACAACTGTAAAGACGGTTCATTCTCATCTTCCAGCCACCATCAAACAAAATGCTTAGACTTAAAATCTAAAATTTAAAATATCCAACCAATCACACATAGACCAGTTCATGATACAGCCACAAGTTACTACCCCACTTGAAAAATAGTTTGGAGGAAAGCATTTCACATATTGGCATGGGCAGTGATTACAGGGCTGATTTACGTAGTAATTTTTCCTGTAATTTTGAATAGCTCAAGTACTTAGAAAGTAGAAAACTGTTCAGCAGGTACTGCTAAAACTTATCAATGCCTAAATTTTAATGCTGTATTTTATTTTGATTGACAATATAACTTTTCGTCAGAATATCTTAACTACAGAACAAAGAAACAGCAATGTCAATACAAAATACTCAACTACTGATAAAACTGCAGCCACTTTAGAAGGTTAGCAATGCTCTTTATATGATGTTCTGGAGTAGAGATGTCTAAGTGACAGCAGCTGAGAAAAGGTTAAAGGGTAGAATATGATCTCTCCCGCTAAAAGTGGTTTTGTCCTGCACCGTGGAACACTATGCAGAAATATCAACCCAGGTCTGATCAAGCAAGCTCTTTCCTGAACTACAAGAAGTGAGGTCACATTGACACAGTGGTGTGGCAGGGTTTATTAGCTTTAAAGCAGAGCCTGAAAGCAGAAAGGTATACTCCTTTCAGGATACAGGCCACAGAGTGCTGCCCTACATTATGCAGAGGAAAAAGCAGAGCTGGCTATAATAGCACTGTTAGGGAGTTGTTTGGAAAGAGCAAGCAAAAAAGACAACTGCTGAGTAAAGTGAAGGAGGCAGCAGAGAAAGCCTTGTGAAAACAAACAATCAAAAAACCACATTGAAGTGAGAGACAGGAATTAGAAATAGTGAGGGCAGATTAAGAGACCTTATCTATTCAAGAGATGATTCAATGGTCTGGGAGCCAGGGAAGCTTGAACTTCTTACCTTTTCTCTTAAGGGCACTTCTAGACTGGTAGCTCAAGGAATAAGTAGCCCCTGATGAACTTCATAAAGGATGGACCTGGGTAGCCAGGCATGTGCTCCTTGTCTGCATCCAGCCACACTAGTCCTCACAGCTTCCCGTGTCATCTCATTTACTTATAGACAAGCAGTGCTTCAATACTCAGTAATAAAAAATTACGCTGACGAGGTACTAGGCTGCTAATATCAGGAATTTTTACCTTCCCATGAGCTCTTATTCTGAATGAGTTTTTATCATAATATAAAGATCTCCTAACCTCTCTTTGCAAAGGCTTGCACAATTACGACACCAGAGCAAACATGTCCCTGATGGTCATTGAATGCATTCAGGCACTGTATTTTTTTAAATATACACGAAACTAATGATAACCACTTTCTACCCTTTTGCTTCTGTTTGTTTTAGAAAATGTCAAAAAAAGAGTTTGAGCTTGGGAAGTTATAACTTTCAGTTTCATGTTTAAAACATGAAACATTTGCAAAACATAAAAACCTAGTTTTGCTGCATTTTTTCATCCGAAACTGATTGAGGAGGTAGAAAATCATCAGAATAAATAGCCTGCTGGTCACTGTCTTTAAAACTTACTGATATTATTTCGTTGTCTATCTCTTCCCTCTACTGTTTCTTACACTTATAAAAGGATCAGTATTCCAGAAAGGATGATAAATCTTCTCAGGCTGATAGTTCTAAGTAGGAGAAACAGATGAACTTCAGGATGGGTTTGAAACAGAAGCCACAGGTTCAGAACAATTTTCTTCAAGCTTATATTTATTATGTTAATAAATTAGATTCAAAAGGAATAAAACAGAATAGATGTACAAAAAAGGCTATTAGTAAGTGGAAAGAGTTTAAGATCCTTAGTTCTTGTGGGACAGAGACAAATGCAAAACTGTTAGGTGAGGGTAAAACATAAGGCGGAACTACAATGTGCTATAAAACAATACCTTTAGTGAGTTCCTAATGTACATTTTGGTTTCTATCTCAGACCCAAAGTAGGGTTTGTATGTTGAGAAATATTCAGATTTTCTCAGAGAATGGGTTGATCTCTTCCCTATAAATTTTGCCTTTGATCGCCCACGGCCACAATAACGCTATGATGATACGGTGGGGCTTTGGTGAGCTTCAGCTTTGTTTTTGTACAGTGCCTAGAGCAATCAGCAGTGACCCATTCCCTTGCTGCCTGTATGCTGTGGTGCTGATAGGACTAATACTGACTGATTAGTTCTCTCCTACCTCTTGCTAGGCTTCCATATCTAGAAGAAACTTCTGATGAATTCGGGACTAGACCAATGCTATTATGAGGTACAGTTGTTACAAAATCTGTTACATTGTCTAAAAAAAGAAAATTTCTGATTTTACATAGCTTTGGATCAGCAACTATGACAAAGTCAAAGCCTACTCAAATGCAAAATACATAGAATTGCATAAATGAGCAGCCAATTAGCATTAAGATGTTATGAGGAAACATTAAATCATCCCTTATTGTTATAAAGAGGAACAGTGCCAATTTACAGAAGAATTTTAATCAATTAAGTCAGCACAACTGCTGTGTATAAACAAGGATCACAGCAAATTAGCACATCCTCCAGTTGTAGTGTGCAATAAAAACAAACTGAAGTAGTACTGTAGTAAACATATTCTTTAAAAAGTGATTCAGAAAAAGAAATAAAACGTCTCTTCAATAAATCTCAGTGAAAATTAGAATTTGAAGACTTAATTTCTTTTGCTTGAGTCTTTTCATAATAATAGGTTTGCTGCTTGTACATGGTTTGTTAGAAGATCCGGTTTAATGCTTTTATTTCTTCCTAAATTTCCATTTACACAAGAATATCAAATATTCACTTAAGTTTACTTTTTCTGGGATAGCTCACTTCTGGCAGCTTTTTGATTATAGAGTGAAGAATACTGGAAAGATCTTTTAATATATTTGTTAGTGGGTAAATGTTCAGAGGACAATTTAATACATAACGGTAAATCACAAAAACACAACAAATAAATTTACAAAATAACAAAAAATAAATTGACACATTTTTAATTGAAAATACTCGTGTTTGATTAACTGGGATACTCTCCTCAGCACGCAATGATGGGATCCCCTACTTTATTCAGCAAAAGATAATTCTAGATAAAGAATTGACTGTGTAATGCTAAAACAAGTAGACACCCTAGTTCTTTCCGTTCTTCACAAAAAGAGAGGAAAAAATGCATTTTTCTTTTGTCTCCACACAGGTTGATGGTTAAATTGATCTGAGTAAAATAAAAATTCAGAGACTATAGCCAGTGTTGAGAAGAATAGTTCCAAAGCAGTAGGGATTGAAACTACCCTTTACACACAAGACTAAAAATACACAAAGAAATTAAAATGTTTATAAAAAGCTCTTAAATGATTTTAGAAGGGATATAATTGCCTGATATCTACTATATTGATAATTATCTATAACTACTTTACCAGCTATAAACAGAGCCAAAGCCTTTGAGAGTTTACTCTGTTAAACACAACAGACTTTTCTTCATAAGTTACCCTACCAAGCTTTTCTTCCTTATTTCTTTTCTCTGAAGCACTTGTCTTATGTTTAATACAGGACAATACAAGCGTCAGCTTGCATTGACTTTGAAAATGAAGACGTTTGCTATATATACAATTAATCCATTAATTCTAGACCATGCTATTTTACCAACGGCTGTTCAGGAGGTTGCAGGAAGAGAATACCACTTTCTCTCAGCCTTAACAAATCCATTCTGAAAGGGACACTCTTCATCTCATTTATAAGACACATGGTCCCAAAAAGCCAAGATTTATAAGGCTGTATACATTATGCTTACATGTCAGTGAGACAAAGACAGTGTCTGTCAGCAGTGGGGTGTGCTTTAGGAGCAGCAATTTTCAAAAGGTCTTTCATCACTTGGAAATGTCTACAGAATAAACTGAAAGCAGTAAAAAAGTTATTACAGTATCTGAATATGTCCATTGGGCTAATGGTTAGACAAGAACACCAGGGCCTGAGGGGAAATATCAAGAAAAGAATTAGAGCTGTGAGAATATAAAATCTGTAACAAGCTGGATCTTAGATGTCAACTTAACAGGTAAACAACTGTATCATCTTACAGAAATAGATTTTTCTCAATGTACGAGTGTAAAATTAATATGCGTTCATTGTTCAAAATCACAAATGTTTCTACACATTCCTTCAAGAGAAAGGGCAGCCTAGCTGCAGCCAAAGAGTATATGATGTATATGATCTATCTTGTATCTAATTGGTTTAAAAACAAACATACAAACAACAAAAAGAAACCCAAAACACCTTCTGGATCTTTATCAAAAGATAAAATCTCAGTTTTGACAAAATCTATTAAAATGAACCCTACATTGAAGACAATTATTTTTTTTTCTTTACAAAAGAAGAAAAAAAATCCAACACTAAGCCAAACAAGCAAACAAACAAAACAAAACCACAAAAAAAAACCCACAAAAAACCCAACACAAACCAAACCCAAACCAAAACAACAAAAAACCAAACTCTAAACCCAACATACTCTAATGCAATCTAAACATGCTCAAAGTCATCCTATTTCAAAATGTTTAACTTCAGTTAACTAGGTTTTGTATACCAAATAATACCATTAGTGTATCATTATGATAAAGCTGATAGTATTGCTAAACACTAACAATTTCAGTGTTCTAACAACACTGAAGGCAAGGTCCTTTCTGAGTAGCAACTATAAATTCTGTAAATGGAATCCTGAACAAACTGAAAACCAGACCACTTTGTTTATCAGCCTCAATGAGTCAAGATTAATCTTTACTGTCTTCACACAAATAAAATATCCCATGGTGTGTACAAGTGCTAAACACAGGCTGGCTCCACCTGCTTCTTTCAGAGCTAATCACTGAGAGATACTAGAAGTGGAAGAAACTGGGGAGCCAAATGCGAAGAATGGTTGGTTGATAAGACCACCTTTCAGTGGCAGTAAAGCAAAGACAGGATTTCCTGTCTGATAACAGAAAAGATAGTGGAACTGGATAAACTGATAGTATTACCAAAAAAAAAAAATCAAGAAAATACTCTTCTGTCTTTTGTACCAGTTATTTCTTAGTGGTCTTTACCACACACCACATACTACTGCCCAAATAACTCACATTTTCATTTCTGTTATGTCTGCTCTATGTTAAGAATTAATATAATTAATATCAAGTTTTCCAGTGCAAACTGCAAAGACTTTGAGATCTCCCCTTCTTATGATGAAAGACTTCAGAGAGTATTTTTCCTGTATATAATCTCATTAAAGAAGGCATATTTTTTTCATGCTTTTCTACTTGCCATACCATTCCCGTTAGTGGACACTGCAATGCAGCCAATCCTTCATATCCATTAGTGAGCAGCAACTTAGCATGCTGGACAAAGATGTTTTTCCAAATCTTTCACCTTGTCATACTGAAACTTTCCCAACAGATACTTATTCATTCCACAACACCTTGGCCCAGCAAAGTATTCATTCCTGTATATAATTTTAAACAGATGAGCAGCCTTAATGAAGCTGATGGATCTACTTACGGGCTTAAATACATGGATACACTCCAGCACACCACTGGACCAGAGCCTAAAAGCTGCAAAAGATGCTCAGTAGCTACAATATCTTTGAGACACACAGGAATTATAAGTTCTCAGGACCTCTCCGTAAGTTATGACCTCATTTAGAGCTTCTGATCAGTTGCCAAACATTTACTTAGCTGTTAGCACACTGTTAGTTAATGTTTAACAACTGCAACAAACCCAGAAAATAATGTATTTCAACCAGCTAGCTGTAAATCACTGAGTTCTATTTACAATGTCTATAAAAATTCTATATAAAAAGTGTAATCACCGTTCTATAAATATGACATCATAAGTCATTTAAGCTTAATTTAGAGTGCAATAAGCCTCAAATTTCTATTCAGATTCTTCTCAAGTCTTCTTAGACAAACCAAAGAGAAACAAACATATTTGCAGTATAAAACCTAGTTTTAACAATTCAGTTATTAGTGATACATGAAGAAAATTATATAGTATTCTCTTTATCAAAAAAACTGGAAGCAGAGTTTGTGCTGTTGAAATTCAAATACAAGGTTGTGCTGGTTTTGGCTGGGGTAGAGTTAATTTTTCTCATAGTAACTAGTATGGGCTATGTTTTGGATTTATGCTGGACACAGAGTTGATAACACAGGGATGTTTTAGTTATTGCTGAGCAGTGCTCACACAGAGTCAAGGCCTTTTGTGCTTCTCACACCACCAGTGAGGAGGCTGGGGATGCACAGGAAGCTGGGAGGGAACAGCTGGGACAACTGACTGCAGTTGACCAGAGAGAGAGAGATTCCATAACATAGGGCATCTAGCTTACTATATAAAGCTGGGGGAAGAAGGGAGGAAGAAAGAGGGGATGTTTGGAGTGACAGCATTTCTCTTTCCAGGTAATCGTTACATGTGTTGGAGCCCTGCTTTCCTGGAGACGGCTGAACACCTGCCTGCCAGTGGGAAGTCGTGAATGAATTCTTTGGTTGCTTTGTTTGCATATATCATTTTTGCTTTCAGACTGTCTTTATCTCAGCTTATGAGTTTTCTCACTTTTACCCTTCTGATTCTCTCTACTTGGAGGCAAGCAGCTGAGTGGGGCTTAGTTGCCAGCTGGGGGTTAAACCATGGCAAAGGTCCTAATAAATACACATTAAACCTTTGAAAACTGGAATAAGGAATAGAAAGTTTGTTGGTGCCTTCCAAAGATGACTGCAGTCAATTTCTCTTTGAATCTGAAACGTTTTCATATGCCTAGTATTGTAAGTATTTAAAGTCATGAAACCCTGCTGTTGGTATAGAGAAACATATGAGTTATACAACAGATCATGCTCTATTTATTCTGCTACATGCCAGTGAGGACAGTAGATGAAGAGAGTAACAGCTGTGGCTGCTGACCTTCAAGTAGAATGCATTTATATTAACACATTATTACAGATACCACTCATATAATTTATTTAACTCTCTAGGTACACATGATTTAATGTTGATTAATCAGGATTTAATTAGTACCAATTCAATGATGACCTTAAATCAGTTAACTCAGGAAGACTACCCTTGTCACCATGGCAGCATGGCCCTTAGAATGGGCTGTAAACACATCAGAGGATGTGAGCAAATACTCTGGAGCATGGCTATTTCACTATTACACCACTATGGTTACCTGAACTAGCACATCTAAACCTGATTTGAGTAAATCACTGCAGTGACAGCAGTCTTGTGAGGAATGCTTCTGAAGCTCATTCTAAAATTCATTCTTAATTGGGATTTCCGGTTGAATACCATGCACATGTTATCCAAGCTACAGTCCACAGGATATTTTCCTCAGACACAACAGTGGACTGTTGAGACCTTCCCAGGTTTTCAACTTTGAACATCGCCAAAATCTACTGTAAATAAGGAACGTCTGTAAGTGCCATCTGTATATAAAATACGAGATAGATGTGTAAACACTTCAGGTTTCTTTCGTTCAGTGTAAAATCTATAAAGGGAAAACAAAAATGCTGCAAATAATTGCAGCCACATTGAATCCACAATCAAAGCTCCTGAAAAGACAATTTTGCAGAGATGGTGTTGTGTGATTTCATATTCAGTGGACCTTTGCTTTGGTGCCCTTGTATAAATGGGACAGCGCAAAGGGGGCAAGGGGAAGAGGGAAAGGGTTACTAAGCTCCTGTGAGATATCTGGAGACTTGGACAGCACAGAAATGGCAGAACTACTGAGAGCTGCTTCTGCCACTTCACTGCCTACTCAGCCCCCTTGACAGAAACAAGCTCGGGCTCCTGCATCCCATTAATCCCTGCCTGTTGTCACAACAGCTCCCTGGAGGGTTTTAAAGGCAGTAAAACTTAAAACTAAGTAACACAGGGGCTAAAGCATCCCCAGGCAGCTCTGGCAGTCAGGACACTACACAGTTAACTCACACCCACTGCGCTCAGAAGGGTTACGGACTGGTCCAAGGAAGCTTTCTGATCACTTTGTCTCCAAGTATATCCTATGAGTGCACTGCTAGCTATCCACTGCTCACCTTAGTGGTTCATTAGAATCAGAGGGGAAAACAGAATAAAAGGCATAGCATACCAGCATACCAGGCATACTAGCTTTAGTATGCATACACATGCACAACAGCATCCAAACGTGAAGGCCAGCTTTCAAAGGCACACCAAAAGTGAATCCACACTGGGATGTACTTCTACAATTCTTTTCAATTTCAACATGTTTTCAACATAGAGCTCTTCTTGAGAACATTTAAAAAATACATAGCTGTTTTCATGAGCATTAGAGACAGCATTTCAATTAAGGTTTATTTTTCTGTGAGAAAACATTATGTGTATAATTACAGAAGACAAATGAGATGATTGTACTACACATCCTATCACAACTGAGTAACAGAGCTTGAATTCAAGCTGCACAGCACCAGTCAAAAAGCTAAACTAAATTAAAGACTTTTTAAACTTACATAGTTAAGAAAATCAAGAAAATTGCTAATTACTCCTTGACCCTGTACACATTTATTTGCATCAGCATAAAGGACAAAAGAGTAAATTGGTTGACTAACATCGTTTATAAGATATATTCATCTCACTTATACACTTACATCTCATTAAATCCAGTTTGAAATGTAATGCAAGTAGTACTAACTATACCATCAGTAAAGTATGAAGTATCCATATTAGTATCCAGTCCAAAAAATGAGGACTTTTTGTCTCAGTTTTGGAAAGTTTTATTCTAAATTTGATGCATGAAAGTTCAGCCAGTGTGTAAATTTTTGCAATATTAGGTTATGATTTTGGAATAAATTATATTAGACTGCATTATTGCAAGTAACTGCACAGAAATTTCTCACATTAATAAAAACCAAGCTGTTATAAAACAGAAAATAGGATTTCTCACCCTGTAGGAAGTATGCTTCTAGTATTAAAAAAGTATGCCAGTTTATGGCTGGGACACACAACCACATAGAATCAACTATTACCTAAACAAAAAACTCTTCAAAATGAATAAAACTTTGCATATCTGATACATTAACATCTTCAGTTCTGCTTCAGTAATAACATTGTCTTTGTTTTTGCAAAGGATTCAAACACTGTAATCAGGAATAATTTGAAAGGAGCAAGGACCACATCTCCTTTTGCAAAACAGTTTATAAAGTAGCACACATCTAAAGGAAATTCCTCGGGGTCCCTGGTAACAGAGATTTTATTACCATTTTGTAGCAGTTTGCAAGCTGAAAATATTTACTAGCTTCAAAAGCAAATAAAACCACTGCCAAATTCAAATGAGCATTTCTAAAGCTGTGATGCAACATACCTCATGAACTGCACTTCCTCACATTAGGTTAGGTTATGCATGCAACCTAATGTAACCTCTCTTCCATGAAGCATGTATTTTGTCTGAGGGTTGGTGGTTTTGGCTTCTGTTTTGTTTCCTATTTTTGAGTGAGTACAGTATCCATTAAAAAACCTTGATGAGCATGGAGTCTTAAGACCTTCTTTGAGAGCTTAATGCAAGGATCCTTGTGGTGAATGCTGAGATCAACTCAGTTTACTTTGGCTTTTGTTTTGTGCCTTTTATTAATATTAGAGGCTAATATTATTTAATACACACATATATTGAAGAAGCAAAACCAGTGTAAATCATCCTCACCTTTCAAAACTAGCAAAATAAACCCCCAAAATATTGCTGAACTGCTGCATAGTTACTTCAGCTTCTACAAGATATTCTTTTACTGTACCCTGTACCTAATGTTAGGCAAAATTTCCACTACATCATCCCTGCTAATTTAGTCTTTGGTCTTTCCATTGATAGAGATAATGATTTTACATTAAAAATAAGAATGTCTGGACCTTATTTGGTATAGCTGTAGATGTTGTACAGCCAATAATCACTTTATGAGATTAGAAGGGGCTGACAGGTTACAGTGCTCTGTCTTGTAGTAGGCCTTTTCCCCAAAATTTCCTGCCTTTACCTATCAGCGGGAGAAATGGTAAGATCATTAGCATATGTGGTCCATGGAAACACTGATCAGAGTAGTCATCTAGCAAGTGCAGCAGTTAAAGCATTGACAGCTTCTTCAGAGCAATCTTTACAGTGGGGCAGACTTTGTTACCACCACACAGTAACTGAATTATCCAGGGTATGTAATTAAAAAAAGACACTGGCATAGACAGGTCTCACATGTCTGCAATGTAAATCTTGTCCATTGGAAAATCTGGTATTAGTTAGAAGTACACACTACCTAGAACAGCAAACAAAATACCAGAGGCTAGTTATCATGTCAGTGCTGTAAAGGCTAACAAGTAATTAAGAGTAAGTGCCGCAAAACTTTTCAATAAACAAAACTAGATAATATGCAACATTGGCCTTTCCCACACAGCAGTCAAGGGACAAACGGTGTAGGAATTCAATTAAGAAATTCACCATTTTCCTAAATAAAAGGTTGACTTTCGTGCCTGCATTCTTTTCCATGTGTTGATAACTTTTATTTGAATGTAAGCTTTCAATTCCTGCTTTTCAGCTTGCCTGAAGGTCAGAAAAGAGAAAAAAAAGAAATCATACATACCTTCTCTGCTTTTGCACCTCTCACCAGCTGTGTCGGCAACAGAAAGGCTGACCTTACTGACCACAGCAGATAAACAAATAATTCAGATAGCAAAAATATGAAAAGGCAGTACCACAGCCTAGCCATGGATGAAGAGCAAGGCAGAGCTGAAATCCTTTAGTCAGGAGGTAAAGTTCAAAAGAGTGTTAGAAAGGTCCAAACCTTCATGAGAAAACCCATACATAAAACACACATTTCACCTTGTTGCAAATTAGTGACCAAACTTGCAAAGGGTTAATATTAATGGTGATAACTATTTGGAATACTAAAACATCACACTAGACTCCCTTATGGGAACTTGAGCTCACTTGTCCTACAGAGCTGCTCCATGCCCTCCATATTCTTAATGATAGACTGCAAGCAACACAGGAAAAGACCTACGGAAACTGCAAACTGTATTTACTAACCAAAGTCAGAATTATAAATATGCAAAGAGTTGGAGGGTCATTCGAAATTCTCTTTCAAGCAACCACTCATCCAATCTCTACAGAAATTTGCCAAGCACGTCCTAGCACTTCCTGCATTTAAATTTTGCTGTGGCTAATGGCTGCCGAGATCCGAAACAGAAGATCAGTTATGTAGAAAATGATCTCCAGGAAATTAAAACTTTCCATTCAAAAATTTGCACAGCTAAATGGATAGATTTAAAAAAAAAAAAAAAGAAAAAGAAAAAGAAAAAAATATAGTTTTCCAACAGCACATGAAGCTCTAAAACTTAGTGTTTAGGACAAAAATACATCTGTGTTTCTTTACTGAACTTTCCCTTGCAAATATAAACAGCACGTTAAATACAGCAGGAAGCACCTCTCTTTCCTAAATGTGTTATGTTAGAAGCTATAGCAGAAAGGTAACCTTGTTCGCCTTATTCACATGATCACTTCTGACAGTTTTCATTATAACATGAAAAATATACTTTTTCAAGACTTTCCTTGCTGAAAACGAGGGCATGAAGGGTCTAGCTTTGTGAGGGGGTTACATATTTGAAAGTTAACCAGCAAATAAAAATTAATTATAGAATCCTGTGCTTTGCAAGCATTGCAGTTTTTTTTCTTGAACACCATCAATTCAAGACAACATAAATGTCTCTTCAAATTAAAAAAGCTCTGAAATTATGACCAGTGCCAGAGAAGAATCTGACCCTGAATGGGTTGCCTGAAATGGAACATGTGGTCACGCTGGTGGGGATCACAGGCACTGCTGCTCTGGAGTTTGCCTCTTTATTTTCATATAAAAATAATAATATTAATAAATATGCATATTTTCTAGATGAACCTTAGAATCGAATTTACTTGTTAGGCATGGAAAACAACTGAAAAGCAAGTGCACCTTCAAGCCCATGTAAATGTCTTTTCCATAAGTAAAAAGGAAAATCCATAAATACGGTTCTCCAGGTAACTGAAGAAATCATTTGTTAAGGAAAGACTTTATGATTCATGTGTGTGACTGCTATTATCATTGTATTAAATAAAATCAAACCTACAGATTATAGGATTACAGAAGTAAGACAGACTGAAGTCTACAAGAGACTGGTTTTCCTTTTTTATTATTATTTGAATAATCACCACTTGCACTGCAGTAAAACCATGGAGATGCTGCCGTTGACACAGCAACCTTTCTTCCAGGTTTAAAATTGAATTAAATGTACTTTCTAGGTTGTGCATCTCTGCAAAGCACATGGAAAACCTCTCAAACTGGGCGGGGGGAAGTCAAAATTATCCAAGGTTTATCCCAGCCTGAGCCACCCCTATTTCCTTCCCTTGAGCACATCTGTCTCCAGTGTCAGGTTACTGGTGCACATTCCTTCTGCCTAAGGACCACCATTTTCTTCCGGACCACTGTCACCCCCCAGGCAGGAAAGGCAGCTGAGCACAAACAGGCAGGGAACTGGTATTTAGAGGTTTTTTTTTTTTTCCCGTCTCCAGAAAAAAGCATAAACTGCAAAAGACAAGGAACCGGTCTGAGTTTCCAAGTAGGCTTTCATTCCCAAGCATAGATTAAAATCAGGGCAGAAAGTCCGTCATTTCTTCCTCAAATATAATTTTTGAGTTAGTGAGTTTTGTCTAGAAAAAGTAGCCTTCACAATTATAGTCAATGAAGAAGGCAAACATTGTATTTGTCTTATGATGCTTCACCCAGGGCTGAAATAAAAACATCTTTTGTATTTGTGACTGGCACAGAGACCACATAAAACCATGAGATAACAATCACAGAGAGATTTGTGGTGAAAAAAATACATCACAGATGCCTAAACAACATTACAAAGTTTATCCCTTTGAGCATTTCTTTGCCAACTTTTGCCCCTTAACCAGTGACTCATAATCTTTTTGCTTTTCTTCTTCCATTTGTTGCACAGCTCACATATCATCTTGCAGTGTAATAGAAAGGAGCTAGAAAAAGCATGGATCTTTTCCTAATGCCATTTGCCATTGGGCTTGATTATTTGCTTCACCAAATTCTTTTGAAGTAAACATTTTTACCTCTAATCTTGTCTGGTTAGTGAAATAATTCCTCTGGATCAGCAGGACGGATGAATTTGGGGAACACAAAGTGAGAAAATCTGATTAGAAACTGAGTTATACCTTATCTGACACTTCTAAGTCAAAATAAACGAGAATTTTCACTATCACTCTGCTGAGCATTTGCCACGTCTTCTCATAGCACAGCAGAGATCCACCATGATTAATGCATTTTTATGGATCTCTAGGAGGGGACGAGATATTAGCCAAGGAGGTATCTGAGATAGAGAGGTTTAAATCAGTATAGCTATATGTAACAATTCCTGTACTTGAGAAACTTCTCTTAACATTTTATACTGATAGCATTTGAAAGCTCTTCTCAAAGATTAGTGATAAACACCAGAGTTTATCGTTACGTGTCGGCCTTCAAAGGAAAGGTAGGATTCCATTTCTGACTAGCAGCCCAACAGGGAATGCTAATTAATCCCTTACTCCTTACTAGAAAGTGCCCAATTATCTTTCTCTCCTGTTGTTATCATCCAGCCCTGCTTATTCTTGTTATTGCTATGAATTTTACTGCTCCTACCCATTATTTTATCTTTTGTGCTTCCAATCACTTGTTCTCTCATTTATCAAAAGATTTTACATTTTTTGTATGTATGTGACAAAATAATTTTATATCCCCTTGATCACTTTTTCCTTATTTCTCCCAATCTTATCATTTGAAATGGCACAATGATTTCAAATTTTTTCTGCACAAAATAAATGGACTGTAACAGTCACTCTGTACTGAAACTGTCATGCAGAACAATTCATATCCAGTGAAGTGATAAAGCAATGAATATGAATTACTCAAATGTGTCAAGCCAACAGCAGTGCCATGTGTGTTACAGTAATGTTTGATATCTTGGAAAGACATTCCTAAATTTTCCTTGTAACTTTTGGTATGATTTCTGCAATGTGCTAAATATTTTTCTTTTCTTTTTTTTTTCACTTTCTGGAAGTAAACTGATAATTTGACTATTCTGATCCTATCAAGGGGAGACATAGGGAACAGAGTGCCTGTGGGAAAAATAGCAGTGATATAGGTGGTAAATGCTGAAATCATCATCCGTTTATCGTGTTCCTTTCAGATTATAAGAGAGAAGGGAAGCCTTTGATTCAAAGAACTAATTCTTCTAGCTCATAAAGCATTATCTGCAGACCTCCAGCTTTCCTATGTACTTTATATTCCCTTTCCTCTTAAGCTAATTTAAAAAAAAAAAAACAACAACAAAAAAAAAAAACAACCCAAAACAATACAGAAAACACCAGCACACACTGTAGAAAGGGCAGAACCATTACACCACTACATTCTGCCTAGTTGCTCTTTGCCTAACTTCAAGTATGTGGTATGCCACATGAAAGCAAGTACCTGAAGGAAAGCTGCTTGCTGAAGAACTTCAAATTCTGAATGTATTTCAGTGGGACTGTAAAACATTTCTGAGATTTCCTCAGTGAGTAAGCATCAGCTCATTACTGTAGCATACATGAAAATTACAAGAAATCATTTTACAGTGACTTGGATTTCACTAGTAAAAAACCCAAAGCTTTGTAAACTTCTGCACAGAGTAACTGGAATGAAGAGTTCATAGTAAGCTAAAGTAAGAAAAAAATACACTTAAGTACTGCATCTTGCTCAATTCCCTTAGAATTTAATTTCTCCTCAGAATGTCTGTAAACTTCACCACATACAATGCAAAAGAGGCCTAGATAGCCTGAGGGACTAGTAATAGTCTAGGCATTCTTTCTGCCCTTTTAGGTATTTACAGAGTCCCTATCACTTTGAAGTCTATACTACGGTTCACCTTAAAGTCCGAATTCAAATATAGCTCACTGCTGAAAGGAAGTCAACAACATTTTCAGGGATATATGAACAAGGTCACTAGCACATTCTCATCCATGATGAACAACAAACACATTGCTAAAGGTGTCCCAGTGGAACTGGAGCAAGATTTAGGACACTGAGAACATAACCCTGATTCTGTCACGAACTCGCTATGGGACCTGGCCACACTATTTGTCTTCATCACTTTTCTATCTGAAATGATACCCTCTTCGGGATAATTCTGTGACTGGCACCTTGGGACCCTGATTTCAACTGTGCTAGCAGCATCAATATTAAACTAAAGTCTAGACCAAAAACCAGAGATCACACACGGAAAACACAATGACAAACATGCTGTAAAGATGAGCACTGGGAAGCGTTTGCTGCCTATGACAGACCAATGTGATCAACCACTGGAGTAAATCCTTTGTTACTGTTTTGCCTGAGACATCTCCCTCAGCAGTCTTGACATCATTTTAAAGTAACATTTAATAACGATTTCCACACCATGCATTCAAGATGCATGTTGTCTCAATTCATACAGGCGTACTTTACCTAGACTAACCAAGTAACCCAGTAATGACATATAACTCTATGAGGAGGGACTAGCGTGACTATTGACTTAAATAGGATTTTAAAGAAAATGGGAAAACCCACAACATGGAAAAAAAATAATGCAAAGGCTATTGAATTTAAAAAATCACATATATTCTACTTTTTAAGGAATTTGGCAACGAACTTTAGACGACTTTTGATGATATTTTTCTATTAATAATAGTAGTATTTAATCTATATAGAAATGACCTCTTTCCTGCGTATTTTAAAACACTTTTTTTTTTTCAGAAAGGGACAAATTTTCACTTTCCAAACCACTAGGTGCTATTCCATCCCAAGAAATCAGCAGGTTGAAAATAAGAAAAGGACCATTCGATGTTTAGCTAATGCCCGTAATTCACTGGATTTCAAACCCATCCCTGCTGCTAACACATTCCGCGGGGCTTGTCTGTCTCCTCTTCAGTCTTGCACATCTGCACTGTTACCCCGCCAGCTGTTTCCAGCGCGGTTTATTAAAGCCAGCTCTCGCCGTGAGCTGGTACTAACATAACGCAATGTACAGGTGAGTTATGAAAACGTAATGTCCTCTCCAAAACTGCTCTCCCTGGAATGGCACTGCCGTGACAGATCGCGTAATACTTGTATTTCACCTGACTTGGTAAAGAGAAAAGAAAAAAGAAAACAAGCTCGCGAATTAATTCCAGAATATTCTGATCCTTCAAAAATGCTTGACGGTACAAAGGCACCCATTAGCCTTAACTGCTACCAGTTTCACTTTGAATAGCCACCGCTTCGCAGCTAGTTTAGAGAAGAGAGAGAGCCTTGGGGCTGCGGGGAGTGCCGAGCTTGGGGGCCTGCCAGTCCCCGCCGGGGGACACACCGAGGGGGGGCACAGGGGGACTTCCTGCCGCTGCCGTTGCTTTCTGCATGTGGGACCAATATGGGCAATGCAGAGTTTAAACAGTTGCAAATGGGGGAGGGAACGTCGGGGCTTGTTTTACATATTGTTTCGGGTTTTATTCCCCTCGCTTGTGTGGAATTTAAAGCGGAGTCAGTGCATTGTTCAGGAGGCTCCGTGCCCCCGGTGCATTGACAGCAGCTACTGTTTACGCGGACTGTTCATTCCTGCGCTGTTTGCTTATGGAAAATAAGGGGGAGTGACAAAGAAAAGAGAGGAAAGGAAGAAGGGCAGAGAAGGAGGCACTAGCAGCGGTGCAGCGCAGAAGCCTTACTCTTGCCCGACCACTAACGTCGCTGGAAGAGCCGCTGCCGCGCGGTTCCTAGCCCGCCACAACCTGTGTGGTCAGCCGAGGAAAGGGCTGCCCCTTTGCCGCTCACGCGTCTCCGCCTGTACACATATACACACACAGAGCCTCCGAGCGCGTCTCCGCAGGCATGAGACTCCGGCTGCTCCTGTGTGTCGTGTTTTGCCTCCTGGCGAGCCTCCTGCCTGCCGACGGACAGAGGACAGGTAAGAGGCACCAGCGGAGCCGTACGGGCTGGGGGGAGCAGGGCATAGTAGCGTTCATGCCTGCCGTGGGCACCTCCGGCGTGTCTCTAACCGCATCCAACACGCGGTTCCTGCCCTCCGGGGAGAGTTTGCATCCTCCTGGCTTCCGCTGCCACGCATTTCACGCGCTTTTTGCTGCCTCGGTCTGTGCCAGGCATCACTCTACTCACAGTGAGGCGATGGAGAGAAGTATCTGAGTACGTGGGGAGTCTGGAAACTTTGGGGTTGGCTGGGATGAACTGGGACTGAAGGCAGGCAACTGTTGCAAACCTGCTGCCTCGAAACAGTGTCGGCACCAGCGGAGCGGGGTGGGCACTGCTCCGACAAGTGTAAGGCCGCTGCCCCCGGCATCGCGACCACCGGGGCAGGTTGCCGGCGACCCCCCACCCCCTCACGCTCGGCTTTCCTTCCTCCCCTCCCTGCCTGTCTCCGCAGCCAACCTGGCCCTGCGCAGGAAGCTCCACCGGCACGGCTGCTCCCACCGGCGCTGCGTGCCGCTCCACTCCAGGGTGCCCTTCCCCTGAGCCCTGCCGGGGCCTGGCCCAGGTAACGCACGCGTGTCGGGGCCCCGCGTCTTGTGAGGCGTCCCTCTCCCAGCAACGAGCACGTGTCCTAATTCACACCTGCGCTTCGGAGCGGTTTAAGAGGCACTTGGCGAAGCAAGCAGAGCCAGGGCCGTGATTTCATCCGGCCTCCGTTTGCTTTGAGCACAGGGCTTCCGACGGGCGCACGGTGGAGCGCGGGGCTGTCGCTCCGCTCAGAGCCCCGTTATTCCCCTCTCTGGCCACCTCTCGCTGCGCTAACGCCTCCCCTTTCTGGTACAAACCAGACGGATCTGCTAAATAGGACGAATCACTGCCCTACGAGTGCTTAAGATAGCCAGCAAAGCTGGCGATGAGCCTAAAGACTGCACAAAGCAGTAGCTAGAGAAGATGCTCCGGCTCTTGTGTTGGATGCACGGTGAAGTCACCTCACTCTGCCCGTCAGTAACATGAAGGTAGTAGCATTTACCCACTTCAAAGGGGACTGTAATTCTTCTTCATTGTCAGCAAGACTTTGAGCTCCTTAGATGAAAGGCTATACAAGTGCAAAACATTAATGCTTTATGGCTGATGAGGGCATATACATTCAAATACTAAGTGGCTGCAGAAGAACGCAGGTAGCATATGCAAATAGAGCAGGCATCAAAAGGAAACCTAGGCGCTCTTGCAATTTGAAAATGAATAAAACATGCAGTTGGTAGTTTTGCATCTTCTAAACTCATTATGTATTAAAATAATGTTGTAGCCCCAGGCACGACAGCATCATAAATACACGATGGCAGAACCTGCTCTCTGTGAACCCAGATGTTTTGATTTATGAAGCAGTTAATAGTGAAAAGGAGACTAAAGCTTTTAACAACCCTATACCAAGAATCTTGTCAATGCATAAACTGCCCTGGTGAAAAAAGCCCACACCACTCCCAAAACAGCCATTCAAAGAGATACCATTCCACCCCATAGTGCTGGCCTGTTAAACACATGGAATATGCATACGGGATGGTAAACTGGCAAGGCTGAAAAAAGATTACCATATCTTAAATTTAATCTCAGATGGGCTGCATAGTGAGTGGCAGAATGGAGCTGCAAGTAGAAAGCGGGACATAACAAGGATGTTTTAATGCTGAATGCCAAGTCTCCTCACTGCAGTCAATTTGGAAAGATTAAATGAGATTCCCTCATCAGTTTAAGCATAAACCTAAAAAGATAAGCAATCAGATCAATTTATTCAGCATGCAGAGACTGAATGACAGGGATGGTGGAATTTAGGCCCAGAGACTTCTTGAACTGATTCTGAATGGCTTGTTTCAGTTCCTAAGAAAAGTAGATTTAACCCCCATTCCTCCAGTTCAGCATCCGTCATGCGGAGACTGGCTGAAGAAATCATCTACATTTTCTCTAGTGTGCTTTGCAACTGCATATAATGCATTTGGCCTGTGACTGCAGTAGCTGCACAGTACATGTGCACTTATACTTGAATTATGTTTCCCATCATGTATCAAGACAAAATATATTTTCAGTGTTACCTCCTTTTCCACAGGGAGCCAAATTCTTGTAAGGAAAGTCAATGGCAAGGCAAAACAGTGTACTTACTAGCTTATAATGCATGTTGTGGACACGTAGTTAAAGATAATTCTGCTTTATAAAGCTGTTTAGAAACCCATAAAGCTTGACTGGGGAGTAAGGGCTGACAGGCACCTGAACTAACTCTCTTAACTCCAGTTGTCATTGTGGGTGCTCAGCTCCTTTATCTTAAGTAAGATTTACCACCTGTTTACATTCCCTTCCAGTTTTAGTCCTAATTCAGCAAATATTTACATGCCTGGGTAACTTGACTCACATGAGTAATCTTATTGATCTCAGTGGAGTTGTACATATGGATAAAGCTATTTGCAGATGCAAACAGGATGGGCCCTTAAGCCTGAATTTCAACAGGTGGTTGGAAACTGGGATGAGCATAGCTCTTTTTCTCACAACAGCATCTGAAATAATGAGAGGACCAAAGCTGATTTTTCATCAGTTACATACGCAAAACGTGGGACAAAAAAAAGAAATGGAAGACAATCTTACATTAGAAACCTTCTTGCTTTCGGCTTTTTCTTTCTTTTCTCTTAACTTTTTCAGCTGAAGTTCCCAAATAATAAACATTACCCAAATTTCATCTGTATTTCACAAGTAATATTTTCTATTTTGCATGAGACATTAGACTACTAAATCTCTCACTGATGGCTATTTCTTTCATTTTATTTTTTCCCCAGCAATTGCACAATGGGCTTTCAGTGTTTTAAAGGAGCAACAGTTATTGATGAAGTTAGCAGTACAGATCAACAACAGCTGACCTGAGAGAGCCACTGCAGTCCTGTCTTCAGCAGTCCTGTCTTCAGCAGTCCTGTCTTCAGTAGTCCTGTCTTCAGCAGTCCTGTCTGCCACATTCTGCAAGACCTGGAAGGCCCTGGCTCACACCTTAGAAAGTAGGGGGGAGGTAGAAATGGAGGGTGGTGATGGGAGGATGTACATGAAACTTACCTGGCTGAAATATTCCATATAAATTCCTTGGCTCTCATAAGGACTACTGAAAGTTGAAGAACAAATCAAACATCAGGTACCTGAGATGGATTTTCAGTGGCCTTAAGAAGGATCTGTACAAAGGGACTCTTAATGGTCTATCCTGTTCAGACTGAAACTGGATGTGCTGTTGACTACTTAATTCAGTCTGTGTATAAAGCAGCATTTAAGGTGAAATATTAGACTCCAGCACAGAACTGCAAAGTCCAGTTTTTTGTTAATACTTTTATATATTAATAATATATACAGCTATATTTTTACAGCTAACGTTACATCTTTATGGAATTGCCTTAACAATAACGTAGAATGTATTACTGTAATAGTACCAAAGTCATCACTACAGTACTGGTCCTACTGGCTTCATGTATAGTAAGCACAGTAGGAGTTTACAATGTAAGAAAGCGAAGAAAGTATTATCCCTCATTCTATAGATAGAGAATTGAAGCACATGGAGATAAGAGATTAGCCAAGGGTCATGCAAAACTTTGATAACTTGTATCCCTGAACTCAGGCCTTAAGGTCAAGCCCATCTTCCTGTCTAATGAGCTGTTACTGCAAAGCCTATCATTTGTTTTCTTAAACTGGGCTGCCAAACCAGACAGCTGAAGCGTACTTGAAAATTCAGAACTATAGAACTATTTGCTTAATAATAGTTTTCCTAAAATACCCACTACAGTATTATACATAGAGCATAAAAATAGACCTTTGAAAAGAAACCTTTGTTTGGTGAACCCCAGTGTTGCGTAGTACTCTATTCCTGTAATTTAAATGAATGGGATATCTGAAACACAGCACTACAATGAATGAGAACTTCAAACAGAAAACAGGCTGTTCTTTTCAGTCCTGGAGGTCAAAAATACAGTGAGCTTTTATTTTACGGTTTGTTTTCAAAAATATACATTTTGCATGTTTTTATATCACCAGAAATTCTGAACCTGCATATAAAGGAAAACACGGTAGCCCTTTCATTAGCAAAACTAAACCAAATCTGAAATAAGTCATACCCAGATTTTTAAGTCATAATACTAGCGTTGCAATGTCCACATTTTTTATAAGTTGTTTAAAGATGAGTGAAGATCAGCAGTGACATGGTTTAAATCCAGTATCAGATTTTTGTCTTGCAACATGGTTTCTAATAAGAACAGTAATCAAGAAAAGCAGGCAGCTGAAACTTTCTGATCATCTCTAAGAATTTGAAACCTGAATCAGATTCACCCTGGAAGAGCTTCACAGAAGTCTCAAATGTCTCTGCATAGGGAGAGAAAAAAAAAAAACAAAAACAAAACAAAAAACCCACACATAAAATCCCCATCACACCTTATTCTAGAGTTCTAGAAAATCATGAGAAGATGGTCAAACTTATGTATACCAACAGTCCTGCAGATAAACCTTTGGAATTTTGAGGAAAAAAAACAAACCCAAAACAAACAAACAAATAAAAAAAAAAATAAAGCAAGTTTTCCAAAATCAGACGCAACTACCACTATTTTTTTATTATTATTATTTAACTTGGCTTTTCATATATATCCATCACTATCTCTGTTTAGAAGTACAGATAAAGAGTATGAGAAAGCGAGAATGGCAAAGAGTAACTTTTTTTTTTTAACAGTTATAAATGGGTATATGGATTTAGTGTGGCACTGGATATTTTATATAACTATAGTTCAGTTAACTTTGATAAAATCATATGAAAAGCATAATGTATCTTAGTGAAGAGCTATATATGTGCATTCCTTTACAGATGTAAAACAAAACGAGTACCAAAGTGCCCTAGGAAGCCCATTGTCAGTCTACAAAATTATTTTAAATGTTTGTTCTTTCTAGACATGCTCATATCATAAAATCTTTGAAAAAGGCACTGATTGTGATTTTTGATAGATAAGTATCAATGAGCTGGTTGATTGTATATTTTGTAAAAAGATGGTATGCAGTTCAAATAACATCCTATTTTAAATAAACTTTTTATACTTTGCAAAATTTATATTCTTTGGCTGTCAAAGTCAATGCAGCAAGAGAAAAATGTAGGGTTTGTCTAGTTTCCCTGTAGATTCACATGGAATTGCTGTGTAAGCATTTTTCTTACTCAATTTCTGACACCAATAAACAGTAGTTTTCATGGAAATTTTTTCCTGACTTTTTTATCTTATTAAAAATAAGAAATTCTAGTGAAAACTATATAGAAAGAACTTGGTTTAAAACTATTGGTTGGTGTAATCACAGCATGCTGTAAGACAGCATCATGAGCCCACGGTATTACAGCAGAACCCAGACTATATTTTGTCTTCATGCCTTGAATAACCAAGATTTTGAATTGCCTCTATGTTAAATCTTGAAATCTGGATGTTCTTACAAATTCCAGGAGAAAAAACTCTATACTAGTCTGAAGGGTAGCAGAAGCTAAAATATGCAGTAGTTTGGTTGTTGGACACTGTCAATAAATTTAAGTGCTAAGTTGCCATTACAGCACACCACAACACTGGTACTGAAGTCCTGCTCCCACAGAGTTAGAAGAACCTTGTTTTCAGCTGAACTGGACTTGCTTTTGACTTTGTTGCCAAACTAGCCCTTTTCATTTAATTCATTTGGTAAAAGCAATTTTCTATGAGAACAGTATGATTACTTACATAAACATGAAGCACATGGACACAGCGCTACAACAGCTGAACTGACTGAACATTTTGTGTGCACGAGTGTACAATTAAAAGAATGTTTGTACAAATACAAATTGCTGTATGTTGAAAACCAGAATTGATGCTTACATGGGTGCAATCAAAACAATCAAGACTCAATTCCAGTAGATTCAGACCTCGAACTCCAAAGGGCAAAATGTCAGTTTGTGAAAATAAGAAGTATTCTGTCTTACAGTTTTTAGGTGTGTGTGTGTGTAAATTTATTTGAAAGTCAGTTTAAGACTTTTTTAAATTATATTAGCTGGCTTAGAGTGAAATACAAAATGATGTAACAGCAGGTCAACAGGAAAGAGAAGCAAATGTAAGGCTGTGGTGAGAAACAGCCGATTAGTGCGTTCCCAAAGGATAATAAACAATTCACCTCTTCCCTTTCCAGTATAGAAAAAAAAGGAAATTATAGAAGAATAAAGACTGGAAATATTTCCCTTACGCCACATACGTATGCTATAAATATCTTTGTGCCCCTACACACAAAGCCAAGTTTTGCTAAGGGTTACATAAGATGTATATCAACATCACTCAGAAGAAGCATTAGCGTGGTAAATAAGTTTCAAACATTTGACTACAATCAGACAGTACAATTAGCATATTGATCTCTTTATCTTTCTTGCTGGTGGTCAGCTGCAAAATATTTGTGCAAAATGGGAAACATTCCAAAAGCACAACCTGTATCCTCAGTTAGCAATAACACCTAAAAGCCCAACTCATTCCAACAGCTGAGGACGCTTTTTCATGCATCTGGAGTTAACTCAGGGTTAGAATGCTGTAATGCCAAGTACCTTCAGTCCTTGATACAACTTTCCTTTTTAGATTAAGAATGACCTTCAGTGGGGCAAGCCTGCTTAACTGCATATTGTAGCAGAACCTTAAAGCGTGAAAATCCTGTTAAAGTCTTTTACAATCAATGATTTCCTTTGAGGTGAAACACTGAAGTGCTTGTATAGAATTTCCCCTATCAGTTATTCAGAATAAAAGCCCACAAATACTGACTTCCCCCTCCCCCGCCTTATACATCATGAGCATTCACAAAAGATTATAATTTTTTTTTTCTTTTGTTTTAGCATTTCATCTAGAAATCATTAAAAAAACCTAATGTGAACATTTAGGTGGCAACCCCGAGTCTTTTGTTTCTTAGGTGGTGTGAAATACTAGTTTTCTCTAACCTGAAACACGTCTACATTGTTTTTCCTACAGGAATTAAAAGCTGCTGGAGGGTACCAACTGAAAAATAATAAAACCCAAAGGAATACATTTTTATACTTTAAGATACAGTTGCAACATATATTGGGGAACATTCCTTCTTCATTATGTTTTCTACCATGGCATGGTCTAGTGGATTGCAACCAACTTAAGATCACAGACCTGCAAACATTTATGGCATTTCAGCAGCTATAGTTACATAAAGAGCATCACCAATTTCTTCAGCTGTTTAACTTCACTAATATTCTCATATGTGCAGGTGTGCCATGCCTGAGAGGCTGCATTGGTAGTTAGCAAAATGCTGATTTGCAGCAGAACACTGAGTTCACAAGGTGGTACTTCTCTCCCCTTGCCCCTTCTCCCACCCAAAATTTGAACCTAATGCTTTACTGCCTTCTGAGCATGCAGCACACTGGATTTTACTTCAGGCAGTAAGATCCAATCTGTGATCAGGTACTGATGCTGCAGGGACAGTCACCCCAGGTGCAACACTGATGATGATTGCTTTGGAGCTGGTCAGACAGCACTGGCCCCTGCTACACTCAGCACCTAAGCTTGTACCCAGCAGAGAAGTTTCCAGTAAGCAATATGCAACATAACCTGAAAAATTAGGACTCTGCATCCAGTTTCAGAGCTGTGGTACATCAGATGCTGCAAGGCTGCAACTGAGCTTTCTCTTGCTTACAGAACATGCTGTTTATCAGAACATGATATTTGTCCCTTAAATGTTGCATTTTGAGCACCAACAGGCACACTTGAGTCTCCCTTATCAGCTTTGCCACCACCACCCACTGTAGACTGATAAGCTTAGCCACAGGCCAGTCCACACTGGCAGGAAGAAGTGGGTGTCCACCACTGAGCAAGTCTACAACATCCAGCATGCCACACCACACTGTTTTGCCTTGACATCATACAAAGCAAGTAGCATGACCATGCACCTTGTGCCCAGGCAGGGAGCTGCTGGTGGTTACCTGCCCCTAGAGTGCAGCAGGGGCTGTTTTTGCACCATCTGGTGCAAAGATGCCAGCAAGGGCCTGAGAGCTGACACACACTTCTCAGTGTGCGCTGTCCTTGCCATGCTCTGGTAGCTCCCACTCAACTCTTCATAGTCCTACCATGGCCAGCTGGTAGAAAGTGTTCAGGGTGAGCTGATGTGATCTGTGCCCTGCACAGGCGTGAAACCCCCCTTTATTTTTAAGCTTAAAGATACTAACAAAACAAGACACAGTGGCAGTGTAATAACTGATATAAAAATGGGGGTTCATTGTTGCAAGTTGTTGATAATTTGTGTACTTAAGAGCTATGAACTACAAAAGGCAACATGTTCACATAACAGCAACCTGCACTCCACTTTTCAGCGGGCATGCTCCATAGAAAGCAGTACTGCTGGTTAATCCAAGTTTCTCCTTAAGCAGTCATGAAGGAGAGAAGGACAGTATCAGCAATGCCCTCAAAATACAGTGAAGTTGTTCTGCTACACTATGAAGCTATTCCTCTATGAAAAAGAGGAATTTCTCTGAGAAAAATAAGAGTAGCAGAGAAAGCCTGAAGTGTGATGGCAAAACAATACCCAGGAAAAAAAAAAACTGAACCTAAGCTTCAGAACAAGAACTCAGCTAGCCTTGTCATAACAGGTTTTGGCTAGTTTAAGCAGCAGAATTGTGCTGCTAGAACTCCAGCACAGCAAAATCAGCACAGTCTGGAAGTCTTCACCAGCTGTACATGAGCCTAGAAATGACAGGATTCACATTCTTCCTTAGTTGCATTTATTGTGCGTGAGCTTCACAGTCACATTTTACTGCTTTTCATAGAAATCATACAAATTGATACATACAGTCACATCAAAATTTGAGTTCTAAAAACAAAACACATTTGTATTCCTTACGGATACACTATAAAATCTTGGCTGCATTTTCTAGAAAAAACAGTTAAAGAGAACAGTCTAGTGTTGGATAGCAGCAAACCCTCCAATATTTATTGTATTCCATGGGGACAATCCCCATGTTTGTTGCTAATTAAACATTTGGTTATTTCTAAAGTTGTGCTCTAGGACACAGTAGGATGGATTCATTTTCTTTTGTTTTTCTTACATTCAAGCACAAGGCCACTCATGAAAGCTGCCTTCTCAGTTTTGACTAGCAATTACCCTGTCCCCACAGAGGCATTGGCTTCTAAAATAGTTCTTGGTCTACACTGGTAGACAAAAGTAATACCCAGAACAGAACTGTTCTTCCACCTGCATTCACAGTAAGCCCATGAATAGAACCAAAAATTCTTGTTTCTTCAACTTCTGAAAGACCTGTCTTCTGCTGCTTTTCACCTCCCACATACATTTAACTTTAAATCAAGATGCTGATATTTTTTTGAAGAGTCAAAAGAAGGAGGAAAGATGTACCTGATGCATCTTTAACAGGATCTTTAAATACATTCAACACAAGTTAGTTACAACATCAAAACATCTTACTCAAGTATTTTTGTATTAAGTTAGTTCAGTTGGCAGGAATCTTGTTGATCATTAGCTGAACACAGACTCCTAGTAATGGGAAAGTCATCATCCCTGAAGATCCCTCTTACAGGTTTTCAAGTCAGAATTCTGACCAACTGCTCATATTGCTTATCATGGCATTATTTTGTACCACACACTTGTGAAATCTGCTACTCTAGGACACCTACCACTATTTTTTAACTCCTAAATCAGATGCCAAATTTCCCCACTGGCACAAGTAACAGTTTCATTCCTCTCCTTGACAAAAAGGGAAAAGGAGTCTGATCTAGAAAGAATCTACCTTGTATAGGATTACTGAAGTGCACCACCTCTAACATTAGAAGTAATGAGACTCTGTGACAGACCACATCTAGCCTCAGCTTCAGCACTAGGAACTGAAAGGACATCCTTTGCAACATCAGATTTTTCTAGATAACAAATCTGTATTCTAAAAATATAAAAATACTTGGTAGTTTGAAGCTTAAAGGTTACAGCAGTACAAAATAATAGCAACAATTGAACAACATTAAACCCTTACTCCCGGTCCAACTTTAACCTGTTAGGAATTAAAAATTCCATGAAGCTCCAGAACTTTTTCTCAGCACTGATGATTTGAGGAGAGCCAGAGTGTCCAGTTGTAACAGGTATATAGTGTACGCAGAGCTCATCTTTCCATTTCTAGTTCAAAACGTGAAATATGATTGAAGCAGAGTCATCTGTACAAATCTGTCTGGATATTACATTACCTCATGTTCCCTCTAGAGCTCCAGCAGGAAATTCTGTTAAGTTTTAATCTGCTGAGATGTTAGCGCCAACAGTCTCTTGCTGAGCAGTGCGTTGTGTCGCTGAAGATACTCTATTACGTCTCCTTGCTTTTCAACTATCTCTTCTAAACTTGAATTTTCCCTTGAAATAAAAATACAGATTTCAATAACAGCAACTTTCCAATAGATGAAGTGTCAACTAATTAATACTTAAAGAAGTTACTTTCTTCAGTTTTACTTTTCTTGATCTCGACCAACTTTTGAGGGAGGAGGGAAACCTACATCTTTACGTTTAACTTCCATTTTGCATGAGAAGGCAGAAAAAGTTTGGCTAAACGTCATGCCATAGATACACAATAAGGTTATGCATTTCCAGGTAGACAGCTACAGAAAAGCTTAACTAGTATGAGGGTTCTTACTGTTTAACAAGCTTAAAGTTCTTGAGCAAGACATGCTAGAATTGTACTAACAAAGAAACCCATGGCACCTTTTACACAAACATTAAGAAGTTTATTTTAAGCAGGCACAGTATTTTTATTCAGCAGCAGGGATCATAAGCTGTGCACAATAGCTTTCTTGACTAACCTGCAGCAGTATACATGATACTACTACATACAGCGATATCTTTCACAATAACAGCATCAGTTCTTCAAAAATGCTGATGACAGCTGGAGTGGAAAAAAGCTTTGATCCAATTAAAAACTTCCTTCCAGCTAAACTGGAAAAACTGAAGAAAACATGTTTTCTAGACAAAAACCTTGCAACAGTAACCAGTAATGTGCAGTATCAACTTAAAGCACCAGAAGAGGTCCTGGTCAACAGCATAGGTCGTAGAGGTCATATTAAAAAAAACATTCTATAACCAGGGTCAACTGAAGGGCTGACAGGATTCACTTTTCAATAGACCTTAACTCTCAAGGGATGGAGAGGCAGAGTTGTATAGAGCTGAATTAAAGTAACTGTTTTGCAATCAGTTCTTAGAGGAAGTTTGCACTCTTTAATCAAAAATAATCAGTCTTTTCCTCAAATGGTCATTGTTGCAGACTCATTCCCTGGGCATTCACGGATTTCTCAGGGGAGAAGCTGACTGAGAAAGGAATGAGATCCACCGTGCATTCACTATGGTGCTTATATCAAGATGGAAGTCAGACATTGTATCAAAAATCAAGACAACTGTAAATCCTTCCTGTATCCTGGACATCTACTTCCAAGTTCCATAAAAGCATATGTGTGTTGCATTTGTCACACCAAGGGAAGTGCCGAGTATAAGTCATCACTGCACT
The DNA here is from genome assembly GCF_028554395.1 of Pezoporus wallicus. Taxonomy (NCBI): domain Eukaryota; kingdom Metazoa; phylum Chordata; class Aves; order Psittaciformes; family Psittacidae; genus Pezoporus; species Pezoporus wallicus. The sequence goes on from NW_026640488.1 coordinate 5,698,607, forward strand.
TCCACTTTTTACCAAGGCAGCAAAAAGCAAGTCATGCTGGATTAGAAAACTCCTAAGTAAATTCCTATATGGAAATCCATATTCATTTTTGTTTTTTAAGTCACATTAGACTCATGTCAGTAACTGGAAGATGTTCAAGCAGTGAGAAGGTACAAAGGCCCAACAAGCAATCAGTCTCAGTGCTTGAGAGCTTCCTGTTGAATAGCTTGTCTCACTGTGTTTCCTTACCTCCTCTTACCCTACCCACCTTAAAAGTTCCTTCCCAAACTGTAAATATATTCCAAATTCCTTGCTAGAATCTAATGTCCAACTGCTGGCACAGAACAAAGCTGCAAAGCTTTCTTCATGTATCAACTGCCCATAATATATTTCCTTCCCTGAAAGAACTGGCTGAAGAAGCTAGGCTTCTGTAGGCATACTTTAAGTAACAGTATAGGACACCAGTAACTTTCCTCAAACTCCCATATAAAGTCAGCTAACCAGATTAAGCACAGTTATTTCTGTTAAAGATTTATGCAAACAGCCATAAATGGTAGAGTAACTTCTGCCCTCATGTTTGAAGATTTCTGTATCATAACAAACTACAGTTACTATGTAGAAAGTACAGGGTTGTGCTGCTTCTCATTTATGCCCATAAAATAGCAGTCCTAAGTGTATAGTTTACTCCAGACCTATTAGTCTCACCTCTTCTTTGGTTGCCATATTTAAGATTATACAAGACTACAGAATGTAATGCAATTACAGCAGCCAGCATTACTTATATGCTACGGCTGAACACAGCACAAGATTAACATAGAAAATCTCACCTGAAACCAATTTCTGAGGTAATGTGACTTGGGTAGGCATACATCTTTTCTTCTTCAATTATGTCAGGTCTTGGCTTGGCACGATTGAAGTTGCTTATCTTCACTGCAACAAAGTTTCATAAATTAGTTGGAAAGCAACCAAAAAAAAAATTCCCAAAACCCCAAACAAGAAAAGCTTTACCCCAGGCTCCAAAATTTTAAATACAAAAAAAAATCTAAAGGAGATGGTTATAAGATTGCCTTAGGATAGGAGATGGAAAGACGATAAGGGAATCAAGGGAGTGGGGAGGAAGGAAAGAAAAAAGCAGAATCTCTATCTACTCCATTTCTGGAATGGCTTTGAATACAAGTTAGGGGTGGGATATTTTTTTTTTTTCTTGGAGGGCTGGGGGGGTGTGTAGTTGGGTTTTTTTTTTGGTTTGTACTGTTTTGTTTTTTTTTCCCTCCTTCTCCTTAGTCCTGGTGCTTAAATGACCACAGAGAAAGCATAAATGGGGGGAAGCTTGAGTGTACTGTAAAATTTAATCTATCGCCTAAGAGAGAGTGAAAACTCAGTTGCCTTTGAGAGGGTACTGAGATTTGAGTCTCCAAATTCAGGCCACAAATTAAGCAACCTGCCATAGATACCAATATCTAGGTCAGAATTTAAGTTAAACTCTTTGATAAATACCATTTTAACCAGAGTGCCTCTAATGAAGCACAGCTTGTCTGCCGGCGCTAAAACTAGGGCAGACTTGTTACAGAAAGCTGGAGGGGCTCAGTTCAGCTTCACACTGTGAACCTTGCAGTGCTGGCTATCAGAAGTTTAAGACTCAATTTAAACTGATGTGGAATGTGAATGGGTAGGGGCAAGAGAAGCTGTAGATACCCTTTGCATTATTTCTGGAAGGAAGCTGAAAACATTTGAAACCATCCAACATAAGATTCTGATTCAGGAAATGTACTGAAAGATCTGGAGTACGTATTTCAGGACTCTGCAGGTCAGGCTGCTTGTGAAGAAATACATCTAATTACAGTCCAGCTCCATGAGAAATCCACACTATTGCAGCAGAGTAAGACTGTCCTTACAAGTCAATAATATGATGGGGTTTACTACAGGCCACCCTGCTAAAACAATGCTAAGACCCTCCAGAGGTTAACTACAAGTTAGGCTCAAAGGTTAGTTATTTCTATGATAGTATTCCTCGACAAATAAAGCCATGAAGGAATGGATGTGGAATTCCCAACATGAGTTGTTTGTGGGAATGTTAGTCTTTTATTCAAGTGATATTAGAAGTATGTAAGAAAGTCATTAAATACATATATTTAGTAAACCTTTTAAAGCCTGACTCCCTGTCCTATCAATAACAAACTTAGAATAGTAAGCTGACATTTAGAGCTGTCTGTATCATACTTCATTCCATGCACATTTACCTCACTTGAGCAATTTATATATGTCAAGCCTGTTATAAGTCAATCATAGCAACTCCCTGTATATTTCTGAATCCCTGCCTCTGCATCCTACAGCTATATATACACACACTGCTGAACGGAAATATTTTTTTAAAAGGCAGTAGTACTTCACAGGACATTAGGCAGCATACAATTCATAAGATACAGCAACCTTCTACAGGTAAGAATTTACACCTCATGCTGTTAGTTAACTAATAATTCCACTGGGGGGGGAGGAGTCTATGAACTGGTGCTACCTTCCCTCCAAAACTGAGGAGTAACATACTAACACAAGAAAGAATTCCTAGTGCAAAGTGACCTTACTCTGCCCATTGTTGTTAAGCAACATTAGCTGATACTATCTTAACAATGGTATCTAAGTGCTTGCCTTGGATTGGGGCACACCAACCCTGGGCAGAGGACTGCTCTGAAAACTATCCTACTGAAGAAGCTTCATGCTTTTCCATCCAGGCACATACTCAGCTCAGAGAAAAGAGCACCCGTGTCACCACTACAAATTCTCCAGCTATTTTCAAAACTGGCCAAATAAATTTGTTTTCTTTGGTATAGCTTTAGCTTGATGCTTAAAAACTTAAAAACCTAAGACAACCTACCACTGCACACAGAAGACACAAATGCAGTCTCTGAGCTTAACTCAGCATGGTAAGCAATGGATGGAAAACAAGTTACACTACCTACTGGAAAGGGCAGCCTAGCATGACTGGAAGGCCTCATATTGAGGGTAAGAGTTCACCCTAGTTTTGCACAATAGAATTTAGAGAATGAAGCTTCACACTGTTCTTTTGAGGCTGATGAGGAATAAGGCAGCTGTTTTCAAAAAGGAACTGCCTTACTCCTTCCTATTAATGCAGCTCTACCCCTTCTTCCCCTTAACTCCAGGGCTCATTAGATCCTCCAAGCCTCAAACTGGAAAATAAAGCATTACATTGCACCACTTCCTAGTATAAGCTGGTTAAAGAATCTGATGGTCACAGGAACTGGCACAGTACAAGCTAGGAAACAAGACCCTTCTGGTGACAAGTAACCAGAAAGACAGAGAGCTCTTAAGGAATTCAAGGCTCAAACCTTAACCTAACCTTTCCTGCCAGCATAACAGGTACATAGTGTAGCTCTTTGAGCTCCAAGAGCCCTCAGGGGTGAAGAAGAAAAAAAGAATAAAAAAAAAAATGCATTTCACTGGAATTCCTGAGGTTCTATTAAAGTTCTGCAGTTTATCTCTTATTTCCTGAGTTTCCCAGGAAAGTAAGTATGCTTATGCAAAGAAGAGATGATCTCCAGCATTCTTGGAATAGTTCTCTAGGACTGCCATGCTTGTGATCCCTCATCATTGCCTTTATTCCTCTAGAGGACAGTCTACTTGAGCCACGCTGGTCCATTCAAAGGAATGTCAGAAAAGCCTACAGCATTCAGACTTCTGCACAGTTGTAAGAGGAAGATGTAGTTTAGAGCCCAGACCTTATTTCTTGTTCCATTTTGATTTCAATTACTGTTGCAGAAGAGTTATTAGATTTTTTTCCCTAGATGACGAAGCTACTTATCAGCATTTCTTTGTGCATCATTAGATTACTAAGAAGATAGCAAAGTTTCCTTCGCCAAAAGAAAACTGCATCCTAGATTACCAATTATGAAATCACAAGAATCAGGTTAAGACAAATATCTCATCATCACAGAAATGGCTTTTACTTTTTAAGCTTCATGCAGTCCTGAAGGAGGCATTTCCACTCTCCATCCTACTATTTGAATAAAAGTCAGGAGCAAGCTATAAGTTTTGCCCATTAGTTTTGCTCTCCCTACCCTACCTCAGAGAAACCACCGATACCAAGGCCACTTAGCTAAGGCATCATCTCCCTGTTTGCGCCTGTAAATCAGGAAGCAGCACTATAAACTAACTCAAGAGCAGAAACTGCATATAACTTAAATAGACATGGACTGCACAGTAAACATCTCCGTTTTTCTTCAGGTAACCAAAAATATTGAATTTTTTAGTGTCTTGTACCTTTCCAGTGTTTAGCTTTTTTTTCCCAACCTAGGTATTTGCATTAGAGTTGAAAATTATTTGGGTTTACGGCTTGCATTAAGATAGGATCAGAGGAAGCTACCTGGTTCAAACATTTATTAATGAACTTCAGATAGTTCTTCAGTAGTTTAATGGAAAGAGGTTTACCAACTCTTGGCAAGTTCACACCAAATCTAAGAACAGATAACCTTACAAGCCAACAGTGAAGTACAAAGCGATGCCCCAGTTTCATGAAGCAGTACCTTATTTCAGTATTAGCACAGATTCCAAAAGCCACAATTTTTAATTTTCAGTTTTTTCTTAAATATTCAGTAGAAGGAAATTCCATTTTAGTGACAATGAGGAATTGTGTGGGATCAGGGAAGGAAGAAAACACTGGAGAGTAAAGCACAATCACATTATCAACTATGCAAGTCCCACATGTAAATCCAAGAAGCAGTTCTGATTAAGCCAGATAGCTCTTAATGTATCAGAGCTTGTGCTGAATGCATTTGAGAACACACTGCTAAACAGATAAGCCTGTTTACAGAACGCTTTTGCAAAAATTATACTTTTATAGCCACTTCACTGGATCAACAGCTTCAAGGTAACATGGAACCTTTACTTAGGAGCACTTGGAAATCAAATCAAGACTGAAAACCTTCCCATTTGTTTTGGATTTACCTTACTTTTCCTTCTACAAGCACAGAATCATTCTGCATTTGTAGTTGCAGTAAAATGCCCTGGGGTATCCCAAGTGAGCTACTGTGAGGGCAAACAGAACAGTGGAGTAGCAGCTACAGTAAGTCTCATTCAAGAAGGCAAAAATTGCCTCTCTCACCTGTGTAAATCACTAAGCATGTCAGTGAGCTAATCAGTTCCAGGCCCAGGACTCCCAGGATAAGATACAGGTACACTTTACTGTGGTCAGGAAAGGAATGCTGCATTGACAGAATCAAAAGCAGGGCTGTATTACCTAGAAAACAAATGTAATATTTTACAGTTGTAACAATGTCATTAGCTGTTGAAAGTAACTTAGTGCTCTCTCATTCCCAGTGTCTGAATTAGCCTGCAACATCTCCATAATGCTTTTCATTTCATATCATACCTGCCTCTTTGGGAAGTTTCCTAACATAGGTGATGCAAGCTTACAACTGCTGGCAGCAAAATGAGGTTTTGTTTCAGAATTTGTTTGTAGTGGTAGAGAATTACAAGTTTTCCTATAGGTTTCCTGACTTAAAAAACAAGTGGAAAAAATGCACTCAAAATACCTCATACACATGTATGGGCTTAAAGAGTTTCTAACCTTTCTGCTACCCATTCCCAAAACTGCTTGGAAACTATTTGTTTCTTTCAATTCCTAATAGCTTAGATCAGTCAGTTCAAAATCAGAGCATGTTTTCCTTCAGGTGGGGGAGGCTCGAGTGTATTTAAGTGAGGGTAGCAGAGCGAAAATGCAAACACTTTCATTTCACAGGGAGATACTTACATAGGTTTCTAGTTGCCTAGCTATTTTAATACTTACAAGTTACTGAAAGTTTAGCTGAAATGAGAACAATTGGTCAAGGAACACAGAGTGTTGAGTTACAGACCTAAAACGTTTTTAATTCTTTACACAATCTCTTATCTTGATACCAAGTGTGACAGGTTCTCTTCTTTTCTGTTAATACACTTGGTGCTTTATCCAGACACTTGTATTAAGACCACTGATGTAGCTAGGGAACTGCACAGCCCTGTTTCATGCTGCATTATATAACTGAACTGCCAGGATGGAAGTGTCATCAGCTGCAATTAGCGTGGCAGGCACCTTCTGAACTACAGATGATCTACATCAAAAGTCTACAGCACACAACTGATTGCACCTAAACTGTTGACACATGCCCAGAATTTGTCTGATAGGGGAGCAGTGGGCTCCACCCAAGACTGCAAACAGGGCTAAGTATTCCAGACTAAATAGCATTAGACTGAAGTAGCCCTTTTACCCTTTTGAAACAAGCTTAAGCGCCAGCTGTAGCCTGACTTTGTTACTGCACTCCAAACACATCTTTATCTTCAGAGCTCTATCTAGTGGCCAGAGCCTGAAGTTTTGCACATTTGAGTAGCTCTTTTAGTGACTGGGCAGAAAGCAAGCTAAGGTTTATATAAAGCAGGACTAGGTAACTTATCAATTCTCGTGAGAAAATTTCTACTCCAGTTATTCAGAAAATCCACAGGAGAGAGGTGGGGTTATAAGAGGCAAAAATGTTGTAAAAGCCACCACTGTTCCCTTTTCCACCGCTATTTATATGTGAAAAAAAATCCCTTCAAGTTATATTTGCTGAGGTAGTTTGTTAGAAAACCTACAACCAGTTACTTGTACCACCACTTATTCTGGCTTCACTCGCAATATACAATATACAGTGCTAAACCACTCTTATACACCATCCTTTCTCCATAGAAAGTTGGAGGGAAAAAAAAAAAGCAGTCAGAAGTAGAGATGAATATTACACACAGCCCCACTGAAGATCAGCAAATTGCTTATTTTGCTGATTTCAGACAGCTGTTGAACAACAGGCAATTCATCTGTTTCTACATGAACTGATGAGCTTGAAGCAAGTAGCACACTTCCTGGAAGGACTAGCACTCTTCCCACATATCCAGCTAGATATGTGTACACAAATTGAGTACACAAATATGAGTACACAAATTGAGATCACTGGCAGCCAAACACAGACCTGGCTGGCTGAACATTTTATGCCTGAAGACTAGATGCAAATGCCGAGCTGTTTTACTCAACTTCATTTTTCCACTAGAAGAGCTCTTTACAGCATGCATCTGGCAGGCCAGAAAGGCTAGCCAAGAAGTCCACCTGATTAAAATACCCTATATAAATGCATATTATATATTATGAGCTTTTAAAAACCTGCCTATGAGGATTTATAAACAAACTGTTCAGTCTTTTCTTGTATCATAGTTTAAAGCTTAGAATAAAAAAAAAAACAAAACAATAAAACAGGAAAATAAATTCACTTTACCTGTGGAGTGTATCAGCAGTGGAAGCCTTTTTAGGCATCTTGTGGATCGGTATATTGAGAAGTAACCTCTGCTTCTGACTTTACTGTGATGGTGCTGGATGTATCGTTCAAAAAAAACATGCAGAGTCCACAGAATTACTTTTGCAATGATGATGACAGTCTGCACTTTAAGTGGGTGAGTATAGTTTCCAGGGCATTTATCCTGATTTGGATTGGGGTAAGAACAAAACATGGCTGCTAAAAATGCTAGAACAACAAAAGCAACCTGGAAGAGAGAAAAACCACTGAAAGTCAACATTTGACTACATATACATAAAAAATATATACATAAAGACAGGCTTATGTAATTTATTCATCATACATTACTAAATTAATTTTATTAGAGTTGAAATAATATACAAAACGTTAGACAATTACTACAACCACTACAAGTCGTTCTGGGAACATACTGGTGACCGAAACTGCCAAGTAGCAAGATTGCCTTCCAGGATGGTAACCAGTTTCCCGCAAAAAGAGAGCTGAGAATTACCACTCTTCCCAGAATTTCCTCTAAAGCAATTTTACTGTTCCTCAAGTCTCCCATTCACAGTGAACTTATATTTCTAGATCATCTTTTCTATGCTGTTTCACTTTGAGGGGAATACTTCCTCAAAAAAAAAAACCAAAAAACAAACCAAAAAACCCCAAGAAACCAAAAAAACCCCACATCTTTTTAGACTCAGTTACACTTCTTATTGCTTTGCAAGTCAGCCTCATTTTCTTGGTTTAGTCTAGGTTTCTTTAAATTGACATAAGTGAATGTCAACACTTAACTGTACCCATTGAAGATAATCACTACATTCTGACATTAGAAAAAAGTGAAACATTATAGCAATTTAAAGTTAATTATTAATACTGGGTAGGCATCTTTGCCAGTTGGCAATCTCTTTAGTGTATTTACTACCTCCCCCCCCCATTTTGCTCAGAATTTGTTAGAAGGATTATAGTCAAATTGCGTATATACACTTATCGCTTCAGACTAGTGTCATTATGCCATAACTTGTTCTGTCTTCTAAACTTTGCTCTAAATTTTCAGCATCAGCAATTTTTTGGCCAACTGGAAGAGTCCTGGGTGCATGTTATCTGGGATATATGTATAAACACAGGGCTTGTTTAGTCTTTATAGAACTTTATCATACAAAGTACTGTTTTCATTTCAGTAAATAAGAATGATACTTTCTCATCCTGCTTCATTCTACAGAATTGAAATATTTTAAAAACAGAACCGAGAACAAAAACAACTCTTACTAAAACAGAAGTAAATCAAGAACTTCTAAATACAACAAAATCAATTTGCCTCAAGCCTGCAAAAGTCTAATACTTATAGTATACTTAGCTTAAAAAAAGTACCAAACACATCAAGACTAAAGATGGAGGAAAGCATCCAATTTTCATTTGCTATCTTATGTATCCATAGAATTAAGTATGGAAACAAAGAGCCCACCACCCTCTTGAACTCATTTTTCATTTTTTTGTTACTTCTCAAGCAACTTTATTCACATAAATTAACCTTTCAGAACCCTTAATAACTCTCAATACAAACTGCCCTTAGCTTGCTGTGGTTGTGAACAGAGTCGTGCAACTGGGAAGGGAAGAAAGAAGGGGGAATAACTCACAGAATCACCAATACCCAAGGGAAGCACTATAGAGGACAGACACAGAAGGCATGAAGGGAATTAAAAAAAAAGTGTCCTATATTATCGATAAGACCATTACTTCAAATGCAAATTAAATCCCAAATTGAGATTGGTTAAATTGCTAGATTAAGTCAAATAAAAGGGTGGTTTCTCAAAGCATTTATTTAATCTATTATTTTACCACCTTTTCTTACAAAGCTAAAAATAATCCAGCTAACCCACATTTTTAGTCCATTTACTATTTGGTTTGCTATTTTAGAACAGTTAACACATCCAGTTCTACTCCCTCCAGCTGTTTGGAATCTATTTAAAGACAGAAAATGGCTATATTAAGTCAATGCAAGCAGGAATGGCCTAGCACTGTAGCTCTGCTAATCTGCTACAGCAGCATATGTGTACAGAGGAAACACGTAGCTGGGATTAAGAGTGGCATTTGTTAAAATATGATTTTGCTTACATTTTGGAAAAGTCCAACAGCATGCGCTTTACTCCAGTATAAAGGATTTCAATATATAAAAAAGTATTTAGATAAAAAGTCACATTTAAATTCAGTTTTGTGTATGTGCATACACAGAGAAGATTAAGGAAAGGCAGGGTTAATATAAAGGAATTTTCTAATCCATACACTTCATATTGCTCTCCAGACTCTCCTGATAGGAGCTAGAAGCCTGCAGAAAAGCAAGGCTTGGCAAAAGAAAAGCCACTCAAAACCCCCACCCTATCACACTCCAGCATATCCTATACATAGCTCAGAATTGTATGTAACCAGGCAGCTGCACCAAACCAGCTACATTGCCAACTAATTCCATTTCTTGGTACAGTAGGGTGGAGAAGAAATGCTCCAAGTTTATATATAAATTACTTTAGAGATTAATTACAACAGTACCACATAACACTATGGTGGTTTAACTTCTCCAGGATACTCATCCCTTTGGTAGACTGTCAATCAGAAGCTAACCTGGTGTCTCCACATCCCACAAGGCTTGTGGATGTTCACAGAAGCAGCCAGGTAAGAAATTCTATAAGCTTATTTTTCCCCCATCCATCTTTCCATCAAGAAATGGTACTATTTTATGTGGCAATTATAATGTTATATTTCACCAACAGAAAATGTTACTTCCCCATTTTGCTCCAAGGACCAACTGGCCATTGCAGCATGTTCAGCGACTGCAACAACACTTCACCTGGAGAAGTATGTGTTGACAGAGGCCTCAGCAATTTTCTCTCTCTTCACCTCCCCTCACTTCTCTCCATTTGGAGAGGAGAGGAAGTGGTGAGGACAGAAGAAACAGCAGTTTCCAGGGATCTGGGTGACTGACATTTGGCTACATCCATGATGTTAGTAGATAATAAGGACCTAAGGCTAGGTGGAAAAACGTCTTACTACCATAGCAGAATCTACCTTCTAATGCAGACCAAGTGCCATCCTAATGGCACCTCCTAGAGGAATGGGAAAGCAGTGAGACTGGATACAGAGTTTCCACTGGGAATTTTGGAAGTTTATTCAGCAGAACAGCAGAAGTCTTTCCTAAGCCTATTTGACAGTAGTAATATTAAGATCCTCTGAGATGCAAACAAAACATTTACTTCAAAAATTAGAAGGCTATGGTATATTGTTTGAACAGTTTAATGCAGCTGGTCAAAAAGAGACCTTAGAGGTTGCTATGTGCTTTTAAAGCTCTGGCAGAGTACGTCTTGCAGAGCACTGGGCATGGCTTTTTTTGCTTGAGAGCAAATGAATCTCTGAAACAGCTAGCAATACATATATACATGTCTTGTGCACTCTGGCTTTATACATATACTACCTTTAGTGTTAGCAGCATTACAGAATCATTTAGGTTGGAAAACACCCTTAAGATAAAAAACTATTTATCTAACACTGCCAAGTCCACCAATAAATCATGTTCGTAAGTGCCATGCAAGTACCATTGCAGTTAGATCCTATCATCAGATCTCTTCAACCTTCTTTCATGCTTGGTTTCCACATACAAAGCCAGCAATAAGCCTTCTCAGTTTACCAAGGATAAACACACTAAGCAGGAATCTGCTTCTGCCCATCAGCTTCAAGAAGGCCTTCCTACTGTGAGGTACAAGATTTCTACTTTATCTGTGCCTTTTACCCAGAATCCCCAGAAGTCAGATCCGGAAGTAACATTTGGATTCCTTTCTCTCTCCATTCACTACTCTGCAAAACCCCTGTAATAAATCCAACATTACTTGTTTAGTTATCATAAGAAACATCTTACACCTTCCCCCTGAATCAAGCTCAGCCTCAAGGAGGCATGGCACCAAAATTCTTAGCCCTCTATAACTAGTCTAAGCACTTCTACAGCAGTAATACTGCAAGTAGATTTCCAACAGCATGCTACTTAAAAGTCTTTTCTTCCTAACAAGATGCATCATAGCACATTAGTGTTGACAAGCAATCAGAATAAGAACACAGTATGTAGCATATAAACACATACACTAACAAAATTCATTGGCAAATAGGGCTTCACTGGTTTGGAAGAACAACATATGCAAATCTCAGGAGAACTCTGTCTATATGAATGGTAAGAATTCGGAATAGTGACACCAAGTTTTCATAAGGAAACCATGCTGAAGACTTACATGTATTAGCAACAGAAAATTGGCAAGCAGAACTGCTGGGATAGCATGAAATCTTGGCCTTAGTTGGGAATGCAATGTATGAGATGATATAAGTGGTGCATCCAGTAGTGGATCATCTTCCAAACTCTGTGTTATTTCCAGGGAGCCCTGGAACATAAAGGAAGGGCAATGAGTAATAGCAACAGGTAAGCTCTAAAAGTACAAAATTTTAGCAATTTCCTGTTAACAAATCAAGCTTTCAGGGGTGGGGGAAATCCCACAAAAAAAAAAAAACAAAAAAAACTCACCAAAAAAAAAAAACCAGCCCAAAACTTACCTAGGTTAGTATCTTCAGACAAGCTCTTAAATTCTAGGCTTATCATAACTTTATGTGCTAGCTCAGTCCCTGAGGAACCTGACATTAATTTACTCCCCAACATTACTCTGGGCCTTCAGGAACCTTAGTCTTTAAAGTATATTAAAAGCATTTCAGCATCACTCCTGAGATATGCCTTAAGTAGAAGTAAGTTTATGTGAAAAGATGGGAAAAGTGACAATCATAAGACTCTCATATGCTTTATACAGGTACTACAAAAATCCTTGTTATTCTTACTTCTGCCCAACTACAGTTAGAAGCAGTAACAAAGCTGCAGTGTACCAGTATAGTTTCAAGTGATTCAGCCACTGACACTACTGGCATGTCAAAATGCCTGCACAGCAGTAGCTGAAACTGAACTGAGGAAAGAAAGCAGCAGCAGTTCAGAGGGAAGGTGATGTTACCAAGTGCTAAGCAAGACATTCTCTGCTTTCACTAGAAAGCATGTGCAGCCCTTACCTGTCATGTTAGTGCCATGCACTGGGGCTTTGATTTCACAAATCAGCAAGATGTTGTGGCTGTGTAAGTTTCCAGAAGTAACTTTCATTAAAAAAAAAGTATAACTAAGTATGTGTGGAAGGAAAACCCTTTCCTTGTGGATAAGGAACTTGCCCCACTGCTACACATCTGCTCCTTCCGGTCCAGGGCAAAGTCATTCAATCCACCTTAAGCTGAAAATACACAGTCACTATGAATGCTCAAACCCCATTCAGTGACATAGTAAGGGAAACAAGTTCCCCTCTTAGCATCTTGTCATGCCCTATGCTACCATTTGCTTGCTTCAAGATAAAGAAATTCAAGACTCTATGATTCCCAATCAAGTTTTGACTGCTCTTCTCCTGAGTGATGCCCAACCATAGCCCAGAAAGAAATAAAAAAGGGCAGACTCCATCCCACTCCAGAGTCCTTACTGTTCAGAGAGACATGCCAGATTCACTGGGTTATTTACTGGTTTTAAACTGAGAACTTGTCCTTGCCATAGCAGAAAGCAGCATAAGCCTCAAGGGACATGAGGCATGTCATTCTTCTAAGCACTAACACAATAAGAAGTTCTAGGATTAGACCTAGGTTTATACTTCATATTAACTGGGACAATTGTAGATTGGCTCCCCAATATTATTTCATCTACAGACAGCTAGCTACAGTGAAGGAACATCAAGGCTAATTTCAGTCAGCAATAATTTTTATTTTAGTACTGTGAATGCCACACTTGCCCAATCATAGAGGAGCGTAAACAGGCCTCCCTCATCCATCTGATGCCTTTTAATTAGCCTGGTCTTTAAGTGCAAACAACCCTTGCTGAAATACCTGCATGCTAAGAGGACCTCTTACTGCAGGACTAATGTTTACGAAAGGCATTTCTCTTATGTCACCGACATAAAATCCAAAATAAAGAGCACACAGATGCCCTCTATTCCTCATCTCCCATTTTCAGGGGTCAGGGATAATTTTAAGCTTCAAAAGCAAGAGTGCGGGACAAGCACTCCAGCAGTCGCTACATCTTGCCTCATTCTTTCCTATCACAGGATTAATTGCACAGTTAACAGCTAACACCTCCCAAAGACAATGACAGTAGGCCAGTATCCTTTGTCTCAGGGGAACAGGTGAGCTCAGCATTTCTGCAATACTATGCCAGATCACCACACTCCCTCACAGACAGAGCATTATTAGAACATGTTTGATGATGTTACTTACTGCAAGACCAGCTATAGTCCATCTTTGCATCCTGAAATACAACCAGCATTCAGAAGCTCTGACATATGACATAATTTCTCTAAGTAGGTATTACAGGCAATGTGGGGAGGAAGGGAACTAAAGCAAATGATGATTCCACACAGGTAATCTGGCATTAAGACAAATTTAGTAAGTGTCCTAATTGGGAAAAACAGAGGTTTCATTGTTAAGATGCATCAAAACACCTTAAAAAAAAAACAAACAGCAAAAAAACCCAAAACAAACAAACCAAACAAACAAACCTCCACCAACAAAACCTAAACCACAAAACCCAAAACCGAACAGGCCTTTCTATTAGGCAATGATGTCACCACAGGCATGGGTTAAGGCTTCAGTCTCTTGGCTCCCTGGTCCACTCCCAGCCATGTGACCACCAGCACCAGAAGGGCAGGAAGCAGGCACAGGCAGAGCCAGGGGCAGCAAACCCTGCCCGCCCCGGCTTCCCGCACGGGGTGGGACTACAGAGAAACATTGCTTGTCAGTTTGTTGGTGGCGCCGTAGACAATCATTGACACGCGGTGCTCACAGCACATAAACCAAAGATAACGCTTACAGGACTTGTCAGCTGAAGAAGGTAACCCAGAAGAACTAAATCCACAGGAACGGCCTTGATTAAATTAATAACCACCATTAAGAACAGCCGCACACCCAAGTTACTGGGGTACTACAGGTTCGGACGGGTGAGTGCAGCTCGGCCCAGCCAGGGAGGGTCCCCGGCACCTCCTGACTTCCGAAGCGGCCATCTACGAGACGCCTCGACCGGAAGAGGACGACAAAGCCTGACACAGACAACAGCGGAAAGACGTGAAGGAAGAGACGAAGCGTAAAGCGAGGCGCCCTCATATCAGCGCCCACCACTAACAGCAGCCTGGCCGGTCACCCAGGCGGAACCACCGCCCGGCCCCGCTCCCGCCCACCACACAGGCCCGCACTCACGTTCTCCAAGTCCTGCTGCCGCCGCCTCCCCGCCGCCAGCGCCATCTCGATCCCCTACTCCACCGCCCCGGCTGTATTTAATCAGCACCCCGAGCCGGGAGCAGCCACCGGCGGGCAGGGGCAGGCGCAGACCCCACCACCCCGCCCACGCTGTTAGCGTCCCAGCCGCTATTGGGCCCAAGCTGCGCCGCAGCGCCAGCCCCGGGGCGGGGCCGCAGACGGCGGGCGGAGGGGCCGTAGCGGGGAGGGTCCTCGCCCGGGGGTAGTGGCTGAGGTGGAGTCCCGTGCTGCCCCCTCGCTTTCGGGTCCGGCCTGCCTCGGGCCGCGATTCTTACCCTGGAGCTGACGGCTTGACACGTCGCTGAGCAGGGGGCCGGGCTCGGGCTGTGTAAGGCAGCAGCCAGGGCCCCTCCCGGTGCCGCGTTCTCCCTTGGCGGTGCTCGGTCAGGTTGACTGGGCAGCCCAGGACTGAATTTAAAAAGAGAAATAGTTACCGCAGGCGCAGGGCTGGTGTCCTTGCAGGTCAGGTGGCTCAAGGTGCATCGCAGGGAGGGGAAAGGAGAATAGCCGCAGATGCCAGTCAAAACTGTGGGTATAAAGGCAGCGTAGTGTTGCATTCTGCTTGCTGTGCAGAGTATTTTCCCATCTCCAACTGTCTTGCAGGGACTTCTTGAGGAAGGGAGGGAGTCTAAGCAATTATTTCCAGTTGATGTCTTTTGCATGAATGTGTCTGGTTGTCCCTTCAAACAACAGAAATTTTTCATAGAATAGCAGGTTCGAAGGAGGCCTCAAAGATCATCTGGTCCAACCTTTCAGGCAAAGCATGACCTAGACTAGATGTCCCAGGCCTCTGTCCAGCTGAATTTTAAAAGTGCCCAGTGTTGAGGAATCCACCATTTCCCTGGAGAGATGATTACAATGGCTGATTGTTCTCGTGGTGAAAAATTTTCCTCTTGTATCCAGTTGGAATCTCCCACAGAGTAACTTGTGCCCATTACCCCTGTCTTTTCCATGTGATTCCTTGTAAAAAGGAAGTCCCCATCTTCTGTGCAGCCACCCTTTAAATGATGCAACATGATCTCCCCTGAGGCTTCTTCTCTTAAGGCTGAACAAACTTGGCTGTCTTGGCCTCTCCTCATACTACAGGCTTCCCAGTCC
This sequence comes from Pezoporus wallicus, assembly GCF_028554395.1. Taxonomy (NCBI): domain Eukaryota; kingdom Metazoa; phylum Chordata; class Aves; order Psittaciformes; family Psittacidae; genus Pezoporus; species Pezoporus wallicus. Next base: position 5,714,344 of record NW_026640488.1, read on the forward strand.
TTTTATCATTTTTATGGCTCCCTCTGCACCCTTTCCAGCCTGTCCACATCTTTTTTGAATAGTGGGGACCAAAACTGAACACAGTGTTTCAAGTATGGCCTGACAAGCACAGAGCAGCACTCTGCGGGTGATGCCCTTGTTCATGTTGATGCTAACAGCATCCTGTTGGCTTTCTTTGCCACAGCTGCACACTATTCACTCACATGGAGCTGCTTGTCCACCAGAATCCCCAGGCCACTTTCCATAGAACTGTTCCCTAGACAAGTAGATCCCAGTCTGTGCTGCACTCTTGGACTATGTTTACCCAGGTGCAAGACATTAGTCCTTGTTGAACTTCATCAGGTTCTTGTTATCCCAGTTATCTTCCTCCAGAGTCTCTCCCTTCCAAAGTGTCCACTTTTCCATTCAGTTTGCATCATCAGGAACTTTATCAGGATACGCTTGATCCCATCATCTAGATTAATTACAAAGACACTAAACAGTGTTAGGCCCAATATTGATCCCTGAGGAACCCCAGTAGTGATGAATCACTAGTTTGAAAAGGAGCTATTTACCATCACCCTCAGGGTGCACCCTGTCAGCCAGTTCCCCACCCACCACACAAACCACCTGTCTAAACTGTAATGCATCGTATTCTCTAGGAGGAGGCTGTGGGAAACCATACCAAAAGCCTAAAGAAATCCAGGTAGATAGTGTCCACCACTCACCTCGCATCAACTGAGCAGGTTACTTTATTGTAGAAGGTTTTATTAGCATGCACAAGGCACTTTGTAAGTTGTCAAAGATATTTCTGGTCCATTCTAGTTATATATTTTGTGAAGAAACACATTTTCTTTAAAACCTGCCTACTGCTAATTTCATTTTATAATCCCTTGTTCTCACACTGAGAGAGACTATGGCCGCTCATGGATGTCTGCCTTATTACTCCTTGACAACCTTTTGTAAGCTGAGTACTACTTAGTTATTCTTTGGTAAAGTTTTTTAGATTCTCTGATCTTTTTCAGCTATATCCTTTCTGAAACTGTAAGGATCATGACATAGTGTTCAAGCGTGTGCATAATATTAGTTTATAAGGGAGCATATTTATTACCTGTTATGCTCTGTTCATCTGCTTAATGTTTCTCAACCTTCTGTTTGTTCTACTTGACCATCCCTGAGCCTTGACCAGATGTTAGTGAGGACACTGAAGAGGACCAAAGCTGGGCTTGAAAGACAGCAAGACTGTATCATCTCCAGATTGAAATTATTCTTCATGTACTATTTAAGAGTAGCCAGGACTGTCATCCTGAACAGCTGGTATAGCTCTGCCTCTTTGAAAGAGTGCAGAAGTGGCAAGGGGTGAAAGCTGAGGTCTGGCCTTCTTCAGCCTGTCCAAGTTTTTCACGTGTTTCTGTGACTTCTCTTGGTTATCTTTTTGTAGAAAAACACACAACTGAAACCTTCCACCCAGAGCATTTACATTCATCACTTCTGTTCATTTGTTCTAGTTTTACATAGATACAAACATTCAACAGACTGGGTGACTACCTTAAATGAAAAACAAGCCTTGAATTTATTGGCTTCAGTAAGATTAAATCCACCTCCTGTGGCAAGAGCCTGCTCAGTTCCAGTTTCTCAGCCCAAATGTTCTTTTTGTTTCTTCCTTATGCTTCCTCTTTTTTCCTTCCTCACAAGAACACAAATCCTACTAATTGGCAGCCAGAGCGCACAGGTTTTCTGTGACAGTGAAGTGAGGCCACAGTACTCTGGTTGCCGTTCAGATTATTGGTATTACTTTTGTAAGGTGCTCTGGCTTGCCAGGTAGTTAGCTTGGCAGGGGTGCTCTACATTTACACAGATCTAATAACCATCACGGGTAAGGGAAGTTCAATAGATCCGTCTGAAACTTGATCATGCAATTTTCATGAGGATGCTGTGTGACTGCCAGAACTTCTCATTTCTTTGTACAATAACAAAATCTACCTGTGTAGTGCCTTTGTCCAACTTTTGCTCAGCTTGAAAAGCATGAAGCCTTTACCTTTTGTTTGTTTTGCAAGGAGCAACAATGTCTGTGTTCTGATAAACACATCTGTTCTGGAATAACCAGAAATGCTACTGTGCAGTGCATTGTACCTGGTCCCACAGCCAAGAAGCTAATAGCAGTGCCAGTTAATGACAATGACTAGAATATATTTTTACTATAAATACACTTATATTGATTAAAAATACTTTATAGTTGTTTATTTCTAAAAAGAATTAAAATAAAACTAAACTTTTTTAAGAAAAAAAAAAAACAACACCCCAAAACCAATTAAAAAGTCTTACAAAAAATAGTTTTTTATCATCCCATGCTCTTGATTTCATTTATGACCAAATAAAATGCCTAACTGCACATTTCTTCGTATTGTTTCTCCTCATTCTGTTTGCTTGCTTACCTTCAGTCTCAGGAATGTACACATGTTTTTGGCCTTTAATCTGGAAGGTTTGGATTCTGAATTTGGCCGGGATAGTATCTGACAGGAAACAGTAGGGAGGAAAGAGAGATAATTTAAAAAAAAAAAAAAAAAAAAGGAAGTAGTTATTTAGAACAGTTGGTCAAAGACTTAGGAACCAAGAAGCCTAACATCAAGATTTGATTCATTACTCGGGTGCACAAGCTCAAGTAACTACCCCTTTTTATTAGCATAATTTCAGTTGCGAAAGTGCTTCTCCTCCTGTTGCCAGTCTCCGCCAAACAGGCTAACTATAATCTTGGTGTTAGCTTGTTTCTTCAGATGTTCAATACAGACAGGTCAACATTGTATCAGCAGCATACTATTTAAAAAGTGAACACAATCGCTACTAAGTAGTTGCCATTTCTCCGTTCAGAGATTTAGAAATTTGGTCCATTACTGCAGGTTGCTGTATACTTAGAAGCCACCTCTCTCCAATGGCTTGCATAGATATATGCAGTGTGAATAATACATGCTATTAGACAAGTATTTGAGATAAAATCACATAAATAAATTCTTGTATGCATAATTTTTGAATCTTAAGGTCCCAGGAAGTTTACATTTATTAGCATTCTTTTGAATATGTATAATTTTATATAAATGCACACATATATATAAAATTGTAAGTATTGTTTCTACTGAATGGTAAATGAAGTATTCTCAACAGGTATACTGAAAAGCACACTTGGAGAAAATCACAAGTTTAAATATTTGAAGTGCATAAATATTTACTGTACTATTTAGAAATACATGACTGTGAATTTCTACTAGTCTACTTAAAATATGTATATAATCTTTATAGCAGTAGTCTACTTTTGTTCTCCTAGATTACACAATCTTTGGTTTGGTTTTTGATGTATTGTTCTAATTACTAGATTTACAGGTAATTTTTATAGTGAGAGGTTTTAATGATATAAGGAATGTTTTAATGAAGTAAGATTCTCTTCTGTTCCATCTCTGGAAGTTTTTCAGACATTGCCATTTTAGTGCTTGTGACTTGAATCTGCTTCTGAGGGCTGATCCAGTGCTGAGGAGTCTAAACCAGATTAAGATATGGCCTGTTCTTAGATTACTTCCTCTGCAACTCCATCAGTAATGGTAAAGGTATTAAATGAGGGTAAGGTAAACAGATGTGGTATGGCCCAATAATGTCATGCTATACTACCTTATTTGCCAGCTGCCCTTAAGCAAAGCTAACGTGGATTAGATACCCAAGATTAAAATCCTATACTTAAAGGCATAACCTTTTCTGTGTCAGTAGGCCTAATACCTACTTTTCTTCCTCTCAGATTTATTTAAAATTTGGCATGAAGGGAAACAGGATTGGGCTCACAACCGTTTTCACATTCAACCACAAGGTGTAATTATTATTACTGTTTCTTATTCATATTGCAGGTACAATTAGTACTTAAACTATATTCATCTCTATGTAAAGAACACGCTCTCTGATCTGAGAATATGGGGTTGTGACAGATTCCCACATGACTAAAAATACATCTGGGAAGTGAAAAGGTAGAAATAACAGTAAAGAGAGTTTGATTTGCATTAATTGGTTGTAAGAGTTCTGACAGTCATACTGCATAAAAGCAGTCTGTATTCTAGCCTCAAATAACAGACACTTCACATGTACTTACTTGATTTCAAGCTTCTGTAAGTTTTTAAAATCCTATGGAGATTAAAAACCAGTTCACTGCTGAATACATTTAAAATAAAGGAACCTTAATCTTTCTCTCCACATATGGTTTCAGATTTTCACATTATGCAAGTGTAAGCTTTTTGTGGTGAGCAGCATGGGGCTGTTTGTACATGGTAATCATGTAATCAAAACCTGCCACTTGCTATGAACTTCGGCTTTCTAAGTAAAATTTCCATGAAAAATTCTGTGGCCTTTAAGTGCAAGCTATTGAAGAGAGAAGAGCATTACACTGGGATAAAATCCTCTCTAGGTCTTTCACCAATTAATGTACAAATTTGAATGCTGGAGACAGTGTGGCCATTGGTTAATTCAGCTAATCTATTAGTACAAATCATTTGGCAAAATCATAGAATCATAGAATAGTTAGGGTTGGAAAGAACCTTAAGATTATCTAGTTCCAACCCCCCTGCCATGGGCAGGGACACCTCACACTAAACCATCTTACCCAAGGCTTCATCCAACCTGGCCTGGAACACTGCCAGGGATGGAGCATTCACAGCCTCCCTGGGCAACCCATTCCAGTGCTTCACAACCCTAACAGGAAAGAATTTCCTCCTTATATCCAATCTAAACTTCCCCTGTTTAAGATTTAACCCGCTACCCCTTGTCCTGTCACTACAGTCCCTAATGAAGAGTCCTTCCCCAGCATCCCTATAGGCCCCCTTCAGATACTGGAAGGCTCCTATGAGGTCTCCACGCAGCCTTCTCTTCTCCAGCCTGAACAGCCCCAACTTTCTCAGCCTGTCTTCATACAGAAGGTGCTCCAGTCCCCTGATCATCCTCGTGGCCCTTCTCTGGACTTGTTCCAACAGTTCCATGTCCTTTATATGTCGAGGACACCAGAACTGCACACAATACTCCAAGTGAGGTCTCACGAGAGCAGAGTAGAGGGGCAGGATCACCTCCTTCAACCTGCTGGTCACGCTCCTTTTGATGAAGACCAGGATACGGTTGGCTTTTTGGGCTGCAAGTGCACACTGGCGGCTCATGTTCATTTTCTTATCGACCAGCACCCCCAAGTCCTTCTACACAGAACTGCTCTGAATCTCTTCTTTGCCCAACCTGTAGCTGTGCCTGGGATGGCTCCGACCCAGGTGTAGGACCTTGGACTTGTCAAGGTTAAACTTCATGAGGTTGGCATCAGCCCACCTCACAAGCATGTCAAGATCCCTCTGGATGGCATTCCTTCCCTCCAGCGTACCAAGTGAACCACAGAGCTTGGTGTCATCGGCAAACTTGCTGAGTGCGAACTCAATCCCGCTGTCCGTGTCTAATGTGTCCATAACAAAGTCCAGAGATAGGACTGATGAAAACAGATAGATAAAAGTTAGTACAGCTGTGTGTTAGTACAGATGAATTTTGGCTGCTTAATGCAGATGAGACAAAGGATGTAATGTAACACTGAATGGAAGAATTGTGAACAACCCAACGGGCACTCTTATATTCAAAACCAAATAAAATTACATTAAAGAAGGGATAAAATTCATCAATTTCATTTTTATTTTTATAAATATACATTAAAAGGATAAATCAACCACTGGAACTAAGCATCATGATATATCTTATTCACTTTGTGCTAAAGAAGAGTTTTAGAGTTTTAAATGGTTTAGGGCTTAAGCAAATACCTAATTTGCAGGGTGAAAAGTATTTCTTCTGAAGAATAATTTTAACTATGGATTTTTTTAACTTTCTTCTGATTTTTCAAATTTACATTTCTGTTTAGATTGTATTATAAAGTCATCACACTGTGACAAGCATTTACTTATATAAAGGGAAATGCAGAGATGTTTCAGAAAATGTTTGGGTTTAGGTTATATACTATCTAGGATAATTTTCATTAAAAAGGAGGAATGTTTGATAATTTAGCTCAAGAAAACTACTGATAAAATAAAGACAGAGAATGAAATTTGAAGGAAAAAATAGTTTTTTCCCTCTATCATTTTTTTTTCTCCATTTTTTCATTTACTATTTTGTCTGAAAAATCATATAATGGACTTGATGAGAACTAGCTGGAATAAGTTAACTTTTTAGCCTGTATGGTTAAATATTAGCACTCTGACAAGGTAGTCTTTTCAATATTTTAGATTCTGATGGTACCTACTTTTTTTCTCCCAGTATATTAGACTGGATCACAGTATTCTTCTTTCACATATTAAAACTGGCTTTTCCTGATACCAATGAAAATTGTTTTCCGGGAACACCGTAACAAACTACTCATTTTATGAGCATCTACTTGTAGCAGAATTATTGGACTAAACCTTTTCATGCTTTTGTCTTTGCAAATTTCCTCTTCATTTTTTTTTTTTAATTTAAATAAGTCCAATTTTAATCGACATTCTGAAGAGCTGTGTAGTGATCCTGAGCTCTTTCCTTAATCTTTACAATGAGTTCACAATACATTCTAGTCTTCCTTACACACAAGCCCCCCCCAAAACACGCAACGAAACACCACTATTCCAAAAGAGGATTTATTCTATTTCTTGAACAGCAGCTTGTTATGCTTTTCACTTTTGATGAACAACCTGTCTGTGCAAAATTATATGCAGTAACTACGCCTCTGTGATTGTTATTGCTGTGACTCCCTGAATATAATCTTTAAATATTTTAATGTCTTTGATTTCATTGCCTCTTGGTACAGCAAAAGATTTTGTACAATGCATGAACTATACTCCACTTGCTTTTTCCCTGTCTACACCATACTTAATTTTTGCTGAATGCCCCCTCCACTGCTGTAGATTGCAAATACTTTTCCTCCAGTGTGGTTTATATGCATATGAAACAATACATATTCAGATTGATTCTTTCAGCATCATTTTCAGAGTGTAAATTGCCCCCAGTTATTGTTCTTAGGTAAGATCACTACATGCATGACTACATGCAAATTGGTGAGTTTAACTGTTGGTTTGCTGTAGGCCAATCATAGACCCCAAGAACTACTGCAGTCAGTAAACTGCTCAGTATGATTGTGCATTCAGTAAGCACTAGATGGCAGCATATCAATTGTTTAGTTTTAATGAATGAGCTGTATCTCTTTTACTGTCAAAAGGCTGTGTATTAGTTGATTGACTTAGTTAGGACTACTTTACAGAATTGCTGTTTGAGTGGAGAATGTGATGAAGAAGTGATGGAGGATGCTCCATCCCTGGCAGTGTTCAAGGCTAGACTGGATGGGTCTTTTGAGCAATCTGGTCTACTGGAAGGTGTCCCTGCCCACGACAGGGGGCTGGAACTAGGTGAGCTTCAAGGTCCCTTCCAACCCAAACTATTCTATGACTCTACATGGACTTTGATGGCATTGTATTTGATATAGAATCATAGAATAATATAATAGTTAAGGTTGGAAAGGACCTTAAGATTATCTAGTTCCAACCCCCCTGCCATGGGCAGGGACACCTCACCCTAGACCATGTTGGCCAAGGCTCTGTCCAACTCAGCCTTGAACACTGCTAGGGATGGAGCATTCACCACTTCTTTGGGCAACCTGTTCCAGTGCCTCACCACCCTCACAATAAATAATTTCTTCCTTGTATCTAACCTGAACTTCCCCTGTTTAAGTTTAAACCCATTACCCCTTGTCCTATCTCTAGAGTCCCTAATGAACAGTCCCTCTCTGATATCCTGGTAGGCCCCCTTCAGATACTGGAAGGCTGCTATGAGGTCTCCACACAGACTTCTCTTCCCCAGGCTGAACAGCCCCAACTTTCTCAGCCTGTCCATACAGAAGGTACTAAGCCCTCTTACCATCCTCGTTGGCCATCTTCTGGACTTGCTCCATGTTGTTCATATGTTGAGGACACCAGAACTGCACACAATACTCCAAGTGAGGTCTCACGAGAGCAGAGTAGAGGGGCAGGATCCCCTCCTTCGACCTGCTGGTCACACTTCTTTTGATGCAGACCAGGATACGGTTGGCTTTCTGGGCTGTGCGATATAGTAGCTTCCAGTTCATACCTATGATGAAAACTACTTTTGCTTCCTTTTTTCAAGAAAATAATGTTTTAACAAGTGAAGTATGAATGAACAAAATAATAATTTACACTCTTTAAAATTAAAATGATCAAGAAAAGAGAAAAAAAGCCAAACAAAAACCAGTGACTGAGATGACCTCTGTGAAAAAGGAGCCTACTGCAATGGTCCTGCTTATCTGCATGGTATGTTCTGTTAAAGACGGAATGTTGCAAATATTTTTTTTTTTTTTTGTGTGTGTGTTGTGTAGGCTGTACCCAAAGACTGTGCAGAATGTATTTATTAAGGTATCTGTGTTGAAGGGTGGAGCTCCACCATGAGCTTTGCCTGCTGTTGATTGGGATGGTGCAGCTTTCCCCAAGAAATCCCTGCTGCAAGTTTCTGCCGCTACGTTTGCATCATGATCACATGGCTACAAGGTGAAATCTATTTTTGATGGGTCTTCTGCTTCTTTCTGCTGGTTCAGTGAATGGAACCCACTCAGTATAGAGACATGATTGCCTTATCCAGTGCACAGGAAGCAACGCAAGTCTACAGGTTTTAGAGTAGGAGTTGGTCCACTTCTTTCATAGTCATCTCAGAGACACACCGCATGTGAAATCCAGACCTTCACATCACTGGGCCTTGGATCTGCTCATCAAGATCTCTGCTTTGCATCTCTGTAGTTTGAAGTACTAATATGAATCAAGGCCATGACCAACACTTGTTTCCATTCATAATGCTTACTCGAGCTAGAACTTCCTTTTTCTCTGGCACTAAAATGAACTTGTCATCTACCAGGAGCTCTGCACTGTTCAGAACTGACAAGAAGCACCTGACTTCTCCACTAAGTGGGACTCAGAAGTGTCACACCATTTGGTCCTTCTTTTCCAAAACTGTTTAAAGCCTGTTTACTAGACTGTGTGACACATCAAGTCTTTCTGGAAATTACACCATGTCTGGTTTTGAACACTGAAAAAACAGTTCTAAGTTACTAATTTCCATCATCATCATTATAAGGTCCGTGAATTTCACAGAGTATTCTGTGAAATTCACCTATTGTCATTAAGTGTGTATCATTCTTAGTGCTGCAGCAATTTCTTACACAGAAGAATAATGATAGAAAAGGATAAATATTTTTATCCATGCTTAATTGTATTTAAATGGTTTTGATCACTGTACAATTTATTTTTGATAGCAGCTGCTTTGCTATTCCTTATTTCACATTCCCAATTTACACGTCTTATTTTTTCTCTCACTGCCTACTCTCCAGTACATATTCCTCTGCAATCTGGTCCCTATCTCAATCTGCTGCATACATTTTCTTGCTTTTCCTTTTCACATTACTTTTCAGTGTAGTTCTTCTCAACTGCATTCATGTCCTTAGCTCAGTGGTCCTCTGAAATTTTAAAACAATCCACTCTTTTGGGGAAGCAGAAGTCTTTTCCACTAGAGTGAGGTCTTTCAAGATTAGTTAATGCTGGGTTAATGCTGATATTCTTATAGGTGTCTTAGACAAAAAATGCAGTAATACCTAATGTCTGTGTTGACCTCAAGTCCTGTCATGAATTCCACAAGGTCCTTGTGGATGAATTTAGATTCAGGGGCCTTAGCTATTTGCAAGTCTGTTGCTGGATGTAATGTTACTGAGGGTGAAACGCACAGGGAAAAATGGATGTGTGCCCTGAAATATTTTGGATAAGTACGTACTTATTTTTTAAGACATTATATAAACAAATTACCCACAACTAAATTCAGTAAGATGCAAATATAATGGATAATCTAAGAGCTAATAAAGTGACAACCTTATTTTTTTGTTTGAAGCAACAGGAGTAGAGTGCAGAGAGGTACTTACACCTTCAGTTCTGGCCCCTTCCTGTCTTCTTCCTCTTGCATGAGAAGAATCGCAGCCTTAGCAGCATCTTCTCATAAGCATTCTGCCCACATCATTAAGAAGGCATGACTTCTTAGTATCTGAAGAAAGAGTAAATGTTCATACAAATGTATTTTTGCCCTTTTTGGAGTGGTCTTTCTAACCTGCAATTGTCAAAAATACTAGTAAGAACTTATTCCAGTGTTCTGTGTGGCTAAATCTAATTCAGATTTCTTTTAACGTGATCACGTCGGCAAGGCACGTGATCCCTTAAAGATGCTTATGAACCACTGTGTATACATGCAATTACATTCGTTTTTACCAGAACTGTTTATTCTTTTTGTAGGACTGTGTAACTTGTGAAACTCTTGCTGAAAAGCAGAACTTTGCTGGCATAGCTTAATTTTCAGTAGATGTACTTCACTGACCTGTAGCATCAGGATTTCAATAGTAAAGTATTTCTAGTGTCAATATATCCAAAGAACCATGCAATCATAAGTAAGTGTTGGCAGCATTCCTTTGGAACTCTCTAAACAAGTGGGAAAGTACCAACAGTTGTTACAGTGGCACTCCTAAACATGACAAGGAATTTCCTCAGTAAATGCAGTGATCTGAATTGCTGCAGCATAAACAAAAATGGCAGGTGTTTCATCATAGTTAAGAAATGTAGCTTATTTCCTTTCAAAACTACATAGATACACACCCACACACATATGTAAATGTGTTTTTTCTTTGAAAGTTCTTTTCTAAGAAAAGGTGTTAGATCAGTCAGAAACCTGTAAAAATCCAAGCATTGTATTTAAAGGATGTGTTTTTTCATGGGTAGGTATAGAAGTTGTTTTGCCATAAATACATAACACAGTTTGGCTTCAGCCTTTTTTTGTTTGAGCTGTTCATGATTCTTTTCAGTGTTATTGAAGTACAAAGACATAATTTTAGAAAAAAAAACAGAACCCTGCCCTATTTTGATGTTCTCCATCACAGAGGTTGCTTCAACTGACATTAAACATTTGGCTCAAAAGTCAAAACAACACTGCAAGAAAATAAAAGAAGTCTCAGGTTGAAAATGCTTAATGTTTATTTAAGAATGAATGTTATTAAACAGTTCTACCATGTTAACAAGGGCTAGAATCTGCAGCTGCCTATGTGCCTGTAGGAGCTATATGCGAGTAGTGAACAAAAAAAACCCTCAATAGGTTCCAGACAAGTTTAAGATGGCCTCATAATCTAATGCAAACCTTTAAACACTGTTAGTAGTAGGATTCACTTGGGTCTTATGGATCAGTAAAAGCTAGGATCTTTGTCTTACAAAGTAACAGGCACTTACTGTAGGGCACAGAAAACTGAAATAGTGATGTGACAGTTGTCAGCAACTCTCTGATCTATCCAGGCTAGACCTGCTTAGGAACTCAGAATTTGCTGACAGGATGCCACACGGAGCCAGCTGAATTTTAAACCTCCATTTTGGAGTGCATTATTGCTAGCTGGCCCCTTTGGAGCAGACTGCCCTGCAAGCAGTTGCATCTTTCAAATCTTTAACAAATACTCTGTCTTCTCCAATACAACCTAGAGATAAATCTAATGGTCTCTTGAGAAGAGACAAATTTAGCAGTTACGAAGCACAGACTTTGTAAAAAGAGGCACTGACAATTAACAGTTATTTAATTTAAAAAAACCTCCAGTGGAAACCCATTGAAATAATGCTGAAGTGTTCCCAGATCAAACATCACAATGTATTGAAAGAAGATTGTTAAACTGAGAAAAATAAAATGACATTTTTCAAGGAAGGGATATTATTACATTGGCAAACATGAAAACGACAAATTAAAATACATTCAGTTTTAATAGCTTGTGACTTTATTAGAAACACTGGGGAAGGGTTTACATATTCGTCTGTAATATTTCTCACCTAGAACACACCCACCATTTTCTGTTTTGCCCTCTACTTAAATTTGTTGTTCTTAAACTCCTCTCACTCTTAGAAAAATAGTGTTGGTCTATTAGTGACAGATTCATTAGTTTCAGAGCTACTTTGTCAACATAAAATCTCTTATTCCAGTGAAGACACATTTTATTTTCACAAGGGCTATCAGATTTAAATGCCTGAATTGCATTCAGCTTGCTAAACACATCTTCCACTACACAACCCTGTAAGATTTAGAAAGTAACTTACAGAGGTTTAAGTACATTAAATTCTTCTTGAATGCCACAAGTCAGAAGTTGCTTAAGTAGTATTTTTTATTACTGCTTGAATTAGTGTTGCTTATAAAGGCACACATTTGAAATCCTGTTGTTTGTTTTTGCCATTCTGCATCACAGAGGATACTGAATTAAACATTAAAACACAACTCAAGTACTTAATGCTCAACGTCAGCAACGTTTGTGATAGTATGAATACAGACAGAAGGGCTGCTGTTCTGAGTGGCACAGGTGCTGTTCTGCTGGACAGGATAGAATAAAAACAGATGAGATCTAACAGGTCATTGCGAAGTCGAGCACCAGAGATGCAGCCTATTCAACTGCAGCATCCTTCCTCACCTCAATGCACGTTCAGGCTTTGCTTTGGCTTTGCCCCCTGCTCAAGCTGCAGCCATCTGCATGATCCGGTGTCAGATCAACTCCACGGCTGGCCTGAGACGAAGCTCAAGACAGTTCCTTCACAGTGTGCACCTGGGGATGGGTCTTGTCACAGAGGCCTGTGTCGTTTATAGAAAAGCACACGCCGCTGTTCCAGGGACTTAAGCATCCCTGCATTCCCACGAGAGTGCCCCGAGTCACCCACCCTGGACCGAGGTCCTTCTGGCCTGGGCACCCGGTGAGCCGTGGCCCCGAGTGAGATAGTGGGGTGCTCCCTGCCCGGCCGGAGCCTCTGCTGTCCCGGGCGGTGGGAGATGGGCCCTCATCTGTCTTAGGGTCGAGAAGGGCATCACTCCCAGGTTCCTGCCACTTGAAAGCCATGCTTCTCCCAACAAAGAGCAGCAGCACCTCATCCTCCTCTTCCTAAAGACCCCGGGACGCACCCGCCCCACAGAGGGGCAGCAAGCCACAGTCCCTAGGACACCCAGCGCAGCCCCCTGGCGGGAAGCTCCGGCGCAAAGCAGCCTGCCCACTCGGGACCAGGGTGACCAACACCACCTGAGCTGCAGCCACCCTCACAGAACCCGCGCACCTCCACTGTCCCCCACCGCCGCGCCTGCGCGCCGCGGCCCGTCCCCGCCGCCGCCCTCCCGCGGGCGGGAACCCGGAAGTGGGCAGCGCTGGCGGCTCCCGGCGGGTAGTGGGGGCTACGCCGGTCGGGCGCAGCCGGCACCCCGCAGCGGGGCAGCGGCAGCTGGCATGGTGCTGGTGGCAGCGCGCCGCGCCCGCGTTGCACGGAAGAAGTCTGAGCGGATCCGCGATGGAGATGTTGCTGCCGCCCGTGTGAGTGCTGCGGCGGGGTTGGGGGGCAGGCTGCGGGGCTCCCGGAGCCCGCCGGGACAGCCGTGTGGAGCACAGCGCTGTGCAGTGCCGTTGGGTTAGCGGGCGGGGCCGGGCCGGGCCCAGCCGCCTAACAGCGAGCACCGTGGCGTGGCCGGGCCGCCCGGGTCCCTCGGTACTGGGGGCGGGGGGAGCGATGCCAGCAGGCGGGAGCTGGCGGGAGAGTCGTGTCGTGTTGTATCGTGTCACGGCCCGGTGCCGGAGCCGGTGTGTCGTCCCGGCGGGACAGGGCGCTCCAGGGCTGGCACGGCCGCCGGGTGGTTTGCGATGTCCCGTCGTGCCGCTACGGTGCCCGGGCGGTGGGTGCGGAGCGGGCATCGGGGGACTGGGCCGGGGCCGGGGCCGCAGGCGCTGTGGCCCCCGCGGGCGGGCAGGCAAGGCTGCGGATCCCCCTTCGCCCCGCCGCTTTCCCGGGCGGCTTCCAGCGTGCGGGGACGCGCTGCTTTTTTTCTCTCCTCCCCCTCACTCCTTCTGCTTCCTCCATATGTGGTCCCGAATTACTCCCTGTTTGACTCAGCAGTCATGTTCATCGTGCTCTCGGTTTTCTGGTTATCTAGTTAAGCATCTTTTTTAGTAGCAGTGAGCTATGCAAGCCACGTATTTATAGCTGCATTTCAGTTGGGTCCATCCAGTGTTTTGTATGTTACTGTTCAGCGTAGCTTCATCCTGCGCCTTTGGGAGGCAGTTTTCAGGTATGCTGTGGGTTGAGGTGCTTGAGAACAAACCAGCTGCAGACAGCTTTGACCCAGCTGGTGAAATGGTAAGAGAGATTGCAATAATTTAAGGCAGACTAGCAGTTCTCTAAACAGAAGGCCTATGACTGATGGTCTAGTAGGCTTCATTACCTTAAGACAAAGTCATCCTTTGTGACCGACTAATGAAACTTCATCAAATGAATTTATGCTTCATAGGAGCTTCTCCAGCTATAGGTTGCTTGACAGCTCTTTACAGGGAACTCTGACCACTTTTTTTCCTTGCATATCTGAATGTGTTGTGTATATAGTCTGTATACATATGCAGATAGTATACATTAGTATCTGATGCATTGCTCTGGGATGTAAAAAGGTGCCACAGAAAATGTGAATTGAAAAGTCCATGGTATAAATAAAAGCTGGATCTCTTGCTCACAGTCTTAGTTTTGAATGTTTCCTGAAGTTATTAATTTCAGTATATAATTTATTTGAATGCTAGTTGCTAGATATGTCACATAATTAGAACAGTAATATTCAGTCTAAAGGTGTTTGCTAGATAGGTTGTGGGTTTGGTTTTGTTTTTAACCTCTGTAGTAGCATGTGTATGTGCTCTATAACATGTAACTTAATTTTTTTTTTCCTGATTGATGCAAAAATGCTGTTACTTGCACCCTTTCAGTAATGAGTTGTACAATTTTCAAAATTCAGCATGAAACTTTAATTCATAGCAGTTTCATAGTGCAATATTGTAAGTTGGTGGTACTTTGAGTTCTGTAGTTGGACCTTACTTTGTTAGCTGGTGTTTTACAGAGACTTTTTTCTATTCCTTTGTTGCTTGATGCAGTTTCGTGGTGTTTTGCTCCAGAACTTTGTAGATAGTTTTGGCATCGCAAAAAGTATAACCAACAACTTTGCACGGGGTTCTATGTTAAAATCTTAATGTATTGTTGACTTTTTCTTTTAAGTTTCTTTAAGCATTCCCAAATAAAGCGGTTTAGGTATGGTAGAAGAGAGACTGGAATTATGGGAGCCAATGCATACGTTCAATTTGACTAGTCTTGCCTAAAGCAAGTAAGGTTGAGTTTTCATTTGGATTCAGATCTCTGATGTACTAAGAATCGGTTGCCAAGTCACCAAGTGACTTTAGAGACTTCCAGTTCACAGGTTCAGGAATAGAATTACAATACTGTAAGTGAAAACATCACTGATGTTTCCTTCTAAGTACTACAACAATGCATTTTGCCTTGTTAAGAATAACATTGTGATTGGAAACACGAAACTCACTGGCTTGGCATGAAAAGCCCGCTTGCTGTTTGGACAATCCTAGAGATGGAGGGGTGCACATAATCATTTTTCTATAGGAGTTAGTGTCTGTAGAACTTGGGTATTTCTTACAGAAAGTGGTACCTGTAGATAGAGATCATTATTTTTCACAGTGCTAATTTTTTCTCTTGGTATTTTGAGTGGGTTTTAGAGAGTAAGAAAAATTAAGAGATTGGTCACTTGCCTTTCAAAACATCAAGTGGATCTGCAAAACTACCCGGTTTTTCTTCTACTCGCCTGTCTTATGCTGCTGCTAGGGAAAGCCTGGAGAATTATAGTAGTCATCATGTGGTGTTCCTGTCAGAAATGAGCTAGGAGCTGCGTGAACTGGTAAGGAAGGTCCTGCTGTAAGAGTAGAGAGCAGCTTTTTTCTTGCAGGTAGTGAAGGCTGGGGTGATGGATGCTGTGTTCTGCCATCTATCTGTGTGGGCATCAGGCTAAAACTTCCCAAATCTCTGTTTCTGCTCTCACGTAATGGCTTGTTGGACATATTCTAGGGCATCATCTTCATGTTTTCCTTACTGGAGGTTACTGTTAGCCCTGAGTGCCTCTGTCAACCTCACTTGTGTTTTTTCCAACTTATAATAATAGGGAAACCAAGATTGCTTGGAGTAAAGAATAAGTTGAAGCGTAAATCTTTTCCTCCTCCCCAAGATGAAGCTGGAGAAAATGGGTGACAGAACTGGAGATTAACAGAAGCATTAACTTACTACTTTATTTTTTTTCCCCTCTTTTTTTTTTTTTTTTCTCCAGATGTACCAAACTTTGCCATCAGAAGCCCTTGGATTTGAAAGATGATAACACTGAAATTCACTGTCCTGTTACAGTAAATCCATGGCACATGAAGAAAGCTTTTAAAGTTATGAATGAATTAAGAAGGTATTACTTCACTGCATTCATCTACCTGGAGTCTGTAATACATTTTTACTGTCATTTGCATTTGTTAATAATAATAGTTTGTTTATTAAGAGCATTCAGTTCCAGAAGTGTAGGTGATGAGATGGCTTGCATATACAATGAAGTGATAGCTGAATGATACTCATGTGATGATAGCGTTAATGCATGCAGTATGTTTTTGCCACTCATAAATTAATCAAAACCTCGTTTGTGAGACTTGAAAAATACTTTGAGGTTGTATTCAAGGAGTTACAGTCACTGATCATGCCTTGTAGTTGATCCTGGACAGATGAAAAGTGACTCTGTAGTTGAGCCTAAGGCTCTGTGTGCCTGTTGCTGATTTTTGTGGTAGGCTGCTAACTGGAAAACGTTAAAATTTTGTAGTCTAGAGACATAGGTCAGAGTCTAACAAATGTAAAACAGCCAACAGTACAGTATCATAGAATCATAGAATGGTTTTGGTTGGAAGGGACCTTAAATATCATCTAGTTCCAACCCCCCTGCCATGGACAGGGACACCTTCCACTAGACCAGATTGCTCAAAGCCCCGTCCAACCTGACCTTGAACGCTTCCAGGGATGGGGCAACCTGTTCCAGTGTCTCACCACGCTCATAGTGAAGAATTTTCCCCTAATATCTAACCTAAATCTACCCTCTTTCAGCTTTCTTAGTTATCCTTTGCTTGCCCCCTGACAGAAATTGATGAATTCCCAAGTCAAATATTGGAAACAATTTTTCTCAATAAAGTTTTATAAGACCTTGACTGATACTACCATCGGTTTCAGCAAAACTTGGGAGACTGGTGCTGATGCTGTTCTCCTAGCGCCCATATTGATTTATTTTCTACATATGAGTAGGTGAGATGGTGTTGAAAACTGTGACAGGTGGTAATTAGAGCTCAGTTGTGAGCTCTGGTAATTAGGACTCACAACTATTACTGACAATAATTCAGCTTTATAACTAACAGCAACAATTGAGAAATTAAATAAATAAAACACTTCAGCATGGATAGTACTAGAGGCTGTGAAAATCCCATAGTCCTCTGTTATTTCCCATATAAGATTAAAAATGGGAGAGGCTGAAAAAAAAGACAGTAACTGATACTCTGTTAAAGTATGCCTCTGCCTTTGATCTTCGCTCTTCCATACAGGTAAATCTTTAGATACTGTGATCAGATCAATGTATTTATCTGCCTGACAGTTTTTATTGTACTGGAAGATTGAAGAAAATTATATGCTGAATATAAATGACTGAAATCCAGCTTAAAGACTTCCACAGTGTGAGGCTAATGAGACAAGAGCAGAGTCTATTTGTCTAGTATGTTATCAGCCTAGTTACCTTGTGTTAAAAGGACTGATACTTGTTGCTTAATCTTACTTACTCCCTTGGTTTTTCAAGGGTCCCAGTAACCAGAATCAGGAGTGCAGTAGAGCCTGGCTAAAGCCAATAGCCATGACTTCCAAAGGGTAGGCAAGATTTTAGATGAAGAAACAATTTGCCAGAATGAATCTTGCAAGTTTTGGAAGTCAGAAACCTTAATCCACATTTTGTTGTGTTGTGAGTATAAGAGATTTACGGTCTTCCAAAAGAGTGTATTGTTGAAGGCTGTGGATTATTTTCAGAATATATTTTAGTTTCCATGGTTACTTAAATTTGAATTGCTGTAAAAGCAATTTGAGCAATTTTGTCTTACATGTGTAAGTAGTTAAAGTTGGAACAGGAGCAGTGCCATGCAAACCTTAACTCTAGTTCTTAGCAAGGTAGTTGATGCAGAAGTGTTTACTGTTTAAGCTGAGTACAGCTTTTAAAATAGTAAGTGCTAATTAGATAATATGATAAACATATTAAATACTTGCTTTTATCTTTTGGAAATAAACTGAAATATTTTAGGCTTCATTACTCTAAAAGAAGACCCAAAACTAATAAAGTAAATTATATTTTCAATTATGCTGACTACATTTTTAAAGTGGTTTCTCAGTTCTCTTCATTACTGTAGCACAAGCAGGTATTTGCCAGAGGTATACTCTCCAGAAAGTAGTTAACTAGTGAAGAAATCATCTGCTTAAGCATCTAAAATACATTTGTTTTGGAACGCTTAAGTCTGTGAGTTTATATTACGTTTTTGACAGCTGTCAAGTTGGCTGGTTCTGTGAGGTCATAAGAGGGTTTTTCTGTGCCTTCAAATTTGGACAAATTTGAGTAATTTTGTCCTGGGTAGTTTTTGTCATTTTGTTACTCACCATCACCTCAACACTGAGTCAGAGAGATCGTTAGGATAGCTAATTAATTCTTGACATATGATGAAATTACCCTCTGCCTATCTTTCCTCTTCATTCTAAATTGCTTTTATCACAATGAATTTGAGCCTACCTGTATTTGTTAAAATCCTCACTCTTGCAAACAGCGCTTTAACAAAATCTTCTGAAGATGTAGGTAATGACCTTTCTCTAGATAAACCAATAAAGAATAACCCAAAAGCTGGTAAAGTTTTTCTTAAACCTGTATTTTTTCTATCCTCCTTCCCATTTTCTCATTTCCTTTACCAACATGGTGTACCCCCTGTAGCTCTGTTCATTTAGTTGCTCTAAACAAACAAATTACTACAATATCACTTCAGAACTCAAGGTTTGCTAAAATAAATAGGTATGCCCTCTTGAAATGAAGGTGCTGAGTTGCTGTGGAAGCTACAAGATGCTTGGAGCAGAGCACATGTTTAAGTTTATAAGCTTGTTTCTTTAGTAGTTCATTTAGCTTGCCAGCTTTGTAGTAACAGAGCATATTCATTCGCCTAATACAGTTCCAGACTAGAGATGTATCCGAACTGCATCTAAGTTACTATGTCTGTACCTGCACAGTGTAATTAAATAGCTGGAGTGTTTTGTCGATGTAGTTCTTTTGCTTCTGGCTTCATTGTTATCTTTGGTATTTCTGTGCAGCTAAGTATAGAACCTTTTGTTCCTGCTGTCAGGATAAGTGCAGGTGTCTGAAAAAGCTGGGTATCTGATGACCTCTAATGTGCAGCTTTCTATTTCAATTTCTGTATAATAAATGTAATGGTTGTTTCTAAGCTCCTCTGAATTGTGTGTTTCATTTGGGTATGGTCATTGCCTTTATAATATACATCTTTTTTCATAACCATATTGCAGGCTAAATGTAGATAGTTGCTGTAGGGATTAAGAACTGAAAGGGTGAAAACATTCTAATGCCAGAATTGCAGTACAGTCCCAAAGGTTACTTGTGGCCACCAGAATTGTTGGTGTGTGACCTCTGCAAGGCCAGTTTACTTGGGACTGCAATCAAAGAAACTGGGTGATTGCAGAGGCTGAGAGATCACAGAGTTTTCTTTGGACTGAGGTGAATATCTGAGCAGTTTTATCTAGCTCTGTCAGAGCAAAATGCAGCTGCTCATCCCAGTCTCTGCTGCAACTCTGTGTAGTGTTGCAAACTCTCAGTAGTTGCACTCCAAGGGCAAAAGATATTCAGGAAAGGTAAAAACGTATCTTTTCAGAATTACGAGAATAAAAATTACTGTATTGATGTACAGCTGTGACTCCATCCTTAAGGAGTATGTTCTGTTAAATCATACTTTCCCCTTTTTGCTTTTTGTCCTGGCTGTGAGTTTTGCGATATGTATGCTGCTTCTACAGAGACAGTGCTAGCATGAGAAGGAAATAAAAGACAACTGTGACTATGGCTATTTCGATGCTGGGGAATCGCAGCCTTCTGGTGTTGTGTTGTGGTTTGTCTGTTTCCTGTCCCATGCCCATAAATTGGATCATAGACAGTACATGGTATGGTGGGTTTAAGTGGATGTAAACTGCACTGGAAACACCTGTATTATGAATGATTATAAAGGAGATATTACCTTATTGCAACAGAATAGGCAGGAAAAATGTATTACAGTCACAAAGAACAAGAATGCAAAGGATGCAATGAAGACAAAAAGTCAGGCAAGATATGAAGTTAACCACAATAAATTCTAAACTGGTCAGAGTAGAAAAAATAATTGCTATTGTGTGCATGGCCTGTGTATGAAAAATGCTTGGAAAACAGTAAACACAGAGTTGATCAAGTAATGATTTTGAACACTTAAGTAGGCATGAGCTTGCAGTGTAATGTGATACAGGCACACTTTAAGTTTGGCTTCTTTGTTATCTGTGAAATCTTATTTTTTTATCTCAATTTTTTAATGTTTGCATATATAAAATTCTTTTTTCTATTCTAGTTATTTAAAGAAGCCTAGACTTCCAGTGAGAAAAGCTTATAAATTGCACTGATAACAAATTTTGATTATTCAATGCAGAGAACTTCTGTGCAAGAAATCACAATTCAGTTGTTTGATGTTGAGAAACTTCTGTGTACCCAAGCACCATCTGTAATCTGAATAATAGCCATGTGATTGTGTAACATCATTTAAAAACAATGCTTCATCAACATTGTCTGCCTGCCTCTTTTAGCGCATGGGGAAAGAAATTGTGTGTGATATTATATACTTTTCTGTTGTAGTTCACTTACATGAAATTGCCTTCTCTGATATTTCTAAATAGTCAAAACTTGCTGTGTGATGTGACGATAGTAGCTGAAGACATGGAAATTGCAGCGCATAGAGTTGTGTTAGCCGCCTGCAGCCCCTACTTCCATGCCATGTTTACAGGTACCAAATGTTTCAATGCTTACTATGTTCTAATACAATCCAACTGTATAAAGCACAAAAATCAAATGACTTTTGGTTTTTAGGATTTCATTTAATTTTTTGGTAAGCCAATAGGAATATTTGGGTTTCTTAATTATTTTTTTTATTTCAGTCTAAGGATGTACTGGCAACCTATTCTTTGTTAGCATGATGAATGCTTTAAAAAGTCTCTTTGATTTAAACAAGTTGATCTCTTAAGCCAGGAAAAGTAGGGGGTTTATATCCTTTAGGGCTCTAGTAATCTCATGTGTCCAAATGAAGGTTAAAATAACTTTTGTGCGTTGTATAAATTATGTCCTTTAACAACTACTGCTGCTGTGTTCTTCAGACCCTGAGTACTCTAGGCTGTTAGATAAAAAAGCTTTCTGTGGCTTTGGCAGCCCATAGCTGGAGTGCATGTTTTGGTATTTTTAGGGCAATTCTCCCTGACAGATGTACTCTGCATCATTGCCACAGCTTTTCTGTGCAGGCTTGATTCTGCCTCTGCTTGCTGCATGCTGGCCAAATTACTGCTTTGCTGCTACAACAGGAATGCTGAGGGCTTGCAAGGCTGAGATAAGTTCAGGTTCATAGAAGCCTCCAGCTGAATTCCTGTGCTGTGGGTTTAGTTCCATAACAGTTATAAATCATACTGGAATCATGTGGAATTTGATGTCAAAGTGAGAATGCTACTAAATGCATGTTAAAATTAACTTCTCGAATTTTGTCTGCTCCTTTTCAAATGTTGTGCTGATTTGGAAGTTAATGTTAGCTGTCTGAAATTGAAAGAATTCTCTGCAACATATTTCTTCTGATCATCAGCTCAGGTGGAGGCAGAAATGTGACTCTTAGCCTGCCAGTACACAAACAAATTGGAATTTGAATAACTTCCACTGTATGCAACTGGAAAATTGATGAAATTTGAAATACTGCTGTGTCCTGGGGAAGCAGCTGATTATTCTTCATTTTACATGTAAATATATTGACTCAACCAAAGCTAGAAGTGGAGTCACTACCAGCAGCAGCAATGCTTTTAAAGTTGTATGTGAAATTAAATATCTATTCCTCTAGTACTTCAAGTTTGTTTTTGAGGCAAACATTCCAGGTGACTGATACATTTCCTTAATTTTTACTGCTGTCCTTAAAGTTAGAATGAAAACAGCTGCTTCTACAGTTCCTTTTCATCACCTTAGTAACTGAGACACACAAGTCTCTTTCATTATCTGCGTATTAAAGATTAGCTGTTGTTTACTGTCATATTGAAAATACTCTTTACTCACAGTATATATTGTGCTTTCTGTGGTTAAGACATTTCTGCTTGCCCTGACTGCCCTTTCTGTGGAGAAGTTTGTTACCCCTTAGGAGTGCCAGTGCAGCAGTGTTTGTGGCTACTCTCCAGATGAAATTGCTGAAATCTTGGTTCTTTCCTATCTTCAGTCCCTTTAAATTTTTTTTGCTTGTTTTATGTTTTTAAATGTAGGTCATCTTTGACCCCCAGCGATGTGGGAGGTGGGAAGGTTCAAAGTGTTTAATCCATCCATCTGTGGCGATGTTTGGGTAATTGGTGAACCAAACTGGTGGGAGTTTTAAATAGAAATCAGCTGTGGCTTCAAGATTTATCAACGGATCTTACACTGCTCTCACAGGTTGCTTTCAGCAAGGCCCAACTGTGGTTTTGGTGTATTTCAGCTATTCCTCACAGAAGAAAATCCTGAAGTTCATCATAATTGTTATCTCCGTGAACCTTCAGTTCACACTTCTTAGGTGGATTTGTATTCTCATCCAGTAATCTGCAAGTTCAAATAAGCAAGTTTGATCTCTTTACCATCTACAACCAAATGGAAAAGTATCTTTCTCCATTCAGAATAAAACAGTGACTGAAAAGACAGTAAAAAACACTGCAGTTTTATGCTTCAGGGTTACTTCTTAACTAGAAATTAGAAGCGTAAATTTAGACACGTTTGGAAGTTACTTCCATCTTTCTCTGAGTCATTAGGTACTGACTGCTGTGCAGGCTGGCATACAGCATTAACTGAGATCAAACCGTCTGCCTGGGTTTTTTTTCCCTGCTTGCACTTGTAATGGTAGAAGTGGCCTTATTAAATATCCAGAAAGTTACTGCTTTTAAAGTCACAAAATTTACTAAGTTAGTAAAAATTATCCTGGGAAGATGAAACTTCTGGGACTGTGTTACTAAGAATAATTCTTCCTTCTGTATACAGTAGAATTCTTGAGAAATATGTATTGTGATCTGAATTAAATATCCTTAAATGTTTAGAGGAAAGGATTATAAAACATCACTGAAGGGACACTTCTCTGGCTGTAGGGCCTGGCTTGGGACAAGGGTGACCTTGTTAAATAAATTTCTCCACCCTAGGTATCCTGTAGAAGAGTCTTCGGCTTTAAGCTCAATAAGGTAATTTAAGTGACACAGAGGTAGAAACAGCACCTGAGTTTAATTTTCTCTTATGTGAAGGCATCCATAGGGAATTGCCTGTTTTCCTTGCTTCCATTCTCCATTTGTAAAATTCTGTTTAAAAAAAAAAAAAAGAAGCCTCCTTACATTACTTTGCAATACTTTGTGTGAGGAACCATATAAGCCTTTTAGATAGCCTTCTAGGAACTTCAACTCAACTAGTACTCTGCTGCTCCTGCTTGGGAGGTTGGATCAGCTCAGTGCTTTCCTTTCTGCTCATTATATGCTTTTCATTCTGTTCATTATATGGTTTCCTGTCCCTAACAACTCTGTGGAGATATGGTGGTGCAAATTCCCAGTCAAGAGCTGAGATTTTCAGCAGGTTGTCTCTAGACTGAGACAGTGTTGCAAGTGAATCTGTGGTTTCCTTTCTTTGATCCGTCAAACAAGTTTGGATCACAAGAGGGCTCCTCTAGAATTATAGTAAGATGGCATTTCTGTTTAGCATGGAAGGTAGAAACAAGGGGGGTGTTATTTTTTTTTTCTATTTTTCTATTATTTATTTTACTTTTTAATATAGATTTCGGGTACTGTTGTTAAATGGAGAAGGTGCCTCTCCATGGCTCTAGAAGCCTTGACACAAATCTGGAAACAAACCTAATGTGCTTGCAGAATATCAAACTCTGCTCTCCCCCACACACAATTTTCCCAAAGGACCACCTCCACAGCAGCTTGCATAATAAATAACTTGCAGCATACATACTCTGAAGATCAATAGGTTTAATATGTGTCAAACTAGAAGTAGAAACTTGGAATACAGGGCCCTGCAGAGGACATGCAGCAATCATCCTTCAGAGGTGTGGGGAAATGTTTCAGAACAGCAGGTGAAAAGAGAAAATTCTGCAGGGGCTGGATTTTGCTGTTTTGATGTGGTCGTTCATCAGTGTTTTCTAGAATGCTAGCAGCCTCTGCTGCCGTTAAGTAGTATATGGCTGTAGATGGTCTTCTGCAATTCCTACCACTTAAAATGTTGATTTAAAATGCCATTCCTTACTTTTCAGCTCAAAAAAAGTCATAAATAATGCAACAAATTTCTCAGTGATGATCTCTTTGCCAAAAGTGTTGGGTGAAACGGTAACATTTGGGTAAAATTGGGTAAAATGGTAACGTTTGACACCAATCCTAGAGACCACAAGGTAACAAAAAATGAAAATGCATATGTACTTCATAAAGAAATATCAGCAGCGATCAGCATCTTCTTGCTCACTTTCCCATCCTGCCTGCTTCTGTTGTTGTATACATTAAATTTACTACCTTAGTAATACCTTTATTTCTGGATGCCTAGGGTAAAGAAATAAGAATACATCTGATATAGAAGAATGAGAAATTGATGTATCTAGAGACTGGGATATATTCTTCCAAAATCAAAGTTTATGTATCTAACAACATAACCAGTGTAGTTTGTGTTTCACTTCCCAGTGCAAGTCAGTGCAAAAAGGGTTAAAGGTCTGAGGTGAGCAGATGTGTTGTTGATAGTCATGGAGAAGGTTATAACCATTACTTCAAAATGTATCTTTGTGCAATTATTTCAGATTTAAACAAAATGTTTCAGTTTGAGAAACATCACATTTTAGAAGGCAGAAGCTATTTTGCAGTCCTTTCTGTGAAGATCAGTTGTGGCATATGGCCAATATGTCAGCCTCCACAAAATGAGATCCAACAAGTTTTCCCTTGCTTACCATTTTATCTTAGCTTGAGTTTTAACTGTGAAATCAGATCTGTAACAGAGGTGAAATTGCAAAGGGAATAATAAGTAGGCAGGCAAAGAAATATGTATGTTAATTCTTCTGTGGGAATATATTTTTTTCTTATTTAAATAAAATTACTCCAGACTGCATTTGGTGTGCTCATTCGATTAAGAAGTTAATAGAGTATTTTAGTAGCTCGCTTTTCCAGCAAATGTTTTTGGACACATTTGAAGAGTCTTCTTTATGTCGAATAACAATATTTTCCTAATATTGTACATTGGAGAAAATAGGTTGCCTGCAGTAAAAGTATTAACTCAGGTAGCAATTGCATAATGGAAACAAAGTCTTCCTTTCTCATGGGAGGGAGAAAGGAAAGAAATTGGATTATTATTGAAGTTGTTTTACTATCACAACTGATCATACACAGAGTTTGCTGTTATTAAACTTCTATTTTTTTTATATAATTTACTTGACTAATAAACTGTATTTCTAGGTGAGATGAGTGAAAGCCGAGCTAAGAGAGTTCGCATAAAGGAAGTTGATGGCTGGACTCTAAGGATGCTTATTGATTATATTTACACTGCTGAAATTCAAGTTACAGAAGAAAATGTGCAGGTAAGTGAGAGTATTTTCTGCAGTGAAAGGGATGTAATGTGCAGGGTCATTTATTTTGTCATTGTGGTTCAACTTCAGCATGGCAAATCTCATCTGCAAACTGGAATTTTTTCAGACCTTTTGCTTACAAAGCAAGTAGTCATGCTGTTTAAATTCTGGGTCAAATTCAAAGACTAGTGAAGTAAATGAAGAGTCAGTTGGCTTTTAATGGGCTTTGCTACCAAACCTTATGTAATACAATAAAATAGAT
This sequence comes from Pezoporus wallicus, assembly GCF_028554395.1. Taxonomy (NCBI): domain Eukaryota; kingdom Metazoa; phylum Chordata; class Aves; order Psittaciformes; family Psittacidae; genus Pezoporus; species Pezoporus wallicus. Next base: position 5,740,419 of record NW_026640488.1, read on the forward strand.
TTTCTACTCTGCCTAAAATTAATGCTGTCAGCCACCTCTTTACCACCCCCTCTCTGGTACTTCATTGCAATTTACAAAAACAAGGTAGATTTGCTCCTAAGTGTGAAATCATATTCTCTAATTGAGCTGTTCTGTTTGTTTTAATGTATTTTTTTTCTGCTTGCTTTTAGAATAAAGTACTTTCTTCTGCTCAGCCTCTGTACCTTGCTGGTGGCTAGTTGTGCAGAAGATTTTAGTTACTGCTGTTTTTTCTTAGATCAGCCAGTATCTAATGTGAAGGTTTTGCCCATCCCACGCAGAGCTAATCATTTTTTATAATAGGCTGTATGTTAAGATGAAACTTCAATTAGAATAAACCAAACACAGGCTTAGAAAATGTAGATTCCTGCCCTTAATATTTTCTAACCACAGGTCCTGGAGATGGACACAGTAGAGTCTCCTTTTGCTATCTTTTAAGATTTGGTATAGATATTTGGTAAGTTTAAAGCTAGTTGCATAACGTGATATATTTAATTCTCATGCTTTTCTTCTTGCTTCTTTTCCCCTTGTTTGTGCTCTCTGCCAGTGCCAGATTACTAGCAGTTATTCTGCTACTTTTGCAGGGCATAAAACCATGTTGCATGTTTGGCATTGAAAACATCTGTTTTATTGGGCATTAGGCTTTTTGGGCATTAGGCTTTTTGTTGGCTGTTGAATCCAGTGGGTCGCTGTTAGTTTTAGCTATGCTTGATTGAAGACCTAGAATGAGAAATATTACCAACTTGAAACAAAATATCCTACTACTAAACCTTTCATAGGTTAGATAATAGCATAAGTCTTTTAGTTCTGCAATATTCCCTTTGTAAGGAATTATTTCTCATCTGATGATGAGTGTACATAGTGGGGAAAAAAACTTATGTTGTATCTTGTCAATCTGGTGGTTACACAGATCTGTGTATCCCTGTGAAAGACCTTGGGCAAAATCCCAGAGGTGTCAGAGTTTCCCTGATAGATCTCTTCTTGGTTGATAATGCTATTTTTTTCATCCTTAAAGCAGAATATTCTGTCTGGCTGACATACCCTAATGACCTTAATCTTGTACTTTTGATCCATAATATCAGAGCGGACTCAACAGGCAGCATACTGTGTTTTGGCTGTAGGTGCTGCCTAGGAAGGTGCATTTTAGCCCATTGTTATTAATGATTCTTCTATATTTATGTGGAAGAAAAGTCAGTGTTATGTTTCTTCCTCATACAGGACTCATTAAAGGCCCAAAATATCCAGATTTAAAGCTCCTGAGGCTGTTAGGGCTTTCATTTTCACAGCTCCAGATTATCTGTCTGAAGATAAATCTGATGGTGTTGGGGATTGTGATATAAATAATGTGGCTTGGTGAGTGATATTACAAGTTTGTGGTTACTTGAGTACTAAGAAGACAGTCAAGCTTTTAAGTAGATTTTGATTTATTGCAATATACTTGCACTTTAATGTTAATAATTAATATAATTTTAATATGACTGGTAATGAATGTAAGTGTAAAGCTATTCTTCCTTTGTCACTTTAATCCTTTTTGCATTACTACCAGTGCATATGTAGTGTTTATTTGCATTACAGCGCAATTGAATGCTGTAGATAAAAATGAATACACTGATGCAGGTACTTTTCCTTAAGTTTGAAAACCAAGGTGGGAAAACTGTTATTGTGAATTTCTGGAAACTTAAAAACCTAGCACAGACTGTCAGGCCTTAGTTAAAATGTTTTCTCTGCATAAATGTGTTGCATGCTCTTGAGATTAATTTAAACTCTCAATTTCCTGTCTATATGACAGGAATAAATATTGCTAGAAGGTATTGTGGAATTTTGGTAATGGTTAAGTTTTGATCTTGTAGGAATACAGAGCCATGAAATCCTAAGATGCTGTGTAACATTGTCTCGGTCAACTTTTTTTGTTTTTATATTTGGGCTAATGTGATAAAGTGGAGCTTCAGTTTCTCGGTAGCTTGTTATGATTCTCATTCTGGTACTCTGCATTGGAATTTGAGTGCATTCTTCTGCCTTTTCAGGTTATACATTGTAAAAATAAGTATAAAGTTAATTTTATTAAATAATTTTTAACGTGATGCAGTGTTTGAAAAGGGTGTGCACACTTCATGTTTAAGTAATGTAGAATTGCTAAGTACTCTTTGGTATTAAAATAGTCACATTGTATATTTATGAAAGCTATTTACAAGTGAACACTTAGTCGTATAGCCAAGCTCACTGGTCTTTCTCAAGGGGAAAGTTGACTAAGAGTTTCTTTCATTAGTATCTTACTTGATCTAGATGTGGACAGGAGAATGCTTCCTTACCTTTGCAGCTTCTGAGTAAGAGCTGTTAATTTCTGCTCCCCACTGTTGTGATCTCACTTATATTTTATTTCTTGTTCTTTTTTTTGCGGGGGGAGTGAGTGGTGAGGAGAAGTAAACAAGTCACGTGTAATCAGTGATTGAGGAGAAAAACACATTAGTGCATAAACTGTTTGTTATCATTACATTAGTTAACTACAAAAGAACATTTGGTCTTTTCTTCAGTTCTTGGTTCATTAGGTTCCCCACCAGCCCCCAAGAGTAAGGCAGCTGGTATATGAATGTGTACATTCTTGGATTTCTTCTGATATTTTTCCCTCATTTAGAATGAGTTATTTTATCATTCATCTCTAATGGCACACACTTCGCGTAATGCTGTACCAGTGTTTCTGTTGTATTTGCGTATGTCACGTTCTCCTGTGTTCTCAACTCTCTGCTCTTCCTTTCTCTCTTTTATTTTTTTTTTTTTTCCCCAGAAATGCAATTAAATGCCAGACTTAATGGAATATCACATTTTTCATGTTTCAAGAAAGGAACATTAAAGTTAATGTTTTCAGAAGGCAAAGGAACTTTACTGCACATCAGATTTTTTTCAATTTTCATATAGGTATTAACTACATGCAGTGCTCAATGTGGGAGAGTTAGTTACTATAAGAAGCTCATGCATGAGTAACTCTCCCACACTATGCGTGTGCAGTTCAGCACGTATTTAGTCAGCAGTATACCTAGACCTCTACTGAGCACAAATACATCGGAGAAAAAATTCCTGCAGTTGTTTGAAGACTGTGGATTTGTTATGGGCTTTAGAGGTCAGGCTGATAGAGGGAGAGATATGATTGCAGTAAACACCAGATAAAGATGGTTGTGTTCCTTTCTGATTCCCTGCTACAGTCCTCTGTTCCTGTAGTTGCGCTGATAACAAGTGTTTGCTGTACTACTTTATAAACCAGGTCACTGAACGTATGTAAAAATAAAACCAACAGAAAAACATTCCTCCCTGCCCCCCAGCATTTTTTTTTTTGTTGTTGTTTGAGTTATTAATGGGATCACTTCAAGGATCTGGTTTGTAACGTGCTGCTACTGGTTGTTATGTTCACACAGTACTTTGGGTTAGTCTATTGAAGGGTCAGGAGCCAACACGTCCTTGTTGCTTCGGGAAGACATTACACATAGCTTCAGTTTGGACTTACTGATAAACATGGTGTCTTGCTTTTGTACAAGCAGAAGCTAAAAATCACAAATAATGGTATTTTTGCAAAGCTCTGTCCTGGCATATTTTTCCTTTTAAAGAATTGTGGTAGGTACAGCCAACACAAAGTCCGAAATCCTGAACAGAATCCTTTTTAATATATATAACTTTTTGTGTTCATTTTCTGAAATTATTCAAGAACAGTGTGTGTGTAGGACAAAGCATATTATAAACACACAAGTGCACAACATGCATCTTTCCTTTGTAACTCATGCTGTTCATGCAGATTGCCATCTGAAGTATAACAGACATGCTTCTATTTGCATGGTATCTTGGGGTGACGGCTTAAGAGTTCACAGCACATTCAATTTGGGGTGCTGTCAAAACAAGATCTGAAAAAGCAGCTGATTTCTCTAAGGCATCTGCAAAAAAGAGGATGCTTATGTTGTCCAAACTTTTTACTAAGGCAGTCATTCTACTGTATAGTATTTGGTAACATGGGCTTTGACTATTTGTGGTGTAACTCTTCTGGATCAAAAACTTTGCATGGTTGTGGAATCCTAAAATGTCCTCTAGCTTGAAAATGAACAGGTATCTCACACCAAACCCCAAAGAAGTCCTAAAGCTTATGGAAACAGATGTGTGCTTTTCAAGTTGGCCAGCTTCTGAATTTTGTTTGTGGCATGACCCACAAACAGTTGGACAGAGAGGACCGAGAGTATGTTAAGAGAGTAAAAAGAAGGAAGAGTGGGAGGTTATAAGGCTACCATAAAAGATAATTGCTATTGAACTCTGTGAAGTGAAAGTGACTGAATGTATCTAGTCTTGGCAGAGCATATTTAATCTAGTGAAAAGCGAAAACTTTGTAACAATCCTCATGTACTTTGTTGCAGTTGCTTTAATAGCTTCCCTAGTTTCCTTGGTCTGTTCTAGACCTTCTGATGTCTTGTAAAGCAATTTGTTGCTACTTTTGCTGTAACAGTCTTAAGTACTGAAAGACATTCATGTAATCTAATTTTTCTCCTTAGACTGCACATCATAGATTTCTCCTTGGAGGTAATGTTTTCTAAATCTTTTACCATTCATCTTGCTCTTCTAGACTCTTTCCATTTCACCTATTGTCTACATGCTTAACATGTAATGACCAAAACTGGACCCAGTAATCTACTGAGGCCTTGTTAATGCAGACTAGAGTGAAATTATTATCCTGTGAATAAATTATAGAGGTTGTTTCTTTATGTCATTGAGTGGGCTCTCTTTTCCAGTAACATGACATTGTTTCTAGCAGTCTCTCTTTATACTGGTAGAGAGAGAAGGAATGAAAATGTGAATATGATCATCATGCACTGGGAGAAGGAATTTGTGGTACCTCTTATTTTTGGTAAATGCCAATTTGAGTGGTGTTTTAAATACCTATCCTTATTAGCATAATACTTTTAATAAACTAAAATCACAGCCGGCAAAAGTCGTTACCTGGCTTATAGTAGTAGAGTATCTTTTAGTAAGTTTAGAGGGCTAGACTTTGTTTTTGCACCAGGAACGATCTGTTAGGAAAAGGTGCCAATTTGCAAGTCTGTTTCCAGAGTACAGCCACATATTAAAGCTGGTTTCAATAAAAAGTGAAAGAAATTGAACATTTCTCCAAAATTAAAGTAGTTAATTACCTTTTAAAACTTGGCAAGAAAAGAAAAGAATGGCCTACTGAAAATCCTGTAAACTTACATCTGTTTTGGCAGTGGAGGGCAGGGAAGGAGAAGAAAGGTGCATACAAGTCATTTTAAAAATACTTGGAGTATCTTTTGAGGATACTATTACACAGAATAGAACTCAGAAGAATTAATAAGCCAGGCTTGTTTCTGTTGTGGAGGACAGAAGAAAACAAAGAAACCACCAAGGAGTAGATATTAGTTCCAGTAAAGTGTAGTAAAAATATGTGCTATCAGTAACATGAAGCCCATGTAAACCTAAGGTCAACGTTTACCATGCCTAATCTTTACTGAGTACACATTTAAAGGCAAAAATAAAATTCTGCACAACATGCGACATTCCTTATTTGTTCCTCTGCTGAACACTGGGATAAACTTGGATCAAAATATTCAGAATAAATTGTTATATTTAGAAGTGGTCTGCTTAAGATGCATCACAAGCAGTTTTATGTGGGTGTGATATGTGAAATGACCGCTATTTAGGTGTCACCAGCTTCGTATGAAACTTGTAATACTAGAATATCAGATTTGGTAACAAAGTTGTGTTGTTATTTTGTTTGTTTATGTCCTGGGTTCAGCTGTAACAGTTGTTTTTCTCCTTAGTAGCTGGTCCAGTGCTGTCTTTTCAACTTTAGTCTGAGAACAGTGGGTTGTTGTTATTTTTCCTTTTCCTCTTTAAACTCATGTCTGTTCCCTTCTTCAGTACCCCTTCTACTAAGTACACCAGTATACAGGAGCTTAATTAAAAAGTGAGTTCAGGATCACAATGGAATTCCCAGTTTAACAACTTACTGTTGCACATCACCAGAATAACAGCAGCTGTTTGTGTGTGCTTTTAGCTTGAAGAAAATGTAAAATGACTTTGTATAAATCAGTTGGTAAGACTCATCACTTAGTATTTGCTACAGTCTTTGAGCACTTACATGATCAAATTACTATAGCTTAAATTCCAGTAATCTTCAGAGCCATACTGTCTTTGTATCTGAGCTGAGAGTCAAAATTTTGATGCTTTCCAAGCTTTATCCTCAAAAGAAATAGATTGTGTATATGAACTGGTGACTAAACTAAAAGTCTTTATATGAGTTAGCAACAAATACTGTGATGTACAAAGAGCATAAAGCATGTGTTTTGTTTTTTTTTAAACTAGTTTCATTTTAGATACCTTAGAGTGTTTTTCAAGAGTTTCTAAGCCTACCAATCAATTATTCCTTTGAAAACTAAAGAGCATCTCTTTTTTTTCCCCTTATTGGATGAAAAGATGTCCCTCACCTTTCAAAGGTTATATTCAGTTTTCTTTATGAACACAGGAAATTTTCTGTTTTCAAGGGGGTATTTTAAAGGACTTTTCCTTTTTAGAACTGAAGGCTTGACTGTCCTTTACAGATGTATGATTGGACATCGTAAGAGGAGAGAGTTCATTTCAGTACTTGAACAGACGTGCGTTCTGTGTCCTGGAAGTATGCCTGCTGCTGTGTAAGTGGGTGGGAGAGATAAAAGAAATATTTATTCAACTGAACTGAATGTTGTGAAGCTTTCACTAAATCCTATGATAAAGTAGGTCCTGTTTTAAATATAACATTGTATGTATATTATATACATATACAACTGCTCTGAGACAAAATAATGCTGAAATTGCTTCCATGGGAACTTGACTGTTCTCCTTAGGAGAGCCTATGAAAGACATGTCTGGAAAAAAAATGCTGCACTTGATTTAGGAACCTAATAAGGGCAGGAAGGGAACAAGTTTGATCTTGATGCATTTACAGATGTACCTCTGTACATGCTGAGGTACAGAGGTACATGTAAAGGACTTTTTGATAACCGGGGAAAATGAAACAGCTTACATGAAAGTGTATCTTGAGAAGAGGAGTACTGGGAAGGCTGGATCTAGGCAATAACAGCCCTACTGGTCATGATTAATGCCTTGCATATCATTTAGAGACCAACAGATAATTAATAGAAGTACAGTACCTCCCCAGTTGTGCACTCTACTGAAATGCTGGGCTCCTTAAGAAGAGTTTATCCTGAATTAACTGTAGTCACTGAATGTCTTTCAGAGTATTATACATAGACAGTGCAGTTTGGTGATGATAATATAGGTAATGATAGCAATTTTTCTGGGTGGAAGCAGTCACAATCTTCTAGCAGATGCAGGTAACTTAATAAAACTATTACTGCTGTACCGCAGGTTAAATTTGACATCCCTTAAGTTTGCAGGCTTGTGATAAAGACCTTTTATTCATTTGCATTTGTCTTTATTTACTGACCACAATTGCCTGATGACAGCATTTGAAAAACGTTCTTCAGAGAATAGTTATGTTTCCACCAGAATTCTTCACTATATTAGTTACTAATGGAATATAATTTTGAATTCCTAGGTGTCTGTTTTAAGCCAGTGGGGTTTTCCCCCCTCAGTTCTTTGTACATCAGTCATCTTGCCTCTCCATGGTACCTGCACAGCCACTTCCACAATCTTTTCTGCAACACATGGCTGCTTGCATATCTGGGGCTGGAGACAGAGCATTAAGCCATATGAGTACCTTCCAGGCTGGTTTCTTGCTAAACTCTGCATATTCCTAAAGAAAAATGAACAGACAACACCACTCCTAGAGATAATTTCTTGGAGTGAATGAGGTGAATGAGTTTAAGTTCTCTTACTGTCCTTAAGTAAAAAGAGCAATATTACACTGATTTCCCTGTCAGTAGCTGCAGTGTGGGTTTTTTTTTTTTTTTTGGTTTGGTTTTTCCTTTTTTTTTTTTTTTTTTGGTTTGGTTTTAATTAAAATAGCTCTGACTTTATGCTAAAGTTTATAAATATCATTGATGGCATCTTTAGAGCTGAAATCTGTGAATTTGTATTTCTTGTGACTTAAATTTAACTTGCCAGCAACTCAGCAAAGTATCCTGCTGCAGTTCATAGCTTTTTTAGACAGATTGTTAGGCCGAATCTTCATTAAAACTGTATAGCTATCTTTCAAGCTGTTCATTTTTTTTTTTTTTTTTCTGAGCTGATACTCACTCTGATGCCCAAATCATCTCCTTTAAGCTTAACATTTTGGACAGATTTGGCTGACAGCAATTAATACAGCTGCTCAAAAAATGGATTTTCTTTTCACATAATGTTAAATAACATGAAATGTTGAATTGTCATACTGCATAATTTGTCAGCGCTATTGAAAAAAACAAAAATGGTCTCTTTGCTGTGTTCTGATGCCTCAAATAGGTACACATGGAGTCTTGCTTTGATGTTTTTACCTGTTAAGACTTAATAATCATCTTGCATGCCACAACAACTTGTCATACCTGCCCCTGCAGCTAGTACATGTGTTTCAAATTTTTTTTAGCTGAAGGACCAAGTGTTAAGCCATATACCTGCTCTCTTTTTTTAACTTCTGTAGGTAGGGGATAATTTGTCAAGATATGACTTTTACAAATGAGCTACATTTTTCATCAGGCAAAAGCAGTTATGCAGTGACAGACTAAACTGTCAGCTGCATTAATTTTTAGATGAAATACCAGTTGTCAAAAACCAAGTAATTAACACTGTTGTCTGTAACTTGCTTTAAATATTGGACTAGACATTTAGAATAAGGGTTAAGATTCAGGAACACCAATGCAAAATGCTCTCTCTTAAGTGCACTGAAGCATTTAAAGACTATCTGGTGTGTCCCAGCATGAAGAGCCATGCAGCTTCGCTGGTGATTCTCTTCACTGTGGTTTACGGGTTATGCCCTTGTGAGAATGTTTTATGAGGAGAGACAGGTGTATATGTAGAGATTTTAAGGACATAGGGTATCTCAACTGATGCTTTAAACTTTCTAATTGATGTGATGGTTTCAGCGTCCTTTTAACAAGGCCCTCCCCCCCCCCCCCTTTAATATATGATGAGTAAGATGCTAATTATTGAACCTTGACGTGACAGATTACAAGCCTGCTTGTTTCTGAGGGAATTAAAATATTTGTTGCGATCTTCGGTTCCCTCATCTTCCATATCCTACACCAGTGGGTCTTTGTTGGACTCAGCTTGATCTTGGAAACCACTGTGTTTCCACTATCATATTTCACCTTTACCATCGCTTTTTACATGGCCTTCATGGAGACCTAAAACTTCCTATCCATAAACTCATTTTTTTTCTCTGCTAATAGGTTTCGGGTAACTGCACTAATTCTTGAAACCATTTTTCTTTACAAACTGTTTTATGTAATACAGATGTTGAGTGTCAAAAGCTATTGGTGGTCAGTGATCTTATTTCCTTGACACAGATTAAAGCTGTAGGAGGAAATGGAGTTCTTCACTGGATTGTCTTATAGAGGTTTAAAAATAAACAGGCCTTTGGTCTTTCTGCTGAACTCCATCATGGCTGCAGTGGCATAGCTACTAAATTCTGGAACTGTTTGCAAATTCTGAAGTTGTATTAAGAGTCATTCAGATTGAAATGTTTTATAAAACTGGCTCATCCTAATGATTTCATGATTAAAACTGAATTAAAAAATTTGGTTAATCTTGATGTGTATTTAAACCACTTCCTATATGGTAAACCAAACTTTCACTTTTATTCTTCTGTGCCAGCACAGATCTAATACTGTTAGGGTCTTGCTGACACTGCAGAGAGGTACCTAAATCCAGGCTCACGTCAGTTTTATTATAAACCCTATTCATAGAAACATGTTTAGTCTTTACTAGTAAAGAATTTAGTGTTGGACTAAACAGCCTGTTTAGTCCAATTCGTTTGATGTATAGCTAGTATGCTGTTTGATTATATGCTGAATGAGTACCGGTGAAGTACCACTGTTTAGCTATTGTACGTATTTTATACATTAGGCCTCAAGCAACCATCTGGTTACCTCCTTTGACCCATTTTTTTGTATTTGTGACAACAGCTTTGAAGATTTTAATAATGTGAAGGCACAACTAATATGGCTTAGCTGGAGGAGAGACAGTGGCACACTTCTTGAATTATTATGCATTGTAAGACATGTCAGGCAACAGCAAATGCTTTACTTTTTCCAGTGAAATAACCCTACTATGCAATCTTCATTTGCTTATACATGCTTGCCTGTCATGAGAGGGAGTATAGAAGGGAAGGGAACAGAGGAACGTGATCTTTCTACAGGTGTATTGTATTACCAATGCAAGATTCATTAATTTGCACTTTAAATGAGTAAGCTTCACATACAAGAGCTGCTGACCAAAATACTAAGCAAAAGCTTTGTGGGGAAACTAATATTTTCCTCTCTGTCAGTTTTTAAATGCAAAAATGGTGGTAGGGCCATCAGAATGAGGAAAAGCACAGTTTGCACAGATAAGGCAACTATTCCTGAGGTATTCACATTTTTAAATTCCTCCCTTTTTTCTTCCTTTTCCTCTTTTCTGAAGATACCTTGCTGCTTTCTCTCCATCTTCCAAGTGATGCTTTATTTGCATTTTGCTGGCATTTTCCAGTTCTCCAGGCAAGGAGTCTTGTTATAACATCTTTTTGTTTTTTTCTTTTACTATGGTCTTGCTGAATGGGCGATCCCAGAACTTTGTTCCTAGAGAAAATTGGGTAGGCAGAAGGCTATGAGCCTTGTAAAAATGAAAAGATACCTGAATGGAAATTTGAGCTGTTGTACACTGGCTTCTAGTTGCTAAAGAGAAATAACGGAGAAACAGAACTGAGATTGAGCACAAGAGATAAGGTATATCTAAAATGTGGATCAAAAGGTATGAGGAATGAATGAAAATTGTGGTGAGGCTGTAAAAGACTGTCTTGGACTATCAAACACCAGTGTGTGTGGGAGGTAGAGAGTCTTGAATCTCTTCTGGAGGGAGACTGAGGTCTTATGGACTGAATCACAGATTTACCCTATTTCAGAATTTTTGTTCCTTAAGAAGATATTTTGAAGGGGCGTAAAACCCACTCAATTTTGTATATTTAGAAGAGACACTTCTGGGCAAAGGCAGTAAAGAGTCTTGTAGCTTGGCTGTGTCAGCATGGTCTAAGCAAGAGCCAAGGAATGAATCAGAAACTCATGGAGGAGGTGATGGGGTGAGACAGAAGTGAGGTTGAGGCAGGAGTACATTATAGAAGAGATACTGATCTGTAATCCTGCGCTTCAGAAGCATGTGATTCTGATTGCTGTGGGAGGTGAATGGGAAGTCACTGAAGGATTTAAACAGGCACGTTTAATTTAAATGATAAAAAGAATAAAACACTTTCACTCAGCACTACAGCTCTAAATATAACAGCTGTTCATTTCCTGCATATTGTTTCTTTAATGAGTGATTTAGGAGAGAGTGTAGGCTGCCAAAGCCATGCATGAGCAAGGTGCCAAAAAATAAGTAAGGTAGAAAGTCCCAGTTATGCCGATGGACATATGTAAGAAGATGCAAAGTGCATCTTCTTACAGATCAAAGATGAGGCACTGAAGTAAATGAATAGGAATAATTCATCACTAGGGAAATAGGATTTTATAGACATATATATAAAAATAATTCTTGCATACCTATGGACAAGAAACTTAAAGTGAGGTGGCTGAGTCTATGAAAAAAATGTTAAATTCTCTAGGTGGCTATTCCCTGCAGTTTCGAATCATATTTTAGTAAATCAGTACAATGTTATTTGGTGATCCTGAGCATCAGAGATACAATAAAGAATTTTTTCTGTTGTTAGTGTCAGGTAACATAAGGGAAGCTCAAACTTTCCATATGTTTTAGAATTCTATTTGAGTTGTGCATAGCTCCTAAAAACCTCCTGTAATTCTTTGAGTGGTCCAGAAATAACCGTATCAAAGGCTTTTGAAAGTCAAGTTAGTTATAGTCCCTCCTATATTGTCACATGATGAGCAATAAATAGATCAAAAATCCCTAGGGAGCACAGGAACAAATAGGAATAAATAGTTGGCTTTCACTGTATCTGAATGGTTGTAATCTGTCACAAGCTTCCAAAGAACAGATTTTCTTTAGTTTTGAAAAGTAGGTAGCAAAAGATGTAGGTGATAAACTGATTTAGGGACTTTTTTCAATACCAGATAAAAATAGAAAATCTTACTGCTTTCTAGCTAAGCTAGATGTCGGGCTAGCAGACCAAATTTAATGTTGGAATGTGTAAAGCAATGCATGAAAAGAAAAATCTGAATTACTCCTACGTATTGCTATGTTTTACATTAACAGCTTTTCCCAGAATAGAATAACATACTGTAGTCACCTTAGGAAAACTTCTGCTCATTGTGAAATAGATGTTTTAAAAAGGAGTGTGAAAAAAGGCACAGCAGCATCTGTATGTCATTGTAGAAATCTGTGTTCTCACCTGTAACACTCTGCTGGATGATCTAAAATATGACGTGAATAGCACACTTTGGGGAAAGGCTTAAAGCTGTTAAAGGCATGGAAAAGCTATCATTTAAGAGAGGGAGAAGATTAAGGCCTTTTTTGGCTTGACTCTGAGATGACTAAACAAGGAGTCTATTTTTCTTCCAAAATTTATTTGTTTCAGAGACTCCGCATACCCTTTTATGGGTAAAAGAGTTATGTACTTATGCCTAAAGATAGTAAGTTTTTCTTTAAGATACTTATAGAGGATTGCACAAAGCCATACCTGTACATATGTATTATTGTTATTACACTTAGAGTGTATGCCTAATGAATAAAGTATGTTGCTGCAAAATGCATGAAAGGAGCTGTATAGGATGCAGAAGGTAAGCAGTGCGCTTTTTCCAGCTGTGCTGGTTAATTTGGAAATGACTATGTGAGAACCCTAGGTTACTATTAGATAGACTGTCTTTCAAAGCAGGTGTTTTCACCCTGTAAGGTTTACCTCCCTAATTAGGTGAGATCATATGAGGTCTAGGTCTGGGTTGGGTTCATCTGTTCTGCTTTCCTCCATCCTAGGTTTCCTCTTCCCCTTTTCTTTCGAAAGGGGGAAAGACAGAGGAAGACACAGTGCTGACAGAAGCATAGCCATGCTGTGAAGCTTTATTTCAGTGAATACTAGGTTTGACCACATACTGGGAAAGGGAGGATGATGTAACAGATTCTGTCTCGAGCCGGATGCCAAACTTGCTTCCAGCATGGCTGAGAGCATGGAGGGGATCCCTATCTGGTTACAGCAGAGCTAAACAAAAACAGTTCTAGGGGCAAAACTTTTGCAATTTCTTCCATTTTATCTTCTACCCTTCTACTCCCAAAAGAAGCCTGCATCCATGACCTACCAACCAGAACTGTAGCCTCCACCACCATGTTTTACTGCTCCCTTTCAAACCTGGAAGACCAGGCTCTTGTCCTGTTGCAGCCCTTACATTTATTTACCTCCAAAGCACTGGACACTGCCGATTTTTCTTAACTGAAGTTTGGTTTTAACATGCAAATGGAAGAGCCTGTAGAAGGAAATTTGGAAATTGTTTTTTTCATGCTGTTAGCTAGGGAGGCATGCATTGTTTTTTCTTGTTAGAAGACAGGGAATTTACCCATTTATTTGAATATATACTTAGGTGAAAAACTGTGAAGTTCTACGCTAGCCTGGAAAATATTTTTAACCCTTTGTTTTATGGGCCACCTGGGATTGGGGACTCCATTATGAGAGGTATTACAGCAACATGCTATAAGGATGATGTGGTCCAAAAGAGCTTACAGTCTTGAATAGACTATTTGAAAGAAAAAAAGGGAAACTGAGATATGATGACCAACAGGTGAGTCACAAGTAATCAGGACTGAGATCACAAATTTTCTGATTCTAAAACCTGATGCCTTCATCTTGCCTTGCAAGGATGTGGTTGCCCTTTACTAGACATTAATGAATAAGAACTTTTGTATGTAAACTGCCTTCCTAGACTGAGCAGCTTGTGCAACTTTTCTGAGTCTGTGATCTTTAAAATCATCATACTGCTAGGCTGTGTTAGAGACTCTACTCTGTCAAGTCTGATGAAAGCAGCTCCTTTTGTCTCAGCTATGACCTTTACCATAGTCATCTATGTATCTATGTGTATGACTAAAAGGCTACCTGTAGCAAAACCTGAAAGACAGCCCTTTGCCAACTTAAAGTGCAGAGGTCATTTGCTCAAATAAAAGTGTGTGTGCCTGCCTACCTCCCTGTAAAATTCAAGGTGCTTATTACAAGTAAATTAAGCCACTTAAAGAAGAGACTCTCTGACGTCTCTTACTTGCAACTAGGTTCAGCAATATGTTGCCACATTAGATGAAACTGAATAAAGGCTTTCTTGAAAATGTTTGTGTTTTCTGGATACTGGTCATGCTTTAAATCATGAAACATAGGTATTAAACCTTCATCTGAAAGAAAAAATAATCAAATGGGAGCCTAGAGATGTATTTGTGTTGGGAATTCTGTTCCTATATACCCAAATTTTATAAGCACAGTATCTAGATTAGTGATTATGAAATCTGTCACTAAGCCTAATGCCCCCTTTTCCCTCCCCCTCCTTTTTTTTTTTCTTGAGGAGGAGGTATTCCTCTGACATTTCTAGGAGAATATAATTATGGTCTGCTCTAGGAAACTGAGTAAGTAAAAGATTACAGAATCATTAGGGTTGAAAGGGACTTCTAGAGACCATCTAGTCCAACCTCCCCTGCCAAGGCAGGGCCACCTAGAGGAGGTTACATGGGAATGTGTCCAGGCAGGTTTTGAACGTCTCCACAGACATTATCTCAGTAAAATATAAAAACATAACTGTAACACTAAACGCCTGGAGTAATTGAATGTCTGAGTTTACTGAAGGGCCATTTATTGCACATTAGATGGTAATCTTGACAAAATTTTTGTACTGAAGGTAAGCACACAAAGTATTTCTATTTCATGCTTTTTCTATTGCACTTAGTTCTCAGGTTTGTATTACTATAAAACTCAGTAGTATGGATGCAGAGAATGGGATAACAGAGAAAACAGGTTCATAATCTACTATCCCAGTTATGCCACTATTTCCAGCACAGGATTTAAGGCTTTGCAAATGGTGTTTCAATCCTTCTCTTTAAGATTGCCAGAAAACATGCAGTTATACTATGAGAAAAATACTTGTTTGTTACAAAGCAGTCAGTTTGTAATATAGAAAAAAAACCCAGAAAACAATTTCTTCCTCAATGCCCTTCCCCTCAATCCCCCCAAAGTTGTATTTTATACTTTAGGAAACACAGAACATGAACATTTTTATCCTTTGTCAGTCTTTTACTTCTTTAGTTTTAGGGACTATTTTTAAAATATTTCTATCACAGTCATCTTTGGTGTAACCAAAGTGTATCTATCAGTGAGGTTTGAGACTGAGGGTGGTCTTGGTACTGAAGGTGTGAGATGTTATAGGTAGATCTTAAAGCTGAAGTACATTAGCTAAAAGTAACAGCTGATGCAGCGATTCTTTGTGTGGGTCAGCCTTTACAGAAAGATTGAAGACCATATAGAGTTATGTTATCCTGCCTACTTAGTGTTTCCAGCTTCTTTTAATCCTTCTGCAGAGGAGCTTTGTGGATTAATTTGACTGGCTAGCACTTCAGCTCCCGTAGTTAAAGACTAAATTGTCCAGTTTCTCAGTGACAGACTATCACCAGCAATTGGCTTTGTTCAAACTAGTTAGTCTTGTTTAAATTATTCCAGCCCTAAGAAAATATAAGGTATTTTTATGCAGCTGTGTTATCTTTTAAGCACTGAATTACAGTATGATGAAGGATTTTGAGCTTTTATTTTAGATGATTTACTGAGCATGTACTTAAATTCAGTGATCAAACTTCATATCAAAACCTCTGTTTCTAACAAAGCAAACTGTCTGCCATTCTTTCACTGAAAAAAAAATCTAAAATTTTGAAGAAAATTATTTTAGGTTCAAGAGTGTTCCACTCCAAATGAGACAATGTTTCATTTCTATTTTCAGTATCTTTTAACAGCAGCAGAGGATATGAAAGGCTCATGACTTAAAAAAAATAACCATCAGAATAGAAAATCAACCTGTCTCTTTTGTGTGGAGGCTTAAGCCAAAATGCACTGTTACGTGGTGGTTAAGACATTGTTCTGATAGAGAAGAGTAGGAGAATCTTCAAGCCAATGAGGGTGGTTCAAGCATGGTTCTCCCTTTTAGAACAGATGGATACCATTAAGTGTAGTGTATTATGTGATTAAAGTGATCCTTCTGTTACTTTGTTTGCTTCATTAATCTTATTTCTGCAGTTCAGGAACCCCTAACTGCATCCCGAAACCTCCCAGAACTTCCACACCTAGCCCCTTCAGAAAAACCCAAGAAAATAACAACAACAAAAACCCATCTGCACCCCAAATGTTTTAATTAAAATTAGTAGTTCATTCAGAATAATCTTTTATAGTGGTGTCTCTTCTAAAGCCAGTTTTTGAGCAAATCAGTTACTTCCCAGAAATTGCATCTCACTAACTGAAATAGACGCTTAAGTACAGATTATGAGCTGGTTAAAAAGGAGGTATGTAACCCAGTTGCTTCTTCCTTACGGTCCATTTTAATGTCACACTTCTTTCCAAGTTGGGAGCTACTTAGTTTTTTGCAGAATGTGTCAGTCATTCAAAATATTACATTTTCACAAGTATTTCATTCTTTCCAGCTGAAACGGTTCTCTACCAATTTTTGTCTAGTACTAAGGGGATGTGAAGGAATAGGACTGTATCTTGTTCAGCAGTCTGATTCTTTCCTCTTGACTATAAAACTGCCACCTGCAGCTGATTTTTAATTGGATGGGGCTCATTAAGCTAAAGGACAAATTTATATATTCACATCTTCACTGTGCTATAGCATATAAAGTTAAGGATGTTAAGATACCCAGAAGGTATGTTTTATGAGATACATGGTATCATGTTCAAAACTTGCAGCTCATGTGCATCTTTAAATTCAGTACAGTATCTTACTTACATATTTTAACACTGGAGCAGGGCAATTAACTTGCAAATGTGGTTCATATAGAAATGCTAACAAGGCTGAATTTTCCAAAATTGGAATGTCTACATTTTATTCCACAGATGCAAGTGTTAAAATGTTTGTATCTATTTTAGTGGGTTTGTATGCATACTCCCAAATAGCATAATTTCTATACAGTGCTGAATGATTTCACTAGAACTTAGACTACACTTCAGTTACAAGCTACAGTTTTAATTACAGCACAGATGCATGCAGATGATAATAAAAAAAAAAAAGAAAATGTAGATTATCTTTGACCATTATTTTAATTTCCTTCTTCCTTATGCCATGGTAGTATAAACAGTAAGTGAAGGAGTTCAGTTTGATTAAATGGTTATTTAAACCTCAGAAACAGAGGTTAAACTCTATTTACTCAAGATTTGTTTTATGATAGGCATTGACATAACTGCTGCTTTCTGAAATTTATTTCATTTTAATGTTGTAACTGCAAATATGGAATCTTTGCAGTTAGCAAGGATGTAACTTGCTTTCCTGTGCGCTTCTGTATTGCATTGCTGTGTTAGGATTTGCATACATCTATTTTCCTAGGTTAGACTCTTTTCTAATGTTACAGATTAGTTTTCTTCCCCCTCCATGTGATAAAGAATGAAATCTTTTGCTTTTAGACAGCACATTATTCAGTTCTCTAGGCATACACCGCTTTGATTTTTATTGGCTTATCTGCTTGCCGAGTACTTTCATGCTCTGAGAAATTTTGGGTTTGTTTATGCTGTGGGATGTTTTATTCCTAAACCCTGCAATATGTTGTTCATTATTTTCAAATGGGCCTTATACTGATAGTAATGTATTGTTGGTGGGTATCAATTTGAATTTGTGCAAGAATTCATGGCTGAAATCTTAAAGAAATCCAGGGAATGTAAAAAATAGTGCAGATCAAAAAATTGCCTTAGGCATCTTCATACTGCAGGTAGCACAATATGTTAGGAGAATAAATCGGTACAAAGAGGAGTGGAAAGATGATAGCATTATTGATATAAAATGACTGAAACAAATTGACTTAAATCAGCAGGCAGAAGGCTTTAATAAATTTAAATTTTACTTTGAACTTTTCAAAATCAGATCCAGTGAAAGCAGGTTGAGGGGCCTGTCTGCTGAATTTTGAATATCTCCAAGTGTGGAGATTCTGCAAATTCTTGGGGAAACATCTTCCTGGGCTTAACCACTCTCATGGTATAAAGAAAATAAAATACACAAAATAAAATGCCAAACCAACATAAAATAACAAAAAACAACCTTCCTTCTTTTTTTCCAGTCAGATTTTCCTGTTTTCCTACTTGTGTCTTGTCGCACTGCATCTCCAAAGACAGTCCAGCTCACTCTTCTCTACCCTCCTATTAGATAGTTGTGGATGGTAAAAAAACCTCTCCTTTGTCTTCTTTTATGGATGAACAAATTCAGTTTTTTTAGCCTCTTCTTGTAATATCACATGCTCCTGCCCTCTGATCATCTTGGTGTCTGTTTTCACTGGACTTGTTCCTCCATTCTCAGCTAGCCGGACCGTTACTAAAAGCTTATGTGTGGTACCGATTTGTGGGAGTTGTGTCAAGACAATTGCAGCAATGAACTTTAGGAAGCGAATATACTGTCAGGGGATGCCTGTTAGGTCAACTAGCAGCCTTTGGAGAGGAGGAACCTCCTTGTCTGATGTGGAGGCACTCCAGGGTAGCTTCTTTGACTAGCTTCAGAGGTCAAACCCACAAGGAGGGTTTAATGTTTGATGTAAAATTTACTGACTTGAAGAGACCTGGTGCTGCATAGTGTTATGCTTTGATTTAGAGAAATAGAGCAATCTACTGAAATCACAACACAAGCACAATAAAACTATTGCAATATACATTTGAATTGCCATGCAAAAGTGATTCCCATTACTGGTCTCTGCCCACTGTCAGGATGTTGGGCATCCCCAGTTCACTGGGCTAAAACCAGCTCAAGCCCATTGTTCTCTTCAGAGCTCCTTCTGTTGGTTGGTCAGATTTAATAGTTAATGTTGGGCTGATCTGCATATATACCTCCCCCCCTCACTGGTTTGGCTAGCTGGGGAAAATTCTACACTCTACTGATAATCCTGGAGAAGGCTGTTTACACAACCTGATTGACTCGCTGGTACAGCCATATATCTAAAACAAAGGTTACCCTCCAGTCCTCTTGTATTGAGGTAAGTTGAGCTTTCTGTACACCACTTGGTGCTCATTCATTACATTCTTTCCTGAGTTCGTCACCTTTGCCCATCTCCTTTGAGCCTTCTTCCATTGTAGCAGCTTGTTGGTCACACAAGCTGTATCTCCCCAAGACTGTTGTGAATCTGTTCTTTGTGCATTGACAGGAGAGATGCCTGCCTGTACTGGCTGCTCCTTGCCTCGGAGCTCAATGCATATATGCTTTGGTCACATAAAGTAAATATGTCTGGCTGCACAAGAGTAAACAGAGTCATGATGCTGTCTGGATAAAAAGAGGGAAAAAAGCTGTAGGCAACATTAGTACCCTCAGCGCTCAACATACTCCTGGCATGTACCTGAAGGGCCCACAAGAGAGGACAGCAGTCTCAGATACAGGTTGATGGTCTAGCTGAATCATTTTGAAGGGCTTGAATCTACTCCAGTGAAAACAGGCACCCGATTTTAGGGCCTTAACTGGATCTCTCCTGACTATACAGGTGACACTGCAGGTGGATTTTAAAACAAATACTTGTACCTGGTCACAGTCCTTTTTGTTTCAGTGGGTTTGGAAAGGCATATTTCGCATGACAGGTGTACACAGCTTTGGGAAGAGGAGTATCACTGCAGAACCAGGAGGAGATAACCAGGGAATTGTCTTCAGAGACTTGTAAGGGTTAAATGATCTGTTCTAGGAAATCTAGCAGTCACTCCACAATTCATCATCACAATTTTGACACACACAAGAGTTCTTACTTGCCATCTGTAATTATAATCTGTTCAGTTTCTTTGATTATAAAAACAACAACCTCTGTGATGAGGATACATTTTCATAGAATAAGCAATTGGAGGTTATTTCCACCAGCACTGCTCCCCCCTGCATTCCTTGCAGTACAAAGCGGTATGCATATTAGTCTTTTTGATCTTTAAAGGAAAGTTAGGATACCCTCTACTGGCTATTTTTGGGAATAAATCTGAGCTATAGCCTACCAGTTTAGAGTCAGCAGCAGCTAAACTTAATCTGTACTGCAGTTTTAATAAAGCTTTTTATAATGTGTTTGAGAGGAGTTTGGGTTGTTCTGGTCTTTTTTTCTCCTTTGTAGTTCAGCCCCTGGCTTCAGTAGAGTGAATCTGCCTGTGATGAAACTCTATTTTTGAATGTTGCAGCTTCGAGGCAAACAGTTCTATAGGTACAAATGAAGATAGCTCGATGTCATCCCAGCTCTTGTTGCCTAGTAACCAAAGCCCAATGTGTAATTTCAGTGGGATAAATTTCATGCACTTTGCCTCTCTTTTCTTTTTTAGTAATGATATACACATAACTATATTTAGATTTAAATGTATTATTGTCTGATAATTAAAATGTGTTGAAATCTGTAGCTGTACAAATTCAGTTACAATGATTTAAGAATTTCCCATAATGAAGAGTGGTCTTCTAGTCCTTGTAACACTGTTTCACTGTTCATATGAGTGAGCAAGTGTCTCAGTGTGACTGTGCATACAAATCTTAAATCCTTCTGCATACCCTTCTCATATTTCACCTTTCCATTTTGCTTACTGATTTGATCATGATTTTACATATTTTTGTAATGGATACATTACTGAATCCATTTAAGCAGTCAAGGAGTGTTCTCAGAATTATTTGCTAAACTATACAGATAAAATGCCTAAAATTACCTAGGACTGTTCTTCAATTAATTACCTGATTTGTAAGCAAACTGGGGCTAGTTCTATAAATAAATGCTTGTGTTAGATTTCTAGCCTTGATTTTTGGTATTTAATTTCATGATCCTATTTTATCCTAGAATTCACTACAAAAGGAATTATTTACTCACTGTTATAACTATTGATACTTTAGTTGTAATAGAAATTGTTTTACTGATATTATCTTTACATTTGCATAAACATATGCTAAAATAAAATTACTTCACTGCGCTGTTTTAACCTTGTCATTAGTAACCTTTAAGCTTACTAATGTTGTTTTGAATTGTGTGCCTTTATGTGACATTTATGCTTATTACTTACAAATCTTCTCCATTTATTTTGTTAGACTGATTTGATATTTTCAAGGATTATCTAAGATTTAAACTAATTTTCAGGTATTTTGCTTAGGAGCAGTCTGTATGTCAGTGCAATCACATTTGTGTGTTTCCTTCATTTCTCTTTCATTAGCATTTGATACTCAAAGCAAACTTTTGTTAAACGTATGATCTTTCCTTTTTGCTGTCCACATTGATAGCCAAATATGCAAAATATACACTATAGTGGATTATTGCTTCAAATTAGGGATTAATATGTTGAGGAACAGAAAGATGGTTTTCAAGGAGGCTTCATATATGGCAAGCTCAATAGAGAACAGCCATAAATCACAGAAACAGGATCAAAAGTGAAGTGTAAAGCAGACATTCACTTTACAAGGGTTCATTACAAGGTATTATTTCACCTGATGTCCTTTTTGTTTTAGTTTGGGTCATAATTTTTAGTTTTATTTCAAGAAGAAAGTCTAAAGAGTAAACAATAATATTAGCTCTTTAGACACAGAGAAGATAGACGCTTACAAAGACGATAGCAAATATTTGATTCTACACAGTTACTAAAACATCTTCCAAAGAGTAATAAAGAAGTATATTCTGCTGCTTACATGTAGTGTCATATAGGTTTCTAAATTGTTTTATTCTGCTCTTCCAGACCTCGTTATTCTTCCAGTTTTCTTGTTTGACTCTCTTTAATTCTTGCCAAGTAATTGCTTAAATGAAAAGCAAATATTAATGAGTAATACGCCCATTTGGTGGTGTCTGGTGTGTGGTGTGTTTTTTATTTCTTGCTTATTATTGATGCAGCCCTATAATATATGTTTTCTGTATATTTAAGTGAACAGCTGCAAGATTTCCATGTTAAAATCTTGCGTGTTGTCATCCACTAAAGATGCAGGCTAACATCAATTTCACACCTGAATGTTCTAAAATAAAAGTCTCATTAAAGTAACTGTTAAAGGCACAGAAATAAAAATATTATGAAGAAGAAATTGTAGATGGCAGTATGGGATTTTGCTCAAAGCACAATTATAGTTCACCTAAATCCCATAAAGTTTTAGTGGGTAAATGAAGTGTATGTTATAGGATTTTTTTTTAATTATTCTTTAATTTTTACTTGCTTTGTGGAAGTTGAAGGGCAGTATGTAATTTACACTAATTCCTTATTAATATGGGTTTTTAATGAGTTAGAGAATGTTTTATATGTGCAGGCTTTTAAATGCCATTCTTCCAAAAAAAGTCCCATATAATGCTTATTATTGATGCTGAAAAATTGCAGAATATCCAGTACTTGCATGTAAACAAGATTTACGTACTCTGTCATGGTCTAGAAAACTTTGATTTTAAGAAATATCTAAACTGAAAATTTGGAATTGAGATTAATTATGGACTGTTTGGAACAGTAAGAAGGGAACTTGTGAAAGGATATTTGGAAAAGTTAACATGAAGTGTGAGAATTATAATCTATGGAATGATTTTACAGTGAACGTGGTGGTAAAGATTTGCTCATTATTTTAAATCTTAACTGGTATTTGCAAAATCATGTTAATATTGAATTTTAAGTTCTTCAGTCACATAGGGCTGCAGTTTTCCTCCCTGCTTCAGTCCTAGTTTTTTAATGGGTTATTTTGTTTTCTTTATTAATATTGAGAATAATACTCTTGTATAATCTCAGAATTGAATGGGGATGGTAACCACCTGTTGCTTCTTACAGGTACTGCTCCCAGCAGCTGGTCTCTTGCAACTGCAGGATGTGAAAAGGACTTGTTGTGAATTTTTGGAATCCCAGCTTCACCCTATCAACTGCTTGGGGATTCGTGCTTTTGCTGATATGCATGCATGCGCAGATCTCTTGAACAAGGCCAACACATATGCAGGCAAGTTATCATTAGTATAGCATATAGCTTGGTATCCTTGTGTGTGTAGGTACACACACAGGTTCCATTCCCATCTAACCCCACCCAGATGGAATTGAATTTTATCCAGGGTATTGCAGATGTATCTTCTGATGAAGAGATATGAATGTCTCTAAAAGAAATAGTCTTCTGGCTGTAACGTAGTTATAATAAGCGCAAACAGGCAGCATCTTCATGGCCTATCAGGGCCATACACGGTTCAAGCAACTAGTAACCTAGAAAGAAGCTAGCTTGCTGTTTAAAATTTGCACTGTCATTTAGGGGAAGGTATCAGGAAAGAAGAATTAAAATTTTGTCAGCTGCCACAAGCCAAAGCCTGTAGGAAGTACATGGGGGAGGAAAGAAGACAAGTGCATGGAAGGATGGGCTGTCTGTAGTCCGTGCATTGGCTAAGAAACGAGGAATGTACCATGAGTTTTGTGTTACCGACTTGTCTTCTGAAAATCCTACTCATCTAGCCCAAGACTTGAAATTTCCTACTATAAAGGTCACCTGTAGTCTCATTCTTTTACCTTGACACAAAGTATATGGAGGTGCATCTTCTAACTAACCGTATAGCTCAACCAACAAAATTCTACTTTGCTTGTAAAGGTTCATGGAATTCTTAATTGTATTACTAAAAGTACATTGTCATGGTCATCTTAGAAGTTGTTATTCATATCTGTAAGAGGACTGTCTCAAATCAAGTCTTGACATATTTGAAAATAACGTTCTCATTTTGCTTGCTGTTGTGAATCTAAAGCAATTCTCATTTGGTGCTGAAGTAACAGTAGTGTTGTATGGGGGGTCAAGGAAGAACAATTATTCCCTTTTTCTTGATGCTGGTGAAAAAATGAACTGAACTGTAATATAAATGCACACAGGCTAAAGTGAATCCAGCAAAGTTTAACATGAACATATTAAGAAAACTGACTGACCTGTGACAAAGACTGTGAAAGAATATAGTCTTTTCAATCAAGAACTAAATGTTGAGGAGGATGAGGGGGAATGCAGATCTTCCTGTGCATAAAAATGACTGAGAGTGAGCAAGCTTGTGAGGTACCTTTAAAGTAATTTCAGTTACTAAGCAAAAAATCCAACTAAAAGTAGCACAGATTACGCAAGCTATCTGTGGAAGTTATGGACTCCCTGCTGTTAGCCAGCTGTAAAATACCCAGTTAGAGTAACTTGTCATTTAGGTTGATCTTAATCATGTTTGTGTGCAAAATTAGATGATTTGAAGTTCTTTCTAGCTAACATTTCTACAGTTCTGTGAAGGTTAAAATATTTGGGTTCTTCTTCTTTGTATTCCAAATACATTTTCTGCTGTTGGAAACTCTTATATACATGTAGTTTTCAGATAGTAAATCGGTAATTGTTAACAAACTGGATTAAAACCTTATTTGACTGCCCTTGATACCATTAAAGGTTGCAAAATGTAGATTACTAAAAAGTAAACAAAACATTGTATAAGCTTGTAGGTTTGTAACATAATACTGTAATCAAAACTAAGGCTTTTCATTTGTTCAAGTAGCAGTGATTTTACTGCTCTTTTGTGTGTACAGTGCCCTGGGGTCTTGATGTTTGAGTCGAGACTGAAGATGCTACACTGAGGAATTACTTTTGAATGGAAGCTTTTTGTAATGAACAAAACCACTCTTTTATAAGATTTACTTGCTAGCCACTGTAGTAGTATATTTTGATTAGAGCTTTGGCAGTGAATATTCAGAGAGTAGGATGAATTCATTTGGCAATACGGAAGTCATGGGCTGTCAGAGGTTGAGAGTGATTCTCAGGTATGCCTTCTTACACGCAGCTTGCACTAGCTGCCCAGTCACAGATCTTTTCCTGTCTTTTCAGTGTCTCTTGGATGTTTCATTTCTACTTCAGGTTCAGCAAAACTGAAGTGCTTTCCATCTAAACATCTTTCCCTTTTACCTGTCTTCCTCTGTCCCTGGTGACTTCAGTGTTCTCCCAGTCATTCAGGTTTGTAAACTTGACAACTTTAACTCTCCTCTGCCATTTTCTCTCTACTGCTTAGTTGTGTGTTCCTCTATTTTGTTTTTAACTTCCTTACCAAATCTGCTCTACATCATGTTTCACTTTTACTGCAATGTAAATCTCCCTCTGCCATAACTTCCTCTCTCTTTGCTAAGGTCAGTTACTGCTCTTGTGATACTCCTTTCCCCCCTAGATCAAATTCTAACCTCTCATCCTTGGCTTTTCCAGTTCTGCAGAATTACTTGAATTTTTTTTCTTACATATCTATTGCTTTTGTGCCTGAAACTAATGTTCTCTTTCCACTGTAATCAGCCACTTTCCATTTTTGTCAGATTCCTCCAGAAAGCAGTTTTCCTCATCTGTGCTTCCCTTTCTGTCTTCATATTATTGGAGTCCTGATGGCCTGTACCAGAAGCTGCCAGCTCAACTCCTACTATGTTTTTGCTATATCTGTGTGCTGAATTTTAAAGCAATGCACACTCTGTTCTTACTCTTGATATAAATATGCTGTGCATAGTCAGGGTGTGAGCTACTTCATTGCATTGCAGACTCTGTGCTGCTTTCCTTAATCCTTAGCACTCTGTCATACAATAGCAATATACAGAAGAAAATTTAAAAATAAATATACTGAAAAGGCTGCAAAAAAACCCCAAACATGTGATTGTATTGCTTTTCATAACAATTCTAAAATATACAGTGACCAATTAGCATCATTAACAGTTAGTACAGAGTTAAAACTGAACATTTTCCTGAAATGGAGCACTAAGTGCTCCAATTCATATGTCTAGGTACAAGTAACAGGTTTTTTTATTGTCTTGAGTAATTTTAGACCTCATTAAAAGCAGGGTTTTGATGAATGCTTTAAGTGGACTAAGTCTGTAGAAAATCTTTATTCTGGTATAGAGTTTTTAGGTTTTGGGGGTTTTTTACCCCACTTCCAGGAGATTATAGTATTTTCTATCAAGACTAAATGATTCAGGAAAAAAAAGAAATGCAGTAAACTCATATGGTTAGATGTCTGTCAACAGAACCCTTGGTTGCTACCTTAAGTGTGAAACTGAGTATACAAATCAGGCATACTCGGAAGTTTTTAGTCCAGTGAAATTTTACTCAAATCACTTATGTATCAACTAAAAACAATTTCAAAAGCTATTCAGGTTGTTTTGAAAGTACTAGCTTTTGTAAAGTATACCTTACTTGAGAAGTTTTAATGTGTATGTGACTGAATGACTTTGTGATAAATGCATTTAGACTATTATGCCGAAAGTTTTAATTAAATTGATTTGTCTTTGAGCAATATAATATCAAATCCAGAAAGCTATTATATTTTTGACCTTTTATGCAATAGGAAGCAAGGCATACATTTATTAATAGACTTAATGTTCAGATATTTAATGTTTTAGGGAACACATTTTGATGTAGCTGTTGCCTAATTTTGAATTTTAGGGTTTTGTTCCACTTTCTATTCTGACTGTGCCTTAGTTACTTCTAAACTACTTCAGTTACTTCTAAACATCCTTTGTTCCATTTAGTAGTTGAAGCTAATACGTGTACAGATTACTTTCTAGAAATACAAGATCTAAGACCCTGTCAAGACCTTAAGTGCACTTTTGATTAAGTGTGTTTGAGAGCAGAAGAACTGTGTCCAACTTGTAGCCCTCCCTCTCTGGGTCATTTTGGTAAGGCATCCTTTGCTGTTCCAGGAAGCTATTTGTTGGTCCTAGCTGGGACTTGCAACCTATTAAGGAGAGCACTGGCATGTTCAGTATTTCTGGTAAAAGCAGGGAGGAAGGACTGGCTTCCATTTCCCCTTGCAATAGGCTGTTCATCAGCCTTGTTGGATTTCTGTCAAACTCCATGGTTTTGTTCTGTACTATTTCATACCTATTCAGGTCAATGCTTTTGCTCTTGAATTTTCAAGCTGCTTACTGCTGCATCTGAGCCATCATAGCTTCTTTCCCCCCAACCTCCCTTTCTTATCTCAAATGGCTGTTTTTACTTTGTCAAGGCTCTTTCTTACAACTGAAAACATTTTATCAAAAGTTTAAGCCAAATATGTGTGGCTTTGCTATTTCAGAATTAGGCCTTGTATCACAGACAGCTGAACTCCCAGGATCAGATATTTCGGGATTAAGGCTCCACAAACTAGAATGAGTACAGAAGAGGATTATTAGATTGAAAAGGCAGTGGAAATTTTTCCCTGCTAGAAAAAAAACGAAAGGCATTTGGTTTGGATGTTTAACTTCTTCCAGTCTTTATTACATTTGTTATTTAATATGTAGGAAAAAGAGGCAGGGAGATACTCTGCTAATAGACAATGACAGCATAAAAATAAATTAATGACAATGTAGACCAGAAGTTATTGGAAAAGTGAGACTCTGGAACTTCCTTCCAGTGGGAGAAAAACCCCAACTTTCATCAAAATTAGAACTTCATAGTCCCATGGTGGAGTTTGTTATCCTGTAGCAGAGTGTGAGATTTCTGTAATTCAGGAGATATATTTGTATGTATCTGTGTTGCCTGTAGGGACATCTGAAACTAGTGGACAGTTGATACAGATTACTTGGAATGAGCTTCTGTTGCAATTAAACTTTGAGATGTGACTTGTTCTCATGGTGTTCTAGAAAGCAGTCCTGCTCTGGCACTTGTCGCACTTCCACAGCCAGGGACTGCATTCAGCTGAGGCCTCTCATCCTTCTTGTGTGAGGATTCCTGCAAAGAGATTCTGGCATGAGCGCTGCTAGTCTGTCCTCAGTTTTAGTCTGATATACGTCTTACTTAGTCTTAGAGGATGCTCATGAAATAAGTTTTTCCTGAAAATATGGTATATTTTATAGTTGTAACATTATGTACAACCTGAAGATAGATGCCTTTTAATGAAGAGGGGTATGCCATTTGGACCAGAGAGACACTTGCTTGGTGCTTAGGCCCTGCCCTGACATATTTCTTAGTCATAACCAGTGAATAATAGTGTACTTCCTCTCACAGCATAGGCAGATATGGGGTTTGGAAACATTGGATTACCTGTGGAAGTGTCTTTTGAGGACTAGTTTTACACAGCAAACCTTCTTGGCTTTTAGTATCATGCTGAGGAGACGCTGAAGAAAGTTTTGTAAGGGAATCTTAGCATCCTGCATTGTATTTCACTGTGGGATACAGTGTTCTTGATTCTGGTGCTCTAAGACTTTGAGCCCCAACTAGACTTGGAAGCATGCATGTCTTAGGCTATTCTATGTACATTTGTATGCGTGAGATTGGAAGGATGTAGTTAGGAGACTCGTTCTTACGATTCTATTCTGAGTAGCAACGTCTGTTGCTATGCTGCTGTTACCTTGGCTGCTATGAATTTCATAGTGTTCTCAAAAGCAGTTATTTGAGCATAAAATTGACAAGTAAATCAGATTTTAAAAAAAGGGGGGGGGGGGGGGGGGAGAAGATTCTGCAGTGTTTAGCTTCTGCTGGTTCTCCAACTGGCAGAGCTTGTGTCTGTCTCACCATAGTAAGGCTGGGGTTCCTGCTTCACCAGTGCCTTATATTAGGCCACTAGCAAAGACCTTTCATCCCAAGCCAAAAAAAAACAAAAAAAAAGAAAAATCACAATCTGACATGGTGAATTGAAACAATAGTTTAAAAAACTAATTCTTGCTAATGTGCTAATATATTTGTTTGAGAAATTGTCATTGTTCTCTTAAGTGAACATAAAACTTAGATCTTTCCAAGCTCCCATGCGCTGCATTGCTGTAAACCAAGAGGTTATCATTTCATTTCTGGAAGGTTCCAGCTGGTTTTGTACCATTGTCACATCAGAAGGATGCAGGTACTCACTCCATTTTGTAAAAAATATCATCGTCTGTTTTGTGGAATAGAAATAAATTGGCCTAAACCAGATGAAAGACACTTCTGAGACATGATATATTATGATTTTTTTTTTTCCACACACTAATATACACTGGATTACTGTAATGAAAACATCTAGGGAATATGAAGGGGTTTTCCTTTTTCCCAGCTGCAGCCTCTGGCACTGATAAGCTCTGGCTATGTTTTTCATACGTGTTACTGTGGTTTCGGTAGGATCTTTAGAAGACTTCTGAAAGTGCACAAAACGTTAAAAAGATTTCTAGAAATTAAGTGTCATGAGCTGCTGGAACACCTCAGGAAAATGTTAACAAATGAGTAAAGCCAATTAGTGATGCAACAGAAATTTAGGCAGTCTTCAACGGTGTCATACACAGAGGCCAACACTGACAACAGCCACCACTGTCATGAAATGGAGTTACAGGCTTTTAGCTTTGTCCACTGTGATTCTCTGAAAAATTTTCAGTCTGAGGGAACTTCAACAGACCTTTGTTTATATACTTGTTTATTCCATTTAGTAAAGTTATGCCAGAAGAGGTCTGATTGTAGACATAGGGTTTGTGAATCAATCCACAAATGTTTATAGCAAAAATGCCCTGTGCAGACTTCAGATTAGTTATCCTTAATATGTAATTGAAAAAAATCAGTGTCAGTATCCTTCTGGCCAGTAAGACTATGTGCCCTTTAGGTAGAAGAGATAGGTCAAATTCTTAATGCCACTGTGTGTGTATAATACAGGTCTCCAGACTCATAATGAAACATACCAAAAAATGGTACTTTTACAGCTCCTATTGTGGTGCTGTGCTCTCTTCTGGCATTGTTTATTGTACTTACAAACATTTTATTACTAGCCCCTTTCATGTTGTTAAGAACTTCCTTTTTGTCCTTTTAATCTGTCACTAAAGCTGAAGTCCTGTCCTACTAGTACAGGGCAGACAAGGACAGATCTTTTAGCTATTCAGATAGAAACTGTCTCTATCAGTTGTGAAAATTTGTTTAACATGTGCAATTGGAACAGATATTTTAGAAATGTCCTAAAATGGAAGGGATTTTTTTTTTTTTAAGGCAGATTTTAGTTTTGAGAATAAAGAAGTAGGATTCTACTTGCTTAGGAAGTGGGAATTTGTGAGCCAAGCCTCGGCAGCTTTGAAGCCGGCTTGTTCCAGGCTGCTTGAATCTGGAGCCAGCTGGCTTCAGTGTCTGGGTAAAGTGGCAAGAAGTGAGGCAGAATTCCAATATAAATTTGTCAAAGTTGCACACTCGGTGGTTTGGAGGAAAAAAAAACCTTTATGCTTTCATGAAAAAAATCCATCCAGATAGAACTATCTGTTTGGAGATGTTCATGAAGAAAGAATTATGTTATCTAATGCAACAAATGAAAACCAAGCTAATGTGAGATTTTGCAGGGAACGCATGCATGAAATATTTAATAATGTTATAAGTTTCTTTAATCATGTCTTCAGTTTTGTGATGTTTGATGTTAATATCTCCAGATTATCAAAGCTTTCAGGATGTGAGCAATTATATGGGATAATACAAATACTAACCCAGAAGGCAAAAAACTGCACACCCCTCCTCAATATTATTTGGAAAGAGAGGCTCTAAGTGGGATTTTTGGAACACTCAATACTGGGTAATATTATTTTAAAGATAGTGATATCCTTTGTATTAAAAGGAGACAAAAAGTTTGAATTTCATAAGCATTATTTTAATATATAATAAAATAATGCCTTCTGCCTTCAGCACTTGATCAGCTTTTGGTAAATTGCTGTCAGCAGATTTAATTGGTGGTTTTGCATTTCCTTGTTCTTTTCCAGTTTCTAATTATTTTGAATAATCCATTTAATGGTAATTTCCATTGGTTTCTGTGAAAAGGTTATCTATCCATCAGTTAAGATGGTCTCCTTGACAACAAGAGATGTGGTTCTTAAGAGACAAGTGATTTCACCTTACCTCTTTCTTTTAGATGACTAAAACTTATATATCAATCTACTCTCCTACTTCTCTTTTTATTGTAATTCATTCAGCTGAGGATTTGTTTCCAGGTATTGCTGGAGAACCTGAGCCTGTAGCTGTTGACTGAGTAGTTTGTATTAATTTCTCCTTTTTGTCACTCTTCTTTCTTCTGTTGGCCATGTGCCTTTTTTTATACTTTAAGCACAGAGGCTGACATCCAGTGAAATAAGTCTTATGCTTTGTTAAAGTACTGTCTATTTTATTTTTATTTCCTTTCACAATTCTATTTATAGCATGAAAACAGGAGACAGCCTCACATTCGTTGTATTACTTTGAAAATTCCCAACTTTTTTCTGGTTTAGAGGCTGTGTCCTTCCTATTTAGAACATGTCTTAAATCTATATCAACTTAAAAAGCAAGACTTTACATATGAATCTATAAAATCAACTGGGTTTTTCTAGTTTACAAAGAGTATCCTGTTGGATGCGATCCACTGTTGCATAGGTTTTTTCAGGGAAGATGAATAAGGCTTCTGAACCTCAGATTTGCTTGAGATCCCCTTTCTGCTTGCTTGCTTCCTAACTTGGCTTCTGAGTACAGTCGGGCATGCTGTTTTGTGGTGCTGTCACTTGAAATTTGGAGTTTATCATAAGACTAATAAATGCAAATTACCTTTCTCAATGTCTATTTGCCATATACAAATAGTAAAATTCATCAGATACTTCTTTCAGTAAGTGCACCTCAGAAAATTTTACTTCAGCTTAAGAAACTCTGTATTTGTAGTCTGAAAAGCAAACAAACATAAAGATTTGTAAAGAGTAGAAAAGTAATGGTGGTGTTACAAAAATCAATGCTATTTTTCTTCATCCTTTCTCTCCTATTGCCTGAAGTACTACAGAAAATACAACCCTCTCATCTAAGAGAATGCTGTGGAATTGGAGGAACTTAAGTGATGATGATTGCATTATCTAAAAAGGCTGGTAGGATGAGGGACTGAAAAGGCAAGGACTGTACTTAGAGATGAAGGCTAAAAAGGAATATAGCATGATGAATGATTTTAAGTAGACAGGTTGCAGTTTTGCCTGTCATCGTATTCAGCATTAGAACATGGGGATACTAATTGAAAACTGATTAATGGTAAAGTGGGTGTTAAATTTAGATGTGGAGCTTTTTGTTCAATGAGGATTGTTACTATAAGAAAGTATTAAAGTCAAGAATTTAACAGGATTCAAGGGGACTGGACTATATCTTACTAAACATTGTTTAGTAAAATGTGGCTATGGTAAAATATTATCCTTCTGGTTAGCAGTCTCTAAACTTTCATGGTTATAGTGAGACCTTTATGAGAGGAGGTTTTATTCTCATACTTTTCATATAAATTCTTGGACTTTTGTCTGGAGCAATTTATGCTGCCTGTCTCAAGGAACAGGATGCTGAACTACATAAAGGACCAGAATTATATTGTGTTAGATTCATCTTTTTATGCTTTCTAGTCTTCAGTACAGTGCAAAAAAGCTGTTTAACCCTGAAAAGTTGACCTGAAAAATTCAGACTTCTTGAGCTGGAAGCATTCAGCATTCTTTAGCTTTTTTTAGCAGCTTAAGACAGTTTGTCAAGCATGGAGTCTTAACTATAGTAGCACTAGTGGAGGGGTAAAAAAGGCTTAAAAAGTTCTTTAGTTTGAATATGTTTGATGGCCTTTTTCTACTTGTTCTAATTTTGAGTGAATTCTTAAATTCCCACGTAACAGTTGTCCCTGCTAACTTCTGTTAAGAATAGCTGAAGAGGGGAAAAATAACAGTCAACTGGATAGAGCCTAAAGAGCAGTTTTAGGAAGGGAGAGGACAACTGAACAACTTGATAAAGATACATGCTCTATATTAAAATAAAAT
The DNA here is from genome assembly GCF_028554395.1 of Pezoporus wallicus. NCBI lineage: Eukaryota > Metazoa > Chordata > Aves > Psittaciformes > Psittacidae > Pezoporus > Pezoporus wallicus. The sequence goes on from NW_026640488.1 coordinate 5,773,339, forward strand.
GTCTGGTTCTACAACTAAAACATTAAATTTCATCAGTTTCTTTTATTTCAAGTTGAGGCATTTAAAAAAAATCTACACATTGTAGAGATAGTGATATGGAATGTTTTTCTGACCTTGGAGAAGCTCTGAGAGACACGAACAGTATCCAGACTTGTTTGTTTGACACTGCTGGTTAGGTCTAATGAACCAGCCATTGTTCATGTTGAATTACAGGTTTAAAATGTTTATCAACCACATACAGAGCATGTTCTTTTCTAGAATCTTTTTTTTTTTTCCTGTATTTGTAAATTTAAGTAATTGTCAAAGGCAAGTACTAAGATGAAGCAATATTGAAAGTGTTAAATTGCTGATTACTACTTCTAGTATAATGTGTTTTAATATTTCCACTATTTTCAGGATTTTTTAGATATAAAAGCAATTTGTGAGACTAGTCTTTATATCAAATATTTTAAGTTAAGGTATTGTTAAGGTATTGTTTCTAGATACGACAAAATAGCTTGAATATTGAATCATTTTCCTCTGTTTTTCTTCAGCTGCTTTAATGCTTGTTGTGGGATACACTTTGCACTGTATATTAGAGTATTTCTGTTTATCCAAACAGAACAGCACTTTTCTGATGTCGTTCTTAGCGAAGAATACCTCAATCTTGGTGTAGAGCAAGTGTGCAGTCTTATATCCAGTGACAAACTCACAATTGCCTCAGAAGAGAAGGTAAGAACATCTGTATCCCAATATTTGGTTTATTCTTTTGAGTGAGAGAGTGAGCTTGTTCTTACCGCTCTAGTACACTTGTTTGGATGTGTTCTTTGTTTCAGTGCAATGAAGCATGTATTCTGCTCTTGTTTAAAGGATTTTTTTTTCCTGAAAGTGTTAAGGATTTTCCCCCAAAATGTTGTCAGTCTGATGCTGAAAATTAATCTGAACTCTTAAAAATCCTAAAAATGTATTCAATTACTTAACATTTTGTTCTTTGAAAAAATGGATACTAAATTAAATGGCTATGCCTTCTCCTTTTTAAGCAAGACAAACAGAACACATGCTGTGAATCACATGCATAAGAGTTTGGTTTACCAAGGGATAAATAACTCCAAAATAGTAGGCTGAAGAGCAAGTGTATGCCATCTACTAAGTTTAACATCAGCAGTCCCACAAATGCATTAAACCTCTGTATGTATATGTGGGCTGTTTAGCCTAACTGAACAAATGTGGTTTGCAAAGGAGATGCCTAGGTAGCATAGTATAACCAAACTTCAGTTTAAATACGTGTTGGCTTATCTTCAGCAAGAACTTGCTCTTTTAAAGCCATTTTTGAAACTCTGTGATCTCAGTGAGCCCAATGCATCGCTTTGAACCTCTAATGGTTTTCAGATTGTAGATATAGATGGTTTTTGACCTTTTGAATTCAGTTGTGATCAATTTAAAATATCTTGGTTTTCTTTTTTTCCAAGGAGTATATAGTTATACTAACACCTCTGTTCAAATGAAGCTAAATTGTATTCAAAGGCATGTTTGAATACTGATTTGCATGGCTAGGTAGTGTTTTGTATTAAGACCTTTTTGGAACTTTGAATCTAGGAACTATCTGTTTAAACTGCAACTAGCTAAGTCACGTTGCTGTCCCCATAATACCCTGAAGGTCAGGATCTCTCACTTTGATACATGTGGTGCTGCTTCTGTGGAGTATAATTAAGGTTTTAATGCTTTAGATGTATGATCAGCTGCTGTGCAACCGAGGAGAAACTAGGCATGGGATCGCTCCTCCTAGTAGGACCCAGTGATGCTAAGTCGTTTGAATGATCATGTGTCTGGTCAATTCTCCAAGAAAAGAAGAAAAGTATGAGGATTGTAGTATCATTGTTGCTGTGTTGTTTGTTTACCTAGTTTGATTGGATTTTCAGTATCAATGAAATTACTGTGTGCATTTTGTCAATGTAGCACAGCTAGCCTTGAAACACCAGTAGAGGAGTGATATAAAAAGAGACCGGTTAATGCATCTTGGGAATTTTATAGTGGATAAATAAGAAAATAATAGGAGTTGTAACTGCTGTCATCTTTTCTTACATTAGGATTTTAGTATAAGCAAAAGCTCTTTTTGGAGGCATGCTGATATATTCATACTTATGAACTTGTAAGCCAAGGGACTTGCATTTGTTTGTTTTCTGGAAGGTATTTGAAGCAGTGATAGCGTGGGTAAACCATGACAAAGATGTAAGGCAGGAGCTAATGGCACGCCTGATGGAGCATGTGCGGCTGCCTTTGCTGTCCCGGGAATATTTAGTTCAGGTAAGCAAAAAGGAACACTAATTCTTCTGCATGTGAAAATTTGTCTGTTTGAAGTTTTTTTTAATGCCTGAGTGATAATTTGGAATTTAAACAGTGGAGTGTAGTATGTTAGTGATAGTAAAAGTAAACAACCACTACCTCATATGCATGTGCACACAGACGCACAGAACCAAGTGAGGGATTGCCACATAGAAGATGACATATATAAGTAATTTATCCATTCGGTTGACTACTTATTATACCACACTAGTAATTCAAATTATTTCGTTCACTAAAATCAGGTTAGCTTTCATTTGTAATATGATCTTTGACACAAGATTTGTTTTTGTAAGTGAATTTTCAATTTCTGAATTGTATCTACTGTATAATTTGATTAGGAACTAATGACAAAGGAAACATTCCTTTACCTGGCTCAGATATAATACATCTTTTGAAATTTTATAAGCTCATTTTGAATATTTTTGTGTCAGCACAAGTATTTAAGGTTGAAAATGTGAGTTCACTTAACATTGGATAGTAGGTGTAGTAATAGATTGGTAGATATTTATTTTTAAAATTCTGGTTTATTATATAAATTTCCTCTACTTTGTGGTTTGTTTTTTTTTTTGGCATTTTTTTCTGTTTTGGGTTTTGTTGTGTGGGGTTGATTGTATTTATTTATTTATTTTTATTGTTGAGGGGTGGCTTTACTAGTTTGTTAAATTAGTCTCCAGTGATCTCCCCCTTAAAGTGTTCTGTACTCTCTGTATTTGAAAAGTTGAGAAATGTGCCTGATTGTAAGAGAACTGATTTACCTTGCGTAACACTGCTTCGTCCCCTTACTAATTGAGAATCAACATCTTTCAATTTCTTTTTTTCTTTTTAGGGACTGCATATTGTAATCACATAAACTTGTGTTTAACTGGTTGAATGACAATCTAAAAAATATGATTAATCTGCATTTGTGTGATATAACAAGTGCTTTATTACACTTCAGATTGTGATTTGTATTTTACTTCCATAACATGCTCAGACCTTGTTAAACTTCTATTAATAGAGAGTTGAAGAAGAAATATTGGTTAAGAACAGCAGTGCTTGTAAAGATTACCTCATTGAAGCTATGAAGTATCACTTGCTGCCAACTGAGCAACGAGCATTGATGAAAAGCACTCGAACAAAATTGAGAACACCCGCTAGCCTTCCAAAAGTAAGACCCTTAGTTTTCTAATATACTTATTTCTTCTAACTCCACTTCAAAAGATGAGAGCATTACTGTCACGTGGGGTGTTCCAGTAAAAAAATTTATACCAGAGTTATTTATCACAAAAATACTTATCACAAACATGTAACAAGTGATTAGCTTTATGCTGTTATGATGCAGGTATTTTAGTCTCCCACCTACACACACCACTATCAATACCTTCCCTCCCCATATATCTATTTTCAATATGTGCTTCAGCATCAGAGAAATATACAGCTGTGGGAAAATAAGCCTGTTTTTAAAAAAACAATCACAACAAAACAAAGACTAAAGCTTCCGAGCTGAGACATTTTACTCAATTTTTACCTAAACATTGACTTTCATTCATTTTAGAAGAAAACAAACCAAACATTAGATATTATCTTGTTACCAGTGGAGTAAAGAAGTTTTCTCATAGTACTATTATAGCAACTGCAACAATGGAATAGGAGATTCTGTTCAGGAGATTTAGCACATTTCTCCCAAGGGAACCAGATAAGGCTGTTCTGTGATGGACAGTTACAATTCCATCGAATATCACAGGCACTGAACTCCCATACCTGACGTCAGAGTCGGAGGTGAAGACACAGCAGGATCTGCCTCATTCGTGGGAGCCTTACCTAGATTCTAATTGCTTCCTGCTTTTCTACCTCAGATATTTATTCTGAACAAAATAATTACAAATTGCATGTGTATTGCACGTGTTTTGCCTGGCTTGGAAGACTACCAATTTCTTATTTAGGAGCCCTTTAATTATTTCTTGTATAGAAGCTTTCTTTATTTTTTCACATTTTTTGATCTTTCAGGTGCTTTTATATATGCAAATAACTAAAAAGTAGTATTCTCTTTCTTTTAGTTGATGATGGTAGTTGGAGGACAGGCACCAAAGGCAATTCGCAGTGTTGAATGCTATGATTTTAAAGAAGAACGCTGGCATCAGGTGGCTGAATTGCCTTCCAGAAGATGTAGAGCAGGTAAATGATGCCTAATTTTTCATTGCAGTTGGAAATACTGCAGAATGTAGGTGCCTGTATAAAGCATTGTATGTTCTTTGGAACAGTACTTCAGATGTTTACCTGACAAGGCCTAAGCCTTGACTTCAGTGTTCATTCTTAATGTCTGAATTATTTGCTAATCTGAAACAATATAAATTTGATAGCTTGATCTTAATTTGTGCTTCATTTTGTAATCTCTAGAACAGACTGCTTTATTACCTCCTATAAATACAAAGGATAATGAAATTTAAATTTTATTGCCTTACATTATGAATAATTTTACTATTAAAATATGTTGAGATGAAGAATGAGAAGATTAAGTGAGATTAAAAATGTGAAGAAGTGACAGCTACTAAAAATGTGAAAATGTGATCTTAAAGCAGCTGAGATATCTAAGCAAGAAGAAATTCAGCAGGCATGATATTCAGAAGTGTAAGTTTACTAGTAACAAAAAGTGTAAGAACTTCTGGTGTTTAATCTGAATGAAGTGTGGTGCTAGGACACTGTCAAAAGCCTGATACTCTAGTGAGTACTGTAAATTGTATCAAGTATCTGCATACTTAGGACACTATACAATAAAATAAGTTGACAAAGAGACTAAAATGCTCATGCTTCCTCCCTGTTTCCCTGCTCTAGGAATGGTGTACATGGGAGGCATGGTTTATGCTGTTGGTGGTTTCAATGGTTCTCTGAGAGTTCGCACAGTAGATTCCTATGATCCAGTGAAGGACCAGTGGACAAGTGTTGCTAACATGCAAGACAGGAGAAGCACGCTGGGAGCAGCTGTATTAAATGGCCTTCTTTATGCTGTGGGAGGATTTGATGGGAGTACAGGTATTAGATTTGCCTTTATACAGTGTTGATTAGCTTTGACTACTTTTGATATAATTGTATCAAATTTGAATGTCTCTTTTCTGGTAGCGGTGATGAAACCAAGCATGAAGGTAGCTTGGCATCTTGAAGTGTGGAATGTGCTTTAGTGATCATATCTTTCTACCTGAACAGTGGACGGTCTGCTCCCATCTAGGATTTTAGGCTTAACGACTAGTGAATCTTTGACAAGTTGCCTTTCAGTATTCCTTTTATAGTCAGAGTCCTTAACTTATGGAAGATGTGAGCATAAAAATTACAGCTCCTTTGTCCTCTTTGCATATGAAGTTTATTTCTGCATTTTCAGGTAGCGTAAGGATTATAAACAGCCTTTTCTGACCTGTGGGAAGGCTTTGGACATGCAATTTTTATTCTCTTCACAGATCCATTAAAGCATTTGTGCAGAGATGAGCCTGTTCCTCAATAACTATTACAGAAGCACATATAGGGTGAACGTTGTGACTTAATTAAAAAGAAAGAAAAAAGAAAGTAAATCCAGGGAAGAATTTCTCCAAGTTCCATAAAAGCTTTTATTAATTTGCCCATTTTCAGACACCCCATTTTCAGACACCAAGAATGGGTTGACTGTAACTGGTTATCTAAAGGTTACGCCTTTTGCACAGTAATAGTCCTTAAAATGAAATAATCTGAATTTTCAGATATGAAGAATTCTCTGGAACTTAGAGAGTTTGTGGCATCTAGATTTATAGAGAAAATAATGTTATATTATTTTCATAGGTTTATCATCAGTTGAAGTTTACAACTTAAAGACTAATGAGTGGTTTCATGTAGCTCCAATGAACACAAGAAGAAGTAGTGTTGGTGTAGGTGTTGTTGGAGGTGAGTTGACAAATTATATTAAAAAAAAGGGGGGAGGGGAATGCAATAATTTACCCTCATGACTTTACTCACTTTTGAAAACATACTTTCCATTTGTTTTTGCTCAATGTTGTAATTCAGATGGTATGAACAATACATAATTGTTCTACTTGGTTTTGACTAGCTCTTAGCATAGATGTTTTAAATTGTTTTCAGAGCTTCAACTGTGTCTGAGGCCAGCTGAGAAAAAGCTGGCTAAGCATGCATACTCTAAGTTATGCATGTCAGCAAAGCTAGAGAGCCTGATTACTGAAGTGGTGACCTTATAAATTGGTCTCTAGTGATGCAGCACTGCAACTGACAACTCTGTTAGCTGTGGCTGACCTTGCTGGTTGCATGCTGGCAATGATCTCGAGGACAGTGCCAGGAAAACTGCTGGCTTTTGAGTCAGCTTGGCGGTGAATAGCCTGGATGTCACTAGCACAGTGCAGACGTGGACCAGTACTTGGGTCTTAAAACAGCATTAGTTGTTTTAACTGCATAGGAACCACTGATGTTTCTGATCTGAAAATTCAGACTGTACAAGTAATTTTCAACTGAATTTTTGACATTTCTAGGAAGTCTATTTGTGAGCTTCCAGTATTGGACATACTTAAATTAGCTGGCTTTTGAACAGTTCTTGAACCAGGGTAAAGTACCTTTGTATTTTAGCTAGGCAATTTAAACTGACCCACATTGTTCTTGTTAGATGCTGACTGCCTTTTACATCCTTAGAGTGACAAGAACTATAGTGTACTATCTTGAACAATATAAGAAATAGAAACTCAATAACTGATTGACAAAAGGGACTGATTAGTAGCTAATTCTGAGAATGATGACTTCCCTTCAGCCTCTGTACCAACACAGTCTGTGTGGATTAGGAGTGTGTTTCTGCTGTTTACCCTTCTAGGTAAACTGTATGCTGTTGGTGGCTACGATGGGGCGTCACGTCAGTGCCTTAGTTCAGTAGAATGCTATGATGCTAATACAAATGAGTGGAGTTATGTCGCAGAAATGAGCACTAGACGGAGTGGTGCAGGTGAGTGGACAAGAATCAGCTATCCTTGTAAAAATGAAACATTTGTGGTTTTCAAATGTATCTAAAAATATCTAAGGTAAGGTAAAGTCTGAGTTTAATGGAATATGTTAGTCTCGAATGGCTGATATATTGCACGTTATAAATACAAAACTGTCCTATAGCCTAAGATTCAGTCTGTTAATAGTAAATATCTTTCCTTCCTTTTTCATACTTTTCATATTCTTCCTTTTCCCGTAACTTCTGATGTTTTTAACATACACACTAATATGCATGGATAGTGACAATCAATTTAATGTCACCTAAATACTGAAGTATCAAAATCTACATGGTCAGGATGAAAAAATGCCATTTCTTCAAAAATGTCTCTTTACCAGTGTACGGCTGATTTTTCTAATAGCATTTTCAGATTGACTACATATGTGAACTGTGAATAGATTTCCACCCCTTTGAAGGACTTGTTCTGCATTCTGGTTCACTACAGGAAATGTTATCCTTGCTCATTCTTAAGTTGTATTACTGGTTTTGTCCTGTTACTTCCATTTATGTACCCTTTGCTTCATCTTCATTAATTCTTCTCATCGCCTGGTGTTTACATCTTTTGCATACGTATAAGCTACTATATGTTACCCTTCCTTATCATTTAGACAAGGTATATCCATTTATATCCATTTATAATCCTAAAAGTCCCTTCTTTATTTTTCCTATGGATTTTTTTTCCTTCTTATGATTCTGAGGATGTATCTTTCTCTTTAAAGACATCAAAAGTGCCTGCAATATTTGGGTTTTATTTAATGAAATACTTCCACAGCTTCAAACTGACTTTAGCATTTTCATTATCTATTTATATTACAGACTGAAATCTCGTTTACTGTTCGCTGTCCTCTATTTGTCTTTTGTTATTTCAGGTTTTTTCAACTCGCAGAAGTTGTTTTATTTCTCTAGATGCATTGCCATGGACTTTTTCAAGTAAAATTACATGATATTAGTTTTCTACTTTTATTTTTTTAGTTGTTTAAGTCACCTTTTTGCCAAGTACTCAATGGTGCTTTTTAGCAACACTCCTGAAATATCTACTGGTGATCACATTAATGTGCTTCATAACTGGAAGAGATGTTCTTACAAATACAACTGGATGGATTTCTAGTATGCTTAGTAGATGATTAATAGTTATCCCAACTTTTCATCTTGCCTTCCATTGTTTCTTACAAACTCTGAACAGTTTTTGATCTGTTTAAATGATGTTTAAATTATGTCCAAATTATTTCAAAAGAAATATATATTAAAGTCATTGCTAAAATTAAGATACTTAGTTTCTGATACTTTCAGTATACACTTAGAAAAATCAGCAAGTTGATATGTCTCTTAATGCTAAAAGTAATGTTTTTGCTTGTGTTTGTAAACTAAAACTGTGATTCTCATGAAAGAAACATGATAACATGGTATCTCAAGAAAACATGGTTCTCTTGTGAAATTTCTAGTTACTGAGCCTGTGCATCTTTAAAGTAAACTCTGGATTAAAAACTGTCCAGAGTTGCAGAAAGGGTACTGTTAAATACTCCCATCTAATATTGGCAAGTTTGGAGAAAAATATTTATAAAAATGGGCAAATTACAAGTATTATAAAGACAAATAGTGTTGATGGGTTGTGACAGAGCTTCATTTTGCAATCTGCCCGCACACCCATTGTATCTCAGCATTTTTTTAAGTAGTCTGTTTTTAGTCTTTGTGCTTGTAGCCTGTTTATACACTAGGTATTTTAAAATTTTAAAGAAAGTTGAATTAACTTCTGCAACTTTGGTATTTAGTGCCTTCAGGTACACTAACTACTGGGATCTTTCTGCCCCTCCTCTCCCTCCTGTTGTACAGAGTTCAGGACTTGTGTTTGTTTACTGAGCTCTCTGCTGCCTTTTACCTTGTCCTCTGATTACAACAACAACAAAAGAAACAGTAAATGTAGTCAGTTATTTCAGATTCATATAATTGAGTAAAATAATTAACATTCTTCTGTGCCATTCTGTTAAATACATAGAAAATTATATTTGTGAGTGGGGGAGGAGTGGCTGGTAATGTGGAAATCACAACTATTAATTGATCTTGGCTGTACTGGCCAAATGTCCAAAACCACCAGAATTGTTTCAACTGGCCATCAGTCCTGGTAGTGGTGTTATGGATGTTAACTAAAGAGAATTTTGTTCCTGTATTAAACCTTTGGATCTCTGGTCATATCAAAGAACTTTAGCCTGTCTCTTCTGTGCCTACTGCTTCAGCTTCATTCAAAAGCAACTTCAGAGGTTTACCCTCAGTTACTTTTCTTTACTATCAATTGCTTCTTAGTTGATCAATATGGGGACAGATCTGATCCCAGCAATATATTGGGATGAGGAACTTCAGACCCAGATATAGGCCATTTGGGGGGGGGGGGGGATAAGAGATAAAGGCAGGGTCCTGAAAAATGGGCAGGAAAGAAAAATAACAAAGAAAGGAGAACTCAGAAGATGGCAACAAGAGGATATAGATGGAAAGAGCAAAAAATAAGGTAGGACTTGGAAACTGGGTGTGGGATTAAGGGAAAAGGAAGCACCAAAGAGGAACTGAGGACATTATTAAAAATAAGGAGCTAAAGAAAAAATGGCAGTATGGCAGAGGGAAAACCTACGCACTGAATAGGAAGGTCGGTAACTATACAGAAAACCTGGGTGGAGGATGAATATCACATCACATTTTTAAATTAAAAATCTTAGCCCTCCTTCTAGCTCTGTAATGTTTAATTCCACAAAAGATGAATATTATATTATCCTGTCTAATAAAGTGTGATCAGAGTGGGAGAAAGAAAAGCTGTCACACTATACTGTGACATGATAGCTAGAATTAATAGTAACAAAAGAGGAATTAAATTAACTGGAAAGGATATGGGGAAATGTTAGTAGTGAATATCACTGATAAAGCATTAGATAGCATGATTTATAAAACAGTGTCCTATTAAGAAGCTATTTTTCAGATCTACAGTACCAATTAACTCTTCCATGTTTCCTTCCCCTCTTCCTTTCATTATTAAAATCTGTCTTTTTAATAAGCAAATGTAGTTATTTCAGCAGGAGTTGTCTCTCACCCTCTATAAGAATGGCTCTTACATACAAATAACTGATATGTTGTCAAAGATATTTCAGCTGGCTGTCAAGGTCTCAGGGTTCTCTTTTTTAACCCAGCTTGGCTGGGGTTTTTTTCACTCTGAAGGACTTAACTAATCTTTTTCATTCATATTTGCTGTTTCCCTTTAATAAAGATTGTAAGCTGTGCTCTTCCCATGGAGCCATTTAAAGACTATATTCACAAATCTGTATCTTAGCTTTGAGTTTCATAATCTTAAATGTGACATATATTAGATTTCCCAATGTACTTACATAGAAGTGTTTTTCAGTTGTATTTATGGTCCATCGCTCACAAGTTTTAATGCAGAAAAACACCTACGTTTCTGAAATCTGGTATGTTGGGTTCTAATACTGCATTATAAAGTGAAGAATGAACAACAGGCCTTCCTTTCTGCTTTCCTTATTACCATCCTTTCAATATGTGAAGCCTAAATAGCAACTAGATATAGACTAGCTTTATTTATTCCTTCATCCGAAGCTTATAGATGGATAAACTTTTTGTAAAGTAAAGGAAACCCTATAATATCCTTCTGGATATTTTGATAACTGAAGCTTGGTGTTTGGTTATGTGGTTCAGTTGACATGCTGGAGGGAAGGGATGCCATCTAGAGGGACCTTGACACACTTGAGAGGTGAGCCAATGCCAACCTCATGAAGTTCAGCAATGCAAAGTGCAAGGTCCTGCACCTGGGTCGGGCAATCCCAGGCACAGCTACAGGTTGGGCAGAGAAGAGATTCAGAGCAGCCCTGCGGAGAAGGACTTGGGGGTGTAGGTCAGCGAGAAAATGAACATGAGCTGGCTGCAGTGTGCACTGTCAGCCCAGAAAGCCAAAACCATATCCTGGGCTGCATCAAAAAGAATGTGACCAGAAGGTCAAAGGAGGTGATCCTGCCCCTCTACTCTGCTCTCGTGAGATCTCACTTGGAGTATTGTGTGCAGTTCTGATGTCCTCAACATAAAAAGGACATGGAACTGTTGGAACAAGTCCAGAGGAGGGCCACGAGGATGATCAGGGGGCTGGAGCACCTCCTGTATGAAGACAGGCTGAGAAAGTTGGGGCTGTTCAGCCTGGAGAAGAGAAGGCTGCGTGGAGACCTCATAGCAGCCTTCCAGTATCTGAAGGGGCCTACAAGGATGCTGGGGAGGGACTCTTCATTAGGGACTGTAGTTGATAGGACAAGGGGTAGTGGATTTAAACTTAAACAGAAAGTTCAGGTTCAGTATAAGGAAGAAGTTCTTTACTGTGAGGGTCGTAAGGCACTGGAATGGGTTGCCCAAGGAAGTTGTGAATGCTCCATCCCTGGCAGTGTTCAAGGCCAGGCTGGACAGAGCCTTGGGTGACACAGTCTAGATTGAGGCATCCCTGCTCATGATGGGGGGTTTGGAGCCAGATGATCTTAAGGTGCTTTCCAACACTAACTAGTCTATGATTCTCCTCCAAATCCTGGAGGAGGAAGGTGCACACTCTTGTTTACTTTTATTTCATATATATGTTTACATGGCATTCCAACACTTCAGTGGAAACATCCCTGTTGTATAATGTCTATCCATTCAGCTTTTATCCTCCATTCTGAACAGTTTTTACTTTCTAAAAATTCACACTTTGTCATCTTGTCAGATTTCTGTTATGCTGGACAAGCACTCTGTCTCATTTACTGTCACTTCTAATTAGTCCTAAATTTCAACAGTCCTCATTTTCCTGCACATCACGTTTCATCCCAGATTTTCTAAATCTTCAGTTGCAGAACAGCTCTGGTCTTTGTATGCTGCAGTACAGTAGATGGGCATGTGAGACATTTTATCAGCTTCTTGATGTAGCTACCGTCTCTCTGCTTTAATGCATCCTGACCCAAATGTTGTTGGGTGGATTGGATGAAAGATTGGCTGGATGAAAGATTCATGTTAGTAGATGTAATACTTGTTGGTTTTGCTTTGTATCAGTCAAACTGTTCTCTGGTTAATTTTGAATATTTTCCTATGTTCACAGGTGTTGGTGTGTTAAACAATTTATTGTATGCGGTAGGCGGTCATGATGGTCCTTTGGTAAGAAAAAGTGTTGAAGTCTTTGACCCCGTCGCCAGTACGTGGAAGCAGGTTTCAGACATGAACATGTGCAGAAGGAATGCAGGTAGACACAACAAGTAGCTTAAAATGGTAGTAATACCATTTGGTATGAATGGCACATTCCTGTATTTCTGCTGCTTTTGTGATGTGTCAGAATAGAAATCATGCTTTTATGGGGTGAACAAGCCAATTGCTAATTTTCAGATTGGTTTCCTGTCTTTTTTTTTAGGTGTTTGTGCTGTAAATGGTCTCTTGTATGTGGTTGGAGGAGATGACGGTTCCTGTAATTTATCAACAGTGGAATATTATAATCCAACAACTGATAAATGGACAGTTGTGTCATCTTGTATGAGTACAGGAAGGAGCTATGCAGGTAATGTGTGTAGATATATTTTTAACTGACTTCTTGCAGTATGAACTACTAGCATAAGAAATTTGTCAAAGCATCAAAATCAAGTCCTAAGGTAAAGCATAAGATACCAGAATAGATGTGAAGAAACTGATGGGTATGTTTTGAATGATGACTTCAAATAATTAGTCAGTACAATCTAAAAGGTGGTATTAAACTGTACTCAATAGGGATTTTGCACATAAGTGGTGAGTCAGAAAGACGATTCTGGTATGACCAGTCCTTTTTTATAACAAGATATTTGTGTTGCAATCTACAAAGGTCCAATTCTGAAGTTCTTTAAGATCTGGTATTTAGAAAACAAGAACTGATTCAGGAACCTTTTCGCTCAATAATTGCAATTTCTCAAACGAATTAAGTGGATGTTAATGATGTATTTCACAGATAAAATTAAACTTGAGTAATGGCAAATTTTTTCAAGTCACAAAAACTTTGAGAACTTTGTACTGATTCAGACAACATTCTGTCAGAAAAATTAGGGAAAACATCAACATTGATGCTACTGCAGTTTATGCTACTTGCAAGGTATTATATAAAAACTTTATTTCCATATTCTTGAATTTTTGTAAAATACTACCTAAAGATTTCTGCCTTTTTTTTTTTCTCTTCACTCCAGGTGTTACAGTTATTGACAAACCATTATGATCAGTAAAGAGATTTTCAACTTGATTATGCACTAGAAGCAGTCTTCAACAAGTGTATTTGAAGTGACTGAGTATCTAAGCACTTCTCTACTTGTAGCTGCACCTTGAGTCACAGAGGAAGATGTGACTGTCTACATTACAGATGACAAATGAAGATTACTCTAGGTAGAGTGTGTAGGGTCATTCTGCAGTTGTGCAGAAGCTGATTGAATTTTTGAAGTCTGGTGGACAATTTTTTTTATTGCAAGATCTTCAAAAAGAAACAAAAAAGGCCACTTTCATAAGGACCGACTTATGTCAGTCACGACTGAGAAATGGATTGTCAGTGAAGAATGGTGTGTATTCTGGTGAAAGTAAATTTTTGTCTTATTTTTTCCAGAGACTAATGAATATATTTAAAGAAATGAACTGTCAGTCTTCATAGTAAGTATTGGATCCCACCTCAGTAATTCAAGCTGGCATGGGGTAAATTTGTTTCCTTTTATAAGACTTTTGTTACATAACTATACTATGTGCATATGTTTATGTGAGCATAACTTGCTTTCTATTGGAATTCTTCAAAACCTGATTTTACTATTTATAATTTGGCACAGTACTTTGAATATGTCGGTACTATGTTGTAAAACAGAGTTGTATTTTTTGATATGTAACAATGCTTAACTACTACTAATTCCCACTGAAGGAGATCAGAGATGGTATTAACATTGAACAGGTGTAATTTTGAGATCTTTTTAATAAAAATGTTGTCTGTACTTTTCATTTCTTTTTTCTGTTCAATTTTGGTCACATTTAGATGTTAATTCTTTCTTACCTTTTTATCCAAAAGGTGATTTGGCATGAAAATAACTGAAAATTTATAATGAATGTATGAAATTGCGTCGAACTTGCATGGTACTAAGGCCTATTTATGCGTGTAACCTTAGCTTCTATTAGCTAATATCTGAATATACTGTACGTGGCCATGCTTATAAAGCAGCTCATTTTTATTCGTTCTTGGATGGCCTCCTTTTAACATGACCAAAGTCATTGTCATATTTGAGATTTTCTTCAAATAAAAGTTTGTATATTGGTTTCCTAGTGCCAACAGGTGGCTTAAAACTTGTGTTTCTCAATACAAGTCTCAAACCAAAAGATCTTGATAGAAGTGAAGGGAGATTTATTCTTGGGGGGGAGGTGGGGGAAGGGGTGGGGGAGAGAGATATAGGGGCAGGCTAATGTTCTAAGGAACCAATGTGAGCCAATTGAAAAGAGCTATTAAGGTTTAGGAGCTGGTTATGTAATTATCACTGGTTTGCTGCAGGTCTTTCTGAAAGCTTTGGTTTTTGATCGGTTTAAGGTAACATCCACCTCATATAGTTTCACTGGAACTTAAGAGCTGTGACATTAGTGTAATAGCTGAGAATAACATTGGGGGGGGGTGGGGGCAGACGCTTGAATTAAATGAATGATTACATGTTGATGGAGATATTGTATGATGTATTGTGGGTCGAGGTAGTGGGTTGCACTACAAAACATTGTACATTTGTACTTATGTTATTTTACCTGCATTTACCAGCATCAGTGAATGGGGTTAGGGTCCATTGCTCTTACGCTGTACCCTTGTATTTCAGCCCTTTTACTGACTTCATCAGGGCATCAGGCTGCCGCCCGTCCCCGCAGGCACCGCTCTAATGGCAGCGCGGGTGGAGGTAACGGGCTGCGCGGTCTCCCCTAGGGAACGGACGCTTCCATCGCCCCGGCCGCCCCCGCCCCTTGGTCTGCGACCCGACTCCCCTTCTCCTCCTCCTTTGCCACAGTGTTTCCAGGCAGCTCCCGCAGCCGGCCACGCCCGGCTCGGACGTGCAGCGAGCGGCAGCAGGCTCCGGAGCAAGGATCGGACCGCGCCCTCCCCACCCACCTCTGCCCACCTGAAGCATAGCTCTCCGCTTCATCACGTCGTTTACGTCACCCAGCCTCCCTCCCTCATCATTGGCTGCTAGCCGAGGTCTCACTATCCTCACTCCACCCCTTCAGCCAATCGGTACGCAGGAGCCGCAGCTTCGACCGGCCTTCCTCACGCCTGACTCTCCGCCGCCGCATGCAGCCAGCCAATGGGCGCCGCGCCGGGAGTTTCTGCACGGCCAATGGGAGGGCGCACTTGAAGAGCCGGCGGTCCTGGCTGTTGTTGTCCGTGCGACGGGCGCTGCCGCTGCTACCCTGCTGAGGTGAGGGGCGCGCGGGCCTCGCCGAGGGGGAGGGCCTGACAGACGCAGCCTAGCCTGACCCGACCCGACCCGACCCGACCCGGGGTGCCGGGGACCAGGCGCCCGGTTTGTCGGTCGGTCGGGCACATCCTGGTAAGTGCGTTGCGCAGGGCCGCGCTGGGTGGAGGGCAGGCAGTGCGCGGGTGCCGTGACTGGCCGCCTCTCCTGGGCATTCCCCCCAGTCGCCGTCCCGCGGTGAGCGGTTTGTGCCAGCTGCCCACCGGCGGCGTGCGTATACCGCGGCCTCCGCTTCCTCGGAGGGCCCTTGTTCGGCTAGACGGGGTGGAGGAGCCCGACCTAGGCACAGGCTGGCCTCTGGCACCTCGGCTAGCCCGTGCTTCTCGGGAGGGTGAGTAGTCCGGTGTGCCTGTCGGGTTGGGAGCTTGGGTGGTAAGCCTCCCTAGCATTTGCTATGATATGTTTACATTAATAAAATGATATCTAAGATTAGGTTAAGTGATAATGAAATTTAGGGTGGATATAAGGAAGAAATTCTTTACTGTGAGGGTGGTGAGGCACTGGCACAGGCTGCCCAGAGAAGCTGTGGCTGCCCCATCCCTAGCAGTGTTCAAGGCCAGGTTGGACAGGGCTTTGACCAACCTGGTCTAGTGGAAGGCATCCCTGCCCATGGCATGGGGGTTGGAATTAGATTATCTTAAGGTCCTTTCTAACCTAAGCTATTCTGTGATCTGCTTTTAAAAAACAGTAGCATCTTTATGCTTTTGCTAAGAAAGAAAAATGGTAACTACTGTTGTTGGATACCAAGCTTGGCGAACGCTTTGTGTTGGACCTAGTCTGAACATATCAACTGAGGGCTAACTGGCATCCTCTGGCCTATGAATTGCACACGTGTTCTAGAGTGAAAGATGGGTGTGTTAGAGGGGGTGCAGAGGAGGCCCACGAAAATGAGCAGAGGGCACATTGCCCGCAGAGAGGGTTGGGATTGTTCAGGACAGGGAAAAGAAGGCTTAGTATATAAAGGACTTGTAAGAAAGATGGAGAAAGACTTTTTGCGAAGGCCTGTAATGACAAGACAAGGGGTAGTGGCTTTGAACTTGAAGAAAGTAGATTTAGATTAGTTCTTACGAAGAAATTCTTCACTGTGTGGGTGGTGAGGCACTGGAATAGGGTGTCCAGAGAAGCTGTGACTGCCACATCCCTGGCAGTGTTCAAGGCCGGGTTGTACCAGGGCTTGGACCAAGCTGGTCTAAGAGGTTGGCTGTCTGTCCCATGGCAGACGGTTTGAACTAGATTGTTGTTAAAGGTCCTTTTCAACCCAAACCAAGAAGGGACCTACTCTGTTCAAGTGGCGAAAGTTCAGAGCACCTGCAGGAATGCTGCCTCTATGCTTTTGGGAGCTGTGATGAAATCTCCATTAGTTACAAAAGGCTGATTATCTCAGTCCTGCTGCTGTTTAAAGGTAGTCTGCTGGGTTGATATATTTTCCATGGGTTCTGGCTCACAGCTACAAGAAGAATTAGGCTGGGTAATCAAGACACGACAATTAATGTCTAAATCTGTTTTGAACCTTTTTGTGGAGAATACAACTATCTTGCAGAAAACTTGGTATAAAATTGGGTAATAATTAACATTTATTTATCCTCTTGCTCCCTTGATGTAATGCCAAAACTTGAGAGCTGATTCCCTTCCTTTCCTTTTCCTTTCCTGTTTTTACTTTAAAACTAGGCAACAACTAAGGTAGGTAATGTTCTGTTTTGTTTTACTGAAAACTAACTCCTGCTTATTCAATTGTTTCTTAGATTTTCAGGTTACTTACAGACAACTGCAGAAGAGCGGTAATTGTGATGCTTGATATTTGAACGATGGCAGTGAACGACAGCGTTAACGTTTTGAACTCTGCTTATCTGGCAGTGGAATATATAGACTCTTTCTTGCCTGACAATCCCCTGCAGCAGCCATTTAAAAATGCCTGGAATTACATGCTGGATAACTACACAAAGTTCCAGATTGCAACCTGGGGATCGCTTCTAGTTCATGAAGTTTCGTACTTCTTGCTCTGTGTACCTGGGTTTGTCTTTCAGTTCATACCATACATGCAAAAGTACAAAATCCAGCAGGTAAGAAAAAGTTGTGCAACACACATTTCCTGATATTTTTTTTGAATGTGTAAGGTAGAAAATATAACTGCAGTTTCATAGTTTCCAGTTTATATGACCCCATTTTCTCTGTCACACGGACGCCCTGGAAGTGGCAGAGAAAAACTGCTATATGTATGAGGAGAAAGACAAGTGGTTTTTGGGGAAGGAAACGAGGTTTTGTTTTGTTTGTTTCTTTTTTGAGGGAGGATATCCTTTCCACCACGGTGGTATATGGAGAAAAGGGTCAATCTGACAGCAAAGGTATATACAGGAAGGTGTAATAAAACCATAGCATCTGGTGGTAGAGGTCTGGCTTAGTATTATAAAAGAAGTATGTGGTGTGCTTACTTACTAGCAGGTGTTTCTTTCAAAGTACCTGTAGGCACATCCAGTATCTAAAGATGATTAGTTTTCCCCCAGTTCATTGTAATATGAATTGGAAACTAGTAATTTCAGGAACTGGTATTATTAGAGGGATTGATGAAATGTCTCTCTGCAAAAACTGGGTGTTTTCAAGACAACTTATTTCTTCACAAGCTTCCGTCTTCAGTTTCTCTTTGTGTTATTTTAGCTATGGGAAGTACATTCTGTGGCGTGAAGAACAAAAACTTCGATTTGTGTTAAAATGTTGAATGTCAAATGTTCCTGCTAATGGCAAACACTGGAATAACAAGAATAATTTGGGGCAGCAGGCAAAGACAGCCAACCTCTGTTAAGGAGGCTTTAAGTTTTATGGAAAGCTAGCTTAGAAAAACAAGAGGTTTTGATGAAACTGAATCTAATACTATGTAATTTGTATTGCCTGAGTTGATTTGTATTATTGAAGGACCTGCTATCTGTCTTCCAAGGGGAAATGAAACTGCCTCCAAAGTAATTTTTGCAGCATCTCAGTTACCTGCCGTAGAAATATGTAACGTAACTGTTTCTTTCTGCTTCTTCTTAGGATAAACCAGAAACGTGGGAAAAACAGTGGAAGTGTTTCAAAACACTCCTCTTCAATCACTTTTTCATTCAACTTCCTCTGATTTGTGGCACCTATTACTTCACGGAGTATTTTGACATTCCATATGGATGGGAAGAGATGCCTAGATGGTAGGCACATTTTTCTCATGTGTTGATACTGAGTTGCATGTAGTTGGGGGCAGAATATTTAACAGATAGTGTCATCAAATCTAATGCACAATGACTTTTGATGATGTAAACTACATTTGTTGATCTTGCTTTTGTTGATGCTTAACTGCTATTAGAACTTTCTAGATCTATCTTTTTAATGGCCCCAAATTGTTCTGATACTCAGAAGAAGGGATATTAGAAGGAATTTATGGGAGCAGTGCAAGATTCATGATGGCATGGGTTACATATTGGACATTGTGGGGGGGGTGTTATCCAGATTTTTTTTATTTTTCCTGTTTCTTCCTTCTGCCCTGTTTTATACCATAGCAGCAAGGTGTTTGTCGAAAGAAAGGAGGTACCACCTTGTTCACATTCTTCTACTTCTTTTCACTAAACTGACATACAGGGGGAGGAGGTGCACTTAGAACTAATACAGTTTTGTTTTAAAGTATGTCAGTGTTCTGACAATAGCAGTTTTTTACAACAGAAGGTCATCTTTCTTGGAAAGCTATTTTCTATCTGGTTTGATAGCTGATGCAGCTGTATATGTTTATATTTAGGTCTTGCATTCTATGGATGTTCTCTATAGATGGTGTGTTTAACGTTGGAATGACAG
Source organism: Pezoporus wallicus (assembly GCF_028554395.1). Classification (NCBI taxonomy): domain Eukaryota; kingdom Metazoa; phylum Chordata; class Aves; order Psittaciformes; family Psittacidae; genus Pezoporus; species Pezoporus wallicus. The sequence continues at coordinate 5,792,941 of NW_026640488.1, forward strand.
GCTGTTGTATTGCATGCTAACTCACTTTGCATATGAACATATAAACATATGAGCTGATAAGCTCAATAGCTCTTCTATATAGTAATTAATACTTCCAGTATGTTAAAAAGGTAATGTCAATGTCAGTCAGTAATAGCCATAAACATTTCCCACCCTTACTAGCATAAAAATTATTTTCTCTTTCAAGATTATGCATCTGCTAGTGTATTCTATAACTAATATCTCTTCTGCTTTTTAAAGGTATGTCCTGGTTGGCCAGTGTTTTGGATGTGCGGTGATTGAGGATGCCTGGCACTATTTCCTGCATAGATTGCTGCATCACAAGAGAATATACAAATATATCCATAAGGTTCACCATGAGTTTGTTGTATGTACTCCTTGATTTTTTTTTTTAATATTTTTTAGTATATGCAGTTTTATACAACTTATTTGAAAGTCTTTTTTCAAAGAATCATGGAATCATCTAGGTTAGAAAAGACCTTTAAGGTCATCAAGTTTCCCCCAGTCCTGCCAAGTCCACCACAAAACCATGTCACTGGGCCGTCTGAATGGTTTCTGAATGCTTCCAGGGATGGTGGTTCCACCACTTCCTGTGGAAGCCTGTTCCAGTGCCTGATCATCCTGTTTCTGAAACACCTCCTGTGATTCTGTTTCTTTTAATGGGAATGAAAGATTGCGTTCTTGCTAAAGTTTGATCTTATCTGTTGGGTCAGGTTTTTAAAAGTGTATTTATATGTCTCATTGCTAGGGGAGGGGAAGTGGTAGGTTTCTGGTTTTGATTGTTTGTTAGCTCTCCACCACCTATTATGTTATGAAAAGCATACTAATCCCCAGAACACAATCCAGCCAGGTGGCTCCTGCATGGCCTTCTGTGTTCATCATATATGTGGCATACTTGATTCAGGGAAGGATTATAACTTTGGATGTGGGCTTCTGGAAGCAGTATAGCCAGTTGCGTCATAATGCATTGAGAGCACAGTGTAGTACAGAGAGACTTGGGATGGTTCTGCATTGAGCACAAGGTAATGAGCCATGCTTGGCTGGTGATGGCACTGTTCTGAGCCAGGCAGGGTGCAGCAGTGCTTACACCTTAACAGTTGGTGTAGCTTACCTACTTGCTTACGGTTGGTATAACTGTGTTTAGATGGCACTGTCTCTGAGTCACAGAAGTCAGTGCTATTATGTTTGTGCACTGCTGTGTTTCAGTGTATAACCTATAGTGTGCCTAAGGAGAACTGCAAGCTACTGTGTCACAGATGGTTTATATGGGCTGCAAATAGTAGAGAGGCTTGGTATTGACTAATGTGTTCAGATCTGTGTACACCTGCAGCAGCAGCTGCTGTTTTCCTCTTGCTTTTGGCAGCCACTCAGGTCTCCAGCAGGAATAGCTTTTATATGTTATTCTTGAGAGTGCTTAGCAGTTCACACATAAGTGATCTCTAGTCTAATGGGTGTTTCACTGAAGACTTTACCTGGTAGTAAAAAGTGATGATTTTAAAAATTGCCCTTATGCCAAATATTTTTTCTGTATAACAGAAATAATTTCCTAATAATCAAACTTAGAACCTTCAGCATTAGGTTAAATTTTTTTAAGCTGTTCTTTTTATACTACTTTTGAAAACTCTCTGTGGAATGTCATTTTTTGGTAAACTAGATGTAGGAATGACTGGTGTGAGTGTAGGAAAGAATATCTTATTTCAATCTCAAAATAGCATTTGAACAGTATTTTAAAATATCATCAAAGATGAGGGGTTTTTGAGTTTTTTATTTTTAAAATAAATTTCCAAGTGAATCCTGATTCTGAGAATATTTTGGCTTCCTTCTTTCTTCTGAGACTGGATGCATACCAAGGCTGATAGGAGCTTGCCAAATACTTTCATATTCCTGAAATAATGCTTTGGTCTGGGGTAGTGGTAAGCCTAAATAAAAGTTTCAAACTTTTCAATTAGTAGTGAAGTGTTTGGAATTGCTAATGGAATGATAATCCTCATGAGCTTGGAATACTTTTTTCTGTTTTCCCAACAGGGAGCTTAACACCTGTGTTAGGGCCCTTGCTCAATCAGTACTATTGCCTATAACATCATTCTATTTGTCCTATTGTAGTCTTGTGGGGTAATGGGAAGGGGAGAGTACCACAGAATGGTGATTCTGATTTGGAGCTATATAAGATTGAAAACGGTGACTGTTTCCCTGTTATCTCTTTCTAGTCTCCATTTGGAATGCAAGCAGAATACGCACATCCTCTAGAAACACTTATCCTTGGAGCTGGCTTTTTTATTGGAATTGTTGTTTTCTGTAACCATGTGATTCTTCTGTGGGCATGGGTAATCTGTCGCTTGATGGAAACCATTGATGTACACAGGTGAAATCTTCATTACTTTCTCATCATTACTTTTTCTCTCTCCCTGAGTCTGTCTCAAACTTACCTGTCTGTTTCACTGACATTTACTATTTATTTTGCACTGATGTGCTTTTATGCATCTTACAGAGAATGACGTAAACTGCACACCTACCACTGGTTTATGTTTTGAGGTAGTATTAGTAATAAGCCTTGCTAATTAAGAGAGTGTAGACTGTCAGCTAGAGCACCTCAAGGAGGGTTTCAGAAGCTAGGTGCTTTAGGATGTCTGGCTCTTGATGTTTGGTATACAAGTGATCTTACACATATTAGAACACTGAAAATCAATTGCAAAAAGTGAAATTCCAGTCAAGAGTTCTTTCCATTTAATGCTTTGTCAGACATTTTTCCCAGAAAAGAAAATTCAGACTATACAACCACTGACTGTCTCTAAAATAAATATATAAATTGCTTTTATTGAAGATACAAAGGGCAAGACTCTTCTCTCTATTGTAAAACTGACTTCCTTCAAATTTGGATCCAAAATGCTAGTGCAAATCTCAGTAGGCTCAGTTGAGTTCACCTGCAAATGAACGAGATTTTCCTTCCTATGCTCAAGAGGATGAGGACAGTAAGAGTTAATTTTTGAAATGCCTAGTATTATGCTTGACCTTGTATCTGTAAATTTATGTATTATAAGCGTATAGTGTCTTTTTGTAAGCTGAGTGTTAAGTGCTCTAGTGGAACAAAATCACTGTACAAATCATTGCTGGCTTAGTTACATATTGCTTGCAGACTGAGAAGTGTATGTTGTGACATATCATAAAGTAATTGATGCAAAATATGAATCTCCTTTGATAATTACTATTTTAGTTTGTGGTCCACATGAGATATTTATAACAAACTACCTTGTGCTTTCCCCACTAGGTGGTGGTAAGATGCTTTCCAGTACTATTAAGCTAAAGAGTTGAAATCCTAAAGCAAAATGTTCTGATTTTAATATTATCTTAATCACACATTTTGAATGTTAAACATTTGAAGAACTTGCAGTAAGCTGAAAATAAGAGTAGAAATACAACTGTAGTTGATTTGAGATACTGTTTCATGAGCACCTGAGCTGATGTTCATAGCTTGTTACTAAAAGATAGTGTAATTTCTTGTTCCTCCTCCCTAACATCACGCAATTGAATCAGTTAAAGCTGTGATTTTAGTTAGTTATTTATTTTTGGTGACTTGCTTAAATGTTTTTGTACTGTGTAGTAAACTGAGCTGAAAAGGTCAACGAGTGCCAAAGCCACTTCGGGATAGTTGACAGAAGCATTTGGCTAGGCTAGGAGGGATTTTGGTTTCATATTAAGCTAGTATTTCAATGAATACCTCAAAGCCTTACAATACCAGAGGATTCTTTATTTCATAAAAATCAAAAGTTAGTGTCTCTATTTTGTCGTTTATGTCTGGAAAAAATCCTTACTATATTTGCTTTTTTCTCTGCTGTAGTGGCTACGATGTTCCACTGAACCCTCTTCATTTGATACCTTTCTATGCTGGGGCCCGTTTTCATGACTTCCATCACATGAACTTCATTGGCAATTACGCTTCAACCTTCACGTGGTGGGACAGAATCTTTGGTACAGACTCTCAATTCATTGCCTATAAAGAAAAAGAAAAGAAGCAACAACTCATAACAAAGAAGAAGGTTAACTAAATTTCCAGTGTAAAAACTCTGATGCTAATACTGGTAGTCAACTTTTGCTTTTCTGTAAAGCAAAATAGTGATTGGGTGTTAAGCATAAATCTTGTTCCTTGGCTACTAAGTGGTAGGGAAAAATGGCTAATTACACTGCAGTATCTTCCTAATGGAATGCTTTCTATTTTATACGCAAGTACTGCATATATTTTAACTACAGATCTAAAGATGATGCAAAAATCTGAGAAGACTTGTGTCTATCCTTTTTTTTAATTATTATTTTTATTTTTTAAAAAGATAAATTCAATTTTATCTTTAATGTTGCCCACTTTGGATCAAGGTAGAATTGTATAGGAACACTGAAATTGGACTTAGTTTTATTGTATAGGAACACTGAAATTGGACTTAGTTTTTTAAATATATATTCTTAAATTTGTAATATCAAATAGCAGAACATATTAACTAGTATCAGCACTGTATTATTTAAATATTGGGTAAAAGTTGCTTAAAACCAAAATGTCTGTTAATAGGAAGCTTGGACAGGCCTTTTGCACACTGGATAATGCAACCTGTTAATAACAGAATATGTGGCTAAACATGAATTAGCAGAGACATTCCTGATCTAGATTATTATGTTATTTTAGATTCTAAGTAAAAAGAATAGAAGTTCTTATTTGAAGAAACTGGTTTTTTGCTGCTCTTTTGAAGTTGGTCTGTCAGTGTACTTAGCATTTACATTACATTCTTCTCTATGTGTTGTAATTTGCTGGACTGACTTGTTGCTATATTTGCACTTGTGACTGATGAAATAAATGTGGTTTGGTTTGATGAGTGTATTATACCTTTCATGTTTTCTAATACAATGTTGTGATAAAAACCATGTAGGATACAGCGTCTTACTCTGTTCATCTCTTCGATGAAGAAGCATTTTTTCTGTTAGTATAGTCTTAAAACAGTTCCATCTGTTGAACTACTTACAGAGACAGCAGTAAGAAATGGAGCACATCTTGTAAATTCTGCTGGTTTGTGTATTGAAGGACTTGGGATACAAGTGACAACTTCTGCACCAAGTACATTTTCAAGTTAAGCTGCAGCTTTTGCAAACTCGAGTCTCAAAATACACTACTTGAGTTGTACTAGTAATAGGGACAGACTAATATTGTTGAGTCTACTCTAAATGTTTGTCTGTTGCACAGGAAATAATTGGAAGTATTTGAGAAGGGCTTAAACCCTTATAAAGATCTTGCACTTTGTATTTGAATGTTAGCTGCTTTTCAGACTTAAAATACCACTTCATCTACCCTTTAAGTCCTTTAGAGATGCTTACCGAGTTTAAGACCACCTGAATTTTGATGCTGCTTCATATGTAGTCTTGTGTAATACCCAAAACAGGACTTCCTGTGAAAGTGCAGATGAAGGCCTGCTTCTAACAAAACCCCTAGGTGTTAATGACATTCAGAGTGATTCAAATGTTACTTGAGATGTGGGAGTGGCTCAGATTCCTCTTCTGCATGTGTTTTGTAGAAGCTTTTACTTCTCTCTCTGTATCCCTGTTGAAATCTGGTGTTCTTGCAGTTCCCCTTGCTTCTAAAAGGAAGTAAAACCGCTTGACTGTGGCAGGTGAATGGAAGCTGAAATCCCTGTATTGTTCATTTTTCAATAGAGTCTGGTATTTAAGACTTGTGACTCCATATGCACTGCCAGCCTGAACTCTCCATGGTGGAAGTGACCTCTAAGCAGATTTCAAAGATGGCCATTAATCTCTTTGCTTTGCCAGCTCCCACTCATCCTGTAGCTGCAGCTATACTTAGCTTTATTTTACTGAACCCGTAGCCTAAAAACACAAGGGGCTTTCAGTGCTTCAGATCTTCTCTGTGTACATGATCTTACTCACTATTTCTCAGTCTCCTGGCTGATGCCTGTGCGCACAGTTGCAAAATTGTGTACAACTGTGAGCCGATTGCTTAAATGCTCTAGTAAAGGAATTTGTAGAAGCTTGGTGTCTCCTCAGCTCCTGGAGAGCTTCATCAGAGCACTAAAAGCTTGATAGATGACTTAACAAAGTTGCAATGTTTATTCCATTCTTCAAGAGGTTTTGAAAATAAGGAATGTAATTTTAACACATTCCTTAGGCCATCTTTTCAGGTGGTGTGCATGGGGTGTTTGTTTTTTTTTTTTCTAATACCCATTGCTAATTCTTTTTTTTTGTTTGTTTGTTATTTTATTTACATCTTGAAGTGTACGATGTGCTTTTGATTCTCTTTTACAAATCCCTGGAGAATTATGCAAGCTGTGATTTATAGATTTATTATTTTCTGAAAAAATGTGTCCACTGGACCGCTCTTAACACAGGTACTCACATTAGAAAACTACTAGCTTGTTTTGCTGCAGGACTCAAGTAGACCTATGTTTTTTTACCACCTTTTCAAATGCAGAACCTTGCATTCAGTATTGAAGATGATGCTGGCAAGTAAATGACCTGCCTCATTAATATGCATCTTTTGTGCATATGAGGAACTGAGTCAGGCAATTCTATTTTTTGATGGTTTAGGCCTTTATTAAATGACAAGGGTTTTTTTTCCATATTTAGTGAAAGTGACTATGGAATAAGTGTAGTTCTGAAAACTAAGAGTGTTTTGTGCAATGGAAAAAAATGAAAGCAAGATCTGGGTAACAGGTTTTCGCTCTTCACAAGGCACAACAGAACCTTACACAATCTCTTCTCCTTTATCCTTTTTAGCAAGGAGACAGATTTAACTCTTGAAAGTGGTAGGGTAGGAGAATAAGAGGGGGAGCAACATTTTCCACAACTTAATATTCTTGAAAGTCCAGTTTAATTTAAGTAAGGGTCGTTTGCTGGAAATAACAGCTTGTACTGTCCCTTATGATATGACAATAATTAAGTCCTATGGAAGCAATGAATTAATTTCATGGACTTTGTGTCAAAAACGCATGGAAACTTGAAAAGTATCATGAATTCTTAAGATTAGGATTGAAAAATAATCAACTGGTTTTGGCTGCTGCTATGACGTACTAAATAAGGAGGTTTACATTGCACTACAACACAGCTTGCCAGAAAATATTAATAATGATTGATACTATAATTATATTGGTAGATTAAGAGACTCCATTTGTTTTCCTCAGTGAGTTTATAATAAATGACTGCTGAGTGTTTAAAGGTATTTCTTAAGAAAATATATTTATAAATTTTTAACATTCATTTTTATTGAAAAATTATATTACTGAAACCTACATTATAGCTACAGGCAGTTATTGCTAACTACAGTCTGCTTCATTGGCCTCCTCTCTGTCAGCTGAAGCCTCCTGGTAAATCTCAGCCATTGGAATGTGCAACTGTCAGGTCCAGGGAGAAGGCAACCTCTCATCATTGGTTCTTGCTATGATTTTCTATATGTCAAGGTAATAAATACAGCAGCCAAATGGCTTTTCAATTGTATTTTTCACTGTCTAACTGGATTATATCATGTCCTGTTCAGTAAGGCATATCCTCTATTTCTCAGATCACTTCCGTGCCTTGTCTCTGAATTCTCAATGTCTTGTCAGCTGTACGTCTACACTGTTCTCTCTAATACCACTTTGGTATAATCACATCCTTCCTCTTTAAATATTGTCTTCTGTCAACATTCAAAGACAAAATTAGCTGTTCTGCAGCATTATGCTGGAAAATATTGTCAAGTTACCTATCTATTGGGATCTCTCAATGTGTCTAGCAATACTGCCTGACAGACTATTGCAGAGTGGTTTATATTTCTTGCTTTTAAGTGTAATTTGCAATTTTATGCTCTGAAATATTTAAATGTGCTCAACTTACTAAGTAACCTAAGTCACATTCCAGAGCTTCTATATCCTTATTATTCACCATTCTTTGTCATCCATAAATTTTAATCAGTTTTGATCCACATGTTTGTAATCACTGAGTAAATTAACCCCTTGATTTGAAATACCAGTCCCTTTGGAAGACCACTGCTGTTAGATAATGACTCACCACTTTTAGAAACCCTCTCAGCCAGTTTTATAAACCCTCACAATGATCCTGCATAGTAGTTTCAATGTATGAGAGTGTTTGGCACTATAGCCACGCCATCGCTTAGAAGCAGCATTGCAGTTCAATGCCTCGGCCCCAGCATCATGCTAGGAGCTGTGGTTACTCCTGCAAACTGAAACAAGGGGCAGCAATGAGCCATCTGTGTAGGTATGGAGTATGTAAGTGCAAATGTCAGGTACATTTTGTATGAAATGTAAGTTGCAGGCTATAAAGAGCCTTTATGTACATGTGTAGGATGCTCAGCACCCCCACAAGAGCACAGTAAACTCTTAAATACCTGATTGGGTTGAGTTTCAGTAACATGGGTGAGTCATTTAAAAGGTGGAGACAATAAAATATTCAGACTTGCAACTGGAAGGTGGGGTGTTTTTTTCCCTTTCCCTTCCTGTAACCTTCTATGTAACTGCCTCATCTGTGTTTGGATTTTTAAAAAATAATTATTTTTAGTTTATATTTCCTTTGGCATGCCTTATGTGAAACCTGTTCTCTAGGTACTGGAAAAGCTGCAGCTTTCCATATCTCAACCCTGTTTTGCAAGCATCACGGAAATAGAGCCACTGAGTTGTGCAAGACATCTTGGAAGCTGGTAACAGAAAATTCTGTCTTGAAGACGTAGCTTCGAGTGACCAGAGCTGCCAGGTATGATATGGCTATATAATCAGCATGCAGATAAGTTTTGTAAAAGCTTCTTAAAACTCACAAGTTATCTCTACCTAATTGTCCAGTAATCTGTCAACACAGATTAACTGTTCTCTTGTTGAAATTGATTTGAGCTATTCCTATCGATTTCTTGATCAAAATGCTTACCAGTTTTTACCTGGTCTCTGAGGACATACATGGTCTAGAGCTGTTTTTTGTGAATAGCTGTTCTGTGTTAATACCCTAATCAGTCTTTCTGAACTTTCCAAGCCTTGAAAATGTGATATAACTGGATATTAGGCCAAAAATAGCCCTTCTTAGAGGGGGCCTTAAAGACCACCCTAGCGATTTGGTTTTGCTGATCTGAACACACTTCTCCCTTGCACATTATGTTCAGCTTATTTGTATATTAGAAAGCGCTGTCTTCTTTATGCAGTGTTGTGCAAGCTCACAGTCTTTCCAAACATAAACCAGAGAAGTTTACCGAGTATTTCCATGGCACAATTATTAACAGTACTTTGTTATTAATAATGGAAGTAGTTTAAATATAATTTAAATATCTGACCTCCATCATAGAGTGTTTTGAGGTTTCTGTTGTTGCTAATGTAATGCTATTGTTTCTAATGGACATTTTGGGGTTTGGCTTTTTTTTATTTTTGGTTTATAAAAGAAAATAGTTGCCTCAGCCTGCTTGCTGCACACAAAAAAAGTGCAGAGTTACTCAAGTCTTGTAAGCAGAAATCTGTGAGTGGGAGGGTTTGGTTGGTTTGGATTTTTTTTTTAAGATTTATTTATATACTTGCTGTTGAATCATGACTTGCTGAAAAAGACAAATTCAGGCAAGTCAAAAGTATGTGAACATTTGAATCACATTCAGCAAGTTGTTTTGGCCAAAAGAATTGAGTGATATGTAATTATGTATGAATGTTATATATATGTTTGTGTATATTTTTATATTAATTTGTCTATAAAAAAGTATTTTTTGGAAATGTCAATGAAATTTTCTTCAGCATTACAGAATTATTTAGGCTGGTTGTTAACAAAATACAGTATATTATTCTGTGTCATATACGGACATAAGAAAGAGATAATTCAGTTTTGAAATCTGCTGATCAGGACATTATTTGGACAGGGAGCACTTGGGCTCCACTCCCTGCTCTAATTAGTATAGCTTACAAGGCCATACCTAGGAGCATGGTTATGATATAGGCTGAGAATGCACTTGCGGTTAGGGTATTCTTCTGAGACTAAAGCAAATGCAAAACCTTTTTCAAAACCTGTTACAAGGACATTTGTGCTTTGCATGTGATGATAGTCATCATCACTGAACTATGAAAAAGTGGAGGAGGGATTGGTTACAAAGGAAGTCATCAGTTTATTCCTCCTGCTCAGTTCTGCAAATGCGCCTAAGATCTCTGAGAATCTAAGCAGTCTTTTATAATCCCTTATTAAAAAGAAATTAGTACATGCAAACTAAAAATGAAATATTTGATAGTATATGAAGTGCTCTGTTTTACACAAATACACGCATGTGTTTTTACAAGCACTCATTCTCTTAATTTTTTAGGAGTGGGGAGTTAATAAGGAAATTAATGTGATACCATTCAGATCTAGTTGTTAGACTAATTTTGTGTAGTGAATAATGATTTACTGCTTGCACAGATGAAAGAAATAGATGATTTCTGAGCCTACTTGTACCTTTCAGTGATGTATTTTGGGAAAAATAAACTGAAGGGAAGCCAATGAGAATTGCTGCACTGCACAAAGGTTTTTTTCTGTCTGATCAGAAAGTTCTTCCAGAAAATGACAGTGTAAGTCTAAAATCACAGCATTAGCAGATTTGTTTACTTTGTGTATAAGGCGCAAGGGAAAGTGATGAAGAAAACAAGGAATATTTAGCCTGTGATGACTGTAGCCAACAAAAGTGATAAATCATGTAAATCTTTTGAATGCTAGGTCAGCTGCCTTTAGTTGCAGTTCATCTTGGAGCTCTGAGAGTGCTGCACATATTGCACATAATTCTAAAGTGGTGTGAAGTTGTAAACAAATTTATGATACCATTCCTGTCATTAGGAGGAGAGAAGCCAGAGGGATGGCATGCCTGCCATCCTAAGTCTGAGCAGTGATCTTGGGGAGAGAAAACCACATACCAGAAAGTCTCTGTACACCCAAATCTTGCAAAATCCTTAGAGTAAATTTGCATTTGTATTGCCATAACCCCAGAGCTAATGTGACATGATATGATAGGCATCTCCCAGTGTTTTCTAGCAGTAAGAACGAAGAGTTGAAGGCTCCACAAAGTGCTCTGAAGGTGCCTTTGCACATGGTTGCATTCTTGTAACCCTGGAATTAAACTAGACAGAGAAGCCTCTGAACTCCGCTGGCATTGAAAGATGTGAGAGCTGGGTAAACTGACCTTTGATTCTTGTTCCAAATAATGCGGTACGTATTTATATATAGTAGTTGCATTTTCAGGTTTGAGTTGCGTATGCTGGATGGGTTTCCAAGCTGGTTGGTGTATCATGAAGTGTCAATGAAGATGTTCTCTTAGAAGGCATTATTTTCATTATCTTATTGGTTGGAACTAGATGGCCCAGAATTTAGGAAACTATCCATATAATCACAAGGGATTATGAACAGATCTTCCTGAAAATTGATTCAGTATAAACTGGTGATGGAAGGGGATACAGGTTCACTCTTTTCAATTAGAAGAGTAAGGTAAAACTTGTATTAAATTATTGAGGACAAGAATCTATTTGTATAATTATGAGTTGGATGTGTGATTTTCTGACTTTTCAAAATGTTGAACCTCTCAAAATTTTGCAGTGAGGCTTTGTGTCCTTTCAAAGTAATAAAAACTATTGATATGGAAGTTGCTCTTTAGCATTTGGCCTTGTTTTTTTATCAGGTGCCCTCTATGGGCTGTTTCAACATAGTCTAAACACCTATGCCTATAAAAATAGGTTGAAAAAAACAGATGGTTTCAGAGGTCCTCTGGTATCTGCAGTCTAGAAGAGACTGTGATTTATTAGTGTATTGCAAATAGTTTCTCACATGAGCATTCGTTCCCATCGAACACAGTGGGATGTGCTAAATCAGTATTCTCAGTAACACTAAGTCTTGCTTTATCCTTTGCTGTGATGCAGCAAAGCTACCTCACAGATGATGAGCAAAGCAACCTTATAGACGATTATTTATAGTGTTCCTTGCGAGGCCAGATACATTTGTGTTATTCTGCAGTGGTGCTGAGTCTTTCACGGAGCACTCAGGTTTGTGACCGGGTGAGACTGTCTGCATGCCCCGCATGATAGAAAAATAAAACCATGAAGCAATGTGGAAAACGCGCTCCCGAATTCTTGCAATGCATTATTATGATGAGGACGGCTTCAGAGGCTTCCGCCCGCATCGTGCGGCTCCGGTACCGCGGAGAGGGGCGGAGCGGCTGGTCACTCCCTGTCCCTCCCCATCGCCTCCGCCCGCCCTCCGCTCCCTCCCTTCTTGCTTCCCTCCCTCCCGTCGGGACGGGCGGCAGCTGCGCGGCCGCGGGCAGCCGTGCGGGATGGCGGTGCGGGTGCTGGCGCTGCTGCTGGCGCTCTGCGGGCTGCTGGCTGCCTGCCGGGCAGCGGAGACATCGGACGGGGCGGGGGGCAGCAGCCGGCGGCGGCGGCTGAGTTCCGAGGAGGGCATCTCCTTCGAGTACCACCGGTACGCCGAGCTGCGGGAGGCGCTGGTGGCCGTGTGGCTGCAGTGCCCGGCCATCACCAGGATCTACACGGTGGGGCGCAGCGCCGAGGGTCGAGAGCTCCTGGTCATCGAGGTGTCCGACCGCCCCGGCGAGCATGAGCCCGGTAAGAAGGGGGGGGGGGGGGGAAGGACGGCGGTTGGCGGCCCTCGGCGATTCCCGCACCTGACGGCTGGTAGCGGCGGGGCGGAGATGCCCGAGGCTGCCGCCTTAGGAACGGGTCCAGCGGCAGCGGGCAGGCGTTGTCCCTTAAAGACGCGCTCCGGTAACGGTACCTGCTGTCAGCGACAGCCTGCGCTCAACGCAAAGCGTCTGTGTGTCCCTGCCGTTGGGCTCAACGCCCTGTTAAAGAGAGAAACACGCTGAATTCCCTACAAAAGATGAGGAGATTCAGCAGTGGGGAACGAACGCGCTCCCGAGGTCACTTCGCAGGCGCGCACCTGGTGCGGCGGTGCTGGGCGGCCGCGGCCACGGCTTCCCACTGCCCCGACACGAACCGAGCCGCCGGGATTACGACGGTAGGTGTGAGTGTGCCTGGGGGAGCCCTGTGGCACGGGCAGACTGCAGGCATTTGCACAGCCTCCTCGGAACGTGCGGTCATGTGTACCTGGGGTTCGGGGCGGTTTTGGTAAAAGGGGATGTGATTTGTGCGGTCCATTTGTTTCACGCCTCTAGGTGCGCATTCTTCATGTTTTCCAATCTCTCAATTGTTAGTATCACATCTCTGTGTGAAAAGGCTTAATCTTGCAAGGTGCTCAGCACCAGAGGCCCAGCTGTAGGCCACATACAGTTATGTTTTCACATTTCTCTTTATAGGTTACATATCTGGACTGGAAAGCTGTGATTTTTAGGTGGAGATGTGAGTCCTGGGGATTTGGCCTATACAATTAGGGCTTAACATTCTGCTTCATGACCTGACTATAACCTTGCTTGCATCCTCAAGGGATTTACATTTTTTTTACTCACTACATTAGGACTACCAATAAAACGTAGAGGTTATAGGATACTGGACATTAGGCAGACGAGAAAGGCAGGGTAGCAAAAGCATTGTCTGAAATAAAAATGTAGGAATTGCAGTGGAATTTGAAAAAATTCCTTGTGGGATGTTGCCATCTTGTTATGAGGGGTGATCCTGATGCTAAGAATTAACCTATTGCCACTATGTAATTTGCATGCTAGAATGATACACAATTATTATTGGGACTTCGCATTACTGTCAGGGGACAGTAGCAACAGCTCATTTATTTGGTACTTGTGTCAAGCCAGCTGAAACAAGGACAAAAGAGCACCCTGTGCAGTATGAGATGGAGCCGTAGCTCTTCCTAGAGATGCACTGCTTCTCCTGATGGTGTCAATGATGTGAGAAAGTGTTTGTCATTGAGCCCAAGCAAATGAGAATCCAAACATGTATTGATGAGCAATAACAAACTGCAGGAAAAAAAAATCCTGTGGATTGCATATTAGCCACAGTGAATGTCAGGCATTTCCTAGAACTAGAACGTGCTTGGTCCCTCACAAAGGGAGCCCTATACATGAAAATGCCACATGCTGTAACATCCAAATCACATGTTAGGGAATGTGATGAGTCCTGGCAATCTTTAGTGCTGGATGCTGAAAATGCCCTTTTTTTTGTTTTTTTTTAAGGATTAACCAGGGTTTGAACCAGAGAAAATTCTTTGGTTTATTTCAGTCCTCAGTTTCATTCTGTGATGTACTGAGTGTTTCTCAAAAAGTGCAGAGCTACTGCAGCTTTTGCCATCTGCAGTGGCACATGAGAGAAACTCGGGATCTTTTTAGGAAGGGCAGAGAGCCAGATCCCGCACCTAGTTATGTTTTGCTCCTCTGAAAGAATTGCAAATAACATCCCTACTGCTTTGTTGCAGAGCCTAAGCACATACGTGTTATCCTAACCGTTGCATTAGAGGTGTTTTCTTCTTAATAATCATGCCCTTTATTCTACTGTGTAGTAAAAGGTAGCACTGTTTATTTTTCTATGCGAGCTTTTTTGAGCTGTGCAGTAAATGAAGTGGAGCCTTGTACCAGCACTGGCAGGAACTATGAGGCTGATTCTGCAGCTGAGGGGGGATCCTTGTTCATGCTGAACATCCACAGCAACAATAAGAATAGTGACATTTTGTGCGATTAAAGCTTGCAGGATCAGGATCTGATTTACTATCACCTAGTATTAAAAAGTGATAGAGATTCACAAACAAACACATGCATATGATTATTTTTAATTTTTTTCATGACAGGCTAAGAAGTTGTTATTCCTGAGCATAATCTGTCCTACAAGCTACCCTGAGTGTCCCAAGGTTTAAGCTTAAACATATATATATAAGTATAAACAAAATATATGCTGTGGCTAATAGGTTTATGGTCTATAGAGAGCTCATGCTTCTAGAAGCCTGGTGAGTATGCAGGGATCATGACTGAATTATCTAGTGAGCCACTGTGAAAACAAAAAGAAGTTTCTGTTCACTTAGTGAGCAAGCTGATGACAAAATAAATCAGGAAAGTGTCAGCAGAGCATCAATAAAGACTCTTTGTGCTGAATAAAGAGGCTTTGTACTGAGTAAATCAAATACTGCACGTACATGCATACATTGATAATCACGCATATTGCATGGCTGTGCAGTGTTGTGTGAATGCATTTAGTCGTACGTAAGCGTATAAACTTTAGAGTATCAGCTATTTCTTTATTGAATTTGTAATATATGTGCAATATTTGGAAAAAAAAAAACATGCATGAGAAATAGGAAAATTTGAGAAATATGCTTTAGACTTCCAAAGCAACTGGAATAAATCCTCGGTGAGCGAAGCAATTGGAATGAATCGTTAAGGCCTCATCTTTGGCTGGGATAAATATACTTTATGAGGATTTTTCTTTTTAAAATCCTGATACTGTATTGGAAACCAGAATGACTCTGTATGAGCCAGTCTGGTTTCTTGTATAAACACACAAAGAGTCTTGGTAAATCTTGGAAACCTGGATCAGTAACTTGAAGGATGCGAACTGAGCCCTCCCTGAGCGTTTCTTTCCCAGGGACATGCTAACCACCATAAGTGTGACTGCCTGGAGCTTCTGATCCTGCATGAAAGACGCAGAGAATGTGCTGCCTTCTCTGCAAACTTAATCGCCATGCTATCTGTGCTTCCCTTGTGCTTCATCCCAAGCAGAGTTTGGTCTAATATTTTGCAGTTTTGTTTTTTTTTTGTGACAGCAATTTCTTTAGGCCGATACTGCACCCAAATGGGAGATTAGAGCCTGCAATCACTGATGGAAAAGAAGCCTTTGAATAAGGGGAAGCAAAACCCAGAGATGGAGACATTTAAACTTTGACAGTTTTATACTGAGGCACCTGTTCCATGCAGATAATCTCACTTTGACTCGGTGGGGACTAGACGGTTAAGGCAGAAGAAGACTTGAATATCAGCGGTCAGGTGTGGAAGGTATCGCATGAACCTAGACTGGAAGTGATCAAAATGTTTTGAAGTAGGTTTGACTACCTGAGAAAATACAGTTTTGTCCCTGTGCTTGCCAGAAATTAGCAAATGTGGTGGGTGGCAAGGTGAGATAAAGTGAGGAATCTGTGGGAAGCTGATGAACCAAGGAAAGCAGAGGACAGTTGATAGTGAAGCACAGATTATTTCTGGGACAAATTAACAATATTTTGCCTTAAATCAGATGAGGAATACTGACTACTCCTGAGAGAGGAAATAGCTCTTGCTTTGGATATCTCATGTTCTACTGAACAAACACCCAATGGATGCTATCTTTTGAGGCTTCTTTTTTATTACCATAACTCAGCTTATTTTGAGCATAAGTTTGTATTCTTTAACAGCGATGATATATATTTAGAATTGATTAATGCCAAAAGCAGTTCCTCCACCGTTAATGTTCAGCCACTTGTCTAGGCATGCTGCCGCTTCTGACTCATTTGTACCATTGCTTTTGGTGGTGCAAGATCGGTCGCCTCTATTACCGCTTCACTTTGAATGTGACAATGAAACATTCTGACACTTTCAAGATTCCTAGGTTGATTTTCTTTTTCCTGTTTATGTGAAAAAAATGCAGATAAAAAATTTCTTCTAATTCATACCTTTTTTTTTTTCAGCTGACTGAGATTTTTATAGTGGTTATTTTCCATGTTTGGTTTTGTGAAGAAATCCTCAAAGCAAGGCTTATTAATTGACTGGTTACATATGTTACAGATACACACCCTGAAAATTACTTTGGCATCAGATGAAGGGGGGAGAGGCTGGATGAAAATACAGATTTTTGTGACAACAAAATGATCTGCAAATCCGTGACATTTTCATCAAATTGTTCATGCTAGACAAAAGGAAACAGGAATGCTAAAAATATCAGAATAATGGCATTTTGGAACCAAAATATTTAATTTTTTTTTTTTAAAGCAGCATTGAATTTAGAAGTTCTTTTCAATTTTAATGAGTTTATTGTTCATCCTTCTCCCCACAAGCATCTTTAAAAATACTTCAAACAGAAGAAGAAGCTTTATTTGCAGTTGAGTGAGACATCTGATTGTCTAGAAAATGACATACTTTGTACTTTAGAGAATCAACCAAAAACCAAGGCGCTGTGAGCTGGTGAGGCAGGAGCACATCGTGCGTGGGGCAGGCAGCCCAGTTGCAACTCGGAGTATTTACAGGACCTCACGGGTGTGACTTTGGTTGATTTTTATGAGCTGAGCTCAGCTACATTTATCCTTAGACCCCTCACTTTATCAAAGACCCCATTTGGCACAGTGAGGAAATGGGCCGGGTGGGTCAGTGCTGGCACTGAGCCTAAATAAGCTACTTGATTTCCCAAATTGCAGCTCCTGTACTGGCCCCCCCCCGGAGTCACTCAATGTTAGGCTCTCAGTTTCTCACACTTCAGCCCTGCAGTGTTGGAGCTGTTTCCTCCTGCAAAAACATAATTAAAGGGTGACTGAAAGAGAAGTGAAAATCATGCCCCTGCTGTATATTAATGAATGGGGAAATCCAAGACCTGTCCACTAATACAGAAACCATACCTAGTTTTTTTTCCTGTCATTGAAGTGCTCCCTCGCTCAGCAGTGACACCTGCCATGTGAGCTGATACTTTCTATGATAAGAAATTCTGATAAGTAAAGCTGACAAAATCAGTGGGGGGGAAATGTTGTTTGTAATGTTTGAATTTCACCATTGCACAAAACTGCAACAGCACTTGTCAGGCCACACCTGGAGTACTGTGTTCAGTTTTGGTCCCTGCTATACAGAAAAGATGTGGACAGGCTGGAGAGAAAGCCACAAAGATGGTCAAAGGACTGGGAATCCTGCTGTATGAGGAAAGGCTGAGAGAGCTGGGGTTGTTCAGCCTTGAGAAAAGAAGGCTCAGGGGAGACTTTAATCACCATGTTCCAGTATTTAAAGGGTGGCTACAAAGAAAATGGAGACTCCCTTTTTAGAAGGAGTCGCATGGAAAAAACAAGGGGTGATGGGCACAAGTTACTCTGTGGGAAATTCCAGCTGGACACAAGAGGAAAATTTTTCACAGTGAGAGCAATCATCCATTGGAATCATCTCCTCAGGGAAGTGGCGGATTCCCCAACACTGACCACATTGAGGATCTGTCTGGACAGGGTGCTGGGATATCTAGTCTTGGTCATGCTTTTTCCAAGAAAGGTTGGAGCAGATGATCCTTGAGGTCCCTTCCAACCTGGCATTCTATGATTCTATGAAACATTTTTTAAATCACTGTCATTTAAATGACTCTGCAGCCATTCCAGAGAGCCATGAGCCAGTGCTGCTCTTTGACAAAGAGAAACAACTGCAGCAAGAAGAGACAAATGTGTAAGAGGCTGCTGTGATTTCAGCTTGGAATGGGCAGGAATCTGCTGTGCTGCCTTAGTGTCGTAGCCCAGGATGGGAAGGACAACTCCGTATAACCTGTGGGTCATGTGTGCTGCCCTGCTTCAGAGGGGTGAATGCAGCACTTGGGTCAGTGGCAGGGCGTTTCAGCAGGGATGATGTCAGAAAGCACTAGGCCTGTCTCTTGGTTAAGGTGATGTCACCAGGTGCAGCTGTTCTAATTTTATCACAGTTAACTGCACTCGATTTTCTAGAGCTTCTTTTCCTTACACTTGGAATTTGGAAGTAGAAATCTTCTGAGCAACTTGGGCCCTAATAATATTTCCCAGTTTTGCAGAGCATTGATGCAACTTGTATACATCAAAAGCTTGTTAACAAATCTAGATATTAGAGAGCAAACCTGATTTTGGTATGCCTGAGGTTTAAGCAAACACCAGTTTTTATCAATGGCTGCTTGTTTAGCATTCCCTTTCTGAAGGGAGGTGTTGAAGCCTATGGGGGTGGTTGCTGGTAAGCTTGAGCGCACCAAGTTCGTCTTTATCCAACTGCACTACATAAAGGTAGGGGCTCTAAATGAATGGTTGTAAGCAAAACACGTACCAGGAGATGCTGTGCTGACCACACTATGTCATTTTTTGGTCAGCTGTGGCTTAGCTTCTCTGCTCTCATGGCTTACATTTGCAATCCTCTTTAGAGGTGAGCTGCTCTTTACGTAGCAGAGCAACAAAAGCACCCATCACACTAAACTAAGAGAATAAGCAGGGCAGCAAAGGCATATATAAAATAAAAGGCAGAATAAACCGTGGTGGAACCTCTTATTCATGTAGCAGCCTGCATTTGGATTTTTTCTTTCCTTTGTGCATCAGGGACCAGCTTTTCTTTCAGAGCTTGCGAGGACATTCTGGCTTTCCCATCAAACACTGCAGGGGATATGCTACTGACTTGCCTTCTGGGAGGGCAAATCTGGGGCTGGTTATACCTCACTCATTTTGCAGAAAACTGAGAGGCTGTAATTAACTTTTCAGCCATATCCCTTATGGGCTGTAGTGCCACTTAGAGCAGTCCCCCAGGAGTCTCCCATCCAGGATTTGGCCTGGGGTAGTCTCTGGCAGGATGATTTTAACGCTGCCTGTGTATGGAGTGCATGTCCAGTGTCCTTCACGGATTGTGCAGGTCTCAGGAGGGCTGTAGGATTTGCTGGCAATAAGATGGCTGTCTTTATGTGCTGAGGGAGTTTTTAAAATGCATTTATTTTGTTGTTAGGAGCCTTGAATAACTTCATGTTGTTTTTTTTTTTTTAGAATGTACTTTGTAGCATGCAAGTTTTTGAAAAAAGATTTCTTTCTTAAATAAATATTTCCTTAATATTTTTTATTTCATCCTATCTCAGTTTTAATGTTCAGCTAAAAATAGAGGTGCAGAATACCAAGAGAAAATGTGTTTGCAAAACTGGTGAAAATCAAAGAGAGGTAGGCATGTTTATAGATCTCATTTGCAGCTAGTTGTTAATGCCATCCACGTTCCCATTGAAGTCAATGGAAATTCACAGTCAGTGTGGTTAGGCAGCTGTGCTAGGCAATCTCTGCAGTGCTTCCTAGAGATGTAATACCCTTACTCCAAATTGTTTCACTGACTGAGGTATTTAAAGGCTTCCCTTTTTGTTAGACTGTTAAGAGAGGCTGCGTGCTACCTGTGAAAATGTAGATCCCAGCTACTTTGTCTCAGGAGTGTCTCTTTTATTTGCTGGAGTGACACAAAGAGTAAATAAGCTGTGGTGAAAAGGGTTGTAATCATTAAGAATAAACATGACTCCAGAAGGCAGTTTTATTTTTCAGGCTTAAAATTAGTCTGAGTATGCAGAACTTTCAGAGTTTGTTGATCTGACCCAGGCTGGTTTTGACAATCCCACTCTTTTCGAAAGAGTTGATTAATTTCTTTTCAAGAGAGGGGTTGTCATCACCTCCCACATCTGTAGAATGCCTTAACAGTTCCCAGTGAAAGCAGGAGGAGAGCCTGTTTTATTGTTGGCTTGGATTAAAGGGATGTTTTATTATGGTGACATCAGTGTGAACTCCAGAGAATTAGCGAGAAGTCTATAAAGCGCAGGGATTTCCTAAGATTTTGTGAGACATTTTGTTAAAGGCACTAAATTGTAATTGTGGTTTATCAAAAAGTGACCTCATTATTATATTAAGTCTTAATTTACTTTATGTATTTTATTTTTCTGTAATTTAGTGATCAATATCTCAAGTCTTTAAATTACACAGAGGGTGAAAAGTGCAAGACAGGTCTTTGTATTTCAGAAGAAACACAAATTTTTGGTTGTAACAATGGAGGTGCTACTAGGCTCAGCCAATAATTATTAAAACTATTTAGAGTTAGTTCTGTGTCTATTCAACCTAATTTTTGTTTTCAAAGGTGGTACGTGATTTCGAAGCCTACGTGCTATGCATGCGTATTCATGCTATAATCTTCCTTTGCTGGATAGCAGGCAGGTATTTTGGTTGGGCTACAGCGCATAATGAATATGTCTGTTTTCTCTGCTCTCTAAAAGGAGCTGACATTGGGTAGATTTCTGACTTAGAAACAGGTGCAAAGCTTATGGTTAAAACCCAATGAACCCCAGCCTTTGTATGTCATCATCTGAAGTACCTTGGGCTTTACATGCTTACTTTGTGAAACATACTAGAAACATACTTGCAAACACTACCTGATCTTTTCTCAGCAAGTTAATTTATATTGTCAAGTTTTCATAATTATTTTAATTCATGTTCCTCCTAAAACATAATGTTGTGTCATGTTATTTTTTTGTCTATATTTTCTTTTTAAACAAAAGTCTCATGCATGTATTAACGCTTTTTTTTTCCATTGAGTTGGGAATTAAACTGAAAAGAAGGTTTATAGGTGAGTTCTCTTAACATTGTGTGGAATCAAGGAAAAGTGAAAACGGCAGTGTGTACTTTAAGGCTTCTGGGTCAGTTATTGAAATGATAGGTAGGGTTACAAGCAGTAAAAGGGTCTTTACTTCATACACTTTGTTTTGGAGTAAGTTGCACATCAAAAGCCAAGGGTCAGTGAATTCACTGGGATCAGGATGTTATATTTGAAGCTTACTTTTTAGTATGCTGAAGCTAAATGAAGACACCAAAAGTCTTTGTAGTTAAAAGGCTGAAAAAAAATATCCTTATCAGTAAAATGGTAGCAGAGTGGGCAGGTTTGTTTTGCCGTGTGACATGAATCTGAGCTCCTTTGGCTGCCATAGATGTGCATGTATTATCTCAGGTTTAAGGCTGAAAGCTGTTGCTGTATTGCAGTGTTTTAGGAGTTCTGCAAAACAACAGTGCTGGAAAAAGCAGCTCGTCTTGCTATGGTTTGGGATTTTGGAACTGGAGTTCTGACAGATATATGAAGAAACTACCGCATGTGCCATGATGTGATAGCCACCCTGTGGCACTGAAGTTGTCACCTCACTTGCTGCTTTCAGGGGCACTGTTGGGGATGAGGACGCTAGACTAAAAACGTGGTCTTGGTCCAGAGTGACGTTCCCTTTGCAGTGCAGGTTTCTTGCAGTGTGCTAACGTTGTGCTGGTTAAATCAGCACCAGCCACATCTTCCCATGACTCTACCAGGTAACAGCAGGGTTTGGGTCAACACAGAGGCACACATTACAAGTGTGCCTGTGTAGTTACAAAGGCCAGGTAAAGAGAGAATCTTGAATTATAAACCTGTAGTTGGCAGTTCTAAGGCAGTAAACATTTGTTTTTAATTCTTTGTCAGAAGTGAGACATTTATAACTGTATAAACTAGTAGCTGCTTCCTGGTAATTGTCCATATTGAATTATGAGCAAAACCTGACATCCTCATTCACTCACAAATTAAGTCCCACGGAGCAACCAGAGATAGTCAGTCTTTGGATGGAGTTGTTTATGACTGTGGAGTGTGAACTGCTTGATTTACAGCCAAAGAAAGATACTGCCCTGGCTGCAGAGCCTGCCTATGGCGAGAACAGACATCATATGCCATTTTGAATACTTATTCTTAGGTGTGGATCTGCCTTAAAGCTGAGTGGAAAGAATTGTTTAATCAGGTGGGACATCTGGCTGAATGAGCTGTTTTCTTAACAAAGACATCCTTGCTAGTATACCAGACGAATGATCTGGTACATTTTTTTGGTATCCAGCAAGTATGCCCCTGAACTTTGCCATACGAGTTCTGCAAAGAAAAGAGAAATCATGCAGTACTGTCCTATGAGAAATACAACTAACAGTGGAAAGATACAAGGAAAGTGGAAGGACAGTGAGACATTTTAAAGATCAAAACTTTTTGTGTAGTTGTGTTTCCTGTACCATCACATTAGAGATAAATAGATGACGTGTGAATTACTGCATGTTTTGCCCCTGAGATTTCTAGCTATGAGACATGTCATTTGAATGTCCTTTATTTTTATGTCCCTCAAAAGTAAAGGGAGCTCACAGTATGAGTATCCTTCAGTTGCACATTGCTGTCCTTCAGTGTTACTGATGATGTGTTGCTTGCACAATTTTCATTCAAAATTAACCTTTTTCCCTATGTTAAACTAAAAGTTTTGTGGTTTTGGCTGGCTCTGCATTTTGGCTTATTGCACTAAAGCACAGTTCTAGAAATGCAAGCAAAATTGGGGTGAGTCTAAGACCTAAATATACATGTTTCACACATGTAAAAAATTGTTACTTCAAAGGGAACTTTATGACTATGGTAAGCTGGCTCTCCATGTCAGATCCTCACCTGATATAGACTAGACAATACTTTTATTTCTCCTTCCATCCAGCTGCTGACCATCCACAAATAAAACTGAAGTCAGTGGGAGCTGTACATCTGAGTCTTCATTATAAGCAGGAGGTTTATAAATCCTAATGTTCAAGCCAACTTGTGGGTGTTCCCTTAAGAAAGAAGGCTAAATGTGGCTTTGATTCTGTAATAGCCTGCACTTAAGGAATGAGGGCGAGGGATCAAAGTTTATGCCTTTCTGAGTGAAATGTCTTCTTTCTTTTTGAGACATCAGTACGCAGTGGGGTGGAGAGAGGAAAAAACTCTGGGGTTCAGAGCTGGGCTATGATGTGTTTAAATGTCATTGTAGGAAGTTGTTTCACATGGAAGAAAAGTGGTTTTGTGATAAAGGATGTCTGGTTTCTTTCCTGGCTCTGCCATGTATTTTTTAATTTTTGGATAAGAACATTCTCTTCCCTGTGCCTAAGTTCTCATCTTCCATACTGTGGCTATGCCATGAACCCAGTGTATAAATAGAATATAGAATCATGAATAGTTAGGGTTGGAAAGGACCTTAAGATCATCAAGTTCCACACCCCCTGCCATGGGCAGGGACACCTCACACTAAACCATATCACCCAAGGCTTTGTCCAACTTACTCAATAGACAGAACGTAGTTCAGCATTTGATATACCTGTAAGATATGGTTCCTAACTGTTTCCTGTCAAATTTTTCCTAAAGGCAAATAGCCCTGATATTTGTGCTGACTTAGCTATGGTAACAGACATGTGGTAGGGAGGCATCAAGAATCTCTCTCCCTGTTTACCTACTGTACATGCGAGTTTTCTTTTTAATCTACTTTGCTAGCAGAGGAGTGTTTAGAAGGTAGTGATTCTTCCTCTCCTTCCAGAGCTGGTAGGTAGAGTCACAACAGACACATCTGTATTTGCAAGGTTTACAGGTGTCACAATTAGGGGTACAGAACCATAGCGGAAATAAATAGTACCACTCTTTAGTGGAAATCTTGTATTACAAATATTTAGTGGAAAAGTCTATAAATAAACAGAAACAGAGGAGCATCTGTTCCTTGATACTCCATGGAGCAGCTGATAAGAATAAATTCTGTATTGTAGCAGTAGCCAATACAAAGTGAAAAAGTACCTGACGAGGGAAGACCCCCTGAATAGAGAAGTTAAGGGCCAACAAGCTCATCTGACTTGAAAATTGAAGAATTGTCTGAAATAGATGTTGCCATGGAGACAGGGAGGATTAGCAGCCTGAGACAGATTTCATTGGCCTGCTGCTAGCACAAGTTGCTTGTTTGAGTAGCATTAATATGTTGTCTCATGCTGCTTTATATGCTGAGACCATCTGGCATGAGTGGTATTTAAAGGTGCAGTTCTGTTATGGGAAGAGTTGGCCAATGTGGTTTGATTTATGCTTGTAAGACGGGTTATAAGAGTCAAGAAGTCTTTGAAAAGCTGCCTTGTGCTAAAAATATTCTGAAAAGTCACAGCCCATACAGAGATGAAATGGGGCTTTGGGGAGTGGCACAGAGAATTTCAGAAGTTTGTTTTATGCTCACTCAGTGCACATTTAAAGCACTAGCTGCACAAACGTGCACTTTTACACGTTTCTTCAGGTGCGCGTGTGGAGGCAGCCATGTTTCTCTTTTCAAAAATAAGACTTTTCAGTGTGTGCTATGAACCTGCTTGGGAGCTACAGCTCTACCTTCAATGAGATCATAGGGCTCATCATAACTTGTATTAAGGGCAAGCATTTGCAGAGTTAAATGAACAAAATAAGATCTAACCAAACAGAACCCTCTAGGTTACTTCAGAGTCCATGCTTGCCAGAAGGAATGTTTTATTTTAATTTGACTATATACCATTGAAAACGTATTTTGTAGCAAAGTATTTGATAAGAAAAAAACAGTCTATAGAGACGAAGATAAAGCTTTATCTTTGATCTATTTATAGCTGTGAGTTCTCATCTGCTTTCCTTAATACCACTCTAGAGTGGGAGTTATCTTCCAAAGGAGCTTATATGACAGTGCTGACATTGTTCAGATGTTCATAAATTTTCACTGTATTTTTTCTTTGATAACTATTATCATGGTACTTAATTATTGTCAAGAGTTTTTCCCCAGACAGTGATGAATGGTTAAAGAGTGATATCCATAAAATGTTCCTGTCTTGAGTATAAGCTCATAACTCATACGAGTTCCAGTGGAGAGGTCTGCCTGTGGGCTGAGCATCATAGAAAATGTGGCTGGAGGGAGAACTAGCTGGACATATTGTTCTCCCAGACAGACTTAAAACCAAACTGGATTTGAAGTTAGATCTTAATAAAAAACACATTGAAAGCATAGGAACAAAACATTTTTTACATTATCAAGTTACTGATGTTCTGAAGTTACTGGTGTAAAGCATTCATATGGTGTTCTGCAGCTGTGACCACAGATATTGATGTGATATTCATTGGATATTGAGGTACTACATAGTACAGTAATAAAATCAAACAAGGATTTGGGATCTATTTCATGAATCTTTAGGTTTTAAGCTTTTATTCTGGAGCCTTGAGTTCAATGCCAAAATAAATTCTTTGTATAATTTCATTTCAAATACAAGATCCAAGAAATACATAGCTGTGGATGTCCTAGCTCCTTTAAATAGCTTTAAAATGATTACATTTGATGCTGAAAGTTTTTACAGCTTAGCCGTGTTTTAACTCTGTCAGAATGGATATAGGGCATATGAAAAAAGCCAAATAACTCGTCTCCCCAGCCCACTGCCAACCCCAATGAAGGAGTCAGTTTGCTCGCTGTTGGTTTTCTTTTTGTTTGTTTGTTTGCTTAAGGTGGTCATCTTGTTCTCTCTAAGACAAAACTTGGTTACAGTTTTGGGGATCAATTCACCCCAAGACCCACCTCCTGGTGAGATGGACAGGGCCGCAGACTGCTTACTGCTGCTATCCTTGTGCAGTCTTCCAGTGTTACCTTGTCATGTCTTTCAGCACTGCGTACATCTACCTACTCTCACAACACAGCCAGGGTATGCCACATGCTTTCAAGGGGC
Source organism: Pezoporus wallicus (assembly GCF_028554395.1). Lineage (NCBI taxonomy): Eukaryota > Metazoa > Chordata > Aves > Psittaciformes > Psittacidae > Pezoporus > Pezoporus wallicus. The sequence continues at coordinate 5,819,089 of NW_026640488.1, forward strand.
TGTGCTATTAAAATCAGCCTGAGAGGCTGTGATGCAGCCCTCACATGCTTGTAGACACCTTGAACTAGATAAATCCATAAGGAATTACTTCTTAAAGACACCCATTGTAGCTTTGTCCAGCCTTGGGGATGATCAGAAGGAACCAGCTGAGAGGAGCGAGGGTGCAAGCCACCTGCACTGGTTGGCATGAGGGGTCTCCCGAGTGCCGTTAGCAATGTAGGCATGGCCATAATTGTTAGTTTCCAGTTTTATAATCAGAAGTTATAGTTTCTTGAAAATTGTTTGTACTTAAAAGCTGAATTTTTGCAGCTGCTGATTTTGGCCAGATGCTACTCCATTCCTTTACAGTATTTGGTTTGTTTCTGTTTTTCCAGATACTGAAATGTGACATACCAATATTTATAGTCTGGGAATTAACATTTTTTTCTATCCCGTTAATTTCCAAGGATGGATTGTTACTTCCAGTCTTGCTGCATTCCTATAGCCTATTAAATGAGCCTACTCCAGCTGATTAAACTATTCACAGATTATTTCAGTGTAAGGAAAGATGATAAAATTGAGAAGCAGTAACATGCAGAATAGTGGTTGGGCTACATAATGTTACACTGAGTTGCAAAGTCTGGTGACTTGGGCTGCCTGAAATTAAAATAGATGCAACTAGGCTTTCTTCCCTGGAGGGTTCAACATAGTTCTTTAAATTTACCATCAATGTAATGAGCATAGGTGAATTTCCCATATATTTTGTGTCCTATTTTACTGGTAGCCCTGAAACCTAATTACATGGATATGTGCTTCTGAAACAACCAGCTAATTACAAGACCATTTCAATAGTTCTGTAGATCAAATAGATCTATATTGATGGCACATTTTCTGTATTCAGTGGATTACTTTAATACAATTCCATATTATGGGACAAGTTCAGAATCCTGTAGCTAGAAACAACTAAATTGTCAGAAAGTAAAATGTCCCCTGTACAAAGAATTAATAAAAGGCTTCAGAAGTACTTTGTTTACACGTAAATAGAGCTGTTATTACATTTATGCTTCCTACGCTTTGTTCCAGGTAAATTGCACCTTTGGATAGCATTACAGTGCTATTCCTGTAATCCCAGTGGAATTACTATATAAGGGCACTCAGGAGTGCTTAGGTATTACTCTAAGACTTGGCAAAGATTTAGTGCCCATCTATACCTCTGACTTCCTCTGCAGCTTTGAGAAGGGTATTTGTTCTGCCTCCCCCTCTGGAACCCTGGCGCAATAGCACTTGTGCAGCTTGTGGGAATGTATGAGAGGGAATTCTCTGACGTCTGTGCTGCCCAAACACCACAAAACCTGGAGATCTTGGTTAGCTCAGTCCAAGCTATTTCCTGTTTTCTCTTTTCAAGGAATTGAAAGGATCAGGATAATCTAAACGTGCAAAGAACAATCCTATTACTTTGACATGCTCAGAACAGGTGGAGTCTTCTGTTGCAGGTCCTGTTTAAGGGTTCTTTAGTGTTCTCTCAAATGACTAGTGGCATTCTTCTGCTGTTATTCATCCACTGTGTAAGGACTGGCTAACACAGAACATAGTGTTTCTATAAGTTCCTTATCCACTTGGTAGCAAAATTTACTTTAAATTTCTTTAAATACATATATCACAGATTTCATGGCTTTTTCCAGTGTAGATTGTTGTGAGGCAGGACCTTGAGCATCATGCTATTAACCAGAGTTAGGAAAAAAGCTATATTTTGCAAAGGACAGGTGATCATCCATAGCTGAAGAATTTACAATTTGCTTATTGCTGGTGCCTGTTGTCAGGGAGCACTTCCCAGATTATTTCTATTAAAATTAATTGTATGGACATTGAGTTAGATAAGCCTTACCCTACTGCTGATATAAAAACATGCAGGTTGAAACCTTCCTGAGCTCCTGGTTGTAGTTTAAATTCATTGCAACCTGGAAAGCTGTGAATAGCTTTTTTTGTTTGTTTTTATACAAGGATTCATTTAAAACATTTTTCTCTTTCCTTTTTGTCACCTTTCTTGTCACTATTGCTATTCTTTTTTACTCTTTTTTTTTTTAATCACTGCAGTTGTCTTTTAAAAGCAGCCTCTCAAAGTACAGCAAAGGTGAACTAGAGGAGGAAACAGAAAAGACTGAAGAAAATGTGGGTTTGCTACAGATTCTTTAGACTTTCAGTTTTCTCCAGCCTTAAGGCTGTATTGTAGGGTATATGAAGATTGTACTATCTAAAAGAAAGCTGTAGCTGTAATTTACAACAAGAGCATGGCACGTTAGTCAGCAATCTGTTTATAAAGTTGTGGTTTAGAGCAGAACTTGCCCTTTCTGTAGGAGGGTCTCCAGCAGAATCTCAGGAAAATTGAAGCAGCTGCGGCTGTAAAAGGAAATGTATAGTGAAAATGCCAGGGAGAAACCACAGGCAGGGAACCTCCTCTGCCATTTATAGCTCTGCCATTAAATGTCCCTTTCAGAGCTTTGAACGAAGATAGAAATAATGTTTGCATTTAGGTACATAAAAGGAATAGACAAATAATGACCTCAGTAGTTCAGCTAATGATGAGATGATTGCTGCAATCTGCAATAAACTGGGATATGTCATTGCAGTTAGTGTCTGAATGGAAACCTCTTGAGAATAAGAGCATGGAGTACAAGAGGCAGTAAGTGTACAGCGTTTTACCTAGTGCGTAGGAGTGGAGGCAAGCAAGCAAAGTGTTGTGGTAATTTCACCGTTAGTATTTTTACAGAAAAATGCAGGTTTGGTTATTGAGATTTTCATGATCAGAGTCAACAGGAGTGTAGATCCAACTCTTCCCTCTGATTGCTTTAGGTGAGGGATAGCTTGAGTTCAAGGCAGGCATCCTCCTTTTTTGTTACTTTGCCTTTGGTTGCTGTTGTGTTACTCTCTGTTGTTAAAAATATATTGAAATTAATGCAGCATAATTTCTCCTTGTGTTTACTTGGCAAATTCGGTAGTGCATGTTTAATTTTTGAAACAGTGTATCAGAAGTGCACTACAGGCATTTCAAGAAGTCTATGATGAGAGTTATTTCTTTCAGCTTTCCCATTAACTGGTTTACAGTGATGAATGTATCTTCCAGGAAAGCAGTCAAAATTAAAGAGCATGAAAATCTGTATGGGTTTCAGTTCTGCACATAATGAAGTCCACTGAAGCTTTGCCAGCGATATCAAGGGATTCAGAGTTTAATGTATTACCTTCACTGTTAAGTACTATGGAAGTGTGACCAGGGACTATATGTGTCTTCATAAGCCATTACTAATGATATGACATAACTTATAATAGGTTAAAATCATACATGACTGCATGTGCATATTCATGTGTATGTGCACATTGTATACCAAAAGCCTTCCAAAAGGTCCTTCTAGACAGGGAAAATCAAATGCCTCAAACATTAGCTGCGTAGAGGATCCATGTTTTGGAGCTCCAGCAGAAGCTTATCCATGTGGAAGTGAGGGTGCACCGATCAGTGGAGTAATTGCTGAGCTGATCTTTAAAGCTCACTGAATACTCAAAAGGAGAAAGTAAATTTAAAAGACTGGAAAAACTTTACACTGGTTGTTACCTTAGATAGGAGTCCACATTAAAAACTAGATACTTTGTAAACTTTCTATCCCTTCATATTCATGCTGCAATTACCTTCCATAAAATGATTATATGAAAAAGCAGAAAGAAGCATGGCATATGTTCTATTTTAATGTTATTAAAATAGCACTGGTGGCATGCATTGCCCATGGCAGGGAAACCCCATGACATCTTCTGAGTTATGGGCAGAGCAAGCCCCGAAGCAACCAGTAGTTTTGAGATTTTGTTAATTCTGTCTGGTAAGTGAATGAATCCCAGATCACCTAAAGATAATATACAGATGCAAACCAGCACACGATTACGCCTGATCTTGTGTTGTAAATTGGTTTATAGTATTAACAGTGTGCGCAAAGTTTAAACAATGGATGCAATACATAAAGCTATGCTTTGCCCTCATTTCTACCTGTTATATAGCTAATCTGTAACATTCTGCCTTTCCTGATGTTTTTAAGAAAGCTTTCATCGTCATCAGTGTGTACAAAATTGATATTCCGATTGATTTTCTTTCCTGTTTGCTTAGCTATCTGTAGCAGCAATTATAGATCCAGACTACTTCAAGAAAGTCTTTTTTTGCTAAGCTCTTTGGGGAATTAAAAAACCCAAACAACAACAAAAGACAAAAAGAGAAGTACCAAAACCAGCCAAACAAGAAACTTTCCAGAGCTGCTTTTTATGTTTTAAAGCCCTACAAAACAGAAATGTATTATTTTATTTTTTTTTATTCCTTTGGGTTTTGCTGTGTGAAAAATTACCAGAAAAGAGGAATAATATTATTAAAATTACAACAGTATTGTGGGTTTAAAAAAAAGCCAAAACGACCCCCCCCCCCCCCAAAAAAAAAAAACAAAAACCCCAAAACCATTTTGGACTTCAGAATGTCAAAAGTCATGAATCTTTTGTCTTTTATTTGAATTCCTTGATTTCCTGGATCAGTCAAGACTCTGTGGAGTAGTTTTTCCTGCAGCGGTCATAATTCTCCAGTAGCAAGGTTTCATCTTGAAAAAAGTGTTTGTTTGTTTGTTTGTTTGACCAAAAATGAATACAAATGTAAAATTACCCAAATATGAATCAGAATTTGAAGCATGAAAGTATGGTTGAAATTCAGGTCTCAGTTTGCCCTTCTTGAATGGTGCATCAAAATTCTCCATTTGTTTATTAAATCTTTCTACATGTAATTTCCTGGCCTATGTTGACCCATCTTTCAAAACTTCAAGCTTTATTACATGTTATAGAAAAAGATCTTTTGAACTTTGTGGAAACTCTATAAAAAGTTACAGTGCATTTGGGGGGGGGGGGTAGGTTCTCAGATCATCCTGCTCCGCAACTTGCAGGAGGCCATTATCTGTAGCACTGCAGACACAGTGGTCTTGTCTCGCCATAGGATGAAGGCAAACTGAAATAACATTTGTAGGTGGCAGAATGAAAGATACCCCCAGAAAATGGAGTTTCAAATGTTCCCATTGGGCTCAAAAGCCTTTAAGATCCATTACACCTAAACTGTGTTCAAGTCAAGAGCTTGCTTGTTTGCCATTCGGTAGTTTCAAAGGGGAAAACCACAAATAACTTTAAAAAGGAAGTGGTCTTAGAGAATGGGAACAAAAATATCAAAGGTAACTTTTTGAAACTTTCTTATGTGTGTGGAAGGGGTAAGAGCAATAGGTTAGAGGAATATGGCACATCTCAAATAACTGTTTTATTTATTTCTCTACAAATAGAGAAAAGAAATGAAAGAATCTACCTAATGTCAAAAGTCTGTGAAAGCTCTTTAGACAAAAGAAACAAAATTCTCCCAAGAGTGTCAGTGTGTTGCTATGTGAACAATTATAATGTAGTAGCAGAAAATGTTTACTGAGTGCCTGCTGTTTTAGGGAGGATTTTCTGTATGCTGCATGAAAAGGGAAAGAAGTGTTTTGATGCCAGTTAAAAAGATCTGACCATGTCGTGAAATCTGTTCAGTTATGTTTACTCTGAAGATTTGTGGCAAACCTATTTACCAAGACTCAGTCTCGAAAATTGCCAAAGAGTTAATAAGACATTCAAGGATATTTTCACTATTTTTTACTTACTGATTTATGGGTAATATAGATGTGTAGAGGACAAATTTATTCAGGAGAGAGACACACAAACCCATCGCTTTATAAGGAGTTTAACAAATGACTAAAAGTGCAGTTGTACCAGAAAGTATAATTTGTTTAGTCAAGTGGCTGAATCCAATGGTGTGATGAAAATAAGTTAATAAAGGTTTCCTCTATGTCAATAGAATTTTTCCTGAGGGTGTTTGGAGCTGTCTGGGGTTTCTGGGAGCTTATTTTTATTGCTAGCCTGTGCTTAAACCTGCATCCTCATCACTGTTGTCACCCATGTAGGCAGGTGAACCTTGATGCTGCTGTCATACCTCCATTTACAAGATTTCCTCATGCACTAGGATTGTTGAAATTGAAATCTGGAGAGAGGACCAGAACAAACAACCCATTCATTAAGAAGTGTCACAGAATTTTTAACAAGGACAGGCAGGAATTTATAATGTTTCCTAATAATCTGGAGGTGGTCACCCTCAGAAAGAGATGAACTTGAAAAATGTGAGGCATTCAATCCTGATGGGATTGGAGGAACTGTAACATCCAAGTATTATGTGAAAATAGCAAGGAAAGAAATCTTTGTTCAAACATGTTGCTTTGTCAGTGCTGATGGTATTACTGTTTTTACATATTCATTAATATTTTTGTGTGAAATAATGTCCCTAGCTGGTATCACAAAGATGATGATGAATGTTCACATCGTCTTGTTGACTCCACTGTGGGTTTTTTTAACATTCTTTTAAAATGCATATTTTTCACATTCCCCTAATTAAAATAAATACTAAAGTAGTCAAGCTGAATATAATTATACTCACTATTATTTAGTTCATGCTTTCTTTCTTCAAGGAAAACTTTGGAAATTAGTATAAAACTTCACTACAATTTTAAAGGTTTTTCTTTCTTCCTTCCTTCTTTACATTGTCATTATGTTATTTTTCTTAATCAGAGCTCTTGAAGGAAATCCCTGACCTTTTGATTTTCCCATGTAAGTGCTGAACTGCATTTGATATGTCAACTCATAAAGTTGTCATAATGTCATGACTATGGTTTCAAACCTGTGTCTCTGTGGGGTTTCCTCAGGAACACGGAATTATAAGCAGTGTTTGTAGATAGATTAAATGGAATTACATTTCACTGATAAGTGGAATGTAAACAATGAATTAAGAAGTGTTTTTAGTTAATTATGGAGGGTGGGGGTGGGGTGGAACCAGATGACCTTAAGGTCCTTTCCAACCTAAACTATCCTATAATTCTGTGATTATCATTTTTAGAATGGTCAAAAGAGAAAGAACTGGGCAAAAGTCTTCATAATTCTAGTAAGAGTGATATCACAGTTTATTTTTTTTTATTAACTTGACTTTAGAGAGTGATCTGTAATTGCAAAATAATTTTAGTCCCTATTATGGACCAAAACATAACTATTTAGAGTACTGTTTCCTTAATTTGAGTTTATTCTATTAATAATAAATATGAATGCATTGTTCTTGCGTTGTAAAATCAACACAACAGTGGAAAAATGAACTGGCTTTTGTACAAACAGTTATTCACTGCACAGCTGCTTAAGTGAAAGTGGTAATTGGTTGCAAGACTCTTTTCAGGGCAAGAACACTGTGATAGTGGACATAATGTGAAAATGCAAGACAGGAAGGTTATGAATGGTTCACAATGAGCAGTGTGTGATTTCAAAGCACCAAGCTTGTAGGGGTAGCAGCTAGAAGAATTTCACCTTTTGACACATGCATTGGGACACTGCGTGTCCCATCATTATCCCGATACATGTGATATTCCATCAGTTCCCAGCACTTGAAAAAAAACACAGAACAACCATGGTCCTCTGGGAGGCAAACCACTAATTTTACTTTACCACTTTGCCAAACCCATAAATAGAAAAAATGCAAATATATTAGTTTGGCAGTAATTTAGGAGACTTAGCTGCTGCTGTCTTGGGTGTCCAACAGATCTCCAGTGAATAGATGATAATTACTGCGCCAAATGGAATATTTTTCAGGGTGGATGAACAGAAACCAAAGGGTAAAGATCAGGATTAAGCTGTGGTGAGGTCACATACAGAAACTATTTGTCAGTGTGGAATACTACTTCATCAGAAAGAAAGTAATAAACTGTTTAAATTTAGTGAGGAGATGGTTTATTGGGAAAAAGGTGAAAACATGAAATAAGAAAATAGTCTGGTAAAAGAGACAAAAAAAATCTAGTAATATTCATGTCAGGAAATTAAATTATGAGAACAAATATGAGCAAATTCCCAGAAGCATTCTCTCCCTGCTTGTCCTTAGGCCAGTGCTGTTGGTCTTGTTAGGTCTATGGCATAAGAAGCCACGATGTCACTGAGCCTGAGTGTGGCACTTGGACAGGCCCAGCCAATGTCCCATCTCCAGGAACGTGCAACGCTGAGGGACTGCTTATTAGAGGGCCATGTGTCTGAGTTGCTCAGCACCTAACATCTCTGTTTCTCTGGCTCTGGAAGGGAGCCCCATTTGGGCACTTGCTGCTGGGTTTGCACCTTCTGCCTTTTGTACTAACTCTCTTTTGAGCCCCATGCGGTGTAACTTCCTTCTCCCCCTCCTCTACTTTAGAAGACCTTCAATTTCTTCAAAGTATTTCTTTGCTGTTCTCAACATCAGCTTGAATAATGGAATAGCCTTCTGCGTAGGTGACTGAATTTCAAAGTGCTGTTTTCCAGCTGCTGAGATGTGAGACTACCCCCTTTGTTCACTTACAAGCCTTGTGGCAGAGCTGAACTCATGCCTTTCAGAGGCTGTTATAGTGTGTTATTTCTTATTTCATTTTATTGTTTGCCTGGGGTAGCTTATCTTGGTCTTGTATTCTTCTCTGTAATTGCCTTTATTAATTGACCTCTCATGGCAGCTTAGCTTAACTCTTCCTGAAATCTGCAATAACTTCTGAAATATTTTGACTTAGTGGAAAAAGTCCAGTGTGATTATCTTCTGCATTGTATTTTAAACTCAGGAAATCCTGGCCTCCCATTCCCCAGAATGAAGGACATGTAATTGCTAAAGGAGTGCAGCAGCATTTGTGTTTCCACAGTGATTTCCAGGGGAAAATCTTAGCATGTATTACTTATTTTCTTCATTTTAAGAACTTTTTAGAAGTGTTTTCTTGCTTCTCCTCCAAGTTAGTAGTTTAAATATGCCTCTCTTTGCCTTCCATTTCTAACATTCTGTAAAAGGTAAGATAGAAAACTACAAGTGTTTCTAAAGGAAGATGAGTGCTTGGAAGTTCTTGGAAGAAATATACTTTGTCTTAATGCAATTCTCTATATATGTATTTCATATATATCCAAAATGGTTGATGAAAATAATGGTAATACCATAGCCTTACAATTTTTAAAGGAGGAAAAAGCATGTTTTTCTATACCTACTTCAAGCCCATTATGATGTGAAATTAAATTTGTGTGCACTGTGGTGTAAAGTAGGATTTATAGCTATAGGTTTAAACCTTAACAGGATGCTCTTGGCTTGCTGAACTGTCTCGTACTTGCTTCATTGCTTTTTGGATAGTTTCTGCAATGTACAGATCCTGTGGAGAGAATTGAGGGCAAATTAGGCATAGTACATTAAGCATGGTGATAAGAAGTCATAGATTCTTTTCCTACTGTCTGAATCTTTGTTTTTCTAGTAGGTAACCATATATTCTGTCTTCTTACTGCTGTATTTCAGTGTTCATTACTCTAAAAAAAATGAAGGTATAGTGCAATTCCTTCTGAAGGCAATTGAAGTGCCCCATGTAACCTGGAATAGAATAGATCTCAAATCCCATACCTAGCAGGGGTACACAGTTGTCAGGGTATTAAATGCCTGTTGATAGTATGACAGTGTAATGAATTGAACAGGCCCTCTTAAGAAGAAACGGAGCTCAGCTTGGTCTGCTACCAAGTATTCTGCTTCTAGAATAATTCTGTGAAATTACCTACACAGGGTTTGTGTAAGGAAAAAATAGCATTAGCAATTTGTGCCAGCAAAATGTGGCAGGTTCAGCATCCACTATTCTCAGGCATGAAACACTGATGCCAAAGTAAAATCTGAATCTCCTGTATTTGACAAAAGAATACATCTAGCATAGAAAATGCGCTCTGAGGGGAATCTGTCTTGCCTCTTCAGCGCTCTGAAACGTAGTGTCATTGAAAACAGTGTATCTTCAGAGTGAATTATTTATGGAAGGCACATATGTGTTACATGGGTGCTCATTAGACCAGTAGGGTACTGCTTCTGCGGATTGCTGCCACTCACATTCAGCTGTGTCCATCATTTTTACACCTATTATTCCTTTATAGCTAATAACAAATTGCAGTCAGATCTTGGAGTAATAGAGCAATCCCATATCACAAAACAGAAAGAGTGAAAACACCACACTAAGCCATAACAAAAACTGCAGCCTGGCAAAATTCTAAAGAGCAAAATCCTCTTTCTATAGGAAATAATATAGCTAGCACCACATGTAATGAGGAAAACAAAAAAGTAAGCAAAAGGTTTTGGTTGGAAGAGACCTTAAAGATCATCTAGGTCCAACCCCCCCCCCTGCCATGGGCAGGGCAGCTTCCACTAGACCTGGTTACTCAAAGCCCCATCACGCCTAGCCTTGAACACTTCCAGTGATGGGGCAGCCACAGCTTCTCTGGGCTGTCTCACCACCCTCACAGTGAAGAACTTCTTCCTTATATCAAATCTAAATCTGCCCTCTTTCACTTTAAATCAGTCCCCCTTGTCCTATTGCTACTTGCTCTTATAAAAAAATCAGTCATGTATGAATATTCATGGGATTTAAGTGAAACTACACATGAAGTGCATAATGAAAACACAGTCTCTTTAGTTTTGTCTAATTTATGTGAAAAAATGTTATAGTCACTAGGCATGGCATTATTTTTCACAAGACTTGTGTTTTTCTTAGTAGGTGTATTTCTGTAGGTATAATCCTGATTCAGCAATCCCAAAATAAAACAATAAAATAGCAGATTTCCTTCCTTCATTTAACTAGAAGCATATAGCTGTATAGCCCAATGATAACCAAATAGCAGTTGAAGATCACATACCATCCTTCTTTCTTTCATGAGCATCAATGCGGTACAGAATTGACATCTATTAGGGCATTTTTGCAGTGAAAATCCATGAGAAAAGAGCTATTCAGTACAGCTGCCCAGTCTTGCAAAAAATGTTATAACACCACTCTTAAAGTTTTGTTTAGTGGAAACATATTAACAATTGCAGTGTAATGGCAAGTGAGTGCTTGAGTCAATATTCACTTGCTTTTATACTAGTTGTGCAGTGAGCTTTCATTTTGTACAGTCTCATTTCTCTTACACAAACCTGTCAGTTTCTTCATTTTGTTATTACATAGGGAAATGAACTTTTCTTTAAGAAAAAATGTACTCATATTTAGTTTCCTGCTTGAGCTAAATGTTGCTTATTCTGCCTGTTGGAACTAGATGATCTTAAGGTCCTTTCCAACTCTAACTATTCTATGATTCTATTTTGTAGGTTTCTTTCAGTCCAGATGCTTGGAGCATCTTTTAGGGTTGATACTCTATTTTGCTGGTGTTAAGACATTAACTGCTAAAATATTAGTAAATGTTAAAATATTAATTTGTACTTCTGAGTCATTAATGGTCACTTCTGCTGCCCCCTTAGCAAACCTTCAAACTACATTCTTTGCATTTGCTCCTGTGGTGACATCCGCGATAGCAAAAAAGTTCTCCGCAACAGTGTCAGAGGCCATGATTTGATGACCTTTTTCAAATCTCTCCATAATATTTACTTTTGTCACTGCAGTTTCTAATGATAAGGGAGGAAAAGGGGTTAATGAGGTCTATGGTAAGCTCATCACCTGCCTGGTGCTTGCCATATGCTTCTATTCTCTTTTCTTTTGCTTAGCTTGCGCCTTCTCGTGGAGCATTTGCTATCTTTGTTTGTTCAGTGGCAGCACAGTTGTGTTTGTCCTGTCATGGAAACTGTTCAGGATTAGTGATAACAGCATTAATCCTCATATGGAAAGTCTCGCACTGCTGGAGTGGCAGCTTTGAGTAACCCTTGCTTAAGATCCCTTGCATTGTGACTATCCCTTGTAATCGTGCTTGTGTATATGTTGGGAAAGAGGGCTGTTGGCTCTGACAGTTTTATAAAAATGCTTGTTGTTAAGTGATCAGTTCTGTAAACTGTACAGATTTACCCATATTTCTGTTTAAGACTCAAGCCACTCAACATTGACAAGCAATATAAAGTAGGAATCTGTCTTTTTCTGGGGAAAAAAGAGTTGGACTATTTTTTCCTGGTTGAAAAGAGCTGTAAGCCAAAGCATGAACTGCTCATAACTGGTGTAAATAATGCCTAGCTCAGAAAGCCTGATAAATTGTGGTACACAGTGTTATGTTTTAGCTTGACAGTCCGTAAGTTATGACAGAACATCATCTTGATGGAAGTCTAGAAGCTGTTCCTAATAGGGAACTTACGGTTCCTGAAATTATAGTTTTTTTTCTTTTGGTTTGGGTTTCGTTGGTTTGTTTTTTCTTCTTGTCATAAAAGACTTCGGTTTGCCCTTATATCCTGCTTTGCTTGACATGTTGAGTTGATTATTTGGATCTATCACGGGGCTTCTGAATAGTGTGGGATGTGGTAACAGCATTGTTCCCAGCGTGAAATATTTTATGAACAAACCTCGGGTTCGAGTTTGTTGCTTTCATGGGGTTGCAGCAGTAGGCTACTGTGTCCGGTGAGGGAAATCAAGATTACCCTGAGAGCCTAGCATACATTTGTTCCCATCATAGCCTTATTGCCAAGGGCTGCTTTGTTTTCCCTCTGTGAAAAAAATGTCATTCTCTAACACCAAAGAGTTTGAAATAGTTGTCTTAGCATAACAGAAATATAATATAGATATAATTTTACTTTCTATCTGCCTTTTTAAGCAAAATAAGAGAAAAAAGGTTTACTGTTGTACTAACCTTGGTGTGCTTTTCTACAGTTGGTTGCCAGATAGGAGTCTGCACAGTAAACAGTTAAGCACCAACACCTCACTACAACCGTGCTTTATACACACCTTTTCTAATAGCTTTTCAGGTAGTGTCATGATCCTAAATTTCATACTGCCTGCTGCAAGATGGAATTCTTGAGCTTGTATAAATCTGTTGGTACATACCTAATTTGAAGAGGAGGCCTCAATGAAAGCAAGCCACTTGGAGAATTTTGACATGAAAAGTTCATTTGTTTTCTAGCTTCCACAACTGCAAAGAAAATATCTTTGCAAAAAAATGTCTTAAGAGCACCTATATTTTTTTAACCCCCAGATAATTTATTAATAGGTGAAAAGCTTTTGCTTTAAAAAAAAAGAAGGAAAAAATAAAAGCTAAATGTGGACAGAAAGCAAATACGGAAAAATTGCATCTACAAAGAAATTTTTCCTTTTTCCTTATTCTGGCAAACTTTTGAGCATATACCTTCCAGACTAACGCCTCTGATGCTAATATGCTGTAAGTAAGCATATACTTCATATATAGTTAAAGTCCTAAATAAAGGGAAAAGATGATAAAATTGGGCTCCCAAGGGATTTTCAATGGTAGGTTTTGCTACTGGTGAAGTTAAAAGGGAAGATGTCTTTATTTTATAAATATAGAAATCCTTATGGTTAGAAGAGCTGTATCATGTCAAGTATCACTGTGATGTTTTGGGGAGAAAAGTATTGTTCCTACCTGATTGTTTAGTATCCTGTCTTGGTGAGTATTATCTGCTGGCTGCTCTCTCTCAGATGTGTTGCCTTTTGTTAGGTACAGTCTTAAATAGGCAATATGATAATCAGCCCCTTTGCTTTCCTGTTTCTGTGTTCCTATAACCTGAACATAATTTTTTAGATTATTTTACTTTTTGTAATTAGCCTTTCTTTCTTTATAGCTTAGCAGACCACTGGAAAAAATACACTAAAACATGCTTTTGGCAGTCATCACACTGTGATCGTGAAAGTTAAACCGATAAATACATGTAAAATGCATTTAAATAAAGAAGTAGAAATACATATAAAATGAAGTAATAGAAAATATGGCAAAGACTGGATAGCTAATATTTTATGAAACAATCCAAGCAGCTTTAAGTTTGTATTTAAATGTGAAAATAGAATAATTTGATAAAAAAGGCTCTTCCTTCAAATTGTTTGATTAAATAAGAAAACTACTGAATCAGGCTAATATAGACAGGGAATTCCAGGTCACTTTCTAAAGGGTTCAGTTTCTTTCTCCCTTGAAATCATACGGGTTTGATTTTGTTTGGGAACTGTGCCAAATCTGTCTTCTCATCCGATTTTGAATATCTGCCAGTGCAATTTCTTTAATTAAAATTAGAATCATGCTTTAGATCTAAGAAGATGTTAGCAAACAGAAATGGGAAAAATATTTTCATGACCTGGGGCTGACCTCCTAGGTGTCCGAGTCTCTTAATGAGGGGTGTTGGTTTGGGTCTGTAGGATGTACATGTCCACATGCGCACACAGTAGTAGGAAAGTACTTATATGCATCCAGAAAAGATTTTGCATCCACACTAGTTAGTACTGTTCCTTAGTTGTTTGTTGAATTACTGTCCTTGAATTAAGAGCTCATCAAATGCACATTGGATCAGGCACCACGTCATCTTCCTATTCAATTGGAATAATTATTTCCTAGATTCCCTTTCATCTTCATTAGAGAATTTTTTCTTTCCAAAAAGCCTCAGATGTCTGAAACTTCAAAGAGAAAATATTGTTGTAGGGCTTCTCAGGAAATGCCTTTTGGCTGCATTATGCTCTCCTCTGTGGGCTGGCTAGTTAGCTACTTCATGGAGTCTCTAGCCATGAAGAATAACAGTATGTATGAAAAAAGTAATATCAATCATTTGTTAATAAAGGTACCAAATGCATGAAGCAAGCTTTTTTTAAAGTGACAGACTGTATTATACCTCTTCATTGTACCTTGCCAGCCTTCTACACCTGCATAAAATGGAGATAAAAGGCAATACATCTGGAAGATAGGGCAAAGTTTTTCTCCCTTTCACTGCTTTAATATTGGTCTGAATTACAGAAGTACGGCAAAATATTTCAGCTCCTAGTATTTTATTACACGTAATGAAAAATATAAATGACTACACAGGATTCATGGTGAATACACTCAGACTGATGCCAGATACCACTGGTACGAGTAACAAAAGACCTTTGGACTCTTACTGGAGGAATCCAAGGAATTCACCTTTGGATAACATATACATTTTCACTAACATGATGTTTCCTCCTGCACTGGTGGGAAGGAGCTTGTCTGATGTGCTGCTAGTAACATGAAAGAGAAATAAGTTTCAAGTGAGATGAAAGGGATCACAAAAGATAGATTTGCTGTAACTTTTTGTATTGCTCAGAAGAAGCGATAATTAGACATTGCTAGGAAGAGCTACTTGCTTTCTGATCCTGCTGGTCATTGCACTTTAATGGGGTATACCAGAAGCACGGTGGGTGTAATTGTAGAAAATGGCTATTTTTCACCCTTTTGTGAGGAATGTGCCTTGTTGCTTTGAACTAACTTTTCTGCTTGCACTTAGAATGAACCCCAGGTAGGTTCATTATACATCAATCAAATAGCGCAAAGCTCTATTGCTATACATAGTGCTCATTATAAAATAAACACTTAGTTGCTCAGCCGTTGGTTCACTGCTCTTATAGATCATGTTCAGGGACAGGATTGCAATTTCTGTTGTCTTTGACTGTAGACCGCATGGACAACAGGTACCTCTCTCCTTTCTCCTAAAGCAGAGATTTCTATTACTCTTTAGAGAGAAAATGCAGTGGAAGCTCTAAGGAAAGCTGAGAAGATACCAAGCTTTTGTATTTGTTCCCTATATGAGGAAATAATCTGTCTGGTTTTAGGACACTAGGATATGAGGCCCTGAGCAAACTGAAAAGCCATTACGGATTGTTAAACATTTGTTTCTATGTTATAGAGGCTGTTCTGTATCTCACAGCTATACAGCTATGCTGTGGCTTGCAGGGCTGGAGTCAGTATCCGTATGAGATTTTTTGTTTGGAGCTGCCTCATCTAAAGGCAAAACATCTCTTGAATGCCTTCCGGATTCACTCCCGTCTGCTGTTGAGACAAAGGATTTGTCTGCTTCGGTCATTTCCATAATTATTCTCGAGTCAACAAGCTGTTAAATGATTCAGTTCTTCCTCTTACGCACCAAGCTTGATTTTATTTGCCTCTGCACCAGTTTAGCTTCCTCTCCTTATACTGTGTTGCTAGGAATCATCAACTTATTTATTTATTTTAAATGTTTAAGATGATGGGGAGGGGGGCGGGCATTTTCTAAAGGGTACCTATATTTCAAACATATGTGAATGTGAAGGGATAGACCCCCTCCAAACACCCAGGCTTGCATTTCTACCTACACGGACTATAAATAAATCACTAAGGTACAATACCAATTTTAAATAAAATTTTACATATCACTGAAAACTTCTGAAGGTAAGTGTTCCTGTGCTTGGGGGTGTAGTGTTGCACTACCAATCTTGATCATTCTACCCACTTTCACCGTTTTCTTCTGCATCATGCTGACCTAACTATTGCTATCTCAAGAACAAGTACAATCAAGATTTACTGCTGGTTATCACATAGCATTTATATCTTAAATGCAGCAACTTGAGAGAGTATTAACTGCTAAAATCAGGCTGGAGGTGAAGTACAACAGAAGAACAGATCTCAATAAGCTATTTTTTCATCAGGGTTTCACGAAGTTTGCCAGGCTTTTAAACCTACAATGCAGCTGCAGTTTTTTCTGCAACTCCCCCAACTTCTAAATGCTGAAATTATTTTTTCTAGTTGGTTTTGTTTTGTTTTTTTTTAACTATTTATACCAAAAAGGTGATGCTGGTATAGTACTGGGGCTAAAAGAAGCTATTTGGGTATTTGTCAGTTTCTGAGGATATTGACATAAATCAGGTCATTTATGTTCTGACCTAAATGGTGTCCTTTGTTAGTCATCATAAGTCAATATTCATTATGTTTTTTTTTTTTTTTTTTTTTTTTTTACCAAAGGAGCAAGGTAACAGCTTAATTTGTTAATTAGCTTTTGCACTCTGCTTATGTTTTTTCTTATGTAATTTATTTTAAAAGGGCATTTTATAACACTTTGAAATCCATGGAAAATAATCTTAGATGCTAAGATCAATAAATATTAGGGCTCATCTAAGCAAAAGAATCTAAATAAATATGCCAGTGCAAAAGAAATTCTGTAACATGCTGTCTACACAAGGGACTTGTTACAGATGTACGTTTGTAGGGAGATTTTATCCATCTCCATCTGTTAGCAATGACCAATATACTTCAGCGTCATCTGTCTGAATCACAGATCTGCAGCCCACAGTGTTTTCTCATACAGTGTGAGATTGTGACTAAACAGGTGTGGAATAAAACAATGCTCCAGTTACCAATAAGGGAGCATGAAGTATGTGTAGCCTTGGTGAAGTAACAAGTGCCATTGTCATGCCTCAGAAAGACTCCTGGAAATCGAGGGAGGAAGTCTGGGGACTTACTACTAGTTATTCCTAGACCCTTCAGTACAGAAAGAGTATTTCCCAAGGAGCCAGAACATCCTTGTGATGGGAATTGTAATCCCTTTCATTCAAATAGCTCCCCTCTATGGAGGAAAAAATGAAGAGTTTTGCTAGGTGAAGATTAACTCTGTGAGTGCGCTTCCATTGCACACACTGGTGCAGCCTAGGGCCCAAGGTAGTGCAGCCCCAAAAGCTACCCTAGCTTGATTTCCTCTTGAAACATGGCCTTGCAGTGAGCACTTGGTGCGCAGTGCTACAGAGTAGAAACTGTAGCCTGACTTCACTCCCTCAGCCTTTTTAGTATTTGCTTTGTGCCCTGGGCACTGCTGGGGAAATCACAGTGAACATCATTTCCAGCTTGGAAATAGTCCCTGAGCAAGCTCATGTCTCTGCTCTTGTGCTCTTGGCCACCCATTTAGCAGAGGGAAGCCACATGACAATGTCAAATTGAGCATGTGTAACTTATTGGAAAAGAATTAGCTTTTCATTGACTTTTTGTTTGTTTCCAGTAAAAAGAAAGAGCTTACTTCTCTTTTTTCACCTTAGTTGTCCAGCATTTCTGCCTACCCTGTTTGACTTTAGAGTCTTGGATCTGGATATAAATGGGTTATTTCTGACTTTTATTTCTTCTCTTCAAGAAATTAGTATGAGGAAAAGCAGAACCCAAACGTGTCTCCTGCTGGCAGCAGGCATTTGAACTAGTTTAGTTTGAAATTTTCCATATAATTGTTGCATGCAAAAGGAATAAGATAGATGAGTTTAGTCCTTTTGAAGTGCTCTGATGGTTGGCAAGAACTTCCATAGTTGAAGTGAAAAAGCTGATTCTAGAGTTTGCTGAAGAGAGAAAGCTTGTTAAGTGAACTTGATGACGAACCATCATAAATACGTATCTAAATTATGTATCAACTTTCCATTCATTAGAAGGTCTACTTGATATATTGAAGGATTAAAGAAAAAAATATCTTTGCTCTATATGCCAACAAAAACTTGAGTGATACAGTGAGTGCCTTTGAAATGAAAATTCACTTGGTTGCACAGGGTTATAAATGGAAAATCTCCCACTCTTACTGAGCATAGTGGAAAAGATGAATTAAATCACAGCGGACATAGAGTCGCTCATGACATCTCTGTACTGTCAGTGTCATTCACAAAGACCCCCAGGGTATGTTTTGGTCTGTTTTTTTTTTTCTAGCAGTGAGAGAAAAATTGGGAGGTGAAAAAACTGTACCCGTCTTGTACTCTGCCACAGGCTGGTAAGGGTGGTTGTGGTGGGTTGACCCTGGCTGGACACAAGGTGCCCACTGAAGTCACTGTCACTCCTCTGCTCAGTAGGACAAGGGAGAGAAAATATAACAAAAGGCTTATGAGTGGAGATAAGGACAGGGAGAGATCACTCACCAGTTACCGTCACAGGCAGAACAGACTCGACTTGGAGTAATTATTTTATTACCAATAATGAGAAATAAAACCAAATCTTAAAACATCTTCACCCCCACCCCTCCCTTCTTCTCAGGATCCACTTCTGATTACCTCCTGCTAGCCAACAGCACAGTGAAACAGGGAATGGTGGTCGTGGTCAGTTCATCACACATGGTCTCTGCTACTTCTTCCTTCTCAGGGGGAGGACTCCTCACACTCTTCCCCTGCTCCAACGTGGGGTCCTTCTTCCCACAAGCCTTCATGAATTTCTCCAACGTGGATCCTTCCCATGGGCTGCAGCTCTTCACAAACTGCTTCAGCGTGGGTCCCTTCCACAGGGTGCAGTCCTTCAGGAACAGATCCTGCAGGGTCACAAGTGCTGCAGCAAACCTGCTTCAGTGTGTGCCCCTTTCTCCATGGGGTCACAGGTCCTACCAGGGCCCTGCTCCACTGTGGAATTCCCACAGGGTCACAGCCTCCTTTGGGGCTCTTTTCCCTGCTCTGACGTTAGATCCTTCATGGGCTGCAGGTGGATATCTGCTCCACAGTGGACCTCCATGGGCTGCAGAGGCACAGCCTGCCCCACCATGGCCTTCACCACAGGAGAATTTCTGCTCTGACACCTGAAGCACCTTGTCCCCTCCTTCTGCTTTGACCTTGCTGTCTGCAGAGCTGTTTCTCTCGCATATTCTCACTTCTCTCTCCAGCTGCAATTGCTCATGCCGAGTAACTCCCCCCCCCCCCCTCTTAAATATGTTAGTCTTAGTACCGTTGCTGATGGGCTTGACCAAAACCTTGCCATGCAAACCCAATACATTGGTTAAGGACAGTTCATTTCATGTTTGGTTTCTTAGTATAGCTGAGCTATACTTGTTGCTGTAATTCTGTAATGAATTCTGTAAATGCAAAGTCCTATTTGGTTTTCCTAGAGCCTGAAAAATGCAACTGGTCATAAAACTAATCTAGTTAATACAGTTGTATATACAGATGGTTATTTGTTACTTTGAAAATTCTGTTTTTTTAAGTCTGCTTTGACCTTCAGAGAGGTTTTTTTAACACTTTACACAAAATGAGAGTTTTGTGCATATTACCTTTCAGTGATTCTTATTAAGTTAAAGGTTTTGATTAAATAACTAAACTTGTTTCGCTTTACAAATGATTTGTTATGATTTAAAGAATCATCATCAATTCAACTGGATAATGCCATCAGCTTCTGCGCAGTAACACAAATCCAGAGGCAAAACCTGTTCTACTCTGGTAAAGCAAGTGGTCTTTAGCTGAAATACTGATCTCTGTGCCACATTGTGCCACGCTTCAGTGCGAGCGCAGGGTATTGTGGAAAGATCAACATAGAGATGTGCCAACAAAGTGTTGTAGGTGGGGATGCAGGAGATGAGCAGATGCTTTGCCCACTTCTCGTAGGAGGCTGTGCCAAGTTCTGTCACTGCAGGGGTGAGAGTGGGCTGTTGGAAACATGAAGAAAGCATCAAGTCACACAGAACTTTTTGGTGGAAATAACTGTCTTGAGCATGAGGTTATCTGTCTGCAGAGCTGAATTTCCAACACAAAGACATATAAGTTCCTAGTTTGAAGTCCAACTGACAGACTTTGTACTTAGTAGAATGGGGATTGCATCTTTGTAGGTGTCAAGGCCAGAAGAAACATAGTTGTTCTTTGTGAACGTTCACTACAAGTTTAATGTGCTGTACAGACTTTGTTGTTAACTTTATTTTTAAGCAGTACTGTACAAATAATTATGAAAATTTCCAGAAAGAGCTTGAGGCCACTCTTGAATCATGGCTGCTCAAAAATGCATGCATTTTTTTGAAGCAGGAGATTGCTGAAAGATCCTTGATTTTCTTCTCCTTGTTTTCTTCTCAGTGTATTTTCTACCAGTTGACAGCAAGAAAGACTGGATTTTTCAAAGGCTTTCAGTGTTGACCTGTTTCTGCTTTCATGTAAGCCATCTGTGAAACTTCCAGTAGTTTCTCTTTCAGCTAGGTTAGACCAGTGATGCATCTTCGTCCTGTCACCCTAAAATTATATAAGGCCTATACAGTACATTGTGGTTCTATGTTTCAATGCCATTTTCACACAAGTTATGGAGATCAACATTTCTGTTGAAATGCTGTTGAGGCAGATTCCAGATGTTTAGTTTACAGGGTGTTAAAATGTATTTTTTTTTAATTTCTTCCCTTTCCTATCTCACCTCCTCATTTATTTTATTCTTTCCCTCTTTCTTCTTTCATATTCAAAGGAGAAACTCATTTTCTTTGGTTTTCCACATAGCTGATCTCCAGAGAATTTCTTTTTAAACTACTAGCAAAAATGTGAAGCATCAGAAAGTCTTCAGTCACATTTAATGAATGAATTTCTTGCCAGCAGGGGTTCTGAGATTTTCCATGCCATTTATCTACAAGAAAAATTTACTTATTGCCATGAAAAATGGCAAGCAACTGTAAATAGTCAAAACCACTTAGTCTATTCCTTCAGGAACATTGTTGGCTTTTCCTTAAAGAAACACAGGAAAGCAGAAGTTTTTAAGGGTATTTGATCCTGATTTGCAGAACGGTTCATTAAGCACTTAAACTTCCCAGTAGTTAATTTTTTTTCTTACATACAGCTTCCATGAGTGAAGTACTGTGCATTTTAAGGTTAACTGCTTGACACTGGACCATGAAAAGTAGCATGACATTATCTTGACTACTAGTATATATGATTAGTAGGTGCTAAACTTTTTGTCCCTATGTTTTAGAAAATTACTGTCTTTACCGCATAAACACAGCCTGACCTGAAAATGGCAGTGGTTTGTCATCTTTAATTGGATGATCTGTCTAGTATTAGTGATGTACATACTGTTCCTAAGAAACTGCAGAAGACCTTAGCTGGCACTAACTACAGAAGCAAATGGTGACATTTCACAATGTTTGTCAGGAACCAGAAAGGCATGACATTTTAAAGTACTTTTTCCTCAATCGTTCATCTGGTTGTAATGAACCACACAGTCCGTCTAAGGGCGATGTAAAAGCCTTCTAAAAGCCATAATGATGCGATGGCTTAGGTTTCACCAGAGTTACTCTGGTATTTATAAACTTGGTTGTTGTGTTTCATTTCTTATGACTTGCCCAGAAAGGTGGTAGCATCCACTATTCATTTGTTATCACATACCTCTGAGCTGAAATTACGTGTAAACATTTGTAAATATCATACATTATTACACAAGACATACTTTTGCTGTTGTGGATGTGATTATCACTTGTCAGTATATATTGTCAGAAAATTAATAAAACTCATTGAATAAGAATTTTAAATATTCAACCAACAGAAATGTTCATTTATGTTTATCATGTCTTGGACCATGGGAATCCATTAAAACAATTTTACTTTTTTGTGTGTGTTTCAATTAAATGAGAAAAGCCAGTTATGTTTCTTCAGTTCTGCAGTGGTACAGAAGTGTTTCTACTGGTTTGAAGAAACTGTTTAAAAGTTCTTCATCAAATTGACATTTACAGTCTTTTTAATAATAAAAAAAATAAATGTAAGGCAATTACAGTGTCAGAATCCTATGAAGGGTGATTAAGGTCTGCATTAAATGGCTCATGTAGAATTAATGGGAAGAGCTGCTCTTCCTCTTGCTAAGTAGCATGCTAGCAACAGGTGGCCAAAGGCTGTTTTTCCAGTGAAGTAGGCCATTTGCCAGAGAAGCCGGAAGCTTGTAGAAATGGTGTGGCAGGAAGTATTCAGTGAACAGACCAGGGAACCCAGAAAGTGTTAAGACTTAAGGACCAGGTGACTGGCATCCTCTGTATTTGAAGTATCTTTGTTAGTGATGCAGTGGAGTAGGAGTTGGTTCCATCAGCAGCCAGAGTTGGCCTGCGATGCAAGGCTGCATTGCAGTCATTCACTGAAGCTCAAGCAGCTGGGCTTGCTTAACTTGGCCAGCAGAGTGGTGGGTGTTTTTCTATTGGCTTCAGCTAGCAGTCTGCCCTCCAGCTTTGGACATTGTCCTGCATAAAGAGATGATTAGGAAAGAAGTTAGGTAAAAGCAACTCAGAAAAAAATGTTTCCAGAGTTGCAGCCTTTACAAGAAAGGCAGAAATAAGGCTTCATTAACTGCAAAGTCATACCAGCAGATAGTAGCCTGTGGAAGATCTCTCAGCTTTTTGCGCACTGTGATGGTAACTAATGACTTTGGCAGAATTATCCCTTTTTTCAGAATCAATCCTCTGACTTTGCCCATGATGAGCAAGGACATCTAATGAGTGAACTGCTAGCTCCTTCACAGCCAGCTTGTAACTGCTGAAATAAACTGTAAAAGTGTAGTTGTTTCTCTTGAAGCAGCTCCAAAGTTTAGATATGAGAAAGTACCATTTTTCCATTGTTCCTTTAGATGTAAATCACACTGACAAAACGATGAAGAGTTTTCCTAAAATTGTCAGATACAGTCTGAAATTCAATATCTTCTGCTATTGAGCAGAAATGCAATATTTCTTTGATTACTGTGCCCACAAGTAAGAAAATGGGCAGGGCTGGGTGGGGGCTGGCAGAGAATAGTTCTCGTGTATGGACTGCACAGCCTTGTTTCTGCAGCCTTAGTATTATTAGGAGATGCAGTTCTTTGCTTCAGAGAAAGGTATAAGAAAATGCCTAGGGTAGCTAAAACATGAATACAGAGTTAAGTTTTGAAGCAGGGTTGTTACTTGGCTCTCTCTTTCCCTTTTCATTAGGCTGCATTTTCATTTAGACCAGTATTTTAGCTTTTGGCTTGCTAGCAGAACTTGGAGTTCTGCTGACACCTTGCTGCCAACTGGATTCTTTGAATACTGGTTTCAGATTCTGTGTTATAAGTAATGTGTTTTTTTTTTTTATCAGTCTAAAAATGGTCATTGTTCCCTTTAACTGAAAATAACTGTCTCTTGTTTAGTGGTGTAGGGAAATGCTGCTTTCCAGTCCAGTTCCTTTGTGCCATAATGGTTGGTGTATTTGACTGTCCTTTTTTATTCTTCCTAAGGAAAATGGGGCTGATATCTTCAATCACTTTTCATAGGAAAAACTTTCTATATTTCCAGTGACTCTTTTTTTTTGCATCTTCCTAAACCCCTTTTATCTTTTAATGCTCATTTGAGATGCATCATTACCACTGAAGGGATGCTGTAGATGAAGCCATACTCTTGGTTCACTATAGAACCCTTCTGTAATTTTTTCCATGAACCCTTCTAAACACTCTTAATGATTCTTTGGGGAGGGGGCTAAGCAATACCCTATGTCAAACATGTGTTTCTATTTCTTAATTTGAACCAGGCCTCAAAAATTAAAGTGGGAGAGAAAAATAGGTGATTAATGCACAGGGCTGGGAATTAGGAGAAATTATTTCTCTTTCAGGCTTCCTTAGTGATGTCCTAGGGAAAACCACAAATACAAAATGCAACCATGTTCATATTTACCACAATAACACATTTACCTGTTAGCTTGTGAGCTCTTTTCCCATAAGTAACATGCCAATATACATATGCATGAGTATTCTAATTATGAATATATGTGATGCATAGTGTTGTGTATTTTATTAAAAAAGATCTATCTATTTTAATGGGATGAAGTTGATTGCATGGTCTGATCACTCTTGATGATTAGACATCTTGCCTTCCCTAGTATTAACAGACAAGAAGAAGCAGTAAATAGGAACTCAATGCCAGAAGAGAAAATGGAGGTTTTTAGTCACAGTGACGGCATTGTGTCTATCAGATAAAATGAAGCTATTTCACTGAAGCCACAAAACTTCTCAACCTATCTGGGAAAAAATTTCAGGGATGAATCTATATGTACAAAGCCATATTAGCTGGAAGGGAAGAAGTTACAGTATTAGCACTCTGCTAGCATCTTACCACCGGATTAAGGTTAACAAGCACAGACTGAAGAGTCGTAAGTAGATATGGCTCTGTGCTTGATTAACAGTTATTTAGGTCTCATTTGTGTAACACTCTTCCTGGCTTCAATTTGTCCCCGCGATAGCGCTAAAGGCTATCATAAAGTGTGTTTAAAACCTAGTCAGAGAATATTATCAGCAAAATGTTTGATTAAAGCTGTAACCGCAGAAAAACTGCATTTAAGAAGGAAAAGGATAAGGAACAACTCAGAAAACAGTATATTCTTTATTGTAGATCCAGGACACTCCTTTTAATCTTGTTCAAGTATTTACATGTATCCTAAAAGTTCTCTGGAATCAGGGCTCAAAATGTAATGTTTTAAAAGGCAAATCCTTCACATCTCTAGAAGACATATTTTGTGTGGTTTTTATGTCCACGGTCATGAGAATGAGACTAATGAGCAACTGGGAAAATTGGTTAACATATTTACATATGTTCTCTCAACATAGAATATATATTGAATGCATATTACACATTGAATATTATATATATTACTAATACAGTATATATAAAATCAACATTAAATATATGCATAAATATTCAATGTATTCCATTAATATACTGGGATATTTATGCATATATTTAATACTGGACTGTTTATTGGAGTGTTAAATGGGAATGGTTAATTGTATGAGTTAAGTTATCGCACTTACTTCACAAGTACTGTATTGCCCTCTGGTATTCTTTCTCTACCTTTGCCAAACAGGTGAATATAAATTACTATTTGTTTCGCCAGAGTTTATTAAAACACTAAATCTACTTTTCTGAAGGAGGTTTGTATCCTCCTGGGGATCCTGTGGCCAGTTGTAGTAACAGTGGTACCCACATCTCGCGTGTGCTGTGTGATCCAGTCAATGGGTAATTTTTATATATTCTTCTAAGACATGTTCTTCCTTCTTCTTGCAGGAGAACCAGAATTTAAATATGTTGGGAATATGCACGGAAATGAAGCTGTCGGGAGGGAGCTGCTCATCTTCCTGGCTCAGTACTTGTGTAATGAATACCAGAAAGGAAATGAAACTATTATCAACTTGATCCATAGTACACGTATCCATATCATGCCATCTTTGAACCCAGATGGCTTTGAGAAGGCAGCATCCCAGGTTTGTAAGGCTACATATATAAGAATTGTTATCAACATCTGTACCAATCTTAGAACATATTAATGAGAATTTAAATTAGCAGTTTTACAGATAACGTGAAATCTTGGTGATCATTGAATGGAACAACATAACTAAGTATTTGCTAATAGAACAGTAGGCTTGTTCTGTTTAACAAGGAGGATTTTATGCTTGGATTTTCAACAAACACCTGACTGTCTTGTGAGTTTACTGTATTTTAAAATACATGATGTTTATGTTTCATGCATATTCTTTCATTGACTGAATTTCTATTCAGTTCATTAACTGAACTGCTTCCTAAACAACTACCTTCTAGTAATACATGATGCTTCAAAAGTGGTAAAAAAGGGAAAGTTGATCTTTCCTTTAAAAAATTCCTCATGTAAATGCACATACATGGATTATTCACACTCATCAGAGCTTGATCCCAAAACAAGTAAACTTTGAGAACCATCTTTTTAACATGAATAACTTTGATTCTAAATTTCAGGCAGGAGGTACTTTAATTGAGATATTTGTCAAGAAAATTTAGCATGTATTTTAGGATGATGACTCAGTCAGGAAACACGCAGTGTGCTTAGTACATACTTAGCAAATAGAGGGCAAATAGGACCCTGTTATATACAGCTTCTAGTGTGTATTGTGTTCTAAACAAAAATGCTTCTTGTTTTACAAGGTGTATTTATTTTTTTCAAGAATATAGAAATGTTGAATCTTTTTATGTGACTACTTATTTATGATTAAATAAGTAAAATCTTATTAAGAACTTTATCAAACTGATACTCGTGAAGTCTTAAAAAACCCACAAAACCAGACCTCTTTTAAGCCATATTTGGTCTTATGTCTCCCTCTCGTGGCAACAAAGCAGAAGCTATCATGAAGTTGGTGCATTATTTTACTTCGAAATCTCTGTAGAGATTCTGTAATAATATTTGAAACTTCTTCTCCTCAGTCAAAGTACACTTGTTTTTACATGGTTGCTTTACAAGTTACATATTGTTTATAATACAGTTTGGTTTAATGCCACTCTTATTCTAACTTACAACTATCTTGATTCTCTACACAGTGTGTGACAGTAGACTCAGTATACCCCAAGATTAAAACCAGTAACCAAACTAAACCTACTTTAAAGTGAACTGAAAGCTTACAGAGACGTTAGGGAAAGCTATGTTCTCTGAAGGCATTTCCTTAACGCAACCCAAAACCATTTTAGAGAATCAACTTAAAGAAAATACTTTGCAAAAAATTGTCATTACAGCTTTCTTCAGTGCTACCGTTCCAGTGAACATACCTGATATTCACCATAAGAATAAAAATCTCTGGTAAATAAAGATTAAAGTACTTCTTTACCCTGAAGCCATTTAGAGAAACTTTGAAATGAGTGAAAATGGTCTTTGTGGCTGGCTGATAAACCTACAGTTGCTCTGAGGCTCACTAAAATTAAGTCTGTAATTCAGGACCATAGGCATGATGCAATGGGGAAAAGCCAGCTCTCAGGGGAAAAACTCAGAAGACACAGAAAAATCTGGTGTTGCTGGTAATTTTGCCCATCTTTAGTCCAGATCTGCCACTATGTGAATGATCCTCTCCCCCAAGACCCTCAGTGAAACAAAGGTTTGTTTTATTCCCACAGACGTCTAGGAAGAAATAGGAATGACTCAGCTCTTGGTGCTTCAGAAGTTTTTACTGTCACATGATCCCTTCTAATTCTTGAGAACATGGGAAATAAACCCATGATTCAAATTTACATGGCTAAATACACCCATTCAAGGCTTGATGTGTAATCTCCTGAATGTACTCATCTCCCTTCTCTTTTTCTTTCTTTTCCTTTTTCAGCCCGGTGAGCTTAAAGACTGGTTTGTTGGTCGAAGCAATGCCCAAGGGATAGATCTCAACCGAAATTTCCCTGATCTTGATAGAATAGTCTATGTTAATGAGAAAGAAGGTGGCCCAAACAACCATCTACTGAAAAACATGAAAAAAGCTGTGGACCAGAATCCTAAAGTAAGTAGGGACTGAATAGTGGATCACTTATATGCCCATCCCTTATGCAAGTAGGCATGTAACCACCTCTAAGAGTTGTGTCTTTATGATTCAAGTTCTAAATACTTTGTTCATTTTTTTTAAATTTATCCATCTGATGCTTCTGAAAAGTTTTGTCAAAATGAATTACTGCAGTACAATCTTTTGATCTATATTGCTTAATTCTTAGAAAATTCCTCACTCAGAACATGTTTTATTTTACGGCCAGAGATTATGCAGCCTTCTCCCTTGATTTGGAGCAATTCTTGCAGATATTCTGCATTTTTACCATTCCCAGAAACTCTTGTGTATTGTGCTTAATTACATCGTTGGCCATATAGTTATCCTCACATACAGCACATGCATTTTTGTTAAGCTTAAGCCTTAAATATGCAAGTGTGTTCCTGGAGGGATTTTTATCTTCTTGTGTTTACCCTCAGAGGAGGTCCTAGAAAATACGGTGTTGTGACTGCAGTACCATAGGTTTGTGGCCTTAATAGCCATATACTGTCTTCAAATTATAAAGTGAAGTAATTTTACTTTCTGTGCAGACAACACACTGCATCCTACCAACTTCTGTTTTGAATTAGTTTATTTTCCTTGGTTCAAAATTCGGTAGATTTTTTAAATTTATTTATTATTTTTAGTAGAAGATTGAGATTGCTTTATTTGTGCTCTCATTCTAAACTAATTTACACCAACTTTAGACATATTAATCTACTTAAATAATTATAAACCTGATGTAAAGGACTGTCAGTTCTCTCTGAAGCCAAAATAAAACTGCTGTTCTTTTAAATGTCTTCACAATATATGTGATAATGATTACCAATTTATAACTGCTGGTAATTCTATATTGTTGTAGCTTGCTCCTGAAACAAAAGGTGTCATTCACTGGATTATGGATATCCCCTTTGTGCTCTCTGCCAATCTTCATGGAGGAGATCTCGTTGCAAACTACCCTTATGATGAGACTCGGAGTGGTATGTAATAGAAGTTAACATGAAATAGTAGGAGATAGAAATTACATTTTACACTTATTTCCCTGCTACCTAAGGTCCCCTTCATAAATATCTTGTCCTTGCATTGTAATGACTTATTTTAACATAGTAATCACATGTTTACAGCTAGTCGCTGTATGAGCATGTTTTCTAGTTGTGAAGATTATAGTTCGCTTTGGTAGAGTTACACCACAAAAATAGTGGAATACCTGAGGGAATCACAGTCCTTCAGATATTTTAATCAAGGCAACTTACCTCTTTAATTAGCTGGGGCTGTTCGTACCCTGTTAGCTGAAGTGAGAGAGATGTGGCTAGGCTGCCTGCATGACCTAAGGTTTCTCTACTTGCACCTTTAAAAAATGATTTTCTGGAAGCAGTGGTGTGTTAATAGAAACAACTACTGTTGTCTCAGCTTTCTCAGTATTGGTCCCATATTAAAAGGATGACATTGTGGCTGAGATGTTCTCATTTAGCACACAGCAATATTAATTTGCTTTTTCTTCTGCTAGAGAATGTGCACATGGTTTAAATGGTCATGATATGATGGTATTGTTTGTGATTGTCTTCCTTCAATCTACTTTCTCACAGTTTACTTGCAAATCCTTTTAATATCAGACTGTAAAGCTCTTTAGGGAGAGACCTTTGTCTGCATACTGTGGTTTTGTTTTTTTTTAATTAAGAAAATATCTAAAGCCTAAAATAGCTTAGATTTTTTTGGTGCATTTTTAAATTAATATTTTCAGAAATATTGACAGATACTAATGGTCACCTTAAGTAATGGGGCAGCCTGCTGCAGGCAGTTGATGAAGTACTGGGGAAATGCTAACATTATTAAGATAATGCTATATTAGTTTGTGATGCTGTAAGACACTTACCCGTGTACAGAGAATTTCCAGGCACAGTCATACAGTGCAGAATTGATAGTCTAGGTTGTGAGACCAGTTGGTATGACTGCCCTTTTAATAATCCCTGTTCCTGAACTTTTTTCTTCCCTAGGCAGTGCTCATGAATACAGCTCCTGCCCTGATGATGCTATTTTCCAAAGCCTGGCTCGCAGTTATTCTTCTTTTAATCCCGCTATGTCTGATCCAAACAGACCACCGTGTCGTAAAAATGACGATGATAGCAGCTTTGTGGATGGAACAACTAATGGTGGTGCATGGTACAGCGTCCCAGGAGGTGAGTCCCACTGTGTGGGGGTTCTGTGTTACTGGTGGTTATTTTAAGCTTGAATTTTCATTGGTTTAATTGTAGTTTGGAATACCACCACCTTATCTAAAAGTTTTTGTCTGGTTAATGCTAAATATAAGGCAGATCATTCACCACAGTACATCTGTAAAATCTCATAAAGCTCGTTGTGATGTCTGTTAAAATATTCCTCTTTCATTGCTTTTTCTACAGTGTTTTGTGCAGTTAGGGTTCAGGTTATTGCAAATTTAATAGTTCTTCAGTGGGCAAGTGATTGCTATGTTATCACATGAGCTTAAGGTTTGTGTGTGGGGTTTTATTGCATTAAAAACTCCCCTAACAAACCCTTATCAGAGAGAGCAGGCTACTGGCTATTCATTTTAACCTCAATAATGAAAGCATCCAACCTTGGAGGAAGTGGTGAGGCCTGGTTTTGCAGCATTATAGACAACAGCTTTTGATTTCCATGGGAACAAAACCAGATGTGAAGATACTTGCATC
The DNA here is from genome assembly GCF_028554395.1 of Pezoporus wallicus. Taxonomy (NCBI): domain Eukaryota; kingdom Metazoa; phylum Chordata; class Aves; order Psittaciformes; family Psittacidae; genus Pezoporus; species Pezoporus wallicus. The sequence goes on from NW_026640488.1 coordinate 5,849,526, forward strand.
TCCATGGGAGATTTAATAGTTAAAATTTGTTTCAATTCAGTTAACAGTTACCTTAATTGGTAACCTTATTGGGTATTAACTATAAAAGCATAGACATATTTAACTTCAGCTTCTTTTCCCGTAGGAAAATGCATTGAAAAAAAGAGTCTTTCAATTGTTTTGATGAAATGCTTTGATTTTACTAAACTGCACATGCCAAAGGCACATTTTTCCATTGGAAAGACTTTTTTGGAAAGTTGGAATTATTTCCTCCTTTTGGATCTTATTTTAATGTAGACCGTAAATTCCCTGGGACCTTTCTTTTTCTCATGTATTTGTACAGAAGCTAGTGGACAGAAATCCTAGTTGTAACCAGGATCTATGATCCTAATATGGCTCAACTAATAAAAAACCAGAGAGATGGCATATAGTTTGAACCATAAAGCATGAATCTGTTTGTTGGGGTTTTTAGTTTTTTTCCCAAGTGTAGAAATCAGCTGTCAAGCTGTGATTTTTGAATGAAACCTCCATGGTGATGTTTGCCACAGGCTGACTTAAGAAAACAAAAATAATTCAGCAAAACCAGTTCTGTTATATCCATGTCTAGTGCTAAGGAAAATAACGAAACATTGCTTAGTTCAAGTGAAAATTTTCTTGGAAGCTTTAGTCTGAAAACTTTTCAGAGGCAACATATATGAACTGTGGACCAGATCAGAAGGTAGAAAAAAACCTATAAGATATGGGTATCGTGCACAAAACTAGGAAATATATTGCTTCTGTGTTCTGTTCTTGAGAAACCAGGGCATTCCTCTCTTTGGGAAAGGGAAGGGGGGAACTTGCTGAGAATTGGGGCAGTAGAATTACATCGTGCTCTTCAGCTCCCAGTTCTCCTCTTCACAGAACCTTCCTTTCTTGTAGAAGAGAGGCAAAAATCAAGAAAAATAACATTATCAAATGCCTAGAACAGATGCCTGGCAGTCAGCACTGCTGTCAGGATTTTACTTATGACTGCTGCTCTATCGGTGTGTACTGCTGAATGGTCCATCTTGTACTCTGCCTGTTGGGATGTCAAAGCTGTCCCTCTCAGGAGCACCTTTGGCCTCTATGTCTTCATTTTTTAGCCATCTAAGAAAGATTTAGAAACAAAAAGGTTCTTTTAGGAATCTGAAAAATCCCTGTTCTTACCGGTAGTTAGGAGTCTCATTGCCTGGTTGGCAGAAAATATATTCTTCACCGTAGCGTGTTGGCAAAATCCCGCCTGACTCAATCTGTTTGCTGCCCTCATGCTTCTCTTTTGGATATGACATCAGCTCTCTGGACATTTCTGGACTGGTGAATAACACTGGTGCTTCAGTAAAGAGACTGCATTCGGTCTCTTATGTAGCTTGCATGGGGAAATATAGGGCTGAATGAATTAGCTGGGTTTGAATCTCTTTTCAATCCCCCATTGACCTCCATGGGGATGCTCAAAATGCTAGATAGCCTTTTTCTTTTCAGTCCTCCATTTGAGAATCCAATTACTCTGCTAGCTAGGTAGGCTGGGAAGCAAGAGCTTAATTCTTCATCATCTTCTGCAAAAAAATATAACTCTCCTGGGGACAGCTACAGTCCCTCCCTAGCTGGTTCATCCAGTCACAATGCTAGAAATTCCTTTGGTTACCAGTACAGTTTCTTTTTTCTTCTTTATTGAAGGCTGTCCCGTACTGATTTTGTAGAAGCATTGAATGGGTGGGAAATACTCCTACCCATGGAAAAATATCCATGTAAATAAACTTTGTACGAAGTTTGCTTTTGGGTTTGGTTTTTGGTTCTTTGTTTTTGTTTGTTTTTTTTTTTTAATGTTTGGAATCTCTGCAGAAAAGCTAGAAAAACAACATTCCTTAGCAAATTTATATTTTTAGTGTAAAATGTAACTAAGTTGAAACTTGATATTTTCACAAAAAAAAACCCAAAGCAATATGTTTTTATCCCATCTTTATAAATCCCTTTTTCAAAGTCACTTTAGCATGTTTCATTTGCTTTATAATTCATTATCATTCTTCTTGGCTTACAAAGGTTATCATCTTTTACTTTCATATGGAAATATTTTAGGCAAAATCGGAAATAATTTTCTATTCCTGAAGAGATTAAAAAATAATTTGTCAGCTATCCAAAACCATGTGTCAGGTAGAAGTGTACCAGCCAGGTGCAGCATCAGGTAGAAGTATACAGGCAAGGTGTCAAGTCTTTTCCAAACTTTATCTGGGAAGAAAATTTTTTGGGATTTAATTATCTATCTGGTTTCTCCAGTTTAAAGCTTCTGAATTAAGAACTGCACCAACAGTATTTATACCTATTCTTTTCTTAATAGGTGTATTAAGCATCTCATGTGTTCCCCTTTATTTATTCCAGAAGAATGCAAAATGCATCACTAATTCTCTTTCTTTTTTGGCATTGCAGGGATGCAGGATTTCAATTACCTCAGCAGCAACTGTTTTGAAATCACAGTGGAGCTTAGCTGTGAAAAATTCCCACCTGAAGAAACTCTGAAGGGCTACTGGGAGGACAACAAGAACTCTCTTATCAATTACATTGAACAGGTAACAGAAAAGAGGATGGCAAAACTCTACCTATTGTGCATAAAATTTATAAACATTGTGTTGTGTGAACATTTAATTCAAAATTTCATATTAATCCAATTGGTACTCCATAGTTCTTGTATGTCTCTAAGGTGGCAAATCCTATGTAATCTTTCTAATTATGTGGAAGAAGAGGGGAAAAGAAAGAAGATGTTATTTAAGCTCCTGCAGATATTTAATTTAAATGATTTGTGTTAACTTCCTCACTGAAAAGAAATACACATCACCAGAGAGTATAATTCATTCTGCCAGCACTAGTGTGTATACTAAGAGAGATGGATTGCCTCTACAGATATGAAACCGTGTGTACAGACGTGGGATGGATCACTGTGGATGTGTAGGGGCCTAGACAGCTGGATTAGACTTCAGATGCCTAGCAGTTCAGTGTAGTGTTAGGGGGCACCTCTAATCCTGGTTTTCTAGATATTCTGCTGCTCTCTGATTTAGATAATATTGTGCTAATGGGTTGTTAGGTGTTAAGACTCTGAAATAAACTTGGGGGGATTTGTGTATGTTGTTGTTTTTTTCTGTTGGTTTGGTTTTGATTTTAATCATTTCATGCCAGTGTAACAGGCTGCATGGAAATGATGCTTCCAAGCAGTGTGGGAGTATTGAATTCCTGAGACCTGGATATTGTACTTAAAGGATACAAATATATTTGATATCGTTAATGGCTGCACATGTGGGATTGTGAAATCAGAAACATACTTTGTTAGCAGAGCCAGACACTTCATACCTTAACTTCTTTAAGAAGTTATTTGTGCAGAAATGCTTTAGCTAGCCAGAAATCTGAAGTATTTGAGTATTTTGAAATGTTTGAGTCATATCATTTTGCTAGTGATTTGTATGTGGGCTGAGAAAAAGGCTCTACCCACCCTGCAAGTTTTTACCCATTTATTATGGGGTCCATCTCAAATTGTTCAGCTCCTTCTCATGTGGATTAATTTTCTGACTCATGGAAAACTATGGTGTCAATGCATTTTAAAAATTACGAATGTGTAAGAGATTATTTTGCCAACTTCCTTTGCTCCTGTGGAGCTGCTGGCTTTAACCTTGAAGTTCAGATGATCTATCTGGCATTGCTTTTTATCCTCTTACACAGTAAGAGGTGCATCTCTGTGATTCAGCTCCCCTGTGATTGCTGAGAATGGTGCAAATATGTACTTTCTGCTTTTCTAAGCTGATCTGTATCAGGCTTCTGATGGGGTAAATTAGAGGATTCTGGTGAATAAAATTATAGCAGCTGAATACACTATATAGATTCATAAAGGGGAATATCAAAATCTCAAAATAAACTTTGTTATCCACAAATCTTTTCAAATATCACAGAATCAGAGAAGCCTAACTCCACAGTACTTCCACATTTATTTTCCAGGCTCCCAGTGAGATGCATCTCTGCACAGGTTCAAATTGTCACATTCTCTGGGGCTGAGAGCTCCCTATCTCAGGCCATGAAAAAGTAGTTGAACTCAGCTTCTTGCCTTTGAGGAGCTCTGCTTTCAGATTATCCTTAAAGAATACAAGCAGGACTGGTCTCCACACACTGCAATTAAATCAGTGCTTTAAATTCATATGTGCTGGGAGCAGGAAGGCTAGGTACTGCTGGTGCTGTTACGTGGTGTATGTTGTCTAAGAGGCAAGAAGAAACTAGGACATGATGCACCATCACCTTTCTGTCACAGGCCTTGTAGGGAGTGTTGTGATTCTATGAGGTCCCAGCTCAAAGATCTGGATGTTTTGGGTGCACAGTAGGGAGCTCAAGCATCTCACACAGGGATTGCCCATCAAAGTCCAAGTGGCCTCATTTAACCTTGTTAATGCTTCTCTTTTAAGAAGTTATGTCCATTATTACCCCAAATTCTTCCATCTGATGAAACTTAAAAGAAAAAAAAGAAGTTTTTTTTTTCTATTAGGCTGTCTTTCCAAGCACAGTGGTTAATCCGTAGTTAATCCGCAGTGACAATGACTTTCAAGTCATTGTTCATATATATTATTATTTGCTGTGTATTTCTGAGAAATACTTTCATTGCACAGGGGAATTAGTACAATTACCGGCTGAATTATTTTTCCTCTTCACTGTTTGTTCTATTATGATGTTTAGTAATTATCCTCGGTAGGTGTCGGCATGTAGACCATGGGATTTGTAATGTGCATTGTTAGATATATCAGTAGGTATCTCGCTGATGAAAAGGCCATCTTTCTTAATGAAATTTTCCTGTGATTTTGCATGTATTTCTGATTTTATTTATTTTAGATTCATCGAGGAGTGAAGGGATTTGTTAAAGACCTTCAGGGCAATCCAATAGCAAATGCTACGATTTCTGTGGAGGGGATAAGCCATGACATTACATCAGGTGAGCCTCAGCAAAACAAGAAGTGATGGAATATACTGCTCCTCCCTCTGCTTGGCAACATGGAACCATTTCAGATCCTACTATCTGAAGCTTTAAGGGAGCAAAATTTTGACGCCAGGAAAGCATGTTGTGCCTCAAGCAGCTTGCTGCCTGCAGGATTTCATTTATTTTTCTCTTGTATCTTGCTCTCAGACCAGCTGAGACTGATTGTTGGGATTTCATGGATCTCTGGAGTGAATTGGTTCTGGTGGCTGCTGGTTATTTGTGCTGAGTTTGTTTTCTGATTTGTAGTGCAGATTTCACAGCTCTGTCAGGATTTGAAGTCCTATCGGCAGTGCCATTTTGATTTTGAAGGCTAAATTGTAGTCCAAAAGTGTTATATTACTTACAATGCAGTCAGACCTTTTGGTATGCAAATTCTTGTCAGATTATCAGTTTACATAACTTACTTCTGTGAAGATAAATTCTCTCTGCTGTTTACAATTATGCAACCTTGTTTTAGAAGAGCAGTTCTAAAAGAAGAAATTATTGTGCTGCTGTTTGTAGAAAATTATGTGTCACTTCTTTGGTGGTGGTCCTTTGTTCTAAGAATGAATTCAAATGTAGCTCACACAGTGTAAACTTGCAGTCTTCTTTGTAGACCTGTTTTCTTATTCTGAATGACCATTTTGTTTTATTTGCACAATACTCCTGGGAGTATTGGTAGATGAGAAGTTGACTATGAGCCAGTAGTGTGCCTTTGTGGCCAAGAGGGCCAATAGTATCCTGGAGTGCACTAGTAGGAGTGTGGCCAGCAGGTCGATGGAGGTAATCCTTCTCCTCTACTGGACCCTAGTGAGGCCACATGTGGAGTGCTGTGTCTAGTTCTGGCCTCCTCAGTACAGGAAAGACAAGGAGCTACTGGAAATGGTTCAGCAGAGGGCCATGAGGATGATCAGGGATTTGGAGCATCTTTTGTCTGAGGAGAGATTGTGGGAGCTCTGCCTGTTTAGTCTAGAGAAGAGAAAACTGAGAGGGGATCTCATTAATGCATATAAATATCTCAAAAGCAGGTGCCAGGAGGACGGTGCCAGACTCTTTTCAGTTGTGCTTGTGACAGGACAAGGAGCAATGGCCATAAGCTAAGCCACAAGAAGTTTCACCTCAACATGAGGAAGAACTTCTTTATGTTGATGGTGGCAGAGCACTGGAATGAGCTGCCCAGGGAGGTTGTGGAATGGAGACATTCAAAACCCGCCTGAACACGTTCCTGTGCAACCTGCTCTAGGTGGCCCTGCCTTGACAGGGGTTTAGACTAGATGATCCCCAGAGGTCCCTTCCAACCCTAAGGATTCTGTGATTCTATGAAGATGCTAATTAGATTAACAATAATAAAATGTTACTGCTTTATGCATGAGCTTTCATTATGGTAATTTTCTCAACGTTATGTGCTGTTAGAGATGCATAATACTATGAAACAGGACTAGTAGACCCTTCAGTTGGCTTTAATTTATGGTTTTTCTCTTACCACCTGCAAAGAGGCCAGTATTTCTGCCAGGTGGAGCAGTCTGTGATAATATTAGCCACCTTCTTTCACTATGTATAAGAAGGCAAAAAGTATAGAGGCTGGAAATCAATTTTCAGGAGTAATGAAAAGAGAATAAGCTGTACAAGGAGGTATTTTGAGGTGTAAGGGAGTAATGGATACAGTACTACAGCTCATGCTGTGGTACAGAAAAGCGTCTAACCAGGAATCCTCTCACATCACTCTGTGTGTATAAGCCTGAAAGTCATGTACTGTCAAAACACTGAGGAAAACAAGTACTTGAGTTTTAGCATATTCAAAAAGAAGGATAAATATTCTTTGGCTTTTTTTTTCCCTTCCCCCACTCCTTTGTTCATGAGTTAAAATTCAGCTTTGTTCCAGTGCCAGGAATCATTAGATCATTATCATAGCTCAGCAGCAGTACGTTTTTCCCTTCTGTTTTATGAAAACTCTGGGAACAATTGGACTGACTACTGACGTTTTTAACTGTGTGAATTGCAGACATTTAAGTAATGTTTCCCTCTGTGAGCTGTGTAGCTGTAGATGTGCTGAAAAAGCATTTAAGCAACTGGCAGTAAGAGCATGGCCAAGTCTTTTAAATGGCCTTTAGAACAGCTTTGCGACATTTTCTGGAGATAGAGAAATTCAGAGTATTAGCATGTAAGAAATTAAGTAATTGCCCACTGCAGGTACAGGGAGGATCAGAGTTGGAAGACCATTTAGTTCCAGTCTCCTTCCTGCCACAGGCAGGGATACCTTCCAGTAGACCAGGTTGCTCAAAGCCCCATCCCACCTGGCCTTGAATACTGCCAGGGATGGGGCAGCCACAACTTCTCTGAGCAACCTGTGCCAGTGTCTCACCACTCTCACAGTGAAGAATTTCTTCCTAATGTCTAATCTAAATCTCCCCTCTGTCAGTTTAAGACCATTGCCAACTGTCCTGTCACTACACGCCCTTGTAAATAGCCTCTCTCCAGATTTCTTGCAGGTCCCCTTTAGTCACTGGAGCTGCTCTAAGCTCTCCCCAAAGACTTCTCTTCTCCAGGCTTAACAAGCCCAACTCTCTCAGCCTGTCTTCGCAGGAGAGGTGCTCCAGCCCTTTGATCATCTTCTTGGCCCTCTGGACTCACTCGAGCACGTCCAAACCCTCTTGTGTTGGGGGCCCCAAAGCTGAATGCAGTACTGCAGGTGGGGTCTCATGAGAGCAGAGGGGCAGAATCACTTCCCTTGACCTGCTGGTCATGTTCCTTTCAATTTAGCCCGGCATGCAATTGGCTTTCTGGGCTGCAAGCACACACTGCTGGCTCATGTTAAGCTTCTTGGCAGCCAACACCTTGAAGTCCTCCTCAGGGCTCATTTCAATGCAGTCTAAGCCCAGTATGTTTCTGTGCTTGCGATTGCTCTGACCCGAGTGCAGGAACTTGCACTTGGCCTTGTTGAACTTCATGAGGTTTGCACTGAGGTTTGTCCCATGTTACCCTTTTCTTCAGTGTGCTGGAGAGCTTTCAGCCTCAGCAGGCAAAATCTTTCATGTAGGCTACAACACAACTTCAGAATTTAAATCTGTGTTTTGTTTACCTGAAAAGAAGAAAATCTGTAATGACATACTTATAGAGCTCTTACAGAAGAATACTTTCAGACAGGCAAAAAGAAAGGGCTAACAGGAATACAAAAGGCTCTGACAAGATATACAGTCCCTTTCCATTAGCTGCATAATTAATTTTATACTTATTTATTTGGATTTTTTTTTTTTCCTTGTTCTTTACAGCCAAGGATGGTGATTACTGGAGATTGCTTGTGCCTGGAAATTACAAACTTACAGCCTCAGCACCAGGCTATCTAGCAATAACTAAAAAAGTTGCTGTGCCCTTTAGCCCTGCAGTTGTGGTAAGTGCTCACATGTGTATTGCTTTATTGACTATTATATATGAAAAAGTCTTTTTTTTTGGAAATTTTGCCCACCTATGTGCATTTTCACATAAGTTTATTGTACTGATACGCTAGTATTGCACATATTTAAATCAGCCTTGAGACACTTTGGAATAAACAGCCTAAAACTGAAGGTATCTCCCTAAGCCCCATGTCTGTGTTAAACAACTCTTACAATAAATGACTTATAATAAATTACTCTTAAAAGCCTACACTCCTTTCTTTCTACAAGTCTTACCAATGTTTTTGATTGTTTCTCTTAGGTTGATTTTGAACTAGAGTCATTGTCTGAAAGAAAAGAAGAGGAGAAAGAAGAATTGATGGAATGGTGGAAGATGATGTCAGAAACACTAAATTTTTAAATTAAGATTTTGGCTTTACAGCTTTTAACTATTCTATGTTGATTTAGTATAGTGTACTGTGGAAAATCCCTATATTCTAGATTTTGTGCACTTCACAATAATTAACTTTGAATTTTTCAATTATCTTTTGATTAATATGATTGCAAATAACTACTAGCCTCTTAGCTAGTAAATAAGCTATTAATTTTCATTCATATTATTACAGAAAATTTACTCTTACATACGAATAATAAAAAAAAAAGAGTGAGTGTCACTGCAGCCGATATGGAAGTACAATCTGTTGTGTATTATTTGCAAGTTCAGAATATGTAGGTTAGCTCTTGATTTTAAAAAATAAATATGCTGTAGTCAATTCCCAATACTGCCAGAAATATTTGACAGTGCATAGTAGTAAAAAGTGCTTTTTACTGAGTCCTATAATGGGTGTTATTGAAAAGATTTATGTTAAGTGTGTCGTGTAATTATGTTTTACAAGGATTAAAATTCAATATAACATTTCATATGTGTCTGGTGTTGGGGCTATTTAAATATGTAAGAAAAATATACTGGCTTAATTTTAGTAAGGAGAAGGAATCTGCATAAGCTCTTTTATTAAAGATGGCGTGGAGTGAATTCAGGAAATAACAGAGCTTTATTCCTTAAACTGTTAATGATATTTCAGGGTCAGGTTTTAGTTATTTCTCATTACTTACTTATTAACCAAATAAAAATTCTGAATGGGCGAAGAAGAAGAGCTTGTGCATCTTGTTAATATACTGCTTGTAGTTGTTTTACAGCAAGAAAAAAATTTGTTTCAGGTGATGTCTGTTTTAAATAGATAACCATCTTTTCCAACATTCTTTCCATGTGTCAGTGGTGTCTAGATGATTAGCTGAAAGTTTGTAACTTCACTGAAAGCTACCAAAACGTTACAGTTTAGACAATGAACTGGAAGTCTTCTGAGGACATGCATTTAGCCAAGAATAGTTTTGCTTCCAACTTTGTTTCTTCTGCTGATTAGTCTTATCTAAAACTGGAAGTATGATGGATAAGTAATTTTTTTTTCAGTGTAGTAAATTTTTTCTAAAATGCTTGAAGAGGGTACAAAAAAGTAACTTTGAGTAAAAAAGATCCCCTTCCCCTCCATTTTTTTAGTATGTTTGAATTAACTTGTTTCAGTATTTTTGCCTAAAATGAGTGAAATTTATGGAGTCAGAGAATACATGTGAACCGTAGCGGGTGCAAGTTTGATATAATTCTCCCAAAACCACTGCGGGTATGCTACTTGATAGCAGCTAAACATCTCATCTGTTTGAAAGATTACACACTATTGCTGGTCTATTTTAATTCAAGATCAGATGTTTGATATCAGTTTCCTTCCTCTGTTTCTTTAGTATCACTGTCTGTGTTTTAATTAACATATTATTTTAGTTGATGCTGCAGGAGATCAGTACCACTCAGAACCAACCAACAATACACTGTCATGCTCCTGCCATAAGTGAAAAATCACATGTTTAGGAGTAGGATCCAAATTTACCTCCTTTGGGTATTTAAAAATTTACTGAAATTAATGTTTTCTGAGAATTTGAAATAAAAATAGCAGTAACAGACTTAAGGTTTTACATACAGAGATAAACTGAACAACAATAAAACAAAGTTTCTGTCTCTGATCAGGAGTTTGCTATGTGACCTGTAGTTCATTCGGGTAGTAGATATTTAACTTCAGACTTCAGGGGAACTTCACTTGCAGTAAGTTGTTATGCAGTGATAAATTCAAATTTCCATTGCAATGAGGAACCCCTTTGCAAATGAAAAATCTTATCTGAACATGTCTTGATAACAACTTGTGGCTAGCTGGGCACAGGAACGTGCTTAAGGAATACCCAGTTGCACCAACACAGGTGTTTATGACAATTTGAAAGGCTAAGACACATAACACAGAGCACACTCTTTCTGGAAATAACAATACTGTTTTCAGCTGAACCATGTAAAATCGAAGCAAACCATCTAAAACCAAATTGTAACAGGAGACTGCTGGCATGTGGGCAAATGGCTGCAAGAGTGTTTCTGACCTGTAAACTAATGTAATAAGGCAAGTGTATTTTTGTACAGAATGCCCTCCTCTGGCCCTTTCAAACCTAACAATTTCAATCCAAACAATATTACTACATGGTGAAATGCTTGTCATGCATCCCGTCTTCCTGTGTGATGGATTGTGTGGCATAGTGTAGACATTACATCAAAGTGATCTTGTAACAGATTTCTAATCTGTACTTGTATACACGTGTGAGATCCTCTGGTCTACTGTTTCACGCATTTGTGATCAAATGTGGTGTCCCCTAAATGATCGCTTAGTTTCGCTCGATGACTTGCTATTGCTGTGCTGAGAACAGGTTAAAATAATTAAATGTTACAACACCAGAACCACTGCCACTGTTCTTGCTGTAAGTAAACATCCTTAAGAACACCATAGTCAGGACTCTCAATAAATCAATTCATTATGTAGCTTTCCTAGCTGAACTGAGCTGTGTTGTAGGACTGTGTATGTTTAAGTGGAAGATTAAAGTGTTGTGTGATGCTGAGCTTTTGGTTAAAAAGGCACATGCTGTACTATTGTACAATAAAACTACAGGTTTATTTAAAGTGCAAAATGTGTGAGTAACTTACCGGTTCAAAACATGACTGCTTTGGCTGTGTATGACTGCAAAATATGCCATAAACATCCTCAGTGAGGTGTTGTGTGCCAATCACTTTGCTGTTTTGAACAGAGAAATGAGACTGGATTTAGTGCTGATATCCCATTGAAAGCCATCTATAGACCCATAATTTTGTGCCAGGACATATTCGTTTTGGATTGTATGGCTTTCTGAGCACTTTTCCCATGCAGGCTTTCAAGTAAAGTAGTGGATATAAATGAGATGCTCTGCATTCATACAGGGTCGGTGGGGACAGGGCATACACTTTTGGATGTCTCTCATGTCCACAGCATTTATAAGTCTGTTCTTTTTCCATATCAGTCCTTAGGGTTAGGTATGGAGGAATGCTTGGTTCTATGCATTCCTTATAACTACAGTGATCAGGATTATAATACCAAAGTCAGTCAAATAAAATCACTGTGTCTGAATTACATTTCCTTTTTCCTAAGTTTTGGTGCTCATGTCGATGCATGTGAATTCACATATAGCCCTAGCTGTTTGAGCTGATAATAACATACATTAAAGTGTAAATTAAAACTGAGATGGTATGTAGGAAAGAATTGCTACCAAGTTGCTTTCTCTGAGTTTTTTTTAACTGATCTAACAGGTGTAGTAGGAACACTTAGTAAGCAGCCCATGAAAGGAAGAGGATTTAGAGAAGGATGGTTTTAGAGGAGCTGAAATTTGAAGTTAAAAGGTACAGTTCCCATATCTGAGCTTAGTTTGACTCAGGCCTGTGGAGGCTGTAGAATAGCAGCAGTTTAATGGCTGCCTCTCCTAGAAGTTAGAGCAGCCATCTAGAGCTTCTCAGTAAACCTGCTCCACTGGAGGAGTGCTTTGTTTCTTACTTGTAATTAGCACTGGAAACACACAACCCAGAAATATCCCTGCAACACATGCTTTCTACCTTCCTGAATCTTGTGACAAGCTCATTTCTCATTCTGACTGTCTCCTTGAGATATTCTATCCCCCCTGTATGTTTCTTTTACGTAGAGTTAACATCTGTTGTGAATGATTTGCTGCTTGTTAATTTGACTGATAAGTTTGGTCATTGACACAGCCTCTGTTCCAGTATTTCTAACTTCTGTAATTAAACCCACAGACAAAAACACTCAGGAGATTTTCTGAAAACCATGGCATAAAAAAACCAAAACAACCCAATGGCTTGGTTTGTCCCTGGCTTTTGAGGGTTTTGAGGGAGTTTGCTTCATGTTCCCATTTTTAAAGCCTGCTTTAGGAGGACAAGAAAATGGCAGCTGGGAAGCTGATATAATCCTATGCTTCCAGGGGCTAAGGTTTTGAGCCGTATAGCAAGTACTGGAATAGGTAGTATAAGAATGAGATATTTATAAACAACTGTTGTTTACTTTTACTTAACTGTGATAATGGGAGTATACTGATTTATTTAAATGGCCCTTGCAGTGCTGATCTTTCTTCGGCCCTCCTTATTTTGCCTCTTCATGCCCCACGCATTAAATTTCAGCAGGCAAACACATCCATGATTAGGCACTGTTTATCATAGTGCTAGATTTTGCCTGAATTAATGGTTAATACTTCATGGTATTTTATCTTTCTCCTACTTTCATATTCATTTAAGCCACCACACATTTTTGTAATCATGCATCCCTTTGTGCACAGTGGAAACTGTAAAAGAGAGAAGACGAAGAGTTTGGCTCCTGCATTGGGAATGTAGAGGGAATTTGACATCTGGGAATGCACTGGAACCAGTTTAGTATTGTGAAATAGCTAGATTTTGTAGATCTTTTTGTTAATCATTCTGTAGTAAAGGGATGAATAGGATTATGTTCCTATGGGATTCTAGGAGTGCAGTATGTCCATGCCTTTTAGGTAATGCTGCTCTGGAAGGATTCCCATTAGTTTCACTGAGTTTTTTTATCAGACCCTTAAGCCTGGAATCTGAGTAGACAGGACTATCTGGTGCCAAGGCTGCTCATTTTGCATTAGCAGTAATTGTTCTTCATCTTTTCCAGGAGAAAAATGCAAAATAAACAAGAAATGAAGTCCACTTTCACAAAGTGTGGAATTCGTTATGGAACTTGTTAAGAGTCATTGCAAAACCTAAAGTAGAAATAATGGAGATTAGCTGAACCAGTGGCAACCTACAGCTCACTAAGCCTCTGGACTGCTGCTCAGTGCGAAATAGGAGGGTAAATCAGGATGCCATTTTTGTTACATTCACCCACTGAGGATGTGGTCAGTGCCATAGTTTGGAGACAAAATACAGAGCTAGGGGAACATCTCACCTGACTGTAGTAGGCAACAATAGAGGTGTTTACAGTGTTGCAGTACCATCCAGTAGGATAAGATTCCAGTTGATGGACTCAGAGGAACACCTCTTGCACAAAAGGTAAGTTAAACACATTTCAGAAAATACGGACAAGATTCAAGAGAGGAGTTGGCTGCCAAGAGGAGCACAAAATTACAGTCTGACTTCCCTCCCTCCACCTCACCAAATATCCACTCATGTGGCTTTCCTCAGCTGCTTCCAGTTCTCTCTCTGGGTGTGTCAAAAACTAGCCCAGCCTAAGCAACTCAAAGATCATTTGTGCCAAGACCCAACAGGAGTGGATTACAGAGCTTTCTTGTGTCTAAAGATCCTAAGTTTGTGCTTGCATTATCGAGCAGGTCCCTGGTATGGCCTGGCATCCTGAATATTCAGGTGTCCAGAATGGGAACCCCACCAGTAGCTTGCTTTTGGCCAGCATACTTAGGTTTCTTCCAGTGGAGGTGGAAGGCAGCTGCTATACCTTCCTGGTGTCATAGAAGGAAGGATTGGGCCTATGCCTCTGACTTTGCATCAGAGCATAGCAGGCATACATTAAGAGAGGGAGGCTGGGAAGTGCTCCTGGATGCCATAAATTAGACATGGTCTGAGACATGGTTTCTGAGCCATGGTTTTAGAAAATCTAAGAAAGAATAGCAGTAAAGGTAATATCACCTTCCTTCCTCTTCAGATTCGGGTAATTTATTTGAAAGTTTATTATGGTAGTGATATTTATCCTGTATACGCATATATCAGCATATTTGCTTTGTGTTTCCTATGGAGGCTGAAACACTTTTTAGTTTAAAGAAGTCTTGGGTAACAAACTCTTGGATAAAATAGAGAGGGCTTTCAGAGCAGGAGCAAACTGAAACACAACTGGCTTAAGCAGCATAACATTTATTATTACTGAGTGGCAAATGAGGGGCATTCAACTCTGGTCTTGGTGTTACTAAGGTTTAACAGATGTAATAAAAACTGTTGGGAGGCAGTTTTTGGTAGATGTTTATTGTATAAAAACTCAGGACTCAGAAAGATCTTATTGCAAATAAAAAGGCTATGTGTGAACAAAGGAGCAGGGCAAGAAGTAAATCAGATTATCTAGGCTATTTGAGGTACTTAATTCCTCAGAAATCCTTGAAGGCGCCTATTCTGTTTGCCATAAAGGAAACACAGACTCTTGGTTTTATGAATCATGTCTGAATTAGATGCCTATATTAGATAAGTGAATTCTGGGCAGACCCCTGTGTTACGGGGCTACATGCCCTCAGAGGGCAAAGAAGATGCCCCTTGGTGGGAAGGGACAGGCAGCCAGCTTACCAAAGAGCCCAGGAAAGCCTGGGGTCCAGTTCCTGCTTACAGGAGTATTTAAAAATATGTTATTTACAGCTCTAATATAGCCAGTGACTATGTCAGAACAACAACAGTGGATGCTGGCCCGGCATGCAGGCTGCCCTGCATCATGTCTGGTCTACCAGATACCCTTCATGCACTGTGCTGGGCCTGCAGATTCAAATCTTTCACTACATTTTGACTTAACCCCCTTATTTGTTAACCGTTTTAGTAGGGCTTTTACGAAAGAAACTTCTCAAAGGAATGCTTTCTTGTGCCTTCTTCAGGAAGCTGAAAGATTAATAATACAGGACATAACACATGCCCTTCCAAATAAACACAGTGTCTGTATTCAGCTCTTTATTTCCACGTGTCTGACAGGACTCATCGCTGGATACCCATTGACATATGCGGCAATATGCAAGATGTTAAACATCTGGAAAATCTTCTGTTAATTTTTGTGATGTCTCAGAATTATAGACATAGCTTGCAGGAGATTTTCACTGAAAGGGAACAAAATTTGGAGGACATTCTAAATTAAGTCATTCGATATTTGTTTGCCAATGCACTGGATGGTACTACAAGGCGCCAAGATAAATTCAAATTAACGTGAAAAATATTCAGTATTATTGGTTGTGGGTTTACATAACTTTCCGGCACATTATTTTCAGAGCTTTCAGATAAATAGTTGCCAGGAAAACAAAGTCCAAATGAAAAACATAAAAATTACATATAATACACTTGAGCAAGTGTCACAGAATAATGACATTTTTGCCCAGTGGGATTTTGCTTCAGCAAAGCAATTAAACATGGAGACGTGTTCACAGGCTGTATAAAAATTAATTGATCTCAAACCCCTGATTTTAAACCTAAGAAAACTGAAGCTAAGACAAAAATAGAAAACACTATGAATTCCAAATCAAAACTCAATAACTACAAATGTAAAAGATTGACAGAAATTTACAGTGAGTGTTTGTGTACCAAAATTATTCATTTGTGATAAAAATGCATAGATGCCTTGGGTGCCTTCAAAAACCATAGGTTAAAAAATCTCATTCATTAGTTCCTGGCTCTATGACTGGTGTCAGCACCAAAATTCTGGGGTTTTTGACCACAGGTCAGCCTACACAGCCCCAAGCCTGCTGGCAGTAGGCGGAGTATGCCTGTCCCAAAGGGGGAAAAGGATTCTAGCCCAGGAGCTGGCAGGGCTTATAGAAAGGGCTTTAAACTAGGTTTGAAGGGGAAAGGAGATAACACCAGGCTAACTAGACATGAGCCATGGGGTAGTGTGCCACTATTGGAGTCCAGATCCACAGGGCAACTTAAATGCATTTATGCCAGTGCCCTAAGCGTGGGCAACAAACAGGAGGAGCTGGAAGCCATAGTGCAGCAGGTAAATCACGAGAGAATCACCGTCACAGAAACATGGCAGAATGATTTGCATGATTGGAGCGCTGCAGCGGATGGCTACAGGCTCTTCAGAGGGGATAGGCAAGGAAAAAGAGGTGGTGGGGTTGCACTGTGTGTCAGGGAGTGCATTGACTGCCTTGAACTCAGTGTTGTGAATGAGAAGGCTGAATGTTTGTGGGTGAAGATTAGGGGAAGGCCAACCAAGATGATATCCTGATAGGAGTCTGTTATAGACCACCTGGCCAGGATGAAGCTATGGATGAAGTACTCTTCAAACAACTGGGGAAAGTTTCACAATCGCTTGTCCTTGTTCTTGTGACGTGGGGGACTTCAACCTACCAAACATCTGCTGGAAGTACAACACAGCAGAGAAGAAAATCCAGGATGTTCTTGCAAGGTGTTTAAGATAACTTCCTAACCCAGCTGGTTAGTGAGCCAACTAGGGGAGATGGCTGCAGAGGGATCTGGACAGGCTGGATCAATGGGCTGTGGCCAATGGTATGAGGTTCAGCAAGGCTCAGTGCTGGGTCCTGCACTTGGGCCACAACAACCCCATGCAATGCTACAGGCTTGGAGAAGAGTGGCTGGAAAGTTGCTCAGTGGAAAAGGAACGGGGGGTGCTGATTGATTTCTGAACATGAGCCAACAGTGTACAAACAGCATCCTGGCCTGTATCAGGAATAGCAGGGCCAGGGCAGTGATCATCCCCCTGTAGTAGCCACTGATGAGGCCACACCTCTGGCCACACCTCTGGGCCCTTATTATAAGAAAAATATTGAGGTACTGGAGTGGATACAGAGAAAGGCAACAAAGCTGGTAAAAGGTCTGGAGAATAAGTCTTATGAGGAATGGCTGAGGGACATGGGGTTGTTTAGTCTGGAGTAAAGAAGGCTCAGGAGAGACCTTATCGCTCTCTACAGCTACCAGAAAGGAGGTTGTAGTGAGGGGAGGGTCAGCCCCTTCTCCCAAGAAATAAGAGATAGGACAAGAAGTAACGACCTCAAGCTGTGCCATGGGATGTTTAGACTGGATATTAGCTAAAATTTCTTCACAGACAGGCGTTGGAACAGGCTTCCCAGGAAGTGGTGGAATCACCATCCTTGGAACTGTTCAAAAACTGTACAGATGAAGCCCTCAGTGATATGCTTTATTGGTGGTCCTAGCAGTCCTGTAATAATGGTTGGATTTGATGGCCTTAAAGATCGTTTCCAACCTGGCTGATTCTATGATTCTTTGATTCTAAAAAAAAATTTATAAAAAGGCTATTGAAAGTGAAAAACATACTATTCTGCTTCCACTTGAATCTTTCATTTATAAAAATGTCAATTTAGATTTTTGATATTTTGTGGTGTAATACTTATACTTGAAAGCATTTTTACTAGTTTCAGTTTTTATTAAGGTAGCCACATAATAAACCCACAGTCTACCAAGAAAGACTTAACAAGATCAAACAGTTGGCAGCTGAAACTTAGGCAAATTCAGAAGCAGAACTAATGCTCAGTATTTTCTTGGTGAGATTAATTCACCTTTGCAATAGTTCATAGAGCTGTGCAGTAGATTTTTCATCACATTAATTTTCTTTAAATAAGGCTGTTGTCCTTTTGAAAGACTGTTTAGATGCTGTTTGTGTTCCTTGGCTGAACCATTCCATTATTCTTCATGGGTACGCCCTTTCAGTTGATAGTCCCATCTGGTTTAATTGTTTCCTGAGGATTTAAACAATCACACATCTCTTTGAGCTTCTGCTTCATCAGTCTAAGAGCGTTTTTGGATGCATTAATTAGAGGATTCTGAGAATTCAGGCTTGGATCCCTTGGACATTATCAGTATGCCATAAAAAATATCTGGGTATTGCTTTTCCATGTTTGCTTCTGGGTTGTTTCCCCTATTCTCTGTGCTCTGAATGACGCCAAGTGAGATTTTTTAGCTTTGATTCTGAACTGAATGTTCAAATATAATAAAACCTGTTGAAATGTGGTAATGTGTTTGATTTTAAGATCAATCAAAATGTTTAAAAAGGCTTTCTCTCCTCCATCAGTCTTACATGTTTCTCAATTTTATTGGAATTACACTACTCCTAAAATTTATTAATTAAAGACTGTTGGCTTGCCTGATATTTATAATATCAACAGCTTCAGCTCCCATAATATCCTAGAAAATTATTTGCATTGCAAGTCTCCATTTTTCTCAAATACATCTGCTTCCATGGGGAGGGACTGGATGTCAAAACCATGCATTTTTTCTTCCTCTCTTCAGCAGTTTGTAAATGTTCTTTTTCCATTTTTCTTTTCAACAAACCTGAGATGCATGCTAAAGTCCTGATATGGCCTGTGTACTGCAGGAGGTGCTGCTTTCCAGGTCAGTAACTGTGAAAGAGGTTGTGATATGACAGAATACATTATCTAAAATGTGAAACTAAGCTGCTGGTGGTAATAGAAGGTCATGGAGTCACAGAACACTCACTGTTTTATGATTTCTAATGAACAACCTCATTTTTCTGGGTCTTTGGATAGAGATTGTTGAAGGCAATGAGTAGTCTTTATACTTCATGTCCTGACAGATCTTCACTCAGGAATTCTCCTTGAAGATGGAGGAGAAACATATGAGGCTAGAAATGTGATCATGAACTGAAGTTCAGTTCGTTGTCTGTTTCCTTTTACTCTCAGTTCCTTGTTGGGTTAAATTTATTTTATTAGAGAGAACTACTCCATGACAAAATGCACTTTCTTTTAGAGAAATTAATACTTAGGTGGATATTGTACAAACAATGAAAAAGGACTCACAAGAGGGAAACAAAGATTAAGAATGTTTAATTATATACATACACATATATAGATATATACATATATATACATCTACATATATTTAAATGTACTAATGTATTTAGTCTTCCATGAATGTCAATGCTTCACTTTAAATGTTTTCTTTACCTAGTCTTTCATAAAAGAGTAACAATAGGGATTATCTCAGACCTCTGTATTTCTTGGGCAATAATAAATTAACAGCTTTTTCTCTCACTAAACTAGTGGGGAGCACAAGGGCGAGCGTTTTCCTTGGCATAGTACAGTCAGCAGTAGGTGACTCAGACTCCATGACTATCTCGTAATTGTATTCATATTCTATCGCTCTATATTTTTTATTCTACACTCTATTCTACACAATATATTTTATATATTATATATTCTAGAAAATATATTGTATATAGAGAATATATTCTAGAATATATTCTATATTCTATTCTCTATTCTATTTTCTCTATATTCTATATTTTGCCTTGCAAGGCGTATGTTTCCTCTAAGAGAGGATGGCCCATGAGATGAATTTGTTTGACCAATCCTTACCACATCAATTTCAAAACATGAAAAACTTGTTCATCCAGATAGTTTGACCTACTACTTTATTGGTTTATAGCCTTGGATTAGGACCTGGATAATCTTTATCTTAAAATTAAGATCATGCTTAGTAATCGTAGAATTGTGGGAATGGTTTGGGTTGAAAGAGAACTTAAAGATCACCCTCATAGTAAAAAATGTCTTCCCGATATCCAATCTACCCTTTTGGGATTGGGACTGGGGGAGGAGGAGGGAAAACTTGAAAAGGGGATTCTGTTTGATTTACTCTTCTCTGCACTTCCCTGTCATCAGCTACACAACTAGTACTCCTTAGCAATAATTCCTCTAACATGAGTCACAATTACCGTTACTGAGATGGTGTCAATATCAGTGTATATTTCCCTTTGATGTTTCCCAGATATTTCTTTTAGATACTGTGTTAGAAACCTTGAAATGTGACTATGCGTTGAAACTTCTGTGTGATGAGGTTAGGCTGAATGTCCACAGTGGCTGTCACTGGAATTGCTGTAGGAAAGATAGTATGTACCAGCTGTGACTCTGTTCTTTGTGCAGCCTAGCAGTAACTTGCTGGAATAATTTAGTCAATGGCTCAGATTCATTTTTCATATACCAACAATGCCTTTTCTACGTCTTTGTAATGTATATGTCCACAATGATTTGCTTACAATGAGGTTACAGAGAGGGACACGAAAAGACATGATGGGAACAAGCTGTGTAGAGATGACAGGCCTTCTCCATACTGTCTTGCAACTTTCATCTCTGTTCTAAATTCAAGGAATGTATCTATCTCAGTTATTTCCTACTGGCAGAGTCAGAACAAGATATATCAGAGGGGACTCAGCTATGACCATGTAGAGAAAAATAGAGTAAAATCTGTAGTCATCTTCAGCTGTTCAAATATTCTGTCTTTCTACCTAGGAGATGGGAAAAGAACAAAACAGCCATCTGGGTCAAAAACTAACCCTCTCGTCTTTTTTTTTTTTCTTTTTTTTTTTTTTTTCCTTTTGTGTGTGTCTGGAATGCACTCAGAAGCCTAAAATGGGTGAAAAAAAAATCCCCATGTCATAATTTTTCCAAAGAATGTTTTTCCTTTAGAAAATTGCAGATCAAAATAACCAAAAGATAAAAATCAAGTTGTGCAAACATTTTATGTTACAGCTCTTTTTTTCCCCAAAGTCTTTAGTATTTGGTAAACTTGTTTTGAAAGGTAACAAAAAAAAAAAAAAAGCTACAAAAAACTTGAATTCCAAGCATGTGGAAAATCTAAGCATAAAATCAAAACTATGTAAATGCCCTAAATACCCTTTAATTATTATAGGATGACTAAGACTTAAACCAGCATCTGGACATCTATGCTACCTATTACTGCCAAGACTACATTATTACGTTTCAACCTTGAATTTCTGTCAAGTGGGAAGTGTGTTGTGACTCAAAACGTCCCTGCTGCTGAATAGTATCCTCTGTCAGAGAGACAGGACAATGAGATTTTGGCCGTTGAGGTGACCATCCTCTGTACCACACCTAAATCAACCAAGTTTTTTGTAAATCAGCAAATCCAGGCATTTACGTACCTGTCTGGCCCTTACCCTAGGTGTCCCTAGAGAGGAGACTTAAAGATGTACTGAACTGACTCCAACTCCTCTTGTGCTTAGAAAAGGGTAACAGCCAGAGTCTATTTTCCACTCTATATTTGAAACCATTAACTTAAGTGGAACTACTCTGGATTACAACTGCCATCCTTGGGAGCATAAAATTACTTTGTGTCCTTTTTCTTTCTACCACAAAGATCCCCTTTTCCAGCTTTCACACAGTGCAAGGGCAGTTTGGCATGAGCTACTACTGCGCATTTCCCTCCCAATTACTTGTTTCCTCTCCTGTGTGTGTTTTTGGCATAACGTGTCATGTTCTGAAACCTCAGATACCTGAAATATTTGGAAACACTGAGTTCTGGACACATCTGGTTATTAGATTCGATATGGCTGCCCCTTTTGTGAATAAAAACCTCACACTACCATAGAAAATTCCACCATTATAATTTTGCCTCCAATATTTTACTGCTTCCTTTATTAACAAAGAAATATTATAGTAACAATGTAAAGCACTGCAGAAGCTTAAATGGAAGATGTCATTTTTTAGGACAAGTATGTAAAATCCTTTTATTTCAGGTAAGGGCATACATCTGTCACAGCTAAATTCAGTGGTAGCTTTTGCCATCCACTGTGGTGAATGCTCAGTAACAGGCTATGGCCTTTGGGAAACAGTTCTGTAACTGAATAGCTAGAAATCACGTTTTCCCATATACATTTACTGTGAAAAATTATGTGTGGCTGTATTATTAGCAAACACTTTCTTGTGGTCTGAACAGCTTCAGAAACCCCTTGACTTCAGCTAGCTATTAATGCTTGACATCAAACTGGCAGACAGAACTGCTCTTAGTACAAGCTGCTTCTTCTGCCCTAGCTTAGACATTAGCAGGACAGTGTCTTCAAATGTTTCTTGATCCTCCTTTACTTCCTCAGACTAGTATCTTTCCAATGTTAGTAGAGTTCAAATGAAAGGCTGGCTGCTAACTTAAATGATGAATAGCCTTGCTAGGGCTGGCAAAAAACCTGAGGCTTGTTAATAGGATGATGCTGAAATCTCTATGTTATCAGGCATGTAACCAGAGGAGTTTTTTTCTCCTCTGAATTTTGATGTAAACACCTTGCTACATCCACTTTGGATTAAAAAACCCCTAACCCATTAAAAATCATTAGTAAAGGGTTCAGTTATATATATTCTCTTTGTTTGGAACAGTTTTTTTTATTTGGTTAACAAAAAAAAGTTCATTTAGAGAAATCAGGCAGATACTATCACTTGTTATGGAAAGAATTACATTCTTTTTATATCTTGCTCTTTGAAGAAAAGAAAACATCCACTTATTCTATTAACTAATCATGTAGTTGATGATCAGGTAATCGTTTATAAGTGCTTTTATTTTAGTGCTGGGAAAGTACTAAGCCCTATCTCCATTAATGGCATCCTTTTGTGACTACATACTAAAAGGCTACAGATATTCCTGAACTTAGATGCTGCCATGTCTGCCTAAGAAAAGTTGTGATTTTAAGGCTGAAAGAAGTCTAAGGATAGTGACAGAATGAGGGAGACAGTCCACAGGAGGGGATAGAAGAGGTATATTAAAATATCTCACTAGTTCTGTAGCTATAGATTATTACATTAAAGACTCAATTCAGTAAGCTACTTAAGTACTTTATTTTTGTATCTGAGTTGCTGTCTTATTCAAGAGAATGCAGTTGTTTACACAATTGGTAGGTACAGGTATCAATATCTTGCTGAATTAGTGTTCCACACATCTAGAAAGAAAGGAATTATAACCACCCTGGAACTCTATTTACACTTGCTACCTTTTCTTTTGACATAAT
This sequence comes from Pezoporus wallicus, assembly GCF_028554395.1. Lineage (NCBI taxonomy): Eukaryota > Metazoa > Chordata > Aves > Psittaciformes > Psittacidae > Pezoporus > Pezoporus wallicus. Next base: position 5,872,766 of record NW_026640488.1, read on the forward strand.
GCCCAACAGCTGCATTACTGAGAGAAGTTATCAGCCCTAATCGTCCTTCACCTCCCTCTCTGCTGGGAGGGACTGACCTCTGATGTGCTGACAGAGCCAGTGCAGTGTTTCATTTAAAATGACATTGTTCAGCTTAAACAGTTGGGGTTTTGCTAACTTGACTCTTTTAGGCTGAAATAAATTCAGGTGCAAGCTAGCTTCCCCCCTAGCTCAGCTGTTTATGGGCTGGCTGCATGCATGTTTGCATCATGAAGCACAACGTAAGTAGTACGTGTGGGTCAGTAACTAAACCAAGACTGAATTTGATAAAGGTTGTATTTTGAATATTAACTGTAGTAATAACAAATATGAGTGTGTAATGTAGTGGTCAAACAAAAGGCTACAGGCTATTAAATTCATTTTTTATTATTACACCCTGTGCAATATATCATATGGTAAGGTCAGCACAGTCAGCAAATGTGTTAACAAGAAGAACCATTAATTCAGGTCTCAAGAGCTAGCAAAAAGAAGGTAAAATGTGCTGGTCACACTTAACATTAGGTCTTTGATATATTGTTAAAATGATGAGCTACTCCAAGGAACAGCTGTAGCTAGTTCTTGTAAAACATGGTATTTGTAATTGATGTTGGGGCTTAAAGGAGCTTCTTTCAGTTTTGAAAGCAGAGGCATGTTTTTGAGATACCGCTTCCCTTTCTAAGGATTCTTCCTTGTTCTTTTCCTCTCTCCAGTGGAGACTGTGTTTCTCAGGTGAACTGGCAGATGGGGTGAGCGTGAAAAACATGGTTTTTAATTTTCACTCAGCAGTGAAAATGCTCTGCAGTACCTGGAGCCCAAGCAAGAACTGGATGGGAAGGAGGGAGTGCTTAGTGCCAGAGTGACCTCCCTGTGAACCTGCCTGCCAAGGCCTCTCTAATATAGTGCAAGTGCATTTACTCATTCATTTGCAGCCTTCAATATGTTATGAGCATCTTATTCCAGATCTGAGCCTGTTTGTGTTTTGAAAGAACTCTTCTAGAGAAGATGAATCTTACCATAAAGATTGGAGAGGCATATGCTTCAGAAGTCTTGGTTTAAAAGCTCGAATTCTGAAACTGGATTGAGGCCTGTGTGTTCAAATGCATGGTGGGGCATTGCTCAGCACTTGGTGTTGCAAGAATTCCAAATGGCTAAGCACCACTTTTACAATCATTCAAAAGTCTCCTGTTCTTAAGTTAGGCGTGCTGTGCCTGTGAATGCAGAGAGTTTTAACATGTAATGCAGGGAAGTATAATACTCGAGGGTGTACTGCTAGCAGTCCAAACAGGGTGGTGTGCTTGTGAGAAACCCCAGTCTCCTGAGCCTATCCTCTTTGAACAGAATTGGAAGAGCACAACAGGAACATCCCACTGTGGGTTGCGTGGAGCAATCCAGTCTTTTGCTAGTGCAGTGTAGACTGTGACTCCTTGCCATCCAGGGCCTTGTTGGTGCAGCTTAGCCACTGTCCTTTTCTTGATCACAGTTTAATTAGTTACAGAACATGTTACGAGAAAGATTGGGATTGTTCCCTTCTTCTCAACACTGTGTCACTCCAGAGCAGGGTGGCTATGTTACTGTTGAGGGAATCACTGAATTCATAGCACCCTTTGCTGCATGAGAATGGTTGACATCCCTAAAACTTTCAGTGTATGTATGCTCTGAATGCATGCACTGGGATTCAGCGCAGTGGCTGTTTCTAGAGTAATGCTTTCTTTATGGTGCTAAATTTCTTGTAACACCAGTTGTATGTTCCTTGAGATTGAGTAATCGGAGGAAATCTGTCTTTCTGCAAGATAAAATGCACTGAGGAAAGCCAGCTAAGGAGAAAGTTCAGCTGCTTTATGCATGTTTCCCTGGGTTTGCAATACTGCATACACTAGATGGCAATGTAATACCTGCATGAAGAGGTTACCACTGACTTCAACAAATAAGTACTTTCAGGTAGGTGCTACAAGCTCTTTAACTGTTTTGTTCTTATTGTGAGCAAGCATCTAACATCAGGGAGAAACACCAGTTTAGATCAAGAGGTGTCCACTGAGTTTAATTCTTGCTTCTTCCCATTTGTTTAATTTTCAGAACTGTGTATATATTTGTCACATGCCGTAATAATTATTTTGTAAGGTAAACTCTGTTGGTGTGTAGTTTAATGTTCTTCAATAGGTTTTGTATGCCCTATTCCTGTCTGACACTAGCTCAAATAGCTTTGAAACATCCTTCCCGCATATTCCCTTTAGAATACTATAGATATTGCAGATGTTCCCTTTTCATTTCCTCTCTCTCTGATGAGCAAAAGCCTGTGTAACAGCTTAGTAATATTTCTGGGACACAAGGAAGCTCTGTTGTGTGTGTGTTTTAGGTCCACTTCTTTCTCAGGCTTCGCTGTGGCATTTTGGATTTAGCTCAGGCATAGATAAGCCTGTAGTAATATTTGATTTAACAGGCACTGTACTATTCTTTATTTTTTCATATGTTTAGGTGATTGCTGCATTCAGATATAGGCAGTACAAAAAGGTTAATACATCTGAATATTCAGTAAGGTCAAGTAATATACGAATAAGCTTTTTCCTCTACATTTTTTTAATTATTATTGTTATTTTTTTGTTTCCCATAATATACAAATTAAACTTACAGGGGATCTTCTGTCCTGAGCTCATAGCAGAAGTTCTAGTTAATTATTTTGTACTGCTCCTTTAATCAAGACTCAAACATGTAAATTGCTGTGTTGCAGCTTTAATGTTGTAAGGCAAAAAAGTTAATACTGAAATTATACCATGTTGAATTTAACTTTAAACCTAAGTTTTGATTCAATTCATCCCTTTTGCAGCTTTTTTTTTGTGTGTAATCAGAAATGCTCCTTCGTTAGTGAAATTCTTGGTTTTGTTTTCAGTCAATGAAGGATTAGTTGGACACTACGAATGGTGTTGTTCAGTATTTCTGGTGTCTAGATATGAAGAGCTGCTGTAAACCAAGGAAACAACCAGTAATCCCACATGTCTCTCAAGAATCCACTATGTCAGTTACCTTCCTGCATCTTATATAGCTGCCTAACTTTGTTTCTCAGGCCTTCATTTTCTATCTCACAGTTAATTACATAGTATTTCCCCAACTAGAGCAGTCTCTCTTTCTCTGTTTATTGTTTCCGTCCTGTCCACCCATCAGCTTTTTTTAGCTACCTTTTCCTTCCTCCTGCCTTGCTTCTGTATAGAATATACTCACAGGGAATAGGAACTTATACATTGGCTTACAGGGAATTAACAGAAATATTTAGATTGTTTTCTCATGTAATGACTTTATTTAGTATTACTATTTTCTTATACCCATGCTTTGACTCTGTCATAAGATCAATTCATTATTTGGTTTCTCAACAGAGAATCTGAATGTAAGCATGTACATTAAAATTATAGGAACGCTTAACACTGCATTTCAATGCCTAATTGTTGTAAAGTCTTTATCCTGACGGTACCTCTTCCTTCTTGTCTACTAATGTGATGAAATCTCCTGTGCTGTGCTTCCTTCTCTAGTCCTTTGTGTTGTAAGGACCTGTTCTTGCAGCTGAGTTCAACAGTGGAACTACCCTTGAATACAACCCTCTTACAAGCCGGCATGGCTTTGTATTGTACTGCAGTATTGCTAGCCTCAGGGTTTTCTTTTAAAGTGAAACAGAAAGCAAAAGTGAAAACTGAATTAAATAATTTGTGAAAAATGCCTTTCCTAGCCTTATAGTATGGTCTTAGATAACTCAGTTGAAAATTCTCCATGAAATCCATTTGGTGCTTTTGATTGCCAAAGGGATCACAGGATAAATTCCTCCATTCCTAATGCAACACATACATCTTGCATTTGAGACATTTTATTATGTCATATTGTCAGCAAGGTAAAAATATGAATTTTAGAATCCTATTAAATATATAACAAAAATATCTGTACTTCAACTCTAGCTGGTTAGAAAATGTATTTTAACATCTGTTGTTGGACAGTGTTTTGACTTGACACTTTGACACGAAGATATTTGTCCTTTTGGCTTCTGAGTGGGACGTTATTTTGAGGTACAAGGTTAGCAGCCTCAATTGAAAGATAACTTTACACCAGCATATAGAGCAACAGATATAATAAAGAGATTAATTTTATGCAATTAACTTTTTGGTGCAAGTAAGGAACCATCTTCCCTTGAGTGTAGAAAAGCTAGACCTATTGTTTCACTCTAATTTTGGGGCTATAGTCTTATGTCAGCAGAATATTATCTATTGGATAATTTCCATGCTCTATATGGTACTGCACAGTTGCAGGTGCTGGATAAAGCAGGAGTCATTGCATATGTTATTTTATTTTCACATATAAAGAATGTATATTAGGTAAGTTGTGAAAGGCCAGTATGAGTGGTTTAGCCTCAAGACAGAAGTCTTCCATATAAATAATTTTCACAGTTCTTGCTAGCAAATTCTGCAGAGTGGCTTTCTCAAACAAAAGGAAATTAAAGAATTGAAATTTGCTTCACAGCTAAACTGATTGGATTCCAGAATGACTTATTGAGGTAACAAATGAAATACTGCACATATCTCTTTTTCATCAGAAATCCCCCAACATAAACAAAAATTAAGAAGCATCTTTTAAGTCATGGGTGAATGAAATACGAATATCACTGTTTTGCAGTGGAGTGTCGGCTCAGTCTCTGTGGAAGTTACAGAATCTGGGCCCCCCACTGCGTTGCAATTTCCAGCCAAAATTAATTTTGTTGCTATTTACAGTTTATTAAGTGAAACATAACAAATCTGATATTAATTTTCTCTTTTTTTTTGCTTTTCTGTAACGTAGACATATAGTCAGACTGTGGTGATGATTGCAGTAGCATGTATTTGTTTTCTGGTTAGGCTGGATTTACACTGGCCCATCAAGTCTTTGGGTGGTGATGTAGTTCCTTTCCTTTTCCCCATAAGGGTTTTTCTTTAATTATGGGATTCTATTTCCAAGAAGGAAAACAGTTATACAAATAATTCCCACTGCATTTTTTTTGCATCTGGCTAGTTAACTAGACTGAACAGCTTTGCAATATGACTTTCTGTTTTCCAGGGTAAAATGGATTAACTGTGGAGTTACAAGAAAATCTTTTAACCAATTTAGTAAGAAATGTGCATTGTGCTAAAGGTGGTCTGCAAAGCTATTAAGTTGAGAAGACACAGCAGCTGACTGAAATTCCCAGATAGAGACAAGTGACATGGCTATTACCTTGAAAACAAGACAAATAAAAATCTAAGTAGTCATAATTTTGTCTCCACATTTCCAGTAATTTGACCTGCCTATTTAGGAGAAAATCCTGGAAGTTAAAATGCAAAGATAAGCAATAAAATATTAACTGTTGATAAATTGTGATGTAGTATGTATGAATCAGGTGCATAGAGCATTTTTTTTCCCTTTTTTTCTCCCCTCTCTAAGAAGCCACGTTTATTTCTCATTGCATTTCAACACTCTCTTTTGCCATCTTCTACAGAGTCATTGCAAGAATTACATGGATGAGAAAGAAGTTGTGGCAGCTGACTACTGTTGAGGAATGAAACAAACATTTGGGGAAGATTAAATAATGGAGAGCACCTGGGAAGGAAGCTCATGTTTAGGAAAAAGCTTCTGGTGGGTGGTAAGGCAAATTGCAAAGTTAAGATTTTAAGTTTGCAAACTCAAGGAGATACAGAGAAGAAATTATGGGATTAAGTTGGCAATGGAGTACTGATGTAGGAAGGATGAAAGTTAGCAGAAATTTGGGAAGGGAATAACAGATACTGGGTTTGGGGGTGGAGGAGGAAGAAGCTGAGGAGAGTAAATGGAGAATAAGCAGCTTTTCATAGCAGAAGGAGAACTTGAAAATTTAAACCTGCAGGAAACCCAAGATTAGTGGCAGGCACTGTTGCACAGGAATGATAAGATCATGAGATGAGACAGACTCTGTTCTCATTCCATTTGCTGAGCTCTTCTGGCAAAATTGCTGTGGTAGCCTGTGAAACAAACATGGTACAGCATTGAAGGTTTGGGGATAGTCTCCCAAAAGTGCAGTCACAATTCTGGTGAATAACTCCTGAAAAAGACAAGACTGTAAGCAGACAAGCTTGTGGGGAAACCAGAGTGGCAAAGCCCTCATGTAGCATCATGTAGAGCTGCCTAACTCAAGCAGACACATCTTTAGAGTGGCCTTGTTTGCACTTTGCCTGGTTTCTGGTGCTGCTGGAGACTGTATCCTGCTGGACTGGAATGGTGTAAGGCAGAAAAAAGTAGAAAATCTCCAATCCAGAGTGCCAAGATGGCATTTAAGGGAAGTGGTTAAGGCAGCACAAGGTCTGGTGATTAAAAAGCTTACTGCAGCCTCATGTCTTTGATCTTACTGTGGCGCTTGTCCCATTGATCATTCCAATTTATTGCACTATCTATGCAAGTTTGCTCTTTGTGGAACTATTTACACAATCCATCCTCATTAGATTATCAGGTGATTTACTCCCTGTCTACCCAAAACCAATCCACAATGGGTGATTCCATTGATGTGCAAGTGGGTTTTGTGTATTTCATTTGACATTGAAGTAAGTTGTGCTACCATAAGCTTGTTAGTTTATAACATGCGTGTGCGTGAATGTGGGTTAAAGGGTTGGCAGAATATTAATTACAGTGATGTTGACCACTGAACAGAACAAATCCTCAAAATAGAAAAAAAATTAGATGAGAAATATTTTAAGAAGTACTGGTTTACAGCATGGTGACACAGAATAGAACTTACCCTGAAGCAGATCTTTCTCTCCATGGTTTAATAACATCTAAAACTGAATCTTGTTATTAATCGTAAAAAAAAAATAAAAATAAAGGGGGAAGAGGGGGCAAAAAAAGTACTGGTTTATTTTTTCCAAATTATAAATAAGAAAAAAAACCCAACCCTAAAAAAACATAATCTTTAACTGTAAAAGACTTATTTGGATAAAATATAACAATAAAAACCTGTTTCCCAATTTCTGTGCCCATAAAATTACTTGAATGCTGCCCAATGTACTTTTAAACATCCCAAGGGCTTAAACCACTATTTAATTTGAAGCATATTGGTTACTGAAAAGCACCAGGTGCTTAACAGAGGACTGAGAAGAAGAATTGTTGATAGAAGTGAAGATAAAGAAATAAAACCAACACAGAATACACATGTAACCGCATGAGGGCAGCTGCAGTGAATGCCTCCTGGGTTTGGATGATGGGGAAGGGATAGCAGCTCTGGAAGGCAGTGAATTATAATGGGGGTTGCTGTGAAAGTGCTTTTATCACTTTTATGTCTCCAGTCTGCTTGTGCTGCTCAGGAGAAAATACTCTTTTCTGCATTTGAGGGCAGTGCTTTAGTACTCTGCTCTTACCTCTGATGGAAATTGAAAAATAGCCTACTTACCTGAGTTTCTGTTTTGTGAGAACGTTGCTGTTGAAACCCTTAGCTATGGTTTTAGTGCTTCAGAACAACTTTATTTCTCTTGGTCTTGAGTCTGATCTTCAGAAGAAGAAACAATAATGATGTTATTTATAAGTTGACAAAAAATTAAGTATGGTACAGTGGAGGCAACAAGATGGCGGTGCAATTTCTTTGATGCATCAGTTCAGGTTACTTTATCAGAGACTCCAGCAATCTGGTGCTAATGTTGGATTAGATTAAGCTGCTTGATTTTTTTTATTTGGGAATTAGTGATAAAGAGATAAAAATCAGCTCTAGTGGTACAATTATTAAATATTTGGTGTCATTGCCTTTCTTAGGCGGTGTCCTAATTTTGAGGAAAAGCAGTGATTGAGCAATGAGCATTAAGCACACTTATACTATGTGTTTAGCTAAATTTTGAATGGACATACAATATTTTGCTATTTACTTAATACTGTAGCTGCTCAGGCTTTATTTTTCCCAAGAAAAAATGTGGGAGGGGAAAAGGATTACATCTTATAAACTACCAGGAGTAGAAGCCTGGGTTTCACAGAACAGTAGGGGAAGATAAATTCTCTGACAATGGCAGTGTACTTTGTCTCTACAGACAGCAAATTCAAAGAACACTTTAGAGTAAATATTGAGCTATACAATAAATCTCTTGGGATAGACATTAATTGGAATGCTGAATGATGTATCACTCTAATAAAGTCAAAGTCAGAAGGAGCTGAATAAAGGATGTCCTTCACCTGCTGCTTGGCTTGTCACGCATTTTGGAGATGAAGTAGTGGATTACATTCACACAGCTAATGAAAGGTCTTAACAAATGAGTGGATATGCTAAAGAGACAGAGCAATAGGTCTTGGTTCAATAGGAACCAACTGTTCCTAAAGTGCTCCCCCCCCCCCCCCCCCACCCCGTGATTAATCTGTATTTGAGGTTGTTGACTTGAGTGATCATTCCCAAATGATCGTCTTTGCTTTTGCTCTGCTTAGTCACGATTAATCTACAGCTGAAGCTCTATGCTTTCCTAAGATAGTGTCACTTGTTCTGCTTGTCTCAATAGGTGTTTTTAGAAGACATGTCTTTAATTAAAATTGGGAGAACTTAAACTAAAAATTCCAAGGAGGGTTTTAGCTCAAAGAATGAAGAGCTGCTAAAGTTTAAATATTGAAACATTCTGGCAGAAATAATGAAGTACATTCATTACATTTGCTAGGAAGAAGGGGACTGGAATTCAATATACTGAACAATGGCAAAGATTTAACACTTGGGTATAAGAACATTTTAGAAATAAATGTATAGGGTGGGGATTTTCCAAGTGGGACTGCAAGTAAAATTAAAATCAAATCAAGATGCATGAAAAGATATTGCATACCATTTTGGGCTTGTGTTCTGTGATGCACTGACATTATTTTGGCAGTATGAAAAGTAGCACTTTTATAAGTAAGTTCATGCTCTCCTTAGTAAGTCCAGGCATAGAGCTACAACAACATAACTGGTGAAGAAAGATGAACATGATGGATTAGATACAGTGCATGGATTAATATGTGTCAGGGCAAAGAAAAAACGTGCGATGAAGAGCAATGGGGCATGGGAGGAGAAGGAAAACAGGTGTTGTGGCTTACTAGAAGGTTTATTGAATTTGGCACAGAGCATGATCCCATGTTCATTGAAGCTGATGGCAAAGCTCCCATTAACTTTAATCATGCAGAATCCAGACATTTCCCAGGGTATCCATAAGAAAGTAAGAAAGATTACAGGGGAGCAAAATAATCATGAAAAGATGGGCACTAGGAGAACAGCAACACTGAAAAATACAAAAAGCTTGTCAGGAGCCAGCCAAAAGAAAACAGTGATTTATTAATTATAATCTTATTCTAATTGACCAAGTTAATACAACTTCAAACAAAGGTAGAACTGTCATCTGCATTTATCTAAACAAATGTCTAAATGTTAACTCCTGTGAATTGTCTTGGCTTGTAGCTCTGTGTCTGTTACTTGTTGATTTACTGTAATGATCCAGAAAGACTGTGTAATTCTGTATAGGTGCTTCTAGCAATGACAAACATAAAGCAGGAGTCACTCATTCTTCTTAAGTAAGAATAGCTTGTTAGGCAATTTTAATTTAGTATATTCAGCCTGTTTGTGTGCCCTCAAATTTGGTCAATTCTCTTTGCTATCTAAATGAATTTTTTAAAGTGACTGAAGGACATCTGAACAGGACTGGTGGGGTTCACTACAAGACACCCATTTTGAATACTGCTACTTCAACAGGAGAAGTACTTCAGTTTTCCTGCAGAAACAGTTCTCTCTGTCTGTTCAAAGCCACCATGCAGCAGGTCTTAAACTGCTGGTTTTACCACGTACTGCCAAATCTGCCTTCAAGATATTTTTAGCCTCTGATCTGTGTCTGAGAGTACTTGAAAGTTATAGACTGTAAATAATCTATACACATTATGTAGCTGTCACTCTATTGTTTTCACTAGAATGAACTGAATCACAGAAAAGGGTGAAAATTAAAAATATTCTACTGAAGAGGTTATAAAACAAGATGCTTGATTGTATCTTGAGAACTGGGACTGCCTAAAGGAGGGTTTTCTGAATAGTGGAGAAAGTGATATTGTCTTTACTGTTATTACTTATTCTGTGGTATAGCCACATCCAGTGGTGTATAGCCTTTTATTAGATTGCATGATTCTGGAAGCGGTGATCTACAATCAGAAAAAGTCTTGGATTAGTTTACTTCTAAAATTCAGTTTTCTGTAGTCACCACACTATGTTTATAATTTTTTTTTGAGAAACACTTAGAAATAGAAAAGAAGTTTTTACTGGCTGGATTTTTAATTCTGAGCAGCAGTTCCTGGAGTTATTTTCATAGGTCATACCTAATAGTTCAGATGTTTGCTAAGTGCCTTATAACAAAATCTATCTGTGCCATGGTACCTTTTGTTCATTATCAGTTACAGGATGCACTTGGTGTATGCAAGCTTACAACTGGGGAGAATTCAGCACTGTTACTGACTGAATTGCTGAGAGGGACTAATGCAGCTGATGTCTCTAACAACTATTTCAGACAACACAACTTTCTGTCTCTAGCACCCGGATTTGCTATTCATGAGAGCAGCCAGCGGATGACAGACCTACCCAATGAATCCTCTTTTGGCATAGAGGTGGGGAACATTTTCCTATACCTGTATAGCTATGTTGCTGTCACTGCCAAATACTGCTGGTCATCCCCTTCTGCATCAGAGAGCTGGCAACTGGGCTTTTTTGACTGCCTGTGTTTGGTTTGCAGGTTGTGCATCAGGCCAGGTTATCTGTTATCCCTTTCTGGTAAAGAGTAGGCTCTCACTACCCCTGCTGATGGATGCAGTGTGATACTTCTGGGACTGACCATGGTGCAGTTCTTAATTTCTGGTGTCTCTGGGGGGACTTTGGTGGCTGAAGCAGCGGGTTCTGCTGAGGACTGCCATAACTAAAAGGCTGTGTATAAAAAGAATTTGAAGGTTGCAGTTTTGGCAGCCCTGGCTTTTGAGTAGTAGGAGATTATTTAGAATTAACTACTATTTAATTCTTAGCTTCGAACTTGCAGTGTAGTATAATAGCTTGCACCAGTTTGAGGACTAGGAACACTGCACAATTAACCATAGCAAAAATGCACATATTTTGCATTAATGTTTGTTCAGGATCAATGATTATATACATTTGTCTAATTATCATAACTATAATCCAGTTATTTCTCTGCATCTGAAAAACTTGTTCTTCTTGCCTCAGTTATTGAAAATAGAAATGCCCAATCATCACCACCTTTACAATATATTACTTGCATATACTTCTGTCTTGTTCTTTACCTGGTTTTTATGTGCCCATCCACATATATTTATTTTGTGAAGAGTGCTTAGTATTGGATATCAATTTTATAGGCTGTTTTCTCATAGGGAGATCATGGTATTTATGTAAATTTAGAGCAATAAGAAGCAAAGGACAAAGGCAGTGCATGCATCAGCCTGAACATGGAGCTTGTTGAAGCAGTATTTGCTAAGGAGGTGCAGAGCCCTGGGGGCAGGAGATTCTGCTGGTAGCCGAGCATAGCACTTGGTTTTTGAGAAAGTGATTGCTGGACCAGAGTAATACCTTACAAGACAAACCAGTTAATCCAGACAATTATTTTTACATTAAAAAAATCCCTTATTTTCTGATTACTTATTCTGTTTTTTTTCTCAGAACTTTTCTCTGCAACTAAACATGGACTACGTAGGTCTACAGTTTAGGTAGGTAGACACATCCATCCTTAAATCTCCTTAGGTGTTACTTTCTGCTTGTTAACATTTACTAAGCACTTGACCTCATTAATGCTAACAGAGTCTTCAGCTAGCTGAGTGCATGCCAGTACTGACAAGACACTGATTATGACCTTTGCTGGTATTTGAATGAGCCTTAAATCACAAATCATAAAGGCACATATGTATTGTCAATGTCTGGGATTGTGTGTCTGGATGTTTGATTGTAATGCCAACTGTCCCCAGCATATTCTGTGGTCTAGGACTGGAAAGCTCAGCATGATGAGTAAGACAGTTGCAAAATTCTGCAATAAAAAATAACTATAGGTTTAATTCCGTGTTTCATTGTGACTGTCTTCAATTTAATTCTGTAAGGCTGTAGAATTTTCCTTATGAAACTTTCTGTGATATCAATAATCTTCAGCACCCAGAATAGATATTTAAAGTAGGTTTTAATTTAGTGATAGGATGAAAAGTCTCTTGATCATAGTAAAGCAGTGAGTTTAATGTGATTTTTGACTCTTTATATTATTTCATAACTTTCTGAATAACTTCTTGAAAAAACTGACAAGAAACCTTCAGAAAGTTTGTCTGATTTGAAAATTCTAAAATACCTCTTGGATATAGATGTCTAAATGTATGGAACCAATGTAATTTCCTCTCTGTAGTAAATTAAAAGGTTTAACACTGGCATACCACTCCCTTAAAATTGGCTCTGTTAAGGTGCTTCTGATATACTGTATATAAATAACTTGGGATCATGTACTATCTTCCTTTGCTCAGGAGCATGTTTGAAAATTTGCTGATGGCAGGTGTAACAGCCACTAGTTAGAAAGTGCTGCTCAAACACTTTGCGTTGTCTCTACTTCTCCATTGTGAAGTAAATGCACTGCTCCTCTTCTGTCTGCCTCAGACCTTATTTCACTGATTGTAGTTGAAAAACAGTCCATTAAAGGGCAGTACCTGCTGCTCTGAAGTGACAATAATTGGACCTTGTATTCAAGACCTATGGCAGGGCAAACATGCCCATCAACTTTGATTTCAGGGGCTATTTAAATCTTTAGTATGAATATCTGTAACTCAGAAGCACTTTTTCTTTACCTGCAGTGCTTCATACCAGCTGAACAAGTCCACCCTGCTGAACATGTTACATCTGCATTCAGTGCAGTATGTAAAGATACAACAGGTAGTTCTGTCTGGAAATAACAATGTTCATATGAAAGTGGTATAAATGAGTCCCCATGTGTTATTCTCATGTTCAACTCTGAGCCATTTTTCTTCTGCTGTCCAATTAATCTACTAGGAAATGATGGGTTTACTCTTCTTGTAGCTAGGATTTCTGAAGTCTCCAGCTTAGATTTGTATGCTATTTTGCTAGAAGAAACCGGTATTCTTGAAAATACTGGCTTTGAGAGAGTAAAATATACAAATTACGCAAAAGCAGAAGGGAGGAAATATTATTCTAATCTCAGTATTAAGTAGATACAGAAGCAATCTGCCAGAACTGAATGACTTGCCCAATGTCATCCAAATATTATTTTTTTTTTCTTAAAGCCAATGAGATGACTTTGGTTTCCCTAGTACTTAACCTCAACTGTCCTTCACAATATCCTTTATTTTAAAACAATCCCTAAATCCTTTTCATATCATGTGAGAGTAAAAGAAATTTTTGCATCTTGACATGGACATAGCATTAATTTGCAAAAAATGCTCAAAGCAGCTACGATATAAATCCAGCAATACCAAAAAATTTATTGATGTATTCCTTGTCTCCAGGGTCTTTTGATACAGAGATTTTCTAGGGTTTTGTTTCTTCTTTGAACTACATGTAGAATGATATCTATATGTTAAAATGTTCAATCTGCTTGCTCATTATTGGCAAGAGAAACCCATTTTGAACCTTTTTCTGGCACATCTCCATCCCTAAATCTGCTGCACATAGCTGTTCTAACATTTCCTTTTTTCTCTAGAGTAGGCACAATCACTCTTTGTCCTCTACAGAGCAGATCAGTGCACAGGGAAATCTCATCTCCGCCCCAGTACAACTTGACTCCTGTGGTGTTTCAGTGCTGAATTCTGGCCATCTGTGTCTTATTGCTTCAGCAAGTTTCCTCTTAGTATTGTCATTAAGCATTTTCTGCATGCAGTCTTTGCACTTGGAAATGAGCAATGTTGTGTTAATCTAATTCTAGTGCATCAGCTAGACTTTTTGTAAATTTGTAGGGACATGTTTTTTGGACCAGCATACATATTTCCTTTCCATTAAATACGTTTTTCCCCCTTGCCACTAGTCATCCAATCATTTTCTCTCCAGATATCTGTGCTATTGCAGACTGCTAGTTATTTTACTCAGAAAAGAAATCCTGGTTTCCTCAGGAATATAGTGCCTCTTTATTATTGAAAAGTATTTGTCAGACGCTTTCCATTATAAGACACAATACAAAGATATTTATGCAAGAGGAAGGGGTCATAAAGCAGTTTAGGTTTTGGTGTTCTTCAGTTTGGATCCCTGTCACCTGGGGAATATTATGTACATAATGTCCAGTGGTGTAAGACTATAAGTGTGCTTTTGAAGGGAGTAAACAAGTTTCTTTCACTGTGGCTTTTCTACTGCCATTCTGCAAAGGTGTGTCATTTGTCTCATTAGAGAGCTTTAAAAAAGCCCACGGAAACAATGATCACAAAACAAAGGAAAAAACAGTAACAACTTTTCTATTAAAAAATGAAAAACAAGATTTCCTCTTTGGAATTTACAGTGAAGTAGCAACCAGATGTCTCAGTTGATGGGATACCTATTTCATTAGCTATTCTTTGCAACAAACAGATGGTTCCTTCCAAAACCCACTAAATATCTATATACATAGGGAAAAATGAACAGATACGGCAATCAGGAAATGCAAAGAAACTCTGTACATCGAGTGCACAACCAAGGTTGCTTGTATACAAAACCCAGCGTATTCTTTGATTACACCTTCAGCGGCAGTAACAGTGGGGGAAGATGGGAAGTGGACAGTTCAGTAAAGCAAATTGATAGCTTCTGTGTAGACAGAATCATCACCTGGCTCAGTATGACATGTGCGAATTGAGAGCAGAGGGCTTTCACACGCAGGACGTCTACATTTCCAGTGCTCCTGGGTCCTAGAAATTGCTGCCAGTGCAAAGTACTTCCTGCTTCTGGAAAGCCAGTGGTCTGTTTTCTCTATATTATACAACATGTTTCCTCTGTTCATTGAATTTGAGTTCAACAGAGGGGCTTTATTATTCCAGAACCATAAACCCATCGCTTTTCGAACTTCTGAAGCCTGGTGCAAAGAAAGACACAGTAATGAACGTGTCCATCTATGGAGCACACTTTAGTTTGCAAAACAACTGTTTTGCAGAAAGAATGTAAGAGGGTCCACTCTAACTGCTGTATGGGGAAGTGGTGTCACATTGTGACAATGAAGACAGGTTTTGTCACACAGCCCAGCTGTCACGGCAATGTTCCCAGAAGCTAGCTGGGTTGGCAGCTGTAGTTTTATACCTTTTTGTCAATAGTATGGCTTCAGAAGCTTATTTTGTTGTTGCTTAAAAAAACAAATTTTGCTCAGATTCATTGTCTTTGCTTGTCTGCCTGACACTGCTTAGTTGCAGGATTAAGCTGGGAGACTGCATACTTTTTAGTAATTTGTGGGCCTGAGATAATTGAAGTTGTTAAATGACCAATGGGTTTTTCTGACTGAATGTGATGTATAGAAGCTGCTTATTTTCTGTTATCCTTTGCATAGCTGATAGTGACAGAGACCCCTGTGGTCGAGAGTAAGCAATTCTTAGCCTTATTTAATAGTTTTCATGTATCTGCATCATATAATAGGCTACACAAACTTACTGTGTAAAAACAATTTGCTTAACAAAAATAAAGTGAAGCTGCGTCATGGGAAGGTAGTTCATAATGATCTGAGTGAGATTTGCACAGAATTATTTAATCTGGTATAGTCTGTTCCTATTAAAAAAAAAAAAAAAAAAGTCTCTCGGATAACTGGAAGAATTTCCCCTGATCCTGCTAGATTTTGCATGACAGCATTTGTTGACAGTTCCTAAAACTTGTTTAGAATGTTATAACCGGAGTATTCGGTGAATCTCCTAGAATAGGAATTGAATTTAATTCTTTTTGTTTATATTTTAACTCATATGAATTTGTTTATATATATATATATATATTTTTTTTTCCCTTGGAGGATGAATGTGAATGTCAGAAGAACTAAATTGAGCATAATGGGTGCTCCACAGCAGCTGAAAGTCCTTGGGTGAAGGACTCCAACTGCTGGCTTGTGTTGTGGTCTGGCAGCTGTGAGCCAAGTGTAGTGAGAGCCTTGGGTAATGAGAGAGGTTGATGAATATAGGATACTTTGAGAAAGGTTTGGCTTTTTTTCTTTCTTC
Source organism: Pezoporus wallicus (assembly GCF_028554395.1). Classification (NCBI taxonomy): domain Eukaryota; kingdom Metazoa; phylum Chordata; class Aves; order Psittaciformes; family Psittacidae; genus Pezoporus; species Pezoporus wallicus. The sequence continues at coordinate 5,888,903 of NW_026640488.1, forward strand.
TCCTCCTCCTCCTTCCCTCATAACAGCACAGCAATTCTGAAAATATACAAATGCATTTTGAATGTTCAGCTCTGGTTGTCAGATTTATTATTCTTTTCAGTTACTGCAGATGGAAAATTCTTTTTAATCTTACTTTTAATGTTTTTTACATTTGTTTATAAATTTCTTAATTTTAAGAACATCTGTATTTTGTTTTCTCTAGTATTATTGAAGTTGTCACATGCATCAAATGGGCTTTCAAAATATCATTATGTGCAGGAGTGCCACCAGATTAGAGATGATTATGATCATGAACTACTTATACATTTACTTCAAAGTTTTATGCCCTTTTGTAAGCCGGGTGACTGAATCTGAATTGCAACATGGCTGTTTTTTGCAATATGCAGATGATTAAGACCTATAATTAACTAATGATCTATACATCAATTTGACAAATGCTTTTGCTCTGACTGCCTACTCCCCACAGAAGCCTTTCTGTAGCCTCATGGAAATTTCTGTTCCTGGCTCCTCCAAACCTCAGCAATGAAACATAGTTTAATTTATAAAGGAACTTAACATTCCTCTATAGTGGTGGAGGTGGCTATGCAAACCTCACAGCTTAACACGGAGCATGAGGGGAAATGAAAAGCCTAACAGTCATTAAGTAAAAGAAGAGCTCTTTACAGCTATCCCTTAACTGCAGACAGCAGTGGTGTCAGCCAGCGGGCCTCCACAAAAGGTGAAGTTATAAACACCACTTCTGAGGGCACAGCGACCTGGCCTTTCTGAAGTAACTGTAAATGTAACATCTTCTTTAAGTGACAACCTGAAACAATAATAGCATTTAGGGGAACAATGGCCTGTTAAGAGCAAGTGATGCTGGAACATGGGGAGCGTTGGCTGTCCTTGACTTTACGACAGCCTGGGAGCCGGTGAGGAAGCACAGATGGAGCCAGTCTGCATAGGCCTCTTCACAGTCACTTTTTTTTTTTTCCAAACAGCAGGAAAATATTGAACAGTGCCAAAGTCTGAATGAGTCACTCTGCATACAATAGGAAAAATCTTAGAGCACTGAAGACCACCTTAGATGTGAGTTCAAAAGCAAGATGTATACACATCTTGCATGTATCATTGATCTTCTTCCTTTAAATCCCCACCATGAATTTTCCAGGAAAATGTGACAAAACAAAGAGAAATTTCTCTGATTTATGTTGTATTCTAGAATGGTAGAAGAATATGTTGGAAAATAACCAGGGTGATGTTTAAAAAAACCTAAATGGGGGCATCTCAGAAAAGTTGATTTAGAGCCCTATCAGGCTCCTCAGTGGCAAATGTCCAAAAGGCCTCAGAGAGAGAAGGATTCAGCATGGAGAAAAACAGACTGTGAACATATTTTTTAGCTTAGTTTACCCCTCCCTCCTTTTAAATGATCGAAAATGTAAACCACATTTAATGCATAAGGGTTCTTGCAGGTAATATGGAAAGCATGAAGTGTTGCTGCAACTAAATATTTCTGCTTTGACAATACCAGAAGCTAAAATAACTACAAAAAAGAAAAGTACAATTACTATGAAGGATGGGTTTCATCTACTAGAAATAAACAAGAAAGCTCATATCCTCAATTAGAGGAAAGGCTTGGAAAAAAAAATTGCTATGGCAGAACAGTATGAAAGGCAAGTAAAACTGAGGTTAAAAGCAAAGACCATCTGCAAGAATGGCAAGTAAAGACCTGGAGATTTCTTTGGGCCAGCAAAACCTTTGACATCAAAGGAGATGTTCTGATTGATTTCAGTGACTTTGAATTAGGGCTTTTAATTGGATTGAAATTATTATGCCAGAAATCTGTATCAGCAAAGGGCTAAAACTAGATTTTTCAAAGCTGGTAGGCTAGTATGTGTGAGGAAGTCATGGTGAATCAACAAACTGGGAGATGGCTGTATTTATTCTGCATGTTGGGTCATATTTCATATTTTGGTCTGTCGACTGTTTAGTTACACCTTTGTAGTCTCTTAGCATCAACTGAAAAGATATTCATCATTCATAGTAGTTGGGCAAAAATTGAATTCCATCTGTTTCTTCCATAATAAGTAACTGGAATGAAGGTTTTAACAGAGAACTCCTTGGTAAACACCACATCAATGCTATTTGTGTTTTTGTGTTTGAAACTTCTGCTTAATATATTTGTCCAAAGAAAAGCTACTTTCCTACGTAGTAGTCCACATAATCAGATGGCAGTGGCAGCCGATCATCCAATCTGGTAAAAAAACCTACAGCCATTTCTGATTTGTGACAGCTTATGAATTTTTGATGGATACATAAAGATAATTTTAGTAAGATAAGAGTTTTCTATGGAAAATTAAATGAATGAGAATTCCATGTGTCTCTAACAGGTGTGTCTAACTAACAAGCACTTTAATTGTGACAAACTCATCCAGAAATATGTATAGGTTTATTAAAATGTTACTCATCCTATAATAAATTAGACTTTTAAGGTTTTTCTATCCAACTTTTTCTTGTTTTGTTTTAAATTGTGCTTACTGCTGATTTGCAAGCCAAGAGAAAAATCGTTGCTTTCTGCAAGGACCTAAATGTTAGCATTTGAATGTTGAAACCTATCTGGCATTACAAACTCGATTAAGTAAAATAGTTCTATTATTTGGATATAGGTAGAAGAGTAATGCAGAAAATAAACCATGAGTAACTGTAGTCATAGTCATTAAATACTCACAACTCTAGCAACCTTTGAGCCAGGGTGGAAGTAGATCTGGGGATTATCAGCAAAGACAAAGGAAGTTGGTAGTGAAAATTATATTGAAATGGGGGGTTTTGTCTGATATAAGTGAGGAGAATGTAAGCTGAATCTTAATTATTACTGCATTTCAGCCACCTCACCTCAGCTTACTCTCTTATGTTACAAAGCTTATTTCTTAAGTTATAAAGAAATTGTCACAAATTCACTTACAATTTGTTCTGAGTGATACTGGAAATGGATAACAGTCCATAGGTATCTGAAAGTAAGCACTGGCAGCCCATATTGACACAGAACCCAGCAATGCAGTTCTTATATCCTTGTTGCTCCCTAATCACTGCCAGAGATACATAGCTATCCCTAGGGCAAGTATTAACTTGGTTGCTAGATGAGATGTTTGCAATAGATAAAACAGAAATTACAGCTGAGCTGAATATAGTTGTTCCTGACTAAAGGAACTGAAAGGTGGAGTCCAGAGCTCTGCAATATGCTGTTTTATTCTTTTCCTTGGAAAATAATGGATTGGAAACTATCACATTTTAATCGGTTTCATTGTATTTCCTTTCTGTGTCTCTCTTATATGTCCTTTCTGTCTAGTTAATGACTTCACATACAATTATAATCTAAAGGTGCAGGTCACCATGTTCAAAAAGTTACACCCGTTTCTGGCAACAACCTCATAAATAGCCTAGAGCATATGCTTCCTGTATCGTCCCCCTCTCTTAGGGACAAAGGCTGTTATTGCTGATAACAAATCAGCTCCTCTGTGATTCATGGGAATAAAGAGCCAATACAATCTGAAATGTTTCTGTCTCACCCACAGTCTTACCACTTGATACTGTGTCCTTACTCAGGACTTCCTAGAATGGTGTGGTCATCACCCCCTGATGCCTTTTGGCACAAGGGAAGTCTACAATGTCCTTGGGTAAAATTACTTTACTTTTTGGAACAGAATTTTATTTTCTACGTCAGTAGTTTTCACTGATTCCATGGAAACTACTTTAGGGCCTTCATGTGTTTTCTGTTTGAATTTATGGATGATTTGCCATTCAGCATTAGAATTATTTTTCCAATCAAATGTCATTTCTCTGCGTGTATTTAAAAATAATAATATTTTAACTAGCTGCTAATTGACGGAGAGAAGACAAAAAACAGGCTATTTTCAGCACCTAGCTCCTCTGCCACAGCTTGCTTCTCAGATTAAGTGCTCTGGAGATGAAAAATAGTGAAGGAAAATGCTGTATTTAGAACATTTGATGCTTATAGAACATGAAGGACTCAGGCTGAGCTTGTAAATGTTTCTTCAGAGAGATTTCACCTGTCAGTTCTGCTCAGTGTGTTTTGTAGATCCTTTACTACAGGAACTGGCTATTACAATGAAGATTTCTTTTGATATTTTTGGCAGAATCTCACAGATTTAGGGCAACCCTTTGAAGCTCTCTTTGTTATACCTATAACTTAATGATGCAAAGCAAATAACATTTTAGCTTAAAGCATATTGCAGGTCCCTTTTTCACATAGAAAACAGTACTGTTTAAGCCTGTGTCTTCCCCTTCACAAAAAAGTAAAACACCCCCCCCAACCAGCTGTGAGTCTGATCTTGAAAATATACAAAAGGAAAAAAAAAATTCTTACAAAAGTAGCATCAGAAAATTCTTGTAATACTGTACTTGAAAACATCCTATGCGCTCCTTTCTCTTCAGATTCCACCTAAATATCCAGTTTGAGAACCTACACTATCATTAATTGCTGCTTTCAAGTAGAACTGGTATAATACCCTTGCGTTTCTCGATTCATTTAATTGAATGATCAGCCTTACCTTCTGAAATCCAAGGATCATTTCATGTCCTGTTTCCACAATGTTTTCCATTTGCAACTCAATAAATATATATACAGATATTTATATATTTATAATAATGCAAAGCAGGCTGAGAAACATAACTTCAGTGAAGACAGTGTTTAAGAGGTCTGTGACTAGCTGTGCTAGAATCACTTTTTTAGCTCACATAATCTGTTTTCTAGTAGCTGATTTGTCAAAGTTTTTTCCCATTCTCAAAAGCACGTCTGTGTAGTCGTCTGCCTGCTGTGGATTTGTTAACATGCATACTGCAAAGTCCAACTGAAACTGGTTGAGTCTGAAGTTATGTAACTTTTACACTAAAAATGTCAGGTCATTAGTAGATATGTTGTAGCTATGAAAATATCAGTGCCTGAAAGGCAAGGTCACTACTCTTTGCTTCAGATTTTTCTTTTCATATCTTTTGGACTTGATTTTATTTAAAAATGTCAATGGAACCAAAAGAAAACCCCAAAACAAAAAGAAACCCTCAAAACCAAAACCCCACACAATAAAATGAAAACCAAACAAACTAAAAAAAACCACAAACAAAACCCCAAACAACCCTGGAACCTCCATAATGAAGCCAAGCAAGTTTTAATATTTACAGACTTTTGACTCCTCTGCAGATAAAAGCATTTGTCCATATGGACTGAAAAATGGCTAATTTAAGACCTATTTAGGCTCAGTTTATCACATTCTCAGTGTTTTGCTGATTAATTAAAAGACCTTGCTGTCTCCAAAGTCACAATAAATTTAGCACATCTAGGAAAGACTACTAATATTGGGTTATTTTCTACCTTTCTCTGATAGCAACCCTACTTGCTGTGTTATTTTTTGAAAGTTGTGTGTTATTAAAAGCTCAGTAAGGATGACCTTTGAAGAAGGCAGGATGATACTTTTCCCCTCACACAACAGCCTCCCCCAACTCAATCCCATCTCAAAGCAGACACTTCTGACCCTTGATATTAAATGGTGTTACTTCACAAGTAGAATTCACTGACTTGATACTGTTATTTTCAGTTTTCTAGGGATTATAGGAAGCATCAGTCATTTATGTGTAGTATATTTTTCTGTCGTCTGTTCTATCCCATGGATTTTTGTTTCTTTTCTGACCAGAAAGCTGATTTCCACACTGCGGAGCTTCTGGGACAGGGAATAATAAAGCTTTGAACACCCTCACTTCACTCAATTTGAAAGTAAGCCTTAATGAAACCAAAGTAACCAGCAGTCTTTCTCCACTGCATTAGTGTGTCATTTTACTTACTTATTTTTTTAGCTTCTGCTTAAATATCCTCTCTCTTTACCTTTAGTGGGAGGGATTTGAAGCCCTACCTCTTTAGTGGGAGGGATTTGAAGCCCTACCTAAGCAGTTATTGGGGTATCCAGTAGAGCAATGCAACCTTTTTTCTTCCCACTGTACACAGAGGAAGAAGCAGACTCTAGATATCTGGTTGTCAAAGTAGGCTCTTAGATCAGCAGGGTGAAGTAGGCAGGAGGCATTGGCAAAGCCAAAAGATAACACTGTAAGTCATGGTAGGAGAAAACTGGTGTGCTGCTGCTGGGGTGGAGTAGGCTCTGTGGAGCAGTAGCTTAGGGGAATGGATAGGAGGGTTATTCGGAAAACACCATTCAGTCTGATCCCGGAAGGATCTAATTGTGGAAGCTTGTCTAAGCTTTCCACAAGATGCCTGAGCATTCAGCACCTCAAAGTGTCAGGGCCAGAAAAGGAAGAAAAGAGAAATGATTTCTCATGATGACTGCCAACTCTCCGTATTTGTAAATATCTGGCACTTTATAAATAGCATGCTATGTCCTCGTTACAGTTTAATAAGCTATAAACATTCATTACAATGTTTTCTAATCTAAATGTGATGATTAGTTGGTTTTTGGTTTTTGGTTTGCTTATTTGTGGGATTTTTCCACTTGAAAATGGGACAGACATTAATTTGTTAAAATCTTGATGGAAGCAGAGAACTATTTCTCTGCTTATCTCCCCTGGGAAACTGGCCCATCAATTTTTAGCTCCTATAAAAGGGGATAGAAGAGAGTTCCCAAGGACTAGACTTGGAAAGCAGATTGTGGAGGTCCGTCTCATCCTACTTAATGCAGTTCAGATGTACAAGGCTCCACCTACTCTAAAAGAGAGAAACTCTAAAAGTTTCTAGTGATTTTCCATAACTAGCATAATTAGATAATTTTTAATGTTTAGTGTCTATCTGCTGTGAAATAGCTCTGGTGAAAGAAATGACACAGATTGTATCACAGTGTTTCTATTTACCTATCTTGACCTCCTTCCTCCAGAATTAAAGATCAGACACACCCAAGTTTACACTGATCTTTTAAAACCCAAGCGATTACATTTAAATGGAGACAGAAAAATTGTTCTGTTGTCATCAAACTCTCTGACACAGACTGGGGGGTAATAAGCTTTGAGGAATTGTGGTGTGAGTAATTCCAGTAAGAAGATTTGTAATCACCGGCTGTGTATCCTGTTAATTAATTTGAAGTACAGGAACAAAGTTTCATCAAAAGTGTGTAGCAGCAAAATGATTTGTCTCCCTTGGAGACACCCAGTGGAATGCTCAAGAGAATCTGAAACTGGAGAATTAGTGTAGAAAGTGCATCTGGCAACCCTCAAGCATTTGTTTGCCTCAGGACGCTTACCACACAAAGTCACCACAGTTTTTATTACCCTAATGGCAACTTTTCACAATCAGTTTATAGAGTTTTGAGATTTCTTCACACTGTTTCCAATAGTGTAGTAAAAGAGATTTTCATATGACTTTAATGCTATTTAATCTTCATCTCAATTGGACATAATGATTTGTCTATGTTATCCTTTTTGTTGCAATCAAACATATGCTTTCACAGAGAACGTTCTAGTGATCCTCTCCTTTTGTTCCGTTTTGGCCCTTATTTGGGAGTGCATGAGTTAGACTGTAATGCTTGCTCAGTGCAAGCACCCTGAAATCCATATAGCACTGATGGCAGGTCCACAGTACTGCTTGCTAGTACATAGATATGTACACTGGATCACATTTCACATAACTGAGCTGATACACTGCTGCAGTTTTTGGTTCTCCAGAATTACTTGGGGTTTAGTCTATTAGGCTGGTGCACATCAAAATCACTTAAAGCATCTTCATTTTGCAAGCATGGAAGAATCATAGAATGGTTTGTGTTGGAAAGGACCTTAAGATCATTTAGTTCCAATCCCTCTGCCATAGTCAGGGATGCCTTTATCCAGTCATATGTTTCTCTTAATGAGTAGCACAACGCAGGAAAGTTGCTAATTCAACTTCTGTTAGTAAATGCGACTGATTTATAACTTTTTTTTCAGGTCACATTAAAGTAATTTCATTGTTTCTTAATACTTGTGAAACTGAACATAATGGAGGTAATTTGGTTGATATTGTAACATCCACCTCAAAAGCCGAAGATTTCTGTGCCCACCCCACCCCTTGAGTCCTCAATATTGAATTTGAACAGTGAAGCTGGTACAGGTGGAAATAGAGAAAGGGAAATGTTGATATGTAAGAACCTGGAAAATGAACATTGCCGAAGGCCTTTGCACAATGCCAAATGGAGAAACTTGGTAGTAATTAGTGACCATCCCATCTCTCTGAGGATTAATAGTGTCCTTTTAATTATTTCTCCTCAGTGGTACTCCTGTTCATACCACTTTGAGGCATCGTGGGGAAATCATCGCATAATTCAGGACCAAGTGAACTGGCTGAGCAACCAGTCATTTCACAGGTTTTCTGTGTGACCTTGTATTGTTTTGTTTCTGTGAAATATTATTCTGCCCTCTCCAAATTTGTTTTAAAAATAAATTTTTCATGAAGGATCCTTGAAGTGTAATTATTATTTGCAGAGGACTTTATTTCACACAATAAAGCAGTGTAACAGCATCATGACATGACATATTACTTGGCTTTATGAATTTATTATTTGTCTGCAAATAGCTTTTTGGCTCAACCAAAAGCAGTGCTGGATGCAAAAATTCAGTGTCAGCAAATTCATGTCCTCCCTATCGCTTTATTTACTTATTTCTTGAAAAATCTCACTTGTGTTCTTAATTTCACTGAGTGCTTGCTAATCAGTTTGCTCATCACAGCAGACAAATGGTGCTCTGCAGACAATACTTTCACATTCATTGGTAGCAGGGATGGAACCATATCGTTTTATCAGATTGGCAAATGTGTTCTAGGAGAATTTCAGTTTATCTTCATAATCTCTCTTTTCCAATTATTGTTTTATGTTTCCTTAACTGATCTTTTAAAGAGCTGCTTTTCCACATGATTTGGATTCTGTCTTTTCTTATTTGTTTATCAGAATAAGTAACATCAAAAAAAAATACTGTTCTGCTTGGCACTGCTGTATCTGGGAGTGAGGATGGTACAGGGCCACCCTCAGAGAGAGTGCTGTATCCCATTGTCTCTGGGATACGTAGACACTGCAAAAGTCACTGGATGATCTTCAGAATACCAACAGCAATGCCAGTAAAGATCTGCCAAGTACAGTGACTGGGAACTGTACAAAACTGTTTTAGGATGACTGGAAATTTCCATGAAACACAAGGAGGTATGGGGGGAAAAAACCTAATCACCTCTTCACACAAAAAACCAAAACAAACCAACTCAAACCCAACCTGACAAACATAGCAGGTGGTAAGCTAAAAGTTGTAAACTAGATGTTTTACTAATGATTTGTGGATACACATATATAGGTTTCACAGCAATTTGGGCAAAGCTTTTCACAGGAAGAGATAAGATGATGATACAGCATCTGATGGCTGAAATATGTGAAAGAGTTGGGGGGTTCTATGCATAATTATTTTTACATGCATATGTCAACTTTCTATTGCATATCATGTGTTAAGTGTAAATCGGACAGTGTCCCTTGTTCCTGATAAGAATTTCCTGTATTTTAAATATGTCTGCAGCAAATTAAAAAATCAGAACTTGGGTTTTTTGTTTTTTTTTTTTTTTAATTTTTAATCTAGCTTGGTTCTCCAGTAGAAAAAGGCTTTGTAAAGTTGTCCTTTGCTTAATGAGAAGCTAAGCAGAATATTTCTGCCTGCTCTGCTGGTGTAAGGGATTCAGCAGCAGTGTGTAGCCAAGGAACATAAGGAAGAGTGACCTTGGTATCATTAAATCTGTTTCTTTTTCTTTTCCGTTTTTATGAAACTGTGGGGCATTTATCTTACTGCATTCCAAATGAGAAATAATATACTAACCAAAGCTGCAAAACAGAAATTAAGTACTTTTGAAGTTGCTATAATGATTTTAATCACAGTTTCAAATATTGTTATTAGTAGTTTTACCCTAAAGAATAGATTTTGAATACGGTCACATTTTCAAAGCTGCTTTAAATCCAGATTTAATAATTGGTTATATTTATTCAAATTTTTTTCTCTTTTCCCAATGTTTTTCCTTTTTCTGATGTTCTTCCTTTTTGGATGCTTTTTCTGGTTTTTTTGTTTGTTTGTTTGTTTGTTTTTCTGCTGTAATAATGGGATTGAAGTTATTTCTGTTCTGTTGCCTGAATGGCTTCTTATAGAATTTACTACTTGGTAATACCTTCTGTTTTCTTTTTGATTCTGTTTTCTGTCAGTTTTGGCTCTCCCTACGACCCCCCATTTTTCTTTTTCTAGCTTGCATATTTATACCTCTTTTCCAATACTCATATTTTTTGTCTTAGCTGAAAATTCCTAAAATATACCTATTGTACCTGTAGAATATATGGAATTATGCCCATATATCTAATTTTGATTTAAGTGAAAAAATGAATATTTTTTTTTTTTTTACTTTCTCTAACAGTTCCAAGCAGAGAGTTTGTTAGTGCTTGCTGTTTGCCTAGCAGTAAAAATGAACAGATTTTTTTACATCTGGGACATTAGGTGTTACTTCAGAAGGGCACAAAATGATAAAGTTAGTGTCTATCTTTAAAGTGACTGCATAAGAAATATTATCGATGAGTCAGCTTTGCTTCAATGCATGGAAAAATACTGGAACTAAAAATCAAGCCAAGTGTTTGTAAACTTTAAAAAAGGAGAGTAACAAAAGCAAATAAGTTCTAGTCAACACATGCCTGTCAAAAAATACCAAATCTTTTTAATTTCCAGCCAGGACCAGCTAATAACCCTTGTCAGTAGAGAAAAGGTATTTAATATTGTTGCATTTGTAAAGCTATTTAAAGCAAAGGAAATACAGTCTAGACACAAGATGAATCATTAGAAGATGAATTCAGACTCAAAGATTATACCCAGCAATTTTCAATGGTTCACTGTCAACTATTTTAACTAGCTAGCTGGATACTATTTTGGGGAGCGTTCATAATAACTTGGTAGATGGCATCCTCCTGTGGGAGTCAGCAAGAGCTTTCAAGATAAGCATTAGCCTGGGGAGCATCATGGTATTGCATTTCTGCCCCAGGGCACAGCACAGGACATCATCAGTTTGGCTGATACTGATCACAAATAAGCCTAGTTTGCAGCTAATGTCATGCTAAAATTTGTCAGTGCGGAGTGCTGTAGGTGCGACAAGGTATGCAATATCTTCCATTCAGAGATGCAAGTGCCTTGGACCTGGTTGGTGGTGTCAACCTTGGGGCACCATTCTTTCTGGAGTGACAGGATCTTAGAGACAGTGGTTGGGTGAGAGGCCAACATGATCAGAACATAGGAAACTGGGAAAGAATTGTATGGATTAAATATGTGTTGAATCTAGAGGAGACAAGAAGGAAGCATGTTAAGTATTCAAATACGTAATGTGTTTCCTCTAAGGCCTTTTGCTGTGGATAAAGCAAGAAGCAATGAATTAACTGCAGCATGAAAGTTTTTTGTTAGATATCAGTAAAACATGATGGCTAATCATAAGGTTAAATAAGTATTGGAATAGATTCTTGCAAAAGGGTTTCATTACTAGGGGCTTGAAGAGTGAATTGAGAGAAATATCTGCCAGGAATAGCTGACATGCAGTTTGATCCTGCTTGGTGGAGGTAGAGAGCTTAATGAACGACCTTTTTATTCCCCTTCTAGCTTTATTTTTTAAGACTTTATGATCAGAAGAAAACATTCCAGAGAAAAAAAGATAGCTTTATATTTCAGTCCTGCTGCTCACTGAGACTTTGGACATGGAGAGTGTTCTGAAGAGCTGAAAATCACATTTTGAAAATAGGTACATGTGAGTTTGTTTGACAAGATACAAGAAAATTTAAAGATGGGCCCATGTAACCTCTAGAAGACCTCTATCTCCTTTACTGTAATATGCTAGCAATTAGGATGAGTCTTCCTTTCTGTAATGCCACAGTGTCATTTGATTTATGGACTGACTGATATTTTTCAAAGGTCCCCCCCTCCCCTTCATCTATAAAAATGGCTCTCTTGGAGGCTTTTGATTAACAGGGAACAAAGAAACATTATTTCACTTGTGAGAATATTTCTGTGGTACTAGAAATATTCTCAAGGGTGTGAACTTTATGGTTAGTGTTTAGCAGCACAGATTCCACCTATTTTCCCACATTTACTTTTTAATTTGAAGTCTGAGTTTAAAATTCAAGCATTACCACTCAACGTTTCCCCTAGTAAAACCCTATTAAAACCATATTTCTGAAACAGTATGACGAAAACAGTCGGAATGTTCTCACTAAGGCGTATCTGCAATTCTTGATAGCTATTGGCATTTTAGATTCATGAAGGCCCAGCTGTGAGACTTTTACAAAACCGAACTTTTGATTTATTTTTTATTAATTGTAAGCAGAAGCAGGCATTGGAAAACATTGCACAATGTGATAAGTGAATGAAATGTTTATTTCCGCTCTAGTAAATTCTGTCTGTCAAACATGTGATTGTGCATTTGCATAATGACTTTACTCAGAAGTGGTCAGCAAAATTCCCACCCCCAATACAAAGTTATTTCTTAGTTTGTGGTTTTTTTTTTTAAAGATTACAGGATGAATAAACATGATGAAACTGCCTTTGAGCATGTACCAGGAATTACTTTTGTTAGTTGCTAGTAATCCTCTACCAGAAAGCTATCAACTTATCCATGTGATCTCTAACTTTGAAAAATATATTTTTTTTCTTTTTTCAGTTATGTGTAGCTAATTGTTTTTTAATTGCTTGCAGAACTACCAGGAGAACTACTGAAATTTATTCAGTTGTTCAAGCGAGCTTGCCAGCACATGAACAGATATTGACTTCCATCCAGTTTCCCACTCTAGAGAGTTTCCTTTCTATTTCTCACTGGTGTTTAGTTCTATTAAATATCTACCTTGGCTCCTCATTGGGATTTATCTAAAAATTTAACAATACTGTTTTAATAAATCATTGTTTCTATTTTTTTTTAAATATATCTATAGTTAGGATGAAAAAATAGAGCATTTTATAACATACTTATAATAGCCTAATTCTGTACATGGCAATGCATTATTATTGGCAGTATGGTGAAGCATAGTTTATATGTACGTCCATGTAAGTCCACTTGCTTTAGGGAAGAACCATTTGGAAGACCAAAGTACTTGCAGGTTTCTGTTTTCTGCAATGCTACTGGCTAATCTTGACATGGTTTCTGTAGTCAGATTTATCCAAATATTCTGTTTTGTTGAGGGAGATCCACTGCAGTTCTAAGTACCAGGGGCCCAAATCACACATTACTGAATATATAAAATAGATTCCATTGACTGACTGCAGTTTAAATTCTGAGACAATATATAAAAAAATCCTCCCCATGTTTACATACTATGTTAAATGACTAATAGAACTGGATTATATTTTTAAAATGCCTTGTTTGTTAGAGCATGCTGCTTAAGATTGTGATACCAAAGTATAATACTATCAATGAATATTTTATCACACAGATATAAACCACCAGTAAGACCATAAATTTATTAATTAATAAAAATTGCTGTAGATTTGTAGTGGGAGTTAAAACAGTACTATTATCTGAAGCAAGTCTGTTTTCCTACCACTGGTGTCCATTGACATGATCTCTTGTTCTTTGTTGTACTTCTGGTTTAACTTTAGATTAAAAGTGGGAATCCTGGTGAAATTGTTTACATCAGTGACACAGCTCCCTTTGATGTCAATAAATCCATATTTCATTATCCTTATATTTGTCTTTCAGGTCCAATGTGCAAGTATGACATTGATAAGTAGTAATCTCATGCAGGTCCGTGCTTACTAACTATGGAAATGTAAGCTTACAGTATAAAATAGGGGTTTAACTAATGCCTATTTGAAATAAAATTAAATTAGAACTATAGTCATACAGGACCGTTTTTTCAAAACTGGTAATCTAGTTTGACTTTCCACATTTGAACCTGCAACATCAGTAAAATAGAGAATAAGTGCTCATTCTGATTCTTGTCCAAAACCATTTCAGTGAATGAAACACACCTGTTAAGATCAGTGGGCTTTTTCTCACACTCTTTCATGGCTATAGGGGTTTAGATATGTAAAATAGATGAATATGTAGGCCTAACAGGCAATCAGGTTAGAAAAATTTCACTCTGCATGGTTATTATCCAGCTCTGGCTTTCTCACATAGTCTTTAGATCTCTAAAACCCGGATGGAAGTGACGTGAAGGATGCAGATCTTTCAGTTTTTCAGCAAAATGATTAAATTCAGTAAATCTGCACAATGTTGTCTGACAGTTTTGAAACCCACCTAAAAATCTATGTATTTCTTTAATTTGGATGATAGCAGATGAGGCCCTTTATTAAAATGGACAGAAAAGTTAAATTTGACTTAAAGCCAAATTCAAGAAAGCAGTGAAGAAGTAACTTCAACTCTAGTTTAGTAAGCATTCCCGAAAGTTAAATAAACATCTAGTTTTGACTGTTTTTCAAAATCTGATATCCCTGTTTGTGAAAAATGTACTAGGAATATTTTTGTGAAATTCGCGTTCCTATTTCAGGCTTAGTTTTTAATGTCTCTCTTGCATGCTAGGTCCTTAACATTAAGTGCTGAGCATACTGTCTTTCATCTACCAAAACTCCAAGCTTCTTGCTTAACTTTAAAGATGAGCAAATCAAGATGTCATTTGTGATAGGGCTGAGAATTTCCCAACAGCAGATATGTCTGCCAACACGAAAATTTTATCTTCCTAATATGGGCCAGATTCTGCACTAGTGGTCAAATAAAAGCATGCGATGACACTGACCTTTCAAAGATAAAATTTTGCTAGAATTGCTGATGAATATTTATTATAACTTTTCTTTCCTGACATGGTATCAATAGTCACATGAGTCAGAGTTCTCTCTCTACAGAAGGACCTAGTCTGCTGCAAGCCCCCTTGAGATTTTTGGAAATTAGGCATGCCTCTCTCTTGTTTTATTTCTCCATTTCCTGTCTTGGAAAAAAGTGATCTTAAACAGGTCACACTGCTTTTCTGGAGGAAAAGCAGTATTCTGGGGAGCAGGGAACATCTCAAGGTATTTTGAAGCTTAACTTTGTAGACATACTCTGTCCTGGGTGAGGAATATCTTGACGCTAACTACTTGCTTGGAAATCACAGTAGTCCACTATAAGATAAAATGCAGATCAAAATATGATATCATATTTTACTTATGATACATATTCATACTGAATATACACACTTCATACATGCTAAACAATAACATTCAAAAATTTTATTCAGATAGGCAATGAAGTGAAAGGAAAACTCACGGTTACAGTCTACTTAGAGAGAGATCAAATCAAAAAGATGTCTCATGCAGTCTAGCTCTCTGCTAGATTTTTTTGTGGCTGTTTGGGGTTGGGGTTCTCTCTGTGTCTGTCTTCCACAGAAGCATCTCACTCCCTGGGAAATGTAATTGTTTTTATAGACAGATTTTTCCTTGGAGCCTTCCAGGGATTCAACCCAGATCTGGATTTTCCTTCTTATTTATCTCTAATTTTTTTGTGGAAAGTTTTGCTATACCTCCCTATAAATTACAAAGAACCTTCCCTTCCTTGGGATGTAGAAGTCGTGTCTGCAGACCAGCCTTCATCCTATGTATTTGACTAGGTTGCAGATGATTCCATTACTAGAAGGAAGGCCTTGTCAGCATCAGTGGCTGTGGGTATCTTAACTTTTCAAGGAAAAACTGATGTGAGAGGCTTTGTTTGCTTACTGGAACTGTTCAGACAGGGCTTTCAATTTTGTCATCTCAGTTGCAGTTACAACTGTTTGTTATAAACTAGATCCACAAAATAATCATGGTTAAGAGTAAAGTCCTCAAGGCTGTTATTCAACACTGTAATTTCTTTATAAAGAGCTTATGTTTCAGTGCTGAGTGCCTCCATCCTCTGAGACTTGTAATTGCTCACCTATAGACTGTCCAAAATGTTCATATATACATTTAGATGAGATTAACACATGCCGCCCACAACAGGCTCTTGACTGAGCCTAGACGTATTAGTAATTAAACACTTCAGGATCATAATGTGTATGAGGCAACAGCAGCCAAAATCTAGACTGGAGGAAGCCTTCAAGAATATTCTTGGCAAGTAAATTTTAACACTGATTACATCTGTGATGTAAACCTAAACATCTAAATATAAAAGGGACCACATATCAAATAAATACGAATAAAATAGAAATTATATTATGTTCCCATTCAGTTGTTTGTCTGTTTAAGTTTTTTTAAAGCATCAATGACTTTCATCCAGATATATAAAAAATATAAGGAATGACACCAAGGTGCTGATAAGAAATCCCAGATCAAATTGCTTTTAGAGCCTGGAGAATTTGCATCAAATCAATACACATCCAATACTCTTGATTTTGCCTCAACAAAAAAGAGCAAATGCTGCTAACAGTCTTTGAAAAGCTTTCCAGTTGGCCCAATATGGAATAAATTATCCTGAAAAAGAAGTAGAGCCCTTTTCCAGCTATGCTATTATTGTAGTACATTCAATCAGCAATACATTTAAATGTTTAATAATACATTACAGCACAGAGAAAAGGCTAATGGAAGAATCTATCTTGATTACAGCAAAACTGTACTTTGTGTCTCCTGCTTTTTCTAAGAAAAGTACTCCTCAAAGCAGGACCTGTGATTTTTGTATTGTAGCTTCAAGCATTTGTTCCTTAAGAAGTAAACATATTTAATGTAAACTACCTGTGTAATTTCCTTATAGATTTGACTTCCTCTTCTGCCCTTCTAGCATTTATCCACTTACTTCTCTGGAGAGGTCATCACACGTATTTTGTTGATCACAAATTAGATGCAATACTAGCTTTGGTAATACCTGTTACCTTACCACTATTCCCAACCCTAACTGTGCTCCTCTTCAGCAATGCCAATGCAATTGTTTGTAGTGTTCTTCAGTGAAAACAACTCAGGGTGAAAAAACATAAACAGAATTTAACAGGCCCTATTCAATAAATTCTGGTTTCAGGTTAATCGTCCCGTTCATAGCGCAGCCTCAGATCTGGCTGATTGGCATGACTGAGTTGCAGTTAACCGCAGTTAACCACTGTACAGCAGCAGAAATTAATGGGCTGTCATGGAAAGGGTCAGGGCTGTCATGAGGTAGTTCTTAAGATGGTATATCTGACAGTGCTTCGTGCCTCAGAATAAGGCCTGAGAGCTACAGTGCTTTAAGGTCCACCAAAAATTAAGGTAGCCTGATTTCCAGATAAGTTGAAAAATCTATGGAGTAACTGTAGGGTTTTTAGTTGAGGACAGCTAACGAGTTGAAACTTACACAGGGGAATTTTAGATTGGATATAAGGAAGAAATTCGTTCCTGTTAGGGTGGTGAGGCACTGGAATGGGCTGATCAGGGAGGCTGTGAATGCTCCATCCCTGGCAGTGTTCAAGGCCAGGTTGGACGAAACCTTGGGTAAGATGGTTTAGTGTGAGGTGTCCCTGCCCATGGCAGGGGGTTTGGAACTAGATGATCTTAAGGTCCTTTCCAACCCTAACTATTCTATGATTTAGGAGGAAACTCTTTGTTTAGAAATAAAAAATCAAGAGGTTTTTTAATTATTAAATTCATAAGACTGCAGGCTATAAACAAATGGACATTGCTTGTTTTACAATATCTTTAAACTTTTGCCTATAAAAAGTTGAGATACAACTGTACTTACAAAACACTCTTTGAGATCCCATGTGAAGTCAATCCTTGACATTGTGATGCCAAGCCACAGAACTGTATTGAAAAGTCTGGGGACTGGAAGAGATGGTGTATATCCCATATGAGGGTAACACTATTATCCTATTCCCAAAATGAGCATTTCATCAAACTCAGCATCATGAAGTTATAAAAGAGCTGAGAAACAACAGCATTGATCAGTGATTTTGTGTGTGTATGTACATCTTTTTACAGACAGGGTTTTTCTTCCTACTTTTTTTTGTATTTTTTCTGATTTTATAGTGAGTCCATCTAAATGTATGCAATGGCATTCATCTGCAGCTTTTCCTAATAATACTCTCTGCACTGAAGTGTAATGGAAAAGTCTCAGATGTTTCAGAACATCTTTCAGAGTGAAACTCACCAGATAGTTATGCAAAAATATGAAAACAGATTGTTCCTTGTTAAGAGTCAAAAACTTTTCCCACCAAAATGTACAGATTTTTTTTTAATAGGAGTTGAATTTTATTGTTTGTATGTTATCAACAAAAGGATTATTTTCAAATTTTTGTTTAGTTGCATGTAATGAACAGAAAACATAAGCAGTCACAGGATCAACTATTTATACTGGCCAATTTTCAGCTAACATTATTCCATGTATTTTTTTAAAATAAGAGAAAGATTTTTGTAAATGTTCTCTTCTGTGTTTTTATATGCTGTTGGCAGGAAGGAGAGCCATAGAAAAGATGTTCTACACAAAGCTCTTTGCTCTCAGATTTTACCATTTGTTCTTAAGAGCTAGGTATACAGATTGGGAGAGCAAAACAATAGCAGGAAACAACCTGAACCAAACAACCAACAAAAATCCCCTAACAGGATTGTTTGTCCTGGTTGTAAATCAGATGATAGACTACCATAAGCAAAGAGCTATTATTCTTTATCAGTTAGTGGGTGGCAAATGTTTAATTTCCACTTGTCTAGCATTGCTTTTGTTTTGCAAGCAGACCATGGCTATGTTTTACAAGATTAGAATTCATCTGGGTAATTGCACCTATTAGCGAGGTTAAAAGGGCAAAGAGAAAGAGATAGAGTGGGAGAAATAAAAAGCATTGATAGTGTTTTAGTACCAAGAATGGATGGGAAACTGCATGAACTTTACAGTGAAATTGGGGTATAGCCAGGGAAATAAAGACAATATTCCTTCACTTTTCCCTTATTTGGGATAAATATTTTATTTTTTTTTTCTTTTTTTTTGTAAAAGGAAGCTGAACTGCAATGGCAAATTCATTCACTCCATTATTTGCTTGGGTTGATAGTTTATAGCAAGGATGTGTGAAAATGAAAGGATGAACACCTGAAAGAACACTAGCTATACCTACTTGACCATCAGCCTGTAAATGACCAGAGCTCTGGCAATTTGCTGAAATACATGGGAAAATTTCTGCTCAACCTTTTTTCTCATCATTCTATCAAAACCATCCCCAAACTCTACTTTTGACTGGCAATCAAAAAACTGGCAATGAATGAAAAGTAAGGAAAAAGGAAAGGAAATATAACTAGAGAGCTGGAAGAGAAAAGAGGGAAAAGCTGGAACAGAAGCAGTCTCTGACTTTTCTTTCTTATGTGAAATTCTCTCAGTTTCAGTTTTTCACCAAGCTACTTTATAGGACTGTAATCATGTTGCATTTGCTAAGACATATGTTTGCCATTTTCTTCTTCTTTTCTTCTGCTTAGCTATAGATAGGAAGTACAATCCATCTCCTCTGTATTTGGTGCTAAAGTGAAGTTACAGATCTAGATGATAGTTTACTGTTTAGCTTGGTGCTGATTGCTATCTTCCGTTTCACCCAAGAAGAGCTGTTCTCAATGTTTTCATAAATTACAGTTGTTGCCAATGGATCCTTTCTTTCCTTTTCTTCAGCACTGCAATCCAGCTGCCTCTGGAGTTCAGGGGAAATAGCTGACTGCCCAAGGTTAAACCAAGAATGCCATTTTGCTCTTGCTGGAAAGCTAAGTGAGCAGAATAACTCTGCCTGAAGAAAAAGACTTATCCAAAAGACTCTTATTAAAGGGTCTTTTCATTCTACCTTACATGAGTCATGCATCTACTGGTGATAGCTATGTTAGTGTATAACTCTAAATCCAAGGCAAGCATTTTAAAACAAATTAGTGAAAAATCAATGTTTTGGGTTTTTTTTCCTGGCATTTTTTTACATTGTTTTAAAGCATGTAAACTTTGCCTTTAACAGTACCTATTAGACATCATCTTGGTTTAGAAAAGAAGTTTTTTTTTTTTAAGATAGGTACAGTCACATCTCTGTAACAAAATCGTGTGTCACCTTATCAGGAAAAACAAACCTGAGATTAATGCTCTTGAAATATATCTGAAGTTTGATTCTTATCATCTAATCTGTACTCAATTTAAGGACCTTGTTAAACACTGAATACCAACACTTTTAGTTATAAAACTGTAATTCAGACTGCAGTACCTCAAGACACTGATATGTATGTTTTGACTTGTAAGAGAGTCTATAAAAACAATTATTTACATAGGAAAGAAGATTAAAGGGTCACCAAATACTTGCTCAATATTATTTCAGCTGGTGAGTTTCTGGATGCTAAGCACTTGCTAAAGGTTTATGGCATTGTTAATCTTGAAGAGTTTTCTCAAGAAAATGATGAGCAACCTTTAACTGCCAGAGCAACCAAGAGGCAAAGAAAAGATTCCAATTGACTCCTTATAGAGCTGCAAATAAGAGTAGCCTGTCTTTGTGCCACTGGTTCAAGCTACACCTTTGTGCTGTAATTTTGATCTTCATTGATCTGTAGTCAAGAAAGGTTAACTTTCTAACGCTGTTATAAAGTTTCCCTGCATCAAACGTATGGAAGCAAGTTGCTTTAAAATCATGAGTTCCTTTAATGACCTTGCTATAAGTTCTTTGGTCTAAGATCTTAAAATATCTGCCAGAGCCTAACCACAAGCATTCACAATCCCATATGACATTTTTCCATTCTCTTAAAAAAACATTAAAATGAAAAAACATTTTGCTTAACTCTACCATTGTCATATGAAGAAATCAGGTGAAGAGTAAATGCAAAAAAGGGAAAAATATAAATCTAAAGAAAAGGCTTTTAACGTGATTGAAGAGTATGCCAGTTAGTGAAACAAGGTTTTAATATGGAAATAAGATCAGAGTAACACTAATTCCTTGTGGTGAACTAATAAACCTTTTCCTGCACTCCCAGTGGCTTTGCATGCAGTTGATTTAAAGATTAGCATCCACATCAAACTGAAATTTGACCCTAAATTTAGGCTTGAACCAATGCCTATGGTATTTGCTTGCTAGTGTTATACCTGAATTCAATCCCAAGTGGCATATTAGCTGCAAAGGCACTTCTGAAAATATAGTCTTTGGAAGGTAATTCACAAATTTTGAAAGTAAATCACAATGGCTGGCCAGTATCATTTTCTGACTGTATTCTTCTCAGAGTATACGTTTCTGAAGTTGAAGGATGACAAAGGTGATGATGGAAGACTCGTTATCTTTACACACTCTTACCTTTACACATAACTATGGACATTCCTTTTATAGACTGAAATCTAGTCTTTGAAGAATTCAGATTCTTGTCAGAGGGTAAAGT
This sequence comes from Pezoporus wallicus, assembly GCF_028554395.1. Classification (NCBI taxonomy): domain Eukaryota; kingdom Metazoa; phylum Chordata; class Aves; order Psittaciformes; family Psittacidae; genus Pezoporus; species Pezoporus wallicus. The sequence goes on from NW_026640488.1 coordinate 5,910,179, forward strand.
GCTAACCTATGTTTCTTCCACATAACTGACATTTAGACATGGTTTTAAATCAAAGCCGGTTTCAAAAGCCTCTACCCAATATACTGTGGGTAGTAACTGTGTTATGAGCAAGCTTTCTTCCAGGAAAGTATTTTTTTTTCCTTGGTATTATTCAGGGCTAACTCTACACGGGTGGTATATTTCTTTAAATCTCAGTTAAATTTCCGTTAAAAATAGAGAATTAAGTGTCTTTTTCCTCCACTTTTGCTGAATGATGGGCTAAGTACTAAAACTGTTGCTCTTGCACCAATGCTGTTGGATCATACTCAGGTTTCCTTCTTGAGCAGTACATCCAAAAACATGTAACACTGTACAGCTCTTATAATTAAAAAGGGTTCCTTTTGTAGCTCATGATCATATCACTTGGCTGATTTTTTAAAAAATAAACCGGATTTATTCGGAGAAGATTAAAGACTGAACTCTTATGCCAGAAGAGCTATATGTGAACCTTTGCAGTAGGATGCTTCACTTTGCCCCATAGCTATCTGTGTCTACTTAAATTGCCTGCCACAGAATAAATCCAGTTCTCATTTGTTACCATGAAAATGGTAAAAAAAAAATTATATCTTAGCCACTGCTTCATTTCCATCACTTGCTTGAGGCTCCGCAAGAATAAGATATTGCCACATGCCACCTTTCCTTACCTTGTATCCTGGAGAAATTTGAATATCTTAATATTTAAGCATGAATGAAACATAGTGGGAACAAATGGGTCAGGCAAGAGTTAAACACTTTTGAAAATAAAACTGTTGTGGCCAGTGAATCATCTTCATTTAGTAGCATTGGTATTGATTTTAAGGCAGCTGTTGCCAGTTTTACATGATCAAAGATTGCTGAGCAATATAGCAGAATGACTAGGTATACTGCCTTTTAGAAATGCAGTTTTTAAAATGTGATAATGAATCCTTTAATCATGGCAGAGGCATAAAATACTAGTGAGTCTGGCTGCTGGCACTGAATCGTGACCCAGGTACATATCTGGTCTGAGAGGTGGGTAACTAGCTTAAAACTTGAATTGAAATTTAAGAATTTAAAAGCTCAGTAGATTCTTTCTGTCTCCTAGAGAAATAATAAGAAAGCCCCCAGCATTTTAAATGCAGACTCTGTCACCAAGGACAAAATTTACACAGTAAAGCTGCTATTTGCTATGTTTAACAGAGAAGAACTGTTCCCTCAAATGGGTACTGATGCCCAGTGACCGCTCTCTGGGTTAGTAAAGCCAGAGAGTTTTTCCTGCTCTCCATCCCTGCACTGGTATTTAAAAAATGTGTAGCTAGAAGCAGAAAGAAAGTCCCGTGCAGTGGTAAAAAAAAACTATTGAGGTCTTGGACTCAGTTTATCCACCCAGGTCTTCTGTGTTTGGCACAAGTTTCCCCCAGTTGCACTGTGTTGTTGGCCTGGCGCATCCCTCAGTGAGATGTGATGGGCTTTGTCCTTGCCCTTTTCCTGAATCATGGTTGTACTGCTTTCAGGCTCTACTTGCTCATGCATGACTTACACCTGTCTCTCACCACACTCACCGTTGCTGAGTTTATGTGGAAGAATCACAGCCACCCCACCACTTGTGGGGTTGTCCTGGGTTCATCCTGGTGGATGTGCCAGAGGCAGCAAAGTGCTGTGAGAGTCCACACAGCAAACTGCTAAAGAAAAAACTCCATAAAAAGAATAAGTGATTATAGTTTTAGATATTTCTCCCTGCAGCCTTTTTAAAAATTTAAGTGTTTAGTATGAAATAGTGTTGTTAATATATATATATATATATAGTGAACAGGATTAATTATTGATGGGAAGTATAAATTTTTCATGTTGAAGTTTTAACAGTAGTAGCAACAATTGTTTTAGGTGTATGTAATTGTATAATTTCACTGCAGAAACAGCAAGTATGCTTGTATATTCAAGAGACATTTGTTTCTTTGTGCATTGAATGCAAGCTTATGTACAGCAAAATGTTACTTTAAGACAGTGTGATTTATTCTTCTAACTAAATTCAGTACTTTATTAGAAAATGCCACTTTGGTACCTCTGTATACCTTTATATTTTCATATGAATTTAGAAATAGTTCCATAAGGGAAAAAAATATAATTTAAAAAAGAACTAGTTAATGATGCTTTTTGCATTTCTTACCTTTATTTAGTATAGTACAATAAGGGGGTTTGGGAAATATGTTCCTAAATGTTTTTAAATCCCAGAAACTGCATAAGAAACAAAACAATTGAACACATTGCTACTTAGATTTTAATAAATCAACTATTTTTTACTTGAAGAACATTCCATTTAAACTTGATCATAAATGATAGCTTACTTAGCATTACATAGCATTATTTTTATTTAGTCATGTAAAGAGATTTAAGATTTTTCAAAGTTGTCTCTATTGAAAAAGTCAGCAACTTTATTATTAAGACTGTTCACAGAAAGCTGAAGTCATAAATGCCAAGTGAGCTCATGCTTCTGCTTCAAATACCTTTTCACAGAGCTTTTTGTGCTGTTCCTGCAGCTTTAATCTGGACCTTAAGACTGCTTGCTGCTCACGCCTTAGCTTTATTTAGTCTCTTGAAAAGAAGTGGTGAGAGAAAGATCTGACTTTCCCTGCTGAGTATATAGGCTTGACTCGTCTCTTTTCATCTTGCTGCCTTTTGCAGAACTGGCAGAAAGAATCTACCCTGATAAGGGAAAACAGGTTTTGATATTTCTGGGTAACATCTCCAGTGTTGTCTATGTTGTTCTTTTATCCAAGGCACTTTTATTTTCAGAATGAATGACTGTCACAGTGAGTAATCTTCACAAGTTTCAGGGATCATTATTTGCTCTGTTGAATCTCCTCAATGACCTTGTTCAGATATCAAAAATTTTTCATAGAGGTGGGAAAGCCTTTCCATTCGCAAACTGAGGAAACAATTTTGGTGGTAAAGCAATCAAGCCAGGTTTGCTTACAGAAAGGAATGCAGTTCTCCAGTGGCTATGGTGGAAAAAAATTACCAGTCATTTCTGCTGTCATTCTTGTGTCTGTGGCTTCTTTTTCATGGTTCTGTTTCAATCTCTGTGACCTTGCAGCTGCTGCAGCTATGTTGCTTGGTCTCAGAAATGAGACTTTAGCATTTTTTTTCCTTTATGCTGTGAAGACCGTGACCCATTGACTTGTTATGATTTTTTAAAAGCTCTCCATAGAATTTAATCCAGTTGTTCACATCTGGAAAGTAGAAACAGAACTGTCTGATTTTTTATGTTTTCTTCAGTGGGGGGAATAAGAAGGGAGGAGAGGTGAAGCAAAATATCGAGATTTGGATTTTATTTACTTCTACTGCTTGCTGAACTAGTGTTAGTGGTTTGTAGAAATTTAACCTAGACAGAAAGAGAGGCCCAGTTTTATTCCTCAGGCAAAGTCTAACCCCCGGAAAACAGTTTTAAGATGATTTTAACTGCTGAGGTATAGAAGCACCAATACAGAAAACAGATGAAAATCTAGCAGAAGATTCAGGGCCCAGACAAACCCTTTATAAGCAGTCTGTCCCATTGGCCCTCCATGCACTCCAGACCTCAGGGCTGCACAGCAGTGGCATCCCTCTCCATGATAGAGGTGTCACAGCCTTTCCGAGCTACCTGTCTGCCAGGTTTGTTGCCATTTCCTGGGGGACCAGGGTAATAGTTGTTGCTGAGTTTATTTGATTTGACTCAGTGCAGCACATTATCTCTCCCATCAGTGTGTCTCAGCAGTGAAGTGCAGCTGATAAAGAAGGAGTCTGTGCTCTGGTATCAATAGCTGCTGTCTAATCCATCAGCCAAGCTGAATTTTTACCAAAAAAATGCAACAGAAAAGTTGACATTCAATTATCATACCAAAGCAGAGTGAAATCCAATGAAGATGAAAGATAGGTACCCTTTAATAAATAAATTTTGAGGTTTCTTAAGTGACTGAAAGAACTTTACCATACAGAAATCTCCATAGCAAGATATAAGTACGGCTGACAGCTATAAAGAAAATACTCCTACATTAAAGTATGCCTTCATCAAGATTAAATACAACTTTTTGAGGTTACTAGGTGTTCTTGCTAAAGTAAAATGGCTCTGTCAAAAGTGGAACAAACATCTCCTTAGAAACTTCTGTTGGTGGGAATAGACTTTACAGGGGCTCAGGCCTTCAGTGGCTGCACTCCAGCCAGTTAGCTCCTGGTAGCAGAAAGTGAACCTTTGTAGGGTTTTTCATTTCTTTCTTTTCTTCCTCTTTTTTTTTTTTTCTTTTAATTATTTGAAATAATTTGTTCATTTAGCAATTAATCAACCCCTTTTCCAACCCCTTCTCCCAGACCCACACTCTTACAATAAAGAAATGAGTTGCAGTGGGAGCCAGTGAGCTGGACAGCAAGACAACATGTTTTACAATCTAGATGTTTTCATTGTGCTAATTTGAATTTAAGACATGATTGCATTGCTGATTGTTAGTGTGTTCAGAATACAGGACACCGTCACATACTTCTCCTAGTATTATGAAAAGCAGAAACAAGAGAGACAAATATAAACTAGAAATCTTGTGGTTGAAGTTTATTGACTCTATCTACAAGACCTATAAATCTACAATGTTGATGAAAGCTTATATATTGTTGCGCAGTCAGTGAAATTGGTAATCTTCTGGACAGTAGTTTTTGTACTGAAGCACTAAGAAAATTCAATGGTTTTACTGGCAAACAACCTGGAATACTAAGGAGTTAGTTATACAATGAGATCTAGGAAATTTAACAATTTGTTTGTAGTATAGAAGTGGTGGAGCTAATCTGGGGAAATTAAATTCAACAAAAGTATTTCTAGTGAAAAAAAAATTATGATACAATTAATTCCTGTATAATTAGGTATAATAGCTACATGAATACATTTGGTTCTGAATACCACAAAAGCAGAAGAATACCTTAAAGAAGTAAAGGTAATGGTCAAACATAAGAGTATTGGTAGATATGGATAAGTGACTGATAAGGAAAATAAGGTCTGTACAGCTTCATGAAAAATGACACAGCAGAAAATATAATATTCTATTCTATAATATTATAGAACTTTTTGTTATCATATTAGTCCTCTGAACATGAGTGAGTTGTGATATTTCTTAGCAAAAATAAAGTGGCATAATTTAAAACAGTGCGATTAACTGGAGAGAAAAGTGTAATATTTGCAAACACTTTAGTAAATTAATAAATGAAACAATTGAAAGCATCTTTGGAACCATTGTATGTGTTATACTTTGCATATTTTGACAATTTATTCATTGTCATCATTTCACAAGTCAGTCTTCTCCACTTAACATTTTTGTGGTTAGATTGCTTAATATATTTTTGACTTGATAGCCTATATAACAAGGTCTGACGCTAAAATCTTCTACCCATTTTATGTTGTAGGTATAGTGAAATGAGGCATTATAAAATACATTTAGAATACGTGTCCTAATGGCTGTTTGTCTTTCCATTAATATATTTCATTAATTCTTAATATCTTGTAACCTGATTCTTTCCAATACTTCTCTCATATTTATTCTTGCATTCAAAAGAAAACTTACGTATAATCTGCATTTAGTCTTACCCCACCCCCCACGTACTCTATAAAAACCATTTTACAGGGCCAGACACCTTGATCGTATGCTGACTGTGCCTGAGCTGTAAATAAGGATCTATGTGAATTCCCTGTTTAGTCCAGAACAATAAACATGAGATCCGAATCTTAGTACAAAGGGTGAATAGAAACAACTTTAGAAAGAGGGAGTTAAAGTCAATGGAAAGAAATTGCAAGCCAAAGATTTTCTTGTTATTTGGTTGGGGTTTTTTCGGTACTCTTGATGGTGAAAAATCTGTCACTAAATTTTTCAATATTAGTATTTAATCTATTTGGACAGGAAAAGCTCAGAAGTGATATTTCCACCCTGGCATTTCAAAATCATAAAAGGCTTTTTTGGTTGTGGGTTTTTTTATTTTATTTTTTGTTTCCAGCAGTGTTCACTTTTTTCAGTAAGTTGGACATCAAAAGTACTGTAGCTGCAAAACATGATAAATATAGAGAAAATATTTTATTTTCCTTTAAAATGTATCAATAAAAAGTGGGTTACAGGATATGTTTGAATGTATCTTCCCGGGTATTACTGGGAGTATAGGTTAAGTTGAGAGCACAAAATTTCTCAGATGTAACATCTGCTATTTTAAATTGTATTTTTATTAATGAGAAATTTGCTGAGTAAAGATTTTGAACACAGTTTATATAGCATGGTCAAATGGGACCTCCATTCATTCATTTTCCATTGGTATAAATACCAGGCTTGAAGTTTTGGGGTTGATTTTGTTGGGGTTTTTTTTGTGTGTTTTCTTCACTGGATCAGCCCTTGTTTGAATTACACACAGTAGCTCTATAATAACAGGTGTTGTCAGAAGTGTCTCTGAAACATCACATGATCTTATTCAGATATGAATAAATTTCTAACGTTAAAGCTAGGAATATTTCCTCTAAAGCCAAGTTTGTGTACAGCCATTGTATTCTTAGCAATCTGAATACTTTATACTTTGAAGGAAATTAAAACCGTTACTAGAATTTGAAGTTTTGCCTTATCACTACTGCTTCATAACAGCAAATTCAGATTTAGTAAAATCATGGTGCTCAATAATAGCATGGAAAATGTCTTTGTGACTTCTGGGGCAGTAGGACAGGAGTGAGCTGTGCTGCTGGCTGCAAAAGCTGTGCATTTGCTTTGTGTGCTTTTGGAACACAATAATAAAACATTAGAATAGTGTCTGTGATGTGTTAAGAATAATAAGAAATTCTCCTTATTTCAGGTAGTTCTACATTATTACTGCTTACTAAACAGAAAAGGTCATTGTTATTTCATTGGTATAGAGCCAGTCAGTGAAATTCAGTTGTTTGGGAAAGCATTTTGCTCAACATTTGGTTTTGCTCAAAAATAATTGGGAGCTGCCAATTCTAAAGGGAAAGGGACTGTGTTCTTTTATCCAGGATTCTCTATAATTTTATTTTAGTAAAGGAGTAAGTTAATGAGTGTTTTATGCAATCCACAGATGTGAATTTTAAAATGAAATTCTAATCTAAAGTATATAAAAGCAGACAAACACCGGAGTCTCAGTCTTTCAGATGAAAACTGTTATAATTGAAATGAACAAAACTAAAATTATTGTTGCTAGCATTATGACAGCTTTTCACCCTTTGCAGAATTTCTAAAATATGTACAAGGCAAACACTTGTACATTTCTCATATAAAACTCTACCAACACTTTAAAGCATATGCATGACTCACACTGACATTTTCATCTCACATTTGCATTATAACCGTGGCTTACATGAAAAGTCTCAGATGTAGAGAGATGGTTTGAGAATAGTGGTGGAAGTGGCCAGGAAGACAGGGTTTTGAACTGTCAGTGGCAGTTGTCTTTCTGTGAGTTTACTAGGAAGATGGATTTTGATTTTCCAGATTTTCATGCAGACAGGCTGGAGACAATATTCTGTTTAATGTTGGAGAAGACTGCGTTGTTCACACAAGCAGGTAAACCCAGTTTGACAGAGTCCTTCCAGAATAACCCAATTTGCTTAAAAATCAGATCTTTGCTGCAGAAATATTATAGTCTCTTTATTGTCTCCTGTTTTTTTGTTAGGTTTCTTGGCTTCTAGAAATTTCTCTTGAAGGGTGAGGTCTCAGATTGGCAAGGGTTGGGGGTGTGGTTATTTTTGCTTTGTTTTGTTTTAAATAAAATCTCAGATTCTGCCATGATTATGTACTTCCTGAAGCTAACTATTTGCAAAATACTAACCACTGTTGCAACATGGCAACTCTGGCAGAAGGAGGAAACCCTCCACTGTGAGAACTCTGCAGCCAAAGGAGATGCTGAGCACTACCTAGGGCTCTTCTCTGTCTGGGAATAAGTGTTCCTCCAGTACAAAAACAGGGATAATATTCTTCCTAATAAGACGAAGCAATTGCAGGAAACAAAATGATGTCTAAATCTTTTCGGTTGCACTGTTACACACACAACAGTTTATAGCCCTCCCCCCCCCCCCCCCCCCCCCCCCCCCCAAAGGAAGCAAATGTACATGTTATCTGCTCCTGTATGGATGGAAAATGGAGTAACCAAAGTGAGTTCTTCCAGTCTGCAATTCTCCCATGACTAGATAAATAACAATAACAAAATTAAAAGCAGTGCTGGCCTGGGGGCAGTAAGTCTCTCAAGACTACTAGTTTGTATTTTTACTGCGTCAGCAAGGATGTAGATTTGTAAATATCCCAGACTACCCAAAAGGGCAATAACTTATTCATCTTTTGTTGTTTTCTTACGTAATATACTTCCTTATTTTCAGTAGAGAAGGAAATATAAGGCTGAGAACCAGTGCTAGAAGTTGCCTACTCGGAGTCTTTCTCATAAATATGAGTGAGTCAGAAGTTACCACTTTGCTCAGGAAAAGCTAAGTAACACCACCACACAGAGATGAAAGAAATATATTTTCTTAAGGATGTACTACCAGAGTTTTAAAGGCTGATTAATTATAAAGGTCGGAAGTTAATGTTTGTTTTCAGGATAAAAACTCTGCTTTGGGAAAAACTCAGGTCAGTTACTGTAGTCAATGAGCGTTGGATTTCATTAATTTATAGTTTGTATTCTGCCATACACTGTTGTAACTAACGCCTCTGCAATATTATGATAATGTCATAGGAAAATGTATAATGAAGTCTGTGCTAGAGGGCATAGGTATCATTCTGGCCTCATTAAAGTAAAAAGAGTTTTACTGTTGACCTCAGTGAAGTTATGATTTCCATCCAGCCTATCTCTACTAGACAGCTGTCAGTCTTAAACTGGCAGATCAGGAAGGGGTTTCCAGTAAAATCTTTCTCACTTTCTAGCTGAATTCCTTCTTTGGAATTTACAGGTACAATTTGCCCTTAGTGAAGCCATGTTGTCTGCCTATCACCAATTACCTCCTTGCTGTCCGTGTGCCTTAGCATAGTTTATAGGAGGATCTACTCCATGATCCTTGCCAGGAACCACGATGAGACTGCCCAGCCTGTAGCTCCCCAGGTCTTCCTTTTTTCCTTTTTTTTTTAAACAGGAGTTACATTTCTCCTTTTCCAGACAGTGGGAACTTCACCAGACTGTCAGAGCATTTAAAATGCAATGGATAATGGCTTAGCTACTTTATCTTCCTCTTCCCTCAGGACCTGCTTCTCATCAGAATGCTTTTCATCAGGGCTCTTGGACTTGTGCACCTTTAGGTTCCTTAGACTGTCTCAAACCCAATCTCCTCCTACAGCAGGTGGTTCTTCATTCCCCCAGTACCTGTCCCTGCCTTTTGTGAGGCAGCATGACTGAGCACTTGCCAGTGAAGACTGAGACAAAAAAGTTATTGAGTATCTCAGTTTTCTCCACATCCTGGGTATCCATATCTGGATATGGATATCATTCTGGAGAGGGCCTACATCTTCCCTTGTCTTCCTTTTATCCCCAGTGTACCAATAGAAGCTTTTCTTGTTGCTCTCGATGTCCCTGGCCAGATTTAATTCTATCAGGGCTTTAGCTTCCTTGCCTGATCCCTGGCTGCTCAGGCAATGTCTCTGTATTCCTCCCAGGCTACCTGTCCTTGCTTCTATGCTCTGTAGGCTTCCTTTTTATGTTGGAGATTGTCCAGGAGCTCCTTGTTCATCCATGCAGGCCTCCTGGTGGTTTTGCCTGACTATCTTTGTTGGGATGCATTGCTCCTGAGCTTGGAGAAGGTGATCCATGAATATTAACCAGCTTTCTTGGGCCCTTCTTCCCTCCAGGGCTTTACCCCATGATACTCTACCAAGCAGATCCCTGAAGAGGCCAAAGTTTGCTCTCCTGACGTCCAGGGTAGTGAGTTTACTGTGCACCCTCCTTACCAGCCTAAGGATCTTGAACTCCAGCATTTCATAGTCACTGTAGCTAATGCTGCCCTTGAGCTTCACATTCCCTACCAGCCTCTCCCTCTTTGTGAGAACAAGATCCAGCATAGCACCTCTTTATTGGCTCCTCTGTCATGTGTAGAATAAAGTTATCACCAATGCATTCAGGAACTTCCTGGGTTGCTTATGGCCTGCTGTGCTGTCCCTCCAACACATATCAGAGTGGTTGAGGTCCCGCATGAAGACCAAGGCTTCTGAACACGAGGATGCACCTACCTGTCTATAAAAGACCTCATCTGATTGGTCTTCCTGATCACTGACACAGAGGGTAACATCCCCTCCTCATCTTCCTCCTCCTGTGCTTCCTGAATAGCCCATATCCTTCTATTCCAATGCTCCAGTCATAGGACTCCCCCACATCTCTGAGAGGCCAATAAGATCATAACCCTGTAGGAGTGCACATTTCTCTAACTCCTTGTCTTTATTCCCCTTTATATCTGCTTTTTTTTTTTTCTTTTTTTCCTTCATAGAGGCATTTATGCAGTGTTCCCAGTGAATCCAGGTTACTGGCTGGGGTGGCTGGAATACCTTTGTGCTGTTCTTCAGGTGTCCTGTTTGCCTGCCACCCCTTTCCAGGCCCTGGGCATTTCTCACTGGCACTGGCATCAAACCGGTAGGCGTGGGATGGATTGAAGTTCCTCATCCTGGAAACTTTAGTTTAAAGCCTTCTTCACCAACTTGGCAAGTTTATAACTGAAGGTGCTTTCTCTTTCTCTGGCAAATAGACCCCATGAGCCCCCAGTAGACCTGGTTTCTCAAAGTGATTCTCTGTTTAGTGCTGTTTGGACTGCTCTGATGTATCTGAAACACTTGTGTAAAAGAAAGGACGTATTGAAAGATTCAAGAATGTATGTAAATTCAGTTCAATGCTCCCTCAGTTAAGGAGTGTGGCTAATGAATAAGAATATTAAAACACTATCCCACAGAAATATGCAGTTCCAGTAAAGTCTTTGTGCTTTATTCTGTCTTATTTTTGGTTTAGGGTCCTTCATATATTTGTTTTGAAAGTACTTTTTTCTTTTAAACTGAACACAAATCATAGCAAATAAAAAAGGGATTTAAAGTCTATACATAATACTGGATTCATGGAAGACAAATTCTGCTTTTTAATTTTTTTAAAAATATTGACTTGGTTTCAGCCTGACCACATTTCCCACACAGTATTCTTTAGTTCAAGGCCTGAATTAATATAAATCCACCATTTACTCAGCCCTTGACTCATGGCAATTACTACTTTCCCACACAAATACTATCGCAAGGAGATTTCTTTTGGAATAATTCTCTTACACATTCTTCCAATCTGAAGGAGTGATGGGATTTAAATCATGGTGTTTTCTTTTGCATCTTCTCAAGCTTAAAGAGAGTAGTTAGAGCCAGAGCATTGCCCCATGGCGTTGTCAGAGCTCTGACTCCTCTCCGGCATTCCATTAGTAACCTGGGCTTCTGGCAAAGAGCTGTGGATTCCAGGGTCTGTGCAGTAGCTGAAAATTGAAAACAATTCTGAAGTGATATTGAAGTTCTCATCTCCAATGTCGTTAGCTCCTACTCAGCTCTGAGCGCTTGGGTTTTAACTGTGGAATGAGCCCTGTTGTCAGAAAGTGAATGGCATATCAGAATTGGTCTGCTCTGGATAATGACATTTCTTTGCATTTTATGACCTTGGTGTAAAGTTCTGATGCTATTTAGTAACATTTTTGCCTTCAACCCAACAGGTTCAAGATTTTCTGTAATTTTTTCCCTTGCAACTGGAGCTATGTTAGCTTATCTGTATTGCTGCTACAGAAACTTTTATCAGCTTTCTGCCAAGATAAATAATTCCCTTACTAATATAAATTGAAAAGTTTTCATCTCATTCTGAATTTAAATGAGCTGTTTATCTAACCAGCCCACTTTCTTTCTAATCTGTGTCACTGACATCTGAATTCGAGTCTGTTATATGATTTACATAACTTAAACTGTCCTCTAACACTCTGGTATTTTCTTAAATTTCTGTTTCTGTTTCTTACCTACAAAAGATGTTTCAATAGAGGAGGTGTAAGTGATCCCAGACTGGCTTTTATTATTTTTTCATTCAAGCTACAGGTTTCCAAACTATGGCAAATTCTTCCTTTACTAAACACCTCAAAAAAATCAAGTTACATTTTGATCAGTATTTTCAACTAGTGATGTTAAATTGTAGAAGCACTCACATTATTAAATATTATATTCAGATTTTTATATTAAAGACTATTTTCCTTATTGATTTTATTTGCAAAAATCAGAATTATAGCACTCAGTCTTTTGGGGAGAGGCAAAGTTATAAGAAGCACAACAAAATTAGAAAGAAACACATTTTACAGTAACAAAGTTCTGTTTTCTTAGTGTCGTTTTAGCACACATTATTCACACTTCATCAAACTTTCAGCTAATGCATGTTAACTGAAATGACCCAGAATTACTGTCCAATAGGTATATCATTCTTATTGTGTGGTTTTTATCTGTTAGGTTAGACATGCTAGGTTTCTCCTTTCTGACTATTTTGCTGTTCACTATGTTAGAAGGATCATCCCTCTCTAAGTTTCTCATATAACTAATCACAGTTTAATCCTTCTAGACTGCTAGAATACCTTTTTTTTTTTTTTCTGAGTCTATAGGTTTTACTCTGATTTTATTTTTCTGAGGAAGTAAAATATCTTCATGAAGAAATTACAGTTCTCCAATTAAGATAAGGTGTAAATATCACTGTAATGAATTTAGACTCTGTAATACGTTCTTGCACCATGCTCAGCCAAATTCCTTTCTTTTTTTGGAAGGCCTAGAAGATCTTTTCTGCTTTGAAAAGCAAAAGTTTTACATTCTTTCTTTTTTTTTCAGTTTTCTGTGACAAATCTGTAGGAATCTGTATATCCTACTTTCTAATCTCTCAGAAAACAGGGAAGCAATCAACTGAGGTACTGGTAGTAACTTCAAAGAATGAGTCCCTAGCACATTTTAACTGAGAAAATAAGCCTTTCTGTGTTCCTTCTTGACAGATTTCAAACAGAGCTTGGACACTTGTGGCTGTATTTACTGTATTTAGTGTGCCTGTATCTAATTTTTCCATATAAAAGGGGACGATTCACACGTAAGATTAATATTAGTAAGAAATCCAAGATGAAAAGATGCCATTGAACCAAAAAAACTTCCGATTATATTTCCAAAGTCCTAATTTTTGTGTTTTTTCCTTTGGATGTGAGTGAATTAGATTTTAACTAGGTCAATGAGTAGATAATTTATTCACATACCGACAAGAATTTTTTTAGAGTTGTTGGTTTCACTGTTTTTCTTCTTGTATATCATTATGTATATATTTAATGATATTGTGATATGTTTAGCTCATTTCCATTGCCTACTACATATGGCATAGTTAACCACTGTATGCATAGAAAACTGGGAGCAGGTCTTGCAAGTTTCTGTGTGGTGTCAATTTTACTTGACCCCAGTAAAGTTCAGCACTTTAATTGCCTCCCAGTACTGTAATGGAAGATATTAAAATATTTTATTGCTCCATTTTAGTATTTATAGTTTTGCCTTTCATGCGATGGGATTTGAAACCACACTACAAAGCAACAATGAAATGTGAAACTTCCAAGAGTTTGATTTCCGTATTGAAGACATCATAGTGTTCCTGTTGGGAAAAGTGGTAATGTGCAGCAATTAGTATCTGGGCTGCAGAGAAGCAGCAGAATTATTCTTCTGAATGCAGAATACTCATAAAAATATACAGTCCAAGGAGTTTTTATTGGTTGGCGGTCATAGAAATTCATTTTGCCTGGATCAGAACTGTTGGCTTTCTGGTATTTTTTCTTAATGCTCTTTAACAGTTCAGTTTAATCTATTTTTGATATTTAATATTCCTTTGTCTACATAGTATCTAGTTTTAAGGAAAATATATTAAAGAGTATAATTGCACTCTCAGGTTTACATTAACATCCTGTGAAAGAAGATACATGTTAAATTAGTACTGATCAGAAATTAACTACTACTTGCAGCAAACCTGATCCAGTTTCAATCAAAATACTGAAAAGCAATATTACGTTTACTGCAATTAATAGCAGAATGAAATACATCTCCTGTTGAAAACTTATACGTGAAAGCAAAAAACCTCCATCTTCAAAAGAACTATATCTAATATCCTTCTGTCAAGCCTGTAGGATTTGTTCATGGAAAATCACAGTATCTTATGACAAAAATCCAAAGTCTGAGATATCGAAGGAGGTGATCCTGCCCCTCTACTCTGCTCTTGTGAGACCTCACCTGGAGTATTGTATGCAGTTCTGGTGTCCTCAACAGAAAAAGGACATGGAACTGTTGGAAGAAGTCCAGAGAAGGGCCACAAGGATGATCAGAGGACTGGAGCACCTCCCGTATGAAGACAGGCTGAGAAAGTTGGGGCTGTTCAGCCCGGAGAAGAGAAGGTTGCGTGGAGACCTCATAGCAGCCTTCCAGTATCTGAAGGGGGCCTATAGGGATGCTGGAGAGGGGCTCTTCATTAGAAACTGTAGTGATAGGACAAGGGGTAACGGGTTAAAACTTAAACAGGGGAAGTTTAGATTGGATACAAGAAGGAAATTCTTTCCTGTTAGGGTGGTGAGGCACTGGAATAGGTTGCCCAGGGAGGTTGTGAATGCTCCATCCCTGGCAGTGTTCAAGACCAGGTTGGACGAGGCCTTGGGTGATATGATTTAGCATGAGGTGTCCCTGCCCATGGCAGGGGGGTTGGAACTAGATGATCTTGAGGTTCTTTCCAACCCTAATTATTCTATGATTCTATGTGAAAAATCAGGCTCTAATTTTGTGCCTGGTTATTCTGAGGCCATCTAATTCATCAATTAGCTTATTTGCCACTGGCTATATGCTTATATTCTCACCATATCTTACCCACCAACCACCCAATCCTTACTTGCCAAACCTGCCTTCTTCCCCTCCCTTTCCTTCAATCCTCTGAACTAAATAATGTTCTTCCAGGATGTTAGAAAATATTTTTAAGTTATCAGTGGAGAGTTTTGGACTGCAATGAAAGCCAAATAAGAAATATTGAAACTACTTCATTTTTGTCAAACAGATGTTTCAGTTTTTTGCCAGAAATCACAAAGGAACTTAGGTGCCATTCAGAAGGTAAAATGTGAGATGTATCTTCTATAAGTTGTTAGGCAGTATATAGGCCAGAGTAGATCTCCGAATATAAGCATGTGAGGAAGGTGTTCCAATTTCCAGATTTAGAGTAATACAACACTGCTGTTTTTTCTATTAGTATTTCTTTACTATTCAGCCATTTTTCAGAATTTGATTTTTATTTTCTAAGAATATGTTTTACCTTCCAGATTACTATTCTAACCTCTTCAATTCAAACTAGAGTTAATAATGAATAGTGTACCTTTTCCATAGATGATGCTGCTAGATAAAGAATTTTTATGCTGTCCTTCATCTTCTCCCAAATTTTTTTGGAAGGTGAATCATCTTAATATGTTTTCCTGCATGTTCATGACAACATAGAAAGAATGAACATCCAAGCCTGGATCAGTTTAATAAATACACTCAATGTTTTCCTTTCTGTGCCCTCAGAAAAGAACTATATATTAAAAAAATAAAGAGTAGACTGAGAGACTGATTTTACATTCTTACACATGTGCAATTTCCATTGGAACTGATAGTAATTTTTCATGTAATGGGGTTTAAAAACAAAATTAAAACCATTCAAAGGTAATTTCTCTATAGCAAGCTCTAAGTCCTCTATTTTTCCTACAATGTATAAGAAAATTCTTTGTAATCATGTATGAAATAAGTCCTTTCAAACAAAGTGGTATTCTTTTTAATCTCATGTAAATTACATTATAACATGTTTATAATTGAAGAAAGAAAAGTAATGGCAGACATATTGTGTTATGCAAACCAGACTTTTTAAACATGCATAGAGTAACTGGAACTTTTAAAAGTGTAAAAGGATCCTTTGTTTTTTATTTGGGTTTACTGAAGAGGTCAATATTTGTAAAGCCTGGTCCTATCCAAATTATTTGTGGACTAAATGCTCCTCTAGAAAGAAAACTCTTTTCCCTCATTTTTGGCCTCTCTTTTTTCATTAACTGCTCTCAGTCCTTGAAGCTGCATCTCTTACTCATAATAACACTTCCACATAAAAACTCAGTACTCTTTAAAAGCAATGATTGATTTAGCTCTGCATTACTTTAGTGAGGACTGCAATTGATGGGTGGGAATCGTGACCTGGCATAATCACTGGTGTGTGATCCTCTGCCATAAGAGGCAAGTCTCTCAAACCCCAGCTCTGCTCCTTGCCACAAATTAAGGATGGTAGGTATTATAATGAGTTTACAATGGTAGGATCAAGTAGGATGTAGAAGATTGCATATTAGAGTAGCGCAATTCCTATAGTTTTATGGGGTTGTCTTCAACACTTGGGACTTACAATACTTTCGCAGTATAAATATTCAGGTTTGAATAATATTTATACTTCATCTTGTATTCTAATCTTCAATTTCATATCAGTCTTTTGACTAAGATGTATTTCTGCCTCATTCTTCATCTGAGAAACATAAGCAGGTACTCAATTCTTGTACTAACACAGAGGTATGGAAGTGTACTAATATTAAACATTTTGAAGATAAAAATCACTGCATTCTTCCATCCGTACCTGATTTGCTCAATAGAATAGTCTACAGAGACTAAAATACTAATTTTTTACATTACATTTATAAAGTAATTTTTTTTCTGTTTTAAAAGAACAGTGCTCTTAGTTTAAATATTACCGACTCAAACAAACAGATGAAAATGAATTTGTCATAGATACTCTGTGGCTAAGCAGGCCAAGCTTTTTGTGAGTTCAAAGGCTAAACTATTGCCAGAATGAAATTTAAACTTGTCTCTGTTAAACATCTGGGCTCTAAGAGTTACCAGTGACATGTTCCTTTGACCTGTTTCATTGGAACTTTGCTGAAAGTGAATTTTCAGACTACTAAATCTAACTTCAGGGTGTGAATCACTGTTGGTGATGATAGGTAATTGGATGGTGAACTCATAAGGGGCATGAGAGTACGGGAGCTCCAATGTTCTCAAAGGAAAGAGCTAAAAATTGTAAATGCAAGTTGCGAATGGGTAAGGGTGGAGTTTCTCTTTATTATAAAGAAAGCAGATTTTGCAGTGTATTTGTTTTATGACAAATTTATGTCATATGATGTGACAAAACACATGATATTTTTTATAGCAACAGGTCAATTATTTTTGTATATCATAGTAATATAAGTGATGATAACACAGGAACATACGAGGGTGGATGAAGCATTCTTATTTGTAACATGCAAATAAACATATTTGAGCAGAAATTTAGAGCAGATTAAGCATGAATTTATTCTGCTATTGCAGGACTTGTAACATTCAAAAAGCATCAGGAATTCTGGATGGCTAGACCTGGGAGAGGGCAATCCTTGCCCATAAGCTACTTGGCAGCTCATCAGCTCTTGTGTAAACAGTGGCTAAAATAGATCCTACCTTGACCGGCAGAGCCTGGGATAGACACAACCTCATCAAGGATGGGCTCTGATAGTTCTACTACCTTTATTCCTGTGTGAAAGAGGCAGGATTTGCCTGTGTGCACTGATTAAATCTGCTTTCAAAATCATTCTTACTAGAACTATATAATTCTGCTAGTGAAATAGGTTCCACCTATATCTAATTCTACTAATAAAACCAGTTTCACCTATATTTTCTGAAACTTGGGAAACCACATCAGCCTTGGGGTTTCTGGCATTATAGTCACTGCATCAAATTCTCCTCTTGGTAATAATCCTACTGATGTGATGGGTTTGCTGCTGTTTTGAAACATATATGTTATCTGCTAAACGTGTTTGTAATCTTGTTTCCCTCTGAAACTACTTGTGTTAGTTATTTTGTCCCTTATATGATACAACAACTCTCTGCTGGGAATGTAATATCAGTGTGTTTCTGCATAGATATTAGTTCTTAAGTAAAGTGTGTATTGCTCCACTGGGAGAAAGATGGGTGAGAAGTGGGTGAGGTATATTGTTGTAGTGAACTATACTAATGAGGATTCAAAACATAGCGGAAAAGGACACTTTGGGATTCATTCAGCAACTTTCATAACCTTGGCACCGATCCCAGTGTATCGGTGTTGAACTGAATAAAACAAATATTGGATTGCTGAACAGAGATTTCTGAAGTGTTTTGCATGTGTTTCTGCTTTACATGGTAAATATTTGTGGATCTGTTTTTAGTTAATATTATTGACACAGATTATGTGAGGAAAGAGAGACCCAAACTGAAAAAACATTCAGAAGCTTGCTTAAACTATTAGTTTATCCCTTCTAATGCTCTTGGTACTACTTCAGTATGTATTTATTTCTGTAGAAATACCAGAGTGTCTGATACATGTTTCCTAACCCAAGCACATTTAATAGCACTTCTGAGAGAAAAGCTTACTGTATGGTTGATATAGTTGACTGAAGACACAATGAAGAACAAAAGAACCAAAAAGTAATAAAATCCTTAGTGATTTTTGAAATGTATTTCTTTAATAATGGATTGCATGATTAGAAGATCAGGAGGATGAGCAACTATTTTCTGTCTTCTAATTCAAAAACATCTAAATAATATTGCATTGAACCTCTTTTTTAGAATATTTCCTTTTGTTTTTTTTTTATTTTTTTATTTTTCCCTGAATAAGTCTGCTGCTCTCTGGACCCTGAAAACTATGACAGTGCAGGTTTTCCCATTATGGAATCCCATCTGCACAGCTTTTCAGCCAGTAACTATATGTTCTTTTCTAACTGAAACAAAATGGCTTCAGCAGCGCCTCACTTTGTTACCCTCACCCACACACAGGCATGCTGGGCTGTGATAACTTGGCATTTTTTTCAGATGTTTCTCCATAATTACTTGTGCCTGTTTTCTTTCTCATGTTTGTGAGAAAGGCTTACAACTATGTTTATAGGAACAATGCTCCATAGAAAAGGCCCAAAAATAACATAAATATTATGTTACTAATTTATTAGCTGCTATTGTGAATCTGGAGGTAGAGTTTTATTAGGAGCACTTGTGCAAATAGTCATGGTTCATAATATGAAGCCTGAAACATGATGTGTTTAAGGGGCCTGAATCTAAGTGGCACAAATCAGCCTACCATTTCAGACCATCCTTGGTAGGTTTGACAGCAAGTGGCTTTTAACATTTTCTTAACATGGACAACAAGTAGGCTAATAACAACACTTGCCTCAGCCCATATTGAAGTTGAGCACTATAGTGTCATACAGAAAGGCAAAGGCAGCAAAAAAATAATCTCAAACACTAAGCAGAGGCCAGAATTTAGTGTGTCCTGCCCTATTTTCCTCAGCAATCTCTGTGCAGCTGTGAAATCAGCACTGTTGGAGTGGTAGTCCCACCTGGACACCAGTGCTGGTAAATAGTTCACAGGGAGATCTGCAAAAGGTGGAAATAGACATCTCTTCTCTGTCTCTGGATTTTCTCTGCAGCCACTCTGCAGGTAAGACACAGCTGTGTTCATGGAGTTTGAGCAAACATTACAGGTGATGGATGGACGTCTCTCTCAAGGGATGTACACAACAGCATGGGTCGAAACGTGACCCCTCCATTACTATACCTTCTGCCTAAGTGTCTAAAAGTAATCCCTTTTCAATCTTCTGTGTGGTGAAACATGCAGTCAAAACACAAGCCAGTCAGTGAGCTGCCAGCCTATGTTTCACTTCAATTGTTTCCTTGCAACTAAAAAGAAAATATCCCAAACCATCTGATTTTATGTTGTAAGTGGAAAGGCTTTTCATTTTGTACTGCTCTCTCAGTTGAAAATATGCAGCAAAATATACAATAATACATAGAAATAAAACCAGCCTAAATTCACTTATTTCTCTACCAAGAATACTGGGCCAAATATGTGGTAGAGGGAAGTTGTATTAGAAGGTGTTCAAGTAAGAATAAATACTAAATAGAAACCATATTCTCTTCTCCATCTTGCTAAGGTTGCTAATGAGAAATTCCTGTTAAACTTCCCTGTTGTTACATTCAGAATTCTTTGCTCTATAACTATATTTGATGAAATATGTTGTTCTGAGGTTTGCAGTCCAGAAACCAAGCGTCCCGAGAGACGTATATACATGCATTTTTCTGGAACAGAACACAAGCAACAAATTACAGGAAAGGAAGTATGTGGAATAGAAAAAGATAACGCTCACGAGGAGAAACAAACAAATGTGGTAGGCATATGTGACTATCTATACACGTTCGCAAAACTTAACCTTGTCAAACTGTGCTCTCCTTTGTGGAAAACCTACTGAAATGAAACCTAATTTTAAAATTCAGTTGGATATGTGTGATATTGCACCTTTAAAAGATGAATATTTGCTGTTTCTTAAGTTGATTAGTCTTGTAATGGCATTCATGCATTCAACGTCAGACTTGGCATAATAATGATTTCTAGCCACACTCAAACTGTCAGAGTTTCTGGCATATTCTTGCATATTATTGGCATATTCTTCCACCAGTACAGAATCATTTTAGAAATCAGAGTGTGACTAATAGTGATTCTGGCCAATGGCCATAGCCACAAGAATATGTAGAAAAGGCTGATTGGCTAGCTAAACTCTTGTCAGAATTTCTACTGTACATTATTTTGCTGGTAGAGTTTTAAATACTGGTCTTAAATAGTTCCTTTATGGCTAAAACCTGTCATGCATGAGTCTTGTGTTGTTTGCAGTTAAAACCCAGTAATTTGGGATCTGCAGTGCCACATTTCATGATTCGAGTTGCATTTGTACCTACACAGTCGTACCTATGCAGTCTGAATATTTTCTTTGTTGATACAGGTTTTGGCTTTGATTTGAAATTTGATTAAGACCCACTGCAACTGGAAAAATTATATACCTGGTTGGTTTTTTTTCTTTAAAACCCAAAATCACCAAAAGTAATTGTAAGATCAAATTTGAAACCTCAGTAAATTCAGTTTCCAAGTCATTAGTGTATGAGGAGGCCATTCACAGAAAGCTATCTGCCAAATGAGTTATCTGAGGAATAGTTTTCTTGTTGAAGTATCTTCCCTCACAAGGGACAACAGTAACCAGTGAAAATCGGTATCCTTTTATATGATAAATTAAGAATATCCTTTCTTTCCCTTGATTCTATAGTCCCACAGCAGCAGTGGAGATCATTGCATGCACCTCAGCTGGGCCTGAACTGAGCAGTACTTGCTTTCAGCAGGCAGACCAGAACAACAAGAGCTCAAGGATGTGTATGGGAGTATATCTTCAGGGCCTGATGAGCCCTGCAGAGATTGGCAAGGCAGTGGGAGAGCCAAAGGAGTCCCTGAAAGCCACATTTTAGTAGCTCAGGATCCAGACTTGTGGGGCTGTCATGCTTTTGGCTGTCAGCTTTCTTATGACTTCCGAGGAGTGGGGTGGCAGGAAAGTGGTTTTCTAACCATGGAAAAATGTAACTTCTGGTTCAGTGGTGAAATACCCATAGAACCCTGGCTTTCAGGCACTGATGTTGGCATGTGGACCTCTAGCCAAAGCACAAAGCATCAGGTATGGTGAGAAGATGTATCTATCCCACACCACAGGACTTCCTGGAAAATCTGAGCTGTTCCACAGTGCTGGCTGATATCCCTCACCCTTCTTGTCCTGTATGTGGCTTTCAGTTTTAGACATGCACCAGCATTGTTAAGTAGCTTGCCTGTGCCAGCTCTGCTGATGTCCTCTCATTTTGCTGCTTGGAAAATTCTCCTAGAAAGAAGCCTATAGGTGCAGGCATGGCCCTAGCGCTGTGAGCCAATACAGGATTCTGGTCTCTGATGGTCATGGCACGCATTGCATGCAGGAGAGGGACCCTAGTAGATGTGTCTTTGCATGCTGCTGCATTGAAAAATGAAGTCAGGTCATGAAAGGACTTAGCACATTATAGGCACACTGGCATATTAAGTTTCGGGAGGCTGGAAAAACAGGAATTGCAGGAGGTTGTATTAACAGTTTCTGTATATTTAGGACACCAGTATATATTGTCTTCTTGTTAGCATCTCATTTCCTTAACACAATACCTCTGTACTTCCTCTTAGAGTGGAGTCCAGGAGAAAAGTAGTAGAGATGTACTGGGTGGACATGATACTTCACTATGGCAGTGTAAATGTAGCTCAAAGCTACTGCATTTCAGTAACTGTAGGCAGAAGCAGCAGCTGAAGAGTGGTTTCCAGGTCAGCACTTGCAGGATCCTGCTTAGTTCTTCTGTTGCACCAGATGCTTAGGAAAATTTCATAGTTAGGAACTAGTGAACTTTATTTCACCAGCCATTTGGTCTTAAACTGGAACAAATCCCACAGCAGTCAGTTTGACAGTAAGCATTTGGCCCCACAGCATACTGCAACAATCTAGCCATGTCAGTGGGGTAGTCAGAGGTAACAAGCCTGCATGAAAAACACATGCCAGACAGGAACAAAAGCAGGATACACTTCTGGTACAAAAATGGTTTAGATAATCTCCCGTAACGGTGCAGATATGCTCAAAGCATCTAGGCCAGCACAGGCATTACCATTTTTAGTGCTTGGTAAATTAGTCCCTCTATGTTTTGACCGGGAGAAAGAGTGCTTAAAATGCTGTGGGTCTTTTGGGGTTTATTGTACTATTTAATCTTATGAAGTATGCTCATTGAAGGCAAGTATTGCTGTCAACACTACAGATGCAGTTCTCATCACTACATCATTGTAAGTTTCAGGACTAGTATCTGAATTATTTTCTCTAACTCTTTAATAAGCAGAGAGACAACCTGACTCAAAATCCCTCATTCTCAACATCTTTAGACTCTTTGGTACCGCTTTCTTAACATCACATATAAAACGAGTCCTCTTTGTGACAATTTTCTGTATTTGCACATTTCCAAGCTTATATCACACTTAGTGTTAACTTTGTACTTCAGCATCCAATCAATTTTAAATGTATTTCACAGTCTTATTTTTCTTGATCAGAAGCATCTAGCTGCTGCTAGAGGCACTTATACATTATTCATAAAAGCACATACAAAAATTATATTGGATCAATATTCGCAAACTAGCAAGGTTTCAAATAACATGTAGACATTTAGCTCTAAGCTACTAAAGTCTGTTCCAGTTTTGAAAGAACTATTACTTTTAAATCCTCATAAATCTGTGGGAAATGATAATATTGATCCTTTTATTTCTGTCTGGTTGCACATTCAATTTGTATCCTACAGAGTGCACTATGTAACTTTCTGTGAAGCAAAATCATCTACACAGAAAGCAGCTATGATATATTGCATATATAAAATAACTTTATAGTTAGACAATGATTAAAAATAAAATATGCATTGAATTAATCTCATATTTCTAGGTTCCTACACAGTGTCAAGAATTTCTAAGTAATGTGCTTATCAAGAATTGACAAAGTATTATGCAAACATTGACTTTTTATTGCAGCTTCAATCTGGATTTATGCCAAAAAACCTCTGTTATATTGTTATTCTGAGTAATGAGAGCCATTTATAATGCATTGAAGCATGAACAAATTTTGGAGGCAACTTTTATATCTCTCTGAGGTCTTTACTATACTGAGACCCTGAAGCTGAAATCTTCCAGGCCCCAGGATTTCTAAAATAGTTACATTTAAGTTTTTTGTTTGTTCATTTCACTTATGAATTAGGGATTTTTCACTGTATGGAGACATATTTTAGGCACTAATAGTCATTTTGAAAATTGCCTAGGATTCTAGGTTGATTCAGAACCATAATCAGAGTTTCCTGGGAAAATAAAAAACACACGCAAATGTTCACAAAATCCTTCTAAATCATAACTGTGCACTGAGGTGGTGAAATTTCAAGTGGATTAGAATGTCCAAAATTTTCTTTAGAATAAGCCATAGCAAAATTTTCAGCTGCTTTTATAAGCTCTCTACAATATTGGGAAAACAGCAGCAGTACAGGAAGGGTTTCAACACTGGTTCTTCTGAGCAACTGTGGTATTAGAGTGTCTATTTGGTGAGCAGTTCTGGAGCTCCAAAGCTGGAAGCTGGTTTTTAGACTTCTGATTCCTGAGCAATTTGCCAGAGGAATTGCAGAGGAATTCACCTGCAAGCTATAAGGAAACCAGGTACATTTATGATCATACCTCTCTGGTTTTCATAGGAATTTTGTTGGAATTAACATATATTCCTGGGAGGCAGTTAATTTTCAAGGAACTGGCATTCTCATTTACAAAAACATTCTATCAGAAAATATGGAGCTATCTCTATCACTGGGTTTAGCTGCCATTGATAGAAACGTTTGGTGAAGATCTCAACATTTCCGTGTAGAGAACATTATAGTTTTCCTTTGTAAATGTAAGTCACTGAAAAAAGCTCCTTTATGACAGTCTGCTTGTACAGCCTGGTCTCCCTCTGTAGCTCACACTCATGCATTTGGAAAATACAGTTTTCCCCACATCTGTTACAGGGGGAAAAAAAACACGTTAGGCATTTATCTCATCATTTCAAGCAACAGCAGCAATGGCGGGGTTTTGTTGGTTTGTTGGTTGTTTTGGTTTTGTTTGGGGATTTTTTTGAACAGGAGGAAAACAGCTTATCATTCCTCTATTTGTATAAATAGTTCCAGAGATGCTGATAGCTCTATGCCCTATAGCAATGACTGGTTTTGAATTTAAATCTTCTGTACAAATGAGGGCAAGCACTATCTTCTTTTAATACAGTTCTCATTTTTAACAACAGAACTCTGGAGAGAATGAAAATGAGTTTAGTATTGCTTCACTTTGGGCCTAGGCTGACAGGATAGGACGTCCTCTCTCTGTTCTTGGTAATTTTATTATTGGCTTGGCTGATGACTACAGATGTTGCTTTTTCCTCAATACAGCTTTAATAACATATAGACAAATTTGAAATTCTTTACAGCAAAAATAGTCTAAGTTACCAGGATTTTAGGGTAGGACCTGTATGGTTTCTGTGTGTACACACTCAGGTACTTGCAATGTTCAAAAAGAAAATAACACATCTGTAACGGTATGCAGGTGATAAAAGTGTATGTGGTGTCATATCTGACTGTCAAAATTCTGTGCTCTCTCTTTTGAACAAAACCCATTGTGAATACTTAATTGCAGAATGGACTGATCACAACATGAAGTTCTATATTGAATTCCTGTAAAAAAGGCATAATGGTTTTCAGCAATGGAAATTAAATGCCTGGCAGATGGACTGTGTTCAGTTTACAAGCACAAAGATAAATATTTTCTTAATTGCCAGTAGTGCAACTGAAGCTGATGCCTCAATATTCAGGAAGAGCATATCTGGTCATAAGCCATATAATCTGGTCATAAAGATACCTTTAGAATTAAAGTAAGGGATATTTTATGTACAGCTAGATCATAGAATCATAGTATCAACCAGGCTTTATCGTCAAGTCCAACCATTACCCCAGGACTGCCAAGTCCGCAACTAAACCATGTCACTGAGGGCATCTACACAGTTTTTGAACACTTCCAGGGATGGTGATACCACTGCTTCCTTGGGCAGCCTGTTTCAATATCTGATCACCCTCTTGGTGAAGAAATTTCCCCTAATATCCAATCTAAACCTCATCTGATACACCTTGAGGTAGTTACCTCTTGCCCTATCCACTAATAGAGGCAAAGATTGTTTTCTGTTGCAATTGAGGAAACATTAGTTGGTTTTCTTTGGTCTTATCATTGATTTAAGTAACTGAAACTGATATTCAAATTGTGATGAGATCAACTGCTCAGTTTGATCAACTGCTTGACTGAACAGCACCTTCTTCACAGATTAGAACTGCATTTTGACACTGACCTAGTCATAATTTCCAATTCTGGTGGAACCTGATGAGTTTGATTTTCACAGCATCTCAGGAGTCTTTTCCTGATATGACTAGAAAAGGAATACTTCAGGTAAAATTAGATCTAGTTAAAAAAGTAACTGCATTTTTCTCATGGAATAGTACTGCCTTTTTTGGAAATATCTTTTCCCTTGATAAATACTGCTTTCTATATCCTTTATTTTTCTTTTTTTTTAATGGAAAACTACATTAAAATGTAGAAAAAAGGGCCTTGGGTTTTGTTTGTTTGTTTGTTTGTGTGTGTGTTTGGGAGTTCTTTTGTTTTATTTTAAAGCTCTATACCTCCTGAATTTTGTTTTCCATTTTCTCCCTCTTTTGAGTATGGAATAGAAAAAAAGCATGTAAACTGGGACTTTCATGTGTACGTTGCCTTTTATTCTAACTTAAAAGATTTATCAATCTTAGAAAAATAATTATAGGAAAAAGAAAAAAGGTTTTGAAACTTTGCCACTGTGTACTTGAAGTATGGAGATATTTGGGAAAAAAAAAAAAAAGCAAAAGCAGAGGGAAGAGGGGAAATATGAACTTTATTTTTTGTTGGTTTTGGTGTTTTTTTTGTAGCTAGTATCAAAACAAAGGGGGAAACAACACAAGTTTAAAAGTCTGATATTTAAGCATTTGTGTTTTCAATGTTTTGTGATGATTTTCAAACTTTTCTTTGTAAAGTGATACAGAGCTTTAAAATTTGCAAGTATTTGCTAAATATCTTAATGAGCTGTAGAAGAACAGGAACCATTTAACATCATTAGGTATGAGCTTAACTTGGTCACTTTCTCAGTGCTGTCGCTGTCAGGTCCAATTCTTCAGGAACCAGCAAGTACTCAGCAGTGACTGCTCAGTAATGTAACTCCATTTATATCAATTAAGCTATAGGGATCTACCCCAGCTGCTGGTCTGACCTACATTTACTGCCTGCCACTAACAGCTATGAACAGGTTCTATTCTTGTTATCACTGAAGAACCTTACAGTTAAATTAAATTAGTTGTAGCATAGAACACCCAAGAAATGAAATTGCTTCCATAGCTGAAAACTTGGCCGAATAATGGCTTATAAGGCATTAAATAAATTATACTTGGCTTCATAGCAGAACAAAGAGATAAATAATTCTTCCAGACAGTCTCAAAAACTTTGAAGACAAAATTTTGTTTTGGTTTGGTTATTTTTCACAAGAGAAGACCACAAGGAGCTGTGTAACTTGTCCATGTCTCATTTTAAGCAGCCTATTGATGTGGTGTACTGATACTTGATACAGCTTTTGAAGTGGTGTTAGCGGCATGCTTGGGAGGAAAAAAGCTTTTTCAGTATCTTATTTTGTTTTGCAAAATGTAAATTATTTTCACTGAGGAGCCAGGCACTTTTGTGTTTTATTTTTCACAGAGATAGATTTGCTCATTCAAGCTGACAAAAACGATATATGTATATATATATATATTTTACTTTAGTTCAGTTTCTAAAGTTACCTTCTATTTAGTCTTAAAAAAATCTCTGTTCACAGTTAGGTATTGTAATGTAGAGTACTAGAAATATGACATGTTATTATAAACTTAAATAGAATATGAATGTTCAGTGGTCAATATTAACAACTTATGTAGTGCTTAGTTTTGAATAACTAAAAAGGTTTCCCTTAAGACATTCAAAAACTGAAATGTTATTGAGCTTGTTGAGATGTTTCCATCATATTTTTAGGAAGTATGGATCAAAAGGTGAAAGCAGTCATAAAACTTATGCACAATTGTAACACCTTTCTCAGAATTTCAATACCAGTAAAGTTTATCTCTTTCTGCAGACTCCACTAGGGCAATCTTCCTGTGCAGAGCTAGCTCCACTGGGGTGCAAAAGTAGTATTGTGTATATTTTAACTCCACCCCACACTAAAGTTCCTTAGTACAGTATTCTTTGGCTGTCATTCACTAACCAGAAACCAAATCATCTGTGTCTGTGTAACTTGGTAAAAAAGGAACTTTTAAAGTCTATTCAGTTTAAAGGAACTTCAGCTTCTAGGTCAGACAGACAATGAATCTTCTCTTTATTGTAAAGCCTCACATGCTGAATCAGTAATTCTCAGCCATCTGAACAATAATATTTGAACACTATGGTATCATTTATGTATTCCCAAAGAACTCAAATGATTGCCTAAAGGGTGTTTTTCAGTCAGTCTTCAGTGAGGTCAGTTTTTCTTTTTCTCCCTTGAAAATTTGAGGAAACGTAAATGAATTGCATATGTAAAGACTGAGATTCACATATCAGCTTATCTCAGCAAACACTTAAACCTCTGTTCACTGTCCAGCTGTGGATATACAAATGTAAGAATTCATTTGTCAATACAGATGACCCAGGAAAAATGTGCCTACCATCTTTAAGTTACACATAACTCACTTTGCACTAACTTTCTACAACTAGTAAGCATGTATATGATTATTTCAGCAATCACTTGCTGACACTTCTAAATTAAATATTCATACTTCATACAAGTCAGGTGTTCTTTGCATCTTGGGTGAAATAAATTGTCACCTTTCCCAGTCAGGAATGTCTAGGATATTTCTACCTTATACTTGAAAGGAGCTTTGCACCCCTAACAAATTCCCTTCTTTTATATCAGTTATGCCTCCCCATGTTAATCTAGCATGTGATCAGGCTATGAAGTAGAAAACTGAGACCCAAAAGGTGATCACAAGGTATTTATCCATGTTATAAAAAAAGATTTTCCATGGATTACATTTTACCTATCCACTAAAATTTTGGTCAGATGTTTTTAGTCTGGACTGGACAGATGCCAGGATTTTTCTAATTTCTGGTAGAAATTAGCCAGAAGTTTCAAGAAAACTTTGTTTGGAAACATCAGAGCATGCCTGGTCTTCCCTAAAGGAAATTTGCTATACATTCTGTCTGTCCAGTCATGTGCTGCAGTTGTGCTATTAAATTTGCAGGCTTGACTGGTTTATCTCTGTGAATGTAATTTTCAATGGGTGGTAGAAGGAGGTCCTAAAATCTTTCACCTTAGGTCCTGGGTGACTTTACTTGAGGAGAATTTGCAGCATGTTCATTGTCAAGCAAAGATTCTCACTCACCACAGCTTCAGGCTGATCCTGGATTTTACAGACTGAATCTTAGCTCTGCAACAGGTAGCACCAAGTGTAATAACCCATGAAAAATAAAAAGAAGAAAGCAGAGAAGAAGGAGTGGGCTGCCCAAGATACAGAAGCCAGGAGCAGGCAAGGTTTATTTGGGACCCGTGTCTCTTAAGTCTTCAGAGTAAAACACTGTTTGAAAAGTTTGGTTTGGGGTCCTTTGTTTAGTTGGTTGGTTTTGTTTGTTTTTTTTTCCTTGCTCATTATTTAAAGTCTTCCTTTTATTTTTTTTTTCTGCTAGCCTCTCAGTGGAGTGAATTAAATTGAAGTGATGCGTGCTGGTCCTGCCATTGGTTAGAAGCCAATTTTCCTTAGATATTCTGTAAATGTTTGGAAATAATTTCTCTGAATAGAAAATCAATATCCACCAAGATGTTACCAAATGCTTGATTTCACTCAGGAAGATGGTAAAAGAGTTAATCACTGACTTAAAACTAACAGCTGACCAGGTAGTAGTGACTGCATTTCGTACAAATCAGTCTATATATTCTGAACTTTAAAAAGACTAATTTCCCCAAATTTAATGCCTTGTCACTGTAAGTGACAGGAACCATAAATTCAAAAGAGGAAATGTTTGTGGAAACAAAACAACCCACTGGATACTCAGATGATTTCATAGACAGAAATAAGTTATACTGGGCAGAAAATAGCCTGGCTGTAAGAAAGTGTTAGAATGATGCTACAAAACACAATACAAAATAAAACAAGTTTTACGATTAATTTAAAAAATTGATGGCAAACAATGTAACTTAAAAGTTTAAAAATGTTGCTGGCTAACAAACTTGGACAGATTCATAGCAAGGCAAGCAGAAAATGTTTAAAACACAAAGAACAAAACCAAGAATACCATTTCTATTAATTAGATGGTCAAATAGACAATAGATAATTCTATTCTGTATTTGGAACTAAGCTGTAGCTATCAGAAATTTATAGAGTAGAATTGCATTCTCAAACAATTTGAAAATTTGCCTCCTGCAGTAGAGGGGAGAGTGAAACAAAATATTTCCCCCATCGCTCTCCAGATCAATAGACTTAGATAAATCAAGAACATTAGGAGAACTAACAAAGTCTTATGACAAGCTCAGTGTTTGTTTTTTTACAAAACTTACACATTATTACACTACTATATAGTTTATTATTTAGCCTACTGCCTGACTCTACCTACTTATTTCTTTCTTAGGAGAAATTACCCTAAAAAAAATTCCTTGAGAGCTACAAAGTATGCCTATTTTACGGATATACCTATCCCATCCATTCAGGCGTATTCCTCCACATGTTGAGGGGCTACTGGGTTAGGTAGGTCAGTTTCATGAGTTTGTCTTCACCACCTTTCATTAATTTTCATCTTAAATTATTATTCTGCTCTAGGAGTATTTTGGGAGGTATGAATTTATATTCATTCTTTGGTCTGAATCTGAAGCATTTCTTTCCTGCATCATTTCAAAGCCGACATTGAGTTCCATTGGCCAGTGGACTGTAGCTAGTTAGCAGATGTCAAATCACAAACCTCTCTTGTAAAAGTTGTGGAAGTGCTAAATTGGAAATGATTGAGATGAAGTCACTGTATATAACCGATGCTTTGCCATAACATCCTTAAAATCCACGATCAAACATATCCCAGTGCATTATGCAGCTGCTCAAACATATCACTGCTTAGACTGCAGTATGTTTTTATTGGATTCAGCCCATGCAAATACCTTTCCTAGGGGTAGCATTTTGCATAAATTATATTAATTTCTTCCATGAGCTGTTAGGCTGGAAGTGAAGTCTCCTGTAGGAGAAATAAATATGATCTAAGATCACAGGTTTTATTTACTACATTTTAGTCAGAAGAAAAATAAAAAATATGTTTATTGCATTATTGATTAAAACAAATAACTTCAGGAATATTGATGCCACAGGAGTGTCCTCTCTATTTCTACTAATTTCTGCCAGAAACATCCCTGTTATTTTGCGCTTAGGTCCTGACTTTCTTATATTTTATAATAAAAGGATGTTCTTGCCATCAAGCCTCTATACAGCAGGAACTACTGTTAAATCTTATTTCCACTGTAGAGTTTCTTTTCATGACTGGCGGCCATGTCCTTTTGTAGCACTATGATATATTCTGTAACCTCTTGTGGCTCATTCTTTATCACCAGAAAAAAAAAAAACAAAATAGGAAGGGACCTTAAAGATCATCTAGTTCTGCCCCCCTGCCATAGGCACGGACATCTTCCACTAGACCAGGCCACTCAAAGTCTCATCCAGCGTGGCCTTGAATACTTCCCAGGGATGGGGCATCCACAACTTCCCTGGGCAACCTGTTCCAGTGTCTCACCACCCTCATAGTGAAACCTAAGTAAGTAAAACCATTTAGATTCAGTTATTAAAAGACTATGAAAAGCTTTTTTCATGATGTAGAATAAAAATGAAGGTGGATGGTGGCAGTGTCATGAGTTGGTAAGCAGAAGACCTCAAAGCGACAGGCATGGAAGAGAAGGAACCTAAAAAGAATATGCTCCCTTGCTTGTAAATGCTCACTAGGAGTGGTAACCTAGTGCAGGCTGCTGTGTTCTATCCACAGCTTTAGCTGTCTCCATGTGGAACACATGTTATTCACAGCCACAGGCATTATACCTATAGTGGTGCTTGCCCAACCAGGATTTATGATAGTTTATGATATCTGAATGCTTCCAAGCACCTTGCAGCTGCACTCACATATAGATGTTATTTTTGCATCATCTCAGTCATATGTTTTACAGTAAGGTGTTTCTGCCATTGCTTTGTCATAGATAAGTAGTAGAAAGTTGTAGGGCAAGAGAAGGAAATGAGCATCTGAAGATGGAGAATTAAAAGGTGTAACTTAGGAAATGCTTATAGGATCCCTGTTGCTGAAGAAATCATACTGTGGAATTACACTCTGAGCATGGAATTAAACATAGCTGCAGGGCACTTCCCTGAACACTGACAGACTCCTGCGAGAGGAGTTCACCTGTAACCAGAAGCAGACTATCAGCATGGAAGCGACTCTGACTTGCATGTAGGGCTGGGCTGTGGCAAAACTGAAAGCAGTAATGTCTTTTCCAGCTGCAGAAGATATGTGCTCTTCTGCTAAAGCTCCTGTAGAGAGCCACTCTGCTGCAGACAGGAATCTTACCAAACGCTGAGATACGACATAATATATATTTGCTTTCATAAGAGTAAATTATGCTCAGACATGGAAATCTAATTTATATTTAAAAAGGCTGAAAGAACATTGGCACAGAGAAAAGGTTAGTTAATTATTTAAAAAATAAGTTATTTTATTATCTTAGTTACCACTACACAATGTGGTAAGCATTATGATTTAGCTGGTTTAATGTTTCACTTTAAGAACTTTCCAACAGAGTCCCTTCCTGTCCAACACATTCAGCTGAAGGTCCCCAGGGTTTCTTGATTCATTGTACCTATGAATTGTACTGCTTCTCTGACATGTGTAATGTCCCTGGTGATAGGAAGCTTTGGCATTAGCAGGTAGAATTCCTTCTGAAGCCCCTGAAATAGCCACTGAAGTTGGGAGCTGGGTTTTACTCCTGAACTGTAATAGGATCAAAATGCTCCCCATGTAGTGCAGCTGAGAATGTGCTGTATCTTGAATCATTGTATTTGCAGCTTGCTGTGAATATGGTATCATGGAACAGGAATATAATTGCAAAGAAAAACATGATGAATGACCTTGAGTGCTATCATCTTCACTACTGTTTCGCTTTGATGGCTTTACATGTGTTATTACTTTCTCTCTAACAATTTAATCTTGTATATTTGCCCTTGAAATTGACACTAATATATACAACATTTGTTGGGGCTTCTTCTCCCAGATGGGAAAAATCTTTGTTACTGAACAACAACAACAAAAAAATCAATTTCTTAAAAAAAAATATAACTTGGCTTTGATCCAGTATAAAAATTCAACAAAAAACTGCTGTCATTATTAGCAGACCCAAGAGGACCATAAAATTTTCACTGGTGCCCAAATGAAAACATTTGCTTTCCGCTCAAGCTGTTATTTTAAATCTGTCTAAACTTTAAATTTAAATAAGATATGTCTGAAAAAAACTTGTTGGAGTGATGATTTATTTAGATATTCTTTATCTCCTACTGAATAGAGATTCTCCCTATAAATTAGGCATATGGGAAATAGTTTGCTTTTGTCTCCAAGCTATTTTGCATTTAGGACAAAGAGTAAAATCAGTGTCAGTTCTCCTGTGAAATACCTGTTGCAACAGGGCCTTATTTTATCTTCTACAAGTCCTATCAATCAGTACTTTCAGGATTTAATTTCTAATTTTAAAAGGGGAATAAGCCATTCATAATAACTTAATGGAATAATGATCCTTTCCATTTAGCATTAGGAATTCAGCATTGTGCTTCTCAGAAAGCTACCTCAATATAAATTGGATAAGAAAGAAACAGAAATAGAAATTTTCAGTGAACAAAAGCAGAAAGTAAGGAATTGTCTTGCTGAGCCAATTGCCAAAAAACCCAAAATATGTTTGTGAAGTTCAGTAGATTAAAACAAAACAAAACAAATCCAAAAACCCCAAACAAGAAAACCAACCCCAAATCAAACAGAATTAGATTAGCTTGAATGTTTTCAATACTAATTGCTCTCCTTCTGCCTGCAGAATATATCTGTTGTCCTTTTCTCCATTCTCTGTCTACAGCATCTTAGGTTTTGCTCTGTCACTGTAAACATCCCAAGCTGGTGTTTCTGGAAAATGTGTTTTTAGAGCATCTTTGCTCCCCTGAGCAGTTTCTCTCACTTGTGCTCTCCTGACATTCTGCTGCTAACCTGGAAGACTGCACACACATTCCCATCCAGTTTTTTTTTTTTTTCCTCAGTCTTTGAGGATATTAGCATGATAAGTTTAACTAGAAAAGACAGATAAGATAGGATATTATTTTGTTGTGTGGATAACATCAGTCAAGACTATAGAAGGTGGTATTTTTTTTCTTTCTTTTCCATTTTTCTCTTGAAGTTTGTAGGGCTCTGCTCTAGAATCCTATCATTGATCATATGTTCATATGTTCAGTGGGTGTCATGTGAAAGGCTAGTGACTAATCTTTGATTAGATGTCCATTTTGAAAATATCAGTGGGGAATTTAGCCTTTTCATATTTCATTATAGAAACTGAGGGTGTCTGTTGTCACTGAAGAGTAGCTAGATAGGAGAAAGAAGGATTTTAAAGCTGGGTGCAGAGAGAAAGGGCTTGGATGTTTTAGATATTTAGCTCTAGTTTGATGTAGTATCATAAACACAAATAATTCCTCTAAGAGGCAGCAGGTTTTAATTAAATTAGAGAATATTTCTGAAAGTCAACCCATGCTTCTAAGTGATTTTCCAAGTAAAACTGCTTCCATGAATGAGGGCCTTAGAATGCAAGTCAGTAAATACTGTGCTTGTCTCTGCTGATACATCACTGTGAAGGGTAACTGTGACAGAAAGGTCTTTCTCCAACCTCAGGATGTTATTCTTGCCTCCTTGCACTGGAAATGGATGTAGTTAGGAATCACTGTGATATGTCCTACTTTATGAGCTGGGAACTTCCAGTTTCAAGAGACAGTTTAATATTATGAAGACTGCTAAACAATGCAAATTATTTTTCAATATGCTTAGAAATTGCAATAAATTTTCATCCTATGGCTCCACTTAAAAATAATTTGGTTATTGTACATAATTATTTTAGGTAATGACACATATCCAGGTATATCTCCATATAATATGGATATTTTCCATAGGGCATCTTTGTAAGTGCTTAGTCTATTCAGTGGTGAAGATATTTTATAGAATATACATTGTATGTAGTGTTTCTCAGATATGGAAATTAAGCCTCTCTTATTCTTGTTTAATTGCCCATTGCTATATTTTAATAAGAGTTTGTAAGGAAAATCTTGTTTGAAATTGCCACTTAATGAATTCATAAAGCTCGAATCAACACAGCTAAATCCTTCCTTTTATTTAAAAAGCTTATATCTAATGTGATTTTCCAGAGGAAACTGAATACAAATAAACAAGATCCATGTTCCTCATGATTGTTTTTCATTATGGTCTTTGATGGCTATCAGGATTTTCTTTTGGTGATTGCTAAAGCCAAAGCTTTAAATAAATCTTTTCAAATAAACAAGTATCTATTGTTATGTTCGAGTGCTTGTGTGGTCAAACCCTTCTCCTGAATAAGCTTCGCTTAAATTTCTGTCACTTATATATGTGGAATTTTATTCTGCTTGAATATTTTATCTGGTGTCTCTCAAGTTTCAACAAGTTCAAAACCTACAGTACCAAGTATTTACAATTGTAGTTTATAAATCACTCTGATGTGTGCAGAGACCAGATAAACGTACATCAGTTCAGGTTTCTCATCAGCATTTCTGATGTTAGATATGGAAGCAGAACCACAAAATTAGCATTGGCTCTCTGCAGGGGTGCCTTTGAAGAGGAACTGCAGACAACTCTTGGATCTTATTTTTCAATATCAATCCTCTTCATACATTAGGTGGATCTCTGTTTCCAAACAAATATTTACCAGGAGCATATGTTACAACAGTTCCTCTTGCGAATATGAATGTGCTTTGGGAAGTTACGCTTTCATTTGGTAAATGACACTCTGTAAGTGAAAGAAACTTGCCCAGTAAAAATAAATAATTTAGTCAGCATAACTGTGCCTGAAGAAGAGTTTTTAATACAGTTGTTAAATTAAGGCCTTCTCTTCCCATCCCCGAGCAACCCAGGCCTGCCAGAAGTCAGTAGTATAAACATTGCCTAACATTCATTCACACTGCACTACTTTGCTGGTTTTTAATATCTGATCATTTTACTCAGTTAGCCTGTCCACATTTACTAGTCAGGAGGTCAACCAGCAACTTTCCAGATATACTCATTAGCTGCTTTACAACAATGTTGATGGTGAGCACAAAGGTTAGCAAACAATCTCTCTTCAAGAAATCGGTTAATTTCTTTTGGTTTACTGTTATGTAATGACTTGTTTAAAATGTAAAAACCTCATTCATAAGTAATTTCTAATATTTCTCACACTTCTGTAATTTTTAGGTTGTTACATGTTTTGTTTGTTTGTCGGGATTTTTTTTTAAGGTCTATGGATTATATTAATATTGATTTGTAAATCAGCACTTTCATGCAAGGGTCCTGATAATGCAAATGTTTTCAGAAGCTACCCAGTTTACAAAGGGGAGTTTTAAGGGCAGCTAGCAGAGAAGTTAGCAGGGCCGTTTGATGTTGTGTCAGAACACCTTGGTTTAGCACCAGCATAACACTGTCATATGGGAGCAGTATATTTCCTTAAACTGGCATTTGGCCTTGTTTTACAGAATTCTTATTACAGAATTTATAGATGATACTAAACCTAAAAGGTCTTTACAGTTTAGTATAAAAACCTCTATATGGTTTATTCAATATATAAATTTATCTTCTTGCTTGTTCTCAAGTTGCTTTAGCAACAGTTATGGACTTCTGTGTTAAAACATCAACATTTTTTAAAAAAATTATTGACTGTCAATTAGAGTTGTAAACTGTCCACTGAATTTTTCTACTTGAGATTAAAAAGTCTTGAAAGTCACTGTTTCCAGGAGTCATGCAAAGCATAGGCAAGAGGTGAGTTGTCTCAGTGCCCTAGAGATGTTGTCAGTAGGACTGAAGATATATTGCAACCTAAGGCACATTGCCCGAGTCCAAACCTAATGCCAGACTAGAAGGAACAAGTGAACAAGGAAAACCTATTTCACTGTGGTTTTGTTTTCTTCTTTGCAAGTTTGCTGGCAGATTCCCAGTTCTGAATGTCAGAACTGAATGGCACTTTTCTACTTTCTCTCTTTGTAGTCTTTCTTCCTCCCTGATGTCCAGCTATGGTATGCATGTACATACACCAAATATGTATTAATGAAGGTCTTATTACCCCTCAGATGGTGATTAGGGAGCTCTCTGGAGGTAGGAAAGGCTGCTCAAACTCTTTAAGTTTCTCTTAAGAAACTTAAGCTCAGAGAAAGGAACGAAATAAGAATTTTACCGTTCTCAGTGAGTCACATAATATTTGGGCAATCTTTATTTCAGAGGCAATCTGCAGTGGTCCTGAAGTATTACTTGTGGACACAGGAAACTGGACACCTGAAAGCCATCTGAGACTGAAAATGATAATGTGGTATAACTGATCAGTGAAGGTGGTAAATCTTCACTTTCATTTACAGTAGGGAGAAGTAGGCCATCTTCTTGATTTGGTTTATGGGCATCTGGTTCTCATCTTCAAATTTCTTGTCCTTTTATTTTTAAAATAAGTTTAAAATGCCTCCTCTGGTGTTTGTGTAGTGGGAGGTTCTGGATTGCTTCTGTTACGATTTTACACCATTTTTTTGCTTATGTGGGAAAAAAAGGTTTCTCTGTTTATTTGTTTGTTTCAGGCTGACATATGATGTTTTCAGTTCAAACACTGGAACAAAAGTCCCCTCCAAACCTGCTCCACAGCCCTAGCCTTCTTTGTATAACTTTAAACCACAACAGAACTATGAGCCAGCTTGTCTGGGCCATATTCCCAAGGACAGTCTGATATTTTTGAAGTGTATCTTCACATCAAACAGAACCAGTAACAAAATAAAGGCTTTTTTTTCCATTTTGATTCCAAATGAAGACAGAAGGGAAAATGAAACCTGTGTCTGCTGAAGAGCAAAAACTGATAGAAGAGGTAAATAATCTTCCAAATTTGCACAGAGTAGAAGCACATTGTTATAGGAAAAATATATATAAAAAAATATAGTTCCTTTAAATTTCTTGAGGACTTGAATTTCAGAGTCACTGAGGCTCAAGATCTCACTAAAGAAATGTCTTTTCCTTGTTGTTTGTGACGGGAGAAAACAGCACTATTAATGTCAAGGAATTATTAGGGAAATATCTTGGCATTTTTAATGTAAGAAAGGAAGCAAATCATAGTCCTATGTATCTTTTGTCCCACTCGGAATTATCTTTATCATATTGGAAGTTTTTATTCGGAAGTCTGTGTTGACTCTCATGATTAGGGCCAGAAATCCTACAGCTGACAGGAAAGTGACCTATAAATAATGATCTATGATGGACTTGTCATAGAGCTACTAAATGAAATATTCTAGTACCTGTTTCCTTTGTCTTGTTTCTCAGTTTCCGTCTTCTTTAAGGTTATTGCTTTTGACATATCCCACTAGCTATCTGGTAGGAATGGATTTTCTTTGTCTTGTAAATGTATTCTATTTTCACCAGAAAAGTACCACTGAAAATATTATTGTAATATTTTTTGTGATGAATAACTCCATTTGAATACAGTTGGATACAGTTACTATTGGATTTCCAAGTCAAAGTTAAATGTTTTCTTTTAATAAGGTTTATAATACATGTATACAGATACATTAAAAAAACAGGACTAGAAAGAATTGCTTAAAATGAAGTATGAATTCTGGAGCAAATAAAAAAGTCAGAATTTAGTAAGAATACAGATTTACAACACATTAAATACACTATAGTAATTACCTACATGTATCCTCTGACTAGGATGCTGTACAAAGGAAATCAGCCACCTCTTTGTAGCAGCTCATCTTCACTCTCTTAGACAATAATAAAAAATTTTCAGCAAAGAGTAAATAACTTCATTTACTAATGGTGAAAAATATGCATATGGGATGATAACATCGTGTAGCAGATGCTCTTTGAGTTTGCATTCCAGCTTTTTGTGTGGTAACTTGTGTGGTCATACTTTTAAGTACAAGAATCCAGTGCTTCCCTTGATATCTCTAATTGATCATTCCTAAAAGGGTCTGTGCCAGATCTTTCCACAAAAGGCAACATTCTTGCTATTGAGATGGAAAAAGGTGCTAGGAGAGAGAAATAGAGTCCATATGAATTTTGCTGCTGAATTCACTGAATCCAGGATTTCACCCCAGACTTGCACTTCAGCTGTCCCTTGTTTAGTCTGAGTAATGAGGCAAACAGAAACACCTATGCCAAATGTGTTTGGTTAACATGCTTTCAGCAAGATTGCTGAAAGTGAACTCCCCTTCCAACACAGTTCAGTAAGGGTTATACACATAGCATTAGCAGCTGAGCTGCTTAAAAGGCTACAATAAAACACTGCCTGAAAGAAAAAACATAAAAACTGGGGCTTGTTCCTTTTATGTTTCTGTAAAACTGACTGAAAATTTATGTTGGCAAATAAATTAGTGTAGGCTTCATGAAAAGTAATAACTCAGTTATCTTGACCTTTGTTTTGGTATATAAGCTTACATCATTTACGAGAGAAAATGTTATAATGGTATGTTTTATCTGTTAGTCTCACCTTCTCTCCTTTTTGAAGCAAAGGTGATTTACTACAGGAAAAGGAATTATAAATTCATGCAAGTGGCTTAGTAGACCAGATACTTCCTCTTGAGATTATGCTTGGATAATGGAATAAATCACAATATTTTTTGTTTCTAGTTGAATTTCAAGGATAATTTTTGTCTCATGTATAATGCAGCTCACAGAGTTGGAATAACTCAATCAATACACTGTTCACTCGTAACCTGAATCCCAGTTTTCTAGTCTGCATCACGTTCTATCCCAGCTTTCTAGTCTGTATCATGTTTTGTTGACCTACAATAGAAAATAAGCTACAGTCTGTGCTATAGCCATTACTTGTAATGTCTATAAAAAGATTGGAGTGATTAGCACAGGTCTTTGAAGACTACTTATATATGCAAAATATGTTTTATGATTTAATTTGTTTTAGCAAGGTTGCACATCTGCTCATAAAAATGTCACTTAGCCTAGCTGGGAATGATGTTTTTCAACTGCAGTATTGCAGTTCTTTTGCTCATCTGGCTGGTCACACACTAACCACAATAAAAGAGGAATAATAAGTTTGTAACTGGAGATGGAGCTATTCCAATCTTCTTTCCCTTTTGTTTAGCAAGCTTCTACAAATGACGAGATTCAGCAATAGACAGTGAAAGACGTGCTTGTACCAGTACTAATATTAAAAGCCCTACAAATATCAGTGTTTAATCAACACCAGAAATATGTAGATTTTCAATGGTGCAAGAAATAGAGTTTTGATTTCTCAGTCTTACCATTCCAGAGATTGTTACTCACCATAAAATATTTATTTGAAAAAAAGCTTTGTTTTCCAGATGCGAGTTTCAAGGTGGCAGCAGTACAAAAGATGTGAAATGCTTTGCCTTTTTAGCAAAACAATTTTAACAGATGATTTTCTGATTAACTTACAGCACTTGCCGAACTTTTGCATAATTCTTCAGTTCTAATAATTTTAACTGAAAAGTAGCCTGCAGAGTAATGTCAAATAAATGCATATTTCAAACAAGAGCAAAGGGAAATGTAATTTTCCACCCACTAACAGGCTGACCATATATTCAGAAGTGGTATTTGGCAAGATCTTGATTCAATAAGTTATGAATAGCTGCTGCCCACTGTTTTGCTACACCCCCTACCCAGGCCTGCCACAGGGACCTGCAAAGTCTACGATTGCAAAAGGGACCTACATTCCAAGATGTTAGGAGTCCAATATTTGAGATCAGCAGGAGAACTACAAATCTGGCAATGAAAAAGGAAGAAGCAGAACTCTAATCAGGACTGAATTAAGGCTGACGTGATGATTTGAAATCCAACTTTAAAAATAAACCAAAACAGATCTGTCTCTATACGGTCTGATACCGCCACCCAGCCTGAATTACTGTTGACAGCTCATAACTTTATTGCACCCACATGCCTGATTGCTATATTGTGCCAGAGATTTGAAACTTCTGAAATTCAAACTGGGAAGGAAAGTAGACCCTATCTGAAAATAAACAATCAAATGAAGATTTCTGTGGCAGAGGTTTGTTTGCCATGACTTCAGATGAACAGCTCAGAGACCCTGGAGGTCACTAAGTATGAATTCTGTAAGAAAATAACTACACAGTGCTATTAATACTTGGCAATTTCAGTCTGTAAATGTGTATAATAAAACTGAGCATTTTTTCCTCTATCTTATGGGTTTAGAGACCATGACGTACAGCATTTAAGGAGAAATTTTGTGAAAGGGCAAATCCCAATTCCCTACAGTGGCAGAAGCCCAAGCCCACATAGGACTTGGTCTAGAGTAAAACAAAACAAAACCAAAAAAAAACCTCAACAAAAAACCACTGGGAAGTCTTCCACTGATTCCAATTGGATTTGAAACAGACCTACAACAAGTCAGCTGCAGATTTCAGAGACAGTAAGGCATAATAAAGCCATTCCTGCATCCTACAATGGGTGCAAAACTGCACAACAATAACTGATTAAGGCAGGCAAAACTTTAATCAGAGGAGTGAACTTCCGTACTATTTTCCCCAAACTGTTCTAATGTAGTAAAAAATGAGCTGATTTTATGATATTAAGAACAAAAAAGTACTTATATACATGACCTTTTAACCTTAACTAAAATGAACACTTTGAGGAAGCGCTGGAAAGAAACACCTGACACATATATGAGCACCATGAGTTACAGAGTCTGGATTCCTCTCTTTGTGATGGGATATTGCTTAGCTGCAAAAACAGCCCCTCTGCATCTTTGCTCAGTTGCTTCTGAAACGGCTTAATCTTGAGAATTGTTGTCAGTCTGTGTGAACAGCACTGGTCTGTGCAAACAGCGCTGGTCTGTGCATGCAGCCTCCTGTATCCTATATATCAGGTGTTGCTCTGGTATGTGTAATTGTACTTCCTTTTGCTGCATTATGCCCTTTGTGCTGTCAGTTTTTCTCTTATGAAGGTACTGAAGGATACAATACTTATGGGTCTGGTGGGGGACCCCAAACTGCAATGCTTTAACAGAACTTTATAAGTAAGTATGAGGTGCTGCTTCTTCCTTTATTCCATTCTACTGCTTACTATTTCACAGCAGACTCATACTCAAGCCATCAAAATCCACTGGAGGGCTGTTTTCCATCTCTACCTTGTATCGAAATGGAAAAATGCTAATTAAAAAGTGTACTGATGCTTTCTGAATAGGATTTCTGAGTACAAAGTACAGCCCAAAAGGAAGAAAAAAGACATAAAGAAAATTGCAGAGAATAAGTGACAGTAATAACAGTACAATAGTATATGCCTATAGGCTGACTGCATTGAACCAAACATCCCGTTAACATGAGGCAGATTTGTATAGCTAGTTATACTGATTGTAGTTCTCAATTTGAACATATTAGCCAATGGACTGTCTTTTTTGGCTAGCATCAGTTTGCTTTCTAGTCTAGTGCAAGCCCACCTCCAATCCTCAGGCACTGCAAGAAATACATTCCTTTAAAACAAACTTCTATGAAATTACTTCTGTGTCTACAGGTTTAGGAACATCAGCAGTGCACTGCTGATCTTTCAGGTTTTGGCAATACAATACAACAATTACAAATTAGGTGTGGTTTCTCTTTTGTTTTAGGGATCTTGATCACACCTATTTCCACCCTGACAGCAGATCCTTGACATTCAAACCATATCAGGGGCAGCTAATTTAATAAGAACAACAGCAAATCCACCCAAAAACATTTTGGAAAACAATGAATGGGCTCTAACTGCTTCAGTTGTGTTGGTTGCTCCCTCTTTCTTCCCCTAGTCTATAAAATCTAGATCTATCCATGGCTTGGCGAGTTGTTTCAAGATTCCAGGACCCAGCCTATCAATACTGGGTACTTTATTTATATTTCTATGGTAGTACATAGTTCAATTCACATGCTAGTGTATTTATGGTGGAAGTATGTAATAGAATTTCAGCTGATGTGGAATATACTCACTTCAAAATTGAGTAAACTATATTGCAATCGAGGATATTTGAGGTGGAACATGCTATTGAGATAGGGTAGCAGAGAAAGCCCAATGGAAATTGCAAGAAATACTTTTTAAAAGCAGTTTTAATTCAGATATCTTCAAATTCTTGGTATGAGTGGTTTGATTTGCTTTGTCTCTCTCAGTACCTCATAAGAATGACATCTGTTCTTACTGATAGCCTGCAAACTGCACATCTGCTAGTAGAATTTTATATTGGATACCTTCTGTCTTCATCCTGGCTTGCTTGTTTATATTCTTCAGGTCTTATGTTTGTTTATGGGTATAGAAGGTCTTTGAAACAGAAGTTTGTATAGCATCACACAATCTTGGTGTGACCTGTCTCCAGACTTCAGGCCCTCCTACAGTCTCTCTCTATAGCTACAATTATATTTGTATGTGTGTGCATTTGTATCCATATACATATATATATAAAAAAAAGTTTATAGGCAAGTTACAGAAGCTGGGTTGTAAGAAAGTGTAGGTGAAATGAATATAAGTTCATTTTGCATATTTAATTGGGCTGACTGTAGGACTACATGAAGCTTAA
Organism: Pezoporus wallicus; assembly: GCF_028554395.1. Taxonomy (NCBI): domain Eukaryota; kingdom Metazoa; phylum Chordata; class Aves; order Psittaciformes; family Psittacidae; genus Pezoporus; species Pezoporus wallicus. The sequence goes on from NW_026640488.1 coordinate 5,953,563, forward strand.
AACCCTATTGAAATCTGAGTGTTCTTCATCTACAGCAGGTGGTTCAACAAAAAATGCTCCTCTAGTACATTTTAGCTTTGGGCTGTCTATTTCCAGAGAGATCCATAAACTTTGTAAAACAGATGGCTACACTGGCAGCTTGCCAGAAACCTAGGGATCACACTTAGTCTGAATAAACCATGAACAAAATCACTATTTATTCCTACTCATAGAACCTCTAATAACTGAATTGAACTGCTGCTGTTTAAACCCAACAGTGATGGATTTTATTGTAAAAATCTGTGGGGGTAAGTGGTGCTGACAATCCTAGTTTAAGACCTTTCCAGGCAGCTGCTTAGATAACCCTTTTTTTGCTAAAAAAGAATAGAATAGAATAAAATAAAATAAAACGGAATAGAATAAAATAAAATAAAATAAAATAGAGGGAGTTTAGTAGAATCCATCTAATCAAGTATGTTGGCAATCCATGCTTCAGTCCTCTAAAGCCAGGAAATGGGATTTCCTGACACAGTATGCCAACACAAAATGCGTTACATGCTACTAAGTGAGCCCCTGGCCCACCCAGTGCCAAGAGGCTCATTTAACAGTTTTGTTAACATGGTTTTCAGTGCAAGATACACTTGTTTCTTTAGCTCCTTAACCTTTTCTGTGTTCTAAGTATACTTTATACAAGGAAAAAGCATGCTGCAGGCACTGGTGTATGTACCAGGTATGACTAGAACCAACTGTTTTTTCTTTATTCAGTGAGAGTCAATCAAAAAATACAAGATGTAGGAATGATCGCTCACTATAGCTTTCTGCTGACATTCAAATGTGGAAAGGTTTGCTTTTTGGTTTTTGTTTTTATTTGTCTTCAATTTTTGATCTATCCAGCTAACTTTGAACATTACCATGGAGAAGTGACACCTAAATCTCAAAGGCATATACATCAGAAGACAGCATACTGTAGCTGCTGTTCTTAACAGGTTTTCGAGCAGCTGCTGAAACTGAAGGAACAAGATATATATTAAACAAAAGCAGCAATGCAAATCAAAAAGTTTTGTCCAGCAGGAGGATGAGTACACTTCGTATCAGACAGAGTTTACTCCTTCTGCTTTCTCTTCTCACTAAAACAGCAGGACTTCAAGGCAGACAGCCAAGATGGATTCTTTGCCTTTTCTGAGGCTGATTCCACAAGCTTGCCATCCGAAGCTATACTTTTGCAGAAGATACCTTAATCAACCCTTTGGCGTGATGAAATGTAAACTCAGTATTTGAATGCTGTTTAGTGGTAGCATGAAGAAATGAAAATTCCATACTAGTGTCTTCTGAGCTGCATGAAGCCTCATGTGCAGCCTGACCTAGAGATGACCTTGCACAGACCCAGTAGAAGTTTCTGGTTAGCTTGTCAGGGAGCGAAGGAATCTGTCTTCAGGGTGAACATTGGAGCTTCTGTGCAAAAAAGCACTGTCAGAAGAGGGGGTTTTATTGAGCTCTTTTTTTAACTTTGAAATACATGTGTGAGATTTATCCTTTAATGACTGATGGGATTTGCAAGTAATCCCAGTGCTACCATCCTGGACATGTATGCAGTTCTGGACTTCTAAAGTACTCTTGGCTGCAAGGATGCAGTTGATGATAGTCATGAGTTTTTTTAGTATACCACACATCTTAAGGAGTTTTGGTCTGTTGTTTTTTGTTGTTTTTTTTTTTTAACTCAGTCTCAATATTATGATCAGTCTTCTACAAGCCAAGACAAAATTATCTCTGGGCAGTCTTCATAGTAGGTAGGTGTCTGAGCCTGCACCAAAGAAATATTCTTGTGATGGGAACTGACTGTGTTGGGAATTATCTACCAAATTTTGCAATAAGTATAGTTCCTGCCACAAGTGCTGTGACCCCTGAACTCCCATTGCCCTTTAATTTCTAGAAGTTTTATTGTTAAGGGATTTCCAGCCCATCCCTATTCATTACCTTGGAAACATAACAGAAGCATTACTGAAAATGTCTAATAACGAATTTAGCCTAAGCACCCTACTGGGAGGTAGAGGAGCATTATTATCCTCTTTACAGTTGAAGAATAAGTTCCAGAGTTCAAGGCTGTCCACCAGATCTCCTTCTGCCAAGTCTGTCCTGCCTATATGACTAGGCTATTAACTTGAATTCCTCTGCTGACCACTAATACAACAGAATCAATTGTCAAGATAGGTGGTCTCTCATGTAATCACATTTGAAACCTTTGAGGCTCACTCTATATTAAAAACAACAATTTAAATCCTGCCCATAAACTTGCCAGCAGTCACTAGAGGTTTCTGCAGCATCAGTTTAATAGTCTCTCTGTGTGGTACACTACTTAATTAGAAGGTAGAAAGCAGCTGCTGGAGCTTCAAGTTTCTGTATCATCTCTACATGCAGCCCTTTTGAAAAGCCCAAGGCAACAGTTTAACCTGACTGACAATAGCACTGACAGCAGTGTCCTTCTCACTCTTTCACAGCAGAGGTGAAAAAGACATAAGTACCTCATTTTTCCATGTAGCTATGGCTGTGCTTATTCAAAGCATTGAGAATAAGCACAATACCAGTGCTTTTAATGCACTGGTTTAAAAAATAACAGTACTTTAAGCAGATACTACAGTTTAAGTGCTCTGAATTTGTCTTCATGTTTTGTGTGAGGAGGATTCATGTTCTTAAGTATTTCTTCAAGAACAAAATAACTTCAGGTTGGTGGGTTTCTTCAGTGAAGGAGAAAGTATGTGTATAATCTCTTGAATTTTACAGCATGGATTTCAATCAAACACCACAGTTATGGTAAAGATTAAAGGTATGGGAAAACCTCTCTTGCAAGCACCTTCAGCTCTGAGGAAATGGTCACAGAAAAACAGATATTGCCAGTAGCACAGAAATTAAGAAAATAATTCATGTGGGATAATGAAGAAATTAGAAGTCTCATTTTAGCTGAAACTGTTTGGCCAAGTATAAGACACATGATGCAAGTTCAGAGAATGTTTGACTCCATGTGGTCAAGCACTGAATGCTAGACAAAAGGAAAACATTTAAGGTAATGTTATTTTGTACAGTTTTAGTCTAATACTTTTCTGTTAACTTGGGCAGATAAAATGAACTGTGAAGATATGATACTGTACTCTGGGTAGGAAAGCAAAGTGGAATGTAGGAAAGCCATTTTGAAAGGATTGAAAAGAAAAATTCTATTTGGAACCTGTGCCCATGTGAGTAGAGCTAGCAAAGGTGATTCACAACATTAAGCTGAATTACGCTTGCTCTGATAACATGGAACCAGACTGTGATAGCATGACTATCAACATCAGTTATACTAGTCAGAGAGCTAGAAAAAGAACCTAGAAAAACTGAATCCAATTTGTAAAGAGTGTAATGTTCATCATGAACAAAAAGGGCAATAAAAAAAACACTAACTTGGATGAACATTTTGTAGCTGCAAGCGGATGCAGTTTCAGTGAAAAATGAGTTGAGTACCAACCAAAGCATGCAGGATAGCTTTTCCTTTAAAAGAAAACATTTAATGGGACAATGAAAGGCTGGAAAAAACTCAAAAAAGACACAGGTAGATTAAAATTAAGGACACAAGGAGGAAAACTCCCACCAGAAGAGTGTGTGAATCACTTATAACTAGGTATTAGCTTGGAAGACACATATAAAGATGCTGAAGAGCATTGACAGTTGGATTAGAAGTCCATAAAGCCTTTGATCTCAGAGAAAGGGTGTATGTGTTAGAATGGCAAACAAATGCAGTGAGTTAACAGCATTTGATAGTGTTTTCTTGGGAAGAGAGTAATAATCAGGAATAAAAAAGAAGAGTTCAATCTTCCCAGAAGTTACTGGGAAAAATGGATTTTAAAATCATTAATTAAAAATAAGAAACACTTATGTGAAGGAAATAATCAGGTATGTATAAGAGAAGGAAGGGAACTGAGGATAAGGCAAATGCCACTTATTTGCATACATTTGATAAACCTGCAGAATTCTGGCAGGTTCTACTTGAAGAAATAGGATACATGTTTGTGTAGGCATCCCTTCTTAGTTTTTTTAGTTTCTCATGCTGTCCCTTGAACAGCAAAGTGTTTCAAATAGCTTCACAGAAAAAGTCAATTTCAAATCACTAGGAAGTCAGTTTCTCAGAGACAGGGAAACTATGTAAAGTATTATAAAGAAAGACTGCTTTGGAAAGAGTTTGAGCTATGCGACATAAACAACAAATCCATGGTGCACTTATAAGAAAAATTAAAACTGCAAGGTGTATAGTTAAAGCTGGCAAAAGACATGGATTCTGTGGCTATCTAAAGGGGTTCAGTGGTAAACCATGCAGAGAAAAATGTAAAAAAAGGTGCTTACCATAGTCACTCAGAAAGGTAGCCTGAGTGTGCTATTTGGAATAGATGTCCAGAGTACATGAGAAAAAAGTCTAATTAAAGAGTTTGAGAAATGAGAGTTAATTAAGATGAAGCCAGGAAGGATGTGGAACATGGCATAATTAACCTTACCCTATTATGCTTGTGCTGGCAGCTAGGTCCAGGAAAAAGGCTTAAAGTGAGAGGCACTGGGCAGCTTTAGGAAACAAGAAGCTTGTCTCAAACTACTGCTTGCCTGAATCAATAGGTCTAGGAGTTTGTATACAAGTGTCGAGATAGTCTATTGCAGCTGTGGGCTTGCCTGTGAAGAAAACCATTGGTAAGCCAATATTTATTTGAACTGTGCTCCTTTCAAAATCTGTCTGAAAAACTTGGCTTGGCTTGTGGGGCCGAAACTACTTGTTAAGACCCAGACCATAGCTGGAGTGGATGGGAACAAAAGTGAAACTTTGCAACAGTATTTTACCAAGTTCCTATACATTACAAGTGGGGCTGTTTTTTTTCTCCAGCTTTCTTGCTTTCTCTTGCATGGACTTAGAAGCAGCAGGGCCAGATTTGTAACCCTGATCCATGGACAAACTATCCTTTAGGGAAAAAGACTCCTGTTAGAAAGGCACATGCTACCCCAAGTATCTGCTTCTGCTATTTCAGCATTTGGGGTGTATACTTCTTTCTAGTATTCCAGTCCTAAGAGAAGCCCCATAGAAATAATGTGCGAGGATAAAGATGGCTTGCTAGTTCTAGAAGTCAAGGAAGTTGTCTTTTACTATGTTGATAGAGTGGTATAGCTTATTTATGAATACTACATTAATAGTAAGAAATGTAAGAAGAGGAAGTAGGTGGCATTGACTGGAAGTCGGAAGTGCTGTTCTCACTCTTCCATGGCAGCATTTACACCTGTCCAGCTAATAAATGTTCATTAAATTAATAGAAGCTCACCCCTGACAGCTCAGTGCCTTCATCTCTTTATGCTAAATCCAAGGTAATAGTTTGTATTATTGCTTTAACCTTACTACCAAGCTGCCAGCCACATTGGTGTGACCTTTAATCAGCCCCTTTGGCATAAGCTCTTTAAATCTGCTTTAAAACTATAAATACTTGGATATACACTTGCCAATGGTGGTCAGGGAACCTGTTTATATGCTTCATTAAATGGCTAGTCACTCGGACAAACAAGAGTGCTATTTTCTGTAGAGATAAGAGAACAACTGTAACCACTGCAGTCACCAGCACAAATCGAAGCAAGATGCCCCCCATCCCAGAGGTGAACACTGAATCCTGATCTTCACAAATATTCAAAGCATTTACTTTAGCTTCTCTTATCCAACAGCTGGAGGATTAGCTTCTCCTTCTTTCTCTTCCAGAAATCTAGTTCCTATAAAAACAAAGCTTTTCCAGATGAAAATTTTCAATAGACCCAAGCCGATTAGTCATTTGGGATGAAAAAAGCTACATATTCTTGGCAAATTAACTGTTTGTCAGAGTTGCCTGCCTAGATCTATGTATGAATGTCTTATTCATGTTTTCATCCACAAAGGCAATAATCAAAATCTCCACAATAATGCTGCTGAGGTAAAGACCCTTACTCATGTTAGGTGGTAATTGCAGCATGACTTTCAAAGCTCTATTTCCTTGAAAACTGTGTCCAGCAAATAAGAAGTTCCTCCAAGCATTTGCAGTCCAAAGGGGCAAACAAAACACAGAAGCTGGGAATGCCAGGCTTTACTCCATTTGAATGTTCCTGTTTGTAGAAGCATTCAGCTATAATCCTCCTGATAACAGGGAGCCTGGTGCACTGTAAAAGCTGTACTAGGAGAAATGACGATGCATACTGGCAGATGATACAAAGTGAAAGGAATGGAAAGCTCATGGGAGGAAATGATGACAGATGGATTCAAGAGCAGAGCTGAGAATTTGGCACTTGAGGCAAAGCCTAAATGAATTGTGAAAGTCTCCTACAGTAAAGGATGCAGCTGTCTCATGTTATCCACCTAATTTTCCATCTCCAGGAGCAAAAGATCTTTAATGAATGGTGCCAAACTTGTTCTCCTCATCTTGCATGTGTTGAAAAACACTCATAATATGGAATCTGTCCAGTATTTCTCTTTCTAAATACCCTAAGTCAGTCTTCCTCTGACTTCCTGTGGTCCTCCTCTGGGGAGAAGCTGTCAACCTCATCTTCACTGGGAATATATACACAGGTTAGGTCCACCAGTATCCCTTATTGTTCTTCCAATGTAATTTAAAAAAAAAAATCAAACTATTGGTAATACATATTCTGTTCTTCCTAATTGCTTCAAGATCTCCTATTTCTAGAATAGCAATACCAGCTAAAACTGGACTTTGGATTAATCACTCATTACTCATTAACAGGAGTACAGTTGGGCCACATAAAATATTCACCTCATTTTTTTGATTGTGTGACTAAAGGGGTGTAATTCAAGATCAGGGTTTTCAAGCAGCTGAGGGTACTCTTCACAATATCAGTCAAATTATATTATATTCTGGTAGCTCTGGGTGTTCCTGCTGTTGTCAAGATAGAACATTTGCAATAATACATATGTATTCTGATAACTAGCAGGTTATTAATCAGAGATAAAGGACTGTCTGAAGCCTTACAAGAGAAATATACCATGTGTTCTTGTTAGTAAATACTAGTCTGGATTCTGTCTAAGGTCTTGGTTAGCACTTGGCTCAAAAGGGAGGGAGGATGATGTCCAATGCAAACGCAGCAAGTCTTTTCCCTAGGCTTTGAAAACTTACCCCTTTCTTTATTAAAAAATTAAACAGGAAAGAAAAAAGGCTCTTGCTTGAATTTGGATTTATCCATTGATTTTTTTTCAGTGATGATATAGCATATATTATTAACATAGCTTTTATATAGCTTTTCATTTCATGCATCTAATTTACTGCTGCTCAGTCTCCTCTCTATTGACCATGCATGCACACAGAGTCCAGATATATTGAGGATACAAAAATATTCTTTATTACAGGTAGTGATCTCCATTTGGCCTCTTGTGCGGATAGGAAGGTAGCAAATTTGTGTAAATAACACATTTATTTATCACATTTGTTACTTGGAAAACCTCACATAACACATACGGCATTAGTATCACTTTTTATGTTGACCTCAGGGACAGGAAAGGCTATGGCAACTCTGAACACTCAGGACAGAACCTTTAAGTGACTAACAGAAAGTAAAACTCTGTGTACTTTTCCTTGTACAATTCTGCTTGTTTTGAGAGAAGGGTTGGCCAGAAAACAAAACTATTTGGGGTTTAAAATATACAACAATTTTGCAATGGAACATTCACATGATCGTTTAGAATTACTTGTAGGTATTGATTCATTTTTGGGTAGAAAACTGTTCTTGAAGCATGGGGGAGGCCATACTCAAAGTTTCTCCTAATATACAATGTTTTTCTTTTTAAACTTTCTTAATATTGGTATTTTTATATATATATATATTTAAAATGGACAAAATGGTACAGCTTTTACAGAATACCTCTTACAAAACAGAAATATTTGAGACAGGCAGTAGATGGAGTCTGAAGCCTGATTCACCCACAACCCCTTCAAGAAGTCAGGCTGTTAAGCATTTTGGATAAAGTTCTGTGATTTTGAGCAGCCAATCTGTTCAGGACTGAAAAAAAATCTAGGAAATAGTGCTGACATTGAAACCTGCATGCTGATTTGATAAATTGTCAATACCTACAGAATTTTTAAAGCTCTTGATCAACCTGGGAGTGACTGTGTTTTGAAATCACAGTTAAGCTAGATTTAAGAAATTGTTCGGTGTTTAAGGACTTTTTAAAAAAGTCAGTCTGTTTTCCTTCTAATTTAATGTGCCTTGGAAATTGTAGAGGACATAGTTCTTGTCCAAGCACAAGATTTGTAATTACTGCAATCCAATATCAGAAATTGGGTTAAACTATTGTTACAAAATCAGTGTGAAAGTACGTAATCCAATACTTAGAATACCTTTCCCTTCCTTGCTACACTCAGTAAAGATGTATTTCTGATTGTTGACTGATACATGTTTATTGCTGAGAGTGTGAGGAAAGAAAAGAACTACTTAGAAATGACAAACTGCATTAGCTTTATAGTTTATAAATCCTTTTAAACACACAGTAAATATTCAGTTTCCAAAGTGCTGAAGTCTGAAAAAAAATCTCTCCTAAATAAATAAAAATATTGGTCTTTAATTGTGGGTGTGGAATACTTTGCAGTCCTGGCTCTGACCTGAACCCCATTACACCTAGTAACATTCAAGCATTGACATATGAATACACCCTCACATCAGCATCCTATTTCTTTTTGGCCCAGTTAACTCTTAGGAAAACAAATATTTCTAAACCAGCATAATTTTCCTTGATTCTGGCATGAAATAATTGAGCCACAGCATCAGATGGTGCGAAAGTGTTCTGCTTTCCCTGCCTTGCCCATGTCAAGCGTCAGTCTTCCACATGTTTTCGTGACACAGTCTTGTAGGAGTCAGCAGAGTGGTGTATAGACTTTGGCCCGAACAGCTGGATGACTGACTGAATCTGCTCACTGACTTCAAATCACATGTTATCAGTGAAACCTTTGCTGCTGTGTTTCCTTTCATTGTGTCCTTAAGCTGACCATTTCCTGCTCATGTCCTTTAAGCAGAGAATATACAGAAGATCAGGGTCAGCCCTGACACTGCAAACGCTTCACTTATGGTTTGGGAAGATAAAGCTGTTGTTTTAATAATGTTTGAACAAACATAAAAGTTGCCTACACTTCTTTTTTTAATACAGTTGCAAAGACCTGATCATAAAAATTTCCTTCATCATCAATTTTTAGCCAATATTAAACTGATTTTTTTTAAATGGGGTGTGTAGTTCCAGCTCTGATAAATGCAGACTATTGCAATCTGATGGAGGAACCAGAATGTTTTTTAATGACCCTACACTGAAATATAAGCCAAGCAAATATAATGATTCACCCAGGGAAGACAAATTATTGCCTGGAAAAATGCCAAAGCATTTTAATTTGTAGCTCCAACATGTCTCTCTTGGAACCCATTGTAAAGTGTCTGGGATATGAAGTATTTTCCAAATTGTTATATAACTTCGTAATTCACGCTGAGGGTTTTTTTTTTCTCCCTTTCCTCATCTAGCACATACATACATATGCCTAATTTAGAGCAAAATAATTGCTTTAAATAGCCACCTGAAAAGCCCTTTGCTATAACCCCATGGGAAACCCAAAATTACCTTATTTGTGGTTGTCAATAGCATTCAAGATTTGAAGCTGGAGCTGCAGCAGGTGTCAGGAGGCCACTTGTCACCACAGCTTGGAAATGTGACAAATCGTCAGAACCGGTTGGATGTCCTAGGCTGTTATTAGCCATCTGTTCGCAGCTCTGGGCGGGTCAGCTGCCTGGACTTGACCAAAGCCACCCCTTAATTAGGGAATTTACAATTCCAGCCAATTTAGAGCTGATTTTGTTTATTGTTTACAAAAGGAAGATGCGTCACACAGTGCACGGCAGACCTGTTCGTGGGATTTTGTGGAAACTGTGGTATATAATTTAGGATTCATTTGCTGGAGTCTCCCCAGCACAAAGTGGGTTTGAGTGTGTGCACTGTTCCGACTATCTTCACATTCTGTAGCTTCTTTTCATGTCAGGACCTTCAGCTGTGTAGCAGAAGCTACTGTTTGCCTGTTTATGTTCGGTGTATGTCAGCCTTACAGTAATGATACAAAGGGTTACTCTTGCAAAGCCCCTCCTCAGCTCCCAGTGTGTGCAATGCTCATTTTTTTTCCCATAGCTGTTCCCAGAGAAGTCACTCACTCTTCAGAAATTTGCAAGGTCAGTGACTAAAAAAGGAGGATACTATTGTATCCCATTCTTTTAGCAGAAAATCAACATTTTAGCATGTTCCTAACATTTCCAAGGCCAAATAAATACTTGATAATAGGATAGAAAGAATTGTAATTTCATAGCTCTAGCAGGCTTTCCGTTTTTTCTCTGAAACACATTTGAAAGCACTCTGTAACTAATTGGAGTTATTCTGTATGCCAAGAGAAGTTGTGAGGAAGTAAGGATAAGGTAAAATAAAATATAAATTATTTGATTGAATTGTATACTTTGTCAGCTGTCTAAATTTTCTGCTATTCTTCAGTAGAGAAGGATATTAATAATTCCACTCATATTTTTTAAATTTCTTAGTGTATTAATGTGTGTTTTAGGAAATTAATGGCACACTTAAAAATACTGAAAAATCATGTAAATGTTATATTTCTGTAAGTATTTTGTTGTACAAGAACAGAAAAAAGCAAAATTTAGTTAATTTTATTCTCATATTTTTGTGCTATTGATTCCTTTTTGGGAAGATATATGGGCAATGAAGATGATTTAATAAATTCTACATTCTTCTGTTGCTTATCATGTACTTTTCCTATTAGATAATAAAATAGATAGAACATGCACTGTGCCTTGGAATCTGATTCAAGCTTGCTCTCACCTCTTTCCCATAATTGGCCAGCACTACAGTTGAAAATAGCTGTCATGGACTGACTCTACTACCATCTCCTCCTTCTGGGATCATGGCCTTCAGCATTCTGTTGCAGTATACTAATGGAATATGAACTGACATGTTCACCATAATTTTGGTTGGAAGATTAGGCAAGAGAAAGCTCTTCTATTCAGGATGGTTGTATAGGGCACATTTCTAGAATGAGCCCAGATAGCTCCTTCTAATTGCACTATAATGCACCTCTGGAGATCAGAGTCATAAAAGGTTTAAAAATCAACAAATAACAGCTTACACATATATAGTATATATGACGTGTATCAAAATGTAACAAGGGCAATTCTGATTTCAGAGAATACAGCTCCATTGAGAGCTTCTGCTAAGATCATGATATAAATCTTGAGTGTGTTGCACAATGAATGTTCAGCTAGAATTCAAGATCCTTAAAGGTACCTAGGTTTTACCTTCACAGTGAATGGATCAGACGTGGGCTGCATGCACATATACGTCTCTGCACACGTTTTACCTACATCTCAGTGCAATTCTTGGTTTTGTGAAAATACACGCAAGGTTTGGTGATTTTTTTTCTTTCGGGGTTGAAATGAACATATGTTTTTGAAGAGGCATTTTTTTTCCTCTTTGAAGTTACTCTTGTTTCCCACCTTTTCCTGTGCTACTCATTTTCAGCTTCTTTAGCATTAACAGAAACAGGTGTTGGGAAATTTCCATTTGCCTGCACTATTAAGTGCTGTGGGGTCAGTGTGACCACTACATTAATCACATATCAAGCCAGCTAGGTTTTTCTTGGAAGGTTAGGTGAACAATGGTTTGAGGAGAAAATACTGCCCCAACACCTGACTACTTGCTCTCAGCCCAGCACCCAGAATCCATTGCTTTATGACAGGATGGAAAGCAGAGAGACAGAAGCTGTTACCCATGGGGAGGAGAGATGGGTCAGTGGTGGATGAAGATAAATTTGGCAGCCTGTGGAGAAAGGAGGGAAAGGGCCAAGATGGACCGGTCTTGCAACTGCACTGTATTGTAGACATACCATGGAAGTCTGAGCTAAGCTTCCTGCTATATAACAATGTCTGTTGCGATGGCAGCTCTTATCAGAGTGATACTGTCATACAGAACTGTACTCAATGGATAAAGAATGCTATGTTTAGTTGGTGTCCTAAGTACAGGTGTCATGATGACAGGCTTACTGTGTAGGTGCTCTTAATTTACATTTTTGCAGTGGCTTTTCCTGTTTTCTATTCCTATAAGGAAACTGATTTCAAAAATGTTTATTTCCAGATTTACTGTGGAGGTGGTGAGACACTGGAACAGGCTGTCCAGAGAAGCTGTAGATGCCCTATCCCTGGAAGTGTTGAATGCCAGCTTGGATGGAGCTTTGAGCAATTTCCTCTAGATGATCTTTTAAGTTCTCTTCCAACACAAACCATTCTATGATTCTATGATAGGGTCCTCAACAAAATTCTGAAATTCAGTACTAATATATTTTACAGCTCTTTACTAATATGAGGTGAATGACAGCTTCTATCTCTAGTCTTTTGTCCCATCTAGGTACTCTCAGCCTGTTCCAAATAGTAATGGAGAAAATCAAATACGCATATAAAAAGCACTTAGTAGTCAGATGCTTATGCAACAATACTTGAATTCCTTGGACTTTCCTGGGGAAACCAAAGAGGGAAGTTTATAATAAGTATGTAACAGATAAGAAACAGTAAAAGGATTGTAACCTGTATGACATTTGCTGAGAAGCTGAGACTGAATCAGTCTACATAATCTGTGTGACTTTGAAAAACGCTTACAAAATGTTCTTAAATTTTCAAAAAGGTTATTTCAATGGAAATTAGACAAAAATGAGTACATCACACATAGTAAGTATCTTTTTGCCTCACTGGGTATAGTGGAATATGTATGTGTTAATTCACAGGGATCCATGGAAGCGCACTCACTTAAAATCTGTATGACTGATTAGACCTGTAATTGTATGGTTTTGTTCTTGATTTCTAAATTAATAATGCAAAGTAATTTTTTTCTGCTCTTCTATTAGTGCCATTCATATACTAATGAGCCTATCATACTGTGAAGTATTCCAAGGAGTTAAAAAACAGTCCAGGAGAAAGAGGAAATTAATATATATGGACAGAGCTTGGAGAGGTAAGTTCATCTTATCTGTGTGTGTGTATGCTAAATTCTGTGTCTTTTATTTAAAAGTTAAAATTAAAAAATTATTTTTTGTTACACAATAAGTAGAAGTTTTTCTGATTTTAAAGAACTGTTTAGTAAAATGTTTTCATTTAACTGGAGCAAGGAGTGTCCAAAGTCTTCTTTGTCTGTTGAAGGATAACTAATTTGTAATACACTCTCCCCTCAAAGGGAGGAGATTTATATTTCCTAGTAATAGTGGAATGTCTGGACCACAGAATGAGTCTTACAAGTCCTATTTTGAAGAAATCTCTGCCAGTACTGGATTGTTACAGTACTGTTTCCTTTTTCTTCTGTTTTTCATGCATTATTTGGAAGGGAGGATCACACAGCACAGGGAACTGTGGTCTACTATAACCACCACTGAAATAACTGCAGTATGAGAAACTGTAAGCACAAAGATATAGAAGGTATTCATGTTGGAATTATTGAGGATTTAATCTCCAAAGGCTGCATAAATGTTCACATTGGTTTTCATTTTAGTCATAGTGGGTTTCCAGATTCTTCTGTGATCCAATATCATGATTAGATGGATACTCATTGGATGGCTATGTTTAAATGTTATCCAAACATAGCCAGTTAAGTACCTGTTACTACTTGTTCTTTTTATGTGCCAGAACCATAGCTTGATCTGCTAGGAGTCCATAAACATAAAATTTTAAAGCTTTTAGTCTGATGTTCAGGCAGTAAAATTTTCTTTTGACTCTTAGTCATCCAGTTTCAGATCTAAGCATTGTGCACGTTTCAGGGGGAGAGCTAAGTTTCATTATGAAAAGCAATAAAGATTTTCTCTGCCAATCAAATTCAGCATGCTAGAAATCAATGAAAAACAAAAAAATGTAGCGGCGTCACACTATGCCACCAGTGTTAACTGCTAATTGGCCTAATTTCTAAGTTACAACTTCAATTGTAACTTGGCTATGTCTGTCAGGTTGTGCTGGAACACATTCTAAACGTGGCATGAATATGAAATCTCTACTGGGAACTTATTTGGATTATTTTTAACTGTTAAATTTACAGTATCAGAAAAGTAAATAGTAGAAGTTTACATTTCGTATTTGTGTTCTCTCAAATAAGATCCATATTGAAGGTTTCAAAGTTTGTTAACATCTGCCAACAATTTGGACTCTAAATACGGATTGACATAATAAAATAAATTATTGGACAAAGGAAGTAGAGTATTATAACTGTCTCCATGTGGTGACTATGCTTACAAGGATATTTACATATGAATAGGTCTATCTATATGCAAAAACATACCTTGAGCTGACCAAATTATTCACAAGTGCATTTTATGAATTGAACCTTATTACCCAAAATTATACTGATGCAAAGACATACTGTATTTTGGCCTTAAATCCTTGTACTTTGAATTCTTAGATTTACACAACCACTGCATATAGCAATTAAGCTCTTAAGCACTGGTAGCATCTCAGACCAGGCATGTATTTCAGAGCTATGTGTGTTGTGCTACTCTTACATGATAGGGAAGAAGTCTGAGTCCTAGATGTCTTTCTTTTCATGAATTTGAGCTGGAACAGTCTCCATATTCAAACACAGGATCTTTTCTTCTCCTTTTGTAGTTTAATTACATACTTCAGTCTTCTCCCCACATATCTCATTTCATTGAAATTGTTAGTAATTCTATCTTGACATCTGCAGATATATTGGGGAAAATACACCAAACGTCTGGACTTGTTAGTGAATTAGAAAACTGATGTCAAATTTGTCTTTTGAAAAGTGTGAATTGTAAGTTTAAAGTGTAAAAAGGATGATTTAAATTGTCTGGTTAATTCAAGTCCCTTGAACCAGTTCCAGTCATCTTGTCATTTTTAAAATCTTTGCTAAGATTAAAAGGTTTTCATTAAGAAATGCACTGGGCAAATTTTGCTCAAACTGCCAACAATAACAGCTGCTTTTCCTTTATGAATTATCTGTAAAGTAAGACATATTTGGGAGTTTTCAGCAGAGAAGAAAACATATTCCCTGCTATAGTGCAAGTTTTCCATTTCACTGCGCAGCACTGCTCCAGGGTCATCCTGTTCCCTCCCAGGAATATGTTTGCCTGACAGTTGTTTAAATGCAAAATAATAGGACAAGGACTTTTGTATTCCTACTTTGTCTGATTGCCATGTAGGAGACAAAAGAGTGTACTGGGTGACTAGCTGACTCTCTGTGGATCCCACAAGTAATCTCTGGACCAGTTCTGGATTATAGGCTATGAGCTACTGAATAAAGGATGTGCTTGAGCTGTTCATTTCAGCTGAGATTTAAGACTTCTGTCAAACAGTTTAAGCTAACTGACTGTTCACAGCCTAATATTTGTGGTCGGTGAACAGATGACTGAAGAAAGGAAATCAGAGGTTTGAGAAAGTCCTAATGAACATTCCTAGGCGTGAGCCTTTGTACAAGTACTCATGAGACTTCTTGTTTTCTGCAAGCATTTTGGCTAAAAAAATACTCACATGTTTTCTGAAAATAAATACAAAAGGTCATAAATACCACTGAGGTGAATTCATGGGTTTTAGTGTAATGCATATCTCTGAGTACTTATTTTGCAGTATTCACCCATGTCTGAAGAGTAACAAGGGAGCTCTTGGAACGCAACTTTTTTATCAACAGGAAAACTAGCAGCAAAATATATCTGTTGTAGAAGGGTTCTCAGATCTGAATCTGCCACGTATGCAAAAACACAGAAAACAGTAAAACCGTTGAAGTAAAATTTCACTCTGCCTGGGAAAGGTTGAAGTAAAACAACATTAAAAGTAAATCACATTTAAACTGTGCAAAAAAGCACTGTATAAACTGTTAAACGTTACTGAGGGACTGGATGTGCTACAGCTGCAGCTGTTGATTTGTGATACTAGGCCATGCAAATGTTCTTCTAGGGACAGATAGACTGTAAAACTAAAATATAACTAATCTTTAAAAAGTATGATATATTACAGCTATCATTTCTATAAGGTAGAAGCTTTGACTCTGCAACGAAAATCATTAGAGAGGAATTCTTCACCTAACATTGTTGATAGATGTGATCTCAGAAAATTATCTTCAGAAATGTTAATTTTAATGGGATTGTTGTTGTTGACAAATTTCTATGTATATTTTAAATGATTCATCCCAGTGCTACATGAAGAGCTGGCAAATTGGAGCTCTGGGGACTTTCTGGACCTCATTGACTGAACACTGAAACACTCAGTTTTTCTTCAGTCTTCCAGACTGCTTAGTCTTACAGATGGCCGAGCTCCTTCTAGAAACTAAGTTAAAAGGGAATTTTAGAATCCCTTTATTTTTCATAGTCAGCTTACGTTTTACAAGATGCTGTTAATACATTTATGTATTGTCATTTAAATACTTCTTTCTATAATGATTTTTTTTCTTTAAAAAAAAAAAAAAGTAGCCATTATTCAAAACAACTGACTTAGTTTACAGAGGTGCAAAATGCTTGTAGATCTTGTAGCCTTAAAAAACGTCCATAAGATTTTTATAAGCCCTTTTTTATAGAGCAGAGCAAGTTAAAATTTGTAGAAAATATCTGACGGGATGTACAAAATTGGGGATTTCATAGCATTATAGGAGAGTAAGGATGTTATGCACAGAAATCATGATTCTTGCAA
Organism: Pezoporus wallicus; assembly: GCF_028554395.1. Lineage (NCBI taxonomy): Eukaryota > Metazoa > Chordata > Aves > Psittaciformes > Psittacidae > Pezoporus > Pezoporus wallicus. Next base: position 5,970,267 of record NW_026640488.1, read on the forward strand.
AAAGTCAGTTATTGAATTTTTCAGATTCTGCCATAACATGGCAATCTTTCAGCTGCAGTAATGTACTGTCCATGGGTGAATGTTCTGAGACTCTCAAAATTTACATTGAGTTAAAAAAAGTGAAAATTAAAAGCATCAGTGTAACACAGAGAAAAAAATTTATACCTTGTATTCAGATAATAGCAAAATAACCATTTCCCTTTAACATTCTCACCATTTTTTGTTACTCTACCTATGGCCTAGGACATTCTTATTTGAAAACCTTTTTAACGCTACTTAGCATGTCCTTCAACACATGCACTATTGATAGCAAAAGTTCATTGTTTTAGAAACATTTTATTGAGATTCATAGCCTTTGAACTTTGTACTGTTATCTGCCAAAACAAAATGACAATCAAATAATTCTTCCCCATTTTTTTTCTGTCCTTCCACATTTTTCAACTTCCTTGCTTTTCATTACTACTGTTGCTTTGAAATGACTTTATCATAGTGGAACATAAACAAGAGATTAGGTATCTCATCTGGATTAGCTTCACAGCCTCTCTCCTTTTCACCCCCAAAAGCTCAATGACCTGCTAAAATACGGTATCAGCTGAGTTGTCTTTGGCCAGCTTGGTTCACTTGACTTGACACTAATAAGATCAAACTACAGCAGCCTGTCAGCATAAGGGATATCCTTTGAAAAACAGAAGTTTTTCTTCTTCAGAGTCAGACTTTTTTCCTAACTCTTTTCTCCTTTGTATTTTGGATTCCTCTTCCCATCTTCACAGAAGGAAAAAAAGCCTTTGTATATCTACAGTTGCCTTCATACTGTTGCTCTATAATACAGCAATTACATATTGAACACTTCATGAGAAATTACAGATCTATTTCAAAGATAAAAAGCAAGTAAGCTTTTTCCGTATTTTAAAATTCAGATCTCATAATTCATAAAATTTTGTTTTTCAGTTTGCAGCATGGTTAAATAGCTGAAAAATAACTCCTGAAAATTATATTTTCAAATATAGTTAGTTTTAAATCCTGCTATTAACTTTTTTCTTAACTTTATTTTAGAAATAATTAATTTTGAAATATTACCCTATTAATAAAACTAGATAAAAATGTGTGCATGGAAAAGCTTTTCTCAGTGGAAGACATGACTGGTCTTTACTGAGGGAAAGCCTGTAGTTACATGATACACATCTGTCTTTACGTGTACATTCAGACAAAAATGTTTGCATGGTTAATGATCATATTTGCTGTAATGACAAGTGCAGGAAAGTTCTGTCTGTCCATCAGGGATACTATCTTTACCCCTTATAAATACACATCTAAGTATTCTGTTTAGTCCTTAGGGCATAATGAATTCTGCACAGGGTATGGCTTTCCAGTTGATTCATTTGTTCTGCTGGTGTAACTGCACTGATCAAAGGATTTTAGGGGAGAGTTTAGCGTATGGAAGCTGACTGTGATGAAGCTTTGCAAACCTCTTCCACAAATCTCAATAGGAAGTCTATTATGACCTAGTAATTTTTTTTTTATTTTATTTTTTAATTAATCTGGAAATGGAACTGTGTTGTTATAGTCCATACAGACTGGGACTGTATGGTGTAAGATATGAGACTTGCTGAAATGGAGCTAGCACTATATTTCACAAACTCAGGATCAGAAGAATCAAAATTAGAAATGGAGGTTGAATGGCATTTACTGCTTTAGGCAATTCACATTGATTTCATGCGGCTGCATTGACTGAGTAGGAATCCAGTGGAATTACTAAAAACGGAATATTCTGGTTTCAGCTTTCCTGGGTGAACACAGAAAAACATTTCTATTTAGTGCTATTTTCATTGTCATTTCCAAAGATATACTAGCTTTTCTGTATGCTTTGCAATTCTACAAGAGAATGAGTTGGATACAAAAGAGAGAGCTATAAATAAACATGTAGCCTGACAAGCTCAGCAGGGTGTCATATAATATGTTGACCCTCTAATAAGTGAGGGGTATGAATTTTATAGCTGTAATGTCTATGAAATCTCTTCAGTGAACTGTGTATGACACTATCATGTAATGGTTATGAAATATTCAAGATCTAGCCTTTGGAAATATTATAGTTTACTGAAAACTAGCTTAAAAATAGCAGTTATTTTAGATTGGTAGATAGCAAGACAGCTGAAACAATATTGCTGTAAAAGAAATTTTAATCATAGACACATAAAACACAGAGATGTAATATACACATATAGTAATATAGGTCTATACTAGCTGAATTTATATGTCCTGTGTCTATGGAATTACAAACACAATGTTATATAACCCCATTTTTTGCTTATGGGAGATTCTTTTTGGTTTATAATGACATTTCCAGCAGATATTATAATATCTTAAGTATAAGGCTTGGTGATTGTGTGTATAAGTATTATACACTGTGGCATATAAAATTTCAGTGAGTTGCAATTGGTAAAAAAGCTACTACTGGATGCTTTCTGCAACACTATTTTGACAGTGTCCCTTTGAGACAAGTCTATATACAGGTGAGGAAGAAAAAAACTGTGCAAAAGTTAATAGTTACTGAGTCTGACGACAAAAAAATTAACAAAGGCTCCTGCCTCAAACCACATCAACAGGCAGACATCAGTAGTTGTCTTGCAAATGCTTTGGGGTCAGCCCTTGTTCTAGCCCTTGATCCTTCTTCCATAGCCTTGCTCTTAGCTTAGCACACATGATTTCTATTCAGCTCCTGCTGTGGACCACCTAGACCAGCTTTGCTTCAGGCCCGCGTATGCTTTCTCAGCAACTGCTGGTGCTGTGCCAGTCTTTTCCCTTGCCTGCCTTTGGGTTGTGCTCTTGGCTTGCTCTCCTGGGGTACATGGACTTCCTCCCTTAACTTCTGACAGTATCCTTGTTTTGCATCTTACTCCAGCTTTTCACCTTAGAGTTATCTATGTGTGTACTACCTAACTCTTCCGTTATCACAGAATCAAAGAATGGATTGGGTTGGGAAAGACCTTAAATATCATATAGCTTGAATCCCCCTGCCATGGGCACGGGCACCTTCCACCAGACAGGTTGCTCAAAGCTCCATCCAACCTGTCCTTGAACACTTCCAGGGATGGGGCATCTACAGCTTCTTTGGGCAACCTGTGCCAGTGCCTCACCACTCTCACAGTAAAGAATTTCTTCCTAATATCTAATCTAAATCTACCCTCTTTCAGCTGAAAGCCATTCCCCCTTGTCCTATCACTACATGCCCTTGTAAAAAGCCCCTCTCCAGCTTTCTTTCAGGCCCCCTTTAGGTACTGGAAGGCTGCTATAAGGTCTCCCCAGAGCCTTTTTTTCCCCAGGCTGAACAAGACCAGCCCTATTGGCCTGTCTTCATAGGAGAGGTTTTCCAGCCCTCTGATCATCTTTGTGGCATTATCTGGAATCCAGTCCATGCTTAGATACAAGGTCTATCTGCCTATGTGTCACTGTAAAAAGCTCTGTCCCCTCAGTAAATGCCAAAACCAGTCTTGAACTTGCTCCTCAATGGCTCACTCTCACAATAGAAAGAGCTTTTACATAGGAAATTAATGCATGATGGGAGCCACACAGACCAACTTTCATTTCTTTTTCTTAAATAAACAAAACAAATAGGATTGGTCTGTTTTTTTTCATCAAAGTTGATGCACAGCCTGACCACAGAAAGGAGCTGGAACCAGACATTCCACTTTGCTCAGCATAAAGGGTCCCCATGTTGCCCAGGCAGATGGAATATGTGCTTCTCTGCACAATGTGTGTCTTTGTCAGCAGGAATTCCCACCATTTGAAATGCAATTTAAAATGCATTTTCATATTAAATTTGTTGCCAAAACTTGTATTAGAGACGTTTGTTTTCCTTCATGCAGACTTTCCAGACACATCTTTCTCTTTTTGAGATAACTAATACTGGGTGTGAACTGCTAATGTATAATGATGAGTTGCATTTTGCTAGTTGTATCATTATAGCTAATCCAATAAACACTGAAGTGGTTTGATTTGATTATAATATGCTGCATACACAGAAAACAATACTTTCAGGGAATAATACATTTTGAAGGGATTCTGTCTATTCAGTGTATCCTCTGAAGAGGCAGCCTACTGAACCAATAGCTGTTAACATAACATACCTCCCCGTTTAAATTCATTTTTTATTTTTAATCTCTATAAATTTATTGCAAAGTGCAGAAAACCACACACAGATGTGTTTGCAACATCATAGGTTTCCAGACTGAGAGGCTGGTAATAGGGATAGAAAATCTTCCTCTTGTAGGCTACTTCTTAGACTGATCCTGGAAAGGAAGCTATTGCTTCAAGGCTGTACCTTTCTTCAAAATGAGAAGGAAAATCTTGCTATGAGTCATCAGCTATGGTGTGATAATCACATATACCTTTCAGCTGGACAAGAGCTGAAGAAAGTAATACATAAATTTTTAACACGTTCAGCTTGCAAACTTCACTAGGAAGCCAAAAAGAGAGTCACATGTTAATTTCTATTGCCATACTACAGAATGAAGCCCTGGTAGAAGATGATCAGCATCTGCATTCTAGACCAACCCAGTTAAAGTAATAATTTGGAGTCTTTATGAAGACAATTATAAAGTAGTTCAGATCTGGGGAGAAGTTTTTCACTAAATTGCTTTTGGCTAGTAAAAGCTAAAGCTTACGCCATAAACAATAGCAAAAACATAAGTAAACTTCATTTATGTTTACATAAACTCTTAGGCTTGGCCTAAGATCTGAGAGTTTGAACAAATTTTTGATTACAGATAATGCAGACAGGTGACCAGATATTCATCATATTGTCCAAAACAACAATGCAGCCCAAAAGCTGCATGAGGTTTGAGAGCAGCATCTGTGGAAGAGTGATCCTCTTCTACAGAAATTAAAAAAACACCAAACAAACCAAACCAAACAACTTTTCATTTCTGGGGAGAAATGCAAACAGTGAGAAAAATTGACAGAGATATACACTTGGTTAAGAGGGGCTGATCTCCTAGGAGTTCTGTAATACCTGGAGCAGGAGCTCTCCGTGAGCATAACTGGGCATAATATGATCTCTGTTGCAGACACATGATATTCTCTTCTCTATTAAAACTTGACTGGAGCTGAGATTTCACCCTCACTTAGCAGTAAAAGATAGTAGGATGAGAAAAAAAAAAAGACTACAGCTTAACACCCCCAGGTATTCTCAGATACTCAGAGAATAAGCACAGGGTTACACATGAAAATAAAGTAAGGCAGAGACAGGAAATCAAGCATTTGCTTTGCCTTTGATTTCTGTGGAACTGAGTCTTTAAAGTAAGATTCCTCACTGCCATTCTTAGAAGAGCAGGAGGAGGAAAGGTAGTGACCATGTCACATGGTTGCCAATGTCGTTCTAAAAACATACAGCCAGTGCCCCACTTCTTTTGTTGGCTAGGCTGCCTACTGGTGGTGCCTAAGGTGATCAGCTTATATCCTTCTCTCTTTTTTTAGCCAAGTCTGTTGTCGTTACAGCAAACAATGCTGAAGATGTAATTTCTAAAAATATAATTTGATCACAGAGGCAGATTGTGTCATTTATTCCATTCAGCCACTTCTCTCCTGATAAATTTTCCTTATTCCCTACAAAATGAATGGAACTAAACCAGACATACAAAAGGAGTAGTTTCCTGGATGACACTTATCCCAGGCTCTGATGAAGCTTCTTATTTTCCAAAAATACCTCACAGATGAGCAGATTCTTTTAAGCTCTTAGCTTAACAGAAAGTATCTAATAAAGGCTGATTTTATTGAATTCATGGCACTTCGGTAGTATAAGTTGATAAAGGGAATCCCACTTGAAGCAAAAGTCCTTTTAATAAGCACTGTACATATGGAAATATTTCATTTATTGAACTTGAAATAATCAAAATGACAGCAATGTTTGGTATGTTACTGATAAAAAGTGTTTTATTTTCAAGTTCTCAAACTGAATATGCAAGTGATGATAAACTTGTAAAATCTGTGGATAAGAAGGAGAAATGTTTCTGATAGAATGCCTTTTAAAATTACTATAAACCTCATATAGTCATAAGCATAGGATCACAATTTGTACAGTAACATAACACCAGTTTTAACTATATTCTAGACACTTTTGCACATGGGGTACTAGTATCCTCCAGTTCTGCTGACCTGTATAATGACTTTTTAAGAATATAAAATAAAAATAAGCCTCACTTTCATTTGTTCCTGTCCTTTATTATACCAATAAGTAAAATTTCTTGTTAAAATAGTTTTCATTTCTTATAGCCACGTTGATGCTCCAAAGCCTCTATTGCAGATGGAGTTGCTGGAGAGCCTTCTGTCTCATCCATTTTTCCCTTGAGCACAGCGTGGTGTCAGCTGTGCAACTGTTTAAGAGTTGAAGGCACTCGAGCCGAAGGAAATTCCTTTTTCTTCTTTGTAATTCATGACCATGTTCAGAGAAAAGCTTTTCAATTTTCAGTGAAATAATTTTACTTACACCATGCCACCAGATCTGACTCTAAAGTAGTTCCTTTGCTTATTCTGCCTTTGAGAAGCCGGTGGGGATAACAATGGGTTGTAAAAAGCCAATTTCCTGCCCTCTGTGCTGTCGCCTGTCTGACTCTGGTCTCTAATGTCAGGCTGTACCACCTCAGGCCCTAGCACACCCCCTCCTTAGTTAAGGCAGTGAAGATCTTCATGTTACAGAGCTACAAGAATATTTATAGTTGTATTTACTAAACATGTTTTCTGGTAAAATCTTTGCTGCATTTAGAGAAGAAGGAAAGGGTAAGCAAGTTTCGATTGCCTACAACAAGTACATATTACCTGCAGATGGTTTCCTGCACTAGGTACATTTCTGATCATAAGGAAAAAGCCAATGAGGATCAATGTGTAGCTGTGAGAGACCTAAAGAGCCATTCTCACCTTCAATTCTGCACCACTTTCTAATGTGACCTTCTCCTCTGTATTACAGAATCTTTAAAATTAGCAACAATTTCTTAATGTTTAAGACAAGTGGGAAAATAATATTCAGAGGGAGAAGCAAGTATGTCTTAAGGCTTTTCTCTGCTGGAAATAGGAAAAGACAGAATTGGGATTTGGAAATGTCAAAAAAGATCTGTTCATATAGGGCTAAAAAAGAAGAAATACTATAAAATATTGTTTTGGCATTTTAAAGAGCTGCCTGTGTTCTGCTACTGAACATGCCTGAATTCTTTGAAAGTAGGGGTTTGGTTCTTGTGAAGTATTTTCTTTTTTGCTCAATATCACTCCACCTAACAGATACAGAAGGCATACATGTGTGTGTGTATATATACAGATACATATGTATACACAAGATATATAGAAGACATACAAGATATACCTTGATGTATTGCCATTACGGAACTACACAAGGGAAATAATCTTGCCAATGTATTTTGCATCCCTAAGCATTAGCAACCCAGCTGAAAGTATGGTCAGTCTCACTGTGGTCCATCTTGTGGCCAGCCTTCTTTCTCTTTCTTCCCTCATTTCCTTTCTATTGTGGAAGAACACAATAGAAACTTCACAAAGAGGAAAGTACTTGTAGCATTTAGGGTGGACCAAACACCAATTCAAGACCAAAGAGGGCATTCATATAAATAACAAGATGTAAAAATTATGCTCTTTAAAAATGCCTATGCTTGTACAATGTAGCAACAGTCTATACTAATTCTTTTTCCCAAGTAAAATTATTCATTATAAATAATCACAGGTAATCTAAAAAGTATTTGAAAGGTAATGAAGTGGCAGGAAGCTGGTTTTGACACTGTCTTATCTTCTACCTTTCTCTCCCTTTTCCTTTTTTTCACTTTAATCACAGGTTAAACCCAAACACCAACCAGTGGAAAATATTTGCCCAGAAGCAATAATGGAAGACATGGACTGAAAGCCTCATTTACTCAGCAGCTTTGATAACTGTTTTGCAAATGCCTTGGTGCAATCTGATCAAGGTGTTTTGGTTATGTGGAAACACTACAGTTGTCTAGAGGTAGATTACAGCAACAGCTGGCTAAGTTATTTTGCTAAACTACTTACTAGTTTCAAGGTATTTAATTTAAATTTATTTTGGGCATCTCTGTGTTGGAACACAGAAAACACCAGGGACAAAAACATATTAATAAACTCTACAGTTATTTTGCTGTTTCTAGAGGCATGCATGAGCACTGAACACTTTGACAGAGGGGTCTCCCACAAACCCCTTCTGAGACAAGCTTTGGATTTTGGTACTAAGATGACTTGCTCAGACTTTTTCCTTATGTAAGTGTGTGTGTTACCCTCTAATGAAGTGTGAAATCTCACTGACAGTATAAGAAAGTCATGAGGAATCCATCATATGTAATAAAGATAGGGCTCCTGACTGCAAGAATATATCAGTACAACAGCAATATAGCAAGAAGACGCAGATGTGATTTGGTACAGAGTCAGGGTAGCTGCAGGGGACTCAGCTATTTAGGTCATGAGAAGAACAAGAATATTGCTCTAGGTAAACAGGACCTTAATCTCTTTCCAGTTAATGCCAAAGTTACTTTGATGCACAGGCAATGCCTGTGTGGGGAAATTATACATTACAGTCCATCTTACCTACTTGTGTACACTCCTACAAGTTTTGTTCGTTTGTAAACAGCTGAATGGTCCCATTGTAGTTGCCACTATGGGAAAGAGCATGTGTGAGTTAATTAGAACAAGCTTTGTAAGCCTCAGCTCCCATTGCTGCTGCTGCTGTAAATCAAACAACAAAATATTGTTTTTAAAAGTATTGGTGAGTCAATATTTCAAGTGAATTTAATGAAATCCTTTTTATTTTTTTTTTAAATAACTTATTTTGTCTTTTTTCTGTAAAGAAAGTATATGTCTTTGTAGTTCTCTGTGAATTCTAGCAAGGATCCTAGGGAAAACTAAGATTGTGTTAAATAAATATCCATTTAGAAGAAACCATAGGGAGCCCAGCAACACATATCATCCAGCACCACAACATCCATCATATCACTACCACCATCAGTTAGTGATTCTCACTACCTAATACTTCAAGACATTTTCATCAGTTTTTTTTTTCCTTTTGTTTAAAAATCACTCTAAAACTAAATTTTGTTGCCTTTAAAAACCTCTAAAAAATATAAAGAAAATTTAAAAGGACCTTGGAACACACAATAATATCCAAAACAGTGTCAATTTTTAAAACTGCTGCATTCAAATAAAAGCTGAAACATTTAGGAACTGAAGTATTAACCAGTTTAAGATCACTTATTTGAAAAGGAAAAGGACTCTGCTTCAGGGTAACAGCTGCTTTTGCTTTGATGTCTACATATTTTTCATAGCTTGGGGAAAGATTTTATTGTTTTTTGCTGTAAAAATTTGGTAGGTGGGCAGCCAACAAGTAGCTCTTGGACTGGTGCAGTGTCAGAACCAAGGTGTACTCATCTGCTAAGATACAGTAAGCCCATTTTAAAGCACAGGCCAAAGCAATGCCAAAGCTATGGTACAATGTAAGAACAAATGTGGAAAGAAGATGTGAAATAGATAGAAAATGAACACTGAAGCAGTATAAAATAAATGCTGAAATTTAACTTTTAATTAAAGCCAGAGAATAAAATGTGTCTGTGATTTGACAAAAGTACAGCTAGAATAGCACTAAAGTGAAAAATGCTTCTTTAGCATCTCAGGTTTAGCTTATGGCATAGGTTAGCCTGCAAATTAGTTTGTGAAAGTAAAAGTTAAACTTGTAGTCTAAATTTAAAAAGCATTTGTTTGACAGATCTAGATATACTGAGAGGCATTGGGAAACCTTTTTCTGAATGTGAGTGCTTTATCAGGAAAACCTATACTGTCCCATGCTGTGATAGGAAAGCAGATAAGGTGTTTGCCATCTGTTCTGAAGGTCCTGAGTTTAATTCTCCATGGGAGTTAGTACATGGTGCTGGTAGGAGGGAAGGAATTCATTTGGGAAACTTTATCTTTCCTTTGGAGAAAAAAAAACCGACACAATTACATAATATTATTTTAATAAGAACAGATTTCAACTCACTTCTCAGTATTCTTGAGGCTTCCCAGTGAATTCTAAACTAATGGTTCTTGTAAAAAATAAATGACTATAGCAGACAATCATATTTATCAAAAGTGCCCTTTTATTTTATTTAGGCTTGAAAACAATGTATAAAGAGCCTATTTATATGATATTCATGTTCCAAAATTTTACATATGTACTACTTTCTAGAACTTGATGTCATTATGATTAAGATCCATTCATATAAAAAATATTCTTGTGTCTGAAGGACAAAGAGCACATTGGTGACATACAGCAACCACGATATTCTTTAAAATATTTTTTAATTTTACATTTTCCCCAAGTAGCAAACAAATTTTCAAGCAGTTGGTTAAAAGAGCTCTTTACTCCTGTTACTTTCCTTCCAAATAACAAACAAATGTAGGGCACTATATTAATCAAGTCTTTTCTTTCTTATCTTTCCCTACCAAAGACATTTTAAACAGATGATCATAGATGTCAGTCATTTAGGGCTACCACCTGCTGAGTTCTTCAAGTGGGTCATGTAAGGTTTCAGTTAAAGCTGTGCCAAAGACCCTGTTTTCTTAATATATTTCTATCATCATCATTGTGTGCACAGACATATCTTTATGAAATACATATATGTAATAGAGATTTTGCATCCAGCACTGGCTGGATGTTTCGGAGGCTTTTTTATAGCAACATTCTTCTTTTTCAGTGAAAGTTAACAGAGCCAGAAAGGCTGATTAGTATAAAGTGAAGCTGAATCTTTAACAACTGGTTCTCCCTACTCTCCAGTCTTAGATTTTCATGACTTTTGTCTCTGGTATATGACCCTGTAAGAGACTCTGTCTTGCATATTGATCTTTTCTGACAAGACACCTTCAGAAGAGAGGCAGGAAAGCAATGTGGATGAGTTCTTGTAAGAATGGGAAATGCAATTGCAAAGCCCTCCAAGTCCAGAATTACACAGCTGTTTCTTTCAAGCTGGGAATACTGAGATCAAAGGAGCCCTGCACTGTTAAATGGGCTGTCTGGAGAGAGGGAAGGAGACAGTGAGGACAGAGGGATGCAAGCAGGAATTATGAGTCTGCTGTTCTTGCTGACAGGGGCAGATGGGAGACATGGACATAAATCCCAGGGGGTACAATATGAAGCAACTGAAGTGCTTCCCCAGCTCCTGAGGAATGGTAAACCACAGGGAATGATAGACAATGAACAGGTATAGGGCTGTTTTAAAGTTCTCTTTTCTTGTAGATACTTCAAATTGGGTGTTGCTTTGATCCAAGGAGGCTGCCAGGTGCCAGTGGCATAGCTCCTACAGGGACCAGGAACTAAGCTTAAGTCACCACCAGCTGGAGAGCTGTCACTGGTAGCAGCATATATACATATCTGCAGCATATATATATGTATCCGCAGATATAGCATTGTGTAATAGAGAGGTATTCATCCGGTTTCCTTACACTATATTTTAAATTAAGAAATTCTGTCTATTTCCTAGGGTTCATGTGTGCATAGTGGCTGAAAATTCATCACTTTAACAAGATATTAAAAAAATTGGAATGACTTTTTAAGGTGTGTTTACAATGAAGTAACTTTTTGATATTATTTCTGTTGGTTTGGATAGTAAATAAAGAATAATAGTTTGGCGATTGTAACAGTTTTCAGGTTTACTAAGCTATTGTTTACATAAAAAAAAATAAATGTCCAGATCCTTACTGTTAAAAGGCATAAACTGAAATAAGGGACCAATGACCTTATAGTCCAAAAGCAAGATCTGTTCTTGTAATCACAAGTTCGGATAGAAAGACCTTCCAGAAGCCAAGAAACCTCAGTGTTTTGGTTCTCTTCTGGATTTACAGTCATGGGATTTATGATTCTAACTTATTTAAATACTTTTAAAAATTTTCCCTTTGACTATTAAAAAATGTGATTAAGGGCCAAATACACTCAAAGTTTAGAAATGTCCCTAAGTCTCTTTGATTTCAAGGTAAATTGAAGGCCTAGAGGCTTTTTAAAATTCATTTAAACACCTAGTTCAGCTCAAAAGCTGAAGCCCAAGTTTCAAACTTGTGACAAAGTTATATATAACAAATTAATGCAAACATTATGGACCTGGACCTTTGGATAGTTTCACATCTATAACATTAACTACTTCTTAATGCTGAATATAGTTGCTTTTGAGCAACTTTTGATGGCACATATATTAGTGCCACTGGGACTTTTTTTATTTTTTTTAAAAGCATGCCTTGTGAAAGTGATTTCAGTGAATAACAGGGTAACAATACAATTTGTTTAAGTCAGCAGAATAAGTAACATAATGAACTTACTTAAATATTCGTTGTCAATAATTAGGTTTTCAGCCCATTATCATTTCTCTTATGTGCTCTGCCAGTATGGAACTTTATGAATTAAATAAATAGTAATAATTTAATTTGCAATATATTTCAATATAGTATTACTGTAACATGAGATTGAAAAGCTGTGATGTAATTTGCATAACTCAAGAAAAAAAAAAAATTACTTAAATCAGATTGCCAAGCACCTTTACTTACATTGCTTTAATCTGTACACTTAAGGAAGGCAAGGGATTAGGCAGTAGAGGGAAGTTGTGGTGGTGTGGGTAGTGTACCTGTGTGTGCACATTTGCAGCTACACTCATAGATGGATTTATTTACACTTTCTTTCATGGCTGATGAGTGTGAAAGCAGGATGTAACTAAACAATACTACAGCTGCCTGAAGATGAGACGGGCAGACAGACTGCACAGTTTGGATGTGGAATGACTTGAAAATTTTCATATTAAAATTTTAATTTAAGTGGCTTTAAATATGAAAGCAGGTAGTGATGGCAAGAATCTTTGGTGATCTGTTTTCAGGCAGGGTTTTCAGGAGTAGCCACTGCCAGGTACTATCCATAAGTCCAAACTCATCAATTGGATCCAATATGACAAATATTTTTAATTATATTGAACATTTCTGAAACAGTCAGTTTTTTTTTTGTCTGTACACATAAGAAAGCTAGCTTGAGAAGTTCAGGAAAGAGATGGTCCTCCTGTAAGTCTGAATGCTTGCATGCTTACCTGGGGTGTATGAAGAGGGTCTACATTCCCCTCTCAGACTTGTAAGAAGAAAGTTTTCCCATCTTCCAGTCAAGTGCCTTAAGTCTGGGTCTGTCAGGCATTTCAAAATTAAGCTCTTCTAGGAAAACATATCAGGTCAATAGGAGGAATGATTCTATAGCTGTGTTATAGTATGAATAATACCTTATAAAAAATGAAATATTTGATCTGTTTCAGTTCTGCCTCTGGACTGATGTCAGACCATTTGTCCCTTGATCCCCAACTCATCTTGCATGACCTTTTAAATAACAGCAAAAGAATACTGGTAGTCCTCCAGTTTTCTGACATTGACTCAAGATATTAAAAAGTTTCAGTCAGAATATAAAAACAATCAATCAGTTGAAAGCCTTTCAGAAAGTCTTTTGGGAGTCCTGCATGGAAATTTAAAACTATTTAACTCTACATAGCATACACTTTTTTGACATACTGTGTAATTACTGGTCCACTCTGAAGAAGTTCATTCTCCCTGTAAAATGGACTATCTCATCTTTCTTTCCAGATAGAAAACAGCAATGCTCCAAATAAGCCTTTTATCCACATGTGCTATTAAACATTTTATTTTTGCTTTAGTCACTGCCAAATATGCATACTTTCTTGATCTTCTCAGTTTTCTCTATCAATTTTATCTAGGTTAATAATTTTAATTTATGAGGTTTATTTATCTTTCTCCTAAACGTAGTACTTTTCTAAATCACAGTGCAGCAGCTTTGTGTAGAAGTATGGGAACTGCCTGAAAACCTGGTGGTTGCAATACCTTCCTGGAAGAGTGGGGCCCTCTTCTGAATCAGACTCACCAAGCACATGATCTGCAAGTAACTTTCAGCTATCATCAGATATAGCCAATCCTATAGCTACAGCAGTTTCTGGATGCACTGGTTAGCCATCTCCCCAGTTAATCTCTGCCTAAGTCCCAGCATATAAAGCAGAAGGCCAAAACAGAACGGGTTTGGTTGGCAAATCACTGTGATATTTGGACTGGAAACCTACCTAGGAGATGAACCCTCCTCCCTGCTGACAGTCACTTGCAAGATATTGCTTGACACCAATACTCACACATTTCATTTTGCAGAGTTGAGCCTTTGCCTTCCTAAATTGTCTCCTGCAGTCTGCTCTCCCTCTCAATCACGTGCCTTTTCATGCAGTGACTCCAATATATTTATAGTTAACTTCTTTTGTGCTATTCTGTTCTATATAGTGGGTCAATGAGGAGTTTTGAATTTACTGGAAATAGTGTACACATTTCAGCATGACATTTACAGGAAAGGATGGTCAGCACATTTAGGCCTTCATCCATGCTGAAACCAAAGAGAGGAAACGATATGACATCCATGATTTCCTTGTGAGCTCTGGTACTATCAATTACTGCTCAGATGAAATATGTCCTGGTGTCAACCTTTTAATCCAAATCACATTATTGTTCTCTGGTTTATGGTAACAAAATAAAACCAAGACAGGAAGTACCCAAGATAATAGTGGTATGAGTGCATACCATACTATATCAAAGAAAAGTCTTTGTTGAACATGCAGAACGGTGATTTTGGTGGTTTTCTAAAAACAGGCATTGATAGCATATGATAAAGCTAGAGACAGTGTTTCATTTGGTGGGATCAGTAAGTGCTTTACCAAGGAAGAAAGGAGACAGCAAATGAATGCATTTTACAGTAGAGCTGGCTTTAAACAATAGCTCTGTAGTTTATTGGTTTGTGCCACGTGGCCCCTTTCTGGAACTTTCTTCAGATGCTCCAGACAGCTGTGTTCTCAAGTATCCTCACATATTGATGACAGTTTGCATTGATTTGGGGTGGAGCAGATAGAGACCAGGACCCCAACCAGGGCTTGTGACAGCCTGCATTATATAGAAGGAAGAAGTCCAGAAAAAGATAGTTGTTGGATATGAAATAGAAGTCATCAAAAGAAACTTGATGCAGTAAGGTTTTACATATTTACAGTTACAGACCTAATTGGAAAAGAACACAAAACACACTATCTTGCCCTGTCAGTTACAGAGCTGTATTTTGGAAGTTGTCTAAACGTATACTTCTGCCAGGAAAAAAATGAGCTCAAATCCACCATGTATTGTTGTGCTGTTGTATTTTCAGGTTTTATGTTAGGATTTGATTGCAAGTTTGTAGTTTTATTATTCTCTTTTTATTATTTGAGACAGTGAAGGGGGTGAGGTGTTTGCACTGAAAACTTCTGATGTCTAGTTGCTAGGATACCACTTATTATTTTTCAAGTCTTTTGTCAAGGAAAATGGAATAAAATACTAATTTTTTTTTTTTTTTTATTCTAGCATGGATTTTGCTTCAAAACATGATCATGAAAACTGGTGAAAATTTCTCTATATCCTGCTTTTTTATTGACTTGCTAAAGCTCTTTGAACAGTTCAAACTCAGTAGCTGAACATAAAACAATAGCTACGTTTTAGCCAAAAGTCAATTGTTTGTTGCAATTTATGTGTTGCAGAATGACTCTAAGAGCAGGACCATAGAGCCCTGGAGGACTGTGCAAGCAAGGCAGGGGGTGGCCCCCACAGGTAGCCGGAGACCGGACCTGGGAGGAGAATGTGGAGGAAGCTGTGGGGGCTAACCAATACTGTTGTGCCAAGAAGGAGTGGCTGAATACCACTCCTATATATGTGTGAACTGCGTCACAAATAAAGTAGAAGTTGCTTATCACCCATATTGGGTTGGCCTGTCTGCGTCTCCTCGCCGCTTACATTTATGTTTGGCAGACTACATTTTGCTATATGAAAAATAATGTGCTCTATCCTGTTTGTACTTTATAGGACCTTCTAACACTCAAATGTACACTGTATAAGTCCCAGACATGCATATCAAAATTCATGCATTCATTTTTGAAGTACTGAATAACTTCAGGAGAAGAGCTTACAATTTGTGCACCTTTAACAGATATTTATAATATTAAAATAATACCTGTGAATAAAATTGTTGCATTAATTTAAATGAGAACGATGAGTTGAAGGGATAAATTAAATGTTTTTATAATTGACAAAATAAGTATAAACAAACATGACCATGATATAAAATCTGTTATGTTTCAATATAGGTCAAAGTAATAAAACCATAGAATGGTTTAGGTTGGAAAGGCCCTTAAAGATCATCTAGTTCAAGCCCCCTGACATGGGCAGGGACATTTCTCACTTGTTAGGGTTGCTCAAAGCCCCATCCAACTGGCCTTGAACACCTCCAGTGAGGAGGTATCCCCAACTTCTCTGAGCAACCTGTTCCAGTGTTTTGCCACTCCCACTGTAAAATATCTCTTTCTTACATCCAATGTAAATCTACCTTCTTTCAGTTTAAAACTGCCACCCCTTGTCTTGTCACTAGAGACCCTGGTAAAAAAGTCTCTCTCCATCTTTCTCATAAGCTCCCTTTTCATACTGAAAAATAAAGCCTCCCTGGAGCCTGCTCTTCTCCAGGCTCTGCTGTCTTCAGAGGAGAAGTGCTCCAGCCCTCAGATAATTTTTGTGGCCTTCCTCTGGACCTGCTACTAATAAAGGTAGTCCACTTTCTTCCAAAAAATCCCCACATTTTATTCTGATTCATTCACCATTACAACATCTTCTGTGCTTTATGCATAAATAATTTTTGACCTGTTTCAGCATTGTATTTAATTTAAGATTGTGTGCGTGCTTTCTAACTAGAATTATTACTTGGAAATTCTCCCAAGAGCAGCCTCTGCAACAGAAAGAGGACCAGAAAATACCTGTTCTTTAGAGATTTTAGTCCTATCTTATCAGGAAAATCTTTCAGTAAGTCCAGCAGTGGTGAAGCTGATCATTCGTCTTGCTCTAGGGCAAATCTCTGCATGAAAAGAGATATCGCTCCCAATCTGCTACACCACATTAATTAACTCGTCTCATGCCCTGAATGTTTTTGAAAAGTCCGTATAAAGGGGTCCATTTAGCCCTGCCTGAATGAATTACTGAATGTATACTTACAAATTTTGGTCAACTTCTCACTTAGAAAGCTCCGAGTGCTTTGCTATGTATCTTAGTTTTTAGTGAAAATATGTGAAAATATGCTACTAGTTTAGAAACCGTCCACTGAAGTAATGAAGAGATGTAAAACTGCTACGATAAGCATACTTATCCAACCAGAATAACTTATTTTATGTAAGTAGTCAAATCTTGCATCTTTAATGTTTAAGAGCTGAATTAAGGTTGGATTTTCTAGTATTTGTATAGCTGTACAAATCATGACAGCACTTTGTGCACTTGGTGTCTAACATTTAGAGCACGTTAGCAGGGGACTGTGTCTAAGCTTATATATCCTGTCTGAATGTGTTTCATAGAGGTTGAGAGGGTCAGCTTCTGAATCTCTGAGGAACTTTGGAACAACAAAATTTCATGCAATGATAGGTCAGCATGGGAGTGGAGCTACTTCATGACTATCTACGTCTGCCTATGCTCACCTAGGAGAGTACAGCAAGCAACATTGGGGGTGCAGAGTGCCCCAGTGTTGTACTACCATTACTCCAAGATGATGTGTATCAACTGTGTATATGTGTATAACTGTGTTGCTGGATGCAATTTCTTGTTATAACAAGGGAAACAGATTTTTGGCATAACTGTGTTTGATTCTCACAATGCATCTGTACGGCTCTGCAAGCTCAGTGCATTTGAAGTGCACTGTCACATGGCACTCATAAGTTCAGTGATATTCTCTCATACTGAGTTTTCCGATTGCTTTATATTTTTTGTTCCTAAGTAGGGAAAAGAAGCCAAAACACAACTGAGATTATGATTATTATTTGTGTCAGAAGTGATCCAAGACATGATCATGCTTTCTGATGTGCAAGACTGTATGGCACTCTGAGAAGAGGTGTCCTGGCAAAACTCATGAAACAGCACCCTAGTATGCCCCAAGGTTCAACTGTTTACGCACCTTGCTTCACCATCTGTGCCACACTGCTTTGTTGTGTTGTTGTGCTAGTTACCACGTTTGCTTCACCCGAGATAAACTGTGTAGAAATTGATGAAAGCCTTCCTACTTTGCTTCACAAGAATGTGATGAGCTTTAACTAGATAAGCTTTAACTAGATAACTTTAAATTTTAACTAGATAAGCTTTAACTAGATAACCTTGCTTACAAGGTGTTCTGTGGCTCAAGATGAAAAAGATCTTTTACAAATGCAAAACAGTAATATACCTTTATTCACTGAAACCTTCAGTTGTGACTGCCTGAAGTTACAGTAGCAGCTTGTATTTATATGATTTATATGTGGACATTTAAACAAGGCATTATTTTCAGTATTGCTGGACATTATTCTTTACTTAATAGAACACTGCAGCTGTGTACAGTCTTCACACTCTCAGCCTCAGAGACCTTTGTTGAAAGTCTGTGATGTGCTTGTAAGGTGCAAAATAGAGCTCACTGCCTAAGGGAAAGAGGGGTCTTGAGTGCTTTCTGGGTCTTCCCAGTTCAGAGGCTCTCAAAGGACTAAAGGCATCCTTAGACTTAGAAATGGGTCTTGGAAGTGGAGTTCTAAGTACATATGATGGAAAAACCTCCAGGAGTGAGGGACAAAAGTTCTACATCCTTTATGCTCTGTTAACTCTTGTTCCCAACATTAATGAGTTCAACTAGAGTTGAGGAACTCGTTCAACATTTCAGTCCCCAGAAGTTTACATTTCAACAAACATAAAATATGAACAAAGGAGACAAACAAAAAAGAACAGAGAAAGGAAGGATATGGCTTCAAACAAATGAAGCCAATATAAGTTAAAATACAACTAAAGAAAGAGAGGAAGAGTAAATCCTTTAAATAAGCAATATTAGCCACAAAGCCCCAAATGAATATGGGAAAAAAAAAAAGAACAAATGGGAATTATGTATAGACGCTCCCACCCTCCTCTGGAGATTGCAAACTACTGAATATGCTGAGGCTCTGCAGCCCCTCTTTTCTTAACTACAACTCCAACACTGACCAACACAGGGCACTTGAAATGCCCTGAGTGCACTAATAGGCATTAACGGTCCTGGGTAGCCTCACCTGGGACCCTTGTCCACCCACCCTCTGCCCACTGGGCCCTGGGGCTCCATTTAAGCTCAGACCTGAGCATTTGTTCTTTTTCTGAGCTACACTGGATCTATTTGTCTGCTTCCCTGTCCCTTCCCCCCTCTCTGGACCTTGGACTTGCATTGCAGGTAGTTGGTTGTTAGCCTTATCTATTGGATGAACTCTTCTGATTCATGCTGTACTGGAGTGCCTCTATAGACCCTGTTCTACCCATGGTGTCCATGTGCTGTTGGACTGTACCCTGGCCTTTGCTGGGGTTGCACTGGGCTCCTGGCGTGGTCCCCTTTGCAGAGCAGCCCTGCTTGTGCTGCTCCCTCACAGCACTAAGGGTAGAAGGCCTGGCATGCTGAGACAGAAACATGAGGCAGGACAGTCCTAAATCTGTTTCTCTAGTGCTCCAAAAGAAAGTGTTCTCAAGGTCTAGAATTTCAGGGAGGAGGGGTGTTTTTTCAGAATGATCTCTCTTGCTGTGGGCTGGCTGTCAGGACTTGCAGAAGATCCTGCTCTGGGAAAGAGTCAAAGAATAAGGAACACCCTCGTGTGGTTCAGGCTTTCAGCTTGAAAACAAGTAGTACATGTACCAGAGAGCTGTGCTGGTGGAGGGAGGGCTGGTGTCCATTTTATGAGAGATTTGGAAGCTTAATGCTTTTTAACTAGAACTCTTACAAAAAGCTAAATTTTCTTCAGAACGAAATTACCATTCCCTGCCTGACTTGACAGAGCACTCGGCAGACGAATGGCAAGGCTGGGAGCAGAATCTGCAGGATCTATGTGTTTGTCAGGTAGACTGGTGGCCTGGGGAATATGGATAGATTCATCAGTATCCTTCTGGAGCGAGCATGCATGTGAGCTGGTGGGAATCAGAAGGCAGGATTTGAAAATAGTTTAATCTGGCAGAATTTCATTAGCATTGAAACATCTGTGGAAAAAATGTAAATATTAATGGAAAGGCATATTGAGAATAAAAAAATGTTCAATCAAAATATCAGTGTTGCTGGTTTCCCCTCCAGTTGGATCTATTGGTAGCTCTCCTTGCACACCGTACAGTAGTGTTTGATATGTTTCCATGTGGCTGCCTTTTTGGCTTGGGGTTTTTGGTTATTTTTAAATGTCTTTGCTCAGAACTCTTGATGTTTATATTCCGAAAACAATATTAAAATAACTTGCAGTCTTAATCACTTAAATAGAATTAAGACTGTTGGGGCCATTATAGTTCAACCCTCATGTCCATTATGAGATAGTCTTTAATTACATAATCTCATTCTTTGTTTCCCCACAGGACCCTGCCTCATTTAGTGTGCAGGATGAACAGTGCTTGGAATGAATCAGCACAACACAGTGAAAGAGTCTGTTGTGTGTAAGCCTCATCTCAATTGTTGAGGAAGTTGGGATATGTGTTTTGAATGAGTTGAGATGTCAAGAAAAGAAAGGGTGGTCTTGTAGCTGAGGAAATGTATATTGCCTTAGAGAATGAGTATCTGCCAAGAAAAAAATATTGTGAGGTCCTGTTCTGGGGGAGAAGAAGGAAAAACCTTTCCAAAGGCATCCATTAACTGTGAACACCCAATTTTCCTATAAATGAGGGCATGGGTCCACATTCCATACTACCAATATCAAACAAAATGTTGAATTCGGTGGGCACTGCTCATTCTTGCACATCGAGGAAAACGTGTGCAGTCACAATGAAGAGCTGTGTTGTAAGGCAGTTTTATAAATGCATCTTGTGCTTTCAATACTTCATATTCTGTGCTCTTGTATCTATTTGATGTATTAGTAACAAAGTTATCTCTATACACACATCTAACAGTTAACTGTTAAATAGAAAACTATAAAAAGTGACCAAGAGTAAGTCAGTCTTTGGTGTATATGGATATGAAATACTAGTGCAAGCTACCTTACTACTTAATTATAGGTTTCCTAATTTATGATGACAGTTTGTATTTATCTTTGATGTTCAGCTGTATATCCTACTGCAAACTGGCTGTGAAGGAGTTGTTGCCTTTGCAATCTTTTGAAATAATCTATTATTTTCAATTGTAAGGTATTCTTTTAAAATCAGGGCCCAAATGAAACTTGTGCATCAGCTCCCATGTATTCAAACTTGCACCTAGTCTGGTTCACATGTAACTCACTGTGGCTGTCCCTTCCATTTTAACACCTATTTTAAGGCATCAGTTTAGCCAGTGCAACAGTGATGTGGCAGGGACTATTTTTTCCTTATTCTAGAGCAAAGTAGAAGTAATCCAGTTGGCCTCTGTTCCTGCATAACTATTATTTCATAAGGGCCTAATCAATAAAGAGTAAGATCCATAACGTACTTAGAAGTTGGACTGCAAATACCAATCTGCTCAGATTAATTATTGCTAAAATTTGAATATTTTTTCTCTAAATCTTAGTAAGGTAATACCGAAAAAACAATTTTTATTTTTATTTTTTAATCTCTGACACCTACAGATTCTATCACCTTCAGTAATACAAACAGGGTCTCTATGCCACAGCTCATAGGGGGTTCTAAACTTTCCGAGAGAGTACTGGTTTATAGTCCCCATGTTTTGAAGTACCTGAACTAAAAACCACTGAAGAAAGCAACCGGAGATTTACAAAATTTTACTCCCATTTTCTAAGTGGTTGATCACTTAGCAAATACTCCCATTTTCTCTTCAACTATTATATAATGAAATAATAAACAATGAACACATTAGTAGTCTAAAAATACTTCTTTGCATGTGAACATTTATCCAATCTGTCCTTATGCTGCATTTTAGCAGTTTGTTTTAAGGATCTAAACATCAAAAAGTTTTCTTTTCAGTGAAAGCTTGGATTTTGGATTTGGTGTTTCTTACAGCAAAGGGAAGGGTACAAAGGGAGATTATTCTAATAGTTCTGCTGAATTGTATTTTTTAGAGCCATAAAATTTTATCTTGATTTTAAGTAGCTATTCATCATAGAAACTAGGTAAAATCATAAACCCATATCGGATGTTTTTACTTGAATTTTTATTCACAGTAATCAACCCTAGTCCAGGATAATAATGACTGAGCTTTATGAGAATATTCCACGGTTCAGAAGGGTCCGGATGTGGCTGTGATTGTGAGCATGGAAGTGTGTGTACTCAGCACGGATGGGAAGGGGAATATTGCTGTCACCGCAGTGCAAGCACCCTAAGCCACAGAGGAGTCAATCCAGCTGAGTTAAGTGAGGCTTCCAGCCAGGGGTGCTCTCACAAAAGCACTGTCGTGCTGTGTGCTACGTTGTAAGATGTAGCTTAAATCAGACTCCTCCAAAGCCAAGGATGTTGTGTTTAGAGAGTAGAAAATTACTTTGAGATAGCCAGAGTAGGCCAGTTAAGTCATAGAGCTTATTCTGTCAGGCTTATGCTTTAAGAAAAAGAAACTCTGAACCTTCCAATAATCTTGTGATTCTTATGTTAGAATCAAACTACAATCTGGTGGGGGGGGAGGAAAGAGTGTAAGTGTAATTTAGGGCTTTGTCTATCTCATCTCCAGCTTCTCTTATTTAGTAAGAGTAATAATTACAGGTCATTTCAAATAGTCAGAGCTGTCTGTTTCCTTAAATCTTTCATTGGATAGACTCTGAGAAGTCTTACTTTGATTTTTCCTATTTCCTGTATCAACTATAGCAATCTGATGTAATTCAGGTGGAGGGCATTAATTCTAAATCTGTCACAACAATAGAACTATGTTCAAATAAATGAATGCAAAAATAATACTTAACCTTTTTGGCCTAGTGTTACCCAGAGATGTAAAAGCAGAGACTGTGACAGATCAAGTGACATCAGCTTTTCCTTAACACTAATATTAGTAGCAAGTCTGGGGATGATCAGATCTCTTTGTATGCAAAGGGCTATAAATACTCTCTTTGTTTATTCTGCAGCCCAAGGGCAAATCTATGATACAGACAAGATTCTGCAGCCACAGAGTTATAGAAAATGCAGCATTCTGCTGTGCCATTAATAGGAGCCTCTATGTACTTTTAAGATGACCTAAAAATAAGACAGTGTAGTGCCTCTGTTTTACAGACAAATTTATTAGAGACATGGTGAGAGAGGGTGAGAGAAGATAAAAAGTATATGTAAACAAATCATCAGAAGCAACATTTTCTAAAGAGTGTTATGCAAATACGCAGATAAAATTTGTACTTAAGTAAATGTTCAATGGGAAATCCACATCTAAATAAAAATGCTGTAACTTTAAAATGTTGGTTGTGAGCCAGCCAACACTGAGAAGTCTCTGTGACCAAGGTGCTTGTCACTTGTAGTGAAGGATAATTTTGGCTTAAATAGATTCTGAGACTACTATTGCAAAAAGCCCTCTCATCTGTTCCATTTTTACTTACAAACTTACAACTAAAACTGCCCACAGCCGACAGCTGTAAGTAGCACTTGGCTTCATCAATAGATAATGCTATAGCATTGATGACAAACCTTGGCTCCGACCTGTAATGCGAATGAAAGAGATTGAGCTATCGGGATCTCCTTGGGCCTTGGACTCCATCATAGTCTTAGACCAAGCAAACAGGTTGTATGTTTCCGTTTGGGATTTCTTCCTTCATTATTCCTCCTGCATGGCTGTGTCAGAATCTCTCTCATAATTCTGATGTCTGTCTTTATCAGTTTGTAGCCATTTTCTTTTTTTCTTGTGTTGATGTTATTTTTGTTATGTAATTAATTTTTCTCACTACTTGTATAGGAAGCTAACATATCCCTTTACATGGTTTGAAGTGGTCTCTTAATAGCCTCCTGGAGGAGCTCTCCATTCCTTTGATCAAAAGAATGGTCAAGCTTATATTCAAATAGTATATGCACTTGAAGTTATAATACTGTCATCAATATCAATGTTGCTACCCTTTTTTTTTTTTTTTTTGCTGGAAAGACCTTGCCTCATTGATGCTTGGATTGAATTTCTTTTTCATGCATATAGGAGGCCGATAATCGTTTTGTTTGACTATTTAATCCATATCTCTCATTGATCACACTTTATGCCTGAGATCCCAGAAGGAATTCTTGTTGTTACCCTTTATTTATGACCTTGTACTCTGTACAATTTATTTTTATCCAATTACTATGACTTTGGCTCCCAAGGTCATTCACTTCTAGTATGATAGTACAGTTCCCTTCTGCATGGATAATTCACCTCAGTAGTGTATTATCAACAGATCTCAGTGGCATACTTTTATTTTTCATGGCTAAGTTTATGAATGAAAGCATGGCACAGCATTTGCCCTACGGTGGCTCTTTGAGGACTCCACCTAGAAAATTATAAGGACTTACTCCGGTCCACTATTCCTCTATAGTCTGTGTAAAGAAAGGAGACTGACAGGTTTTTTAGCATCACTGAATTGTTGCTCCTTGCAACATTTGAGAAACGTTTGTGTTACATGAACCTTGTGTTTATACAGAAAACAACTGGAATGGAATAAAAAGGTATTAAAACTGCAGACAGGTGCACAGGAAAACAATGTAGGTTTTTCTGTGCATTTACTATAGGTGCCCCTACAGAATATAGCATTAAATCTCTCGGTCTGAAATGGGTGTTAAAAGACAAACTGACAGCAGAGGAATTATCTTTCATTTAGAGAATGACAAGCCTCTTTCTTCTTTCTTTGAGAAGAAAAAAATACAGTGCTTGCCAACAATATAAAGCAATGCTGACACCTACAGAGAATGTATGTAAATATCAACTTAGAATTTGCATTTTCCATGAGAATTTCTAGAATTATTTGGTAAAAGAACAAGCAATTTAAAGCAAGCTCTTATAACTGTTAACAAAAATTAAATCTTTATCTTCTGTTTGGGTCATTCCTTGGTAAATCAGTTAAATGTTGAACATAAAACACATGCTTGAAAAATTATATATTTACTTTCAGTAATGTACACTTCCAATTGCATTAAAATATTTTTTTCTACAAATTCATTCATACAGCTGTGGATGACTCAATAGTTATAAACCAAGCCATCACCATGATGTACATTACTGCACAGAACCAGGTTTACTGCCTCTGATGGGCTGTTTCTTCTCTCTCCCTTGCTGTGACACAACAGGATTACACTAGTATTACTGGGGTTTGCAGCTTCTGTGTTCAGGCAAACAGGCCTATAAAAACTTCTGTGTAATAGATTGCCCATATGTGGAGCAAAGTTAATGAAAAATTAGCCTAGCATATTGAGGAGAGATTACATAGAGACATAGCTCTTTTCTTGAGTGTTTGCTCATCGATGTGCTATTATGGGTTATGCAATAACAATGCAGTATTAAACAATAATATGACCCTGGTACAGGAAGGTGGACTCCTTGCCTTCTAAGCATATGATAAGTATTCTAAATACATAGAAGAACTATCAATGAATTCTCTGCACTAGTCATTTTCTCAGAGGTCACTTGTGGGCTTGACAGTACCTTGCTTAAAATGGTGATTTCACAAAGTGACCAGGGGCTAGGAGGCACTAAGCCGTTTAAAAGAAGCTTTGGAAAAATGGCAGATGGTAATTGCGGACTTGCCCGATAGTCATGTTATCCACAGTCCTGTTACGCAGACGTCTGGTAGAATTTCAAACATCTGAAAGAATTTTAGCTCCCAAAGAAAATTGTTTGAGAAAGTTCAAAGTAGGTTTCCAGATCTGAACTGCTGGACGTCTTGGAAATCTTTAATTTTGGTTCTAGGTATGGCTTGGACCAGACTCCTGAGCAAATATGTTTCCTACAGGAAGACTGAATGACTAGAAAGCTTGCCTTTGAGCTTAGGGGTCTTTTAAACATAGAGAGCTACAAATCAGAAGGCAACACTTTTCACTGAAGGCAAGTCATAATTACTTTGCTGTAAAAGGCTGAATGAAAAGCCCTTATTCTGGACCTCTACAGCTTCTTCGGAAATGAATCTGTCAAAAGATATGTGTCTTTGAAAAACAAGCACATTTCATATCCTGGAATCTTTTAATCTGAGATAAAGTGCTTTACCAGTCAGCTTGTCAAGATCTTTCAATTGAAAAAGGAAAATATTTAGACTAATTAATATTGTGATTCTCCAATAGAAAAAAAAAAAGCACATTAAAGTTTTGGCATGTCTATTTTTAGCATTAGGTAGAATTATTTGCATGTTTTATAATAATTATATGAATGAAACCAGCAAACTTCTCGTTTCATACTGTAACTGTGTCCCTAAAAGTGTGTGTATACTAAGTGCATCAACTAGATTGATATATAATATTATGTGTATATGCTAGCACATATTCTGATGCATGTATATGAATACTGACTTGATCTTACTTGAGGGAACTGAACCAAATAAAAAAATACCGTTTCCTCTTCAATAATTGCATGTTTACATTTTCAGCTTTTTATTCATGTATGTGTTTAGATCAGCATCAATCGTTGTTTTAAACACCATTGTTCTGGTGGCTCTGAGCATGATGACAACAGCAAAAAGCTTGGCTTGCAATGTCAAATGCTGTGAGACTGACTTCTCACCAATGTTTCCTAACACCAGCAGGCAGGCAAATATTGTTTCCTTGCTGGTCGTTGTTATTTGCAAAGGCTTAGGCCTTACATGTACGCAGTTATGTAGAAAAGCACGCTGAGGAGTAGCTGGCAATTTTCTTTCTTTTTGGTAATATGCAGGAGATGGGTGCTGTCTCTCACCTTTCCCTCCCGGGCCATGAGAGTTTACACAAACAGCAGCATTTTGTGAAATTGCAATACAGTCAGCACGTTGTTCCAATGTAACCAAAGGCAATGCATTAGGATGCTTTATTGTAGCCTTTCAGCTGCTTAATGGGGGAAACGGAAATCCCTGGAGGTGCGTTTTGGCCTGACCTGGAAATAGTCGGTGCCTGGCAGGAATGGGCCGGAGCCCACAGCGCCAGCCCGGGAGCGGAGCGAGGCCGCGGGGATGGGCGGCAGCTGCCCGGCCGCCCTGGGCCCTCACTAGGGGTCGCAGGATGCCAGAAAATCGCAACCTGCTCGGAAGGGCAAGGATGCTGGACCCGGCATGTCATCCCCTGGCTGCGGCTCACCCTTGGGAAACACGACCGTGTTCCCCTCTCTCTTGTGGTGCTGGTCGCTTGCTAAAACCGGGTTTGTTCGGGACACGAGGCTTGAGTCTGGGAAGAGGGCAGCATCTATCTATTATTAAATATGTGTAACCTGTAAGAAAGGCCTAATGCTGGTACAGGTGGGATTATTTTTGTTGCTGTGCTTAACCTGGATAATAACTAGAGACTTGGCCAGGCAGCATTTTCTATTTTATGCTCATTAAATGCTCACTGTTGAAAATTAATACTAAATCTTATTTGTAAGTACTAGTCTCTTCTTCCACAGTGAACTGATCGAGCTGCTATTGGTGTGTCAGCACTTCTCTAGCAAACTATTTTACTAACTTAACTATGTCTTCAGTCTCTGCAGGCCTACCTTAAAAATGTAGGCTACATCAAGAATATGCCCTGTGAAAGTGCCAATACTGAAATACAATCACAGGTTGGGTTTCAGAGGCCAGCTTTCTCATCTAGTTTGCTACTTTTTCAACCAAACCTCAGGCATGTTCCAGTGTCTTTATTTCCCAAGCAGACAAATATTCTGTTACTCTGGTGACAGTGAGGATGAAGTTAGAGGAAGAAATGTAACAAGCAGTGACAACAAAAGATCCAAATTTACTGATGGAGTCAATTGGCAAACTGAACAGTTCATTGAAGTCAATGGAATTTGAATGAGTAGCGAACTCATTACAAATACATCAGGCAGACATATTCCGAGTCAACTGAAATATGCAAATAATCAAAATTGTATTCAATAAATAGTCTGACATTTGACACCAATTGAAATAATTTCTGGATAAGAATAAAAATGAACAGACGGCATCAGTTTCTAAAGAGAGCTGAGTAACAATGGCTTTCAGCATATTTATATATACATTCAGGGAGAAGAAAACAGGCTTGGGAAGGAGCAGTTGCAGTAGAAGAGCTTTTCACAAATTGGAGACCATCTGAATCATACAGAAGTCATGAGCTATTACTTCAGTACCATTAACTTAAACCAGGAAGATTTCTGTTTTCACCGTTAGCATTTTTTTGCAAAATACCAGGGTTTATGTTACAATTTTTTCTAAGGATTTTGGTAACGTGTCTTGCTGCATTTATCTGTGGTGTCTGTCCTGCATACCACTGTTCATGTCACTTGCTGAAAAAGATGCATATGGTAGACTGAGGGATATTTTTTTTAGTTGTTGGGAAGTGCAATTTTTCAATAAATAAATGCACAGGCACACAAGTACTTTAAAAGATCATACCTGTTATGACAGTTCTACATCATAATAAAAACAAGTACAAACATACACCTTAATTTTTATGCTCTGTACTTTAAGATTCTGTGTTTATATGTACAGTGTTTTAAGTCTGAACCCATAAAGGCTTCAGTGCCTAATCTGAAAAGGGCACCCCTGCTAGCACATGGGAAACCCAAACGTAGGTGCCTGAAGTGTGTATTGTAAATTTGGGTCTTCAGATATGAACCACCTATAGAAAATCTATACTGCTTTTACAGTGAGATTGGACTCTGTATATGCAACACAGAACTTTGTATGTGTAAGTGGTGCTTGGGACCTCTTTCACCCTTTTCTTGGAAGGATGAAAATTTTGTGTAGATGGTGGTTCCATATTCTAGTTTAATTTTGGAAGTGTTTTGATCTCAGATTTTAGTTCAGGTCCTTTATACTGTGAATGTGTGTATGTGTATATGTGCACACACTTGCCCAAAACTATCTCTGATTAGTCATTGTGACATCTCTAATATTGCAAATTGTATAGGTTTGAGGGGTGGGAGCGAAAAATGAGTTGCAAGGGCTTGGTGTGCTGAAGGAGAACTGTACTGAAATGGCTGCAAGTTGAGCTCAAATTGTAATGCATATGTATAATCTGTATATATGTGCAATTACTGCAAAATGCATTACTGAGAGCAAATATTGATTGGTGTTTGCACAAAACTATCACCTTGGTGCGTGAAAAATAATCCATCTTTAAAGTACAATATAATCATAGAATCCTCCAGACAGAGGTTAATTATTGCTGAATGATGCATCAGTGTCTTCTTTCAAAAGAAGCTTATGCTGCATAGTCTAGGAAAATGTTCTATTGTAGTAAAGAATTGGTAACAAGCAGGGTACAAATAATTTTTGAGAAAGCTGGATAATATGGATGCAATTAAATTAGTTTTGCAATAGACATTTATGATCTTATGCTACTGATGTTTAGAAAATGTACTAGCTAAGCCACCTTAGGTATCAGGTACCTAAGGGGTGTTTTGGATAGCTCTACCATAAAATTCAGTGGATATACTACCTGTATCAATGAACTATATGTTAGACAATGTTGAAATGGATAGAAGTTTTCTGCTGTTTGGAGAACTTATTTAAATGTTACCATGAATAAAAAGAAGGCCGATAACTACAGCACAATATTGCTATAATTGACAATGCTTTCATCATAGTTTCTTGCTGCTTTCTGTAAAACAATTGCCATTCTTCTGCCTGGGAGTTGGTGATACACCTTAATTTATTTTCAATGATCCGGTATTAGAAAAATACATGGTGTGTATGTAAAAACCCCAGTTAGGGCAAGGTTCCTCTATTTCCTTTGATTCCTTATCTCCAATCTCAGTGTTACATGTTTTCTGCAGTAAGCAACAGGGGTTATTATAACTGATAAATTACAATGTAAACTAAACCAGAGGTTTTTCATCTATGTGGCATATGACTCAAAACAGTGAATCCTGTTCTGCAAGGGGCTGAGCTGTTTCACCTTGTAGGAATGAATGGGAGATCAAAAAGCTCAACAGTCACTCAAGATTGGGCTCATTAGAGGCTTTCTTCTGTCAAAAATCAGCCACTTACTCCCAGCTATGTGACAGTATGCTGAAGACTGGAGGGTAAGATTAACCCTCTACACCTAGTCAGTCTAATAACAAATGTCACTTCTAGTCTATCAGCAACTTGTTTTCATACATGAAGGGTGGACAGATCTGGAAGCAGTAATATTTTTGTTACAGTTTATTAAACTTACATTATCATATAATTGACAAAGTAACTATGTTCACCAGCTACAATGTTCACCATTCATTGTCCAGAATGATGACTGATTAGTGATCCTGCTCAGCTCCTATGCAAGTCAAATGCAGGTTTGCTGTCAGCTTTGACAAGGAGCAGCCTCTTACAAAGTTGAGAATTGAATTCTGAATGCTTTACCAACTTGTAAAAATAAACTACAAAGTTCAAAACAAACAGCTTTTAGCTGCCTTTTTTTTTTTTTTTTTTGCATGCTAGACAATAAAGTAAACCAAATAAAATCAAGTTGGAAAACACTGAGATGTCAGTTTTTCATCTGGCAGTCTCTATCTTCTGAAGAACTGCAAGCTAAGCTCTGCTAAGCTCAAAGCCCATAGACTTTGGTTTTTAATTAAGAAGAGGGCAGAGAGCCTCCTAATACTTGGAATGCAGCTCGTTTCAGACAAGTGAATATTTAATATGACCTCCTATAGTAACCTCTTATGCCTTCTAGCTTTGAACATTGTTTTAACAATTAAGCTTTTCTTGCCTTGTGTTTAAATAGCTGTCCGCAGCTACTGCAAATTGATTTATTGCTTGATGAGGATCAGGGATGCTGAGCAAACACAGAACAGTTTCTAATTTAAGTAGTCCATCACTGGTTTTGTTGTTGTTGCTTGATGACTTGTTTTAACATCACTGTGTGTTCTCAATGTAGTTTTATGCTCTTCTGTGGGGTTTGGAGTGTTAAAAATGGAGAGGGTGTAACACACATGATGTTATAAACAGAGTGTGGTTGGGTATCTAATGTTAAATTCCCTGACGTTGTCTGCTGATACATGTTGTTACGGTTTATTAAGTTGCTTATATGCCTTTGCTTAATTATAAAGATGTAATATGATATTTCCATGCTAGGTATCTGCTGATTTTGAATTTTAATTTTTTTGTTCTTCAATCTTTCTTTTAGAACATTAGCTTAAATTACTCAGGTATTTGAAACTTAACCTTGCAAATATATGGGTTTTCTCCAAATAAAAATTATAGCAGTGTTTTTGGAAGGGCTTCATATGCTCAGCATGTAGGAAATTTAGTTAAATCTTGAGCAGAACAGAAAGGAGGAGGATGTCAGCCCTTATGTCAAGGGTTATGTCCTTTTTCTCCTTTAAACATTACTGTGGACTTAAACATCACCTTAGTCAGCCTTGAACACATGCAGTTTCAGCAGCTCTCTTACATGAGTGTCTCACCTGCAATGACACTTTTAATGATCATTTTGATCTGTGCCTTGCTTGAATCTGGAACTTCATTGAGATGCAGTGATGATTTCACATGCTTAATGCACCTCATCTGTACCTATGGGAATAGGAGGGGAAGGCTGTCTGACCTGAATAAATGGCAAAGAAGAACTGATCTTGCAGCGTGCTAAAGTTGGCGCAAAACTCCTGAGAAACTTGTGTGATGTGATTAGGAGAAATTAGCAGTGGGAATGGAAGATATTTTTCTGGGGACAATAAAATTGTTTGCATAAGGAAACTGGGCCTGAGGAGTAACAGAATGAAAGGGAAGAGGTAGCTGGAGGATTGCAGACAAGAAAAACTGCCTGAACAACAACATAAGGGCTGGAGCTAGGATAACTCTGTAACTGGGAAATAAGGTCAAGGAACAAGGTGGTGCATACCTGGAGTAAATAACAGATAAAGAAGGTGAATGTCAACCTAACTAGAAGTTAAATCAGGTGAGAAAAGGATCAACTGGATAATGGGAGTGAAAACAAAACAACAGAAAAACAGCCCTGTGTAGCTGAAGATAAATCTGAGTATGAGGACTCCAAGAATACGATTAAAGAAAAGTGCAACTAGGACAGCTGGAACAGGGATGAGAATCAAACACTAGCATTAACTAGATAAGAAAAACAAACCTGGGATGAACAGCCAAGAATGGAGAGGGTATGAAGACAGGTTAGAAATAACAAACCAAGATAAGGCAAAAACATGGACATGAGAAGCAAGCAGATGGGAGTGTGCTATTAAAAAACACCCTCTTCCAGAACTTGGAAGGGATCCCAAGATTTGCTGTCCCTCTTCTGCCAGGAATAACTGTGAAATCCAGTGGTGAAGAGTCGCACAGCTTTTCAAATGCTGGGCCAAACACAGGACTACCTATTCACACTAACTGCATGGAGGAGCAGCAGATTCAAAGTGGTGGATGGATTCTGTGGGAGTCATGGAATGGGTTGCCCAAGGAAGTTGTGAATGCTCCATCACTGGCAGTGTTCAAGGCCAGATTGGACAGAGCCTTGGGTGACATGGTTTAGTGTGGACCTTAAGATCATCGAGTTCCAAACCTCCCTGCCATCAACTCGATGATCTTAAGGTCCTTTCCAACCCTAACTATTCTATGATTCTACGATTAATGATGGGGCTGTTGCTGGCAGGAGTCTGGTCAGGTTTACTCTAGAAGCTGAAGGGAAGTATTGAAGAAGAGGAATTATGGGAAGAGGAAATGGTGTCTGAAGTCTTTAGAGAGCTGAACAGCTTGAAATTTGAGTTTTACCCCTTGCCTCTGCTGCAGAGTTCCATGAAAAAGCTGGTTCAATGCTTTTAAATTACAGTTCTTGCTAATTATTTGCTGCTCATTTTCAGATACCTGAAAACTTTGGGGTTTGATTGGAAGTAGTTTTGGATGCTCAGTGAGTAAGATTACTTCAACTGGAACTAGGCCTTGAAGAAACAGGGTTTTCTATAGTGCCAAGTCCTGACAGGTCCACAAGGTATCAAACCAGGCAATCTGTAACTGTTTCCCATGTGTAATATCATAATATCCCCTCATCTGAGGGGTATATTATGAAACTAAACTAATTAATATTACTGAAGCACAGGGGTACTGCAATAATAAGCCCCATAAAAAGCCCAAGAGAAAATTAATAACTGTATGCAGAGTAGGATCTGAGTGTGTAATGAATAAAGCATGGGGCATGCATTCAAGACTAAAACACAAAACATAACATTGAAGGGGTTCTTGTTAACTAAGCACAAAGGTCTGTAGAAAAAAAATGTGAACATGCAGTGAATGGCTTTCATAATACGTAAGTAGACAGGAGAAAAAACATAGAAATAAAGCTTCACAGGTGAGCTCTCTGCTGTTAAGATCATGAGTGCTTCAAAAGTTTATGTAGTTTACTTAACTGTGATTGTGTACATGCCTGTTTATTACTGTAAACAGTCTGCCACAATGCACTTTCATCTTCAGTATCTCCCTACAGAATAACAATCTGGGGAACTGGGAACTACTTAAACACAGTTTCAGGTGTTTCAGAAGTGGGCTAGGTACCTCAAAAACCAGGAATGGGTTTATCAGGAGATAAAAGCAGGAAGGTAACCATCTCCCACTGAACTTCACTGTGCTTGACTCCTGAAAAATCCCAGGAGTCCCAGTCCCAAGGAGCTGACCAGCCATGGTCTTCAGGCTTCAAAGCTTTAGGCATGTGCTGAGCTTGTTGTTTGTGAATAAGCCCTTTGTGTCCACCCACCTAAAACTCCACACGAGATGGAGGCCTAAGCAGGAGACAGATAGCCAAAGAATGAGGAGGAGGTGTGAGCAATGATGTTTCAGATGTATTTTTTAGTTCTGTGATTGTGTCTGTCTTTCTTACATACTTGTCCTTTTTTTAAAATTCTTTTTTGTGTGTGGGAAGAGCAGAAAACCATCCAACTTCCTGGATTAAAAGAAATATTAAAAGTGGTGATGGTATTTTTATATAACTACATTTACCAATACCCGTGTCCCTGTAATATACCCCCAAATGAGGAAATTTAAAGGAAAAGGGAAAATGCTTGGAGTTTTGTTGTTGCTGTTGTTGTGTTCCTTTGGTTGGTTTCCTTCCAGCTTAAGCATTCTGTCTTCCTGGTTATGTGTTCGTTTCTTTGGAAACGGCTGTAGGATGGATTTTTGATTGACTATGTTGTCAGATGGATTATCAGAGTTGCGAGCTTTTTGGAATGGTAGACAGGAATGTGTGATAAGAAAAAAATATTCTGTACTTCAAATATTTTAAAATGTTGCATCATGAAAGAAGCCAGATTGAATATTTAACAGGTTACATAGGAAAAAAGTTCATTAAAAAATAAAGAAGTCAACTGGTTTGGTTACTAGGAAAAAATTCTGTTAATATGAGGAAAGGTTTTTACTAATGTGACTGGTGGGAATATTAATACCTAAGCAATCTAGAATTGTTTCTGCAGAGCTGCAATGCTTATTCTAAGCAGTAATTCTAATGTGTAGCTTCTCTGGATTACAAGCAGAAAGCAGCTTGTACCCTGACCTATACACACACTTATTTGTTACAGCACTTACGTACCCAGATTTCTGCATGATTCCCATTTAGTGTTTTTGAGTTTGCTTCCTGTCTTAGTCAGGGCTCTGCAAGGCCAGCTGTCCTCAAGGCTGCAAGCGGTTGGTGCAGCTCTGCTCGTGCTGGGGATTCTGAGGCTGGGGCAGATTGCTGGTGGGAGGCCGGGGGTGACGTCAGTGCCCACCTTGCTGGGAGAGTTAATCCCCTGCTGCACAGAGACTAATAATCTCCTCATTGGGGAGACTGTTGTGTTAAGATCTCATGTTGTACATTCCTCTTCTAGGGCTGTAAAGCAATTGGCAAAATCAGCGTTTCTGAAGCTCTGTTGACAAATGTGTGCTTGTCAGAGGTCGCTTCTTTCTGGGGTGGAGATGCATAGGATGGGAAAGAAAATTAACTTTTTACAGGTGTGCACATATGAAACAATAATAAAGCCAGGTTGGGAAGGTCCAATATATGAAGTGAGCAGGTATTTAATGTTGCTGTAAGAGAAACTGTCTCCTTTCTGGACACAAAAATATAACAAACTAGATTACAGATTGGATCAAACTGGTTTCTTCAGCATAACAGCTCACCAAACTGTGGCACTGTGCAAGCTAAGACAGTCCATCAGCACTGACACTGCCAGGATGGATTGATGGGAAGGGTCTCCGATAACTTCCTTGGAGTCAGTCCTCTGTGTCCAGGGTGGCTGGCCACAGAAATTACATTGAGGAAGAGGGGAAAGAAAGGAACAGGACTCAAGTTTCTCAGGCTTTTCTGTGGTCTAGTGTGTGGCACTTTTTGCAGACCTTGTGACGCACAACAAACAGAACTGCTGGGACGGAGAACAGTTATGCCTTACTGAAGCCTGCAGCCTTTCAGTGTCAGCTACTCATTCCTTGGCTTTCGACTCTGGACCAAGACTGAGTTGGAAGAAATATGGACACAACCTGGATGCCAAAAACATAAGGAGCACAACATATGGATGTTTCAAAGACACTGACGTTACTCAGTGCTAGACTCCTTAATATGCTGTTATTAAGCTGTTATTAGCTCTGTCTTAACCGACCCTTCCAGTTTTAATGGTATGAACTGCTGAGAGTACCTATCTATAGCAACACTAACCCTTCATTCGTAGGACGCAAGGGGCAGACGGAGCGACTCCGGGCAGGCAGTATGCGTTGTGTCTCTCCTTTCCCCCCGTTTTAGGGAGCAGCTCTGCCTCTGTAGCCCCGATAGCAGGCTATGCCTATCCCCATCCCCAAATAGCGGCGACAGCAGGCAGCGCCCACCCGGAGTTTGCGTAACCGCCTTTCACCTCGGCCCCGCCGGCGCTGCCCCAGCCCCCTTCACCCCGCGGCAGCACCTGGGGCGGAGCGGACGGCCAGCACCAGCGGAGAGAAGGGGCGCGTAGGGCGGCTGCCAGGGAGGCGCTGCGCCCCGAGGCAGCGGTGACGGGTGCGCCGCGCCGCCGGCTCTGCCGGCGCTCCTGGCACAGGCGGGGAAAGGGACGATCTCCGGATTTCCACCTCTGCGACAGGGGGAAGGCAACCGGGAAGTTTTGCGGGAAGAGCGAGCCTGTGCGGGCTCGGACATGAGAGGAAGACGCAGCCGCTTCTTCGCGGCAGCCCTTTCAAAAGTCAGTGTTAAATGTGACACCCCGGCGAAATGGGAGCGGGAGAAACTCCCCGCTTCCCACCCCTTGTCCCCCCCCCCCCCCCCCCCCCCCCCCCCCCCCCCCCCGCCCTTTTCCATGGAAACTCGTAAAAGGAGGAGGAGTAGAGTTTGCTACGGAAAAGTCTCACCTTGGTCTGAAACAGTTTCAAGCGTTTCTGCAGGATCGGAGCTGCCCGGCTCGGGGGAGGGGACGAGGCAGGCGGAGTGGGAGGGAGATCTTTAGCTACCTTCATGTATATATTTTATTTATTTTCCGCTTGCTCTTATTTTATTCCAGCGGCACGTCTCAGCCCCTCCTCCCCCCTCCCTCTCCAGGTTGGTCGGCTGAAATGAGGCTTTGCTTGCTGATCCCTTCTCGGGCTTCAAACCAGAGCCCGGCCCCGCGCAGGCGGCAGCAGTTCGGGGCGCTGCGGCGCTGAAGCGCGCCGGAGCCGAGCAGGACACCGCGGAGTGGAGTGGGGCGGAGGCCCCGCGGAAACTTCGCTTGGAAAATAGACCTCCGCCGCTTTCCTGGGGATCCACGTGAGAACAGGAAAGCCCGGCTGCAAGATCCCCGCGCTGTTGCCTGCTGCAGTTTTACTTTTTGTTTGCCTTGACTATTTTTTTTTCTTCTGTTTGTTTGTTCTTACTTTCATTTCGGAACCGGTTCCCAGCTCCTTGGCTGAACTTCTGGAGACCAGTGGACCTTTTATATTGCCTTCCTCTGTTTTAAGCAAACTATGGACGCTTAAACTTTCCTCTTTCCCCCTCCCCCTCGCTCCTTAACCCCCACCCATCAGCTCATGGGGCTAACGCTGCAAAGCAGCCGCAGCAGTGGGAGAAATACACAGCCACTGACTTATTTTCCCGTCTCCTAAATTGCAGTTAGTTCTTCTCATCGACCTTCTCATCACTCATTCTCTCCAGCTTTTTCGGCTGCCGGGTGTCTATGTGTGCATTGTTTTATCTGATCTCAATTCTTTTGTTGTTGTTGAAATGCCATGCACTGCTTATCTAGAGAGAAAGCTATATGGAGATAGAGGCATATAGTGAATGCGCGTGTGTTTCCATAAGACTATCAAGGGAGCAGATCAGAAGCAGCCCGGATCCTGACCCTGACTGTATGAATAAGTAAGCAGGATGCTGACGACTGTGTGTTAGTTGCCTGTAAGGTTTTCGTAAGTTAAAAGGGGACGGAGAAGCGGGGGAACGGACCAGAGACAGAGCTTAGAGTAAGTGTTTGTGCAGGGGAGGGGGGGGGGGGAGCTCTGACACTTTGCTCCCTCCTCCAGCATAGCTGCTGCCTCCCATCACTAGAGCTCCGCGGTTTGCTCTAGTGCACCCCACCCCTTCTCTCCCTTTTCTTTCTTTCCTTTTTTCTTTCTTTCTTTCTCTCCCCCCCCCCTCCCCGCGGTAGTTTGCTGATGTGCAGCCCGGATCCATCTATTGGCAGCAGCAGCGGGACCGAGGTCGGCGGGCGCGGAGCGGGACGCGAGCAGCGGCCGCCACCTCCTCCTCCTCCGCGGGAAGTTTGGCTGGGGTTTGACAGAGGCGAGGGGGCGCCCTGACAGACAGGATCTCCCGGCCTGAGTCCACCCCCCGCGCCCACCCAGCGACGTCTCCCCGGCGAGGTGGCTGGCTGGGGGCAGAGGGGCACCGGCGCTCATGCTTCTCGCTCCGTGTTACACCCGTCTGACTGGGGCTACCTAAGCACCGTGTCTTCGAAGAGCCTCCAGGTGAAGAACGAAAAAAAAAAAGCCAAAACACCGCCCCCCAAAACCTGTGATTCCTCCATCCCTTACCCTGCTTTCCCAAGCCGACGTGGACAGCTGAGCCGGCCGCCTAATTCATCTGCGCCCTGCCTACCGCGTCTCTGCCCGAGGGAGGATGAAAATGCTTTGCTGGAGGATGGCACTGTGGCTGGCCGGGTGGACTGTCTGTGGGAAGCCTTCCTCCTGTTTTGGCCTTGATTATGACTACACTTATGATTTCACTGAAGAGGATAAAGCTGAGGGGATAGATTATAAGGATCCTTGCAAAGCCGGTAAGTGACTTCCACGTCTAATACATTTCCCTCCCCCCTCCCCAGATGGTAACTTTGTCTGGGCTTTATTTACCGCGTGAAGGGGGAGTCCCGGGCTCACCTGCTCCCTCCTGGGGCAGCGAAGACAAGCGGAGCCGGAGACTTGCGCCCGGCTCCTTCACCTGGGGAAGGTACCCGGGACCTGCTTTTCTGGGACTTCCCACTTCCCTAGTGCCCCTGGCTGAGGTGGGATCGGCGGCGGGCAGGGCTGGACCAGCCGCCTCCACTCCGCGTCCCCAGCGGCGTCGAACCGGCCGCGGAGCCCGGTTCGTCGCCGCCGGGGACGCGGAAGTTGCAGAGGGCATTTAATCGGGGCTCAAAGGTTTCGAGGCGGGACCGTGGAAGGAGGGGTTGCTGACGAGCTGCTGGGTTCTCAGCTGTGAAAGCCCACGCTTGTGTGTCTCATAACGCAGCCGGTACGCGATGGGGGTTCGTCTTAGCGCGTACCGTGGGACCGGTACCATGCCCCTTGCCCACCCTGTGCCTGACCGAGCCTTTCTAACCTGTGTGGGAAGGGTTGAGTTACAGCCTCTTCTCACCTTGCAGAGCAAACGAGTGCTTTTCTAGAACGTTTATCTTACTGATTTAGGA
The DNA here is from genome assembly GCF_028554395.1 of Pezoporus wallicus. Taxonomy (NCBI): domain Eukaryota; kingdom Metazoa; phylum Chordata; class Aves; order Psittaciformes; family Psittacidae; genus Pezoporus; species Pezoporus wallicus. The sequence goes on from NW_026640488.1 coordinate 6,009,151, forward strand.
CTTCAGACACCTTAATGCCAGGTACAATTCTTCATCCATTAAAGTTATCAGCTAACCCGAGCTGACCTGGTATTTCAGCAGACAAGTGTATCTGGATGATGCTTCTCCCCCACCCTCACATGTGTTACGAGCAACAATGGTGGTCCATTCCCATCAGCTCTATTGTTAACTAAGTGCTCAACTTTTCCAGCAGCCTCCTTTGCATTAATTAGTTATTTTATATTCTGAAAACTAGTTCAGCCAAAGGTTGGGTTGACTATGTCTGTGTGGTTTTGTTTAATTTATTGGGGAGAATGTGGTGAACATATATGCCAAATATGCAGACATTTATGTTTTTCTAATCACAAAAATATTTTGTTCCAAAGTGTGAATTGTTAGGTCTTACTTGCTTACAACTGACGATATCCCAAGTTCAAAAAGAGCAGAAGCGACTGCAAACAAAACATTGTTTTTCCCAGTTAGCACTCACAAATAACTATGTGTAACTAACTAGTCATAACTAACCTGAACTCTTTTCTTCTGATTTGTAATTCCGCTGGAAGGTTCATATGCATCATTTCATATAATGACGAATGTGTATTTAATGGGAAATGTGCTGTGGGACTTTTTTAGTACTACTTGTTTTGTAGTGGGAATAATTAAAAGTTATGACTCGTTATACTGAATGTTTTAAGGTTATGCATGAGAGAAAGACAACAGTAATATACTGTGCAATATGATCAGCATTGACAATTCTCTGCCATCATTATGTTGATTTGTTTGGAGAGAAATACTTGTTTGGAAATTTTGACCCATGAAATTTTTTTATGGAAGTTCTTGCTGGTGCTGCTTCTTCGTAAGGTGCTTAGGTACTATTGTGACAAGAGTTAGTTGTATGAACTTCTCATTAGTCTTAAAAGTCATCACTTTGAGGTTTCCAGATCAGTGAATACCCCATTCATTTATTGTTAAGTGTATGGTAGTTCTTCAGAAGTGAAGATTGTGAGTCACTCCTGGACACTGGGTTTGTACCGCATACCAAGCCGTGTCTTTTAACAAAAATTATAAAGTTCTATATGTCAATGAAACTGATCCTCCAGCAGTATTTCCCAGTTACTTTTCCTGCTTAACCTTCCCTAAAGGCTCCACTAATCTTACCCTGTGAAGTGCTGATACCTGATCAAAGGTGATGGGGATAGTGGGTACTCAACCTCTTTTAGCAGCATAACCCAAATGCGTGTTCTCCCTCGGTTAGGTCTTTCCACCTGGGATTGGTTTTGGACTCCCACGAGTAATTTTACTGATACCTGTCATTAGGATGGTTTCCCCAGTGAGGCTCTAAAGGTCAAAGCCAGGCTTCACACTCAGGGGTGCAAGTTGTTCACACTCAGATTTGTGTGGTTGCCCTATGTGTGAGATAACAGGGTAAAACAAGATAATCCTTGCTGAGATTGTCTTTAGTGTATGCAAAGTTTGTATCTTGGAGATAATTAACACCTGCTTTTACTGCTGTAAAAGTGCTCTTTCTTTTTTAAACTTGGTCTGGTAAAAGTTAGGTCCCTGTTGTAAGCGTATATTTCTGCAAGCAAACAGGGGGAATGCCCAAAGTCATGGTTTTACCTACTGACATACTTCAAAAACTCCAGTGAGCTCCATACAGATTTTATAGATGTACTAGAATAATTTGACGCACCACAATCTGTGAGCAAATAAAGCACACTAAGATTCCCCCAAGTATGCTGATGCAAAATGGGATCACCTGTATTTTACAAGTTATTTGCATTCTAGTTTTCTCCACTGAATAGTGTTTGCTGCTTAGTTTTTGTTCCACAGACCACATGAGAAAATGTGATCTTGTGACAGAAAGCACAGTAGACGAGGCCTCAGATCTACAGTTAGGTATAGTTGGGATTTTATAACTCTTTATAGGTACAGTCCTAACTCTTTGAATCAACCTTTTGTAGCTTCTTTTGCACCTGGTTTACCCTTTGTGGAAGAGCTGGAGACATTTACCAAAGCCAGAATGAGACAGCCTCTGTTACGTTATTTATAGGTATTCTGTGGGATTATTTATGAGTATTCTCTGTGTATTTTAACATTTTCATAAAGAAGGGATTGTTTTAGCGTATGTGCCTAGAATCACACTGTTTCTTTGACTTAAAGTCCCCAGAAGCAGCGTAGTGTAGGATGCTATAGAGGCTGAAATGTACATTTTCTTACACTGTTTCCAGCTTTGTGAAAAATGCAGAAAGCAGGAGCCTGACAGATACACAGTGGGGTTAGGTCTTGTTTCTTGAACTGATGTTTCCAATTGCATCTAAACCAGCAGCTATTTTATGCAACAACCTTGAAGTTCAGTCTCGTCCGTGAAGCCAGTGCCTTGGGAGTGCTGGAGTTAGCACTACAGGGAAGGGAAGAGCCTGGAGAAATTTTGTGACGGTGTTGGGGAGACGAGTGTTGGAAGAAGTTATTGACATTGTGCAGAAGAGCTTGATGAGCTGTGTGATTTCCTGTGTGTTTGTCTGCAGACCTTTAACCTATGTATGAATTTTGGGTCATGCTGCTTCTCTTTATAACAAGTATCCTGGCATGCTCTAACAGCGGGATGTGATGTAACACAGTTTCTGTGCTTCTGATGTCTCGGATATTTCCTCGTGTCTCTCTGCAGGATATTGCCCTCAGTGTTTACCATTGTGAAGTTCAAGTGTAAGGCATTCTTAGTTCATCTTCAAGATCTAATTTGCCAGAAGATGTGAAACTGGGAATGCCATACTCATCACAATGTTAGGCTTTAAAGATCTACGAATGTAGATCAGCATTTGTATAAGTCGGGTATGAGTCAAACAAATAAAATGCCTAGTTAAACAGGCACTGTGAAGTTTTTGTATTGCAGCATGCATGTACATTTATCTGTGGATTCCTGAAGTTTTTCTTTTTTCCATTCTTGCCACAGCTTGTAATGTATTAAGAGTATCTATGCTGAGAAACATACAGAGTGAGATGGGTAGGAGAAGAGTTTCTCATCCTGTAATACTTGTTCATGGTCTGCACTTGATATTAGAGATTTTGAAGGCTTTTCTTTTGTTTCTGTAAAACGACAACAAAAACAACCCCCCCAGACAGAGAAAGAGACACTGGAGTGATCTTCCAATTAAAATACTGTAAGCCGTGGGGGATTAGGCAACAAGTCTTAGTTTTGTTGCATATCTGCATCACTTAGGACTGTTGCAGCCTCTGGACAGCTGATTGTCCTCAGGTAAGTTTCTTCTAGTGTTTGTCCTGTGAGGTATTTCACCTAAAAAAAAAAATGTTCGAAGTTTAAGGAGTAGGCTCAAAGCTGAATTCCGTGATCTGTTGGTTTTCCCTGTTGTGAGCCTTGGTCTTCTCTATACCAGAAGTTCTGTCTTACACTGGGGAAGCTTTTCCCAAGAAAAACTTAATTGAAACTTTTACATTCTCACTGTAGTTAGTTTGGATGACTTTTTTTTTAACACAAAGCACTTAATTGAATTTTATTTTTTTTTCTTTAAATTATTCAACAGTTGCTTATCTTGGAACAGAACCTTTTCTGTTTTTCCCAGTAAAGTTGGATAGAAATGTCAAAGAATCATAATAAAGACAAACAATTAGATTTACAGCTTCAGAAATTGGAAGCTGATCAGCTTGCTGTTGTTTGACTAAGTACAAATGTAAGTATGTATGTGTGTCTTCTTCACAATAAAAGTAAGTGACCCTTCTCGTGTCCATTTGTCATACCTGTAAGAATTGAAGGAACTAATTTGGGGTTTTGCAACTTTATAAATAATAAAACATTTGGATTGACTGTAATAGGGGTATTATTATTTCCCATCTTGGGTATGAAATGTAGTTACATATTTTATTTGTAAAGAATATGGAAAGTTGATGGGAAATGTTTAGTATTATTATTACATTGTGTCATTTGTAACTGCAGTCTAACTTGTGTATCAGTGCTGTGGCAACAGCCTTCTATTCTGTTAGGTTGGGGGTTTTGTATTTTGTATTCTGGGACGTTTTCAGCTGTAAGATGCTAATTTTACAGTCTGGCAATATGAAAATTCTTAAACCCTCTGATTATGCATTTTGATTCTGTTGCATGATTTAGGTAATTGAGATCTTTCATCTTTATATTTCAGTCATGCAGTAAGTTCTGAAAGATACATTGTGCAGTTTGTACTAACATAGAGGTTGTGCTGCTAATATCACTTGCCAGATTGACAGAACTGTGAGTAGTCATGTAGTAAACGCATAGTGTAGGCAGCTGAAACAGAAACAAGCTTTTCTGAAGCCTGTCTCAAATGGCCTTCATCCTGCTATGGATGGGGTAAATCCAGCTACTGAAAAATTCAGCTTTTATGTTGTATTTCTATTTCCTGGGTGGAGGGGCAAGAGGGGTGGTTGGTTTGTTTGGGTACTGTTTTTTTTTTGTTTGTTTGGGTTGCTTTTTTGTTAATTTTTCTTTTTCATACTTTTCCACCATTACTTTATCTGTGATGCCCTTTAATGTGGTATCTTAACATCTCTGAAAGAGATTTGTGTGAACACAATGTTCTTTTTCACCTCAGTTTCATTGAAGAGATTAATTCAGTAAGAAAACTGGAAAAACTAAATGAATATGTTTGGCATTCTAACTTTGTGAATATTCTTCCACCAAAGGCTCAATTTCATGTCCAGACCACTTTCCATAGGGATCTGTTTCTGACTATATTTCCGGTGTGTCAAATGAGTGACCTGCAAGGAGCAGTATTACATCACTGCAGAACAAGCCTAATTGACGAATATAATTGAGCTTGGAATCAGGTCCCCCAGGCAAGCTCAGAAACATTCACCACACCTGGATGTCTGCCTAATGTCATTCTTATTGCCCCTCTGGAAAACAGGGTTGATAGGCTTATGACATAATTCCATTCACTTCTTTTTGGAGAGAAACAGTCATGTCTGTGGTGCATGGTATTGACAGAAGGGCTGTAAAATGGAAGAATCAACTTCTGGTTTTCACAGGTGCAGGGGACCTTGCACAGATCTATTCTTTTTTTTTTATTCCTTCTGGATGTGTTACAGCACTCCAAATTTTACAACAGTGAATAAACAAGGGGAGAAATCTCTATTCTTTGTTTAGATGTTGTCTTAAGCTGAAATAGGTTTTTATAGTCTAGCTTTAGAATAAATGTTAGGGTTATATAAAATTATTCTTCTCTATTTTTTTTTAATATACCCGAAGGAAAGATAATTCTAGGAGTATGCCAAAGCAAAACTAAACTTTAGCCTTTCAAAGCTTTCAGTACAATGTGAAGCATTTTGTAGTGTTTTTTTTCAGACATTTCTCAGCCTCCTTAGGATCTAAGCTACTTGTTTCAGTCATTATTGAATGCAGTCCATTCCTCCCATTCTTGATCATGAAGAACCTTTGTCCACATCCCTACTATACATCCCTCCAGAGCTGAAGAAACAGCAAGTGTGACTAGAGAAATCTTCGGGTATTTTTAGTTCTCTCAGGATATTTTTCTTGGCTAAGAAAGAGCCAGTGGCTAATCTGTTAATGTGTTCTAATGGATGTTCATTCTCTGTGTCTGCTGTTCATCTTATTCTTTCCTTATCTCTTTCATTGTTTCTGTGACAAGTTTCCTTGCTTTTGGATTCCCTTTCTCCAGTGATTCTACTTTTCAGTTTTTCCCTGTGCTGCCTGACCAGTCACTTAGTCCTCTTCTCTCTGTAAGCAAGAGAAGAATATGTCAAGGGAAAAAATAGCAGTTATTTTCTCCAAATACAACTTCTAGCTTGTCATTAGGCTTTCTGTAAGATTGTCCTCTAGTGCTTTAACAGTTCTGCAGCAAAGAAACTGGGCATCTATGCTCACAGGTGGAAATGAGGAGGACAAGAAGGATGGGTGGGCTGTGCATGACCATCACGTTCTCAGAGGCCTCATGCTGGAGTGCTTAGTTGGCTGCCAGTGATCTGTTAAACACTGCAGTCAAACCCTGAAATATCTAGCTATAAATATTTATACGGAGCGTGTACATGAGCCTTCTGTCTCTGTTGGATTCATGTACGTAAATATCAAGATCTGGTGTGAAGACCGTCCTTGCTGAACAATAGGAATAAGAGTACTACAAGTACTTGAAGCGTAAAACTTGTCTAAATAGCAGTGCACCAGAACAGGTTGAGCTGGGGGGTGTGGATGCTGTGCCATGGACATATATAGAATGTTGGTGTGCAACCTGTGTGAGTGGTTGCTTTTGCAGACTGCACTGAAGGCAGTTCCTACTCATGTGAACACTCTCAGATGACTCTTACTGGGATTTTTGCCTGAGTAATGGTCTGCAAGTGCAAATTTTGAGTGACTATAAATCTGTGAGCATCAAGTGTTTGAGAGTATTGAAGCACAAACAGATAGCTTTTACAGAGCAATAATGCTCCAAAATGTAGGTTTGTGGGTTTCCCCTTTAATATTTAAACACAAAGATTGCCAAGACCAAAATGCCAAAAAATCAATTTTGTTCTAAAATAAGTAATCACTTTTTCTTGACGTGTGTGAAATACGATGCCTAATAGGATATGCAGTCTATTTTTAACCAGCTTCTTTTCTATATAAAAACTTTATTGAGATAGTCTATCAACAATTGACTAGGAATTGATTTTGATTTTTTGTTTTTATTCCTTTGATGGCTGTTAATTTTTTTCACAGAACAATATGCCTAATCTGAGGTATCCTTTCAGTAATTTAAAACATATGAACATTCTTAGCAACAATTTCTGTTACATGAAATAATTAAAATTTTAATGTTGCTTAAATTACATGAGAGTTTTAATTTTAACATCACCATAAATCATGGCTAAAGCTGGTGCTACTCAGCAAAGTAAGTTTAGCTGGGCCAGGACTGTCAGTGTCATGGCATATTTTACCAGGGTTCAAACTGTCAGAGGTTTCTAGGTTGGTATTTTCATATGTCATTGACAAAATACCAGATTTTTATATTGCATTAAAGAATGATAAGTATTGGAATTCTCATCTGATCAGAGAATACCAACAAAGTCAGGACACAAAAATGCAAAGGAAAGTTGTTTATTTTAAATTTATTTTCAGTGCATTTAAATCTGAATTTACAAATTATCTGTCTTGCTGTCCTGATGAATTTCATCCTTTTTCTACAAAAACTGAATGATCAAGATACACTGCTGGATCTGAAAGGTGCCAGTACCTCTCCAGCCACATTGTGCTCCATGCATACTGTAAACTGTATGGGGGAGTTAAAATATCAGCTCTTGGAAGAAGTGAGGGGGCATGGACATCAGCTGAAAGGGAAGTATTTAAAGAGCTATGCAAGTGGGTTACATCATTCTCATGCTGAAACATTAGTTAAACATATTCCTAGTAAATAACTCTGACTGTTACTAAACAGAAATGAATCAGTTGTATTGGTGTCTGGCATTTTAATAGGTGCTAGTTAGGTACGTTCTTGCTGTTGTGGATACTGTATCACTAAAGACTTTCCACATATTTTCTACTTCTCCAATAAAGTATAAAGAATTTTGAATAGGGCATATTGATTCCAGAAAGAGTGGCCAAAAGACAGAGCTTCTCTGTATTTCCAGATGATTTAGAGAAGTAAAGAAAATAATTTCAGATGGTTCTTACATAATATCAAGATTTATTTAAATAGTTTACTTGTATAGCCAATTATATTTGCTTTCATGAAGAGTAGTTTTAGAACAACTCTGCGGGTGTGAGAACATGATGATGAACTGCCCAATTTCTCCATCTGGTAAAATGTCCTTATATTTATAACAGATTTGCATAAATCACTTTTACTCGCTTTTTTCCCCTTACTCAACATTACTCGTACAATTGTGGCATGTTACCCATTTGTGATCCTCATTTTAGTACCAGGATCTTCGGTCTGTCAGCCTGTCCTTATAGACTGCTCAGTCTTTCTGTAACTGTGTAGTTATTCAAGATGATTGATTCAGGAGTAAATTCTCGATTCCATTCCTTATTCTGTTGTTCATATATGCTGTAATGGCATTATGTTCTGAAAACTAATATAGATTAATTTTTCATGCCTGAAAAAAAGAAATTATTAACACCTCCCCCACCCCAAACTCAACAAACCCTTAGACAAAAAAAAAAAAAAAAAAATCAAGCCTATAAATAGCTAAGGAACCAGATGCATGTGGATAAGTGTTTTATTCCACAAAGGTTAGATTACTGGAAAAACAGTATAATGAAAACAGTGTAAAAAGATGTTCAGATTAGAAAAAATATGAAAGAAGGGAAGTGATAAACATGTACAATTTAAGGAATTATACAAGAAGATACAAAAGATTTTCATTTCTACTGCTATTAATTCTGTTAAATTCTGAAATGGCAAACTGAGACCAGAGAAAAAGAGATGCATGTTTTTTTTTATACAACTTTTTTTAGATAGAAGTTTGTTAAAGGATTCCACTGAGGTAGTATTTAGATATACAATATGACATTTACATAGATACCAGGGGTATCTGGAGCTCTGATAATTAATAATAACATTTTCAAGTGGATATTATATCTTAGGCTTCAGAGTTCAAGCCAGTCTTTAGTATCTGGAAACCAGTACCAGCCCTAATGTGTGGCAAGATTATCCTTGGCTACCTACTGCAGATTCTTGTTTCTTTCTGTGAAGCAGCTTGTGGTGACTGCTGTCGGAGACAGGACCTTGGATATGATCCAGTGTTGCAGTTCCTTTGTTCCTCAGCCCTCCCTAAATGCTTTTTAAAAAACTCATGTCTTGTAGCATGCCTGAAAGATAAATGCAATTTAGATATTTAGGGAAGTGAATGGATTTCAAAGCTCGGTATGACTGTAAATGCATTGACCAACTGTATTTGATGAAAATGAATGTATGCAAACATACAAGAAGAAAACTGCATTTACCTAATTCTCATTATGGGTTCAGTAGACCACTTTTATACATGCTTATCTTTAAATGCATGTATGTACATGCTCACTCGATTACCTCAGGTAGTATAATTGAAGCACGTATGCCTGTGTAAGTATCTGTATAGGATCTTTAAAGGTGCATGTGCAGATTGTGTGGATGCCTTTTTTCTTTTTTTTTTTTTTTTTCCCTACACTGGGAAATGCCACATTAACTTGTGTGTTAAACCGGATCTAGAGGCTATTGGAATCAGCGGGGATATTTATAGCTGAATAACTAATAAAATGTAGAGCTGACTAATTTACTTCTGTGTACTTGAGCTATGGCTTGCTTGTATTCATGTGCTCACATGCTTTGCAGGCGCGTTAATGAAGGCAGTTGGATTTTTGCCCTGGTTTCTGTAGTTGTCATCACTAACACAAGAGTATCATGAAATCTTACATTCAGTGACCTTATGATTGCAGGTTCTTTCTTGCTGGACTGGGGTGTGAAAAATATCCAGCAGCTTGCAAGAGCATCTGATTATTCCTCCTCCCCCCCGTCCCCCTTTAAGAAGCCTCAGGATAAGACTGGATTTAGATTACTGCAATAATTTCTCAGCCTTTAGAGATAAGTTTCTTCTTGTCATAGCTGAATACTTTATTAATTGTTCAATCTGATGAATGGCTAAAGATGCTGATGAACATGATGGTTGCAATTGCATATACAGTCCCTTATCTGTGTAATTTCAATAAGCCATTTGTTACAAAATACAGAAGGCATGTGAAACTGGTGTCAGTGTAGTTTGTAATATCAGAAAAATCATGTACCACTAGCTAGAGTTTGACAAGCACTGAAAGTCTCTTTAGTAATTTACAATATCCAAAAATGAAAACATTTCCTATCCCAGAAGCTGCTGGAAGCTGAAGAGATTGTGGGAAACTAAAAGGAGCAGGTGTACTAGTATCCACATTTATTTAATAAGCTGAAGAATTAAATGGTAAAATAAAAACGGAGCAGGAAGTGTAGTGATTTTTTTCAAAGCTTTGTATAGTTTGGATGAATTGCAAAAACTCTTGACAGCACTGTTTTATAATACAGGGTCCCTTTTGCATCATGTAAGAGGGCCAAATACAGAGATGCCACCTTGATCAGTAACTGTGTATGGAGATATGCAGTTCTTGACAGGGCTAAGTCTAAAATCTTAGAGATAAATGCAAGCTATTTTATGATGATTTAAGCAAGCAGTGTGTAGAGCCAGCTAAAGTAATGACAATTATTTCAACTTGGACAAAATTAATTTTTCTTGGCTATAGTCTGGGATTTTCAAAAAGTGTTAAATTTATTTGGAGTATGGTACAGCATTCCATACATATGCGGTATTTTTGCCAATTTGCTCAATAGTCATTCTAGACCTGGGGTTGTAAAGGAAGTCAAGGGTTTGCTGAATTATTTAGAAAGATTTGATTATAAATGTAAACCTTTTGTTTGTCTTTACTAATTGTGAACAAGCTTAGACTAAAGAACATCCTTAAGGAAAAAAAATCAACAAAAATTAACATAAATGGTAATAGTCAGTTCTAACTACATAATTTGATAGAAGAAGAGAAATTGCTTGACCCATGGTTTCTGCTCATATACTCTGGCTTTGCTTTGTTGACCTGAAATGTCCTAGGTTTTACCAGTGGAGAAATTCCTCTCTCCTCTCCTTCCAACAAGCAGATGATGTGTCATGGAAGTCAGCAAAGATCTAGATAAGAGTTTGAATCCACAACAAGTTAACATCCCCATTGTTACGTGCTAATCAATTCTGATTCCTTTTAGTTCTTTATGCCTGTGCTGCTATCAAGATAAACCCTTTCCACATCTGACTGTCCACTGGAAAAGAGCATGCATGAAACTTGCTCCTGCACTGATGGAGCTGCAGGGACTTCTTGCCCTCTGGGGCACTGCCGAACAAACACTGCACCTTTCCTTCCTCTACTGTTCATAATCAGTTTTCCTTCCTGTTTGTTGTCTGAAGAGTCACAGGTATTTGTGCTTAAGGTTGAATAGGTGCTTAAAGAAGTCATAGGGAATAAACTGACATCACAAAGTGCTGTGTGGGTTATCTGCCAGGGGAAGCCAGGTAGTCAGATAAAAACTGAGATGCAAATGAGAGGTGCATTATCCTGTGATGAGCTCCCTGCAGATGTAGATAAGCAATTTCCAGCAGAAACTTCTGTTGAGTGCATTTTGACTGCAGATCAAACTGCTTTCTGTATTCAGCTGCTGCTGAGGTGGTAGCTTTTAGTTGAAACGATGATACATGTATCAGAATTTCTAGTGGTGTTTCATTCCAACATGTCATTCAGTTAAACAGGGATGAAGTGTTCTTACAAAGGTCTTTTGGTTTTGCCTTTGCACACTGTTGTGGATTGTTCAGTGGCTCTTCCACCTGGTGAAATGCCATGGCTTATAAAGATTGCATGTCTGAAAGTTTGATAGACTTTTTCTTTCTGTAAGATTGGTCTAAGACAAGATGGCTACTTTCTTTGCAAACTTTTGAGTTTCATCTCTTTGGACCATCATAGCTACAGTAGCACTGCCTCATATCCTGCCATGGGATACAGCAGATCACACAGGTGGAATGTGGAAAGCCTGAATTAATGATGTGCTATGGGCCTTGGATTGGATTAGGTGGGCCATGATGTGGAGTGTACAGTAGGGAGCTATGCCCAAAGCAGGGACCCACACCAACCAATGAAGGTAGATGTTCCCTGCCCCTCACCCTTTATGATGAAGTAATGTTTTAATTTATGATCTGATTTTTGTGTCCTAGAACATTTATGCAGGAATACTAAATGCTTTCTGTTTATGTATTGCAACTTATAAAGCTGAATTCTTCATCCAGACTGCACTTCCTCAAAATCTCTTGTTACTTCTAATAAGATGAATGGCATGGTGACATTAAGGTTAATGAGGTCAGAATTTGAACTAAAGGAAATATAATATTTAGGGCTACTTTACTGATACTTACTGGAGGTATGTTGTGTTTTTTTTTTTTTTTTTTCAACAGTCCATTACAATGTAGGCAAGAGGTAACCAGGTAATTCGGGTGTAATTTGCTTTTTGATGTGTTGTGATTTTTTTTAAAGTAGACATTGCAATGGAGGGATCTTTCTGGAGTGGTATTGCACTAGACTAATTTCCAAGCATAAATAGCTGTTTTAAAAAACCAATTAGTTGCTGTTCATGCACAGTACAGAAGCAGATAATCCATGCAATTTAACTGGGCCCTTTGATTTGGATGCAAAGGAAAACTCATTTAAAAAGCTTTTGCTGTTCCCCCCTCTACAGTGGGAAATTATATAGAGAGAAGATGTAGCAAGGGCAAGCATAGAGGAACTGTTCTGTGCTGTGAGCCAAAGGACATCATTAGGAACACTCCTATTATCTGGAAGCCTGACTTCCTGTCTCAGTTTCCTCGTGGGTCTCAATGAATGGCAGAAGAAATGGAACACTTTTCCTGCTTGGCCAGAAACTCTGCTAAATGACTCCTTTGGCTGCATGCCACGCTGTACTTGGGAATAAATCCTGCAGCTCCCCCCTCAGTCTGGAGGGTACTTGTTGCAGTTCTTAGGGGCCAGTGGAGCAAATTTTAGAGGCCTTGTGATAGCAAGACAGACCAAATCTTCCTATGAATGCAGCAAGGCATTAGGTGTCCTTTTGTATATTTTGAGAGTATGTTAGGATTTTCGTATTGGGTAAATGATTTTACTGCAATGCAAATAGTATAGCATGCTTTATAAATAGCACCAAAGAAATGTTTAAAATAAAATTACTTTTTAGAAATGCATTCAATTTAATCAAACCTTTCTGTTTTTTTTTGTTTTCCCCAAAGTTTTACTACATAAGTTAGTGTATGTACTGAATATAGTTTTATTGTAGAGTATAAAAATAGGGTAGTAAAGGTTGGTGTATGCTTCTTAAGAAAAAATGAAGCATAAGTTGCAGACATCCTGTAAAGTGCTGTTTCAGTAGATGAAGCATCTGTCATCTATGCATAGAAGAGGATTTTTGAGTCTTTTTTTGTCATTTTTATTTGTTGTCTTTGGTACATTTTCTGTAACATACATATGAAAACCCAAAACAGTCAGAATCCCGTATTAGATCTGATCTAAATTAAAGCCACAGCACCAAACTCTTGGTTTAGTTGTTACTGTCAGTTTCTGTACTCTATATTTTAACCACATTTGGCAAGTAAGAAACTCACAGCTGACTCAAAGGAAACTAACTTGGCGAAATGTGCACCATTTCCCAATAGCCTTTCTCTAGAATAAAAGAGATACTGGGACAGTGTTTTTGGCTTGTTTTACCATATGCATCCAAGAGGAAAAATGTTCTTAATTCTCTGGAGATGGGAAACATTCACTATAGTTAATACTCTGTATGTGTCATCTTTCAGAGGACTCATTCTCAAGCAGCTGTCCAGCTGGAAATTTTGGGCATACATGGAAAAGAGTACAGAAACAACATCACTGATGTATTTCAACAAGTATTAATTGGCCTGTGTTGTGTGTTGGGTTTTCTTTCCTTTCCCCTTGGTAGTTGGTCTCACAGTTTTTATTGTGTATCCTTTTCAGGCTTTGTGGAAATTTAATGTGAACTGAATAGGTGTGGCTTTTATGGAGTACCATCGGAGGGGGTGGTGTGAAACAGCCCTTCTCCCACTGAAAGAGTAATCGGATTTTTTTCCTGCGTGGATGTAATCATGCCATAGGGGCTTGATGTTGAGGTCACTTATTGCTTTCAAGGAAACAGGAGTGCTGGGTTATGCCCATCTTGTGAACTGGTCCCTTTGTGTGCAGAGACAGAGTGGATGGCATTTTTGGAGAGCTGGCTAAAGGTGGAAGGTAGACACTGCATTTGTCATGGCTTTTTTTTGATACTAAGGTCCTGAGTTTGAAAGCTGAACATTGGGAGATATCATTTATTCCCATTGCTTTGCTCTACCTCCAGCAATACCACATTGTCCTTTGTGTTGCCCCTAAGAGTTAGTTTTCTCCCAGCTGTCTTTTCTGTACTTTCTTCTGATTCAGAGGAAGAAGGAGGCTCCTGTGCCTGTCTGGATTTCTCAGAGAGACACTGGTGAGGTGCCGCTGACTCTTCCTCATCATTTGCATACATGGCACAATAAATAAGATTTTAAGCATACATAGTGGAGGAATACTGATGTGTATTGTTAATGTGACTGTATTGTCAGTGTCTGCAGTTAAGAATTTCTGGTTTTAAAGATGTTGTATAATCCCACACAATAAATACATAAGTAAAAAGCACATCACCTGTATAAGAGGTTTGGGGTTTTTTTTGAGCTATAAAGAGAGAGTACACTAAATGGTGCAGAGGGCAGTGTAAATACATGTTTGCATATAAAACAAATGTATATGTATGTTTTAAAAGTGTATGAAAATGAGGTATGTGGTAACTGACTTTGACTCTATATTTATTTATTTATTTTTTAATTCCCTGTATTTTTATTTTTTATAGAAGTTGGGGTATTTTTACCTCTTATGATCTGAATGTACTTTTGCAGTTAAAATTAGATGTACTTTCTGGAAGAAAAATACAAGCTAACAAAATCTGTAACTGTATGAACAAACAGGGCAAAATGTGACTCAATGATTTACAATATTTTTATCCTGACTTTTGAAGCAGGGATTTGGGTCCATTACTGGATGTTTAGCTTTCAGCCAGGTAAGCAATGTCTGGCTGATTGTTTTACCAATATTGCACATCATCATATTATTTAGCTGTTTAAATATCTGTACTGTGTCATATTTGTCTAATGATATTGTATCACAGCTATAGTTTACCAAAACAGGTCCTTAGTAGGCACACAGAACTGCAGGTTTGTGAGAGGAAGTAGTGCATCTTTGTGTAGACTGGCCTATGGATTGATTGGTTTTGATTTTTCTGGAATATAGCTAGCAGTAAAATGTGATATTTATTGGTGCACCCAGTGATATATCTGTGAGGAAAGCTTGTCAGTGCATCATAGGCTGGTAAAAGTGTAATTGAGATAGAAATATTCCTGAGGAGGACTGCCTGAAGGAGGTTGCTGGTCTGCCCTGACTGGAGCTGTCAAGTTTCTGTTCTAACAATGAAGTTAACAGAACAGTAAGAAACTGTAATTCTAAAATTATTGTTCTAGTTATTGCTTATATAAATGACATTGTACTTTAATTCTTATGTATATGGGTAACAGTTTGAATTTTTTTAGGTCATCAGCTTAGACTTAAGATACTTACTGTACTAAAGTATTTGCAAGGTTTGGTTATAAAACGTCTGCTTCATTTATGCTATTGAAATGAATATACATGGTTACAAAGCAAGACTTTGCTCTCTTTCAGTGAGCTCCATAAGGTCAATTAAAACTGGGGGTGCTGGGACATGCAGCTGTAGTATATGTTGACACAGCATCAGTTTGATAGATAAGCTGAAAACTGAAGAAGTGCATGAACTTGAGTTTTAATTGTGAACATTTTATTGGAATTTGGTAATATAAATGAAAAATGGGAAATTGCTGTCATTTGTCCTAGATAAAATCATGCAGAAGCATTTGCCCCGCAATTCACTGCCTGATATTAAAATTAGAGTAGTAAAATCCACCTGGTGGATACTCTTCCTTTTGAAGATGACTTGCTTTAAAAGCTTACTGTTCTCTATAGTATGCATATTTTCTCTGGAAACAAAGTATGTCTTTATTTTGATTCTTTTACTGTAGTTGCAGAAATGTTTGTGGTATAGGAGCTCTTATTAAAAAAACAAGCCATACCACAGTAAACTGCAAGAAGAGCAAAAATGTTGATAAAGGTAACAAGGACATTACATAAATTGCTTGGTCTCCTGAATATATTGCTTCATGCCTGTTTCTGACTGAGGGAAAATAAACCCTCTGTACTCACTAGCTGCACCAGCTGACATTTCTTCTGTTGCTTAAGGTCTGAGTTTTGTCCTCAGTTAAGTCACTGGGAATTGACTTAACATCCACTGGCAAATCTGTCTTGGAACTCAGTTACATTAATAGTTTGGATGGGATCGAGTTGACTGCAGTGGAAAAATGAGTTGTCAGCCATATCACATCCAAACATAAAACACATTCATCTAGTAATAAAAAAAAAAAAGTGGTTAGTATTGAGCTAATGCATTGATGGACTATTCTGTGGGAGAATGAAAGTAAATTCTCCAGTGAAGTGCAGTATACAGCTGCCTTCAAAACCACATTTATTTATCAGTAGGAATGTGTCTGTGCCAAGTTGTCTGCTGAAAACTGTAATCACCAGTTCAGATTTTTCAGGCGCTCTATATGTATTCAGTTTTGTTTTGATTTTTCCAAAGCACACTTCTTACATTATGCATACTTTATAAAGGACAGCATCTTTAACTATATATGTAATAGTGTCCTTACTATACACGTTTTTTGCTTCTGCTTTAAAGTGGAAGACAACCACATTATGAAGGTCAGTTTCAGCAAACCCTAGTGTGCACTCGTGTTGAATATTCACTTTGGGCTGCCCCAAAATCGTCCTCACCAGTTGAGCCTTCTTTATGGCTAAAAACTATTTCCAGTTGCTTTACGTCATGCAATATAAAACAGTGAAACAGCTGGTTGTTTCTGTCATATCTGTCATCTAGGGTCTTACTCTCAAACCTGGCTGCATGGGTTTTAGCTTTTATCGGCAGCAAGCAAAATGCCTGTGCTGTCTGTTGCCAGCACCCAGTGCAAATACATGCTCTGGGGACACTAATTCCCTGATACACTGTGGTTAAGATGGACTTAGAAAAAGGCACAAGCTGAGGCTTGTAGGGGACTCCGAAGGTTTGGCACAGTGGAAAGAAAATCCCTGTTGTTCAGCCTCTCAGCCCTGGGGTAAAGAAAGAACGGAGAGGACTGAACAACACTCTGGGACCAGCTGTAGGAGGGTGAGGAGCTGGGTGGAAAGTGAGGGGAAGAATGTGTAGTTACCGGGTAATTCCTAGAGAAGCTAAATCCATTATAACCCAAGTAAATGGTCCCCCACACAACTGGTCATTCTTTTTGCATGTCAGGAACAGGTTTTAATTACAAATGCTATATTCTAAAATCTACAGGTCCTGCCTGATGGTTTGATTGCTTTTCCAGATAGTTTTAGGTTTAAAAGGGAGTGTTACAGGTCCTCGCTTTCAAAGATGCATATCTTGTCTTCCACACTGGTCCTCTCTGTTCCCACTCAGGACAGTATGTAGCGTCATTGTTGTTAGCTTGCTTATTTATTTATTTATTTATTTATTTTAAATAAAAAGCCCACCCCATTTGTCTGTGTCCAGACCCTTTTTTAGATTTGCCTGTTAAAATAGTCCACAGAAGTCTTTAATGACTCTCACTATTTTTGTCTCCTCCTCTTTTAGAGGGAAATTGCCAGAATTTTATTTTTGTGCTTTTTTTCTTTTCTTTTGATCAGGCACACTCATTCCTGAACAGTCCCTGAAAGCTTTTATTGCCCTCTCAGCCCATCACAGACATCTTTCCTAGGAGTGCACCTTGTGGAGTCAGGCTGTTGTGCACCACTAGTCTGGAACCAGGCATCACCTTTCAGTTTGCCCAAGAAGCAGGCTTGTTAATAGAAACCCCAGCAATAAAAACTTGAACCCTGCCTTCTGGATAATCAGCTAAAGTTTCTTTAGTGTAGGTCTGACCTTTGCTTTCCATCAGCACAACAAACACTCCATAAAACAATAACAGATAAGCAACTTTCATCTGACAAGCCACACTTATCTCAGGGAATCAAAACTGCTGTGTAGCATCTCCCCTTTATATCCAGTATTATTTTTTTTTTTTTTCCAGTGGACTTCCCTTCCTGAGCTTGTAAATTATAAGGTTGTCTCTGGTTTTGTTGGATGTATTTAGAAAGTTCCTGTTCTGTTTTTCTTCTATTTTCTTGTTTATCCTGGCTGGAAGAACAAAATTAAAATTTTCATCTCAGGTTGAAGCATTATTTGGTGTGATTGCTCAGCTTCTGATCTCACTACCAAGAATGTCTTGTTTTAGGAGCTGATAAAAATATTTGGCTCTGTTTCACCTCAGTCACTCTTGGCAGTTTTTCAGCTGCTCTTCTGGGGTTTCCATCTGCTCTTTTATTCTGCAGTTTCTTCTTCAGGCCCCAGTTCAGCACCAACAATTGCAAGTAAGTGAAAACCTCATTGATTTTTATGAGAGTACAGGGTAAAACGCATATGCTATTCTGCATCTTGGTCAGAATCTTCCAGTGGATTATCTCACTGATAAACTGGAGAATATGGCAGTTCCCTGCGGCTTTCAGTATTCCTTTGTTCTTCCTCCCTCAAAGGTGTCCAATGATTTAACATTGAGCTGTATACATTACTTAAACCCTGAAACCAAAGATCTATAAAATTGTCACAAAGTCTAGGGAAAATATTTTTTATCTGATGAATTTTTCAAATGAAAATCATTTTAGCTGCAGAACAAAGCTTAGGAAGTGCTTATGAGCACATGTGAAATTAGATTTATTTAAAAGCTTTTGTTAAATTTTTCATACTTGTCCTGTTATTTAAGCACTTTTATTTAACAGAAAAAAATATCACAACTCATAATAGGGGTTATTGATGCTGAATAATCATTTGCTTTCAGCTGATTAAGCTGTTAACCCACACACTGCATTATATAGAAAAAATCACACATATACATGACTGTCTGCTTACTTATGTATTTCACTTTCAAATGTGCTTTTCATTTTACTTTTTTTATTGCATCTTAGCCATGGATTTTTTACAGAAAGCACAATCAAAGTTTCCTTTATCTAGCTAGTGAATTGTAGTTATGTAGTTCTTGTGTACTGAAAGGCATTATGTTATAGTGAAAACCATATATTTGTTACTTGCAGGAGACAGCTTGTCTGACTAAATGTGAAGCTTAACTGAAAGATTTAGAAGGTAAAGTAACAGAAGAAGGAAGAACTTGGTAGCGAACAGCTGCATAAT
This sequence comes from Pezoporus wallicus, assembly GCF_028554395.1. Lineage (NCBI taxonomy): Eukaryota > Metazoa > Chordata > Aves > Psittaciformes > Psittacidae > Pezoporus > Pezoporus wallicus. The sequence continues at coordinate 6,028,062 of NW_026640488.1, forward strand.
GAATTGGTTCATTCAGTGCTTTTCTTGTATTTTTTTTTTTTTCACCTGCTTGTTATGTACAATTTCACATACTGAAAATTTACTTAATTGCTGAAAGAAACCCTCCAAGTAATAGTCCAGTGTCTGCATAATGCTGACATTTGTGGCAAACTCCCAGGGTTTTTTTGCCATATAGAATGCTGATAATTTATCATGTAAAATCTTTTAAATAACTGTAAGTAAAAAAAGATTATTGAACAAAAAAAAAAAAAAAGTGATTTAATGTGCCAAAAATTAAAAATCTTTAAGTTATCCATTTACTGAAGCATGCCATGCACACAAGCTCTTGTTTTCCTTTCAAGCAATCCTTTCTTATATTTCACTAGTATTTTTTTGTGCTCTCCTATCTCCAGTTGTGTAAACTGGAGAGCTTTATGGCTGAATCATATGTGTAAGTTTTTTTTGTGTTTTTTAATTTTATCTCCTTTTCACTTTCAGAAACAACCATGAACACAGAATTTTTTTCCTCAGGTTACTAAAATAATTAGAATGCAATATTTAGCTGCCTCTACTGGAAAGAAAGTCTAGGGAGCCTAAAAAATTCTTTAAACATACTAACATGTATTAGCAAATCAGCTACTCGGGGTGTTTCCAGGCATAAGATGTGATCATGGTAGACAAAACCCAGGGAGAAGAAATGTTGCACTGATTCGTTTTTTGTTCCTTACCTGCAAAATCTGCCTAAGTCAGCTTTTACTATTTCCCACCAACTCTGAAGGCAGCTGGTTTATTGCTCTCTCAGGTAACTGTGCCCAGTGTGCCTGGGGCAACTGCTGGAAGAAAATTCTCATCCTGTAACTCCTGGCAGACTGAGCAGGTGTGCAGGTGGGGGCACTGCATAAGCACCCAACAGAGTTTGCAGACCTGCCAGCTACCGATGAGCAGAAAGGAAAAAACTGAGTACCCTTGTATCAGAGAGGAAGCTTGTTGCCGGATTTAAGCCTCGAGGGTTTACATTATACTTGGCAACACTTGATGAACCTTTTGTCACAAGAATCAGTTGCATACCCCTACTGCATCATCTTCTGTATTCAGAAATGACCCAGTTTCCACTCAGTTCATGCCATAAACAGAATGATGCACACAGGTGTCTACCACTGCTGTCGCCAGTAGGTCCTGAAGCACCACTGCCTGACACTGTCATGATCAGTAAAAGCTGGTGGATGGTCTATTACCTGCATTGCCAAGAGGAACTGCTGGCAGCTAGGGAAGCCAACAGGGAGTTTTCTCACATTGTTGACTGGGAAGGAGTGAAATGAAAAGATTTGTTTCCTCTGATGCTTTTGGAGAAAGTGTGGAAGCAACAGGTTGTTTTTTGTTTTTTTTTTTGTGGAGTTCCTGAGGACAAGAACTATTTCCAAGGAATAGAGATGTTTTTGAGGAAGGCGTTAATGTAAAAACCTGACTGGCTTGTATTACAGCTTAATGTGGTAAAACTGTACAAACAGCCTGGGGAAGCAGAAGCTCTGGTCAGAGGTCCATCTACTACTTCACTTTTACTCATTGCTTAAAAGCTTGGAGAAATTTTGCTATTGGCTTCTATACAGACAGAATTTGCCCTTTGACTCTTTTACTTACAACTAATGAATTGTTGTCCTAAATAATTCTGTTCTGACTAAAAATTTATGGTCAGCAGCAGTGTTTGCAATATATTGAGCGTTACTGGACTGCAGTGTAAAGGCACATATATTTAGCACTGCCTAAAAGACATTGTAGGCAGGTAGCAAAGTCTGTCAGTGGAGTTGGGTCTTTTTGGTGATTTCAACTAACTGTGGTCGGACAGCAGCTATTTCTAACTTTACAGTTACATCTGCCTTAAGTCCAAGAAATCCAGTATAATGGGTAAAAGAATAATATTGAGAGAAAGGTGCTTGTTTGAATAGGATTTGAAGGCTCAAAGGGAGAAAACAGCCCTCCCAAGGCTCTGTTTTGCTATGAAGTACTTTGTGTATAATCTTATCCTACTTATATTTTTCTACCTTACTCATAGTGATACAGGATTAAAAAAGGACATTTTCAGAGTGCTGTTGTTTCTAAAATACCTAAGAGCTTCAGATGAAATGTATTTTGCACTCTGTCTGAAAAAATGATCTCTTGCAAACTGCCCAGACAAAGTCTATATTTGTATGGATGAATGTCTGGCAGGGAGATCATCTGTGGTGACTCAGTGCATATGCCGATACGTAACTATTGACAAAAATGGAAATTCTGGCACACACCAAATATTTCTTTTGGGGACCGTGATAGGAGCTGCTTTGGGTGATCTGGCTCTGTAAGCAAAAATGATATTTACAGTTCTCGTGGCAGTATTCCAGCATTGGTTCTAGGTTGAAACCAAGCTTCTATGAAAGATTTCACTTTTGCTGTATAGTTTATTCCAAGAAATCTTCACTTCTGCTGCTGTTTGAAAATACAGCTGGTACACATGCAGATACTTGGGTCGCAGATATATAGCAGAACTGTCTTACTAGTTATGTTGGTCTTATGGGCAGGTGTATTGCCTGAAAAGCATAAAGGCAAAGGCAAGTTCCTCGGTAACAAAATTATGTTTCTCCAAAGTCAATGTTAATAGCTTTTCGGTTGGTTTCATAAGGTAAATGGAACTCACAAATACTTTACTTTTCTGCTTTTGTAATTTTGCATGTTTAGAAAGATGTGTTATGCAAGTTACAGAGCAGAGTTTGGATTTATTTGTTTTCTTTAATCCCTCACCTCTCCCCCTCCTCCTAGTTCTTTCATAAGTGTGATATTTATCCAATATTCTTGAAATTACTTCCTGAGTGGCTCAAAGCTCCCTTGTCCTTCTGGTTTCTAAGAACCCCCTCCTCCCAGTTCTCCTCAGCTTTGAACTCTGCTTGAGAACCAGCTTTGTGCAACAAAAAAAATCCCTTTCTAACTACACACAGACACAAAACGTTGCCACAAAAGAAAACAACATGCCACATGTGTGAAATCAAGTGTGAAAGCAAGAAAATCTGTTACTGCCTAGCCCCTTGGCCAGTTTAGGGCATGATGTGCTTATCTGTAGAGTGGTTTGCCCATGTATGGCAAGAGATCAGGTCAGATAAATAAATAATAGTCCAAACTCTTGAGTTCTTTACTCTGGCAGTAAATTAAAGTAAATGTGAGTTTGCTTATGTAAAAAGTTAAATGAGTATGTCAGAGCAATAGTAAGATGATGGGAAATACTTTATCCAAATAGACTAGTACTGAAGAACTGTAGAAGGTCGATGCCAAACCCTGGATCAAACTGAACGCCCCCGACCATGGCTGACATCAGAGGAGGGTGTGGAGTACAGAGAGAGCCAAAAGTGAACTGGGACTTTTCCTTCTAGCAAAATGACTGTATTTTGCGTATGTGCTTTTATACATGAAATCACTCAGGAGGTAATGAAACTTCCACTAGCTTATTATCCTTTTGCAAAAGTCTTTTGGTGGGCTCAGCTGTAAGGGATAGTCTGCAGATAGGAAGAAGATTTCCCAGCCACATCAGGAGGGTATTGGTAACATGATATCTTTGAGGTCTCTCAATGACAGAGCCTCCGGGGTTGGGGTTGATGTAGGGTGAGGTGGCAAAATAGGAAAACTTGGGGAAAATTATGTCAAATCCTTTGGGAATCCCTTTGGCTGTATCTGTATGTCTAAAAATGTCCTTAACACTGACCTCAGCTGTTGTGGAGTGGCCAGTGTCTCTGTGCTAGTAAATTTGTCTCTTTCCAACAATTGTGGCTGTATCTGAGCTGTTTACCCTTGGCTATGTTCTAAGGGTTGTTTCAACTGCTTCACGCTTCCTTGGAGTTTCTCAGTCACAGTGCTGGCTGGGATGGACCAATTTAGCAACAGGAAACTTTCTAGCAGTTTGCTAGTATACCCTCTATTACTTCAGGACTCTTCCATGCAGTAATTTACAGATCTGTTTGTAATTTGGGAACATTTGTAGATATATTGAATCATGCAATCTGTAATTCAGGTAGATGTCATCCATGTGTCCCAGGTAGCTTCATTTTTGGTTGGCTACATCTTCCCTTCTTATGATGCAGGTCAGTTTTAGAATGACAGACAAATGAGGCAGCCATGACACAGAAAACAGTTTACATATTTCACGGATTAATGCTTTAGAAGAAAAATGTGAGGATTTTGTGTAGTTTGGGGTTGGTTGTTTTTTCAAATGTTCAGTTTTCATTCAGAGCCAAGTAAAGTACTGGTGCATACTAGAGGAAATTGTCTTGCTTCTGAAAATTTCTGTTGCAGGAATGTACTTTGTTAATAATTGGTGTGATCCAGTATAGCAAAAAGCACTGGGATTTGTGCCTGAGTCTAACTTGTGCAGGGGTTCCACTGTATTTTATGTGTCTCCTTACACTTAAATCAATGTCCTGTTTCCTGGATGAAGAAAGGAGGTTCCCCTCTGCTAAGAAAATCTAGATAGTTATTATTGATTACTAAGAAGGAAGGTGAGACGAGAGGGGGAGACTCAAAAGCAGGAGAGAAAAATCTGAGAGAATAAAGACAAGGATGAGAGTATAATATAGGGGAAAAAGGAGAGAAAAATCTCACTTTGATGTTTACTGATCTGGATGTGAACATAAAAGTAAGAGAATAGAATAATAAGGAAGAAACCAGTAGATTAATGAAGCTATCTCTCATATTTTACACAAACATAAAAATCTGAAGAAGCCATAAAAGGCGTTGGAAAGGAGGGTATAGAGCCACCTGGAAGCACACGACCTTGAGAATTAAAAAGGCTAAGAAACTAGAGACCTTCCAAGACAAATTACATGGGAAGCAGATGTATAGAGTTCTTTATGAGCCATATGGGTTGTCCAGTGGCTGGTGAGGATAGTGTTAACTCTTCCAGGAGGAGAGGGGAAGCCACAGCTGCATGCCATAGGCAAAAGGATTGTCAGGCACCTGTCAATGAAGGAAGTGAGGTGGGGCCCAGCCTCACTGAGTTATGGTTTTCTCCCAAGGCATTATAGCAGGAGCGTGTGTGTACTGTCATTCACATAGGCTTTTATTATATGGAAAAAGGAAAGTGGTGCTGGAGAAAAGCTTGTGCAGGTGGTTTGTACATGAAATTTGCTTTCACAGATACATTCTTTTGTTCTTTTTGCTTAGGCGTAGACTGTGGCAAATGAAATCCCTTTTGCTAAATGTAAACTTTTTGCTGAGTAATAACTGATTTATTTTTTTTTCTCTGTGTGTGTTCACGTGGTGACTGCATAGATTTTAGAAAAAATGTCTATCCAACCTAAGCCTAAATTGTTATGTTTTCATTCAGTGTGATGGCAAAATGACTATCCATTTCTTCTCATCCAACACATAGAGTGGTTAAAAATACCTTCCTCTTTGTCATGCAGATATAACTGTCCTAACTGCTCTTAGTATAAGGCAAACTGGTTAGAGAGGACTAATCAAGCAAAGCCTTGTGTATCTGAATGGCAGTTCATTTTGGGTGCATGGTCCATCAAGCATTCTTCTCTTGGTATCCTTGAAGCCAACACCTTTTCAAGAGGCTGCAGTAACACAAAGGCCTTGTGTACATAAGAAAAGTGTAGTGATTAAATTAAGTATGTTTAAAGATCAATTTAGTTAAACGAGGCATTGCCTTCTTTACACATTCTTGCTGCAGTTTAGGGGAACCTTATGCTAATGTGTCAAAGTTAAGTCAACATAAACCATTCTTAAAGCAAAAACTCCAGTAAACTTGGTGTGTAAACAGCGTTAATTAGCCAAATCAGTTGCTAAAACAACCTACTCGGATTCAATTGAAATTTCTTATATGACGTTTCTACTTGTTAGTGGTTTATTGTAGATACAGAAGAAAATTATAGGTTAAATAGGGTTGTTAGTTTTACCTTGATAGTACAATTAAGAAGAGATTTGTTAAAAGGTTGCTAGCCCAGCTCTCGCTTACCTGTCAGTGGTACCAAAACTGAATCATTTTTGTGTGTTAATGTCTGGAGGGGCACTGTGTAGGATGATGGGAAGACAAATAATTTTAAAAGTTGACAGGAATGATGACAGTAAACTGGTTATCATTTAATAGCTTCAGCTGAGAGTTGAAGAAATATTTAATAAATTTTAGTTTGTTTGATTTAGAAATTTATTCATAGAATCACAGAATGGTTTGAGTTGGAAGGGAAGTTTAAGCTCATCTGGTTCCAATTCCCCTCCCACAGGCAGGGACACCTTCCCCTAGGCCAGGTTGCTCATAACTCCATCCAGCCTGACCTTGAACAGTTCCAGGTTTGGGGCAGCCACAGTTTCTCTGGGCAACTTGTGCCAGTGTCTCACCACCCTCACAATAAATAACTTCTTGCTAATATCTAATGTAAATCTCCGCTCTTTCAGTATACCCTTGTCCTATCATTATATGCCTATGTAAAAAGCCCCTCTCCAGATTTCTTGTAGGCCCCCTTTAGGTACAGGAAGGCTTCTCTAAGGCCTCCCCTGGGCCTTTTCTTCTTCAGGTTGAACAAGCCCAACTCTCTCAGCCTGTCTTCGTAGGAGAGGTGCTCCAGCCCTCTGAACATCTTCATGACCTTTCTCTGGACTCACTGTGTCCTTCTTGTGTTGGGGTCCCAGAACTGGACCAGGTGGGACTCCACAAGAGTGGAATAGAGGGGTAGAATCACCCCAGTCAACCTGCGGGCCATGCTCCTTTTGATGCAGCCCAGTATATGGTTGGCTTTCTGGACTGCAAGTGCACAGTGCCAGGTCATGTTGAGCTTCTTATCCACCAACACCCCGAAGTCCTTCTCAGGGCTGCTCTCAGTTCATTCTCTGTCAAGTCTGTATTTGAGCTTGAGATACTTTGCATTCATGTGAAGCACTTAGATGAATGTTGTGAAATCACAGTGAGATTATACGTAGAGTACTTTCTGATAGAGAGGATTTTTCTGAAATAGCATTTGTGGAGAAATATGTCCATTTTTGTCTCCCCAGTTGAATTAAAAAGTAGCTCTTACCAAGTATTCATGAGTGGATTCCTTTATTTTCGACAAGCATTTAGTTTTATGACTTTTTTTCAATTTTAGAAAATGTAAGCGATTAAATGCATATTGAGGATCCATTGCTGTGATTTGTGAGATATAGTTTGAGAGTATACCTACCTATCATTTAGCACAAACAGAATTTTTTCAAGGGTAAGCTAAGAGACTGACTGAATGCTACCATTGACGTGGCTTGATTTGGCAGAGAAGAGAACAGGCTAACACGGATAGTAGTTCTACTGAAATTTAAATTAGTGTGGTTTTAGATGGAGCTACAGTCTGCTTTATAAAGAGTGCTTCTCAAAATGGGGATATTTTGAAAGCATGCTTACTCATCTGAGCTTCTGTCCAGGTGTCTGATTTCTATCAGTAGTGTTTCCATGTTTGGTCTAAGAGAAATCCAAATAAGGTGGGAGTATATGAAGTGTTAACAAGGCTGAATTGGTTATACAAATTCAAAGAAAGATTTCAAAAAGCAGCTGAAATATTTAATTATGAAAGCATCCCACATAATAAAAACTGTATGCATGTGAGTTTAATTCAGTCTGTTATTTGGTAGATATTAGAAGCACGTCTAATTCTTTACGCTACATGGGAGCTCTCAGTAAGCCACTCAGTTTTTACAGGGAAGACTTGTTTGTCAAATACTATTTGATCCAGTTTAGCTGATAAAACAGAAGTCTTTTTGCTGTGAGTAAGGGCCTGGTGAGATAAGATGTTTCAAAAATTCCTGTTCCTAACCACTTTAAATGTAGTTCTTTGTTGTGTATTTGCTAAATCAGAAACATAATAGCTTGCTCTTGTGATGACTTGAATTATTCTCTTACTTGCTCTACAGGGGTAGTCAAATCATCTGAGTAGCTAAGGTGGGCCTACTGAATAGAAATGGTTGGCATGGTCCAATTCCTCTAACTTTCTAAGCATGTTATCAATAAAGATAAGCAGATTTTTGTCTTCTGGGCACTTAGCTTAAGTCAGTAAATAAAGCTTCTGTTGACATCCTTGGCCAATTCCATTGGATATTCTTGTAACAATGTATTTGCAAGATCAGAATTTATCTCAGTACATTAGTTGGATGTGCAGTATATGGCTCAAATAAAGATTACATGTCCCTCTCTGCATTATACTTCTGAAGTCATCCTTGTTTCAGAACCTCTGGTTGATAGCTTGTGGAATAAACTTCCTTCAGCTAGTGGACTGTAAAACAAATACTTATGTGACCAAATTTTTAATTTCTGCTTTGTAGTTGTACACAGAGATCACCCTAATATTTAGAGGATAAAAATACAGTGAATTTATTTTATTATGTGCAAATTTCACCCTTGTAATCTTTTTGTTTTGTTTGTGGGTTTTGTTTGTTTGTTGTTTTTGTTTGTTTTAATAACCTGAAACTGAGCAGTGATTTGCTGTGTCAGGTGCTATGTGCTGTAAATAACTCCCTAGGTAGATCAGTGACTGATTTATAAAATATAGATTGCAGTGCTTAGAACAAAATAGACAAAATTGCTATTTTTAAATGGATTAGAAGGTGACTACCAAATTAAAATATGAAGCTACAAATGGTCAGAAAATTGTATGTACATATCTTTCAAATTTCACTGAGGGTCCATTTCAGAAGAACTGATCTGAATCTGCATTATTTTCTTGTATGATACTTGGATTAGGTATTCACTGAGGGATAAATTCGAAAGGATTACTGGTGAACAGGCTAGTGGCTGAATTTTTTTTCTGGGACCCACGTGATGTATTTTGGCACTGATAATCCACACACATGATTTCTAAGAATATTTTTCAGATTTAGAAATTGCTGATCAGCTGCATTAGTGTTTTCATGTGTCTAAGAGGAAAAATTGTTAATAATTTACAGTCAAGAAAATAAATGTATTTTACCTTTTGGTGAATTTGGATGAACATATTCTGTGTATTGTGTTTTGTTTTTCTTCACATAAAATAGTCTCTTAAATACCAGCTGGTAGAGAAGTTGCCAGTTGCTCTTTGCAGAACAGATGATTTTTCACAGCAGTTACTTGATTCGTTCCATAGCTGTCACTTTTCAAGGAACAGATTACAGCAAACATTCCTAAAAGTAAGGATTTTCCTCTTGACCCTTATCAACACTGAGTTTGAAATGATGGAATCTTGTGGAGTTTGTTGCCTGCTATGGAAGAGATTCTGATTTCCGCTCCCTTTTGTTTATCGCTCATGATGCTGTTTGGGTCAGAGCCCATCTTTTCCCCTCTGTTCCTTTCTGTTCCCCTTTAAAATGCATGGTTAAATCCCAAAGACATGGCGAGCTTTCCTTGGTTTTGAAACTCTCATTTCTCTTATTTTTTTCCCGGTGCTTCTCTGGACTGTAGCTGCTGTCTCCATTACTGCGTTATGCATTAATTGCTGAGCAGCCCGAGTGCCACCACGGGCAGTTGCCTTTGAGGGAGCGCCTCCACCCCTTGCTATGCATGCCTTCCTCCTCTTGACGCTAATGGGACTTAATCACTCCTATCAAAGGGGAAATAAGCCACAGAGCCTGGGCCATCACTTTGGGAGTGTACCTGATTGACATGGGATTTTGTAGCTCATTTTGTGAATTCCTTGGGGTGATGGTTTTCTGGTTTGTTTAGTTTTGTTTGATCCCCTATTCCCCGCCCCCCCCCCCCCATTTTTTCCCTGTTGATTATTTTGTTTGCTTTAATTCTGTCATTTCTGGAGCAGTGAGGATGCTTTGTTGCTTTAAGGTGCTAGAGATTATACCTAGCTGTCCTGAGTTTAGTGTTACCCCTCCTTTAAACGTTTGTCCTTTTGTCAATTATGCGTTATTCTATTTACCGTTCAACTCTTTCTTTTCAGGGATTTACAATAATGTTGAGTTAAGGATTCTCAACAGTAGATGGTAATGGAAAAATACTGTTAAGTAAGTTTGTTTAAGAGTGCTGATTAAGTAAACGTTTCTAAGTCTATTGCCTTAAGGCAATGTTTAAAGAGGCTTGATTTTTCTTCTTGTAGTGGAAAATGTAGTTTTAATGAACTTGGGTTTTATTTGTCAAGCACTGTCCTACTTGATATTCTTAAGAAATGTAGCGATACCCTCATTGTTCTTAATAAAATGGATTAATAAATTGTAAGAAGATTAAGCATTTTAGCTTCTGGCCTTTGCACTTAATTTCAGAATACCCTTCTGGAGCCAAAAAAATGATATGCCAGTGTCTCATGCTCTGCTTTGAAGTACTGCAATGCCGGAAATAGTTTCCAGGTAAACTGAATGGTTCTCACCTACAAGAGTGTGTCATTTGAGAAATCTGTCTTTCATTACTAGCAGAATGATTTTCCTTGCAGTTTGGCATAGCATTAATTTAGTGGGTAGGTTAAATTATTCTCTTAATTTAAGTGATTGAAGTTTTGCCAATTAAGGCTTTGTGATATCATAATTTACAAGAGAACTTGCTTTTCATCCAAGGACCTTAAAACATCTTTTAAATGTTAATTCGGCTGTACAGTGTTTCTTTGAAACATATACCCCATTTTTCAGAAATATAAACTAGCACTGAGATGTCAGATGATGTTTTTGAGGCTAATAAAAATTACTCTTGAATCTTAAGCCCTGCTTACACTTTGAGGTAATGCTACCATACAGACCCCTTCTCATAAATCTTAACAACTGAAGAATATGTAATTTTCATCATCTTCCAGCTTCATTGTGACTCCCGACACTGTGCTTTTAGGACAAAGGGATTGTGATTTTGTGTGTTCGTGTTGGTGCAAGGTATCTAAATAATGCAAGGGCTGTGCTGTGGTACTCTGAAGTGATGGTGTTTATAGCATAAGTTGAAAGGTATACGTTGGTATACTTTGCACAGCCTGTGGCGTGTCAGGAGAGGGTGGGTGAACCCCTAGGGAGCTGACCTGGTGGGATCTGAGTACTTTGAGTTTTGTTGGGAAATGGTCTCTGGAGTGAAATACATTTAAGATCATACTTCAATTTTGTCTGGCAAATAGCAAGCTAGAACAACTTGAAGCAGAGTGAGGGAATGAACTTACAGTTAAAGAGTACAGACAATCACGTTTTGCTCAAATTTGTTTGCTCTGGTCCCTATTTTATGTAGCAGTGTATGACCAAGAAGTCCGTGGCACTGCTACTTGTTTTAAATGCCTCTGAACCTACTGGGGTAACTGATAAAACTTTTGACTGGGTCCTAGGATAAACTTGTTTAATGTACAGAGCTTAATGTTTGGCTTAATTCAATTACTTTTATTCTGTTTCTGCAATAGCTTTTACACAAAGTTTAGTATAGTTTTTGTTTTAAGCCCAAATCCTGATTCTCAATTTGTGTTCTGAAATTAATTGTGCTTTTTTAAAACCAGTTTTTCTTTTTTTTTTTTTTCCCAAGCTTGTAATTGGTCTTTTACTCCTTAGGTAATTAGTCTACAGGGAAGGTTCTGTCCCATGTCCAATGTGAAAGTTTGTTGCCAAAATGACTAATTGCCATCAAAAGTTATTTCAGGGACTCTGCAATTTTTTACAGAGATTAAGATACAATTTTTGCAAGCACCTTTAGGTATTCAGGTTGCTGAGTAGTATCTGTAATTATTAAGACACATACTTATGATGCAGAAAAAAAAAGGAGAAAAGCACATGAAGCAATTGATTTGTCTCCTCCATGTCAGTTCACTGGTAGGTTAACATTTCAAATCCTAGAAATATTGTCTAAATAGAGGAAGCAGGGGTGACTATGGTATTTTAAAATGTGCAGAGTTCTTTAATAGGTAATTCATGCAGCTCTATTTTTTCTCTTAAAAACATTATTTTTGGGTATTTTTTCTCTTTTGTTTTTTAAATTACCTGCTCCTGTGTGTATAATCTTGTGTGTTTGGAATTGCTCACACAACACACTTGTCTGGTGCATGGAAGATCAGCTACATTTCCGCTACCTCTTGTGCCTTCACTGAACAGTGTAATTATTTTGCAAGAAAGAAGAAAGTTGCATATCCATTTTATGTATGGAATCTGAGAAGCACTGGGAAGGAAATGTGCTAAAGCATTAGAAATGCTTAAGATAGCATTTATCTCCCATAAGGTTAGCCTTCCAAAAGACAGGTGTTCAGTTCAAGCTGGTCATGTCTTATCCTGCTGATAGCAGTTGAAAGAGAGAGGTGGCATTATCAGTCACTAGATCTGCCTATTTCAGATAGGTGTGTTAGACAGGGTTGTGTGTTAGACAGCCTTGGCCTGAGATGTCTGTTTTTCTGTTTCTTCTTGCTGGAAAAGGTAAGTGTAGATGCCTAGGATCAAATGAGATGCACTTTGGATGCTGCTGAGTTCAGACAAATTATCTAGACTTCCCAAATAAGTGATCAGGTATTCTATTTCATTAAAACTGTCTTTACAAATACCTGTTTTCCATGTCAGTTCACATAGTTGGTGTTTTATTTAACACTGCACAGACAGATGCAGTTCTTCTGAGTCTTCTTGTAAAGGAAAGTGTGTTGGAAGCACAATTTCTTCACCATTGCAAGCTTGGTGACCCTTTTTTCTGGTTTTTGCTTTTCCCTGGTTTTGCGTGTTTGGTAGGTCTTGACTGATCACATCGAGGAGTGGGTTACAAGAAATAAACATCATACTGAGGCACCCTTTCTAAAGGGTCTGTAAAACGTCCATTTTGAGAGTCAGGACCTTCACCAATGTCTGAGATAAAAATAATACTTTGTTTTAGAACAGGTACTTTGAAGTTTGTCCAGTTACTGGGATCCACGCAAACAGAGAGATCTTCAAATACAGCTACAAGGCATGCCGAAGGTGTTTCCTTTTCTTTCTCTACTCCCCTTTCAGTCACTGAGCAGACCTCTAGCATTAGGCCTGGAGACTTTTAAAAGATGTTCTTTACTCAGTAGAGGGAAGGCCTGTCTCATGTGCTCTGCAGTCACGCTCAGTTATGAAAAATAAATATATTGCTTTCTAAAAGTAAGTAAAGCTGTTAAAAGAAAGTGTTACAGATTTATTCCTCAATAAGTCTCCTTTGTATTATGTATTTCTTCTGGATCCATCAGTAACTTTTATCCTTTTAACAAAAGTGAACATGGTATGGCAAGAGCTCCTCTTCTTCCTTCCAAAGAAAGGGCAGCTGAAAAACAACTCATTTTCATTAAAATGGTCAGTGTTTTATGCCAAAGAACAGGAAAACCAAGACTTCCGAAAAAAATAATTCTACCTCTTAATTCTGAAAAGTAAATGGGAAGGAAAGAGCAATTTGAAACAGTTTATAGATAGCCTTTTGTAGTCTGTAAGGTGTTTGGTGATATGGTTGGCAATGTGGGACTGACTGTGGGGTAGTCCTTTATTTAGTGCAGTGGAAGTGGCAGATTATATAAATCAATATGGTGGTCCCAAAAACTGTCTTGCTAAACCATAGTAAGCAAGTATGAGGTAAAACTGTATATTCTTTTTTGTTTGGTGAGTACTCAGATTTTGTATGTGTAGGCAATAATGATAAGTTTTTCAAAAAAGGCTTCCTCAGTGTATGTGTTAAGATTTTAGATAACCTTGGCATGTTTTTTTTTCCTGTGAACTTTGCTTATCTATATTGTCATTGTGTACTTCCTGGAAGTGCTGTTTCTGTGTAACAGCTAGTAGTTGCTGTTAAGTTAAGTAGATGCTTAATATGATAACTAACCAAATATGTGAGTATGTACATATTTTCAAATCATTCAAGAATCTTAGTGTTTACTTCCAGAGTTCCAGAATAGAGTAGATGGAATTACAAGGCTGAGTTATGCCTTTTGGATAGAAAAAAAGCAAAACAAAGTTTACACAAAACAAATATTAGGACATAATGGATGTTGAGGAAAGCCTGCATGCCAATTTCAGTCCTGGTTTGGCTTTGCATGTTATTGGTTTCAGTCTTCTCTGGGCATTCATAGCCACGTGTTTGTCTTTCTGTCTGTGTGTTCATCCATCCACTACTTGGAAAGCAAGAATCACTTTGAGCAGCGAAGAGAAATCTGTAAACTCTGAATGAATCTACAGTCACCAACCATACTTTATAGTTAGCATTTAAAAGAGAGCAAGCCAAGGACAGGAATTACGCAGGAATTATTGCACTGTCTTTTGTAGTTTAAGTAAATGGCAAATATTTATGAGTATGCTTACAAAGTACATATAACCAAGTAAGTATGAATCAATCCACCCCATTTCCTCATCATTTTTCTTCAAAATTTCTCATTGTTAAAGTATTAATTACACTGTATTTCCAGGCTAGGTACACAAATTCTATGGACAAAAACATTTCTGACTTTGGATTTGCTTTTTTTTTTTATTATTATAATTGTTAGGAAGTGATGCTGAGCAATTCTCAGCTGTTGCAGTCTCGTGGCGATGAAAGCTCCCATGAAGCTGCCAATAAAGCTGTCATTTAGTTATAGTGTTAATGCACGTCTGCTGGATAGTGGACTGAGCTGCACAAAGACACTTCCTGATACTGTTGAATAGTAATGTCCACTGATCATGTCAGTTTCTAGACTGGATTTCAACTACTGATTTCAGAAGAAACTTGGAATTTGCTGCTGAAGAGGTGTCCCTTGCACTGTGCCCTAGTCTGTATTATGGCATTTGTATATTTTGGCCTTTCTGTCTTATTGTAGACTTAAACAATGAGGATTACAATCCTCAAGTGCAAATTCCTGTAAATGCACTGTCTATAATTTTATAATTGGAGCACATTACTACACCTGTATGTAGACTGCATACTGTTTTGTATTTTAAGATTCCTTTGACGTTTAGGGGAGAGTGGGATAGAAAAAAGCTATTATGAAAGTGCTGTGATAAGATTAGCAGTCTTTGAAATTTAGAGGAGAAAAGGTCCTAGAGCTAGAAAAAACACCTTTTCGTACTCCCATCCAATTATAATTCAGATTTAGTTGAGTTTATACAGTTCATATATCCTGTTGCTTTCTTATTTTCCTCAGGAAAATGGGTGTTAACCTGCCAAATCAATGCCTGAACGTGGCTGTGCCAGGGAGAGGGTCCCAGGCTGCCACCGAAGCATTAGACTGCATTGTTCTGGGAGCTGACAGGGCAAGCAGAGCAATATGAGTTAGAGGAAAGGAAATTAGTGAAGTCCTACCTCCTATCCTTAACTACATCCCTGCAGCCTCTGGGGAGAAAAAGTTCTCACAATTCCTGGGAAACTTGGAGAGGCAGACAGCCTGGCCAGGCTTACTCCATAAAACCGTAGTCTCAGCAGCCTTTCTCCCTCCTTTGGGTGCACAAATATGTGGCACAGATCCCACCTCCATGGTGGGAGAAAAGAGGGGGATAAATTGGGCCAGGGTTCCCCTGACTGCTGCTGGAGTTAGCACTTAGCTTCAGGGGCCATTTTCTCTCTTGCCAGTTAATGTCCTGCATCTCATCTAACAAAGTCTGTGCTATACTTTCAGGCTGCAAACCCTGATGATGGTCCTTGTTGCTGTTCTTATTAGACAATGATTTTTCACTTTTTAAAACAAAAGCTAGGAAATCACTTTAAAATAGCTTTTACCTGTTTCGTATCAATGGGCAGTGGAAGTGTATTATGCTACAGTCCTCAATGAATTAGCAAAATATTTAGTCTTTAAAAATGGTCCTGTTACAGAAAGGGTTTAAAGTGGCTGTATATCAGTTATTTCTGAATTTAGGTTCTTTTAATAACTAATCTAGAAAAATCTTTTCCCAGTCATAGTAAATCATAATACAAGGCCCAAAATAAGAAGCACAATGCAGGACTTTATTTTGTGGGAAAACTTACATTTCTTTTAAGGTATTAACTTGTATGAAATATCATGGGAGAAATTGAAGAGCTTCAGCTCCTCCAAGGGGTTTGTTTTAGATGTATGCCACAAAGGAAGTTTAGGTAAAAGGTAAAAGGAAAACTAAATATTATCATGAACGCAGCTGTATTCGCAAAACAACTTAATGTTATATCTGCTTCTTGAATTCATTAGTTAAGATCTGTTGGCAGACCTTGTACAGAAAACCATATGAGTTTTACTAGTGGGTTTCTTACATTTTATAGCTATGAAACTTCTAACAATAGCTAGATACTTATCAGTTTCACAGAAACTTGTCTTAATGAATTATGCTATCTCTTTCTCTTCAGAAGGAGTAGTTTTTAAGCTCAATTTTATTTAAATGAAAGGTCATCTTAGCATACAGTTCAGATTAGTTTTTCTTCCAAACAAAATACCATTAAATTTTAGTACTGCCAGGTATTCCTGTCCTTGTTATTGTGAGGAAAGACATGATGTGACTATTTGGCTGTTAGCTTATCTGATATCATCTTTTCTATTAAAGAGCAGAATGCACGTTGCCAAATTCTCGTTATCTAGTTTCCCAACTGCAGTACAGTGTCAGGTTCTGCCAAACTGGCTTACGTTTTGCAAGCACTCACCATTGACTTTAGTTACCTTTTCCTGATAGTCTGCATCCTGCCACTTAGCTGGAAATGTTGCACACTCTTCTTCATTCACGCTTCCTACTAAGTTATTTTTTATTGAAATTTTGCACAGAAGTATGTAAGTGTGCAGGAGAAAAATTATTAAATTCATTCTAGACATGGGTACTGTTGAAAAGACTTTAAAGGGAAAAAAGAGGAATACTATTCTTGATGCTTGTACACTGTCTAGCTAGTGGAAAAATGGAAAAAGATGCAGAAAAAATGTCAGGATCTAGAAGATTTAAAAAAAATTATTGTAATGTTTTAAAGTATAATCAATGTGCACTAAGTTTTTTCTAGTTTTGGATAACATGTTCCTAAATTCAGCTTTCATATTTTACATGCAGGTGTTGATTTTTCAGATGTAATCTGACCCTTTCTAGTTTAATTAAAAGGACAAAAATAATAGAAATGGAACAAAGCTCAGTGTCAAAAATTGTTACCATCTAACTGGTTGCAGGGTATGTTTCTTTTAAGTATCTAATAGGGTGATCTGTTGACGGATTAACCTACAGTGTGGAATGCACCATCAAACCATATTCTTGCTATTTCTGAATCAAATTTTACTACGCATTTCCAAGAGACTTTTGCTTTTCAACATATTTTATTGCACGTAAAATCTTGCTATGTATCCTTGTAAAAGATTTTATGTAAGATTAGGGAAAATGTTGCTTTTTTCCCAATGAAACTGAAAGACAATTTTAAACTCCTTCCATAGCAGGGAAGAAATTCCATGAGCTCAGAATTAAAAATAAAATTAAAAAAAAAAAAAAGCAAATGACATTATTCTCAAAGATGTCAAAGCCATAAAATTGACTAGCATAATGTACCTATGTTCAATAACAGCATACTGTTAACTGTAAGAAGCAAGGAGTGTTAGATGCAAGTGTTGGAAAAGATGTGTACAGAGCTGTATAGTACAGAACCCAAGCTACCTTGTCTTCTAGACAAATCAGAGAGAAGCTTAGGTGCTTTTTCTTGGCGAGTGCTGGCATGGGATTTCTACTTTGTTGTAATATTTCTCTGCTGAAGATGAGGGTGCTTCTGGGAGTTGCCTTTTCTGTAAATACCTTCTTCAGTGGTGCGTTATTAATATCATTTCACCTCATTGAGTATCATAATACAGAATTGCTTCAGAAATTTAGTTCTGCCCCAGTGAAAAATACCATAGATGCCATTCCTGAAAGCTGCTTTTGCTTCACTGACAGATTACTTTGCTAGATCAAATAGGTTGACAGGAAAAACACAAGTAAGCAGATCAAAATTGTTCATTTGTCTGTCCATCATGTGTAGCCAAGAGATTTATGCTTTTCAGATAACTTTGCCACAAGTCAAATCTTGTTGTGTGTGTCTTTTTTTCTGATCACCGTAAACTCAAGGATCATGAGATTACTGTGAATCTTTACTGGCATTTCCTGTGCCATTCAGAAAAATGCTGCATGTTTCTGTCAAGACATCATAACCTGCTGAAACCAGGTGCTAAGAATTTGTCCTGACTTTTCAATTCAGGATTTATACAGGGATTTTGGGTACATTGAAGGTCCAAATTAAAAAGTGGTGGGATGTATGTTGATCTGAACATGCAAAAGTCTTTCTAGCTGGTACTAAACCTGGTCAGAAATAGAATGGTCACATCTTGTGATGAAAGCTTTTGCTGTCAACTGTAGTGTGCTTCCTGACTGATTACCACAAACACCTTAACAAGTTTTTGAATGAAGCTAAGTTCTTCTGAAAAATGTCAGACATCAAGGACAGGCAACAGAAGCCAGATCCATGAAACATAGACTGTCTCCTTGATGTATTTATCCTGATCTGTAGCTAAGCGGTGAGAATGAAAATGTTCTATCAGTTTGTGTGCGCTGATTAGATCATCCTAAACACTGTAATGTGTGCCTGGGGGGATTTATTTTCTACATTTGTTAAGAATCATAGGCTGTTTTATTACAAGAATTTTGCTTAAATGCTGCAGACAGTGAAGAGCAGGTTTTCTGAAAGCACTGGAAGGTGTTTATTTGTACTTAAGAAGAAAGAAATAAATCTGTTGATTTGGTCAAAGTTATCCTCTGAAAGGCATGAGGGAGGTTCCACAGTATCTTTAGTGATGAAGAGTATTAGAGCAATCTGTTATTCCTGTTGCCTGTATTAGATACGTTTTTTATCTCTGGCTTTCTTGAAATTGAGATGCTTTCCTCTTTTGGAACTCAATAATACTATTTTCTTTGATCAAGAAACAGCATTTGCTGACTGCTACTTCTGCTAAACTCATATAAGATGGGTGGTTTTTTTTTCCTCATGGTCTCTTTTTCCAGATTCTGTCCCCCTTGTACTGCCTCCAAGGAGAGACTTTACTCTTCTGTGGGGTCTGTAGAGCAATGGCAGTTGTTTTGCTACTCTTTGCATCTAGGGACTGAACTTGTTTCAGATATAGTGTTTTGGACTGGAGTTAAGTAGGCCGTAAAAAAGATTATCAATTGATGGCTCCATTTTGTGACTGTCACATCAAACACTTATCCTTTCTTCTGCCTCCTAAAATCTGTTTCTTTCTTTCTGCTGTCTTAAGGTAGTTCAGGCTCTACTTGCAACTCATCTTTTCTACAGTGCAGAATACAGTCTTGTTCTTGGTGAACTTCAGTAATCAAGTAATGAGTGTGTAAATTAATAAGATAATAATTATCCAGGATAGTTCAGTAGCTGTACGTTTTAGCTACAATAAAAAATATTAGTGACTTGGCTGAGAGCTTCCTTTCAAAGTCAAAGGGCGTGCACTGCTTCTTGGCTGATGTCAGACCAAACCATTGGTTTTGAGGTTGCATTTCATGCCGATCCAAAGTCCTTTTGGTGAGACTGTTTGCTAGGATGCTGTCTGGCTTCCCATAGTGTGACCTACATTCGTCACAGGTACATGCATGTGCATGCACATACTCTAAACACATGAGCTTTCTAACATTCACCTGAGTTAGATGTTGATTGTTCTTTTGGACTGTGTTGGATTCAGTTTACCAAGAAGGCCAGGTCACTCTGGATTTATGACCTTTCTCATTGCGTATATTTACAGTAACCCCATGCTATTTGATGATTCTTCATAAGTGTTTCTGTATATTCATTTAGTTGAAAAACAGTTATATCACTTTAAACTAAGATGTAGTTCTTGCAAGAAAAAAGATGCAGATGATTCATAATTCTTTGTACTTAACTAAGCCTTCTCTTTTCAAAAGGCTATTTAAATCAATTTAATATGGCTGATTTTGTCTAATGCTACTAATATGGAGATAATTGCTTCAGTTGTGTATGGAAGAACCATTTAGTTTCTGACATGAGAGTGTGACATAGCTATCAAATTAAAGACAAAGTTAGTTTATCAGTCTTATATTAGCCTAGAGATTTAAAAGTCTTAAAGTAATTGTTTTTATCTCTGAGTATAAAATTTGTTTGATAAGTTAACTCCTGCTGTCATTATGTCTTTCTTTAAGAAACCACTTATCTCCATTACTTTGCTAGTAATTTTAAGCTATAGCTATCTGTACCTTGCTGTGCAGTAGGACTACAATCATTTTGATTTAGCATTATTATTATTTGGTAACATGAAGTATGTTATTAGTTAAATGCTCTTACAGGATTTTATTGTGTGGTAGGAATTCCATTAATACTGTCAGAAAATTTGTACTCTGACTTGATGTATTTTAAATAGTTATAGTAGGAATGGCCTCTGCTTTTGCAACTGTGGTATTGGTTTATGAAAATTGAGTAGTAATGTTGACAGGGTTTTTTTTTTTTTAAATAAATCTAAAGCCAAGTAAGCAAAGTCAGCTTCAATTGGAAGTATCCCAGAAAAAAGTTTTCAATAGGAAGTGTCCCGGGAACATACCATTTTAAAACTGTTATGGATAAATTACAGGAAGATACATATGATAAAGTTGATGGTGCCAGGAGGGTTCTGAATTCAGTAGCTTGACCAGTTACATATTTCTATGTTAATAAAACTTAAGAGTGAAATCTTTTTATTGTATTAGTAAGTGTTAGATTGATAAAACAATGAGTATCTGGGTATTCCATGAAAATGTTGATTGGATATGTGATTGGACTTTTAATTTAGATACTATTGGTTAGAGAAACTGGAAACTAATGTGGAAAAAATAACAGGTGTATTAGTTCATAAGTTATGTTACCAGTTTTTTTACATTTCTGCTTTCACCCACTTAGTGTTTATGTTTTGGGAGTTGAATGAAAGGAAAACCCAATAGATAAATTAACCAAAGCAGAGACTTGAATTTTTGAAACATGAACAGAAAAATCCACTTACAAAATGGAAAACTATGTAATCATTAGAAAGAAAGCTTATTTTCAGACTCCCATGCTGGAACTAATAATATCTGATTCCATACTTGAAGAAAACATATATTTTATTTAGTGGTGATAGTCAAGCATATTGGTGTTTTCATGTTTGCACATGAGGCTTTGCTGAGATTATGGTCTAGAGGTGCTCTTTGTAGGGCAAGGCCACCTGAGAAATTCCCTGGGGTAGCTCTGTGACAGGTGGCATGTGAGATGCTGTGCAATATGTGTAGCTCTGTGCTGGGCCTGGTTATCACCATTAGTTAACCAGTAGTTAGCACTACTCTGTTCAGTACAGCCTGTGGAAGGAGAACAAGGGCAGATTCGCTTTTCAGGATTTCTGTTAGTACTGATTTCTGTTACTAACTCCACTCCCTGTGGAGTTAGCTGAGTACATTATTTCCATGAGATGTTTGTCTCATTTTATCAAGATAATTTGCTTTAATTCAAATCCATTAAATAACCTTTGAGACATCACAGATAGACTGGATAAGTCAAGTCGAGTCACTCAGCATGGGACTGGGAATTGAAGAATTGGTTTTAGTAACTCAGAAGCTTTTTGGTGTTTTCTTCCAAATGCATGGAATTGTTGCAGGTGATATAATAGTGATGCTTATTCTGCAGGTTTTTGTTTTATTCTCTTAAAGTTCACACTCCACTGATCTTTAAACTTCTGTACTTCCTCAAGATTTGTTGGAACCTTGCAATCCTTTCTGTTCAATTTTGGACTTGAATGTTCTTGCTCATTTTCTTGGAGTCCCAGAAATGTGATGTACCCTGTTGCAAAAGCCAAACAAGAAATCAGAAAAAAAATCCATCCCCCAAATCCCTCCCACTAACTTCAGCTCTGATGCCTTAAAAAGATCAAGAATCCTTTCCTGTCCTGCCAGATGTTCCTCCCATGTTTTATGAAAACAGATGAAGTCATTTTAGCACATGAAGACGTCTTCTGTTCTCAAACTTTGGGTTAGATCATTTTCTGCTCTCTGAAGCGTCTCTTGTGCATTTATGAATTTCTAAAGTGTTCATCAAAATTACAAGAGTTTATAGGATGCCGCAAAGACAGTTTTCTGGTATATTAACGGTCTAGAGCTAGGTTTCTTCCTTTTGCCTGACATTAAAAAAAAAAACAACAAATAAACAAAACCAAACCCAAAAGCGTAAGTTCTGTAGTACAGGATTTTCTTTTTGTTTTTCTTTGACATTATGTCTTGTAGATTGTGACAGTTTTCTGTCTGTCTCTATTCTACCTTCTTCTCTTTAGACCTGTCTCTATTCTACCTTCTTTACCTCTCTCTACCTTCTACCTCTTTAGACCTTCTTTAGTTCTATAATTAACATGTCAGTTGAAAAGGAGTGCAACATTTCTAAAAGATTTTGCTTGATCTCCTTCTACTGATTGTATTAAAAAAATAGTATTTTTAAAATATTGGGCTTTTTCCCTCTTCAATTATAGAAATAAATGTTCTCTCAAAACTAGCAAGTGCAAGATTAATTTATAAACCACAAATATAATTTTTCCATCCATGAAAGTGCTTTTAATTGACACTTTTACAGATAAATTTTTGTATGGTGTTTGAATGAATTCTCCACTTAAATGCAACAGTAATAACAATACTACAGTTAATTTTTTAGTCATGTTCTTGGGGAATAATTTGTAACTGGAAGGCCCTGACTTTCACAATAGGAGTGCATTACAGCTCTCTAACACCTAAAGCAGTATTGAAGCTACCTATCCACAATCTGAAATGTTGTCTTACAGCCCTTCCTAGAAGAGCTTTAAACAGATAAATTTCTGTAAAATGACAGTCTGAATATTTAGTTGTGGACAGAAAATTTAAAGGTTAGGTGACTGGCTTGCCTTTCCAAAACTTGGGAGTGGCCCAGGGTCATGCACTTAAAATCTTATCTGTCCCAGAATACACTGAATTATTTGAGTACTCTGATATCCAAAAGCCAATGGGTTGGCGGCCTTAAACAGCAGTGCTTTAGAGCACTGAGTTAGCAAATCCTTCCATTTTGTCCTTTACTAGGAATTGTATTTTCAATTACTCTGTGTTAACTCTGTGTTAACTCAGGGAAACACCTGAAACAAGTATGTATTTACATGAGAAATGTGGACCTTTAGGATTGTGACTTACAGACTAGGATTCATATAACAAGAAATAGGGGGTAGAAGAATGTGTATGTTGGTTTTTGATTATTTTTCCTCCCACAGAGCAGAGTTCTCTCAAATATTTACGGGAATATGCCATTTGATAATATAGGATTCTTCATTTAAAATTTGGACATCATTCTGGGCACAAAGTTTTCTAAACACAGTAATAATACATATGGTCTACTCAGGCGTAAGTGATACAGCAGTATGTTTTATGGGCACTCAAGTTTTATTTATTCAAGTGCTTATGTGGTTTCTACATATTCATGTCTATTTACAAATAGTTCATTTTGAAAGTATAAAAGAACAAAGATCATCTAGGAGTTAGGGAGCCTATTAAAATTTTCAGTTTCCTAAAATCTTAATAGTGAAGGAATATTGAAATATTAGATCCTAAATGTCATAGACTAAATAGCAGTCCTCTGAAAAGGGTGATATTTAATTTGGCATATTTGCTCTGAATGTTAGCTCTCTTAAACATTTGTATTTTCTCTGAGCTTGAAGGAAGCTTAGTAGTTGCAGTATCTTGTGTAATTTCTACTTCCAGAGATATATTAAAAAGTTATTTGAGGCCACCACTGTGTTGCTGTCAAACGAGACACCCCTCATTGCCAGAAGCCCATGCTAGCTCAGGGTGAGCTGGCTAGAAACAGAATGTTTGGCTCATGTCCTTTTTCCAGCTGCTGAATTGTATTAAAAGGCATCTAAAAATCCTCTAGGACTAATTCAAGCAGTAACATCTTTATTAATTAAGCCCAAAGGCATTAAACCCATTAAATACTTAGTGCCTATCTTCTTTGTATTCATGCAAACAGCAGCTGTAATTAAGACTGTTGCAGTTGCAAGGGGAGAAGCGATGGCAAATGGACCATGGTTCACTATTCCTGCTAACATATGGGCTGCTATCGTACAGCAGCTTAAGAAATCTGGTGGTAAGTGGTACATGAGGAGCTGCAGTGGCTTAACGAAGGCAAGAAAAGAATACTAGACGTGGAGAAAAACGCAGGATCTGTTATTTGCATTGGCACTCCACTGTTTCTGTTTGATATACAAACTAAAATGCCTTATAAAATGAGGATCAGCATAAGACTGACTTTCTGGAAATGGGAAGCTTAACCAAGGTATAACTATCTGCTTTCTTTTAAGACTTGTGAAATACTTAAACTTTAACGTAGCTATTATTTTACACCACAAAACTGTAATAAAATCCATGGGAATCAGAAGTGGTTTTTGTTATTCGACTGCTTTTTTCTGAATTTGCTTTTGGTACATTAGTCTGATAATCAGTTGCGAATAAGTAGCAAACTCTAAGTCCCTATGTAAAATACCACTGTAAATATGCCCAGTTTAACCTAATTGCTATTGTGGCAGATTGGGGGTGGCATGTGTTGTTGCAGCCTCAAAAGTTTGGGGATAAATGCAGGCTTACAAAGAAACTGTAGGGACAGGAGAAAGTTGAAGCTGTGTAGTTTCTTTTTTTATCACTCTCTCCTCTCCCTCCCCCACTTAAGTTCTGTTGATGACACTTGAATTACCAACAGTGCCAAAACCTAGGAAGTGAGTAAGTTTGGACTGCATGCAACAAGTATAATTCCCTTCAGAATGGGGCGGAGATTGTGCTGGCTTGCAGCAGAATACTTGCAAAAGTCTAATACTCTTTACTGTTTAAAACCAAGGATTTAAGAAAGCTTTCAGCAGCTATGCGAGATAGTGTTTTTCAAGAGGGAACAAATGCAAAACTGAGATGAGGTTTCATTGTAACTATCAAGAGGCAAAATATTAGAATGATTGTATAAATTCTGTCTGGAGTACAATCATGGCTAAAATTCCTCAGAATATCAAGTTATGTGAGAGTCAGATGTTAAGAACATAAAATTCTAACTAATAACTTGATATTAGGAATTAGATAACATCAGTGATTTTCCACTGTACGCTCACTGTTGCCTCACTAACTCTAAGTAAAGCAATTTCTGCTTTACTTGCTGTGTCCAAAATGTAATCAGCAGCTGTGCAGAGTCTCCATGGGGAAAAAAAAACCAAACCCTTAAATTAAAAATGCTGAAAAAAATAAATATTGTACTCAGTAACAAGCAAGTAAAATAGTTGTGATGAATAGGACTCATCATTTCTTTTTCAAACCATGATGTGAATTGGATGATACAGAGTAAAATAATCATGCTTCAACATTTTAGCTGTATTGTATTCTAGTAACAAAAATAATGTAGTAGAAGACATCTGTTGAATATGTGGACAAGGAGTATAGAATTTCGTTGGTCCAACACTCAAAACGTGCTGTGTTAAGCACAGGATCACTCCCAAAATATAGCAGCATTAAGAGCTGTTTAGTTGCTTTCCTTGTCTCTTTTGCAGAGCCAGGTTGCAGAATGATGTGCTAAAAACCGAGATGGCATGACTTAAAAACTGAGGCTCATGACAGAAATGACTGAAACAGAAAGTTGCAGCTGATAATGGAAAACACTTCTGAAACCTAAATAAAGGTTTATTTATATATAGTTTAATAATTTTCCATGTTTAAATTTAAGACCATGCAAATGGAGCAACATTTATTTCATGTGGTATGAGCAGAACCTTGATCCTGAATGCCAGATAATCCCTCAGAGAGCCACTTCCCTTTCTGTGCCATTGAGCTTTCTGTGTAAATCTTTGGTTGCATTTAATGATTATTCAGGGATTTTCTGTTTTAGAGGTACTACTTAAACCTAGTTGGGATTTTATGTCTGTGAGAAATGAAATACATGTTTTTTTTGTTTCCTGAAGATGAGGAAGAGGTACAGGAGAGGATTTCCACATAGATTAGTGCTGCTACAATATAACATTAATGTGGCATGGTTAGTATATTCTAATGACAAGTTTTAAAGAAAGTGTTACTGTATAAATGTGCAGCCTCTTATTGCCATAGCACAGCAAAATTACTAAGGGAGTTCTCATGTGTTACTGAGCTCCTTATGCAATTCTACTCCGTAGTAACAGTCTGTAGCACTAGCGGAAAGACATTATGGCTGTGAAATTTCTGGAAGACTGGTATTTCTGAAGTGAGATATCAGCTAAACAGTAATTCCCAGTTCTTTTTTGTAAATCAGCCACCTTCTGGGTTGTCATCCAAATTCCCACACACCTACTGCTGCTTCCCCCTCAAGGCTGCTGCACAGTGCTGGGACTGTGCTGGCTGTGACCATCCTTGTGCTGAGCTGTCTCTCCAGGCCTCGCAACAGGATTCTTCCAGGGGCATCACTAAAAATTGACTTTCCTGAGTGTGTTCAGAAGCAGGAAACCCCCAGGAAAATATGCTTGTAAAAGCTGAAGACCTAGGAGCCACTCATTTAAAGTACTCCTTTTCCTGTAGTGTATATAAATCTATTCCTACAGTTTATCAAACCCCATAATTTTTGACCCAGTGACTTACTCACCAAAAGACTAGGATGTTAAACTGAAATTGTGACCGAAACTGTCCTGTACGAATTTAGGTGAATTTTGAGTGTTTTATTATTTTTGTTCTTCATCCTAGAAAAGGATTTTATTCTCTGAAATCCTTACTATTCAATTATTCAATAATATCTCCATTCTACTGAATAGGTTGAAACTTTTTTTCTTTAAAGTGTGGGAAGTGGAAAAGCATATAAAGGATTTTCCCTCTGTCCTCTGAAATACAAACATTTAGGCAAAGTCTGAAATTATCTTGGTCTTCCCAGCTTTTCCACATCAATAAATATTTTCTCTTTCTCAAAAAAAGTAAATTTATTGTAGATGGCTAAAATTAAATACTCTGTAGCTGCCTGCCTTCTGCATGGTATAGGTTTCCTAGTAGCCACATTCTTTCACCTCCTTTTCTCCATTTTGTAGCTCTCTTCCATTGAGTTTCATTTGATTTGAGATTTGATTTTCTTGCTCCTTGCAACCTCTTTTCCTTGAACCTGTGTGCTTTTTCTTAATGATGGGAGAGGAAGCATGGAAGAGATTTATAGTAGTCCTTATGGTCTGTGCTCAAGGTTGTGTATCTCACAACTTCCACTTTGTCGGTTTGTTCCCCTGCTACCTTTTCTGGGTTCTAATAATGTGGTGAAAGCTTTCATGCTTGTTGACTGGTCAGGATGCAGATGACTAACTCCAAACTCCTTGAAAGGTTTTAGTTTGCAGCTACCTAGCATGTAAAGTGTCTTCTGAGTCACATGATTTTTTGCTTAAGTAAGCTTTGCTATTAACATCGAAAGCCCACTTGTTCTTCCCAAGTTACCATAATATGTGTTGGGCTGAAGACCACCAGAGCTGCAAACCTCTAGGCAACAAAATTAACTTCATTTCCAGTACCTGATGGTTTGTATGATAATTGTGCTGCAGTTTCCTAGCTTCAGATAGAGCTGTTACTTTCCTTCTGAGACTTTAAGACTGAAGCATCAAAGTCATCAAACTAGAAACTGATCTGTGCTTTGGAAAGATTGTACTACAGAGCACCACTTTCCCTGTCCCCAAATGCACTTATGCAGGTGAATCTATACATGTAAGTTTCTAGCTCATTTTTTTTACCTCTGGTTAGAAGGAAAATAATATTTCAAACCTGCCAAATAAAAAAGAAAATTATTTTTCCTATAATAACCATGCTGAACTGATTTAATTCAGTTTCTAGGACAAAGAAACCAGTACTGTGCTCAAGTGATGGACAGTTGTTTTATGATGAAAGTATTATTTTAATTTAAAAATACCTAAGTTTGCTCTGAGAAAAAAAAATATGAATCATGTGGAAAAAGTTATGAAAAGTATGGTACTTCACTTACATAATTTCTTTTTTGAACCTAAAGAAGCTATTTTGACATGAACATGAGACAGTATGAGTAAAACAAAAAGCTATAAAAAAGCTGCTGTGTTACAGCAAATTCTGTATGACATAGATACTGTTGATTAATATGGGTGTAATGGCAAAGAATAAAAGAGTTTGTTTAATCCTTTGGCTTGTGCCATGCATTATGAGTTAGGTTGTTCGATTCACTTGATCTGGTGGTGCTATTCTGTTTTCCTGGTGCTCAAATGAAAATGTCTAAGGCTTGCGTCTTTGGGGAGGTCTTGTAGCAGCTGCCGTGTCTGTCTCAGCCCTGACAGCTGTTTCATGTAGGTGGCATGCTCAGACAGACAACATTCTTCCCAACAAGGGTTTTTCTCCATTCTTCTATACGCAGCTTATTTTAAAGTTATCCATTTCTCCATTTTTAAACAATTATTTAATTAAACTGCGTACTTAATTTCTAGTCTTAATTTTAAAACAATGAGTTTTGTTCTTTTAGTTTTATACCTTTACGTACTTTCTATATTTTTAAGAAGATTGCCCTTTAAGAGTGATAGTTTTGCCTCAGGGAGCCTGATCTTTCTACTGCAAGAAAGCTTAGCTGTATAATTAACTTTGTAGACCTTGACCCTAAGGCTATTCACAGGATAATGGAGGTTCAGAGTAAAAAGAAGATGACTTTTATAGCATCATAGTGGTTATATAGGGCTAACTGGGGTAGTTATGGCTGTGGTGATATTGTAGACCTGAATTTCCCCCCCGGTGTATTTTTCTAGCCTCCTTAGTAAAGCCAGCTATTGCAGAAGTTGTCAGCATTTGCAGGCAACTGAGAACAGCAAAAAAAATCCCATGACCCTTCAGCCCTCTTTTCTATGCCGGAAACAACAGTCTGCTGTCATTAAATGAAAGGTTAGCTGGAGCAGTGGCTTCTGCTAGGGGTGGCATGTACCCTTCCCAGGAAGAGGGAGAGCATTTCCCTCACTGCCTTGGTTATCGCAGTGGCAGGTGTGGCAGACCCTGGAAATGATGGTACTCGCTTGCATGTGGTTTCATATAGAGCAGGTCAGCATTTGTTGTGGTAAGAAAAAATCAGCTGTGATTGCCCTATATTTTTGGCAGCCAGTGATGTTTCTGAGAGCCCCTGGTTTCTTGGTGTGGCTTTCCTTTTGAAGTGGCTGATAACAGCTCTTAAGAAAGGCTTGTGTTTCAAATTTTTTATTTTATTCATTTATTTTTTTTCCTTTTGACTCTGCAGTCTAAAAACTGCAGGAGAAAAAATAGAAAATAATTAAAAAGGTTAATAGCAGGATGGGTAAAAGGATCATTTTCAGTGCATGTATATCTCTGTAGGTTTGTTTTGCCAGTATCTGGCCTGAGGCAGTGATCAGTGATGAAGAAAGTAGCTGGTTGCTTTGACAACATAATGTGCAGACAACTTTACTGTTTGCAGCAGTGTCCTCTGCATTCAGTTCATCAGTTAACCTACTACATGAGGAATATATTTTACCAGTTACAGAGTATGTGGAGTGTTGGTGATAATCTTGCATAAAGAAAAAGAAAATAGTTACTGAAAATCAGGAAGCTTGCCAGGTTGAACAGTTCATCCAAGAGGAGCTGTTGCTTTCTTAAAGATCATGTGCTCAAAATACTGTTGAGTAAGGTTAGGAGTGAAGCTCTTTCTTTTACTTAAGACTGCAACTTCTGTCAAAGTCTTTGCTTTCTTGAAGATTTTTTGTTTTGTTTTATACTAATTTTAACGGAATATGAAACTGCCCCTCAAAAAATGTGGAATTGAACAAGTCACTAATTCCAAACTAAGAACAAAGTAAAAGCTGTAGTTAGCTCAGAGGAAATGGACATCTTCAAATCAAGATTTATGCTCTGCCATAGAGAAACATCTCTAGCAAATTAATATCCCCTTTTTCAAAGATCAGGTTCTACAAATGTCGCTTTTGGTAAGTGGACATTTTACCCTGATAAAGGGTGTCACAAGTACTCCATTTTCCTTGCTTTGTATTGGAGATGTTTCCTGCTTTGATATACTTGGAACATGCCCCAGTGCTGTATGCTACTTCACCCGCAGCCCATCTGTGCTATGATCTGATTGCTGTGCTCCTTGGAGGGATGTCTGAAACCAGCTGCCTCTATAGGATGGGAGATGCTTCTCAGCATCCGTCTTTGGCTCTACGGTGGTTTTTTGTGTCCATAGTCAGGTCATACCTGGTTGTTTTTCTGTCCTAGTTGGGTCAGTTTGGTAATGACTTCCTGCAGAGTTTGGAGAACAGTGTGAAGAAGTTGCAGTGAACTATTGCGTATCACAGATGGGGTTCCACAAGTGTAACTTGGCCCCAACAAGGATGTTGCCTTGCCGCCAGGACCCTAGCTATGTATCAGAACACATGGTGAAAGGAAGGAAGGAAGCTAAAAGCATTGTGTGTGGGCAACACAGGAGAAGTTTCCAAGAGTGGGTGACATGAGACAGTGGTAAGTTGCAGGTAATGATGTCAATGGGGAACCTGCATCATTGAAGATTTCAGTAAATTGCATTAAAATTTGTGCTTCTAAGGGTACCTTGCTGCCATACACAAGCTAGTTGATTTCAGGACAACTTTATGTATGCCTAGGTGAGCTATTGTCAAGGGATGCAATGTTCAAAAGAGTAGAGGATTGTATTTCTAACTGGTGTATAGTCTGGAGATGTTTAAAGTATTCTGCCATCGTTATTTTATTTTCTGATAGAAGTGAAAATGATACATTCCTTAGGGAAAATGGTGGCTTTCTGGTTAGGACTTTGAAACAGGAGTCTTGAAAAGTAGAATTGGTATGAGCATTAATAAGTTTGCTTTTTTACCTATTTCACAGTAAGTAGGAGCGTGGAAGGAAACAGAGGTGTTATATCCCTTTCAGGTGTGTCTGTGTGAGCTTCTTCAAGTAAATCAAGGGGTTGCACTAACACATACTAAATGTCATGTGTAGATTTGAAAATGCTGTATGGTATTTAACTTTTTGCTGTAATTTTTGTTCAATAAAAAGTTGATTTGTATAAATATCAAACACATGATTTAATTAACTTCAATTTTAATTCATAAATTGCTTTTGAATATTCTGTGAGCTCTGTACAGTAACATTGAAATTTATTACTCAGTTACGGCTGAATGTAGCACTCATAATGAACGATGATAGAAAGAGTTCAGGGTATGGCATGCAATCTTATGCATGTGGTTGCATGTAACATCTTCTGCTGTTTATTTGCCCTGTCTTGTTCTCATTTTAATGTTTTCCAAGAAAAGTGGATTGCACCTGAAAATCTTGGAATGGCTGAACTGATTTGAAGACTGTTCAAATCAGGTTAATTATTGTAGTGTATGTTGTCTTCCTTGTAACGAGATGAAACTGTTTTTACTTGTATAGTTCTAAATTTTCCTTTTTCTGTTCAGACTCAGAGGCAGTTATATAAGCCGTGAATAGATTGTATGGAACAAAATGACTCACCAGATAGACTATAATGTACATAGCAGTGTTGTTGCAGGGAAGTACTCAGTGACTCAGCTTTAGAAGAGGCTGTGAATTGGAACCACTGCACATGTGGATTTAGATGAGTATCTGCCCTGAACCTGGGCCAAGACACTTTTTGGCACCTCTTGCTGCATGAATTACTGGTCAGACTTTGAAAAGTGCTGGGAGTCCCACCCATCAAAGGGCATTAAATCTTCAGGTTTTAATTGTGCCTTGCCGTTAACTCTAACATTTTTGTTGTCCATTCTTGGCAACTTTAGTGAAGGAGATGAAGCATAAACTTTCTGTGCTTTCTACTCCCAGTAGCATACCAGATTCTGAGGCTTCACTTTTTAAATTTCTTCTAATATTTTCTTAATCCTTTAAGTGGTATCTTCTCAGTACAGGAGTAATCTCCCTGTCACAATTCTCCGTCTGCTCACAGAAGAGGAGAATACTTTTGTGGTTGATCACAATATCCCAGTTTGCTAATGTCTGAGAGAGAAGTTCTGTTATTTTCACAAACTTTCCAAATGTGGGAAAGTTGTACCTTAACTGAACATTTTCTAGCCTGCACAGTCATCAGAACAAATCACGTCATGAAAATGGTTCTGGATCGCAGTGGTCTCTGGTGGTGTCAGTCTCTTAGAGCTGTCCTTGGTAGCTGGGTGCTCCTCTCTTCCCCAAGGTAGAGCTGGTTCTGTTCTGCTTCACTGATGTGCTGTAGGGGCAAATATCCGCATCTTAGATGCATTTTCTACTTTGTTACTAATATCAGTATGAATGCTATCAGGAATATATTTTGTTTTGAAATGGCTGTTTATGATTTGAGTTTTAAAAATTATTATTATAGGACAAAATGTGAAGGAAGTTTGATGTAGGTAATTTTGTTATCGCAATTATAATTAATATACTCCTGTATATATTTTCAGACTTGCATGCTGATATTTCAAATCCCAGAATGAGACGCCTTACTGCATATCATAGCCCCATGGATTTAACCACATGATTTCTTTCTTGTTCCCTGTACTTCTGAGCATCTGCTAGAAAGTCATGAAGGTCTATTTTTTTTTGTCTTGTGTATATGCTAACTGATTCATACATCCATACACTTAAAATAGTTTACACATATTTTTATTTTTTATTTCATTATTTATTTTTATATTCTATACTTAGTAGCACATTTTATTCATTTATAATACTGGATATTTGATACGGCGATGTTCTTGTTGGAAGACAGTAGATTATCAGAGAGAACTTTCCAGATGAACCTTAATTATTGATGATAAAAATAATAGTTCCTGTCACAAGCAGTAAAATGTAGCTGTAGTTCCTGTGCTTGTCTGTATTTTATAGGTAATCTTATTTTTCCTTCCCAATCACATTAGTTATGTGGTAATATTAAGGTGTGTTTTTCTGGATGGCAGATATTTTTTACAACCTACTGATTTTCCTGTTTTCATGCTTGTGAGTTCTTTGTTTACAGGTAGCAAACTTAGCTGCTTTGCGTGGCAGTCTTTTGCCTTTTTATAGGCTTTTAATAAAATCAGACCTTTCTGAAAGTGTTGTTTGGCTGAGGGCTTGGAGTTGTGTGAAAGCAGAACTGCGTCTACTCTACTGGTGAAGAGTATTTTCTGTTTTAACAGCTCCACATAAATCCTTCTCCATTGTTACAGAAAAACAGACTTCTACTGTGCCTAATGTCATGGCCGTAGAAAACATATGAAAATATAAACCAAATTAAAAAAAAGTTGTATGAAATTTGGTATAAAAGCTTCTATCTCTGTTTTTAAAGTATTGGACAAAAAAAAAAATCCATGTACTTTTTATTAATAACCTGTGTGTAGTAAAAGATACTTTTCCCCTGAAATTAATGCTGTCTCAGATTTTCACAGATTTTTCCGAAGCTGATTGTCAATCTTGCATTTTCAAATAAAATGAAAAGCAGCCTGCCATATCAAGTTTTCCTGATCAGTAAATAGGTAGATAGGATAAGAGATAATATGAAACAACCTGAAATAAGTAAAGTTACGTTAAAGTTCTGCTTGGATGATTTTGAAAATCCTTCCATCCCCCCCCTTTTTTTAAAAAAAAAAAATCATGCTAAGTGAATTGGTTGTCAGATTCTTGTTAGTTTGCTGGATGAAACTTATGAATTAAACATCTGTGAAAAACGAGGGAGGTGCAGAGCTGATCAGGGCAGTTCTGTTCAGGAGTTCCTTAGAGGGAGCTAATAAAGCTCTTAATCCTAACATGCTCTTAACAAAGTCTTTAACATCATGCCTTGCATACCCAAACAACCCTCTGCTTGTTTTCTGTAAGGTTAAGATTGGTGTGTGACATGATGAAGTATATGGAGTGACTTCTTCAGATACTTTCAGGTCATAAAAATTTTAAGGCAGGAGATAAAAATACCGTCTCCTCTAGTTACAGAATAGTTTAACACACAGGCATTCAAAAAAATTAGAGGATACTTTTAACAGTTGTTGGAGATACCTTTTGTTTGTTTTGTTTTGATTTGCGGATTTTCTGATAATTCAGGTGGGGGTTGTGTCTCGGGCTTTGAAGGGCAGAATTTAGATTCTATGCAGTCCTTTCATTGGAAAAAATGCATATTTTTTTTTTAAAAGGAGTGATCAGTTCCCTTTTTGTCTCAATTGCTGATTGTTTGGACTATATTGAAATTAAATAGCATCCAGTTAACTGTTATTTCTTTTGCTAGGTATATACCTACCCTGTTGAACTAAAATAAATTCAGAAAACCACATGCATTTCAGTAAAAGTAAACTGGCAATTATTAAATTGTTGCTAAAGTCAAATGAGTTAATTCTGCCAGGGTTTCTGCCTTTCTTCATGTTTGTCCTCTGTGTGTTTGTGTTTTTCTGCAAAACAGAACTTCCTTGTGTCAAAAAAAGCAGCTTGAATTAAGCTTCAAGTCTTCCATTATACTTTTAAACAAACAGTCATATATATTTATTTCTTCAGCGTTAACTCATATTTAGTTAATACATGAGAGAACCTACCTCCTGTTGGTCACACAAATTACTTGTTTACAACTACGTCAGACTTGCATCAGCACTTATTGTTATATTGCCATGGTTATATATTGTTAAACTTAACCTTGTGCTTGGTTGCTAATCAAAAACTAGCTAGCAGTCCAGATGTTTAACAAAAATATCATAGCTTTGTTTTCCTTTTTAGCCCAACAGAAAAAGTTACTATCCCTTGCTTGGACATCATATTTTATATACGTGCAAATAAATTCAATGCATTTGTGTCAAACATGTTCAGTCACAAATAGTCTTTGCTATTTGCATTTTCATGGCAAAGTGAATGTTACCACAGTGAAGCAATATAGTTGCATCATCAAGACTAAGGGGGATATTTTCCGCAATTTTTTTCTACTTTATTGTTTTTCTGAAGTGTGATTTGCCTTGGGATTTCATATTTATACATCAGTATTACACCCTGAAACCGAAGTAATTTCTGCTAATGCATTTCTGTCAGTGAGTGATTTCTCGCGTCATCTATTGTTAGTTCAGAACCTTCCTTTTGTTAATTCTCAGTATTACCAGGAAAGAAAAATGGGCTTGCTATTAAGCTTTAGCACTTCCTCAAGTCTGGTGTGTGACCTCTGCTGGGGCACATCATGTCTTTGTAGATTGAAATGTTAATAGTTTCTTCCTCTTACCATTTTATGTTCTGTTTATTAAAGTTTGCAATATTTCATTGTGCTTATACAGTGGCCCCTGTTATGAAAGACATCTAAGGGAAATCTCTAGAAGGTGTTTATAATAGTAATAATAAATAATATTTGACTCTAGTCAGATAGAGACTACTGACTTTCTCCCCTCACTGTCCAAAACCCTGACAATTTGCCATCTTTTTCCTAGAAGCTTAAAGGAAGAAAAAACATCTAGAGCTGCTCCTAGCTCTGTCTCGCTGCCTGGTGGTAAAACCCATCACTGGTAAGAGCAGACTAGCCAGAGGAAAGATGTCCCTAATGCATCCAATGTGAATATAAGAAAATAGTGACCCTTGGAAGCAAAGTGTTCAGAACTGTTAGTAGTGACTGAACAGTTTCAGAAATGGTCTCAAATACTTGTGGTTTCTAAGAAACATTATCTTTTTGTGTAAAAATTACATACATGGAAATATCTGTATTTAGGGAAGACATCAGATGTTAGATATGTTTTTAATTGAAAAGTTTCATTTACGCTTTGGAACTCCATAGGTGATCTATTTTTTTTTTTTTTGTGTGTGTGTTATTTTACATGGTAGACCAAAGGCATTTTCAATGTGATTTCTCTTGGGTGCCTGGCATTCAAGAAGAGTAATGGAGATAGGAAATAATTTAATATCAGGGAGTTCTTCAGAAACATTTTTGCTTAAGTGGCTATTTTTTTTTAATACGGATTTGATTAAATACTAATGAATGCAGCAACATGAAACTACTGAGAATATTATCTGATGAATGTTGTTTACAACATCATATGAAGAACAGGGTGAGATATAGAATACCAGTTAAGTTCAGTTTGAATGGAAGTAGACCAGAGAGAATGATTTGGTAACAGCTGGACTCTGGACAAGGTTTTAGTTGTATGGAAACTATGAAAGCAGTTGGCTGTGGAACTGTATAATGAACAACCAGGTAAAGTTAGTGATGTCTTCCTGGGTGGGAGAAAAAAAGCGAAAGAGTTGAAGATGATACCAAGATTGAACCCAGTGGCTTTGTGACTCTGAGGGGGCAAATAATAGAGCTATTGATCGAAGCAAGAGGAGAGGGAAAAGGACGAATTTGGATAAAGATAATAAACAACCACTTCAGCTCATGTTAATTGCTATATGCTCTGTTGACTTCATTCACAGTGGTTGAGGATGTGGCCTATTGAGTTCAGCTTTAATGATAAGTTTGAGTTGGCAGGAAGATCTCAGAATAAAATCTCAGCAGAGATGAAAAACTCAGATTGTAGATCCTGAATTCTTGCAAGTGGGCCGGTATCTTGGTTCATTGAGTTGTGATGGCAGTTTAGGGAAGATGAGTTAGCTGTGCAGAAGTTGAACAGAAAAATCCTGAGGGAGCCTGAAAGAACAGGAAAAGAGATAGGAAGAAATCCAAAGGCCAAAGAAAGGTTAGAAAGAAGAGAGATAGGAGCCTGGAAAAGCAAAGTATGTGAAAGAATCCTAGTAGTGAGATTAACTATAAAAACTGAAAGCATATAAATAAGCCAAGAGGAAAATGATTTTTTATTTTTTTTTTTCACTCAGTTTAACAGAAAACAGATGAAAGTATTAATTCTCTGAGGCAGGAATAATGTAATTACAACATAATAAAAGTTAGTTCAAATAATTCTCATTTTCAGGAAGATATTAGAAAATACAAAGTTTATGTTTTCTCAGCCCTTATATGTATTTGATCATAGTTCAAATCTTAACATATTTCAGTGTCTTTTATGCTTTGTTATATTTACTTACAGAAAACAACACATGCTGCAATTTTTTCATGAGATCGACATTACATTTAAATAATTGCATCCAGGCAATGTGTAAAGAAACTAAAAAGGCTGTAAGAGTTTAGGTGAATACCAAAACCAATCATTTGTCTTTTGCTGGGTAGTTTTATTTCTTTGTGTAAAAATACAGATCAGTAAGCAAATATACGTGATACTAATATATAATTTTTGTACATTTTCCCAACATGGCATTATAGTCTTCAGATTAGTTTTATTGTCTAAATAAATTCTTTAATTAAATTGAGCTCTTTTTTATTTAAAGCTGTCTTTTGGGGAGATATTGCCTTAGATGATGAAGACTTAAAAATCTTTCAAATTGACAGGACGATTGATCTTACGCAGCACTCCAACGAAAGACTTGGCCATAACACAGGTATGATATTTCAAGCTTGTTTTAACTTGTTTTTCCTGATACTTACTTCTGCATAGAAAGCAATCTCTCTTTTAAATGTAGAAAGTCAGTATAATGTTTTGGGTACTAGTTTTTACTTTAAAGAGAATATATTTTTGCTTTATGGGGAAAGAAAGAAGCTAAAATTTTGATTTTATTCTTGCATTTCTGATTAATAATATCACATTGAACTGAAGAGCAGAAGCTGGTAGGAACCATAAGGCCACTCCTCTCTGCAGGTGTTTGTGTGGGAAAGGAAATTGTACAAAGCTTTGCTTTCATTGCTAAAAGTTCCCGATCACAGTGCCTGAGTGCCCTATAGAGAGCATATGTGAATTCCTGGAGGCGATCCTGAGAATCTTGGATTACAACTCTTCCTTTAGCTATTTTTTCAGCTCCATTCAGACCTGTACCCAGATTTAGAAGCAACACAATAACGTCATTCTTGCTAGAATTTGCCTTGTCTAAAAAACAAATATCTGATTTGTGTCACTGATTTGTACATTCATAACTGGTAAACTTTCAGCTTATGGTTCTGGAAAAGCCAAGTTACTTACGAAAAGTTTGGGCAAAAATGCCATTAGATGTTTAAATGCATAATTGAAATTTATTTTCTATTAAGCATGTTTTATGTGTTCCTGAAGTACTATTAACTTGATTCCTGATATGTGGAAATGGGATCACCTTGAGGAATAAGCAGAAAGGAATTTTTGAGAACAAAGGAAAAAAAAATGTTAACCATTCAATATCGATATATTTAAAATATTTTTACTCTTCCTAGTTAGAAGTCATGATTAGACTATTTTTTATAACAACTTTAAAGGGAGATAAAATAAATTTTCAAGCCAATTGTGTTTTCAAGGCAGGAACACCTTTGATCATTCCTAGGTCAGGACTGGATTGAAAAATGTTAATGGAGTCAGTGGTTTCCCTGCCTCACTTTCCCCCCCAAAAATAGCTTTAATTGGCTTCAAAGATATTTCAGGCACTAGTTTTGCTGACAAAATGTAGAGAGCAAGGTCGGTCATTTCCCCTTAAAATGGATGCAGTCAAGTGATTTCTTTGGCCTGCTGACTTTCTTTTTCCTTCTTGCTTTTCTATATTTTTTATTCTTTTTAACTGCACAGTTATTTCTTTGTCAGTTGCAACTGAAAGAATATTTAATATTCTGTTATTTTATATTCTTTCCTTACCTGTCTGAGATTTGTGAATTATTTTTCCTGTAGACAGTATCCCATTCGGGATATTGAGTCACCCTATTAAGGATTACTAATGCAGTTGGATCAAATTTTTCTACCTTTATTGGACAAGGAGAATCAATGCAACTGCAGTGGTCACTGGGACTCGACTTTGTAGAACAAACTCTGCTGAAATTAATAATTTTGTAATAGCATTCAGTGAACCCTCAACGGTCTTGATTTTTCTAAAAACAGGATTCGAAACCTCAATTTTACACTTTATATATGTAATTATTTTTCTAAATTTATGTCATTTTGTTGCATTAACAAGGAATTTAGCTGGGTTTTGCAAACTGCACAGCCTAGGGTGCTTTTTTCCTTTTAACTTCCAAGAGACTAAATTGTCAACAACTGACTAGTTAATATTAGGTATAGACATAAAATGTCTGTAAAATAGAAGAATAGAAGATAAATTAATATTTTACCTCAGTTACAGACACAATGACAATTAAGTACAAGCTTGATTTCTTAACAGTTTCTCTTGTTGACCTTCACAAAGTACAGGTGACACCAGGTAGAAGAGTTAGATGCTTGGGTGTAAACCATCAGGATGAAGCTACAGAGTTGCATTTTTCATTGCAACTACTAATTAAAATCCTGACGCTATCAGGTTCTGATTCACATTAGCTGACACTCCGTTTGGTGAGGATTATCTGCCTAGATCTGCAGGGTCAGATACTTAGTCTGTAAGCTTCTCAGAGTGTGGCTCTGTCATTTTATTTGTCCTTTCTTCTGAGCAATAGGCATAATCACTGTAAACAGACACAACAATAAAGCTGATAAGATTCTTGTGTGTATTATCATTCCAAACTGCCAAAAGTATCCTCTTTTTCCTGCCTGAACTGTGAGAAGATGCAGCGAATGTGATTGATTTTGCTTAAAAAATTTTTTTTAGACTGTGTTTTGGCAAGGCTGCATATTATTCATATAAGAAAGATTAGTTATGTGGGATACTTTTTTTTCTTTAGTTTTTCACTAAATAGACTACGCAGGCTGTGTTAACACAGTAATGCTAGTTTAATAATTTTTTCTAGAAATAATTATAAGGCAATAGTTTCTTTAAGTAAATAATGGATTCTTTGTCTTTTTTTTTCTATTACATCTGACAATTGATGCTTTTAGGGATATTTTAGAATTAATTTGGAATCTTTAGCTATATGCCTTTTCTAATAAGATGAATGTTAAAATGAGAGACAATTGCGTTATTGATGATCAATACAAGGGATGGAATTGTTATGTACTCTGTGGTGTATATTATAGTTACCATGTAACTTGTTGGCAAGGAATGTGTTGAACTATTACCTCATCTATATAAAATGCTTTAAAAAATTTGGAAAATTTTTCTCAAGGGAGCCAAGCAACTATGTGACAGTGTAATCCAAATAATTAGGCACATTGTTATTCACTGAGCAGCCACACTAACTAACTTGCCTTATATGGAATTTTCTCATCTGTAATATAATTTCTAGTTGCTGTTTGATAAATATATTCTCGATATATATATATATATATTGGCAGCTTTTATGGGAAGTTGGGAAAGGTCTTTTTAGTGGCAGTTGCAGGTTTCAATGGTCCTTTAATTTCTATCATTTTACTTTTGCTGTTGTAAAGTAGCCTGAAAAATCTCTTGTCCTGTAACAGATAGTGAATACAGCCTATTACAAACTTCATAAAATCACAAAACTTTCTGAACAATTCGGAATGATTTATTGACTAGTGCAGCATTATCCTTTCTTCTGTTTTGCTGGTGTTTACAAAATCACTTGCAGCCACAAAAGGATTTTCTGTGAAGGGGCTATGTGGCGGATGCATCAAATGTATGCAGTAAACCTAGGGATGTGTTGCATTTCTGTAAATGGCATGGTAGATGTTCAGTAGCTTAGTTTTTCTTGCTTATTGATGGCTGAAATGACAGACATATATATGCCTACAACGTCTTACTGCAATATACACCAGCATGTAATGTTTCAAAGCCTTTAGAATACATTGACATCTCTTTGCAAAGAAAGAAAACTAAAGCTTTCATGACAAAATCAGCCATATTAAGCTTGTTTCAGTTTTGTTGTTTTTTTTCAGATGAAATTTTGGGTGTTTGCTTTCCCTCTTTCACCTCCCTTGAAATGAGAAGATTATGGCATGCATTCAGAAAATTTCTGTGAGAGTAAGCCTTTTAGCTGTCAATCAATATAGCTCTGAGGATGTCAAGGTCACCAGGAAGAAAAAAGCTCCAAATAATAATTAGATGATGTAATTGTCATGACTAGTCTGAATAGCAAAGATGTATTGGCTTACATTCTGGAATGCATATTAGAAAGTTTTCAGCTAAAAATGTATCTTTATTTCATTGTCAAGAAGAATTTGTATGTGAATCATTGAAGAATGTTAAACTTCCTTTAAGATACATCGAAGTTTTTATGGGGTACTTTCTAATCTCTCCAGGCTATATAGGTGATGTAGGTGTAAGATTCCATCGTTTTAACTTTTGTAAAATGCTTTTTGTTTTTTCCTTTTCTTTTTAAAGGTGGCTTTGGAGAGCATGGAAAGTCAAAAAAAAGAGGTGCCCTCTATCAGCTTATAGACAGGATAAGAAGATTTGGCTCTGGTATTGTCACTGTTTAAATTAGCAGTTTGCCTGATGTGATAATGTATCATGAACATTAATGATGATAGTACTTTAACACTTTAAAGCCGTATTACTATTGGCATAAACAAACTATAAGATAAATAGCACAGGAATAATAATGATTAGCTCTTTGTTGCAGTTTCTTAGAGATTTATTTCCAGCATCAAATCTGGAAGCTAAAATATGCAGTTTTAAATCTCAAAAATTACTTAGCCTTTTTCAATAGCTGTGTTCATAGTTATCAGTTCTACTGATATCAGTACAATGTCTTTTCAGCACAGGTAGGCTATGCTGCATAGCTGCTAATTTTATCAGTATTTTTCCTGGACCCAGTTGAGGCATTCTGATAATTCAGATTGTGTTTGAAGCATTTATGGCGGTGGACAAACACATTTTTATACTAGTCATAAACTTGTTAGTATGAACGCAGCTGAATTCAGCTGCCTATATAAGTGGGATCCCCAGTAATACTGGCTGAATTTACTCACCATATTTGATGCGAGGAGATATCACTTCAATGTCATGAAACTTCAACCTCAAATAGGAAAAACTATGGAACTCCATTATAATCACACCACATTATGCCTAAATGCATCAGTGCATATTTTGCAAGATTAGCCAGAGCACAGTAACTGACTTTGTATATGTGCTCTGGTATAGAATCTTCATTCTTTTTAAGATAATTGCAATTTTAGTATTGTATAAATACTTGTCATCTTTTGCATGCAATTTGGCATACATTTCTTCTAGTTTAAAAAAAAAATTTTGAACAGTAAAACATATATATTAACATGTTATACAGTTCAGTAATGACTGTATATTAAGTGTAAGAATAGTTCTCTGAAGTTTTTACTTGTGTTGTAGACTGTTGTGTAATTCTCATTGACATACTTATTTAATGACAAGGGTAAGTTATTTGCTTTACCTGAGTTTTATTTAAACCCTGAAATGTTCAATATCATTCCTGTAATAACTTATGTGTTAGCTGTTACGAAGGCAGACTTTCCTTCTGTGTACCAAGAGCTTTCTCCCTGCCTTCTTCTGTAGCTTCTTCCCTTTCTTCCTTTTTCTACTCTCCCAGCCCTGAGGCTATGCCAGGATACCATACCATGACCCTGCCTGGAATCCTCCTTCATTCTGACATAGCTATTAACAGTTAGGAAGAGCTGCTATCACAGGGGATACTCATAGAGGGAAGGTGTATTCTTCAATGAGGAATAAGACTTGAACCCCACTGAGTAGGATTTGTTGATTGGCTTTCAAGTGATCTGTTTTAATCAGCTGCCCTTCTGAATTGCTTTAGAAGAAACACCTGTTGTGGTGTACAAATCCTTGTCTCACTATCCTCATCCTTTCTTTGTCACAGTTAAGTTTCAGCAGATTTGAGAAAGATTTGTAATGGGATGAATGATGGTAACACCTCTGAAAATAGAAGACATAATTTAGTCTTGTGAAGAAATTCCAGCCATGAGTAAAATAGTTATTCATAGCATTCCCAAAGCTCATTTATGAAAAAATTGTATTTGCATCCTGTAGTGTTGTAAAACGAAAGTCTTTCATCTGAAAATGTATCTAGAGGTAATAGCTTCAGATGCTGGAACTTGGAGAAAGAAATGACCCTCTGACTTTTTCTGTATGTATACAACTTTGCAAATAATTGAGATTCTTTTTGCTTGTAATTCCTGACAATAAAAGCCTGTCTGCTACTTTAAGAAATTCTTTCTGTCAAGTGCTTTAAGGGTGATCACACACTTGCTTTTTCCAGATCTTGCAATAAAAATGGAGACAGCGAATGCCTTGATTATTTTGGTTCTGACCAAAGTCTTTCCTCCTTTGCTGAAAAAACCCAAATTAAAAACATAAAAAAAACCTAAACAAACAAACCAAGCCTAACACAGGGAGTGTGATTAACGAAACGCAAAACAAAAAAAAACCCACAAACAAAAAAACCCTATTATTAAATAAGAAAATTTAGATGAAATTATGTAATATACCTTCAAGTGGTTAAATGTAGATGCAAATAGTTACTGTAGGTATGTTGGAGAAAACAAAAAGACTTAGGCTCTTCATTTTGAGCATGTCTCAGAAAACCAAGTAATGATAGGCTGTTGCATAACAGCAGTCTCCTACTTTTAAAGGGCATAAAGAAATAATCTGACTTTAACCTTCTGGATAATAACTGTTCCTTTTTTCTTGTGTCTATGATCTCATTCAGTGTTTTAATTATCATTACAGGCTTTGAGCAAAATAATACATCTAAAGGAAGAACTACTGTAAAATTCTCAGGGAAAAATGAGAAAAGCAGATTTCCCAGAGCTGCTACATCACGAACAGAAAGAATATGGCCAGGGGGTGTCATTCCATATGTAATAGGTGGAAATTTCACTGGTAAGCTTTGTGCTTTGGATGGGAAGAAAGAATATGATTTTTTTTTTTAATTGCCTTTTTTTCTTTTTCTTTTTTTTTTGTTAATGATTTTTTGGTAAAGTCATGCTGTGGAAGTCAGTAGAAGGGTTCCTGTTGGATCAGGCCTGAAATACATCTGTTCTGAACATATTAGTCATACTTCAAAAAGTTGTTCCCAAAGGCAAGCTACATAATAAAAATGTATAACTATGTTTCAGAACGGGAAGGCTCTTTTTCTTTGCCTAATATTTCTCATAGCATGTTTGTTTTCAACAAAGTAACAGAATGTCATGAAATCTGTTTTTTAACAAGTGCAGGATATTTAGCACAAGAATATAACTAATTTAACTTGTGTGACGTGTTCTGCTAGAATGATTTCACTCAACAAACTGACTCAAATGTATTTTGTTATTCCTCGGTTTGGTTTTCGGATGGGTACACACAGACATTATATATGACAAGAACAAAGACTGACTGCAAAATAAATGTAGTCCTTAGCAGAAAATTGTAGAAAAAGTTTAAAACATTTGTTAACCCTGAAAAATGTAAATGGATCAATATCAACGTGGATGTAAGAGTTAACTTAAAACAAAAAGGGAGGGAGAGAAGCAAAGATGGCTGGGAAAAGATAAATAATATTTACTGAGTGCAGTAATAAAGGAAATCAAAAGAAACGTGTAATGCTCACACACTGAATGCCTGTGTATATGGAGAAACCAGTGTCATTCATTTCAAACTGACAGCTACATTCAGACTTTTATTTTGGGTATTTACATAGTACTATACCAAATGTGACCTTTGCATTAGGATTACCATCTTCTGAAATAGTGGTAGGAAACTAAATGAAGCGTATCATATCAAACATTTTACCTTTTTCATAATGAAAGATAAATTCTAAAGCGTGGAAAACATTGCTTAAAGATAAAAGAAAAGGGCAAGATGGGATGAAATAACCTTTAATTTTTAGGATCTGATATGATTTGAACTTGCTAGTTTTATGCACTTAGAGGTTTTGTTTTTTTTTTTCAGTTTAAAAAAGTGTGTTTGTTTTAATTATAGTGTGTTGTAACATGCATCTTTTGTAACATGCAAAGCTTGCAAGGTGGATGCATTTCTGCTAGCATATTCATGCCAAATTGTAAAGTTTGTGTATTTCCAGCTCACAAGCAATACAGCTATATTC
Source organism: Pezoporus wallicus (assembly GCF_028554395.1). Taxonomy (NCBI): domain Eukaryota; kingdom Metazoa; phylum Chordata; class Aves; order Psittaciformes; family Psittacidae; genus Pezoporus; species Pezoporus wallicus. The sequence goes on from NW_026640488.1 coordinate 6,072,688, forward strand.
TCAGGTGCTGCCTCTATGTTAATAAGCCTTGTCTTTTGTTACTCAATGAAATTACATTCCTATACTATCTGAAGTACTGTATAATTACTGGCTTTGTGTTTTATGGTGAGAGCTGGCCTGCCTGCTTCTGGATCTAGCATGTATTTTTGATTGTTTCTGAATGTGTTTCTCATTTTTTAAAACAATATCTAGGTATGCTTAGTATTGTACCAAATTAATTTACACCTTTTGGTGGATCAGTTGATTTCTGAAGGACCTTGATGTAAAGAAGTGCAGGGTGGTCCTTGGTCAAGACAGTGTTATTTAAATGAAATGACTTGTCTGGTGTGCCTGTTTGCATGGCTTAGGTTAAACTGGTCTCCAGATTGCATTTTTTATTTTTTTTTTTTATCTTCTAGCTAGATAGTCAGGATCCAGAGATCCTCAATTATTTTCCTTTTCTTTCTTTTTTTTTTTTCAAGTGGCCCACTTCATAATTTCATCTAGGAAATTGCTTAGCAAATATGCTAATACAAGCACATAAGCAACACTGTATTGTGCTGTCTTCCTCTGGTGTAACATAAATGTGCTTTTAATTAGAGTTTTTATGTTTCCTAGAGTGTGTCAGGTAGTTTTGGTCCCCTTGGAAGCAGATACATTATGACAAGCTGATGGTCTGGTATCCCTTTAATTGTAATCTGGCAGTACATGGGACTGCTGGGACACAGGCCTTCATGATCCAGTGCCTTCTTCCAGGCTTATATTTCTAGTATTGAAATCTGATTTTAAGGAACAAGACACGGTTAGAAAAGTCTCTTATCTCATACAATTATTCTTCTAGGCACCCAGCGCGCCATGTTCAAACAGGCTATGCGGCACTGGGAAAAGTACACGTGTGTTACGTTTATTGAACGAAGCGATGAAGAAAGTTATATTGTATTTACATACAGACCGTGTGGGTAAGTGTGTATGTATGGTAACATACGTGCTTTCAACATTTTGGCATGTTTGTCAGCTTTGAAGTTAAAAGTGAATATGTATTTCACAGGCAAATGAAGAGTTACTGCATTTAAATGATACGTGTTCTGCTTGGCTGTAGGTTCAGTGCGAATAGCAACTTTCTGACGTTACACCTCTTTTGTCTATTTCTAGATACAGTGATTCTGGTAGATATGGGATTTTGGTAGAAATGGAAAGTGGAGAATAATTGTGATGGTTCCCTTTCACTCACAGAGGTAGAAAGCAATGTGAATTTAAATGGAATGTGAAAGATGTAAGTGGTCTCAGGCACTCTAGAAAGAGAAGTATGGGGATATCTACAGAGGTCTTGGTTTTGTGAAAAGTAAACAGCTTCAAAGTGCCCAAAGTCAAATGATGGAAAATCTCTCCAGCCAAAGCATTGTTCCTTAGGCTGGTTGATGCGTCATGCAATCAAGTCACTTTAGGGTGAAGGCTGGCTTATAACCAATACTCGGTGTCTACTTTCAAAGTCACCATTATCTTTTACAGTTGATGTTGTTTTATTCATGGGTACTTCACAAATTACAAATAATTTACAAAGGCTGTAACAAGTTAGAAATAAAAACAAAGTAGAATGTGGCTATATGAATAGTCTACCAGTGATGAAAAAAAAAATCAGGCTAAACAGAAAGGTCAGTTGAATGACTTTTTGGGGGGTCCTGAATCCATAAGCCATTTCACAAAGAGCCAGATAAATAAGAATGTATCTTCTCTGGGTGAATAGGAGCCATTGTGCACTAACCATCGGCATACAGTGCTGATGCAGGATTTTCCATGGAAAGAGCCCAGACAAAAGTGACACCAAACCATCTGCAAACACTTTCTGCTGCATGGCCAGTCGTATTGAAATTAATCTTGGTTCTTTCCCATAGCACCCTGCTGTGTTGGTTTGTTAGCACATTGTGTCATTATTGTTTCCAGTACCATGGCAGCTAACGTTCACAGATGAGGGAGACTTTATTGTACTTAGCACTGTTCAAATTAAAAACTAAATTATAAACCTTGCCCCAAAGAGCACAGAGTCAAAACATAACACATTTAATGAAACAGCAAGTGGATGCAGTCATATATGTAGAAATTCAGGTGGCAAGATCTGAAAATGTCTCAGATAACAGCATTAGTACACTAGCAAGTGAAGTGTGATTGAGCCTTTGAAACATTAAGGATATTTTCAAGGAGTGTAATACATTACTTCTTGCAGCAGTTCATGGGAAGCTCATCCCAGAAGGGCAGTGATGAAAAAGCGTGTTTGAAATACTCTTAAATGTTCATATATCAGAAATGAATGAGAGATGTTCTGATTACCGTAGTCACATAGAACTGTGAAAGGATCTCAGAAAGGTGTCTAATGTATTCTTAAGACAAACAGCTATACCTAAGTTACTGCTGATACATGCTTGTCCAATTTGTTTCTAAAACCCGCAAAAAATGAATACTTCGTGGCTTGTTAGGAAATGTATTGCTTCACTGTCCTTAAAATAAGAAATGTAGGAAGTTGAGGCAGTATTTTTGGTCATAGCTAAACCAGATATTTCTTGCTGCAACTTTAGCTTTTCCTGCTCACCATGGCCATAGAAAATAAATTATTCCTCTTTCTTTTTCAAAGGTATCTATTACATACTTTGAGACTGTTATTATGTCCAGTCTCAGTTTCTTTTTCTTTTAGAATAGAAAACACCTAATTAATTTAATCTTTCCTGGTAAATTGTGTTTTTTAGGCCTTTGATCACATAGTTATTCTCTTTGGGATTCTTTCCAGCTAGTCCACATCTTCCTTGAAATTGAGGACCTAAAACTAGAGCATGTTTGTTCAGAAGGACCACTACCTCTGCTAAGCCAGTGCTAGAGTTAATTCATAGATCCTGTAGTCTCTCTTTCCACTTGGGTACCTAAGCATGATGCCTCCCTGTTTCTCAACAGCTGCCACATTTGACTTGTGGTCTATTGGGATGTGACTCCAAATTCTTCAGTGAGAAAAGCCAGAATTCTTTCCACAGCACTGATACCCCACCACTGGTTCCATCATGTGCCATGCTTTGCATGTGGTGTCTCAGAACACCAAAAAATTCTGTGTTTCCCTTTTCAGATCTCTTACCTTTTAAAGTTATTATCAGTTCCAGGCTTGTCTTCATGCTGTTTTTTCATACTGCAAGTTTAAAGAGCGTCTTCTCTGTCTTCACTTCATATAATATTCCAGGCATCTTTATAACCACCCCTTTCTATTAGGGTTCTCTATTTTACTTATTGGAAGCTTGTGTGGAAAACTGCCTAAAACTTTACAGCTGGATCCCTTTTCACATCAGAATAATTTGATTTGTTGCAGTCTAAATCTATAATTATTTGTCAACATGTCTTGTTTATTTAACCTGATTTTGAGAATGGTTACTTATTGAAGTACTGTTTCTTAGTACAGCTGAAACAGTTGGTAGTTTGAAATTTCATAATTACTCATACTCATTTGTACCCGTTAGCTGCAGATGTGAGAATAAGAATACAATGTTAAGATATTAGTGTTTATGATTCTTCTACCAAAGCATTAATATCTATTACAGCAAATATTTATGCAGCTAGTTGATCAGGGCAAATAAAACTGATCTGTGAAGAGGTTCAAAACACTTTTTGTTCACTACTTCTTCTCTACCCTTATGTTTCTTGCTGTTAGATAGGAAGTGCCTGAAGACACAGTCAATATACATCTCTATGCAAAGCCAAAAAGGGGGCAGCAAGCTGGGTTGACCTCTAGTCTTAATAAATATTACTGAGTACAAGATCAAGCTTCTTTTTTTTTATACAGTGAAATAAAAAAAAAAGAGCAATCAGTCATATTGCACTGGCATCTCAGCATGCTTTTGATCTGACTTTGGGGAAATTTTTGTTCTCTTAAGTACTAAAGACTGAAGTACTTTTTATGACAAACTTTAGATGACTTATTACAATCGTTACTGTATCCACTCACATGGGTGTTTGACAAAGCTGTCCGAGATACAGAAAAGTCAAATATCTGTCATGTTCTTCCCCAAACATGTAGACTAAACAGCTTCTGAATCTTTTAATGCTGTTTTGAGCTTAATGGTGTATTAAATAGACATTACAGGCAAGCTTTTTAAGTTGGTGAAACAGGTAAAGTTATTGCCTGAGGTACAGTTTTGCAGCATTCTTTAGCTTTAAGAAGGATTACATGTTATAAAAGGTGCTCAATCACTTTTATGGAATGAGAAGAAATTCAGGGTTGTGCTAAATACAGGTGGGCTGACTCGTTCTCAGGTGGTAATTAACTCAAGCAGCTGGCGCTCTTCCTGCCTACAGCAGTTGGCACAGCTTCTCTGCTGGTGGTGGCATGGCCTGCAGGATGGGTGTGGCGGAGGCACAGGTAATCGGTTGCCAAAACCCAGTGCATTAACATAAACTCAGTGAGTGGTGATTTATGTTAATACACTAGGATAGGCAGCTGTTGACTGAGGGGTGGATTCAGTTGGCTCTTCTTTATGTAGTGTTGAGGTGGTCATCCCCATTGAGCAGGTGAAGAAGCAGTAGCTGCTTCTGCCAACACAACAGGTTTTCTTAGAGCAGTGAATTGGGACTTTTAGTAACCATGATTGCATTGATCCCTGAAAAATAAGTAAATTCATCAAGCCAGGTCATAGCTGATACCTCCTTTTTGCGGAATGAGTTAAACTTGTGACTGAGAGGTGTTGTTTTTTTTTTGCCAAGAAAAAAAAAAATCAGGTTCTTCAGTGAGATTTTTGGAAGAATTCTATGAACTTCTTTCTCTTGCATTGAGTAACATGTAGGTGATGATATGCAGCCCTAGTATGTTTATGAAGTTCTGTAGTTTTCCACAGCTTCATGCAGTCAGTGCCATGGAAAGCTGATGTTATGATTTATGAGGATTCTTTTATATTATTACATTCTGAAGAGTGCAGCTGTTAAAAAAGTACTACATTGACCCTACCCAATTCTTTCTTCTTTCATATTAATTTAAGAGTATTTTTGACAGTAGCTGCGAAATAGTATTACTTAAAAGAGTGTATTGTTCCAGTCACTTCATTTTCTGTCATTTTTTTTTTCTCTTTGCTTGCCATCATTGATCAGCTAGACTGATTAAGTGGAATTAGAGATTCATAAATAGTTACTGTCTCCAACTGCTGTCTGGTGCAATAAAGATTAAAGAGATGAGGAGCTTTAAAAGCTGCCAGTTGACTCAATTTAAAGGGAAAGACAGGTGCTTATACAGCACAGAGAGGTCTTGGTCTTTTGCCAAACACACCTGCGGTCAAACCCATGATATTATGAAATAATTTATACCATAGATGTATTAATTTATTGTTCTTTACATTTTGACTGGGTGCAATTGTGGAAGTGATCAGAATATTCTAGATTAACTGAATGAATCTGGTGTGCTTGACATGACTTTCACCCCAGCAAATCCTAAGGACTCTATGAGTGTGCACTGCTGCTATTTTGTTAATGTTAATGTTGATTTTCTTCAGCAAGGAAAGAAATACTCAATGAATTTGTGTATAATTGCTGGGAAGTACTTGAAATCTGTCAAGTAACCAGTGTTAAAGGAATTACCATACTCATCTGACTGCTTGTTTTTAGGAGTAGGCCAGTATTAAAATAACTCTGACTGTGTTGGGGTTTAGGTGTTCAGTATTAGACAACCTAGGGAAATATTATGTAAAAGGTTGCATTTAATTTTTTTTCTTCTGAAAAGAAAACATCTTTCAAATATGTCACTGAAATGCTCACCTTCTCTTGGTATTTTCATGACTATAATAGTAAAATGTGAAATTATTTTTGTAAGCACCTAAAAATCTTATCATCTGTGAAAAACCACTAAAAACTTTCAGAGGTGATCATAAGAACCTCTGGTTTTGAGTAAACAAGCAACTTTTTGATATTGTTACTTGTATTTGGTAAACTGGTTATTTACCATGTTTTCTTATAAAACCAAATTGTCTTAAGAGCTTTATGTGTTATAGTAGACATTTTGTTGTTCTGCTATTATTGCATAGCTATTGCCTGACCTTTTCCAAGACACAGGGCACAGTCTTAAAAGGTTAAATCCTCTTTTGGTCCAAACGAAGTAAAAAGGACAGGAAGAGAGAGGCTGTAGTTAAAATTTTGTTGTTTTGTTGTTTGTTTTTTTTCCCTTGCTGTGAATAGTGTCAGTAAAAGCAGAGCTGGAGACATTGCAGAGGGTACTGTATTTTCCAGTTTTTCCTTCTTCTCTAGTTGTCTCCAAAGTGTCACTTATATTGACAATCTATGGAATTTTTAAGCCACCAAATATGTCTTTGCTAGCTGTCTGGATTTCACCTAGGATGGAGTTGAAGCATATACCATACATAAAATCAATAATACAAGCATGTTCAAACTAATGAAATTGTATTAGGTATTCTACAACCTACAGTCTTAATAACGTATTGATTTGCTTTAAGCTATAAATAATGCTTAATGTTCTTTAGTTCTGCATTGCAATATTTCTTTATAGCGTTTCCAAGCAGTGGTAAACGGGAAGACTGAGCAGATGTTTTTAAACTGTTTTAAACTAAAGAGTCTGTTCTGCTTTTTCGTAATATTGCATGGTTATCCTAACTTTATTCTTATCAATCTTTCTTGCACTGCTATTATGTGTTGTATTCACATCATAAAGGTTTTGAAGTTATCCCCAAGGTATATTTTTCAGGGCTATAGATGAAAGGAAAACTAGATAAGTTAAAATTGGATGTGTAGTTGGGCTTGGATTGTGGTTAAAAGCTTGGACTCACACTGTTACTGAAAGTGTAGTATCACAAAGGCCTATCCTGGGACCTGTCCTGTTTAGTCTTTATCAATGACCCACAAAGAAGTGATGGCATGTGCTCTCATCGGCTTTGCAGATGTTGGGTGGAGGGACCAGATGATAGACTAAATGGAACTCTAATATGAAAAAGATGACATGCTGACCAGAATGTGGATTGCTTAATTTGATTGATTCTTATGTTTTCTACCATGGTTTCCTTTAGACAGCTAAGGCAAATGCCACATCCTCCTTGCTTCAGAGTGTTCAAAGATAGAATGCAGTGTTTTCTAAAAGATTTGAAGTCTGGGACCTAGGAACTCTGATAAACTTATTCAGTGTACATAATGTCTATGACAGTGAATTGGGAATTCTATACTGAGAAGATCTTTAATGGTTTTTTAAATAAATGAACTTTTCTGAATGAAGAGTTACAGAAAATTCTGCCTTTTGCTCTAAGTGTGTACTCCAGCATTCCCTCTCTAAATGGATGGGACAGTAAATAACACTGTGAGGGAGGGTTTAAAAAAATCAACAAAACATGCCAACCTTCTTAAGATTCCAAACTATTTTCTCACTTGGGTGAGCACAAGTGACTAAGAGAGTGTATGAACTATGATAGTTTCCTTATTGCACAATAGACACATATTCAAATAGTTCAGTGACTACTGGAAGATAAAAACCCAGGTAAAATTGATCTTGAAAATATCTGTAGTGCTTGAATTATGTTTACATATTCACGTGTAGTCATAATATTTATTCTACAAACATGCAGTCTGAAAATATATCAGGCAAAACCATGTCAGCGTGTCAGGTGCAAAGGTGAAATCCACTGTGGCATCATAAGATAAAATGGTGTAACTGTTCTAAATGTATATTTTAATCTTATTTCTGCCATCTGTTGCTCCTTTACATCACTTACGCTGTATTTTAGGGCACATCTTAAGGTATTTTTTCCCATTACTGTTATTTATATCAGTGTTCATGGTAATATTTCTATATCATAAATATTATAAGTAGTAATTTTGTGTTTATGTAGAGTGAGGGAAATACACAGACCAATACACAGTTTTTTTTTTTACTGTGTTCTGTGACAGTAGTACTTAAACCTGCAACCTTGACAATAGCACAGAGTTATAACAGGGAGTCTAAATTGCCATTGTTTTCATTTACCTGCCTTGAAGTGAGCTATCAAGGGAAGAAACCTTAAGAAATTAATTAAACATGGCATTGCACAACTCTAGCTGAAGCACTGAGCCTAATTCAATACTTTGACCTAAAAAGGTGATTTGTACCTATCCTTGGAACTAACCAAAGCACAAAGAAATCAGTTAACTTGTTTTGAGTGTGGAATACTTGGGAAGCAGTTGAGAGAGCAAGGAATGATTGTAATGTAAACAATAATTTTTCTGAACAGTATTTTCAAGCTTCAGAATTCTTGGTACAACCCTCCTAGGCTGCTGTTATACATTCTTCTATAAAGTAACTTGTGTAGCCTTTATAATTTTAAGATATTACTATAGTTTTTTGGTGTATCTTTCCTTGATTTTAACCATTAGTGCAAAGCCAGTGTATGCTTTACTAAGAACAGGAATCGTGAGCTGAAATTCCATGGCTGTACTTCTCTAATAGTCATATTTTAAAACTCTAGTTGTACTAGACTAACAAAAATCAATGAAGGAGACCAACCAGGACAGACACACAAAAATTAAAAGTCTCTTTGCCACCATAAAACCTGAAATGCAGGCCAATGATGGCTGTAGAATTTCATCTGCTATCAGTATTGTTCCCATAGCTGCTCTTCTTTTATTGCCCACAGAGGCATATGGAGGATGGGATCATTTTCCACACTAGCATCATTTTCCACACTCCTCAAGGACCAAATATATTGTGCTGTGGAAATGTTGCCTCCGAAAATGTGGGGTTTTGTATTGTTTTGTTTGGTTGGTTTGTTTGTTTTTAAAGGGGAAAAAGGAGGATGTAATCTGCTCAGTAAAATTACATTCCACATGACAGACTGCAGAATTTACAGAGCAGATACGGGAAATCAGGGTTTTACTAGGGAATATAATGAAGTCATGAAATATTTAAATCTTTAGAGGTGACAATGAATCAGCCTGTGAAACCTGAAGTTGTCTTCCATTTTGGCAGGATATGCTTTACTCTCCTTTCTCTCCTTTTGCTTGCAGAGTCAGCAGACTTTTTTTTTCCTAACCAAAAAAGCAGACATCTTGGATAAATGCTGACAGTGTGAATGCTGAAAAAGGCATCTCTGTTCCATAAGTTTACATTGGAATCATGGAAGTACAGTGAAACAGGAATGAAACATGAGAGCAGTTGTGAAGCAGGGTTTTTTGGGGGTTGTTTGTGTTGTTTTTTTTTTTTGTTGCGCAAATACAACTTTCTGGGACTGAGGTTCCTATTGCAAGAAAACAGGAGTGGGGTCAAAAAATGTTTTGCATGTATTCAGAGCATTCAGCCTCATATTGTTTTTGCAAAAGATATTGTACATCAACCATAGTTAGAGAAATAAAAAGAAATGGAAAGGGTTTTCAAAGTGCCATCGCATCCCATTCAGCATGCCTTCCATCTATATTTTCAACTGCATGCAAATTTAGTATTTTAAAGGACTACTTGCATCACTTCTGCACCCTTTATAGATGGAACTAATGAAGTAGGGTGACTTTTCCGTTCAAAATAAAGCAAATTTATCAGATCTGAGTGAGCCAAGAGTCTGGTGAGTGTTGTCAAGCTGTGAGGTATGGCACAGAAGAAACCTTGTCTTTACTTATTCTTTCTGCTTCCCTCTGCATGATGATTTTTTTAATATAATATTTTCTCATGTTTTAAAAATTTCTTATAGGGTTTGTAGACGCATGTATGGAAACTGTCATCTGTGTTTGTGTTTTAATTACAGGTGCTGTTCTTATGTGGGTCGAAGGGGAAATGGCCCTCAGGCTATATCTATTGGCAAGAACTGTGATAAATTTGGTATAGTTGTCCATGAGTTGGGTCATGTGATAGGTTTTTGGCACGAACATACACGACCAGACCGTGATGACCATGTCACCATCATTAGAGAAAACATCCAGCCTGGTGAGATATTCTGATAATTATGGTGGGGGCTTTTATTGTGTGTGGGGGAACAGCCCAACCAAACCTGTTTAATTTTGGTGTTTCCTTCATCTGCTCAACTCCCTTAAATCTGAGTGCTGAATAGCAGAAATTAACTGAACAGCAAATGAGCATGTCTGCCTGCTATTCCTCTTAGCTAGACTGTTCTCAGCTGATTATAAATGAAATACTGAGACTAAAATACTGTCTTTTCTAATGATCTGGCCAAGTAGCAAGGCATTAAGTCGTACTGGCTAGAAGGAGAGAAATAGTAATCATGCTCAAAACTTTGAAGGAACACCTTTAAAAGTCACATTTCTGTGCTTGAGAAAGGGCTTTTCTTTCTTAGTCTTTACTGAATTATAAGTACAAACATATCAATAGCTTTCTAGTTGCCCAAGAGGTTTAGACCTGAAAGGTAAGCTGAGGACTTTGAATCTGTAACAAAGATGGGTGGTGTTCCTATGGTTTCTACATTACTTGTTGCTTATAGAGCTTGCAGCTTTACCCAGTGGCTTAGGTGCTGCTGAGATAAAGCATCTGAGGAACGTAAGAACTTTAAAGTGTGACTCATCTCTTTGTCAGTCTAGCTGCTGTGCCCATATTTTTGTTGTGTGAGCAAGATGGGAAACAACCTAGCATGTTCATTTTCAATGTTCATAAACGTGCATGGTCTTTATGAAATACTGTTTCTGACTTACGAAAATTCTCTGCACGAGAAGGAGTGAAATCAGAAATTGCCCAATGATAGCTTGGAGTATTTGTCTGTTCCTATAGAAAATGTTTTAAAACAAAATAGACATGAGATGCAATAAATCTTTGCCACCACAACTAGGACTTGGAAGGTGACTCACAGTTGACACACACTCCCACAAGTCTCAGATGTCCTGAAAGGACATGTGCATTCAAGCCTTCCTTCTGTTCTCTATGTGTCATTGACTTGTGTAGATGCTATAAATGCATTTTTCTGTGGTGGGGAAAATCAGCTGGAGTGCCATACTCAGCCTCCTGTTCTCTCCTTTCAGTTGTCTCTCTAGTTTCTGGATTTAACCACCTCTTGTGGTGCGGCCTGAGTTTGAGGATCACTAAATGGGATCAGGAAGTCATGACCACAATACATTTGGATTCTGTTGTTATGCAAATTATGTTGGTTAATCATGTTAGTCCCACTGCAGAATTTTGCAGGATATGAATGGGAATATGAATTGGAGTAAGCGGTTCTTTGCATCTCTCACTACAGTGATTAGGACAAAGATTTTCTGGTCTGGAATTATGAACTAAGTATAATTCTTCTGCTGTTGTTAAATTGCAACAGCTGACTCTTGAATATATGACTTTGTAGTGTTTGTATTATATGGGGGCTCAGAGAGTAGCCTTTGCTATAGCAAAGTCTCTTTAATTTAATATCCAGTCTAATGAGTCTACAGTGAAGAGGGCTCTTCCAGATTCTGCTGTCAAAAGAAATTTCTTTCTGGAATTAAGAACAAAGTCAGCAAATTTTATGGATTCTGTGTGAAGCACAATATAATGTGTTGGGCCTTTACATAGGTTAGATGAATGACAATAGTCTTTCTAAATGCCAAATATGGAAATTTGATGTGTATTTCAGAAGACATGTCTGGCTAATAAAATCACACAGTTACTCCCAAATGGATAAGATTTATGAATGATTAATGAATTATTAGATTAGGATCTTCGTTGCTTGGTGTTATCTGTACAAAAAGAAGATATTAAACAAACTTTCAATTATCAATCATTCATAGGTCAAGAATACAACTTCTTGAAGATGGAGCCTGGAGAGGTGAACTCCCTTGGGGAACCTTATGACTTTGACAGCATAATGCACTATGCCAGGAACACCTTCTCAAGGTTGGAGTCTCAGGTTATACCTTTTGACTTTTAATTCTATTCCTGTCTGTGAATGCTAAGAACTATGCTTTTTAAGTATCCTGAAATTGCTTAAACTATCCCGTGTGATATCGTATTCTTAGAGCAGTCAAAGGACAGCTTGTTTATTTTAAGTCAGAATAATCTAATTATATCTTTAAACACATTTTGTTTCTGTTCAGTTTCAAAGGAGCCTTTTGATCTTGCTTCAGTTTTTTTAGATTTTAAGACAAGATAGTCTGGAAACATCGTTTCCTGCTAATACTTTCTTATTGTCTCAACAAAAAGTTGAATTCAGAAAAACCAAATAATTGAAATGGTTGAGGATTTCTTCTCTATTGTTTGTACAGACTATTACTGTCATCCAACCCATATAATAAAGAGTTCTGCTGGCTTTGCTCTGGCCTGTTGCAGGCTGATCCATTCTCTGTTCCATAGTACCTCACATGGGGCTTCATCTGAAACTCTGCATGGTTGGAGCTATAGAATGAGCTGCTCACATAGGCTAGCCCTACTCTGGAGAAGTGAAGGTGGAGTCTTTCACCTGGCCTTCTGTTACATTTCATACCAAGTTGCAGTTCACCTGATTACTTTCTAAAAATACCAGAGAAATGTAAATTAAAAGAAACCTAAAAGGAAAAAAAAAAGGCAAAAAAGACCAAACCTAACAAAATTTGCTAGTTTTAAAAGATATATCCTTAGCTTTTTTCATCCAATTTATGCATTTGAAGGTAAAAAATACTAGACAGTCTAAGACTCTGAAGTAAACTGAAGACCACCAGAAATCTCACCAGCCTTTGCAAATGCTTTGAGCTTGTTCACCTAAATATAAATGATATTATTAAAAAAAAAAAAGTAAAAATCTTACCAAAGGATGTATTCAACATGCTCTTCCAGGGTGAATTATGTGTAAGGGAATGAGCAGCATGAGCTAGATATTAGTCTCATTGCTTAATCCAGGTACAGATGCCATTACCTTAAGGAAGAGATTATACTAATCTATATAAAATAGAGTAATTAAATAAGATGGAACCCCCCCAGAGTCCTAGGGCAATGACAACATCAAGATAATTTAATTTGTGGGCCCTGATCTCACCACTTTCAAGCTGGCAAAAACTGATAGTGCCATGAGTAGGCATGCCTTGCCCCAAGGTACAAGAGGTTGTTACTTCATACTGTTTAAAACCAACCAGCAAACCCTTGAGGTCACATGCTGATTTGCACCGATTTATCTTGAACACATAAGTCATGCTCACTATGGCATATTGCCAGCTGTTTGTTAGACTTTATTCACCCAGATAAGTAGTAGAACTCACAAAACATCGTAAAATTCTAGTCATGCACAGTGATGCTGTTCATGTGTTATTAAAAGTGTAACAGATTATTCCCTTATTAAAGTGCTAAGTCATTTAAGGGAGGATTGGTTGGTTGGTTAGTTGGTTGTTTTCTTTAAGTATGAATAGCATCAGTTTCAGGTTGTACTAAAAATCGGTGGTGTGCTGGTTTAAGCCCAATTCACAACTAAGTACCAAGCTGCCACTCGCTCAACTCCCCCCTTCCCTGTGAGATGGGGAGGAGAATCAGAAGAAGGTAAAACCATCAGGTTGAGATAAGAACAGTTTAATAAGTGAAATAAAGTGAAATATAATAATAGCATCAATAATAATAATAGTAAGGAAAAGCAAAGAGAGGAATAAACCACAAGAAAAACAAGTGATGCACAATAAAATTGCTCACCAAACACTGACTGTTGCCCATCCCATCCCCAAACAGTAATTAACCCCTCCCAGCCAACTCCCCCCAGTTTATGTACTGAGCATGTTGTTCTGTGCAATGGAATATCCCTTTGGCTAGTTCAGGTCAGCTGTTCTGGCTCCGCTCCCTCACAGCTTCTCGTGCCCCTCCTCACTGGCACAGCATGAGAAACTAGAGCCCTTGATCAGAACAAAGACTGGCAAATGTCCCTAACTTTTGCTCTCTTTACATGTGTAATTCAGATTTGAAGACTTCCCTTAAAACCTTTATAAGGAATAGTAACTCTGTGATTAAGAATTCTGTGATAGGGCCTAATGTATGTATTTATTCTATAATTTTATGATTAATTCTTTTCAATATAGTGACAGCTTAACAGCAGTGCTTTTTTCCTGTGTAGTCTTCAAGCAAAGAATCTTAGAATAGCAGATTGAAAGAGACCTCAAGGATTATCTGGTCCAGTCTTTCTAGGCAATGCATGAATAGAGGTCCCAGCACCCTGTCCAGCCAGACTTTAAAAGTGCCCAGTGTTAGGGAATCCACCACTTCGCTGGGGAGATTATTCCAGTGGCTGGTTGCTCTCATTGTGAAAAATTTTCCTCATGTCCAGTCTTAACAATAGAAAGAGATTTCCCTCCTGTTGTCTAACAGAAATATAAAAGCTGATGTGTTAATTATGTACTGAAAGAAGATTCTTTTTTGATAACTTTGCGTAAAATTTCCCAACCTGTGGAATTTCTATGACGTTTTCTGTGTTTAAAGTTTTACCGTCTTATTTATGCCAGATGTAAACTTTAGATTTACAAAATAGCATTATACATTCATAAAACTCAGTTTTATGACAGAAACCTGATAGGGGGTTTTGGGGTCTATTTTTATTTTTATTTTTTTTAGGGGCATGTTTCTGGATACCATTCTCCCTTCCCGTGATGATAATGGTATACGACCTGCCATTGGCCAGCGTACTCGTCTAAGTAAAGGAGATATTGCACAGGCAAGAAAGCTGTATAGATGTCCAGGTATTGCACCACAAACAAACAAAACCCACATACTAGCAACTGTTTAACTTGTTCAAGAGGAACAATAAATTTTTTGAGTCAGCTGCTCAGTAGTTTGCTTTCATGTTGGCAACTGATGTAGGCAGTTCAAGAACTGAATCATAAAAAAATCTTACAGATAAGGTCTCTGGAATGCAAGACACTTAAGGACAGATAAATTGCATGAAACCACACTTAGTTCCATGACGTTTCAGTCTTTGTTTTACTTAGCTGTTCAATGACTAAAAAAAACCCCAAAAGTTTAATGTCATTTCTGGATTGCATATTGACTGGGCCCTTATTTGAATTTAAGTAAAGTGCAGAAGAAGTAAATTAAATTATTGCAGTGAGCTAAAACATTATATTTTTTGAAAATTTGACAAATAACAAGCCAGGACAACTAAGTTCTAAAGTCTTTTATGGATTATCTGCTTAATATTGTTACAAAATTTCTACAGTCTTAACAGATACATTTAGTATTTTAATATGTTCTGCGTAATTCTAGTATCCTATAATTTCAATGCATGTTAGTGTTTCATCTTAAAACAATGTTGGGGTAGAGTTACTGTCTCGGAGACATCAGTGGCAAGCCTGGAGTAATCTGGAGTCAACCCTGTGCTTCTTGCTCTTCTCTAGTGCTAGTTCTTTAAATGTTGGCAGAGGGGTGGGAATCTCAAAGCAAAAGGTTTTACTTTCCTTGCTATACTTGTGGCTGATACCAGTTTTAATACTTGGTGTCAATCAAAGCAGTTCAGAAGTGCCATCTCTCCACCAGAATTAGCGAGCAAGGTCCTTGTAGGAGGCTAGACTTATGAGCTCTGTGCCACATAGGTTACAGCCCTCCTTCTCCTCATGGGAATTGATGAAGTCTCAGTAACTGTTTTAAGTCAGATATATGGCTACTCTTTACCACCTGATCAATACAAAAGGACTAAAAAGAGAGATCAGGACTGAAGTGATGGAGCTGCTTCAAATTTGTATCAGCAGCAGTGGGATCTGCTGAAGATCTGGGGCATGTGATGTGCATTTAATGTACACTGTACAGCTGAAATATGTTTTTCCTTTGTGCTGTAAGTACACTGAATCATAACCTGTATATAATGAGAACATGCACAGTGCCTCTGGGCCTACCAGAGGAGAAAACACTTGAACATATTTTCTTTTAACTGTTGTTCCTTTTGGAATAATTTTTGCTCTTTCCTTTTTGTACAGGAGGTATTTGAACAATGTCATTCTTCTTGGCAGTATTATTTCTATTAAGAGTATACAGAGAGCAACAATTTCATAAATACAGAGCATACATTCATATTTTGATAAAAGACAAATATTGGAGGCAAAAATAGTCTATAGAATTAAAACTGAGAAGTCGCTAGTATCTTATGATCACATTGATATCTTTAAGATAGGGGGAAAAAAAGCAGCCTAGGCTGTTTAGTGCAAATATAATACTCTAACATGCACTTTCAGTCAACTGAAAAAGATGCAGTATGCATTTTGACCTAATGTTCAAAAGTTGTTCAGAGAAAATGTCCTTTTCATATAATTCATTAAAATGTGTAATGATGAGTTATTATTTCTTTCAACGCTTGAAAGTCTTGTTGAAATCTAGTTTCGCAGTGTTGAAAACCCATGGTTGTTCAGCTTTAATGTGGACTTTAAAAGTAAGCTATTTTTTTTGCAGCACTTCTGAACAGGAGTCAGAAGGATAAAAAAAAAGAATGGTGGTTGCAGGATCATGCTCCTTTTCTGACTCTTCCCTTGGACAAACTTTGGGATGAAAGACATTGATTTTCTAGCCTTACATAAATGAGCCAGTCTGTAAAAGAAAGTGATTTTTAAAAGAGAGAAAAAGTCAAAAGATTTTGCTATGAATTGTAAAAAGCGCACTATTTACCATGATATTTTTTTTGGTTAATATTTTTAATAGAAGCTGAATAACTGAATAATATGGCACAAACTTAAACATCCAATAGAGAAAGCAACTCTGTGAAAGTTGCAAAGTACTTGTGGTATAATATATTTTCCAGGGAATAATGAGATTGAAAATTCAGATGTAAAGCTTTCGGTTTTATGAAAAGAATCATGTGATCACTGTAGTATATAGCAGTAAAATCGCTGACGCTGTGTTGGTTTTGGAGGTGTGCTGTATTTCCTGTTTCAGACAAAAATTGTTAATCATGATGCCTGCTTATGATAAAAGAGCAGTGAATATTTCAAAGTTAGTAACATCATCATTGTTTCATGTGTTCATTTGTGTTGCCTTAAATGTATGTTGTGGTTTAAAACCAGCCAGCAACTAAGTAACATGTAGCTGCTCACTTATTCCTCACCTCCTCTACCCCTAGTGGGATGGGAAGGAGAATTGGAAAAAGGTAAAAATCAGGGGTTGAGATAAGAACATATTAATAATTGGAATAACGTAAAATAGAATAATAACAATAAAAAATAGGAAAAAGAGAGAGAAAAACAAACCCCGAGAAACCCAGGTGATGCATGATACAATTGCTCACCAACCACTGACCGATCCTCAACCCAACCCGAGCGGTGACCAGTCCCTTCCATGTGACTCCCCTCAGTTTATATATTGGGTATGATGTGCTGTAGTATGGAATACCTCTTTGGCTAGTTTGGGTGAGGTGTCCTGTCTCTACTTCCCAGCTTCTTGTGCCCCTCCTCACGGACAGAGCATGAGACTGGAAAGTCCTTGACTGGGGTAAGAATTACTTAGCAACAACTGAAAACATTGGTGTGTTATCAGCATTGTTCTCACACTAGATCCAAACTGCACCACTGTACCAGTTTTCTATCACTTCTGAATCACAGGACAATGCAATGTGACAAAAGTACAGAAAACAGTAACTTAAATAAATGAGTGTTTTACGGAGATTCACAGTTCTTTGATAAAGGATTTTATGGCATTGTGCATGTCTTATTTGGAATTCTAGTTATTCCTGCAAGCAGTTTCTGGTTCAAGAAGCTGGATGCATTTTCTGGGGCCTGTGACCATGAAGTTGAGCACAGAGCTGCTGGAGCATACAGCTGATCTTCACAGCAGTGAGGCAGCTGAGCCTTCCAGGTTGTTTTAGCTAGTCAGGATATTCAGGGTTATTATTCAGGAAAGGGTTTAGTTACTGAAAAAAAAAAAACAACATATTTTGAGCTTGATGAAGCCAAGGCATGAGATTTGATAACCTGTTTTTCTTCAGCTGAGTGAGTGCCAGGACTCAACAAACTAGCAAAAGTAATTTTGGTTTGGTTTTGACTTTTGCTTAGAATTTTGTCAAAAGAAAAAACATTACTGCTACATTTTAACAGTGACTAACGTTCCACAATGATTAATAAGGAGAAAGCAAGCAACTAAGTTGTGTTCCCTTCCTCTGCCAATCTGATTTTGAATTTTGACTGTCCTGGCATTTGACAACAGGTCTTGAACTTCAAGGCTGGGTGTATTACAGTGATTTTCAGACTGTCTAATGGAGTAATAGAATATGTTTTATTCTGGTGTAGCTACTAAAATTTCAACACATCTATTTTTATATAGAAATTATAGTTGATTTAAAATTCATATGCAGTTTTATAGGAGCAGGAGAATAGGGGAGATGACCAAGCTCTGTGGTGTGGTTGATATGCTGGAGGGAAGGTATGCCATCCAGAGGTACCTTGACAGGCTCGAGAGGAGGGCCAGCACAAACCACATGAAGTTCATCAAGACCAAGTGCAAGGTTCTGTGCCTGGGCCAGGGCAATCCCAAGCTCAAGTAGAGGCTGGGTAGGGAATAGATTCGGAGCAGCCCTGAGGAGAAGGACTTAGGAGTGCTGTTGACAAGAAGCTCAACATGAGCCGGCAGTGTGCACTCACAGCCCAGAAAGCCAGCTGTGTACTGTGCTGAATAAAAAGAATCATGACCACCAGGTCAAGGCAGGTGATTCTCCCACTCTCTTCTGCTTTTGTGAGACCCCACTGCAGTACTGCATCCAGCTCTGGGGCCCCCAACACAAGAAGGATGTCAACCTGTTTGAGCAAGACCAGAAGAGGCCACAAAGATGCTCAGAGGGGTGGAGTACCTCTGCTATGGAGACAGGCTGAGAGAGCTGGGTTTGTTCTTCTGAAGAAGAGAAGGCTTACAGTACCTAAAGGAGGCCCACAAGAAATCTGGAGAGAGGCTTTTTACAAGGGTGTGTAGGACAGGACAAGGGAGAATGGCTTTAACGTGAAAGAGGGTACATTTAGATTAGGAAAAAGTTATTTACCATGGGGGATGGTGAGGCACTGGCACAGGCTGCCCAGAGAAGCTGTGGCTGCCCCATCCCTGGAGTTGTTCAAGGCCAGGCTGGATGGCGCTTTGAGCAACCTGGTCTAGTAGAAGGCATCCCTGCCCATGTCAGTGGAATTGGAACTAGATAAACTTTAAGGTCCCTTCCAACCCTAACCATTCTATGATGAAGTAGGATACTCTTAGGCAGAACGGACAAGAAATAAGTGGGTAGAGTGGGACTGAGTAGATGGGAAAGGAGGCTCACACTGGCAGGAGAGGGCTGTTCAGAGGAAGAGAAGGGGAAGGGACGAAGTTCAGCAAATTTAAAAATGCCAGGGTCTGTGATAGTTTGTGTGGAAAAGAGCAGATGAAGGCTCTTTTTATGTGCTGTTATCACTGTTCCTCAGGCTTAAATTGCTTCTATCTCTAGTGTTCACCTTTAAAAGTCAGCCTTTATTAATTAAGGTTCTTAGCTTAAGACCATTTCCCTATAATTATAAAAGGGAGTCAAGTCCACAGTAAGACAGTGCGTTGTAGTAAACTGTTGGGTTTGTTTCTTTTTCTTTAACAAGTACATTATCAGCACCAGATATTTTTAGGTGTTTGTGGCAGCTTTATATGCCATATGTGTATAGCTGTACAGACTTGAGACTGAGTAAAAGGTAGTAAAGTTCTTAATTCTCTTTGGGAAAGGATAAGCTTAAATTAACAGTCTACAAGAGTATGTATTTGCTAATGCGATGGACAAAGGAATGAGAGTTAGTTCCCTAAGTGTCCTGGAGGATCTGGGCTTTGTTGTTGGTAGATTTCACTATAATCCTTAATGGAACTTGGCCATTTGCATAGGCCAGCCCAAAGAGGTATTATACACAAGCTGTGTAATTGAACACTTGCAGCAGAATTCACTGGTAGAAATTGCTTTGTGTAAGCAATCTACTTGCTGCCTGCATCCATTGCTAATACTTACAAGGTGATGCAGAAATATTTTCCCTTTCCTTACCAAAGAAAAGTTTATCAGAAGTTTAACCTTCTCAAGCTGTAAAATAGATAGGAAATTGTTTTTCTGACTGGAATGTGGGGGGGTGAGAGGGAGAGCTGAAGTAGCATTTTTGCAAGTGGTCTAGCCTAGTAAAATTGATGTAAGGCATAAGATTTGAAAGGGAGGAAAAAACTGTCAGAGAAAATATTGGTGATGTTAATGATCAACAATGGAATAAAAATATACAGATGCTTTATAAATTAGAGGTGTGTAAGACTGAAGTTGTGATTAATTTCTTCTGACATGAAATATACTGAAATTAGTTCTTAGTAAGTGGCTCTTACCACTAATTTCCTTCTACATTTCTTTCCTAAAGTGAACATCATTATTAGTGGACTGTCAGATGGTAAAATGTTTGTAATATACTATTTTATAAGTCTGATCACAAACACTGTAGTTGCTGCAGTCCAATTACAGAGAAAAACTTACATTCTCTAGTGACAGAATTTTAATTGTTCCAACTACCATTGACCCATTGCATTGGAATGTGCTTGTAAACAAGAAATGTCCAAGTATCACCCTGCCACAGTGGCTCTGAAAGCCAACCTGGAACTCAGATTCCATAGACAATTAATTCAGCTATTGATTGATATAAGATGTTCTTGTTACAATTCCCTCGAGACACCAGGAGTTTTAAAGTAAATTATAAATGTGGTAGAAAATGTACAGTCCAAACATATTTTGTAAATTCTGTTAATTCTTAGAAGTTACCCAATTACAGTTTTTGTATGCTTCCCATAATTTCATTTTATATATATATTTATGAAAATTTAGATCTGATAGAGTTCTCCCAGGCATTTAATACTGATAGAAGATAATTTTTTGTATTAAGTAGTTTTATTTTATAATTCCTAGAAAAACAAAATGTTCAGTGTTGCCGTTTACACTTAAAATCCGTAGTTTTAAGGCTATATACAACTTCTGTATATGGAGCTTGGAGTATTATTACTGTTCTGGAGAAAATAATCTTGCACTCTGTATAAGAAAGAAAAGTTCTGAATTTTTTTCAAAACTGTAATGCTATTATGCATAATTCATTGACGTATTTATTTTTGTAATGGTGTAATCTAGGGACTTTAGTAGAGTAACGGCTGGTTATGCCAGAGTCTTTCTTCTCTCTCTTAGTCATTGCAGGACTGCATTTGATCTGATATCTCATGTCATACCAAAATGTCACATCCTTGATGGCATTTTGCTTACATACTTCACCTTGTGTATTACATGACTTCATAATCAATATTTGTCAATATTCCCCGTCTCTCATCATATCATCTGCTCTAGGCTTGCCTAGTAACAGTAGTGTTGGTGAAATAGTTATAGCTAGAGCACACAGAAGGGGTACTAAAGAATCTTGAAGTATGGTTATATGCCTCATGAGACTGCACTGATGCCATGTAGCCTCAATAAAGCCATGCATGGGGGGAAGATCAAGAGAGGGCTCTAAAAGTGGTGAGTGGAATAATTAGATTCTCACAGATCTCCTGAGTCATGAGTGCATCTGCTGCAGAGGGTATCTGCTCTTTGGGTTCTGCTTTGCTCTACCTCTGTACAAGACTGCAGTTTTACTCTTAGCCTTCTCTTAAGCGCTTTATAGACACATTGTAAGCTACGATACAGTTCACTAGTGCTGGGGTAACCCAGTACGGTACTCTGCAATTTATTTAAGTTTACATTCATCGCTGTGTTAAAAATAAATTATGGTTAATTATGGATATAGCCTTTTCATTGAAAAGTCTTTGTACAGAAATAATTATTTAGCACTGAATACCCTTTTTCTATGTGTCATTTGCTGCATCTGCCTGCATTTTTTGAAAAGATAAACCCACATATTTTAAATGAGGGGAGGGAAAGAATTTTTTTTTTCTGTTTCACTCCAAAAGGACACTGTGACGGTGACTTTAGCTATTAAATTTTTGGGGGCCTGCACCAATCTTTCTTTTCTCTCCTCATCACAATAACCATTTCAGTGTCAGAGAGTATATTTAATGGATTGAATGTAGATTATGCCTATGGTATGGTTGTCAGATTACATTTTAGACTCATTTTAACAAGACAGCCTTTACAGCTGTGTTGTCTGTCTTTGTCATAAGCAATCTCTTCCTTTGTACCCATTTATTTAAAGATTTTCCAGATCATTTATAATTCATTGAGATTTTGATGATACAGTAGTTCACCTGCTGGCAGTGGTAGCACTGTAATTTGAAAGCACTGCAGATCTGATTACACTGTCAGTCATGGGATAATACTCTCAAATTCACATCTCTCATATCACACCTGCAAAATCGGTGGGTGAAACCAAATTGATTAAGGTCAAAAAAGATGACTGACTGAGGTGCGACACCCTACCAGGATCAGTTTCAGTCGTGGAGAATGGCAGGAGTTTTCAATGTTATACTTTAGTGTGAAGAGAATTATTAACCAGTCTGCCAGCAGCTAGGAGCATGATTGACAAGTGAGATAGGGGTGCTAAAACCTTCAATAATAAAGAATATAAAAGCCTTTAGTATTTTAGGACTTTACATTTGCTTTGCTTTATTATTCGTATGTCTACAAATCACTGTCACAAGAGATTTTGTTGAATATAGGGTTTAGTCTTCTATACCAGTATAAATGAATGAGTTTAGGTCAGATCAATCTCTCGTGGGCAAGTGAAACCGCTGATGAAATTCCAGTGTGGTGACAGTCATACTTTGCCAACCTTTGTTTTACTTTTGTTTTAGTTCTTAAAGGAGGTATCTAATGGTGTGGCAAACTTTTTTTTCACCAAAGTTAAGTTACACATATAATTTTGCAGTTGATTGACAACAGTGACATTTTAGACTGCTGTAATTTTGGTTATGTCAGCAGACAGAACACAAGTGAAATAGTTCATAGAATAAAAACATCCTGTGTAAAGTGGAATGAATGTCAGAATGGCTTAAAGTCATTGTTTTGAGCAAATCATAAAATAACTAGTCTGTTTTCTATTCTGCATCCGCAGTGAGTTAAATATATTCAGAGTAGATATTGAAAAGATGCATTTTTCTCTGTTAGGCACATTCAATTTTATATTTTTACTGTATTTTGTTTCTTTCAGCCTGTGGCGAAACACTGCAGGAATCTACAGGCAACTTTTCTTCTCCAGGATTTCCAAATGGTTACCCTTCCTACACACACTGCATATGGAGAATCTCTGTGACCCCAGGGGAGAAGGTATTTTAGCATTCCCTCAGCTAAACATAGATACTATTTTCAAAATAAAACGTTGTGTTAATTCAGCTTTTCATTTAAGTTTAAAGCTTGTATAATAATTGAAAACATGGTATGCCATAAAAAATGAGACCATGAACTATGTGCTATAGACTTGACTTTGGTCTGTGGCATTAGAACCACATCATCTATTTGGCAGCTGTCCATGGGAAATGAAGGCGTGATTTCAATCTGCTACACATTTGCATCATGAAATCTCTTCAAAACTGGCTTCCAGTTCAGTTGGTGCTTCAGTGTAAAGGTGGAAGAAGTAGTTCAGGCTTCTGAATGATCTCTTTTTCAGCATGGGCTGAATGAGCTGTGTGGGACTGATAGCTGGGTTCTGCCTAAGGAAGCTCTCAGTATGTTGAATGATGTGTTTCTGAAGTGAAACAGTAAGAACATGGGGTAAAGAAAGTGTCATTATAGCTGTTTCCTGGTATCAGTTCTAGTGCATATAGTTTTACTTCCTGGATATCAGTTTTAGGAGGAAAAGTGGCAGGAGGGAACTTGGCTTGGTGAGTAGTTTAGGGAGAGGAGTGTGCCATCCTACTGAACGCAAATCCTGATCTTCTTGTATATGCTTTAAAAACATGCTATTTGAATCTTAAAGTATTGGCTCAAATATTAGCCTGCCTCAAAATAAAGGAGAGAGGGAGTGACGGGAAGTTTCACTGAGACAAAATCTGCGGGGGGGGGGGGCAGCAAAAAAGGATGTAAGTTCCTTTACAAGAACCAATGGCTGATATTAAGCAGTCAAATGCAGCCTGAGGAGTGAAATATAGAACCTAACACCAGCCTCAGTACTGGAAAGTCCAAAGAGTAAAATCCAGCATTTGCCCCCAGATCCTTCGGTCAGTTTTGTAAGTGGTCACCTACTCCATAGTGGACATAATTTTCTCCTGACTGAATTACTTTATTCTGTGTTTCTTTTTCTACCAGGGTCCTGGTAGATACCAAGAATATATGTTCTTAATGTGCTAATAGATGCTGTGGAGCTGTAAGAGCATTCGCCACTGTGGGGAATGAAAACAGTCATTTGGAAAGCATTTGCCCTCCTCTGGGCAAGAGCCAGGGACAGGAGGAAAAATAAACACACTCAGTGCTAAGAGGGCGTGGGTGGCTCTGCAGGTTGGCAAGGAAGAACAAATGGAAACAGATGAATAAGAGAAACTTTGCATAAAATATGCAGATTGATCTAGATAGGTAATTTTATGTCCCCACGATTTGTGTGGCTTCTTAGATGCTGTTGTGATTACAACAGAACTGGCTTAGATTTCTTCTCTATTCTGAACTAAAAAAAAAAATGAAAATTGTAGAGTTCATCTACAATTATTATTAGCTTTTGAAAATGGCATTAATGTATGAGGTCGAAAATGGTCACACTTACATATTCATATCATACTCCAACTTTATGTAAACCTATCTGTGGATATTAGTGTAATTACAATACATTTCTAATACCATTGAGACTGCAACCACCACTAGAACTGTATTCACTGTACCAAAGCTTAATGGCAGAAAGCCCCTATCTTGAAGTAAGAAAACTGGCTCCCTTCCCATCTTACCCCCTTCCCCAAATGGGGAAAAAGACTTAACAGAATGTTCTGATTGAAATTTGATGTGATGAGTCATGTCTGTTATGCCCTGTTCCGACCTCCAGCTCTCATAGTCTCCATATAATTCTGCAAGAATGAATTAAAGGGTGTTTGTGCTAATGTCAAAAAGTCTGTTTTGTCGGTGCTGTTCCCATAGGATATTGTCTGTCTTGAGATAACAGACCTATTTACAGCAAGTGCTTGATGTGAATAGGAGATAGCAGGAAGGAGCTCTAAATCTTAACTATTGTGTGTTTCATTCAGGGTAATATTCACATTATACAGGGAATATACAAGATTATTTAAATTTTTGTTCATTTGTTTGCTGATTTGACCCTGATAGATCTCGAGAATGTTGTGTGGAGGTTAGAGTATGTATAAGTACATCACATCATGTTCTGAAATGGCAGTAAGCACTTTAGTCACCTAAAAATAAACTGAAAAAGCATCAGTCCAGATTGTCTAGCTCTTGTCTCTTGTTTATTGAGATTTTACATTGTGCTGTTTGACCATAGTTTGGAGGACTTCTATCGACGCTGCTTTCTGCAAGTACAGACACTTCTGATCTTTGATGGCAGTAAAATTCAAGAAGGATTGGACTGCAGGGGTATGCACTAGCTGTAGCATTCCTTTTATTGATAGGCATCATAAATTGGCAGCTCAACCTAAAATGTGTTCATCCCTATTACTAAAACAAGGCAGTTCATTCACCTTTTACTTGCTCTCAAGATTTAAGATTTGTACATAATACATCTATATACAGAAAAATCTCTGGGGGAGGATGATGTTAGTAATACTGTATGCCTTGTGCCAGGATGAACCCTGCCTTCTGGTGTGTAGAAATTTTGTTGGCATGGGGAGTTGCAACTGTGCCAGTGTGGTTTTTTTGAATTCACCTTTTTGAGTAAGTTATATTACTTTCCTTAGTATTTTACATGAATGATGAAATAGGACAGATAGATAAATCCTTGATTGACACGGGGAAAAATGCCACCTACAGAAAACTTAATGCTACCTGGTGTTTACAATATATTTTTAGCTTTCTTAGCCCAGGCAGTAGGAGGCGTGATATATTCTCTCAGAAGCTGCAGTAGCACAACTGAATCTGCTGTGTAAGCAGTAATTCCTTGATTGTGCTGACAAATACCCATTGATTGTTTTTCCTATGAAGAATTTCAGCCATCCTATCCCCTTGAACAAGCTCTGCCTTGGTTAGCTCTATTTAATGCTTTCCAGAATTGCAAATCAGAATCTTAAATATATTTCTACTTGTTTGGTTCCCAACCAGAAATCATGCTGTGACAGACTGGGGGTTCTGCCTATGTACAGCTAATGAATTCTGGTCAATGTTAAGGAATTGCTGTGTCATCAAATACCTTGGCTTGTCAGAGTGAGAAAAGGCTGTGACGGTTATCTCATCTAGTTTCAAAGGCAGGGGCTATTGAGGAGGCTTATTAAATTTTAATGGTTTCCATTTAGATAGCAGCACTTTTGAAACAATGGCATGATAACACCAAAGTAAAACCATTCTTTTCCCAACTCTGTCCTGGCAGCTAGGGTTTTAAAAAAGGCAAATTTCCAAACGTAGAACAGAGAAATATGGTGTTTCAGCTGTGTCATGAAAAATGGAAAACTTGTGGCTGGACTGGTGAGAGACCTCAAGGCTCTGCACAGCTGAGCCAGTGAAGGAGCTATAGCTTCCATGAGTGTGGCTTCCATAAGTTGCTTCCAACAGAGCCAGCTGGGTTAGCTTAAGCAGATGTGGAAGGTGGTCTGAACCTAAACCATCCATCTGCATCTCATCTGGGCAGAGAAAAAGGCTCCCCTTTGCGAATCCATTTGCCTGCACTGCTGAGGTGAGGTGGGCATGAGTGGAAAAAGAGAAGGAGACTGTTGCGGGCAGTAGAGTTTTCAAGTAGTACAGCAGGATACAGAGCTATCTGTCTGAGACACTCAGGAAAAAAAGGAAAGTTTAGAAGGAATCTGAACTGCAAAGTGGATGAGCTGAGTAGAACAAAAATTTTGTAGTTGGTGAGGCTTCTTTATTTGAAGGACAAATTAGAAAAGAAGCAGTCTGCAAAGGACAGACAGAATTGCTGTGTGAATGAGAGAATATACAGGACCTTTCTGCCATCATCAGAGGTAGATTCAAATAGCACTTATAAATGTAATAAAAAACTGAAGCAGGGGAAGGCATATGAATAATTGTACTTTTAGCCAGATCTGCATATTTCTCATGGAGAATAATATGGTAAGGAGGTGGGTTTTGAATTCTGGTGGTATTTGTTTGTTTATTTCTTCAGTTCATGTTCCTGAAGGACTGCCTGAATAGTAAAAGTTTTGTGGGTTAGACATCTGGGAAAGGGTGCATGTAAGTTAGAAGAAGTGTGAAAAGTTGATATTAGAATATCTATTATTGCAAACCTTTCAGCATAAGGAACATGTTTTCCTTAAGTATATTAATTTATACTGTAATTTCTATTGCATTGTAGAGAAGGGATTGCACAGCATTTGTGTCTTATTTCACATTAGTCCGTTTTTATTCCTAAGCTCAGGAAGGAAGCCTGCAATATAATTCGGCTATTCATTGTTATAGGTCCTTATGAATCAGAGTGCCAATGGGAACCTGAACATGAGTTAACATAAAATATATTTCAGAAGTATCAAACTAACATTGAAGCAGAACATTCTCTGCATATAGATCTGAGACTAAATTATTGCCTCCCTTTTTGGCCCTAAAATGACAGAAGGAAGAGAGCAAATAGAGAGGACAGGCTATATTTGTTGCATGTGCTAAAGACATACCAAAGTTGCTTGCAGGATGTGCCTGTGGAGAACAGTGTTAGAGGCACAGTGCTGTTTAAGCAACACTTTTGCAGGTTTTGTGGATGTGGTAGCAGCTTCTGGATATGAATGTTTGGCCATATTTAACCATCAGAACAAGTATGCATTTATTCAGTGCTGTTCTGATGGTCCTTGGCATGCTTCTTGTCCCATACCTTCATCCCACAAAGCTGTGGCTGCCAGCATAATGTGCCTCACTGTACAGGACTTCTGGCTGTTGGATTTTATGTGTGGCCTTACAGATGTTTTCTGTTTCCCATGGCATCATGGTAGTAAAGGTAAAAGCGGGATAGAATCACCTGTGAGTTTGGTCTTCCACTGGTCTTCTGCGGTGTCTGCCCTGTGGGATACAGGAAGATACGGCTTTTAAGAGTAACTCAGAAAGCTTCCCATTCTCCACTGAAAACAAAGGGGATTCTTGAGAATGTAATTGCTCATATGGATGTATTTAGTTACTTTTTGTGGAAAGTAAGTGAAAGGAAAACCCCTGCTAGCCTAATGTTAAGACACATAGTCTTTTGCTGTGAAAAACTGCGTCCCTTTTACATTGTTTGAAGTCTTACTGTGACTCTCTACCATCTATGCACCCAAACAACTAAGCTTTGTTATCTTTAAATTAGCTTCCTCCAATAGTTTTTATCTTCTTAAAATTAAACAGTCTGAAAAAGTTCTGCCCATCTGGTTTAATAATGTACTATGTTGTGGTTGGAGAGACAATTGATGCCTTCAGAGGAGGTGGAAGTAAACCATCCCATCTGACACTCTGGGCCCATTGTTCCAGTTATGGTGTTGTATTTCCTTCTTGCAGCTGGACTAAGGGTAAATTCCTCTCCTTTCAGCTAACACTCACAGCTGCTTCATAGGCTTTCATGGAGATATATTTTGCAGTGCAAGGTATTTGCTACTGTGCAGCAATTCATGTTTGCTTTATAATAGCAGGTTTCAGTTTTGAGTTCCTGGGATCAAAGCTAAATATAAAACCACTTGGGTGCTCATATGGTCAGTCTTAGGATCATGTCCTGCAATTGCAGAGATAATTCCG
The DNA here is from genome assembly GCF_028554395.1 of Pezoporus wallicus. Classification (NCBI taxonomy): domain Eukaryota; kingdom Metazoa; phylum Chordata; class Aves; order Psittaciformes; family Psittacidae; genus Pezoporus; species Pezoporus wallicus. The sequence goes on from NW_026640488.1 coordinate 6,101,268, forward strand.
AACAAGAAGATTAAAAATCACTCATATATTATAAAATAATTTCCAATTCACGCCCTTTCATTGGATTTAGGTGTATTTGTAAAAAGCGTAAGTTTATGGCAGTTTAGTACTTCTAAACCAAAGTGGAATAATGTAACAGTCTAGGATAGTCCAGGTATTAAGTATTGAAAATATGTCTATTTACAGATGTGCTTAAAGTCCAAGTTCAAAAGTTCTAGAAACACACAGAACTCAGATTTCTGTATAAAAAGCTTTATTATAGTTTCATAAAGAGTCATTAAGAGAATATGTACTATTTGTTTTAGTGATGCTGTCTTCAGCATTACTCTCCACTATTGTCAATGCTTAACTTGTCTGAAAGTAAATTATCTTGTCAAAACAGTAGTAGAGGGAAACACAAACCAAAATAACTTTTTTTTACAACTGTCAGTGCTGATTATAGTTGGAATTGAACAGAAGAAGAATTGGCAGGAAGTTTATCAAATAACATACTTAAAACTATATTTACACATTATATTGCCTTACTAGCATTCTCAATTTTTTATTTCTCAGTGATAAGCTCCCTGTAAGGAATTAATGAGTAGTTGGTCTTGAAACCCCTCAAGATTAAATAAAAAACTTTTAATGTTCCCAGACAACTTTTACTTACTATAAAAATCTGAGAGGCTGGGTAAGTGTCTAAGTAGTTAGACTGCAGTTACAGGTAACCCTTCTATGCTGACTTTAGTTTTGCAGAATGTTGTTGTGATCATTTTCTAGTAACCACATGTGATTTAATTAGGTGTTCTGTGATTGCAGATTGTTTTAAACTTCACCACCATGGACCTTTACAAGAGCAGTCTCTGTTGGTACGATTATATTGAAGTAAGAGATGGCTACTGGAGAAAATCACCTCTGCTTGGTATGCAACTATCCATAGTTACTGTACTCATGGAGTTCAGTGGACTTGCTTGCTGCTGAACCCAGAACAAACCTCTTAGATTTTAGGTGTCCAGAATGTATCTAGACTTGGTGATGGGAAGAAACCTCTAAATGGCCTCAAATAAGTAGTTTATTTTACTTCAAGCCCTCACTTCAAGCCTTCAGCCTTCCTTTCATTGCATCTAGCTGTTACTCAGCTGCATGTGTGGAAAGATGGAAACTACAAAATGTGAAACTTTTTGCTTTGCTTATGGATATTGAAATGTGAAGTTGCCATAGTTTTGTTCATGGAAATGGAGAAAGAGTACGCAGAAAAACCTTTAGAGCATGTGATGGGAAACCCATACAGCACGTGATGAGCACATACACTGTGGGTGAGAGCACCCACTCTAGAGTTGTACTTATGAGCTCTGTTCTTGTACTTTCAAAATTAGGAATAGAAGATTACTTCTATTTCTACTTTGCATGTCCTTCCCTGCTCTTGCAGAGAAAAGACAGGCAAAGCAATAATGAATTTAGAGTGGCAACTAATATGCCAGAAGCTGCAGCCATTCTTTTCTTAATTCAGAGGTTGGTGGGGAGATTTCACAGCCCACAATGGCACTGCCCAATTCAGAAGGTCATTTTGATATCCCATGATCTCCTCTATTTGAAACTGGAGATTTCAGGCCCATAGGAAATGTGAATGTCTCCAACTTCTTGGGTCAGTTTTGTTGTTTTTAGAATGAGCACTGAAGCTATTTGTTAGCATCCTAACAGCCACAGTTTAATAATAGTGGGGGAAAAAATAGAAGAGAAAAAAAAGAAAAAAGAAAAGGAGGCAGGAGCAGAGAACAGCTTTTTAACAGTGGTGCCTATTCTTTTGGCCTTAAAAAGAAAAGAAGAAACAATTAAGACCAGATTGTAATTATTCTTTTCTCTTGTTCCCTTCTCCCTTTCACCTACCTAGGCTGAATTTAAGAGGATAATATAGTCTAGGGTCATTTGATTATTAGTTTTTAAATCTCTTTGGTCCTTAGACACAATGAGTGGTATTACTGTGAGCTAGATTATGTTCCTCTCTAAAGTTTAGTACTCGCTTTCCAACTCCAAAATGCCCAGGTTTGTATGTATGGAAACAATATGTAATGATAACTTCTCTACTTAATTCCCCTGAGTTTTTATACTTAGACTTGTGAGCCTGACTACAATGAAATGAAGTACTGAATGCTTAGTAATGAAATCTTTGTGTATTAGGTCAGGCTCTGCAGAAACACGTGTTTAAACATAAGCATGTGAATAGTTCCACTGAGTTGGTTATGCTACTCCTGTTTATAATGTTAAACACTTGTATAAATGTTTGCAGCGTTTGGCTTCAGAGGCGGCAGAAAATGCAGTTACTGGTTGCATGTTTTTAGGCAGGTTTTGTGGTGACAAACTGCCAGAAGTTCTCGCATCCTCGGACAGTAGGATGTGGATCGAGTTCCGCAGCAGCAGCAACTGGGTTGGGAAAGGTTTTGCAGCAATCTATGAAGGTAAGCCTCTTACAGCATTGAAAATGACTTGTTTACAGAAGAAAAAATAGTAACTGGATACCTTTATATATTAAAAAAAGACAGAATCTAATACAAAAATGGCATATTATTACTAAAAAGAGACAGCAGGTGTTAACTTCCTAGACAGAACATTTTGAAGCATTTCCTGTCTTCAAATTTTATTTGAACTCTTTTTCCAGGCATACCTATGATAATATTCATAAGTGGTTTTTACCAGTCGTTCAGTTAACTAAATGCGTGTGTTCTTGTGCTTAGTGTACTGAAAAATTTCCTTGAGTATTTTCTGTTTATTCTTCAGAAAAACATGACAAGTTTTCTCTATGCGCTGGGATTACTTACTAGAGACATTCGCACACACTATTAGCAAGTCAGCATTCACCTGTTTAAAATAGAGCCTGTTTTCTTAAATATTTAATCTATGGTAGTAAACTGTATAATTTAGTTGATAGTCACAGATCTTTACATGATTATCAGTGTGGGCCCTTAAAGGCCCATTTACTTTTCATGAAAATATTGTTTATTTATCTTAGCTATTTTTTCAAATTCAGTATAACTTTTAAGTGATAAACTGTAAGTTAAAATGCACAGATAATTATAAAATTTGGGATTTCTGTCTCAGCTCTTTCTAAAGGTTAGTAAATATAAACGAAGAATGTTTATTAAATGTATTTCAAAGGTGAGCAAAAAGTAAAATTAAATAATTTGGACCTTTTAAATATATTCTGTGAAATGTATAGATTCGGATTATCTATGATTCCAAAATGTTCCTGAACTTTGTAGATATGTTTAATGCTACTAGAAATGATGAATTATATTCACTAACTAAAATACATATAGAGGTTTAAATGGATTGTGGTTTTAACAATTTGTCCTTCATAGACTTTTAAAGTCTTCTCAAGAATAATCTTATCATTAGTTTTAAAAAGGAAGCGTAAAATGTCAATTTGAGTATGGGGAATAGAAAATATTATTGGCAGTAAGAATTCTATGCTTTTATCAGCTATCTGTGGAGGTGAAATCCACAAAAATGAAGGCCAGATCCAGTCTCCCAATTATCCTGATGACTACAGACCAATGAAGGAATGTGTGTGGAAAATAACAGTATCAGAAAACTACAATGTTGGATTAACCTTTCAAGCATTTGAGGTAAGGCCTTTTAACTATCTCAGAAAAACATCCAGTGGATAAGTAACAGTGACCTTTAAGGGAATGCTCATTAAACCTATGAATGAATTTAAGAATTCTCTATGAAAAATAAGCTCCAGAATCTAATTCTGCTTTCCATCAAACCTTTTCTTCTGCAAAAGTTTTGAAGAACATTAAAGGTTTTTCATGTTTTCTGTGCTATTTGAATTAGAATGTTGAATTAGAAAAACTGACAATAATTGCAGTTTAGCAAATATATAATCCAGTTCAGCAAGGATGCTTTAATATTCTATTAAGTAATTGGGATTTTTAAATTTTTGCTGAATCTTATTGTTAAAAAGGAATGTCTATCTGGAAAGAAACCACTGTGGTTTTTTCGACTTCTGTTTTGAGAAGGGGAAAAAACCCTGCCCACTTAACTTCAGTTTATAAACCTATATTTAGAGAGGGAAGAAAAAACCCATGGTGAGTCATACTTGCATGTCTTTAGTGTACATCCCTCTGTGCATAACATTGTTAAACAGGGGTAAACTATTGTATAACAAAGAAAAATAATATTTCACACATCTTTTATGCATATGCGATACTCTGTCTTGAAGTTCATAGATAAATTTAGTAACTTACTTTGAGTTCAGTTGTTTTATTTGAATATACTTCAGAAGTAATGACAAGAACCCTTCTTTTTAAAATATAAACTTCATGGCTTTATGGTGCACATAGGTATAAACACAGGTATAATAAATATAGATGTAATTTCCAGACTGTAATTTTGTTCTTACAGACAGATGTCAGGGGTATGGCAAGTTTTTGCTATAACTGATGAAAGGTCTCAGCGTGATATAACAGGGGTTTGGGACTTCATCAGTAATTATTAAAATAAGCAATAGAAGCTGGAATAAATTCATAGGTTCTACTTCATTTTCACTTTTTTGTATCCTGAATTAATGTTGGGTCTAGTGCAGAAAAGATCAGCTCTCCCTGTTCTAAGAGTTTTCAGACTCTGCCTGTCTCAAAATTGCGTAACAGAACATGCCAATTGCTCTTCTTAAGCACTGTTGAAAATGACCAATGTTTTCAGTAACTTTATATAATTTATTGACTAGACATGGAGTTTTTCTAGTCTGCTACTGATGCTCAGTATTTTTCAGTGTGATCCCAAAAGAAACAGCACTCTGCCTCTGCATAAGAGACTTGCCATAGCATTTGATCTCTATACAGATGCTCAGTGTTGATCTACATGTGGTACATTATTGCATGAACTGACATTTCATTATCACTTCTGGGAGAATCAAACTTCCATCTCTTCATATCTTTCAGGATCTTCTTCTAATCCCCAGATTATGAACTATTTGAAAGTGTGAAGGTGACATGTTCATGCATCACCATATAGAAAATAATTACAAGCAAAAAAAACTTAGTAGGATAGCGGTTGAGGCTGTAAGAAACATCCAGTTCTTCCTGCAGCCTGTTTAGTATTATGGCACTCTCTAGAGGTGGAACATGTGGACTGACACCTCATAATAAGAAAAAGGAAACTGAGCAGAGGTATAATTGAGTGGTAGTCTCAAGTTAGTGCCTCTGCTAGATGTATTATGAAAGGGAAAAAAAGAAAAATATTCCAACAGTAAGGACTTGAAAGGTACATGCTTTTCCAGGGAGAGTCTGAGCTGCGATTCCAGAGTGGCAAGATGCCCTTGAGCACCAAACGAGGTGCCCCAGAAAGGCACAAGCCTTCTGTTATATCTGTTTTTGCAGTGTTTCTTACTGGCTTGTCCACAGGGCTCCTCATTGAGCATGAGAGTCACTTTGGAAACTGCTCTGAAGTGCCTTGCCTAGACATTCACCGTTGGGTTTGATTTCCATTTTAGGTCCAAGTGCCTGAACGTAGGTGTTCTGTTTTTTGGTACTAAGTCCCTCTCTGGACTGATTCCTTGGTGCACTGCCCAGTAAAACAAAATGTTGTTTAAAAATCACAGTTCTTCGTGCCAGCTGAGATGAAAAAAAGTAAATGTCAGGCCAAAGAGTTACTGCAGCGTGTTTGTGAGAAAATTACTTCTCTGTCCTTTGAAAGGTACAGTTAAGTAAGGGGAATTTTCATTATCCATATGTAATGCTAGAAAAAAATAACTGTATAAATAACCTTCACTCTGAAATGAAAGCGCTAGAGAAGCTGAGAATTTCAAACTGTATCACTGAGTCATCTTGTTTTGCCTGCTGTGGGCAACGCATTTTCCACTGAGTGTGGGATTACCTTTTCTCATTTGGCTGCCTGATGGACAGCTACACTTTTCAGTATCTAATGTCAGAAGAGATGTTGGAACTGGTAACTTCATCTTTTTGCTTCATTGTTAGAGTCACCTTTATTATATTGTTCTTTTAAAATTAGCAGGTTTGGGTTTCTTTTTTAAAGAACTTTTGTTGGCACACAGTCTCACAAGCTGAGGCAATCCAGAGGGTTTGTAGAGCAGAACCATATTAATCTTCCTCATTTGAGTGGCTCTGTTAATCTTGTGTAGATAGAGTTCATTTAAATTATTTTTACATAAATCAGGGAATAAAATCTGATTTTCTAATTCTACTAGGCATATATCTCATCATTTATGACTGAAGTCAGTGACATGGGTTGGATATGTTTACCTGTACTGTAATTTGGCTCTACCAAATAAATTAACAATGAAAGAAAGTAATTAGAAGATTTCTCCTGAAATATGATTGCCCACAGATTCACTCTTTTTTTTGTTTTTTTTTTTTGTTATAGATATGTAATTTTTCTGTTGGGGGAATGCTACAATCATTGGGTTTTTAAAATCTGAAACTGTATATAAGGAATTTTTTATATTTTATTTTTTCTTATAATGGATAGTGAGAAGTTCTCTGGCTTTCCATTTCACTAGGAGATTTATTAGTGTTTTCTTCTGCTTATGTGTCTGTCTTAGGCATTTTTCTGTCATTTTTTCAACTTAGTTCTCTAATGCCAATCAAATTCTGGGTTTTCTCCAGGGAGCCAATGGTATCTTTAATTCTCTTATAAGCAGTGCATTTTTCTGTAAAACTGGTTTGTTTATGCCTTTTTTTTTTTTGCATTTGCTAACATTTTGCATTTTTTTTGCTCATCCACATGTAATATCAATCTTGTGGAATTTTAATGGTCTGGTAAATAAGGTAAATAAGAATAAGTCGAGTTACAACTAAACTCACTGAGAGTCCTTTCATTAACTTGAGGAGACTTTCTCCCTTGTAGTAGGACGAATAAGAGACTATTGCAAGTGTAAGGGATCTTTGTATGGCAGTGTTCCCAGATAACAGTACCACATCTTCAAACCTGAGGTACAGAGAAGCAAAACATATTTAAACCAATTCTTTTTCATTGGTTACAAAGTGCCTTAACACCAGTCATAATTTCTCACAAACACAATACTTGTCCATTAGTTCATATAGAGATATGATGATTTATTCTCTTAATATAATAATATTGGTAAAAATAATGACATCACAGAAGTAGTATGCTAAAAATATATGAATATTGTTGAATGCCACCTTTCAAATTGATTTCTTGAAAATCAATAGTACTTTGTGAGTTAGTTGATTTTTATAGTCTTAGGAAGTTTACAACTTACCACTATACAGAATGTATTTTTAGATGTTGTCTTCTGCCAAAAAGTAGAGTGATTCTCAGAAAAGAAACTAGCAGTTCCACTCAATGGGAATTTGGTACGTGTAACTCAGAGCGGCTGTGGAAAAATCATAGTTTCCATGTTGCCCCATAGAACATGGAAACATGGCAAAAACAGATGTTAATTGAAAGTCTTGAGTATTGAAATTACCACAGACATGTTGAGGAAAATACACAATTCTTTCATTGATATTAGTGGGTTTTGGAACAGGTCAATTCTTCCTACATCAGAGTGCAGTATGATTTTTTTGCTGAGATAACAAGACAAAGTTTGTTTCAAGTTGGACTATGATGTCACATGTTTAAACCTAATTGTTTAGATTAATGAAAATTTGGAATAGGTATTACAGTGTCAAAAAATGATCAGTGCTCAGGTAGACACCGCATTAGCTGTGAACATGCAATTGACATTGAAGTCAGCAATGGGAGGTTGCATCCCAGATCTTCATAACTTTTCTCATTCATTTCCCAAACTCTGGCCCAAAGCAATTCCTGAGCAAACAGCTAAGAAATTACAGTAAATGGCAATATGGATTGTGCCAGAGAAATGAGTGGGAGAAAAATACATATGTAAATGCTTGAAGAATTGGAAAGTTGGAAAGAAGACAGATAAATTTAGTGTGTAAGTGCCATATTTTGATGCTATTAAAATGAAGCAAAATCAAACAACCCCTTCCCCCAGTTTTCCCTCTGACATAAAATAAGAAGTAATCCTAATGTGCTAATTGAAACCTCCTTAGTCTGTGGTGGTTACTGAGCTTAGTGTTGGTATTGTGAACAATTAGAGCAGAGTACCAGCAGCCACTTGTACTAACTGTGCAGCTTATGTGCAAGAAAAACTCTGTCTGGAGATGAGCTGTGGATTTTTCTGGGTTTGATTTTGACTTCTTTGTCATTTTAACAGGCCAGACCAGAAGCTGAGTTAGATTTGAAGCTTCTTCAACCCATTCTCCCTGACTGTGGTCCTGCCCCCCATCCTTAAACCTGACTCAAAATTCAGCCATTTAGTCGAATGATAGATTTTTTAGAGGAAGAAAGTAAAATATTTATCATCACCTGAAATAGCATAGGTTGATAATGTCTAAAAATCTTATTCATATTAATTAAAATTGAGCATTTTAATATTTCAAAACAAATCAATCTTTCTGACCTGTTGCGTTGTTGAACCACTAATCTTGTGTACTTGAGTGTACATGAGAAAAGAGGACTTTATTTGAGCTCAGAGTAGGAACATGATGAAACATGAGGAAACTTAGAGGTGAGAGTGTCTTTTTTAGCTATTTTTTTTTTCCCCAATTAGTCTCTTTTGTCCTGTGTAACTTCTCAACAATTTTTCTTGTAGGAAACAAGTACAGTTAAAAGGAGTCCAGTTATGATTGTTCATCTTCCTGATATTTGAATTCCAAACAGAGAATCCTAACCTTAACTTTGAAAATGCTATTTATTTTCTGATTTATATTTGATATTTATGGTCAAGTTCAAATAGGTCACTTTTAAAATGTTTCTTTTACAGATTGAAAGACACGATAACTGTGCATATGACTACTTGGAAATTCGAGATGGAACAAATGAGAACAGTCCTTTAATTGGTCACTTTTGTGGCTATGACAAACCAGAAGACATAAGATCTACCTCTAATACCCTGTGGATGAAGTTTGTTTCTGATGGAACTGTTAACAAAGCAGGGTTTGCAGCTAACTTTTTTAAAGGTAAATGTAAAAGCATATTTTGGAAGCTGTGAACTGCTTAGCACTTGTGTTTTTACTAGGAAAAAACAAACAAACAAAAAACCCCACAGAGTATTAATATTTCTCAACCTATTTTAACTAACATCATCTCTGTACTATCTGTAGTATATTTTTTACCTGGGCATACAATTTTACCAATACAAAACAGTAAAGGTATTTGAATATCCTTGTAAAATATGTTCAAAGAATCAAGGAACATACTCAGTGCAACTTCCTACTCCATTCAGATAATAACCGTAGTTTTGAAACGCTTTTGAAACACATATATTCTTGTAAAAATGTCTTTTTTGGTCATTATGTTATCAAATATGAAATTAAATAGTATAATCACAAATGGGTCATTTATTTTTTTTTCTTCTTTTGTCTAAACATGGTTTTCCTAATCTCTTTGCTGCAGTAGGCTGCTGTAGCAACTTGTTGCTTCCTGTAAGCAAGAAAAAAACCCACCACAAAATGCCTGAGAAATCATAGTGATGAATGGCCTCAAAGTCTTCCTCCAGTTTTGGGGTGTGTGTGATACAACTGCAGTGACAGCTGCAGTACTTGGTGCAGGGGCAGTAATTCCCACCATGTACTGCCCATGGCACAGGGAAAGCCACCAGCAGTGGTGAGGTTATGGTGACACCCGTAATACAGGTCATGCCATCAAGACAGCCTTTTTGCAGAAGCTGGGGCTTTTCTCACCCTGTTGTTAGTTTTCAATATAGACAATTATAATCTTGAATGCTGTGGACATGAGAGTGGGAGCTCTGTTTTGTTCCTAAGAAATTACTTGTCCTGGTATAAGGAAACAGTATTTCAACATCTGAGGAATATTTTAACAATGAATCTCATGGGTATACTTCAGAACTAGTACAGGAAATGTATTATTCCTTTCCATCCCCCATTCCTGATGCATCTTGTTCCCTTTAATATCAGTAGAATGAAAACCTGGGATTTGAGGATTCTGTTAATCTGTTTTTGAGTATGACTTTGGGATAATGTACAGATTTATTCTGTGGGAGATAAAGTGCCCTTCAAGTGACCCTGCTGTGGATTTTCAGTCTTTCTTTCAATACTTTATACAACCTTTAGATTATGGTGCCTCAATTACTGCATGCTGCCCACAAAGTGCTTATAAATTAGGTCTGCATCTGTCAGTAGGTATTGTACAAAACCCCACCCAAACCTTAGAAAAGACATTTTTTTTTTATTTTCTCCATTGCAAACCTCCTTAGCATTTGAAAATCCTCTAGTCAGCAACTGCAGTGTGTTATGTAGTGTACCTTATAATGGCATGCATACAGCTTTCTGAGTTAATACTGATCCAGGAATTACAGCTGAGGAAGGTAATTATTTAACACATTTTTGTGTTCTTCCCTGTCTTGGCAGAGGAAGATGAATGTGCCAAACCTGACAATGGTGGCTGTGAGCAGCGCTGTGTAAATACTCTGGGCAGTTACCAGTGCGCCTGTGATCCTGGTTATGAGCTTGGTCCTGACAAAAAGAGCTGTGAAGGTACGGTGTGTTGCTGTTTTATGGGCTCCTAAACCTCACAGAGAGCCATTGCTGAATGGAATGATATACTTTTCATATGCTCTGTCCTAGCAGTGTGAGATCTGTAGGACCCAACCTGGAAAACCAGTGCTCTCTTTTAAGTAATGGTGCCAAAGTCATGTCTGTCCACAGCAGTCATGTTCCTTGGATGTTTGTCACTAATTTAGCTTGACAGGCTTTGCTGTTAGTCTATCAGGAGTGATGCAAAAATCAGACTTTGTACCTTCCTAAAGCACTTATTACATTATTCATACTCACTAAAGCGAAGTCTCCCACCATGCATAAGGAGACAATTATCAGCAGAGCAATGCACTACTGTCTCTGAATTTAACAATCCCTCAGACCACCTCTAATTGGGGTGGGACTGGGGAGCTGGCAGGTTTAAAGTACAGGATCCTTTAATCTAGATCAAAGCTCACAGGAATCCTCCCCATTCCTAGTCAGACTGTGGAGTTTCCTTGCTGGAAACAAATTCTACTTTACAGGGTGAGCAAAGCATGTTCAAATAATCATTTGGAGAAATAAAAACCTGGTAAGTGGAAGTTGTGTAAACATAGGATTAGACTGAGATAAGATTTTTTTATTCTCTACATATTCCATATCAAAGGAAAGAAGCAAAATCTCTTGATCATTGTGCACCAATTATTGTTTGATTCTTAATCACAAACATCAATAAATTCAGAGATAACACAGATTATTCTTATTTCAGTTCATCTGTTTGAGCAGTGAATGGAGTTTGAAAATTGGGAGTGCCTGGAGTTATGGTTAATATGATTCACTGGTGTCTTGTCTTTTTTTTCTTTTTCCCTTTCCTTTTCCTTTCCTTTTTCCTTTTCTTTTCTTTCTTTTTCTTTTTTTTTCTTTTCTCCCTTCCCTTCCCTTCCCTTCCCTTCCCTTCCCTTCCCTTCCCTTCCCTTCCCTTCCCTTCCCTTCCCTTCCCTTCCCTTCCCTTCCCTTCCCTTCCCTTCCCTTCCCTTCCCTTCCCTTCCCTTCCCTTCCCTTCCCTTCCCTTCCCTTCCCTTCCCTTCCCTTCCCTTCCCCTTTTTTCTTTTCTTTCTTCTCTTTTTTACTTTCTTTCTTTTCTTTTTTACTTTCTTTCTCTTTTTCTTTTTCCCTTTCCCTTTCCTTTTGTTTTCTTTTCTTTTCCTTTTCTTTTTTTTCTTTTCTTTTCTTTTTTTTTTCTTTTTGTCTTTTTCTTTTTTCTTTTTACCTAGCTTTAATTCATGATTTGTCACAATTTGGGGAAGTTTTATTCCATTTCTTTTCACTTTTTGTTCTTTTGGTTTTGGCTTTGTGGACTTGGACATAGACTGTGGGCATGTTAGATTGTGATTCTTGTCAAGCTGATTTTTTTGTTGGTGGTGTTCCCCCCAGCTTTAGTAATGACCACTTTGGGGAACAAAAAATTTATTTAAACATCTGAATATTACTCAGGATACAGAAAATAAGGTTAATCCAAGGTGGGACCATGAAGACAGAGGTTTGATCTCTGGGCCTTTGATCATCAGCCCAAATTTATGTAAAGAATTTGGTTTAGTCTGCCTGCTGACCTAAGTCAGAGTATTAGGGAAGATTATTAGTCTTTCAGAAAGCTTTTCTGCTTTCCAAACAGAAAAGCAACTCTGGCAAAAGAAGTAACTCAGAGTAGTGCAGTGTGGAGCAAAAAATGTGAGCTATCCATAAAAGCATATATGTTCCATGTGACATAGCATTCTCTATATGTAGATACTACTTGGGACTGCTGAATTAAAATCACTGTGTTATCACAGTGAGCGTTGCGTCCCAGTTATAATTTGGTCTCTTGAGGGGTGACCTAGCTGTATTAATTCATGCATGATACCAGAGTAGAAGCTTCCAACTCAGAAACTCCACCTGATACATCTCTGCAGTCTAATTTTTGTGCTAATCCAAATCTCCCCCACTGAAAGAGTATTAAGAAGCTTAAAGATTATTTTTTTCCCCCATGTTTCTACATTTCATCCCATTGCCTCAGGGAACAATGGAGTGACACTGAAAAGCAGAGATTGAAATCAAACAGTAGCCATCCTGACCTAGACTGGATCATTTGGGGGTATATCTTGTGTCATCAGAATGCAGTCTCTAGTGCCTGGCCCTTTTTTGATATACTGAGGCATGACCTCCTACCCCGTTTGTGTTACCTTTGTGTGTACACTAAGAAGCCTTCTCACAGGAAGCCAGGGAAGCCTAGTGCCAGAAGGAAGACTGGTATGTGTCTGGGTTGGCCAAATGAGCCCTGAAACTGAAGAGTTCTCCCACGTGTTTTGGATAAAGTGGCTGTAGTGTGAGAGGCACACAGCTAGACAGGAATAGCCAGTTTGTAAAGCATTCAGTGTTAGCACAGCACAGGTGGGAAAAGGTGGAGCTTCCCCTCACCTGAGCTCTTTAAAAAGAGATTTGTGGATGATTTCCAGTGCTGTCACAGTGCTGTGATAGTATCAGTGCAGCAGTCTGATCAAGAAACCCTGCAAATCCCATTACTCTCCTTTAAAAAAAAAAAAAAAATTCCTCAGATGGAAAAAATTAATATGTTTATTCTTTGCTATCTGAACTGCATTCACAAACATAATACAGTCTTGTTCCGTTGTACAAAGGTGACTATTTGGCATATACTTAGAAATAGCAAGTATTTTTTCTATTACTTGAACACCCATACTTCAGCAAAAGTAGTTGTGACTGAAGAGTATGTGACTGCTATCCCAAAGAAGTGACCCTATCTACTAGGTTATGGGAGGGATATACAGCTGTGTGAGCTGAGATAGGTACAGCTGATTCTAGATCAGTAATCAAGGAGAGAAGCAGGGGAAATGTGAAGCTCATCTTAAGTAGTCCGTCTGTCAGAAGAAGGGTGGTCAAGGTCCTGGGGAGGGTGGTAGGGTCAGAGGACTTGCATGGGAAAGGCTGTGAGAGAATAACCAGAGTCTCTGGAGGGAAGGGAAAAGAATGAATATGATAACGCCTTGTGTAGTCCTGAAACTTATCTCTGTTCGCAAACCTGCAAGCTGTTCAAGATAGGAGCTGTCTCTTTCTCTTTGTTTGCACCAAGTATGATAAAACATGATTCTGATTACTCTCTCTGGGCATTACAGCGGTATAAGTAATGAGAGGATTGAATCTTCTTAGTATGCTTCTGTTTATAGTAAAACACAGTTTCAGTCAAATAATAATGCTCTCCCCTTTAATTTTACAGCTGCTTGTGGAGGACTCCTGACAAAGCTAAATGGGACTATAACCACGCCAGGGTGGCCCAAAGAGTATCCTCCAAACAAAAACTGTGTGTGGCAGGTGGTTGCCCCAACGCAATACCGAATTTCAGTGAAGTTTGAGTTTTTTGAGTTAGAAGGGAATGAAGTAAGTAACCGTGAACAAAATGCTGCACAATCTGTTACACACTAAACAATTTTGTGAGCTTTCAAAATGGATATTGCCTTATAAAACCCTTGCTGACCTTTCATATGCTGACAATAACCATAGATATTTTCGTTTTGGGACTGTTTCTGGATTATTTCAAAACAAACATGGAGAGAATAGCTCTCTTTTACATATCATCTAAATGTATATGTATTACAAGAAATTTAAAAGTAATGTTCTCTGCTGAGTCTCAGCTGACTTTTTTTTATCAACAAAGTAAAATAGAGCAAATGGCTGAGACGTATTGGAAAGAATTCAACAGAAGAAAATCTGGAGAAACCAAATCATCTTTGCAGAGTATGACTACAAAGAATACACATAAGCTGTGGTTAGTGATGGAGTGAGGGAGCATTTAAATCACTTACAAGTATCTCTTGGAGGGGGATATTTTAAAAGGAGCAGTACCAGAAACAAGGCATAAAAGAGGAGCAGCAGTGTTTGAGCTGGGCAGCCCATGGAGGCGTGGAGGATATCTTCCCCAAGTTGGGGGAGAGAAGGGCAGAACCCTCCATGTGGTAAGGGCTGCTCTATACTTATAAACTAAGTAGTGGGGGGATGCAGTGTTTTTGGGGTGAGAATCAGTAAATGGGTGTCAACATCAACTTAGCCTCTCTTCTTCCTAGACGCTCCTCAGTCATACTGTTAAGTTCCCCTGCCACAATGTAGCCTAATGTACTTTAGCCACCGAGTTGATGATGTTCTTCACATGGTATTAAGAACCCAGATCCCAGGACATTATTTCTGACTAAACAAATTTGTAGCAACATGTTTGATACAAGGATGGGCCATGTTTGGGGCATGAGATCTGAAATGGAAAAAGCTGTAATTTGTAACCAAGAAACAACCAAGCCATAGCTTCTCAAAAATATCTCAAAATTACTTGCAGAGGCAGCAATGTGAGGTCTTAATTTTTATTTCTTTTTTAAAATAATTTGGGGTAGATTCTAAAATCCATGAAATTCCAATTTTTAATGATTTATATGTTACACTCGTCTTTTGTTAGCATTATTACAAGAAAAGTGTAATAAAACCTTACAAATCCCAAAGAATGAAAATTTAATTACCATTTGAACAAACCAGAACATATTTTTTCCTTCACTTTCTTGGTACTTAAGCCAGATTTTCAAGGAAGGCACCTGGAGTGCATGAAGTTAAATCAGTTTTCTAAGGTTGTACTCATATGACACATAACTTAAGCAGATATGAAAAATACATACTTAATGGTTTTGAATATTTAAAACTTTGGCTTGATCTTCTGCTACTAAATCTCAGCTTTATGCTATTAAATATTAGTACTAAGAATAGTACCTTTGGAAATCAGAAGTAACATACAATATCTGGAACATTCTAACATAGTGTCTGAGTGCAGGCATAAAATGTATCAATTTAGCAAATGCTTTAATTACTTTTTTTTACAGGAGCTCCACTTAGAATAAGTTGAGTATGTCTTTTCCAATATTACCATTTTAATATTTTTCATTTTACAATTTCAATTTAACTGTAAATTTTTTAAAATGTAGTGTAGTATGAAGGAAGTTAGACTGATCTGAAATTACATTTCATTTCTATAATGAAAGGTATAAAACCATCCAAATTCACCACTGATGTTTTGCTGAAATTGTTGGGATTTATTAATGTTGTGAGCTACATTTGAAAATCATTAATATGAATTTATCTTACAATTAATGTAAATCAGCATGTGGCAGGAACTCAATTTTTATGAGTCTGTGTTCTTTATATTGTATAAAAGTAGCTTCAAGTGAATTAGTTAATTTCCAACTCTGCAGTGTGATTTTTTTTTTCCAGTAACAATATTTAATCTACATCTATATTATATTAAAAACAATTAGGAATGTTGACAATCATTTCATATTTTATAGGGAGAGAGAGCAACAAGGGCCAAAAGAGTCTTTTCAATAGTTCCCTTCCAGTTCCCCTGACATTTCTTTTTTAGCTAGAAATTGTGATCTATCCAATACAACTTGGATTTTATGGACAGTCTAAGCTCTTTATGAATCCTCCTGGCCACTGTTTTCATGTAAGCTATTAATTTCAAACAACTGGGACATTTTTGATTAAATGATTGGTAGTTGAGCCTAAGAAGCTTAGAAGTTTTGGGTGGAAGGCTTTAGGTCAACCAAGGGATTATGCACTGAAAGTATTACCACATGTAGCAGGTCTTGCATAAGGCTTTTTATTACATTATTTTAGTTTATTTCTTACCTTTTAATGGAAATGACTTGCATCACAGCATCAGTCTTCTAAACTGTAGTTAAAGAAAGGTGGATGGGTTTAGACTGCAGATGGATATATTTGTGAACAGATGAATATGTCTTAAGTATGTTATGGTAAAAACTTATCTTGTATGTTTCTAAGTGAAAATTTAAAAAATTTAAAAAATTAATGATCTATGAGATGCAAGTAGTAGGTTTGTAGGTTCTGGGTATGAGGCTTATAGCATGAAGGCAGTTAAAACTTTTAGGGTTAATATTTCTAGATTTTAATCTAATGTTGCTGGAATTTTTATTTTTTAGACTAAATGGAAGTGCTGCGAGCGTCTTGAGATTTAAACACAGATTAGTGTCTATCAAAATACATTTTTTGAATGTAATGCGTAGTGTAGCTGTGCCTTAGTGACCTTAAAATATTCTTACACAAATCAGTGGATGTTTGCAAGCATTTACAAATGTTTTCAGTGTCAGGAAAAAGTGGAAAAAAAAAAAAAAAAGGCCAAAACCTATTAATTTATTATTTAGCAGCATACACCAATCAGAGTTCTTAAATTTGTAAACAACTTCATGCTTTTCTTTTGATTGGGGAAAAAATATTTTTCTTTTTCTCAGGTTTGCAAATATGATTATGTGGAGATTCGTAGTGGCCTTTCTTCTGATTCTAAACTACATGGTAAATTCTGCGGTACAGAAGTGCCTGAAGTTATCACTTCTCAGTACAACAACATGCGAATTGAGTTCAGATCTGACAACACGGTGTCAAAAAAAGGCTTCAAAGCACACTTCTTCTCAGGTATAGAAAATTAATCTTGTATACCTATGAGTGTCCCTGAGCATACAATGACTAGGTAGAGTGAATACTCTTTTGATATGAAAGTGAGTGGCCTTTTCCTTTACAGTTTCCCTGGCAGCTTTGAATTTGTTTTATTTATATAAGCACAAACAATTCTTCTGTCTTAAAATACTGTTCTGAATTGTAATTTCTTTTATCAAAAAATTTTTTCCCATTTCTTTCAAACCCAGTTGCAATGTGATATGAATTATGTACTGTGTACGCTTGTATGTTTTTTTCACTCATCTCTCTTAATATATTGCATTAGTTCTGAGATTAGCACTTGTGCTACACATTTGTTTAACATTATGGGTGCTTTCTTGCCAAACTTTGCACTCCTTAATGTTTTGCAGAAGACCAGAGTTTAAGACTTTGTTCTTGCAAAAATATGTCTTTTTTAGTTATGAGTGTAATTTCAGTGAGGCAGATCAGAGAGATGGAAGTTTATATCATCTGAAGCCATGTATCATTGAATAAAGTTAGAAGTGAAGCTGAAGATGTGAGGAAGTATTTGCACAACAGTAGCCTGTGCAATTACCCATTGAGACTAAATTATAATAATCTGCCTGTGGCAGGATACCACCTAGTATTAGTAGTGGAATTTTGCTTAGTGTTTCTCTTGTGTGTTTACACACATACACAAATGCATATGTTATCTTGTGTAAAACCACACCACAAAACAGTTGTGTCAGCTCACCTCCTCAAGATGGAAGTCAACCAGAAGCATTTGGAATTTGAATTCTGCCCCAGGTTTTTTGATAGCCACTAAAAATCAGAATCTGGAGAGTCTTGATTATGCTTTTCATGTAGCAAATTGTATTACCCAGCATCGTTACTAGAGTTTGTTTGCTAAAATATTTTATCAAAACTGGAATGAAATGGTATTTCATTGGTTAGCTTTAAGAACTGATAACTTATCTATTACCAAGTAATATGAATCAGAATATTGTATAGGTGATATAGTTTGTAAAGTGAGGAAAAGAATTGTCCAGACAGTTTAGACATTTAGAATAGCTTAACTCTTCTAAAGCATATTATTTTTTTTCTAGTAATCATGTTTCTCTGGTCATAGCCTTTCAGATCCATCTTTACATATAGTAATGCTTTTTACTTTTGATTTTGTGTGTTACATTAGCAAGAAGCTTTTGAGGTTTACTTGTTATTTGTAGTAAATATGTGTATGCACACAACAGAATTTCCTCCTAGAAACACCTACACAGCTAGTCATTTCATGTAAGCCTGGTAATGCCAGCAGGAATCGTCACTTATTTTGCCTTTTCACAAGAATAAGTATTGACATGTTCCAGTTCTAAAAATGGTCTGCAAATTAAGTTTGTTATGTATCTTCAAGATCTATACAGCTATGCTAGATAAGATTGATGATGACGGGTTTGTAATTTGTATAAGCTCTGTAGTTCAGAAGTGTTGTTTGTTTTTTTTTTGTGGACATGCTGAACATTTATGCATTTATAGTCAAAGTTTAGTTTTCTTTAAATTGATAGTTCATTTTCACAGATGTAATCATTTATTTCCTTGACTGTTTCACTGATCTGTTAGTTAGTGGGTTCTCGGAAGAAATCAAGCCAATGCTGTATTGCTGTATGTTGGGGAAAGAGTAGACTATGTATAATTCATGGAGTTCAAAGCATCAGGTTGTAATCAATCAGAACCATAAATTCCTTGTTTTTCTCAGCTCTGAATGAATTGTTCCTCCCTCCCTCCATTGCCCCCTCCCCATCCCAAGCTGAAACCAGGTTTTTCCTGGTAATTTAAAAAATACGTTCTATATGATGCCATTGATCACTAAAATAAATTCATTAGTCAGGGATAAGTCTGAAGCAATGTGATTTTTATTGAACAGAAATGTATGATGTCTCCTGGATATAGTATGTACTTAATCCCCTTCAAAGAAAGATAGTTTGATATAAACAGTATTTGAATCTGTAAGTATGTATGTATAAGTATATAGTAAGTATAAGAATGCTTCATTATGCATATCTGCCGTAGTCTTTTCTCCCATTTCATATGGGTTCAGATACTTTGACTTTTATTTTTATGCTTTCTCAATTCTCTTCCAGTTGTTGACCATTTCTGGCAGATTCAATTCTTCTGTGTTATTTGGCTTTCCCCTTTTGACAGTATTTCCTGATTAAAACAGAAACTGTAATCATTGGGACAAACTTTTGAACCTAAAGTATCTAAAAAGAAGTTGTCATCTCTAAATATTTCATGGCACAAAACTCTCATGGCTGTCAGAAAACCCATTAACTTTCTTACCCCTGAATCCCTTAGTACAGACATAAGATGCTATTGGTCTGTCAATGAAGAATGGACTTGAGACTTCAAGTGTTTTGACTATTGGGAGTTGATAACTGATCAATTTTCAGCTGACAAAGTGGTGTTTTTTTTCCCTATTTATGTACTTGTCTTCAGAATACAATACTTCTAGAATTGTATCTGTGGAGAAATGCTTAGTGCTACTGTCAAATACTTGCTGGAAGGCATTTAACAGTTTTATTAATTAAATCACAATAGGAATATATGTAAGCATTTGGTTATAAAGACAGGCACAATGAAAAAAATCGGGAATTAGTAAAACACTGCATCTTGAAGTCTTTATGAGTAAAGGGCATATGCAATGCACAGCAAGAGAGACAGGTAGATACATCAGATTAGTTTTAATATTAGAACTGTAATGTGTTCCTCAAGCACAGCCGAAGAACTTCTTTTTCTACAACTCCTTTGGGTGATGAATTCTGCACCCACAGCTATAGTTGAGAAAGCATGGCCCAGCTCCAGCTCAGATGACAGAAAGCAGTTTTTGGGTGATTGGAATCCACTGTGATAAACTGTGAAAGCAAACAGTGACATAGGGCAACAGATGACCTGCCTTAGGAAGGTATTTATGTTGCTATAAGACAACATTAATTACATTTTTGGCTGTAAAATGGTGTTAACAGCCAGACAGGTGCTACTGGAAAGTGAGAAAAACTTTTTTATTCAACATTCTGTAAAATTTACATTTGATGGGACAGTTCTGAGGGAAGCTCAGTTGGGAGCCATTGCAGGGATCTCTCTAATCTCCAGAGACACGTTTGTATATTTATCACCAAGTTTCTTGGATAAAGAGAAGCAAGAAGGGAGTCATGTTATATAATTTTTTTTTAACTTTAAATATTTTATTTTGGAATTAGATATTAGGCTTCTAAAGGGAGAATTTGCAGTAATTAGGTTTTTATTCTTTCTTCTGCCCTCCCTTAACTCTCTCCTGCTCTGTTACAAGACAGTAAACTATTGGAGTCTGCTTGGCCCATAAAATGACTCCATGAATTTTACATTAGGGTGAAAAAAAGATAACAGTAATATATTATTTTTTTACCCTGTGATGTTTCCAAGAAGATAGCTTAATGATTTCTTTAAATCAGTCTTTGCATAGTGGTATGATTAATACCCAGTGATAACATGTCACTAAACTGCTTCCACTTATCATAAGTTTTAGAGTTACTTCAATATTTTAAATAAACATGAGTCTAACCATGATCATTCAAAACATACATTGTGTTTGTTGTAATATAGGAAAAAGGTTTGTTGGAACATACATTTTTTTGGGTGATGATTCATTGAGCAGTTAAAATGAGAAAGCTAGAATGTTTCTAGCCTTGAGCAAATTTTAGAGAACAAACTCATTTCTGGTGCCATCCTGGTACATTTTTTTTTCCACAGACAAGAAAGCTGCCTGCAAAGAGAAAATTTTTGGTTTTGAATCTTGCAAGGACTTGGTAGAGGTCCCTTCAGGCCGAGTACGTATTATTCACAGACTGGTGGCCTCTGAGGGTCTCAGAGGTACGACTATTTGTCCTCTGAATGATTCAATCTAACATTTTATTGAGAATGGAACTTTCACTCTTCTGAGTAGTAAAATGAGAAAAGAAAGTATCCATTCAAAACTGGGAGACTCATTTCCATCTGCCAGCCTAACAAATGGCTTTGTTTTTACATGGCAAAACATTTGTTCCTATAACTAATACAGACTAATTGGGGTTTTTTCATGAATTTTGAAACTGGGGGATCAATTTGACAGAAAGTCTGTTCTGAATTATGAAGTGTGATGAAGGCTTGTTCAACAGTTGCATCCTTGATTAACCATGCACAAGCAATTATTGTAGTTCAAAATCAGAAAGCTTCTTCTTTCTACCTTCTGTCCATTGTTGTATCTCTGAGAAGGTCCAACATGGGACTGTTTGCTTATGCGCTTGTCTCTTAATAGATTACTTTATAGAATAAAAGCTTATTTAATGTTAAAATACTTTTCAATATTTTCACACAGTTTGGTTGAAGATGAAAATGGACAGGGCTTTTATTTAGAATTTGTGTACCTACTCTGTACTCGAAAGCCTAACTTGAATGCATTTTGAGCTTGCCTTCCATTTAGTTTGCTATTTTGGTAGAAACCTACAAACTAATGCTTAGATGGGGAAATATTGAAGAGTTTTGTTTGTATTGTATCTAATATCTCATTTGCTCATTACTATTCTTCATTTACAACATGGAATTAATTTATGACAGTGCTTGCTTTTGCAAAAATAAAATATTGTAACTTTTGTTTGAAATGAAATGGATTTACTATCTCAGTTTGGGATTTGCATTGCATGGGGCATAAACAGTGTATCGTGGAGCTTTCTTGCTTCTTTCATCATCAAAATGAATGACAACTAGTATAAGCCTTTGGATGTATGATTCTGGAAGCTACCAATGTTTTTGGCTGCTTCTTAACCTTCAAATCTGTTCACATCTGCAGAAAGCTTTGAAAAGCTTTCAACGCAAACAGATTTGAGATTTACAGGGCAAAATGCAGTGGATGCTTGCGTTTGACTTGCAGAATTTATCTGTAAATGTACATTATCATCATGTACATAAGTAGGAGCTGATTTTTATGGAAAGACCTGCAAGTCAACGGGTCAAGTGTTGCAAATGCTTTGGCAGATAAAGCTGATGTGTATGCATTTATAATGTAAACTTCCATTGTCATCTTACTAAATATGAGCATAAGTAAGGGCAGGGGGAAAAATGCATGAGTAAGACAATGAAAAGAGACTTAAATTATCCATAGAGGCTTGTAATCTATAGAAATTCTTACTGTGCTGACTTAAGTCTGAAACACTGCATGTTACCGTGTTCAGAGATAACACTCACTGCTGCTTTTCAAGGTACATGAGGCAAAAAGGGGTGGGTGCTTTGCATTCCAGCCCTGCAGCAGCTGGACCTCTGGGATGTCCACAGTTTAGGCTCTTTTTCCTCCCCTTTTTTCATGTTGAAATAACACATGTTGTAAGACACAGTGTTGTAAATTGTGTTTATGTGTGTGTTTATATATATATAGGCATATATTTTTCCATTTCAGGATTTATATCTATGTCTATACATACATAGAGAGGTATGTAGATGTGCATACATATACACATGTCAGGAGCAGTCTGCCTCTTACAAATGGGCCAGCCTCACCTCAAATGACAACAGCTGAATGACATAGAAGGGTGGCAGCTGAGGCCTCTTTCTAGAATGACAGCTTGTTAATCTAGTTTGGCTTCTGTCCATGCAGTGAATTTGTAACTGTTTAATGGAGGTCATATTTCCTCCCTGACTCTGCTTTATTTCTAACACACTAAAAAGCTCTTTTGAATGATTATATCTTAATAAACAGAACTGCATGCTATATTGTAGATCTCCTTGAAATAACTAATGCCAATTTCTTTTGTATGTTTTTCAATGAAATGCTTTCCTTTTGTGATGTTCTGTACTGTCCAGATTCGTTAAAAGTAAAGCACACTGTCACTCTGCTGGGAAAAAAAAAATCAGCTTATTAAAGAAGTTTATGTTAAATCCTTTTTTTCTTAATGCAGCTTGGAGCATTTTTTGGCTTACATGTTCCTTTTGACATACCATCATTAAATTGTGGAATTTGCATAAAGTTGAAACTGTGTTGTCCATAGATTACATCCATGTTGCTTACTGAAATAAAGCTTTGGATGGGATATTTATGATTTTTTTTACCAGCTAGATCACTTGAAATAGCAAACACTGGTAACTGTCTTACCTCCTTTGATTTAGGTTGGTTGGTTGTTCCTCTCTCTAAGGAACTACCCCTCATTTCCTAGAAAGATGAGTCAGGCTGTTTGTGCCATGGTGCAAGGCTTTAGGCCGAGCAATGGGTGGCTAGAAGGTACCATGAAACTGCCATATTAAGAAGAGTGATTGTGCCTTAGCTTATCCTTTTCTTGA
Source organism: Pezoporus wallicus (assembly GCF_028554395.1). Taxonomy (NCBI): domain Eukaryota; kingdom Metazoa; phylum Chordata; class Aves; order Psittaciformes; family Psittacidae; genus Pezoporus; species Pezoporus wallicus. The sequence goes on from NW_026640488.1 coordinate 6,124,598, forward strand.
AACACTGTGCTCGACTTTTTCTCTTTTTGGTAATGAGGACTACTGCTAGCTTGATGCTCACCCGACCTTGTTTTGTATTTCTTAGACAAGGATGAGTGTTCAAAGGACAATGGTGGCTGCCAGCACGAGTGCATCAACACGGTAGGAAGCTATGTTTGCCAGTGCCGAAATGGATTTGTGCTACATGAAAATAAACATGACTGCAAGGAGGGTGAGTAGTAAGGTATTTGAACAGTTAATTATACAACTGTTTTCAGAAAGCTCCCTGCAGCTCTCCTTCCAAAGAAAAGAAAGGAAGGAAAATCATCTTGGTAATGGGGGTTTAGCATTTGGACTTAAACACTCCTTTGCCCTCCCTTTCCCATCCCCTCTGTCCCAGCATTTGTGTGTCGCTGAGTTTTAGGTCCACAAGAATGCAGTTTGGAAAACTTGGGATCATTGGCAGGGAGTGCTATTTTTAATAGTTCTGTGAAGTGTAGAACATTTAAAGCTGTCATAAATGCTGCATAAAACACTGGGATAGAGTTTCTGGAGAGAAGCCTGGTAAACTTGTCATTTGCTCCTATCAGTAGTAGTTTCCTTGCAGTCACGTTGAAACTATCTGCCCTTTCTGAGATTATTTTAGGGGACATATTCAGAGAATCTAAATTCCAGCCAAGTCCCTGTGCAACTTTCTTCCTATTACCTGTCTCAAGGTGTGGCTACCTCCAAAAAAGCAGTAGGCTTTGCGGTTTAGGTAGGATTAGGTTATCTGCTAATGAAACTCAAGCGTGCAATATCATGTGAGCTACTGCAGTTTCTCAAGGCTGTATTCTAACACGGATTTAATTTGCAAGTAAAGATATGCCCTTTGTGAATCATTTGCATTTTCACTGGTGTTGAAATTATGCTCGTCTGCTTTAAAAGATTCCTGTTGAATAATTCTCTGATGTTTATAAAGGAATTTGGGATTATTAAAAAACTAAATGCAAAAATTAAATTAGTTTCTTTCTTGCCTTCTTTAAGTTTTATTTGTTTGTATTTATTCACAGAGATGCACTTAGGGAGTGAATGGCTAAGCTGTTCTTGTTTAGTCTTAGCTATTCTCTACTGGTATATATGTCCCTAAAAACTGTGGTTTAGAAATCAGAATGATTGCTCTGTATCTGCAGTATGAAAATTAGTGAGAAGAGATTAAAATAAATTGTTCAAGAAATACCATTTGATGCTGGAGTAGCAAGATTGTTCATATTGATTTTCATACTTGTATGTAGAATAGCAGGAATGGCAAAATATTATGGTTTAATACTTACGGTCATTCCTTCATTTTTTTTTTCAAAAAAAAAAAAATAAAAGCACCACTTATTGTAAATAACAGTATATGTTTCAGTAGTCAGTAAACAGGTTAGTTTAGTTAGTTGTTAGTTGAAACTAACCCGGGTTAGGTGGGTTAGTTTCCATAATATGTGTGCCAAAGGAGAAGAACATGATTGTGCACACAGAAGAGAGTGCTTAGGTGTCTTTCTGAAGATCCTTTCCGTTCCATGGGTTCACTGACAAAATAGGGTATTTTCTGGCTACCTCTGAATCAAATCCCCAGACTGACTGATACTATCACTGTTGGCACAGCTGAGTGTGAACAGAAGATCCATAGTCCCAATGGCATCATCACGAGTCCCAACTGGCCCGACAAGTATCCCAGCAGAAAGGAGTGCACATGGGAAATCAGTGCCACCCCGGGGCAGAGGGTCAAGTTGGTGCGTATCTGCTTACCCTTCCTTTCTCTCTTTTGTTCCACCAAATCTGCTTCTCAAATGACTGTTACTAAACTTTACTATCAGTTTGCAGACCAGAGGTAAACTGTTTTAAAAACCTGCTGACTCTTGTCCATTCCTGGCCAACTGGGGCTACTCAATATCATAGAGCTGTGAATTGAAGTTTGTGGTGGCTGTAGATACTCTGGATAGCAAAGGGCAGGAATACTTTCCTCCTTTCAGGCTATACTGTATCATTGTTGCGATTCATAAAATTTGCATAACGCTTTGTCAAGTGTGGCAGGGGCTATTTATGCAAACTCCAACATGCAGAATAAGCAAAATTAGAAGTTATGAACGGTCCTCTTCACATATCTGTTGCATTTATTTTTGAGGAGGAAGATACAAAACCCAAGAATCTGGACTTTTCATTTTAAAGTGGCTCCAAATTTTAACACAGATATAAAAGCTGTCCAAGTAGACTTAAGTGACCTTTGTGTCCAGCTGGCTGAGAACAGTTCTGGTGCCTGAAGACAGGCTAGTATAGCTTAGGGACCTTTGCAGTTCTGTTGAGGTTACACAGCCTCTGTACAAAGCTGAAGGTACAGACCTGCCAGGGGGCTTTTCTGCTTTGAGTTCAGCCCCAGTGTTCCTTCAGCCAGAGTCCTCAGGGGACAGCCACAACAAAAGCTGTCCTTAAATATTTTAAAATCTGATAAATTGATTTCACATATGTTTGGGAGTAAATAAACTGAAGAAGAGAGATGTTTGCTTTAGAGAGGAAGAAGTGCTGATGTGGGATTGTGTATTGGTTCCTGTTCACCAGAATTAAAATGGTTAAACTGTTCTGGGTTTTATGGGGGTGGCAGAAGGTAAGTTGTGTGCCCATTGAAAGGGTGAAAAACAGGTCTGTGGTTCAGGTGGCCTTCCTACTGTTACTTCTGAGCAAGTGTTCTTTCATCCTGGCGGAATAAACCAAAGCCAGTCAAGCATGGGCATGTTACTCTTTTCAGTTGTTTTAACCTCAGCCGACAAAATTCCAGCATTCAGATTTCTTCAGTGAAATATCGCATCATCTATTTTACAAGAAAAGATTTTTAAATTTGCTTTTGCCAATGAAATTGGAAAAATTAGAATTAAAAAAAAAACAACGCAACCAACATATGATTTAGAGTCTGAAATCCACTTTTCTGTGCAAACCAGTAGGGCATATCTACTAAATTCTACATGCATAATATCTATAAAGTCTAGTACAGCAAAATGCCATCTGAATAATATTAATACTATATAATACAATACTTCCACTATGGATAAATATTTTTTCTTGGACTTTACACTGTTTTTAAGTTTACTCTCAGAGTTTACATAGTCAAATTGAACAAGAAGAAGCGATTTCTTCCAGGTAACAAACCACATGAATTGTAAGCCTGAACTTAGTTTTTTGAGAGAGGTGTGAGTACAGAAACTAATCTTTAGTTGTGATTGCTCTCATTCTGATAAGCATTGAAAAGTCTCTTCCTGAAAGGCTAAAGTTAAGCAGTTAGTGTAATTAAAAAAGCTCATGAAAAAATGGACATGCACTTCAGAATTTTTAAATGAAACGTGTAGATAAAGATAGCTTTGAAAATGTATGTAGCGGAGAGAACGATTTTCATAAGCTAATCAGCCGGATGTTTATAAGAGACAGACTTAAGTGTCCCATTCAGGCAGCTATCCATAAGTGCCACCAACATATCTACTCAGTTGAGTGCTATAGATAGAAAGGGCTGGATGTTCAGAAACTATATGTAACATTTCTGAATATCATTGCCTCTTAGGAGACAATCAAAATGGGGGCTATAGTCATGGTGGGGTAGGTGTTCAAAAGTATTTGTCCCAGGAAGACAGAGTGTGATTCAATTATACTAACAACTTTATTAAATTATCTGTGAACTCTGTTGGCAGCAACTATTCAGTTATATTCAGCTTTAAGGAAAGTTTGTGTCAGTTCTCCTCTTTCAAACCTGCTCTTAATCTGACCTCTTTTTTAAAAAATGGAGATCATATCTGAGTGTTTTGAACTATCAGGCATTTTGAGCTTCTGAAAGACTTCACACTAAGATCTGCTTTTCCTTAAAAAAAGAACAAATTCCTTTGATTCTCTTTGTAATTTTTAGAATCAACTGCTAGACTCACAACACATTTAGGACTTCTTTCTATTCTTTGTGGAACCCAAAATAACAAGTACTGTCCTCCTGCAGACTTGAAAATCCCAGTGATAAGTCCAATGTTAAAAATAATGGGTGTGTCTTGCAGTTCATGGTGAGAACTGTTTCCTAGAGAGTCACTTTTTTGTACTGATGAGAAGTGAACAAAACTGATATATTTTTCCTCTAAAAGAAAATGAGGTTCTGCAGGCTGCTTTTAGAGCACATTGAGTGCCCCTATTGATTCTAAGTTGGCTTGACTCAATTCTACATTTAAGTAACTCCCTTAAAGTTAGTCTGTTGTCTTTCTTTGGGTTGTTTTGGTGGTTTTTTTTTTAACCTATCAGGTTTTATTTGGGTATAAATGGCAACACGTACTTGGCATCATAAAAGTAGGATGGCTGAGTATAATTTAAGAGTAGCAGAAGGGACTGCTGTGCAGCTGTTTTCACTGCCTCTGCAGTTTCAATCCCTTAAAATAAGCCCCCAAGCTTTCCTGTGAAATTAATCTATATCCACTGCATCATGCAACTTTTCACTCTTTGCAAAACAAAAATGCTATTCTGAATATTTTGTTTCTTTGGGCAAAAGACTTTGTGTTAGCTCTTTATAGTTCCTTTAGGTCAGCTGTTAATATAAATTACCGTCACATTTCACACTGGCTGGATTCCACAAGGGATTCAGTAAGTCAGATTTGCTTTGGTATACTAGATACTTGCTTAGTATTTGACAGCTCAGTTTTGTTAGATTTAATTATTGCTTCTTAATCCTTTAGTGGTTTTCTGGGGGGTAAAAAGGGTTGGTTTGTTGTGTTTGTTTTTTTTTTTCCTTAAATAGTCAGGTGTATAACTATTCATGGGAGCATTCATACTTAGTGGTTTTATGCTGTTTTGTTTAACAAAACATATATTGAATTTCACCTTCAATTGCAGGTTTTTTCTGAAAATTCACAAAGGTTTCTATGTGTATTGCTTTCTCAGTGTTTACATAAGAAGCAATTAATAGATTTTAAGGTTTAGGTTTCTTCTTGAAATTTAGCTCTTGTCAAAAAGTCTTACCTGAAATCTCTTAGAAATCTCCTTGAAATAAATTTGTTGATACCAGTCCAGTCTCAGAAGACACTCTTCTGTACTTGAAAAGCAGGTATTAGTTGTATGTGTGTCAGTGGTTTCTGTAGGATATGGCATACATTTTGAGAACTATAAATTCCAAAGTTTTTAAAAGTAAGCTGACCAGGCTCTGCTGCAAAGGACTTGCAATTTAGAATTTTTAATAGACCTGAATTTGTCCTTACAAGCTGCCATGAGCACTGAGAGACTTAAAATCCTTGCGAACACAGCAAGTAAGATAAGTGTTTTTAAGTGTAGAAGAAATATCACAGATTCAAAATGAAGTGAAGTTTGCAAGCCCCAGTTTGTGATCAAACTATGGCAGTAATTTGAATTTTCTTGGAAGAGCTAAGGACAGCAAAAAAAGTCTGCTGAAGTTCTTTTAATAAACAACATAATTTTGTAATTTGTCCAATAATTTTGCTAGCAAAAATGTGATCTTAGCATGAAGGATGCAACCTGAAATCTTGTTAGTATTGTAGTAATAAAAAATAGATATCTAGAAAATAGGTTAGAAAATATAGCTTTCATGCATAAGCATTCATGTGGAAAGGTCATTCTCAAAGGCTTTAGTTGCAGTGTGTGGTAAGATTGAAAAAAAAGGAGGGTGCATTATGTTTTGCAGATGTCTCAATCCATCCTGAACTATCTGAGGAACCAATAATTTTCAGCTTTTTGCTGATTTAAATGTTCTGTGAAATTTGGAACAATCCTATAAACTGCAAATTCAACAGAAAGGCCACTACATTCTAGATTTAATAGGCTTTCATGCATGTTAGCTGACTATAAAGATTCTAATCCCTTTCTATATGAAGAACGATGCCCTCTTAAAATTCACTGTCTTGATTTTTATTCCACTTCCTCAAAATCAGTATGTTACTCAAAGCTACAGGCTTGTAGGGGCAGTAATGTTAAATCTGTCATCTTAACTACATCTGTTTTGTATTCTGAAACAGACTAACAGTACATATGTACTGTGTAAGTACAGTAAACACAGTACTACATTAAGTCATTTTTTGCATTTTTCCCCCCCCTCAGACCTTTAATGAATTTGAGATAGAACAACATCAAGAATGTGCTTATGACCACTTGGAAGTGTTTGATGGTGAAAGTGAAAAAGCACCAATTCTGGGACGTTTATGTGGCAATAAGATACCAGATCCTCTTATTGCTACTGGAAACAAAATGTTTCTCCGCTTTGTTTCTGATGCATCGGTTCAAAGAAAAGGCTTCCAAGCAACACACTCTACAGGTCAGAAAATCAGGATGTGCTTTACTGATAACTTCCCCTTTGTCCTTTAGTGGAAGATGTTTCAGTATTTCTTTTACAGGAATGGTCTAAATTAACAGATAAGACAATGTTACAGCTAAACCTAATGAAACCTTAGGAAAAGTCTGTGATTGCAGAAAGCATTCTCTGATATTTTAGATGTTTCATTCTCCTCTCTCTCTTGCTGTACCTCTCTCATAGGTAAGTTATTGAAAAATTTTGAAACAAAGTCCCATAAGAAGAAGATATTTATGTAGATAATCAAAGAGATATTTCTTACAACTCATGCCATTAGTTTGTAAAAGATTCAGTAGTTTTTCATTGTATCTGTAATGGAAGTACTTCACTGGGACATGTGATGCACCTCCATTACTTTCCTGTTCTAACATAAACAAAAGTCTGGGTTTTGTGTAAACAGCTATTACTTTCCCATGGAGATAAAAAGGAAAGACAGGCCAAAGAAGAATAAGTAAAAACAATATTGAAGACTTACTTAGTATTTTAGCAATATAATCTCCTTCATACTTACCAGTTAATTTTGTTCTTTGTCAGAAATCGCTGAAACTGAAAACAGTATTTTGCAATTGCATTAATAGGTTTCTTAGGACATTTTCATAGCGTGCACATAATTTCCACGACGTTGCTTGGCTTACAGTGGCCCCTAGTGCTGAATCTCTGAACTACCAGTGCCTGATATAAAACTCAGTTTAGGATCTTGCATCGCTTCCAAAATTACTGTAATCATTTGGTATGGCAATGCTGAATCAAATTTATTATATTTTTCACTCGTTCAGGTAGTGTGGATTTAAGATTTTTCCATCTGTCCAGCCGCTTAAACAGTCAAGAGAATACTGTTTGATTTGCTGTTACATTTGTCAGAAGCCTAAAAGCCACTAGAAAGGTCAGAAAATGAGAGGGGTTTTATTCTTTAGCTGATACAGAAAAAAGTCTTTCACCTAAAGCTATCAGATCAATAGCATTTTACAAATCAGTCATATTTATTTACAGTCAGATGCGTACAGTGCACCTACAGCAGAGCAGACATAGCTGTGCAATGGAAAGTATGATGGATGGTGCAGCTAGGTTACTTCTGATATCAGGGGCTAAGCAAGTGGTGCTGTGTGGCACGCCCCTGTTGCGTGCAGACCCATCACAGCTTGTCCCACGCATCCTAATGCAGTGGTACATTGTGCAGGCTGGTTGTCAACTTTTGAAACTACAGTTTAGTACTTAAGAACTTGAAAATTTGACTTTTAATTTCTAAAACCAACACTTCATCCTAAAGGGATAAAGTAGGACAGGAAAGACTTGAAGCTCTTGGTTGATGAGATGCAGCACAACATGACCCGGCAATGTGCACTTGCAGCCCAGAAAGCCAGCCATACACTGGGCTGCATCAAAAGGTGCGTGACCAGCAGATTGAAGGAGGTGATTCTCCCCCTCTACTCTGCTTTCCTGAGGTCCCACCTGGAGTAGTGAGCTCAGCTCTGAGGCCCTCAGCACAGGAAAGACCTGTTCATGTCCATGAACTACACAGCTTCATATAGAGCTGGTTCTCAGGGTGCTTACATGATGGCTACAGCTAACACTTCTATGAAACACAAGACTTTTGCACTTGATTGCAGACTGCATGTGTGCTAGAGCTGATCCTCCCCCGCCACTTGCAAACAGTGTTGCTAACCCATGTGGAAAAGTCACCACAGAAGTATGCTGAAGCACTTGACTTGCTGGTCACAGGCATCTCTCAAGTGCCTACCCAGAGAATGTCCTACCCCATTCTTTATAACTTTGATGTTCCCTGTCGTTTTGTCTTTCACTTGAAAATCCAGAAATATGTTCAAGCCTCTAGTTGTAAAAAAGAATTTACATAGGAAAAACTCAGAGTGATGGATTTGTATTCATGCTGGGTAGTATTTCACTCTATACCTTGTTAGACTGACGTGCTTGATGCATAAAAATGCACTCAGCCTGAATAAGGCTGGGCATCTATTAAAAAAAACCAAATTCTTACTGAATAAGCTTTTTCATTCCTTCTTCTACCCCCTCCTCTGTTCAGAGTGTGGTGGTCGGCTGAAAGCTGAAACCAAGCCCAAAGATCTGTACTCACATGCTCAGTTTGGCGATAACAACTATCCAGTTCAGGCAGACTGCGACTGGCTACTGGTGGCAGAGCGCAGCAATCGAGTTGAGTTAATGTTTCAGACGTTTGAGGTTGAAGAAGAGGCAGACTGTGGTTACGATTATGTGGAGCTCTTTGATGGTCATGATAAGACAGCTGTGAGACTTGGTCGATTTTGTGGATCTGGGGTAAGTAACAAGGTACTAACCTTTTTATTTCCACAACAAAAAGACTAAGAAAGACAGGGCAGAGGAAGGAAAGGGTCAAGAAGGGATGAGGCTCAGTAACTGTACCTTACAATGAAGATACTAGATTATCTGCTTTAGGTTTTGGTGGGGTTTTTTAATAGAAGTTTGCAGGCTTATAGTACAAGTATTCCCTTGAATTATTTTAAACAATAAATATTCTTATCTAGTTCTTGACCAAAGTATTGTAATGTTATGTTAAGCTTTAGGTACCTGACAGTGGGGTGTTTATCAGCAACCCAAAAATAGCTACCATACATTTTCCCATGCAGAAAGAGAAACACACCAGTGTTGAAAACTGTCACATTAAAATCCTTTCAGTTTGAATGAAGAAGCCACATTTTACAGAGGGAGAAGTGCTTGGGAAGCATTTATAATATCTACTCATCTACTTGTCTACTACTTAAATCTGATTTTAGGAAAGAAAGTGCTCCTAAAATATGTGATTAATATGGGCCTTAAGAAAGTCCTGTCATTCCATATGCAACTCTGATTTGTTTTAACTCTGAGACATGGGGGAAATTGGCCAGGTGACAGTCCTGGAAAGGATGTATCCTAGTTCTCCTTTTAGACTTGCATTGTTATGTTGGCTGCCTGCCTTGTGAAAGCTGGTGCAATGATCCCACGAGTCCTCATCAATTCTTTATGCATGTGGAAATGCAAGCACACTTTCATACATATATATACTCTTTGCCTAGCTAAAAGGTTCAAAAGGCTCTACATGAGTCAATAGGAGCTCTTAATTAACAATGTGTCACTTTTTTGATTCACCCACAGTGCTGGAGCAAACATTTCAGTCATTCGGGCTAGTTACCTGTAAGTTGGCTTATATCCTTTTAAGGCATTTTTGAACACTAAAAGATGCAAGAAAGGTGCTGCAGAAAAGGTGCTACCACTGAACTTTAGGCAGTACATTCTAAGCAAAATGATAGAACTGAGCCCAGCATCTACTAATTTACACAAAACAATACTTTGCAAGTTGCTCTATTTTTCAAGTAGAAGGACAGCAAACTGCAGAATGGCCCAACCTTGGGCTGAACTAATTCTTCTTTTGGGGGGTGGATGGGTGGTGGTGGTTGGGTTTTGTTGTTGTTTTGGTTTGCTTCTGGTAGGATATGGATGAATGGCTTCAGAGGTCACATAGGAAATACAAAATTAAATAGAAAACTTATTGAAAGCAAAATAATCCAAACCGAAGTGGAAAAAACACACAATATATATTGCTGCCTTGTCAAATTTAGAAAAAGGACTTGCTAGTTCAGCTGATACTTCTGATTGATGTGCTTCAGTAATAAACCAAGCCATCATGAGTGCTTTGAAGAATAAGATGGAAAATAAGTACTGGAGTCTGTTGCTTATCTAAATTTAGAATATTGTGCATGGTCCTGCTCAGTCACTTACGTGACTCCAGCAGTAATTATAGAGATCATCTGGGAAGGACAAAAGAACAAGGAGCTTTGTTTTCTTTGTATCATGAGAAAAGACTGTGGAGATGCTTCATACAAATTGAAGAAGTTAAATCAGATTCGGAAAGTTAAATCACATGTTTATTTAGATTGTGTGAAAAGATGCTTTTTGGGCCCAGAGCTCAAGATTGAAAGAGTGCACATTTATATAAAAGCAAAAAAGTTACAATAACAGGGAATTTCAAAACTTCTGCCAGCAGATAAAAATTCAAGCATTGTGATTTAAACTGGCCTCCAGCTTTTAGGAGTTTAGGTTGTCATTTCTTCAGTCTGCCTCAAAATTTCCTAGCTTATAATTGGAAGCTGAATGACATAGATGTATTTTGTCTGATCATGTCAGGTGGCACCGTATGAGACCCGATGGAATTATATGACAAGGCATAACAGGAAAAGAGAAATAGCCATAAGAAAAAAAAAACAAGTGAATGAGGGGGATAAATACAGAGTGGACAGATAACTTATTTGTTTCTTCATTTATTTTAGCCACCAGAAGAAATCTATTCAGCAGGAGAAGCTCTTTTACTTCACTTTCACACGGATGATACAATCAACAAGAAAGGATTTCATATACGATACAGAAGTATAAAATATCCAGGCAGTGTGCACACCAAAAAATAACACAAGAACCTCTGAGCCAGAAAAGGAGAGTGAGAAAGAAAGAACGCACAGTGAAAAGGAACAAAGGTGTGTCTTTTTTTTTAAACTGCAGTTATTAGCACAGATGTTTTATATGAGTTCAGTTGAAACGGCGACCAGAGACTGAACTAAAATTGAAAAAGAAAATCAGCTATACCGGAGAAATAGTCAAGATGATGATGTGAAGGCTCCATACTTGACTGTTGCTGCAAAGCTTGCAAAAGGACTTTGCATGCAGGGAGAATAGAAGAGCTTTTGTTCGTGGTTTGACGTTTGTCATAGATGCGTGCAGATTCAATCAGTTGCATTCAGGGGAAGTGACCCTTCAGACCGTTCTTCCTTCTGACAATTGTATGGTGTCCAGGAAGAAAAAAAAAAAAAAAAAGCTCTTTCAGGTCACACAATCAAAATACTGTCCTTATATCTAGTTGCTTTGACTTTATATCCTGCATATGGTGTGTACAAGGACTTGAAAGAAGATAAGAAATGGGAAGGTCTTCCTACATTATTCTGTATTTTTTACAAATTCATCTGTCATATCAGGTTAACAGTGTTTTGAAACTGGAAAATCCTACTTCTGAAACGTAACTGATCTTTAGAGTATTTTGTTTTACTAATGGCTGAGAAGTCTGAACTGTTACATCGGTCACTAGTTGACCAATCGCTAGTTGACTGAATTTGAACAGTGTAAGCATCTATAAAATGTTTGGTTTACGAGTTAAGTAAGCTATCTCTGATGATGTGCTCTTATTTTGCACTGAACATAGAAAGACTAAGATGAAAACCTGTCCTGAATCAAAATCTGTATCCATGAGAAACAGAAATAGTCAAGGATCATATGAAACTCCTCCTACTGAATTTGTTTTCAACAGTACATTTGGAGCCACTACTAAGCTTTGTTTCTTTGGACCTCTTTTGTGAATGAGCTAATTATCTGGTTTGGCTACGCAGAAATGAAGCTGCAGTGGTATCCAAGAGGGAGGTTTCCCAAAGAGTTGTTTTTTTTCTCTGGGAGTAAGAGTATCTGTGATGGTGAAAAGAGCAAATCAAAATAACAGACCCAGGATTTCTTTGTTATTGAGTGAATTCCTATGGTGCTATTCCATGAACACTAAAAACAAACCCAAGAAGTTTTAGACTTTTGAGCCAACAGCTTGCAGATCATGAATGTCTCACTATGCCTGGCTGCATCTGGAGAAGGAAGGTTTTACTGCTCCAACGGAGAGTGAGTTGCAACGGCAGCACTAGTCCTGTGGAACAACTACTACTATTGCCTTAGAATCCTCGCACACGGTCAGACAGATCTTCCTGTAGATACACCTCTAATTTGATAAATATGTTGACGACTTGGACATCTTAGTGTACACTAACAAAAGGATCCTCAAGTGAAAGCCCCATCTGCAGAGCGAGATCATCTGCTGTAAATACAGTGACCTGCTTTTGATGTAGAGATATGTTACGTTTAGAACTGAGATATTCTATGTGTTTAGGCCAGACATGGCTTTAGTCATAATGTATATGCATTATGTAAGTATTGTATGAATGAGTGCTCCAGGGGAGTGAAAGGTATTGTATGGGTGAAAATGGAATTGTTTCTTTATGTGCCAAGTTCTGTCAGGACCCTGTTTGACTGTAGCAACTTTTCTTTAAAGGCTTCATAGACAGATAACGAGGACTTCTAGTTGGCAAGAATCAAGTTTAAACGTATTATGTTTCACTTACGAGAAATATTATTTTGATATCCTTTGATGTAAGTTGCTACTCAGATTAGCTTAGTTTCTGTTTCCTTACTATGAACATACATTGGCACTAATAAATCTGACTTTTTTTATATAAAAATAAAACCCAAATGTCTATATAGGTGTCTTTGGTTGTTTTAACAGCACTGTTGCTGCTCGTTGATTACCTTTTTCCTTCCCAGAAAGCGTATGTGAGTGAAGTTCAAAATGTGAATAATTTGTGTATTTTTGTAATGCTGCTCCACTGTATTTTTGTTTGGTTTATTTTTCAGGGGTTTTACACAAGAAGTTAACTGCAAACATTTTCTCCAAGGTCTTTTAAGACAAAATTCAGGCAGAAATATTACTATAGTTAAAAAGAAAAAAAGAAGTATTCTAAAACTTGATACATAATTTATCAGCTGCACGAAATTCCAGTGCTCAAATTTCTGAGAGGAAAAGCAGGCAGCAGCAGAAGCAGTGTCTCCCTGGCATGGATAATTAACGGGAGTTGGGAAAGTCTGAGGCTGGGAGGAAGGGCATGTTTCCATGTAATCTTTTTTTTCCACTTTTCTGCTTCAGTCTCCTCCTAATATTATCTGCCATTTGCTAAACAAAATATTTTAAGTCTCCCTTTTCTCTGCATTTGACTTTTTATTCCCCCCTAGGTTTGCTTTAACAATCATAGAGCTGAGCCAAGATTTTTTATTTTCTTGAAGGTGGTTGTTTTTCTTTTTGATTCATACAGGCTCCTGTTTAAATCCTACTGCCCTATGCTAAATATTGCAACTGGAGTAGTTGGTGAAGAAAGTTAGACAGGCCAAGAACACCATATAGTGTATTTCCAAGGCTCTGTGAAAGGTGGTTCTTTGTGGTGATATCAAAATATTGCTTTTGAGCACAATATGTCAGGGATTGTTTCATATGGAATATGTAGAAATCAAAAGAGAGTTGCTTTAACTTTGAATGCAAAGTTTGATTTTATTTCTCCAGTTGGTTATTCCTTTGTTGAGCACATATGCTCGAGTGGTGAAAATTAGAAAGGTGTTCTTAATGTTTATCTTGATGATAAATGGACCACATAGATAATTTCTTTGCATTGTCCATGATCTTAGTTAATGCCTCGTGGTGCTACCAGATGCCACTAAAACTATAGGTATTTCCAAGTTCTAGGAAGTTTTTCCAGATGTAGAGAAAATGACATATTCAATGAAGTCATTTAATAGCAGTATGTCTTATAAATAGCCTGGCAATAAGAAAAAAATGCTTTCACAATTTCATCAGCATAAATGATTTTTTCAATGTGGGTTATGCCAAGGATATCTTTGAAATGGAGAAGTTTGTTCATGACATGAAGATCTTGCCTGTCAAGTAGTCAACAAAACATGACACAAAATCCAGTGAGCTGGAGATCCAGCTTTGAGACCTAGTTACAATGCATTTACTGGCAACACTCTTAGAAAGGTGAAGACGATACTCATTCTGCTTCCTATTTGAGACAAACTTTCTTGACTGTGGGCAAGGTGCTGGATTTAAATTAATTTTCCTGTAACATGACAAACTTTTCTTTTGTGCTAATATTATTTAATGTGAAATTCAACATAAATTAGCATAAATTGTTAAGGAATATAAGGATCTCTGGATATAATTATGCTGGATCTCTGTGGCTGACTGGCTAATGAAGAGCTTAAGTCCGTAGCATAGAAAGTTATGTGATCAATACCATGCTTAGATAAGAGGGAAGATATGTTTGTGCACATCATTCCTTAAACAAAAAGAAAAGAGGAAAAAAAAAAGGAATAAAAATCATCAGTGAAATTCACTTAAAATGGTTGCCTTACATAAGAGCTGTGAAGGTCTAGCTGGAGGGGATAAAGAAAGGTAGGTGCACACAGCAGATACTCTGTTCTTTGCTGGCCCTTTGTTATAATTTGCAACATATTTGAGTAATCTTGCCTGGCTCTGAGACCTATGAAACAGTGAGTTGACCTAAGCATGGGTAAGAGCCAGATCAGGTCCTTAACGTGGTATTGCAGCATTATGTTTTCATTTAAAGCAGATTGCTTTTGAACCCCAGAAAAAAAATCAGATAATTGAGTTTAAGCTTTATCCACTTGGGAATCAGTTATGCAATTTCACTATGTTGCCAGGGGTGCAAGTGGCAAACTTAATTTTTTATAATGGAGGAAATTGTTGTTGACCTCACAGTTTGCGTGCTGTATGAGCTCTAGGTGTGTGCTGCACCACCATAGAGCGTGGTCACTGCTGAGGCACACTGAAACTTTCTTTTACAATTAAATGGTCCTGTTCTGCCAAAATTTACAGATCTCAGGGTTTAGGGACCTGGTATGGGTATGTAATTTCAGGAAAGTATTCAGACTTAAAATAGTCCTGACCAGTAATCAGAGGGGAATTTTTCTTTGACTTCAGGTCTTAAACTGGGTCCAAATGAATAATAGGAGGGGAGGGGTTTTATCATATTAACATATATGATCATACAGACTGGCACAGCCTTGTCTAAGGACTTGCTCATAGTTTGATTTTATCATTGATTGTTATGATTCAATTAGTAATTGATCAGGAAGAAGAGCAAGAACAAATAAAATGTCTGGAAAAGCCAAATGTAAAGATACCACAGATACAGCTACAGTTAATCTTAAAAAAAGAAAATAAATAGATGCAGTCTCCAAAGTCAATGCTGTTGCTGATATATTAATTTTTCAATGCATCCTTCATATTTTAAAAAAACGCCTTGCGCTGTACTGCTTTCATTTACCTTGAAGAAGAGTTAGATGATTAATTACATTGGTTAGTGATTTTTTCAAGCAGAGAACTGAAGACAATGTAAGGAATGACTTGCTTTTGGTTCCTAATGTTGCATATCCTGAGTAAGTGCCTGTTCGTGAGGGAGTAACACTGGGCTATAACTCTTACAAGCTTGTTTTTTTCCCCTCTGGCACTCTCAAGTTTTGCTGCTCTAAGCTGAATACTTGTGCCAACATTTTGTTACTGCTTGTGATCTAATTAAGCTAATCAAAATAGTAATGTCCCTGCCCATGGGGGGGTGGGGGGGGGAGGATGGGGGTGGAACTAGATGGTCTTTAAGATTCTTTCCAACCCAAGCCATTCTATGATTCTGGGATTATGAATCAGCAGCTGCTTAATACTGTTATTTTATGGAATCAGGGTGAATGAAGTCTGATTAAAACAAAAAGAACAAAGGAAAATGCATTTTGCAAGTTATTCTTTTTTAGCAAATGTTCTCATTTCTCTTGGTTTCTCACTCTGGGTTCACAAAGGAAGCAAGCTGTAGCAGCTGTAAAAATAGTGTGTTGTGTGGCCAGTGAAAGAAAACATTGGCAAAACTTTGGTCTTTCTTTGGTCTTTGGTTTTGATCCCACCTTTACAATTGTTTTCTTTCATGTATTTTACATGTAACCTATCAAATCTCGTGCTAATCCAAGGTTAAGTGATCTGACATATATATACATATATATATAAAAAACAATTTCTTTTTTTTTCCTTCAGTGACTTTCAGATACAGTAATTCTTTCTGTGTTATTCGGACTCCTGGAAAGGATCATTTACTTTATGCATGTAAGTTAGACTTAGTTAACCATGTGATAGCAATTTCTGAAATACATGTAACACCAATAATCACATGGACTGTAAAGTCTTTTAGAGCATGTTCAATGACCTTTATCTCCATCCATGGTAATGCTAGTATTAGTGCTTTCTACATACATATCAGGTAAGTGGTCACACAATGAAACGCAATGAAGGGAAGTTACAGTGGAAGAGGAAAAAGGAAAAGGATATTTGGCTCTCACACAGCATGTGATTCCCACAGAAGAGAGTGAAATTGTGAAAGGCATGTTACAAGAATATATATAGGAGTAAAAGAATTAATTTGAACAATACAATATTTAAGCTGAGTGTCAGGAGACCTTTTCAGTGTTAGAGACAGAATAGTTTCCCAGGGGTGATAGTTCATCTCCCAAATACCAGGAACTATACTGTATACAGAATGTTACTTAATGGAGTAAGTGCAATACTCAAAGGTGCCTTTCAGTTATGAAACTCTGTGCTCAAATATGTGCAAAAAATTTGCTATCTGACTAATAAATTTAATAGTAATAATAATACACTTCTTTAATTAAAAGACCTGAAGCTAGTGAAGACAAAAGCACTTCTATTGCAATAGAAAGAAAATAGTAATAACCTACAATATCCTACAACCTAGATATTTCTAGTCAAAATTCTAAAGTAGAATCTTAGTACACAAGCAGTGCTGACAGTTGTTGAGATGCCTTTATTAAGATGATGTTCTGAAGACCTGGATGGTCAAAAGCTGATTTCTTTGAGACATCTTGGGATATTATATGCTTCTCTTTTTAATATTGTTGCTATGTCTTTGGATGATCAAAACACAAACAATTTTCATTGGTATAATCAATAGCATTTGCTGTGCTATATAGGAAGGCCATATAGAGGTAAGAATATCACCTATTGTCATAATAACATTGTCATTCTCAGTGTTATGATATCAGCAAATGCATTCAAATACTGAAGACATGAATAAAACTTTTGGAATATTTCTAGATAATCATGATAGTAAGTCAATTTTTGACCTTTCAATGTGAATTTTTCTTAAGATTGCTGCATCATTGACACATTATTTCTTAAAATGCACATTTTAGAAAAGACAAATCAATCCTTCATTTTCTCGGTTAGTTTGACTTGTAGGAGCATAAAAATATTTTAGTGTTAGTCTGTGCTTATAACTATTTAAAGAATGGGCTGTTCAGTTGTATCATTGAAAGTATTTTTACTTTTTTTTTCTTTAAAAACCCTATAAAAAAGGATCTTAGCATTTTGGAAATATAGTGACAGCTAAATGAACTTAGTGTGCGGTAACTTTCCATAATGCCTGTTGACGATGAGGGAGGCAGGCAGGCAGGGAGGGAGAGGCAACTCTTAATTTTGTTTACAGAAAATCTGGCTTATGAATTCTCTATTGCAAAGGGCATGTTTGTACTTTGTTTATGTATAGGCACAATGAAAATTGGGATGAGAATGTCTCACAATACTTTTGTCCTCTTCTGAAGTCGTCTGTGAAATGTTTAACTTGATAAAATATTTGAGTTGAGATGATACAAACTAAATACTATAAGGTATCAAATACCCTAGTCACAATTCAATATGTTGTTAAGAATGTGCTATTCTCCAATTGAAAACAACATTTTTTCCACGGTAGTTTTATCTTTAAAAATATTTCAAAATTAGTGATACTATTCTCTTAACAATTTATTTGTAATTTTACTACACCATTAAATTTTAGTTTTGCTAATTTTGCTGTCCATAGAATCTTGGACTTGGATATTGCAAACTTTTCTAAATAACCAATATTTCACATTTGAAGATGCTTTGGGTGCTAATTTTAATATAGTAAAACAGGTGGCAAAGATTTCGTGGCATACATGTTATCTATCAGTCATGAAACACAATGGTTTCAAGGTGCAAGTCTTTATTGAGATCTAATGCTTTTCAGAAGTAAAAGAAACCTTCCATACTTGTTTTTAGAATTATTCTTTAATTAAAATTAAGAATATATATGAGACTTGCAAATGGAAGTGAATTAAATGCTATATTCTAGGGTATGGGGAGGAAAAGTTAAAGGTCAGATTTTAGGTAATATAATTTTGGTGTGCCATAATACCTAGAAGAAAGTTTCAGAAAACCTAGTGAAAGTATTTATTCTAATGAAAAGAGCATTATGAATAAAAGCCAAACTGAATGACTTTGATTTTGCTTTACTTTATTAGAAGCACTATTTTTGCTCTAAATAATTTTGGAAAGTCAAACTCAGTGGCCTCTCATTCCTAGTTCTGCCAAACCAATACCAGGAAAGACTGTGAATCACATCATTATTTACAGAAGTAAACAGATTTTTAGCGAAATGAATGGCACAGTAAGTGCAGAATACTAAATATATATATTTGCAAATATAGTTGGAATATACATCAGGGAAGATACAAGAATTTCCTAGTTCTTGTTTGTAGATTTTGCACAAAATGGCAATTAAGAAACTAAATGGTCAATCAATAACTTGTCCATAGGCTGATTTTACTCTGGAATTCATCCATATTACAGCTGTTCAGAATTCACAAAAAAAAAGAAATACATAGTATGTATCAGTTAGTGTTATAGGTGTACATTTCATCAAGTTAAGAGGTAATGAGAAGTGAATACTCCTTTGAAATGCTATGGAGTATTTGTTAGGGTATATTATCTATAGAATTCCTAAAAAAAAATCTATAAAATGGATATATTATCTATAAAAATCCCAGGCTATACTTGTCAAGATCATGAGTTTGTGCCCCTAAAGAGACTCTGCATAAAAATTATATAGTAAACATAGCAGAGTAAGAACATGGGTTTTGCTCTGCCTGGTGGATGCTGTGGTCCATACTGTGCCTATGTTGTTTTCAGACTCTGGGGATAGGGACAAAAGGAGGATGGGCCAGAGGTACCATAGCAGGCAGCTGTAACAGTCTCTGGGAGCCTGAACCACCTACAACCAGATTGGCATGCAGAAGGCCTTCCATGTATGCCACAGGTTAAGCCATCCATGCATCTTCTCCCTGCCTCGTGTTGGAAGGTCCTTGGCCTTAGGAACTCCTTTCCTGAATAGACTGTTAGGCAGGCAATGTGATTAGCTTCCCCCTTGAAAAGATAACTGGCAATCCTTGCGGTTGCTGATTTCCATCTAAGGATCTTGGATTGGTTAGTGTGTCCTAGTTTTGGTGTGTATTTGGTAAGCATCAGTGAAAACAATAAGGAATATATTTAAAACTGTAAGTTGGAATAAATTTGTTTACTTTATACTGTGGACTACTGAGTGGAAGTCAAGTGCTAAGAAAGAGATTTGTTAGAAGTGAGGTTATATATGTGAAAAGGCCTCTTTTCCTTGAGTAGAGTGTACATTCCATCTCTTATGTTCACTGCTTTTATCTAAAATCTGAAAACAAATGACCTTGCAAGAGCAAGCTGGAAAAAAAACATAAAATTCTACTGCTAAAATGTATTTGGAATCATCACAAGGTGGCTCCGTAAGGAACTCCTGAGTCTGAAAATGTCTAAAAAGGTTTTCAGACTATAAAGTAGAACTGCTGAGGGAGAATAGAAGAAAATGAAAAGTTGTGATGGAATATGGTGGTGTTATTGCTTCTGCAGACAAAACCTTTATTTTTTTGTATTTTTACTTTTGGTCATGATCTTCACAGCATTGCAGAAAGTATCCCAAATGCGGCCTTTAAAAGGCCTTCTTCTGGGTGTAGCTGTTGAATGAAGAACAGCTGTTTGTATCCTAAGCAAGATGGATTGTTTTAAGTGAAAAAACACTCTCTGGAAATAGTGTTCAAATAAAAAACATACGCTACTGCCAACATCCTCAGTGCTTGATGTCTCTCCAAAAAGGAGGACTACAGTTGCCTGTTATGGCACCATATTAAACATTTTGTTCTTATACAAGTCACCTGAGGAATACTTCAGAATTTGTTGTCCAGTCTCCTACTTTCAAATATGTAAGAAATACAGTGGAAATCAGACATGAGTTCATAGCAAAATTTATGGTAAAAGAACATCAGGACTTCATAATGAAATGCATTGACAGTATAGTTCTGAAAAAGAATCACACTGTACCCAACTCTATAGTAATTGCTTGCTTTATATTTTTTCATATTCCTCCACTGAATTAGATTCCCACCCAGAAAATCATTTATCAAGATGCTTTTTTAACTTGGTTTCATCTTTCCCACTGGAAATTTCTTTGAGTGAAATTAACTGCTCTTATGTAGGCATAAGAAATGGAGACTTTGTTTACACTCATTTCTGCTAAATTTTAGTGGGTAACATGACATGAGTTACTTTTGATTATTTCCTTATGGACTCTCAAATAAATTGTGAGTGCTTTGAAGAGGGTATGTTGGATGAGTTTTATGCTGGTTAGCTGACTCCCCTTATTTCATTAACATGTAGAAATTTCAATTTTATTCCTACACCTCTCAAATATATTTCATTGTGAGGGTAGTTCACCAATATTTCATTCTCCAGCATACCCCTGCCCTTGTACACACAGACGAACAAGTCATGAGCTTGTTTGTAGAAAAAAGGGCTCAAACAGATAATTTGAAGATGCTAGAGTGCCATTGTATGACCTGCCTCAGTATACTTTCAATGCTTTCTTCCTCATTTTCATCATACCTTGACTTGAAGGTCAAGATTAACTGAGACTGTTTTTCTTGAAGATGGGGGGATGCCAATTTTTACTAGACCTTTCAGTTCAAGAGCTCAAATTCATTCAGCTTTGGAACATAACACAAAACATGCCTGCTTCCTAATAGTTTATATTAGGAAGAAGTAGAATATTTCTTATGCTAAAATGGATGAAGTTATAGTAACTGCTATTTTAAATCCATTTAAAGGCAACACATACACACACACAAAAAAAAAAATTGGTTTAGATTCATTCAACCAGTGCAACATGTTGTAAGCATGCCAGCCTGTCCCCTGTTGAATTTAATGGGTAATTTAACCTGACTACAGTGATGTTAACATTAATATATTATTGTTAATTATATGTTAATGTGTTAAAGAAATTTCTGTGGGGCAGCTTTTGACTTTGTCAGTTGTTTACTTCAGTTTAATTCTGAAAACTCTTTTATGTTTCTGAAAATGTAGACTGTTTAGAAAATGGAGATTTTCCATTTTCTCTACGGAGTTATGCTTTCATGCTTTTTGAGCAGAAGGAGTTCCTACCTCCACATTAGTGACAGAAATTTTGTATATATTAAACATTACTCATTTAAATAGAACACGTTTGGGCCAAAGGGAGTCTCCACTGAGACAAACATTTTTCTGGGCAAACTGATGAATCAAACAATGTACTTTGATGTGTGGAGTCTTTGATCAGAGAATGACTAGAAAGAAGCAAAAATGAAATAAAGAACAGGATTAAAAAGAGGCTTTTCACAGGGTTTCTGTGCTTACACAGAGTCAAGGCCTTTTCTGCTTCTCACCCCACCCCACCAGTGAATAGTCTGGGGATCAAGAAGCTGGAGGGAACAAAGATGGGACAGCTGATGCTAGCTGACCAAAGGGATGCTCCAAACCATATGGCGTTATGTTTAGCTTATGAAGCTGGGAAAAGAACAAGGAATGGGGGAACATCCAGAGCGTTGGCATTTGTCTTCCCAAGTAGCCACTATGCGTGATGGAGCTCTGCTTTCCTGGGAATGGTTGAACACCTGCCTGCCCATGGGAAATAGTGAATGAATCCCTTGTGCACTTGAGCACGTGGCTTTTGCTTTATCTATTAACCTCTTTTCATCTCAACCCATGAGTTTTTTCACTCTCACCCTTCTGATTCTCTCCCCATCCCACTACAGCAGGGGGAGTGGGTGGCTGTGCGGGGCTTAGTTGCTGGCTGGGGTTAAACCATGACAATGTTTTATTGCTTTGTCTGGATCTACATGCAAACGAGGAAGCAGAGCAGTTTTATCATGAATAGGAAGATGACAGAATGCATCATCTTCAAATGATGTGAATCTCTATGGCTCTGTGGAAGAGACTGACTGTTGAAAAGAATACATTCAGTGCTGGAGGATTGATAAAGTCAGGTCATAAGTAATAATTATGAAACTCGGCACCAAAGAAATGCTTCAGGGTAACTGGAGATGGAAATGGTTGTTGTGGCTAGGCACACCACAAAAGGTGCAGTGACATTTATAGAAGGAAAAGCATTTCATTGAAGTTTCTTTAAATGGCAGGAATGTTGTTCTTTTCCCCATTTTTCTGACCAGATGATCATTGTCTATCACCTTTTCCTAACACCTTTTGGCTTAGATTGGTGGATGAATGGCAAGACCTGTCTGACCTAAAACAAACTTTATCATTACATTTTTGTTCACAGAATGGATTTAGTTCTTTCTGCCTTATTGGACAAAGTCTACAGACTACTGTACTCTTCTCATGGTCTGTGCCAGGACTATGTATCATTCATTTGGGATCATGTGACCAACATGGGTAAGCTTTAGTCTGATTTAAAGAGCTGATGATTGCTATTAATGAGCATGGGATTTCTACAGTAACTTTATTGCTGTATACCATAGCAGGGCCTAATGGCCATATCCACAGTTTCTGTTTTTCCAGGGTCTGTTTTACATCCTAGAATCCTATCCAAATTGCCTGTAATGTGACAAAAACTCAAATAAGGGATAATATTGGGCCATTAATTAAAACTGGAAAATAATTGTTCCTACAAGTAAAGTCATTGTTACTTTAAATAACCTGTTACCTTGTGTTTCAAACATATAAATAACAAAGATGTAAAAAATTTTGTGCTAAAATATTTTTACTTCTTTATGTAATATAATGAACCCAAAGATCATGTGGAAATTTGATTTTTTTTGCCATTCCTTCAGAAAAAAATCTTCTCTAAAAATAGTCACATATACAAATGGGACAATGCAATCATTGGGGTGCCTATGGCAGTAAGAAATGCAACGGTGCCTTCTGTAGGATTTCCATGTGTGTCATATTTACCATAAAAGAAGTCAACAGTAGCTTTTCTTTGGAATTTACTTAAAGAAATACCTAACAAGAAACTGCTTTATGAGCTTTCTTATCACTCCACATTGTCTTTAAAGATGTTATCAGAAGGAAAAATAATTGTGTTTGTACGTGTGCAGAGTAATCTAAATGAATTAACAAGCAGTTGTGTAGTTTTGGGGAGGATTTTGTTTTATTTTATTTCCTAGCAGGCAAAATTTTGGGAATATTTCCTTTGATTTTCTATGTTTAAGCCTATCAATAAACTTCTTTTTTTTTTTTTTTCCCCAAAATACAAGTTATCCATTAGTATTATCAGAAGAAATAATGAAACCTTTCGCTTACTGGCAGTCAATCTGTCTTTTCTCAAAGTTTACTTAAATCAGTTTTCAAGGAAGAAAAGCAGTCTTTTCTAATCTGAATTTGGAGGACGCTATGATTTAGTAATTTAAACTGTCATAAATATTCTTTTAATCTGAAGATTTATTACTATTATGCCTTTTATTCTTAAGCTTGAGCACCACTTGGACTGCAAAACGCCCTTCTGTTTTTCTCATTTCCTTTAAATTCAAAGATAGTCCATATTTCTTAGAACTCTAGTTCCTTATTTATCTGCCTGTCAATCATTGTGTCTCTTGGGACCACTAGGAAATCAGGTCTCTTTAGTTCTCTGTACAGCTGAAGTAATGGAGTTCTGCTCTGGGTTTGTACAGGTCAGAATTTGACCCTTACAGTTTATCACCCAACATCCTTCTGGAATTAAAAGACTTTAGCACCATTTATCTACTTATTTTTAACACCCAGATCAAAGCCAGTATAAGACATCTCTGAAATTTAGTATAGCCTTTAAATTCTAAAGGAAGGAGATGGCAAGTCATTTGCAGGAAGCACTTACGAATACATAAGTAGATTCAAAGTTGTTGTGGTTTAAACCCAGCCAGACAGCTTGTTCACTCACTTCCCCCCCTTCTTGCTCTCCCCCTGCTCCCAGGGGGACAGAGAGGAGAATCGAAAAGAATGCAACTCCCACGGGTTGAGATAAGAACAGTTTAGTAACTAAGGTATAACACAAATCACTACTGCTACCACCAATAATAATAATGATAAAGGAAATAACAAGGGGAAAGAATACATCACCTCACCACCAGCCAACTGATAACTCCCCCCCCCAGCAGACCAAGCACCCACCGATACCTCCTCCAACCCTGCAGTCTCCCAGCCCTTCCAGGTAACTCCCAGTTACATCCTGGGCATGACGTGCTGTGGTATGGAATACCTCTTTGGTCAGTTTGGGTCAGGTGTCCTGTCTCTGCTTCCTCCCGGCTTCCCCTCCTCTGTGGCAGAGCATGAGGCTCACAAAGTCCTTGGCCAAACCAAAACATCATTGTTATCGGCTCTGTTCCCAGGCTGAAAGTCAAAACACAGCACTGCACCAGCTACCAAGAAGGAGAAAAATGACTGCTACTGCTGAACCCAGGACAAAAGTATGATATATTCTTAAATGAGACAATAATCTTCTTCCTTTTGTTTTAGAGGAAATATTCACCTCCTCTATCCCATTCCCTTATGATTTCTTAAGTGTTTAAATGAGTGCCATTGGCTACATGCATACAGTGTGCTGAAGTGGTCTTGGGGCATCAGTGATGTGAAAGAGTAAGACTGAGGTGGAAGGGTTGTTTAAAGTCTGCCATCATCAATGGGAAAGGGAGAAGTTGTCACTACGGAGTTACAATGGGTTGGACTTTTTCCTTGTTCACTTTTGTTTGCTGGCTATCCTGCTGGAATTACTTTTTTTTTTTTTGAGAGAGAGAGAAATGAAGCAATACCTGTATTATGCTGGATGCAAGAAGTGAATGGGGTTGATGCAGCCTTGAGGTCCCCTTCTTTTTTTCTCTGCACTGGGCTGGGGCCATACAAAGACAAAATGAAGAGAGATGTTTTGTGCTTTGGCTACAGTGTGTTCCGTTAGTTTCTTGCTGCCTTTCTGCATCTGGACCATATGCAAATCAGATACTTCTATGCTATAGCCATCCTTGAGTCTCAGCAACCTGTCAGGGAAGGAAGTAGAAGATACATACTCCTACCCCTCCTCTAAATCAACATCTGCAGTAGTGCATTTGGAAGTAAGGAGAAAGTCATGTCCCAGTGATGGAAGCGATTTGAATGGCCATACAGTAAGGACCCAAACAGTTGTATCTCACATGTGAAAACTATTTGCAGGAGATTGAATCTTCTACCTGGGTTAATAGATGTGCAGCTGAATTCATGTAGGAAATTAGTCAAAAGCCTTTACCAAAATAAAGTAAAACCCAACAGCATAATTTTTGTGATCCAGGCCACTGACCTGGGCATTATGCTACAAGATAAGGAATTTTAATGTCCAGAGGGATTTAGGATTTTATCTTACCTATATTTGCTTTAATGTCCTGGGAGAATGAAGTTGTACTAATGAGTTGTGATTTACTATCACTGAAAGTAGTTGGTGGAGCATGTTTTTTGCTGCTTTCCAGGTATTGTTAGTCCAGTGTGAAAATATACTCCTTTCTATGCAGGATGACATTACGGGGTTGGTGCCCAGCGTTGAAAGAGGCATTTTTGTCACCACATTCCTACTTGAGAGAAATGACTCCCTTTTCTTCTGGTGAGGAATATGGTAAGGCCTCAAATTGATTAACCTTCATTTTAATGTAATTTCCACCTTGTTTTTTGGGCTTTAATGACTGCAAGAAGGGGGTCTTCAACACTGCTCACCATGGCCTATGGGCTGCTTCTGTTCTGATGTATTTGGATGAATACAAAAGGAAGAGAGAGAGGCTATCATGAATCACATCCCCACAGGAAGAGGCAAATCAATTATAAGACACAAGGACACCAGTTACTGAGTTAAACATCTGTTTACACTTACACACAAAACAGCAACCTTGGCCAATGTTTACACAGGGGCAGGGTGGGAAGACAGATGATGATTTTCTTCCTGACCATAAGATGAACAAACACACACAACTTAGTGTTCTGACTAGATGTTCTGTTTGGAGGCAGCAAGAGAGGGGAGAAAAGTCTTGCCAAGAAAAAATAATGATGCAAAGCAAGGTTTAAGCTGTTCAAGAGTTTTCCTCATTCTGAAAGTATCAAGAACTTCAGTGCACATATCTGCACAAACCTGCTATGCTGTTGCTCCATCCTTAGGCAAGTAGCTCTTGCCATCCTAGTGAAGTGCTCTCCAACTCTTTCTAGTATGGTCCCTGCTTTGATACCTCAAAGCATCCTGCACTACCACTCATTAAAGGAAAATTGCTCCCAGAAACTGCTTTTGCTTTTTGGCTTTACACCTAGGCAAGGTGAAAATAAGGAAGAGAGGTCTCAGACTGGTAAACAGGATGATTAAGATCTAATTAAGATTATTTTCCTTTGGATGGGATTGATGATTGCAATTGCAGATCTGCCATAAAGAACACATATTAATACACCAACAGCTGTTGCTCTTATTTCAGCTGCAGATTGCTCTCAGAGTGTAAAAACTCAGTCACTGCCTTTGCAAAGCAGCCAAGTCATTTCTGTAATGAAAGTCTACACAATTCTCCCTACCACTGCAATCTGCTAACAAGAATTGCTCCTTTGACATGCTGCCCCTGAAAGAGAATACAAGTGTTCCTACCACCTTCATGTTCTGCAAAACTGTGGCATGCAATATTATTTGGCCAGCTTACTTCAAGTAAGAAAAGATTTCGCCAACTTACTTCAAGTTCCTGCATCCTTCCTCAGATTAACTCAGTGACCTGCAAATAAGGTGGTTCATCCTGAAATCCCCAAATTTCTGCATTAGCTTTTTCATTCTCATCTTTTCCTCTTGTCCTGGGTTCAGCAGTAGCAGTCATTTTTCTCAGTCTTAGTAGCTGGCACAGTGCTGTGGTTTTGACTTTCAATCTGGGAACAGAGCTGATAACACTGATGTTTTCAGTTGTAGCTGAGTAATATTTACTCTGACCAAGGACTTTGTGAGTCTCATGCTCTGCCAGGGAGGAGGGGAAGCCAGCAGGAAGCAGAGACAGGACACCTGACCCAAGCTAGCCAAAGAGGTATTCCATACCACAGCACGTCATGCCCCCTATATAAACTGGGGGCAGTTAACCAGAAGGGTTAGATCACTGCTCGGGTTGGACTGGGTATCAGTCAGTGGATGGTGAGCAGTTGTATTCTCTTCCCTTGTTATTTCCCTTATCATTATTATTATTGGTGGTAGCAGTAGTGGTTTGTGTTACACCTTAGTTACTGGGCTGCTCTTACCTCAACCCATGGGAGTTACATTCTTTCAATTCTCCTCCCCAAGTCTCAGGGAGTGGGGGGAGGAATGGGAGGAGGAGTGAGCAAACGGCTGCTTGGTTCTGGGTTGCCAGCTGGGCTTAAACCACGACACCTCTGCTTCATGAACCCATCCTTCAGGAGGCAACATTTCTGGAGGTTGCTGTGTCTCCTCCTGTTATGTGACACAAGTGCTCCCTATCAGCTCTTCCGCAAGAGCCCATCTTCCTGGGGCTGCACTGTACGTGCAGTGCCTTGGCAATCAGACAATGTTTATTGTATTCCCCACACTGATACAAGTCAATGAGCAAATATTTAGTAAAGAGGCTTGTATTTTGTATCATTTTGAAGCAAGGCGCAAGAGATATCTTTGGCATGTAAATGACACATGTGTCTTCAGAACCTTGTTCTTACAACTGTAATTTATTATTTGTTGTAGCTGGACGATACCAAAGGAATTAGTGAAGGCAACTAAGTAATATATGTTCGTATATGCTGATCGGCAGGCTCCATATATGAAATTGGCAGGATCCAGTCCCCGAGGAAATTTTTTTTAGGAAGCATATGTAAGTGTAATGCTCAGTTTACATATATATGACAAAAAAATCGAGTATCACTGTGCATAAGACTTTCAGCTAGGTCATCTTCACAGACTATGGCCATAAACACACCATAACTGCAACCAAGATTAGCCAGCCCAGATTGGCAAAGCCACTACAAAGTTGCAATCTAATACATTCTTTATTTATGTTCAGAAGGCTACAAGTCTTGGTGCTTTTTTATAGCGAGAGGTGGCCATCAGTCAGGACTCAAGAGTCCATCAAAACTACCAATCATTTTCATTTCTCAAGCCTTATGAGGTTGAAAGTAAATTGGGTTGGAAAGAGAAAACTTGAGGAGGACAGCATGCTGCCTTGGACTGTTGCTCTGATCTTTGCATTTGGTTTTCTTCTTGAACGTAGTCTATTTTCCTGTTAGGCCTGCAGTTAGGTACCTGAGCAGTGGCTGGACATCATGACTGATACTGTGATTCCAGGCATATTTTCTTGACCATTATTATAGCTATTGTAAAGTCAGACAACAAAAAAAAAAGACATCCTTGCAAACTGGGGCTAGCATTTCAATACCAATACCATGACATAAATAAGCCAAATAGATGAAGAAAGACCCGCTATTGACTTACAGTCAGATTCCAAGAAATAATACTTGCATCTTCCAAACACTTGCTTTTAGACATTCTTTTGCTAGTGGACATTTATTGTTTTATAAAATGGAGTTGGTTAGAAATCACCAATCTTGCATAAATTGTTTTGTAGTATTGTGGGTTTTGTGTGTTAATTCTAATCTAGACAATGAAACAATTTTACTGTTTGTTCTGTAGACACAAATTAGAGTTGTGAGTCACTCCCAGAGATCATCCATGAAATTAGAGGAAAATCCTTCTGTAAATATTTTTTTCTAGAATAGATAAATGCACTGTATTAATAGGGAAACATATATGTGGGATTTAGGCCACCCCATTATTGTTAACACTGGTTCCCCTCTTGTTCTCAGCAGAAGCAATATGAATTTTGCCATTGAATCAGCACAAACAATGTAACTCAAGGTGCTGAAAAAACAGAAGTGAGAACATACTTGCATGAAGTCCTCAGGTAACTGCAGTCTCCTGATATTTATCCCATGTATCTTGTAAACAGTGTAGTAAATTGAAGTGCAAGTTTATAAACCTTGGCCAGAGGTATGTAATTTTCTCTTTGCAAATGCCTTTTGGGCTAGTGAAGAAGGAATAATCTAGGTATTTAAAAAAAAAAAGAACTTGGAAATTTCTGTCCCTCCATCTGTTAACCACTTAACTCATAATCCTGTGTGTAATGCTATTACAAATGCATAAATAATTGCTTCAGCCTTAAGCTGCATGCACTGCTTAAATAACTCAGCAATTTATTACTTCTCCAGGAATGACTACAGCTTACAAAACATACGGAGCAGAAATACCTATTTCTCTTCATTACATATGGTGACAGCTTTCAGATAAATATTTTGTTGTCATCTCTGATGTAGCTAACATTAAAATGTATGTGACTGAGTAAAATGTATGTATAGTGAGTTCCCACTTCTACATGTGTGCATGTGTGGCTGTATTGGATGAGCTCCAAATGGCCTGGATGCCCTACTGTTCATCTCTAATTGTTTTCTGTGGGGAAGGCAGTTTGCTGAGGGCATTTCAGGAAAGGAAAGCCAGTAGCCAGTGGCTCCATGAGTTTTACACTAGATGGCATGTAGGTGAGCTAACAGTATTTACTGGGTTAAGAATTACTAAATACTGCAATCAGCTGCTCCAGGCATGGAAGGGATAGGAGGGATGTTGAAAAAAAAAGATAAAAACGATTAGAAATAAAGCAGTGAGCATCTCTACTGAAGTGAATTGATATACATCACCTATTGATGGATTGCTGGATTGTTACCTGCTGATGACACTGCAGAACTCGTCTTTGTGGCGCCCAGCGTGGGGCGATAATGACAGGATCTGACCAGAGTTTGGCTAATTGTCTAATTATATTTGGCTTTCAAATTTGTTACATATTTGTTTGGTCTCAGAGTTTCAGCATGTCGTAACTTGCTTACATTCGGTATTTGCTGGTTTAGTATTTATCAGCTGGGGGGCCTGGGCTAAGGTTCTTGTTTTGCTGTACTTTATGGTAACAACTTGTAATACAATAGGCTCATTGATCATGCAACTTATTTGCCTTGTGTTCCCAGTGTGGTCATCAACTCTATACTTTGGGAGGTATATAATAGAAGTGTTTAGCAATTACACATCTTTTTTTCCCTCCTCGGGTGTTCAACCTGTGAAAGAGACATTCACTTACACCCCTAGCTCCCCCACCAGACCATTTAAAGCATCATTTGAGAGTTCTGAAGGTTTTGAATGGCCTTTGGATACCCTCAAGACCCACCTGGTGATTGTGATGGGGACCAGCACGTTGGCACACATACAGAGTGTGTTTTATCCACGCCCATTTTGTCTGAGCTCGAAAGTTAAGCAGTCCGGTTTGGGTCTTGTCTATGGTTAGATGACGATATAGGCGGGCCAAGAGATTTTTCCCGAGGCTGGACAGTTATGAGTGGCAGGGTGTGTGGAATAGTATGGGCAAGTATCTAGGTCAGTGGGCTCCTCCAGTGCTTTGGAATTTCACCAGTGAACAAGTGAAAAATCCAGAAAAACTAGTAACACACATAAATGAGGTGTGTTGTTATCCTGGTCATACCAGAGGGGACAAATCATGGCAACGTGCTGGGGCTTGGCCTATGCTTACAGAGCCCTGTTCAACACTATCCAGCACCTTCAAAGGGAAAAAAATGTCTGTGGATGTGATGGCAAAGCAACAGAGAGCGCAGCTACTCCAACTTCAAACGCAGTAGCTACACAAACCCCAGTGACAAGTGCAGCAGCTACTCAAACTCTGACTACAACAGACAACACAGCTGCTGGTGCTGCTCAACCCCCATGCACAGAGGTTTCACCAACCCTGACAACAGATACTGCAGCCACTCCAATCCTATGGTAGACACTGCAGACACTCCAACCACAGTGACAGTCACTGCAGCTAAACTGAAGAACCAATTCATGCCAACATCGGTTGCCCCTGTACACAAGGGGAAATGCAAACAAGAGGCAACCTGTACAGTGAAGAAAGATGAAGAACCAATGCACTTACTACATGGGACAGAATCTGAACAAGAGTTATTATTATGTGAATCAGAGGAAGAGGAAGAAAAAGAGGTGACTTCTCAACCCCGGACCTCAACTGAACTATGGAATATGTGAAAAGATTTCATCCATCTTCCAGGGGGGGTACATCGTCACCTGGTTGCTTCGATGCTGGGACAATGGGGCTGATGTTCACAAACTAGAAGGTAGGGAAGCTAAGCAGCTGGGATCACTTGCTAGGGAAGGGGGAATTGACAAAGCAATTGCAAAAGAGAAATGGTCCCTCAGCCTTTGGAGGCGGCTCTTGGCAGCTTTGAAGGAAAGGTTTCCCTACAAGGGTGACATTGTGAGTTGTTTATCCAGCTGGACCACGATAGAGGAAGGCATTTAGTCTCTGAGGGAATCAGCCATTCTAGAGGTGATCTATCATAGGCTGGATGACAGAAATGCGTCTGTAGATCCAGATGAAGTCAAATGTACACCACCCATGTGGTGGAAATTTACACAGAGTGCACCATCATCATATGCCCATGGTATCAATAACCTGGTATGACGTAGCACCACCAGCAGTGGTTGAAGTGATTTGTCAGCTCCAAGAGTTTGAAGACAATCTCACCCTTTCCA
This sequence comes from Pezoporus wallicus, assembly GCF_028554395.1. Taxonomy (NCBI): domain Eukaryota; kingdom Metazoa; phylum Chordata; class Aves; order Psittaciformes; family Psittacidae; genus Pezoporus; species Pezoporus wallicus. Next base: position 6,156,326 of record NW_026640488.1, read on the forward strand.
TCATTTCAGCTGTGGAAAAACTGTCCCAGGAGTTTAAACAATTGAAAGACGACCTATTAGATCTATCCAGCTCCCCATGTGTACCAACCCATGTCTTAGCTATCAACAAGAGGCGCCCTACTGCTTGAGAGAGAATATATAAGAGGTACACACCCCAGGCCTCCCTGTGGTTTTACCTGTGGGATCACAGAGAAGACATGAGAAAGTGGGATGGAAAACCTACATCAGGCCTGGAGGAACAGGCGTGTGAACTGAGGGGAGAACAAAGATCAAGGATAATCATCCCATGAAAGCTGTGGCTTCAGTCTCTGGTAAGCAGGTTCCCAGATGGAGCGGGAGAACTGATTTTACTCCAGCTCCTGTGACAAAGAAGTCTAGTCCCTGTCTATAAGATGTAAACGACCAATATTGTGATCACTATTAGAGGGGCCCTGCCTCCAACCATGTGGAGGTAAGGGACAATGGGGACTGTGTGGATCAGATGGCTTGGCACATCAGTACCACAGAAGTGTAAGGCTCTAGTAGATACCGGTGCACAATGCACCCTGATGCCATCAAGCTGTCAAGGGGTGGAACCCATCTATATTTCTGAAGTGACAGGAAGATCCCAAGAGTTGACTGTGCTGGAGGCTGAAATCAGCCTGACTGGGAGGGAATGGCAAAAGCCCCCATTATGACAGGTCCAGAGGCTCCATGCATCCTCGGCATAGACTACCTCAGGAGAGGGTACTTCAAAGGCCCAAAAGGGTACCGATGGGCTTTTGGTATTGCTGCTTTGGAGACTGAAGAAATTGAGCAGCTGTCCACCTTGCCTGGTCTCTCAGAGGATCCTTCCCTTGTGGAGTTGCTGAAGGTCAAAGAACAACCGGTGCCAATCATGAACACGTCAGTGCACCAGCAGCAGTATCACACCAGCAGACACCCCTCGATTCCCATCCATCAGCTGATCCATAGACTGGAGAGACAAGGAGTGATCAGTAAGACCCGCTCACCCTTTAATAGCCCCATATGGCCAGTATGAAAGTCTAACAAAGTGGAGACTAGACTATCGAGGCCTGAATGAAGTCACACCACCATTGAGTGCTGCCGTACCGGACGCGCTCAGTATGAACTAGAGTCAAAGGCAGCCAAGTGGTATCCACGACTGATATTGCCAATGCATTTTTCTCAATTCCTTTGGCAGCAGAGTGCAGGCCACAGTTTGCTTTTACTTGGAGGGGTGTCCAGTTCACTTGGAACTGACTGCCCCAGGGAGGAAACACAGCCCTACCATTTGCCACGGACTGATCCAGACTGCACTGGAACAGGGGCAAGCTCCAGAACACCTGCAATACATTGATGACATTATTGTGTGGGGTGATACAGAGGAAGAAGTCTTTGAGAAAGAGAGGAAAATAATCCAAATCCTGCTGAAAGCCGGTTTTGCCATAAAACGGAATAAGGTCAAGGGACCTGCACAGGAGATTCAATTTTGGGGAATAAAATGGCAAGATGGACGTAGACAGATCCCCACAGATGTGATCAACAAGATAACAGCAATGTCTCCACCAACTAATAAGAAAGAAACGCAAGCTTTCTTGGGTGTTGTGGGGTTCTGGAGAATGCACATCCCAAATTACAGTTCAATTGTAAGCCCTCTCTACCATGTGACCCGGAAGAAGAATGATTTTAAATGGGGCCCTGAGCAGCAACAAGCCTTTGAGCAAATTAAACATGAGATAGTTCATGCAGTAGCCCTTGGACCGGTCCGGACCGGGCCAGATGTAAAAAATGTACTGTACACTGCGGCTGGGGAGAACGGTCCTACCTGGAGCCTCTGGCAGAAAGCTCCAGGGGAGACTCGAGGTCGACCCCTCGGCTTTTGGAGTCGGGGAACAGAGGATCTGAGGCCAGCTATACCCCAACTGAGAAAGAGATACTGGCAGCCTATGAAGGCTTCTGAGCTGCTTCAGAAGTGATTGGCACTGAGGCACAGCTTCTCCTGGCACCCCGGTTTCCCGTGCTGGGCTGGTTGTTCAGAGGCAGGGTCTCCTCTACACATCATGCAGCTGATGCTACATGGAGTAAGTGGGCTGCACTAGTTATACAATGAGCTTGAACAGGAAATCCCAGTTGTCCAGGAATGCTAGAAGTAATCATGGACTGGCCAGAGGGCAAAGATTTTGGAATGTCAGTGTTATTCATGAATGTGAAACATGTACTGCAATTAAGCAAGCCAAGCGGTTAAAGTCTCTCTGGTATGGAGGACGATGGCTGAAGTACAAATACAGGGAGGCCTGGCAGATTGACTATATCACACTCCCACCAACCTGCCAAGACAAGTACCATGTGCTTACCATGGTGGAAGCAACCACCGGGTGGCTGGAAACATACGCTGTGCCCCATTCCACTGCCCGGAACACTATCCTGGGCCTTGAGAAACAGATTTTGTGACGACACGGCACCCCAGAGAGAATTGAGTCAGACAATGGGACTCATTTCCGGAATAACCTTATAGATATTTGGGCCAAAGAGCATGGCATTGAGTGGGTATATCACATCCCCTACCATGCACCAGCCTCTGGGAAAATCGAATGGTACAATGGGCTGTTAAAAACTACACTGAGAGCAATGGGTGGGGGAACTTTCAAGCATTGGGATACACACTTACCAAAGGGCACCTGGTTGGTCAACACCAGAGGATCTGCCAACAGGGCCGGCCCAGCCCAGTCAGAACTTTTACATACTGTAGAGGGGGATAAAGTTCCTATGGTGCATATAAAGAATTTGCTAGGGAAGACAGTCTGGGTTATTCCTGCTTCAAGTAAAGGCAAACCCACTCATGGGATTGCTTCTTTTGCTCAAGGACCTGGATATAATTCGTGATTAATGCGGGAAGATGGGGAAGTCCGATGTGTACCTCAAGGGGATTTGATTTTAGGTGAAAGCAGCCAATGAACTCAACTGTATACTATTGCCTGCTATGTAATACTTTTATAGCCCACCAACTAGATGTCTTCAGGTCACCAGTGACTGGCCCTGACTTCCCTCTGACCATCATCCCAATAAAGAATGAGCTTTGATGAAACCCAACAAGCTCAGCAGTGACCAGACGAGTTCTGTGGTGTCATCAGCAGGCAACAACCCGACACTGCACACAGCCTCTCCTGCTCTGAAAGACTGTTAACAAGAGATGGAGCCTGACATCACAGACCAGATGAACTCAGCAGCTTTCTATGGGCTGATCCATGCACTAAAGAATGATCTCTCTCTCTTTGTGTGTGTGTGGATATATATATACATATATTTGTGAGACACGAGTGATGGTATATTGAAAAATGTGGGATCTGAGCATGACGTGAATGGTATGGAATAAGGGGTGGATACTGTCCTGGGTTCAGCCATAGCAATCATTTTTCTCCTTCTTAGTAGCTGGTGCAGTGTTGTGTTTTGGACTTTCAGTCTGGGAACAACACTGATAACACTGATGTTTTTAATTGTTGCTCAGTAAAGTTTGCTCTGATCAAGGATTTTCTGAGTCTTATGCTCTGCCAGCGAGGAGGAGAAGCTGGGAGGAAGCAGAGACAGGACACCTGACCTAAACTAGCCAAAGAGGTATTCCATACCACAGCACGTCATGCCCAGTATATAAATTGGGGGCAGTTACCTGGAAGGGCTAGACCACTGCTTGGGTTAGGCTGGATATCAGTCGGTGGGTGTTGAGCGGTTGTGTTCTCTCCCCTTTCTATTTTCCTTATCATTATTATTATTGGTGGTAGCAGCAGTGGTTTGTGTTTTACCTGAGTTACTGGTCTGTTCTTATCTCAACCCATGGGAGTTACATTCTTTTCATTCTCCTCCGCATCCCTATAGGAGCTGGGACAGGGAGTGAGCAAACAGCTGCATGGCTCTGCATTGCCAGCTGGGCTTAAGCCACAACATATCATAAGGGTGGTCTTTGGGTGGTTGTTCTGCCAGGCTGTTAGTGTACATATGCCTGCCAGAAAGTAGTTTTCTTTTGGTCAGTGCAGGGTTACATGAGTTTTTTCATCAGCAATCAGAAGGGTGTACACTGACTTGAACCTCTGAAAGACGCCACCTGCACTGCACCCCTCCCCAGGCTCTGTGTGTGACCCGTCCCCTGATCTGCATGCTCACATTCCTCTCTTATCTTTGGCCACACACCATTCCATGCTTAATAAGTTTATCTCAATTACTTACTTTTAACAGGACTGTGTATCTTACAACATTCTTCTGACCTTGTTGGCACTTTCATCTTGTGTAAACAGTTTATCTATCAGTCACAGAGATGTGAAGCTCCTTTTGGTCAACACTAAAGCTTTTATTTGAGCAGTGTATGGTCTGAGCTATGCTTCAGTGAAACTGATACCAGTGATACAGATATGTACCCCAAAATGAATGTTGTAATATGGGTTGGCATAATTTTAATTTAAACTGTGGTAAAAAAATAATGGCATCCACCAAGTAACTGAAATACTTTATTTTTCTTAAAAGTAGAATGAAACAGAGCATCTCTGGCTTTTATGCATATTGCCATGACAAATAATATATGGCAGGATTCAGAAAGGGTGCTGTTCATTTTTTAAAACCATTTAATAGTGCTTTGACAGCTCTGTGCAGAACAAAAGCTCACACAACTGTAAACTGGGAATTTTCTTTGGATGTTTATTGAAGCATATGCATACCCTTAATGTAATCAGATATAAGCTTATTAAAAGGTTCCTTCATATACTTCCAAATCTCAGCTGAAAACACCAGAGTGTTTATATATGTTCATCAGAAAAATCTGCAGTTGGGCAAATAGTAAAGAAGCTTCTGCATTGACAACTCACTAATTTTATTAGTCGGTGGCTGTATGGTTGACTAAATACCTGAGACATGATCTGAACTTGATTTTTAAGATAGGTAATTAAAACATTAACACAGTTTTCTAAATTGTTGAGATAATTCTAAATCCTTATAGATACTCTGTATGTATAGAACATACATTTGTTCAAGTGCACACATCAGAAGAATACTATTAAGACTGTAGTGGGAAAGTGCAATGAGAAATTAGAAATGTGATTTGACATTTGATTCAATAATATTAAACTGCCACTTTCCCCCATTCACTTGCATATGCTATTATTAAAGCCTGTAATTATCATGATTGCAGACCCCTTTCTGTGCAGTGCAAAGAGAAGAAAGTGCTTACACCATGTGTGTGACTATTTTGTTCCCCTGTGCAGCCTAATGTGTATTTAATGTTCAGTTGATCTCTGAAAACATTTAACAGATTTCTTCATGACCTATTTTTCTTTCCATTTCATCATTTTTGTATTTGGATGGGCTTTTCTAAGGATTACTTACTTTTGGCACATCTGTCTTAGTGCGTTCTCCTTTGACAGGAAACAAAATTTTGCTGTAGAAGGGAAGTGAGAAAATGTGCTGCGTGTCATACACTCTTGTCTCAAAGAATCGTACTTCTGTTAGTGATTAAAGATAACCAGCAGTCCTTTGGCAGGTCTAAACAGGCAGGGGCAGCAATTACACTCTCTTTACGTTCTTCCTGGCCAGATGAGCAGGGGTAGGTGGTTGTGATGAGAAGCAGGAAAAACTAAAAGAGGTATTTTACTTTTCAAGGAGGGTAAGGGGCCATGAGGTCATTTTGTGGTTTTACCAGACTGCACTGGGTGCAGCTGAGACCCTTCATTTCAGCCCTCTACAGCTTTTGACTTGTGGTGCCACACAGGCCTTGTGGCTGAACTCCTGTTTAAGACAAGTGCTCCCTTTTCTTTGGCCTTAGTGGAGAAAAACATTGATCCTATGTTTACAGCTCAGAACAAATTCATAGTTTTCAGATCTGTGTGGGTTTTTTTCATGACCAGGGTTGCTTTAAATTATTTTATAATAAAATCCAGTAAACACACAGCATTAATGAAACAGAAAGACACCATTTGCAAATGATGCTTCTGTAAATACTGAACTAAATATATGAGAAAGCTGATGCAAATTTTGATTCTTTTTGGGTGTTTTTTCTTGTTGTTTGGGAAGTAATGGCTTATTCACATTTTTCGTGTTGGTAGTGACCTTCCTTATTGAGTTAAAAACAAATGGAGCAGAGCAAATTACTAAGGCACCCAAGCATGTTCTCTTCTTTGCCACACTGAAGCATTTGTTTATTCTGCAGGGCTTCAGGAGAACAGCCCAAAGGCGTTGTGAGACTGAGAACCATAAAAGATGGAACAGGTGGGAATGCCAAATCTTTCCCTGTAGTATTTCTTAATTTGCTACTGCTGTATCTTTGGGCCATTTTTGTAAAATATGTGCATGCCAAACAAAATAAAAGTGATGTAGACTTTATGTCAATGAGATGGCAATACAATTACTTGTGGTAGATTATGCTCAACAGTACTACATCCATCTGCTCCAATTAAATGAAATGAGAAGTACTCCAGTTTCTTACTGTGAGATGACAACAGAACACATAACCATGTGTGTCAGAGTTATTGGTTACCAGAGGCATTTTTCAGATTATACCATCTTCTTTATTCTTCCCCACCTTCATTCTTTTCAGGCTTGCTGTACACACATCATAACTTCTGAATGCTGCAGCCATGAACACATAATTTAAAATAGCCCTGAGATAAATGCCCATAGGTTTATCTTTCAGCATTTATCTTTTAGCAATCATTAGAAATATGACTTCATTTTTTTAAAATTGTCTTTTAAAACACTGTTCTTTGATATTCCTTCAAATGCAATAATTGAATCACAGAGAAAAATAATTTAAGAAAGCTTCCAAAATGGTTTTCTATCTAAGGGAAATCAGCATAAATATATAATAAGAAAATTTAGGCTTAGGTACCTCTGTCCTCTGTTGAATAAGGTCGCTCAAGTGTGTGTCATACAGTATTTATTACTTGTAACTACTGTTAGGTTTCTGATCACAGAAACTTTACCTGCAGGAACAGAAAGTTTAGGTCTGTAGCTCTACCATCAGTGTAAAGTCACAGTCGAATGTAGTTTGAAACCGTAAGTGTGCATACTTTGTTACTGATGTGGTATAGGTACACCTTCAATGCATTTTTCAGATAAACTTCCACTAAGATTTTAAACTACGCTTTAAACTCTGTTCTTATTTTTTTCATGATTGCACATTGACATATTTCACAGCACAGGTTGGTGCTTTGTACGTGCAGGGCCATCAGGCAGTAGTCAGGTGTGAAAATCTATGCAAAATTGTTCATGAAAAATTGTGTTATTTTCCATTTCTTTATTCATCTCCCCATGTCTTTTCAGTGTTGCGCTGTCTCTGAAAAAGCAGCAGATATTTTTTTTTTAACGTGACAGTCGGGATTGCCTTAAATAAGCAAAAACCTTCCACTAGCCTATGAAGTGCCATAGAGATAGGAGTGAAAGCACAAAGTCTGAATAGTCACCTCACCTCATTTCATTTTGTAATCATCTAATGGAGACGCTTCTTCACTGAACTTGGTAAGTATGAACATTTCTGTGAAAGGTGAATCTATTTTATTTCTACAGATTTTGTACTGGAAGAGAAATCACAGTTTTCAAATTTCCAAAACCACCCAAGCGTAAATTCTCTAGAATATATTCCCAAATTATACAATTCTCATGGTGCTTTCTTTTTAAAAAACCCTATAAGAATTAAACTCTAAAATGACAGTGAAAACTTAAGCATACCTGCTAGGTATGTCAAGGAGCTAATTTAACCTGCTTCTGAGCAATATATATTGACTTCCATGCTACCAGATTGCTGCTGTTAACTAGCCTTTATGTAAATCTAGTTCCTTCATTGAAGCCCAGAAATCGCTAAATATCTGCATGTAATAACATTGAATTTTATGAGACTGTACCACTAAAGTCAAGCCAGTGCAAATGTGCTAAAATAATTTCTTAAAATGTAAGCGTTAGAAAATAGTGACAAGAAAGCTAAATAGTCTGGGTTTATTAGCTGTAGTGCAGTGATGCTATGAATACAGAACTACGTACTCACTGCTTTTAGGTCCAAGCTGTTCATACAGAATTCAGTTTTATCATTTACATACACCATGTGAGTTTAGTAAAAACTCCTGTATCTGTATTCCCTGTTCCATTGGGTAGTACAGAATTTAAATCTACTGTGCTTGTGACTTCTTTATGTTGAGAGCCTGGAAAAAAAAGGTCAATATGCTATGCTGAATACTCTACATTCTCATGTGCTGCAAATCAAAGGGCTCATCTGAACTCTGTACTGAAAATCCTTTAAAAGGCTTCATTACAGATCACAGACATGAGACTACACAGCCAACCATTTTAGTGACTGCTTGCTTGAATTTAGAGACAATTCCTTATTCTAAGTTAATGGTCTGTAAAACAGCCATGAAAAAATGAAACTGTTTCAGAAACAGACTGCAGATAGAAAAACAGGCCTCTAAAGCATCTGAAGACACATAAACCTTGTGTAAGGATAAAGAAGACAAAACAGTCTGTCTCAGACTTGGTATAGTATTTCAAGTCTCAGCTGCTAACTGCAGGCCAAGACCAAACATGGAACATGAACCACAAGATGCAGTTGCCCCTAGACATCTAAGAAATATTTTTCCCTTACGCAAACAGCATCAGCTGCAGGTCAGCCAGAGAGAGTATACTGCTGCCTCATAGGCAAGCCACCTTTCACATTGCCCTTGAATAACACACATAAAGCCTGGTGCAGACTGCCCAGTGTTATGCATGACAGCCATGGGCAAAATTGGACTTCTTTGAAAAATATTTTATGCCTTAAGCAAAAATCATACTGGCAACTCAGCCAGGGCTAGCACTGTTACCCACTTCTCATCTTTGTGCAGTCAGTTGCTGAGGTGAGCAGCTCGAGAGTGGACGCCTTCAACACCTGAGCGGGGTTAAGCTCAGCGTTCAGGAGCCTCAGCTCAGAGCGGCAACAGCCACCGAGGGAGCCTCAAGTCCTCGACAGGACCTGCCCGGGAGCCGGCAGCTCAGCTGACGGCAGCAGCTGACTCACAGGGGGCGGAGCCAGGAGGAGCGGCACCAGCCCGGGCTGGGTAAAAACCTGCCCCAGGGAGCGAGAGCGGCCAGAGCGGGTCGAGGCTGTTGGAGCGGTGTGGTGAGCACTCGCCTTATGATCAGGGTCCGGTCCGGGAGCTCTGCTCTGGCTGCCCCGGCGGTGGCCAGCGTAGGCACCCAGACAGAGCCGGTGAGAGGGGAGGCTGCAGTGCAGAGCTCGGGATGTAGAGAGTGCCTGCACCGGTCTGGTGAGGGGAGGGTGCGCAATGGGCAGGGCTGCACTCGGTGCTCCCTGGTGGAGGTGCTCCTGCAGCAGGGGCTGAGCTGCGGGATGCTGTTAATAGGCTGCGAGATGTCAGGGAAGCTGAGAGGAAGCAGCACTGCTTGCTCCTGGCCCAAACTGTGCAGGGGCCTCAAGCATCCCCCATAGCTCATGGAGGAAAGAAGGAGGCCGTTAACCTGGGAATCTGGGAAACAGTAACAAAACAAAACAAAAAAAAAAAAAAAGGAGGAAGAGGACAACCAAAAGCAAGGGGCTTCCTCCTACATCTGTTGTCCCCACCCAGAACCACTTTGCTGGCCTGCAGGGGGTTGATGAGGAAACACTCACACCATGACCAACCAGCTGATGCACTGGTAAAGAAGATCTCCACTGGTGCTGCCAGGAAAAAGCGGCGGGTCCTAGTAGCAGGGGACTCTACTTTGAAAGGGACAGAGGCACCCATCTGTCAGCCTGACCCAGTCTCAAGGGAGGTGTGTTGCCTACCAGGGGCACGGATCAGGGATGTGGCAGAGAGGCTGCCTGCTCTGATAAGTCCCACGGACTATTACCCACTCCTGGTGATACATGTGGGTGCTAGGGACATAGATGGTAGTTGCCTGGGGAACATAAAGAAGGACTACAGAGCCCTGGGAGAGGTGGTTAAGGGCTCTGGAGCTCAGATTTTCTTTTCGTCAATTTTCCAGGATAAAGAGGAGGACCCGAAAAAGGCTAGGAGGATTGGCCAGGTTAATAAATGGTTAGAACAGTGGTGCCATAGTCAGGGCTTTGGGTGTCTTGAACACGGGACCCAAGTTAGTAGGCCAGGTCTACTGGGAGCCGGTGGAGCTGGTCTGCATGGTTTTGGTAGGAGGCTTGCCAGACTGGTCAAGGAAGCTTTAAACTAGATGTGTTGGGGGAGGGGTACATCATTCCATCCCAACACACCCAGTCAGGTGCCAGCACCTGTAATAAATGCTCGGAGCAATGTAGAGATATCCCAGCCGCTCAAGCCAATGAGCCGGCTTCAGCTGGAGCTTGGCTCAGATGTCACTATACAAACGCCTGTAGTATGGGGAACAAACGAGGCATTAGAGATGTGTGCAAGTCTACAGGGGTTTGATATAATACACATCACAGAAACATGGTGGGATGGCTCCTACGACTGGAGTGTTGGAATGGAAGGTTACAGGCTCTTTAGAAAAGACAGGCCTGGCAGTCGGGGAGGGGAAGTTGCTGTTTATCTTAGGGATAGGCTGGAGAGTATGGAACTGTCTGGGGACAGGTGAGCAGTTGACAGAGAGTTTGTAGGTCAGGGTTAAAGGGAGATCAGCGATGGGAGACATTATTGTGGGGATCTGTTACAGACTGCCTGATCAAGAGAAATCTCTGGATGAAGCACTCTATAGACAGATAGGAATAGCCTCACGCTCGCAGGTCCTTGTCCTCATGGGGAATTTCAACCAACCTGATATCTGTTGGAGGAATGGTACAGGCTGGCACAAGCAATCCAGGAGGTTCCTCAGTTGTCTGGAAGACAATTTCCTTCTGCAAGGAGTAGAGGAGCGGACAAGGAGAGGTGCCACACTTGACCTCATGCTCGACCTCATGCTCACCAACAGGGAAGGACTGGTTGGAAATGTGATGCTGCAGGGCAGCCTTGGTTATAGCGATCATGAGATGGTCAAGTTCGAGATCCTCAGGACAGTGAGAAGAGCGTGCAGCAAGCTCACTGCTCTGGACTTCAAGAGAGCAGACTTTGGCCTCTTCAGGAACCTGCTTAGTAAGGTTCCATGGGAAATAGCCCTAGAGGGCAGAGGGGCCCAAGACTGTTGATTGATATTCAAGGATCACCTGCTACAAGCTCAGGAGTGTTGCATCCCAACTAGAGGGAAGTGCAGCAGGAGGGCCAGGAGACCTCCTTGGATGCATAAGGAGCTGCTGAGGAAAATTTGAGGGGAAAAAAAGAGGCTTAGAAAAGGTGGAAGCAAGGACAGGCAGACTGGGAAGAGTACAGGGATGTTGTCCAGGAAGCTAGGGACCAGTTAGGAAAGCTAAGGCCCAGTTAGAATTAAACATGGCTAGATAAGATAACAGGATAGGGATTCTATCATAGAATAGTTAGGGTTGGAAAGGACCGTAAGATCATCTAGTTCCAACCCCCCTGCCATGGGCAGGGACACCTCACACTAAACCGTATCACCCAAGGACTCATCCAGCCTGGTCTTGAACACTGCCAGGGATGGAGCATTCACAGCTTCCCTGGGCAACTCATTCCAGTGCCTCACCACCCTAACAGGAAAGAATTTCCTCCTTATAGCCAATCTAAACTTCCCCTGTTTAAGTATTAACTCGTTACCCCTTGTCCTATCACTACAGTCCCTAATGAAGAGTCCCTCCCCAGCATCCCTATAGGCCCCCTTCAGATACTGGAAGGCTGCTATGAGGTCCCCACACAGCCTTCTCTTCTCCAGGCTGAACAACCCTAACTTTCTCAGCCTGTCTTCATACAGGAGGTGCTCCAGTTCCCTGATCATCCTCGTGGCCCTTCTCTGCACTTGTTCCAACAGTTCCATGTCCTTTTTATGTTGAGGACACCAGAACTGCACACAATACTCCAGGTGAGGTCTCACAAGAGCAGAGTAGAGGAGCAGGATCACCTCCTTCAACCTGCTGGTCACGCTCCTTTTGATGCAGCCCAGGATACAGTTGGCTTTCTGGGCTGCAAGCGCACACTGCCAGCTCATGTTCATTTTCTCATCAACCAACACCCCCAAGTCCTTCTCTGCAGGACTGCTCTGAATCTCTTCTCTGCCCAACCTGTAGCCGTGCCTGGGATTGCTCCGACACAGGTGTAGGACCTTGCAAATAAAAAACAGACTAAGGACAATGTAGGCTCCCTCCGGAAGCTATTGGGAGAACTGGCTACACAGGATTTAGAGAAGGCTGAGGTTTTTAATGACTTCTTTGCCTCAGTCTTCACTGGCAAAGGCCCTGACCACACCACCCAGGTCTTGGAAGGCAGACGCAGGGACTGTGAGAATGAAGACCTTGGGCAGGAGAGGATCTGGTTCGAAGCTATCTTAAGAACATGAATGTACACAAGTCCATGGGACCTGATGAAATCCATGGATGGACTCTTCATTAAGGACTGTAGTGATAGGACAAGGGGTAACAGGTTCAAACTTAAACAGGGGAAGTTTAGATTGGATATAAGGAAGAAGTTCTTTACTGTAAGGGTGGTGAGGCACTGGAATGGGTTGCCCAGGGAAGTTGTGAATGTTCCATCCTTGGTGGTGTTTGAGTCCAGATTGGGCAGAGCCTTGGGTAAGATGGTTTAGTGTGAGGTGTCCCTGCCCAAGGCAGGGGTGTTGGAACTAGATGATTTTAAGGTCCTTTCCAGCCCTAACTATTCTATGATTCTATGAGTCTTGACTGAGAGCAGAGTTCACGTGGAAGTTTGTTGAAGGTGAAGCTGTTGCTGCAACAAATTCTATGCAAAGAGTCTTCTGTTAAGAACCAATTTCCACAAAAGCCTTTTTTTCTTGACTGGCTCAAAAATGTGGCAAAAACTTGATCAAGTGGGCTTAAATACCCTCCTCAATCATGCCAGCCTCTATAAGTATAACTAAGAAAAAAGGCAGCTCTTCAGGTCTTTTTCAGGGATGTGAGGAGAATGTTTCATTAGAATTAGAAGGTGAAGAGATACTGGCAATACCAGGATGATGAAGGAAGAGTCTGAGTATTGTTACTTGCCCCCGAGTCCAACATGAGTTAATTACAGGACATGAGGCTGTAACTGCAGCAGGAGAAGAGGAAGATGCAGAGAATAAATTTATGCCAGGCAGAGAAATCTCACATAGTTGGCTCAAAATCAAACTGTATATAATAAGACCGTAGAATGGAATGAAGAGATTGTGGCTGCATTGTAGGATTGCATTAGAGACTGGAAAGAATGATGAAAAGAGCAGCTTTTTCTGGTTTTAAGGCAGTCAAGTATGTAGCCTCAACCATTCACACCACACTCGATGGGAGAATGGGAGAGTCTACCTTTTAAAAGCTGTAAGAATTTCAGGCACAGCAGGACTCAAAAGTGAAAGCTTTAAACTATCAATTATAAAAGCAAGAAAGTGAAAGATTCAGACACAGTAAAAATTTAGGGGCCCATGCATGGTTTCTTGCTTCCTGCTGAGCACAGCTTTAATGAGTCACGAGTAGGGAAAGGCAGCTGCTGTGGTGAATTCAGGGAGAGGACACTTGGGGTTTAATTTAAAACTTCTTCTGAGGGGGAGGGTTCTGGCTGGGGCGAGAGGTTCCTGCCCAGCTGGCAACCATGTGTGGGCAGGACTTGAGTCTTCAAGAGTGAGCATGTATTATGGGCTTCTTATAACTACTCTGTGATTTACTACTTCTTGCTCCATTGAAAATGTGATATCTGGTTTTGGTTTGGCTTGCAACACAGGATTTTAATAACTCAAGAGGCAAACTTGTCAGCATGTAATATGATCCTTTCAGTCAAAATATCTGCTTCATTGTATTTAGTTTGAGATTAACTCTCTTGTTAATTTCCAGTTGTATTTGTAATAGTCTTTTTGTACCCTAGGATGATGGATTGAAGTATCTGATTCCTCTTTGCTTGTGTTATTGATACACTTCTCTGATCTCCCCTGATTAATTTCCTTTCTAAATTAAGCATTTCTCATCTTTTTTTTTTCATCTAGAAAGCTCCCGATGTCATTGAATAAATTTTTTTCTTTGTCCCTGGAAAATGCTAGGTTTACTGGACACATATTACATAGCGTATACCCTCATGCAACATATCCTGAAGGCTTTGGAGTTACTGCACATATGCAGTGCAGCAGGTATTAATATTTTCCACCTGGAAATTCCTTGAGAGAAATAGAGCAGCTTTAACTTTCGTTTTCTAAATAGGTATGTTGTCTCCTCCTTTCTGAAGCCATAAGGATCCAAAATGATCCTCAGTAATCAGAACCAACAGTTAATCAGGGAGACTGCAAACAAATGCAGATCTCTTCAGGATGAGTAAGGCACTTTGAGTAGGACTGTCTTCCCTGGCTAAGTGGCCACATGCGAAGTGACTAAGATACTGTCAAATCACAAGTGAGAAAAATTACGCTTTCTTTACCTACTACATTTCCATTTAACTTCCTTCATTTCCTTTGTAGAAGAGGTCTAAGGGGTACCTGAAACCAGTGACCCAACTGGTAATACAAAAATTCCTGCCATGACAGCATGGTAGGTCTCTTTTTAAGAGTACATCAGACCACCCCCAAAAAAAAGCTTCATTTCTTCCTTTACTGGTTATTGCTCTCCCACATCATAAATCTTTATCTTGTTTTGTTGACCAATACTTAAGAAATTAATGTCAATCTGGTCAAATACTACATCAAAAATAATTTAGTAAGTTGCATTTGCAGAAACTTGCTGACAATAACTTTAGCCTCAGTATTTGAAGGAATTAAAATAGGCTACCAAAGACATTTCTGTGCCCTGCCATGCAATTTTGTTGCACTAGATGTCACTGTTATACTTCTTAAAATATGGTGGCCACATTTTACTCCAATACGTCCTCATGCTCTAAGATTCTTAAGAATCTGTTGTGTATGAGAAGGTGCAACCAGGAGAGCATTTTAATAGCACAATGCTGCCTGAAAGTGTTCTTTTGGTTTGGTTTGTGTCTAAGCCCCTGCTCCTGTATAGAGAAGGGAAAATATTTCTTCTCTTCAGAGCCAAAGAAATCCTACTTGCTGTAGGTGTGAATGCTCTTCAAACAATTTCAATGTAAATGCTTTTTAGTCTCTAGAAGATTTGTGGCAGTGAATGATACTGAGAAATAGTACAGCAGTTGCTGCGTTGGCTTAGTAAAACATAGAAGCTCGGCTTCATCTCTCTGTTCTTTAAATGCACAGAGATAAGCCAAAAGAAATGCAAAGCCATTATATTGGTGGAAACTATTAATATATAAGCAGACGAACACCCATACCTGGCTTCCTCTGGCTTATCTTCTACCTGAAGGTGCAAAAATCTGGTAGATGTCAATCCAGGATGAATTTCTTCCACTATCTGAGAAATAATATTAGATCTATATGGTATGCAGTAATTGGTAAGATTGATTTTTCTTAAGGTTGAAGATTTGTTCTGAGAAAGAGAAAATTTTGAGTACATAAACAGTTCTGCTTTTAGCTGATGTGTGTATTGTCTGTGTTCTCTGCTGGAGGGGCATGCCAAAGTTGTGACTGACATAAACACATTTGCTGAGGTCTACCTGTCTAACTTTCCCCTTTTCCACACTCACTTGACACTTTGGCAAGCTGTTCATCTCTCAGAAGTTCAAAGAGATTTATTTGCCTTTGAAATAATCCTGTGGTTTCATCTACCTTCTTGTTGTTTCTTCTCCAGTCAGTGGTGTATCTCTTTGATTTTTACCTCTTGCTCTTTCCAGAAATTATTTATCTGCTTATGTGACCTCCATCACCCACCACTTCTCAGTATTTAAAACCAATAAAAACAAAGAGCCTTCTCTCTTTCTTTCCAGCCTGATAGATAAGTAGTTCAAATAGTCTGTCTGTTTTGGGGGTGTGTGCTGAACCACCTCTGTACTTTTCAACAGGTAAAAATCAATTAATTTTGCCATCCCAAGGGAGATAAGCTAGATGCTGCTATGGAAAGGAGTTGCAGGCTGAATTTTGGAGCTACATCAGACAGCCTTTGCTGTCTCAAAATTTCTGGCACTGGCAGTATATATAGCAACGACATAGCCGTTCTGTTGCCTCTCTGAGTACACCTCCAGAAAAGAGCTACTTTGCCTGCGCTTAGAGACAGCCGAGTATCTGTGTGTATTATGTATGTGTGAGAAAGAAAAGATTTAATGAAAGTAAGATGTCAGTTATTTCAACAAGGTCTGAAATAGGTAATATTTCAGGTTATCCTACCTTTTCTGTTTATAGTCTAGACTGAAAGAAAATCTCAATGAACAGAAAGAAAATCTCAGCGAACAATTCTTTTATATCCCACTAGGAGCAAGTTAGCCCCAAACTGCTTTTTTAGATTTCTTACATGCTTGAGATCCTGAATACAAAAATTGTCATTGTATATGTGCCTTACATGAGGATCTCTGATCATCTTTTCTGTCTGGTTTAAATTTACCTGAAGCCTTTGCATCTGCTGCTTCATTCGCATTCATTCGTGAACTGTGTTATTAACCACTAGGCTTTTCCTTTGAAACTCATTTTACCTTATCAACTCAGCTGTTCACACACAGAGAAAAGTGATCTTCAGTGCCAACATTAACTAGATATCCAAAAGTAACACTTAAAAAGAGGACATACTCCCACTAAATTATTTCATATACACTTAATTGTTGCATTTGAAAGAAAAGAAAGCAGTTTGTAATATTTGTAGACCAGCTTGTACATAGAAATAAAAGCAGACGCAGTTTTGGCTATGATCTTCTCTAATGGCCTAAACGACCCCAAAAAAATGTAAAGACATTGTCTGTTCCACCTGTTGGATAACTGAATTTGTAATATCCTTGAACATTATCAGCAGGCAAAGTAGACTCTTCTGCAGCTGAAAATCCCCACTTACTATTAAAAAAAAGTGTATCGATCAAAATTATAGAAGGGATTATGCTTAATTATGCTTGACTTTCTTTAAATTGGAATTACTTTTACTGTTAAGGTTTCACAATATGGTCTTTTAAGAGCATTTTCCATCTTTATGTGCAATGTACAGTAGAGTAACTACATTCCTAGCTAGAAAAAGACACTTCTCCCACAGGTATTATGCCATTGTAGCAATTATCCTGAACAACGACAGGCAGAATTAAACTCTGCTTCCTTCTTATGCGGATTCTGAGTTGCATATCTGAACCATTAAAAAAAGGCAAATCCTTCCAGGCAGACAGTCTATTACTCAGCCAGCTGAGCACACAGGCCAGAGCCAGAGGGCAGGCTTTCACTTGACTAGGTCACTTATTTCCTCTTTACCATATGAAGTCTTTACAGAAGGAGTAGGATTTTTAAAACAACTCACAAGTTTCCTAGCTCAGTTGGCATGTAAGCGATTTTGATCCAAGCTACTCCAGCAGTATCAAAATCCATAGTTAACTGCAGTAAGTCTGTAGATCAAATATTCCTCTGTCAGAAAGGAAACAATTTTTGGTTTTGGCTTTGCCTCTTTTCTCAAACAGTTGATTTTCTCATGTTCTTATAGACTGCTAAATCTATAACAGTCTTGCAAACAATGTAACGTTATGCAGCTACGAAGGTAGGTTTTTACCCCAAATATCAAGTAAACTGTATGTCCTTCTTAACAAACAAACCGTCTTATCCCATCTCTGCTGAGGGAAACAAGATGTCTGTCACTGAAAGTTGAGCATGCTGCTCTAGGCTGCGTATGTCACTGTGTGCATGTATTCTTTCCTTATGCCCATATACCAGATGGCTCATGCAACAAGCAATTGAAGGAGTTCAGTAGTCTTGGTCCTATTTAAAACAGACAAAAGAAAACGGCAAAAATAAACAGAATATGCTGCTGAATATTGCCGATGAAGGGAAGTAAATGTATTGCACATTATAGCAAAATTATTTTCAGATTGTGATACATAGCTCTCTGCCTCAGAAAATGTAAAATATAAAACATATTGACAAAAACTTAACTGAAATTCCTTTACAGGAGGAGATAGTAGTATTCTCCTTGTCAGCGTACAGTGTACTTTTAAAGTAGTACCAGGTTGCTTTTACATCATGTTTAAAACAACTCTTAGGAAACCGTTGAGAAAAACAATGTCTGCCGTGAACAGGTGCTGGCTAAACTAAAAACATACAAACATAAATATATGTATAAAAAATTTTTTTTTCTTCAAGTAAATTTGTACTTCTGTGAGAAGTAAAAGAACTTCTTAGTTCTCATCTTACATGCCTTCTTACTGGGATTTTAGATTGGATGTTTTCAGATATGAGATTACAGCAGTCTTTACATTAAAGACTATATCTGCATTGTGTGAAGAAGTGCGTAAACATTATAAAAAAGGTATTCTTCATAACATTGATAAAATAGTGGTACATGGAGAGAGATAACAGTAATTTAGGATTTATTCTGTAGTTATGATTAATTGCAATTATCTTGCAATATTTCTCTAAAAGTTAATGCACAAAAATCATCTGAATTTTCTTTTGTAAATAAAAAATAGCCACTTTTTATTTACACTGAGGAAGCCAGTGAAATTTAGGCATGTAGTTAAACCTATGCACATAGGTGAGTACCTTGCCAGGTAGCCATGTGCACGAGCCCTGGCATAGGATTTGGCTAGCTGAACAGACCACAGGAAACTGCTGCACACAACATGGGAAGCTACTGAACGTAAATAACAATGCAAGAAGCTCACAGAGTTATATATATCACCCCAAGGAAGGACAGGATTTCACAACTAGTTAAGTGGAAATGATGTGAGAGACTGCCACACTTCACACACAATTTTGGAGGAGCACTGGAGACATTTGGGGAAGTGCAGTCTTGCAAGTCCAACAGCACTTAGGCATAACTTTGTCAGTAATACTGCTTTAAGGCTGAGATGACCTAGAGAGGGATTATTAAAGTTGAGGGAAGAACAAGAACAGAGAAATGGACAGAAGCAGGGATAAAAAAGGTCAGTCACTTGCAAGCAAGCTGACAGTACACTCATCAGCCTGAGCCCAGCACCTGATCACTGCAGGCTTTTCTTCTTACCATAAAGTCCTATTACTGAATTTTTTCTCACTCTCTATACTGTGTGTGTGCATCCACATGTAAGAAGCAAGTTGCTGGAAAATGCATTGCTCTCTGTGTCTTAATCTGTGTGAGAAGTAATGTTAATTTCCAGTATGTGCGCCTGCATCTTGCTGCTGGCCAGATCTGCAGATGGTAAAAGCAGTAGCAGCATCCATTGGGTTGGGGTGGGAGAAACATGGGTCTGAAAGTACACAGGATTTAGCTGTGGTGGGTTGAGGAGAGATGCTCCACATCCTGAAGTGCACTAGATTCTGCCACTTCGGTTTAATGTTATATACATCCTTACCAGTATTAGCTACAAGAGACAAGAATCAAGAACCACTTGTCACATTCTGAGAACTGAGTAGATGTGACTGGAAAGACAGAGATCTCTTCTTGATTACAGAATATTTTTGGGGCAGCATTATGAGACTATGAACTCTGAAAAAAACTGTTTTTTTTTTTTCCTGGACAATTCCAGCCTCTTCTGGAGGGAAGAGCTTCTTTGCGTATTAGTCTACCAGAAAGCATTCAGAAACGGGAGAAACAGATGTTGCCGTTTCTTATTATTTGAGCAGCTCCTTTGGCACTTAATGATTTACGTTTTGTTGGTTTGTTCTTTGTTATCTGGGTAACAGATATTTATTGCCTCTTGCAGGATCCATCTGCATAGAGAAGGAAACAGTAATAATAAATGGCAGGAAAGAAGTCTACAGGTTTTAGTCAGGTTTGGCTGGTGATCTAAAACTGCCTTCAAAGAAAAAGAAAATGGGACCCAGAAACATGTCAGTGCTCAGATTTATCTTTAGTGATCCCTTTTTACTTTTTTTCATTATGTTTCTCATTTTTCCATGTAGGAATTTGTTATAAACTGATGCCCTTGACAGAAGACTGAGGAGAAGAAATGGGTAAGTTACAGAGCACATGCAGAGTGTACCAAAAACTGAAATGACAAGGTAGCCCATTTCTATCTTGTACCCGAAGTAGGTAGCTGTGCAGATAGCAGAGAATGCAGAGCTGGGAATTAGTTTTGGTTAGTTTTATTTGTTTTTTTTAAACTGTGTTGCCCCCAGTTTCCTTTTCACATATGCCATCTGCTGCTTAAGGGTTTACATTACAAAACAGAGATGGGGGATGATGTAACTAATCGTGGTTATCTGAATGGAACCTTTATTTTGTGAAGGAGGTGGAACTGTAAGAAGACAGGTATGAATTCACTATTAATCAGTTGTATTGCAGTGATGATAAGAGGCACAACTGTTAATATGACAATGTATCACTGAAGAATCGCTACAGTCTCTTTTCCGAGTGTTATACAGATCATATACACAAAGAAAACAAGATGAGGATGGAAGAAACACCACACTTCAGAAATAGATGTAGGAGATACAGGAATAGTGACCAGCTCCATATTTATATAGATAGACTGTAAGATAGTCTGTAAGATAAGATAGACTGTATTGCTTCAGTCTTACCCCAGAGCATAATCCGAACCTAATATTATCTATTTTTGAAAAAAAACCCAAGCAAACAAAAGCCACTGCAAATGCCTATGCAAGAAAGCAACCATGGTAGAGGAATAAACATCTTAGTAGGTATAAAATGGTTCTTGGAAGCTGAAAATTTAGACCTATTCCACACTGAAGGTGTCAGCGGCTTACGGATAATAAGAAATGCACTGTCATGTTTACATCTATCAAAATCAGAAAAGCCTGACAAACCTAGATATTTTGTATTATAGACAGGGTAATGAAGTAAAAATATCTAATAGATGTTCTTTCTCCCCCATTCCAGAACACTAGATTATTTCCTTTTCTTTTCTTTTTCCCCTCCTTTACCAGTTAGTCTCTTCAAGTAACTTTAAGAAGGTGTGCCCTTAAAACACACAACTGTCTCTTCTTAAATGTGTTTCTTGCCTTCAAAAACTGCTTTAAAATGACATTTTAACAAGCACATTTTGACACAGGTTCTGAGGAATTATTTTTTTTTCCTGATCTTGCTGCTCCTCCATCCAGAAATTCTGCCGTTCTTAGGTGCAGACAGTGCAATGGCTGCCAGCAGTGCCAGGAGAGATCCCACAGCAAAAGGAGTGAGCTCAGATGTGTCCCAGTAAGGCTAACTATTTCTGTGTAATTTTTCCTGTGGGACTCCCACAGTCTCTTATCTGTAAGAAGAGGTGATGTTGTGTGAATTGCCTGTACAGTGCACAAATTGCCTGACATCTGAAAGCTACAATTCCATGGTGTCCCTTGCCAAATAATCATTTATGTCCTACAGGTAAAAAATGCTCACAAGACCTTGAAGGCTGTGGGATCGCAGCTGGCTCTATCATGGTAGCAGAGGATGAGGTTGTGGCAAAGAAGGCTTGGTGAAACAGCTATGTGCTAAATTAGAAAAACTGGTGCCTGCTTTGAGTATACACCAACACCTAATCACACAGGAATTCATGAGCTACATGAAAGCTCTGGAAGGGCAGCTATGAGACTTTTTGAGGCAAATGTGTAAATAAGAGCCGGTGTATTCTAGTTTCATGAAGGTTACCTGTAACTTAATGCTGTCTCACAGGATATACAGCTATACGTAAGGCTTTTCTACTGTTTGCCTAAAGTTTTCCCTTCTGCTTTTATTACTACAGCTAATCTATATCTCCATTTCTATTAGCCTGCCACCAGAGTGTATTATTAATTCAGTGCTGAGCTGTGGGAAATAGAAAGATATAATTGAAAGTTCTGCATCACCTGCTGCAGGAGGTCCAGGTCCTGTGCTTGGCTAATTGTCAAAGTGCTAATTGATTACAGCAATATTGTCTAAGCACAATCCAGTCCATGTGGGGGGTCTCAAAAGTGGAACTGTGTACATTCTGCCTATTAAACTGCATTCTCAGGAGAAATATGCTATTTGTTAAGCTTTTGCATAGGGTAGAGGAAAGTGGAGTCTCATAGAAGAGAGACAGCATTTTCCTTAATAGGTAGCAGAAACTGGAAACTGAGAATTTGAAAACAGTAAAATCCTGAGCTTTATGCTTTAAACTGAAAAAAGATTCTGCTCTCACACTGAAGATGGGCATAGCTTTTTATGAATTGGTAACATGCACTACATGCTGTTATGAACATGTGATCTTGTAGCAGGAACATTTAGCTGGCTTAAAAAATGTTCTTGTTTATTTGTGGAAACAGCAGGGAGATTTTTTCAACTGGAAACTTTCTGTTTTGTGACATAGAGTCCCGAAGAAAATAACATCTTCCTTGTAACAGGTGCATTCAGCACAAACAAGAGGCTTGACTTTCATCAGTGTCCACAGGCAGAATTCAGGTTAGATATAACTAAGAAATTCTTTTCTGTGGGGGTGGTGAGGCACTGGAACAGATTGCCCAAAGAAGTGGTAAATGCTCCATCCCTGGCAGCGTTCAAGGCCAGGCTGGACAGTCTTTGGTGACATGGTCTAGTGTGAGGTGTCCCTGTGCATGACAGGGGAGTTGGAACTAGATGGTCTTAAGATCCTTTCCAATCCTAACTATTCTATGATTCTGTCAATCTATTTTGCAGCAACAACCTTCACTGCCCACTTGCTAAGTTTTCAAAAGGTACCCTTATGCCTTGACCTACAGTGCCTCGACCTACGGTACCTCTTCTACATTGGAGAATTGTAACACAAATAGGCACAAATCTGCTCTGTTACCTTCCTTAAAATTCCCTCCACTATATTACTCAGAAGACAAACAAAACATGTCACCGCTATGGTAGGACTGTCATTGTTCAATAGGATTCCATTTCTATTTCATTCAGGAATCATTTCTAAATCTAACTGGGAAACTGAAAGTTCAGGTTTTTTTAAATGTCCATTCTTTTTCAGTGTCAGTGTCCACCTGTTGTGTCTTGTCTTATATATAGGTTGTGGATTGAGTCTTTTTGCCAGAAGCTGTTTTTCTAGCTTGTGTTTGTGCAGCATCTAGCACATTAATGAGTTGGTTCTTGACAAAGGATTGTATTTATAATGACAATATAAGTGATGAATAAGCAAATATGTTTTATAAATGGAAATACTTTGCCCCTATTTTATCCCTAGAGAGAATCAGGGAAAAAAGTCATATGTGTATTCAGAAAAATAAGCATAGATTCATTTAGGTTTGAAAAGACCTTTAAGATCATCAAGTCCAACCATTAACCTAGCACTTCCAAGTCCACCAACAAACCATGTCCCTAAGTGCCACATCTACATGGCTTTTAAATGCCTCCAGGGATGGTGACTCCACCACTTCCCTTGGCAGCCAGTTCCAGTGCTTGACAACCCTTTTGATGAAGAAATTTTTCATAATATCCAATCTAAACCTCCCCTGGCTCAACTTGAGGCCATCTCCTCTTGTCCTATCTCTTGTTACTTGAGAGAAGAGACCAGCAGCCACCTCACTACAACCTCCTTTCAGGCAGTCATAGAGAGCCATAAGGTCTTCTCTGAGCCTCCTTTCATACAGGGTAAACAACCCCAGTTCCTTCAGCTGCTCCTCATAAGACTTGTGCTCCAGACATGTGCATCCATTAAAGGCAGAGATTCTTTTTAGCCCTCCTTTTGTTGCAAATATATTTATAGAAACATTTCTTATTGTCTTTTAAGGCAGTAGCCAGGTTAAGTTCCAGTTGGGCTTTGGCCCTCCTAATTTTCTCCCTGCATAACCTCACAATATCCTTGTAGTCCTCCTGAGTTTCCTGCTCCTTTTTTCAAAGATCATAAACTCCTTTTTTCTGCTGAGTTCCAGCCGAAGCTTTCTCTTCAGCCAGGCCAGTCTCCTATCCTCCCAGCCCAACTTTCAGCAATGTGACTAGCCTGCTGCTGTGCCTTTAAGATTTCCTTCTTGAAGAGTGTCCAGCCTTCCTGGACTCCTTTGCCCTTCAGGATCCTCACAAGAGTCTCTGCCAACCAGGGCCCTAAACAGGCCAAAGTCTGCCTTCTGGAAATCCGACACAACAGTTCTGCTACCATATAGGTGTGACTTGACTTAAACTAGCTTTTTGCATTAACCTTTCTACCACAGTGACAATGCTCCTCTAATACACAGTAGAAGCTCATACAGACTTAATGATATCAATCTTAGTGATTTTAGTGATCTTACTGATTTTAAAACTTACAGAATTATCAAAAAATCATTCAGTAAATGTGACTGAGGTAAAGGAGATGCCTGTTCTTGAAAAGAAGACACAAGCTACAAAGATATTATCTAAACATCTTTATCAACATCTAAACAGAATAAAGAGCTAGGACAGGGCAGGAGCTGAAGATGGAGATGGAGAATGGCAAACAGAAAGGTCCTGGCATGAAAGTAGTTATTGAAGAAACATGTAGACACATGAAGCTTTCAACTTCTTTGGTCAAGTAATCCCTAGAGAGTTTGGTATATGGTTCTGCTTCAAACTTGAAGTTTTAGAGGAAAATCTAAACAGAAAAAATCCATTGCAAAAACTGTTGTGCTTCCTCTTCTTTCTTTTCTTTTTTTTTTTTTTCACAGAAACTAATATAAGGATTTTGATAAAGCACCTGGACTTGTCCAGAAAACTAGAGAAGGTAAATATTGGGGAGACTACAGTCTTGCTGATTTTCCCAACATACTCGTTCTGTGTTAGTGATGAGAAAAACACCAGCTAAAGGACCCTTTATTTAATAAGGCTTTGTGGTTTGCACCATAAATGACAGCCTATTTGGAAAATCCATTCAAGACCTAAATCAACTCATATCTGAAGAATGAAAGGATTGATTATTTTTTTTCCCCTAAATATATTTTTGAAATATCCCTGCATTACCAGGAATGGCAGCCGAGCATTCAGATTGTGATGCCAGTTACCTCTCTACCAAAGAAAATATTGAGCAAAAAGTTAAACCACCAAGAGAAAATGTGCTACATTGTTGCAGGCCTACAATTTCCATTTCCATATCATTCTGATGGCAATGCCAAGTCTTGAATGAATTTAAGGGAGGAACACTAAAAGCAGTGACAGGTTGGAGGAAGAGATACTGGGGATGGGGTAGCAAAGAGAGGAAAACTGCTATTACAGAGTTGCAGTGTTAAAGCTGATTCAGGTAAGCTCTGAGTGCAATGTCTTTATTCAGCTGCGTCAGGAGTAGCACATGCAGTAACATAAAAGCTCTGAAGTGTCAACCTTTGATGTTCAGGAGATAAAACTTTCAAGTTGAAGTACAGAACATAGACTTGGTGGTAGAACATGGAAAACTAGCAGTCTGAGGGTGGCAATGACAGGTATTAAGTGGCAGGAATGTTGTTGAACAGTGAAAAATCTCTTTTGGCTTAAAAGAAATCTTGGAATGCAGAGTTGATATAACATTGCTAGTTTTATTTATACTTATCAGAAGGAAGTCTGTCCTAAAAAGTATCAACAATTAGAACAGGTATTAAACAATGTCTCAGTATTATAAAACTGGCTGCAAATTTTAATGGAATATGCTATTTCATATGGGCTATGAATAGTAAGAAGGTTTACCATAAGAAATTGCTTTTTTACTCCTTAAGATTTTTTTCAGACACACATAAATGTGAAGTAATTCCATGGTAATTCCAGGCCATTGAAAGCTCCAGATAGATTATTTATGCTATTTTATCAGGGTCACCCTGAATCTTGAATTGTTATATTAGCTTTAAATGTAATTTCCCAGTAGCTCCTAGGATCAGTTTGAAAGATTCAGTCTTGTTTCTGTGTCTTATGATTTTATGAGCAGTTGAATGTCAAGTATCTCCTGGTGTCACTAACAGGAGCTACTCCCTTAACTTAGTAAGAAAAGTAATGACCCTGTAAATCAATTTATGGCTGCGTATGTACTGCTGTGTATTCATGCTGCTAGCTGATTGATTCTGGTTGTGAAAGTCACTGTAGAAAATACTTAACTGTCATTACACATTGGCAGTGACAATTGCCATAAACACAAACACCCCCAAAGCCCCAGACAGTTTTTTGAAAGCTGTTCTCATCCTTTAAATGTAAGGCTTTGCATTTTTAATACTGGAACAAACAAAAACCCCTGTGTTTTAAAACAATTCAAAGCAGAGCTGTCTCCAGACTAACACAAAAGCAAGCACACAGTTAATTTAATGTATGTGAAGATATTTGATATTTAAAAGGTATCAGCTGTAACAGCACATCAGCATTCTTCGAGAACACTCAAAAACAGCATTCGTAGGGCATGGTGTTTTCTTCTTTTTTTTTCTTTCATGAATTCAGCATTCCTGACATTAAGAAGAGCAGACAAGACATTCAGCAGAGGGCAAAAGGACAGAAAGTCTGTGTAGTGTTTTCCTGAAACAACAAAAACATACATCATATAGAGGGCAGATGGGAGTCTGAATAGTCCAGTGAAAGTCCCATTAATGACTGGAAGCCCTGGCACAAATTGCCTTGATTCAGAGATCATCAAGGTCTTCAGGTGGGAGATAAAGAGGAGAAAACTGCTTGTGATATTCTTAGGGCTCTCAGCTGTCTGTGATACCAGAGAACTCTGGAAAAATAGACCTTAATCTAGAAAAGAGGAAGGAAGCTTGTATGGCAAGCTATGGTTGTGACCTTTCATGATGAGGGGCTAGAGGGAGGGATGAAGAAAAGTTTGTGCTGAGTGGAACTTTCTTCTGGGTGATGGTTCTAGGTGATACACTGGAGATACTTGTAGACTTGCTTAGTAAAAGGTCAGTAAGGGATGAAATGCCTTGAAGGAGACTACAGACCAATACAGCTGCCTTACCTTTAATGATAATAGTGATACAGAAATACTTCTTGTTTTTCTGTGCATCTTAAGACAGGTCAAGGGAGCCAGCAGGACCTGGAATTGGTAATTGTGGATCTCTATGGGCACGAGCTCTCTCCTCTGGAGGGCTGATAGCTACAGTTACTCAGTTCCTGGACATTTACCCTCCACACCCTTGGTGCTGGAGAAGACCTATCTCCTTTGTTTGTTCGAGAAACAAAGCCCCCAAAGATGAAGATTCTGATGACAGCCATCACAGAGGAGAAGTCCGGTTTTGGGGCACACAAAAAGATTTTTGGCTGCTGTTGGGTGTGTCTGGAGTGTAATTGGAGTGTTTAAAAAGAGTCAGTGGAGTATCCTGCAGTTAGCTTAAAACTAGCTTGAACTGAAAGAATTAAAATACTAAGGGAGATGGCAAGAATGTACACTGTTTAGTTGCCAGTTGTAGAGATGGAGAAATAAAAGGAATGAGAAACACTTCGTTTGGAAATAAAACTTTGTGGGGTAATTCTCATGCCTGGCATTTTGAAATAAGTATTTTTAAATACATAGGTATAAATTTTTCTAGGAGGAAAGACAGTGAGCAAAAGAAGAGTCAAGCATTTAACTACTACCACTGAATTTCCACTAACTGGTGAACAGAAGCATAAAGAATCCGTGTATGACACTGGTCTCAGCTGCTGTAGGGCTGTGTCTACTTTCTGGGATTCCTCCCACACCACCCAACAGAGTTAGTCTGCAAACAAAATCTATTGTCCTCTGGAGCAGCAGCCATTAAAGTGTATTCTGGATCTTCCAGGCTTTTGCTATGTGAGGATTGAAGAGAATGCCATGTCCACTGCTGAACCTGACTCAAACCTGCTCAACCTGACTCAAACACAAGAAGGTGAGCCTTCCTTCTCCTCACAACAGGATCTCCCTATACAGTTATACTACTATGAGTAAAAGCAAAAATTGTTCAGATTCTTTGTCAAGTGACTGATGTCAACTGTTGTTCTAGTAACCACTGACTTCTGAAAAAAAATCAATATAAGAAAGTTTCAGAAACACTATGAAAATTGAGGACTCTGACTGTGTCACAATTATCTGAATATAAAGGAACTAAACTTTTTAACAGTATCCTTTATAGTAGGCGATGTTGTGATAGAACTGTAGAGAATTAAAGGGACTCTCATTAAATGGATAGAAAGATGGTTAAACAATACATGGCAGAAAATAATTGTGGTATACGGTCCTGAAATGTTAAGAGTAAAAATAAATAATAAGACCCGTAACATTACTATATTTTTTGTCCCAAAGAATGCTATTGTGGATGTAGATTTACTCATTGGAGTGGAAGAATGTTTGGAAAAGCTATAATCCCAGTAGGATTTCAGGTGAAAATTGCTAGAGAAAGTCCATGTAGATTTCTTCATTCTGGAAGCTCATTTGATAAACATTAAAGAGGCCAAATGCAAATGAATGTATCTAGGAATTAAGATGGTAACATGTCCTTTCAACATGAAACATTGCAGGCTTTAAAGATGTGAAATGAATTTCTAGTGCACTGTTACTAAAACACATAACAGCCATAAAAAGAAAGTCAGGAGACATAAAGTAAGAAGATGCCATTTTCTCTGATTATCACAGTATAAATCCCAGCTGTCTTCAGAATGAAAGTTGCAAATTTTCTTTGTTTTATTAAAATGTTTTTCAAAGCACTCAGGAAGGCTTTGAAATTTGAAAGACATTTGCCTTTAGAAGCTAAAAATTCTGTGGAGTTGGTCACGGCATGTACTACTTAATGAAAGAAGAAATCTCTGATATTAGGATTTTGGTAGCAAATCAGCTAGTTGAAAGTTACAGTTAAAGAAATGCAGACTCAAAATAAGGTGCAAGTTAGGTATGGTAACACTATTTTATTTATCATCTGTCTTAGGAAATTACTGCTCTATCAGTATTCTCTTGGATCAATAAAATTAGAAGAGAACAGCATATCTGTTCTATAGGTCAAAATAGTATTGAAGAGTGTAGAGCTTTGATTGTTGTGTTGTATGGCATGTGAAATGCAGGATGTTTGATGAAATGGGTTTCATGGTTCTCTCTAGCTTTAAAATTTCTGACTTTATAAACAGCGGCCAGACTGGCAGCCCTGGGGCGTGAATGTTTATCTTCACAGCAGGTACCACATGATAAGCACTAGTGCACACATCCTCCTTAATAAGCCCAAATCCTTCCTGTGGGGCCCAATTCTGTGGAAAACAGGATGATTCCTTGAGAGGTGGCCATCCTTCATGGGGACAAAAAGGTGGATGGATACCTAACAAAATCTGGGATACTGTCTGTCTGTGAAAGGGAATAATTTTACAAGGATTTAGACAGACAACCAACTCATATAGCCACTAATAGTCAACAGATGGTAATTACTACTGGCAACTAAAAGCTAGGTCAGATTTGAACCTAATGACCCAAAACTAAAATGCTCCATATGCTATCACTGTACTACTGTCTGGTATGCTCACTAGTCGTGACCCTCCCACTGAAATAAGACCTTTCCCCCAAGCAGGAAGCTTTAATGTTCTCAGTTAGATGAAACAACTGCCTTGACATTTCTATTCTGCCGCTGGTTTTAGCTCTTGCTACATGTTGTTTATCACACTTTAGTTTTAACCTTGGGGTGACAAGGGAAAACAAGACACTTCATGAAAGTGAGGAAGTCATGGAAATAATAAAGATTCTCTTAGAAGAGAAGCTTTCACTAAGTCTCAGTCAGCTCATGAACATAAATTTGGGTTAGGCTTTTTTTTCCTTCTTGCACTGCTCTTCATGGTCTTCTCTAAGGCCTCATTTGATAACCAATTGCTAGATAGTAGAATCATAGAATAG
Source organism: Pezoporus wallicus (assembly GCF_028554395.1). Taxonomy (NCBI): domain Eukaryota; kingdom Metazoa; phylum Chordata; class Aves; order Psittaciformes; family Psittacidae; genus Pezoporus; species Pezoporus wallicus. The sequence goes on from NW_026640488.1 coordinate 6,185,968, forward strand.
TTAGGGTTAGAAAGGACCTCACACTAAACCATATCACCCATGGCCTCGTCCAACCTGGTCTTGAACACTGCCAGGGAAGGAGTATTCACAACCTCCCTGGGCAACCTATTCCAGTGCCTCACCACCCTAACAGGAAAGAATTTCCTCCCTATATCCAATCTAAACTTCCCCTGTTTAAGTTTTAACCCATTACCCCTTGTTCTATCACTACAGTCCCTAATGAAGAGTCCCTCCCCAGCATCCCTATAGGCCCCCTTCAGATACTGGAAGGCTGCTATAATGTCCTGGGTTCAGCAGTAGCAGTCATGTTTCTCCTTCTTGGTAGCTGGTGCGGTGCAGTGTTTTGACTTTCGGCCTGGGAACAGAGCCGATAACAAGGATGTTTTGGTTTGGCCAAGGACTTTGTGAGCCTCATGCTCTGCCAGGGAGGAGGGGAAGCCAGGAGGAAGCAGAGACAGGACACCTGACCCAAACTGACCAAAGAGGTATTCCATACCACAGCACGTCATGCCCAGGATGTAACTGGGAGTTAGCCGGAAGGGCTGGGAGACTGCAGGGTTGGAGGAGGTATCGGTCGGTGCTTGGTTGGGCTGGGGGGGGCGAGTTATCTGTCGGCTGGTGGTGAGGTGATGTATTCTCTTCCCTTGTTATTTCCTTTATCGTTGTTATTATTGGTGGTAGCAGTAGTGATCTGTGTTATACCTTAGTTACTAAACTGTTCTTATCTCAACCTGTGGGAGTTGCATTCTATTTGACTCTCCTCTCCGTCCCTCTGGGAGTAGAGGGAGGGCAAGAAGGGGGCGGGGAGGGCGGGGGGGGGGAAGTGAGTGAACGAGTTGCCTGACTGGGTTTAAACCACGACAGTTCTTTTTGGTGCCCAACGTGGGGCACGAGGGGTTGAGATAACGACAGATCTGACCGGATTAATAGTCACTCGTCACAATGCTGATTTATTGGCTCTCAGAATTGTTCCTCTTGATCTCACAGTTTCAGAATGTTGTAACTTAGAGCCGGTATTCGCTGTGTTAGTGTTTATCAAGTGTGGGGCCTGGGCTAAGGTTCTTGTCTCACTGTGCTTTATGGCAATGGCTTGTAATACGGGTGGGCTCCAGCAGCAGGGCGGGACGGACGTGGCCGTGGACTTGTACCTGGCCGTCCGGCTGCTCTTCACCGGCCTGGCCCTCGCCCTCACCTCCGTCTTCGTGAGGCTGCGGGGAGCCGAGGGGGAGCGGCCCCGGGAGTCGGCGGCTGCTGAAGCGGCCCGGGAGGGCGGCCCCGGGGACCAGGCGGCGGCGGGAGCGGGGCCGGAGGCCGCGAGGGCACGGCTGCTGGTGGAGGAGGTCGGGGCGGTCGAGGAAAGGAAGGAGGCGGCTGCCGAGCAGCGGGAGAAGGCGGCGGAAGAGCCGAGCCCCGCGGAAGAGCCGAGCCCCGCGGAGGAGCTGAGCCCCGCGGAGGAGTTGAGCCCCGCGGCCGAGCCCAGCGCCGCGACGGCCGAGAGCATGCCCCGGCAGCCGCCTGCCGAGCCCCAGGAGGATGCAGGAGACCACGCAGCACTTCCCAGCAAGGCAGAGGAGGAAGATCTGGACTCAGGAAAAGAGAAGCTGGTGGTGGGAGCGCCGGCAAGCACAGCAGCTACACCAGCCCCAGTGACAAGTACAGCAGCATCGTTTGGGAGTTCTGAAGGTTTTGAATGGCCTTTGGGTGTCCTTGGGACCTGCCTGCTGATTGTGATGGGGATCAGCATGTTGGCACACATACAGAGTGTGTTCTACCCACAACCATTTTGTCTGATCTCAAAAGTTAAGCAAAGTCAGGTTTGGGTCTTGTCTGGGATTAGACGACAATATAGGGGGACCAAGAGTTTTTCTCCAAGGCTGGACAGTCATGAGTGGCAGGGTGTGTGGGACAGTATGGGCAAGTATCTAGTCCACTGGGCCCCTCCAGTGCTTTGGAAGCGTTGGAGAGGGAAGGCAGAGTATGGAGTCCCCAGCAACAAGCTGCAGAAACTGCTGAAGGGGACAGTGAATTATTTTCAGCCTGGTGGGCCCATGGCACTTCAGGCCATCAGAGCAGAGATGCAACATAGAGATGGACTCATGATCGAGGGGTGGACTTAGCAATGGATGCTATTGCCCAGGTTATTCACAAGTGTGAACACTGCGTACAGTCCCTCCTGCTCTGGAAGACTGTTACAAGAGATGGAGGCTGACATCATGGACCAGGTGGACACAGCAGCTTTATAGGGACTGGTCCATGCACTTAGATAAGAGTGATGGTATATTGAAAATGTGGGATCTGAGCATGACGTGAATGGTATGGAATAAGGGGTGGATAATGTCCTGGGTTCAGCAGTAGCAGTCATTTTTCTCCTCCTTGGTAGCTGGTGCAGTGCAGTGTTTTGACTTTCAGCCTGGGAACAGAGCTGATAACAAGGATGTTTTGGTTTGGCCAAGGACTTTGTGAGCCTCATGCTCTGCCAGGGAGGAGGGGAAGCCAGGAGAAAGCAGAGACAGGACACCTGACCCAAACTGACCAAAGAGGTATTCCATACCACAGCACATCATGCCCAGGAAGTAACTGGGAGTTACCTGGAAGGGCTGGTAGACTGTGGGGTTGGAGGAGGTATAGGTCGGTGCTTGGTCGGGCTGGGGGGGGCGAGTTATCAGTCAGCTGGTGGTAAGGTGATGTATTCTCTTCCCTTGTTATTTCCTTTATCATTATTATTGGTGGTAGCAGTAGTGATTTGTGTTATACCTTAGTTACTAAACTGTTCTTATCTCAACCCGTGGGAGTTGCATTCTATTTGACTCTCCTCTCCGTCCCTCCGGGAGTAGGGGGAGGGCAAGAAGGGGGGGGGGGGCGGGGAGAAGTGAGTGAACGAGTTGTCTGGTTTGGTTTAAACCACGACAGGTCTCCACACAGCCTTCTCTTCTCCAGGCTGAACAGCCCCAACTTTCTCAGCCTGTCTTCATATGGGAGGTGCTCCAGTCCCCTGATCATCGTCGTGGCCCTTCTCTGCATTTGTTCCAACAATTCCATGTCCTTTTTATGTTGAGGACACCAGAACTGCACACAATACTCCAGGTGAGGTCTCACAAGAGCAGAGTAGAGGGGCAGGATCACCTGCTTCACCCTGCTGGTCACGCTCCTCTTGATGCAGCCCAGGTTACGGTTGGCTTTCTGGGCTGCAAGCGCACGCTGATGGCTCATGTTCATTTTATCATCGAGCAATACCCCCAAGTACTTCTCCGCAGGGCTGCTCTGAATCTCTTCTCTGCCCAACCTGTAGCTGTGCCTGCTCCGACCCAGGTGTAGGACCTTGCACTTGGCATGGTTAAACTTCATGAGGTTGGCATCAGCCCACCTCACAAGCATGTCAGGGTCCCTCCGGATGGCATTCCTTCCCTCCAGTGTATCAACCGAACCACACAGCTTGGTGCCATTGGCAAACTTGCTGAGGGCGCACTCAATCCCACTGCCCATGTCACTGGCACAGATGTTGAACAAGACCGGTCCCAACACCGATCCCTGAAGGACACCACTCGTTACTGGTCTCCAGCTGGACCTTGAGCCATTGACCACAACTCTTTGTTTGCGGCCATCCAGCCATTTCTTTATCCACTGAGTGTTCCACCTATCAAATTCATGTCTCTCCAATTTAGAGACAAGGATGTCGTGTGGGACAGTGTCGAACGCTTTACAGAAGTCCAGGTAGATGACATCAACTGCTCTACCCCTGTCCATCAGTTCTGTAGCCCCATCTAGAAGGCCACCAAATTGGTCAGGCAGGATTTGGCCTTAGTGAAGCCATGCTGGCTGTCACCAAGCACCTTGTTGATTTTCATGTGCCTTAGCATGCCTTCCAGGAGAATCTGCTCCAAGATTTTGCTAGGCACAGAGGTGAGACTGACTGGTCTGTAATTCCTTGGGTCATCCATTTTCCCCTTCTTGAAAATGGGGGTTATATTTCCCTTTTTCCAGTCTTCGGGAACTTCACCTGACTGCCACGATTTCTCAAATATGATGGCCAGCTTAGCAACTTCATTCGCCAGCTCCCTCAGGACCCGTGGATGGATCTCATCAGGACCCATGGACTTGTGCACGTTCAGATTTTTAAGATGGTCTCGAACCAGATCCTCTCCTACAGTGGGCCCGAGGTCTTCATTCTCACAGTCCCTGTGTCTGCCTTCCAAGCCTTGGGTGGTGTGGTCAGAGCCTTTGCCAGTGAAGACCAAGGCAAAGAAGTCATTCAGAACCTCAGCCTTCTCCAAATCCTGTGTAGCCAGTTCTTCCGAGAGCTTCTGGAGGGGGCCTCTGTTCTCCCTAGTCTGTTTTTTATTTGCTATGTACCTGTAGAATCCCTTCCTGTTATCCTTAATATCCCTAACCAAGTTTAATTCTAACTTGGCCTTAGCTTTCCTAACCTGGTCCCTATCTTCATGGACAACATCCCTGTACTCTTCTCAGGCCACCTGTCCTTGCTTCCACTTTTTATAAGCCTCTTTTTTCATTTGAATTTTCCTCAGCAGATGATATCAGTCATCTTGGGTGGTAGATTTATTTACAAATATTTTAGTTAATTTAGGCTTAAACTGTCTGAATTTTATCATTTAGGTAGAATCTGTTAATCTAGCTGGAAGGTGTTCATTAACCCCATAGTGACAAACATACAGCTTGCTGTGTCTTGAAAAATATGAGGATTACTTACTGCTAGGACATGAAGGACATACAGTAATTTATACACCTAGGCATTTCAATGCTCTTCATCATCATGGCATCTTCTTTCATATACATTCATAAAAATACACTGTTCTAGTTATTAATTTTCTTCTGATTAAGAGTTTGGGGAAGTTATTGTGTAGTGAGGAATAAAATGTTGCTCATCCAGGTCATAATTACTAGGGAAGGAGTGCAAAAGACAAACCATGCCTCTTCTGCTCTTTAATTTCCCAACTAACAAAACAGTGTCTGCTGTCTAATGTCATACCACAAAGCTGTTAGAAGTGTGATGGTCACTACTGATTATACCACAGCACCAAAGCTATAAATTTATTAATGCATTAGGTTTTTTTCTATCTTCTTAGGAAATTGTTCTGAACTGTTATTGTATTTATGATATGTCATATATATTGCTAAGAATTTCCCTGGTAGGAAACCACCTATCTTCTAGTATGACTGCAGATACATGGTTTACTTGGAATCAGGTCTGCTGAATGCTGTCTTTCTGACAAAAATGTATTGAACCTGTTATATAATTGTGTTTCCTCTAGCTACTATTGTTAAGGAGATACCTGAAAATGCATTAGGTGGCCTCAGGACATTGCTTCTTTCTATGACTGCTGCAGGATAAGCACTTTCCATTACTATGGCCTTTCTTTACTCTATAGCTTAAACCTCAAAAACTTGGAAAAAATGCTTGTTAGCAAGTATTTTACAACAGTGGTTTTGTTGTTTTTTTATTTATTTTACTATATGTAAAGTTCTGCAGCCATGTATCTGTGTGGCAGCTAAATAGATAACGTAAACCATCTTTTTCCTTTTTTCTTTTCCTTAGGAAGCTCCTAAAATATCAACTATAAGGCAAATACGTGCGCTTGGTGGTGAAACGACATAATGTTGTATCAGCAGGTCTTATTTCAAAAATTAAAACAAACAATCCAAACAAAATTCTTTCAGTACCGAGTCAGTTTTAGATAATGCTAACACATGAGAAAGAGCAAGCAGCAAATTGCAAAATCTGCAACTTTATATGTATGAGGAAGTCAGTAATGTGATAATAAGCTGCAGAAGTATCAAAAAGAAAAAAAAAAACAACCCAGGAAAAGAAACCCAGGAAAATATTTTCAGATGTAATTAACTCTGGACTGCAAGAAGATGCATAAGCACCTAAAGTTTCCAGCAAAGCGCTATAAAGGTATATTTGCTGATACATAAACCAGAAAATGCAAACATGTTTATGGCTGTCTTCCTCAGATGTCAGATTAAAAGCATGAAATTCAGTCTTCTATTGAGTATCACCACAAGGCCTACACTACTTTGACTTCCCCTTATTTGCTTTTTCCATGCGTGAAAACATTATTTACCAATACTGGATACCAACCAGATTAGAGTAGCTGGTTGTAGGATGTGTAATTAAATATTTCCTGTCTGAACAGATTTTTTTTTCAACACTCTGTATGGATTTTATTTAATACATGTTACTGTGGAGAAGGTCTAGGCTGTCACATCGCTATGATATTTTGTCCACCTGCTTGGTGGTAAAATATCTGGGACAAAACCCTAACCCCACTAGCATCAATTAAATACACTTTTTTGAAGGATAAGACAAAGGTTAGCTTCTCTTTTCATTTGACAATTCCCTTTATTTTATAATGTTCAGTTCCTAGGGATCTACAACAGTCTGTACTTAGCATGAAAAGGTCTTGCTGGGGTTTCTTTTGTTGAAAAAAAGAAACGGCTGAATAAGATTGATTTGTATGTCTGATTTTCACTAGGGATTATTGAACATAGTCTAGATGCACCATCCTAATAACAGCTCAGACAATATAATAATTATGTATAATACTGTCTTTTATTGTAATGTTGGAAGCTGTTGAAATGAAGCACACTGTATTTTAGCAGAGCTATTTGCACCTTCCTTCTGTTAGAACAGTTAAGTATAATTCCCATCAATCATTGATCAACTTCAGTTTTCTGAACAATAAGTGTTCCTCCTGATATCCCTGGCATCACTTAGTATCTTGTTATAAGATGTCTTGGGGCTAAAGTCTCAAGCAAGGCAAGTGTCAACATGGCAAGAAATACTTAAAAGGAGTAAAAGAAAAGGTTCAGTTCTTTAAAGGAAGTTTAAATATGCAATCACTCAGGAAAAAATAATTAGAAAAAGTAAAAAAGAAAAAACCAAAAAAAAACCCAAAAAAAACAAAACACAACACCCTACATAAGACACTTCAAATGATACACAAAAGATGTTACAATACACCGTAGACTTTTTTGCCTTTCTACCTTTCTTCTTTCATTTATTTTTTACAGACTAACATTTTAACTAATGTTAAATCAATTAAGAAGAATGTCAAAGTAATTGTTGTCTATCTGTGAGTACCCAAACAGCAATTCAAGCACAAAAGACTTAGCTATCAATCAGTACAAATAAACCACTAATGGATATCATGTCTAATCTTTATGTGCTACAGCTGGGTCAAGTGTATGGGCACAAATTGATGGTTAGGCTAGTGCTAGATTACCAGTCTTCAACTGATGTCTTAATTCCTCATGCAGACTGTGTCTGAAAGGTAATTACTCTTTCACATGTCAACCCATTCCAAAGCTGCCCTGAATTTTGAGGCTGGGGAAAACAGACAGAGAAAAGGGAGGGGCTTTGGGAGCTGCTGCTGCTGCTTGGAAAATGCAGAGGTGGCGAGTTGAAATTGGGCATCCACAATGTAAAAAATTGTCTCCGCAATGGAGAATAATTAAAGATGGCATTTTGGGGTTACAACTGTGGAGTGTCTGTTCTAACAAAATGCAGTTAAATTAAAGCTGAAAGAAACAGCTGCACATTAAGCTCTATTTAATATTGATGCTAACTGAAGTATGGATTTGGGTGAGTTTTTTCCTCAAGGTCTTTGCCTTGTGTCACTGTTTTATTGTATAATTAAAAGGATTTCTTCTTAGAAAAGTATAGTAATCACTCATGTATACTTCTTCATTGTATTTTGAGAAGGGAAAAAAATATTTTTCTCCTTATAAGGCTCTTTTAATGATGCCAAAATAGTCTTAGAGACTTTGCCAAAAATGAAAGTATAGTCTGTGAGGAGGAAACCCCCCTAGTCTTTGAGTGGGAGAATGAATCTCTATAGTTTACTTACACTTGATATTTTGAAAGTAAATAAGTAAGTTAAAAATGTTTCTAACCAAAGCTGTTTCCTCAGACATACTGGTTCACGCCACATATATTAGTTTGGTTACAGCTGTAAAGCTGTTCTCTTTCATTTGCTCAGTACACTTGGATGGTAAAGAATTCTGTCCTGATAACTTTTCTTATTGGAAGTCAGATATCAAGGTTGTTAACAAGAAGTATCTTCTCCAGTAGTTACTTGGGTACTGATTGTTGTGTATTTAAACCAGGTGTCATTGCTTCTCAGAGATCTGTGCATCCTCCCTAAAAGAAATTAAACAGAAAACACCTTGCACTGAACAAAATAGAGAAGATTCCTCCTTACTACAGTAGCAGGAGAGGAAATGCTGTCCCCAGTTCATCTTCCAGGCTTCCTGGAACATCGCCTTGCCTGGTGCTATGGTCTGATCACTGCCTAATCATCCTGAACACTTTTTTTCTTTGTCTTTCAAGTCTCACAAAGAAGTTCTGAGAGTCACCTGCTCACAAAACTGATAACATTTGATCACTTGAGGCAAAAATACCAGGTTGTTATTTTTTTTTTTTTTATTTCATGGAAGCTAATCTCTAAGCGGATTGCCTGAGTGAATAAAAAGTTTGAGATTTGATAGTTTTCTTTCAAGAATATAGGTGTTTTAAATATTAAATAATGCAGTGAGTATTAAGCAATGTATAGGATAATGTAATCTGTATTTTAATAATGTATTAATTCCAATGCAAAGGCTATAAAAGCTTATGCAGCACTGCACTAGAAAATCCAAGAACAGGGTTATGAGACTCTTCTTTGACATCTAAAAGGCTGTTTGGGTTTTTTGTTTGAGTTTTGGTATTTTTTTGTAGTTCCTATGTCTAGTGAAAATATTTTACAGCAGTTTTTCCAGCTGAAAAATAGGCAATTTTTTGGTTGAAGTTCTTAGTCTGCATAACAGTTTGAATTCTCATAGGAGGCTGCAATGAAAATTTGATATTTTCCATGAAGTTAAAAATAAAATCTAAATATTATTTAGATTTATTGATATAGTTGTTTTAGTTGGTATTTTCTATGGCTTTCCCATTCTCCCATGTTAGTCATCTGGTAGTTAAACTGGCTGCAGTGTAGTTTTAGAGCTTAGATTACTCTTTTACTAGACCAGTTGCCTTTGTAATGATGATGAAGAAACACTTCATTGTATCTGCTGTAGCAGTTGTGCTTAGATTAGGGTTGCATTTTTACAGTTAGTCTCCTAACCCATGCTTTCCTGTTATACCAGGGAAATGTTATGGATTGCACATATTTGGATGCCTTTCAGAGGAAAACACACTTGAAGTGCTTGTAGGGCAAACCCAGCACACTCTGAGAGCTAAAGTATGTTCAGTTCGTAACACTGGCCAAAGACCAAATGTGCACAGCTGAAATAATAATTAACAACACCATCTCTCTTGCTTTTCAGATCCAATCCTGATGAGCTGCAGCTCCTGTTAATGTGATCTGGTTATTGCTGGCATGTCAGCAGGTTGTGTTATCTAGATAGGCTTGCCAAGTGAGAGACAGAAAGATGTCCTAGGTCAGTGAAGTGCTGGTGATCCATTAGACATCAGAAGGCAGGTGGAAGAAAACATCACAATATCTTTTCCCATCCTAGCAAAAGGAACAAAAATTATTTCAAATTTAAGCTAAACATTGTTTGCTTAAAATAGTGGAATTCATCATGACGATGCTTTAGGTTTGCATTAATCATAGAATCATAGAAAAGTTAGGGTTGGAAAGGACCTTAAGATCATCAAGTTCCAACCCCCCTGCCGCGGGCAGGGACACCTTGCACTAAATAATAACTAAATAATTGATAACAGAATGGGCTGTGGATTTTTTCAAGTCACGTAGACTTTGGACTAAAAAAGTTTAAGATAATACTGTCCTCTAAAGTGATTCTGGACATCTGTCCCGTCTTTGCCTGTTCAACGTGTCTGTGAAATCACTATGTTAATTAGTAAGGATGACATGGGCTCAATTACTGGGAGAGTAACAGTATCTAGGTGGGAACAAACTTTCAGTGAGGGTTAACTGCTTCAGGCTGTACCCAAAGTACGTTTCAATAAAGTTGGCACATTGAAAAAAAATAAAAATCAGAAGAAATCACAACATTTTTATAGCTCCTGTGATTAAGAAAATCAATATGCTATTTTGGTTGAGGTTTAGAACATACATATTACCACATGCCTGGCAATCACTGGACTAGCATGCGAGTGTACTTTGCCATTCACAGCTGGTGAAAATAGTACACATTTCCTATACAAATTAGCTTTGCAGCAAATATTTCTATTCTGGTAACTGGCAGAAGTACATATCTGTTTGCAGAGAGAATAGCCTTTCTGTAAGGTCCACTGATAAAATTTTCGACAGAATCTTTCTGCCTCCTTTCTCCCTGTGCAAAGGTGACACACTAACAATTAGTGACACTTTGTTTTAATTAAGTTTAATTAATGGATGTTAAAGAGTCAGTGTTATTGTGTCATTAAATATGTTGCTTTAACAATGTGTTTAACAATGTTCTGGCTTTGAGGGAAACTGCCTTCTGAACTGTGCTTTGTTTTTCCAAGGTATCTAGCTTTAGATCTATTTAAAGACCTACTGAAGCTAAGAAAGAGATGAGGTAATGCAAGGTAATATTTTTTTCTGCTTTTGCCTTTTACTTCCCTTGAATTCTATTATTCAGTTTTCTAGCACTGGTTCTGAATTTTTAAACATTATAAACAAAATTTTATGAACCAAACAAATAACCCAATGAAGATTAGAATTCTTACTTAGATATGCGACAGAGATAGGGTAGTCTTCTGATAATAGAGGTTGGTAGGCTACCACCTGTATGTCAACACTATTTGTGCTGCAGCAAATCCATTTATTTTAGGTAATGGATGCGATCCTGCTCATTTCTGCCTCTCTGTTAAATCAGCTCTCTCTGCATACTGATATGTAAAGGAGTGTTTATATACATTTCCTTAACCATTTGAGGGAAAATAATCTGGGTTATTATAAAACACTTATTTAAATTGTGAAGACTAAGCCAGCTGATTTTGGCTGAAGAAATCTGGAGGTATTCAAATGTAGGGATGTAATCTTAACAGCAGGCTGCTAGACAACAGCTAGAGAGGAATTACAATAATTTATACACTGGACATTTTGGGTTTTTGTAGAAAGTAGAAATTGCAATCTTAGAATGAAATATTTAGCACATGCTTTGGTTTGTGCCGTCCCACAATTTCTTTTTATTATTTGTAACAGAAGTTAATTTTCTAATTAAACTCTGAGGATGATCATTGGGGAACGTTGACTTATTTTTTTTTAGCTGTAGTCAATAGCAATGTCCCAGTCCTCATGTTTCTTTTTTCTGTCATCTTCCATTAAAATACTAATTTTTCAATTTCTTAGCTTTGCTGCTTTTAAAACCACTTAGAATCCTTCAGAGCTCTGATGTTTTAGAAAGCTCTCCACTCACGTACATCTTAGAAGAGGTGTTTTCTTAGAAGAGGTATTTTGGTTTAGGTGCAATTTACAGTCATGGGGTATATAACAGAAACAATGTATTGAATGGAATAGGAGTATATAGCTGTACTTTAATGAGTCAAACAGGCTTTGCTACATAGGACATTTAGGGGCCTTTGAAATGCATTACAAGCATTTCTACCTCCTCTACCTCAAATTACTATTTTACAAGTAAATACACTTGAGTGGGGCAATGAGGTCAAATAAGAGCTAGAAGCTAAAGTCTCTCAGTTATGATTCTGCTACTACTTGCAATTTGATATGTGAAATTCCATGAGCTATTCGTCTGTGCTTGAAATTACTCATCCTTAGCACAGAGACAAGAAAACATACAACATCCAGCTAATGGAAATATTCTGACATTTAATTAATTGTACATTTCTTTCATGAGAAAAATTGCTTTTGTATAAAACTCCAAGACCCTATGCCCACCTGGAATTATTCAAAGACACCTACAGGCATACTTTCCAGGTAAATCAAACTAAAATATGAGTAAGATGCTCCCATTCCTGGGATATAACTTAATAAATAAATAACTTAAAGGTTTTAACTATTTTTATATAAGGAAAAGCTATACAAAATTTTATATCCCATTTTTTCTTATTTTAAAATGAGCTGCAATCAGCTATTTATATTCAGAAATATCTATGCTATTAATAAAAAGTGCCTTGAATAGTAATATTGTCAAATTTATTATACTAAGGGTGTTCAATGAGCTTTCTAAACTATACATGTGTAAACTAAGCAGAATTAAGTCCTTTTTCAAAAATATTACTAAACAAAAACTGAAAAGTCCTCTGGACATTTCTCTGTGTGACATATTGTATACACTATGCTATGACTGTTAAATATATTAAGCAAAAACCAGTTAATCTCTTTACATGTCTGTATCAAAATCCTTTCCTGAGAAAAAGCTATCAGCAGGCTTACTACATTATCCTCACTAAATAATCCAAAACAAAATCAGTAGTTACATACAATTTAGATTTTTTTCTTCTCCCTGCATTTTAGAATAGTAATAAATTTGGGTGAGGAAACTAGTGGCTTATACCTCTCAATTTCAGGTGCAGAATGAAATGTTAATTCCACTTGATAAACTACAGGAAAACTGAAGCCATGAGCAGCTCTTCAGCTCAGGGTCTTCTGCAGTTTAGTAGCAGCAGTTTGTTCAGAAGCTGATGACATTCTGGGTAGTCACTGCAACTTGAATATCACACATAGTGGTGATATTGGAGCTCTGAAGGCAGAATTCACCCATCCATATTCAACTGCCAAGGTGGAATCCTGATACATATTTAGTAGGTGCCCTTCCGTCATTATGCAGAAATGACTAGACCACTATGACTGTGGATATTCAGAAAGTAGAAACAAAGAGCTAAACATTGATGAAGGATTAGTTAATAACTTACCTGAGTGCTCATGAATACTAGATCTGGAGGTATTAGAAAGTTCAGGATTAGTTTTTATGCAGAGAGAATTACTCTGTCTTCTACAGGCCTATGTCTTGTGTCAGGCTTCGTTTTCTAAAGCATTCGTCCTTTGTTTATCTGTATTTTGGTAATCCCTAAAGAGGTTTTGCACAATAGTTATTACTGTGTTGTTAGAAATGTTAAATCTTGATTGCTGTGGTTAGGCTACTACATGTGTATGGCATCATTTTCAGTGGTGCTGTGAAATTTCAGGCCTGTCCTCTAAAAATTAGTTTAATTATGATTTTGAAAGAGAAAATTTTTGACTTAAGAGAGTGGCTTTAGGCCAAAATTCTTTGGGCACTTAGTCCTTGAAGCATCTTCTGGAATTTTGTGTTCAGTATGAAGATATGTTGCAGTGCAGCATGTTAACGATTGGGCTTCCTGGGAAATGATTCCCAAACTATCATCCTGTTGAGCACTGAGCCATCAGGAGCATGAAGACAGGGAATGCTAAAGAGAAGCAATAGTTTTAGCTCATCATACAGCTATCATTCATTAATTCTTTGATTGCATACTTTTGCATTCATACATTAAAAAAAATGATTTTATCTGCCATGCTTACAAGTAACGTGTATGAAAACATCTGTTATTCCATCTAGCAGCAGGCAGTGATAAACAAATATATTAACTTGTCATTATACTGAATACCATGATTCACTGACCAGTGCAAGCAACTCACTTGTGATGGTTTAACCCAGCAGGCAGCTACACACCACAGCCATTCATATGCTCACTCCCCACCACAATGGGACTGGAGAGAGAATCTGAAAAAAAGAATAAAATGTATGGGTGAGATGAAGACATTTCAATAGTTCAGAAAAATGAGGAAAAATATTAATAATAAGAATGATAAAAGAAGTAGAATATACAAAACAAGTGTTTCACAGTGCAATTGTTCACCACCCACCAACAGATGCCCAGACAGTTCCCAAACAGCAGCTCCTGGACAGCTTTCCCCCTAGTTTATGTACAGAGCATGACATCCTCCCAGTTTCCTGTGTCCCCCAGCCTAATCACTGGTAGGCAGTGTGAGAAGCTGGAAAGTCCTTGACTCCGTGTGAACACTGATAAGTAGCAACTAAAACATCAGTGTAGTATCAATACTATTCTCATCAGAAATCCAAAACACAGCACTGTGCAAGCTATTAAGAAGAAAATTAACTCCATCACAGCTGAAACCAGGGAATCACATTACACGTGGCTCACCTTTCATATACCCTTTTTGAAATCCAAACTGTGTTCATTCAGAATTTATATATTTTTCAGAAAGCTCTGCTAGAAAGTGCTCTATACTTTTTGGAACATTGATCTCTGGTCATAATCTTAAACTTCAGCTCCTGCTGGTTCTGTTTATTGTCCAGGCAGAAGTGTATTGTGCCAGAAGGAGATAAACTCTGAATTATCGTCAATACATTCTCAGTGAAATTGATTGTAATGTCTTGGGCTGTATCATGTTAAGTATGTATGGTTGTATTTTGCTACATCTATCAATGACTTGTGTTAACTTAATTCAGGTTTTTGGTTTTTTTTGCACTGCAGAGTATTGTGAGATGCACACTTATCGTAAGTGTTACAATAATATATAAGGTATGCCCTGCCACTGCTGGTCTCCCTAAAGCCTTTTCTGTGATAAGTTGAACATTATATCATATCTCAGTACAGCTAATCATAGTTTCATGATCAGCAGTATTTCAGTTTATCATTTGTCTATTTTTTACTATGCTGATTTAGGTCCTAGGATATTCTACTGTTCTTGGTTAATACTTGTAAGGAATATACAGAGCATTAATTCAGCTGAAGTGCCTATTATGAGAAATTTCAAATTGGGATGCCCCCAGGGTATGTTTCACATTTTCTGCTCCTGCACCCTTCATCTTACACTCCTTTTAGAAAACAGCCATTTACCTGGATTTTTAAATATATGTAAAAAGACTTTAAATGCATTTTTGCTAGTTACAAGATTAAATTTAATTAAAATATGCTATTGTTCTTAGAAAATTACCTGAAACAGTTTGGGAATGGAGAGTAATACATTCTTTTTTTCCTGACTGATTTGAACTCTGAGCTTTGAAATGCAAATTTGATCTTATAATTTAGGTGGTAGAGACAAATTTGGGTGGTTTACTGTTCATTGCATTTAGGAACACTCATGATGAGCCAGCATAATGTTTGTATTTGGATGCAGTAGCGCACCACGGATGAAATGGGGCTCTGGGCAAGGAGTGAAATATCATGCCCTGTTCAACAGTGCGTGATGATGCTTTTCTGCCATCTTCATAGTTTAGCAGCTGGCTCTGGCCTGCAAGCCCTCAGAGAGGAGTTGTACTGTGTCAAAGAGTATCAATCTCTGTAGGTTTGTGCAAAGGGGAGGGAAAGGTGTAAGGTGCATTTAAGAGTGCTCTTCCCTCTAAAAAAAAAAAAAATCCTTAAAATTTAGGAGTTGGAAAAAGAAATAATTAACTGGCATTAACTATTATTTAGACTAGTCAGTCTCACCTATGCACCTGGCAAAATCTTGGAGCAGATTCTCCTGGAAGGCATGCTAAGGCACATGAAAATCAACAAGGTGCTTGGTGACCAAATCCTGCCTGACCAATTTGGTGGCCTTCTAGATGGGGCTACAGAACTGATGGACAGGGGTAGAACAGTTGATGTCATCTACCTGGACTTGTGGAAAGTGTTCAGCACATCCTTGTCTCTAAACTGGAGAGACATCAGTCTGAAAGATAGACCACTCGGTGGATAAAGAACTGTCTGGGTGGCAGCATGCAAAGACTTGTGGTCAGTGGCTCAATGTCCAGCTGAAGACCAGTAATGAGTGGTGTCCCTCAGGGATCAGTGTTCGGACCGGTCTTGTTTAACATTGTTGTCGCTGACATGGACAGTGGGATTGAGTGCGCCCTCAGCAAGTTTGCCAATGGCACCAAGCTGTGTGGTTCGGTTGATATGCTGGAGGGAAGGAATGCCATCCAGAGGGACCTTGACACACTTGTGAGATGGGCTGATGCCAACCTCATGAAGTTTAACCATGCCAAATGCAGGGTCCTACACCTGGGTCGGAGCAGGCAGGGCTACAGGTAGGGCAGAGAAGAGATTCAGAGCAGCCCTGCAGAGAAGGACTTGGGGGTATTGCTCGATGAGAAAATGAACATGAGCCAGCTTCAGTGTGTGCTTGCAGCCCAGAAAGCCAACCATATCCTGGGCTGCATCAAGAGGAGTGTGACCAGCAGGTTGAAGGAGGTGATCCTGCCCCTCTACTCTGCTCTTGTGAGACTTCACCTGGAGTATTGGGTGCAGTTCTGGTGTCCTCAACACAAAAAGGACATGGAACTGTTGGAACAAGTGCAGAGAAGGGCCACGAGGATGATCAGGGGACTGGAGGGAAGTTATAATGCTCCATCCTTGGTGGTGTTCAAGGCCAGGTTGGGCAGAGCCTTGAGTGACACGGTTTAGTGGGAGGTGTCCCTGGCCATGGCAGGGGGGTTGGAACTGCATGATCTTAAGGTCCTTTCCAACCCTAACTATTCTATTATGGCTAGAAGGACTGCTATTTTTGACTCTTTGGTTGCAGCAGCCCTGGGATGCCACAGAGCAATGAACAAGAGCAGTGCAAGAGCACCGATAGTAGGAAAATGCATAAAATCCTCCTCAGAGGACTATCGCTGACCTGTGATGTCTATGCAATGACTCTGGCAGAGACTATAAATGTGAGTAGACTACAGTGGGTAGGACAAGAAAGAATGTGCAACACAAGCTTTGTTGCTTTAGTTAATCTAAGAATAAATATATAGTAATATATTGTACCTTCCTTCTTTGCTACCATTGCTGTGTGGAAAAGGTAGGATTCATTCTCTCTCACCTACATAAAACCACAGCTAGGTCCCATCTGAACAGCAAAGTTGAATTGCCCAATTTTAGCATTTGCAAAGGAGGTGTCTGCTGTTTATTTTAAAGAGGACTGTCCCTTACTGTTTGTGAGCAGAAAGGAGTAGCTCTGACAGTTTTGTTCATTAGCATTTGCCTGTGGGTAGTGATCAAAAGTGACTAATATGCCAGAATGGATATTTTCTGCACCAATTTTCTGATTTTTAACACTTCAGGTATTTTGGAATATTTCTTCAAATGTCCTGAAAAGTGGATTTTCTGTTACACCAAAGTAAACTCAGTGCAGGTGCTGAAGAGAAAAAAAACATATACCTCATGCTTGCTCTGAAGCTGATGGTAACATGCTCTAAAGCTGATGATAGCAGATAATATTTCTAAAGGACTGTCTGTCAGCCTTGAAGAAGCTGATCAAGGTATGCCCTAATCTCCTTACCTTCTGGCTAACTGTCCTGCTGTTAAGAACTTCCCCATGCTAGAAGCTGCTTTCTGGGAAAACTGGGTCTAGAAGGTGTTCCATTATGCATCTGGGAAAGGAAATTAAACAAAAGATCCTCCATTGTATCTTCTCATCCTCCCTCTCCCCCAGAAAACACAAAGCTCAAAACCAAGAAACATGGCAAGAGAAAGAGCATCACCGCTTGTTTCCTATATTTTCCTTGGATTACTTATTTCTGCCCCTCCAGTTAAGATGTATAGTAATTAAAAAACATAGAAGTGTAATGCAAATTAGGTTAGGAGTCCCTACCCTGAAATTCATCATTATAGGGCTCAGACTAATGTCTCATTTTCATGTCATAGTGATGCTGCCTGCACAGTTGATGTGCTGGTACAGTTATTCTCTTCTGCTTGGCTGTAGAGAGCTTGTTGCAGAAAGTAGGCCACCCAAAGCATACTTTAGGATGACAAAATCCTCTGTCTCTTTGTGCTTCTTTGTGTATGGAAAGATAATGACACTGCCTGTTCCAAAAATACCTTTCCCTCCTAACAAAATCCAGCTGTAGTCGTCATCATTTTGACAGAAAAGGTAAAATATTTATCAAATGGTAAATATTTGCATTAATGCATTGACATGTTACAATAATATATATTTATATCATGCTCAAAGAAAAAAATTTTCTAAAGAAACGTAGCTTTTTTAAGTGCAGGCATAATAATGTACTTAATGCCTTAACTTACTGTTATCCAGGAAGGCAATTATGTATACTAAAGCTGCACAACATAATCTCACTTGACCACTGCACCCATAACTGATCTTCAGTCCATCTCTTCTGTGAGATTGATTAGAAGGAGCCAGTTCTCAGTTTTACATTGAAGATGAATTTGATTTATTGGGTAATCTTCTGTCAGGAAAGAAACAAATGTCTTCTATCTCAGGAAGGTGAAATGAAACTTAGAGCAATTTGGTTTTCCCTTATCTTATAATATGTGAGTCATCGTCATTTTGACCAGTTATGTTTTCATTTTAAGCAACCTGTTTACTTATTTTTTTTTTTTTCTGTTCCTTTCAGGTAGTTTTGAAAACTTGTTTCATGCCTAGGATATGAAGAAATGAATAATCATAGGAACAGCTTTATAAAGATATTTCTTCCTGTTATCTTCTTGTACCTTTACCTCAGATAGGCATTTTAGCTGTACTTATTTATGTGCTTTTCTGTACTTTTAAAACTGAGATGCAGATTATGTTTTCCTGTGAAAAAATTTAAAGGTTACCGCTAAAATGTGCTACACATTGCTATTTTTAACTGAATTAAGAGAACCGTGCAATTTTTTTTCCCCAGAGGTATAAACAAAATTCTCTCTGCATTCTTATTTATGAAATTGTATTCAGGAATTAGAAATTTATATGGAACTATCTGTTTGAAAAATTGGACAAATAATCATGAGTTTTAAACACGAGCAGTATTAATACTTGAAATGGATATTTTTCTTATTCATAGAAAATACTGTATGTTTGACTACCCTGTCATATTATGTTAGTTACAGAGATCAAGTGTAAAGTTGGCTTTTCTTCTACATTCTTACTGATATGCAGGACAATGGTTATGTGAGTTTTAATGGGTGGAGGATTTTTTTTTTTTACATCTGCCATTACTTCTTGGGAGAAATCTCAAGTCACAGAATATAAGATTGAGCTTATCAACAGAAAATAACTGAGTTTCCAATTAAAGTTTTTATAATGCCTGTAATTTACCAGCTCAGACCATCTGGCCAACTCTAATCTCTTTTCAGTGTCAGTTCCACTTGTTTATCCATGGCCAGTAAGATTTATTAGCTTCATGCTTTTACAGCTCTATTATGGACTTGTAACCATGGCTTACAACCAAATGTACATCCTAACCATATTTACTATTCTGTAAACAGTTTTGTAGGCAGAGCATTTTAACTTGATTAGCTGGGCTGAAAGTGTTTCTTGATCACACAACTGTGTTCACGAAATGAAACTCAGCAAAGCAGTTAACTCATGACCAACTCAGATCCTATTATAAAGGCCTATTGAAAATATTGTTGTTATTGGGTCCCAGTTAATGACTATAAATTATTTGTTTGCTGAAATAGAGGAAGTAGAATTTTCATAAGGTTTAATCTAGCCATCTCAGTGGAAAACTTCACATCACGAGAGAGTAACAGTTCCAATCCATGAGTATTCTGGAAATAATCTGTAACTATGATAGACTATTTCGGTCTAGACAGGGAGATTCTTAGTGAGAAATCATTACCATAATTCTTCTGGTTATTAGGTGCCAATTTTCTATTATTAAGACAGAAATTATATGTCTGTCTTAACATCTCATTTTGTATCATTTTCAGATATAAATACATACAAGAGTCTTATGAAAGCAATGTATCTGTAACAAGAACTTTTCTCAAAACTGTCTCAAAGATCTGTTATAGATTACATTCTGAGCTTTTAATCACATCTCATGTTTCTGGGACAAAGGCTTTTGTTTTGAGTCTGTAACAGTAAACCAACCAGAAATAATGAAAAATAGAAAAAGAAAAAATGTTTTGATGAAGAAGGAGTTGTTGAAGGGTTAATTTGCTTTCAAATAAGATTTGCTGTTCTGTCAAAAGGGAAAGGATGTTTTCTGTGCTTCCTTTGCCAGCTTCCTCTACAGTTCCAACTCTGCTCTTTTTTTCCCAAATCTCTAGGAGGCAAATCTTAGTGAGGTGATCAAAACGCACAGTTACTTATTAGTCACCTGAGCTGTTAGGTTCCGCACACTTAATATCGATACTATTTTTAGATCTTCTGTTCTCAGGTTTCTCCATCTTTCCTGATAGACTTTCGGGTCCTAAGGTTGTCTCCACTGCTATTAGTGAATACATAGGACCAGGCCTCAGATGTTTAGCAAGCTGCATTCTAAAAATTATTCTAGGTACCTTAGGGGTAATGTCAATCCAGTGTTACAGTCAAGAAATAAATTGGCATAATAAAATTAATGAGTGAATATTCATCTCATCTTATTACAATGCTAAACACATTTGTCATGATAATTTATGGTTAGGTTTAACTAATATTTGGCATAAATTGTCATCTAAAGCAATTACCAAATAGCATGGTAACCACCATTAACTATAGCAATATGCTTCAGCCTTTCGTCAGTAATTGCAGATCACATCTGCAATTTTACATCCATATAACATTTGCTTCCATCTACATTCCTATTATCTAAAACATTGCCTTGCACATTTTTTTTATTAGTCCTCTTGCACATGGGTAGGTTAAAAAAACACCACCCATTCAGTTTCTTAAAGTACTCATCATTATTCTGACCAAAATATCATGAAGTCTTTGAATTCTGACATTCGTATTGTTAACTCCACGAACAATGAAAATGCTGTTCCAAAAATAGAAAATAAATGATGATCCTTTATTTCAGTATCTGTGCCAGACCGTTGCATCTTACTGTAAAGCAGACAAACTGTGAAAACTAGTGGATCATATATTCACAGATGAAATACAATAGTTGAAAAATGAGCATATTTAAATGCCCTTTTTCAGATTAATAGCTCAGCAGTGTACACTATGTAGGCAGTAATTGTGCTCAGCAAGTCCTGAGTTCTGTGTAGTGCTAAAACAAATTATTCAAGTAACAACTGAGGTGAAAACTGTTTCAGAAGTAGTACCTGGTTTTGTGGTTAAGCTGAACACACATTTTTCAACAAAGTATTTATTTTTATTCTTTGTTTTTGTTTGGTTTGGGTTTTTTTTTCATTCTGAATTAGAAAAAAAATCCCAAACAATAACCACCCCCCCCCCCCCCCCCCCCAAAAGCAGTCAAGATACTTCATTCTTTTTGAGTTTTAGAAAGCTTAGGCAAAAGGCAAGACCCCTGTGACCAAAATCAACAAGCGCAAAAGCTGTGGTGCTAGAAAGATGTTACACAATTATTTGCATTACAGCCAGAATTTACTATAACCTGGGAAATATTCTAGGAGACAAGTGACTTCTTTCAGCTTCTATTATAGCTGATAAATTTAAGTAAAAATATCCCCACTGATTCCTTGCAAACTTGATCATGTCCCTGCTGTGTTTCTGTAAATAGCACTATGTTTTCAGATTAATCATGTGAAGACTGGGAGAGGCACTCCTATAATTTATCTGATTCATTATTTTGTTCTGGCCATTGTCCACAGTATTGAGAAGGGGGCGGGAGGTAATTTCCTAAATGCATATTTATGCTGCTACAGGGAAAGGCAAGTAAATTGGGAGTAATGCTCTGACATGTAGTACAGAGAAGAAACAAGTTAATATTAAGATGAGGAAGCTTAAGTTACTAGGAATGGTGAGTAAATTATACAGTGTATACACAAGTAGAAGGCAAGCCTAACAGAAGTATCAGAAAAAGTGGGAGCTGTCTTTAAGAAACCCACTTCTGATGACTTTGCTTTTCAATCACATGGCCCTTATAAAATAATTACAGTATTTACATCAATTTTTAGCTACTGGAACTAAGTTTCAGCATTTTTAATGTGTTTTCTCCATAACCTGGTACTTTATATTTGAGAACTTTTAATTTATGCTAGAGAACACAGAAGGAAAAGTTTATGTGTCAAGTTGTGTATGCTATGTACTTGATATGGAACAGACTTTTTGGTCTGCATGCTTATGTTTGATGTTTATTCAGTGAAATGTTTATTTTGCTGAAGCATGAGGTCTCTCTTTGACTCCTGAAAAATCTTTTAGAGCACAAGTTGGCAAAATATTGTCCTCTTTATTTTTTTAGTAGTCGTCATGACCTATGTGATCAAATGGAAGTACTTGAAAGTCAAGATCTACAAAGGAGTAAAGGTGATGGTAATGTTAATGTGATTTGACTGGGTTTTGAAGAGTATGTGTGAGTTATCAAGCTGTACAGAAAGTAGCAGTAACATTTTCATCATGAACAGCCAGTCTTTCATTTCCAATTTTAGTCTATGAAACAGGTTTCTATTACTGACGTTAAAGATATAAAATCTTCATATCAAGAACAAGTTTAATTATGCAGTCAGAGAGAACTTGAGAAACTGTAATTCATATGGTCTCTCTGTATGACAAGTTAATTTCTATAGTTATGTATTTTTCAGAAAGAAAACTTTTTCAAGTGATTTTAGAGAAAATTAACAAATAAAACCATTAATAAAACAGCTGAACTTTAACAGGAAACCTATGTAAGATTTAGTACTGTGCCTCTTAACAATGGTACTCTGGTACTCCAATGCTTAGATGCAAAAGTGAATATATGATAACCAGATATCCTGGTTTTGATTGGGATATTTAATTTTTCTTCCTAGTAGTTCGTGCAGTGCTATGTTTTGGCTTTAATCCTGGAATAATTTTGATAATACAATGATGTTTTAGTTATCACTAAATAGCATTTACCGTGATCAAGGACTTTTCAGTCTCTCGTGCTCTGCCAGTGAGGAGAGGCACAAGAAGCAGGGAGGGAGAAGAGACAGGACACCTGACCCAAACAAGCCAAAGGGGTATTCTATACCACAGGATGCCTTACTGTTTGTGTAACCTGAGGGGAGACTGCCAGGAGGGGTGGATCACTGCTCAGGGATGGGCTGGACATCTCTCAAAGAGTGGTGAGCAATTATACTGTGTATAACACTTGTTTGCTTTTTTTTTTTTGGGGGGGGGGGTATTCCTCTCTCTCTCCTCTGCCTTGTCATTACTACTTTTGTTATTATTATCATTACTATTGTTTACTTCATTTCAATTATTAAACTCTTCTTATCTGAACCTTCAGGTCTTAATCTTTACTGGTTCTCCTTCCCAGTCACACTGTGATGGGAGAGATGGAGGAGTAAGTGCGTGGCTGTGTGGTACTTAGTTGCTGGCTGGAGTTAAACCATGACACCAGAGAAGTATGCAAGTGTCAGAATTCTCCAGCACATTTTTGTAAAACTCACTGGAAATGGAAATGAGCCATATCTACTGAGCATCTTGTATTTCACTTCATACCCATTTCCTAAAAGATCCTTTCTTCTGCTTTAGTAAATTGTCTTCAATGAACAGTATTTGATTACCTGATCTGATTCTAGATAGATAAATAAAAATAACTTAGTAGATCTATGCTTATTATCACCTGATAGCAGACCAACGTTTAACAAATGGCACTTTTTCTTTGCTCATTTTTTACAAGCTCTGATGCTTGCATTTAACACTATTTTATTTTGGTGAAGCCCTGTAGCAATCATCAGGCAAGGTAAGCTTCTTATGTGCGTCTTCTGGACTTCAAGTAGCTACTTCAAGATGTGGTTAATGTCCTGTAAAAAACACAGAGAGGTTATCTGTTAAGCTATTCCCGACCAGTCTTGAAAGAATTGCCATTAAAAAAATATATGGGAGGAGGTCGCTGTCATTGTATACACTGTGTATGACATGAACAGTTTCTGATCAGTGTATGAAACCACATAATATCTATTTATATGTATTTCATCACACAGGAAACAGATACTTCTTAAATTATTCATTCTATTGTAATAATTCTTTACTGAACATATTTAATGCAAATGGCCTACTAGATAAGGAAGTTCAATGACATATGGCCAGACCAGGATTTCTACACACCACCACCTAATCATCCTGAAATACATGGGTGTGTTCACCACCCAAGAGAAGCAGACTAAGGATATATGTTCTTAAAAATGATTATTTATTATTTGTATCCAGGTACTGTTGTGCATTTGTATGATTTATAGAATTACAGTTTTCATCTAACTTCATCTTGAAGGTAAGAGAAACCATAAATTAATGGTAAACAGAATGTCACTGTGGTAGTATTATTTGTGTCAAATATATCACATATTCACTGGAAGCCTAGCAGGAAGATTCAGGAGAGTAAATATCATTGTGTATCTGTTCTAACCATTTCTAATTTTTTCCTTTTCCCTTAACTCTGAATTGTAATTTACATGCATGTTCAACTTAGTAAATAGTTTGCTTTTCCTTTTGAATGGATATCACTGAGAGAGAATAAAAATATGTAAATCCGCTGTGCTCTGTTTTCTTAGGTTCTTGAGGTGTAGAATAAAAACAATTGTTATTACTATGATAGCTGTACTAGAAACATTTACAGTGTTTATAGCTAAGGAAAGCTGACATGACTTCTGTAAATTAGTTAAGAAGGAGTACAGCTCCTCCGTAATATCTGTATTTGCTAGTTCCCCTTCTAGACTTCATTTAAAATGTATGAAATTTAATCACATTTCTCCAGGTTAAAAATTAGACATGGATGAATCTGTTCCAAATATAAGATCCTAAAGTTTTTCTTAACTGTGAATTAAGCCTTTTTTCCCTTTCTCAGCTCTTTCTCTGTGATTTTTATTTTTTCATTCCTCATTACATTGTCTTAATCACCTTTAAATTATTTTTCCCTTATCATGAGCCTCTAAAATCACTGGATAAAATGTCAAACACAGGTCTGTTCTTAGTTTTTTTGATGCCACTACTGCATGGTTTAGAAACTGTTGTGTTAAAGCTTCTAACAGGGTGCAGTTCTGATGTTAAAAACATGTTCATTTCAATGCAACTCATTAAGATGAACTCAAATTAAGACTGACTTTGAAGGTAAATTTAGAAAAAGGACTTGGTGTTTAACTGGATCTCTGCAAGTTTGCCTCCACCTTTTAGGTATTTCTGATAGTTGTACAATCTCCATGAAGCTGCTAAGCTTGATATTCAGATCCTGTTTCAGTGCTTAAGTTTCTGTCAATAGATTCCTACTTGCCTTCTACCAGCTGTACACTGCACATGACTGGAACCATTTAGACGCTGTTTAGAATGCAGGACTATGTAAAATTAGAGTTTTAGGAATCTTGGTTTTTGGGCCCCAGATAGGAATCCAGAAGTGTTATGTCTGCTCAGATGCTTGACTGACATTTTTTTCTTCTGCCCGAATTGCCCCAGATTGATTTCTGCTCTGGCAAACTATTGACTGTGCCATATGTCTGTAAACTAATGTGTGCCATCAGCAGTGTGTGGCCTCTATTGCAGATTCTCTTTGCAGTCCTCAGAACAAAAATTAATAGGTGTGTTACAATGTTCATTTCTCTTCCCGCTTCCTTTTCCTTCCCTTTCCCCTTCTCACTCCTCAGGAGCTACAGTACTCAGGCAAACTAGTTTAACCGGTTACCAAGAAATCATTTGTGGAAAAGTACGGAATTCCTTCTTATCTCAAAATATAGATGTGTAAATGGATCTATGGAAACACCGACTAGCAAACTTTGGTCACACTACTGTTTTAGAAAACAGACAGGGTTATACTGCAGTAGCTTTCCACTCTACAGTGTTTTCTCATAAGGCAAGTAAACAGTAAGAGAGCTGCTTTATGGTGAACTAATTAACATTTTGCAGAAATATACCATAACAGTAGAAAGTTAATTTACTCTGTTTTTCAGTTTCTTCTTTTCCAGTTTTCTGTTTTCCATCTGAAGTACACAAGTTACTATGGAAACAGCAACGTCATTGGCATGGGTCTAAGCATACCGATGTCCATTACTGCAGTAATAAGTCAATTTCTTTAATAATTTAAGATATAAAATATGATTTGGGAAACATAATTCTGGATAGTAGAATACAATGAAAAATTGGCAAGGTTCTTAATTTTCACCTTGCAAAGAAGAAAAGTCATGATCATTTCATATTACAGAAGTTTTACCTGAAATTAAACATCAGCTCAAAAAATCCTCTTATGTCTTCTCCTATTTCAACAGAAATAGTGGCAGTAATTAATTTAGCTTGAATTCTGATCTTCATAGTTCCCGTAATTATAGCATACAGCAACAACTTCCAATGTAGATGTTTGCTCTAAGAAGAAGGTATTTTATTTTTATGATCCTGCCATAACAAAGCAAAGATGTTTTGTTCTTCACAATCTCTCACTTGCATGTTTTTCTCCAGAGTTTTCTTCAGGGTTTCAAAAGTACTTTAACAGTCAGTTCTATGTTGGCCTGTTGCTTTGAGTTGGAAGCAGCCTCTGTATAATCTTAATGTGGAAATATAAATGGTAAAATAGAATAAAGGGTTGGGTTTTTTTCCCAAATCACTGTGCATAGATTCTACAAAGAGTCCTTCCTGGGTTTGTAATGAGCCTGCATTGTTTGTTAATAGAATTCTCTTTTCTTTATAAATGATAAAATTCTTTCTGTTGATAAACAGATATAAATGCCACTGAAATATAAATGATCACTGACCAGCATATCATGGCGGGTCTCAAAATGACCTTGTCAGGTATACCGTGGCCCAGAATTTTTTTGCAATATTTCAACTACATTGTATGTGTATGTAAGCAGGGTGTCTCAGTTATATTTTATGCATGTTTTTGCATATAAACCCTTCATTTTAAACTATGAATGTTGTTTAGATTTATGCACGCATATGGATATTGTCCACATTGTTTGTTTCTACCATCTTTTAATAATAAAAAGGGTAAGTTCTGATGAATTCTGAGTTTACAAAGTCATAAAAAATGGTTATTATTTAATTTCCACCTTACTAAATGGATAAGAATTTCCATAGAGAATAATGCATTTTCATTACAACAAAATCTATGCAGTTTTAAAATTTGTGAGCTAGTCATTCAATATAAAAAGACAAAGTAGAGATAGTACAAAGTTCCACTGAAAAGTTAACTTTTGGAAGAATTAACTGCAGATTCATTACACGTAAAATACCAGACATAGAAACAGGATGAGTTTTCTGCTCCTGAAGGAATGTCCAGATATAAACTCATTATGTCTTGTTAAAGAAAAATTGCAGGATTTGTCAATTATATGATGAACTTTGTCTTCATACCTGTTTCAAGGGTTTGAGAAATTAACACTGTGAACTCTAGTCTCTATTTGAATAACATGCATTTGAAATAACAATCTATTTGCATTTCATTTGAAAGGTTACCACTTGACGTTGTAGCAAGTGCCAGAGTTTTGCTTTCCAAACTGTTGATCTCTTTCAAGTACATTAGCTTCAGATGTTCATCTGTAGATTGTGTTCAGATCATTCGGCTCTCCATTTTCATGTGAGGCAGCATAAAGATACATCTGTCAGTTTTTATTGTCTTCATTTTAGCTACTGCATCTCACCTCCCAACATCTGATCCATTCCACTTGCCTTAAATGGTATTTCTAAACCTTGTTTCTATAGTACGTTATTCTAGTCTGTGTTGTTACAAATCAGTGAAGCACAGGGTTGTTGATCCTCCCCTGTGGAAAGATAAATTTATACACAAAGTCCAGTGTCAGCTCTAAACTTATGATTAGATTGCTTATAATTAACCATATTTTCCGTAGAATTCCTAAGGCTCATTGTACAGTTTTATAAGGCTCCTGCCAGGCTGTAGCATTATTTACGGAATAATTCTGTATTGGAACTGCATTAGCAATTTTAAACTGGAAAATCTTTACATTAGGGCAGTTTTCATTTGTATTTCAGTGGCACTGAACAGGTTGTCATTTCAGTAATAAATAAGGATACATAATAAACCAGAAAACCTAAGCTGAGTACAACTTCATACAAAAAACAGCTTCTCCAACTGCTCTTAAGAAAAGAATGTAACATGTCCTTCAGTGGTCAAAAATCAACTAGAAAAAAATACTTCAAACCTTAACACTGGAAGTCCAAGTAAGCAAATTTCAAGAAGGAGAAAACTATCCTTTCTAGCTTGTCTTGTGAGAATTTTTGCCAGGCAACAATATTGTGTGAAAGAAACTTGGCTTCAGACTGAACAAGAGGAAGGAAAAAACCTAATTTCTGTAACATGTTGAACAAGTCAGTAGACATTTGAGATAACTCATTTTATATGGGTACTTATTTGGAATATTAAAATCTCTATCCAGTTTTCAAAATTCCTTACACATCCATTTATTAATGGATGCTGAAAACAGCTAGTCTCATTTTTTTACAGTAACTAGTTTTATTGTTGAAAAATTCTGCTTATTCCATTTTAGCTTTTAGAAGAATAAGTCTTGTGGCAGACAATAAATCTTGTTGTATTTTATTGGAGCTTTCATTTTATTTTATTCTCATGTCCATTTCAAAAGCCAGAAGCTATCTAGTAAAATCTGTTTGTAGCAGGAACGATCCCCAAAGTGAAAATTTTTGACTTTAACTTGGAATTCTCATCCAGAGAAAAAATGATAAAAGCCAATTCTAAAGAATTCCCTTAAATAAGCAGGATTGTTAATTGTAAGATCAGCAGAATCAAATGTATAATTTTGCTATTTTCTGGACACAGAAAATAGTGTTTTCTGCAGTACCAGAGGAGTGACATCAATATGTTTTTAGTGAAATTTGTTCTTTCACAGGATGACAGGTTCTTTCACTAAATGACAGGTTGTAACACCCTACGATCTTTTGCTCTGCTTACACGCTGCCCTGCATGACAGACGTGCATCTCTCCTACATTCTGTTGTTGACTCTATTACTCCCCTGTTTCCCCAGTATAGCAGCTTTTAATGTAAGAACCCTCCAAATCTAGGATTATTTCTTTCTTACATCTTGGGTCTTAAAGATCTGGCTGTAAATTTACTCTGGTTTTATGCAGTGATATAAACAAAGCAGCAGAATTGATTCTTGGCAACGACAGGACAGCACTCTGATAAGGTATATGAAGCAATTAACAGTCTGAAAGTTGGTCAGAGCAGCTGATAGAACCAGCTATTCTTTTGTTTGCTGTGCTTTACTGATATCAAACAGAATTTTATATTGTTAGACTAAGAAACTGTTAGGTAAGAAAGCCTTTGAATAATTATCTGATACTGAAGTCTTCACATCTGCTAGAAAATATTGTATTATCAATAGAGCACATTCTTGGAACCATTAGCAGTGATAAATACTGGTGCGTTCCTTATGTGGCAGCTCTGTCACAGATAACATGAGTGACAATTCACTTTATTGTGTGGCTCAGGAGTGGATTACTACAATCTCTTGTGTTCTTCTGTGGAGCTTGAATTGCATTTTACATTTCAAGCACAGGGCAAATAAATGTATGAGTCTGGAAAACCCATGTCTTTGACTCTTGATTCCTAATTTGTAAGCATTTCAGATTCTGTGTAAAAGTACTGCAAGTGACTATTAGTTATGGCACATCAATTCATAGCTGTAAATTCTTCTTAGCTGTAAAAACTGTACTCCACTTCTGACTCTATGTAGGAGGCTTTTATGTGTAAAGGATTGACAGAGAATGATCTACTGCAAAACACAGCTATGCTCATTAGTGATAATGTTTATGAAACAATGTTCCAAATAATGCAGTTGCTAAATGCATCTAAGAGAAAATTGCAGTCTACTAGCAACTCCACAACACAGCTTTCATGTCCTTTCTTTTCTAGATCATGACTTTCTGCAGAGATAATGGGGTCCATTCCCAAGGTAAGCTCTTGACTCAATATCATCTCAGTCTGTGGTGAGATATTTCAAGGCAATAGACAACTTTTACAGAAAGTGTTGATGTAGATATTGAACCTGAGAGGCAGGTTCTTTGTTTCTTAGGTTATTCCTACATGTTTCCAACTTCATCTGGAGCACGAATCTTTCTGTTTCAAAGAGGTTAGGACACCATTTTTATGGCCTTGATATATTATCTGTATGATGAGGTAAAGGTATTTCAAAACAGCCAAGGTCTGTAAGCCCAGAAGAGGAGCTGGAGGTGGTTGTAAAGGGATGGATGGGTAAGCACCAGCTCTCTCCCCAGAGCTTTTCCCCAGCTGTCCTGCAGATGTCCTGTTATTTCCAGACATTCATTTCTGTTGGCTCAGCTCTGGCACTAGCCCATGGTCAGCCCCTTACTACAGTTACGGTTATGCTTGGTTTTGACTGACTACTAATGCATTCCTGATAAATCCAGGTGTGAAAGAGAAAGGGCAGCACAAATATGAACAAAATGTGAATAAAGGTATAGCATTTTCTTAGTCTGAAAAGTTCCTTTTTGCTTGGATTCAAAACTTTGATCTAAAGAATGGTGGTGTTATGCTGCTCCCCTCTAGAAAATGAAAAAAGAGAACACCCGTAGTCAAACAGTACCATTAAGACTTATAGTAATAGCCATAAGCTTATGCCACAGTGCTGGAATGAACAAGATCATTAACAGATAGCTAAAATAAGTCTTCACGTATAAGATAGAAAATAATTTTAAATTCTATTAATGACCTTTTGAATAAGGATGTTTTTTTCTGTCTTTGTATGTAAACTGGCTTTAAATTGAAAGGAAATGGGATTGTTACAAAAAAAACAATTTAGAGACAGACTTGCATATTCCATTTAATATTAAATTCTGAACTTTCATAGATATTTTTACCTCAGAGATATTTATCTCTTCCTATTTCACCCTGTGCTCCTATCACAAGTAATAAAAATGTAAATAAGTGTACAGTGCTATCAACTTTTTCAGTTAGGTGCTTTGTAAGTCAAAATAATCAACACAAGATTGAATAACTAGTTGAAATCTTTGAATCTTTCTATCTCCACCATAAGAAAAAACAGAAACATCAAGGCAATTCCAGCTTGGTTTTATAGTGCTCATGACTTTTTCCTCTGTAATATTAAAAGAGAACGTAAACCAAAATGCATTCCTCCACTCAACATTTATTTGCTATATAAAGCTTCAGCAATAATGTGTTTTCCTCTTTCATTCTACTTGAGTTGATTGAAAAGTTTTACATATTTACCAAGCTCACACTTTGCGCAAGTTCATGAATTATGCAATTAACCATGAATGCAATTTCCTGCATTTTACGGTAATAGCTTTAATTGTGTAACGCAGTGCTATACAGAGAGCTTATTCATAAGCTATAGAACACCTTAGAACAATTTCTTACATGGGCGAGTATTCTTGGGCAAACAGCTCAGATGAATATGGTAATTTGTGTAATAAGCTATTTCTGGGCAGTTTTTATGTGAAGGCAGTATTTGTTAGCTACAAGGAGTTTTCAGGAGCACTTCAACCAGGTTAAGTCTGAGCAGGACACCAATGGTATGTTTGTATGTATACTGAAAAGATTCTAGTAATTTCATTTTTCCTTCCTTACAGTGAGTTTATAAATACACATGAACATGAAGTACATGTAGTAGAATATGACATCAGAGTTTAGCCTTTGTAATTCTAATGTGGATTGTTTGCTGTAGTCAATTTCAATGATGTCCAGATTATTATACTGGCACCACTTTATGCTGTATGTTTTAGGCTATGAACTTAATGAGAAGGGGGTCAAAGAATTGCTTATTTTGTTACAGAACAATCTTAATGCTGTAATACAATTAATGATCATTAGTGATTTGCTTCACATTACATTTACTTTGAAACAAACCTGTGATCCCTGAAAATTTAGCACACTGTTTATACCAAGGAAGCAGCGAGACTCAGGCAGAATTCAAGAGAGTAGAGAGCTGGGCCATCATGCAACACTGGAAAATCTAATATTTCATCCTTCTTTTTTTTCATTTGCAGCCTTTAAATCAAAATGTTACTGTGTTACTTTTGAGCAGACAACTTTATTTACCTTTTGCTGGCTTCCACTTTCATAATTTGCATAATTTGTATATTTAACTTCAAAAGCTTACCTGACTTGCAGAGTTGTGTTTGAGGCTGTTATCCACAACAGGCTTCTCTTTAAACCAAAGTGCCCATATGCTCATGTCTTAGACTGTATTGTGACTGATATAGCAGGTCTTTGTATATTTCCTATGTTTAAGAATATTTGACTAGGAGTGGTGAAAAGAAATTTAGAAACATGCATGCATTTGTGCTGTGCTTGGAATTGGCAAATATCCATTTCAGGAGTGCTCCTGAGATCGTCTGTAATATTGGGAACCGTTGGCATCTTGTTTTTCATCACCTGCTGTCACTACAGTTCACCTTGCTATTCAGCTACCTGGCTGGCTGATTTGCTTCTATGCCTCTTGCTTCACCGAGGAACTGAGGATTGGACACCCTGAGCAGGGTTCAGAGGCCTAAACAGAGACATTTGGTGCCATTTAGGATGCTCAGGACAGCCAAGAAATTTGCAAGGGCAGGCAGAAGAGTAGTAGACACCTGCATCTTTCCAGGTACCTAGCAGAGTACACTGCAGTGCATCAGATGACCCTGCTTACTTATATGGGGGTAGCTGAATCCCATATATCATCTCTTTGTGAAATACACAGTGAGAGAATTTGGCAAAGCAAGTAAAAGCACAACTGAAGGAACAAATGGGAAAGAGACTTTTTAAGATAGTACTTAGCTAAAACCTAGCAATTGTGGACTTCCATTTGCAGGCTGCTCACTGTATGCTGCATCCACACTGTAATCGCTGGTTTGTTTAGAAAGCTGGTGCCTACTGACATTTCTTTTCCTCAGGCTGTAAGCCTCACTTTAATATTGCCCATTATGCTTTAGGTTATTTTGCCTTTTAGCACACAAATTAGGTTGCTAGCACTTGCAAAGAAATCAGCTTTTGTTTATTTTTTACGTGAAGTAATTTCTGATGATTCCACATTTTTTTTATTATTATTATCTTTACCATATCCTGCTTTAATAATGAAACAACAGTTCCCAAGGAATTTTCTGGTAATTATTGGTTTATTATTTAATGGCCTGAGGCCAGACCAGAAGTAGAGAATGTTCTTCTAAAGCAAGGCAGAACTGCAGTAATGGTAAATCTCTCTGGTATTATTGCTGTTATGAACCATTTTCAGAAGTTTATGATGCAGACATGCAGGCTTGAAAGCACTCAGATTCACATTAAAGTATTCAGCTATTTTAGAATTAACAGCCTTTTGTAAAGCCCTAACGTTTCCAGCCTACATGTCAAAACAATTGGTGCATTATTTCATAATCTTTCTAACCTGAGGCGGCTAATGTTCTATATGCCTGTTCTCTTTCCACCTGTTATAAGAAAGTGGGAACATAATAGTAACTAGATAGAAACTCCATTTATTTTCCTAACATCTGTCTGTCTTGTGTTGGAAACCCATTCTAAGGAGAAGAATGTCAAGCAAAAAATCTCAGAAGAGTTCATGCTTGTGTACCTCCTTGTGGATGCTATGCCTCCTGATGGTCTCTGATGAATTCATACTAGTGTGCTTTTTGGGGTGAACTAAAGAAGTCATTAGCCAAGGAAAATCTGGGCTTGGACTAAACGCTAAAGCATATGCTGTCACTCCAGCTTACAGTATAAATAGTTGTGCAATATCTGGTTTTTCTGGCCCGTGCAGTTGATGCAGAGAATATTTCACAAAGTTTCATGGCTTCTTCACTGACCCAAAACTCAGCCCACTGGTCTGACATCACACTATGGTGTGTTGATATATGGAATATTTCATTTGCATATGCCCTTATGGAGTTATTATACTCAAAAAAGTAGACTCTTCTTTTGGCCACACTTGCAAGGACTGTGTCTTAATGAGAATTGACATATTGTCAGAGATAGAAGGGAAGATGAAGCAGGAAAACAAGTTAGTTATAGAGTATGTGAGCTGGTATGGTGGGTAGGAGTCAGGTGGGACACAGGGGAAGCTTTCCTCAGTGTCCCACTTTTCCCTGTTCCTAAAGTCTTTTAAAGCCTAATAAAGGCATCCTGGTATAATCACAGATTATTTGTTAGATAAAATGAGATAAAAGGATTCGTTGCCCCAGATGCAAAAGTGCTCCAGCCATGGAGAAATTTGCCACAGGCAGGGCATGGGTCTACTCCAAGACTTTGGAACTTGAACAGGACAAATATGAGTCAGCCAGCACTTCAACCAGGAAAATAAAGTCCACTTGACAGCTTTCTGCTAATAGATCTGAAAATGGATGGTAAACCATCTGAGAGGGCTTCAGAGAGCCATTTCAGGAACTTGCTTCCCTTCCTTGAGCATTAGGCATTTCTCAGGCAGAATACTTTAGCAGAAAGCATTTAAACATTTTACTACTTTACCCTTTTGCCTAAAGGTGATGAGTGCATAATAAATACCTCTCTTTTTTTTTTTTTTTTTTTCTGGAACCATCACCATCACTTTCTCCTTCCTCTGAAGTCTGCATAAAGTTGCTTAAAAAAATTCTACATTACAGAAGCTTCATTAAATTTAGAATTTTTTTTTTTTTTGGATAGAGAAATAAAGGCTGTTGAAACAAAAGAAAATTCTGTGCAGCCTATCTGGTCTTCTATCTCTGAATAAACTAACTTGCATAAGTCCAGTCTGAATAATTTGTAGGAAGACATCCTCTGTTCAGTTTTGAAGAGTTTCTACTTTCTTTCAGAGAAGTGCATATTCACCGACTCATTTGTGTGAAGTATTTCACATATCCACTGGTGAAAAGGTAAATCGCAAGCCCAGCTCAACAACCCTTTAATTGCAAAGGTGCTAGCTGTACACACACAAAAATACTTCACAGAAGATCACATTTACCTTTTTTTTTTTTTAAATGTATTCTTTCAGTACCAGAACCATTCTTTGTTGAAAAAAAAGCATTTAAGTTGCTAGACTAAAACTATAATTGATTTCTTACAGTAGTAAGACAATGTATAACACATGTAAAAAACCGTGAATCTTAATGTCAGAGATGAAAAAAGGTTTTACTGAAATCAAATCATGTTTTTTTAGAAGTAGTAAGACTGGTTTGAAGGATTAGGCCCTCAGCCTATAGAAGCTTAAAACCCAGGTTTTTAAATATGTATTAATTCTTGTATTCTCAACTGCAACCAATTTTTCATACCAAGCACGTTTTGGTTGTAATTCCTACTTTCTTTTTGTTAATTACATCACTGTTCCTGTGCAACAATTGTGTCTCTCGTTTGTGTTCACATCTTCTCGTTCAAGATGCATTTTATTTTTGCTCAGCCTTAATGATACTGCTATGTCATTCTGACCCCAGGTTGCTTTAGAAGTCTCCTCTAGTTTTGACCCATAATATGAACTGTTTTGGATTAAAGTACCTTTTTGTCCCTAAGATCTTTGTGAAATCTTTTAACAGCAGGAATGCATTTACTAAAGTCAGTAACTAAGAATTTGCTCTCAGTTGAAGAATTTGGTAAGAAGGCTATATTTGACTGTAGAGTTGTGTCGTCATTCAGTCGTTTGTATCCCTGTGTCTAATTCCTATGTCCAGCTGGTTCATTTTAGTTTGCAACTTTTATTCACATTTGACTGACTACACATTGATTTCTGAAATGTTCATATTTTGAGAGTACAAAATCTCAAAGTATCACCCTGCAGTGTGAAGATTGTTCTTACACATGCCCTTTATTTTTGCTTGTCTTTGCAAATTCTCTCCTCTATGTTTATCTAATGTGGTTTTTAGAAATGTATCAGCAGTTACTAGAGAAAAAAATGGAAAGAATGTGCCTGAGAACTGGATGCTTAAGGGTGGTGGGAGTTTCAAAACCTTGATAGCTGAGAAACTTTATCCACAGAAGGAAACAGTGCAGTTAGTTAGACTTGGGTGCTGTGGGCAAAAAATTCAGTATGATCAAATGAACTAATGAGATATTAAAACAGCTAATGGAAGCAGTGATAGAAAGGTCCTCAGAAAAACCTTACCAGAGTCCTGCATTCTCAAGGTCAAGAGACAGAAGTGATCTGGAATGAAAGGAGTAAGAAATCAAAGGCTGTCAAAGCAGGTCATTGAATATCACAGCTACCCCTGTATTGTAGTCTGACACACAGCTCAATTTAGTGCATGGAAGAGACCACAGCTCTAGAATGCTAGAGGCTGAGCAAAATGTTAGTGAAAGGCTTTACAACACGTAATTATGATAAGAACATCAGCTATGAGGTACCTTGGTATCTTAAAAGCATGTAAATCATTTGAATAATTAAAATTATTGAACGGGTTTGAATAATTAAAATTATTGAACGGGATTTGTTCCAAAATAAAATTAAACCAAATTTTAACTTTTCTCAAATTTTCAGGAAATAGAATAATAATTTTCATTATTTTTGTTGCTGCAGTCATACACGTGAGGAGTCAAAGCATCAGAACTTGCAGCCTGTGGCTGGAAGGAGCCCAGTGTGGCTGGCATCTGTATAATTCTCTCATCTTTGCAGTGCCTTGGATGAAAACTGCATCTGCTGAAAGAGTTTAGTTTCAGCAGCCTTTTCCTTCTAAAGCTATAATCACTGTACATGATAGTCTGCTCTCAGAAGAAGAATGTTAATTATGATGTAGAGAAAAGGGGAGTTCAAGCAGCTGCAGAGGTAAAAAGAAAAGTGGCCTATAGGAGAAAGAATGAATTAGACAGTTCATTTCATATCCAGGATGGTAAAACCCCCTAAAATACTAGAGAACAGTATAAAAACAAATACTATATATTCTGTGTAAGTGGTCTGTGACACAGACTGGTGTTTGGTGCTTTAGCACTGCAGTAGTTAACATTGAAGAACACTTCTAAATAAAAATCCAAGCTAATGAACTGCTGGGACATTCATGGTAGTAGGATGAAGGCAATAGAGCACAGTAGCACCATGATAACTACTAGGGCCTTTTATTAAAAGGGTCAGCAAAATGTTAGTAGAATAGCAGTACTGCCATACCAAAATGGTAACACTTTAGCTTGATTTCTCCATTAGGCTAATTCTTAGAAATAGGCTATGCATCAAATAGTGCCATTTCTTTAAGCTTATAATTTCAATATTTATGAGTCAATTTGAATCCCAAATCAAAAAAAGAAGTTCAGTTGTGCAGCTGTAGAAAACAACTTATCTGATGCATAACTAAGTGCCTGGAAAGGTTCAGCTGATTTCCTTGCCTCTCCTCCCCTCCTCCTCTTCATTCCCTATGCATACAAGTTGGTAGCAAAGTTTCTAAAAAACGATCAATCCTCATAAAAACTGCTAAGTAAGTACCTACAAGCCAGTTTTGTTTTGAAGGAACTTTGAGATATGGAAAAAACTAAAATGAGTGTGAGCTAGTGCTTTAAAGTTCTTTTC
This sequence comes from Pezoporus wallicus, assembly GCF_028554395.1. NCBI lineage: Eukaryota > Metazoa > Chordata > Aves > Psittaciformes > Psittacidae > Pezoporus > Pezoporus wallicus. The sequence continues at coordinate 6,223,116 of NW_026640488.1, forward strand.
TCATTCCAAGAGCCATGACTGTTTAAGTTCTGCAGCATGTTGCCTCTGGCCTTGTCTTTTGACTCATGCTTTTTCCCTTAGTGCAGGAAGGACAATGTTTGTGGTTGGCTCTGTTCCATTTGTTTGCTTCTTTTGTTTCTGTCTTTGCTTTTGTTGTTGTGTAGTTTTAGCTAGTCCTTCTGCCTTTAAAATATCGCACTGTTTTGTGTTGTGTTTCTCTTTCAACTCCCTAGGTACATCTCTCAACTTTTTAAAAACATGTTTACATCCCTGTGCAAAACAGATTCTGTTGTTTATTGGTAAATGGAAACGGTTCTGTTGGAGATGTTGAGTGGGAAAAAATGGCAGCCCTAAATCTCTCAGGAAATTTTTATTTCAAAAGATTTTGGATCAGGGCCCATAGGAGAATGCTGTCAATACAGATGAAAACATAGAATATCAAAAGAACACAGACACAGGAATAAAGATTTTGATTTTGTATAATTCTGACAAAGGATAGTTTAATGTGAATGGTCCTAAGTCAAATTTTATTCTTGGATATATGGTTTTAACTTCTAAAGTGCTGTACTTCTAACACACTGAAAATGTGCACCTAGGTAATTAAATAAGTTGGTGATAGATTAATTGTTTGACCATCTGGTAAATATGGACATGTTTTACTTCTCTTTTATTGCCTTTTTCCCCCCTCTCTCTCATCAACTTTAAAGACGTTACATTAACTGTCTGTCTAGCCTACTTATTAATAACATTACTACTGTTCAAACAGAATTTTTAATTCTGGTAGTTTGAATATGAAGTTACAGGTTTCGTTACAGATTTCCTTCTCCCAGGTATTCTTATGAGTGATGCTTGAGAGAAAAAAGCCATCACGGTGATTTTTCCTTGATCAGCAAAATTTTATTCCACCATGGACTGGAACACTAGGAAAGGTTTTATGGTGATATTGTCATGGATTCAGTGTCAATTTTCTCCTCTTCTCCACTGAAAAAAAACAATTTATTGAAGAGAATTGAACTGATAGATGACTATATTTAATATTTCTCTGTATAAAATATGTATAGATAAAATTTTTGAGATATGTATTTTTTTTTAATTTTAAGGATTCAAACTTCTATCAGTTCCAAACATATCCAGACTGGGAAGGCAGAAGTAAAGAAACAACAGGGAAAACCCAAATTTATAGTACATTTCACTTTCTGCCTCTTAGAGACTTTGAATTTTGGAAAGAAATTACGTTGCTGACCTTAAGGGGGAGGAAGCAAGAAAGGTTGTGGTCCTGCCACCATGCATCCAGACCTAACTTGTCAAAATAGCAAATGAATGTCACCAAAGCAGATGCACTTGATGACAGTGCCCAAGGGGATATTCAAAATTTTGTAGGGGATAGATCTGGCTATGGAAGCAAAATACTGTGATTGCCCAAGAAGTACACATCTCTGGATTTTGGTGCCTCTGAGACTCTGTAATTTTGCTGAGGCAGGCAGTTCACACTTTCTGCTGGAGCAATTTCAGTTTGTGCTTAGAGACTTAAGCCACCTGAAAGATGATTGTTGCTAATTTTGTTTAGTACCTTACCATTCTGTGATCAGGCCTGTTTTCTTTTGCAAAGCCAGACTTTTCAGGCATGAAAACATTTTGCATACTACAAGACCTGCCCTGCTACCTATCCAACTGGCTTATTGCACCAAACTTCAAGCTCTGTTGTATTTTGCTTATGAATGTTATTTTTTAGAGCTTGATCAAACTTATTCCTAACTCCTACTGACTATGTGAGAAAGATTCAGCTCCTTGATTTTTGCCTAAACTTTTCAGTCAAAGCACACCTCCTTAAACACTAAAATAAACCTTTCTGATTCAGTCACTTAAGGTTAATTTTTTTCTATTCATTCTTTTCATCCTTGGCAACTTTTAAAGTAATAGAATTATTTAAACTCTTAATAGCTGTTTAAGTCTGGAGGGAAAAGAGTTTCTGACAGCATAATTATTTCCATGACATTAGACTCTGCTGCTGTAACATTTGAAGTTTTACCTACTCCAAATGACCTGGGTAAATTTGTGTTTGAGTAATACTAAGAAACTTTTCGCATGACAGAAGAACCTCATGTCCACATGCATTGTGAAGATGAAAAAATCTGGATTTGAACTGTTATTTTACATTATCAACTTGTCTGTGGCTAACACCTAAACCCAAACCAGTCACCTAAAATGTTTTAGGTTTGTTAGCCTTTGATATTTTTTCACAGGAATTTTATTTGAAGAAAATAAATCCGTACTCTCACAGATGCCTGGATTCATGAGGAGTGTTGGTCAATATTGTATTTTTAATAATGTTGGTCAAAATAGCCAAACAGTAAATTCCTTTTCTGATATATGATCAAGCAGTTAATTTTAGGGTTTTTTTTCAGATTATCTTCAGAAAGTCTATATTTAAAGGAAAGTGTATCACATTTATTCCAGTTTTGTGGAAAAGAATTGGTTTTTAGGTTTTTGTGGGAGTTTTTTTGTCAGGGTTTTCTTTCAATAATGGGATTATTTTCACATGTATTAATCTTAGAAAGAAGAAATTCTTTCCTAAATGTTCACCATTTAAATAATCACTCATGACTTTATGTAACTGCTCATTATTGCCAAGAGATGAAAATTCTTAGACTCTATAAGTAAGGAGGCATAAAAGCATGAAGATTTGACAATCCAGGCCTCTATTTCTAGCAATACTGCTTTGCAGGTTGGTTTCCTTTTGTTTTATTTTTATATACCATTCTGTTCTGACACAAATGCACAGGCACATAAATAGTCTAGTATTTTTTTTATTGTTGTAAGATTTCTGTTATGTGATAGATTTGAATCCTTTGGAATGCTGTATTTTAAAAAATTAGATTAACAAAATCACACTCAGTGTCATGCAGAATTGATGTTCTAAATCAGTGGATTTGTGAACTAAATCTGCGCCCTAGACTCTGAAAGGTCAGAAAAGAATTTTACTTTTTTGCCATTAATACTGAAATATAGATATTAAATTTCAAAGTTGTCCTTCTATTAGCTTGGCAGTGATAGGGAGAGGACTCTAGGATAAGCATGGTATGCTGCAAAGACTACAAAGTGTTCCCAGCTTTTTTTTTTTTTCCCAATAACATCTTCCTAACCTTTGTTTTACCCTTCTACTTTTTCCATTTCTTTTGCATCAGCATGTAAAAAATTCTTTTGTTTTAACAATTTTGCCTCTGCAACTCGGGAGGCTCATTATTTCTGTCTCCAGTCTTTTCAAATTGATTTCTGTGCTTAAGAGACATTGGAAACTATATTTTACTGGACTGCCTTTTCTGGAAACAAGTGAATGTAAATGTTTCAAATATAGTTTTAGGAACAAACATTGGAGGTTTTTTAAATGACTTCATTCTTCTCTGAATATAAAACAGCCCTTTAATGCTAGCTCTTTTGCATTCCTCTTGAGTAAACCTGATTTAATTTATGCTAAACAGAATGGAACACCTGTGTGTGCTGGATAAAAATTAGTGTATGTAGTACTAGATGGAGAAATGTCACATCTTAAGTATGGAAAACAAGCAGCAAAGCTCTGGAGTGTCTTTTAACCTTTTTGCTGTAATTTTGGAATCAAGAAATCCCTGAAAACAAAGATCTGTATGACAGCTTTAGCAGGTAATGAATGACCAATAAAAGAAAAGAAGTATAAAGATATTTCTCTGTTGTTTTGCCAAAGCATGAAACAAATTTTTAACCAATTTCTCATGTGTACTGAAGTCCGATCCATGCAATGAGACTTAATGGATAGACTGAAATATTAAGAATTAGTTATTGATTCCTGATTATTTCTGAGTAGCAGTAAATTGGAAATATTATGAACTGTTGCACTTCCCATGTATCGAAGATTATACTGGAACCATGTGATAGTTTTTGGTTTTTTTTCAGTGAAGAAAATTATCTGAGGCTTTTTAAGAGTACAATTTTTGATATAATTCCATTTAGAAAATGCTTAATTCAGTTGGAAGAGGAAGGGATGACTCCAGGTTTTATGTCTAAGGAACCTGCTGTGCTAATAGCACAGGAACAGGTTGTGCTAATAGGGCAGTGCCTCAGTTTTAACTTCCCTTTGTGGGTATTTTTTTCAGCCTTTTTTTTTTCTCCCCTTTTTGGGTGGGGTGTGTTTTATACTGTATGTAATTATATTCTTTTATTATCTATATTGGGGTACCAGAATATACTGTAGGAAAATTAAGTAAAAAAGAATGTTGATGGGATAAAATTTCACAGCTTAAATACATGATAAAGTGTGAGCATTTACTTACCTCATTAACAAGGCAAGAAGATTGACTTTCCTAATGTAACTGTGTATTCGCAATTTGATCTAGCCTGATGTCCTGGGTTCAGCAGTAGCAGTCATGTTTTTTTTTCCTTTGTGTTAACTGGTGCAGTGCAGTGTTTTGACTTTCGGCTCGGGAACAGAGCTGATAGAGATGTTTTGGTTTGGCCAAGGACTTGGTGAGGCTCATGCTCTGCTAGGGAGGAGGGGAAGCTGTGAGGAAGCAGAGACGGGGCGCCTGACCCGAGCTAGCCGGGGAGGTATTCCATACCACAGCACGTCATGCCCGGGGTGGGGGGTAACTGGGAGTTACCCGGAAGGACAGGAGCTTCCGGGTGGAACTCGTTTTCTTGGCCGGTGGTATCGTATTCTCTTCCCTTGTTATTTTCCCTTATCATTGTTTTAGCTGATAGTAGCGGTGGTGATTTGTTGCTGGACTGTTCTTGTCTCAACCCGTAGGAGTTGCACTCTCTCGATCCTCCTCCCCGTTCCTCCGGGAGCGGGGAAGGGGAGAGCCCCGGGGGGGGGGGGGGGAGACGGACACGGACCTTGATTGTTGTCAGCTCGGCACCACTCACTGGGAGTGAGTGAACAAGTTACCTGACTGGGTTTAAACCACGACACCTGAGAAAAATCAAATATGACCCAAAGACATAGCGCACATCAAGTATCTCCAATGAAGACTGGGGACTACTACCTCTATTAAATGTAGAATTAATAATTGTGCTAGACTATTCATTCCTTAAGAAGAAAGAAAACATTAAAAATTCAGCTTGGATTATAGGGTGAAATTTAGAGCAATGGAGAGCTGAGTTTGCAGAAGTCTAAGGGTGTATCACTGCTTCCTTAACTACTGCAAATGGATATACACCATGGAGGAAAAAGAACAGTATAAGGTAGGAAACAAAGACTATATGAAGGCAAATTAGCATAACATGCTGGTGAACACGTATAGGCTGAAAACTGCAGAAGGTTTCTAACCTTCAAGAGAGAGAGTTTATAGTTCCAGTTTTAGAGAACTGAAGGCCAAAAAGGCTATTTGTTGTTAAGGAAGAATTAAATAAACTTACAAAGGGCAGGATGTGATGTTGTTGCTGGTGACAGAAGTTTTCTGAGCCCAGTGCAAGGGAGGTACCTTCTGGTCCTGTTGCAATAGTCTATGTAATCCTCTAGGCTACTGTGTACTCCTCAAAGAGAGAGACATTATAATAACACTTATGCAACAGATAGTGCACTTACAGAGACTGAACAGTGTGAGAACAAATGCAAGATGTTCTGAAGTGAACATGTTCCTTGTGGATTCTTCTCAGCAGTAGGGAAAGAGATTATTATGAGGAAAAGATGAAGTTTTTCCATGTACATAGGTTGCAATTTAAACTATTTGATGTCTCCCTTTTGTCCTATTACCGCTGCTTTTTGGAGTCCTATTCATGGTGGACCTGGCTGGTGATGTGAGTCATATCTGCTGCTATTGTGACTATGCAGACCATTTGGGGCAGGGGAGAAGGGGGTGGGGTGTAAAATGCGTTTCACATAAGGAAAGGCTGTAATTGCATCTTTCCTTACCCTCTCATCCAGAACAAACTTTTATTGTCAACTTCAATGAGAAGCAGGTGGATACCAGATCATTAGAAGCAGGGCTGCATACAGCTGCTTTGGAAAGGAAATAGAGAAAAGAAAACAGAATAGTGTTATTAAACAAAAAGCTGAAATATTGTTTGATTGGGATCAGTACAGGAGGCTGCTGGACCCAATCCCACACTGAGATTACACTTCATAAATTTTAGTAGTTCATCATTCATTTTTACTTCCAAGTAGTAGTAATGGGCTGATCAAATGCACTTGGAAAGATAGACAGAAATGAGCTGGCTTACCCCAGCTACAGATGTAGGTGGTTACAGCAAAGAGAATGGGAATCTTCTCAAAGGTCTGTTCTCTCTCACCATCTGGCCCTTTGGCTTCCTAATGTGCTGACACTGCAGTATCTTTGTGAACCAGCTGGCAAATATAAAGTAATTCCACCTTACTCCCAGGAACAGAGTCTGTCAGTTTGCAATAGTGACATGAAAATACAGAGCTGTGCTATAAAGCCATTAAGATGTGTTAGGACAATTCAGCTCCTAACATGCCTCCCAGAGCTCTTGAAATTAAACATACTCATATGTACAGTTCAGCATGTATTTTCAGCAGATATATTAAAACAACCCTGCAATGCAAAGCTGAGGTATGGAGAAAGGGGTAAGTTTTCAAGTTAAAACAGATCTGAGGGTGATCCTGGGATATGTGAGGGTTTCTTGGTTGGTTGGCTAATTTGTTTTTTTGTTTGTTTTTTTTTTTGTTGTTGTTGTTTTGGTTTATTCTTTTTTGATTTGTTGTGTTTGGTTTTGGGTTTTGTTCATTTTGGTTTTCTTTTTCTGCCAGTAACTCAATGTATGACTCAGAGGTAGACGCTAATGTAAAAAACCTCATGGCCACTTCAGGCATCAAAAGAAATTATCGTCCTCTCAAGGTGCAAAACATCTATGACTCAAGTTAACATTAAGATGAGCAGCACTCTTCCAGTTCTTCACTAATAAATAAGAAACATCTCATAGGGTATCATAGAGCTTAATTAGTTAAGAGCTGAATTTCCTTCTGGGCTCCCCCTTGCTTCTACAAAGTAATTTTACAATCTGCCAAAAGATTCATAGATGGAAAATATATATTAATGATAAAAATGTACTGTCTGAACCAAGAATCCAGATGGCCTAGCTCAGAGTAAATACTTACTCCACCCTGTCTGTGAACAGGATCGTTAGACAACAATCATGTTGTTTCTCATATGGGACTGATCTTTGAGATGCAGACAGACTTGCCTGTAGCACACACAGCATCATACTCAAGCGCTTCAAGCTCAGTGAGGACTTGTAATATTCAAATATTGTTGTCCTCATTTTACCATTGGGAAACAAATTAATTGAATTGTCCAAATCAGCCAAGTGTTTTATATCAGTCCAAAGGACAATTCTCTTCAGGCTTATTTATGGTCCATGTAGAAATCTTCCTTACCAATAGTTCTGTTTTATGCGGATTTTTGGGGCTGAGACATAAGGTTCATAAAGTCTCTTCTGATGGTTCTTTATTGTGGTCAGTTGAACTGACCATCATGAATAATACGTGATTCACTCTATATAATTCAAAGATTTAATCGGTCTATCAAAAATTATTTTGTTTGATATAAGCTAAGTACAAAATGTGAACAAGAAATTGTTGTAGCTGTTAAGCTAAATCATGAATCAAATTATTCTAAATTCTTCAGTCATGTTAAACTGATTGCTCAAAAGCAACGATCACGTGAAATGGCTGGCATCATTCAGTGTGTTTTAAGTCAATAGAATACAGAAAAAAGCACAATATTAAAACTGATTAAAACTTGATTGTGTCAAGATAACTATGCCTGTAATTCCAGCATATTAACATTTTTGTTGACCTTAGCGAATAAATCCTCTATCCAGTCTTCATTTTTGTGATAATAAGGATTCTTATAGGCTGCCAGAAATTACATACACTAGTGGCTGATACACACTTAATACTTTGTGCCATGTTGCGTTGATGAAATATCTTTCTGAAAAAAAAAACAAAAACAAACCAACAACAAACTACACACCCTGATGTTCTGTAGCATGAGTGAAAGGACTAATGTAATGTACTTGTATGCTATGTGGGCCTTAGGAAAAGGTGCCGTGTTAACTCATGTGTGGTAGGTGAGATGGATGTTAGGAAAAGTCCAAACAAGTAGCAATTCTTCATAATTCAGGTAATCTGGCAGGCATAGCAGGGATATGAATTCATGTCATGGGAGATAGATGTGACTTTTTGTGCACCTGTTTAAATGGGCTGTGGCATATTTATTAGAGGCCAATTTAAAAAACTGAATAAGCTTGATATGATTACATTAGAATAAATTAAAAGCATTTTAAGGACAAGAACAGAGCTTTCCCTGTGACTTTTGAATAGACAATCTATTTGTTATGTTGCAATAACTAAATACAGTGACATAAAAAAATATAAAGTATGCTAAATTTCATCCTCATCCAGACACGGACAGCTACAAAACTAGGCTCTGGAAGCACTGGAGAATGCAATGCAGAAACACATGAAGAAAACAGCTGTCATTCATAACGTCTGCTCTCAATAATGACTAAGTATGTTGTTACAGGGGCATGTACTGTAGAGTGTATAGAATGGAGGCAATAATCCACAACCACAGAAGATGCTTATTATTGACCAAACCCAACCCCAAACAGAGCCTGTATTATATAGCTTTTTTTTTTTTAACTGATGAAGGCTGTTCTCCTCAAGCCTACTATCCTCCACATTCTTTTTTCTCAATGGCAGCTCTGATTTCTTGTAGAATATTCTTACCATAAAGCCCTTACAAATTTTCATCCGCATTTTATAAAAATGCGTGATTTGTAGTGTCTTCATTTCATTGTTTCTTTATAGTTTCTACAGTTATTCCATAGATAAATGTTTTATGACAGCTTCTATTTATTGAGTTCTGTTTTCTGTCTTTACATGATAATTGAGGCAGTTGTGATGCTGTTTCTTTAGAAGATACATTTGGTGTTATCTATGTCTCTTTCTGTGTAGTTTATGTATTTATACTTTTCATTGTTACTGTTGAGTCGCTTAAGTGGGACTGATCTGTGTCTAGTGCAAGCACTTACATTATATGAGGAAATTCAGGCATTTTCAGCAGCATGTATTTTTAATTCTGTTTCAGACCACACTTCACTTATAACTTTCTGCAGCTTGTCTACACATTGTACTCCCCAAACCCAAAAGATTCTCTAGACTTGCTTAAATATTAACCAGTTTTGAAATCCTAAAAAATAAGGAGGTTTTTTACAGATCCGTACTTAAAATTTTATGCAGTATGCCTGGTAAGGATGTTACCTGGAGCTCATTGATTTCTACTAAGATCAAAAAAAAAAAGGGAAAGAAAAAAATAAAAAGGTGGGGAGGGAAGGAAGTAAAATCCACAGTGCTTTCCCAAACTATTCACAAAAGAAAAATGTATGGCAACACATCTCATGAGAATCAAACCTGTATCTCAGATTCTTCTATTGCTGTAGACACTATGATGTAGACTCTACAAGGAATGTAGAGGGCTTGAGTGGCTCATGTTATTAAATTGTAGATGGAGGGAGAACAGAGTAAAAGCAGCAAATATTGCATGTAGAAACTGGTTTCACTGACAGTGTTGAGAGGCTGGCAGTGGGGTCTTGTTTTGTGCTTGCTTGGAGGGGACTATTTAGAATAGCCATGTACTTCTGATAGATTTCCTGTAGTGTACAACAGTTCTCATCTTCTCCCCTGCTCACTGCGTGGTCACTATGAGCTCATGTTGATTTCAATAGGAAGTAACTTCACTGGAGAATATATAAAACTTTTGTAGTTTTGAGAAAGTGAAGAAACTTTTATCTTTACTAAGAAAAATAAAACCCTATGGTATCTTTGAAGTTACACCCTCCTAAGTATAAAAGATTTGGTACTACTAGAGAAAGTACGAGAGCAAGCCCACCTTTCAGACTTCCTGATGGATAAATTGTCTTAATGAAAGATGGGTGTCCCTTTTAACTTCTCAAGTTCTGAAAGTCATTCCACTTGTTTGACCAGCTTCTTGTTTTCATATAACCAACAGAAGTTTTCAAATAATGCTTTATCTGCAATTACAAATTTGCTGATCCAACACCATCTAAAAAATTGTAATAAAGATATCAATTGTGAAGTTCCTTTCAAGACTTCTAGAGAGAGAGGGTTACACAGAATGTTTTCTGGATGTTGCATTATATGTTAACACAGGGGAATTAAAACACATGTTAACATTAGCAAGATTAGGAATTACTATAGAAGTTATGTAGAATATCATTCCTCAATTTTTTATTCCTTTTTCCTACATGCTGTGTCTGTAATTTGTATCAGACTCTACTATTGGCTTGTAGCTTGTCAATCTCTTCTTTCTTGATACACATTTTTCCTGTAAACGGAAACTTATCCAAAGCTTTTTAGGACTGTCTGAAGTTATAGTCTTAGTCTTGGAAAATGTACAAGTTACCATCAACAACTTAAATGTTCTAGGCATTCTTCAGACATACAAAGTTTTCCCTCTAGGTAGCAAAAATTATAACATAATCATACCACATTTGTTCTGAAGTACCATTTTACAGTAGTAAAATTGTGTGTCTCTTCTCCAGGTAGGTGTTGTCTGATTGGTGGGAAAATTGACCAAACCTTGATAAGGGTCACTGAAAAATCTTGTGGTGAGTTACCCAGCCTGCTAATCCCTCACCATGGGTGTGAATGCAAACACCCCTCTGATCCTAAATGGGATGCTGCAGTTTACTTCTGCTTTCTTTGTACCTTGTAGAGAGGTACTACCATATTTTTTTTATAAAGACAGAAGGCTCATCTTAAAAGTGCACTACTGAATTATTTGCTCATAACAAATATTTTATATATCTTTTGCTACTTTTGCATCCTAATTTCATGGGGCTTCTGCAATGCAGTAGCTGTGAGAGCTGGTAAGAAATCCTTAGCGGGGTGTCTGATGTCTTTCTAGGTCATCCCTTAGTGATCTTTAGAAGGGCCCAGCTCCCCTCTAAGATGAAGTTTGGAGACTGAAGGGAAGTTAGGAGCATCTGAACATGGATCATCATGCTGTTCCAAATGCAGTAAGTTACCACTCAGGAAGGCTGATAAGTAGCACATATTTTATACTGTCTGCAATGAGTTTCTAGAATTATTAGAACAGCAAGTTAAACATGATTTTCAAACTGATTTAAGTATCTTTTTCCACTCTAAATGTAAAAGAAAATGGGCTTATGTTCTCTTAAGCATCTGGGAGAGATAAACACATATGCTTAGTGTACCTGAAAAAGCCGTACTGCCACAGCTATCAAAAGAAAAATAGGAAGAAGACATCATGTGCATGTTTCCCTTGTACACTTATTGCCAAACTTTATTTCTCTGTTTTTAAGAGTCTTGTTTAGCTGTGTACTATACTGTCCTGTTCAAAATGAATGCTACTTCTTTATAAAGTGCTTTTCAGACTGCAATCTGAAGTACTGACTGGAAACCCCAATAAAAGTAATAGAAATATTTTGGCAATTACACACCGTATTTCAGTTGTTTTTAAAAAACAGCCATTTACCAAGTATCATCATGACAATCTGTTAACAGAGTGAATTAAAGACATATGGTAGCCCTGTCATATGTAACACATTCATCTGTCATCACATTCTGCTATCATTTTATTAATTATATCATTTTTGTAAAGTCAGTACAAATTTTCTATAAATAGAATCATAGAATAGTTAGGGTTAGAAAGGACCTTAAGATCATCTAGTTCCAACCCCCTGCCATGGGCAGGGACACCTCACGCTAAACCATCTCATCAACCAACACCCCCAAGTCCTTCTCTGCAGGGCTGCTCTGAGTCTCTTCTCTGCCCTACCTGTAGCTGTGCCAGGGATTGCTCCGACCCAGGTGTAGGACCTTGCACTTGCCATGGTTAAACTTCATGAGGTTGGCATCAGCCCACCTCACAAGCGTGTCAAGGTCCCTCTGGATGGCATTCCTTCCCTCCAGCGTATCAACTGAACCACACAGCTTGGTGTCATCGGCAAACTTGCTGAGGGCGCACTCAATCCCACTGTCCATGTCAGCGACGTAGATGTTGAACAAGACTGGTCCCAACACTGATCCCTGAGGAACACCACTCGTTACTGGTCTCCAGCCGGACACTGAGCCACTGACCACAACTCTTTGCATGCGGCCATCCAGCCAGTTCTTTATCCACCAAGTGGTCCATCCATCAAATTGATGTCTCTCCAATTTAGAGACAAGGATGTCCTGTGGGACAGTGTCTAACGCTTTGCACAAGTCCAGGTAGATGACAACAACTGCTCTACCCCTGTCCATCAGTTCTGTAGTCCCAGCATAGAAGGCCACCAAATTGGTCAGGCAGGATTTCCCCTTAGTGAAGCCATGCTGGCTGTCACCAAGCACCTTGTTGATTTTCATGTGCCTTAGCATGCCTTCCAAGAGAATCTGCGACAAGATTTTTCCAGGCACAGAGGTGAGACTGACTGGTCTGTAATTCCCCGGGTCATCCATTTTCCCCTTCTTGACAATGGGGGTTATATTTTCCTTTTTCTGTCATTGGGAACTTCACCTGACTGCCATGATTTCTCAAATATGATGGCCAGTGGCTTTGCAACTTCATTCGCCAGCTCCTTCAGGACCTGTGTATGAATTTCATCAGGTCCCATGGACTTGTGTACATTCAGGTTCTTAAAATGGTCTCGAACCAGATTCTCTCCTACAGTGGCCTCAAAGTCTTCATTCTCACAGTCCCTGTGTCTGCCTTTCAAGACTTGGGTGGTGTGGTCAGAGCCTTTGCCAGTGAAGACCAAGGCAAAGAAGTCATTCAGAACCTCAGCCTTCTCCAAATCAAGGTTAGCCAGTTGTCCTGGGTTCAGCAGTAGCAGTCATGTTTTTCCTTTGTGTTAACTGGTGCAGTGCTGTGTTTTGACTTCTAGTTTGAGAACAGTGTTGGTGAAGCCGATGTTTTCGGTTGTTGCTAAGTGATGTTTACCCTGACCAAGGACTCTGTGAGGCTCATGCTCTGCCAGGGAGGAGGGGAAGCTGTGAGGAAGCAGAGACGAGGCGCCTGACCCGGGCTGGCCGGGGAGGTATTCCATACCACAGCACGTCATGCCCGGGGTGGGGGGTGACTGGGAGTTACCCGGAAGGACAGGGGCTTCCGGGTGGAACTCGTTTTCTTGGCCGGTGGTATCGTATTCTCTTCCCTTGTTATTTTCCCTTATCATTGTTTTAGCTGATAGTAGCGGTGGTGATTTGTTGCTGGACTGTTCTTGTCTCAACCCGTAGGAGTTGCACTCTCTTGATCCTCCTTCCCGTTCCTCCGGGAGCGGGGAAGGGGAGAGCCCCGGTGCGGGGGTGGGGGGGAGACGGACACGGACCTCGATTGTTGTCAGCTCGGCACCACTCACTGGGAGTGAGTGAACAAGTTACCTGACTGGGTTTAAACCACGACACCAGTTCTCCTCATAGCTTCCGGGAAGGGGGCCTACATTTGTCCCTAGTCTGTCTTTTATTTGCAATGTAATGATAGAATCCCTTCCTGTTATCCTTAACATCCCTAGCCAAGTGTAATTCTAACTGGGCCTTAGCTTTCCTAACCTGGTCCCTAGCTTCCAGGACAACATCCCTGTATTCATCCCAGGCTGTCTGTCTTTGCTTCCACCTTTTATAAGCCTTTTTTTTCCTTCGAATTTTCCTCAGCAGCTCCTTATCCATCCAAGGAGGTCTCCTGGCCCTCCTGCTGCACTTCCTTCTAGTTGGGATGCAACACTCCTGAGCTTGCAGTAGGTGATCTTTGAATATCAACCAACAGTCTTGGGCTCCCCTGCCCTCTAGGGCTATTTCCCATGGAAACTTACTAAGCAGGTTCCTGAAAAGGCCAAAGTCTGTTCTCCAAATATATAAAAATTATATAGAGAGAAATATATGTATTTCTCTAGTAATGATATTTTTTTCAAGCCTCTTAACCAGTCAGAATACACTGCCCTTATGTTTGTGTTTCCTATGCATTGCATATTGTTACCAATAAAAATGCAGCTAATTATTGGAAGTTCATGATGTTAATTTATATTCCACCAGGAGAATCAAAACTTTGGAGACAGAAATATTCGTTATACTTGCATGTTAGGAAAAAAGCAGTAATACTGCGTTTATTAACTGATTGTTAGTTACCTATGTTAGCCTCATAAGAAATACAGCTTCTCACAGGCTTACTTTAACACGTAGTCCTTTTCCACCAGTGGGAAAAAAGTCTAAAAATGTTATTTTACATGAAAATTAAGGTAAGTTTATTTCATAGTTATGCAAATATTAACAAAAATGTTAAACAAATAATGTCATTCTACTCAGACCTGCCTACAAAACTATTTAACTATTAAATAACGTTGCAAGTTATTATATTATTTTTCAAATTTTTTTCCCATTTACTTCCTTTCTCTTCAAACTATGCGTGAGTCCAGCCATTAAAACATTGTATTGCAAAAGAGCTGAATAAATGTTATAGCTGCAAAAAAATATAATAGCGGTAATTTGCAGATATAAAGGTCTAATGTTGTGCTCTCATTTGCTATATCTTATAGCATATTTGTTGCGTTCATATTTTTATAGATAAATAGTGGTATTTCAGGTTTGGCACCTCAGATATTCACTCATTTTGAGAAATTACAGTTCACTCCTAAAAAGATTGCAGTTGTGGTTTACATTTCTCCAGAAAAATTCTGTCATCACAGAGTCTATATGAACTTTAAGCTTATTAGAGGGTGGTCCAAAGATTCTTTGAAGAACATGGAGAACATTATTGGATAATTTTGCTTGTGCTACTATTCTAAAACTATTAGTCATCAATGCACCAGAATTTCACAAAAATTGAAGAATTACTTATGTGTACAGAATTTGTGGATCTGTCTGGGATATACTGATAGCTGTGTATGTCACATTTATGTCACATTTATGTCACAAAGGAGGGAGATTTGGCAGTGCTATTATTAAATGCTAACATAAATTGTCATTATCAGTATTTAGTTACAGAGACCTTTCCTTTTAAAAGAACTGACATTTTCATTAAAATACAGGCATATTTTCAGAACTTCCTAATTTAATTTTTTTAAGTAAGGTGAATTAGAAGAGTACTTCACAACAGTAGGTCCTTTTAGACTTCTGATTCCAGATGAAGGGGTCTATTGATAAAATAATAATGAAAAGAATTAATAGGCATATATTTAAAAATGTTATGTATTATTGTTCTTTTTTAAAAATATATACATTCTTTTAAATGCAAGTAGTGATATAACAAGGAGAATGGTTTTAAACGGAAAAAGCTAGGTTCTCATTAGACATTAGGAAGAAGTTCTTTACTGTGAAGGTGGTGAAGCACTAGAACAGGTTGCCCAGAGAAGCTATGGCTGCCCTATCCCTGGAAGTGTTCAAGGCAAGGTTGGATGGAGTTTTGATCTACCTTGCTCATGGCAGGAGGGTAGGAACTAAATGATCCTTAAGATTTCTTCCAACCCAACCCATTCTATGATTCTATAAAAAACTTTGTCTTTTGAACTTCTAACGTTGGGTAGTTTTGAATGCTGTTATTTGATTTGTTAGTTAGTTCTTGTACTTTAGTTAGTACAATTCTATATTGTTACTTTTCTCAGAGCTCAAACTGCATTCTGGTAATAAACCATGTCATTACAACTGACACTGAAACCTGTATTTATTTATACTAAATTCCTCTATTTTTCTTCATCTATTGTAAATAGTATAAAAGCAATGAAATTGTTTTGGGTTTTTTTTGATGTCTAGTGGATAATTCAGTTCCAATGCTGATTCAGCTTGGGTTTTCAAGTGCAACTACTAAACATGATGCCTGTTTGCAATGGAAGCAATTGTTTTCTAATCATTAAAATCTCATGAATGCAGCTGAGATATAACTGACTTTACTTAAGTTGTAATTTCAAAGTATTAGGCAGGTGAAATACATAAAGAAATATGAGCTTTCCAAGGAGACTAGAAGACCCTAGATATTCATAATATGTCTCACTAGGGTCCTGGGAAAGTTTATATTATGTGTTTTAAATGTTCTTCTTCACCTCTTTGGTATTCAATACCAACAGTTTAAAATCAATATAGAAAAAAGGAAAGGAAGTTACAATCACAGAGGATGATGCAAAGCACTTTCTCTGATGTCCTTGCACTATTAAAAGCACAAGACTATCAATTCTATGTTCCATTAGTTCTATATTATACTGAAGCACACTGTTAAAAAATCTTTGATAGAATTTGTCAGATAATACTTTTTTCATGGATAGTTTCACTTTCCAGCATTATTTTTATGCCAAAAAACACACAAAAATTATTCTCGAGAGATAATATATATTTATATAGATTTGAAAGGTTAAAGTCCCCATGACCCTCCTCACAAAAGATTAGATGTGATATCAAACATCATACCGAAGATCACTTTTTGTTTTTCAGATGTGTTTGTTGCCACTGAAGTCTTTGAAAACTGACCCACAGTCTTAATAAAAAGTTTCAGGCTTGTCCTTAATTTACCATAAGACCATCATGTTATTAGACAAAACCCAAAGATATTGCAGTCAAACAGGTGGAATCATAGAGACTTTATGACTGTCAGTCATAAAGACTGACAAACTTACTCTTTTAGTGTTCCACTTCCCATTCCTCTTCAGTCTCGATTTAGTCATGTAGATGATATTCTCTATAATAAAACAAAGCTGTCCTTTGTTGGTGATATGGATAGTCGGATTGACTGCACCCTCAGCAAGCTTGCTGACAGCACCGAGCTGTGTGATGCAGTTGACATATCCAAAGGAAGTCTGACAGGCTTGAGAGGTGGGCCAGTGCAGACCTCATGATGCATAAGAAGGCCATATAGAAGGTCCTGCTCATGGGTTGAGGCAATCCCAAGCAAAAATACAGGCTGAGCAAAGAATGGATTGGGAACAGACCTAAGGAGGAGGACTTGGGGGTGTTGGTTGGTGGGAAGCTCAGCATGAGCTGACAGTGTGCGCTTGCAGCCCAGAAAGCCAACTGCATGCTGGGCCGCATCAAAAGGAGCATGACCAGCAGGTTGATGAAGGTGATTCTCCCCCTCTCCTCTGCTCTTGTAAGAGCCTACCTGTGGTACTACGTTTGGCTCTGCAGCCCCTAACATAAGAGGGACGTGGAACTGCTTGAGCGAGTCTAGAGGAGGGCCATGAAGATGCTGTGAGAGGGCTGGAGCACCCTTTTTGTGAAGGCAGGCTGAGAAAGCTGGGCTTGTTCAGCCTGGAGAAGAGAAGGCTCTGGGGAGACCTTAGAGCTGCCTTCCAGTACCTAAAGGGGGCCTATGAGAAATCTGGAGAGGGACTCTTTACAAGGGCATGTAGTGATAAGACAAGGAGAAATGGCTTTAAGATGACAGAAAGGAGATTTAGTTTTTACCCTAAGAAAAAATTCTTTATGATGGAGAATGCCTTGCAAAGTTGTGGTGGCCCTATCCCTGGAAGTTTTCAAGGCCAGGCTGGATGGGGCTTTGAGCAACCTAAATTTTCTCTGATTCTATAAAGTCTAATTGATTTACTACTGAAAGACAGGAACAGAAATAAAATTTTAGTTTCCTTATGGCACAAAATAATTGTAAAGAATCCCATTGAGTCTTCAGATTTAAAAGATTTAAAACTTCAGAGCAGCAGTTCAGGCCTATTGCTCTATGGCTCTGTTTATCAGATGGTATGACTTACATGTGAATGTTTGCCAGCTTACATATTTCTGCCAACATAGCAAAGATAAAAATTAGAAAGTGCTCTCTGTGTCTCAGAAAAAAAAGGGTGACCACGCTTTTCTAGTCCATAGGACGCAGGCTATTACTGTCAGGCTGTGTCACAGGTTTTCCTAATGCCAAACTCGGTTTGAAACACCGACACATAAATTGAATTAGCCACCATCTACAGGTAAACAAAATCATAAGAACTACACTAAGTTTCTTGTTCTGTACTTGCTTCACAAGCTGCTTTAATGCTGAATGTTCAGGTATTTTCTTGTACATATTTTAAAAAACGTAAGTGTAATGCAACTTATTCCACTAAGTATACTTCAGTTATCTAAACTTGCTCCATGAATTTGACAGTGTAGTTCTCCCCTAAATTACTACAATTCATTACAACTGTCCCTAATTGTATATAATTAATATATGTATATATGTATAGGCACACCTATATATGGATATAACTGTACAGGTAAATAGTTTTAGAAACAAATGTATGACTCATTTCTGGTTTTGTCTCCTAGTATAATTTCTTTTTCAGCCATTTTGCCAATCAGCAAACTGCTCTGTTTCATTACTGCTTATAGACACAAATCTACAACCATTTGATATGAAAATGGAGAGTAACAGATCTCTTCCCTTATTTCTTTTCCCTGGTCTACTTCTGCAAGACAACTGGACAGCAGCACAGATATATCTGAGACATCAGGTAGGGAAAAAAGAGTTGCTGTGCAATCATGGAGTTACATGGGGGTCTGACCTGTATCATTTTATCTATTTCAGCAGAAATCATACATTCTTTATTCAAAGCCATTTAAATAATGTAGAATACATTCTCTTTTCCTGTACTTGCCGGGGAAGACCTCCATTTAAGAGCTACTGTTTAAACCTTAAGTAAGAATCTGTGCAGAAACCAGGATAGTGTATGAACATCTTTTTATGGATTTTTCTCCAAATTTTATGGAAGATAGAAAGGCAAAGGGAAGCATGATAATTATCTTTTCCAACTCCTTCCACCTTCATGAGAAGGAAGACAAAGAAGCTATCATCTCTTTTGCTGACTTACCTTCTGTCTTGAACACCACACCTCATGTAATTTTCTTTAATATGGTAAAGTGAACCAATGTTCAATATAAACATGGTAATAGGTGTGCATGTAAATGCTTGGAATCCTACAAACACAGCAATCTGCATTAATTTCAACCTCAGGCTTTCACTCTGCTTGGGGACTAAAGTGTCTCAGCATCGTAGATAACGTGTATAGAAAAGTAATTTTAACAAGTTTTCTTAGTAATTGGGATCTGCACAATTCCCACAGTAATTGGGATCTCCAGGCTAGTAATGTATTTGCATATAGAAAATAAGTAGGGCATAACTGAAAAAGACTGTGAAAATTAGTAAAGTGCAGTAAAATGAAAACTCATGAACACATCTCCTCCCCTCAATTCTGCTTGCTTTGAAGTTGTCAAAAGAATTTATTACTTCTTCTTCTGATCTTGTAATTTCCTCCCTTTGAATTCACTTTACTACAGCAAATGCCATCTTTCCTCCTCGCTTTTCAATCTCAGTCCTTCCAGTATCCTGGGAGCTGCAAGCTGACAACATAGTTCTTATTTTACTTGCCTACTAGACACTTTGATTCTTTCTCCCATGTTGTCCTTTGTAGTTGGGAACCATCCTGATAATAAAATATAAAGCTAGTTTCTTGCTTTCTGCAAAATTGTTTCAAAATTCTCCCTAACTGTAATGTACCCAATGAATAACTAATGAGTCAACAGGTGTGAACAAAAACATATACCTTTATGTATTTAAGAAAACAACAATGAAACATATCTAAGGGGAAAGATAAACAATACAGTTAAAAAACTCCATTCATTTCAATGTGAAAATTGCCTCACACTTTGTTGCTTCATTTCCTTCATGTTGATAGAGGGTAGTCCCAATAATGTTTACTGTTCATTGATGCTTTCGAATAGAAGAAACCCTGCAGTAAATAATCAGCTTTAAGTAGCCATATTTTTTGTGCGCATTTTGCAGAAAGTGTCATTCATTTGCATGCATTGAGCGCATCTAACCCTCTGTGACTCTGGTTATGTGATGATACTTCTTTCTTCAGTATCAAATAATGCAAAAGGAGTCTGTGGAGTTGCTGCTGGGAAGCACTGGCTGCTTGATGACTGCCTATGTTATACAACAGACTTTCTCCTGACCTGCTTAAGAAACCAAACAGGTTACTTTCTGATCAGGGAAGAAAAAAGGGCATCCTTTTCCTGATTTACCCATTTGCTTTTTTCCTTCTTTCTACCACAGGCAGGCTGCTGCTTTCCTGGAAACAGCCCACTAGTGAGGACACAAGAAAAATATTCAAAGTGAGTATCACTGGGAAAACATCAGTTCTTATGTTTTTAATCACACAAGTCCATTCTAGATCCACTGCGGTGACATCTCTCTGCTCTCTAGAATGTTATTCTCTGCTCTCTAGAACGTTATTCTCTTTTCTTGTTAAAAATTTTAGCCGCATACTACAGTACAGTAAAGACAAACACTTCAGGCAAAGCAATATGTAATGCCTATTATTTCTAAGTCTTTATTTTAAAATTTATCATCCCAGATTTTTTAACAGAAAATAAATATCTCAGAATACTGTTCTTAATAAAAATAGATGAATGATATTTTCTTGATATTTAAGAAGAAATGTTACTTAGATTAATCCAATCATGCTGATAGATTATGGTTACATTATGGTAATGATAAATATGCAGAATAGTGAATAGTTTTGATGCTATTGCTCAAATAGCTGCTTTACTGTAACATTTTCTCTTTAAAATTGTAATATCTGCTTTGCAAAAGGAAAACTGAATAGCAGAGAAAGAAAGGACTGTGTAGAATTACAAAAAAAGATCCCGACCAACTAGAGGTAGATATTAATAGGCTGTAAAAATAGCATTATAGTGGCTTTTATTTTTGTTTCCCATAAATCGCAGGGTAGTATTTCAAGATATAATTCATTTTGCACAAATATCATTATAGGTTTTGCTGCTGATTTCTAAATGGAAACAAACGTGACAGATCCTATTGTAAAAATAATGGTTCAATGGCATTATTTTATTCTTCTCTGTTAGATCAGGCACACCATAGGTTAACTGAGGACACCCCAAAGGAGTTCAGGGGTTGGTAGGTACCACATAGAGGACTATCCATAATGAAGATCAGTGCTGCAAGTCCCTAAAAGGTCACAGGGTGTTAGTTATTGGTGAGTGATATTCTGGTGGACTCTTGGGCAGGTTTGAATATTTGGTAGTTATTCCTTATTAGAAAAGTCAGGCCAGCATCTTAATAGCTCCAAGAGTAGGGAAGTGGTCTGCTGCAGTTCAGCCTGCCAAGCAAGAGGTGAGTTGGCTTTTACTTTTTATTTACCATACTTTTAATGGTGTGGAATAAGCAAATATTAGCTCCAATTGCACACTCTCATGTCATGGTTCCTTACTAGGAATATTAAGTAGGATTTATCTGTTCTAGCCAGTCTCCTTGCTGCAGAAACCATTTCTGTGTTAAAGTGGACACTTGAGTAAGAAGGGTTTCCTGAAGTTCATTAAGTAATGTACTACTTGTAAAGATGGTAAATTGCACTTTGTGTTAGCTGGCTGGGGAAATCAGTGGGAAGTCAACAGGACTGAGATATAGACTGGAAAGTAATCCCAAGGACTTGTTCCATTGGCATTCCACATTAACTTCTCCTCCACATTATCTTCTCCTAAGATGCTGTCCTGGGTTCAGCAGTAGCAGTCATTTTTTCTCCTTCTTGGTAGCTGGTGCAGTGCAGTGTTTTGACTTTCAGCTTGGGAACAGAGCTGATAACAAGGATGTTTTGGTTTGGCCAAGGACTTTGTGAGCCTCACGCTCTGCCAGGGAGGAGGGGAAGCCGGGAGGAAGCAGAGACACCTGACCCAAACTGACCAAAGAGGTATTCCATACCACAGCACGTCATGCCCAGGATGTAACTGGGAGTTAGCCGGAAGGGCTGGGAAACTGCAGGGTTGGAGGAGGTATCGGTCGGTGCTTGGTTGGTCTGAGGGGGGCGAGTTATCGGTCGGCTGGTGGTGAGGTGATGTATTCTCTTCCCTTGTTATTTCCTTTATCATTATTATCATTGGTGGTAGCAGTAGTGATTTGTGTTATACCTTAGTTACTAAACTGTTCTTATCTCAACCCGTGGGAGTTGCATTCTTTTCAATTCTCCTCTCCGTCCCTCCGGGAGTAGGGGGAGGGAAAGAAGGGGGGGAAGTGAGTGAACGAGTTACCTGACTGGGTTTAAACCACGACAGATGCTGCAGGGTGTGTTCAAATGCCACAACAAAGTATGGCCAGGGAATTTGGGCCCAATGTTGCTGAAGGTGATGCTGTTGGCTAGATGCTGGCTGGAATACCTGCCTGTCCTGACCCCTTTCTGCATGAGGCAGCTTCCACAGGGATTTAAGGAAAGCTCCTCCTGGAGCTACTTGGTATCTGGATAGGGATGACAGAATTTTGCATTAAACTATAACCGTGGGCAAAGAGTTCACATTTAGGCAAAAGCAAAAGGGCTACGTATTTTAACAGGACATGACAAAGTATAGGGGATGGGGGGGTGTGTGTTTCTCTTTATAGAGTATTTTCATGCATATATTGATCACAGCCATTTTATGGCACTCTTCCAGTTTATTCTAGAATGTGAGAGCAAGTTTTTATAATATTCCTCACTTAGATACAGGAAATAGTCAAAATCACATCTCTGGAGCAATTTTCTGGTAGTGAAATGATCTTTCCAATTAATCTCTTTTATTTCACCTGCAGGATAATTTCAGTTTTAAAAAAAACTTATTCTCTGCTGCAGTAGTTAGATTTTAGTTATATTCTGGATTCTCCCTTAGGAGAATATTTCCTCATACCAAACCAGAACTCAACTAATCAGTGTTTTCCAGGACAATAGTGGGAACCTTCACTGAGCTCAGGGGTGAAAGACTACCCTCTCAAGCTGGCATGAACAGACTTTGCAGGTTGGTTGCCTCCAAGCTTGCAAAAGAAAGCCTCAGCCCTGCTAAACAGTGCATGTGGGGTCAAGTCATCTGATCTTGGAGTAGTGGATGACTGAAACTCAAGATTCTGCAGACATTTCCAAGCATAGCTGTGGGGCTATCAGGGAGGTGAGGAAGCTAAGCGTACTTTTGAAGAGTTGTATAAGAATTAATTATAAATATCTTGAAGTCCATACATCATCATTTAAAAATGCGATCTTTTTTTTTTTTATGGTCACCAACAAGACATAAAATATTAACAGTCTGAGCAGTTTCAAATTGCTTTCTTGGCTTTCAAGTAGTGTTTTTAATTTCTGAGTAAGAGGAAGAAAACAAGTGCAAGGGAAGTTGAAGGTTGAAAATAATAATAATAAAAAGGTGAAACAAGCCATAGGAGTATCCTAATAGGAGTATTCTGACATTTTCTGCCTCGTAATCTCTTATCACCTTCTACTGGGTGTTCATTCACATCTTGCAACTTGAAAGGGTCCTTTAACTTTATCTGGATGTCAGTCTGCTTATTCTGTGCTATTTAAAGTAGAAAGTCTTAAACAATGTTTTTCATTTATGCCAACAGCTGAGCTGAATGTGGAATAAAAAGCAGAAGAAAACATAACTGTAAAGGATGTGAAAGAATATAATTGCGTTTGATTTAACACTGAAAATTAGGAGTTCAAATTTGTATGATCTGGGATCCGTGTTAAGGGTATGGGCCATGAAGTTCAGAATAAAAAGTAAGCTTTTTATTCCTAATAAAATTAGGTAGTAGAAAAGAAAATACATATTGGGATTGTTTTCAGCTTTCTGAGGAGTTCAGTCCTGAGCTTTAGCAGGAACTAAAGGTATGGGAGCAGAGGGAGGCAGAAACCAGCAAGAGGTATGGCTGCAGGCTCCAGCAGACTTTCTGCAGCTTGGGTGTGAGGAGGGCTCTGCAAAACTGGAAAGAGAAGGAAGGTTTTATTTGTTCTTGCTCATGCCTGTCAGCTTGGCCTTTGAAACAACTGCTTTTCTCACATAGGCAGACTTAGCTGAAAAATTTAATGGCCTTATTTAGAACTCAGACTGCTTACAGACAAATTAAAAACTTAGGTTTATCAACCCAAACACAGCCTGATTAATAAAATTATATTATATTACTGTTACAGATCCTGTTTTCAGAGCCTGAGCTGCATTAAAATTCAGAAGACATGGGTTGGCACTGCTATCAATGAAATAAATTGGAATACTTTATAGAAGCTCTTTGCAGACTGAAATTTACAATATTGTTCTCATTTTCTAACTATCAGAAAGGTCAGTAATGACTTTGAAGTTCCTGATATACACACTGAAATTCAACTCCACCCATCTAAGCTTATCTTAGTCTTGATAAGAGTGTGCTTAAGTTTTTGTTCTTGTAGGCTTATTGCAAAAGCCTGCTTATTGTCATCTTGTATACACAGAAAGGTCAGTCAATGTTTGTAATGGAGAAAGACACACATTTATCAAAGTAGATTACCTCTGCCTTGTTTACAATAGGCAAGTAAAAGCAGTTTCTAGAAGTATTAAATAAAAAATCCATCCCCACTCCCCAAAACCACCAAAAGTCTGGATTGTATAACATTTCTCTCCTACAGTTGTCATCTGGCAGTTATAAAGAAAATTAGCATGGGCATCTACTTATACTCAAGCAGTACCTGGAATACAAGGCAACTTTCTCAACATTACCTGTCTTAAAGGAGCCTTGTACAGAGTTAAATAAATGAAAAGGATCAAATATCTCAGTAGGCTATATTTCATTTCAGTAACTTTCCAAAATGGTTTTCTTTACCATATCTAAGCAGCTGATTCAATTTGCCTATTCAGCAGAAATAAACAAAAACTTAAATATAAAGCTTTACACATTCAAACACCTGCACACACAGTGAACACAAAGCTAAGAAATCAGCTGTTCCCACCATTTAGTCGTTGAACACAGCATTATTTTGCACATATAAGTAGAAGAATCCATTACAAATATCAGTAAAGACAATTTCAAAATTGCTTATATTAGAGTGTGGGTTATGTACACAACCCTAGAGGTCTTTAAAAGACAGATAGCTGTAGCAGTTAGGGACATGGTTTAGTGGTGGACTTGGCAGTGCTAGGCTAATGGTTGGACTCAATGATCTTGAAAGACCTAGAATCATAGGTCTTTTCCAACCTATGAATCTATGTACATAGTCATATGAAAAGATATGTGCATGTCACTGTCTTGTACATGTGATACACAACATGAACACTTATTTTGTGGAACTCTGAATATGTGACTGCCTGTATTCACCCACTTTTGATGTCCTCCCTTTTGCTTACCTTCTGATCCTTCTCTGTTTTACTTCCAATATTACATGTCTGAGGTGAGCCTCACAAAAATGTGCTGGAAGAGTAAAGTAATACAAATACATAGAAAACCAGAGAGATTTTCCTTATTCATTTTCCAGTGGTAGTTTGTTCAAGTCTGGGTTGTATGGAAAGAAATATGTGGTCTGTAACATCCATGTCTAGAAAACTAAGAGAAGTCTTGATTGTAAACCGGGTGTCCTGGGTTCAGCAGTAGCAGTCATGTTTCTCCTTCTTGGTAGCTGGTGCAGTGCAGTGTTTTGACTTTCGGCCTGGGAACAGAGCTGATAACAAGGATGTTTTGGTTTGGCCAAGGACTTTGTGAGCCTCATGCTCTGCCAGGGAGGAGGGGAAGCCAGGAGGAAGCAGAGACAGGACACCTGACCCAAACTGACCAAAGAGGTATTCCATACCACAGCACGTCATGCCCAGGATGTAACTGGGAGTTACCTGGAAGGGCTGGGAGTCTGCAGGGTTGGAGGAGGTATGGGTCGGTGCTTGGTCGGGCCTGGGGGGTGGGGGGGGGCGAGTTATCAGTCGGTTGGTGGTGAGGTGATGTATTCTCTTCCCTTGTTATTTCCTTTATCATTATTATTATTGGTGGTAGCAGTAGTGATTTGTGTTATACCTTAGTTACTAAACTGTTCTTATCTCAACCCATGGGAGTTGCATTCTTTTCGATTCTCCTCTCCGTCCCTCTGGGAGTAGGGGGAGGGAAAGAAGGGGGAGAGTGAGTGAACAAGTTACCTGACTGGGTTTAAACCACGACACCAGGGCATAATCCTTCATTTTCATTATATTGGCAGAAAATACCATAAAATCGTTTAGAAGATTTGGGTTCACTGAAACTGTTTTCTAATTTACAGTATAGAGCTGAATTACTGTGAAACAAATCTAGCAGACTCAAAATCTAGTTTGTATTGATACGCGGATAGACTCCACAACTTGTTAATGTTGTAAAGTAGGTATGCTTTTATTCAGTGCTGAGGCGCATGGGAGATAGCTCCTCCAAAGGCATGCGCACCTCAGCATTGTTCTCCTTCATATTTATCCTCTAAACTAGTACATATTCATGAGGTTACGCAATACGCCTATATATGTATTCATGACGTATCCCCGCTTCATATTATAATGAGGTAAAGGGTCCTTGCTGGCATAGTGTCTCCTGGTGGTCATGGGTGAGGGTCTCAAGATGAAGTGAGTCTTTCTTGAACTTTTCATCTCTAGTCGTTGTGCATGTTCCTGTGTGATTTAGTCACTGTCCAAACCACAAAGCTGATTTCAGCCAGTTTAGGGGTCCAGAGAGCAGGAGTTACTGTTCCTTCCTCTTATCAATAGCCTTGGTCCTCCCACCCTGTTCCGGCAAGCATGATAAGCACTGAGTACGCATTCGTTGAGTAAGCACAAGTAAGCAGTAATATTGTTAAGCAAGTGGCTTAACCCTACCATCGGTTAACCCTTCGCATCAGTATGCTTAGTTTGAGATTTTACTTCATTTAAAATTTACTTCAGTTTTAAGTTTACTTTAAACAAGCCTCAGAACTGATATGAAACTTTTGATTTTGGATTTGTTGAAACATTTGGTGGATAGACTAATTTCTACTTTTCCCTTGGTGGACTTTTGTCAGATTTTAAATGCAGTAAGTTTTGTTGTGCTGGGTCACACAAACTCTGTGAAATCAGCATTCAAGAGGGGGAAAAAAGGGGAAAAGCAAAAGAGAGGAAAAGAAATCTAAGAGAGGTGGCAGTGCTGTAATATATATTGGCTAAATGAAGATATTAAATTGACTCCTTTTGTCCTGTTCACAGGGAAGAGATGAGAGAACTGGCTTGTAGTTGGAGGGTGACCAGGCTCCTTTTTCCTGTGTTTCTGTACACAGTGAAGTTTTCTGAGATCAGGAAACATGCAAATAATATTGACTCGTGCTGTCATGTCCCAGTGACCTAGATTTTTCCTGTTGATCTTGCATCCTGCTGAACTGTTTTACCCTTTCCAAAGCACTGCAAATCAATAACTACTTGTTTAGCAGTTGATCATTTTGCAAATACAATTTGTGACAAGACAGAATCAGATCTTCAAATCTGCCAGGGTAACAGTGAGCAATTCATTCAGAAGGCTTAAAGGACTGATGCTGTGGCTATTTCTTCACACTTTCCTACTCCTATTGCCAAAGTCCTTATTTTCTGATTGACCTCACTGGACCTCCACAGTTATTTCCTGTTTTAATTAAGGCAGTTTTAAATAGCCCTCTGTAGACCAGATCTTCATTAGCTGCAAGTTGACATGACAGACTTGTCTTGATCTGGATGGAGCTTTATATTTACATCAACAGAAGATCTAATGGCTTAAAGTCAGACACTGTCATGGTGCTCCTGTAAGCACTACTAAGACAAGAGGGCCTTCTATGTAAGTAAAAGATACAGAATATGCATCTTTCATTACAAGGCCCATGGTAGAGGTAACCTCTGAGGTTTTGTTGATGTTATTTTGTCTGAAAAGTATCATATAACTGCTGTTGTGCCAATTAACCACACATATGTGAACACAGAAAAGAATCATATCCGTTGCTAGTAATGTTTCATTTGTCCCTCAAGTAAAACTGCAAACTTGTATTATCACAGTGGCTAATGCAAAATTTAAAAAAAAAAAAAAAATAAGAGAAAATCCTGGAAGTTGTTATTAGCCAGAAGTAAGGGATAATTTACATTCCTATCTCTAAATCAGATAAAACTTAGGATAATTTGTAGCAGCACAGAATGACTTCAAGTTATTTTTAAGGTATGTCAGACAATAGTCTAAATATTTATACAGCCCCCATCTCTCATCTCCTGTAAGAGTTTCCAGGGTTCACTATTAAAAGCTAATAGGGAGGATGACTGGAGGAAGCTCTTTGGCTTTACTTCTAGTAGGTCTGGTGTGACCATGAGGGTGCAAAAAAGCGTGAAACTTGAGCTGAACCAATGAGGAAGCTTCTGAGCTTAGTGAACAAGTCCATGGGCCAGCACATTGCAGGCAGCCTGGCAGCAGTAGTAGAAAGGCTCCTGGGAGTTGAAGAGAATGGTATGATAGAATAGGGGCAACTTGCTGAATTGTGCACTCACTGGACAGAGGTTGATCTCTACTCACCGAGGTCTGGCAGCTTGAGAAGCATAGATGATGCTTGAGCTCCATCTCTAAAGAGGAAGGTAGAGGAGAAGGTCCAATAATGGCACATTTTGGCAAGAGCCAGCTCGGTAACCAAAGCTGTTTCAGGCCACGAAAATAAGATAAAAGCCAGAGAGGGTGTTATTTTAAGGCAGCAAACATCCCAGAGATCTCAAGGAATACCATTTAATTTGCACTCCCCTAAGGTGGACCATCCTGAAGTTGAGAGAAGAAGGGTAGAAAAGCAGTTTAAAAATCAACACTTATTAATAACCTTAACATTGTCCTTACCTACATACTATTTCTTTGATCATATTTTTAATTTGATTTCTTTTCTCAAATTAGTTTTATTCACTTCTTTTTTTATCTTTCTTGTCAATGATGTGTCAAGGACTGACTTCAATACTGGAAAGAAATGAGTCCCCACAGGACACTAGATATATGCCAAGAATTATAATAAATAGATGCCATAAGATGCTACCTTAAAAAGGACATCCATTCTTAAAAAGATTGTCTTCAATATTTGGTGATGCTGTAAGCAGTAGGCAGAGGCTTGAGCAGTTTCTCAATGGGAATGACAATATGCTTCAGATTTCCATTACTTGTCTAGATGATTGTCCACTGACTCAGACTTACATTTATTTCTTAGATAATTTATAGAAACAAGCACCTCAGAAACACAAACATTTTATGGCAACATAACGTCATTAATAATGAATGCCAATTACTGATTGTATTTATTGCTATTTAGAGTGAAAGAAAAAATGAAAACTGATTCAATATGGATCACAATTAGAGATGGGCTAAATAATCGCATTTATCAATAGCAGCCAACCTGTGGTTGTCAGGAGAAATTATTGTTAGCTCTTTTTCTTTTTTTTTTGCTCAGCTCTGTCACTGTCTTTGATTTTGTTACAGGTTCTGTCCTCTAAACATTATGAAAAAAAAAGGTGTAATTTTCTCATAACTCCACATCACCTTTCAGTTCAAAATCTAACTTAAAACCTTAATTTTCCATTCCCAATTTCAAATGATTCCATAATCAGAAATTAGTGTACTTGTGCAGAACAAGTTAAGGAGAGCTAATGAAAACAAAACAAAGAAGCAAAAAGCAGTATGGGCTGGTATTGATTGGTGTTACACAATTGTGTTCTTTGTGGTCTTGTTTCTTGGCTATTGTGTTTTGTTGTTTTTTTTTCCCTGTTCAAAAGTTTTGCATCAATGGTAAAACCAGTAAATTTGCAGTATAATGGAAAGCAAAGAAGTAAGAAGTGAGAGAGTGGCAAGGAATGTCTGTTCATGAATGATCCTAGTTTTGAATCACTTTATTTCTGCCCATTTCGCAGGTAGTTCAATCCAATCTTGTAAAATACCCAACAAAACATCAATTCAGTCAGACCTCACAAAACAGAGGAATGAAGATAGTACCTTTAAAGAATTCATCAGGACTATGGAAGACTAATAACACATGTCCTCATCTTCTAGCACAACAGACAGGTATAACTGAGGTATATGTGAGTCTTGACTTTTTAATATTTAAATAAGTACATATTCACTAATTCATATTGACAGTTTGTCCCTACCTAAAAGAGAGGATTTGGGTATTTGCTGTTGTCCTGTAAATATGTCTGCTACACATAGCATGGAGTTGCTTGAGGGTAGTCCAACAACAGGCTGATTTAAGCCTCAGAAACAGCAAGTGCTATGCCTTAAATCTTAGTATCCTTGTTGAATTTCCTAGTCATTTTGCTGTTGAGTGGACAAGCACAATTAATGCTGTTTTTTTGGTTTTGGTTTTTTTTTTCAAGTGGAAACTAGGCTTAGTTGAGGTGTCCAACTTCGTAAACTAGTAGATTATGAGCTATGGTTGTGGTTACAAGTCAGAAGTGGAGCTAAACAGATATTTTCTCAGATACCTCTTACAAAGCAGGGATAGGAAACACCAACTTCTTCAGTATTCCTATATTTCCCTGTGCAGAGCAGTGGGTGTTTCATTTATGCATATAAACTAACTCCATGCTTGGAGTTAGTTTCTTGTCCACTATGTAGGTTTGGAATGGGAAACAAATATTTGGTAATAAAAGGAGAAATCATAGGAGAAAAAAGGTGCGCCTTTAGCATCTAATATTGGATTAAGAAATCTATTTGCCACAGCAAAAGTATAATAGTCTACAGCACTTGTCTATCAAATCAGACTTTGATGTGCATTTCTTTTTTCCCTATACTTTCTTTAAAAGTGGATTTCAGTCTTGTATTAGCTTTCATTACAGGGGAAAATTATTGGATCTGAGAAACTGGAGTAGGAAGGCGATACTGGGTAACTCAGCTGTACAGAGCGCCACTCCCTTTAAAAGACGAGATTTTTTTATTACAGAGAAACAAAGAAACATAGAGATTTCGTTTGGAAATCCCTGCTTTTCTAAACAAAGGTAAATAAACTACAGAGACACTATCTGTGAGTAAAGGTGTCTTCTAAACATCCAGGAAAGGCAAGTCAAACTGGATTTGTCTGAAGTGACGATGGCAGTTGTGATTAAACAGAGCACTTAAGTAAGAAAGATTGATTTTTCACAGAAAAACAGTAAAAATACTACAGCAGCACTGCTATAAACCTCTTAAACTTCATTTCAGAGCTGTAGTCATGGCTTTGCTGCTGAGGTTACTAATAGGGTGAAAAAGACTTTAGCTGTCTTTACATGATTCATCTGGACAAATCTTATCCTCTCCAAAATCAATTACTGCATTCCCTATTGTCTACTGAATAATACATCAGTGCACCAAATGTAATTTCATTGATGTCTGGTGATTTCTTCATTCCTGCAAAAGAGATTATATTTTTTTCCTTTAACAGCTCATGATTTATATTAGTGAATAGATTGTTCCTTATTCCCTAAAGGGTGTTTATAAACAACTCTGGCTTCTACGACCACACACTTCGATCCTTATCTATCACTACAGCAGCACATTAACATGTCCAAACCATGGTTCATAGACACCAGTGTCACAGGAGAAGTGCTTTTATGTGGTTTGTTTGAAAGCTTTTCTCTGAGGGATAATCATATTCCTAGCCATTAAGAAGAAAAAAAAAGAAATTAAGTTCATTGCAGCTGTATCAAGATACAAACGAAAAAATGAAGAGAGTGACTGTACAATTTTAGTAGGTGTTTGTTTCCAGTAAGATGTAAATTCTGATCCACTGAGCTCACATTTTCCATAAATTTTGCCCCATCCTTTTGGCAGGAGTCTTCAGGCTTTTCCTGGTTAACTCATTCTCTGTCATGGTAATCTATAAGGATATCGAGTCTCTTTTTTGTATTTTTTTTTTTTTTCTGTGTGTGTGGGTGGTGGTTTGGTTTGGTTTTTCAATGAGAAAAACTGAATAATCACAATGTATGCACCCAACAGTGAACAAAAGGTTAATGCTTAGTTAGTTTTCAGACTGATCTGTAGATGGGAATCAGCTGTCACAGTGCTGGTGCCATGGTGTTTGAACCAGGTCCTAGAAGATTTCTCAATGTGCAAGTTAGACACCTCACTAACTATACAGTAATACTAAAGGACAGCAAAATGATGCTGAAAATGTCACACCAGTCAGGGAGGTAATCTAGCTAAAGAAAAACAATGACAACGGGAATGCCTCAAAACCCACCTGTTCCAAAATTTCAACACCTACCTCTGACCTCTAACCTCTAACATGTGGAAGAGCTATTTCACTTTCCTCCTTTGTCTAAGACAATCTGAATACACATCTACTAGTGGCATAGAGGGGTGTGATACCTCCACATCTCCCTCTATTCAGCACACACTATCTCACCCGCAATACCAGCATCTGCTCCACTCATTGATTTTAGATAGCTGTGAGAGTTTCAGGTATTCCCTCTGTTCTTTCTTTTTAAATGAAAAGCTATTCAGATTTGGAAGCTGTAGGTGTTGTCTATTCCAACCCACATCTTTTCTTTGAAAACGCAATTTAAAAGTTTGGAGCTCTGTCAGGTATATAAGAAAAAATTATGAAACTGCCATTCTAACAATAAAGGTAATAATACAAATATAGACAATCTGATAATGTAGATGTACTGGAATTTCAGCAAGACCCAGTTAAAACATTAGTAAAGACTATGGAATAGTACTTTTGATGGTGTGACTCAACTGAAACAAGCAAAGAAAGGATAGTTCAGTTTAGTCCTACAGTTGCTCCACATTGGATGGTTATTTTTGACATTTACAGAAGTTCTCCTCCTGTGTTCATTTGGTGCAGTGTCCACAGCCCAATACCAAGCTTATGCTGGGAATCATTTTACACCTATGCAGAATGGGAGTTTAAAAAAAAGTTCTGTTTCTGTAAAGTTTTACATCTATTCAGTAAAGGTGTAAATAACAAAGAATCAGGGAAAGCAATTTTAGTTATGTGTGCTGTATAAAAGGGAGGAGATGGGTTCATTCCTATGTTGAATGTTTCCCTTTTTAGCATAAATATTTGCAAATATCTTGACTTTTACAACTAGATTTAAAAACTATCGTGAAAGATTTTTTTTTTTTTTAATTTTCATTTTTATAGATTATTCAGTCTACAGATATATACAGAAAGATGTTTGGAGTGTTCAAAAAGTTCTTAGTCCAGTTTAACATAGTTATATCCTGTAGATGCACTTGTCGAATCCCCTTGAGGTTTACGTTTTTAATTAGAACTCACTTATAAATTTTGACTGATAACTCACCTAGGTTAGATCCCAAGAGTTTTTATGATCATACCTGAATAATTTGACAGGTGTCTGGTTAACATATAAAAACTTACAGAGGTTTGCATGTGGACTATGAATACTTTTCATATTGTCTTCCTTTTGCTATATAAAAGATTAATCCATAACTAGATGTTCAAACTGAGGTTGTCAGAGTCTGAAAAGCATAGCTAGGATTGTCACTATTAGATCATATTTCAATACAGTTTTTCTTTATACAGCACTGAGGAAAATAATGAACAAATCATGGGAAATTTATTGCTCCTACAGAAGCATTACTTAGTCTCCTTTCCCATATTTATAAGCTTTCAGCCAAAACTGTTAAGCATTATTCAACTATTGTTTCAGTGATGTGGTAATATTTGTTCAACAAAATTTATTTTATTTCAAGGTTTCAACTGAAACAGATCAGAAACATAAAAGACCATAAATGCAGACTGAAGAAGAATGGTTGTACGTCAGCAGAAGCAGTAAGAAATATTTTTAATAAGACTTTTTAAAGTTTTACTAGAATTTGGTGTTCTTTTAGTTCATGGCCATAAGCACTTTTTCTTGTAATAAGTTATATTTTTGTACAAATTTTATATATGTAATAAATTTAGATCAGGATTTTTAAAAAGGCATAAAAAGACAAACACATTAAGTCAGAGTTGTTCATTATTCTAGAAAAACAAGAAATCTGAAGGCAACTGCCACTTGTTTTTGAAAGCACTGCATTACCAACAGCATTATTTTTTTAAAACATTATCCAGTTCTGTCAAATAGCCAAAGAAATATTAATTCAAAGGTCTACATCATCCAAAAACTTCACTCACAGATGGATCTCAGTTCTGTTTGACAAGTGCTACTTTGTCCCTGGGGCTCCGTTCTGGACTGAAACAACTAGTTTCCTCCAGGGCAAAATCCAGGTGTTGGTCTAGTAACAGTTCACTAGAGATCTTTCCTAATATGTGAAATGGATATGACAAACAGCCTGTGCAGGGGCTCTTTCCTCCTGACCTTCACAGGTCTCCAA
Organism: Pezoporus wallicus; assembly: GCF_028554395.1. Taxonomy (NCBI): domain Eukaryota; kingdom Metazoa; phylum Chordata; class Aves; order Psittaciformes; family Psittacidae; genus Pezoporus; species Pezoporus wallicus. The sequence continues at coordinate 6,257,147 of NW_026640488.1, forward strand.
AGATAGTCCAACCGGCCTTTGACTCATACATGTGGCCACAGAAGTACCTTGTGTCACACACATGGTGTGAAATGGTATAAACCCTTGATTTCATGCTATAGACAATTAGTGGAATTACAACTGCTGAGGTCAATAAGCCACCTAGACAAGGTCTGGACCAGGCCTGAATTCATCTGTGGTCTTCAAAGCTTTTGGAAAGTATACATAAGCCAGTCAGTGCTGCTTGGGAGGAAGGCAGGGAGTATGCCCTAGGGAATGCATACTTCTACGGGCAGACATAGCCATAGGGATATACAGTGTGAGGCTGGCATGGCTGAAGTCCATTTACATCTTCCTAGCATAGGAGAAAATTTGCTTTTGTTAATGAGAGGAAGAGTAGTTGAAATTAAATTCGTATAGTTTTTATTACTTACAGTAGTTGAAATTAAATTCGTATCATTTTTAGTACTTACAGTAGTTGAAATTAAACTCATATAGCTCTAATAGAATCATAGAATAGTTAGGGTTGGAAAGGACCTTAAGATCATCTAGTTCCAAACCCCCTGCTGTGGGCAGGGACACCTCACACTAAACCTATCACCCAAGGCCTCATCCAACCTGGTCTTGAACACTGCCAGGGATGGAGCATTCACAACCTCCCTGGGCAACCTATTCCAGTGCCTCACCACCCTAACAGGAAAGAATTTCCTCCTTATATCCAATCTAAACTTCCCCTGTTTAAGTTTTAACCCATTACCCCTTGTCCTATCACTACAGTCCCTAATGAAGAGTCCCTTCCCAGCATCCCTATAGGCCCCCTTCAGATACTGGAAGGCTGCTATGAGGTCTCCACACAGCCTTCTCTTCTCCAGGCTGAACAGCCCAAACTTTCTCAGCCTGTCTTCATACGGAAGGTGCTCCAGTCCCCTGATCATCCTCGCAGCCCTCCTCTGGACTTCTTCCAACAGTTCCATGTCCTTTTTATGCTGAGGACATCAGAACTGCACACAATACTCCAGGTGAGGTCTCATGAGAGCAGAGTAGAGGGGCAGAATCACCTCCTTCGACCTGCTGGTCACGCTCCTTTTGATGCAGCCCAGGATACAGTTGGCTTTCTGGGCTGCAAGCGCACACTGCCTCAATTTACTCTATGCCTGGGATATATAAGTATGTCCCAAGAATTTTTCTAAATGAAAGCTCCCCTGGCCTACCCCTTCTTTCTGTTGATTTAAATGTGTTATATAAATCAAAAGGTCCAGAGAATAGTTAAGCTCTCATCCCAGGTGTTTACACAATAGTTACGTACAGTACTCACTTGAACAATTAGAAGAGTGAGAAGCCCAGTGAGGAAATAGTCAGACTGCCACTATAGGAGCCTAGATTGCAAGCCAGCTACAGGAACTGCAACAGCTCGAGCTCTAAATCTGACATCTGTTTCCATATGCATTACCAATGTAATCCTTTCATAGCTGCAGCAAGGCCCATGGGGCTTTTTGCATAATTTTTCTGTATTAAGATTTACAATACTTATCAGATGTATTGAAATGATAACTATTAAGAGCTTGTTAATAGCTCACTAGAGTGATGTTCTGTAAGAATTTAACAGAATTATTATTTATTACAGTGATGAAAAAACCTTGATAATGCAATTTATAAAACAGTCAAAGCACTGTCTCTGAGTGGTGGGTAAAAAACAGTGCTAATAATTAAATCTGAAAGATGGCTATCGGAAAACTTAACAAGTTGGATAATTTGCAGCTCCATATTAAGTGAAACCCTTGATTAACATTTCCCAGTTAGCTGCCAAGAACATTTATAAGGTTCATTAAGAGAGGCCATTTAGAGAAAGAATACAGTGATGAGAAGATTGGAGAGTACCATAGAATTATTTTTTTATATATATTTATTTACCTCAGAAACAGATTCTAGCAACAACACAGTATGTTTCTGGGAAGTTAGAGCAGATATGGAATACTTCCTTCCATCAATACATACCTGTGAACACACACACATAGGAGATTAACTGCCATGTCTGTGTTAAGCATCGTCAAAGTGCTGCTATGAAATATACAAGTTTCAATAATATCTATAGCTTTTCTGAATAAGTGCAGTGATTTGCTTTCATGAGACACCTATCGCGGTTGCACCTAACTGATCAGAATGACACTAATGCTGCCACTTTGTAAATTTTATTGAACTGGCCCAAGTACAAGAGAGATAAATATGAAGCCCACACATTTTCATATGACATTTTTAAGTCAAACTAAATGAATGGAAAGCCAACTTACAATTGAATTCAGAAGTTAAGCATAAGTAATTTCATTATATTAAGATCAAATTATGGGTTTTTTTTGAAAGTATATAACTGTTTACAGCCTACAACAACATTTCAACACCATGTATCTGCAAGGAAAACGTGCTTGCAGATTTAGGCTGAAGTTAGGCCTCACAGAACAGAGTGTGGCTGATGGTGATCAGGGATCTCTACTGTAACCAAATGTGTGCTCCACTGAAATGTGTGTCTGACTATGCAAATTTTTTGTTATATTTCAGGGCCAACATTAAACTGAGCAGCTGAACTGACTGCTGAAAGTGATACTTCCTGCTGGCTTCAAATGGACAAGCAGTTAGCATAGTTGAGAGGTGGTTTAAAAACCTGCTGCTTCTGAATTGCTTGTTATGAAGTCTCACCTGGTCGACCAGAGTAGCTGGGATTAGTACACGCTGATTGTCAAATGTGTATTGATTCAAGTCATGGAAAAATCTCTGGGCTACAGCAAACTCTCCCAGCCCCTGAAAAAAGCTTTCGGGTTCTGCTAAGAAAGCTAATGCAAGGCAAACGTTTCCTCCCTAATAATAACGCTCCAAAGAGATGTGGTTTTCACAACAATTATACACAAAGAGGTCAGCTGTAGATATGGACAAAATACAGATTTATAAAATCCAGATATAAAAATAAGCATTTGAGAGCATATGAGTGACCTGTCACGTGAAAAAATTGGGTTTGAGCAGAACAGGGGATGAGAAGACAATATGGCTTTTGTGTAACACACACTCCTATCTCCAAGGACTTAATTAAGAAGTTCTGTAACAAAACTGAAAGTCTTGTAAAACACAGCCAGAGATCCAATTTGCAGATAATTGCCATTGCTGTGGAGGATGTATGAGGCAGCATGATTTGCTTCATAACAGAGCTTTTATAAAGCTTTTTTGGAGCAGAAATTTCTCCCAACCCTGTGGGAACAAGAAAGAAACAAGTGCCTTTCCTATACTTGAAGCTGGTACTGGTAAAACAGCTGAAGAGGAAGAAGATATCCCCAGGTTCAAGCCTATAAAACTTACTTGCCTCTAAATGTGGTGTTGTGTGAGGCAGTCTGAAAGAGGCACTATTTTGAAGCTGATGAAGTACAGTGATAAAGGATTCACTTCCTAAGTATCTAGGAGCTGAAGCTGAAAAATAATTATTTCAAAGGCTTGAAAGTATCAGGTGTATAGGAAGAATGTGATGAAATTCAGAAAGTAAAAAAAAAAATAATTTTCATTTCACTGTAAGGAAGGAACTATTGACATACCAAATACAACAAAACTCAGTGAATGCACATGGCAACCAACTGAAATCTGGTAAGAGTATTAATATGGAAGGATAGGAAATGTGCAAGAATTCAAATCACTTAACTGGATGCAGCTAAAAAAAAATATCTAATTAGTCACTAAATGCTTCTTTTGTACACTTTCATTTGTGGGGGCTGAAATTATATTTTAAAATGTATGCATAAAATATATAAGTATATAAATAAATACATATATAAATATATAGAAGAACTTGGGTTTTTATTAAGACATTACTTCATTTAGTTAATGTTTGATTTTAATTTAAAATTAAGTTCCAATATAAAAATCAGATTTACTGAAGAATTACTGTTTTATTTAAAGCAATTTAATTAAAAATTAAGATCTTCAATAAAAAATGGATATATTAATTGAACAGTGCATTATAGTTAGGTAAGTATGCTGAATCATAGCCTAACATCAGGTTACCTTCAATGTATTCAGATAGTTTGATTCTACTACTGAGATTTTATGTGCTTTCTAGTTTATTTTTAGTGTGAAAACACATGATTTCGTACTTAGTTCTCTGGCTCTGTATTCATTAGAATTGAGCTTGTAAAAATTGCTCATAGAATAGCCTATCTTTTCCTGGGGCTTGAAAAAAAGAAAAAAAAAGAGAATTCGGAGCTAATCTGGAGTGCTATATTTTCTTGCATCTCTCTCTATATTTCTTCCCAGTGCAGTCTGGGTTTTTTTTTTAAACCTTTTGGGAATCTTGTTTTCCGTAAGCTTTGATGGACTGTCACATCTCCCATAATCTTTTTGTAGTTCTTGGTACCTCTCTCACCATATGTCTTTGTAAAAGAAGCATTTCAAATCTAAAACCACCAAGGTTGTTGAGATTATAAAACCAATCTTTTTTCCTTTCAATTAATAGAAATTATTTTTGAACACTGTTCTGGGTTCAGCAGTAGCAGTCATTTTTCTCCTTCTTAGTAGCTGGTGCAGTGCTGTGGTTTTGACTTTCAGCCTGCGAACAGCACTGATAACACCGATATTTTCAGGTGCTGCTCAGTAATGTTTAGTCTGACCAAGGATTTTGTGAGTCTCATGCTCTGCCAGGGAAGAGAGGAAGCCAGGAGGAAGCAGAGACAGGACACCTGACCCAAACTAGCCAAAGAGGTATTCCATACCACAGCACACCATGCCTAGGATGTAGAACTGGGGGCAGTTACCCAGAAGGGTTAGATCACTGCTCGGGTCGGGCTGGGTATTGGTCTGCGGTTGGTGAGTGATTGTATTGTCTTCCCTTGTTATTTCCCTTATCATTATTATTACTGGTGGCAACAGTAGTGGTTTTGTGTTATACCTTAGTTGCTGGACTGTTCTTATCTCAACCCATGGGAGTTACATTCTTTCTATTCTCCTCCCTTTGAGAGCCAGGGAGGAGGAAGGCGGGGCAGTGAGCAAGCAAGCTGCGTGGCTGACTTGACTTAAACCACGACAAACAGGTTCATACAGCTGTCAGGGTATGAGTTAAATAGGTAATTCTCTGTTTATAAGCCCTTATGTAGAGCTTATGTTGATTCAGTTTTACCTTTACATGTGAACATGAAGTTAGGAACAATGTTGAGTAAGAATACTTGCAGGATGAAGAACTCCTTAGTGCTAGTGAGGATAGCGAAATTAAGCCATAGAGCTGAAATGAAAAACTTTACTCACACTGAGAGCCACTTTTATTCATTAACTAATCAAACTGCTCAGTAAAAACTTATTGACTAGTAAGAACTCCTCATTAAATAGTTGCTTATTTGTGACAGTTACACTGTGGATGTTCTAAGGGGCTTTTTTTATGTGAGTCAAATTTGAACAGTGGCACAAATGTGTAAGCATCTATTTAAAAGACAGTCCTATATTATCACAAACTGATATTAACTGTGATATCAAACTGACTTTGTATTATAAATATTTTCATTTATTCTAATGTATCACTGTGTTAGGAAATGAAGGCTTTGATCTTCAGTATATATTACAAGAGACCTAAAAGTACTGAGATACTATAGCAGGAGTTAGGTGGAATTTAGTCTGAGTGGTGTCTCAGCTTCAATATCCTGCTAGAGAGAACTATTTAAATCTCTCTTTCAAGAGATGAGTAATATGGCTTTGAATTTCACCATCCAGAAAACAGAACTAAATGTCAGTCTTCCATGTGCTGTATGAAAACTCTAACAGATGGAGAAAAGATAGGCAAGCAATACTCCTCTGAGGCTTCTGATTTTGTTCATAAACTAGGTACTTTGCTGCTTAGCACTTGAGACCAAGACCTAAGTGTCTCGGTATGTGACAAGTTCTTCACCATAGAGATTTTTATGTCTGAAGGTTTTGAGAATCAGTTTCTCATTTCGGTAGCTAACTTCCAGGTTCAATGGGATTTTAAAATCCTGTAAGAGGACAGAGAGGGGGAGATATTCCCAAACTATCCAGAATTGAAGATTCTAGACGTACTAACATACATGAGTAATTTTATTCAGTGGTTCTAGAGAACAACAGAATTACACTTGTGCACAGATGCTTTATGCGTATCACTTGTATTCTTACGATTTTAAGTAGTCTTTAGATGAAAGCCTGGCTTGGAAAAAAGGAAAAATAATGCACATTTTCACCCAAGAGCTAACACATTGCTGACTGAAATTCTGTGTCAGGTCCAATTCCATACTTCAGATAGTTCACATGTGACAGTTACTTTTATCATTAACTCTGCTTTTTTTTCTTAAAGTGCTATGTTCTGTTACCTTCCAGACTAGAAGAGATTTAAAATTAACTGTATAATATCCTTCTGCTTTCTTTATGTCATTGGTGTGTCTTGGCACTCGAGAAGTAAAGGATTGGCATCTCTTGTGTAATACTTGTTCTTTTATTCTGCCAAGTGCCATAAAACCATTAAAAGCACTGGGTTTAGGAGTTAATTCTTCAGTAATGATGTTGCTATCACTGCAACAGTGTTCTAATGCCATGGTGATAAATATTAAGAAACTGGTATTTCATTATTTTTGTTATATATAAGAATATTCATGAACTTGTGTTCTGAGAAGGTACTGTAGTTGATGAGCTTCACAGAATCCCAAGGGTTAGAAGGGACCTCAAAAGATCATCTAGTCCAACCCCCCTGCAAGAGCTGGGTAACCTAGAGTACATCACACAGGAACTTGTCCAGGCGGGCCTTGAATATCTCCAATGTAGGAGACTCCACAACGCCCCTGGGCAACCTGTTCCAGTGCTCTGTCACTCTCACAGTAAAGAAATTTTTCCTGATGTTCCCATGGAACCTCCTATGCTCCAGTTTACACCCATAGCCCCTTGTCTACCACTGGACATCACTGAAAAAAACCTAGCTCCATCATCCTGACACTCACCCCTTACATATTTGTAAACACTGATGAGGTCACCCCTCAGTCTCCTCTTCTCTAAGCTAAAGAGACCCAGCTCCCTCAGCCTCTCCTCATAAGGGAGATGTTCCGCTCCCTTAATCATCTTTGTAGCTCTGCGCTGGACTCTCTCCAGCAGGTCCCTGTCCTTGAACTGAGGGGCCCAGAACTGGACAAAATATTCCAGATGCGGCCTCACCAAGGCAGAGTAGAGGGGGAGGAGAACCTCTCTTGACCTACTAACCACACCCTTTCTAATGCACCCTAGGATGCCATTGGCTTTCTTGGCCACAAGGGCACATTGCTGGCTCATGGTCATCCTCCTATCCACAGGGACCCCCAGGTCCCTTTCCCCTTCACTACTGTCCAGCAGGTCAACCCCCAACCTGTACTGGTTCATGGGGTTGTTCTTCCCCAGATGCAAGACTCTACACTTGCCCTTGTTGAATTTCATCAAATTTCTCCCCACCCGACTCTCCAGCCTGTCCAGGTCTCACTGAATGGCAACACAGCCCTCTGTTGTGTCAGCCACTTCTCCCAGTTTAGTATCATCAGCAAACATGCTGAGGGTACATTCAGTTCCCTCATCCAGGTCGTTGATGAAAATATTAAACAGCACTGGTCCCAGCACCGACCCCTGAGGGACTTCACTAGTCACAGACCTCCAGCTAGATTCTGCCCCATTGACCACAACTCTCTGCCTTCTTCCTTCCAACCAGTTCTTGATCCACCTCACTACCTGATCATCAAGCCCACACTTCCTTAGCTTATCTATGAGGATGCTGTGGGACACAGTATCAAATGCTTTACTGAAATCAAGAAAAACTACATCTACCGCTCTACCATCATCCAGCCACCTAGTTACTTCCTCATAGAAGGCTATAAGGTTGGTCAAACATGACTTCCCCTTGGTAAAGCCATGTTGGCTGCTCTTAATGACCCCCTCATCCTTGATATGTCTAGAGATGGTGTCAAGAATAAGTTGTTCCATCATCTTTCCAGGGATGGAGGTAAGGCTGACAGGTCTATAATTACCCAGGTCCTCCTTCTTGCCCTTCTTATAGGCCGGCGTGACATTTGCCATCCTCCAATCCTCAGGCACCTCACCTGTTTCCCATGACTTACCAAAGATGATGGAGAGTGGCCCAGCAATGACCTCCACCAGCTCCCTCAGCACCCACGGGTGTATTCCATCCGGACCCATCGATTTATAGATGTCCAGATTGCTTAACTGATTGCTAACTCAATCCTCATCCACCAAAGCAAACTCCTCCTTTATCTTGACTCCTTCTGGGGCTATAGGAATCTGGGTCCCCGGGGAGAGTCTGCAGGAATAAAGACAGAGGCAAAGAAGGCATTCAGCACCTCTGCCTTCCTTATATCCTCTGTCTCCAGGGCACCCACCTCATTCAGCAGTGGGCCTATATTGCCTCTTGTGTTAGTTTTATCCACTATGTATTTGAAGAAGCCCTTTCTATTGTCCTTAACCCAACTTGCAAGATTAAGTTCCAAGGAGGCGTTAGCTGTCCTAATTGCCTCCCTACATTCTCTAACAACTGTCCTATATTCCTCCCAAGTGGCCAGTCCCTGCTTCCATAATCCATAGATTCTCTTTTTCTGCATGAGTTTGCCCAGCAGTTCCTTGTTTAACCATGTTGCTCTCCTGGCTCCCCTGCTTGACTTCCTACCCACTGGGATACTCTGATCCTGAGCTTCGAAGAAGTGGTCCTTGAATGCTGACCAGCTATCTTGAGCCCCTTTACCACCTAGTACCCTTTGCCATGATACTTCCCTTAGCAATTGATTGAAGAGGCCAAAGTTTGCCCTTCGGAAATCCAGAAATGTGGCCTTGCTAGGTATTCTATTTCTCCCACACAGGATCCTAAACTCCACCATCTCAGGGTCACTGCAGCCAAGGCTGCCATTGACCGTCACTACTTCAACCAGACCCTCCTTGTTGGTGAGTACCAGATCCAGCAGCGCTCCTCTCCTAGTTGGTTTGTCCACCATTTGCATTAAGAAGTTATCATCAATGCACTGGAGGAACCTCCTAGACTGTGAATGATTGGCTGTGTAAGTCTTCCAGCAAATATCGGGGTAGTTAAAATCCCCCATAAGGACCAAGGCATGTAGTCGTGAGGCTGCTTTCAGTTGCCTGTAGAAAGCCTCATCAACTCCTTCGACCTGATCAGGAGGTCTATAATAGATCCCAACAACTGTATCACCCATACCAGCCTGTCCCTTAATTCGTACCCACAGACTTTCCACTTGTTTCTCATCTGTCCCTGGACAGAACTCAATACATTGTAGTCTCTCTCTCACATAAAGAGCAACTCCACCACCTCGCTTTGCTGATCTATCTTTCCTAAAAAGGACATAGCCATCCATAACCACATTCCAGTCATGTGAGCTGTCCCACCATGTCTCTGTAATTGCCACCAGGTCATAACCTTTAGACCGCACACAGACTTCTAACTCCTCCTGTTTATTCCCCAGGCTGCGTGCATTGGTGTGCAGGCATTTCAGGGAGCGAGCAGAGCACGCTAGTGGCACCCTTGGGAGGCGGGAGGCCTTCTGGTCTTCATTAATACTAGAACAATGCCCCACTAGTTCAAACCCAGCTACAACCCCATCACACTTTGAATCTAACCTAAAGCTCTGTGAGTGAGCTCTACTAACTCTTGCCCAGGTACCCTTTTTCCCCTGCGGGACAGGGTCTAAACAACTATCCTTTCCCTCAAATGAAACAATAGATTGAGAGTTCTCCCTAGTCTGCCATTCTTCAAGCCCTAGCATGTTTCTCTTGGGCTTGTCCCCAACAGGCCCAGTTATCTCCCTTTCCCCCTTCCTATCTATTTTAAAGCCCTGTAAATGAGCCCTGCTAACTCCTGCCCCAAAAACCTTTTCCCCCCTCTGGGACTGGTGTATCCCACCTGCCACCAGCAAAACAGGTGTCTCATATAGCAGCCCATGATTGAAAAACCCAAAACCCTGACTTTGGCACCAGTCACGTAGCCATACATTAATCTGCAGACTCTTCCTATTTATCTCTTCACCCTTGCTTGTAACAGGTATGGAGGCAAACACCACCTGCCCTCCAGACCCTCTAACCAGCTGTCCCAGGGCCCTGAAGTCTCTCTTCATTGCCCTTGCCCTCCTTGTAATAATTTCATCACTGCCAACCTGAAAAACCAGCAGTGGATAGTAGTCAGAGGGCTGCACCAGATCAGAGAGTTTCCTTTTAACATCTCTAATCTGAGCCCCCAGGTAGGCAGCAGACTTCCCTGTGGGATGGATCAGGTCGACAAATGGGCCCTTCTGTTCCCCTTAGAAGGGAGTCACCCACCACAATTACTCTTCTTCTTAGTTGAGGAAGTTCTAAGGCATGGGGGTTAGTGACAAGCCCTAGGTGACTCACTAGATGGATCTACACCTCCATCTCCTTTTACTTGGCCCTGTAGTTCCAAGACCTCGTACCTGTTATTCAAGGGCAACTGGGAGGGAGAAAGGGATTGTAAAGGTTTTCACTTACCTCTCTGAGGTGGGACCTCCCTCCATACCTCCTTGTCCCTTAAGTTCACTCCTATCTGATGGTAGGAGCGAAGGGGATCCATCACTTGTTCAACCACTTCCCTCTGCCCTTGCCTTAGGCTGTGGCTCCACCAATCAATTTCACACTCTCTGATAGCTCTCAACCCTTCTACGTCCTCCCTCAGTTCAACCACCTGCTTTAGCAGGTCATCTACTTGCTGACACTGCACACAAGCGGTGTCACTGGCTCTCTCCGATACAAGTGCCAGGCTCAGGCATTCACTGCAGCCAGAGACCTGCAGGGCTGCATGTCTGCAGGAAGGCTCAGTCCGGGTACCCACGTTATTCCTAACTACAGGTTTTGATCGAGTGGTGACCATGATCTGTCTGGTCCATCTACGTCTCTGCACAAGCAAGCAGTCCTTCCCCCTCCTGCGCTCCGGTCGAGTCCTTTTGATCAGGCGGTCACCCCGCTCGCCTGCCCGTGCAAACTGCCTCGCCGCACTCCTGGTCGCTCGCCCTCGCGCTCCCTGGGGCAGGTTTTTACCCAGCCAGGGCTGGTGCCGCTCCTCCTGGCTCCGCCCCCTGTGAGTCAGCTGCTGCCGTCAGCTGAGCTGCCGGCTCCCGGGCAGGTCCTGTCGAGGACTTGAGGCTCCCTCGGTGGCTGTTGCCGCTCTGAGCTGAGGCTCCTGGATGCTGATCTCACCCCACTCCGCTCCGGTGTTGCAGGCATCCTCTCTCAAGCTACTCGCCCCAGCTTCTCAAATTCCTTTCTGACCAATTTATTTTTTATTCCAATACACCAGAATGTTCATGTTTTAACAAAACCTAAAAAAACATTCTTTACTACATTTGTCATAAATCTGTCAGATCTCCTTATGTGCACCCTGTTGATCAAGAACATATTTTCATGTTGAATTAAATTACCTCTTAAACAGAAATCCTGTATCTTTAAAAGAAAAAATATTTCAAGTGTGTGATGACATTTAGCATCCAGAATTATGTTCTTTAAATGGACTGTGCGCATTGGCATACATTGAATTATACACAGCAGAAATACATTTTTGTCATCTTTTCTGGCAGGGAAGTTTTTGCGGTGTGTTTTTCCACTCTGCTGGTATACCTCTCTCTTTGGTCAGATGTTCCGTGGGAAGGTAGTTGTGGTTGTTACTCCAGATGTGATGTCAGGGTATCATGAAATTGCAATGATAAATAAGTGGTAAATGCTCCATCCCTGTCAGTGTTCAATGCCAGGTTGGACAGACCCTTGGGTAACATGGTCTAATTAGAGACATCCCTGCCCATGGCAAGGGGGTTGGAACTAGATGATTTTAAGGTCCTTTCCAACCCTAACTATTCTATGATTCTATGATTTTAAATATGAAGAGGAAGGACACCAGCACATCTTCTTTCTGACAAATTTTCTCAGAACAAGAAGACATATATGTTATCTTAAAGTTGTGCCCTGCTGGTGCAGGAAAGCTTTGTGGGAAAGGGAGATTGTAATGTTTCTTTAAAGTAACAAAAATGTAGCTTTCTGTTATGTTATAAAAAAGAAAAAAAAAAGACTTTGTAATAAAAAAAAATAAAAATGCTGCATTTCAAATAAATATGGATCTTTTGCTGTCAGACAGAAGAAAAAGACAAGAAAATAATTCTGAATGAAAAGATCCTTCCACACAGAGGCGTTTAAGTTGTTTTTATCTATATCTCTTCTTAGCTTTTCATCAATGATCTCTAAATATTACAACCACCTTTTCCTAATGTAAATCTTTATCTTGGTTTATCACATTCCCAGTGGCTGGCATTTTACAAAGGCATCCCCTGGAGCTAAACACATCTCTGAAAATTGTGAAACCTGTGCCAGAATTCCCCACACACACCCCCCCCCCCCCCCCCCCAGCCAGTTCTGAAGGCAAAATTTCAAAATGAAGGCTCCAGATAGTTTAGCTAATTTTAAATTAGGAACGCGATTCTTTTCTTAAAAGGGTATGAGCTTGAATGATTGTGTGCGTTATGGATGCTGATTGTTAAATGGAAACACATGTTCCAATGTCAAACAAACTTCCTGTAATAAGTCACATTCAGACTTCCTGAAACTCAATTATGTTTTCATTTTACTTTCGTTATAGCCAGTTTTTACTGTCTCTTTACTTGCACAGTTGTCTGGGGGGGGTTTATTATTATTTTAATGTGCTAAATAAACTACTTTCCACTATGTTAATTTCCATTCTTATTGCTATGCTTAGGAAATAATTGTAATTTTAATCAAATAATTGTAGTCTACATTCTAACTAAAAGATCTTGAATTAATTTCCCTGTCTTTATGGGAGATGTGCTAAAATGGAAAGTTTAGCTTGAATCACATGCAATTCTGACTTTAACTAACTTAGAACATCAACTCTATCCCACTATGACACCCCCCCCCCCCCCCCATCTCATTTTTGGGTGCTTCTTGGGTAATGCTTGTGGCAGTCTACAGGAAACACAGAGTGCCAGGTAGTGTTACTTCTGAGTGCTACTGAGCCTAGAATTAGCATGCCTGATAATTCCCAGGTCTTTTACTCCAGAAAAGCTGTGAAAAAAGGCTGAACACCACAGTCAGTGGCTATTTGCACAGAATTTGCAACATCAGGCTTTTCTAACAGTGGACAACACCACCGCTGCTCATGCCAGAGCTGGCCAAGGAATAAAAGCTTATTAAGGTGAGGACACCTCTATTTTCAGGAGGAATGTGGGCATCTGACTCTCATCATTAACAGAATTATATGTGACTGCAAGATTATAATGAAAGGAACTAATATTGTCTCTAGTTAAAGAAAAGTGCAGTGATTGCTACAAAATTATGCTGTTGTCTGTGGGGTTTTAGTTACAACATAGGTTTTCTATTTTGCAAAGCTTGTGCTTCATTAACAGTTAAAATACTGACTTTTTAAAGCCATGCAGTTGAATGAGTATCAAAGAACTCTCAAGAAGAGAAGTGACATTACCTGTCTTCACACTCAGTATCTTGGGCTTTTTCAAAATTGCGCCAATTAGAGTAAACTTGAACTGGAAGTACTCTTTGTGGAGGTGGCTTCTGGAGAATAGCTTGACATGCTGGTTTACAAAATACACTGAATATTTCAGAAAGATCATAGCTAAGATTAAGCAATACCACTCCTATAACAAAGGAAATATTCTTCTTTTATAACTCTTTTTTCAGTCTTAAATATCAGAACAGTGTTCATGGCTCCAGAGTATAGTTGTAATGACAATGTAAGATTCTTAAATTTAACAGCTGTGCACTAATATTTAATCACCTACAAAAGCTATTTGTTATTCCTCATAGTCCTGTGATAAAGCCATCATATTATTATTAACAATTAGTTCTACTATTTTCATGTATGAACATAGATTGCTCTCTTGACATTAATACAAGTGAGAATTAAATCACACAAAAGTCTGTGTCTAGTAAAAGCTATGGGTTTTTTTTAATGTGGTGTTTTTAGTTGTTTCTATTTATATTACACCTCTCACCTCCGTGGTTTCATAAGACAATTAGGTTTTATCTGAGTAGACTGGCCTTCAACTGAAAACCTGGGTAAATATTATCACTTGGGAAGTCCAACATTAACGAAGTTAGTATTTTGTTATTCCTTTTAACAAAGCCAGGAATCTGCGAGCCTGTACAAATTTGTAGTAGTAGCTGCTATTTTTATCTGTTTTCTATGCCTCTGCCACACACGTGTTTTTTGAGGCAGATTATTATTTTTCTTTCTGCATGTAACTAAAATGAAATCTCCAATAATTTATACATTTTAGTAACAATATTCCATCTTAACACAGTAGTAGCTTTTTCATAAATGAAATTGTCTTCTCTAATAAGATACCTCTGGTTTTAATCTGAAGTCTGCATATGAGGGAAGAGAAAATAGTTACTTCTGGTACCTTTACTCTCACTAGTATGATATTTGAGTACACAGAAACCTTTAGGATTTGACTTCTCTATCAGAGGTTTTTTGCCTATTAGCTTTAGTTTTAACTCTCTGGTTTTGTGGTTATCCTTCAACAAAAACCCAGTCCTTTTATCCGTCTGCTTTACTAGTAATTGTGTCCCTTCTTTCTCTTTGTCAGGCCAGCTCTGCATCTTTTCCACTGTGCTCTCCCATAAGCTTCACCTGAATCCCTTTGATGACACCAAGCACTTCTGTGTGTGCCTATTGATGACATTGGCTATTTCTCTATCTGACAGCATTTGGAAAGCTGTCATCATTGCATGCTCTGAGAAATGCATTATGATGGCTATTGTGCATCTGCTTCTTCCTCTAGTCTTCTCCAGGATCCTGAGAGGACTTTTGCCTTCAGAATCACATTCATAATTTTATGCATTTTGCCTGGAGGAAGTAACGTCGACTCTCAACTCAGTACATGTGAGACAGTATGCTCAAAAAGCTCTCTGTCACTCCATGTAAAATAGTATAACTAGGAGGAATGGCACAACTACATTAGAGGGGGCTAGTAGGGCTGCCCTGGGAAAGCAGCCTTAGAATTGTTTCAGCATAAGGTAAAGCGTAAGTGGCACTATATAATGTCATATAAAATGTTAAAGCAATAGCTGTTCTGATTTGTGACTAGTTTTCTACCTTGTCTAACGACCAAAGTGACAGGTTGTTTTCCCTCCAATATGAACTTAACCCAGCGGAAATTAATAATAGGGACTCATAGAGTTCAGTGAGAGAACAATTAATGCTTCTTTTTTTTCCCTATTTTTTTTCTACAATTACCATTGCTTTTTGTACAGTCTTAGCTGAAATCAAAGACTAGGGCCACATTGAATTCTTTAGGACAATATTAGTTTTAACAGACTGCACTTGACTGGAGGTTTGTAGAACAAATAATGACTTGCACAACAGCATGATAATATCAATAAAGGCATCACCTTTGTTTTGTTGCTTCTTCATTTTTAAGACTGCTTATAATGGCATTAGCTATCAAGAAAGATCCATATGAGCAATTTTAGGAAGCAGTTAACATCTGGCATAGAGATAAAAGGTGAAACTTTAGTCTTATAATCTGAGAGATACAGTTTTTGTGATTTCGTTTTTGTTTCTATTCTCTTCAAAAAGATGCAAAGAAATTCCAGTCACATAGCACTTCCTCCCTGGACTCTCAGACTGAAAAGTGCCACATGCACTGACAAGAATTCAACTTATAAACATGGGTAAAAAAAGAATAAAATACACAATCAGCCCAACAGTAGACATCTGAAGTGTCCAGATTGCAGCAGATGAACCACCAGCTGAAGCACATTTACATATTGAAGTCACCCAAGGTAAGCTGCAGGGAGTATCTCCTAGTACTACCCATGAACACCATACATGCTGAAATCAAAAACGAAGCTGTCAAACAGTAAATGTGGGCTGGTTTATATAATTCAGACAAAGCCTTGTATGTTTTTTTTGCTGTTGTTGTTTGCCTGGTGCTTTGCTAGATTTTTCTGGTTGTAGTTTCTAATATTTCCCATTGCAGAGCCTGTCAGATTCTGACAGACTCTATCAAGCTCAGTGTAGTTCATGTGACAGTAAACAGAATTCCTGGTTTTGATCATAGATGGGTGGGATCTGATAGTCAGCAACCTAAACAAAGGGAAAAGCCTACACTGAAGGGAAAAAAACATCCACCCTAACTTAAAAAAAAATTAAAATAATAGCATTGTGCTTCAGTGTCCTGGGTGTAGATGGAGCTTCACTTTTCCTGTAGTGACAGTCACTAGGTTGGCAGAGCTTGTTTGGGGTTTGTAGAATCTCCATTTTGTGACAAAGAGAGGACTTGTTGTTGAGGAAAATCTCTGATCATAGCTGACAGACAGTTAATTGTTCCTATTGCTCAAAAAGGAAAAAAGCCTGACCTAAAGCAGAAAGTTTCACAGCCATGTTGTCTAGAACATGGCGTGTGTTAATAAAAGGAGTTTTCAGGATTTTCTTATTTTCTGTCAGGCTAGGTACATAAAATGGAAGACAATGTCAAATACTGAGGCATTTTCCTTGTTAGGAAAATGAAAGGGAACAGAAAGATACAAGATGCTGGCATATACAACATGCTGATGGCGTGCAATCTTTTGGTGACATCTAAGGAAAGTTATTTATGCATTGTCACCTGACAGATCTCATGAATGAATAGGTCCAAAAAGGATCTTTAAGGTCCCTTCCAACCTTAGCCATTTGTCATGGTTTAAGCCCAGCCAGAAACAAGCAGCCGCTCTCTCACTCCCCCACCTTCCTCCCCCCTCTCCCAGAGGGATGGGGAAGAGAACCAAAAGAATGTAACTCCCACAGGTTGAGATAAGAACAGTCCAGTAACTAAGGTATAACACAAAACCACTGCTGCTGCCACCAGTAATAATAATGATAAGGGAAATAACAAGGGAAGACAATACAATCACTCACCACCCACCAACCGATACCCAGCCCGACCTGAGCAGTGATCTAATCCTTCCAGGTAACTGCCCCCTGTTTACATACTGGGCGTGATGTGCTGTGGTATGGAATACCTCTTTGGCTAGTTTGGGTCAGGTGTCCTGTCTCTGCTTCCTCCTGGCTTGCCCTCTTCCCTGGCAGAGCATGAGACTCACAAAATCCTTGGTCAGACTAAACATTACTGAGCAGCACCTGAAAATATCGGTGTTATCAGCGCTGTTCGCAGGCTGAAAGTCAAAACCACAGCACTGCACCAGCTACTAAGAAGGAGAAAAATGACTGCTACTGCTGAACCCAGGGCACCATTCTATGATTACAGGTACTGATTTTGTGGATGTGATCATGTATAAGAGTAAAAATATTACTCAGGTAATTCAGGACTGGAAGATATTCTCGATACAAGTGAGGCAGACCTTGTCATGGCAGAAGGAGATCTGTATTCACAGAGCCAAGGCAAAAAGTCTGCTAATGGTAGATACAATAGAGAAATGAGCTTATCATACTGACGGACGTGGACAGAAAGTACAAAAATATAATATTGACTGACAAGAATGCAGCGAAGAGCAGATGATCTCATGGAAAAGGAAAAGGAGGCTAAAAGATAAAAATCTGGAGAGAAATAGAGCTGATAAATGCAGGGAAAAATTTGGTTACTCCTTCAGCCCAATTGGGCTTAGACTATCTGTTGCTCGTTGTATCTTTCTGCAGCTGTCTTCTTAAGTGGCAGCAGTGGCTAACAGGGCTTAGATATAATTTCTCCCACTGTCTCATCTTTTCCTTTATAGAAGTCTAGACTTAATTAGAGATCATGAGAAAGAAGAGTGCTGCAGTTGCATAGGAATACCATTTAGATTTAAGCCTATGCAGCAGGCAAGTGTTAAGGAAAAATAACAGGATTGCAAGTAAATCAAATGGAGGAAAATAATTGCCAGGAACAGGTAGAAGTGGGGGACTGGGGTATCAAAATTATATTGATCAGAGATGAAATAGAGCATATTATATGATACTTCAGGTGCTGTAAGAACAGAGAGCAAAATCAAGCTAAAGAAAAGGCTGGCAACCACAGAAAGTGAAAGCACATTTTTTAAAAGAGAAGGGTTTAAAATACATAAGACAAATCAAGGTGCTTTGTGGAATATTTGACTACTGGGATAAACACATGGAGTATGAGATTTGGACTGCATGTAGATGATGAGTTCAATTATAGATATACCTCTCCTGCGTCAAGATAGGCACAAATGATATTAAAAACTTTAAGAAATGAGGGAAGAATGTCAGAAAAAGTCATAATATCCAGAAATGGTAGAATTAATTGTAAGATACAATAATGAATCTTTTCCCCATTTGCAAAAAGCAGGTGGTGATATATAATTTTGCTAACTCAATTATTTTCTTAATGTATGGTAATTCTAGACTAATCTTACTATATAGTATTATAAATAATATAAATTGATATTAAGTGTATTGCAGCGGAGAAAGCAGACTGAATATTTTAAGCTGTATTCTCAGGATTTGCTTAAAATTATATTCAAATAAACCATTCTCAATAGTTGCATAGCTGAACTATATTAAAAATGTTAATCATTCCAATGTAGTTCAGAACTTAGGGTAGACCCAAAAAGGACTTTGTCACACTCAGATGTTGGAACAATTGTGATTAATTCCAAAACCGTGTTGTTTATGCTACTCAATGAATGCAGGTTAAGTGGTTTGAAATGAGGGGTTAGGTAAATTTAGCATGCTTTGAGCGGTTTTTAGAGCATTTCAGCTTGTCAATAAGATCAACTAATGAGAAGAACCTGACTTTAAATTACAAATTTCTAGTGTGGAGGCTTGATTTCAAGACTGCAGGGAGGTCTTCTTAAAACTCCACTAATTCAGGGAGGCAAGAGTGATCTTTGCTTTTGAAAATGAAATAGAAGAGAAATATTCAAACAACTTTGGCTCTGTAGTGAAGTATGTCTTGCAGTGAGCTACCCTGTTTCAGTTGCCCTTTTATAAAACTTTTAACCCCATTACTCTTCTTCAAAGAGTTGTACTATTTATTCTGAAGCTGAAGAGAGAGGGGACTTGATAGTGTCCGTGTTCCTCTTTTGAAATTGTGTTACTCAAAGAAATAAATGGTAAGATTTATTAAGGCAGAAATAAAGTAGGAATCAGCAAGATTCTATAGCCAAGCAT
This sequence comes from Pezoporus wallicus, assembly GCF_028554395.1. NCBI lineage: Eukaryota > Metazoa > Chordata > Aves > Psittaciformes > Psittacidae > Pezoporus > Pezoporus wallicus. The sequence continues at coordinate 6,276,270 of NW_026640488.1, forward strand.
CTGAAGGTGGGAACCTTATTCCAATTCATCACCACTTTTGAAGCCTGTCCAATGAATTTTAATTATACCTGAATTTGTTTTCCACACTGAAAAAAATATTTTATCGTGTTTATATAAAGAAAGTGGCAATTTTAAACTAGTGAATAACATTATAATTCTGTGTTTCTTCACAGTTGTAGCCCATGGTGTAAATCTGTGCTACATACTTGGTCGATCTGTTGTACATAAGACAGATGGGCTTTGTTGGCTTTGGACTCTACTGCAGCTTTGCCCCAAGCAAAGAACTGATGTTTTGCTACCCCATACAAAGACAGCAGCATGAAAGATTAAGAATTCACAATCTGCCTTGCTTGCTGTGCCCCACTCTGAAGTACTCATCACCAGGACAATAGCTCTTGCTTTTTTCGCCCTTTACATGTGGGCCAGAGCTGAGGATTGACTCCTGTCACTCTGCTTTTTCCACTGTGCTGCATTTTTGGTAGTTAGTCCAAGAGGAGAAAAAACGAATGAGAATATTGTTGTTCTCCACCTAATCTGACTCTTATCCAGACCAAACCATATTTTAACCAATTTATTGATGATGTTTGAATAAATTCAGTATAAAGTGCATTTCATTTACTGCAAATAAAATATTAACATTTTTAAGGTTTCAGAAGTTATCAGTTTGAAAGTTCTTAAATAATACTTTAGTCACATCGAATAAGGCATAGAGGACTGTCTGCTATTAAAGCCCAGGAACTTCACTACATTTCTGGTGTTGCTACAGATTTCTTGTTTGTCCTTGGGCAAGTTCTCTGTTCTTGGTGCTTAGGAAGTATATTATTGGAGCTGTCCTTTCTAAAAAATGGAAGCTTTCTTTTTCTGGTGTTAATCACCTGATCAGATGTCTGAACTTCACTGGTAAGGCCTGGAGCCCTCCAGCTTTATGCCCTTATATTTTAGAGAGAGCACCAGTCCACTCCCATCACACAACCTCCCTCCTCCTTTCCTGCAAAGATTTGCATAGATATAGGTATATATTTTTAAATCAAACAGAAAAGTGCATCTTGATATTTCACAGCCAAGCTACAGTCACTCTGTTCACGGTGCAAGCCATCAGGAAGCCATGCAAATGCAGATATTTTAGCGTTGATTCTGTGCCAATATACTCTCCTTCTCTCTTTTGGTTTTCTCTTAGTATACCAAAGAAAGCTTGCATCTGTTCAGATCACGGGTAGATCAAGTTCCTGTGTATCCACAAAATACAGATGCACCAAGAACCTTGGTGGACTAAGTGTAGGGGAATCTTTTTTTAAAAGCAAGAAATGACACCTCTCCAAAAACAGTTGATTTGTGCTTTGGATTCTAATCTATGGAGGAAATCTTTAGCATTCTCTTCAGCACAGTTCACAAGTGATAGTCAAGGCACTACAAACTGGGAATGTGTCATGGGGAAGATTCAAGCACGCATACTATTTCTCACTCTGATTTTCTGAGTATCTGTTAACAGCCACAGCTGAAGACATCTTCTTTCATTGGTCTGACCTAGCACATCAAGTTACAGTTGCAAGCAACTAAGACAAATTGTATACTTTTTATACTTTTATAAAAGTTTTTTTGGGGGATATACTTTTTAAAACAGCTTTTTTTGGGGGTATACTTTTAACCCCCGCAGGTTCATTGCTGATGCTGGTATTTTGTGCTTGAATGAATTTGCATGATGAAGACATAATTCTCTAGAAACACTTTTAGTGTAAAAGCTGTTTTCAGAATGTTTAAGAAAGGACTTTCAAAGGGTTGGGGCTTGCAATTTCAAAATACCACTTTTGAAAGAAAAAGAGGAGTTATATTATTTCTCCCTTGACATGGACAATTAACTCCAGAAGTCTAGGGAGTGGGAGGAAAAGGACAGTGAGAATTTTTATAGAGTGTTAATAGAAGAAGAGCATTCATAGATTTGCTCTTCAAAATGTGAGGAAAATATATGTAACACAGAATTAGTATTTATCTTAACAATTAAGTAAATAATTTTCACTCATAAAATATGAGAGTGACTGCAAGATGTCCCCAGATGAAATGTAGCATTGGATCCCACAGTAAACAACACAGTTAATACTGTCTATATAATTGCACAACCCTTTCACCTCTAGATGCATCACTACACCAGAATATCAGCCAGTGATGCACCTAGCATCATGTGAAGTTTTAATCGCTCAAGAAATGTAAATAAGTCTCTTTTTCATTTGTTAGTACTATCTCAAGCAAATAAGTTTTATATTTTTAACCAAGAACAAAACTAAGCAAAATAAAGCTAATTTGTTTATGTTTGATGCTTTCAGACAAAAGCAGGTTTTTTACACCTGAGACCAGACATAATCATCCTGTTGCCTGAAAAAAAAAAATAGGGCTATTATTCCAAAGAAGAGACAAGCTTTAATATGTATTTGAATTTACAAATGGCACACTTACAAATAAACTATTTGCTCCATCAAATAGTTGGTTTCTGAAGCTCTACAGCTCTTCAAGGGTTTCTCTGTAATTTTATATTTCTCTTTGATATAATTTCAGGAGGTAATTAAATACATCTATAATCAAGAAAGCTATATAAACCCATGCTTGACAAAAGTAGATGTGCTTTGCAGTAGCAGATCAAGACCGAGTGAAATGTTCCTACAATTTATACATGGCAGCTGTATTTTCAGTGTTTGAATTTTCAGGCATAGGCCCATAATTTAATAATCCCTGGGTTGTTGGTCCTTGTGGGTATGTCTCAGTTCACAACTGGTAACATTATCTTAGCCCTGTACGCTGCTTTCCTTACAGTCCTTTTAAAAGATTGTCGTACCACATCAGTAAGTACATCCAGTCCAAGAATAGAGAATGTCACAATTTATGCAGTATCATATCCAGGGGCAAATTCTCATAATCACTAGTTTAAAAGGGGGCTATTTCTTCATTCATTTCAATATGATGCTCTCAAACATAAAGATGATGAAAGAAATTGATGCCGAGTAAATATAGTTTGCTTCAGATTCGTTAAACTGAATTAGCAAAACTGCTTATTGTGAAAGAGTTCATTATTTCTAGCAGCAGATTTTGCCTTTCTTACATGAATACAGTAAGGTAATTCTGAAATGTACACGTATATCTGTTATATATTTATAACTACATATATTCACTTTCTAGTGCATAGTTCGAAATACAGTGTGAGGGAGGCTTTTCTTTCATTGAATTTCTATTATTTTTTCTTTAGAAAACTCTTTCATCATTCTAACAGGCATGGTACATTGCAGATAAATCAATTTTCTTCTGCTTTCTGAACTGTTGTGTTTATGTAAATAACATTTCTTTCTCTGTCAAGGGGTAAAAGGTTTCAACTGTATCAGAAATTGCGTTTTATATATTCATCAAAAGTAGTGAGATATAATAGCTAGTATGCTAATAGTAGTAGCTAAGTAAATTATAGGGGTTTTTACTTCCCTTCCAGTTCAAGTTAAAATACTGAAGATTTATCAGAATACAATTAAAGTAATTTGCACAACTGAAGGGGAAAAAATATTCTGTAAGACTTTTTAAAAGTGAATTAGTTTCATATATTTGCAAATTTCAATGTCATAAACTTAAAAATTAGGTGAAATTTTAAAGCGGTAAGTTCCTTAAGAATATGGACTGAAAAATTTCACATAGCACTGTTATTGCTGAGTCTCTGATGCCACATACTGTGGTTGTTTCAGCTGGGGCATGCAGGAGTAAGCTGGCAGCTGCATGGTGCTTAACTGCTGGCTGGGTCTAAACCACATTACATCCCTAAAACTAATGAGCTCAGAGTTGGACTGCTTTTTTCCTTATGGGGCCCAGGTCTACTTCCTCTGACAGTACTGTCAGAGCAAAAACAGTTACTGCGTCTAATAGCACTCCTACAAGTCTGCTCCTGATGGAACTGTCTCTGTTGACCTCAGAGAAAGTCAGCAGCTTCTGGGTTTCCAGGGAATTCAACAGATTACAATGCTGAAGATACCACTGGGATGTTAGCCTGTTGTTCAGGAACACAAAATGCCATCCTGTAGCCACACATAGCAATAGATTTCTGTACTTAGAGTGAGCTCATAGTCTCACCGAAATGACCCTACAGCTGTCCAGGTAACATTACAAAGGAGCTGCAAAACGACCATGAGTCTTGCGGTCTGAGCCCACAATATAAGAGAGAAAAACATTCCTATGTACAACCAGGTTCCCATATGATGGATATTGGATAGATATGCGAGTCTGACACCTGAACACATGTAGGATCTGAAAAACCTCCCTGATGCCTTCCAGTTACAGCAGGCAGGATGATAGATGGCTTTGCGTATCTATCTCATGCCTTCTACTTCAATACTCATTCTTCAAGGAGTGGATGGAGCACATGAGTACTGAAACAGATTGAAACATGTAGGACATTACTATACGCACAAGTAAAATAATGCCTGCCTCTGGGCACCACAGGTGGGTTTCTAACCCTGAAGAGGTTTGTCACAAAACAGAGAGGCCTGTTCTGTAAGGGAGGGCAAGACAGGAGACAAGGGTGACAGCCATGCTGGCAGGACAGCACCCTCACCCTCAGGGTGCCCACAGTACCCAAGAAAAAAGAGCAAAGAAAGTGTTCAGCAGCCAGGTTCAGCTAACAACCCAGTGATGACAAGTCTGTAGCGATGAGGCAGGGCCAAGTTCAAGCCAGGAATTCAAGTCAGGAAGGCAAGGAAAACTGCAATGCCAGGCACAGCACACCCATGCCATAGTTCAGGCTAGAGCAAGGGGCTGAACAGAACTGCAGATCCTGACCTAATGCCTGGGAGGCTGCATGGGTGGAAGTCCCAGATGAGGCTTCCCACAGCTTTTTTCACAACTTCACTGTTTTCATAGCACTTAGACCTAAGCTTTGATAAGGCACAGATGCGTTATATCAAAGCAGGCCATGAGCAAAGGATGTTAAACACCTAGGAGAGAGGTGAAGGTGTTAAAGGAGAGGATTATGAAGGAGGTTATTAACTGGTCAGGGCAACTACATCCTGTTGGTACATTTGAGGCACTGGTAGTTCTGCAGTTGACATTATCTGAAAGGGTGAATAATGCTGTGGAGCCTGTAGGGGACCATAGGTTTCTGTCTATATTCAAGGGAGAGTGATCATACTGTGAATAGGACAGACAATGCCATTTGAGGGAACTGAAACTTTACTTGACTCCTTCCTTCTTGATTGTAGGTAGTGGTGTGAGAGCACTTTCTTACCTTACCAGTCTCAGTTGGCAATGCGTCTATCAACAATGTTGGAGTTGTCACCAAACAACTGCACTAAAAGCCTTTAACTGTAAAGCTCATGGGCAGGAACTTTAGGAGCTTACATGCAAATTAGGAGGGCCTATGTGAGGTGCAAACGAGTTTACAATACCCCGGGCAAGAGTACCCTTCTGTTCATGTGTGTTACAAATGCAGTATGTGAACTCCTAAAACATCTGGAGGCTTCTCCAATTTGATAACAAGCACGTGTACTGGATGGCTTTAGGCCTCAAAGGCACACACAGTTACAGCTACTGAAGGCAACACAAATATAGAATCATAGAATCATAGAATAGTTAGGGTTGGAAAGGACCTTAAGATCATCTAGTTCCAACCCCCCTGCCATGGCCAGGGACACCTCACACTAAATCATATCACCCAAGGCTCTGTCCAACCTGGTCTTGAACACTGCCAGGGATGGAGCATTCACAACCTCCCTGGCCAACCTATTCCAGTGCCTCACAACCCTAACGGGAAAGAATTTCCTCCTTATACCCAATCCAAACTTCCCCTGTTTAAGTTTTAACCCGTTATCTGCTGTCCTATCACTACAGTCCCTAATGAAGAGTCCCTCTCCAGCATCCCTATAGGCCCCCTTCAGATACTGGAAGGCTGCTATGAGGTCTCCACACAGCCTTCTCTTCTCCAGCCTGAACAGCCCCAACTTTCTCAGCCTGTCTTCATATGGGAGGTGCTCCAGTGCCCTGATCATCCTCGTGGCCCTCCTCTGGACTTGTTCCAACAGTTCCATGTCCTTTTTATGTTGAGGACACCAGAACTGCACACAATACTCCAGGTGAGGTCTCACAAGAGCAGAGTAGAGGGGCAGGATCACTTCCTTCGACCTGCTCAACAGTGAGTGACATGATTAATAATTTTAAATATCATCTCTCTAATCAGGTATTGTATCTTGTATCCTATCTGTTGATGCAGAGTTGAGCTGCTGACTGAACTAAGCATCCAAACAGAAGTGCACTTACAGCTTCAAGGAGGAACAAGAAGCCCTTTGGGGAAAATACGTAGATTTTTAGCTCAGGAGGTTGTTTTGGGATATGTCAGTGAACTGGTGTAAGTACAAACATGCCTAAGGGTTTTATTGTCTTACAGTTAAATCATAGAGGCAGATGAACAAGAACTGGTCCCAAAGAGAAGGGTGACAGATAAGCTGTGGAGGGCAGAGCTGCTGGAGAAGACTGCATCTTGTTTTATGCTTTTGGGTTTTTTTTTTTTGTTGTTTTTGTTTGTTTGTTTTTTGCTGTAGGGGGACAGAACTGGTGTTTTCTTGGCTCTGAAGAAAGACTGGGGGAAGGGGGAACAATTTAGAAATATATAATGTGCATAGTAATTTCTACTATTCCAAAAGCAACTAAAACAGGGATAGTATGAAACAAGGAATGTAAGGAAAGAAAATAGAATGGGAAAAGAAGCAGATAAAAATAATGGATAATAGGGAAGCTGAGAGAGGAATGGGAGATATAAGATGGAACTTGTATGAGAGGACATAAAAAAAAGCAAAGACACTAAAAGATAAACTGAAAATCAAAGATGTTTAAGGCCTATCTTTCCAGTCAGCTTTTCAGAGGTTTTTTGAATTTATTAATGGATGAAATGATGTGCCACAGAGCCATTTAAAGGAATATGGTTGGTAGACCATTAACTAGTATTTATAATTTTTTACAACAACCATATGAGTTCTTTCATAACTCATTAATTAAATTACTGCACACTTTAGTGGCACATTGTGAAATTGGGAGCAGCTCCTAGCATCTTGACTCCGTTAGCATTTTTGAAAGTAGTATTAAAGACCAATTGAAACATCCTCTGAGGAGATAATAGGAAGAAATCATAGAAGATCATGCCTTTTAATACCTTCAGTATTTTTCAATACCTTTTGCAAAAGCACGTATTAAAAGATTGGTATGTACCTCCGTATTCTTTACAGAGCAGAGAAATTTGTATCTCTCATATTTTGTTGGGGAATTCATTGCCACATTGTTAATTGTTTTGAAAGAATGTTATTTTTTAACCAATAAGATGAATTGAAGATGGCTTGCTTTTTGGCACAGGAGCTATTTAGTTTGTCTGTAAAAAATGATTCATACTGAAGCAATACATTACCTTTTAAAACCACGACTCAAAACAGCTACCTAATATTACAGACCTATGGCCAGTTCTTTGAAACAATCATGTATTTAATTTGTGTATGCAAATGGACCAGTGGACTGGTCAATTAGTGGTACTGGACATGTGCGTAAGTCTTTCCAGATTTGGAATTTAATCATTTCTCTGATTTTGTCTTTGAATTTAAGATTGTTGTATACACAACATGAGTTCAGACAGCTCTAAACTGCTGTAGTCTTCTTATGTTTATTCAACAAATGTTTGAAGCAAACATTTCAAGAAAAATTTGTAAAAGCTCTTTCTTGAGACTTTGTACTTCAAAGCAAATCATTACTGGTTTAACACAAAACCAAGAAAAAATTGTGTATCTCATATATTCTTTTTTAAAGGCTCTGCAAAACAAGCTGTAAGTAATCCTTTGCAAATGCTAGGCTTCAGTCCTTCAAATGCTCTGTGTTTATGTTAACCTCATGCATGTATTTGTATACATATGTGCAGATTCAAGGTCATTGGTAGAAATCTAAAAACTATCACTCTACTGTATCCTTAAAGAAACTCCATGTTGCATGCTCTTTTGCATAATGCCGGTACTAAAAGGCTGGTTTGCTTTGTTTTGCGTGCTAAAATGGTGTAGAAGTTTTCAAAAAACCTCATTGACTGACAAGGAAAAATTATATTTTATAACTGTTGTGGTTTAGACCCAACTGGTAATTCAGCACCACACAGCAATTCACTCCCAGTAACTAAGAATTCCTTTTTGATAAACTAAGAACTCTTTTTCACAACACATGCCACTATTACATTAGAATTCTAGATGCTGAGAGTACGATTTTTTCAAATGTCAAGTGAATTAGAACCATGGTTTTGAAAATACTATGTGAAACTCCTGCTTTGTTTCATACATGAAACTATTCTCTTGCCCACTAGAACAGCAGGGTCAACAGAGCCAAATGAATATGTGAGCTTCAGATTGTTTTCAAAATGAAGATGAATCCACAAGTTATTGGATAGATAGTTTTACATATTTTCAATTAAGTAAGCTGGATAGCCAAAGCCTTTTTACTCCATTTATAAGTCAAGCAGAAGCAGATACACCGAAGCAATTAATTTTGACAAGCCCTAAGCTTTTTATCTCTGTATTCTATAATGTGTTCCAAGTACTAAACAGCTCAAATACAAAAATGTCAAGTAGTGAGTCTAGTTTGGAATATAAATATGAGGTTTGACTTGCCTTAAGCAGTTTGGCATGGTGTTTTGCATGACGTGCAAGTAGTTTCTCCATGAGAAATGCATTCAAATGCATATTTTGATCTTGCGCATGATACATTTTCATAGCAGTACATTTCAAAGGTATGCTCTGATTCTGCACATGGTAGGATGGGCACCTTTTTCCTGTTCTTTAGGTGAATTTAGATCTCAGACTCTTGCTCCCACACTTATTAGATGTCTTTACAAAATTCTTAGAGTGCTTCAGTTTTATGGTTGAAATAGATACTTTCTTCCTGCCTCTTCCCTCATCCCCTTTTAAGCAAGGAATGCGTTAACTCCAAATTACTGTGTCTCTGGTTCTCTAGTTCCAGTTCCAGATGAAGAAACCTTTGTGACTTTTCACTGTTTATAATCCCTGTGACATTTTCCCTTTGGAGATCACCACAGAGTTTTTTGGTGGGCTTACTTGGTGTACATTCAAAGCTATTATGTTGACAATTTTTTCCCTTTTGTGAAGTCCATATGCTTCCTTACTAAATGCTTTCTGTTGAACTTAGCACAGTCTTCAAAGCATAACTGCAGATAATCAGGGTTAACAATAACTCTAGAGTACTCCATGATGTAAATTCAGACTTCAGTTAAAAAATGTTTATCTGTAGCAAACTATTTTTCAGTAGACTGGTTCTTAACACATAGCAAGCTTCTTTCTTATGTAGCTGATGGCACCATCTCTACAAAGTAACCTATTCAAACAGCAAAGATCCATAACAAAGGCTAATTATATACAAACACTGAGCTTTGTTGAAAACCTAATCCTTTCTCTTTTTTTTTGCCTATAATTGATACAATAATCACATAACATGGTCATAAATGAGTTTGCGCATCTGTTGGCCTTTCACAGCTTTTCAATTAATAAGATACCTTTATTTTAAACAGTTATGTTTCATCCTTACAGTTGTTTTCAAAACTTTGACACTGCTGTAACTGGTTTTCTTTACTCAAATTAATTCATACCTTGTGAGATAAAGAATATGTCTCTGCAGAATATTTTTCCAGAACAGAGTGAAAAAGCACTCTTCTGGGTAAAGACAAGGCATTGAAGAGTTGCCAATTCAACCTTATGATGTCTCTGCTAGTTGTCCAGGAGTTTTCTCAGTTTTTACTTTTGTTTTATGCCTCTGCACAGGTACGGAATTTACAAAATCCACATTTTTAGCAGAAAAAGCATTTTCTTCCAAAGTCTTGATATTGCTGAAGAATCTCCCAGCTTCCACTGTGTCCCCAGAGATCTACTTTGGATGTTGCCTATCTGTTACATATTAAAGGACACAAAAACTTGTTAGTGTTATTTTTCTCAGTTGTAAAATACCTGTCAATATCCCCAAGGAGGATTTCACTCTCCATCAGAAAGCACTGACAGGTAAAAAAGTTCTTTTCAGCATGAAAAGTATGATATGCTTCTCTAGGAATAGTTTAGCAGTGAAGTCACTGAAATCTGCAGATCTATTCAGCAGCCAATCAAGTCTACATCTTCATCCTGGCTATTTGCTTTCTCGATCATCTATTTCTTGATTTCTTTATGTTGAAAATCAGTCATGACCTTGCTAGTCATTTACATCCTTGATATTTTCTCATGAGTTATTGACTTCAAATTAGAGTTGAAGGATTTTGACATACATGACAAAGCTGTAGCCTTCAGCAAAAAGTTTCAACTCTGAATTTGTCAAATAAGAAAAAATAACTTTGACACATTCAGACCTCCTGACCTTTTATGGATGAAAATGAGCAACAAACATTCAACAGTCAGATGTAAAAGGCTACCTGGAGGGGAGAACACTTGATAGGTCTCAGTTGTCACTTTAGCCGGTACACCTCTGAAGTGAACAAGGGGAATGAGAAAGCCATTTGCAGACATCTGCACTTCCAGTTTCCAATTTAAGGACTTGTAGCAGTTCTACAGATCAGGAAACAGGAATTCATGCAGGAACCTAGTAAACGGAAATAAAGCAAGAGACCTGGCCAGGTACATAGGGTTGTAACAATCCATTCAGGATGGTTTTTACTATCAAAATGAAATTCTCCACATAATTAAAATAAATACCTACCCTATCAAGCCTTTGCCTGCTAAAAAAGAGTTTTCACAATTTCATCACAACTAAAAGACAAAAATTGTAGATTCACAAAATTTTAATGTTTTCCTTTTATTTTTTAGGTACAAACCTGCTATTCATATCAATAGGATTAAATATGCTACATGGCAATCTAAATATGAGATTTAGGACAGAATTTTCATCTGACACAAGTCATATGATGAAATTTTAAGAAGACCCCAACTCAGAAAGCTTTTAATCCTGTAAGCGGAGATTGCAAGGGCATTTTGCCCTTAGGTCCCAAGTCTGGGGATCAGTAACTTGGGATATACTGTGACAGACTTGGGTGACATGGTCTAGCATGAGGTGTCCCTGCCCATGGCAGGGGGGTTGGAACTAGATGATCTTAAGGTCCTTTCCAACCTTAATTATTCTATGATTTATTACATTATCTATTTATTTATCATGTGATATATTATTCTATTATTCTATGATTTATACACCCCAATTCAAACATATCTAAACCATACCAAATAAAAACACAATAACACAATCTGACTGTGCTAACTCAACTAATTTAAAAACAGCTTAAGTAATAGGACTGGAGAAAATGTTTACCATGGTTACCATGTTCAAATAGGGAAAATGCAAAATGGTCACTACTTTTACAGTAGTTCCACAGCAAAGATATTACTGTTTACAACAAAGCTGCTTCCCAGACAAAGGCCCTAGCATTAATATTCAATAAATAAACAAAAGAGGGTACTGGTCACTTAATTTAGCCAGAGGGTAAGAATCTGAGATGGACATAGATCAAAAGAGAAAAGTCGTAGAGGTGCAGGGTATATTGAAAGTGTGGACTTACCTATATTTGCAACTGTTGTTGTGCCAATTGCTCCTACTATTGCTGTTGAACATGGTACAGTGGTGAGGAGGAAATCTATGCAAATGTGTGAGAAAGGCATCTGTTCAGAATTTTGGCTCCTAAATTGAAAGTCTCAGAGTCTCAGAGACCTCCCAGGAGCATTTGGGCCAAACAGAGATGATGTTTCGTATTTATATCACAGGTTGGTTTGCCCTGAGAGTTTTCTGCGTTGTCTATAATGAAGAGAACAGACAAAGGCAGAACTGTAAGTCACATTCCCCTGAAGACAATGTAACTAGGCCAGCTGACATGCTGAGGCCTCACTGAATAGACGCAAGGGCCGCTCGTTCCCTCTGCCAAACTAAAAGCTGTGTCAAGTACCTAAAAGCTTTGTAATGCGCATGTAGTCAAAATATAGAAGGGAGGGACAGGTTGTTAGTGCTCAGGCAAATGGCCAGGGGGCAAAGCCCAGGAGATCCTGTTTAACAAAGGTGGGAGATAGTGTGTTGTCTGCCCTGAGGCTGTGAAGATAACTGCGCTGGCAACAAACCACTCAAAGACAGCGGCAGGGGCACTGTGGTGCCTGTCAGGACACAACGTTAACCAGGTTTGGGGCCCACCAAGTACCCCTGCAAATTAGTCTCCACCTGTGGGAAGGTTCCAAGAGAATCTGACCCTTTACAAAGACAGCTGTTCTTCAGCTGCATGACAAGCACACCACCACCCTGGACCCCAGCAGACCCATTGACTACAAGGACCACAAGAACTCCAAAGACTACAACTGAATGGACTACAGCTTAAAGAATTTCAGCTCAATGACAGAGAAGACCTCACTGGATCCATGGGATAGTGAGCCAGTTTCTGTTTTCTTTCCTTCTTTCTTTTCTGCTTTTCTCCTTCTACTTCAGATCTTTTGTAAGAATAAGAGCTTTCCAAGCCTTTTGTTCCTTCTGGTACAGTTTTAGGGAATTTTACATCAAAATTAATTGTTGTTTAATTTTTCAACTCTGTAAATCACACAGAGTATGGTAAGAGATCATCTCCCCCATCATCTGCTGAGCAAGACAAGACATTGCCCAATCCCTGGAAGTGTTCGAGGCCAGGCTGGATGGGGCTTTGAGCAACCTGGTCTAGTGGAAGGTGCCCCTGCACGTGGAAGGGGATTGGAACTGGGTGATCATTAAGGTCCATTTCAATCCAAACCAGTCTAGAATTAAGAGCAGGAATTCTGAAACTTAACCCCTTAATTCAGTGTTCAGCTCTTAGAGGGCTCATGGCAGTACCTTCTATACCTTTAGCTGTTCAATAGGTATGAACGTGAGCAAGATGAGGATTTGCACTTGCATTATGCTTGGTATGAAATATACTGTAATCCTAAACTCTAGCTTTCATGGTCTAGTTTGTGCTAAAGTATGTGACCAGAAGTCCCTAGCTTTACATGTAGAAGTTTTGCTGACAGCTGCAGAGCCTGGTGTAAATGACCTGGTTAGAGCATAAACTATGACAGACAGTAAAATATAACCAATGCATCTGGAAAAAGTGATTTGATTTTGTGACAGTGAACTGAAAATGTGCTATAGAAATAAAACAATAATAAAATACTGCCTGTTTACGTATTGTGGGATTGAGTGTGCCCTCAGCAAGTTTGCTGATGACACCAAGCTGTGTGGTTCAGTCGATACGCTGAAGGGAAGGAATGCCATCCAGAGGGACCTTGACACGCTTGTGAGGTGGGCTGATGCCAACCTCATGAAGTTTAACCATTCCAAGTGCAAGGTCCTATACCTGGGTCGGAGCAATCCCAGGCACAGGTACAGGTTGGGCAGAGAAGAGATTCAGAGCAGTCCTGCAGAGAAGGACCTGGGGGTGTTGGTTGATGAGAAAATGAACATGGGCCAGCAGTGTGCACTTGCAACCCAGAAAGCCAACCGTATCCTGGGCTGCATCCAAAGGAGTGTGACCAGCAGGTCGAAGGAAGTGATCCTGGCCCTTTACTTTGCTCTCGTGAGACCTCACCTGGAGTATTGTGTGCAGTTCTGGTGTCCTCAACATAAAAAGGACATGGAACTGTTGGAACAAGTCCAGAGGAGGGCCACGAGGATGATCAGGGGACTGGAGCACCTCCCATATGAAGACAGGCTGAGAAAGTTGGGGCTGTTCAGGCTGGAGAAGAGAAGGCTGTGTGGAGACCTCATAGCAGCCTTCCAGTGTCTGAAGGGGGCCTATAGGGATGCTGGAGAGGGACTCTTCATCAGGGACTGTAGTGATAGGACAGCAGGTAACGGATTAAAACTTAAACAGGGGAAGTTTGGATTGGGTATAAGGAGGAAATTCTTTCCTGTTAGGGTTGTGAGGCACTGGAATAGGTTGCCCAGGGAGGTTTTGAATGCTCCATCCCTGGCAGTGTTCAAGACCAGGTTGGATGAGGCCTTGGGTGATATGATTGAGCATAAGGTGTCCCTGCCCACGGCAGGGGGGGTTGGAACTAGATGATCTTAAGGTCCTTTCCAACCCTAACTATTCTGTGATTCTATATTGTACATAGAGGATATGCTTTACTAACATTCCTGGAAGTAATGAGTGAGGAATTTAAACTGCCAAAGGGAACTGTATATTCAAATTGTATATAAAAAATATGGGAAAGTTTGTCCTAAAGGTCTTGTGACAGAGCTATGAATACACATAACAGCAGCAGGTTAGATGCATTTTAACATGGAGTCTTGTTGTGCTGTGCCTTAATTAAGCAACTTTAAACACTGGGTAGAAAGAGAGTGTTATGGGGTTGGATTGTTTGGTTTTCTTTGTATATATCATAAAACAGTTTGGTTTGGACTGGGCTTTTAAAAGTCTGGACTTGTCACTGTAATTAAGAATTGCATTTTTTTGTTTCAATTTTATCAAATTGTTGATATCCTTTTTAATATTTTTTGTTGTTGTACATAAGTGACCTACTAAGTTTACTGGGTTTCACAATATACCCTAAGGCTCCACGTTTTTGTGTAAGTTACCAGTTATTTCCATTTTCATCAAGGTCTATCTTATAATCTTTGATAATAGTCTCACAATTTTCTTCACTACCAGACTCTATTTGATATCACAGGGATTGTGTTCGAGTAAAGCAGAGAAAAAAAAACATTATTAACCTCTTACCATTGTGTAACATAAGTGTAACAAAGTTGATTGTAGTTGTATTACTTTTACAGTAATGGAGTTCTTAAATTTTCTCACAGGGATTAAGATCTATGTCAATATTTAGTCTGAGATAAACAAACCCAGAGGATAAATTTAGGCTCTCATGTATCTTAGGACACTGCAATTCATACCTGATATTCACAGGAGTCAAAAATAGCTCCCTTGGAGTACAACAGGAGGAGCTACACAGTTGTCAGTATTGCATAGCCTACATGGGCTTGGCAAGGTGACTGTTCGTCACCTCCAGCTCTGTGCATGCTAAGACTCCTGCCATTGAAACACATTTGGTTTCAGTAGGTGACAGCATACCTCTGTAAGTTGACAGGAAAACGTAAGTATTATATGGAGACCTTTCTCTACATAATAGGGATCGACGTGGCTTACCTTTTGCACTAATAGGTTTCTATTATTTTTAAAGAGATAAATTGCTGGAAATTAGCAAAACAACTCAGAGTAGAAAAAGAATTAAAAAGGACAATAATTTGATCAGAACAAGGAAATGACTGAGAATTGGATGTTCACTTGGACAAAATAATCACTTGGGATGTAGGGATTAGAATAATGAGGCACAGTAAACTGAACTACTTTGGCTTCCAACAAGGTTGTGATACTCTCCTCCATGACATTTGAAAAGCACAGGCATAAAATCACTACACTGATAAGCAGCAATACTGAAAGACTGGCTGTCCAGAGCACACTGACAAAGCAGGATGATGCTGCAAGGGCAGTGCCACAGGGGTATGTAAAGGTTCAGATACTATACAGAATACCAATAAGCAGCTTTGCTTAAAATAGAGTATATAGCTATTTTAACAATTGGGAATCTTGTTGTGAAAAGCTTGCCCTAGACCTTGGAGCAAGATGAAATTCAGGAAGCTTTGCAAAATCAAAGGCTTAGATTAGGTAACACTCTAAGAAAGACAAGCTAGTGAAGCAGTAGTACCACAGAAGAAAATTACGGTGATATTTGCAGGTAAATGATTAACATCATCCAAGAATGTAACATTATTGCACAGAAAGCGGATTTTACGGTGTTCTGGTAAGAGCTGTCATATGAAAGATACGTCTGCAAACCTCAGAAAATGGGAAAAAAATCATCTTTTTATAACAACTCTGTCTTTCATCAGTATTGCAGTTGAAGAAGTGAATCTTCTTTCAAGTGAAAGGAACGTGAAAGCATTTTTTACCCTATTTTGCAGGGCAACAAACACTACACAGTATACTGAAAATTTACGGAAAAAATGTACAGTCAAAACAATCTGAAGTTTTCCTAACAGGGAAATGCCTGCTTCATTAGGATACGACTACAGGAGGACTGGATGATATTTGTTATTCAAGCAACAGCACTTTTTTTGTGGGAGAAGCCACTCTGCGCAAAAGGACTGTACTATAGCATACTATAGCTCACGATAATCACTTTCCCAGAGTGATACACAGCAGTGATGTTTTTAATACCAAATAGATCATCATCACAACACATTAAATAACTAGTGACAGACTGTTTTGTCAATAGAGATATTGTTCACAAACAGGACAGCTGGAAGCTGACGGTTATTGAGTTAGAGTCAAAGAAAACTTCATAATGAAAGGAAGAATTAGAATCCTTGGCTCTATCATTAGCCCTTATTCATGCATTTCAACTTAAATTGCCTTAAAAATCAAATGTAATTGCTAATAGACATCTGATTTCAAGTTGCAAATAAACTATATCAGACTAAAACAATGAGGTTGTGGGTTAGGCACAGTGTGAAAATTAGGCCATGATACCGAAAGTCTGAAGTTATCTTTAAATACTTTCAGATCACACAAAATGTTAATGGAATGAGCATTTTGCTGCACATAATTGACAGGGCTCTTTCAGCATAATAAAAGTTAGGCATTGGAGAGCCACACTGAATGAGCACCTCTGGAGAGCTGACTCAGCTTTTCAGAGATCTCCTTGGGGGTTCTTGATAATGAGTGGAAAGGGGATTTTGGGGAATAATTTTTCTCCTTTTAGCCACTGACAGTGTAAATGTCATGATGCTTCAACAAAGTGTACAGGATGTTATGCTAATATCTACCAGACCTTCCTAATAGGAACTGAGCACCTGGATGAATATTGTTTTGCTTTCTCAGTTTTAGGGGGAGTTACATTGCTCACTTGTTGGTCAGAACATAATCTTAAATATTACCCCCTGCAAGTAATGACAACATAACCATTATAACTAGCCTAAATGACAGTCAGACAAGCCTACTTTTGCATCCCATCAGGTTCAATAGATTGTCCAGCACTTGTGGGGTAACTGGCATATCACTATGTACACAAATGTGAGTGAGCATTATTAAGTATACAGGTAAACTGGAGGTAGTAGCTAAAGTAAGGGTCAGTGATAAATGAATTGAGCCTGAGTGCTGTCTCCCTGCACCAGCTGTGCAACAGGCGGTGAAATAAAAACAAATCGTATTCTTTATTAGCAGTAGGGGACTATATTTCCTTGTTTTGCTTATTTTGCATGATATTGAGAAGGAGAGGGTGACTTCCTAAACAAGAGATGAGGTGGATGAAGTTTCTGATATACTGTTTGCCCTCTGCATTTAGCAGGATTAGGACCTGATTAGGTGCCTTAGTGGCTCTCCTCCATTTTGTATGTGGTTGCAGTCAATGTTGATGTGAGAAAAAGCTCAAGAATCCCTGTGTGACCTAAAGTATGTGACGAAAAATAATTTAAGATGCCTTAATGGACACCATTTTAGAAGTTGTGCTTATTTCCTTTACCCATACATAATTCTGCTTCTCCTGTAGAATAGGTATTTTTCCTCATCTGAAAGTATGTCTTTAGGACAGTTAGCCCCTTAAAATTATTAACTTCATAATCTCTGCAGTTGTGCCAGAGCTGTGTACATTTATTTTATTAAACTGGTAGTTTCCTTAGTGATTGTGAGCACCTAGTACATCTGGAAAGAGTACCTAATTGAAAATATACTTCCTGATTAAAGGTTCTTATTAATACACAAGAATCTTAACTGCAGTGTATGATGAAGACAAGCAAGGTTGTTATGGGGTTTGTTTGGTTTTTTTCTGTGTGTATGTGGTTTTTATATGTTTGGTTGGTTTTTAATGTCTTTTAGGGTATCTCAGCTGTGATAGGGTCTATTGTCTCAAAGGATTATGAACTGTGTTACTACAACTCATTTGTCACAACACTGTCCATGATCATGCCAAACAGATCCTCAGTAATCTGTGCTGTATGTAACAGACTGCACAGCTGAAGCTATTCCCACAGCAGTAGGCAGTCTACTGCATACAGGTGTCACAAATTATTTTGCACTTCCTATACAGTGTTCTGTCAAAACACCTGTGGTACTGGATATTCTTTTTAAAGCAGCAGTTCATTAAGTTGTGGAAAACTGGTATCTTCATAGCTGTAAAGACTGCAAATGCAGTACTATTCAGGAACTTGTGCAGGAGCTAGAAGAAAGAGCCCTAAAATGTAATGCAATATATTTATTATTCAGTTCCATGATTTTTTAATAGATGTGAACTGATGACACCTTTAAACAGAACAGTCACACTCTCTAAAACCAAGTCCTATTTGCACGTATTACTAATTCTCAATAGCTTGTATGCATGTGCTTTCTCAGTTTTTACTCTAAGTCATGTTGATTTATAGAAACAAACTGCATCTCTACTTTGATGCGACAATGTACACACAGTACATTCAGGGAAAACCAAGCTAGTCTTAGTCTCAGCTGGGTAACAGTGAAAATGTAAACAAAGTTGCTTGGGCATAACCATATTTATTTAGCTTTTGGAGCCATGTAAGGCAACTTCACAGCTTCTGCTAACTGAGCTGGATAGATCATATTTGGCACTTGCAATCTTACTTGATTTTGTACTTTACATTACAGAACTGCACCATCTGTTAGAAATAATATTGCCATTATCTAGTCTTCGTGCACAACCAGTGAGGTGTAGTAATACAGTGCCTCTTAATCACTTTCACTTTGAAATTTAAGAGCAGGCAGCTGAAGGATTGTAGAGATGCTTTACCTACACCTTACAATGAGGCAAAAGTGACCATAAAACCCTATCTGTAAAAATAATTTCACAATTGTGAAGTTTTAGCATGCACAAAGGAGCTCCCTGAAAAGAGCTGAATCTTTCACCAAAGCTTTAAGTCCCTTCAGGTTCCGCAAAATTTTGCTTACATTTACCTTACTATTTACTGTAAATGTTTTGCTTTAAAACACTAAAACTGGACCTTTGAGTTGATTGGGGTGGGAGGGTGTACCCTATGATATGTAGACTCAAGCTGGAGCAAGAATGGTATATATGTTTAACACATCTGAATTGAATTTTAAATCCCAGGACCAGCCATTGAGATGAGATGTTCTTTTGTGTTTTGAAAGGCAGAATAGAAAAAGCCTTAGGTTGTTTGAGGGTTTTTGTTGTTTAGTTGTTGTTGCTCAGTTGGTTTTTTGGGGGTTCCTTTTCCCCTTTAACTTAGGTCTTCAACATTTGGATATGGGATGTTAGACTTGGTGAGCTACGCCTCCCAGGGTAAGGCTTCATGTTAAACCACTATGCTTATAACTTCCTAATTCCTTCTGTCCAGTTATAAATCCCTTCCACAGGGACCTTATTTTGAGCCTTACAGGAATCTAGGGAATGAGAAACTGGACTGTGACTGATAGTGACTTGACAGGCACCTAAAAAGTATGTAACAATGTGACCTTCGAGGACTGAGCACACCACTTGACTCCAAGTTTCATTTCCCCCTCTTTGAATGACTATTTAATTATTGATGTGCAGATCAGCAGAGTACTATTAATATGTTTTGTCTCCCATGGATCCACATGAATTTAGTCCTTTTCTATACTATAAAATATTGGCTTCTGGAGCAGGAGAGTTTTGTTTCTATTGCTCCTGTAAGTCTGGTAAACTGATGATTCTGAAACAGTACTGTTACTGAAAAATATTCTAGGAAGTATTTTGCTGTAAAATACACTGCATTAAAAGTTGACAGAAAATGAAATTTAAATTTTGTGTTTACTGTTGTGCTATAAATAAATAAACACTATTAATTTTATAACAATAAATACACATGGTTTTCCTAAAAAATAAAAGTTAATTAATTTACTGGACACTTGAATAATTCTCACCAATTTTACAATTCTTCTCTCTACCTTCTATGGTTCTAAAAATAAGCTGAAAATTTGAATTAGGCAAAAGTGAGAAACTTTCTTGATACATTCTCTTCCAGTGTAGTGACCCTCAATGACTTCATGAATGCAATATCACTACACCTGAATAATGCATGTTATACCTTAGAAAATAGAACTGCATAGAACAGTATTAGTATCACATACTTCAGTTGAAATCACTTTAAATTATACTGACATTTAATTAAGTAGTTATTCTTAGGATATGAAATAATTATGTAATTCAAAATACTTAATTTATATAGTACTTGAATAAAAAAACTCCTTCCCTATCCTTTCCAAGAGTGCTGCAAATAACAAAGATCTGTAAGAAAGTTTCATATATTAAAAAATGCTATATTTTGTGATCAAAAGTATGTTTCGGTTTTTTTTTTTGTGAAAAAAAAGAACAAACTCAAAGGCATTAGACATTGAGCCATTGACCACAACTCTCTGCGTGCTGCCATCCAGCCAATTCTTTATACACTGAATGGTGCATCCATCAAATTTGTGTCTCTCCAGTTTAGAGACAAGGACATCATGCGGGAAGGCAGATGCAGAGACTGTGAGAATGAAGACCTTGGGCCCACTGTAGGAGAAGGTCTGGTTCGAGACCATATAAAGAAACTGAATGTGTACAAGTATATTGGACCTGATGAAATCCATACACAGGTCCTGAAGGAGCTGGCAAGGGAAGTTGCTAAGTCACTGTCCATTATATTTGAAAAATCATGGCAGTCAGGTGAAGTTCCTGATGACTGGAAAAAGGGAAATATAACCCCCGTTTTCAAGAAGGGGAAAATGGATGACCCAGATAACTGCAGACCAGTCAGTCTCACCTCTGTGCCTGGCAAAATCTTGGAGCAGATTCTCTTGGAAGGCATGCTAAGGCACATGAAAATCAACAAGGTGCTCGGTGACAGCCAGCATGGCTTCACTAAAGGGAAATCCTGCCTGACCAATTTGGTGGCCTTCTATGATGGGGCTACAGAACTGATGGACAGGGGTAGAGCAGTTGATGTCATCTACCTGGACTTGTGCAGTGTTTGATGCTGTCCCATATGACATCCTTGTCTCTAAATTGGAGAGACACCAACCTGATAAGTGGACCACTCGGTGGATAAAGAACTGGCTGGATGGCCGCATGCGAAGAGTTGTGGTCAGTGCCTCAGTGTTGAACTGGAGACCAGCAACGAGTGGTGTCCCTCAGGGATCGGTGTTGGGACCGGTCTTGCTCAACATCTTTGTCGCTGACATGGACAGTGGGATTGAGTGTGCCCTCAGCAAGTTTGCTGATGACACCAAGCTGTGTGGTTCAGTCGATACACTGGAGGGAAGGAATGCCATCCAGAGGGACCTTGACACGCTTGTGAGGTGGGCTGATGCCAACCTCATGAAGTTTAACCATGCCAAGTGCAAGGTCCTACACCAGGGTTGGAGCAATCCCAGGCACAGGTACAGGTTGGGCAGAGAAGAGATTCAGAGCAGTCCTGCAGAGAAGGACCTGGGGGTGTTGGTCAATGAGAAAATGAACATGAGCTGGCTTCAGTGTGTGCTTGCAGCCCAGAAAGCCAACCGTATCCTGGGCTGCATCAAAAGGAGCGTGACCAGCAGGTCGAAGGAGGTGATCCTGCCCCTCTACTCTGCTCTTGTGATACCTCACCTGGAGTATTGTGTGCAGTTCTGGTGTCCTCAACATAAAAAGGACATGGAACTGTTGGAACAAGTCCAGAGGAGGGCCACGAGGATGATCAGGGGACTGGAGCACCTCCCATATGAAGACAGGCTGAGAAAGTTGGGGCTGTTCAGGCTGGAGAAGAGAAGGCTGTGTGGAGACCTCATAGCAGCCTTCCAGTATCTGAAGGGGGCCTATAGGGATGCTGGAGAAGGACTCTTCATCAGGGACTGTAGTGATAGGACAGCAGGTAACGGGTTAAAACTTAAACAGGGGAAGTTTGGATTGGGTATAAGGAGGAAATTCTTTCCTGTTAGGGTTGTGAGGCACTGGAATAGGTTGCCCAGGGAAGCTGTGAATGCTCCATCCCTGTCGGTGTTCAAGTCCAGGTTGGACAGAGCCTTGGGTGATATGGTTTAGTGTGAGGTGTCCCTGCCCATGGCAGGGGGGTTGCATCTAGATGATCTTAAGGTCCTTTCCAACCCTAACTATTCTATGATTCTATGACATTGCTCTTATTGCAGACTGGTTTTGCCAGATGGTATTTAAAAGGTGTACTAGCATTTGGCTAGTTCATGAGGCCTGCTGGTGTCATGTCTATTACTTAGGGGGAATTCAGCTGAAGACGTAACTAGTGATCAGTCTGATCTCCCAACTGCATCTCCAAATGGATTTTTGGTATGCATGTTCTGAGCAAAGCTTAAAAATATCAGTACACCACTTGTGATCTGCGCAAGCAGCAACTTCCATAAACCTGCTATGCACACTAAACTTGCTGTCACCACCTCTCCACATGCTGCGTAGGGGTAGGATTTAGACACTCCTTTCCACCTGTAGCTCAGGAACCTTGATATGATTTCACTGCATCATTTACTTGCATTTGAAACATCCATTTGCAGTTCCCCAAACAGCCTTGAAAGCAGTTCAGAAGAACTGTGAATATGGCACATAAAAGCATTCTGAAAAGGATGATCATTTTTATGAACCCCGATATATGGTACAGATCAAAGGTAGATTTGGGAGAAAAGACAACACAAGGGAAGTTAGATAACATTTTGTAACCCTGTGCTCTGAAGTTGTGTAGGATTTTGTTTAGCTTTATGGTAACCAATAGTAACTAGATAGCCCAGTAAATCCAAACTTTGCAGAACACATGCAAAATTACATGGATTTGGGATTGAGCATAAGAGATACACAGCAATTTTTTTTCCATTATTTTTATTTCCGGTTTTCTTTTTTTTTTCTTTAGGAATAAAGGTACTCTGGAAAAATTCAATTTTTGCAAGAGTAATATGAGAACTAGAGAATGTAAGTAATTCTTATGTGCCACTTTTTCTTTAGTGAAAGCCTGTTTAAGTTAGTTCATACTTGTTTCTTATTTTAGAAGAAAACGGCAAAAGAAAGACTGATTATTTTTAAGTAAGGTGAAATATGGAGCCTTCCCTACTTCATATTAAAACACTTCAATTTTTAGTGTCTATTTTTTGTCTGCTAATAAAAATAAACCACATTTTGCATTTTAATGAAACTGCTTTCAATTTATTAGCAACATTTCTGCATGTAATTAGTATTGCTGCAACTAGTTGATCACTACAATATATAGGAAGTAAATTATATTACATTCTATTATAGTCAAGCTGTATTTCTCTTCCAGAGGATACAATATGCCAAGGTCAATTTTATGACCCAGTCATCTTATGTTTATGTCCGTTAGTATATATTTGATATATTTCTACATTCTTACTTTCAAAGATTAAAGTTGTTTAGCTAACCTTTCTGTGGGTATTTCAAATTGCAGAATTCAGGAACATTTCATCCAAATAAAACCAGTTCATACTCCCATACAAGGTCAACAGAGGAAATAGAAACCCCATGAACGCAGTTCCCTCTGAAAGCCTGAACTCTGCTTACAAAAAAAAAGCCCTGCTTCTACCCAGTCTGTGTATTATGCTTGGAATAAGCGTTATCATTTGGAACAGTGTACAGACTGAAGAGAAAGTCAAAGCATTCTGAACTGGCTTGTTTTAACTGCACATCAGTTAACCCCTTAGCTATGCAAACGTGTAATGGAAAACTTAGCAATTTTAGTAATTGATGACGGAAATGCAAGAATTAGCACCACCACCACCACCCCCCCCCACACACACACACAATGCTGTTATTGAATGAATTTACCAGGGAAAATCTGTAGAAGCAGGTTTAATGAAATTATTCAGCTTGTCATTTGACCTGAAAGAAACAACACAACATTAGTTTTCGTAATGATAGTTCTCCTCTGAATTCACCTGTGTTTAAATGTGCCTCTGGGGCTTCTGAAAAAAAGGCCAATACCCTATTTAATAAAGTAACTGGTATCTGTATCTAGGAAGAAATTTACTTCTTGGTAGAGTCAGCCAAAGGTTTCCCTACTGTTTAAATGGAATTAAGAGTTTATTCTGACACTCTGCATTGTATTAATCTTACCTTGGAGAAAACTTCTATGCTGTCTTCATATTTCAGAAGTGGAATATATATTTTACTAAAAAAGCCTCAGGTGAACTCTTTTAAGATTGTATTTCAGGATTTTTGTCTCCTTTTCAGATTGAAATAATTGGTCAAGCTAAATGAAATTAAGACAATCAGAAAACTCTTTTCTGTCTTGCAAAATATGCATTCAGTTAAAGCAGCTCAAAATAGTCATGACATTCACGTTTGTGAATACCTAGTAACAGCGGCTCTATTGAAGGAGTGTCCATACATAAGAATAAATAAATAATCATTGGATAGCAGTTTATTTTCTGTGTTGGATGCCCCTGTATTCCTATGTTATACTTAGAAAAAAATTCCTTTATGGATATATTTGGAAGAAAAAAAAAAACAGATCACTTTTCCAGTCTGTAATAGAGGATTTCAACTGATGGCTCCCTTCCATGCTGCTGTGATCTGCCAAAGTGACGATAAATGGCAATGGATATCATTGCATTTGCATTTATTTGGTTTGTCTGTTTTCTAATGCGTGAGGGCCTTAGCTTATAGTGTTTAAGCAAACCATCAAATGCTGCGCCATGATACAGCTGTTTCAAAGAGTTTTGCATCTGCAGCCAAATGAACAGGTCAACTTGTCTGTGGCCAACATCATGTTTGGCTGCTTGCTTGGGCACTGGCTAAAGCATGCATTTTCCTTTAAATTCCACTGACAGAACAAAAGGCGTAAAACTCTCTTTTTTCCCCTTCTTCCACAGCAGCCTAGCTGAGGGCATGATACTGCTCACTCAGCCAGGTACACTCCAGCCTAGCATGGAATTGTCTCAGCTGGATGCCATTTCTTTACACTGGTAAATAAAAGGCCATATTGAGTCTGTAGCTTGAAAAACATACTTGCATATCTAGAAATATTTTCTAAGCCAATATAAACTATAGATTTTATTGAAACAGGTTTTTAAAAAGTTCCTATAGCTGACAGAAGTGATAGTGAGTACAGGTAGAGTATTGCATACTTGGCTAAATAAAATTTTAATGACTTTCAACCATATCTACAGAGTAAAACTAAGAGTTAGGTTAGTGGCTTGGCAAAGAAGAATCTGGAAGAAATTATTTTACCATTAAGTAGAAGAGTCCTTTTGCAAAGCAAATAGTGTCTCTATTGAGGTCATCTGCTCGCTTGCATTCAGTATTTGTATTTAAGGAAACTGCTTGAAATAGGCATCCTAAGAGGTAAAGAAATACACAAAAAATGAATAAAGGAATATGGTTTTTTTTTGTATCATGAGTATACAACATTAAGGACATCATTGCAATTTTTAGTCATCAGAGTAAATTTACTTAGAAAAATGAGCAAGCAAAAGCGATCATGAAAAAAAAACCCACATAACTTAAAGATTTGTTACTTGGAGATGTCATAACTTTGAAATGCACATACATGAGCATGAGAGAATAAGATGATAAAGGGAACTTGAAAAGAACTTTAAAGTGAACTGCAGTGGGTGTAAGCAAACGGCTATCATGAATAGTTCTTTGGTGATTTCAGAGAGAATTGAGAAAATCACGCACTTTGTCTTTTATGTACTGTAACAGTTTTGCCATGTAGCAGATATAATGGGCATCTGGTGTGACAGTGTTTGATAGCAGCTGAAAACAAGCTGACACTAGAACTAAAAGGCAAAATAATCAGCTTATCTTGCTGCTTGAGCTTGTACAAGCATTTTTATTATGTTATGGACAGAAAATTCTTGTTTGCTTGTTTGTTTTCTCAATGAGAAATACAGTGTGAAAAAATAGAGTAGAAGCAATGCCAAGTGCACAGGCTGTTCAGTCCTTGCAGTCACAGCTCATGTGGTTTCCAGGATTAGCTATACTTGCAGATTATGAAAGCCTACTAAGTGCCACTAGATCATAGCACAATTCAGGTTGCTAACTACCATAATACTGTGTAATAAAATAAGACTACTTGTCACAGTTTTTGAAATTATTTCTTTAGAAATGGTAGAAAAACTGTGCCATTAATGGGAGAAAGATCAAATCTTACTGCAGTAGTTTTCATGACTGGCTTCATGCATTTTGTATTTGGGAAGATAGATGACACTAAGAAGCTTGTGAAATGCTGTGATGGTTTGGGTAGACAACTATGTCTCAGACCTGTCTAGTAAGTAATTTCCAGGAAGAGCTCCCCACTGAAAATCTCCAAGAATGAAACCCAAAGTAACCATTTTAGCTCATTTTTCTGCTTAGCTTGGTGACAGAGACAGAATCATTAAGACAGAGTATAAACTGGGTATCTTTCCTTTTTTACATAAACATAGATTGAAAAACACAGAAATAAAATTAATCAAAGCAATGTAAACTGTGTGTAAGGGAGAGGAGAATTAAACCTTGATAAAGTACAGCTGCTTCTGCATCTCCCCAAAGTGAATGTTATAACCAATTAAAAAAATTACACCAGGCTCTCCCTTTTTTTTCTTTTTTGTTAGATGTCTCCTGGCTATTTTTCTCCCTGAAGTTTTGCCATATCACCTGTTACCTGAATATGCAAGTGCATCATCTTTCTCATCTAGGACAGTAATTTTCATTCTGCTAAGGAGTAAGCAGCCTCAGTTTTCAAGATGGTGCAAGTATTTTACCAGATTATGTCTCCAGAAAGGTATGACAAAAACATCTTTGTCTCTCTCTCCTCTTTCTCCATTAAAGAAATGGGAATCAGCAAGTCACTAGGAATTTTCTCTGCATTCTGTAAATATTCTAAATGTTTTCTTCTGGTGTATTTTGCTCTTTGGTAAAACAATCTAAAAATATAGATACATATGCCGGATACAGTTTTTCCTGTGTTTGGAAAAACTTTCTGGTTTATTCTTAATTTCTGTTTCAATAGTAAAAAAATTACTTATTTGCCTAATTTCATAATATATTTTCATTTGCTGAATAGTGTTCATGATCAGGCTTACTGCACAACCTAACCTGTAGAAAGCCCTATTTAGACACCAGCTGTAATGTTGTTTTATTCCCTTCTT
Organism: Pezoporus wallicus; assembly: GCF_028554395.1. NCBI lineage: Eukaryota > Metazoa > Chordata > Aves > Psittaciformes > Psittacidae > Pezoporus > Pezoporus wallicus. The sequence continues at coordinate 6,303,382 of NW_026640488.1, forward strand.
CTGTGAGATTTTCTTTTGTTGTTGTTAATTTAAGTGTGAGACTATATAAAAAAAAAAAACGGTAATCCTGGACAATTTTTATTCTTTATGGAGAACACTGGGTAGTATCTAACTATTCATTGTTCAGAATAATAAAAATCCACAGGGATTTTTCTCCCCCTGAGATCTGCCAATATCTAAACAGATTTTGTTTATAATGAGTGACATTTCCATCTTTGCTAGACTAGTAGACCCCCATAGATTTTTGGAAGAGTTGTGTCAGTGTAAAAAACAGGAGGATTAGTGAGTTCTTTTTCTGTGTTACTCCAACAAAGACTTCCCTCCTCTTTTTATTTTCTAGCTAGCTCTGCTGTTGTATAAATGAACTGTATTTGTATAAGAGCCTGGCTGAGTCTCTGAATAATTTATTTTTTTTTTACATTCATTCCTTTGCTACTGTAGGAAAAATCACTCTGGTTGCCCAATATGAAAAATATTCATTCGCATCTTAAAATGAGCAACACTCACAAAAAGATATGTGTTAAAATTTTTTCCATGCAAAACAAGAAAAAATCTGTATTGCAGAAACTGCTTCCTTTTATATAAAAAAAGAAGTGAAGATACACTATTTTAACACTGAAAATTTAAAAACTTACTGTGAAAAATGGCTGTTTCTTAATATATATAGTTCTATATATTTGGGCTACATACAATCCCTTTATAACAACAGTATGTTAAAATAAATTGGTATCCTTTACAACTGTAGCAAGGAATGTATACGTGAAGAGAGATAAAAATTTTCCATTAGTTATACTTTCATTAACTAGTTATGCATTCCTTTCTCATGATACTTGCTTACATTCAGTCATCTAAAGATGTGATAGATCTCTTGTTTACTCTTCAACACGAGAATCAGTAACACTTGTATGCTGAACCAATTGTTCCAATTATTCAAATCTTTTACTCAAATGTATAAAGAACTGATATGTTTCCATTTCCTGCAGAAAAATTTCCTTGCATCTGAAGGCTGTTTATTTGAGACCAACTGAGAAATTGTGTGTTCATTTTTATATCGCATCTCTTCATCTCAAACCCAAAAATCTCAGGCAGTGCTTCACTCCATTGCATTCTCTAAACTGATGCCAGTCATCTTCAATGTGTTTTCTTTCCCAAAAGAAAATACTCAGTCCAGATGTCTCAGTTTTTAGGGAGTGACAGTGGGTGTTGACTGCCTTTGAATGTGCATCTGTCTCCCAGAAGCAGTGTCTGAGGGAATGTCTATTCAGTGATATAACAAGCCGCGTTACATCCATTCACAATGAACAAGCATATTTGCTGGATGCATTCTGCTTGGTTATTTAGCAGCTATGGACTTAATTGTGCTGGCATTTAAACTGGAAATCATCAAATGAACCTCAACTTTATTAAGAAAAAAATGTATTTGTTAAACAGCAACTCACTCGAATGCCAAACTGTAAATGAACAGTGCTCCCATTTTAGTCACATAATTCCTCCCTAGAATGAGTGCATAGCATCCATGCAAAATACTTGCTCCATCTTGTAGCTTTAGAAAAATATCTGATGTATTTCTTTCTGTTTTTTACCCTGATTTAATATCAGTTAAAATAGGGGAACGGTAATCTGGTTTAAGCACCCAGGTATCTACAATGCATAATTGGCAAAGAGGCCACAAACCGATAAACACTGTCCTGGCTTACTCTAATTCTTTTTCAAGGTGAATTGCAATATGCTGTGATTATCCTTTGATAGTGCATTTGGGAAAGAATAGTAGTCCTTGGGCCAGCTGGCCTGTCCTCACACTTGTTGAGAGAGCAGCCTGGAATCAGCTAGATGTCATAAACCTTGGTCAAGGACTTCTGTGGGGTCTGTCTGTCTCTTGGACACTGCATTTTCTCTTGAATGGAGGCTGTGGGGTTTTTTCAGTTCAAAGTTCACCAGATGATAAAGCAGCATTCCAGCCCCAACCATGGTGCTCATGTAGCATGAACGTACACTTATGTGCTCTGCTCTTTCCCGAGGCAGGGACACCTTCCACTAGACCAGGTTGCTCAAAGCCCATCAAACCTGAGCTTGAGCACTTCCATGGATGGGGTCTCCACATTGTCTGGGTAACCTGTTCCAATGCCTCACCATCCTCACAGTAAAAAAATTCCTAATATCTAATGTAAGTATACCTTCTTTCAGTTTAAAGCCATTCGCACTTGTCCTATCACTACATGCCCCTGTAAATGGTCCCTCTCCAGATATCTTGTAGGTTCCTTTTAGATACTGGAAGGCTCACTCTGGAGTCTTCTCTTATTCAGGCTGAGCAACACCAACTCTCTCAGCCTGTCTCCATAGGAGAGGCGCTCCCTCCCTCTGATCCTCTTCACTGCCCTCCTCTGGGTTTTCTCCAGCAGGTCCACCTCCTTCGTATGTTGGGGGCCCATCATAAGCTGGAAACAGTACTCCAGGTAGGTTTTCACAAGAGCACATTGCCAGCTCATGTTGAGCTTCTTACCAGCCAACAGCCCTAAGTCCTTCTCTTCAGGGCTGCTCCCTATCCATTCTCCAACCAGCCTGTGTTTGTGCTTAGGATTGCCCTGATGCAGGTGCAAACCCGTGCATTTGGCCTTTTTGAACTTCATGAGGTTTGCACTAGCCCACCTCTCAAACTTGTCAAAGTCCCTCTGGATTTCCAGAGAATATGCTAAACTCCTAAATAGCAACTAAGATCAGAAAACTTCACTTGTTTTGGTAAAACTGGAGTAAATATGATGGAGAATTACTGCAGCCCTGTTTGCTTTGACAATTAACTGCAAAACAAGGGCATCTCCCTGAAATATATTCAGCAAATCCAGACAAAGCTTTATTTGCCATGGCAGCAAGGCTTAAGTCCTAAAAGTGCAACCACCCAGATCCCTTTGGTTAGCAGCAGTAAAAACTACATATAAGCATGAGTATTATATGCAAATGTTTACTGCATATTACTCTTTCGGATACCCCTGATTTTCATCTCCCATGGATGAGTCAAATTTCCCAAGGTTTTCTCATAGATTATCCTAATTTCTTAATGCAATTCTTGTATTGTTCCAAGTTATTTGCAATCATGATAGTGCTTTTAAAATTAATAAATGCACATCTGAAAAATACAAACAAATAAATATTAACTAAAGAAATGTAGCATTTAGCATTAATTTTCACTGAATAGTGAATTTTATCTTTTGCAGTTATCTATAATACATGCCTAAGAATCATATTTCATAGACATCCTTGATAACTGTGGGTCTTAAGTGGAGCAGATAGCAACGACAATTTCCTAACAGAGCTTCTAAAATTTCAGAGAAGTCATTGTGAAAAATGTTGTCATTAATTTAACCTTGCAAATGTATGTGGCAAGACCTACAAACACGAATCCATGTCACATTTCAAGATATATAACAAAACTGTTAAAAGCCATAAACTAAGAAATTAAATTAGCTCAAAAGCACAGCCTCATGAAATTCTGGTTCCAGATACATTAAAAAGGATATAAAATTAGCTTTCTTCGTTGTACCTCTGCTTATTCAAAGGTATAAACACATATAAAAACTTCTTAAGATTTCTTTTAAAAATCTGCAAATAGCAAAATGCAAAGCTAGGACAGAAAGTTACTATTTTTGCCTTATATGGGTCACTTCACCCATTTCTGACAGGATATTTTTTGTGAAAATTCTAAGAGGTTTTTAAATGGTAGCTTCAGTGGCATTATTAAATATGTAGATGGATTTACCCTATCTTTGAGGAATAGGAAATAATCAAGAAATAACTGGAACTATAAGAAATAGGATTCCCCTGAGCAAAACTTAAATATTCCTAGTAAAAGTAGTTATTTAAATTATGACATCACTAGTCAATACCAAAAGTGAAAAAAATAACAGAATGAGTTTTAATAACAATGTTTTGATTCTCTTTATTAAAGATGATAAACACATTAGACACCTATTATTTTCATGGTTCAGAAACAAAATGTTAAAGAATTTATGGGGCAGAAAATTATGCAGTAAAATATTCTTAGAATTGTTGTTTTCCGCCTCCTGTGAAGATAATAAAACTTATCTGGTAATAAGTTTTAGCTTTCAAAAATCAATTAGGCTTGGAAACAGGCATTATTCATATTGCTCCTGTTGCCATGTAGTTGATTTCTACAAGTTTCTGTCCAAATTAATAATGTTGTTCTTGCATCCATTCTGTTTAATGTTTTTGTTGTTCTGCACTGTCATGGTTGCAGGGGTACCTGGCACCTTGATCATACTTCCAAGGTTCTCTTCTAAGTTGTCTTCCAAACTTGTAAGCCCGTAATGACCTCCGTCACCAGCAGAAATAATTTTCCATTCTTGATTTACTCCAGGTTGCCAGAAACACAATTTCTCTCAATTAGTTTCCAGTTTCCATTTGGGTTTGGCTTCCTCTCTGCCTTTAATCTTCTGAGAGAGTAGGAAGAGATCTCAGAAATGGGTCTTAATTATAAAAGCATGCTCTTTTTCACCAGGATGGCAATTTTTGGCCAGCTGGAGAGAACAGTTTCAGTACAAATAGTTAAAGAAACAGCATTTGCCTCATGATGTCTTTAAGCAGCAGCAGCACTCTACTAATTAAGCCTATAGAACAAGCTATAGCCCCAGCCTGTCTTCATACCTATAGTGGAAAGCACTTGGCAGAGAGCCAACAATAGAATAAGAGATAATGGTAGTGTCATAAAATTGTCTATGTTCCTCTACCAGAGTTTAGGTTAAAGATTCTCTCTTCAGTACACAAAAATAGCTCTTCATTGAATTTATTAGGTTCAAAATAAAAGTTGAGTTGATTTCTTTATGGTGCTTTTTGCTGCTCATAAAGATCTGGAGTCAATAGGAGCTGGATTGGATGGCAGAGCAGAAATGTTATGATATTATAGCAGCACTAAAGACATCATCTCCTACCTACGGGACTTGCTGGTTGCTGGTATCATGATGAAATGTACTGGAGAACAGACTATAATTTGCTGCTGATGGTGTAATTCAAAACAAGGAAAGTTTCCATCTCCCAAGAATTGCTCTGATTACCACCTGCAATAGGCAGCAAGTGTTGCAATGGGGAAAACAACAGCAATTCTGTGTGGAAGTTAAGTCTTTGGCTTTTAAGCCCATAATTAACTCTGTACAGCTGAGAAAGCAGCTGCAGTTCCCAAACAAAGCAGAAACAACACGTTTTGGTTTGGTCTATTTCCCCACAACATTTGGGAGAACTCTGGAGGCCTAAGGGATCAGAAGTTTGGGGGCTTTTTATATACATTTTAAGCTAATCAGTCCCCAACTTTATTATTGTTCAAATAAGACAGAGTTCCAGTTGTGGCAATGTCATATCAGAAATACATTATTGGTCCCCCATGAATGCAAGAATCCAGTCTGTTCACTGCAATTTGCACACCCCACTTGTTGCAAGTAAATAATTGCTTCCTCTTCTGCACTCCAGTTCTCTGACATCTGCTGAGACTCAACCCTTTCTTGTAATTCTTCATTTCTTTCACCAAATGACATCTATATCTAGTGCAGTACAGCATGCATACATGTGGAAGAAGTTGTCAAATTGCTATATTCATCAAGGGAAAATGTCCACCATAAAATTACTCTGTGGGTTACTTTATTTGCAGTATTTTCCCCTGGAAACTTAATGCCTGAAGACACTGAGGCAGCAGGAAGTAATGAAATGTATTTTTCATATTCTTACTTTTCATTTCAATGTATCAAACAGCTCTTTAAACTGCCAGTCTAAACTATTATGTCTTATTTTAGAAAGCCTTTATAATAATTGTGAATAATTAGAACGCAAAGTGCTTGCTATTTGTAAATGAAAATAAATGCTTAGCCCTTCTCGCAGAAGCCATTTAAAACATTCTTTTTTAAATGCCATATATTTTTTTTTTCCTGCTATTGGTTTCTTATATTTTCCTAGAAATAAGGATATACCCGTCATTCCCAATATTTAAATACTTGAAATTACTACTGTAGTAGAGATGGTGTTGTATATCAAAAAGGTTGTATATCTGAAAGAATAGGAATAGAATTTTTCAACTTCACATTTTAATTTTTCCTGTTTGAGCAGAAAATTAAAGACCCTGGTATGATGATCCCATCTGACCCTTAGTGCCTACCATCCATATGCTTACAGGCATACTATTACAAATAAAAAAATTAAGAAAGACTATAAAATGCTGAAGTAAAAGTAATCTTTAATGTGAAGATCAGCAGGAGACAGATTACCCATTGCTGGTTAAATAAATGTATGGAGATATTAAAGAATAGGTTTAAATGTGCAGTACGCATAGCTCACCAAGTAAGCACAAACACTGTTGCATCTAGTTAAAAGAGACTTGACTTTGATCTACCACGCTCAGCAATATGCCTGCAGGCAATGTTATAAAGCTTCCAGCAACCGCCACTGGATGCTATTAAAGTCCTAGCACTTGCTCTCTGTCCTCAGTTTTAGTGCTGTGGGTTCTGGGAGCAGGCTTTCTGGCACAGAAAACCCGGAGGGCTTTTTTAACTTCCCATTTATTAAATGACAGTCAAACAGCTTACATAATGATCAAACACATTGCTTTTATGAGGTAAAATTTTGAATATTTAGATTTGTCTGGATTATTCTAGTGGCCTGTACTAGCACAGCACAATCAATGCAGAGTTTCTAGCAAAAGGAAAAGCATCACATAGTATTGAGAGACTGACATGCACTAAACAGTGTATCTGAGTGAGCCCCTGCATGCAGGTCTGTTGCTTATGCAGGAAATGCTGAAAGCCTCTTTAATTTCTGAGATCTAATATCAGCTAGAGTCTGTGTTGCTGCATGAGGTATCTGCCGTTCAGAGCACGCTGCATGCACTCCTAGAAACTACTGCCATCATAAAGGGTTATCTTTTAAAGGAAAAATAGTACTACCTGCGCTGCAGTGTGCAGTCTGCTTCTCACCATCCATACCAGGTGAATCAATGCATGAAAATGAGATGGGTCTCACTTCTGCTTTTTCAAAATGTTTGACTGTAAACAATATAAGGATATTTTGCTCTTCATCTCTTTTAAGGTGTGCTTTTTAGCATCATTTTTGTGATGGTCATCTCTGCAAGAAAAGACAGACCATATATAGTAATTGGAAGCAATGTGTAAGTTTTGGTGTTGCATTATGTATCAGGTATAGAAAATGAAAAATGTGCTGTGCTGCACCTCATGCATGTGAATGATGAAAGTGCATTCTAGGACATAGATAAAATCCTTATCTACTGTTCTAGGATTATCTATATCACTAGGATATGTTGGAATGGTTATCATTGTATTTAATAGGCTTTTTTTCCTGATTTGTTTTTCTGTTATTCCCAGTTCAAATGTTCCATTTGAGTGCAGACCTGCAATACTTTCCATGGACAGGTGAGGATTTTGCTTCATTTTTTTTTAGATTAAGAAGCTTAAAACCACAGATGTTCTAGCAGCTACAAATATGTCTACTCTGGACATATTTAATAACTGCAGCACCTTATGTCATTTAATATTATGCTTATACTTTAAAAAAAAAGGGAACTTTACTTAGAATGTTAAATCTCTATTATGATGAAAATTCACATAAATTTCTTGTTATAGTAATATAAATGTATTTATTTTGAAAATAATTTGTTTTCTGAGACATAAAGAAAAGGCCAGGCTGGACAGAGCCTTGGGTGACATGGTTTAGTGTGAGGTGTCCCTTCCCATGGCAGGTGGGTTGGAACTAGATGATCTTAAGGTCCTTTCCAACCCTAACTATTTTATGATTCTATAAATTATTGCCTTCTATATTTTCTATTAATGAAATTTATTACATGCAAAACATGTGATGTTAAGTTGGGAAATTCTAAACTTTGAAAGCTTAAAGACAGTAGAGATATACAAAAGCAAGCAATATTTAAATTGTATGTAATTTTGCTTTCATTTAGCTTTTGAACTGTTATAATTTAAATATTTTAACATTGATTTAGATAATCTGTTTTGAAATCCTGTGTACACGTATTTAACTGTAATTAAACACAATTTACACTTATTTAACATACTGGTATTTATTTTTACAAATTTTAAGAATATATTTAGAAACCTCACCTTTTTTTGTTAAACCAGTATAAGACTATCAGAATAAGAATGCTAACTGAAACACACAGGATGAAAAGTAATAAGTTCTCACTTTCATTTTTGCTATTACCTTTCAGCAGGGAGCTTTCTATAAAGCGGTAAACTTGAGGTTACGTGATAGTGAATACAAACATAAAAAACAGGACAAAATATCTCATGACTGCTTATAAAACTTTAAAAGTGGTAAGGTTTTGGAAAACTCTGTAAAATTCTAGAATTAATTCTTTCTAAAATTTCCTTAAATTTAGTCCAATCTCTATCCTTTTCTTACGGATTTTTTTTTAATTAGTATTATTCTTGAATATAAATTTTGATTGGGCACCTATTCACAGTTCATAGATATGGGGAGATGGCAGTTAATTTTTGTCACTGCTTCAGAAACTTTCAGGCAGTGACAGTGTTACACTTAAAAACTCCATATAGAGAGTATACTTATGTGTTATACTACTCATATTATTATTATTATTGATACTACTAGCAGCATCCTGCTTAAATCCCAAGACAGGTCTCATTACCATCTATTCTTTCACCTCAGAAATACAGGCTATGTCTAAGACTGACAAATCAATTGTACTGTAATTTGATAAGGACTTCAGGACCTGAACCCATTAAGATTGTTAAAAATGGAAATGTCTCATAACCTTACTGTGACATTGTAATGACTGAAGCAGCTACACATCACTGTAATCAAACTTTTTAGATCCCTTTTATTTCTGTCATTCAATTTTCAACTGTCTCATTTCAGTGGATGAGACCTGCTGCATCTACGTCAAGGGGGTTTGAATAATGTCCAAATGGTATAATTTAAATGTCAAGAAGCAGGAAATCAGAACTAATGCTATCATTCCCCCAGACTTTTGCCAGGAAACGTATCATGATGAATACATGACATAATTAAAAAATCACTGAGGTAAAGAATAGGATCATCTGGTTTCCAGTCTTTTGAGATTTGTGCATATATATTAGGTAGGTAGCTTAATTATTTTGAAAACTTTTTCAACGTATGTGTTGAAAAAGTGCTTTGGTATTTTTTCATTTAAGAGTAATTCTGTGTTCTTTAATGCACAGGTTTGGAGAATGTACTCTCTGTTGGTCTGGAGAATTAAATGGTACTTAAAAACAAAATAGCACTTCAAAAATATAAGAAATTTACTCAAAAATCGGATCTATAAGAAACAACGGAAGAGTGAGTGATCACCTGTTCCACATCTGCAAGGAAAAAGACTTCCTACTCCCGGCAAACTCTTCAGTTATGCAAGTACATTATATTTATGAAGGTCATTGCTTTTCAAAAGATGCTAACAGTGGCAGGATAATCGTCTTAAGAACATTCCATTTTAATATGGGGGGTACACAAGAAAACCTAATTTTTTTTTTTTTTTTTTTACATCATTCATGACTATGGCTAGGTCAGATTTGACAGCCATTTTCCTTACTGATATCTACAGTTTTGTGCATCCGCTTTGATTTATGGTTACCAGTCATAACTTCTGTTATGACTACATGTGAACATATTACTCAAATACACTGCTCTTACACTGCTTTTAGCAAATGACTAAATAATTTGTTACTATTATTCTGTGCAGAGCAATAGTAAGAACTAAACATGAAAGTTATAAATTTCATTCATGGGAACTAAAGTGAGAATGACAGGATTCTGGCAGAGATGGCAGAAACGGCACAAGAGTCAAGACTAAGTTCTCCACAGTCTGCCCCATTTAGACCTCCTAATAAGCCACTAGAGAATACTGAAGTAAATTCTGTACCTCTGGTGACTTTTCATCCATTTCAGGCAAGAAGACTCAAAAAGGAACAACAAATACAGCAACAGCTGAAGCGCAGATAATGTAATGGAAAAATACAGGCAGAGAGGGAGAGAAAGTTAACTGGGCAACTGACAGTCTTCAGTACTGAGTAGCCAAAAGGGTTATTCTGCTACTGCTGCCATTGCTGCCATACTGCAGCACCTTTTCAGTCATGCCTTCTGTTGGCATTCAAGATACACTCTTACTCTTCAGTCTTGGAACTGTTTGGCATCCTGAGAGAATGGCCAAACCATTCAATTTTTAAAGAGGGCCAAAATGGAACATATCTACATGCATAAGTATCCACCTACAATACCATTTAAATTATATTTTTAAAAAATCTGACTTCTCATAGAGAGGTAGGACTGGAGTTACCATGAAATGAGAGGCCAAGGACTGATGTGTCACATATAAGTGGCTGATGTAATTGAAGGCAGGCGCTACTGTCTGGCCAGACAATCACTTTCCATTCTAAGGGCTCTCAGGCATTTTTGTGAAATTAAAGATCAGGGTTTCTCAGTGTACGGGGGAAAAAAAATCATTAAAAACATATGAAGTAGTGACAAAGAGAGAAGAAGCGCTCCATCAATGCAAACTTGCCTGTCAGCATGTTCACAGAGGAATCTGAACATACAGGTGTAGGATACATTTTGTCTGGGAAAGAGATGTCCCAAGAAATACTGCCCTTTCCTCTCTCCCATCCTCCTCATACCCACCCGTTCTCAGCCCATCCCCTCCTCCTTATGTTATTCTCACAAAACTATATTATTTTGGGGCACTGCAAACCAGAGCACTCAGCTGATCTAAATTAAAATCCTTGACTGAATTTTGTTTTAAACAGGGAATATTTAAAATATGTTTTATAGCACCAAATGGAATATAGTTTAAGAGACTCTTTTTCTTAATGTATGATAATATACTTTAATATTGCATATTTGGAGCAGGTTTCCAAAGTTCATCTCTGTATTAGGAGAAATTATTAACTAAAATATCACATGCTCCAAATAATCAATTTTAATCTGCCTCCAATTAGTTTTTATCCAGAACAACTTATCATCTTTGAAGTAATTATAGTATATTAGCATATAACTACATTGAGATTTTTATAAACACAAATTGTATTATCCACTATCAATTGGACAACTTTTATTTCTGAGACAATCTTTACATTAATCTAACAAATTGTAGTGGAACAGCTTTGTTTTTACATAACTGTCCAATTGAATTTATGAAATTAAAAATATATATTTAAAATAGATGCCACCACTCCTTACATGTTTTTACAATAAAAAATGGGACAGACAGGTTTGTACTTAATATGCATACTTAACATTTTATGACAAATTTGGATTTTTTTTCTTGCTAAACTGATGTGTTCACAGACCAAAGTCCCGGTCTTTCTAGCATTAGTGCTTTGATAATTTCTGCTATGCAGCATAAGCAATAAAAGTGTGTATGAGCAATGCAGTGGGTGTTGACAAATAATGCCATGGACACCAGTCTGACCACAACTTCTCTTTAATGCCTCAGTACAGAGAGTAAATGATGAGGACCGTGAGCTAATGTCCCACTTCTAAGTACATTTCATGAGTCACATTCAAAAGTAGCCCTTCCCTGTGTATGTGCTCTTTGTCCCTGAGAGGTGCAAAAGAAATGAAAGTTTGATGTTATATATGTCCAGGTTATTTATTTCAGACATTACTGCATTTGAAAAATAGCATTGATAAAATTTAATGATAATTTGAAAAAAATATTTGTCATGTATATTTGTCAAACAATTATGCTTTCTGTCATCATTGCTAACTCCAGTGGTAAACAGGCACTCAGGTAGGTTTTCCTGTAATATATTTACTTTTATTAAATATTATTCTAGCAAAGAAAAAAAAAAGTGATGGATGTAGCCATATCTATTATATGCAAATAGTTTTAACAGTTTCTAATATCTGCTGAAGTGATGAACTGTTGTTACTGTGGGTGTCTGGCTCTTTTCATTCTGAAACAAACCAGAGTACACATACTTGGATTGTCCACATATATATTTAAGACTGAAAGTACAAAAGGCAGTAATAGATGGGGAAGCAATCTTATATTTTTTGACTGATGCTGCAGTATCCTGCAGGCTGCCTAATGTATGTTCTAAGCACAGGAGGTCCTTTGTAAGATTTTTGAGTTGCTCTTCAATTCCAAAGTGTACCACTAAGGAAAATATGTGCATGCTCTTCCATGAGGGAGCCTCAGTTTGCAGACTCCACATGAGACCGATAGGAAAGGCTGTTACCACTGCATGTATTCTTTGTATTTACATTATTCAGGACTGTGTAGATGATTTAGCAGAATGGCTGTAGTTTTACCAAAGCATAAAAATCAATTACCTGGTAATATCTTCAGTTATTCATCTCTGTCACAATGTTGGAGTCGTCATTTGCACCCTGTGTGTTGAGGTTTCAAGCCACAAAAATGATGAGAGGGCTGGAGCACCTTTGCTATGAGGAAACACTAAAAGATTCAGGGTTGTTCAGTCTGGAGAAGAGAAGGCTCCAGGGAGATCTTATTGTAGCCTTCCAATACTTAAAGAGGGCTTAGAAGAAATATGACAGTTTTCTGCAGGGCCTGTAGCAATAGGACAAGGGATAATGGTTTTAAACTAAAAGAGGATAGGTTCAGACTAGATATAACGAAGAAGATTTTACCACGAGGTAAAATGAGCCCAGAGAGACTGTGGATGCTGCATCCCTGGAAACAACCCTTTTGGACTATTTTTTTCTTTTTTAAGCAGGGATCATTTGAATTATATGTTCTAGCATGATCTCCTGACCAGTTGTATTAGTACAACACACACAGCACACAAATGAACAGCAGCAGTTGAGAGCAATGATGAACCAGGTTGCCCAGAGAGGTTCCAGAGATGTTCCATCCCTGGAAACAGTGAGGGTCAGGTTAGATAGATCTCTAAACAAAGTGATCTAGTTGAAAATGTCCCTGCTTATTGGACTAGATGCCATTTAATTATCACTTAATGTCAAACTATTATATAATTCTATGAATTTCAGATTACATCAGTAGCAGATGTAGCAAGACTGTATTTATCTCAATCTACATGTTGTGCTGTGAAAATTTCACGAAAAGAGCATCTGAGTAATTTTCATTTTCTTTTATTTTTATTGTTTTGTTGAGGATATCTAGTAAGTACAGCTAGGATAAAAACTCTCTGGGGAGAAAAAAAGGAAGAGAACCATATGTGGCACTGAAGAGTGAGAGGAGACAGAGAAGGAGAAGAAATAATATACGGGCTTCCAAAGCCTTCCAACCTGTCAAACCACATTAGCCTAATCTGTATCTCACACCCTGAAAACTTTGCTGAGCACTGCACAGCGAACCCAACCAACTCCTTTGCACTAATTGAACCCAAATTTTCTGTCTATGAAGCCAATACCCTAACTGTTACACAAAGAGCAGGTGGGTCTACATTTGCTTTCTCCAGCAGAAATTCAAAAACTAGAGTAATCACAATTATGCTACATGTCTGTGACTCGAGAGTTATCACAAGGTTAAGTTCACTCGGAGAACATGATGCCTGAGTCCTTGTCAGTCTTTGCCGGAAAATGAGCATGGAGCTGAGGCAGCATATTGGGTCATTTTTGGATACATGGAAAATTACAGCTGTAAGCTTTCAGGGAATCACTGAGATGAACTGAATGCTGTCTAAAGAGTGCTGGCCCCTCCAAGATTACCCTGCCACATAATGGTTTCCTCAGAACAAAGATTTTTTCAGCTTTATATGGCTGATGTCATCTCAATATCTTTAGGCCTTTACCACTGTGATGTGATTTATGGCTTCAGAGAAACTGCCAGCCATGTATATATTTTCCATTAATCCCTGAATTTTGTAATCTCAGAATTTCTTTAAAGATTTAGCAGGAGAGCGTAAGGCAGTCTTCATGATTGTAAAGGTAAAGCACAGAGATTCGCTGATACTTTTGTCACCATAATCATCCAACTGGTTTAAAAAATTTTGTTAATGGACAGAAGTTTTGTTCACTGGCGAATGAAAGTATCTCTTTTCCTAGATGCCATTGGCATTATTCAAAGTGAAGTAGGTTTTTGGAAGAGTAGTTCCAAAAAGCATGTGCATATAGACAGTGTAAAGTCTATAAAAGTGATTTTCAGACTTTTTAAAATTACCGCTGCCTTTTGTCCTGTCTTTTCTGCACTGTGATTTGGAAGGTTGTCCAGAAATGCGAGCATGTTCACACAAACTTTTGTGTTTATATCATACTTATAAAACATGAAATGTTGCCAGCAGTTTAAAGTAGATATCAACTCTATTGCTAAAGCATATATTGACCACTGATTACAGGCACAGTCACTGTTCAGTAAATGATGCCTTAGTGAATATTTACATGGGTGCTCCTATAAGGATCTTCACATTGCCTCTTTTGGGATCTTCACATTGCAAAAAGATGTCACATTTGACACACAGTCATTTCTTGAATGTGTATCATGTAGTTTATGTGTGTTCATACTCATGTATGAGTTTGAGTATAATCATGTATGAGTTCTGTATACTCATGTATACAGAATCTCATTCTAAGATGTTTAATGCTGCATCCTTGTTCTGCAGGGTCTGTGAATCCCACCTGCCTTGTAATCACCCTCCCAGCTTGTAGATACAAAACACTGCAGGGAATATGCATGGAACAGCTCGTATCTTGAAGGTAAAAAAAATAGTGTTTTTTTTTTGAAGTGATTTTTTTTTTAATTTTAATTTCACTATGAGAAATGGTACCAGAGACTTTTAACTTCTGCAGATGTTGTGGATGATTGGTAAGAAAACTGTTTCCTGCCTTCATTTTGTGATCTTCTGAATTAAAAAATCCTTTCTATGATTCAGTTATCACAGATAAAGACTTTCATCTCCACTTGCCCCTCTCCACATTTAAACACCACATCTAAATAACCAGAAATATTTCAGCATAAGTGGCAGTTTCAGTTCATGTAGCTCTTGGAGTCCTGTGACACTGCAAGAACACAGATTGCACAAATTTAGGCCAGAACCTGGCACTATGGGTTAATAGTTATCTAATCTATAGTAGCATAATAGTTACAGACAAGTTGGAAATGAGTTATGGGTGAGTAAGCCAATGAATTTACAACTGTTTCCACCCCATGGACTGCAGTCTCAAGAAGTAATGATTAGTCAATGTTTCTGTCTCTCGCTTGCAATACCACAATAATTTGTTAACAAGCAGAGTAGTTGGAAGAATAATTTTAAAGGAAAGATTACTGAGTTTGACTATATTATAGGTAGAGAACCTAAGTCTGTATTTACATGTACAATAAATTCAAATTCAATAAGCTAAAACCCAAAAGCAGCTTAGTGGGTATTAGAGAATGATTGACGGATGGGTTGCCAGTAAATTAAAGACAGCAATATATCCAGGTTGTGTAAAGCTTTGTCAAACTGTAGATCCTTTCAAGACTTTTCTTTTAGCACAGAGGCAGAAAAGGAATGGGGGAAGATACAAATGAAATCCCATCACTTTTAAAATGGGCATGATCTCAGTGCAGACAGTGTTGTATATGATCTTGTTGAGTGCTTTAGGTTTTCTCAGATGAAGCACTATTTCTTTTACCATCACTCTTTGAATTCTGACTATCTCTCTCACAGCACTTAGTTCACAGCTGAAGGAGTCTTCAGGATAACATACTTTCATATTTCAGGAATTATGAAATAATTGTCATGAATCTCTACCCTGACAGCCAAAGCCTGTCCTTGTGCAGAAAGGAACTATGATCTTTTCCAAATCACCTTCACCAAAATCATTCACAACGTTGTTCGAGACATAGCAAAAAATAATGTGATTATAATAAAACAATCACATTCTCATGCTTTAAAGCAATTCATAGGTGATATACACAACTATATAATATACAAATTGTATATATATATCATAGGGTATGAATGCTTCTTTAGAAAGTGTTCGTAAGATTTGTAACAAAAATTTCTACTTGTCAGGAATGTGAAATGGAAATGTCTGATCTGACTATAGCATTAACAGTGTTTAAAGCATTATGTGTAGGTTTCTTACAGAAAAAATAACAAAGGCAAAAGAAAGTTTATTTCTTTGACAAAAATGTCAAAAGTTGTATATCAACAAAATATAAACAGATGTAAGTAGATAAAATTTACAACGTTAACCCATATATATATATGAAGAATTATCCAAAATACCATTCCACTTGGTCATATTTACATTCTTTCACGCTCCAAGCAAAAAGATTTTTTTAAGTCATCATATGATTACATCTTTACCAGGTAGTGATTACACTACCTCACTTATTAGTCCCATATGCTGTATTCAGCCCTGTCAGTTCTAATTTGATGTTACCTACATTAGAGAATGACAACAATGTTTTCTGAATGGGCTTTAATGGAAGAAATTCATATTTGCTAAGATTATCAGAATGCTTTCTTTTACACTGGTGACTATTTGCAATGGCATTTGAATGTGCAATCCTTTTGCATCACAAAGCCAAATAATTAATAAAGGGGAAAACCATATAGAGTATTACTGAGATGAAGAGCTAGATAGACACTAAAAATTATTAAGATTGTTCATAATAGTTTTAGAACTATGTACAAGTATATATGTCGATCTGACAATTCAGAACACATTCTGAATTGAGACAAACTACATCCACACCATCATGCTGTTTCCTACCCAGTCTTCACACTGATTTCATGAGAAAAGACAGTTATTAGGATCCTCCTGACAGCACTGTTATCTATAAGGCTGCAGTTTGGCTGTGATTGTGTCTCCAGCTGATGAGACCCCAGCACAGAACTCAGCGCATGATAAGTCTGTAGGTACATGGTGCCCTCCATGGCTACCATGTAGCCATACCTGAACTAGCTTTGAAGTAGTTGCCTGGGTGCAGATAACAGTCTAGCTATGGCAACATGAAGCTCATGGCAGCAATACAGCTGTGATGGCAGTGTAGTCAAGGGAAATAAATTATTCATGTAGGGGTGTTATAAGTTATATAGTGGTGAGATGCTTTTCTCACATTTGTAGAACACAGTTTCTATTCTTCACATCATGAATTTCATTTTCTGATGGAAGTTTTAAACAGTAAAAGCATAAGAACAATGAGTTTTTGTGGAAAAATAATTACAGCAGCATTCTCTGGAAAGTAACTTGGTAGAAAAAATTGGGAGTTGACTTTTTTTACAGGTTGAGGAAGATATTTTTCTACACTGAATGGGGTATAAGAAATTATGTGCAACTTCTGTCATGAGACTCTCCCATGCCCATAAAATACCTTTTCCATATGTAAAAATGAAATATTATTTTAGATGCTCATATAGCATAGTTCGACTGATATATTAACATAATCCTGAGAAACAGAAAGATGATGGGGAGCTGAGTATTCGAGTTTATGGAGTCACCTCCAGCCCTGGTCCAGCTGTCTAAATGTTTGTTTCTGGTTCTGTATATCAAGTATTGTTTATAACTCAATTTTGACAGTATTGGTCTTTTCTATGGCATAACATGGCTTCAAATCTTTTGCTGCATGGGACAGCTGACTGACGAATTCAACATGAAAAAAAAATTATAATAGGAGTCATGTCATTCTGCCTTCCCACAGTCCATCTGTCCCTGCACCTGGTAGGAGTAGTCAGGAGTTGTCTTTGGCATGAACATCATGTGTTCTTTGCTGAACTGAAAACAAGTGTTTCTGTAACAAACCATAAATGCTGCTCACTGAAGATATACTTTCATTAATACAAAGCTTGCTTCATCTCAAATTTTGCAACCATCCTCCTTTGATTCAGCTGCCATCTTCCAAGTACTAACAGCATTGATAAAACTATTTGGAGTTGGAACAAAAAGACCTCTTTTTACTTGCCTTGCAAAAGTCATAATGACGCAACATGAAAGCTAAGACATTACTTTCAGTGAGGCTAAAATTTGGTACAGGACAATGTTAGAGTTCTGCCAATACACTTGAAAGACCAAGTCTCTGACAAAAAAAAAGTAGTTGAGAAATGCAATAACTACGTTCTTTCTCTAAGCATTTCAAATACTTCCAAATTTCATATCCTACAGAAAAGCTTAGTCATTGGGTTAGAAAACATTCAGAAATTCTTTCTTCATCTCCTGTGATGATGTTTTTCAAGTAATAATTAAATAACCACCATGAGTAAAAAGCTCTAATCAACCTGAGAAGAAATACCTGGATTCAAGTTCCTCCTTCATACAATAGTTGAAGTTTATACATATTTACAATATTAGCTCGGGAACTGAAAGGAGGACCTCTGACCCTCAAGTTTATTCCCTGATTAGTAGATTAAAAAGTCAACCTCTCACTGGTCGCACAAATTTTTAATTATTCATATGCAGACCTTTTCTTCATATTCTAATAGTTTATGACCAACAATAAAATACTAAAAGCAATTTTATGTAGGTGGGTAGATGGTAAATGGATATTTCACGAATGTTATAGTATCCTTAGTGTGTAAAATCAGTACATAAATGCACATCATGTTTGATGTTATTTCTGATTGCAGCAGATCTCATAGAATATTATTGCTTTTTAAAGCAAATTCTAGGTGGTAATATTTATAAATAAGCAATTATCATTAATGCATTAAATAAGAAAAAAGAATAATAGCCATGTGGGCAGAATTTGCAAACACACTCATATTTCATAATTGAGCAAAGGTGAACTTTTTTATCATAGTTTCATAAAATAAATATATATTTAGCTAGAATAGACATAGTTCTAGCTTACAAAATTATATTATAAATATTTGTATTTTTATTCAAAAATGGATTTTTAATTTATTGAGTTGTTTGTATTCTAAGGTAAACAAGGATAAATAATTTCCCTAAAATGCATAAAAATATAGGGAAATACTTCAGCATGTCCATTTAAAAATAAGAACAACAAACCCCAAAATTAAAATGTGTTAGGCACTGCAGACCAAGGTTTGTATTCTAGAGAAAGATAATTGTATCTAGCTGTTTTGATTAAAGACTTAAGAGCAGTTATGCCTGTAAGTAATGTTATCTCAAGTTCACATCTATATGGATATATTTTGATTAAAGTGCTTCTTCTATATATATATACATATAATCAAACTCTTTTCTTCAGTGTTTTCTTTATTAAAGCAAAAATCTTCATTTAGTTTTAAGTTGCTTCTGGATTATGTTTAGCATATTATAAAGGAATGTTCTCAGCTTCACATTTGCCTCAAAAAGGTCATGTCTTACATTATATTTTTATTAAGCAGCTAGTTTAATACATAGAATCATAGAATCATAAAATAGATAGGATTGGAAAGGACCTTAAGTTCATCTAGTTCCAGCCCCCCTGCCATGGCCAGGAACACCTCACGCTAAACCATGTCACCCAAGGCTCTGTCCAACCTGGACTTGAACACTGACAGGGATGGAGCATTCACAGCTTCCCTGGGCAGTCCATTCCAATGCCTTAGCACCCTTACAGTAAAGAACTTCTTCCTTATATCTAACCTAAACTTTCCCTGTTTAAGTTTTAACCCGTTACCCCTTGTCCTACCACTACAGCCCCTGATGAAGAGACCCTACCTAGCATCCCTATAACCCCCCTTCAGATACTGGAAGGCTGCTATGAGGTCTCCAGCCCCAACTTTCTCAGCCTGTCTTCATACGGAAGGTGCTCCAGTCCCCTGATCATCCTCATGGCCCTCCTCTGGACTTGTTCCAACAGTTCCATGTCCTTTTTATGTTGAGGACACCAGAACTGCACCCAATACTCCAGGTGAGGTCTCACTAGAGCAGAGTAGAGGGGCAGGATCACCTCCTTCGACCTGCTGGTCACGTTCCTTTTGATGCAGCCCAGGGTACGGTTGGCTTTCTGGGCTGCGAGCACACACTGAAGCCGGCTCATGTTCATATTCTCATCAACCAGCACCCACAAGTCCTTCTCCACAGGGCTGCTCTGAATCTCTTCTCTGCCCAACCTGTAGCTGTGCCTGGGATTGCTCCGACCCAGGTGTAGGACGTTGCACTTGGTATGGTTAAACTTCATCAGCCCACCTCACAAGTGTGTCAAGGTCCCTCTGGATGGCATTCCTTCCCTCCAGCGTATCAACTGAACCACACAGCTTGATGTCATCGGCAAACTTGCTGAGGGCGCACTCAATCCCACTGTCCATGTCAGCAACAAAGACGTTGAACAAGACCGGTCCCAACACCGATCCCTGAGGGACACCACTCATTACTGGTCTCCAACCGGACATTGAGCCATTGACCACAACTCTTGCGTGCGGCCATCCAGTCAGTTCTTTATCCACTGAGTGGTCCACCTATAAAATTGGTGTCTCTCCAATTTAGAGACAAGGATGTCATGTGGGACAGTGTCAAACGCTTTGCACAAGTCCAGGTTGATGACATCAACTGCTCTACCCGTGTCCATCAGTTCCGTAGCCCCATCATAGAAGGCCACCAAATTGGTCAGGCAGGATTTGGCCTTAGTGAAGCCATGCCGTCTGTCACCAAGCAGCTTGTTGTTTTTCATGTGCCTTAGCATGCCTTCCAGGAGAATCTGCTCCAAGATTTTGCCAGGCACAGAGGTGAGACTGACTGGTCTGTAATTCCCTGGGTCATCCATTTTCCCCTTCTTGAAAACGGGGGTTATATTTCCCTTTTTCTGTCATTGGGAACTTCACCTGATTGCCATGATTTTTCAAATATGATGGACAGTGGCTTAGTCACTTCATTCGCCAGCTCCTTCAGGACCTGTGTATGAATTTCATCAGGTCCCATGGACTTGCGCACGTTCAGGTTTTTAAGATGGTCTCAAACCAGATCCTCTCCTACAGTGGCCTCAAAGTCTTCATTCTCACAGTCCTTGCGTCTACCTTCCAAGACTTGGGTGGTGTGGTCAGAGCCTTTGCCAGTGAAGACCAAGTCAAAGAAGTCATTCGGAACCTCAGCCTTCTCCAAATCCAGGGTAGCCAGTTCTCCTCATAGCTTCCAGTGAGGGCCCACATTGTCCTTAATCTGTCCTTTATTTGCACCATACTTACAGAATCCCTTCCTATTATCTTTCACATCCCTAGCCAAGTTTAATTTAACTGGGCCTTAGCTTTCCTAACCTGGTCCCTAGCTTCCTGGACAACATCCCTGTACTCTTCCCAGGCCGCCTGTCCTTGCTTCCTCCTTTTATAAGCCTCTTTTTTTCCTTCCAGCTTTCCTCAGTAGCTCCTTATCCGTCCCAGGATGTCTCCTGGCCCTCCTGCTGCACTTCCTTCTAGTTGGGATGCAACACTCCTGAGCTTGCAGTAGGTGATCCTTGAATATCAAGCAACAGTCTTGGGCTCCCCTGCCCTCTAGGGCTATATCCCATGGAACCTTACTAAGCAGGCTCCTGAAGAGGCCAAAGTCTGCTCTCTAAATGATTTAATGCTCTCTAGACATCTTTAAATGATTGCAGAAACAGTATTTGTTCTGTTGTTTCATATTTGCTTTTGAACATGACCTTTGTATAGTGACCTGTTAAAATATCCAAAAATGTACACTATCTAGTGCATAGTCTATTGCCTTGTAGATACTTTGTTTGCAGCCTTCCAGTACCTAAAGAAGGACTGCAAGGAAGCTGGCAAGGGGCTTTTTATAGGAGCAAGTAGTGGTAGGAAGATGAGTAATGGCTTTAAACTAAAAGAAGTTAGATTTAGATTGGATATTAGGAAGAAGTTCTTTAACATGAGGGTGGTGGTAACTGGAACAGGTTGCTCGGAGAAGCTGTGGCTGCCCCATCCCTGAAAGTGTTCGAGGCCAGGCTGGGGTCTTTAAGTAACCTGGGCTACTGAAGGTGTCCTTGCCTATGGCAGGGGGTTTGGAACTAGATGATCTTTAAAGTCCCTTCCAATCCAAACCATTCAATGATTAAGATCCCATATCCTAAAATATTGCCATCACTATCATGTAGGATGTTTCTCTTAAAACCAACAAGAAAGTACGAACAAAGCTGAAATTGATATTGGCAGCAAATAATTATGCACAGAAGTTCAGGTCTGCTAAAACATCTAACTCATGTTTTCCTGAGAGCTTCATGTCTGAATTATATTAACATTGTGAGAAATCTCAACCTTAGGAAGGAGACAGGTAGGTTTGAGTGTATGATCTTGCTCATATTCCCAAGCTACAAAGGAAGAATCAAGGCAAAAATAAGATATAATAAACCAAACAAATTAAAAATTAATTTAGAAGGTTTAAAAATAGGACATGCTACTTAAAAACATATTTTAAGCCAAAGCTGATGAATATTATTTTGAATTAACTCTTTAAAAAGACCCCCTTAAAACTAAGTGTATATTAATTTAACTTATTAAAATACTGTAAATAACCTAAATCTACAATAGGATGTACTTGGTTCCCACCTCCACCTCATTTTTCATTTGCCACAAGTCATCTGGCACCCCTATGACACCAGAAGTGTGAATTGACCTGACCCAAGGAATTTTTTAGGGTCGTTTTACTGGGTCCATATCTCAGTGCAGTGCCATATACTGTTGTATTGCTACTACCAGTGGAATGGCTTGCAGAGATAAGGTTCTGGGATGTAAGGAGAGACATGTGTGTATTATAAGACAAGGCAAGGTGTTCTAAAGATAATATTGCTGCTAAATTCCCATTATGAACTTCAGAGTTATGGAAGAGTGAACTGCCTGGTCCACCCAGGAAAGAACAAAGGGGGGTGCAGGGGTGAGTTTGGCAATTCAGTAAACTGATACATCTTAAAATATCATGGGCTCTGGAAGCTGTATCGCATATAGTCACTTTGGTGCAACATTAGGGGGGCTTGGGAAAGATGGACCTCTGGGTGCCACAAGGTGCTGTGACTGAGTGCACAGCATCATCCTTGGACATTTTCAGATCTGCAGAAGAGGAGCCCTGAACCACTGGACTGTGACTTCAAAATTATCCCTGCTCTGATCAAGAGACCAACCTAACTTTTTAATGCTACTTCAACCTCTGGCTTCCTTTTCTTAGGTAATGAATCCTATCCATAACTTTGTTCCATAGCTGGGGAAAAAGTTTCCTGCAGTATGTGGACAGATGCTAAATTCTTAAGTGTTTCTGTTTCTAAACAAAATCAGGAAGCAAACTGACAATTGCTAACTTTTCCTTTGTCATACACAGTCCTTGCTGACACTTCCAGCAGCATAGCCAAATTTCAGAAAAGGCCCAGTACAAAGTGATTTGGTCCTTGCTTGACTGTTTGGGTGTTTGAATAGCAGGTAATTGCAGTACCACTGTACCTTTGCACTTTTCTTTTATATATTGGTTTCAAGGGAAAACACTCATTATCTCCTATTTCAAAACAACTTTCTCTTGTTAACTTTGCAGCTGCAGTAGTAGGTATGTGACTATATTATGTATCAACTGAATACTGCCTACTCACACAGCATGGCATCTATCTACTACGGTATTGCGACTCAGCAGGAAATACAGTTTTGGTTAAGGTATTCATGGTTAGGATGGTAGGCAGAGGACTTGGACTAAAGGAATTTTCTTTCTCAGAACCTGTAAGTCTTTTTCTCAAGTACAAAGGCATTTCTGAAAAATAGAAATCTGAGAGTATGGTCTATCTCATTGCATATGATGCAGAATGCTTGAGTTTAACTTATGTATATTTAGAAAAAATCTATATAAATCCTTAAATCCATAAATATAGATTAAATATAAATATATGAATCATTTAAATCTATATAAATCCTCAAAAGGCATATTTTCAGGCTACTGACAAAAAGTCTTTTTTGGAGATAGAGTAAGATGATAATTAAAGCATTCTTTCAGCTCTCCATCTCAAAGTTTATTCTTGTTCTTGGAAGTCCAAGCAAATGTCAATGAGACATTTAAAACACTTTCATGAGGAAGGCCCAAGCTACAATCACAGATCAAGGAAAATTCATATTCATATCTAAGCTGTTATAAACCCCTCAGAATAAGCCTAAAAGCTGACTTTTGTCAGCAGCTGCCTCTTTTTTCACCTCCAAGCAACAAGTAATTCAGAAGCTGAAGAAGCTAAAATTTATTCCTCTCATTATAAAACTCCCACTTCATTCAGTATAAAAGAAAAAAGTGAATGAAATACCACATTGTTACTTCTTCTGCTACTGATACCTTTGCAGGATGGCCATAAATCTACCTACAGTGCATTTTGCTATCAGCCACAAGTAGACACTTGACATCCTGTGAGGCATTGAAGTAATTCAGGAAATACTCTCAATCACAAGTTTGCAGAGCACATAGAGCGCAGCTATCAGACTGGAAAGTTAAAAAAAAGCAATTATTTTTGGATACTATGAAGAAGTCAGTTGACACTGTTTATAGGAGTAGTAGGAAATAGAAGCTTTCTTGATATTCCTCTCACCTAGTCTTACATATTTGTGATCCATTGAGTGGCATTTCTGCTGTGAAACTCCCTCAGACAAGCTATATTGCAGCTGTAAATTCTAGATCTAGCCCACAACGTTGGGAAGCATTCCTGAGCAGGTGGTTTCATTCAATAAAACATCAAAGTACCATAGTAAATAATGCTCTTGAATTTTTTACCAGTCATTTTGCAGTGCCACATTAAACATTTCCAGAGGCAGCTGAAAGTGAAAGGGACAGGAACATTTGGCAGTGAACAGAGTGCTGTAGGGCTGTTTTGACTGGTGATGTTGAGACCAGGGAAGGAAATGAGTGTCTGATTGACACTGTTGAAGATGGTCTTTGACTTATAAAGAGAAGAGACAACTGGGCACTTAGAGGTCATTTGTTCTTTCCCTGCCTCTTCCCCACCGAAGAGAAGTTTAATTCTTCCCACTGTTCTTCAGTTGGCTTCTGTCTTTGTCCCTGATTTTGGGGAAAAGTGACTTAATTTTCGAGAGAATGGGGTCTAATAGCATGCAGGCAGCAGCAGGAGAAAATTTTCCTCAAAATCAGTCAAATTCTCACAAATCAGAACAAAATATCATGAGAGTGGAAAGAGATTGTGGAATTAGATGACCTTGTCCATATACTATAAACTTCATGCACTAAAAATAGAATAGATACCAACACTTTGAGGATGTACTGCACGTAAGGACAAGGACAGTGATAGAACAAAATTACCTAGTCAGCCAGGCAAGCAATCTGCAGACTTTAGTGTCCTACTTCTAAAGTCAAATGGCATGAGACAGTTCACTGCAATCAGCCTCAGGGAAATTTTGAAGATAAAAAAATATACATCTCTGTTTGATTTGTAGTATCCTGCTATTAAAAGAAAAGAACAGCTATTTTTACCTATGAAAAGTACATCCTTAGAATGATCAAAGGTTTCAGATTGTTCTGTGAACTAAATATCAGTATATGTCTGTACCTGAGAATATCTCTTTATATTCTTTGCAATGAATACTGTACTGCATGGATTAAACATTCAAGCAATTTAGCACTCGTAGGACTTCAAGTATAAAACCTAAATCAGCTAACGCAAAATGTGGTATCACTCCCTTGAAATTTCCTGAAGGAGACTTGAAGCATAAATCACCTTCCTATCAATATACAAATTGAAGGCACTGTTCTTTACTTCCTTCTCTCCTTTGTCTCAAGGAACTGAAAAAATGCAATCAGTTGCCAACACAATCTAGCCATCCTGCATCAGCTCTATCTAAAGATTTATCCATGACTGTCACCTCTAAAAAGTGCAGTTAAGGTGTAGCCTGGTCCACAGCAGCCCCACCTCTGCCTGATCTGGATTATGTAACAGGATCAAGCATGGGTCACACAACTGCTTTTTATAGAGCAGCCTGTGTGTGAGTGAAAGCAAAAGGCAAGCCTAGGTCACAAGGAGGGATAACGTGTGTCACTGTTGCTTCGTGGGGGATTCCATAGAGATCTGGACACTGAATGGCCTGGAAGCTGTAGCTCTATAGGAATGCAGTTTGCCTGCTTTCCCTCTCATCAAACCTCTAATGGGATAAAGACACAGAACTGTGTGAAGTACAAGAGCAACAAGGAGAGAGCAGGCAAATGAAGAAGCATAAAAGTGAATTTAAAAAGATGAAAACAATTTTTTTAAAGATGTATTCTGGCTGGATCTCTGCAGGTTAAAAAAAAAAAAAAGAAAAAAAAGAGAGAGAGAATGAACTAGGTATAAACAGGACTTTTTTCTTCCCTAGTCATGACACATTTTAATGAGATTTGAAATGAGCACAGGAAGACAGAGTAAGATAACAAGGTTATCTCCAACTCTAAATCTTCACACTATTTATGAGGTTAAATTTGCAGGCTATGCTGCTCACTTACATTTCCATAAAGTAGCATAATAAAAGAAAAGGAACAACTAGATGGTAGCAATTTTTCCTCTGAACTGTCCTTTCTGAAAAAATATATGCAGTCCTGTGGGTTCTGGAGTTCTTTCTACCTCTGCAGAACAATCTCCCTTTTGTATTTTATCCTTTCTTTGTGCAGAGATAAAGTATGTACATCCAGACTCCTACTCCCCTAAGTAGTATGACTCATTCACACAAGCATCTGTACCCCTTAAGGGACTGTCAGTGCCTTTTCCTCTTAACTCATTAATTTTACTTTTCTGTTATACTGAAGAACTGCTAATAAAGTAACTTTTCCCAATTGATATTCAATTTCCTCTATGCCCCTGTAGGCATTTTTTCTTCTTCAGGACGAAAATTCATGTTGAACTGTCCCCACAGATGCCGTGACAGTCATATATCTTCTAATATTCACTCCATCTCTTGAAATATCCTGTGTTCTGCAAACTGCAAGTAGGCATTAATGGCAGGCAGCAGTGTCTGCAACAGAAAGAAGTTTTAAATATTTCCCACTACCATCCAAAGTACACCTGCTCCTGCTACAGTGCAGCTACAAACTGGCCAGCCATTTTCTAAGCATTTTTTTTCCTTAAAGCTCTCAGAGCTAGTTATAAAATCTCATGGCTTCCTTTAACTTTGGATACCTTTCCTCTGTGTTCCTGAATTAATCTTAGAAGTGGTCTTTAAGCCATGGTAAACTAGAAAAAAAATATTTCACCAATTCAGTGATAACATTAACATATTAAAAAATAAACACAGTCATGCAAAGGAGAGCATGCCATTTTTCAAGACATTTTCTTTCTCAGCCTCTCTCACAAAGCATTACCAGTGGTCATATTCTGGTCTTTTATTGTGGGGTTGTATAAGTTAACAGCAGGAGAACTGGAGTCAACCTCTTTTGAGGAAAGCTGGTATATTGTCCCAGTTTACACTGGTATGAGTTGGTATCCCTAAGTCTTTTCCTCGTTTATGAGAAGTGTCAGTATTTGTAAGGGAGAGGAACAAAATAACTAACACAAACATTAGTTGTTTTAACAGTAAATGGAGCTTGCAATCAGTAATGGGTGACATGTATTTCAGCATCTTCCTTAGCACTTTCAGAAGAGTTGTAATATTAGGTAGCATTATATTATTCAAAAATGACACAGGTAATTGTAAGATTAATTGGAAACCTGAACTCTTGTCTCTGCTGAATGGAAAACATCCCATTTGCCTCACCAGTCTTTGATGAAATTCTCAGATCATATAGTATGTCTGTGTTTGCAGAGATTAATAGGACAACATAAAAGTAGATAAAAGTTCCTGTTTTAAGTAGTTTTTTTGGTGCTTCTGACACTTCAGAAACAAAGGAGTACTAACTATTGATAATTATGTCATTTCAAAGAGAAATAGCCATTTTTTCTCATCTATTATTCACCTCAATTAATTTTGAGAGTAGTGCAGTGTGTTGTGATTCTTTTTTATTTAAAGTCATTTAAAGGTTTAAATAGCTAAAAGTTCAGAAACTACACATATAAATCCATGAGTCATTGTAGCACAACTTTGAAATACCACTTTCTTTGAAACTGCTGTTTCCATTAAAAGTAAGGTTCTATGCTACTTACTGAATGTTATGGGTATGAAAAAATAAACTATGCTAATGGGATGTAAATGATTAACGAAAACTAGGTAGAATAATAGCTCTGAGACTGTTGCTGTGCATGTCAGGGAAATATAAGGTGTGATACCCTTTTAAATCTCAAGAGGTAAATAAGATAGTAAGGGTTAGGGTTAGGGAGATTTGTATGACACAGTAGGAGTATGTTTTGGTGAACCCATTCAGAATCCTTTTCCTCCATTGCCATAGCAAGTCAACACCGGAGTGTCCTAAACTCAAACTGGACCAAGAAAATTGTCAAACATTTTCTGAATGTCAGTACCAGTATTCCCTCTGGGCCTCTATGTGTAAGACCACCCCAAAACAACATCCCAGCTGCAACCTCTAAGAGTGAAGTGGAATGCCAGTTCTGTTAGACAAGTGTGTACCAGCCCTGTTCACATTTTGATGTCTGTGGTCCTCTAAAGTGGCCTTATACTAAGAGTATATTTGGTCTGTAGTCATACAGGCTGAGGTCTGCAGATCGGTTCTGCAGGGTGAATGCTTTCACCCAGATATTTACATCTTCTTTAAAGGAGCAAATGCTATTACCACTTTCTAAGCATAAGAAGCAAATTTATTGTGTCCACATTGTCCATCAGATAGTATTTACACTGAGAGAAGTTTCAGGCAGAGATCCTTCCTTTATCACTAGCAGAGCTGGCTCTCAACTATACAAGTGTTAGGGTCAGGAGAGGTGAAGTTAATTAGCATTCATTGATTCTCTTTTGCTTTTGGGATCTCATCAGCTGACACTCATCCTTCTCCTGCTGAGGCTAGAGCTGGATAATTTGGGCTGGTCGAGGTCTCAGGTATCTGGGGAGACTGAGAAATGCAAGTGGGGGACAGACAAGTCAGATCTGGCCACATCTGGTCTTAACACCAACTAGTGGTTGATGTCAGTGCCTTTATTGGGTTCTTCATTGAGGCATAATATACAGTTCTCTGTATGTTATTAAATGGGAACTTTTCACCTCTACTTATCCTAACTTTGACAAAGGTGTGAATCTGTTTTATGTGTAACACTTACATTCTATACCTCAGACACAAGTCTTAACAAAACCACCATCACAGAGCTCACAAGAAAGAGGAGGTAAGCTGAGCTTACAGTTATACAATATATTGAACCTGAAATTTTGTAAATATAGACCACAAATGGCACCATCCCAAGTATGCTGGAACCACTAATACAAACTAAAGTTAGAACCAGATTTTCCTTTTTTCTATCAGGAAGAATCACCAAATTTGAACAAAATCACTGGAGGAAAAGCAGGTTGAAGAATGTGTGTGAATATGACCTCCAAAGTCCCAAATTCTCTAGTGCCTTTACAGAGCACTACAGCTATCAAGAATTACCCTTGGAAAAGGAGCTGTCAAGTAAATGCCTTCCTGTTCACATCATGTGGTGTGTACAGATCCTAAGCTCATCCATGCCTCATGATTGACCAGACAGGTGTCTTCCCTGCAATCAATGTTGATTGAAAACTGGTTTTGTGGTACTGACAATCTGATGGGACTAAAATAAAATCTCCTAAACCCTCTGGTAATGAAAAATTATTTGCACAAAAGGAAGGAGTACAAAAAGGATTTCAGACCCCTATTTATTACCTTTAAAATTGTAGAAAGTTTTTCTCCAGTCAGTAACTAATCCTTCTTTTCATTTTTGCTGTCATTAAGCACATTTTGATTGATTATAACCAGCTCTATCACAGTGGATCAGAATTCATCAGATCAGACTTCTGAAGAAGAAAAAAAGCCTTGTCATTGGTGTGCGGAACAGAAGAGAATCAAAGTGAAATCAGGTTAAAGTATCATTCACCCAACTGAACCAAGTGCTAACAGAAGGTTAACAGTGTTGGATGTTGTCTTTTATAACCTCTGACCTTTTTAGGTTATCATCTTGGGAAAGAGAACTGGAAATGTCTCTCTTCTGAGTAGCAAATATTCAGAGACATGTGTGTTATTAAGTAATGGTATCTGCTCAAGAAGGTAAGAGATTCTTCTCTCTTGCTTGTGCTTTGGACCCACCTGTTAAGATTTGTGATTCTCCATTGTCCTTGACCTGGTAGGAGTATTGTACAAGCCTGACTAGTAAAAGTGTTACAGAGTTAGATATTCCATAATGTACCGGTTTCTTCATAACTTCACTGCATCGAGCTGTGGATAAAACATCAGCTGATCAAGCTGTGGACGAAACACCAGCCAGTTTGTTATAATTATCATTTTTCTATACGTTTGTAACTCTCTGGTTTAGTTTTTGGTTTCCATATTTTATTTAATCTTGTATTCCAAGGTCCACTGTAATATGGAAGAGTTAACTGAATTTACAAAATCACATCTCATCACATTTATATTTCAAATAATTACTGAGTAAAAGAAGTAGACTTTCTCCTAAAAAGTGAATGACCTATGGTTCTTGAAAAGTATAATGAACTTCACAAGGAGAGGGGAAAAAAATAGTTTCCCTCTAAATTGTAGTCCTGGAGGAGGTGGAAATAAAGGGCCTTTTAGTTTCAGTGACCAGAGATTTGTACTCAGAGGTAATTAATTCAAAATAAATGTATAATGAAAATGTGAAAGCAAGTTGCTTGCAAACTGTAGAGAAAAAAAACTGGCACAAGCTTTTAAGAGCACACAGGGTTTTTTGCAATCTGGGAAGATTGGGCATGAACCTCGGTGCTCTGTGGCAGAAAATCACATTGTAGTTCCCATGGCCAGCAAAATTCAGCGTTAGAAGCATAAGATACAAGCTGAGAGTAAAAAGCACTGGCTCATGAGGCTAAACCAGAGATAGTGGAACACACAATCAGTTTGTTTTTCAGGAAATATCCTGTCTCCATAAATTGATTCATGGGACAAAGTTGCCAGCAACCAGTGCATGAAGTCGTGCAGGAAGTCAGAAACATGCTGAGAATGTGTGAAAGAAGGAAGCTTCAGCAACTGCAGGGAAATGTCTCCTACAAAAACCTTACAAAATTTGGCTTGTTTTTTTTTTTTAAATCCAAACAAGATGTTGAATAAGAATTTAAATTTCCTGAACAAAGGCATCCAGAGGCACCTATCTGGTAACATCAGGTCCAATTATGGCCATAGCTGAGACAGATATGCTTTTTCACTTTGTGGTCAATGCAGCTGACATTAGGTAGTGTAGGCTGTGATTCAGACTAAGAACCTTTAGTTTTAGAAGGATTCTGAACACTGCAGAGATGATTTATATCCATACTCTTACTGCCTTCATAAATCAGATGACTTTGAAACTTGAAAGTCTTAGATCTTGTAGATTAAAAATGATGACAACTAGAAGTCTCATTAAACTAGCATGGTTAATAAACTAGTAAATAAAAAAATCCACCTGGTTAAAAAACAACAATGAAATCATAAAATTGAAGAAATAAAATACCTTTGACTAGTTCTGTACTTCCATGTGCCACATCACCTTCCACTTTATTTTAAAAATAACATGTAAATACATGAGGAATCTTCTACATCATCAGGGTAAAAGTTCCTGTTACACCACTTATATATCTTGATATCATTTTCTCTAGAAGGCGGGAAATGTTAGCCAATTAGCTCAAAAGTTATTCCACATTAAATTGCATAATAAGTAACTAAATTTGAAGCATGTGCTAAAGAGTCTTTTGTGCAGTTCTCACTGAGGAAAAATGAATGCATTTGTTGCTTTAAAACAAATGTCTTTGAGGTATATATCACTAGAATTAGAAAAATATGTCAGAATTTTTGAAATGTCGCATAATCAGACTTATATATAACCTAATATCTTATTAATACCAGCCTTTTGAGAAACTCTTTTTATGGAAAATTTCAAGCAAAACTGTTTTTAAAAGCAAGTTAGAGGTAGAAAGGATATAATTTTTTTACACAATATAAAGTGGGAGGACTTTTTTATTATTATCATAATAAAATCCTTCTTTTGAAGTACCAACTTCTCAAGAAAGTAGGAGAGATGAAGCAATGTGAATAGGTAAAGTTTCTCTCTTATGAAAACTAGATTCTTGTCAAATAGGTGAAGCACAAGAAGTCCTCGAAATTCAAACAGTATTCTGCTCCCCCCATAGTACCAACAATTATGCATAAAAAAACTACAGCTGGCTATGTGTGGGGTTTTTTTCCCCTAACCATGGTGAATTTTAGTCTGAAAACTTATTACACTGTTTTAATAAATGTTATTGGTTGTTTATAGAAGACAAATCTTAGTTAATCCCATTCTAAATGGGAAAATTCTGGAGGAACTTGAGGCAATTTTGGAAGATTCTTGCAGATCTTGACTATGCTGGTGCAGCAAGATGCACCACACAAAACAACCATTTCTTTTCAGATGTTTAGAAGCCAGGCTCTTTTTCAAGCTCCTGTTCCTTTCTGAACCATCATCAATTTACTGCCTTGTTTCTAAATAGGCACCCACGAGCTTACACATTCAGATACACAGCCACAGATGGTTCAGAGACCAATCTGTAATCTACCATAAGAAAGCTGAGCTGATTTAATAATGACTGCTATGAAATATCAGTACAACCCAAACTGAGTGGATTAAGGAATGGCCAACTGACAGCCTTCAAAAGCATCTGTCAGTGAAGAAACTGTCACAGAACAAGGATTATTTTATTTTTTTAGATATACACAGACTTCTCAATACAACTCCTACAAATAAAACCTGAAGTCACTCCTGGTAATATCTATGGATGCCTCAGAACTGGAACCTGTATCTTGAAGAAGGTCTAAGGTAGAACTGAAGTGTTAAGTCCCCTATTTTGATACAAAACCCTGATCTTGCTAGGGCTGAAGAAAAGCTCACTTTGGAGAATTTCAAGTATCATTTCAACTTTAAAATTTCCATCTAATACCATGGTACTGAGGCCTCAGATTTATCTAATTTGTTTTCAGAAAAAAATTTTGCTTTACAGTTCTCCTTCATACCAAAAAAATGGCATCACACACAAAATAACTAACTCTGGGTACATCTTGCTGTCTACTCTACAGGTTTTTTCTTAATATGATATTGAAGTTTTATTTGAAATATCTGAATGTAACAGAATGCATTCTTCGTAACAGCATTTTTTATATTTTTTTTTAATGTCTTTATCTTTCCAATTTTTATGTCTGGTATCTCCCTTTAGGAAAGGCTAAGCAGTTATTGAGATTGATATTTCTTTATGCCTTTCATAGGAAAGAACAGATTTACAATATTAAATTTTTATTTTTAAGCAAAAAACTGTGAGGTTCTTCATCCAGGATGAGAGAGTTCAAAAATTTTATTTACCGACTATCATTAAACCAAGGATTGTAGGCAGTTGTGATTTTATGCAGAAATTCTGAATCTTGAATCTAACAAACTAAAGAGTTTGTTTAGTACAATTTTGTCATGATGAGTAAAATTAAACAAAACTATCACAAATCAGGCTTAGAAGCAGCCTTTACCTTTTTAACTGCAGCAATTAAGACAGTATTATTATTTATTGTGGTGAGGAAATAGAAAAAAAAAACCAAACCAAAAAACCACAACAAAACCGAACAAAACTACAGCAAAGAGAGACAAGAAATGGATGTAGCTTGCTAGTCACCATTAACCGTGATGCCATTGGCCTAACACCACACACAATTGTTCACGCCAGAAACATCTTTCTGGCATTCATTTTCAAGTAAAGCACAATATTTGTTAAGCATTTTATAAATATTTCCCTTATAGCTGTTCCACTCCATCAGAACAGTTGAATGCACTTTATATTGTGTATATGTTAAACTGGATGCGTGAATGATTACGGCTGCCTTCAGATTCTATATAACTCCCTTTGCACATTTCTCATTAAGTCAAGGAACAAACAGAGGGGCTCATAAAGTCAGTATCAGTCACCAAAGTCTTCACAGAGCATCAGGGACGTCCTGCACTTCTTCAGGGAAATGGCTGCCTGTGTAAAGAGCTATTTAAATTTTAGTTTTTTCCTATCTGAGCTGATTCCTCTCTCATTTTGAGCTCTCTGCTTATGTAAGACTGCACTTCCACAGACAGTGGAGAAAATGTAACAGTGTGCTACACTAGAACACTTTGAAATCTTTCACTGTCTCAGTTTACTTCACTAACCTTGAAGAAAACTACCCAGGTTTTGCATAGTGTTGTATGTCCTCTGATTTAATGAGTTACGTGGACACACAAATTCAGTAGGTTGTTAGAGCTGGCCCAAATTAAACGGTGGGACAACATGGCCAGGAGTAGTGAAAGGGTATAGGAAAAGGGAGTGGGACCATTTCTTTCTGGCAAGAGTGTGATGTGTGTGACATGAACTCAAAAGGTTTTTAGTCATGTAAACATAGGGCTCAGATCTGCTGCCCCAGAAGGGAAGGGGCTTCTTGTATGGACTGTGTCATGAAAGCTCTGTGGATGTCTTGCGTAATGTAGGATTTGAAAACCAGTACAAAGAGCTTAAGCTGCCTGCTTCATCCTGTGTCATAAAATCACAGCCTAAAAGTTAATTTATAACTCTGTAGACATAGTTGTAATTTAATCAGATGAGAGTGAACCGTAGAAGTAACATCATTGAAATATGTGCTCTAGATTCTCTTACAGCACTCCTGTTTACCTCATCAAAATCTTATAGGTACCTCATAGAGATACTGACTTAAAACAGGAATAGTACACAAATGCCCAAACGCCCAACAACCATGTAGGATGGTGCTGTAGTAGTATAATTGTAGCAGTGCAAGGATACTAGTTACATAGGACTGTAAGAGAAAATGTTTGTCCTCAGATCAACTATTACTGAAACAATGCAATCCCTTTTTAAGGAGTTACCCAGAATACCTTGATAGGGGAACAGCAGGTATCTACCATCAGTATTTGGCTTTAGTCAGAGAGAACAAACCCATCTGTTTTTCCTGTGTTGCAAAGGCAAGTCAGAAATATTTTGTAATTCACTGTGTTAAAATCAGCGCAGACAGCAATACTTTGAACAAGTTCTTACCATGGCCAGGATCTTGCAAGTAGGTCACAGTTTAATACCACTAATGTAATCTCTGTTCGGTGCCTGAGGCTGAACTCTGTTGATTTAATGTGTTATTCAAACTTGATGCTTACTGCTTACTAGTGGGGAACTGGAAGCCTGAGATGGGACCAGAGCTGAAAGGCTTTTGGCATATTGTAATAGTTTCTTCAGGATTCAGGGAAGAAATCTACTTTTTATTCAGATTTCTTCTAATCTTAAATGGCAAAGCTTGTCATTTTTTTTGATAGAATGTTGATTAGTTTTAAAAATATTTGACAAATATTTTTCAAAAAGGAAAGCAATAAAATAAGGGTTTATTTTGCACCTGGTTCAATATGTGATGAGACAATTTCATAATTTGCCTACACTCATAAGCAATTGGTGCACAGCTTTGGTTGCTGATCAGTGTTATTTATGCCAAAGACCTCTGCTGCATGTGATCTTGCCATTCTTGCTGACAAAGAATAGCAAACAATCTAATCCTGTAAATTTCATTTGTCATTTATATAGTGGTGGGATTATTCTGACCATATGTCAGAACTTGCAAGTTTTCTCCAAATCCTAATCCTTTTTTTGGCTCTGTTTTGGGGAAGAGGATGTTTGTAGCCATTAGTGGTAATGAACTACAGATGGCTCTATGGTTATTTCTATCTCACAAGTGTTTCAGTGATGAATTTGGATACATGGTACCTCAGCCTCTATGACAGACAAGCTGAGGCTAGAGATGAGAGACTGCCAACTTCAGAGCAGGGAGTCCCATAACACTGGATATTAACATTCTCCAGGAATGTCGGACTACTTAGATCAAATTAATATAAAAAAGGAAATGTTTAGTCTCTGACATAAAAGTGTTCATATAATATATCCATTTTCTTTTCAGAAACTACAGTTTTTTAGTCAATCCATATTTCTTCCTGAATCTGAATCTAAAATTATTATTTCCTCCTCCTCTGAAAAGGTTTGACAGTAATCACTGTTGCCAGTCTCAGAATTGGCTTCTGCAAATTTGTCCTTGATTTCCCTGTAAGAGAACTAGCACCCTCAGATGTGTGCATATCTGTATGTGTGTTTGTTTGTGTGTGTGTGTGTGTATATATATGTTTGGTTAAAAATTCACTCCTTAAGTTACAAGAAAGCATCAGAAGCAAGACTAAAATTTTTTGTATCTCCATTATTGAATTATTTCCTTTCTGATTTGCTTTTTCTATATTCACAAAACATTTACATATACATTGCTAAAGGAACATCTCTGCCTCTCTTAAACACGAATTCACCATTGGTGCTAGGCATGTATTCTTTAGTAACACTTGTAATTTCACACCTTAGGTTAATATGCACACTCTACCTTGGAGACTAGCAAAACCACCACAGATCTAAGCCTTGATTCTCCTTCAGTCAAAGACAGAGACTGCACTCATCAACCAAACTGCTGATTTAAAGAATAGTTCCTTGGGTTTGTATGGTATTAGCAGCTATTACACTTGTTCTGTTAAACCAATGCCTTTGGCAGACAGGCTCTTTGCATGTACATCATGAAGGTGAAACGGTAGCAACAAAACTCTCAACTATGGTAACAAAAACTTTCAGAAAAAACAGAATTTTTCCACCATCTTATAGATTAAATGATAGTTGGGTTTCCTTGGTTATAAATAACGCATCCTTAATATTTATTTGTAAATTAGTATGCCAGAATAATTTCCTAGACTGTTTCTCCATTGTGAGGTTTTTTTTTAGTATACTCTATTATTAGTTTCCTGTCTCCTTTAAACACAATAATCTTAAACCTACGTTTTGGACAAATAGCATTCTATCAATTAAAAAAAAAAAAAAGCAAATATTTAGTTAATTCTCTCCAGTTTTAATTTGCATCTATCTGTCCAGATGTGGTTCAAGGATAAATTCAGGAATTAAACCAGAGTGTTCAAAAAATTGCAACGATCTATGGGCTGAACGTCAGCTTTCTAGTCCTTCAAACAGAATACACAATGGTGTCTGAAAGATACAGGTTCAGGAAGTGGATTAAGAACAATGGTCTAGAGTAAGGTAGTAGCAAACACTAAGGCTAGAGGAGGACACATGAAGTCTCATGCTTTTTTTTTTCTTCCAGTAACTCTGTGTACAAGCCTTTTGTCAAGTACCTGGAAGAAAAAAAAAACACTCACTTTTGCATACCTTGTTTGATCATCTGAACTCTATGCCCTGCACCTATAAACATAAAAGTAATATGGTATCATTTATTACAAATATATAAGTGTATAAATACAAAGCCATATGTTTAATACAAGTTCTTCAATAAAGAAAGATCTTCTTTAAAAAAAAAAAAATTTTTAAATTAATGTTTCTGAAAATATAAGCTTGAAAAATTGGACTGTGGAAGCCCACAGTTGTGTATGGTGGCCATTAATATTGTCCCTCTTTGTTGGCACAGATGTCAACCATCCATTTGTAGATTGGATCCCAGTAGTTATTCCACACGTGTATCTACCACTCCAAGGATCCATGTATTTCCTGGCTATGTAATGATTAAATGTAGTCCCCAAAATCTGAAGATCAGAAACAAGCATTTCATTAATTTTTTAATAAGCTGATATTTTGGTAATAGTTGTGCTACAAAGTATTGCAGACATACACAATGATTGTCGAATATTAGGTGATATAATGCATACAAAGAATCTGTATAATTTAAACTCATTGATAACTGAGACGTTAAAAACAAATCCACAAACACTAATCATCTTGCATTTACTTATTTATCCATGTATCTTTTTGGCATTCAGATTGCCTTTGATTTCACCGCACAGAACATTTCTCATTCATGAAGGAGTACAATCTTATTAAAAATTAATTTAGAAGCATATTTAAAATTTAAACATGCTTATGAATTAAGACTTCAATGATACAAAACTTAGAGAAAAGTTTAGCTAAGATATAAAACAGTGGAATCTGAAGCTCTGCTTCTACCTGTTCAGCTATATTTCTTGTGACACTATCAGCAGACTAGCAGATCTCTTGAACTGAACAAATTAATGCTTTGCTGTTGCTCCTGCTGTGTTTGTCATGAACCATCTGTGCAGCAAAGGATGACTTTTTGTCACTTTCTCCTCAAGACTTCAGGATTAGCTGGTTTTCTAAAAGTGATTTCTTTGGTACTATTATAAATAGATAAGGAAAAAAAACATCCCCTTGTTCTCTCTCCCAGTGGGCTTTTATCTTTCCTCTGCCAGAAACCAGAATGCTGAACACAAGCCAGAACAATGTCAAATTAGCCTAAAAAACTTCCACTTGTCATCCTTTGAACAGATGATTTTCAAATTTAGTTTGTTTTGGTAAGAATGGCCCACAACAACAGAAGCAGTTAGTTGTGCCAAGTTATTTCATTTATGGTTAGCTTGAAAACAGCTGCCTAGACAAAACCAAGTTTTAGTTTTGTATTTATATTATGTGACATACAGGACTTTACATAATGTGACTTACATAGAGTGCCATACAGATTTTTACTAGCTGAAACCAATTCCAGTAATTTTAAATTACAACTTATATATATAAATTTAACTGAGATGTATATGTAACACAATAATTTCAGGAACCATAGAGTCATGTGTGAATTTGAAGTTTACTTACACCAGCAGTGTAACAAAAGGAGCAAGGAGCAAGAGCTGATATCCTGATGATGTTTTCTTGTAAGGAAAAAACATACAGTTAATGCCACTCTGAACTGGAGATCTGGGGCTAGTTTTGATCATTAAGAATTACATTAACTCAAGATGCTTTTTGCAGGTCTACATGTGACCCCTTTGCAATACATGGGAAATTGAGAACAAACCTGTCAGAATAACTGTCATACTGAAATACCCAACTTAGAACTATCTGAAAGCAAACAATATCTCAGGAATAAAATTCCAGTTTTAGCTTCTTCAACAATACTGGGAGAGAGACACATGGTGTCTTGCCACTGGGCAACATATTCTACTGATTAGAGAAGAATTTTCTTTGGTTTAATCAAGTTGGGTTTTTTTCCTAGAAAATTATAACTGTTTATAGTGAAGGGTGGAACCTACACCATTGTGGAAAATACTGGCTTAATTTTGCCATATTATAAAATGCTCTTCTAAATATTTCCAAGTGAGAAATGTCAGAAACTATGTTTTTTGATGCCCAGTGTCTTCTTATAACTGACATAATTTTTTTTCTAAGCTAGAAAGAGTCTGTCCTGATCATAATGATCTCAGGTGACATCATGCCAAATCCTTTCCCGTTGTATCTGAGGTGACATGACAGTACATTACACAGTGAAGTGACCTGATGAAACCTACAAAGAATGTTTGGGCTTTTATATTATAGATTTTTTTTTTTCTTTTTTACTTTTAGCCTTCTTCTAGGTAAAAATAGAATACTTTTATCCAGCATTTTCATTTGTTGCTACACAGAGAATAATAGGATGACAAAGTACTCTCTAGAATTTTTCCATAACCCAACAGAAAAAGATATAAAAACGAACTTTGTGGGTGTTTTGACATACAAGACTTCTATAATAGGATTTAAATGCATCATAAAGTATTTAGATATACTTCAATTTTTGTGTGAATTGATTGTAAATAGGAAAATAAGCTACTTTGTTTTAAACCATAAAGTCATAACTGTGTTTTAATCTAATGTGGACTTTTTTAAAAACCAACTCATCAGTTTAAGGCTGAGCCCTTCAAACGTTATCCACCTCAGTGAGCCTACAGGCTGTAATGCTTTCACTTGAATAGAGTCCATTTCAAGGTGAACAGTAGTTAAAGGACCAGGCCTCGGATATAAGCAATAAAGCTGAGGCACTTTCCATGAACAGTGGAAAAGCCATAGAATTAATCCTAATATACCCGATTATACAAACTTTTTATATTACCTGAAAAATTCAACTTTGTTTATCGATATATTTGAACCAGAAAATACATTTAGAACCCTTTATTCTGAGCTCTTTCACACCAGTGTAATTTCATATACTTCAATTGTATTACATTTGTTTTTTCTCATTGTAGGCAGTCAGACCTAAACCCTTATTATCCCTCAAAATAAATTGTTCATTATTTTAACAGCTTCCTGCAGTCAGACCTTCTCAGCATGTATCACATTTCTATTTCTTAAGTTAGAAATGTAAAGCAGTTGGGGGTCTAGGTGTTTTAACGTCCATATTTGCTTAGATGAAGTAGAGATGACTTTATGTTTCTTTGCTCTTGTGGTCTTTTAGCTTGTTCAACTATATTTAGAAGGACTTATCAGGCACCATTACTGAGAAGAGAAACACAAACTAAGACCAAGATTTGAATAAGCCAACTTGAATAAGTTTTTAAAAATCCAACAAACGTCTTTGCTGAACCAGATCCATTGTGCTGCTAAGTAAGATGAAAAGACAGGCAAGGACAGTTGAAAAGCTGTAAAAATGGAAAAGCTCTAATTACTTTTCCCAGAAACATTAAAATAAGAATCAAATCTATACCCAAATCACTTGAAAACATAAATAAAGCTTCTGCATAAGTTTGGTAAACACAGCAATTCAACTCATTAACTGGCACTTGTGTTAACCAAAATCCTGAGAAAGATAAAGCTACATTTTTTGGATGTTTGACCTGTAAATTGCCTGCTTCCTAGTGAGACAGACTTTCTGAAAAAAAAAAAGAAATCCGAATTATTTGGAATTTCTTAATATGTTTCCATGTGAACAATTCTTCACCTATACCAAATAATTTCTAGAGTGAAAGACACCCTTTCTGCAATTAGAGCGCTATCTTCCATCCCCTTGTTTCAAGCTAAGCAGTCCTTTGGGCTCAGCTAGCTTTTCATTCTCCTGTATTTAGGAACTAAATTAGGAGCCTTGTCATCCTAAATTCCTTCTAAGCAATTAGGGAAAGACAAGCAATTCCACAAGGTAACCCAGACATTAAATTATTATAGAAAAAATATAAAACAACAAAGTTCTTAATGTGGGTACCTGCAGCCAGGTAGGATCAATCCAGGCCAGACATCCAACAGGAGAATCTAATATTAAATAATGATGTTAGAACATATCCATAACTTTCAGCTACCACCAAAACTTCATGAAGAAATCTTTCAGAAATAAATGAACTTTTAGCATAATAAATAATGAATAAAGGTTTCAGGATTTGGTTCTGTGTAGCAGCAACTATTTTAAGCAAGAGAAATACACGTGGAAGAAATCTGCACTTTCTCATCCACAGCAATTCAAAGCAGATACAGAGTGGATCTAAAGATTTTAGGGAATGTATGTTGACAATATGTGTTGAAGTAAAATAGTCCATTATACCCACAGCTCTTGAAACACATATATGACCTTCATTTTTTAGTTTCATGTGCCGGATCTCCACCAGAAGAATTGATACACAACATGGAAGAAAATCTAGTAAGCTTAACAAAAACCCATGAAACCCAACTTAACTGGTTTAAAGGGATGTTAAGTGCTCCTTCTCCTGAGTACTTAATAGATTAGACTTAGTCTATCACTGATGTATTTTATCAACAAAAGGTAGGATAAGGAAGTGCATCAGTGTTTAATTCCATTTGGGCCTCCTTGTTTCATCTGAAAGGAGGTTAAGTGAAGTATTGCTCGTACATGCTATATCTGTACTTTGCAATATGGCCTATTAATACACAGTAGATATGACTGTGTGTATCTATAACAAATACACCCATAATAAAGGAAGATGATTACGGAATGATCTTACATACTAGACTCGAAATCAAGCCTACTGCCACGCTGTTAGTTTGCTCTCTCGATTGGGCTCTGTACCTGGCTGACTTCAGATCAATTCAGTTTAAGACTTCTTGAAAAATGTTATACGGATGCCACAGCACAAGTTTTGGATGCATGCGTAGTACACAGTAGTTATCACAATTTCTACCTCATACAGTAAAACATCTTAAATGCTAAAAACCACACTCACAAAACACCATGAACAAAGGCTTGATTCAAAGTTACTTGAATCAGTGTTAAATCTTAGATTCTAATAAGCTTTGAAACCGGAATCCAATCTTGTGTCATATATGTCTTCTCTAACTTCTGAAATGGCTCTTCATGGGTGATATAAGCTAAAGGATAAATTATACTCTTGTGCAGGCTAAGGGAGGGTACTAAAATAAAGTGTGAAAGTGTTGGGTTTCCCAGAAGACTTGTCTATCTGCTCCTCTACAAATTCACTGTAAAGTATTTGATTCCAGCACTGCATAGAAAGCCATCCTGAAACCCAAATGAACCAGGGAGATAGTCTCAGGTTCATGATTTTAAACAATGATGGGTTTTGCAAGCCAAAGCAAGTAAAGCAAAAAAATGAACACAAACTGACAACCTCATCACAGTAACTTCTATGTTTTGAGAGTTAATCATGCTACATTTTGACACATCATTGATGAAACCTTTCAGATTTGGCTTGTCAGTCATTTATTAAGGGACATCTAATGAATAGCATATAAAGTAGGCTTATATATTATAAGTCATAAGTCATATGTCATATAGTATAACTATAGTTATAGACTGTCATATAGTATATAGACTATATAGTACAGACTATAGTATATATATATAGTATAGACTATAAGTCATATAGTATAGACTATAAGTCATATAGTGCAACTGCCTGCTGACAGTTCAGTTTAAAACTGAAGGATAGAGAAAATGCACTCCAGAGCAAGTGCCAGTTTTTCCACAGGAAAAGCTTTATGTTAACAGTCTGCCTAGGTCTGGTAGGGGTGTTCCCCATCTGTGTGACCCCAAGTGCCACAAGGACACCAGAACAGTTAGCAAGGAAAATGTTAAGCACTCAGGAGAGAGACAGGCAAGTATTACCAGAATGATGACATATTAATTTCCTTACTTAGAAAAGATAATTAAAATATACACCCCGAGGTATTTATGTTTAAAGCTGTCTTTATTGTCATTTTTTTATTTTATTTATGCATAAGACTTATAAGAGGAACTGTTATTCCCATTAATTTATCTTTTTGCCCAGCATAATACAGCATGTAAAATTTAGCATAAAATTCACAACGTTTCCTTTGGAAACAAGTTATAACAAAAAACCTTGCTGAATGTTCAAAAGCTTAAGGGAAGAGATTAAAGCATATCCAAGGAAGACTCCGTTATAATTTTTACATGGGAATGTGCAAACATAAAAATACAGCATTGTTAAAACAGCACAATAAGAAAATATCTAAAGGGTTAATAGAATAACTTAGTATGAGAAATATATATATTCTGAAGAAATATAGTTTTGTGAAGGAACTTTGTAGGTTTTCATTCATAGTCTTCTAATTTTTTGACCTATGTTGGATTAAAAAACTCAACTAGATTTTACAACTATATCACTCAAACAGATTTCACTGGATGGAAATGTCACATTCAGGAGCAGTTGTGACTAGAATCAGATTGAGTATTCACTTATGAGTAGGCTAACACTAGGAAAACTTCATTTGTCTTCACAGGGTCTTTTCTGTACCTTTTGGTCATTACGTATTACTTGATAGACTTGTTACGGTTATGAATTCAGATATACTGTTATCCTTCATCATGCATAAAAGACTGCAAGTAAGAGACTATAGACTAGAAGGGACAAATGAAAAATATAGAAAGCATTTCAGCACAGCTTGAACTTTCCAGAAATGCAACAGACCATGATAAGAAACTCACAAAGAGAAGCAGATACTCAGAAAAACACGATAGCCTTCCAGTTTTTTACTTTTTTTAAATATTCAGCTTTATAGCCACCAGATTAAATAGGCTAGAGAGACTTCCTAAGAGGAAGAGCTGCATGATTTTCAGATAGTGATAAGGAGAGGTGAAGAATAGCTGTCTACTGGAAAGAATGAATCTTTGAAAGGGTTCTGTTTCATATGAGGAAGGAATAAAAAGAGGAGAAACTTCCAAAGCTTGTGAGAATTTGAAACTACTGTTTCAAACGTGATTCTGGAAGGTTTGATATATTTTAAGAGTTCTTAATGTTATTATTGTGGTGATTAGAAACTGAAACAAATCAAAGTTTTAATAATGAATGATTAGGAAAAAATAATATTAAGTAAAAGAAGCTTCAGAGGCTGTTGCTGTACATACAGATGTACTTAGGAAATACTAAATCGAAGATCAGAAAGAGACTTTCTGGCATAAGATGGAGAATAAAAATATATTTGTTCTAGATTATTAATCATACTACTTGGAAATACTGTCATTAGAGGAAAACAGTTATAGATGTTACTCTATATATGGAAGAATTTC
Organism: Pezoporus wallicus; assembly: GCF_028554395.1. NCBI lineage: Eukaryota > Metazoa > Chordata > Aves > Psittaciformes > Psittacidae > Pezoporus > Pezoporus wallicus. Next base: position 6,347,584 of record NW_026640488.1, read on the forward strand.
CTAGAGCAGTTCTTCCTGGTGTCTGAAAATAATTAGCAGTTTCTTACTCATTCTGTATGTGAAACCACTGAGATGACTCAGGAGTCTGCAGGCCTTCCTACTGGTCTAGAATTCATTTTTGAAACTCAGTATGCTCATTAATGCCAGTTACATCCTAATACAAGTAATATTACTGGAAAAAATTTCTGCATTTAACAAGTGTTAGAAGTAAGCATGGGAAAGAACATTTTATGTAAGTTTAGTGAGAAAGTTGTATCTGAAGTTTTAATACAGATTTCACTGCAGACACAGGGATATGTTGCATGAAAAACAGTAGAGCAATAAATAGTGTCATACAGTGACTCCAGAGCAATTTCAGCTGTTTTCATATCCACAGTTGACTAAAAAAAGTGGTCCCCCAAAAAATTATACATACTAGTAGTCCATGACTTTTCAACCTCTACAACCATTAGCACCATATAGACTGTTGTCAAATTACATTTCCACACTAAAATTAAGGGTGGTATTTTACATCCATTAAGAAAGATATGACTGAACTCTGGCAATTCAACATCATGGATGTTATAAGCTCTATAGATCTAAATTTCTTTGTTATAACTCAAGTAGGATAAATCTTTGGAGAAGTGGAACTGCAGTTATTTATTTATGAAAGACTTCTAACTATGCTTCTGAGAATCAGCATCTAGTAACTCAGATGGTGAAGATCCCTTTTTTCCCCCTCAGTCTTTACTCATATAAGGAGAAAAATAATCTTCCTTTTTACCTCTACAAGAACTAAATATGGATGAAGTCATAATTGTGTCAAGACTCCAATATGTGTTCCAATTAAATATGGAGGACATAAATATTAGGAGGTCACTATGAGACATTCATAGAGGTAGATGCCTGTATTCTTTGCAAAGCTTTAAGTAAATAGAAACTTCTTAAAAATGTGAAGCTAAGAGGGACATTTTCTCGAGGAAAAAATTAAAATATCTTAAAAAAGAATACACATTTAAAATATAGAAAAATTTATATGTACTTTATTGTACATACAATTATTTAGAAAGTTTTTGAAATTTCAATATTAAATGTTCATTGATAGCAAATATACCTTGTGTATTTTTTTTTTTCTCATGAGGAATTAACAACAGTATTTTATAACATTTGGTCAGGTAATTTGTTTTTACATACTATATGCAACATATTTATAGTCTAATTTTAGTAGCTGCAGTGTAACATTGTTTTAGGATCTTTTAGTGATACGTAACAGAATGAATGTGCTGAATTCAGTGTCAACAACTTTGCTTTGCCTGAACGCTGGACTCAGTGACATGGGTACTCTCTTCCAGCCCTGTATTCACAGGATAAATTTCAAACATTTCCAGCAGGGAAGGCATCTGCAGAGTTGCATATCCTGGAAAGGGCTGGAAGCATACAGAAAACCAAAAAGCAGCTGTATAATTCCCTCAGAAATGAGCAAAGAAAATCTCATAAAAATTACTGTGCACACAGAAAGATAAAACCCAAATTGAATGGACATTGGCAGCCAATCTCGTAAGTATCCAAGCAGTAATTTAAAAGTCCACCAACTTCACTGCCTGAGAAAGCTGCCAAAGCACAAATTCATTTGTTAAAACAAATACTTCAGACAGTTTGATAGCCACATCTGTGACAGCTGTGGCAGTCCGATGACTAAAACAGAAGGAATGAGAGAGATATTATATGGCACTTAATTAAACTTACCAAGAGTAAAACACACTTCCCTGTTATTTTAAAAGGACTTCAGAAGCCCCCAAAATTTTTTACAGCAAACATGTTTCTCATCCTAAATTTTACCATTCTGAGGGACAGACTCTCTTCAAGTCTTTCCTTCTGCAAATGGTTGTTGTAGCAAAAAGAATGATCACACTGAAATTGTTGTTGCTGATGCATTTCTGAAAAGCTAACCAGATGAAGTGGTTGGGGTGGGGTTGGCTGTGCACCATGTCTTCAGAATCAGCAGCAGGTCTGAAACTTCTAGATAGCCCAGACTAGTGAGACAGTTAAACTCTTCACTGGTCATGAGACACTCATGCATTCTTAGACAGATGGGTACTGTGAATTGGTCACAAAATTGGGAATCAAATGTCTTATTTGGGATCAGGGAGTCTATTTGGCTTTTGTCTCTCTTTAGACAGGTAGGAACGACATGATGCACCACAGGATTTGCGAAATCTCCCTCCTGACCTGTCTTTCCAGGGCTCTCCTGCACTGAGCCTTCAGCACCCCACAGCATAGTCTTCAGCAGACTGAAATGGTTAAGATCAGCTGAAGCTATTCAGTTCTGTACAGGGGTGACACATTGCATGTCACACAATCTGTGTATCTGGTCTGTGGTGCCAATCACCCTAGCCTTCAGAATATATTGCAATCCTAGCATTAATACTGTAGACAGGTAAAGCAAAGGAGCATGGGACGCACACATATAATCTACTGCAAACTTAATGAATACTGCTTAGGGGGTTGAAACTATTACTCCTGGCTACTTTATGAATATTTTTATGTCCAGTTATTAATGGCAAATAATTATGGACGCCTATGAGAAATTTGTGCAGAGCAAAACTCTTGAAAAATACTCATTCTATTCCTTAGCTTCATTGTAGAAAAGATTTTAATCATTGTTATCACCATCATGTGGGCTATAAACAGTAAATTCAGTTAACAGGAGTGTAGAACAGGTCAGAACACTGAAAAAATGTTTTCTTTTTATCCTTACTTCCAAACTAACTCAGACCTAGCAATAAATTCAGGTTCATCATCTTATGAGGGTACCACAGAAAAAAGGCCAAACTAATATTCAACATACTTCAAATCATTCAAACGGATATTTAAGATATAGATGTAGTGGATTGAAAGATGAAATTATTTTTCCATTATTCCCTGTGTACAATCCCATAGTTCTCAATAATGATGGTTAATGAGTATTTTCAAGGCTTTGTTCCAACAGTTCTAAATGCATTTATGTATGGCACTGGAAGACACCACTTGTCTTTCTGCCTTCACACTCTGCAAATTCTTTTCTTTACTCCTCCAATCTAGTCTGTCTCTAGTCACATTATGATCACACCAACTCTGTCAGATAGCTGGATTATTTAAGGAAAGCCATACCAGAGCCTGTACTTTCACTCAGATTTGTTATGCAGACTTTTTTTTCTTTTTTTTGTTTTAAATATATAAGTACTTAAGTCCCCATCCAGTGGCTTCAGTTATTTGCAGTCAACTCGTTTGTTTGTGAATTATACCAAGCCATTTGAAAAAAAGTGACTATAGTTTAAATGACTTTATGTGGATACTAACAAGCAGATAAATATGACAATTGGATTGTTTCTGGTTTAGGACCTGTCCCTGTCACCTTTCTGGTTTATATATTTTTCTCTTCAACAATGAAGTTCAGCTACTTTTTATTAGGTTGGTCTGTTATTTGTACTTGGTTACCCAGAACTTCAAATATTGCTCTATCTCTCCCTCCATAATGCTGTCTACATGGGTTTTTGTAACAAATTTATGTCCAAATATAAATGATTTTGTCTCTACAGCTCTTGGAAGTCGGTCAGCCTTTGCCTGCAGAAAGCTTAAGGGAAATGCGTCTTTCTCTGAGTAACAAGTGAGAAGGGAAAGGATCTATCCCTTAGGAGTAAAGTGTTATCTAAACTATGGATCAGCCTTAGACAAGAGCTTGAATAGGGGTTTCAAGATGTAGTAGGAATTTGATAAATTTCACATCATTGGCTGAACAATTTATTTTCTGCCAGCCAAAACAGTGTTTGTAAACTGTACTGCCTGGTGACTGATGACGATGAGAGCAAACAGTGAAAAGAGAGTAAGAGAAGAGATGAAAAGAAGTTCTGCTGGCATAATGAGGAGAAATGGTCCTTCATCATCCTATCAGGGCTACTGTTCTGCAAGTTATAAATCATTGTCATCTGCCTCACAGCCTGGGATAAGCATAGCACAATAAACTCATTAAAATAAAGCATTTGGAGTGTTGCATGTATTTTTATGTGGTAAAAGGTTTGTTTTCTTGACAGCTTCACAGAAATGTCTGTTTTGTTGAAGTGTATCCATGCAGATATAAGCTGAGCTGTGTTCATAATATACGTTAATATCTAAGAAACAGCAAACAAGAAACATACCTTATTTGACAGTGTGAATCAGTTTCAATACCATTTTGAACTAAACAACACTTTTTAATTGCCTTTATGCCAGATTCAGAAGACAGAAGCACTCTACTGGGTCTCATTTCCTTTTGAATTATTTATAATAAATGAAGATTGGTTTATGATTTGATGCAGTTTGAACTTATCAAACTAAGTTTAACAAGAAAGTCAGTGGCTTCAATTGTTTGATTAGTAACCAGGATATTATTAAAAAAAAAAAAAACCCAACTTTTAAAAAGGGCCATGGACCTTCAATTTTTGGTATTAGGGAAGAATTGTTCTTTGATGGGATTCATATCACACCATTACTTTTATTATATATGTATTTATATATACTAATGAAAGAGATTACTTAATGACTGATGAAACTGTTCTTCATCCAAGACAACTACATAGCATTTTGTCTTTATGTAAGGCCACAGGTATTATGAGCCAGGTCTTGTAATCTCATAGTCTAATAAAGACAAAAATTCTATGTATTTCAGCCCAAGATGTGATTTACAGATTTGGACTCATGTTATTATCAAGAAAAACACTTCATTAGTTGTAAATGTTTAACATACTAAATAAAACTGAGTGGAAGACTTAATTTTATCAACAACAGTTAAACCAAACCTACCTTCACGGTAACCTGAACTTTAGAAAGACGCTCAGCTGCACCACAGTCACAAATCTGATTGGAAAAACTTTAATTAAAACAGAATGCACATCACAAAGGTTTAATTGATTCTCTATCTACTCCTTTAAAAAATTACTGTTTGCCCATATAATACTTAATTTTTCTAAAACTTTATAAAAAGTATATAGAGCAGATGATTAAAGAATGTAAAATGTGAATTACATGAGGATATCCGTACCAAATTTTATTTTCTCATTGGTGCCTTGCAATTGTTCCTTTAGAAAATAGAGAAACTTTTGCATACGTTTATTCATTCAGGACTGAAACACCCACAGATGGACTCACCATTTGTTAACCATTGCAAAAGCCTCAATGGCATCTAACATACACTTTGCCAACTACATTCACTACATGAAGATAAAACAAATGATTGATTGATTTCTTTTCTTTATATCTATACTGAATGGAACTGATGACAGTTTTCATAAATTGAAAAGTAAATCTGCTCTGTTAAGGAAATATCAAAACACCTACCCCCTCTCACTAACAGACCACTTTTTGTGCTATAAATGAAATTTTACAGGCAGAACTTAATTTTTCTCATAGTTTATTTTATGCCTTCAGAGTCCCAGTCTACAGGCGAAAAGAAGTTCCAAGGGAAATTGTTTTGACTTTACATTTCCTTTACACTACAATATGATTTGTGTATATCCATCAAGTAAACCTAAAATTAACTTATTTGGCAAAATTTCTCAAGCAACTACTCCTGCCATGGTTCAATGTATGTATTGTATTTACCATGTATTATTTCATAAGTCAGAGAAGAATTAAACACTGCTGTAGAGACATTTAGTTTTGTCATGCGATAGCTTTCTTTCATGTCATTGATTTAATCTGAAACAGAAAACACAAAAAACTCAGTGTGCAGTGTCATAAATCATGAACATTGATTAATAAAGCTCAGCATTTTTGTTTTCCATTAAGCACTCATAGTAATATTTCAATTCAAATATAAACATTTGACAATTTAATTAGTGCTTTCATAAGAAATTATTTAACTAAATTGCTTGTAATAGAAGAATTGAGAGAACCTTGAAACTAGGTTGTAGAAAATCTCCTATTGTAATTTCAAAGAAATTGGCAAACATCTTATGGTTGTACAATACAATATATTGTACTGATACTAGCTTCTTATACCATGGACACCTCTATAAAGTCCTAGAAACCTCTGCTGACCCACTCTGCAACATGCAGCAATGTGGGCGTCAAGAACACACAAGACAAATACTAATCATCCAGATAAATTGTGACAAATCACCTAAAATTTTAGGAGGATTAGATGGAAGATTCAAACTCTCATAAGCAATGAATTTTTTGCATACATGTCCTTTGGGTAGCTACTTTTTTATTTAGTTCAATTTCATTTTGCTTTCATTGTTTTGATTGGAATGAAAATAACATTGCTAATAGACTGCTAGTTCTGGGTTTCAGATTTCCTGTGTTCCCAGAGGACTTTTAAAGTTCACAAATGGGAACGTGTTCTGAAAATCTCTAAACACCATGTACAAGGGGCCACAAAGTCTGGCACACAGCTGTTTACACAAAGAAGGCTACAGGACTAAGGTTGCATTACACAGTGCTTACTGTACACTCTTCTCACTTCCAGTAAACCCATCTCTGAATAAATGGTAGCAATAAACTGAACCTTTAGTCCACAAATGCAATTATGTCATAAATGACTAAAATCCTAATGCCTCCAGCAGACTGTTGTTGGACATAAAGCATAGAAGGATGCTCTATAACACAGTGCAACAGAGAAGTGACAACTCACCCTCTTTCAAACAAAACTGAACCAATTTCATAAAGAAAGATGCTTATATGACTTTTTGATTAGTCACTACCTAAAGCAGGGCTCAAAATTCACCTGGGTATAATGACACTCCCCGAAGGTCTATAGGCCAAGTCAAGCGATGGCTAAAATGACTGGATGGAGAGCGGGCAAAAGCAGTGAGCACATATGTGGTGCAAGGGAAAGGGAGGAGACAGAAGGACATCCATTATCTGCAGTTTCTGAGAAATCTGAACAGCTTAATGCCAATCTCTAATGTGCATAGCCAGTGTGCTAACTAGGAATAAGCAGAAGGAGGACTGGCATGGCTGTGTCTCTTTGAATTAACCAGATTCAAAAGAGAGAGAATATAGGCTGAAGTGAAATCCCTTAGAGCTTCTATGAGTTATAACATCCAATAAAGGTATCTTGTATGCAGCATTGGATATTTCTATATCACACCCCTTCTATGAGGTGAAGATAACAATTGGTTAATCCAAGGGTAAGTGTTTGCCAAGAAACCAGCAATCAGAAATGAATTGTAATCATTGCTGAGAAACAGTTCCTCAACCAAGAAGGGTTAAGTGAAGATGCAGCTGCTCTGGTTTAGTAACAAAGTAATGATCAGCAACAATTAGAAATGCAGTAGGCATACATTGTGAATTTAAAAGAAGCAAAAAAGTAAATGTAAAAGCACAGAAAAATTGAGAAGACATGGGAAAAAAAGGATGAAAGGAAGCTTTAAAAAAGTACTGAGAGCTGAAGAAAGTGGTGGTTAAGGATTTTTAGCAGGAGACAGTAAGATGCAAATAATGATAGGGGGCATGATAACTAGTACCAAGTGTCTAAAATCCAAGTAATGGCATGATATCTGAAAACCCAATCAACCCTCCTGACCATAAAAGTTTTGTACTGTAAAATATTACCTGTGGCCTAGAGCCAGGAATGCCATGCTTCCTCAAGCTGGGGCTGTCAGAGAGTTCATGTTCCCACTCCCAAGGGAAGCCAGAAACATCAATTCTCAGCAGCCCTGCACCTTGTTTCTGCATACGTGGGCCACACAATTCAGCCCAGTGGTGAGATGGCCATTTCCTGCAACACAAGAGGTGCACTCTAGTGTCCAGGCAGAGGGCTCCCACCGTCACATACAATTGATAGGGCATGGAGGGGTTCTGAGCATGATCAGCTGTAGTTTGCTCCCTCCACACCAATGTCTAGAAAATAAGGAAGTGGTCATGTGATGAAAAGTAAATGAGGGGTTGCTTTGCTGTAAATGCTTTTTTGATTTATTGTGTTTCCGATATACTTTTATAACAGGGAAAAACCTTAGGCACCATTCTCACTTTATTAAGATGTTTACATAAATATAGCTCACTAAACCCAATAGGTTTATAACTTTTGTAAGCAGAAAATCATATTAATGGCTTGGAGATGTCTGCTTATAGAGGTGGCATCAGAAAAATCATAAATTTGTATAACAAATACATGAGACTAGAGAGTGTATTTTAAATACCTAGAAATTGGATAGACTGTTTTCTACTACATGAGTGGAATATAAATTAGCTAGCAATCTAGTTGGCCTTTAAGCTATTGTAAACATCAAGACAGAGCAATTCTCTTGCTTTTCAGTTAAAAAAAACAATCAAACAAACAAAGCAACTGGCAAGCTAGGACTCCATTACCTTGTCTGGACTGATTAAGAGCTTACTTTTTTATGGTATGGTTACTCTTCTCAGCTGGAAAGTACATAAGTGGAGTAAAATATGATATCTCATTATTCTGCCAGGTCTGATACTCTGAATCATCCAAGTGTGTTTTCGTAAAGAATTATCCACATACTCCTTTATTTTAGGAACAAAAACCCATGTGAAGAAAAACATTTTCTGATTCTTCTCACCATGGATGAGTTCATCCAAAAAGATTACATTTAATTTCCTGTCTAATATCTTACTTCCCAATTCTATTTCTGACCCTACCCCGAAAAGGATGTTCATTCTTCCTAATTTCAAGCACAAAAGAAAGAAAGAAAAAAAGCATAGCTAAACAAACAACATTGAACTGGGGTGACCTCCTTACCATGCAGAGCACACAGAATTAATGTAATGTAAATACCTTTGTGCCATTCAGTCAACTCTCCCTACACCGTTATCCATCCCACACTTAAATTCCACCTACTTACAATTTTTATATCTGTTCAATGATCCATATCTCTAATCTCATTATGAAATTGGAGGGGAAAAAATGAAATGTAGGAGTGGGAAAGAACACTTTCATGAATGCAAGGAGCAGTCATTTAACACATGGAAAAAATCAAGAATTTTAGAGGACCCACAGCACATCTTTTCCTACACTTTATTCTAACTTCTATAAATTTAAGTGCATTTTTTGAATACTACTAACCTTACAAGGAGGGTAATCACCAAATAACACCATAAGTACACCTTTGTTCACTGCATTTTCACTATTTTTTCTTAAGTAACAGCAGGAATACTGAAACAATAGAGATGCCCTTTCCTCCACTTTTTAATTATTTTAAAGGATTTCTTGTTGAGTTCTTTCTGTGTAAAAAATGGTATAAAACCAGCATTTGAAGGATGGATTTCGATCAGATAGAAAACACCAAAGCTCAAGTCATAATCTGGTATTTTGGGGGGTTTCCTCATAATTCATGGATACCTAGGTATAGGACTGAAGATGACACAGCATTATGAATCAATATTAATCAAAGTACTTATAGGCCTATCAACTAACGTTAGGCCAATGGTATAATACAAAAAAGAATATGAGTTTTTATTTATTATATTTTATGTAATTTTTATATTTTATGTAATTTTTTATTATATTTTTTGCAATATGAAAAGAAAAAAATACTTTCTTAAATCACTTCAAATATATTTTAAAATAAATTAATACATTTTAAAATCCCATTGAACTGTAGAGATTATTTTAAATTAATCTTTTAAAATCCACTTTTTAAAATCCTTCCAACTGTAATCCTTGGTTGAGATAAAAACCCAATACCATTTTATTTTTCTAGTTGTTTTTTTTTCTTGTAAAACAGGCTATTCCATTTTAGGTCACACAAGCTGCTGTTAGAGTCAATGAATGATGATATTTCTTATGCAGTAAGAGCTTAGTCAGTCCACATCAGCTGTGGTTTATCCACGGGGGATTAAATGTTTATAATCAAATCCAGGTGGATTAATCATGCCCTGGATAGGAAGATTCAGTTCAGAGCCAGGTCAGATCAGCTGGGCCTCTTAGGGCAGGTGTGGTGCAATAACAGCACTCTGCTGTTTCCAGGCCACCTCATGAACAGAAAAAGGTTAATCACTCCTGCATTGTGCAGAACCTGAGCAAATCAAGCCCAAAGAGACAGGTTGGTGGTGTTCACTGTAAATTTGTTATCCCAAGCTCCATGAAATGAATGTATAGAAAAACATGATGCAGAGACACAAGTGGTGGTATGCAGTTAGCTTGGGTGCCATAGGATTTATTAGTCCTTACTCAGATGCTTCTGCATTATATTTCACCGCGCTCTTAGTCCAGAGCAGCTGTACGTAAAGAACAGAAACCAACTCAGTTCTCATACACATTAGCAAACCTGAAAAGCTTCGCAAATCTGAAGCACTGGGCACAATAAAGACCTTTTGAGTGGACTCATGCAGCAGACCCTGATTGCACCAAGGGAGCTAGCAAAAAGCTGAAGCAAAATGAACCCAAGCTGCAGTGCCACACCACAGTGTTCTTTGCATTTCAAGTGTTTCCATTTTGCGATTTTCCTGTTTTTTGGCTATCTCAATCTCTCATTAATGAAACACTGACTATATTTGATGTGGATCATGCAGCATAGAAATTCAATGTTAACTTTTGTACTGGCCTCTCTTATTAAGTGACATAGCCAAATTCATGAAGTACTACGTTCAGGCATAACTGTAATGCTACAGTATTAGAAGCTTCTTAGCATCCTGTGTTGCAGTTAGGCTTGCTTGTGTCTGCAACACCATTGTAGAGGCAACACAACAGTGACACAGCAAACCCTAGTACTGTATGTCAGAGGAAAACCCAAAGTCTTCCTGAGGCATGTTCCTTTCCTCATACCTCAGCAAGGGCTAACTACGAAATCTGCTACTGTCTTTAGCTCTGCTTTCATTTTCTGCACAGGCTTTCATATGATGATTTGGAAGGGAAGAAGAAAAGGGAGAAAACAGATAGGAAACAATAGTAAAGAGAAAAGGCTCATTTACCTAGTTGCTTTTTGTAGAACAAGTCAATTTTCTTCTTGGCTTATAGCAGATACTTTCTTATGTGCAAAACATCTATTTTTGTTATGATATCTAGGTAACAGCTGAAGATGAAGCACTAGAAACACAGCCACTTAAATTTCACACAACAAAGGTTAACTGTTTGCTACTGAATCATAAACAGACATAGGTAATATTTTTTACTTGCTTGTTGAAAGCAAGTCAACTACATGGCTGCATGTAGTATGAGCAAATTTTTCTTATAATTTTCATGTTATCTCTGGCATGGCATGCAATTCAGTGGGCCATGTACTGAAAGAAAATTACTAAATCAGTTTATTTATGAAAGACTAAGAAAACGTTGCTTTGATTTTGTTGCTCCTTTGGAATTATTAATGATTTTTAAAAGCCTAAAACTAAAGAGAAAGCAAAATCATCAGCTAACATAATGTATTTTGTAACATATTGCTCAGATGATTGTAATAAGAAAATTTATATATATATATAAAGTATATAGCTTTGAAAGCATCTTGATTATGAAAAAACAAACACATAGATTTAGAATTTGGAAATCAGCTTACTCCCTTATGAAGTTTCACTGACAATCCTGAAATCATTTCTATATTCAGACATAAAAGTGCTCTTAGTAGCTGTAATTGCTTATTTTACAACAGTCTAATTAAAGAGCATATCCATTTTATATACAGACTTGTTTGCAGTGATCAGACATAAATCAGCATAAGGAAAAGCAGGCAATCTTGTTTTTTTTTCATCCCCACCTGCTGACTCTTCAGCCAACAGCTTGAAGAGAAGGCAGTCTCACAAGACAGAGGAATGATAAATTATTTGACTCCCTATTTCTGCACCTATGACTAGACTGACATTTTCTCACAGGTTCTTGTACTTCTTCAAATAATACCGGTATCCATACTAATAAGGGTGACAGTGATGCAGTATGATCATCTAGATGATGTCCAGCATAATCTATCGGTAACAAGTCATTTCTTCTAGAGAAAAGATAAAGAGTTGATTACTTAGGTTACTGAGATCTTCATCTGTCCTTACTCTGGAAAGAAAGGCACCCTTACCTCTTCTGGGAAATCAGCCTGTTGCCTGTGCTTTAGCACTCCATGTACCTGTGCACTGAGGGAAAGTGGTGACATGGCTGCTCACAGACAGACATATGATTGTGCTATGTACTAGTGGAGCTGGTTAGCTGCAACTCAGCTGTGGCCCTGATGCTGTGAGAAAGCATTTGGGTGACCTGTGCCTTTGTCAATGAGCCCTGATGAAAAGTGTGGTATATGAAGTGGAGTACTTACTTACAGAGTAGAGCCAGGCTTGGTCCAGACATTTAGGAGTCCAGGCAAAGACATTCTGCCTGCTTATACCATCTGGAAAGATGCATTTACCTCTGCCTACTTTGCAGCCAATTACCTTCACAGTGAAAGTTAACAGTAGTAGTCCCGCATATTAATAAAGCAAGCTGGAACTCTGCCTCTGATTCTTCAAGCAACCTCAATGCTAGGAAATAAAAAGCATGATGCTGCCCTCAACATCACAGCCAGGCACATCACACAACATGAAATAAGAACGAAGAATGATATTTTTTATTGTACAAATGGACACCAGTTCTCCTCCTTTGTAAGTTGGAACAAAGTCACCAGGACCAGAGACGGAAAATTAAAGAAACTCACTTATGTTTCCTTTAGATCCCCCGAGGCAAAGCTGTAAGTGAAAACAAGCAATAAAAGCAGGGGGTGGGATGGGTGGTATTGAAAAAATATAAATGACTTCTGAGAAATAAGAACCTGACATACCAAACATGAACCACGAGGCACTTCCAAGGAAGGTTGGGAGCTACTGGATATCAGCTGGAGTTGGACCCAGGGTGGCATTTATTGCATCATCTTCGGTGCTGTGACATTATTGGTAGAGCAAGAAAATTAACTATCTCAAGGAAGAATCTTCAGAAAACAACTGACTGGAAAGTAGATTCAGATAATTAGACATTAAATGCAGAAAGAGGCTAATTAAGGATTGTCTTCAACAACCTTTCTGTTTCAGCAGTTCAACTGATGGTAACTTGGATCATGTAGGGGTCAAGAAACAAAGAAATTGACCTTAGCGCATTGTGGACTTGATATTCAATGGGATATGAAATCCCCTGTTTCAGATCTCTCCTTTAACTTGGATAGAGCATGAATTTGGACTTGGATTTCCCATAGTATCTGCAAAGGTTCTGGTTCTCATAGAATAGTTTAGGCTGGTAGACATCCCTCAGGATATTCTAGTGTAAGGATCTGCTGAATAGAACTATCTTAAAATTTTGCTCAGGACTTCATCCAGTCAAGCTTTGTAAACCTCCAGCAATGAAGATTCTGCAGTCTCTCTGGGCAAGCTGTCTCAGTGTTTAACCACTCTCACTGTGAAGTGTTTTTTTCTTATGTTTAATCTCAATTTCCTTTGCATGTTAAAACATGCAAAAATTGCAACTACTGCACCCTGTTCTTTCACTATTCACATCCAAGTCATGAAAAAACCCTCTGTTCAGGCAAGCATGAATCTAGGCTGCTACCATTAACCTAAAGCCAATCTTAAAGTGTCTATCCTTCTCTGTGGTGTTTTGGTGTTTTTTATTTCATTTTAGATGGCAAATTATTAATTTTAATACAGATTAACTACTGTGTATAGATGGTGGACTTTCCTGGTTTTGTAATTCAAACTTGCAATATTTCGTGAGTTGAAGATTAAGACTACAGGTCAGTGTCAGATCTTTCCCCTATTCATCAGGAAGTGTGCTTGTGACTGCATGAGAAATAAGCAGAAATAAAGTTAAGTTTTCCCACTTCTGTACCTTCATCCTGATGCAGCATGGCACAGCTGTCATTTTATGTGGAAAATAAGGGAAAGTATAAGGAATACCATACAGCACTGCTACAAAGGAGTCAAGGGCAGGAAACCTTTGTGGTGATTTCAAATTATAAGAGCTCAGTACACAAATACTATGTCAACACATTTTATAAAAAGTAGAACTAAATAAATAAATTTTTGAAGTCACAATCAAAGAAATGTCATTCTCTTTCCTTCCATTTAGAAGCAAGATTGCTCTTGACCTTTGGAGACACTTAAAAGTTCATTGCGAAGGAACACTTTGCAGCTGTAGCTTGTACAAATCTAAACAAGAATAAAGCCACTCTAGTATTAAGTCCAACTTAATATATATTCCTCAAGGACTTTTAGTGCCACTTGCCACATATTTATAGGTTTCATACATTTTTAAAGTTACAAACAAAGGATTCTTAATGAAAAAAATAAAAGTCTTTTACAGTGCAAGCAAAAAAAACAAGTTACCTAATCATAACTGAAACTCACAATTCAAGTAGCTGTTGAAAAATTGCCTTTGTCTCCTTGCAAAACTAAGACCAGGTTCTGATATAGAAAATTTGGTTTTCATTAGCGATTGAGAAGTAATTCCAGGTGAATATTATACTCTCATTTTTTGTAACACATATTTATTTAACTGAAGAAATGAGAAATTTACTTATATCCCTGTTTGCTCTGGATTCTATTTACATGAATTTTGAGAGGTTAAGTAAGCTATCAAAAACTGCTCCACAGTCATTAACATTCAGTGATGAAATGATCTACAAATCTGCAGTCAGGAGAGAACTTTTTCTCAGCTCAGACAGAAATGAAGCACTGGTTTTTGTGGCGCTTTGGGGAGGAGGGCTTGTCTGTCTGTTTGTTTTCCTTTTGTATCTGAGATATGGGCAAGTACCCCCAAAACTCCTGCAACATTTATGTAATAATGCCTACTTATGAAGAGCTTTTGGAAATGAAGAACAACTACATTTCTTTCTCTCTCCTTGCAGCTTTCAATCTTTTCTGTAGATCATTATAGGAAAATACATATCAATGTCACCAATATTCTTAATCAATTATGACTGTGGAAGATTGTTTTCTCTTGACCATTATTACTACCTTCCTAAACCTGAAAATGAATTGGTAAAAATAATGTTCACCTACATTGACACATAGAAAAAGCTGAATAAAATTGATCAACTGATTCTCATATGATAAACTAACATTGAAATATCAGTAGTCTTGCTGGACAACTACCTCTCCCCTCCCCAGAATGTGAAAGAATTTAACAGAATATGTGAAGAAAGTAGAAAGGTATTCCTGGTACATATTACATGATTGACAGAAAATTAATGTAAGAGCTGTTTAGACTGATTTACAGTGGCAATAAGGAAAATTAGATGGTGAGAACAAAAGAGGTGTTAAATATATTTAAAAATAGAATATAAAATAGAAATGTATGAAAGGAAATGAAGAATGGAAAAGAAGAGAATAAAAATATATGAACAGGAAAAATGATGAAAAGCGGAGTAACAATATAAAAGGTAAAGAGTATGAAGAGCAAGGAGCAATAAGTGACAGGAAGAGATATGTAATGAAATGTGCTGTACAGAGAAATAAAGTGCAAACAGAGGATGTAAATCGAAAACACAGCATGTGCCTTATCTTGGAGGTTACTTGGTTACAAGAAAAATGCTAATTTATGTTTCATTTTAAGAAGAGATTTGACTATATCTTCAAATAAAACAAAAAATAAATAAAATAAAATAAATAAAATAAAATAAAATAAAATAAAATACAAACAAAAAATTATATGGTGCTCTGAGGTGGTCCAAAAACATTATCTGTGCTCTTGCAGTACTTCAGCACCAAGGTTCTAATATGATGGGGTCTATCAAGTTCAGTCAAACACTTTAACCAGTAGATAAGGGAAATGAAACAAAATATTTTGAAGCATATGTTCTTAACATTTAGACCAAGTCTTAGACTTTCATGAAGTATGTTTTGGAATGTGGAAGAAACTGTAAAAGAGAGAAAATTGAGGTATTACTATCAAGTGGATAGATTAAGAAGTTAGGCCAATCTCCACCCAATAAATTTAAGATTAACAAAAAAAGAGGCAGTCCAGAGGAAAGCTGGTGCCAATTGGTTGTTCAGTGACATAATGCAGGATCTAAAGCAGGAAGGCATGAAGCTCAGAAAAGACTAGTCTTCAAAGGCATTTAGAAAACATCTTTGCACAGATGTTGTTTAATATATGAAATGCACCATCAAAGACAGCACCAATAGCTGTAACCACAAACTCACTCCAGAACAGTTATACAAGCACTTAGAAGAAAAAGACTAGTACAGGGTACTAAGTCTAGACAACTCTGTGGTTGTCAGAATATAGGATGTGAAACCAAACATGTCTTTAATGCTCCGTGGATAGTTTTCTCTACACTGCACACTGCTCATAGCATTATCCTGCTGTCAGTTTCACAGACATTTTACACACACATGTTCAGCTAATACATGTGAAAGTTAGATAGTCCTTGGAAAATGAGATATACTGAAAACATTATGGAGAAGGGCATCTTACAAGAAAATTTGCAGTGCCTGAGGGACAATCAGAAAAAAAATATTTCATAGTCTGCCTAAAACATAAGTCTTATCCCTTCCCTCAACCGCCCAAATAAAAATCAATTAATCAACAGAAATGGTATATTTCTTCCTCATTCTCATATTAGTACAGGACATAGATTATATAGGCTGAACAGGTTTTTTTTTTAATTAATCCTATATTCACTATTTTTATTAAAACAAAGAGTGCATGTGCATGTGTTTGTATGGTTGTCTATAGCAGAATTTGTGAGTGCGCATATAAGGGTACATGGACATATATTTGCCTTTTAAAAATTCAATTCCATAAGATAATTTAAGTATATGTATGAGCTTTAATTTTGTAGTTTCCTGTTGTCATCTAAAGTCTGTTAGACAAAAAATTAAACTGTTGCTACTTGTGTCATCCTGGGAGAAGGAAGTCAAGCTGCTGCCTCCAAAAGTATGCACATCTTCTAGCCTCAGCCCACAGAATAAAGGGCAGAAGACAAACATCTGCTGCAATGAAAGCAAATGGAAAATTCTTGGAAAGAGGTGGAAAATTGTCAGGGACAAAGAAGCCTGAAGAGAAAAGGGAACTTAGTGAATTGGCTAAATCAATGTCCTTAGAAATATCCCAAAGGCTGAAATGTAAAAACATGGTATCTTAATTCTTCGGAGCAGTGTATTTGTCCCCATTTATTATCACTGTTGTTTGATTCGTAATAGAGACAAAGAAGCATCAAGAGTGTATAGTAGAATGTACTACATGAATAAGAAGGGAGTTTCTTCTGTTGTGAAATAGGAGTCACAATAATCTGTGCAAGCAGAGATCACCAAGAAGAAGGAAATGCATGGTATTAAAGTAACCAACCGCATTAACCCAGGAGAGCAGCTAGAATCAGTGTTAAATTACTTCACCCTGGTGTAAAGTTTTTCATCTAATAAATATTATGTAATTATTATTTGCCCATCAATATTGTTAATTTTTTTTTTCAATTCTTCACCTTAAAAGTTTCTACAGTCTAAATAGAAACAGAAGTTCTTTCCTGTGACCTCTGCCTATTTGTCCTTAGATTCTGAATATCTTCTAGTGTCCAGATCTTTCAGTGAATTTTGGCAGGTGTCTAAGAACAATTCCTGTTGAAATTAAATGCTTTTCTGCTTCTTACTCTACTTTTGTGGGAGCTGAAAGATGAAAATCTTTCTGGTTTAGTGGCAGTGATTCTTATGAAGTCAAGAGTGAAAATAAAGAGGTGAGGGAGAATATATTTGCCATGCTTAAAGCAAATATATTCATGGAACCACTTGTACTGATGAGCGTGTCCTTTCCCGGTTAGTTGCAGCTAAAAGTTTTTACTTCAAATGTGTATCTAATCTGCATGAATTTTCCTTTCCTCTGTCTATTGACTGGGTTTGCGAGGTACTTTCATAGGCCCTAAAAATCCTCTTAGGTTTAAACCAATTTAAATAATTTTTATCCTTTCCCTTTTCACCAGAGCTTCAAGGTTTTTAGTAAATACATTAAGCCATGGCCTAATGTCACTTTTGGAGGGCTTTAACTATTGCACAGTTTCGAAGATGACAGTTTGGTTTTCTGTAAAAAAAAAGAAAAACTTCATTTTAATGATAACAGTATTTTAATTTATGATCATTGTAAAACAGCACTTACTGAAATCAAGTAAATGTCCTTATTGCACGCATCCAATTGCACATAATCAATGGAAATGAAATCTAAAGTAACAATATTTATTACTTTCTTCATACTGCAGCAGTTTTTATCAGTTTCTAGATCAGTTTATATTTTACGGTCTATATTTCTGAAAATCTAATACACTAATAATTAATGGCTCGTGAATAAAGCTTTGCATGGCTTAACATAACTCAGTTGCATGTTTTCTGTCCTGCTCATGCATAGATCTGTGTTACAGTGAAAAAAGAACAAATCTTTGGTGCAAAAGTATAATTATTACAATGTATTCTGTGCATTCATTGTAGTCCTCGAAGTGTTAAGAAACAGTTTTCAGGACTATGTAACAGATGGAAAAATAGAAGATTAGGGATGAGACTGCCTAAAGGTACAATCCTTTTGAACAACTGTGGATAGAAGCATTCTTCATGTGTCATTTTCAGGCATTAATGTTTCTTAAACTCTGTTGTCCTGCACCGATGAACAAACTCTTTTAGCTTAATATAAAATTGCACAAAATAAAGGGAAACACTTAAGTTTAAGGGATATTTGATCCACATCTGTTTAGACTATGGCAGGGAGGAACATGAGAAAGAAGAAACCAACCAGTGACTCAGAATCTAGAGAAACGCAAGAAACAGTGAAAAATAATAGAGAAAGACTAATATAAATGAATAACATAACAAGGGAGAAAAACTAAATGGTAATGTTATTCTGGGTTAGAAAATTCATCTAGTTCATCCATCTAGTCAGAAGAACAATCACAACTTTAAGGGCAAATACAAGTTTTCAGGCCCCAGTCCCAAAATACCCAGTCTGTACAAGATTTAGGCTATTTGTTAATTTAACATATTTAAAAGGCAAATGACACCAACAAATACTGCTATGTTGGGTTGACAGCCAGCAGCTACACTGCTATCCAGTCTTTTGCTCACTCCTCCACAGAGGGATGGGGAAGAGAATTAGAAAAACAAGTATCAAAATTAGTGGGTCAAGATGAAGACAGATTAATAGGTGAAGCAAAGCTGTGAATGCACAAAAAGCAAATAAAACAACTCATTCACTGTTTCCCATCAGCGGGCAGATGTCCAGCCACCTCCCGGAAAACATGGCTTCAGCATACATCATGGTTATTTGGGAAGAGAAACCCCATAACCACAAATATCTCCACCCATTCTTCTTCTTTCCCCCAGCTTTTATTGCTGAGCACAACATCATATAGTACAGAATATTCCTTTAGTGGGAAGAAGAAGAAAAAAAACCCCAAGAATTAAAAGCCCGGCACCATGCAGACACTGATCAGCAATAGCTGAAACATGGATATATTAGCAACACAGTTGTAGTCCCAGTCCAAAGCACAGCATCATTAGGGCTGCTATAAGGAAGAATAACTCCATCTTAGCCAGACCCGAAGTACACCTATAGATGTGGCATAGGGCAGATGCCAATTTTCTTGTGCCTGACAAACAACCAGCACCTTCTTCCATGAAGTGACCAAAGACAACGAAAGAAATATGGGTAATTTATGCATTCACTTTTGCAATGATTCAGACATAGCAGACGCTCTAACTGCTTATCCAGTTAGGGGTTGTTTGAATACCAGAATTTACAAAACAGCAGCATGATGCTGGTTCAGAATAGTTAGCAGCTCTTTAAGAAGTATGATCTTATAATAATACAAGATCCTTGTAAAGGCTCAGAAAATAAATATGTTCAGTGGATATGATCTGAATCTATAAGGTTGAGCTGGAAGTGAAATATAACACTTCATTACAGCATATAAAAATACAATGAAAACCCAAAGAAAACAGACTAATGTCCTATTTAGTGCCACTGTGAACTATTGCCATCTGTAGTTTCATTAAATCTACTGATGCAGTATCGGAGCTAAAGCTATGAAAGAGGAAACATTTCTCTGAGTAATGAAATGCTATTTATAACTATGGTCTCATTTTGTAAGGAAGATGTGTGGAAAAGATGA
Source organism: Pezoporus wallicus (assembly GCF_028554395.1). NCBI lineage: Eukaryota > Metazoa > Chordata > Aves > Psittaciformes > Psittacidae > Pezoporus > Pezoporus wallicus. The sequence continues at coordinate 6,367,569 of NW_026640488.1, forward strand.
ATAGTTTAACTGTGACTCATAGCCAAAGAGATCATGGCTGGAATTACAGGTAATTATCATTTCTAAGAAACTAACCTCTGAGTTTGAATGAAGTGTCAAGGATTCTTGATTAGCAATCTGCCACCTTTATAATGTTGTGGAGGGCACAGGAAGTAAGGAGGGCAGTCAAATCAACCTCCATTAATCTTGTATGCTTAAACTTACAAATTTTATATAAATAGAATATTAAGATAAATTACTAAGAGTCTTTGTTCTCCCAGGAAAACAGTCTCAACCTCTTTTGTTAACATACAGCTTTGACAGTATTTTAATCCATATTAACCGCCTGTGCTATATCATAAGTTTAAATCCCTCAAGCAGATGGCACTTCAATTATTCAGATTTGTAATAGACTTTTTAAGAGAAAGCTAATGTGAGATAAATTTTAAGCACTAAGGCAATATTTGAAAATTTCCTTCAGCTGGTGAGCTAACTGTGGAGGACTTCTCAGCCACTCTACCTGCATCCTTGTGGAAACAGCAAAAAACTCTTTAGGTCAGTTTTTATGGCATATTATTTCCTCATCAGCTGTGTTCCCATTAAGCTTAAGATAAATACATCCAGCTGCACAAATCACAATCTCCCTCAGATACAATTAAATTTAGACAAAAAAAAAAAAAAAGGAAGATATTGTAATTCAAAAGGTCTTTCTTAATTGGGTTAAGTGCCTTAGAAAATATCCAGACATCAGACTGAAAAGTTGTTTTTAACTTATTTTTACAGCACGGTAAATGCTTACAGCTCATAGGGAGAAGTAGCAGGAAATATTTTAGATACAGCAACACTGAATTCTAACCTGAATCTAAAGATAATTTGCATCTGCAAATACTCCTAAAAGAAGAGTGAATCACTTCTGAGGGGAAGGTTTTCATATATATCCCATAGTACTCTACATGTTGGTTCCTTATGGACCCCAAACCTGAGGTTTTGGGCCTCTTATGGTTATATTTTTCCTTTGCAAAGTTATTTTGTGAGACATAATGAGATGAGTAAATCTTTCAGTGCTAAAGTAAATGATGCAAGAAATTGAAATGAGGTATCTGGTTTGAAACAGGACAGGTGAACCAAGGCAAATAATGTCTGGTTCCAGTGACATTTTCTGTTAGAGCTTAAAAGTGATGATGAATAAAGACTTTTACATTAGAAATATTGAAACTCTATGGTTTTCAATTATGAAAGGTGTTAAAAGATAGAAAGGACCCGGAGCCTGTGCCATAAGGGAACATTTAGGTATAGATCATTCTCATACAGAATCTTGCTGCTCCAGGTGGAACTGATTTACAAGACGCAGGAACTAATCACTTAGGCACAGGGAATATTGATAAAAGATTTTCTTAAATTTTTAACAAATACATTAAAAATTAAGTTTAAAAATTGTATTAAAAAATGTCCGTGATGGAGAAGAAAATTACCCCACATAACACAGCTGTTTGTGAAAGTTCACCAGAGAGACGGGCTAAAGAAAAGGAAAGGAGGTCTTTGAATTTATCTAAATCTTTGTGATCTGTTCACAGAGCAAAACTCTGCCCATAGAAACAGCTCTGTCAGTGTGCAAGTTTTGATAAAAAATCCATTAGACTGATTCTGTAACTCTTAGTGCTAGACCAGAGCTACTGCTCACAGTAAATGCCATTAATTCCCATCATCTAATAACATAGAAAAGAAGTATGTGTATGCCACATTGATCTTCCTTATGCTAACTTTTGCCACTTACATGCTTAGCCACAAAGAGCATCCATAACTGTTTCTGATTTATCACATAAAAAGCTCTAATGTAGATTTACATGTTAGAGAACAGACTAATTGGCCTCCTTTTAGAATCTGAAGCACAAAATTATTTTTTAGCCAAGAAAGCGTACTTCTGCATCTAGTATTGTGTAAGTATTTACATAATGTAACTCACTCTCCCATCAGACCATTAATGTGCATGCAATCAATAATCTAGACTCAAGTAAGTCTGAGTTGCTTTATCTGAAAAAGTAACTAATCACAAATTTAAAAGCTATTTGACCAAATCTGAAATTAAATAATTGTATTCAAAGGCCAGATCCTCAGCAAGCACAAATGTAGGTCTGAAAACTTACACAAGAGGACAAACAGACTCTTACTGGCAAGCTTTCACACCAGACATTAGAAATACTTGGTATTTTTTTCCTTTACTACTATGCAACTATTTTAAGCAGTGTAGATCATCGCAGTTATTTCCACAGTATCATATTTATAAAAAAAAACCAAGAACAATCACTCATCTTATTAATTACCTTTCTTGCTAACATAATAAGGAGCTACAGTACAATATGTTTAAGCGCAGAAAAATTAATTTAATCAGCCATATGAATTTTATTCACTGAATGGTACTGGATCTGTCAGCCTTATCATGTATGGTTTTTCATTGCAACTTTCCTGGTTATTTTAATGTATATTTTCTTCTAGTGTGTGTACTAGATAGATATCAGTTCCACCAGTTATTCCTAACAGTAGTAGTCATGACACATGCCATTTGGAAGGTCATTTTTTTTTTCCCTTGTCTTGCAGAAATCTTCAGATTTCCTTAAGCAGCAAAAATATCAGCCCATTTTAATCATTCTCATCTTCAGTAACTTCTACTAGCTCAAAGTAATTGTTATTTATGATCATCAGGAGCATGTGGTATAACAGGCCTACAAACTGTCAGGGACAGCTCAAGTTCAGTATTACCATAGGATTTTCTCTGGTGTGAGAAAATTCTGAAAGCCAACACTATATCAAGGGTGACCACTGTAAAATAACTGGGAATTCTTGCATATTGCTTTTCCCCTAAGTCATTTACAGAACTTTACAACTCTCAGCAGGATAACATTTTACCTCTTTCATTCTGAAGGCCTCTTGGAAACTTGCAGTTTCCTCCCAAACTGACTTTGGCTGATCATGCATACCCTGGGGAAGACAAAGCTAAAATTATATTTCTTTTAACAGTCCTGGTTTTTACTGCAGCTATCAAACTTTGTACTTTTCAGAATCTAAACACTCTGTGCAATGATCACTCAGAACAAATACTTTCTTAGAGTAAGGACAGTGTATTTTCATCAGTTGGGTAGATTTTTCTAAGCAGCAGTCATGCTCTGCTGTTTCAGATTCAAAATCTCTTTTATTGCTTAGGCCAAAAAAATAGCAGTTGTTTATGTCCTATATGATTCCATGAGGATTGAGTTTAGTATACATTTCAGATGTGTTTCTCATCTTGTCATCACAGTTTGCAAAATTAAATTCTCCATCTTGACTGATAAATTTTCATTGCACTTTGGGGTTTGGGGGGTTTTTTACAATGTATGTACAAATAAGATAGTCAGATTTATCTTAGTTGACCAGATTAAAAATGAAAGCATTTTATAAATGTTTTATCCAACAAGAGCATATTATGTATTGTGACAGGATATCATATAAATTAAGTTATGGAAGTATATAATATTGCATTTTGTCTAATGGTAGAGTATAATTAAGCTATAAATACATGTTTAGATTATATTAAGTGGCATATTTTCCAGTTGATGCACAGGAAATTAACTGTAAAAGTCCTATTAGTGTTAAGTGGAAGCTGTATTACTAAATCTGTTTGCATCACTCTAAGGGTTTACCACTTAAGTTAGAAGTAGTCAGGAAATTCAGTGAGAGGGAAATTGTATCTGTCTCTCCATATAGATGTCAAGAGTTTAAAAGCCTCAATATATGACAATATTCATCACATTCAAGAATAATTTTTAACATCTGTTACATACATATTACTCTGTCAGATTTAACAGCCTATCAATTTAAAGTAACAGGTAGACTGCAGAATGAAGCAACATACTACCAACCACATAACAAAAATCCTAGAACTAACAGTTTCGGGACCCAAATCTGCTTGTTATCCCCATTTCTTTTATTAAGGCAGATTTATGCAACTAGACAGGGTGGATACATCACTTTGTTTGCCTGTTGTCCTGTCAAACATTGTCATAAATTTCACAAAAATAACATAGGCGCAGAAGATAGATCATGTAATTGCCCAAAGCAGAATCAAATCAAATTCTGTGCCAGAGAGCTTGCACAAGTCTGATAGAACAATTGTGCCTTTCATCTAAACCATCGTAAAATCTTCACCTCCAAGTCTGCAGACAAGTCTCAACATTCAGTCTAGAAATTAAATTTTAGGAACTCTTGTAATTGTTACTCAGAATAGTCTACCCGTTTTACACTTCATAGCAAATCTGAGAACCACATGTATATAGTTGTGTAAAGTGCAACATGCACAGACAAAACAGACAGCTGTCCAACTAGTGGCACTGTAGTCACAGCTACGTTGAACTCAGTAGGCACAAATTTACTTTGCCTCTGTGACTACAGTATTTTGTGTTTTTCTAGGGGGATATTTTATCAGAATAATTCTCAGATTTCCATTAGAGAACGACCAGGATAAAGAGTTTTGATGTAGAGCCTGTCATCTTGGTGATTTACTTAAAATAGCAGATCCAGGTATTTTTAAATATTTTTATCAAGGCTTTAAAGAATTAATAAGAATTTTCTGTTGGAAAACACTGACTTATAAGTACTAAAAATCTTTACAAAAAAGGTCAGCTTAAGTGCAGTTTTGTCATATTTCTAGAAGTCTTAGACACTTGAAATATTTAAAATTAACATTTTCAAACTGAAAAAAAAATAATTATCCTGTTTTCTCATTCCAAACCCATTTTTGGAATCACTGTGCCTACATTGTGAAATCAAGGAAAGACTATTTGTCCACAACTTTTACACCTGAGAAATCACAGTTCAGGTGCAAATCGCAGGTGCAAGACTTGTTTATTGCTTGTCATGAACCCACAATCATATCTTTCCTCCAATCACAGTGTCAACAGCAATAAGTTACAGCACTCTGTCTTGACACCTGTGAGATTTCCAGTTTTATTTCCAAGCTTTTCTTAATACTCATTTAATTGTTTTCTCTAAGCGTTACAGAGAGTTTCACAAGAGTACATCCATTCTTTTTCAACTAGTTTTACTTTTCCTTCTACCTGTATCCATGGGTTTGCATCAGTTGATTCAGTTCAGTGGAAGGATATCCATTTACTTTAACAGACATTAAATCAGCTCCTAAATCTAAGGGAGTCTACTAATGATGTAGGAACAGTTACAGTGAAAAGATATTGAGCCTTAGGCTAATTTGTTTCTCTAGTATTCCAATATGCTATAAGTGGTCAATTACTTGATTTCTTAGCTTTATGTGACATCAAAGAGCACATCTGTTGGTTCCATCATACCATGGAAAGAACCTTCATTCACCAGTTTCATCACAGCTACACTAAATTCTTCAAAATTGTCAGTGCATGGAGCAGACCATCCACATAAATAGAATCTATCTTTTCAGCCACATCAAGACTGATATCAATAATTATCCATACTGTAAAAAAACAAAAACACATCCACTAAAGATTTTCTTTTTCTGCTAGGAAAATTTTAACACCCTTCCAAAACAGCTGTGAATATTTGCATTGCCAAACACCATGCCCAGAAAATTATTATGACAGAAAAATCCTTTATATGCTTCTGTTGTACAAAACACGTAAAGACTTCATTTGTTAAGTAGGTTAAAGATTATGTCCCAGAGGAAAACATTATTTCAGTGCTAGCTGTGGAGTGCACTCGAGTAAAAAGACAAGAAGATGCTGAGAGAAAGGCCTGCCATTTCTTTCATCTTGGCCCTGAACACCATGGAAATATCCTTAACATCTAACATCTATCATATAAGAAAATAAGTATGAAGTAAAAGGAAAGCTGGGCTAAAGACAAACTGCACTGAGTTTGTTTTGCAAGTATGTGGGCATAGCTGTGGACTCTGTCCAAAGGAAGAGCTGGTTTTGGCACTACATAGGATCAGAAGTGGGCTGTCAGTCATGACACCACAGCGAGGTCTCATGCAGATAGCCGTGGAGCAGAAAAGGGAGCAGAAGCTCTTCACCTTTCATCGTAACCCTATTTCCTCAGATGCAAACACTGAACATTTACAGGTCTTTTAGGAAATACAGTTGGTTTTCAGTGACATTGTGGGACTTTTTTCTTCTACCTGTGAAAGAACTTTATAGAGAATAATTTCAGATCATTCAGTTTTATTGAGGTTTTGTACAAACAGGCTATAATATAAGCATGAGGTTTCAAAATTAAAATCAATGGAGAATGGAAAAAGAAATGCATATATAACCAAAGCAAGCAAAAATCATGCAAAGAAATTCACATCTTTTATTATTCATGCCCCTAATTGTTCCATTACCTTGAAGTGTGACATCAAAGGGATACAGGTCCCAAACATGACAAGCCAATGTAACCACATGTTTCTGATGAAAACAGTCATGCAAAATAAAGCAGCAAAGTTATCATGCCTATAAAAAAAACTATTTAAAAGTCTGCTTTTAAAAACAAACACTCTCTTCATCTATCTTTTACAAAGTAATATTTAAAATGCATGAATCAAAACCAGTCATGGACAGATAGCAGTATACACAACACGGATACCATAAATGAACAGCCACAGACCCTCCTATGTTTTGCAAACCAAATAAAAACACTACTCTTATATGAAGCAGCATGTTCAAAGCTCAGAGTTTGTTTTTAAAAGACTGAATGGGCAGGTTTATAATAAATTCCTAGTACAGAAGCTTGGTTTTAGTTTAGGTAGGGGCTGCCAATTTTAAAGATGGAAGTCAATAGAAGCATGAGTAGATAAGTTTTTATTACTACTGTCTTTAATGCTATAATTTTATAGGAAGAAAATGTAAAGTAAAAATAAAATCAAATAACATTTCTATCTCTCTTTGGTTATTACAGATTCTACCTGGAAAAACAGAACTTGAAGCTGCTAGCTCTCCACAATGTTATGGAGCCTGCAGAAATCATTAAGTCTGAATGTCACCTTGCTAGCTTCCTGTTGCATTGAGGAATAATGATCAGGTGCTTCCTATCACCACATCATTTGCTATTCAAATACCTTGATGTGTTTTTCTGCAGTGTAGAAATCAGAGTAATGAGGAGACACCTGGAGCTGACTCCCATTTATTTGTACAGACAGTAATAAGAAAAAAAACATTAAAATAATCTCAATGCCCCCAAAGACATCTAGTGCAGGTCTCATTCTTCCTCCCTGGATGTATCCATTCAGCTCTAAATGTTAACTACTATGCCTCCCATGACGCAACTACTCTAAGCTTCATACCAGAACTGTAACCAAGTCTTTTCTGATACACATTGATTAGTGCTGCTTGTCAGCATCTTTGATGGGTATACCCTTGGAGAGAAATGCAAACATATGGCAAAGGCAGAACTGGGGATTGGAATCACCTGCAACTCAGCACTGCTTGGTTATAAACTGCTGAAGATTAGACCATTGAAAAACCTGCCCTGACACGCTGACTCATAGCAGAGTGCACCCAGGGCTGCCACTCTGTATTCCTTTAAAAAGAAACAATCTTCACATATACCTAATTATCAATTAGAAGGTGCACAAAAAATGTATTACATCCTGTGGGCTGAATTTTTCAGATATTACTATCTTCTGGGAAAACAAGCAATGCTAATTTTAGTGCTTATAGATAAGAAAATATTGCATGTAAATACAGAAGACAAAGATGCTGATTAATATTTATGTTTACTTATGAAAATTCAGAGTTTACATGAGGCATACATAAAATAGGTATGCATTTGTCAACTTGTTATCTTACCCTAAAATTAATCTGTTCTGCATTCTGTAACACAGGGGCAATTTCAAGCTTCAGGACTTGGTGTACAGTAACCTCTTAGAAATTCCACCTCCTGAAAGAAAGTGTCCTGTGATAAACTGCACACACTAATAGTTTTAATTTCTTGTGACAGCCTCTATTAATGTAGAGTTTGTGTCACCTTCAATTCAAATGTTTGTTAGCATATAAAATAGTATTTTGCTGTTTCCATTTTAGCGTTTCAAGGGTTTATACAATCCAAGCTTTTAAAAATAAGACTTAGATTCATGTTTCCATTGTAAAATTGCTTAACAGACTGAAGAAAATATTTATTCTTGAATAATTATTCCACCTACAAACTTGCCATACGTTCTTCTTTGAAAAGAATTATTCAGAGAAGCCAGGTATACAAACTGCCAGAATAAATGTCATATATTTTTTTAAGAGCAAGAAGTTGAACAGCAAACACATTTCACTCTTCTGAAAGCTATGGGGAAATAAGGTAAATATGAAGCCTATAAAACTGATGGAGGATATATGTTTCTGGACCCTATGATGGGATTTTAAAATTATGCACATTATTTAAAATAATACTAGCTACTGCATACAGTAACACAAACAATTGTATTTTTCTTTTCATAGCACACATAGTGTGTGACCAATCCCATAAATAATGTCACACTGCTGGTGATTTCTCATCCAAGAAAGCCTCCCCTATGCAAACCTTAGTGAGAAAGATAGATAGACTTTAAAATTGATGGCACACTGTGAAAGCGTTAGTTTGTATGTCATACACAGTGTTATGCCAGCTGTGAACCCATTTTATTTTTGTGTGATTTTGGCAGTTGAGAAATGTTTTGGCTCAACAACACTAAAGACACAACATTTATCTACATCATGGGGAGGCAGAGCACAAACTTTTACATTATCCCCTCCTACATATATGCCTCATGCCACCTTCAATGAAATGAATCTCAGCTGTAGAAAAACCCTCTGTGATGTGGCAGAAGATAACACCATCTCCAAGCTCTAATGCTAAAAAGGGCAGAAAAGGTATAAATACTATTTTCATGTTGAAAGTAACTATTCACAAAGGCTTGTGAATTGAAGGAAATCCTTCTAATGGCAGCAAAGGACCATTCTTCTGAAGGAGATAATGGTGAGACTTCAGCAATAACATGACCAAGAGTGCATTCAGTTTAAGGGCTATAAGGATGCTGATTTTCAGAGATTTATAATACCCACTATTTCTGAGTCCTCAGTATGTTTTAAAACCTCTGCTCATTTTTAAAAAAAACAGTTTCATTATTGTTTTCACAAAAGAAAAAATAAAAATTTAATAATTTTAAAATCAAATTATATTTGTTAATTATATTTATTTTACTAAGTAATATCAATGTGTATATAAATGCGTACATAAAAGATGTATTTACATTCAAGTAACTAACTTTTTAAACTTGCATATATCTTATCTTAATGAAGGCTTACAGCTGGTTCTTTCTCCATTAAGTTGTTGGGATCCATGATAGCACTGTTCTTTTAAGAATATTTTAAGGGTTCTCTTAAGAATCTTTTATGTGTTAAGGGTTCTATTAAGAACCCTTCACATTTTCTGAGTTCTTTACAACTTAATTTACATGAAGTTTTCCTGTTTGTTTTCAACTTCCATACCTTCAGGGTTGTCCAAATAGCTCTTTATTCCATACATATCAATTTTATGACAAATTAAGAGAGAGGCATAGAAAGCTATAATATAGTCTGTGTCTGGTCCAGTACATCTTACTTCCGTATCTAGTGTGCATACCCCAGCTGTTTCTATGCTCATTATTAGAGTTAGAACTAGCCATACAAGCTTCCTCCTTATACACCTCTCTTTCCATGCAAAAAAAGTCCAGTCACGAATACCTGATGACAGATATGATGTGTTCTAACTAGTGCTTCACATTCAGCCGTCGTATTGTAGTATTCATACGTACGATTCCTATGTTAGGCTGTTGCAAGCAACAGAACATCAGATTAAAAGGTGAGGGATCGCCTTAATTTAGTCCTATATTATCACTGGCAACTGTATAGAATCATAGAATCATAGGATCACAGAATAGTTAGGGTTGGAAAGGACCTTAAGATCATCTAGTTCTAACCCCCCTGCCATGGGCAGGGACACCTCACACTAAGCCATATCACCCAAGGCCTCATCCAACCTGGTCTTGAACACTGCCAGGGATGGAGCATTCACAACCCCCCTGGGCAACCTATTCCAGTGCCTCACCACCCTAACAGGAAAGAATTTCCTCCTTATATCCAATCTAAACTTCCCCTGTTTAAGTTTTAACCTGTTACCCCTTGTCCTATCACTACAATCCCTAATGAAGAGTCCCTCCCCAGCATCCCTATAGGCCCCCTTCAGATACTGGAAGGCTGCTATGAGGTCTACATAACTGTATTATGTAGTCTTGTCATAATAATTTTCTCTTAGCTCTGAATACCATATATATAGAATAACAGAATATCTAAATACATACCCATCAATGCCTAGCTGTTGGGAAACAGTGGGCAGGCAAAAATGAGCAAAAAAACCCCCCAAAACAAGCCAAAACCCACTAGAATTATTTTACTTTAAAACGCAGGAAGACATTTGGTTTGTTAATGGGGTATAACATACCCGTTTCTTGGACTATAAATATTTTAAGGTTTATGAGGATATTTTGCCATTTGAGAATTATAATTTGTTTGTCACACTGAGCAATTTTTTAAAAATACTTGTAGGATAATAGTATCATTACAACATTGCAAGTATAAGTGTAAAATAGATATTTAATTGGGGGTATAAACAATAATATACCACGAAACATTAATTGATTCAATATTTTGAGTTATAAAGAGGAACATTTAAGAAAGAGTTTTCAGCAACTTTTTTCACAGAATGTCACCTTTTACATCTGTTGGCTATCTTGGTTTTGTGTATGAAGAAGGTTGTGAATGCTCAAGAAAAAACAGAGTTTGCTTCTTTGATCTTAATGGGCAATGATGACATTTCCCTCCTGGCTTTCGTTTAAATCCACCTTAGGTTTTCACAGTAGCTCTGCATTGAGCAAAGAAATTACATCCTGTTTAATCACAGTCTAACTTGATGATCAACACCATTATATGTGAAATCGTTACTTGGCTATGCACTAGTTCGAAGAGAAGGATGACAGCTTTAATTTTTGCTGCATGCTAATGGTGGTAGAAGATAAGGACTGGGAATAAGAGGTGGATAAGCATAACAGGGCTAGTTTTACAAACACATTCAGTAGAATAAACATACCTAATTGCATTAAATATTCACTGCTTTTGACATATACCAGGATGGAAAAACTGTCATACTATTGAACTGCTTAATGAAAGAAACAAATAAAACCTTGTCACCTGACATGTGGTGACTGAGAAGCTTCCTTTGAGGTACTTACAGATGTTTTTATTAAACTGCAATGATACTGTCGCAGAGAAAGCGATAACACTCTCCCCTAGACAGCGGCTTAAAATTGTATTTATGCAATTGCATTCAGCGCTAGGTCTTTGCAACTTATTAATTCTTGACAGAAATATTCAAATAGAAAAAATCAAACCAAGCTATTTTCTAGGTTAGCTAAACAATTATTTATTTTCCAGAATTTTCACCAGATCACTTTCACTTAAATATGCAGGCACTTTAACTAGATTTATAAATGAAAAGGAGGTTTAAGAGTCTTTATTGACTCCCACTCTTTCCTCCTTTTTTCACCCCTCCAGTAACGAGAAAGATTCGCCTTGATGTCAAAGACATGGATTAATTCAGAGCAGCAGTTCAAAACCACATTAATACGATTGCCAGTGTGTAGTTCTGCGGTTCCCAAACTATGGCTCACAGGCAGTAACTCGCCCACAAGATCCTCCCAGGTTACTTGTACCTTCCACTTTCTGTAACTACGTCATCTTATAGGCTGACTGGAAAAGCAACATGTAATGTTGCTTGCAGCATCCTATTAGAGTGGAAGAGCTGCAGATCACTGCTTGGAGCATCAGATTTCATTCAAGTTGCTGAAGCAGCAAAAACCTGGATAATGTTAATTCATGATTTTTTCTATCACCCAGTAAATCCTGCAGCAGCAAGTTAAGGGGTGCTGGTGACATATTTTTTTTAAAGTGCCTTGGAGAATATATTGATGTTCTTTGTTAGTACCATAGCTGAAAACATTGTTGCTACCAAAAATAGAAAGCAAATAATAAAATCTCAATTGATTACTGTACATGTCTATTTCCAGCAATTCATATTGCATTAGTAATGCATTAAAACTCTCCACAAGCATCAGTTGCTGAAGTTAGTTAAGTACCTAGCTTTTCCTCATTATAATGCCATTAAGGATGGAAGCGTCCCTTGATGTGATTAATAGACTCATACAGAAATGTCTGCTTAAGCATTGATCCATTTCTGGTATTTGCACTTTTTGATGCTTTTTGGTGCCTTCTTTTATCTTTCTGGAATCCTTGCCTAAAGAGTCAAAATAGCTTCTTTTGGCCTCAGTAACGTGTAACTTCTGCAGGAGGGAGAACTGGAGCCTGAACTGCCTGGCACTTTGTTGAAAGCTTGTGTTAGTTTTTATTAAGCAAAGCTATCCCACTGATATGACTGCAAATCTACTGACTTATGTTGTGCCCATGGGAGGAAACTGTTCAAATAAGAGGAAGAAAGTACTTCATTGCCTTGATTAACTGAGATCAAAGGGATTGTGCTGCTGCCAAAACCAAACCAATGGCCATGGTAACATGCCTCAAAGAACTATTCAGTAAACGTCATTGCAACATATTTTATCTTTTAATATTCAATTTTTATTTTAAATCACCTCTGCGCTACTTCTTTCCTCATTATGCAGTGTTCCTTCCAAGTTGGTTTTTAGCTTGTTATTATTTCAAGGCTAATTTTTGTAGGTTTTCTTTCCTTGTGGGCACTATTTAGTTCCTCCACTTTCAAGAGGTCTATTATGGAATGAAAAATAGACTCCAAAATGTGCATTTCATACTGACAGCAAGATACAGGTGGGGTTTCCAAAAATACTTCTCTGGTGAAGTCTCACTGGCTCTAGTTGGAGCAGGATTGACACTTTGCCCTTTAGAAAATTCTGCATCAATTGCAACTGCCATTCCAAATCTGACTACTTACTGTCACAGCTGTAGAGATGGGTCAGTCACGTTTGGGATGCTACCCAGAGTTCATGGGTACACAGGTGTGACTGCTGAAAGGGGCCACCATCAGAAACAATCCTCTAATTATTGAGATACTCTTTCTTTAGCCATCAAAGTCTATGCTCTCACAGCCTGCTGCCTCCCACTCAGATGTTGCTGCTTTCAATTGTTTTGCTTGTATTTAACTCAGTACATGAAGAATTCTGAGTGTCTAGGTCTTTAGTATGATTTTAAAATGGATTTGTGAAAGGAAGAGCAAAGAAAGTATTGCAGCAATGAACTTACAAATCAATATTCACACACTAGTTTTGGTTTTCAAAAAGGGTTTTCTTTTATCATTACACTGAAGATCCACAATTGATTCTCATTCTCCTTCAAAGTGGCCTTAAAAGTTTCCCAGTCTTAGCAATAAGAGATGCTCCGTATCAGCTAGCAAAGTTAACAATGGTAAACATAGCAGTTTAATCAATACCGATGTTAATATCTTGCCTCTGTGTCAAACCTGCAACGCAATGTGAAATAATACAGACCTTAGGGATATTTGTTCTTCATCTTGTGGTGTATAAAGCCTGTTGAAATGTGGCCTCATGTTAGCAGGCAGACCTAATATTTCCTATAGGTAAAATTAAACGGGTCAGAGAAAAAATATCTTGAAACAATTTCTTGCCATGAGGATTTGATATTATCGCTACAGTACAGGTCCTATCTATGATCAGAACAAGAAGATGAAAGTTGGTCATTTTGACAATATTTAGGGCCTCCACTTGTTCAGGATACAGCATGAATGTCGAAGAAAAGCTGTAGGAAAATACTAGAAAATCTGAAAATAACAAACCTGCTAACGTTTTCCCCATGTGCCTCAGTGACTTCTCTTTTCCACACACAGAAATGAGGTTATGAAAACTACAGCTTTTCATCTATCTCAACCACATTTCAGGCAACCTCCTTTAAGAGCTCCTATAGTATTGAGCTGTCACCAAAGTTGTTTGTTACAGCTTTGAATTTGCTAAGACAGTGATATTTCTGAAAAGAAAAAAAAAAGAAATATATGCTTTTATTGAACAACTATTTAAGACCAGATGGAATCTTTTCAGGTTTTTTGAACTTACCTTTTCTTTGTAACTATTCTGTGAAATGATTCTGCAAAAAAACTTTCACCTGCCTTCCCTTTGAGTTGTTCTGCTTAATGAGGTGTGTATTTTGGGAGCTTTCTAGCTCCAAGCCTCTTCTGGGCTAGGTATACATGCCAGTAGCAAAGCAAAGGTCACCTATACCCGGACCTCAAAAGTGTACGAACAAAATTTTTATTCAATTGTCTGGTAAGAAAAGCTCAAGTTTAACAGATTTAATCTTTCAGTAAGTGACTATTTGAATGAAGATTAATGATTCTGTATAAGATGAAACAATATGTGCAAATGCTAACACTTTGTGTCACTCATTGTTACACTGAGGATTTGATAGAACTATACAGTGTCTAATTTCTTTTCAGAATTAATGTTTAAAACTTTCTGTATTTTCCCCCTTACCCAAGGAGTTTTACACAGTGACAGGCAAGCTTGGACTGGCAGTGTGCCCTACCTGAGAAGGGTCATGGATGCTTGGTTGACAGTTCTACCCTTTCAGGCTGCCACAGTGCAGTTCAGCCCAAGGGACCACATCTGGCTGTGGATTGGACCACATAGTTAAAAGAATCCCTTTGCTTAAGCTGGGGTTTTGTGAAATCCCAAAATAGTCAGTGTAAAGCTGCATGCCTTGCTTGAATCCCTGCCACAAATTTGCTAGTGATCTCTTTATATATCTTCCCTCTTTCAGCTCTCCTCCTCAGAATAAGCAGGATGGACGATGGCAGTATCAGACAGGGCATGACCACTTTGGATCCAGTGGCATTTCAAAGAGCAGTCTTTCTACCCACAGTCAGCAATTTTGACTTCTGGATATTAATGATTTTCATATTGAGCTACACACTGAGGAGCTGCCACAATATAACCTGGAAAAGAAGGAAAGGAACAAAGCCCCCTGCTTACTGCTTACCACTCAGATGGAAAGAGAGAGAGAAAAAGGGAGGCGAAAGGCTAACCAAGCATAGGATTACAGCTGGATTAAAGCTGATTTTCCACCCTATTCCCCAAGAAAACAGAACCCCGAAAATACGGAATACTTCAGACTGAAGGAATTTGTCTGCCACTGGTTAATGCCAATAGCTTTGGGACCATAAGTACCATTTGCACTGGTACCAATAAGACTGATAGCTTTGTGACAGGACATCATGAGTAAACTTCAGAGACATGGTCTGTACACACGTTGTGGTCCATTTAAAAAGCTGGTTAAGCCCCTTGAATATATACTACAGCAGCATCACTTGTTTCAGTATAGCTGAGTGAAAAATATGATGGAAACTTTTTCTGTCATCAGAAATACCTTTTAGGAAACAGGGAAGAGTTTTCTGAATCTGCATTCTTGTGGTTTACCTGGTTGATTTAGTAAAAAAATTCTTTGTGGAAAAATAAATCAGAACTTCTAGTCCCCATTTCAAGCTGTGCTTGTATTTGCCATTTATTTTACTTTTAAGTTGTTTAAACAAAACAAATTATTTTTTTTCTTTCAATCTCTTTTTTCTTTTTTTTACAGGCCAGGCTTTTTTGCCTTTTTTTTTGGGAGGGGGGGACGACACAGGGGGGACACAGGACTAATAGTGTGTCTCAGCAGAAAAGCTGAGAATCAAAATACCTTTAATTTATTCATTATTTTAAAAACTAGTTCAGCAAACTTGTAATTATTATGACATGGTTATGTGCCTAGTCATATTATAAACAAAGTGGCTGTGAGCATATACAGTGGAATGAACTACCATTATGAAAAAAAAATCCCTGCATTTCCCTGATTGTGTTATTAATGGTGAAAGTTAATCTGTGTTTTCCAACAATGAAGCCCCATCAGGAGGCAATCTCTTCTTCATATAGCAGAGGCAATAAAAGGTGATCATGTAAAGAATCTGTTAATAAAACAGGAAAAAGCAGCTTATACTAATACATAATACATATATACATATACTAATACATATATGTATAAAAAATTTAGGTGGTTTTGTAGCAGCAATAATGGGTCCAAGAAAAATATCAGCTAATTAATTTTAATTAATGAGAATTAACCTTAATGTTTTCACACAAATAAAACTCTCTTGCTTTTCTGCATCACCTATAGTAGCTTAAGAGTCAAAGCACACATCATGTAGAATTCTGTTAACATTTCAGGGCCAGAGGAAAGAAACACAGCATGTGCTCATCACAACATCTGGAGAGAAGAAAGGAGAAAAGAGAAACAGAGGTAGTTAACAGTGTAATAGGTATTAAGTATTATTACTACTAGGGAGAGACTTTGAGGCTATTAGTTTTAATTGGCTTGATCCTACATTCATTGATGTCACTGAAAATCTTTCCACCTATTTCAGTGGGATTTGGAGTAGTTTTCAGTATCTTACAGACAAGATGCAGTTGCCAAAAGAATTTATTCATTCCTCCCAGGAAAAGTTTTCTGTACAACCTTTTTGGCCACTTAATGCACCTTAAGATTGAAAGCTACTGCTGAAGAAACAAATACATGATGAATGTACTGCACCAGAATATAGTCACTGAACAACAGGAACTGAAGGGTTTGTAAAAAGGAAGCAGGAAAACATCAAGGACATCTTCCCATTCTAATTACTGACAGAATTGTTGTTTATATTGTGCTATATATATATATAAACTGTGTGCAAGGATACATTATTTAAAAAGACATTCTACACAGGAGTATCACTACTTAAAACCACAAAATTTGTGCATTAGTATTAAGCCCCTGGTCATGAATAAAGACCTTTTATTTTTATATGCTCAATGTAGAAGCTGTAAAGAGATGTAGCAAGCACCTTTTTAACCTCCAAACAATTTCCACATTTCGATGTATTTATATCTGAGAATAAGTCCTCCTTTGAGAGATATTTTCTCCATCACTATTTTAAAGGCATGTGTTACTTAAAGGTTGCAAAAGGGAGACATGGAAAAGAGAGCTGAGGAAGTAGGTAGAAAAATCTCTGTAGTAAAATAGAGGCAATAATAACACAATCTTAGTAGTAATACTTTCAGCTTCGTTTTTATGAGGTATTTATTTGTTGGTTGCGTACGTACATGTAGTATTTCATTGAGTCTCTATCAACCGTCATTTTGCACATCTGAAGTCATGCTCAGTTATTGAAACACAATAGCTGCATGTAAACCTGCTGGGTCTTTTTTGTTGCTGTTTTCTGTCCTTTTGTTGGTGTTTTTCTTTCTTTTTAAGCATCAATATCTGTTCAAAATAACGTTTGAGTGAAGAAAGGTGAATCCTCATAAATAAATAAAGCCAATTACTTTCCTGGAGCTCTGCAGAGCACCTGGCAGCATTGTCCTAAATTCAAGGTCTCCTCACTAGTACTTGCTGTTGTTTGCCCTCACATTAGGGCACAAGGAATCTTTAGCCCTCACTCAGCTTCAGCCTCCTTTTAAATATCTTACCTCAGCAACAAGGTTTTTCTGACATTTATTTATAAAGTTCTTTATCATGAAAGAGAAAGCAAAGAAACTTGAGTAGAGGCCAATGTCATTTCAGCTGATGAATCCATTATTTCAGAGCTCTAGAGCTTCCAAGTGGTGACAAAACCATGCTGCAGAGAATAATTTAAAATTGAAAAACATTCACATACAATAATGAATGAGGTCTGCATCTGAAACCTAATAAATCTCTTGAGGAAAAAGTCTAAATATTTAAAGGCATAGAGTAGAAGTACTTAGGACTTAGAGCGTGTACAGATACACATGATGACATGTCTGCCATAAAATCTAACTAAAATTCACTTTTCTTATACAGACTTGCCTTATATCTGCTGAAACGCTCAAAGGAAAACCTGCAGGGAAGTTCTGAATAAAGCATATTGTTTTGGGGAAGTGAGAAAAAGGATGGCCCAAACAACATGACTGTTGTGGTTTAAACCCAGTCAGGTAACTCGTTCACTCACTCCCCCCCTTCTTGCCGTCCCCCTTCTACCGGAGGGACAGAGAGGAGAATCGAAAAGAATGCAACTCCCACGGGTTGAGATAAGAACAGTTTAGTAACTAAGGTATAACACAAATCACTACTGCTACCACCAATAATAATAATGATAAGGGAAATAACAAGAGAAGAGAATACAACACCTCAGCACTAGCTGACTGATAACTCGCCCCCCCCAGCCCGACCAAGCACCTACCGATACCTCCTCCAACCCTGCAGTCTCCCTGTCCTTCCAGGTAACTCCCAGTTACATCCTGGGCACGACGTGCTGTGGTATGGAATACCTCTTTGGTCAGTTTGGGTCAGGTGTCCTGTCTCTGCTTCCTCCCGGCTTCCCCTCCTCCCTGGCAGAGCATGAGGCTCACAAAGTCCTTGGCCAAACCAAAACATCAGTGTTATCAGCTCTGTTCCCAGGCCGAAAGTCAAAACACTGCACTGCACCAGCTACCAAGAAGGAGAAACATGACTGCTACTGCTGAACTCAGGACAATGACATTTTATAGATTGCTTCTAAAGAATACCTCTGGTATTTCCTAACTCTTAAACCTGTATAGCATTAGGGTTAATAAAAAAAGCACTGTCAGTGAATGGTTATACATAAATGTATGTCAGCAACTGACTGCAGACATATGTATGAAACCTGAGACCTTTCTTGGGCCTGAAAGATACAGAAATTATTTCATTCAGTCATCTGACAAGTGATTATTCAACTAAAAATAAAGATTATGTTCAGATTATGAAGCACAAAGAGAGAATTCTGTCATCATCTTGTTTTACAAAGAAAAGATTAGGCTCAAGGCCTGCTTTTACTAATTATCTAAACTAATAACTACTTTTCCTATGTAGGAAAATATTTTTATCTTTCTCTCACAAAATCTTGATAGCAAATATTAACCAAACCAAACCAAGCCTGGCTGGTTTTCATGACTTACAAGGGAAACAGTCCTACATATCAGAAAACTTCATGGGCTACTTACAACTTTCTAAAGAAAGAGTTGAAGTGTTCTTCTGGTAGAATCAGGAGCAAGAAGTGACTGCAGGCTCCCTTTGATCAGAAGTAGGGCATTTTCCAAGTCTTCTACCCTGCCATGCGTATTTCAGTCATGAAGGGAACAGCACAGTTCATTTAGCTGCCAAATGCGTTATCAAAGCACTTCAAATATGTTACAATAGTGAATTATTGAAGATGTCAGCAAGGACAGACTACTGGCTCATCAGAAACCTTTCCCTTCTGCTCCTAATCTAGCACTTTCAATTACCACAAGTACCTTTCTGCAGTGTGATCAAGAATATATCAAGAACTCATGACATCACAAAAGAATTCTAAACACTCAGGTCATTCAGCTGGTTTAAATTCAACAAACATGACTATGGGCTCCAGCAGGAACCTGATACGGTTTTGTAGATATTTTCTTAGCATCAAAAGGTTAGAGATATGTAAGTAGAGAATGCTTTTGAATAACAATTTGAATTATTCTTTGAATTAATATTTGAATAATATAAATATTATTCATTATTCATAGAATCATAGAATACTTAGGGTCGGAAAGGACATTAAGATCATTCAGTTCCAACCCCTCTGCCATGGGCAGGGACACCTCACACTAAATCATGTCACCCAAGGCTTTGTCCAGCCTGGCCTTGAACGCTGCCAGGGATGGAGCATTCACAGCTTCGTTGGGCAACCCATTCCAGTGCCTTACCACCCTCACAGTAAAGAACTTCTTCCTTGTATCCAACCTGAACTTCCCCTGTTTCAGTTTTAACTCATTACCCCTTGTCCTATCACTACAAGTCCCTGATGAAGAGTCCTCCTCTGACATCCTTGTAGGCCCCCTTCAGATATTCACTGAGTTGTTGCTGTTTGGAGATATTACAGAATGCTCTACCCACTGTTAATGGATAAATTTGAGTGCTTTCTAAAACATCTGAAAAGGGTATTAGTCTGCTGAAAGCCCTGGAACAGCTTTCTAGAAAAGTAATTTTTCTTCAGTAAAGACATGAGCTACCTACGAGCTATTGGTCAAATCAGTTGGTGTATCAAGTGCTGTCACCCACTATTTTCAGCACTTAAGATTTGAACCTACTTGATCTGAAATTCTGACAATGATGGGGTATACAATAACATACTTTGAGAAAGATTTTCTTTTTCTGCCTCTAACAGCTTGAAATGCTTTTAACTTCACAAACATTTGTGTGGGCAAGACTGATCAATATTTTATTGGTGTTATGTGATATTTAAAGATATGAAATAAGATGCTGTCCCAAGGGCATTTATGTTGGCTTTGTCACACTGAGTAATCAGGTCTTGTTGATTTTTGTATGCTCTCTGTTGTCTCAGGAAAAAAATCCTCAGGTTTATCTCATGATGACAGATGGCTTTGTTAATAAATGTGGCAACAACTCTAATGGTGTCATAGTCCTGGCAGCTGGTATTCCAGGGCACACTACACCGCAGTGTTGAATGAGTCAGTGCAGTCTTATACATCTCTGGATCTGTAATCACCTTTCCTTCATTTTCTCTGAGCTGTTATGAGAACAACTTGCCTCAGCCCGTTTCAAAAGGTCCACGGGTTCTGAACTCTCCCTGGTCAGAGGGAAGTTTCCTTTTCTTCAGTGACACCAGAGAACAGAAGGAACAGTGAGTAACTGAAAAGGCTTCTTTTATAAACTTGGAGGAAAAGTAGAGCTCACACGCACATACCTCTCTCACTCTTTTCCCCAGTACGGTTACGATGACTCTCAGGGTCTCTTCTCCCAGTCCTTGCAAGTACTTTTGTCAGTCTCAATGCCATGTCATTTCCTCATATCAGCAGCCTCTTCCTTGGACATGTCTGCAGAATGAGTTAAACACAGGAACTGGATAACGAGAGGAAAATGGCATGAAGTGATTCCCAAGCAGCCTGGGTTTAGCAGAAAAAGGCAGGAGAAAACTTTACAAAGTAAATTATAAAAGGTTAAGTAAGACTGGATGTGTCAAAAGAGGAGGGGATAAGCAGATGAGCAATTTTAATGAATTAATTACCAAACATGGAGTTAGAAGACAACACATAACAGTTTAGAGTTGCCGTTAGCCATTTTCAAAAGGTTCATTTTAAATAGACCTTTCTTAATAAAAGGAAAAAGGTGTCCGTAATGCATAAAAGAAGGATTTCTAGTGCAGCTACTGAAGGTCAGCTTTGAAAAGGTTGCTTTTAGAAAAGCTTTGTTTCTTCCTCTGTCTTTTTAAAGCAGTAATAAAGGGCTCTATATCTTGCATGTTAGTATTTAGGAGAGAGTTCACCTTTTGAGACTCAGAGCTTTACAACTTAATCTTTTTTACATATAAAATGGGACACACTATGTACATGATTTGACAGTATGAGCCAGCTGCCAAGACACCACATCCATGAACAACTATAGTCAATAATCCCAAAGACAGCCTTGTTAATACTTTTCCAAATATACTATGAATGTGGTCTCACTTTCCTGTCAAGTTGAAAGAAGAGAAGGTGAGCAGGAAAGGAATTTGGTAGAATAGGAGCTGAGCTGTGCATCAAAGTATCAGAGACTCTAGGAGGCTTTAAACATTTAAAAACCAGTCTTTCTGAGCTAACAGACCAGTTTAAAACTGGATCCATTTTCTTTTTTCCTTTCATTTGCTTTCTTCTCCTCTTCTTTTCCATTCCTTTTTAAACCACATCTTTAATTTTTCTTTATAAGCTTCAGTGTCCAATAGCTAAAAGAGCGCATAAATCTTTACAAAAATAGAAACTCAGCCAGTGCTGCATTTTCATTCATCTTTCCAAAGACTGCCCCCTGAGTCTAGATTGCTTATTTGATACCAAGACAGAACTGATAATTTGGACAATGCAAAAAAAAGACACTAGTTTTTAGTAACACTGTCTACACTGTCTCTTTTTTTCTCACCACCATCTCTTCTGTTCAATTCCATTTTATAATCCTGTGCATTGATAAAATGATTTGGGTCAGGTTTTTTATGTCAGCATCCCTCACCTCTGCTTCTGGAATATGGGAAAATAATTTGCCTAAGCAATGCAATATGCTTCTCCAGGTATCTTCTGCACCCTTTTCTCATGACAACTTTCTGCAAAATGTCCATTTTGAGGAGAGGACTGTATTTAATGGGTGTTTTGATATCACTTATAAAACAGATTTTTCTTTGCATCTGGTAAACACTGTCAGATTCATTTAATCACACATTTCATAGTCTTGGACAAACTTTACCTAAGTTATATATCAGCAGTAACAAACTAATGACGAGAATAATTGTGCTCATTCGCATTTCAGGTTCTCTTTAAATTTAACAGTACTACACTAAGATACTATTTCATTGAGGATAAAACCAAAACATAATCAGATATAGAACTGACTGCTGTTTTATAAACTGTTGCTGTCCTCATGCATTCCGTGTGTCTGAAGGAGGAATGGATACCTGGCAACGATTCCTGCAGATGAAAATACTTAAAGTTTAAAATACGCATATTGTACCACCACAGGAAGAAATAGTTATCTCTGTTTATTACCTTTCATCTTTCCACCAAAAAATGAAAATCTACAGATGTCATAAAGTGTGATACACTAAGATGCACTTGAGCCAATTGCTAAGGTGGCGCTGGAATCTAAATCTGCCATTGTTCATTGGAAAAGACAAGGAAATATCTTAGAAATTGATTTATTTCTAAAATTAGTTTTGCCAAACCCTAACAGCCTTATCAGATGCTGATTGTTATCTTTGTTTTCAGCTGTTAAATGACATTAAGACATGCTAATGATGCCAAATGATGCACTGAGTGTTTTCGTAATATTATGCTTTGAATTGCTGTCATTGTTATAGGAATTCATTTGGTGGTAAATGACAGAGGGGCTGGCTCAGGAGATAACCATTCCAATCTACCTGGAAGTAAAGGTTTATTGTTCCTCATCCCTCCTACTCTCTCAACAGCACTGTGTTGTAAGTGCTGGTGTTGAAACACTGAGTTGTAAGTACCAATTTGTCATTTTAACTCTCCAACACATTCAGATTTTAACAGATCAGATTTTCCTGGAAGCAATTTAAAGAAAGGACTACCAATACCCCAACCCCACTCTTTTTAGTGTTACTATTTAATCTAGGAATATTTTTTTCCCCTGAAGATCTATTAGCTTTAATAATTTTTTCATGCTGTAGAAAATGTCTGTTTTGTCTTCTTGAAAATAAAATATACAAGCAAAGTATGGTGGGGAGATGTCATTTTTGCTATTCATCATTTCATGAACTAGGGAGTCTGAAAATTGTGGACTCTTTCTTCCCTCAGATATAAGTGTTTCATTCTCAGCCATGAAATATTATTTTTCTTGCACCCAGAAAAGTGAGGAAATTACTGCTGCAGAGAAAGCCACAGTTTAAATCCAAATATTGGCAGGTGAAAATGTGGGGGCTTTTTCTTTCCTGTTTGTTAGTTTTCGCCAAGAAATTAAATTAGCATTTGAGAAGGATCACAGCAGTGTATTGCACCTTTCACACTTAGCAGAGCCACGAACATTGTGACTAAAGAGAGTTACTTTTCTCAAAACACCTGACTTTACTCTGACAAAGATCATAACAGATTAGTGACTGGAAGAAGACAAAAAAAAAAAAATCCCTGTTATATATGTTGTTCTATGTTTCTGTTTTGTAGCATTTAACTCTACGTCTTCCTTTTGATGTACACAGATGGCAGATGGTTTCTCAGAAGAGGTTTTTTTTTCCCCTGACTAAATATCTTAAATAAATGGTAAGTAATGTCATACCTTCATGCAAAGTCATGCAAGGCATTCAGGTATTTGAAAGTACAAAACTTGAAAGTACAAAGTACAATAACACTTTAAAAACTTTTTAGAGAGCTCACTTTCATCTATACAACATGAAAACAAAATCTATTCTGCTTAGAAATAACATAAGTGATCTAGTAATTGAAGTAATCTTTACAATACAGCTTGTGCAGTCACAGGAGAAAATGCAAGATATTTTTTATTTTCTAGAAAATGGCTCAAAGGCAAAGTGAGCAGAGCCCTTTGAGACCTGCAATAACCTACAACGAGGGCAATAGCCATCATACAGAAAATATAACAGATGGCAGCATGGTTGCCTTACTCACAGATACAGGTTACTGAACAGATGCCTTTAGGGCTTAATATTAGATTCCCCCCCCCCCCTTCTTCTAGACCACGGAATAGCTTTGCGCATATGTCATTTATAAAACAAATGTAAAGCACCATGGGGAAATGAATAAAGTTTCAAATGGTAAAATGTCAACAGAAATACAAATTTAGAGAGGATAATGCGATTATTAATGTTGCAAGTATAGGCTGAAACATAACCTTACCCTTTGCAGTACACTCTATCTATCACACATTGAGGTATGTTACCATAGTTCAAAAAGCAAACATGTAAAATCTGTTATAAACCCTCCATTTGCTTTGCCAGAAAGGTCAGCCACTCAACAAGCTAAAAGTCACCTTTCTTGTTTACCAGCTTTAAACACTCAAAAGCAACAAGACTGGAATAAGGTGAAAAATTGTCAGCTAGCGTGAGGCTTTCTACAGATACCTGAAAAGCTAAATCATACAGAGAAATAGATCATACATTGGTAAACCAGATAAAAGCAAGAAAGATTATTTCCAACTCCTCAGACACCACAGAATTCACAACTTAACCAAGTCATTATGCAGATCAGCTTCCTAACATGGATTCCCTCTTGATAAATTGCTGTGATACATTACAAGACCCCTAAGGACATACTAGATTTTTCAGGTCCTGAGTCTTTTCTCTAGGTGACAAGACAAACTCCTTTTGTCTTCAATAAGACCTGCATTTCCTCTTACATATACATACAAAAATACACTTGAGCACAGACACACATTTTTTCCTAAAACTGCAACCATGTCCAGAAAATAAGAGAACCTATCGATTACTTCAGTCTTCCTTTCATGATGGGATGTTACAATACCAAAAATGGTCCATTCTTCAGGGCACTTTGGGGAATGTTTCTTAGCTGGAACTGTATTTTTCTACTAAAACTACATTCCTTAACCAAGGAAGAACAGTGTTTTACAAAGAAACTAGCTTTCTTGTTTTAAACAAAAGCACATTGTTTGCAATAAAGAAGTGTTCAGGTGGAAAATGTAGTGAGAAGTGGACATCACTGACACTTCCAACATTTTCCCTGTAGGGAACTGTATTTTTATTGGTCTAACTAGTAAAAGTGGAGGAAAGGCAAGGGGACAGTGAATACCTGAAAGCAGATATTGCGTGTCAGAGTACTTGCTGTAATTTACACTGCTTTTCCAGAAAAGTGGTGTTAGAAACACCACAGGGAACTTGGGAATAAGTTTCACAGAAATTTTGGTATGATACATTTTCCTCGGGAAAGCTGGATAACCTTCAGCTGAGGATGAATAGAGATGGTTTGCTTTCATTTTACTACGAACACATTACAACCTCATATAATCTATTTTCTCTGCCTCAATTCTCCTTCAGCATTGTGGCTACTTTCCAACACATTGTGAAGTGGCTGGACAGTGTGACATTGAAGGTTGGTGGAAATCTGTAAGGAAGGCAAATTTCAAAGGCTATCTGAAAAAAACTTAGAGTGTTCCTGAGGAAAAAAAACCAACAAAACCTAGGGTTAGGGAAATAGTGTTAGGAATAGACCTCAAAAATTTAGTATATGAATTGGGGAAACAGAACAGTCTATTTCTGTAGCCCTCTGGTCAGTTTTTCATCATGCTTGAGTCACCAAAACATTAACTGTCAATCAGAAGCCAATTTCTTTCCCTGGAAGCCAATTATTAAAACAAAATACTATGGAAATGTACTATAAGAGAAAATCCATCCAACCTACCCTGCAGGAAGTGTGTTAAGTAGTTAGAGTATGTTTCCTTCTTCCTTTTTTAACTTTCACCATCTCAAAGTATTCCATTTTCATAGCAAACAGGCAGACATTAACAGACTGACTTGGTAAAAAACAGCTTTCACTTAAAAAAAAAGTCTTTCACCCAATAGATTAACATGCAGAAAGGCTATATCATGAACTGGTTCATCTAGATAGGAAAGAAGGATGGTCCATGGGAATTAATATAAGGTATTGTGCTCGTCCTTATCTTCATTAACCATTACAATAAGGTAATACAATCACAGAATGATATATAAAGATTAAGGCAAAATGGAAAGGGACACAAAACAAAAAAAAAAAAAAAAGAAAAAATCAAGAGAACTGAGCTACAGAAAATCATATAAAACACAGTAAACTACATTTTGAAAGATACTGGCTATTTATTTTATTATTGGCGATTTATTTTATTCAAATAAATCAGGAAATCTTATTCCATCATAGTAACAGATACTAAATGCAAATGTTGAAAAATAACTGACAATTGAAAGAATTTTAGTCTGAAGATGCAAAAGTCCCAGTCGCCTTGGCCAAAAGAAACAAACATGTCTCAGCTGTATGGGTAGCAGGAATACTGTGCTCCGTTTCCAGGAATGTGAATACAAGATAAGTGGAATTAAGTAAGTAAGTAAGTGAAAGATAATTGTAACCTTCATGATGTTGTGGTTTAACTCCAGCCAGCAACTAAAGTGCCATGCAGCTGCTCTTTCACAGCACCACCTCCCAGTGGAATGGGAGGAAAATCAGAAAGAAGGTAAAAGCCATGGTTTAAGATAAGAGAAGTTTAATAATTTAAATAAAATATAATCATTTAAAATATTATCTTTTAAATTTAATTAAAATGTAATAATTTAAATATAAGAATCATGATGATGATGATGACGGCAGGGGGGTGGGAACCAGATGATCTTAAGGTCCTTTCCAACCCTAACTATGATTCTATGATTCTATAATGATAGTCATGAAAAGGGAGACAATAAAAAGAGAGAAGCACCCCTTTTAAAAAAACAGGTGATGCACAGTACAATTGCTCATCACCTACTGACTGATACCCAGCACCACCTGAGCAGTAATCAGCCTCTCCTGGCCAGCTCCCCCCAGTTCTATACTGGGAATGATGTGCTGTGGTATGGAATACCCCTTTGGCTAATTTGGGTCAGGTGTCCTGTCTCTACTTCCTCCTGGCTTCTTGTGCCCCTCCTCACTGACAGAGCTTGAGACACTAAAAAGTCCTCAATCAGGGTAAGTGCTACTGAGCAGCAACTAAAACCTCAGTGTGTTATCAATCAGCATTGTTCTCAGACTAAAGCCAAAACACAGCACTGCACCAGCTACCTAGAAGAAAATTAACTCTATTCCAGCTGAAACCGGGACACATGATTATTAAGAAAGAGCAAAAAAGACAAGAGTGGAAAAAAGCTGGTGCTCAGATTGTCAAGTTTGGACTTGGCGATGCTTTTAAAGGTGCATAATATGGTATTATAAATATTTGAAAGGTATAAATCCCAAGGGGGTGTAGCAGATGTAGTGGTATGAACAAACCCCTCTAAGCTGAAGTTATTGAGCAGCTAGATTTATTTTGGTTGAGCAGATCCTTAACTGGATTATTCATATTTCAGACACAGAAAACAGCTTCTTCTTGCCTCCTTTTGAGTCAGAAATATTTTTCGTTTGAGTACTAAATACTCCAAGAGATGTGAATGTTTCTGAGAGTCCCCTTTCTTTATACACCTGTATACAAAAGGTTAAAAATGTGCAAACTACCAGAGGAAACTCCTTGATTTGACATTCAGACACTATCCTGCCTTGAGCCAGCAATATAAATAAAACTCGGGGTCTGCTCTCAAATGAGTAAGTTCCATGGCTGGTGATATAACCCATCGCCAATTACATGCCTCATCTAGTTGAAGAAAGGTAGGCTGACTTTGCTAGAGATGCGCAGCAGCTGACTTCAACCTGCAGGGAAAACTGATTCCACATTTAAAGTATGACAGGAGGCACATTACAAACTGCAATACAAATTTAAGATGTTTGCAAATTATTTTCTCCCTTCTCTCCCCACCACTTCTTACCCAAAGCATGTACTACATTGCAGACTGCAAATCATTGGTGTGGGGGAACATCTGGTTAAAAATGATTGCTCTTTTTCCATTTATGTTTACATTCACTCACTTGTGTGTTACCAGATTGTTTTAATGCTCTGCTTCTAAAGAAATTAGTCTAGTTGTCTTCTGAATCCATTTCAGCTTTTCAGTGTTAATTGCCTTTTCCCCATATGTTCATTATTCTGTGCTTCACAGGTTTTGGTTTACTTTGTTTCTCTGGATTTAGGTTGTGTTGACTTAATTTCTTCATTCATTACTAGCACACAGAAGATAACATTCTCCGAAGCCAGACCTTTCCATAACCAATGTATTGGGTGTATTATTTTGAAAGCCATAAGGTGAATAATAAATACTTTAGAAAAACATCATATTAGACAGAAAATGGTAATAACCATGATTTTAAGCCCACAGATTTTCTTTTCCTTCCTTTGTCTTTGCCTCCCTTCTTTCATATGAATTCTTTCAGACCTAGGAGCAAGTAAAAAATATGCCTCTCATTTTCTGTACCAACTCTGCAGATGCAGTAAAAAAATGCTTGCTGGTATTTTATTAAACAATAGTCTATTCCATAAAGGCATAAACTAGATTAATTTGTGCATCCAGAATTCATTTGAAACTATGTCCCTTTTGTAAGTCAAATAGCAAGAGGTAAAGCGTTCTCAATATCACTGGCTTAAGTAAAAGTGACAACACGACCTCCATGAGAACATAGGAATGATTTCTACCTAACAAAGATAGAGTCTCGTCATAGCCTCTCAAAGCCGTCAGGGCAGAGCAGCTTGCCTAAACAGCTTAATGTCCCTGAGATGTATAGAAATGTATCTGACAGTTTCTGTGGTATCTGGTGTTCCCTCTACATGATGCTGTGATGGGCACTGAGTGGAGGTCTGAGCACTCTGCCTATGGGTTAATACAGGGTATTCATTGCAGGCTTCTTCTCATTCTGTCTTCTACTTTTCTTCCTTTTAATTAGGAACAACAAAATCCCCCCCAAAAAACCATCCAAAAGCTAACAGTTCACCTATAACTTCAAATGCAGCAATCCTGGGGCAGAGCAGCTGACCAGGTAGGCACAGCTGTGAGCAGACCACGAATTTCACAATATCATTAATCCTGGTCAAGGTCAGGTTTTTATGTCATAATATATCAGGGTATGATAGTGATTTGGAAAGACGGTTGCATCTAACTTTGGATTTATGACATCCTTATAATGTATCTTCAAAGTCCATATGCTAGTTTCTCTCTGTAATATGTACTGGATATGTCACAGCACAAAAAACTCATAGGCATTTTACAGGTTTATTCCAGTGGTAGCCATACAAATTTTGCCTAATTTGTCAAGCTTATGATTAACAGGTCTCATCAGCACACATGTATTTTGTAGGATATCACCAAATTGGAATTCAAGGACTGCATAAAAGTATTGTAGATATATTCTGTAAGAAAAACATTAAATATTATAATCTATACATGTTCATATTTCCTTTCTATTATAATCTAAATCCTTTGTTCCATCTATTGTGTGTGGGGTTTTTGTTGTTTTGTTTTTTTCCTAACAAACGGCAACTGTTGTGTTTAAAAAAAAAACCAACAAAAAACCCTGAACAAAACTCAGGTTAATAGATTTTTAAGTAAAGGGGACTCTATAAATCTTTAGTCTGACCTGAAGAAACAGAAGTTGGAGCTTCCCTGAACTTCTAACCCTGAGATCAAACCCTCTAGCTGCACTGGGCTGCTCAAGCAGGTAGCAGCCTGTCTCAACTTCAGCAGCTGTGTGGAGGGACTTTTCTGTGGCCCATGGCAACCTGTTTCAGCAGCTACCTCTTCTCGCTGTTAACATTCTACAACGTTAAGCATGACAGAATTCATCTTGCTTGAGCTCCTGGTCGTCAATCCTTAAATGTTTTAGCTAATTATTTACAGAACTTAATGCTGGTGTTTTCCAGGGGCAAACTTGTGAAGTGTGATCCTCCTTATCCTATGAGTCACTGCAAGTGCTGACAGCGCAAGTTAAGGGGGACTCCAGATTTATTCATTCTACAGATCACTGCATGTGTAGGCTGACAGTACAGCAAGGCCCACAATGTCCTGAAATTCATGGCTGGATACCTTAGACACGTTGCCTTAGTTGTCTTAATATTCCACTATTTATACAACCATATTTACATTCATGTGGTGTTTGACCAAAATGTTACTCTGTGGCTGTGATCTACTAATTATTCTTCACAAGCCCTTTGCAGAAACACTTCTGACCAAGAGAAAAGATCATCACAGACTTCGTTGTTTGTTCCCCAAATATGTGGCTGAACATTTGCCTATATTATAATTCTTCTGGGAAGGTTGGGTCCAGCTTACCAGGGAACTGTGGCACCGAGTGTTTAAAAAATGTACTCTTTGTCTGTCAGGGTTCAAGGAAAACAAAATATTTAGTATCTTTTATACAGGTGAATAAATGAGCTATAGGGAAATGAATGACCAGATCCATACAAAAGACACTGTGGGACTGGAGCTGAATCTCTGTGTCCAACTACAGTCCTGAAAATCACATTTACTACATTTACTTCTCCTTTATAACATTTTGTTATACCCTAGTGCATTGAGTCCTTTCACAATGCTCCTCAAATGACAGATTGAGTAAATCCGTATCTATCTCATGGTTTAGCCTGGGGATGAATCCAGAAAACAGGAGTGCTTTAGTCCTTTCTCTTGAGACTTTAAGTATAAAACACCTAAACATCCCCAGAAGCTCTCATATTTCACCTCAAAATTGTTTTCCATGGGTCAGAGCTGTGAAAATGTGAGTACTGTCACACTAAAAATTACTCTAATTGATAGGTCTTATGACAGAGCAAGGAAGTGAGAAGGCAGTGAGAAGTCAAGGGCAAGGAGGACGTTACCTTACCTTTCCACAGAATAATCCATGTAGTTTGTGGAAGATTTGTCCAATCTTCCCGTTACGGGCTATGAGCTTTCAGTCTATTCTGTTGGCTTGCTTTGAAGAATCCTTCCTACTAGGGACAGTTTTATCAATATTTTTTTTCTCTTTTTCTAATCTCAGTTCTGTCAATGCTGTGTAAAACACTGCCCTTACTGCGTCTTTATCTGTTTCCATATGAATCATGGTGGATTTTTTTATACCTGCTACATCTAAAAAAAAAGAATGGTAAGATGAGAAGGTGATTTGCCTGAAGGTTAGTTTGTGTTACACCAGCTTCGGAGAGAAAATACTTTGCTGACTTTACACCCCGTAAAACCTCAGGGACAGCCTTCACTGATTTTTTCTGAAGCTGCATGCATGCTCCTGAGAGAGGGAAAAAAGAAAAAAACAAAGCAGTAATACATTCTGTGGCTTTATACATTCCATGATTGGATGTACCTTCAGGGCAGGTGTACTAATGTGACAGAGTTTTGCTCATTAACTTCAGTGGCTTAAGTTAGGATGATATTTGGCCATAGAGCATTACCTTCTAATCTTTAGATGAAAGCAGGAAAAACTACTTATGATATACCAGCACACAGAAACAGATGTCAGCTGCTGACCACAAAACAAGCCTTTGATATGCCTAAAAACGCAAGTGGTTTCCACAAATTCCTAATAGCTCTCACTTTTGAGCATATCTCTGACTTTCAAAGTCCGCCTGCTAGCTTGAGCCCAAGTTGGCTCTTTTTTTTTAACTTCTGGGTTATATGTAAACTCTAACCTGTTTCAATCCATTCTGCACGCAGATATATCATTTTCTGCAGTGACGGATTTTTCAAACTGATCTTGTTTAAGAAGTGCTATTGACCTTCAGAAGAAGATAAATATATTTTCAGTATCAATAACTTCAAGAAACCCCCTATTCTGCAGTTGCTACTGTCAATTCTTTATAGCTTGTGTGCTTGTGCCACCAAATATATATGAAGAGGAAAAAAAAAAAAAAAAGGAAAAGTATGTTCCTTCTGCAGACACAAGCCCTTCTTTTTATATCGTTCCTTCAGCTGAGATCTCATTTTGGGCAGATAGATGGGGGAATGAATAGCACAATCCAGTAACCATTATAAATAATTAATCTATATTTAGGGGGAAAAAATACTGACTTCCTGTGCACACAGACACGTCAGAAGCTACTTTGAGGCACTTTGTCAGACAGTATATGAATGGAAACAAAGAAGAGTTGAAGTGGACCTACATGAGCACTTTAGTTCAGACCAGGAGTGCTCCTTGAGTATGCGCTGATTGTCCTTCATTACTGACCTGTGCCCAAAGGCAAGGACTATCCTGAGGCACACAAGCAGAACTTCTTTTTTTCTGAATGTATATAACCACATGCATTTGAATGTTAGGAAATCTGCAGCTGTCATAGACTGTGGGGCTTCCCTACCAAATTCAGAAAAAAACAGTCTTACAGGTTTTATTTTCTGACTACACTCGAAATTACACCTGCAAAATCACTGATGCACCGCACTCATTGATCTTACAACCAAAATATTTTAAATACGTGCCTGGGGTTTGGCAGAAAAATCTGGTGGTGGGGGTTTGTGTTTTGTTTGTTTTTATTTCTTATTTTCTATCAAGCTAGAAGCAGCAGATGAAACCCTCTACTGCGTACAGACTCAGCAGAAGGACCTCGGCTGTGACTTGGCACAAGAGTGAGTGTCACTGTTTTCTGGGTTTGCTGTTGGACAAGGAGCGAGTTTGCCCCCTCCCTGCTGGTTTGGTGTGTTTACAAAGGGGCTCGTCAAGATCTTTTAACAAGAGCTTGTGGAGAAGAGCACCCAGTAACATAATCACCAGCCACACATGGAGTTACAGACTAGGCTTGAGAGGTTCATTAATCTTTTATATTATGGATAGAGATTTTAATCATATCTATGTTTATTCTGCTTTCCTATAATATATCTAGATGAGAAACTAAACAGAAGGGTAATACGATAGTGACAAAACAGACAGACACTATAAATGCTTTTCTGTGCTTCTTAAGTAAGGCACTAAAGCTGGTAAAAGATGTTTGGTAGAGATTCTGTTTACATCATTCACCCCTTGGTTGGCATCTGTCACATCTCACAATGCCAATGACAGACTAGCTGTAATTTCTCTACAACACAGTCTTAGAAAGAATTTGCAATACAGTAACCTGTAATGGCAGGGACCACAGTAACACTAGGGTTTAGTTTGACGCAGCCACGTATTCCTCTGCTTTCCTCTATGCCTCCCAGGTAGGTCCTGCATGCACTAGGGAGAAGAGTAATTTAAGCCAAGGCAAAGCCTTTGAGGATCAGGACCATCAACAATAAGTAATTCTTAGCAGTAACAAATCAATGACTTACAATATGGATCCAGGGGAAACAGCTTCTGAATACTAGGACAGAACTCACTTGGCAAAATTCATTTTCATCCCCGTCAGCCCCATTCAGATAGATGCCATCTTTCCTGTTACTAAAAGGACCCATACATTTTTCCGACCACCAGCTCTGACAATTCTGCTGAGAACTATCTTTTCCAGTATATCATTATAAGTTTGCCTTTAAAATGAGTTATAAGTATCTAAGCCTGAAATATGCCAGAATGGCAGTTAAGCAAGTTCAGAGGAAGAGAAAAAGGTGCTAAGCCTGTCAAGCTGAGACAGCAGAGTGTTATGAATGCAGACACCTAGCAAATCAGTCACGGGAGAAAGTTAAGCAAAAAGCAGCACTCTTCTTGAACTCCGCAGTAAATCTGAGTGTGGAGTATTGACTGTCCACTAGAAAAAAGTTTAGAAACTTTTTACTGAGGCCATCAAATAAATTATTACGTGGTAAGCCCCAAAATGCCAAGGTCAGGTAATTCTTCTGAAAAAATTCCCAGTAAAATCGTCCCCACACGTTTATAAATTTGCCAGAGTAGCACAGAATTTAGAGCTGCACAATGACTCCACTTTGAAAACTGAGAAGCAAGGGATTCGGGTTCATGAGAATACTCAGTACCAAAGTTTAACCCTGAATATCTGAACCAAAAATGCATAGAGCATCCAGGATTTTTCTTTCTTCAGAACATGTATATGTGAGTACACAATCTCTTTCAAATAATTAGTACCTCTAATTGGAAATAGAAGAGGTCAAAGTAACTAATGATAGGGTTTTTTTATTGTGGGTTTATTACCTGTATAAAACGAGTTGAAGGCTTCACATTAAGCTAATGTAAATAGATGACCACAGAAAAGTTGTTTCAAGCAATCTCTTTGCTGATGGCCTCAGTAAGCATTTCTAAATAATTGTGACTATAAAGAATATAAAATCCTTTTACCCTGATAGTGTTTTGTCCAGATAAACACATTTGTACATGACAACACATTTTGGGGAAAGCAAGCCTCAGCCTATAGATTGACCCTTTAGTCTCCGTGGGCTTCAAAATTCATTCACTACAAAACAGTTGGAGGAAAGGCCAGTCAACATGCTAAGGGGAAAACTTTCAGCTTCCCAGCAAGTAAATGTCTGGTATTCAGAGATAATCCATTTCACATCTCCCATAGTCATTAGAGAAGGTCAGTTAAGCAGAGTTCAGATACACACCCAAGTTTGATTTACTGAGGTTTACCTCTTAGTTTGTTTTAAAAAGGGAAAACCAAATTGGTCAGGACGACTGCAGTATCTGTACCTGAGCTAGGTTGCAGGGAGAGTACAAATCTCTGTGTTTTAGAACGAGAGTGACTAAAGAGGTTTTACTTTCCTAGTGGTTTTCATCTAGAGCTAGAAACACACAAGTAGGAAAGCTTGTCCAGCTCATTATTGTAACAGCGAGATGCTGGCAGTTCTTTATGGTTAAAAGTTCTCATTTCATACACTCAGATAGTAAAATTGTAAGTGGGAAATACATTCCTTTCCAACCTTTCTATAGAACTAAATGTGATACGATAGAGCATTAGACCCTTTCAAAATTTTGAAATCAAAGTGATTTAAATGAGAGATGAATTAGACCATCTGGCTTAGGGACTTGAAATGACTTCCCACTGTCATTTGGTATTTAACTGTAATTAGAGCAATCTATCTGAAACTTTTCACTAGACCAACAAAAATGCCATTGCCTCCTTTGTCCTGCACATCTGTCCTTGCACATTACTGCACAGCCCCCAAAGTACAGGTCTGCCATTCCCTTGCTGTCCATAGTACATTTTCCCAAGAAGTTGGAAGTCTGCAAATAAAAATATTTTCTAGACCTGCTATTGGCTGCAAAGAAAAGCAGGATCAAGCTTCCCATGCAATGCAACTCCATCAGCCTGCAGCAGAGCAGCGTGGGGGATACAAAGACCACTGAATCCTGTTAAACGGGGACAGCTGAAAACTAGAACTGAAGTGTTGTCATCTATAGCTGAAGGGACGCATGCTGCTGTTGGACTCCAGAAGTAGCCTTGCTTCTCTGTATATATATTCTAGACACTGCATAGACTCATTTGCCAGTAACTTCATTTCAGGGCATTTCCTAATTAACGGTGAAAACAATTATTATTTTTAAGCTCTTTTTAGACCACTTTCCATATTTTTTACAGCAATTAAGGTGTAAAAATGTCAGAACTTGTTAATTATTATGTGTTTAGGGGATTAGCTGGACTAGTTTTCTTACATTTGACAGGCAAATCAGCTTCTCAAGGCTGTGAAGTCTTCAGTGCTAAAATGCTCTTACGTAATAAGGCAAAACTAACATCTACTAAGGACAGATTCTTCAGTTTTTTCCCAGACAAAATGCCATTTACCAGACAAGAAGGAGTTCCTTGCAAATTGTGCAAAGGCCTCTGCATTTTGCTTCTAAATAAAAAAAAAAATTTGCAGAGAATGGGCAAAAATATCTGGCATCCTGTAGACAATTCCTTTCATTGGAAGTAATACAGAAAGAGTTTCTTCTTTTATCCTTAAGTTGCCACATCACATTATAACTACAGACTTAATCAGAGATCTCGCAGCATGCTGCCAGTCTATCCCAGCCCCTGCTGTCAGTAACAAACATGTCTATTTCTGTAGGAAGTGTGGAGCTGTTCAAATCCTGATTCTCTTCACTGCTTAGCCACAGTAACATTTCTTTCCTGACAGCTAACATACAATAAATATTTAAGGTATGTAATAAAGACAGACAGAAGAATAAAAAAGTCATTCAAAGATTTATCTAGTGCTTTCCTTCATACAGGCTAAGAACATGCTATTGAGAGTCCCAGTTTCAAAGAACTGGGGAGAGGATTGCTCTCTCATGTCACTGGGCTTTCTAGTGACATTTGCTTCAATACTGCCAGGTGAAATCCAAATTTCATTTGTAAGTAGCCCAGCAAACCTACAGATATCTGTTCCTGACTGCTGAAACAGAATGAAGCTTTTAATCCC
Source organism: Pezoporus wallicus (assembly GCF_028554395.1). Taxonomy (NCBI): domain Eukaryota; kingdom Metazoa; phylum Chordata; class Aves; order Psittaciformes; family Psittacidae; genus Pezoporus; species Pezoporus wallicus. Next base: position 6,403,941 of record NW_026640488.1, read on the forward strand.
AGATTTATTTTAACATCAGATAAGTAGTGAAATAAATCAAGTAGCAGGGGAAAGAAGCTGATTACTAAAACCATTAGCAGGCAGGATGCAGAGACACAAAACACAGTGACATGGAAAACTTACAGAATCACAGAATCAGCTAGGTTAGAAATACCTTTAAGATTTTATCTTACCATACTCTATCATATTCCCACTTACCACCTTTACTCCAGGACTGAGTATACCGACCTGTTTATCTTCTTAATATGAGCCAATCTTACCTTTCATCATCCTCGTCATCATTTCCTGCAACTTTTATGCTCTTTGGAAACAGGGAAGACACAGAGATCAGCACAGCACATGTGTTTATACAGTGATATAACGGATGTTCTTTGCGTTTCGTTCTCTATTTCTTCCCATTCTCCTCAAAATAATTTCTGATGTAGTTGCCTTTCTTTGACTGTCATTGAGCATTCAAGTGATGTTTTTAGAGAACATTTTGTTTAAAACTATTCTAAATACTTTTCCATTTCTGAATCAGTAATATTTAATTTAGAGCTTGCCATGTATGTAAAGTTACTGTCTAAACACTATTTTATATTTCAGACATGGGAAAAAAAAATTAGCTCAAACCTTCCAAATATGTATGGTTGAGCAGAAAATTGCAAAGCTACAAACAGTCTATGAGGTAGACTGTGAAACCCTGGAAAAGATTTCAACTCTGACAAGGCAGGAGGGAACATAACAGTGAATCACAAATCTCTGCCTAACTGTAGCTGACAATCTTACTAAATGTTTCTTAACTTCCACTTGGAATTATTTAAAGTTGCCTTGAAACTGCATAATTCAGCTCATTTCCTAGCAAAGTAACTATGAAAAAATTCAGGGTGCTCTGGAAATTTCCCTGCAGCATTTCAATAATGTAATCCTTTGATGACACCAAGCTGAGTGATGCAGTTGACAATCCTGAGGGACAGGATGTCATTCAGAGGGACTTGGGCAAGCTCAAAAGGCAGGCCAATTTGAACCTCATGAAGTTCAACAAGCCCAAGTGCAGGGACTTGCACCTGGGTTGTGGCAACCCATATCTATACAGGTGGTGAATGATGGGATTAAGAGCAGCCCTGTGGAGATGCACCTGGGATGCATGAAAGACATGAGCCGCAGTGTGCTCTTGCAGCCCAGGTGGCCAACTGTATCCTGGGTTGCATCAAAAGGTAGTAGTGAGGTGCTTTTCCCCCTCTACTGTACTCTGCTCTGGTAAGACTCCTCCTGGAGTACTGCATTCAGCTCGAGCCCTTAGCACAGGAAAGACATAGACCTGTTGGAGAGGGTTCAGAGAAGGGCCACAAAAATGATCAGAGCGTTACAGCACCTCTCCTGTGAGGAAAGGCTGAAAGAGTTGGTGTTGTTTATCCTTCAGAATAGAAGGCTCCAGGGAGACCTTATTGTAGCTTTCCAATACTTAAAAGAAGCTTATAAGACAGGGACAGCAGTTTTAGCAGTGCACATTGCACTAGGACAAGGGGTAATGGTTTTAAACTAAAAAAGTGGAGATTCAGACTAGATATAAAGAACAAATGATTTACAGTGAGGGTTGTGAAACACTGTACAGCTTGCTCAGAGAGGTGGTAGATGCCCCATCCCTGAAAATATTCCAGGTGAGGTTGGATGGGGCTCTGAGCAACCTGGCCTATTGGAAGATATCCTGGCTCATTGCAGTGGGGGCAGTGTGGACTAGATGACCTTTAAAGGTCCCTTCCAACCCAAACCATTCTATGTTTCTATGATTATTTAAAAAATCAACATTTTTGGTTTCTAGATTCAACTAAAGGAAATTCTTGAAAGCCATGGTTTTCAATGAGCCTTGCATGACATGCTCTAACGTCATCATTCTTACTGTGAAAAATAAAACCAAGTGATAACTAGATTTAAGATAGTGATTAAAAAACATAACTCTCAACATGCAATTTTTTTTTTAAGCCATTTTATCACAAAAAGGTGCTATGCCAAAGGAAAACTGTTAACTCTTGACTTTTTGTGTACATCTTCTGCAATTTCATTTCTTCCATTCTGAGGGAGAATTACTAGAATCTCTCCCCATGTGAAAAATGTAGCTTTGGCAATTTACAGATGTTTGCTGCATGAGCAGGTACAATCCCAGAAGTATGAGGATAAAGTCTTACCTACAGATTGATACAGATAGATAAAGATCACAAGACTAAAAGAGCCTTTAGAAAAAGCAGAGAGAGCAAGAGCATTGTCAGGCTTTCTCACCCTCACTAGGTTAGAATGAGAGTTTTCAGAACTGCCTTCGTAGTTTACTGTTTTTTAGACTTCTGCCTTGTTTTTTTCTCCCCTTTGCTATAATTTCTTTGTTTTTCTAATAGCTCAATGAAGAACACTTTAAATGCGAAGAAGAAAAAAATATAAACAAATCTCACAGCACAACATCTATTTCTTTTTGAGTCAGCTAAAATGGAAAATCAGCTAGCTATTCTACGCTAATCCAACAAGGAGAAAGTTGACATACCTGGCAGAGCAAATGACTCTTATGAAGAAGAAGTACAGAGCACAGAGGGGCCACTGTTGTGGGGCTATCCAGTTTGCATAACCTCACTATGCAAAAGAGAAAAATCTTTACCTTTCTTTCATCATGCTTGGCCAAGCAGCAGCCGCACTACCATAAGACCCTTAGGCTTAAGCTATTCCCCTTCAGTAAATCTTTGTGGCAGAGCTGATCCCTCTGTGGTCAAGTCTCAACATTATGCATCAGCTGCACAGGAGCATAAAGAGTAACACAGAAATGAGATGTGCCAGGCAGTAGAGATGTCTGAAACCCTGCGCTGCTCACTCACAACAGTGGCATTCTCTCTGTTGTGCCAAAGGAGATGAGGGCTGCATGGCAAGGTTCCTGTCTGCACACAAAAAACCTATCTCTGCACAGCAGCAAATAATAGGAATTTTATGCAATTTTATCTGTGCCGTTGAGGATTAATAGGCCCTTTTTTCTCGTTGTTATATTGTGGTTTTCAAGGAACAGTGGAATGGGAGAGAATTTAAGATAAATTGATCTTCAATTAACAGTAAAAGACACATATTAAGGATTTGAAAGGGGACAAAGGAGCCGCTTTCTCTCACTTCCTTATAATAACTGAAAACTAAATATGTCCAGAGAATAGTTTAACCTGGCAGCTAGTGCTTATGGTATAAGTCAGATCTATGAATCCTAGATGTGAATAGGGGATTTACTCATTACCTGTTCCGCCTTAAAGCATACCTTGTGCCAGCACTGACATTTCTTTTATCTTTACAAAACTGATACAGGGAATTTACTTAGATGGCAATGTTTTTTCTGCCATTATTGCTGATTCAAATGAAAATTACCATGCAGATAGTTAAAGTAGTACTAAATGAAAGTCAAGCTATCTTAATGGACAAGATTTAAAGCTTTCAATGGTATTATTCCACTGTTACTTCAGAACCTAAGTAAATTACCATTTATACAAACAAAAATCCTATACAACTTCCTTTCACTGAGCCAGGCAAGAATTTGTAATGGATGGACTAGGTTACATCTGGGTAAACATCTGCTACTACTTCTGAGGAACTCTTCTAATGTGCCAGCAACATGTCCTCCACTTCCAGGCCAGCCAGTGGTGCAATTCCTACAGATACTCTATGCCACAATCCCATTATGGGAGCTAAAATCCTCTCAGCACTCACATGGAATTTCCAATGTGAATTATACTGTATAAAGCTAGTAAAGCTACTAAAAACAAGTATGTGAGGAAATTGTGAGGGAAAAGAGCAGCATGAGCAATGAACTTAGAATACTCACACTTTTTTATCCAGTGATAGGAGCAGACAGCTACTCAAATACATAGAAGCTGCCCCAACACTTTTACTCCAATTTTTCTCCTGCCTTGCTTTCCTTTGAGCTTGCCTGACTTAGAGCATTATTACTTCTTTTTTGTACTTACAAAATTGTCTTCACATTAGCAAAGATTAAATTGAGGTACCTTTTCAAGGAGTAAATTAAAACCGATGGCAGGTTTTCTTTACAGCAATCAGTCTTACTTAGACAATGCATTTTAAGCTACTCTGCTTTCAAAGGAGCATCCTTCTTACATTCTGGGATGATTTTTAGTGACAGATCCTAGAGCTCTTATCGCTGAAGGAAGCAGCTCTACTCAGCATTCGACTTTCTCTTCATGCACATGAAGAAACAGACTGGCATCATCATCTTGTGCTGTTGAAGTGTCATTTCACATTGTGTATCCTCTCATTTGAGTTGCACTAACACATGAACTCGTGACAACCATTTGGTCATAAATAATTACAATGAAGACACAGCTCAGCGATATTAGCTTTGCACTTATCTTTCTGACACACTGAGCAAACACAAAAACTTCCCAACATAAACTTCTATATAGGTACAATTGTACTTTTCAGATGGCTGCCACAGATGTTAGACCAGTAAGTATTTTAACCATTTCAACCTAAATTTTAAAAAGTATGCCTCATATGAACCAATGATGTTTTTATAGCAATTTTTTACTTTGAGGGAATTGGATTTATACTTGTGATATCTTTAAAATAATATCCAGATTTCTTCATCTGTTTTCTTCATGAACAAATGTTTATAACTAAGAAACAGATCAACAGCGTCATCCAATAGATTTTGAATTAAAGCATGAATCAGTGCCATAGCACTAATGCAACACAATGAAATACACTGAAGTGTAGTAAAACTGAGCAAGCCCCAAAGTTGTTTTGCAAAATGCTCAAACTGAATTGATTTTGAATTACAGTATGCTTTTAAATAACTGCATTATTCTTGAGAAATAAGGAAAAAGAATCACATCGTTTTGGCTGGAAAATTATACTCTTACTCTGGATTGCTATTGCTGGGTGGTTTTCGTTGTGTTTGTTTTGAAAGAAGAGAAAACCTCAGTAATCTTTTATAGCTTTCAAACAAATTAACAAAGTATTTTGTTATTCACTACTATGTTCTAACACTCCAAACTCAGTAAAACTTGGTGTAGCTCTCCAGCCCCATCAGACACATGGCAATCAGAAGCATTATAGAAGAGATTCAACCTCCTCTTCTTCACAGGGACTAAGTCCCCCAGATAACTTAATCTCACCAAAATGTGCCAGTATTTAAGCCTGTTAGGTAAATAAACTGTGAAAAGGGAATTTGAGAATCTTCCTAAAAATGGGTATCTGATGTTAACAGCAATACTCAGACCACACCTTCAGTGCCCCGTGCTGGGTACTTGCCTGATGAGTATTTTAATGACTCAAACTGGAGGAATGTGTATTCATGCATAATTCAGCAGACTTGCAGAATTTACAAAGCAGCAGTGAATGTTAAAGGCTAGGGGGACAATGGGCTACCTCTCTGTCCATCTTGATTTTAACTTGATAAATTTCAACTATGTTGGCAAAAATGGTCACAGACATGAGCGTGAGTCCCCTGGATAACCTTGTCTGAAGTTTTAATCAGATTTTTCGATGGGGTCATGTGTAAAGCTGGTAAGAAACGTAAAATACTCCGTGTTATTACTTATGTTAGGACACAGAGAATCTTCTTACAAATGGCACACACATTTATACATAAAACTCACCTTCAAAATGACAGACACATGTTGTGCAGTAGCCTCACTTTCAGGATTTGGTTCAATTAGCATCTGAAACACAACAAAAAAATTCAAGCGGAGGTGTCATCCTTTAGCCTAGGCAACTGTTTCCAATTCTTGCTCTGGTTCCTTATCTTCAAAGAGTCATTCCTACTGCCTTTTCACTGGATGAATTAACAACCTGGCAATATGCACCCATCCTGTACAGTGACAGTGGAGATCTAACTCATGACAAGGGGTTACCCTATTATTTCAGCATGTCCAGTATGGTACTTGCCCTCAGGAGCAGATTGGTTTTCTTTAAACTTTTGATATTTTAATTACTTACCCAGTGATAACTGAAATATTCCCTTTGATGACTATATAACGATTTATTTCATTGAACTTGGTATTCTGTACTTTTCAGTGAATCTGAGAATTATAACTCCAAACATTTTCTGTGTGGAGTTCTAATTTTCAATGAGAATTATATTTCATTGAGAATTATAACTCAATCACTGTGCGAAACTCTTCAAATTTGTATCAGTTTCTCTGCATATTTTAAGTACATACACACATGCACAATTATAAGATCAGGAAAAAACAACCAATGACAGTGACACTGTAAAAATAATGAAGTTTTAAAATCAAGGACTCCCTACTGTTTTCTGAAAGAATGTACTCATGAGGACATACCTCAGTGCAAAGGTTTTGGATATGACAGAAAGAAGCAAACCCCTTCTGAAAGGCTTAGTTATTTAGTGTTTTTATATTATCAGCCTTTGCCTTTACTTATTCTACCTGCTCCTCGTCTCATGCATTTCTTTAATGCTGCAGTGAGTAGTTTCTGGTACATTTGGTATCACAAAAGCAAATCAACACCATAACATTAATCCATAGACAAAAAGGAGAACGTCTTCAAAGAAACTCACACTATCAGTACCTCCTCTGGCTTTTCCTCATGAATGAGAAACAACCCAAGTGTTGTTGCTGATTTTAATTTTGGATCACAGAAATCCTCAAAAAATGACCCTGAATCGGCATTGTCACTGTTCTTTAGTAAATTTAGCTATCTTGACATACTTCCGACTTTATGATAGGTAGCTTAGATACTCGGGGACTAAAATACATGCATATTCCCTCCTCTTCCAGTTCAATGGGGGATTTTCAGGGAAGAAAGAATATGAGTTCTTTCGTGCTCTTCTACATGACAATTCATTTTAGAATGACCTTCGTACTGTAATCATATAAGGCTAAACCCATTACAAGTTCTCTTTCCATACTTTAATTCTGCTAATATCACAAGTTTTAATGAAATCTGTTTTCAGTTTGTCATCTAATGACCATTTGTCACATTACCCCCCCCCCCCCATCCCCCGTACTTGCTACATCAACCAATACTGACAACGATTTTTCTTTAGCTTCTTTATTTAAAATCAATTTAGATATCAGTTAATTTCAGACATAAGAAACTGTCCTCTGGTAAAATCCCACTATATTAGAATGGTAAACTCTTAACTATTTTTATTTAAGAAAATAATATAAGTATGCCCAATAAATTATGACAGAGTTTGAAAAGAACTATCTCCTTTCTTTACTATGTAAAGACAATGTGGTACATAACACAGCTACAGAAAATTCAGGAAAAAATACAGAAAAAGAAAAGATTTGTACGGGTTTTGCCTTAGTCAAAAATTCATTACTATAAAATAAAACATTAATAAATGGCTTTATTCAAATAAATACATTTTTAATAGATGAAATGTACCAAATAAATACATTTTAAATAGGTGAAACACTAATTCTTCCTGTCTGAAAATTTCAAACTATGCAAAAATTCAAAATGATGGGCTATACTGGCCAAAGGTTGGTTACAAGAGTCTTTATTTTGCAAACTATACAGAAACAGTAAAAAAGAAAATGCGTTATACTCTGCAATATTACATAGGATAAACATTAAATTTAGTATTTAATGTGTAGAAATTAATTCAAATAAGAAACTGATATCCCTTTTAATTAATGATGGGAAACCAGTGATCCAATTTTGAAATTATACAACCTGTAGTATTACATTATACAGGTCACGTCAATTTTATTGTGGGCAGAAAGCAACACAAATGATATGAACAAAGATGGTGGAGTCCCAAAATGTCTATACAATTAATTAACATGCTAACATAAATAGCGATTAAAGTAATTTTCTCTACAATCAAATCTTAAGTGCTACTCTACACAATAATTATAATCTAGTCCACATGGTAATTACATAACAATAGGAGAAAGAAAAACCAGAACAAAACCAAACCCATTTTCTTCATTCCAGCAGCAGTACCTATACTGGTATTAATTTGGTAATTGGGTGTGCTTAGCTATTGCCTAACATCCTATACTGGTATGCATGCTAAAACCTCTCTATTTCTATTTTGCAAGGCACCTTTACAATACGTTCTCTAAGTTTCTGCCCTAGTAACAGAAAGCAACAGGAATTAAGATGCAAAACTATTTCCTGAATTAAGAAAATAAAAAGTATTATTATACATTTATTAAAAACTACTTTGGGGCTAGTACCAATACTCTGAACCACTTTCATATATAAAGGTAATATAATTTTAAGCAATTTTTTTTCCCCATGTAAAATATTTTACGCTACTCTAATTAGAGAGAAATGCAGCAAAACAACAAAGGGTGAAGCAATGTTTGAGTAAATAATGGTAACACCTATACAGTCTTGACAGGAAAGAAAAAAAAAATAAAGAAATTACATGAAAACTTTACAATTACAGAATTGGTGCTTGTCCATGCTACTGCTCTTGAAAAATCCTTTCAATAACTTAGCCATTTTGTAAACAAAAAAACATAACTACCAATGCAAACACAAAGAAGGACTTTGCTTTATCTTTCCCTCCTGAAAATTTATCTCCATACCTTTGGTTAATTAAAGGCTGTTGAGATGTTACTTGTGCACCAATGCTTTTCTACTGTAAAACATTTTTGATTTATTAAATGGACAATTTGCAAAGCCCACGGGGCCTGAAACACTGAACTAAAGTTAAGTTACAGTATGTGTTCTGAAGAGGTCATGCAGAGCTCCAAGTAAGGGCATATATCTTTTCACTGGAGTTTTAGAGACCAGTTTTCTTTACACTGTGTTTTGCTCATTTATATTTTCAGTAGCACATTACATTTCTTTCTTCAGGCTAGACTTCCAATGTGTTTTCTTCAGCGCAAAGGCATTTAAAAACTCAAAAGCACGTAATATAATTATTCTTGTTTAAACAAACAAACAAAAAAATCTATGACTCCAGCTGCAATGTTTGAAATAATCATACAAAATATACATGTTTGTTAGAATCCTTTTTATCTTTGAGAGCAAAGGGATTTTATGAAATGTCATCTTTAGAATTTTGGAAAGGTACAATTATGGAGCCCCTAATATTATCAAATATATCCATCATGGTCATCGTCATCATCAACATCATCATCTCCTTCATCTTCATCATCATCTTCAATTTCATCTTCATCATTCATTATTTCATCTTCATCATCTTCATCATCTGTCCACCCATGGAAATCACCAGAGGCAAAATCACCTGAAGTCTCTAAATCAATAGCTGAAAAGGTATGATAGTTATAGAAAAGGTGCAAAAGACATACTACATATTTGTGGCATAATATATATAAGCATTAAATGGGCAAACCAGAGTATTTCGTTTCAGGACAGTTACTTATTTTAAACTACAAAGTGTGACATAGAAAGAAAAATAAGACGAAGATCTTTTTGTCTTAAAATAAAATCACTTCAACAGGGATTAATTTCTCAATGTTAACAAATGGAGACAAATTTTATGGATTTGTAGAACTGTAATGAGCATCAGGAACAAATGAAAGAGATTTATGTTCAACTTACAGATGACAATAAGGACTAATGAAAATATACACTGTTTATTATTCAGTTCTTACATACTATCTTGAATTATCTAGAATTCTCCATTTAGCTTGAAATGATCCTGGGTTAGATTAACAATCTCAAGGCCTGACCTTGTAAATCAAACATTGTATTAAATTCACTCTTTGTTTCAGGCTATGTTCTTTGTTGCACAAGAAGTGGAAAGGAGTAATGTAAGGAGTAATTCCTTAAAAAAGGAAATTTTTCTTTTGCCATTTTTTGTATCTGGGACATCAAATCAAAGTGACATGGGAATTCTTGGCAGAAGCTGCAGAGTGCTGCAGGGAAGGAAAAAATAAGGAAGATTTGGTGTGCTAGGAACTTTTGCCAATTCCCTCAAACATAAAGTAAAAAAAAAACCAACAAAAAAACCACAAAAAGTCAAACTGAATTCACTAGAATGCTGATTACTCAAAAGAATTTCATCAAGCATTTTGGGGCTTGTCTAATGTCTAGATAATTGATTTTCCCTATGTTTATATACACTATGCCAAGCACATATATGAGGTCTATTTAATAGCTGACAAAGTGAAAGGAGTTGCAAAAATAAGGAAGTAATACCAATAACAAATTATTATTTGGTATTGTTTCAAAATCCATGTACTTGGTCCTCCCATCTGCTCTTACTGAAGAAATTTAATCTGGCTGGTAATCAAAGAAGAAACACCTGTAAACCAAATGCCACAAAGAGTTTTTAACTTACCGCATTCTGCTGCACCATTTGTTCTGGATCCTGTCAACTCATTACCGTATCTGTCAACACACCAGCACTGCCCTACACTTCCATGGCACTGACTTGGTTTGTAATACCCATCTTCATCACATAAGGGGATGTACTGCCCTGTGATATATAAATATTGAATAAGGATATTAAAAAACGCCTCTTGACCAATGTAACAATTCTAGAAAGAAGTAACTACATTTTGCTGGTTTTCCTCATTCCACTGACTGCTTTACTATTACTATTACTATTACTGAATTCAGTTAAGCAGAAAGTGACAGAATATACCAAATGTGGGAGGGAAATAACATGAATCAATCTTGGACTGATCTCAAGATATAATAGTGACCAATCTTCCTTGAAATTTCTCATTGATGATGTGATAACGCATTCCTTACTCCCTGAACGTCTCAGTCAAGATCTTCACTGAATGCTCTGGAAAAGGCTCAAATGTAGGACCCAACCCTGAATGGGATATTCTGTAATCTGAGGAATACAAACAAGTCTAAATAATAAGGACCAGGCTTTCTGATCTAACAAACCATCTGCTACAAGGCTTAGGAGCTGTTTTTAAATATATATTTTACAATTCATTTAGTTACCTACTAATATTTAATTACCCCCCAACAGAAGACTAATGCAGTGTAACACACTAATTTCATAAACAACAAATGTTAACAAAAGAATGTTAAATTTGCATTTATATGTGAAACACCTATGCAAATTAGACTCTAAGCCAAAAGGGTTTCCCACCAGGAGCACAAGAAACAAAATCAGGCACTTATTTTGTGAGGCAGTGACTTGCCAAAGGCTGAATAATCCACTGTTTTTCATTTGGAGCAAACGGAGACTTTTTGAAAGAAACATGGTAGACAAACCACAATGAACAAAACATTCACATGAAAGCTTTTTGAAGTGTATAGTTGTTATTAGGAACTATCTTTTGCACAAATACAGTTTTGACTACTTTGGGCTAAGCTTTCTATTGCAGCTTCTATACAGTGACCAATGGTAAAACGAAGATTTTATATTTAAGTTATATTGATACAGTATGAACTGATTCACAGCAAAGATTTCAATTACTTTAAGAATATTACAGGTAAAGGATCAGCAGAGATACTAATTTAGGAGTGCCTTAGACTGTCCCCTCTATAACTGTAAAAATGTACCTTCGATTAGGGTAATAAAACAGATGTAATATCTTTTGGTAGGTAGGGTAATAAAACTAAGTTTAATAGCTTTCAAAAATTTCATAAATTCTGTTGCTGGAATTTACTGCAGTCTATCTCTGTTGGATTAATATTGATTTTATGTTGCTGTTTCACTAGGATTATTTATGTAAGCAATAAAACCTTCAAAAGAATGATCTATGGCTCACCTAGGAGCTTCTTTCCTCCTTTCTGCTTCTGAATGTTGCTGAGTTCTGTCTGGCAAGGTGGGTCTAAAATGACATAAAAAATGTTAAACAGATTACACTGTACCTAGGAAAGAAAGCATATGACTAAGTTTTCAGTTTGCTATGTTCCAAGGTCACTCTTACTACTGATCTTAAGAAACACACACATCCTGTGTTAGTAGCCATGTTCTAAACTCTGAAATAAAAGAATTACTGCACCTTGCTACAGCTCCAGAATTATGAATTAGAGCACCACCAGGATCTTTGCAGAAGCCCATTTTCAGTTAACCCAATTGTAAGCATCTAGTCACTAGTTTGGAAGATGGAAGAATGCTAGACCAAAATAGTAACTATCGCACCCTATTTTATCAGACTACAGAAATCAGACTATGATTGTGAAGCTCTCCTCATGTATTCATAGAAACAGGATGTCTCTTTTAATTCTCTCTTTTGCCGTTGTTATAAGTCATGTTCAAGTTTTCTATTTCACACACTACACTAACAAATTTTCTCCACTGAAGTCTGCAAGATTCTGATTCTACTGCAACAGTTTAATAGGTACAAAGCCCCATGTTCAGCAAACCAAGTTAAAATCAGTGGCCAAACTTCAGATGGCTCTAAGAAGCAGAATAGGTACTAAACTTCAGTATTCCATTCTTCAGTTAGAGCTAACTCCGGTTCCAAACAATTCGATTTTCCACTGTTTTAAAAACAAGCCACAATATGACCCGTGAATGTGTACACATTACTGCCAAATAAGTGAAAGAATAAAAGATAGCAAAGGACTAATATCTGAACACTGACATTGCATTCTACACTACACCATTAGCACAAAGGCATTTCTCATTCTGAATTAGCAATAGTATTACCGAGTTTACTTGCATAAGTTTTTAGCTCACTGGGACTTGACATAATTGTGTGGGTTTGGGGCTTAAGTATTTAGTCTTTGAGCATATGGTGAGGCTACATGATTTTTTACATTTCTTCTTCTAAGAAGTGTTTTCATGACGATCATGCTCACTATTACACCAGAGATGTCCACTACCTTTCAAAACCAAGGTTTCTGTCTTTCCTGGTATTTAGAGTTAAGCTCTTAATTGTACAACATTCTGAGGATCAGTTATTCTTAAACCAAAGGCATTTCCAATTAATAAGTAATCTAAAAAATGACAGTCATTTATGCACACAGGTAATACGGGCTACAAGGATCTAGGATTTTGGTGGACTTGTCAGTGTTTGGTTAACAACTGGACTTGATGGTCTTAAAGGTCCTTTCCTATCTAAATGATTCTACTCTACTCTGTCTTCCGAAGAAGATGGGAAATATCCTAACAGAGAACTAGTCAAATAGGAAAACTACATATTTTTTCCTATGGAAAAAAAAATCCTAAATTAGAAACACAGAGTTGCACACATAAGCACTAACGTGGAAATGTCAAAATGACAGACTATGCCTAAAGAAAAACTATCTTAATTTATAGCTATAAATCTTCAGTGGTATAATTATAAAAAGGAATACCACTAACCAAAAGTTAACAAGGCAATGTGAGAACGTTACTTACCCGAAACTCTCTTCTTCTCAGAAGCTAAGTCTTCAAGATTCACACTTAAGCTTTGCTTCTCAGGATAAAATTCAAAACCTCTTAACAATGCTAAATCACTCAGATACTTAAAAATTGTCAAAAAGAATGACAGGCTAGGAGTTCAACCAATTCCTTTTGGTCTACAGCATATCCTTTTTCCTCTCTCCTCAGAGCATGCTGCTTCCTTCTTTATTTTGCAGTTAGTTCCTGAGTTTGGAAAAGCTTTGTTTTAGATTTCTGAACTTATTTCAATAGAAAACCAGTGTCACTGGACAGCTTTTGGGAGTCTTGAGGCAAGGAGAAAGAATTCCTTTACAAAAATCAGTCTGGTGGCTCCTTTTGAAACAGAAATGAATCTGACATCAGTCTTTCTGATGATCTGAAGACAAATAATTGAGACCTAATCATCTTCATCCTTAATCTACTTCCACAGATGTGGCAGGAACTGTCTCTCTGACAATAACACAGCATTGTTGAGTGATTCACGAACCATCAGTGCTCGAAGTTCTGACGTACACCAGACTACCCCATGTTATTAATACTGCCCCTTGAGAAATCAATATTCAGTTGTGCCAAGAGATGCTGCAAAGCTAGCATGATTAAGGTTTGATTTACCAAAAATAGGCACATCAACAGAGCAATGGGAGTAAAACTGGTAGATCTGACTAAGAAAGTCTAAGATTTTTAACAGACATGTCTCAAGGAACTGCTACCCACACAGTGCAACTCCAGCATTCACAGATTCTTTGCCTTATTCAACTACAAAACAGTGATTTTCCATCTATCAAGTAGGCATTATTCAGTAGAGTCCCCAGCTTCTGGCATATGGCCCATTGCAGATCAAGCTGCGAAGTTGTGCCTTGCCTGTGCTTGGGAACAAGTACTATAATTGTTCTTGGACAAACAAGGCTTGGACTTTCGGGATTTGAAGCATCAATTCTGCATTTCCAGAAATCTTTCTGGGGATCTCAATTATGAGTTAAGGCACATTATACTTTCCTTTATAACCATCTATAAACATATATGAATTCCTGCAATCTGAAAAGACCAGTGTAACAAATATGAATCACAGTATTTATCATTCTTCTCTAAGATGGACTAATTTTAAAGTCATAGAGATGCATTCCAGCCTTGTAGGCAGAAAAGCATAAAGGAAAAAGGCACCTAGAGAAGTGCTGGACTAATAGACCCATGCAGAGGCCTGTGGTAAAGAAATACTTAGGTTCTAAGAATTAATATTCCCAGCAAAATAGGTACTCTTCTACTCTGAAGCAGTGACACAATAAAATCAAGGCTGTAACAATGATCAAGTAGTGGCACAAAGAAATTCAACCCATAAAAAAGCAACACTGAAAGTGCCTCAGCATTCAGATAACCACTGAAATGTTAAGCTAGCATCAAACAACTAAGAAAAGTTCTGAAGAGGGCTGCTGAAGTGAACTGTAGTTGAAACTGGAGGGCAATACTGACCAAAGTGCACAGGAAGACTTGCAAAGGGGCACTGTCAAAATGCAGATCTTGAAATTTTGCAGAAATTAATTAGTGTCTTGGATGTATCTCAGAAATACTAAACTACACCTAAAGCAGAATAAGGGCAAGAAAAAAAGCAATGAGCAGCACTGAGTGGTACGTGTTTAAGCATTAGTCAAGGTGGGACAGCTACTACAGGAAGATCTTATACTGAGCAAGAAAGGTCTGGTTTAACTATTCATGAGAAACTGTGTATATCGACTAGAAGTTGTGAGTAATGTGTAGTAACGGGTCTGGTGTACTGTAATGCATCATGTCAGACCTCAAGCAGAAAGAAAGAATGAAGAAGAGTTGCAAGTACTTGTCTGATTCTCACAGTCTTGAACAGTGAAACTAAGATCAAAAAGCAAGAGGGTATTTAAAAAAACACAACAGAACTTCTATCCCAGTATGATACATCTTGTTGACTAAAATTTGTATTCACTTTGAAGACTGTTAACAGCAGTGCTATAAAATTGTAGATCTGCTCAGAAAGCACCTACTATGCTCAAGGAATACAGAGAGCTGTCTAAATGGCTTGAAGCATTCTGTCAATATCAACTTATTTTAGTAAACATCAGAAAGAAGACACTGAATTTCTCTACCTAGTCATCTCTTTGCTATTAATAGCAACGGTCTAGTTAAAGGTCTTATTTAGGTTGTTCAATCAAGTAAAACATAACCAAACATGAACACAGGCAATTAAGTAGGTGACTAATACACTAGGGAGTTAGGACTCAGATAGTTGTGCAAGAGATAATAACATGTGACAGAAGAAGACTATAAGCTTTTTTTCCTCCTTACATCTTCATATAAGAGGGATAATACAGGTTTTGTTGACAGTGTTAATCTGGAAGAACTGAGTACATGTTTAATATGTAAGGATGGGCAAAACTGAGATTTCATCTTATTTACCATTTTGAGAATACATATTTTTTACTATACACTCAAGCACACTGTAGTACCAGTGTTTAAACTGCTGTTTAAATCAGCACCTTATCACAACAACATGGTTAAGACAGGGAGAAAACTGGAAAGGAAGAAAAGCTTGATAATGTTGGATTCTGCAATGGGGAGAATCAGTGTCACTGAAAGACGGATCCCTGATTTTTAGCCTTCAGGGTACCATTAATATAATTTAGTAGTGTTTTAGATTAGTCTTTATAATACCACCATTGGCCTCTAGTGGTACACTGATAAAATATTTTAGACAGTATTTAAAGGCTATAGAATGCAAAACTACGTGAAACTCATTTTTGGAAGTGCTTTCCTAATGCCCTGGTTATGCTGTATATGCATTATACGAAATCGGCAGAAAAGCCTATTGGTATAAGAACCTTGGTTGGTACTAGGCCACATGTTATGTGCTGTACTTTCTCTGACAATTTAAAAGAATTATGCTGCCCTCCAAAGAGTAAGGGTGTTCATACATTAAGCTGACATGATTCTGGTGATGGGTTTTTGTTTTTTTTTTTATCTTAAAGACAACCAAACAAAACATGTTATGTTCCTTACTTTAAGAACTACTTTATTTCTGGGGTGGGTTATTTTCCATTTACTAATTTTATTAGCAGTACACACATGCTTATAAAAGGAAAAACCAAACTATTGTTCTACTATGAAACAAACAAGGTGTTTTGAATGATTAAATGTTAACTTTTTAAAGTTTACTGAAGAAGTTTATTTAGTACGTACCCACAGAAGTACAGCTTTATTTTTGTTTAGATTTACAACTGGCAGATGTGGCATGATAAAAATCTTTATTTCCACAGAAATCAAAGTCAAACCATAGATGCTGAGCGCTAATGGGAATTTACTATGAGAGTTTTAAGAACATAAGTGAGATTTAAAAACTGAAATTAAAATTTTGCTGTTTATCCCTTTGAAAATCTCATGTTAGTAAGAAAAAATAAGGGGCCATTCTGTGCAGGTTCATCCAATATTTAATGACTAAATTCTTTGATTGACTACAACTAGTTTAATTACATAATTTACGTGGTGTCTCACCTACATCTATAATTGTTATATGATCCTCATGAAAATACTGCTTTTAGGTTGTGTTTATTTGTTCAGATGAATCACATCAAGACATTAACAAGAAATTCATCTAAGTAGTAAAAATGAATTGGTTGTCCAAATGACTGAAAATAACTTTATCCATAATATTCATTCAGTTATTTTAATAGGCTCACAAAATAGAACATTAAGATGCCCTCTTACAGGAAAAAAAAAAAAAAAAAGGTTTATTTATAATGTAGGCAAGTAGACTGGTAAAGAAACCATCTAAGTACTTTTGTTCTTTATTTTGATCTCCTTTCTTTGCATATTTACTGGAAGCTGACACAAGAAACTGTATTGCGGTAAAAGCATTAGTCAGTCTTCTGCACTTCATTTAGAATCAGTGAATTTCTAGCAAGCTTTTGCATTTAGTCTGGGTTGTTTGTTTGTTTTTTAATTCATTTTAGGTATTCCCGGGAGGCAAAAATCCTTAACACAAATTCATGGTACAGCATTTAAGAGCATGTAGTTCACTGTAATCTTAAAATGTTAAAAAAAAAGCACTACAAAAAGGTCAGTCATATACATATGCAGGTTGTTCTTATCTTTTACCTTGCTGTCTTTGGAAGCAGTAGCACCACTCATTGTTAGATATCAAACTGTCCTTGTATGTGTCACAAGAATTGAAGAATGCCCTGGTGCATGGCTCATTCTTGTCAAGGTAAATGCTTCCAAGTTCTGACTGGTCCAACAAAAGGTCATAGTTCGTATCAAGCCTGTTAAACATCCAGCCAAGGGAGTCTTTGCAAATTGGCAAAATGCTGGTATCAAATCCTAAGAGGAAAACAAACAGCTAAATAACATAATCATATAGCAGGGAAGATACAGCAGCTGCTGAGCTCAGACACCACAAAAGAATGCTGCATCATGGAAATTGCTCCAGCGGTGCATAGATACAGTGGATGCTACTGAAATAATACGCATAAATTGTATGTCATCTTCATTTAAAAACAGTATTAAATTAACCTGGTAAAAAAATTAATCTCACCATCAGTCTCAAAGCATTTAGAAATGTGAGTTTTCTTGTCAAACATTATACCTATAACACACATTATGTACAGTAATAAATGATCTACAGTGACTTCCTGAAAAATAATTCTGTTGAGGAATTCCAGTGGCATTATAAATCAGGAGAGTGAAGTTTAAGTGGTTTGCAGTGTTTACAGAACTAAGAAGAGAATAAATCCCAGGTAACTTGTTGAAGTCTTTTTTTTTTCATCCTATACCATTATCCTGGGTTCAGCAGTAGCAGTCATTTTTCTTCTTCTTAGTAGCTGGTGCAGAGTTGTGTTTCGACTTTCGGCCTGGGAACAGAGCTGATAACACTGATGTTTTTAGTTACTGCTCAAATGTTTTTGTCTGACCAAGGACTTTGCGAGCCTCATGCTCTGCCAGGGAGGAGGGAAACTGGGAGGAAGCAGAGACAGGACACCTGACCCAAACTGACCAAAGAGGTATTCCATACCACAGCACGTCATGCACAGGAGGTAACTGAGAGTGACCCGGAAGGGCTGGTAGACTGCGGGGTTGGAGGAAGTATCAGTCAGTGCTTGGTGAGGCTGGGGGTGCGAGTTATTGGTCAGCAGGTGGTGAGCAGTTGTATTCTCTTCCTTTGTTATTTCCCTTCTCATTATTATTATTGGTGGTAGCAGCAGTGATTTGTGTTAAACCTTAGTTACTAAACTGTTCTTATCTCAACCCGTGGGAGTTGCATTCTTTTCGATTCTCCTCTCTGTCCCTCCGGGAGTAGGGGGAGGGCAAGAAGGGAGGGAGTGAGTGAACGAGTTACCTGACTAGTTTTAAACCACGACAACCATATATTCAATTCTATGAAAAAGAAGCATGATACTCAGCCTCATCAATGTCCTGGAAGTTATGGTATTTCATCTTTACCTGATGTACTTTACAGATTAGAGGAGGCCCATGCAAAGATGATTGCTAAGAGCAGCCAACTGCCAGTATCAGGCCTCCTAATACAGCTTGCATCTTCCTAAACTGTTGCTTGTAAAAAGGTCCATCAGGAACAGGATAAGTTAATCATTCCCATAGCCAGAGCTCAGACTTCATGTTTGGTTTTCCTGCATTAACTGTAAAGTATATGCAGATTTGAATATGGATGGGAAATTCAGAAACTGCCAGGCCTCTTGCCTATGTAGAAGACATTAGCTGCGTCTGATACACACATACGCTATTTACAGGAACTCCTCTGTGGCTTACACACTAGCATTCAAAACATTTCCTCAAAAGGAACCAACAGAAATGCTCCTGTGTCCTGATTATTTCTCAGGGGGAGAATATCAACTCTTAGTAAATATAATCTGCTTTTCAAGGTGAAACTATTGTTTTCCTGCTTATTAAACTCCTAAGTAATAAATCCTAGTGCCCATTAAGGGAGATAGATAGCTTTTGACATTATGTAGAAATCAAAACAGCATTCATACAAAACGGCTTACATATTGTATAATATAAAAACTGTTTATCTAATATGCTGAGAGAAATAATCTACATGATTCTTTCTAATAGCAGTACATTGTCCAGTACAATAAATGACACTGACAAATCAGACGTGAATAAACACACATGCATTCTGCTACAGTACTGACTGCCATCTAGACCATGGCTTTTACTTGTTCAGCGCGCAAGATGCACAGCAAGAAGATTTTCACTTGTGATGGATTTATCTACTATCTTGGCTATAAGAAAACCTTCAGTTATCAGCATCTCACAGCTGAGGCCTACTGTGCACAAGCTGGGAACAAGTTTTCCTTCCTAATATAGTTTCATCAGGACAGACCTTAGCTGGAAGGACTAAAGAAGACTACACAGATGTGAATGTTTTCTGTCATATTTGTTGTTCACGGAAGTGATGATCTAGATGAGACTCATCTTGCTTCATCTAGCCCAACGAACACATAGCATTAGGCATAACATTCTCTTTCACCAGTCTAAAGTTGTAATATATTTGTGCTCCCTATGATTACACAGTTAGTAGCAGTGCTTTGGTTAAGGCAAGACACATGGAAGGTAACAAAGGTCTTACAATAAACCTAGGATAACTGACGTTCATTTTACAACAAAAGGTGTATGGGTATCCTGGGTTCAGCAGTAGCAGTCATTTTTCTCCTTAGTAGCTGGTGCAGTGCTGTAGTTTTGACTTTCAGCCTGCAAACAGCGCTGATAACACCGATGTTTTTTAGTTGCTGCTCAGTAATGTTTACTCTGACCAAGGACTTTCTGAGTCTCATGCTCTGCCAGGGAGAAGGGGAAGCCGGGAGGAAGCAGAGACAGGACACCTGACCCAAACTAGCCAAAGAGGTATTTCATACCACAGCACATCATGCCCACTATATAAACTGGGGGCAGTTACCTGGAAGGGCTAGTCCACTGCTAGGGTCAGGCTGGGTATCGGTTGGCAGGTGGTGAGCGGTTGTGTTCTCTTCCCCTGTTATTTGCCGTATCACTATTACTATTGGTGGTAGCAGCAGTGGTTTGTGTTATACCTTAGTTACTGGACTGTTCTTATCTCAGCCCGTGGGAGTTACATTCTTTTGATTCTCCCACCCATCCTTGCAGGAGCAGGGGAAGGAACAAGGGGAGGACTGAGTGAGCGGCTGCGTGGCTGAGTTGCCGTCTAGGCTTAAAAGTTCTTTTTGGCACCCAACGTGGTGCTTGAACCCACGACCCTGGGATTAAGAGTCCCATGCTCTACTGACAGAGCTAGCCAGGCTAGCTAGCCTATAGCCACACCAAGCTGAAAATGCTGAACCCAGGACAATAGGAAATAAAAAAGCACAGCCACAACATCCTTTAAACACCTGTGAGAGTTGGCATTTGGAAGTCTCTCACCTCTCCGCCTCCAGAAACTGTGTTAGAGGATTTTGTTAGATGATTCTTATTGCTGAAAGCTACCAGTTTCCTAACAGTTCAGATGAAATGTATACTGTGGGACATGAGACTGACCGTTTTATTAACAGAAGGGACCTGAGGAAGGAGAAATAAAATAAAATACTACAATAAACATCTATACATGTTTCATTGGGTACAAGGATAATTCTGTACCAAACATTGAGTCAAAATAAACTTCAGCCAACAATACTGATTTAGTTAACTCAAAATCTTAATTTTAAGCCAGGATTCATTAATTTAAAATTCCTGCTCAGAATTACTTCTAGGCTGGATTTCTTTTTCTGGACTTTTGCTGTAAGGATGCCTGGGCTTATGCTAACGTGACACATGCAGAAAGAACCTTGTACTTCTAGTAAACTAGAACTATGGTTCAGGTTGGTAACCTGTGCAACCTTGCAATACAGCTTATGGGACTTTTTCTGAGGTAATTTCAGGAAGTTGCCGAATTCTAGGCAGCCAACATTTTCACAGCATCAAAAATGATATTTAAAATGGCAGTTCTTTTTTATCTTTTATAAATCTAAAATGACTGGGTGGGAGGGTATTGATAGGAGTAAGCAAAGTCTTACTTTTCTGTTTACAAGTTCCGTCTGTACATTAGGGTTTCCAAATATAATTCAGCAATGAAGATCAGGGAAATTTAATTTTTTGCTGCATAATGTCAGCTGTGTTTCTTCATTGATAAAGACTTAAGATAGTCAGAAGGAAGTAAAAACCTCCAAGCAAACATCGGAAATTCTTAAATTTTATTTACACATTGCTATACAAGATTAGTCTTTTCCTGCTGCAAATTTGTAAGATATTTGGCAATTTAGTGTAATAATATCTCCCCATGCTCATTCTAGAAAAAACAATTACAAGTTATTTTCTTTCAGACTTCTTATATTTTATGTTATTTTCAAAATTATTAGTGTATATTAGACTCCAAAAAATCATATTATGCCCAAGCCATAAGAAGATTCACTATTACCTTTGGCCTCTGGTCTTTCATCTTCTAATATAACAAGGCACACAAATATTCCTCAGAAGTAGACTGTCTGTTAGCACAAATATTTGTGGGCCTACAGTATTTTTTTGTGCTTTGCATTTGATGCATTAATTCCCTAGTTTTATCACACAAAATTAATACAGAAATAGAACAAAAAAATTAACAGATTTTAACTAGGTATGTAAAAATCTCAATTTTTCAATGCTCTGTTTCACCATCTACGGGGAATTATAACGGAGGGGGTAAAGTGCCCTTCCCCCTTTGATTCTTCTATTTAGAACATACATGGCCTGAGGACGAGACTTGTGTGTTTATATTAGTATTTATAATAATGATACTTCTAGATATATGTAATCCAAATACCTCTGGACACAAATGGGATTTCAGAAATAAACCCCTATTAAATCATTTGAAATATTCTAGTCTATATTACTAATAAGATTCAGTTTTGGAAAAAAAAATAAGTGTCAGACAAAATTTTGTAACTCTTGTAAAAAACACCTTACATTTTAACTTGTTATCAGTGTATTGATGGCTGTAGCAGAACAACTTAAACACTATTCTTTGGTTTGTTTAGAAATAGCATCAATGATTGTACAGATCAATGTGGACTATTTAATACCCGAGACAACTCTGAAAAGCACCAGCAAGGCACTATAAACTTGCATCACATATACCTTGATCAGGACTGTGCCCAAGCCTTCTAATAAATGCTGTCCCAAGTGAGACTGAGATATGAAAAGTCCTAAATGCATACAGACAACCAGAAGGAATGACACAAATTGCTTTTTTCAATGCAGAATGGTTTTCAAATGCAGAAGGAACTCTATGACTAAAGGACAGCCTGGGGGAAAGGGTGCCAAAAGAGATTTTTAACTACCCAAAGGTAATGAACATTAGAACTCTGAAAGGGGAAGTTGAATTCAGGTGGCTTTTTGTCATAGGTGTTGCTCTGTACAGATCACTAAGTCCCATGTGCTAAGTATAAGGTTGTTATACATCATTAAGAAGTCCTTTGCAGGATTTATTTCTAAGTGTAGCTATCAGGCATACCCAAAACAGGGGCTGGACTCTCTGGTATACTTAAAAATTAATGCACCTGATGTCCTGGACCTACTATGACTTTGGAGGCTGACTCTGAGAGACTTCATTAGGGATGCTACTCAGGAGCTTAGCTCTTCAAGAACAGTTTTATGAATTTCCTAGTGATATTAGGAAGGACATTACCATGTTAAATAGTTATCATTATTTTAGTTTCTTTGTGTGTTTACAGGGACATAGTGACCTAGTATTTTCTTCTAAATTACAGACATGTCAATTTCTCATAAGACGCAGCACCTTCTGCTGCCTCAAGTGAGAAATCTTGAAGTTCACAAATGTACATACAAGAAAAAAAAAGTACATTTGCATAAAAACAACTTTTTAAACAATTTTGTAATCCCAAATTCACAAATAAAAGAAAACTACTACTGATCATATACATATTCATTCGATCGCTTTGTCTGTAGATGGACTGCCTTTTTGCAGTAACCTGTCAAATTAATTCAATCAAGTAAATATTGGCTATTTATAAAATCAAGTAAATATAGTGCAAATAGGATCAATTATATTTGAAAGCTTGGCCCCCCCCCAAATTAAATGTATGCTATTTGAGTAACTGCGCACAGGACTAAAACACTAGATACTAAACAGTTATTTTCCAAATTTTTTATGAAACTGGGGGTTTTGCCAAAACACTTCTTTAAAGAGAAATAGAAAAGATAAGACAAACTGAATGACTCCCATGTAAATACTTTCTATAATTTGATTTGGTTTGTTTTAGTGAAAAGAAAACAAACATGCCAAAGCCTATCATCTAACTTCCATGTTTACATCCTAGCTCTCCTATGACAAATAGCAAACTTTTCATCATTCTTGTAACAATGCTACCCCTATTTTAAGGTTGATGAGCTATACCTCTTTGAAACAGAAAATTTAAATTAAAACCAGCACAGTAATCAAATAATATTTTGTACAACACTGAAACTGTTTAGGATTAATTTCTGCTACGCTGTTACAAGTGCAAGTCAAACATTTCTGACAGCACCATGTTCACAGAGAAATTAAAGTTAGTAACAGAATGAAAACAGATTTTTCCACACAGATTATATTTCCTTACCTGTTGATGAAAAAAGGCCCTGAAAAGACTATTCTTAAAATTACTTTCTGAACTTTTGCTGTACTAACAAACTTTTAAACAGCTGTGCTGTGTTTTTGTCCTTACCTATGCAGTGTGTTATCCTCAACAAAGTGAGTATTCAGCAAGGAACAGAGCCCTGTGCAGTGTTTCATCTAACCTTTAATTGAGCAATGTGTCAACACTAGCTATATTATTAGATAGATTAGATTTTAGCTATTACAATACAATAAATGCTTACTTAAGAGCTGCAAACTTTGTATTTCTGCTGTTTTCATTCCTGGATGAGAAGCATATCACATGCCAGTTATGGACCCCAACCAGAATGCAAATCATAAATACATGTTTTCGTATGTGTTTCCTTCAGTACCAATAAAAAATGACATTAGTGTATTACCACCTTACCTTTAAAACATTTTTCTCAGTGTTGAGTATTCCTAGATAACACATAATCAACTTTAAGTCACTGTGTTCTGCAGAATTACTTGCCTCCTTATCATGAAAAAATCACACAATGAAATGACATTTCCAATGAAATAAAATAGATGGATTTCTTCAAAAAAAGACAAAGTAATGCTACAAACAGCAATCAAGCAAAAGCTAAAAACCCTTGACAAAACAAACCTCCAAATACCTAATGAGCCAATAATGAAGGAACTAAGGTAAGCAGCCGCTGGCCAAGTTCTATGAAAAATGCTCTGGGGAAATTTATAGTTTTCTCCCCATATTAATGAAAGGTAGATTTTTATGGCTTATAAAATCTAATTTGATTCTCCTTCACAGCAGGACACCACTCTTGAAACTATTATTGCACACTTCAGTTGCTTTTTAAATAAGCCCTTTGACAATTGCATTTTATAACTACTACTATTCATAACAACAACAACAAAAAATTGATTATCTGAGGGGGTTAAAACCAAATGATGCACCCTACTGTTTCCACTTTATTAGTACTCCTGAGTTTTTTCCTCTCTGAAGTATTCCCATAAGAATTCCTTTTTACTTACAAGCTTCTTTTCTATGTGTTTTTCTGTTGCAGTACCTACAGTGGCATCAACTAGCAATGATAGGTCACACATAATTACAGCTCTTGTATCTTAGTTCTTAGGACTTGCCACTTAGTAAATCACTTTTCTTTATGGAAAAGTTGCTCAAAATCCCCACTTGTTTGTTCTGTTTTATCTCATTATTCAATTGCTAATTGTCAAGCTCTATCAAATAGACAAGTTGATAGTATTAACAAATGAAAGGATTGTTAATGGTAGCTGCCAACCATTCTTAAAAGCAAGAGTCCTGACAAACAATGTTGAAAGTTTAAAGTGAACATCTTATATTGGTACTAAGCCATAAATAAGAAAATAACTCTAGAAAAATGCAAAGTTATGGTTTTGATATGCATACCTACTTAAAGCATATGA
The DNA here is from genome assembly GCF_028554395.1 of Pezoporus wallicus. Classification (NCBI taxonomy): domain Eukaryota; kingdom Metazoa; phylum Chordata; class Aves; order Psittaciformes; family Psittacidae; genus Pezoporus; species Pezoporus wallicus. The sequence continues at coordinate 6,429,245 of NW_026640488.1, forward strand.
GAACAAGGCAAGTCTTAGCAATGGAAATACAAATGACAGAAAAGTATCTAAGAGAACATCAAATAAGACAAGTAGAAATCTCTTACTGGTTCTTTCAGGCCTTTGAACAATCCTAGTCTTCTTATTCTGAACTCCACTTTCATGAAGTGCCTTAAACCAGTCTCTCAATCTGTTTGCAACCTCCCTGAATTCCAGGTCACGGCACACTGAAAAACAAAAGGCAGAGCTGTTTAATGTTTTTCTCCTGGGTGCTAAATAGAACTTTCAAGGTATGCTAAAAAAGAAAGCAAACATCATAATATAAAGATATGTTCCGCAGCTTCCTTTAATTCAGAAAGGTGACTTTCATTACCTAGGTATGCCTTCAAAACACAATCAAGGTATTTAGAAATAAATACATGATGTATAAAGCAACTATGAAATTATATATATATATATAAGAAGACATCATTTACAAACTACTACAAGCACTTCTAGCACACATATTTTCACATCTTACTGTAAATGAGGCTGTACGGCACCCATGACAGCCTTACGGACTTTCATTTCTATGTCCATTAAAGCAATAATAACAAAAGCCCTACCAAAAGGGGTCAGAGATGCAATTTAGGCCGATAACGCAGAAACATCTAACTTGCTTTCCTTCACTGAAGCATGAAAAGGGCAAATGGGATTCACAGAGAAGGTGATTCAAGAGTGTCCTAAGAGCTTATTTGATTGACTGTAGCTTTACAAACCAACATTCATGCACACTTAACTGCAAACAGGCAGCTAGCTGTACAGCCGGTCAGGAACGGAAAAGATGGTTTCTTTTCCCACACTCAGCAAAGGTAGAGAAAACACGCAAGACCAAAGAGAGCATGTGTAGAACAAAGATCATCAGACTAGTAGCAGACTGACTGAGAGGTGTACAGTACTGCTAGTTAGTACTGCCTTTAAGCAGCAGAAGCAGAAAACAGAGATGTGCAGTAAGGAGTCGTATTCACCTTCACTATTAAGCTGCTGGAGAAGACAAAGAAAAGGTGTTCTTGGTGCAAGCAGAGAACTCCTTCCAGAACTCTGCTTTTCCATTTCATGTGTTTGAGAGAAGCTAAGACAAGAGAAATAATAGGGTGTGGAGGTTGACAAAAACAGGAAAAGCACTGGATGTATGCTTTCCTAGGCAACAGAATACCTTCCTGTCCTGGGTTCAGCAGTAGCAGTCATTTTTCTCCTTCTTAGTAGCTGGTGCAGAGCTGTGGTTTTGACTTTCAGCCTGCAAACAGCGCTGATAACACCGATGTTTTTTAGTTGCTGCTCAGTAATGTTTACTCTGACCAAGGACTTTCTGAATCTCATGCTCTGCCAGGGAGGAGGGGAAGCTGTGAGGAAGCAGAGACAGGACACCTGACCCAAACCAACCAAGGAGTTATTCCATACCACAGCACATCATGCCCACTATATAAACTGGGGGCAGTTACCTGGTCAGGCTGGGTATCGGTTGGCAGGTGGTGAGCGTTTGTATTCTCTTCCCTTGTTATTTGCTGTATCATTATTATTGTTGGTGGTAGCAGTAGTGGTTTGTGTTATACCTTAGGTACTGGACTGTTGTTATCTCAGCCCGTGGGAGTTACATTCTTTTGATCCTCTTCCCCATCCCTTCGGGAGTGGGGGAAGGAACAAGGGAAGCAGTAAGCGAGTGGCTGGGTGGTTCTGAGTTACCAGCTGGGCTTAAACCAGGACACTTCCACTGCCCATGTCAACAGGTACTGCTTCCAAATAAAGATCATTTTCCAGGTCTACCAGTAACTGACTAAGCTACAAACTGACTTAAGCTACAAACTGACTTAAGCTACAATCTGATGAGCTCATACATAAGTCAGCAGAGCTTCATGGTGATGCTCTGGAAAATAAACTCTAGTTCAGCTTACTTTTCCTTTATCATGTAGCAATCTATAATATTTGGTGACATAGCCTTCAGCACACTTCATTAAATTGAACAACGCTGCGAAACTCCTATTTATATTTTAGAGTAATATTGAAACATGTCATTATGTCAACAACTATCAATGCCTGTACAACAGCAGGCATCTAAGAATTTGTTTATTCATTCTTTGCTGAAGTCTCTCTTGAGACTGGTTCAATCCATGAAAGACTTAGGTGCAATCTATACATACACTTGCATATATTATGAACTGACATTTTTATAAACCGTGTATTGTGCTTTTCTCTTGTGTAATGGTTTTTTTTTCCCCTCTGATAATTCAATAGGGAACTGGGGAAAAGATTTTTTTTTTTAATGACATATTTGGAAATATATGTTCAAAAGTGTCCTATCACAACAACTAGACAAAAATCGTGTCCTGAGCCAAGACTAAAAGTCACAATTCAGACTTGTGGGATTTCTACGTTTGCTGTAATACTGCCTTCCTTTACCAAGCCTTGTACCAGCTAATTCTGATTTGTGTCAGCATAAGGAATCAGATATTAACTTGGGTCACCCTGCTCCCCTATAAAAAACCTTCTATTATAGATGAAATAGAGTGATATTGTTCCCTTCTCTAACTACTAAACTTTGGTTTAAAAGAAAGACTTTTAGAATTGAATCACAGGGTATGGAGCACAGCAACACCATTATGGATACCTGACCTGCCATCTAACCACTTTGATTTATCTACCCTGCACGATAAACACCACCACAGGTCCCAGAAATAACATAGCTACATTAATGGTGCAAATGCTATTTTAATCTATTTCTAACTTGTCTATGCAGTGCTACTCCAATTAACCTGATGCTGAGGTGACTGATTCAGAGCCAGAATTGAGCTCATTTACAGGCACAGACACACACACCTACATATATATCCAAAAATACGTGTGCGTATATGTACATATATAAGGGAGAATATGAGGAAGTGCCAGCTACAAGTAAAAGATTAGCCTGAATAACATTAACAGAAGGATGCATGTGGCAGCTACATGAAGGAGAGAATGTATGAATTTTTCCTTTTTGTAGAAGTAGCCAAAATGACACACTAAAACTAATAATCTCCTAAACTCATTAAGGTGTAAAAAACAAAGCACTAAGAAAAGGAGATAGTACCTCTTCAACTTTTAGGTATAAGAACAAAACAAAACTTGCTGTTTCATCATCTGGTACCAGACACTGTCATGCACAATATGACATAAAACAACATTTTCTTTGCTCCTGTGAATTGCATTCCTTTCCAAATGACAGGTACATATGGCACATTTTGGGCATCAGACACATCCCACATCTGATCTCAGAGGAGACACTTTCTTCCTGCTTTAACTTAACTTTCCCAAACTTTGCTTGACAATTTATATTATAGTTTTTATCTCAAACACAGAGAATGAGAAAATTGTAATGATCTTGGTCCATTTTAATGATTTTGAAAACTTTATCATGCAAATAGATCAACTTCAAAAATTAAGGTAACGCAAACCAAACTGATTAAAACTGCCCTTTGAGGATTTTACACCCCATAGCTACTCAAGTGCTGGAGTCAGCTCTCAAACATGACATGTAATTACATTTACTGTATTATTAATTTTAATGCAGAGTAAATTTTTGGTTCATTTCCAACACGCCAAGTAAAAGTAGATGTCTTGTATATGTGAAATATGCACAAGAGATACAGCAGAACTACACTAATGTACACAATAATTTACATGTACAAACTGTGTTCTAATCAAGGATTTACAGCATGATATTTGAGTATCACAGTTTTTTATCAAAGAACATTTAGTTCCTTTACTAGCATCTCAGAAAGGCTTAAATGGTAGAACCAGACAGCAAATCAGAATTCTTGCCATGAAACTTTCTATCAATTATTTCCACAGGATGCTTAAAATATGTTAAAATTTTGAGTTGGTTACATAACAACTGATCATGCAACTTAATTTTGACTGCTGACAAATAAAATACACTGCACTAGATTTTTTGATTTTTTTTTTTAATCCCACCCTTCCTCCTCTATTTTTGAATTTTCCATTGAGAAATTCAAGTTTCAGATTTCGGCATACTTATATTTTCCACAGTGCTTTTTAAGATCTAGCTACCCTAACATTAATAAAAAGGAAAAGATAAAAAAAGATAATTAGGATCTTATTTTTTTTTATGGTTCCTATTAAGTGTTTTTGGTTGGACCTACTTAAGTTTAATTGCCTATCATCTGCTGTCAGTATGCATTCACTTTCATGGTTACTCTTGCATATGGCCCTCTCTAAATATTCTGTTATATTACATTGTTTGATGCATTTCAGAAACATTAAACTGATGAAAATAATTCATTTTTTTTGTGTGTGTTGACTGGGACTGACATGAGAATATAGAAAAAAAGGACACCTTATAAGAACATGGTATTTTATACTGAAAAATGACAAAGCAGAAAACAGATTTACACAAGTATGTGAGAACATATGGTACTGGAAAATAGATCCTTAAAGTAGTACAGCTATTTCTACACTTAAGTATTAGCATTAGAGCACTTTCGGGCCAGGACCTCCCAGTTCCAAAGTTATTAGGAACAATGTGCTCTGATTACATAAGCCATGATAGTTGTACGAAAGCTGCATTCATTATAGCATCAAGTAACACAATCAGAGGACTACTGGCATGACAGAGAAATTTTCGCAAAGGAAAAAGACTGAATCTTTTGATTCCAAAGGTAGTAAACCCCCTGTTTGGTCCTATCTCAACCCAGATATGTATGCCAAAACTAGACAGAAAAGAGTCCACTTTGCATGCTTTCATGTTGTTATAAACACATAAACCCAGAATCTGTGTATTAGGTGTTTTGCATGTTCTTACATTAAGAAAATAGTCTGGAAGCTGCTCTACAGCTGTCATATGTATGCACAGCAAATTGAAAAAACAAATATAACTCTAATGTTTTATATATATATGATCAATATTATTCCTTAACAGCTTTTTGTACAATTATCACAGTATCACAGTATGCTAGAGATTGGAAGGGACCTCGAAAGATCATCTAGTCCAATCCCCCTGCTAGAGCAGGAACACCTAGATAATGTTACACAGGAATGTGTCCAGGCGGGTTTTGAATGTCTCCAGGGAAGGAGACTCCACAACCTCCCTGGGCAGCCTGTTCCAGTGTTCCGTCACCCTCACTGAGAAGAAGTTTCTTCTCAAGTTTCAGTGGAACCTCTTGTGTTCCAGTTTGTACCCATTACCCCTTGTCCTATTGTTTGCCACTGAGTAGAGCCTGGCTCCGTCCTCGTGACACTCCCCCTTTATATATTTATAGACACTAATAAGGTCACCCCTCAGTCTCCTCTTCTCCAAACTATAGAGACCCAGCTCCCTCAGTCTTTCCTCATAAGGGAGATGCTCCACTCCCTTAATCATCTTAGTTGCCCTGCGCTGGACTCTCTCCAGCAGCTCCCTGTCCTTCTTGAACTGAGGGGCCCAGAACTGGACACAATATTCCAGATGCGGTCTCACCAGGGTAGAGTAGAGGGGAAGGAGGACCTCTCTCGACCTACTAACCACCGCCCTTCTAATACACCCCAGGATGCCATTGGCCTTCTTGGCCACAAGGGCACAGTGTTGGCTCATGGTCATCCTGTCGTCCACTAGGACCCCCAGGTCCCTCTCCCCTACACTGCTCTCTAACAGGTCGTTCCCCAACCTATACTGGAACCTGGGGTTGTTCCTGCCCAGATGCAGGACTCTACACTTTCCCTTGTTATATTTCATCAAGTTATTCCCTGCCCAACTCTCCAGCCTGTCCAGGTCTCGCTGGATGGCAGCACAGCCTTCTGGCGTATCAGCCACTCCTCCCAGCTTAGTGTCATCAGCAAACTTGCTGATAGTACACTCAATTCCCTCATCTAAATCGTTGATGAATATATTAAATAATACTGGTCCCAGTACTGACCCTTGAGGCACTCCACTAGTTACAGGCCTCCAACTAGACTCTGCCCCATAGACTACAACTCTCTGGCTTCTCTCCTTCAGCCAGTTCGCAGTCCACCTCACTACCTGATCATCCAGACCACACTTCCTCAATTTAGCTGTGAGGATGCTGTGGGAGACTGTGTCAAACACTTTGCTGAAGTCAAGGTAGACCACATCCACCGCTCTGCCATCATCCATCCACCGTGTTATTTCCTCATAAAAGGCTAAGAGATTGGTCAAACTTGAGAGTTGACAAAACCAAGAGATTTCCCCTTGGTGAAGCCATGTTGACTGCCCCTCATAACCTTCTTATCCTTGATATGCCTTAAGATGGCACCAAGGCTAAGGTGTTCCATCACTTTCCCAGGGATGGAGGTGAGGCTGACCGGTCTATAGTTACCCGGGTCCTCCTTCTTGCCCTTTTTGAAGACTGGAGTGACATTTGCTTTCCTCCAGTCCTCAGGCACCCCTCCCGTTTCCCAAGACTTGGTATTATGCTTTACAACTATGGCTCAAACTCGTAAGAATAGGGGCTATCATAACCTAGTAAGTCACAAATACTACTTGTTTTAATGTTGATTTAAACCTTAATTATTTTTTTTATTATTATTCAGATCAATCTGATCAGTCTGTTTACCACCCTGAAGCAAGTGTAAGTAAGTAAGTGGCACCTCAAGCACACATTCTCAAGTTATGAAAACAGTAATTTCTGGCTTAGAGGGCAAGTACAAGTCTCAGGTAGTCTAGGGGGAAATTTTGCCTTAAGAACTTATGTATGTAGTGCAAACTTCAAACAGACTTTTGAATAATATGGCCTAAAATTATCTATGTTTCTTTATGAATCTGCTGAACAGAGCTGCCTCAAGTCTAATAATCTTGCAAAAAGTTTGATTTTATTGGCACGTAGATTCCATATTAATTTTTACTGTAATGTTATGCTACTATAGAAGTTTCCCTTCCTTCTTGTTTCATAATAAAGCTGTATTTTTATACTGTGGCCAAAATGACTAAGGCAATATTTGTACATTCTGAGTAAACTGAGAGCCTCAGACTAGAGAATCTAATTTAATGTTACACGTAGAGTCAGCCATACATACAAAGAAACTGAAGATTCTTATCACATGGGTCATTAAAAACGTATAAATCCTTTCTAACATCTTCCACATGTTAAAGATATGATTTTGAATGTCAAATGTTCAACTACAGAATTTTTTTTTCAAAGTACTTATCACACTTCACATTTTTGTTCCTGTTTTGACATGTAGAAAGTAGCTAAATAATCTTTAAAATAGTAAAATAACGATTTATTTTCTCTCACACCAAAATTTATATAAGTTTTGCTCAACTCTCCAAGAACATTCAGATACACACTTAACAGATGTAAAAGATGTAAGCCTAAAAAATAGCTTTCGGAAAGTCATGAGAAGCAGAGAACAATATTCAGACATTATCAGAGTCACAAACACGTACTTTTTTCCACAGGAGCTGGGCTGCATAATGTAATCCTAAGTGATACTTAAGTAAAATCTTTAGGTCACAAAAAAAAATCAGGTATATTTAGTGAAAATTACTACATTTATCTTAATTTCTGATCTGTATCCTGTCTTGGTGCAGTACCTGTCTCAGGAGTCCACCTTAAATCACAGAGATTTATGTGAATAAACCTTGTATTCTGTAACAGAGGGGATCAGGTAACACTGTTCACTGGAACACTATGTGCCATTGAAGCGTGCTTGCTTAGGGTTATGCTATATAATGAAAAATTACACTAATTAATGGGTTGATGCATTTTAGAATATATTTAGGGACTTTTCATTCCAGTAATCAGCTTGTAAAGGTACATGCTGCTGAAACTGTTGTACTGATTTAAAATAGGTCAAGATGAAGTAATTCAGATTTATTCAGACAATTATTTCACCTGATAGACAGGAAGCTTAATCTTTACTGGCGAAAGACAGACAGTAAAGGTTGTAGAAGGTTAGAGAATAATCAAAAAATGCATATTGTGTCACATGAACCCACTGAAGAACCTGCCTGATTTTGTCTAATGCCAATGCAATGCATTTCTGCCATTACCATCAATTCTAGTACCCATTAAGAGAATTAGTATGGGGTAAAAGGAAGTCACTAGCCCAAAGGTTACTGGAGTGTCCTGTCATCTAAAGTAATAAAAACTGCTATTTGAAACTAACATATACAGTCATGCAAAAATTAAGGGATCTGAAAGTGTACAGTTATCAAATCCAGAAATTCCTTTATAATAAATATTATTTAAATGTTAGGTTGAACCAACTGTTAAATCTGTTTTCACATATAGTAAATGTTACAATTTGTGTTGGCATTTGAATATAATTTACTGATTGGAAGTAGAATATTGGAAAATGCTGTATCAGTATGTGTTCTTTTGGTGCCTTTCAACTCAAGCTAATTGATGAAGCAAAAATAGTGCTACTGAAAGCTGTAAACACATGCAGAAAATATTTTGGGTCTAGCATAACAGATTGAATTCCCTAACATATTAAACCAGCCTTAGCTTTCTGACATAACAGAAATTAGCTTATTTTAAGCATATACTTTTTATATAAAGAGACATACATATAAAAAAATATTTGTAGTTTAATGAGCGTAAATCATTAGTATATTGACATAATATGCACAACAAAATACCCTTTTACTAAGGAGTAGCTTTTGTTAAGTGAAGGGTCAAAAATTATTTAGAGAAAAAAAAAAGGAAGCCATGAAAATACCCCACATTATGTACCATCATTCACAATAATCCATGGAACTACAAGGCTGTAGCTAGAATCTGTGTCTCATGTTTACTCTGGGAAGAGATACTTTCACCTACTCTTTCAGCAGCAGACCTCACTCAGTTCAATTTTCAGTTCTAAGAGTAGAAGGCCTAACAATTGTGAAGGAAGTGATTCAAAACTAAATAATTAACACACAGTTAAATGGTAACTTAAGTGTAGAACTCACCTATTGATCTATCTTCTTTTGTGCCCACAGCCAGAATATTCTTAATGTCTTTGCATAATTTAACAGAGCACTTCCCAAATCTACTAGTAGCCAGTAAGCCCAAAAACCATAATTTACTGATGATATGGCCACTGGGATTAAGTTGGAGGAGAAAGATTAAGGCTTTGATTCACAGAGAGAGATGAAGTACCCTGTCCTGCCGGAAGGCACACTTCCAAGACAAAAGGGGTACTCCACTATCTCATCATGTGGTTTTGCTTGCCACACAACCTATCATGTGTTTCAAGATACATCCCCCTCCACTACAACCAGAACTGCAGAAGATCATCCCCAACACATACAATCTCCTGCAGTCGGGCAGAACTATATTCATAAATTCATGTATATAATAAAATAACCAAGAAGTAAATATACACGTAACATGGACAATGTGGAGGACAGGGTACATATCAACCACCTCCTACATCAAACTAGGAACTACCCCACATGCAATTGGAAACTTAACTGTCAGTCTGTGTTAAAGCAAGATTTATCATCATCCCAACTTTTCCTACATGTTGGAATCACAAAGAAAATAATTTATGTTGGAAAGGAACTCCAGAAGTTGTTCAGTCTTATCCCCTGCTAAAAGCAGGTCTAATTTTATCAGGTTTCTCAGGGCAGTGTCCAATAGTTCATGTCCTGTGATTATTGTGTCATTCACATGAAGGTTCCTCACTATATGAAAAACTACCCCTCTTAAAAAGGAGAAATACACTACCATCTTGTAACTCTATACTGTTTTCACTGAAGAGTACAAGAGATTTTCTCATGCTGTAATTTAAGAATTGTACCCATCTGTCCAGGATTGTTAGACATCCAGAAACCCGGTTACAGCAGCAATTCCAACTCAACCGTGAGAAGGATTATTTAGAGCAGTCTAAAGTTGATGCTTATGTAGTCCAATGCTCTTTCAATGCATTATCTACCATTCATGCACCACTGTATGGCTCCACAGCACATCTTATGTATCTGAGATGCACTGATTAACTGCACATAATTTATGTGCATTTAAATGTATTCTTTCCCAGAGGGTCATGTGTGACAATACGGTAATCATAATACTGCCATTAGAAGTCAGTGCTGCCTTTAAAACCGGTATCTATTAACTAGAACATTATATAAAGCATACCTACTCAGGCTGCCATTCTGTGCAGGTTTATGAATTAAGCCCTGAGGAACTGATTGTTCAAACTGAAAATTACAGTCTTCAAACTAAGGGCTAGTCCCCGTTTGGGTAAATTTGAATGTCTAACAATACCAGAACTAAAATTGTACGCAAATGGCCTTACAATTCCTGCAATATAGGGCAGCATTTTAGGCTCTGTATCATCTCTGTCATAAATGGGAGGAATAACATATGTCAAAATAAAATGTGGTTGCAAAACCAATAAGTTTGGCAGAAGGATGAAAGGCCCTTCAAACTTGTAACTAAAGGATGGGACAGTCATCTTTTCATAGTCCCATATGTATAACTTTTTTAAAAAACAGCTATAAATTGAAAATCATCTGTACATTTCTATTTTCATAAGCTCATGAAGTTTATTAGCCATCTGCTAATTCTAGGCCCAATGATTTTAGGAAAATACCTTGAAAATAACAAATGAAAGCATTCTAATTTCCTTACTATTTAACTAAACAATGAATTTTCTACTTCAGTTAGTCTATGTTACGAGATAATTATATAAATGCTGCAGATATTGTATCAGGGAACTGCAGCTGCTTATTCTTAAATGCGTCAAATTAATGTTCCATACAGGCATTCTGCTCATGATTAATGTTTCATAAGATTTTAAATTATTTCTATTAAATTACATTTTTATTAAAATAAATCTGATATTTTTTGACCCTCATAGTTTTAAAGACTTCACATTTAAATATAATGACTATGCCTGAGTGCATGCAAAATAGTAGTAACCACAACATGAAGAATTTATGTGCTAATATATTCTTTTTAACTTAAAAGATTTAAATTTACTAAAACATCGCAATTAAGTAAGACAACAGTAATTCTTTAATCTGCCAGAAGTATCACAGAACTATTGTGGAATTTGTTGATTACGTTTGTGGAGGACAGCCAATATATATGGCTTCCGTTGCTTACTGCTGCTAATCTTTACTGTTGGTTATCATTTCCCATCATGCTTTGTTATTCTGAACTCTTAATTACTGACGATGAAAATTACCTTATTAATCTGTAAATTGCGTACTTAGGAAGCTAGATAGTCAGCAAAAGAAGTTAAACACAAGGAGTTGCTCCACTGTAGTATGTTATATTCCAACACCTCTTCATTCCCAAATATTTTTATACATTCAACTGAATCCAGTATTTCACATAACAGAAGATATGGGAAGTATCAAATAGGGACAGAACATCAACACCATACCCCCAAAAGTGAGGTAGTTTTCTAAATCCAGTTCCAAAGATTCTTGAAAGCACAACACAGCTCTGTTACAAAGTCAGGACATATTTTTCCTTTCAAGGACAAGATTGATAGGGTCCCACAAAGACTTGTTGCATCTGACATAAAACTCCTTGAAACCTAGTAGGCAAGGATAAAAAGATCACCAAACAATGCTCTTTATAAGAAAATTCATATATATATATATATATATATAATTTTATTATTTCAAATTAGATATTTTCTGAGATCAGAAATGTTCTGTGCAGATAAGAGGCTTCAAAACTTGCAGCACCAAGTAATTCTGCACATAGAACCTGGAAGAGACTGATGGAACTTACTTTCTATTGTCAAAGAAAACTACCATTAAGCCTTGATAGGACCATCTAGTGGTTTGCACCTTTTCTCTTGCAGGGAAGGATAGAAGAATTGAATATTGGGCTGAATGATCACCGACTAATAGAAATTAACTAAACTCTGTTCTGCAAGTGTCTGGCATAAAGAAATTTTCTATCACAGTGGATACCACTGACAGATCTAAGGCTTGCATTGCAGCACTTTCATATTTACCTGAACTGTTTGCTTCTGTGTCTTTTGGAATACTTAATCATTAACATTGCTCTTAATCACTTCAAAGTGTGCATTAAAGAGTACAATTGCCTGTAGGCCTCTATGTGAGGACTGAGAGGGAATTACTTCAATTTAGCTAATTATTAGTGTCTTTCCTAAAGTAAGGCCATCAGAGGTAGATTATCTCTTTCTCTAATACCGAAGAAAACTATGGTAGTCAATTAATTGTACCAGTAATCTAAGAGCAGGACCCATTCCACCTGGCACAGGAATCACATGCGCTGAGTTGTAAACTGTACTATACTGTACCATCACCTCACTGCAGTCAGAACTCTAGCCAAGTATATGCAACCTACACCCGTGTCTCCACACAAATTCATTAATCAAAAGTCAAAAGAGAAATGAAGAAAGTAATGATTTTTAAAAAATAAATGATTAGGGCACAAATATCTGAAATGTTTACACGTGTATATATGAAATATGCCAGCAAAGTGCAATTACGCTTTGCTAGTCTATGCACTGAACACTAAATGTATTGTTCGTGAATATCTGACGTAGAACAGAGAATTTTTATGAGATATAAATGAATATTCATGGAGATACAAATTTATTTAGCCTTGGTAATTTCTGATGTGGTTATTCCTATACTTAAGTCCCAAAATCCTGCATTACCAACAGCGACCCTATTGAATTCTAATTATTATTTTTGAATAGGATGGGGAAACTCGTTCACAGTACTGTTTTATAAATAAATAATAAGGATATGAGAAGCATGCATTAATGAGGCATATGTGAGTGTATGAAATGTTGGAGGGTGCAGTGTCTGATAGGATGCCATTTGCTAGTTAAAGGACTATAAATCCTTAAATGTTGCTTTTTCATTCATATAGACTGCAGGAAGAAGTCCATGGAGAAAACTATTCCCAGAGTTACAACTAAAATGGGAACAGCTACTCCAGCAAAGAGTCTGGCACTGAACCGGTAGTGTGGATACCCGAGGACAAGAGCCAAGGAGCAAACCAATGACCTACATTATTTGTCAGTGCCAACACGCCCTTATGAGCTCCCACATTCTTTCACTCCAAGTCTGTGACCCAGAAATGGAGACCATGTCATGGTCAGTCTAAGAAGAAATGGCTCCAGAGCAAGTAATGATCACTGAATATTTTGCAAGGAATGACAACGTTCAGAAAAGAAATACATTTTGGGTGTTCTCCTAATTCAAAGGAAAGATTTAACATCTTTTTTTTGTCAGGGGAGATATTGAATTGCAATGCTGAAAATGAACTGAATATCCTAATAAACTGCTTCAGCATAAAGCAGTTACTAAATAAATGCATAAGTTTACCCTTAGTAAAGCTTTGAACTTTCTACCAGAGTAAAGAAAATAACACTTCCAGAGGTTGGCACCCTTCTTTCAATATAAAATTGTCAACACAGAATTAACAAAAAAGGGAAAAAATCCCACCAAGAAAACTTTCCTCCTTTTTGATCAAAATATTCCATTTTTTTCTACCTGTTCGACTGACTGACGTACTGAGATAATACAGGTTTTGTCTGAGCAGACTGGATTCTAACCTCAGGGTTGCTGTTTTCCCATTACAGAGCAGGGTCCATGCATGTAGATACAATACAGACATCCAGGACCTAGCAACAGCATGTGCTTTTTGGGAAGCTTAAACTGTGCTTTTCTGCTCTTACACATCCTGTCAATGAGAAACAAAATAATAGAAAGTTCCTCATCCATATAGCCCTTCCATTTATACTGAACAAAGAGTACAAGTAAAGAAATAGAAGACATTTGCCATTTAACCAGCTGGATTGAATAACTCCCCTAAATTCTTTAAAAGACCTTTCTTAAACACACTGATAAGAAATTATCATTTGAGACACCAGAAATAGAAACTAAGTTATCTGAATTGGCAACAGAAGACCATATACATTTAGCAAAATCAAAGCATTCAGTGAAGTCAACGTGCAAGGCTATCAGACTTTGTAGCTTCTGCCATTTGCAATTACACCAAATATAAGTTGAAGAAATCCGTAGTTATAACACTGCCAATTAGGATTTCAGAAATCCATTCAATTTCTCCAGAAGAATTGATGGCATTTCTTTTGTTAAGATGAATACTTGGTCTCAAAATGGCTCAGTGCATTCTTCTGATATCTATACATCTCCTGTGGCACCTAGGAGTGCACAGTGTTCCTTGGGAACATGGTAGTAGCTGAACAAGAACTGTGGTATGTATTACAATTTGAGCCCATCAGAGAGGAAAATCAGGCTTCAATCAGAAAAACTGGAGAAGGAAATAAAACTAAGGGAAGGACTGTAAAACTGCAAGCGAATGTACTCTATTAACCTCCTTTTCAGGGAGAATGAGCTTACTAAATAGGAAAAGGAGATAGAAGAAAATTTTGACTACAGCAAATGCAGGAACACAGTAACATTCCATCATAGAGAACGATAATTCAGTTGCTGCAGTCTTTTCATGTTTCAAAGCAATATGGACTTTACTTTTATGAAAGGGCAAGGAGAGAAAATCTGCTTGATCAAGATCCTCCTATAATCTATTCACTATTTATTTGCTACCCTGTAAGGGTAAATTTATGACGGGCAAGTTACAAATCCTATTAAGAAATTGCTCTGTAGACAACACAACATGATAATGATGAAATATTGCATCACTATTTAATAGACTCTCCTGTTTACTTGAGCCAGGTAAACAGGCAGTGCCTCTAGTCATTTTCTTTTGTCTAAAATAGATACTGCCTACGAATCCTGGAATCAACTTCTCAAAACTTAGCCCTCACATGTCTGTGCTGGCTATGAAAGATCCTAAGAGTCACAACAGTGTGTCAGATCACCTAGCCCAGTACTCAGACTCCAAGGATGGGCTAATAAGTGTTAGTAACTATGAGGAAGAATAAACATAATAAATATAACATAATCCTATAACATACTGTACACGACACAGAGTACCTTTTTATAATATAAAGACAATCCTGGAAGATTATTTGATCGTTTTACTGTTTTAAGTAGGACTGGATATAGTAAATACTTTGGAAAGGTCATTAAGTTTAGATAATAATATTATTCAAAGATAACAGTATTAGATGAGCAGGAAATTCCTTTAAGCACACAGACAGAGAACAGCAGACCTGCAATACGTGCTCCTTTGCCACAGTGCCACAGACCAGCACCTCAGTGGACATGGCAGAAGAGGCTAACCGTGTCCCCGATCCTCTTCAATGGAAGACATTTAGTTTACATTTCTGAACATTTATGTTTAAATCTTATCTAAGGTACCTGACTTTGTACAGAAACAGTTAAAGAGCACAGCATTCATTCTGTCGGCTTAGCCCTAACGGCAGTAGCATAGAGCAGACACATTCAGAACACCACCACTTATCCTGCAATCATTATAGGACTGCTCTGTATGCAAAAAGGTTATAGCCACTTTTAACTGCATTTGTGGCAAATCTATTAAACAAGAAAGGGGACAGATTCAGAAACAGAGTAACAATTTAGCAATCAGATTAAAATAATGCTACTTAGAATACAATAGACTATTTCAGTTGGAAGGGACCTACAGAGACCATCTAGTCCAACTGCCTGATGAACTCAGGACCGACCAAAAAGTTAAAGCATGTTGTTAAGGGCATTGTACAAAACCCTCTTAAACACTGACAGGTTGCCCCTCAGCCTCATTTTCTGCAAACTAGAAAAGCCCAGTGTCCTCAGCCGCTCCTCACAGGACATGCCTTCCAGACCTTTTACCTGCTTTATTGACTTCCTCTGGACACATTCAAGGACCTTCACATTCCTCTTAAATTGTGGGGCCCACAGCTGCGCATAGTACTCAAGGTGAGGATGCACCAATGCTGAATACATTGGGATAATCACCTCTGTCAACCAACTGATCATGCTGTGTTACGCACTTTCCTCCGTTGGCTGCCAGGGCACACTGATGAGTCATATTGAGCCTGCTTCAAGCAGCACCTCCAGATTCTTTTTTGCAGGGCTGCTTTACAGCCACTCCTCTCCCCATTTATATTTGCACCTGACATTACTTAGTAATACTGTTTTTTTCAACATGAGTCAGTGTGAGGGTGCAGTGTGTACAGTACCTGATCCCTTAAACTCAATAAGGCTGCCCCTATAACTGTGACATTGCTGTACAAAATATTTGACATAAGTAAATAGCTTACCAAAATAAAATAAATTAAGACTGAATGTCATCACGGCTTTAAACCCAAATACGTCAGTTAGATAGGTATCTTAGTAGGAATTATTAAAGGAAACAGAAACTGACATTTTCAAAAGACACTGACATCAATCACCGTGAATAAGCTGTAGGCAACAGCTCCTCTGATTATTCAGTCACTCAACAGTGATGATAATCAGAAGAAATTTCCTGAGGATATAGGCAGTGATAACAGTCTGCAGGGGAGCAGTTCACACAAATTCTCCAAAACCTCTCTGAAAGGTGGTCACCCAGGTACATTATGTATCTACTTTTTAACTGTTTCTCATTCCACCCTCTCCTCCCCACACAAAAAAAGAGGTAAATTCTTCAACATAAGGTAGGGATATAAATGCATGTTTGAATCTAGACATAAAGGCCCAAGGCGTTCCTCTCCTCTCTCCTTTCAACACAAGACAGCCAAGCACCTGCCTAGTGGGCACAAAACTTCACTCCCAAGCCAAAGGCATAATTAAAGAGTCATCTCCTTGCTACTCAACATTTTCTTTTTCCTTTTTTTTTTACCATTTTCCCCCTTCAAAGCTGTTTCTTTCTTCAGTCTCTCACATTTTGAAGTGTTAAGAGATAATGAGCTACGTATGTTTCAAAAAAATATATTTACTTGTACAACACGTAATACAGGTGTCCCATTTAATCACTTTGGTCTTGAAAAGTTTTCTGTGAATTGAAGTATTTGTCAATCTGCACATATTTCTGTATCAAAATAACTTTTACAACTATTACACTGCTACTGAGAGATTTTTGTTCTGGAGCAAAATTATACGTATTCTTTTTTTGAAAAATATTACAATGTAAAACATTTTTTTCTAGGGAATGGTAAGATGCTGAGCAGTTTTCCTTAGAGTATTGGGACACGCAAGAAAACAGTGAAGACGTCCAGTTTTGTATGATCTGATATTTCATAAGCATACTCAAAAGTTTAAATAAATAAATAAAGAAAGAAATAATGCAGTTTTAAACTGAGAGGCTGACAATAAAAAATAAGATATTGGCAATAATCACTAATATCAAAAATAAAGAATTCAAACTCCTTACATTGGATTCTCTTTTGTCTTGGAGTATTCATTTATGTGCTAGTTCCTCGAAAAGCTTACACTCAGTATTTTCTGTTTGTTTTACTACAAAGATCACACTAGGGAGATGCACTTTGTTTTCACAGTTACTCTTTGACTTCCACTAAAAAGAACTCATCATTCAGAATAATATTTATGAGTGCTTATAATGTTTGATAAGAATTTTTTATTCCTGTTTTATATAACAAAAGTCGTGCCTGCCTCTACACGATACACTGGAACGAACTGCTAATTTAAATAGAACAAAGGTTACTGTATTTCAATTTTTTATAGTTCTAAAACTCAAGGTATAAAAAGGAATTTCAGTATCCTGGGCATAAAAACAGAGTATCAGACCGTATCAGAGCAAAAGCAGTATCTCTGACCAGGCTATTTCACGCTGTCCCAGAAAAGTCTACAATTCAAGCTGTAAGTCAATTAAGCTGCAAGCATCTGTGATGCACCAGATTCACTGCATATGCAGTGCAACTGATGTGCACATATGGATTGGCTATCTGCTTAGCGCTTAAAAAATGCATGGCAACGCCATCAATCTCTGTGCAAATGCCTTCTTAATGGACATATGCATTTTTATTTCCATTACAGAAGTCCTAAATAGCAAAAGGGACATTCTTCCAGACTGAAGAAATCTTGCTTAGAGGCAGAGCAAAAGTAATAATAGCAGATCTGGCAATTACCTGCTGACCTCTGTAGTAATGAAATTCAGTGTAACCTCTTCCTTATGCTGTGTATAGTCAACTTTCTTCTACAGATAAATATATATGGTTAGGAATGTAAATATTTCTTCCGAGGTTCCTGTGTCCTTTGTCCAAATGTCAAAAAAAAAAAAAAATCATTAGCCTATTAAAAAGCTTATGTCAGATTAAACTGAATGTTACTGTGGCTAAAACATAGGGAAAGCAAAAGCTGTTTTGAAGGCTTTATTATCTGCAAACATTTTTACTGATCTCAAGGTACAGAAAATATACATTAGGTTTCTGGACTACTACTACTGATTATACTTTTCCATTTATCTTGTATGTGGTTACATTACTCTCCAAGTAAATCACAATGCTCAGTTACACAAAACAATTTCAATGTTGTAGTTGCTACTGGAAAAGATCTATTTGTCTTTGGCATATAGATCTGATATTTATTTATATATATATATATACACTATATATAAAATGCTTAAATATAAGCATTACAGACTTTTGCATTGTGTGCATGTAAACAAACTATTTTTTTATCCAAGACATCACTCATAATTAGGAACTCCAATATAAGTTAACATCTAATAACCACTATAAATTGTATCAAGCTCTCTAGGAAATGTATGGATTTTTATCACCATTTTAAAATGATAAAAAATTGTGAAAAATACATTTTGAACTATAAATCACATTTTCATGATTACACCTCATGTTATATGCTAAGCTACACATTTCTAGATTTGTTCCTTAAAAATGTGAAATCAGACAGCATTTCTTTATGTTTTGGCTGAAGGAGGAATATATGCTTTTGCATACAGAAGCACAGTCAACTAGCTTGGTATTCAGTAAGTATATAGTTATTAGACCATTATTTTAAAGTTTTTTCTCTTTTACAGGTCTTCATAACTAACCAAAATTGGGTATCAGATTCAAATAGGGTGCAACACAATAACCAAGATCCTGAATTTGTTACTCTCCTTTTTCCTTTTACTTCATTTGACAGGTGATAAGAGTAAGGTCTGCTAAGTTTCTCCTTGAATTTGCCAGGGACAAAAGTTAGCAACAAGTTGACCCTGTTTTTTATTACTGAAGCTTCACTCTGGTTCATTTTCCACTGTTTTATCAGTTTCTGCTCTCCTGCTTTTAAGAATCTCAATAATTTATAACAGGCTTCTATTATAAACAGGATAAATAATGCAAACAATTCTGACAAAAATTGTTATCTGATATATACCAAATGTGATTTCTTCTGACTTGTCTTGCAGTCTTATTAATGGTAAATATAAGTTTTTATTTTTTTTTCTTTTCCCCCCACAAAGAGCACATTTCAGTGCTAATAAATGACAATACAAACCTGTTTTTCAAAGCCATTTAATTTTAGGAGGTAGTTATGTTTTAAAGATGGATGCTTTTCCTTTAGCTTTCAGACTATTATAAAGGTGCCACCATGCTAATGAACCAAAGCTTACAATTTGATACAACTGAACAACTGCTGATGCTTGCATGGAAGGTGGGTATAGCACTTGATCTTGCAGTATCAGCAGGAACAACAGTTAAAACAGATGCCACAGTTAATTTCATGGATCTTGGTGCCTGCAGGGAAGAAGCTGGGTTTTTCATTTCCCATGAAGACTTTAATATTTTATCTAGAGGATTTCTGACATGTCAAGTAGCCTGCATCTGGGATGTAAAATTAAGATATCACAAACAAAATTAATATTGTATCCTGTGAAGCAAAATAAAAGGCAAGACGGGTAATTATGATAATTGGGGCCACAGAGCATCTATCTAATAATTTTATTAATATATGTTTTTATAAAGCTGTTTCATCAAGAGTACACAACAAATTATTTTTAATTTATAAATAGAAAATCTTCCTTCTTGGTAGTGTAAGTAGTGGAGATAAAAATTATACCACCTGAAACAGATTTAGATCATGTTGATACAAGCAAAATTTGTTAACATTTCTTACAAGACTCTCAGTAAAGCTATAGTAACCTGGCATGAAGACACACAAACACAGCCTAAGTGTCATCATACCTTCACTGCACAAATAAACAGTTTCTGTCCATCAGTGGATATGCCCTAGCCACATAAATGCTCCCCTAGTGCCTCAAAATATTATACCAACCAAAAGAGCAGTGGTTCTCAATTGTGAGAGTTCAAATGTTTATGCAGAGAAAATAAAAGTGAAACAGTAAATCAATATTGTTCTTCTGTCTCAGAAGAGGTCTGCAAGATTTTTAGACAACGCTTGTACTTTTATATGTAAGAAATTATTGCATTTTAATTATTGGAAGAAAGAGGAAATTGTGTAACCAAGTAAGGACTTGATGATATGAACTGAGACTTTCATCTTGCATAATAAGTTATTGGTGTATTTGCTTGAATTTAGCTTAAATAGAAATTAATTTTCACGACAGAGGTCAGCTTCAAAACATAGATGTTTAAAATTTTGCCTGAAATCCAACAAGCATAACTAAAAAAAAAAAAGTAACAAAAAACCAATTCAGAAAGTGACATCCTGTCACAAGGACATTAATTCGGTCATTAGCATATTTTCTTTCTGTCAATTTCAGTGCAGTAACTATAGAAACATTAACAATAGCTGCCAGACTTTTAAATCCCTGGCTTTTAAGGGACATTGCTATTTTAAAGAAAATCTCAAAATTCTACCAGATATTAAAACGGAAAAGTGATGCTGTAACTATTTAACAGGAAGCATAGATAGATAACACAGTTGAAGATGTGAAGTAAACAGGATATTAAACTACTAAAGATTCAATTACTGCTATTGGGAATCGGGCACAAAACATGTTTTTTAAATACCATTGGGTTTACATCCTACTTGAAGACAATTCAGTCAAACGCACTGATCCAATACTCCTTCAGAACACTACTGAACGATCACCAGTTCATTCCCAAGTTTCCAAAGGTCCTCAAGTACCCTTGCTATACATTTAACTCTGACACAATTACAGTAAAAAATAACTCAGCAGTAAGTTATACATTTGGCACATGTTCTACTTTCTGAAAATAAGCAGGAGGGTAAAATAAACCACTTAAAAAAAAAAATACCTGATAAAAGTATTTTTTAGCTGTCTTAGAATCATAGAACAGTTAGGGTTGCAAAGGACCTTAAAATCATCTGGTTCCAACCCCCCTGCCACGGGCAGGGACACCTCACACTAAACCATGTCACCCAAGGCTCTGTCCAACCTGGACTTGAACACCGCCAGGGATGGAGCACTCACAACCTCCCTGGGCAACCCATTCCAGTACCTCACCACCCTCACAGGAAAGAACTTCTTCCTTATATCCAATCTAAACCTCCCCTGTTTAAGCTTGAATCTGTTACCCCTTGTCCTATCACTACAGTCCCTGATGAAGAGTCCCTCCCCAGCATCCCTACAGGCCCCCTTCAGATACTGGAAGGCTGCTATGAGGTCTCCACACAGCCTTCTCTTCTTCAGGCTGAACAGCCCCAACTTCCTCAGCCTGTCTTCATACAGGAGGTGCTCCAGTCCCGTGATCATCCTCGTGGCCCTTCTCTGGACTTGTTCCAACAGCTCCATGTCCTTTTTATGTTGAGAACACCAGAACAGCACACAATACTCCAAGTGAGGTCTCACGAGAGCAAAGTAGAAGGGCAGGATCACCTCCTTCGACCTGCTGGTCATGCTCCTTTTGATGCAGCCCAGGATATGGTTGGCTTTCTGGGCTGCAAGCGCACACCGCCGGCTCATGCTCATTTTCTCATCAAGCAACACCCCCAAGTCCTTCTCCGCAGGGCTGCTCTGAATCTCCACTGACCACAACTCCTTGTGTGCGGTCATCCAGCCAGTTCTTTATTCACTGAGTGGTCCACCTACCAAAATGATGTCTCTCCAATTTAGAGACAAGGATGTCATGTAGGACAGTGTTAAACGCTTTGCACAAGTCCAGGTAGATGACATCAACTGCTCTACCCCTGTCCATCAGTTCCACAGCCCCATCATAGAAGGCCACCAAATTGGTCAGGCAGGATTTCCCCTTAGTGAAGCCATGCTGGCTGTCACCAGCCACCTTGTTGTTTTTCATGTGCCTTAGCATGCCTTCCAGGAGAATGTGCTCCAAGATTTTGACATCTCCCATTGATGAGCAATGAAACATTTTTAAATATAACTGCACATTGATGGTATAAAAATAGTTTCAGTGAGAAATATTACCATCACATCAGTAATTGAGACACAAACATAGCAGCATCCTGTTAGCTTATTCATACATTGCATGAACAGAAAGATAATGTTGATCCAGAAACTTAGCATTTGATCTGCATCTCTTTGGTTATTTAGTCTCAATACAACTACTGTGACACACTTCTAAAGCCTTTAATGTATCATAAGATTGGCAAAGCTCCATCATTTACATAATTAAGTTTTGGGGACTCTAGGACTGAAATTGTTTGTGAATTGTTTAATGACCTAGGTTAAAATTAATGATTATCAAACATAAAATTAAACAGTATTAATTATCTTCTTTACTCATAATGGCCTACCTAACTCCTTTAAAATTGCAGCAGTATGCACGAAACCACAGGATGATACGCTGAAGGTAACATTTTTGCCTCTGAAAGCACATTTACTATGAGATTTTCTGGTTTTTTGTTTTTTGTTTTTTTATTTTCCCCCTAGTGAAAAACAAGAGGAACAAAAATAAAGAAATCAACCAGGCTAGTAAAAATTTCCATTATAAATCAATTTAAAGCAATCTCCTACACAGGAGTCTTCTGTGAAAACTGTATCAATACCTTGTAGTAGTAAGAAAATAACTCTGAATTACTAATTACTCATCTTGTATACACTAAGTCTTTACCTAAGTAGAACCAGTGTCTAAATGGCCCTGAGTGTCTGAACAGTCCCACAGAAATCAAGCATTAATAAAAAATTTAAAAAAAGAGTTTCAGGTGTCCATCCCATGTGTAAGATCACCCTCACATACTGGTTTGTAGTGAACCAGCTAGTGTTGCTGAGATGAAATCTGGGAAGTTCACCCTGAAATTGCTCCCTATGCACCTGATGGGCAAAGCCATCAAGGAATGCCAATCCTCAAACATGCATACCCGTTTTCAAAGCCCCAGTTGGCACAGGACATATATGCCCTTGGTGTCCTGTGATAAAAAACACTCACACAGTGAGCAGGGATGCAGTACTCACATTAGAAATTATAAACTGTATTATTCAAATATTTTTAATACAGGGCCAGATCCGATGGTTAAATGCCCATTTGCTGGTAAAAGAGGAAACATAAGAAGCAACTTCTAAAAGTGCAGGCCACCAGAGCAGGCTAGAACTGCTTTCCACAGCCTTGACACCTGAGGAATTTTTCACTGAAATGAAAACTTGGGAACATGATATACCTGTACTTGACAAAACCATGTAGATTTGAGTATCCAACACTGCCAAAAGCAGCCACAGAAAGTGGAAAGACTTGGAAACAACAGAGCAGTCTAGAGGAAAAGCAAACTGATTCTGGGGAAGACTGCGGTTGGAAAGACAATTGGAATTGTGAGCAAAGAGTTACATATCCATTTTGAATGGTCATGTAATATTCCAGCTTTCCCCTTAGCATTATAGCTTTCTGTAATATTGACAAGAAGCACTTAGCTAACAATCCTTTCTAAGGATTTCACTTAATCCTGGCAACAGTAAAAACGTTCTTTTTCACAGTATTCTTGAATATGTTCTGCAGTGTTACAGAGTTTATTTTTCATAAACACAGCATAAAGTTTCTAGCATTCTATTTTTTTTTTTTACATAAACTGTACTATTATGGAATGGACAGTCTACCCTTAAGCCTTCATTTCTTACTTGTAACTCAAGTTACTGTAACACATCTCCCTCATTGTTCTACTTGCATTTGTGGTATCACTTCTTTTCTGCAATGTATTTCTATCCCTTGTTCCCAAATATTTTAACCCCTTAAGAACATAAAGCAAACAAAAAATTATTTTTAGCCAAGGTCACCTATTAATATCTAAACAGTCCTAATTACCTTTTTTGAACTAAAGGTATTTAAAACAAAGTGAATACAACCTGCTCCATACAAGATTAGTTTGAAATCCCAGGAGAAACTCATGCATTTGAAGCAAAAATGGTGAATGGAGTTACTTCCACAGCCTACCACTATGTTACAAAACTGTATCTCCATTTCCCATCCTTTAAACACAGTTATAGGCCCTTTGTCTTTCTCACACATTTTACTGCTTAGTCTCAGCCACGTGACTGAACTGTGGGGTCTTCAGAGTTTACCATCTACCAAGTTCCGGTGTGCTTTTCCACAACACACATGGACAAGACCTGTCAAGCTGCCTACACTCCTCACTTCCAACGTTTCCCTGGGTTCCAGGGGAAAGAACCCTGGGTACCTGGTGTGGTCTGTCTAAGCCCCAGGCTAGATGGCAAAGGTACCAGGGGACATGCTGTCAGTTATGCCTTCTCATTCCAAACACATTCTCTGTCATTCTACAGCACATTAGGTTGTTATTAATCACACTACATTAGATTATTACTAATTATGATGGAGAAGTCTCTTTTTAGGAAGTCTTAAGATGAAGTTTGATTAATGAAAGAAGATACTGCTGACAACTTTCCTTGGCTCAGCATCACTCAAGCAAAAAAAAAAAAAAAAAAAAAAAAAAAAGTCCTGCTCAAGAATCTAAAGAAGATTCATGCAGAAAATTTATCAACACTGAAGGAACAAACAATAAAATCGGATCCATTAAGTTTATGTTATTACACAGAGTAATGAATATTAAATAAAAGTCTTTTACAAATACAATATTTTTGTGCTAGTAAATTCCCTACCATAGCAGATAGAAATAATTTACAGATACAAATGAATTCTTGATAAGATTATTAATCTACTATCTTAGAAATACACTAATATTTATAAAATATAAAGATACTAAAGCAACAAAATCTGATTAAACCATAATACTTCCTATTAAAAATCAAGTAAAAAATGGTCTATAATTCACCTTATATACAAGAGAGGAAAAAAAGACACTCCCAGTAAATTACCCTGACTGAATTTCAAAGCATAAAAATCTACAGTGCATCAATTTTCACTTTACCTTCAAAGAGCTTCTATTTATATATAACATATACTTACAGCTCAACATTACTGAAAAGGTATATAATGAATAAAGCAAAGTGAAAACCAATATTTTAACTTGCATGCCTGGACAGATATAGGTCTAAGATGATCAGCTTTGAGATTTAAAAGTGAATAGTATGTATTACAGTATAAAAACCAATAAAGGCAAACGGACATTTACTGCTATGTCAATACCCTCTAAAGAACTAAAATGGATATATAATAATATATTTTAGCTTTGTAGCATCTTTAAAATCACAAAAGGTTTCAGAAACATTAGTAGAGTAAGAAAGCTTGCCTATAAATAACGTATTTTCCTCTAACAAGAAACTGAGTCATGGTGTTAGAGCCTGTTTACACTTAAATCAATGGCAAGATTCACATTGCTGCCAGTAGTAAAGGCAAGAGCAGAAATACTAGCCCAGATCTGACTTCTGTGGTCAGTGATGTCAGTCTCAAACCATATGCACCAAAACCAGACCACATAAATTCTTGGCTTTGAGTACTGAACTGATAGCTGTGCACTTGTACTTTAGAAGTCACCTAAAGACTATTTTGAGAAAAATTAGCAAAATTTTCTAACGAAAATTAAGCAACTAAAAAAGTATAGATGTTTTCATTTATTGTTGCATTCTATAGAATTGTAGTAGCAATTACATAACAAAATATTTTACTGAATCATAAATATATGGGTAAGAAAAACAGTGGACTAAAAAGCTGACAATTACCTAAGGCAAATAAAACTCACATGTATAAAATGTTGCCACTGTCTGTACTCCCAAACTATCGAGACCACCTCCTTCCTATTTACTGTACATATTCTTCAGAGAAAGTTAACAACTGAGAGTAGTTTCTCCATGATGAAAGCCGGCATGCTTCTCTTTGTACTTCTTTTTATAGGCAAGTCAACTTATTTTCCATAGAAGCATGGCAGCGTAAAATTAGCAGCTATAATTAAATCTTTAGGAAATATTTTAAATCATACTAACATAAGTATTTATAAGTAACCCTGAACAGCACTATAACATAACAATAATTTTATGTAGCCTCTTCTTTTTTTCTTATTTGAGGTTTGAATGTTAAATTTTACCCTTGACCACATGGCAAGAACTTCTTCATCTTACAGATGGGAAATTTGCTGTCTCATATAAATGGCTTCTCCTGGCTGCACCATAATTAATTACCGACATATTTACCGACAATAACAGGCCTAATAATTGGTCTACTGTATGTTGGATGTTTGGATATGGATGTTATTTTACTGATGTCCTGGATTTAATCTTGCAGAAGAGAAAAGGGGAATTACAAAACAGTACTATCTGTCCTTGAAAGGTAATAATACAAAGTAGAGATTAAGGAGTTAACACAAATGTTATTTTGGGCCCTAAATCTCTTTATTTGTGAGATCTAGAAACCATTCAGTGTTCTCTTTGAACACAAACAAAACAAAAGCTCTTTTTTGGCATCTATACCTGTATTGTATGAAGAGTGGCTGAGATCATGTATTGAGAAGATGCTGCTATGTAAACAAAATAAGAGGATTTGGGAGAGTGCTGTTTTGCTATTTGTTTAAAAAGAGTCCCTATATTTGTTTTTCAAGCACTGATGCACACAACATGAAACAGAATCCACAGTCTCTTTAATCCTGCTATTACTTATCCTCACCTCTCCATAGCAATTAACAATTCGGCAGTATTCAGTATAAAATAGGATGCAGCTGAGAGAGCAGCTATATTCTATGATTAAAGTCTTTGAGATATGCTAACTGAAAATAGTTTCAGCATGCAAAGTTGCCTCTTCAACTTCTTTCTGCCAAAGGCTTAGATTCAAAGAGTAGAAGCTTCTTATGTTACCTCTATAGTACTCCACAGACGATCAGAAAAAGAGAATCCTTTTTTTTTGTTCATTAATATAAGTGTACCTCTGTTATTTCAGTGAAAATATCTCAAGTGAGCTCTTACCACAGTATTTATTAAAAATTAACTCAAAAACTGTTGAGAGCAAATTCTTCTATTTTAGTAGCTAATGAAAATGGATATTACTTATTTTACCCACGTTACAGCTTTTTTCATCTAGCCTGCAAGAACTTCAACTGATTCTGAGCTTTTGGGTATGACTGCATGTCCCAGATGTATCTTTACTGTGTGTCAGGGCAGAATTGTTTCCATTAAAAAGATATACAAAGACACAATACAGGAGGATGCTGCAGCACACATCAGCCAAATATTTGAAACAGACTGTTTGGGAGACCAGGATCTTGGCTATGTATCTTGGCTATATATCTTGGCACACATTTATCACAGTGTTAGTGTAGCTCGTCAGGAACATAAAAGACAGGCACTCTGTCAAGCTTTTTGGATTTAAGGAAAATTAAACTTTCACAATGTATGTACTCTAGAGTAAAGCAAATTCATGTCAACTGACACTTTTCTCAGATACCATTGGAAAGTCTTTGACCATAGAGTTGTTAGCCATATACCCACCTGCTGCCCTGGCATTCCAAACAAGTTTAGTGAGCGTACTGTGACAATGAAGAAGCACACCCCAGGTATTGGTCCAGGCAAGAAAAAATAACCAAAACCATTTGTCAGCACCATCTCGTGTCTTGAAGGTTTTAACTGTTACTACTCTCTTATACATTTTTTGGTTTTTTTTACTTACTCAATAGGCCTTTATATAACCTATACACCAAGTAAATGAGAAACAAAAGAAAATGTCCACAGTGATGCAATAAATGCAGCAACATTTAAGGCAGAGTGAATAACCTCTTTCTGTCTCAGTTTCTGAATGGATTTTTAACAATTTTATTTCTGAAACTGATAAATTCCTTCTGCATTATCCTGCAGCTTTTGAGATATTAAATGCTACAGCTGATCACAGAGAAGGCTGCTCGCTGGGACCTTCCTTTTTATTTTCTGAAAGGTGGGTATAAAACTCCTCAGTCCACAAACCTTTACTGTCCTAAGAAATATTTACCCATCTAAGATCATTAATCTGACATACCTCAGCTAGTAGTAAGTACAATGTTAGTAAAAAAGAAATACAAGGAAATATTAAGACTGGAAACAAGGTAAATTTCAACAGATTACAGATGAATCCAAATCTTGGCTCACGACAGTCCTACCCTGACTTGTTAACCAGTATCCCGTATAAGTCAGAACTGCTTTTTTCAGTCAGCTGGAAAATGTAAGGGATTATACATATATAAGCCTCATATATATTACATTAAATGATATTTGAGAAGTAAACACAGTTAACATTTTAAGTCTTTATTTCTCATTCCCCAGATTACCTTATTTCTTCATGTAGAAAAAAGACAACATAGTTCTTGCTGTTATTTAATTCTCATGGACCTATACCACAAGAATTAAATCACAGCAAAAATTACTTGTCCATATTTTTTTCCTGTAATGTCTTGAACTAATATTTTTTTGCTATTAAAAACTCTGAGGATTTTGCTGCTGACATTCATTCTTCCTTCTAAATTAACAAAACCTCTTAATAAACCTGGCCTTCTAGACCATGCAAGATACAAACTAAGAAGCAAATGCACTTTGCAAACTAAACCAAGTAACATTTTAATGCTTGCCAGGCCTAAACATGAAAGCATACAAACAGGTAAAGACGTCTCATCTATTTAATGCAAAAATAAATTGCCTGGCGATTACATAATATACTGATTTTCCCTCTTATCTTTTTTTTCTAACTACAGCTTAGGCCATGAACATCATAAATCAAATTCTGACTTTATTTGGTGAGGCATGTACTCAAGCATTCGCATCTAGCAAGCTCTTACTTAAGCTTACTGGTATACAATTTTCTCTCTAGTAAAGCCTAAAGGATATTCAGGATTATTTTTCCACGTTTATATAACAAGATACTTATTAAACTTTTGCAGAAATTAACAGAAGACTACAGTTAGTAGGAGAAGTCAATGTGGTGTAAGACTTGACAGTGGGTCAGACATATTTTCAGAGTAATTGCATTATAATTAGAGCTGCCAAACTCACTGAACTAAGTTGAACCCTGAAGTAGAAAGGTTTGTGTAACCTTTATAATAGGTTCGAGGTGGGGTTTCTTTTTCCCTTTTCATTCATGCTGAAAGAGAAGAAAACCCGAACTTTCCATTATATATCTAGAGGCTCTTGTTAAAAACATTTCTGAGGATAGCTTTATTCACTAAAGGTTTTTATCATATCTTTTGAATTATATCACATACAATGCAAGGAACGAAGCAACATCTGCTATCTATGAATGAGGACCATTTCAATATATACTCAAAAAATATAAATTGTAACAGATTTAAAGCTAGTATGTCATGTTCAGTAAATGGACTGTCAACACTTATTTCAGAATATGAGTACACTGCTATAGAGAAATGCATTTTGTTAGAAGCTCAAAATATCAAAAGCAACACTGAACAAACTAAAAAGCAAGACAATGCATCTGGGATCATGCCAAGGTACCACTGTGCTTGTTAGGCAATTGCAACAGTCATTAATGATGTTCTTTAACATCAAAAGAAGCTCATGCACTTGAGAAAATATTTTGAATATATTAATCTGCAAAATAAAACATTATTGTGAAGCAGAAAGTTCAGTTGTGAACACATTCGCTCAACTTTTTGTTCTAGCTGTTTTCCAGCCATTAAGATCACAAAATTCAATAGCTCTTTTTTTTTCTTTTTTTTCTAATAGGTTTAGCATACCAGAGCCCTGAAATCAGTTAAGAACTCGAAAAAACTCACCCACAACCTCATTCTTTCAATCAGATTTTAAAACTTGATATTTTTTTTCTTTGAAGAATGCTGGCAATATGTACTTATATTACACAAATTTGTCCATTTGAGTGTCTATTCAGAGGTTTCAAAACAATTCAGTGCAAATCAAACATGAATCAGCAGTGGACTAGAAGACACAGTGGAAGAAAAAAATAAGTTTAAATTAGGAAAAAGTGCCAAATGACAGAAGAGCACTCAATAAAACTATTTTTGTTCTAAACCCCATCTTTTTAATGGGAACAAATTAAGGAAAATTAAAATCTGTTAATGAGACAAGAAAACATTTCAATAGAAAAGCCTTATCTCCTTCACCTCTACTTCTCTATCGTTGTCACCTAAATTTTCTAAAAGAAATTTTGCTGTTAATAATTTAATCTCAAATTAGCTGAAAGGAAATATTTAAATAAAGTCAAAATAGCCAATTGTTAAAAGCTTTGTAATGTAATTTTTTTTACTTTAATTTACTTTAAATTACTGAAAGAATAGATGTAGGTTGGTGAATTGTACATTACTAAAAAAATGTAACAAAGCTTCAAATAAATGTGCTACTGCAGTATGTGAAAGAATAGTTTTAAATGTGAACACTAACAGGTAGTTAGTAGGTCTGTGGATGTCTTAAAATTGAACTTTGAACCCTCAAGCATAAGGTCACTACTTCTTAGCTGCAATTGGTATGGACTTGTGTAAATTCTGATATAAGTTGCATTTCCTGAATTCTTCATTAAATAAACTGACACAGAATGGAAATTACAGGAGACTGATTATGCATTGTGTCTCCACATACAAACTATTTACATTAGGAAAATCAGGGCAAGGATAGTGCGGGTACTAGGGGCTGGAAGGATGGGTCCTGGAAGAAGAATGGCTTTCTAGAAAGAAGAAGGGGTCTCTGAAAGAAGACATTTAAAATCCTGGCTGATGGAAAGATTCTGGAAATGAAGAGAGATCCCGGATATCAGTGAGATGCTTTCACCCAAATGCAGGGAAACTCCAAAGAACCATTGCCAGAAACACCCAATATGCACTGCGTGCAGCTGCATGGCAGAAACCAACATGATTTTTTGCCTGACTGTCCCAGGTCAGCAGTGACCTCCCTACTTGGAAGATAAGTTGAGATCTAGTGAATGCAGTGCTGGGTGGGAGGGTGAGAGAGTGGGTGCAAGAGATGAAATCAAGTTGAGTAAAAGCTCTTATCTCATCTGTTCTTAAACAAATTTCAGTATCCAGATGCGCTACAGGTTCTTGTTTATTCTGTCTTGCCGGTTAATAGTTACAGAATAGGCTGAGCTTCACTGCAGATGGCAGGTTTACGAGTTCCTATTTATTTTAGATAGCTGAAACCAGAAGCTAAGCATCCTTTATACCCAAAAAGAAGCAGAAAGAGGACTGATCTGGTGCTTGTTTTCTGGGCAGCTGGGGATGGGTGGAAGGATGGGTGATCTGAGTTGCCAGAAGGTAAAACACGATGAGGTGTGCAAAGTCTTAAAGTTAACAGGACTTTGTGCGTCCTTAAAAATGAGCACAACTTCTGCATTTACCCCATTGACTGATCTCATCTCCTTTTCCAGTGATGCAATTGGTAAGTCTACACTTTGCATCATGCATATTTGCTCTTATCCATAAGACTGAACAGCAGGACTAGCAAAAACATAGTATTCTACAATAGGCAAAAGATCGTAACTGCTATTTGGAGCACAAAATGGTACCCAGACACTGTCAATGAGACAGAGGTCTCCCCAGTCTCACAATACGGGCACAGTACACAAAAGCCTTCTTAGTTTCTGCTTCCACATAACCACTGTAAAAAAAGACTCAGAAGAGCTTAGGAAAATAAAGACCTGCACATTCCAGCTCAGGGAAATCCCTACATGCACAACTGTGCAAGCCAGTGACCTGGATAGACCAAATCCGGGCACATACTTGAAGGAGATTAGGACAAAAATAGCACATGGAACAATGGCTAGGCTTGGAAAATAAGATAGGGTCCTGCAAGTGCTTCCTCACTTGTCTCTTAATTAACATCTCTATCACTAGTGATGGTGCCTCCCATTCTTTCTGATTTTCCTTTCTTTCTCATTCTGCTTCTAAGCAACTCCCTAAGTCATCCCACTCTTCCCATCTTCGTTTATTTCGAACTTTGGGTGATCCTTCACTCCAATACTGCCTCAAGACTTTATGTCAGTACACTAAGCTTGTTTCTTCTTCATTTCTCTTTTGAAAAAATATTGGAGCACCTGCTGAAGTTTACAGTTTTACCCATTTCTGTCTCAAAACTAAAAACAAAACAAAAATATGATGAAGAAAGATATTTATTTTATTGTGTCCTTTTTTCTCATTTGTTTTCTTACTAAGTTATACAGCTAGCTCCAGATAAACTTCTTAGGCCTTTCATTTTTGGATTCAAGATAACTGATGTGCACATGCAGCCTAGAACACTTCACGGAGTTCCATTTAAAGAGTATGATTATATTCTTAAAACAAGAGTTAAACCAAATTTTGTATTTTGTTACTATAATGGATGATATTTCAGCAGTGATACTTAGCTTACTCATATTTCTCATGCCTCCTGGCCTTTGGCCTTGTAAAGAAATTATATTCAAATTTCAGTGTTGCAGTAAAATGTAGTAGTGGAAAAGCCCTGTATTTCGCTTGCCCTGACAATCTGTGAGGATGGGATTATAGTGTTAATTCCCATACCCATACAGGATCTTTTTTTCTTTCTCTTTTACATAACTAAGCAAAAGTAATCTTGGTCCCTTGGCAGTATAAATCTTCAAGAAGAGTTCATTCCTAGGAGTTAATTCCTAATTAAAAACAATTCAATTTTGTTGAAGCAAATAAAATTTGTCTATTGATTGTTTTCAGTGTTAAATACAGGAGTACCAAAAAAAGAATGTACTTGAAAGAACACACACAAAGACAAAACACAACTGCATCAGGTGAACCAGCTTCCAGCAGAGAAAACGTTAATTTTATTTTGGTAAAAAATAAGGAAAATGATACCACATTAAAAAAACAACAGTGGACAATGACAAGGCTACTACTCACAGAGATGCTTCTCAGCTCATTACCTTCATTTTATTTCATGCCCACTGTTAAGCAGATATCCCCTCATCTATGCCAAAGATGCAAAAAACTGCAACTGCATTAATGTTATACTACATGTGCTATCAAAAGGGCCACATTAACCATGGGTCGTCAAGTGTTTTTCATTCAGGCTGGCAATATAAGCAGATGACAGATCTATCTATTTATTTATTGGTACTACATGAAATTGTAAATTAATGCTTTAAAAAAAATCTCAAGGCTGTACTGTTTTGCAGAGGGGTTATAGCATAGGGAATATTTAATTACACATTCAATTAATATTTGATTACACAATCAATGATACTGCTGAAGGCCAAAAACTTGACCTAAAGGAGTATTTCAGAGTAGTTTTAATTGACTTGTATGTCTGCACACAGCTCAATGCTTGCAGTGGTCATCTCAGTCACGCTGCTCTTGGCAAATTCAGATCCATGGTGGCCTAAAACCTCATGCCATGATAGCTCTCTATGCTGGAGCACCAAAGACGGCAAAGATGTTTAACAACAACTTTCTATAGACATCTGGGAGTCACTTAAATACAAACCCACTTGGCCACAATTTTTTTTCTCCATTTGCAATGGCTAAGAAGCAGTGCAAAACAACTGTATTTTCCAGCAGCCTAATCTCATGCATGGTTCAAAAGGAAGCTGATTTATTCCTACCAAACCCTTTTCAAAGATAAACTCACTTTTGTATGACAGCCTTTACTAATAGTTCCACAGTTTAAGTGCAACTGCTTGCTCCTCTGAGCAGTAACAAGGTCTTTTAAGTTTCCTTTTTTCCGTCATACTTCATTTTCTTGAATATTCAGTTGAAAACACTGAGGAGCCAGGAATGTATTTTTTTTTGTCTTATGTACAGCCATATGCAGCTTGAGGAGTATTAGAGTAAAAAAGAACAATAATATCTCATACTACAATTGCTGCACTTGAAAAATACAGCAGTATTTTACTGGAGGCACATTTCAAAACCCATGGCAAAGAAAACATCCTTGAACAAAATAAAGCTGGTTTTATTCAACAATAATCAGTGTTTGAGATTACTTTACTGTTCTTAAGCAAAAATCTTACTTCCTTCTAGAAACAAGCTGTTAAAAATATTGTACAAATTGCCATCACTTACCTCTCCTACCATTTCTGCCTTCATTTGTGGATTTGTCAGGAGGGCAAGGGCAACGTCCTTCGCACTTCACTGAGATTCGTTTTCCTGAGACACACGCTTGATAGTCTAATTTGCACTGTAAGGAGAGAGAATGAATATCATTAACGTAAACATCTTTTATAATAAAAATCATAGCTCTTTAAGTATTTTGAAGCAATCTTTCATGAAGTGCTTAACTCTCCGCAGATACAGATGATAGGAGAATTCCGCAGTATATGCTATCTTTGTATCAAGAATTAGATTAGATAAAGCTACAAAGTTTTTGTTCCCTCAGCTGGCTACAGTTTCCAGCTCAACTCAGGCATGTATGCACTTGCGGTGTTAGACTGATTTGAGTATGCATGTTAAATGAAGTAGACTGCATTGTTTTTTATTTGTATTATATGAACAAATAAAACAAGGCAACAAAATTCAATATTAGTAAAAAAAGCAGGTGAATTGTTACAGAATTTATCACTTAATTTCTACCTTTAAAATGACAGCAGCAAAAAGCATAATACACAAGCTTTGCCTGATGTAATTCTGCACAGCGACAGATAGCCTTTCCCAATATAAAAAAAGATTTAATTTGTATGGCTCTGATCTGTTTACTTACAGCTCCAATTCAGAAACCATATAATAATTAAATCTAACCATGAAATGGAATTGTTGTTTCAAACATATAAAAGTAACAGTTAAAGACCATGTACATAGAAAATAACATTTTTGTAAGCATTGCAATTCCTACTGAAAAGCTGAATTTATTCCAAAAGAAAAGTTCTTGATATAAAGAACTTTCTGACGGATGCTTTGCCAATGTAATATTAAAAAAAAACCCCACAATTCCAAATGGAGTGGGGGAGAGAAAAAAAAGTTAAATATCTACAAAGAGCTTTTTCAGAAAAGGACAGGAGGAGATGGTTATGGAGAACACTTCATCCTTGAATAAAAGATGGAAGATGTCTCATTAGTTAGGTAAGCATAGTCAGAAAACCAGTGCAAGTAACGAAAATACTGACATTCTATGCATCTCAACACTTCAGAAGACCAATCTCCCCAGACTTTGCGCCTTATATTCCCCTGACTCATCTTATGCTTGGGTATCTAACTTCTGTTTACTGCAATTCCATTACACAATTATCAGTATTTCTGGCAAACCCTAAAGTTAAAGTTGCTCTGTCTCTTCTCAAATTGGGGGGGGGGGGGGGGGGGGGAGTGGAGGGGGGAAAAAAGAGAGAAGGGAGGAGGAGTACTGCAGCTATATAAGAATAAAGGAGCCTCCTGAAAGACTGCACCTGAGGTTTCCAAAAGTATGCAGACCAGAGATCACAGAACACTGTGAATTTACAGAACTATCTCCACCTTTTACGCAGTCAGACTTCTAACCCCGTAACACTGTCATGCAGCTCTCTACCTAGCACAAGCCGTACCACATCACTGTATTGAAATACCTTTTTGCACCACTGGCAATACCAAAAGGAAGACATTTTAGGAGAGAAAAGAATACCTCAAATTTGGTGTATTTACATAAAATCATTATTATAGTTCAGTTCTGACTGTGCTACCTTTTGCTGAAAAGGCATGGTTAAAGGATAACAAAGCTAAAATAATCTAAAAAAAAAAATCACAACAGCAGATCTGCTCCAATTGAAATCTATATGAAGAGCAACAGTACCTCTTAAAGGACCAGAAAATTGAAGCAAAGCAAACAGCTCTGCATAAGCTGATTATGAAAAAACTGAATACCTTTCGTATCCCTGCACAATTAACCTGACTGGACAAGGGAGTACTTGCATTAGCTATGATGCCCACCAGACCTATTCCCAGGCAGTGCATGACAATTCATATTTTAATACCTGAAACAATCTTCAAAGTTAGTAGAATGGTTCACAAATACAAATTTAATAGGTATTTCTGTTAAAAAGAGATATCTTCCCCTTTTAAGATCTGAGAATTTTTACTATTCAATCTTAGTAGCTTAAGGAGTCAAACCTACAAATACCTGTGCTTTAGGCTTTGATTACACCTGTTGGGAGACTGAACTTAATGAAATCACCACTTTTAAAACATCAAAAATGGACATATAAAACCCATTTCAGGTTTATTTTACTGAGATCAGCATATGAGTGCAAAACAAAGGAATACTTTTTTTTTTTAACATTTCTTTAATCCTTTCCTTGAGACATTTTTTACAAAATCCAGTGCTTCTGTTTCGCTCAAATGTTGCTGAAGAAACTAGTAAATACTTCAAAGCTGCTGCAGCTAATGATGAGCTGTAAGCTTAGTCCTTTCGGTTTATTTTTCTTTAAAGTTGTCCACTCTGTAGTATTTGCAAGTAACATTACCCTTTTCCATGCTACAAAAATATAATGCACGAATCCTGCCACAGGCACTGATACTGAAGTTAGTGAGTACAATGTCAGCACATAACACTTCCAAACCAGTACTCCCATTCACAGGTATGCTAACATTTTACACTCACTGAATTCATTTTATGGACAGGCAGGCAGCAGAGACAGATTCCTTGTCTCTAGAAACAAAGCAAAATCCTGATGTTTGTATAAGTCAGGAATGAAACGAGAGGCTGTTTTGAGAATTTTGTATCAGCAGCTAATGACACCAGCAATATAACTCTGGCTCAAACCTCTTTTGCCTGTTGTCCAAATAAACAGTACACTGGGATACTGCAAATGCAGCTCAGCTAAATAAAGGTGGGCCAGACTTCCCTCAGCATTACTCTCAAACTGGCAGAAGAGCAAGCAACAACCTAAAAAAGTCCACAGAAAAAGAAAACTGTGGCATACACAATACGAGGACATAATGAGAATAAAGGAGAGTGTTTGGAACAGTGATGAAATAATTTGTTTTACCATGGAAATACCTGAAGAGGTTAAAGAGCAGAAAAATATATGAACTATTATGTTATGTATAGGAATAAAATAATTCCAATTTATTTGTCTTTATTAGTGACTTTTCTATATGCAGAGAACATTACGAATTTTGCAAGAAATCCAACTGTTGTATTTCACAATATTCCTTATTTATGCTGGTTTTATAAACTTTTAACTGCTTGTGCTACTTTCATCACAATCCTTTATATGCGTGAAAAAAATACCATTTTACTTCTGAATATATCTAGATTTTTTCCTCCTGCTCTTGAATTCCCTTTCCCCTTAGCATACTAGTTTTCCACCTTGGAATTTCACCATGTCTCATTTGTACGTTTGATTCTAAGCATGCCTCAACTCTTGGAATTTGCCCACATTTTGTTTCAAGACAGAAGAGTAAGTATTTCTGACTTCAGAGAAATATGCTGAAAAGTGCTTAAAAAAGGAATAAATCATTTCAGTACAGACAAAGAATAAGTACCGTGTCAGGGTCTCTTGGCAATATATTTCAGCATGAAAAATTCTTCATTTATGTACTGTCAAGCATCCCACAGAAAAATGCAATTTCTTTACTCATATTCTGCCTGTTTGAAAACCTGTTCAGTCTTAAATGGACTTGACAGTCTTCAACATTTGCCTAAGGTAGTTGTTTAGTGAACTAGAGACAAGCAATTAAAATCTGTGGCAAGAACATATATGTCATTTTTAGACAGGTTTCTTGCAGCTTTACTGTTATTAAAGATGAGAACAGTTACATTTCTGAAACAATAACACTGTATGTTATTTTGAGATACATGAGCTCTGCTCTTAGAACTACCTGTTATAGAGTTGGAAAGATTAAATGACAGTGATACATTTTATTAAGCTCTGCCACCTTCCATTCCAAAGTAGCTACCTCTGAAAGGTTTCCAACAGATCTCTGGATATTATACATATAGAGCCTAGTCTGCTCCCAAATTGAAAAAAAAACAACACCCACTTAGTCTTCCATAGCATATAATGAAAACAATAAAATACAAGGGGAAAGTACTATTATTTTTGTGTGCATTTGATTGGCATGAATACAAGGTCAGGATACACTTTATTTATTACATGAAGTTCTAAATAATCCCAACTTCCCTTGTATTTGTAATATGGTGTGGTATTTGTAATATTTGGTGTGATATTCACCAAGTTCCACGTGAATATCACACATTTCCATATATACATGGTTACCTTCAGAAAAACCCCAAATGATAGTCCCGTGAACAACTGACTAATTTTTCAAATATGAATGACAGTGTGCATGACATTAATATATGGGGAGGACACTGAAAAAAACTGTGACTTGGGAAAAGCTTCTGATGACTTCAGATACATAGGAACACTCTATAAAAAGGAGTAGTAAGTCAGCACAAGTGTCACATATACAGCTAGGTAAAATCTCCAGGATATTCAAAGAATATTTGTACAGTCTAGAGGTTTTCAAATTAGCTGAATTTGATATTTATATCTTTGAACACTTGAGCTGGCTAGGCATACTTGCAGCCATTGAGAAACTGTGAAGGACAGAATATGCACCATTGGACTGGAAATGCATGAAAGATTAATAAAATTAAAAAAAAAAAAAAGGAAGGAAAAGCTGTTCTCAGAAATTACATAGAAAAAAAACCAGCTTTTGATTTCTGAGCACCTGGAAGGAGATGGACTACGCTATAGGGTTTTATTAGGCAAATCATAATAGTTCTAGTTTCACTCTATGGACAAACATCTAGAAAACACAGATATACTAGACAGCAAATACCTTGATTTTATCAAGGCATGTCATACGCCTTTACATTCCAACCTGGTAAACCCTACTGAAAAGTATGCTATTTGTGTGCTTATACTGTAAGATGAGTACCAAAGTAGTTGAATGTAATACTCAGGGAATAGTGATCGATGCTCACTTAAATGGGTAAAACAAAAGGCTGCACTGAGTAGACTTTGCAAGGGTAAGTCACAACCCTGGAACTATTCTGTCTTTTCATTAATGGCTTAGAATATGAAATAAAAGATAACCTACTAAGCAGGGAAGAGGCTGGAATAACTTTAGAAAATAGGAATATAATAAAATACTCAATGGAATAGGCTAAAAATATAATGTATTTAAATACAGAATATGGCTATGTTCCACTATTAGATATAATAATCACGTTCAAAATACAAGCTATGGAACAACTGGCTAGACATCCATTTCAATCAAAAAAAATAAAAATCTAGTGATCATTATGAACAATTGAATGGGGTTTAAAAACACTAACATATGAGGACACATAAACAGGATTTCAACCTACAAAGCATGTAAAAGAATTCCACACAGATCTGGCAGTGCTTAAAATAGAGCACCTTTAGTCCAGCTTTGTGAACAGGGTTTCCAATAGGAAAAGAGGACTAGAAAATAGAGGAGTCACCAAAAAGCTCAAGGAGAAGGTATGTTCAGTCTAGAGAAAAGAGGATTCAAACGACAGCTGTCAAATAGGTAAAAGGCACCCGAAAGATACCTGAAAAGAATACCATGACAAATGTTACACGAAATAATTGACTTAAATTGCTGAGGAAAAGTTTCAGATTAGATGCTAGGAAGACTTTCTAATAATAAGGGTAGTGAAGTATTAAAATAAATTGTTGGAGAAGTTTACTGAATCTTAATGATTGTCTTTACAACCAGAATTAGATAAATCTGTCAGGAATTACAACTGCGTAGTTTATCTTGCTTTGAGAAAATGGGTGGACCAGATGGCATCAAGCTTATTCAATGTGGAAGTATAGGACAACCTGCTCTGAGCATGAACCAGTGTCATGAGATTATTGCTTGCATAAATCTTGTTCATTTAACTGCAGAGATTGAAAGACATGAATGAATGAACGAGGGAGACCAAGTGTAAGAAGAGAAAAATAATGCTTATAATGCTTATGCTGGACCATGGATCTTTGATAACTTCAGCAAAATTCTGTGTGGTACTGAGTGTATTTGTGCTCTCCTGAGCTCTTGAAAACCTGAGATCTGATTTGGGAACATGGTAAATATTTTTAGATAAACTGAAAGAAAAATGAATTTAATGTATAAATGATTTGCAATGTGAAACATGAAAAACCTAATCTTTAACTGGGCATCCAAATTTCTGGATAATTGTTTTGTTTCCATCTGTCTGTAGAATCATTTTCTATCTGTAAAACAACACTCATCATGCAGAGGGACTATGTGTGAGACAGTGTAAATTAGTTACTATTTGCAGAATTCTCAAAATCTACAGGGAATAAAGACGTATTAAAGCAGATGATAAATTTAGTTTAACTGTCTGGCTACTGTATAATAAAAGATATAAGACTGTACTAAGCAGTGCAGAGAAAACAAATTGCTGATTAGATACGAGAGAGGAATGTCCATTCTTTGTTTTGAGTGAAGAGCTCTGTGGAAGAAACGGCAACATAATTAAGACTGCAGTATATGTTGCTTGTGCAACATTAACTTGGGCATTCCCCAGCATTTTGTCAATTGTGTTCCTTTTTGAGAACGCTATTACCTCAGTGGCAAGACAATATACTTTCACTCAGTAGTACTGTCTTGCCAGGAATATCTAATGGCTTCTAAACTAATTAAAGCTAAGTAGCAAGAGAAATGGCATGTATCCTTAAAGCAAGGAACAGAAGCTCATCACTAGTGCCTTCAGGAGCTGTCTGCAGATACTCCCTCCAAATCTTCCTTCCCTTCACCTTATATATACTGGACAGATGGAAGCAGATGTGGTGTACTCCTACAGTATACAAGTCAGCAGAAGCTATCTGTCAGTGCATTCTCCTGGATCTCCAATGTGTACTCTGTCCATTACATGCTTCAAGCCCTTGATATTGAAAGAATGAAATTTGTCCAGATATGTCAACACACCCTCTTCTACCATATAAACATAACCTCGCAGTATTGGGTGAAGTGTGAATTCAACATAGTCTTTTAGAAATTTTCATGTGCTGAGGTATGAAACACAGGAATGCTTTCTAGAACACCACCTCATTTAACGCTGAGCATTTAGTAAATGACTTTTTAGACAACCAGTAGCTAACAATTACACAACTCTACAAAGCATTTAATCTTTGAAAGGTCACTGTCACCTTTAATTGTACTGAATGAAAACTCTGTATAAGTCCATGACTTTTTTGTGCATATATAATTAAACTGGGCATGCTATCTAAGTCTAAGGAAAAAAAAATATTAACAAAATTTTGTTCACTCAGCTCTAATCAAGCTTCCAGGGTACACAAAAGAAAAAAATTGTGATTTAGCGCAGGTGAGGCAGGGAATATCAGTAGGCATTGGAGAATTCAAAAATTCTGATCTATAGATGCCTTTTTTCCTGTCAGTAACTTGTTAATCATGTGTATTACTTACCTAAACAATAGGACTTTAGGTAAAAAGCTTTTCAGCACACAAGTACTACTATTTAAAATGAAAATATTTCAGAATATTAACCATTAGGACATGCAACCAGCATTTTGTGCAGAGAACAAAAGGAAACGTGCCTACTGAATCAAGACCCTGAGTAAAGAAAGTCTTCTGTGACTGAAAGAGAAATGACGATACTTAATTTACAAAGCTATGAGCTATATAAAACAATTTACACGACAAAATGAAAATCTGCATACAAAGATTTCTTCCTGTTCACTTTTGTAGCTCTTGCTTGTTTTCAGCACTCTGCAGTGCAACAGCACAAAAAGAAAAGCCTGAAAACAGGTCAACTAGCTATTCAGCCTTTTTTGGACACCCTAGAAAACATATTAAGTCACAGAAACAGGCAGATAAGATGCCTACTGAGATTACTTAAATTAGACACCTACCTGTCTTTGCATTCATATGTAAAGGCTTTTAGATACATGATGCTCAGGAGCTTCGGTAAATCCTACTTAGGACCCATCTAATTTTTAAATCAGCCATCTGGGTTTTTAGGCACCTACTGGAAACACATACCTCAACATCTTTTTCTATATATTTTGAAAACAGGTGAACTAGCATTTTATACCACTAAATGAGAATGTAAAGCTTAATTTATGCTAAATGACAAAACCCTATGTCTACTTGAAACATGATTACCAGTAACTTAAAAAAGTATTAGTAATAATGCTTCTAGTCATTTTTTTGTGTAGAAAAAAGTAATATATTACCTCAGATCCAAATTAATATTTCAACATTCCTTGAAGACAATAAATTCTGTAAAAAACAAGATATTTCAAATACAAAAAATTATAAAAAATATTTAGTGTTTTTAAAAAAACGATTAACAAAAATATAACCATATTACTCCTACCTATATTATTACTTCTGATCTTGGCTTATTCCAATATTATGAACACTGATGCAGTTTGAAATCACACAGCTTCTTGTAAGCATTCTTAATATTAAAAAAAAATCTCTTTCTGACATAATACACACATACACTAAAATCTATAAATCCTGGCTCTTTTACAGAGTTCTTGCCCATTCAGTCCAAATTTCAGCACTTCAGCAGGCTCCTTTTTTCAAACTTTTTCATCATTTTTGGCAGACCCAAGCTACAGAAGCACAGAATGTCACTCAACACTGTATGTACATGAGATCCTTGGTGTACCTCATTGCCTGTATTACAGTTTCATAATTTGGAGGAAATTTCTTGAAAAAAGAAAAAGAAATACCTTTCAGAGAAAACAAACTTTGTATTTTTCAAGGTCAAACTTCAAACTTGAAAAACTAACATTCAAAGAAAAATCTAAAATGTGAGCAAACCCATTTAATTCTCCTAAACCATCACCTTAAAAATTGAGCACTACCCTGGCGCAAAATCAGCTTTCAGCTGACAAGCAAATTGTCAGCAATTGGCAATGGTAAAGTAAAAGTAATGGCAAAGCCATTGGCAATGGTAAAGTAAAAGTAATGGCAAAGCTATAAAGCCTTATAAAAGACACAAATAGCTTGCAAAAGCATGGGATTTTTTGTTAAAAGAATCTGCTTACTGCTCATTAGCATGCATTATCACTGTATTTT
Organism: Pezoporus wallicus; assembly: GCF_028554395.1. Taxonomy (NCBI): domain Eukaryota; kingdom Metazoa; phylum Chordata; class Aves; order Psittaciformes; family Psittacidae; genus Pezoporus; species Pezoporus wallicus. Next base: position 6,472,251 of record NW_026640488.1, read on the forward strand.
TAATGTGGTATGGCTTCCTAAACCATGCTGGCTGATTGCATTACAAATTAAACAAGTCCAATTTATCTAATTACATCTAAACTGAAATATTTATAAAGTTATATGTGAGCTAAAATAGCATCTAAAGGGCATGCTCATTATTCTTCAATTACAGGAAAAATAATGAAAGTAATAAAAGTAATGTGAATGGACCTAGCTAGTCCACGCTGGATTACCCTGCCCAAATTTCTAACACATTTATACTATATGAACTGGGGGGATTGGGGGAGAAAGGGGAATAAAAAAATCTGTATGGTTACTCACATTTAGGTGAAAGCTTCATCAATAAACTACAGAATCACTGTTGAGATCAGAAGTTAGACACTCCCAGGCACTCTGTTTTCTTAGCATCACATTGTCTCTACAGCTGTCTACTCTGTTTTTTCACCCACCTAAAAATGTATGCTAAAATTCATTTGAACTCAAAGTACTAGATTCTAGTTATTAAACAGTCAGAAAGAGAAGGCTGTGTGTGCTATCAGTGAAGGAATTTTTTTATTATGTTCCACATTCATAATAGTTCGCCCTGTCAGGGAAAGAACATACTGTTGTACAACTGGGAGTTAATACGCCAAGCATGGCTGGCTTTCCCTATATTACATATATCTCTTTTTGAACTTAAAGAGATTTATGTGCTGTAGAAACATACAGAACTGTGCCTAAATCCTTCCACTTTTGCTGTTAGTACTTGACTTCTAAAATATACATAAGATTTCCCTGCTCTGTGTCAGACACATATGGATTAAAAACATGACAACACAAAGTCAAGTCTTCACATACCATGCTCTGAAGGAAGAGCTAGATTGGTAAATTTTGCTACAAAACTTAGTTTTCTTCTAGTAAGTCCATGGTGACCTATGATGTTCCTTATTTTTCTGGAACTTTGTTGTCATTCAGAAGACCTACCTCTGATACTCAGTCATTTTTTTTCAGATCTCTGTCGCCCTCTCAGTTCTCATCAATGTTCAGATATCTTCTTTTGGGACTTAAGTTATTTTACTTTTATACTATTTTCCTTATTTACTCAGGATCCCATCCAAGAGAACATCTGTTATGAAATACTTGGCTTCACTTTGATCTCAAGATTAATGTAAAAAAACAAGCAAGAGAGCAAGAAGCACTGTCAACTTGTATGAGAAAGGTCTATTATGTTTTCTTAAATTTAGAAGAAAACATCCATCTTAAAAGTCATTGGACATGTAAATAAACAGGTTGGATGGTTCTTTTCTTTGCTAGAAATGACTGAAGCTGAGGTAGATCACAACCACACCATTGAAGAAAACTGTTGAAGGTAGAAACAAGACAAGTTTCCTGAAAGACTGTTTTTTCAGGAGACCCTTTAAGGATTCTGTTTGAGAGCTGGCTAAAACATTTGAACATATCTGAATATCAACTTTTCATTTCTTCAAGGTTTCTTCTTCCTTTTTTTTTCCCTGCTTGCTTGTTTTTCCCCTAAGAGGGAGGGTGGCAGATGTATATTAATGCTTCAGAGTTCTGATGTGAACATGCCGTGAAACTCACACAACCCAGAAATTTCTGGAAGAGTGGCTTTGGATATTTTAAAGTGACATTGTTTTGGGAGGAAAGTGGATGTGCATCCCATTAGAAACCTGAATCCCGGATAGCTTTCTGTGGTTCGGTTGCATTATTTTATAGCCAAAAACTTAATACACCTGAGCTGTGCTAACATGTATTTGGTTGTTTGGGTTTTTTTTGGTACTATTGTGTGGCTACATATTTTATCCTACAGGATAAATTCAGGAAAATGATCACTTTTAAGGACATAAATTTACTGACTTCTATGGCACTCTGGTGACAGAAAAAGAGCAAATGCGTTCTGAAAAAAAGTATAATCATCCCATTCACATACCTATTACAAAACAAGAAATGTCTTTGTTGTTACATTTTCTTCCATTTCCTCATGTATCTGGACTACTGCCTTGTGTACAAGGACAATTTAGGTAACCATTGCTCTCCCTCACTTCTGGGATATTGGAAGGAATGTTCCAAGGAGAACAGAATGACATGCCTGGGATGGGAAGTACGGCTGTCAGAGACATGGGAATAGAATACACCCTTCACCACTAAACTTCTTCCTTTTACATAGATTCTCCATACCACCTCCTTCACTGGCACACTCTTTGGGGTCATCTTTCAGAGCATTATTAATGTAGTATTTGAATGCTTTCATGAGCCAAGATCTGAGCCAGTTTTCATGTCTGCCATTTGCTACTTTCATCTTCTTTAATACCACCGTCACTCTACAGGCATAAATATGCCAGTGACAGCACCTGTGTCCAGGTCCTATGCATTTCTGCCTGTGTATGACAGAGATACCTTCTAGAAAAGAATTCTTGTGCCAAAATCATTCTGATTATTTTATCTGTATTTAGAGTTATGATATTTTGAATACTGTTTTCAATAGATTAACTTCTGCTGGTTAAAGCTACCATTCAGAGAAAGACTGCTCTCCAGAGAAGTACAGATGTCTCCAATGCAACGTTAACAGTTTCAGAAACCTGAATCTTCAGCTATCTTCTCAAGTTCACTTTAAGCAATTTGATTTTTCTTGTTTTGCTGGCTGTCTCATTTGACAGTTAATATCCAGTTTTAGATTTTCATGTACAGGTTCTGAATCTGAGTTTTTTCTGTGTTCATTATTTTGTATCTATATACTGCTGCTGTGATATAAGAATTATTTAATAAGCCCTGACACTTGTTTTACTTTCCCTTATTTGTCCTTTTATTTTATTGGTTTGTCCTTCCAGCCTTGATTGTTTATATTCTAGAGAAAACTGTTTACTGTTTTAAAAAAAACAACGTAAAGGCATTACATAGATTAAGGTTTAAGAAAATATTTTCTAGTCCATAAAGCAGCATTTTTTAATTTTGATAGAAGTATTAAAGTTTATTTATGTTTTAATAGAAACACAATATATAATGTCATATTAAGGAAATAGTATTATGGAAATGAAAAAAAAGGAACCAAATTCAATTCTTGCTATTATAAATATGTCATTCTAGTCTAAGATATATTGAGCTGCCCAGAATTTCAAAATACTGAAGGTTCTATAAAATAGTTTGTAATCTAAGATACCATCTCTATACCTTTAGCAGCGATTTAATTTTAACACAGTTGATAAAAAAAGAGAACCGCTATATAGAGTTTGGAATTTCTAGTGCATCAGCCTATTTGACAAACTTGATTAAATAAAGTGAAGCACCCCTCTCATGTTTCTCTTTTTTTGAATGCAATATCCTATCTGTTTTAAGGTTCCAGATAAAATTTCAGGCATTATTGGCAAAAACCATTGATGACAGAAGCTGGCAAACCAGTCAGTCTCATTTCCCGATATTTTATCAATCTTTTTAAGCATATAAACAATAAACAAGGAGTTTCCAGTATTTCCGTAAAGATCAGTTTGTCCTGATAAAGTACACTCCATGGATCAAACAAGCAAGACACATTTTGTCTCAATGGCTACCTGTCAGTCTCATTAAAAGAAGGTTTGCTTTGGTTTTCAGCTTGGTTGTTTTTTTGAGGAGAGTTTGATTTGTTTTTTGTTTAGGTTTTTATTTGGGTGTGTATGTGGAAGAAAGGTTGGTCATGTTTGTTTTTTCTTTATCAGTCCACAACTTTGACTTGTAAATGTACCTCAGCCAATCCACTTTCTAGCAATCTTTTCTGAAGTAGAAAGAAAATGTCAACATCTCAGGAATGTGACCTGAAAACTCACAATAAGCTCATAAGTAAATTTAAACCAATTCAACCTTTATAATAAGAATATGTTTAAAATAACATCAAAAATTAAAAATGTTGATACTTAGTTTTAAGTGCTTCCTCCAAATAATGTTTCATACCAAAAACACTGCTAAGAGATAGATTTTTAACGTGAAGTCTTTAAAACACCTGAAATGAATAAAGGCAGCCATGATTTTAGAAAGCAAAATGTTAAACATGGAATTCCTGAGAAGAGAATCTAGAAATTTCACGTAAAATTATAAACAATATTTGGATAAAGTAAGCAACCAGTATCAAAATCCCCCCTCCCACAGTGTGATTTTACCCAATGGCTCTCTTTCAGTCTTCTAATAAAAAAGGAATCATAGTTTGAGAGACCGAAGAAGGTAACTGAATATTAAAATTACCTAAATTCACATACGTATCTAAAGTCTATCAAGAATAAATATACCCTTTACTGACTGTCTGCATTTCTATAACCTTTCCACCTTAGTCTGAGAAGGTAGTTTAGATCCATTATTTCTGCAAAACATTGTTTTATTGGTAATTATAGGGATGTCATCAATCACATGAAGTTTTCATAGGCAGGAAGAAAAAAAATCATAACAATTTCACTGTTAACATGAAACCAATGTGAGCAAATTGTTGCTAATAAAAAATTGATATACGACTTACTGCCAAGATGATTCTGGAATAAAATCATGGGGCAATGGCCATATTGTAGACTAACTTATTTCTGTGGTGTTTTCCTTTCAAAATACCAAAACGTTGCTCACTGATCTAATTTACAGTTAGATTTTGTTATAGTGGGACTACTTTTGACCACGTTCAATCTAAGAGAGAAAATTTCAGCTTATTAAAACAAACATCAGAACTGTTAATTAAAATACGCAAAAACCACCCAAAAGACAATTCATCTGATGTGTGACTATTTTTTTACCTTGTGGCCTTTTTTCAGAAGGCCCTGAGATAATATAATATACACTATGGGAGAATTTTCCCAACAGATACATCCAATCTTGAGCAGCAGCATCTCCTCCACAGTTACTCCAGCTTTACTGTATGCATGCTGGACAGCAGTGAGTTGCATCCCTGGGTAAAGGAACAGCAGGAGGTGGGTTGCTGCCACAAAACACTTCATTTGAGCTGTACTCCACATCCTTTTTATTTCCATATTAATTCCAGGAAAGATGAAGCTAGAAAAATGCTGCAAGAGCCGTCTTGGCAGCAGTGACCATGGTTTTCCTGGATAATACGTATTATGCCAAACATATAGGGGTACCAAAGCCCAATGCCACAGGACTACTTGAGTATTTCTGTCGTTAAAATGAATAATAAACTTTCAAGTGCTAAAGTTTAGAGAAATGCAGAAGGTAAAACTAGACTAACAAGTGTAAAACATATACAAGTGTCATTTACAGGCTATTAACTAAAAATCGTTTTACCACCACCCTGGCAAGGACATGGCATGATCTCTATACTGAATTTCTTCCCACATAATAATTAATGTTCACTTTGAACACTCAACATTTCAGCATGTTTTTATTTCAACATTCTTGTAATGCTAATAATGAATATCTTACATCTGCTACTTTTCTTTTACACTGACTGCATATGACTAACTGTAGGCTGAGAACACAGTAAACATAGCGTGGCCTGAAAAAATAAATGGGAAACAAAACATGCTTACCTGACTGGATCAGTTTAACTTAGAAGTTAACCTTTCCTTCTACATTGCCTACCTATTATATAACATTTTTTCTCTCCAAAGCAAAAAATGTGTGTGAAATACCTACAGTTACAGAATTTGACAGTAACATTTGCATGGGCTTGGCCAGCAAAGGGAGGGCATACTCCCAAAGTAGCGTCCATCCAATAACTGCCAGCTGCCTGGCTGTGTTCTACAATACTATTTACTGACTTGTTTTCAGAAAATGTATTCTGCAATTTGCCACAGTCATTGGCAAATGCATTCTAAATACAGAAAACTGCTATATAAAATCCTACGGGAGCCTGATGACACAATGAAACTAAACTTTGCCTGGAGTAAGGGAACACAAATATCCATCTTTATGTCAATTTTTAAAATGACTGCTCCTGAAATAACCTTGCAAGGACATTTTAATTCAACTGCACCACAGAGTATGAAATCATAACATCACTGAAATGAAAGTAAATATCTACAGGTTAGTACAGATCTCCTATGGTCATTAAGTTTTTTAGCATTATTTATAGACTTCTGCAGAAAACTTCAAGCCAGACCATAAGAAACCGTAAGGGTCACTTCTGCATATAGGACAATTTAGAATGCAGAATTCCCATATGATAAAATAAGAAATTACCAATGAGGTTAAAACTGGCTGCGATGTTTATATTACATTAGGTAAAGTATTACCTTCACATGGAACCACAAAAGAAATGCTAAATAACACTATCATCTAATGTCTAGTAGGATGCAAGCACATTTCAAGCTCTTAAGACATACATGATTACCGTGAATGAAAAAAAAAGTCTCTTCAAATTCTTAAATTAAAACTTTAAGTCATATTATTACTGGAAAAAAATTGTTTTCCTGCTAGGTCAAAAAGTCCAAAGCTCAGTGCCTCCGGTATACTGGTGTAGGGCTTAGAACTTTTTTTTTTCATTTTTTAAAGAAAAACTAAGCTTCTTGAGCAGTTTGCTATAAATAAATACATATTCAGCTCAGAAGAAAAACATTTTCCAATAAAAACTGTTTTCCAATAAAAACTTTCCAGCACAAAAACTGTTGAGGAAGCGCTAGTTATATTTGATGTTTTTATTTTACCAAGAAGAAAACATCCTCGGAGCAGATACTTAGGGTTCAATCCAGCAGCCAGTCACTCCTGGAAACTCCAATCCTTTTCTGACACATTCAGACATAGTTTGCAATTGTAGGGAAGAAGAAAATTCAGCACAGCAAATACTAATCCTAAAATCTTTAAGTCCTGGAAAGCATCATAAAAATATTTTGCTTAAAATGTTATCTAGAATTTTTTTTTATAAGTAATAAACCAAGCTTCTTCGTCAATTCAATCTAGAACAATCACCATTATTATCATTATTACCACATTTCTCTTGAAGCACTGAATATTATATTAGAAACACTTTGTTAGGGAAGGACACGGTGTCAGTATAACGGAACACAGTAGTTCCTGAGCACTACGGCACCCTATTTTTGACAAAAATGGGTTCCTCAAGGGTACTAGAAAGTTTTAAGAGAGGATGCTAAACAAATTGGTTTATTTTTAGCATTATAAAGTCCCTCAACCTCACAGGTTTCACCTGAGCACTGTACTAATGCAGTCACATGGATTCTGAACTTCAGCATGAAGAAGCAAAAATTTTTCTCCAAAACAGACTGGGTAAACTGACTAGTATTTTTTTATTTACTATTCTGTCTCCAAATAAGTATGAAGGAAAAGACAAGGTCAATGAATACAGAAGGAAGATTTGGTTATAGCCTTCAAATACATAGAAGGCATGTTGCAAGAAGGAATGATATGCAACAATTATTTACACTATTACAGTATTTTTATGTGGCTATGTTACATTTATGGCTATGTGCTTGGAATGTAAAGCATTCCCATAATTGTCAACTGGAAAATCTGACTTAACATATTTATCCTACCCCCAACTGCGGAAACACAACAATTTTTACCTTGCTCAAAACCCTGCCTTGGTGTCTGCTGCAGACAGACTTAATCTAGAGCTGTGTCATATTGTGGGGCACTCGCATACTGTGCTGCTTTGGGTATTACTGTTTCATGCGGCTTAGAATTTGCTACCGTTTTGCTTTTTTGCCTTACAATACACAAGAATTGCCGTCAGTTTCAATCAGTAATATGTATTTTAGTTTAAACAAATAAATGTTGATTTGTGCTACAATACAGTATTTTATTTTCCAAGAGCTGGAATTGATGGGAACAATGAAAGAATAATTAAGTTATTTATTTAATTCTTACCTGAGAAGAGTATGTGTGACCATCTGATCCACAAACAGGATTGGTATAAACTACCGGACACTGCTTGCAGTTTGATGAAATAGGACCACCCCTCCACTGTTTATGGCCTAAACCAGCCTCTTTCATACTGTAAGTAAACAAAAAGTATGTAATTCTGATAAGCAGTAGTAAAAATACAACACATTCAGGGTATTTTAATAAGCCTTTACAAAAAGTAAGCCATACATAATTTCAATCATTAATAATTTCAATTTTCTTCTAAGTAAAGGGCTGCCACAGTCTTTCACATACAGTCGTTTACCTTTATACCCTACTGTAGCAATACATGATACCTGCATATTATTTCACTTTCTTAGTAGAAGATGATGATGAAGATGATGCTTTGGTGACTTTTACACTTAATGATCAGTGAAAGATGTCTGACTTGTGTAGTATTTACTTTTTTGTTGTTATTAAACAGTATGAATGGAGCTGTTTTATTAATACTGGTGTTTTAGAAGTTAACGTTTAAGTACTAGAAAATTACATCATAAATACTACAGAAACAAGTAGGTGGCCCTTCAGAGTACTGTTTGCCCCACTTTGACCACAGCTTTTCACAGCTTACATATCTTAAAATTCAGACTCTAGCAACCAATGCAAAGTTCAAAGGAAAAAAAAAGAAGGTGCACTGGAGCACGGAACTGATCTGCTTTATCTATTAATGGCTTTCATATAAATAAGAAAATAGAAGAATAATGCATGATTTTTATACTGTGTTTTCTGCTTGGGATCTTACTGAGATATCTAAAACTGATTATGCTTATAATACAGCAATGACTTTTCAGGACATATTCAAGCAGTAAATGTTCAAATTTAAAAAAAAACACCTCGAATAAAATCCTTTCTAATGGAGCAGAACTCGTTGAGCTTGGATCACCTACAGATAAACAAGAACTATTTTACTAATTAGTCATGAAATGCTGTTTGAGAAGAACTTGACTGGAGTAATACAAAGAAGTGAAATGAAGAGAAAATAAACTCCTCATCCTTTGTTTTTAGGGTGTTCACAGTACAAGGCTAAAGCACACACTTAACAGTAAACTGGTGATGATCAAAACCAAAAACATTGCCAAGCTATGCTAATGTTTCTGTGCTGTTCATAATTTGGGCTCTAAATGTGGCCTTTAAGAAGAAAAAAAAAATAAATCATGTCAGCTAGAAGTTTACATTCAGATGTTGTTGTGTGGCGAAATTTTGAACTGTGCAGAGTTTTTTACAGTGTAAACAGGAACCCGAAATTTTGTACACAGAAATTATCAGTTACTTCTTAAAAAACAGTAACAGCTTCAAGTACATGTAGCATAATGAGTGGGGCTTATGTCCACCAGGAAGTTTAAAGAAAAAGGAAAAAATTGAAACCTATCACCCTAATTAATAATAAACAACAGTCCTTTCTGCTGAGTTGCATCATTTAAACACTTAGAACAGACCATTTTATTTCTATTATAGCAAAGAAAAGCAAAGTTGAACTGTATCTCTGTACATGTATAATATATAGTAATAACCTAACTATTGCTGCTCCTCTCACTTGTCTGACAGTTTTCCAGACATCCACATGAGCTCAACATAATTAGATTTTTAGATGGCTTCTCTTACTTCTTATTACTTTTATAGCTCCCAGTTTTCCAGAAGTGCCCCAGTAGCCTGAGGTTACTGGCAGGACCAAGGTCCCAGCTACCAACCTGATGCAATTTCTGTTTATCTGAAATACAGTAACTCCAAACCACTGCATAAATCAATTGCAAAAGTTCCAGATATCAACAGGGAGAACACCACTTATGGCAAAAATCAGAAACTAGAAGCAGGATTTGTAAGACACACAGGGACTGTTGGGTGTAGATGCCTAAAACATATCAAAGAAAGGACCAGTGGTGACTAAAGGCCGCCAAAAGCATATGTGCACGCTTGTACATGCCCTCAACAAGAAAAGACACAAGAAAAAAAAAACAGAAAGGAAGGAAAAGAGAATCATGTGTCTCAGAAGTACAACAAGGAAGGTGGACAGCAGAACAAGCTCAGTAGATGGAAATCACAGGTCTGTGACAGCCAGTGGAGAGGTATGAAGAAAATGGAAAATATTTTATCCAGCCAGATAGATTACCTTCTCCTCAACTAACCTCTGCTTTGTTAGCCTTTTAAATGCAGAATGTTCCAGGGCACCCATTTACATTGAAGAGAGTCAAGTTTCCTATTACACAAAACTCACCTGAGACCAGCAGATCACTCTTATCAAAATCTAATAACTTTCCTGTAATATCTGTAATTTTTTTAAACTTGGAATGGAAGGTATAATTATAAATAAATTATAAATAATGATACCTTGAATGTATCAGTCCAGAGACACCTGGTCATGGAAATTCTTTGTATGGGCATCTGCTCAGAAACTTTAGTATGATGATGTGGAAACTAGACTCTGCATTATTAGAACTATTGAACAACTATTTCTTGCTTGTCAGTCACTGAGACGACAGGCAAATATGAAAAATCAATTAAAAACATTTTTAATACTAGTTATGGTAGACACATACATTTCATAAAATATATTAACAATGTCCTTTAATTATGTACACATTTCTACTCACCATTCTTAACTACATCATATTTGTTCCTGTTGACTAATTTTGTGACCAGGTGTTATGTTTATTTTCATTAAAGCTAGGCAATGAGCATACATACTCTTCTATGATTCTATGCCATGGAAATAACTGAAAAACTATTGTGATGATATAAATCATGTTGAATTAAAATCAGTGGTGTATGTTGCCAACATCATGAAATAATACACAGAAAGTCTGCTCAACTACAATATAATTTGTTATAATTTACTTGAAATATGCAGCTAAAGCAATGCATTTTTAAATTTTAAAATGTTCGGGAAAAAATAGTAAACAAAGAAATCAATTACTTGACTATTAAGAAATCACTTCTATCTTGCTCGTATTTATTACTTTCGATTCTATATGCAAGACCACCCATACCACTACAACTTGCAGTTACTAAAATTCTGCCATTAAATTTTTTACCAGGTGGGCTTAAACCACAACACCACTGCAATCACTAAAAATGTTTTTGGGTTTGTTAGTATTTTGTCACAATAAATATATGATGCCACATAAAAGTCAACCTCTTCCACTGAAAAGTCTTAATTTCCTGAAAAGGGCTTTGGGATCTGCCTAATAAAGATCTATTAGTGCATGCACAAGCTCCACCTTATGTGATACTTGTTGACACCTAAAGTGTAAAATTAAGTATATGGGTTTAATTTACCAGCAACACTTGTGAGTGCATTAATTTGCATACACCAAATTGTACATATGATTTCAGACTGCATATGGAACTGCAAGCCTAGAAACATAATTAGCCAATCTGCCCAATTATTCTAGCCTATGTACCTGTTTGCATACATAAAACTTACCTTCCTGTGTACACAGTGATTTGTCTGCAAATACTTTGAGAACGCCTGAAGTAACCATTGAAAATTTAGCTGCAAGCAACTCTTAAGCAACGTGACTTACGTAATGACATCTATAAAATGCATGAGTGCCCAATTCACTTGGAAAAATTACATTGCATAGCTAGATATGAGAATCTTCAAACACAGGTCTTCAAATGCCAACTGATGGAAACAAATTTGAATTACTAAACCTCCAATTTTTCAAAGGACTCCTCCAACTCTTGTCCGATAGCTACGTTTGCATTTTTTAGAGATTTCAGAATTATTCCAATTTAAAGACTGCCTGATTATGTTTTGCCATGGCCTCTGGGGGACACAACTGGGCTCTGTCAGATTAATGTAATCTGAAAAAAAAACCCACTTATATTACAAAATCCAGTTTGGTTTCATTAGAGTTGAATGGATTTACTTGAAAAGTTACCTTATCATGTTAAAGCATCCTGGAAGAAAATGATAGCTGTCAATATATTGTTGAAATGTTTCTTTCAAATGTCAAAACAAACCAAGACATTACTGCCTGTCTCTGTGTATGTCTATATTAGCCTTGCTTCATTATTTTGCACAACTCCTAACAAATACTAGAGAAATCACTCTTTAGAAACCAACAATAATTGAATAAACCTAAGCCAAAAACAACCAAAGGCTAATAAAGTTACTGTTGGAATCAAAAAATATTTTAGCAACTTTAAATTAACAGTAGTGGCAAGACATTTGCATTTCTTGATGAACCACCATAATGCTTAGCAGGTGCATGTGAGATTATATTAATTCAGCTATTATTTTTCCCCAGCATCTTCACCCAACCTTAGGTTAGAAAATTGAGTATCATCTATCATTTTTGTCATGAGCTCTAAGCATCAGAGTATTATTTCAGAATATTTCTTTCTGTGCATGTAGGAAGAAAATGCTATTTACTCAACTACACAGGAAAAGGAAAACAAGATATCTTAAGAATACAAGTTCTTACTACCTCCTTCCACCTACATATATTATTAAAAAGATAAGTCTACGCTTTAAGGTACTTTTTTGCCTTGTTGTCACATAGCTCCATTATTTTCATCACTGTTCTGCCTACTTTGTCAGGTGAAAGAAACCACTACATTATTCTAAATGCATATATATATATATATATATATATATTAAACCAAATTCTAAACAAAACAGCCATATCTATTAAAAACAAAACAACAAACAAACAAACAAAAAAAAGCAACCCACCAAACAAAACCAAAAAACACCCCACCACAAAACAAACAACAGCTTCAAGTAATGCTGAATCCTGCTGAAATTTCCTGGAATAATATTTACTTCACTTTTATTGAGTGACATTAGGAAGTAGAGTATTTTAACAAGACAGAAAAAGAAAGAATGCACAGCAACACACAAATCATAGAATGGTTCGGATTGGAAAGGACCTTAAAGATGATCTAGTAATAACAACCCTGCCATGGGCAGGGTCACCTTCCACTACACCAGGCTGCTCAAAGCCCCATCCAACCTGGCCTTGAAGACTGCCAAAGATGGGGCACCCACAACTTTTGGGCAACCTGTGCCAGTGTCTCACCATCCTCACAGTAAGCTTCTTCCTAATATCTAATCTAAATCTTCCCTTTTTCAGTTTAAAGCTATTCCCCCTTGTCCTATCACTACATGCCCTTGTGAAAAAGTCCCTCACCGGCTTTCTTGTACGTTCCCTTTAGGTACTGGAAACTGCTATAAGGTCTTTCCAGAGCCTTCGCCTCTCCAACCTGACAAGTCCAACTCTCAGCTTGTCTGGCCTTTGTGGCCCTCCCCTGGACTCGCTCCAACAGGTCAACATCCTTCTTATGTTGGGGGCCAGAGCTGAACACAGTTCTCCAGGTGGGGTCTCACAAGAGCGGAGCAGAGTGGAAGAATCACCTCCCTTGACCTGCTGGTCACATTTCTCTTGATGCAGCCCTGTACCCAGTTGGCTTTCTGGGCTGCAAGAGCACACTGTCAGCTCATGTTAAGTTTCTCATCAACGAACACCCCCAAGTCCTTCTCCTCAGGGCTGTTATCTATTCTCCACCCAGCCTCTATTTGTGCTTAGGATTTCCCTGACCCACATGCAGGATGGAGGAAGGAGGTAGTAGGACCTTGGAGTACCACCGTATCCAGTGAGTGGTCCATCCATCAAACCCATGCTTCTTCAATTTAAAGACAAGGATGTCATACAAGACAGTGTCAAATGTATTGCTTAAGTCCAGGTAGATGACATCAGTCAATCTTGCCTTAGCCACCAACACCATAGTCATGTTGTAGAAAGTCACCAAATTTGTCAAGAACCATTTGCCCTTAGGGAAGCCATGCTGGATGGAGAATGGATTGAGAGCAGCCCTGTGGAGAAGGACTTAGGGGTGCTGGTTGACAAGAAACTGGAACACGAGCTGGCAGTGTGAGCTCACAACCCAGAAACCCAACTGTATGCTGGACTGCATCAAAAGGATGCACGGCAGAACTAATGATCTTAAGGTCCTTTCTAAACCTAACCATTCTACGATTTTATACTTTTAGGTTGCATGTATTCTGCTCATACATTGTAAAAATTGTTTAAACAAAGTGGTCCAAAGAGGGAAGATTAAAACTATAGGTCCAGAAGTAAAGAACACATTAGAAGAAGACCTTGGATGATGCAGGCATTTTTGCATGGCAGAGCAATTCACCTATCACAGGAATTCTGATTTGGCTCTTCAGCATACCTTTATGGGCCTCCAACATGAGATATGAAGAATTCTATAATGCATAGAACCAACACTACCTCTAGAAGACAGTTAAAATATGCATTGATCTCTAGATTATTCATACATTTTCCAGTTCTTTTAATGTTGGCAATTTTGTTACACCTGTACTGTCTTTCAACAAAGCAATAGGATTTTTTTTTTTACAGTAAAGGGTCTTATTTCCGTAGAGGCTATTTTCTATGCAGGCATCCGTCCAACATCACATGAATGTACAAAAAGTCCGAATCACTGCGCCATCTAGAGGCTACACTGAGAAATCCTTTCATCACTAACGATCATTACCTAGCAAAGATCAGTACTTAACAGATATTTGCAACATAAGAAGATAACCCCTTCCCAGCATAGCCTGGGATACAAGTTAACTTCCTACAGGCTTCAAAGCTGACATCATCAAATGCAAATGTCATGTTTTTTAACTTCTACAGTACAATGGCAGTGAATTTTCATTGAACAAAGTTAAGATACAACATTTTTAATTTGTCAGTTGTGCGTAGGTTAGAATTTAAAGATTGTTGAGAAAATCTTGGTCCTGTTGAATTTGGTAAGAAAACTTCCATTGCCTTTCGGTGGGCCATAGTTTTAGCCTGTTGCATCAGGCTCCACATATCACAACTACCATTCAGGATGCTACGCTTCTATAGCAACAACAGAATGATCCCTAAAGATTATAGAAGTCTTTTGGACTAATTCAGCAGTATTTTAGACATAGACCTTGAATAACAAAATAACATATAACTCTGCCAATGAACACAACCACTACATCTGCATTAGCAAACAGGTACCACAGGATTACGCATACAGAGTGAAACATCAGGTGCTGAGACGCTAAAGACCATGCTTTTGGGGGAAAGTGGTGATGGACTGCTTTTCTGTTTAGTTTGTTAACTTTGACCTCATTCTTGTCTGGCATGCTGGCATGCATTAGGTAGGACCCTGGAACACCTTTTATGTTTTTTCATTGGAAATTTCATACACCCTGAGAGCCATTCCACTATTAAAACCAAAGCAACCTAAGTGAGATGATCAGATTTTCCTACAGTAGCACAGTCCCAATTGAACCAAATCATTAATGTAGACACACAGGGGGTTTTGCTCCCCTTTTTTAAGCTTCAGTTTTTTCCTTTCCTTCCTTTTTTTTTTTTTTGAGGAAAACCAAAATTTCTTTTTAAAAGAACATTACATTACTCTCTTTATTAGCTTCACTGCACCCCAATCAACCTATCCAGAAAGAAGAGCTCATTTTAACACAGAATACCAGGAAAATTACCCCTATTCTTTCACTATTTTTTGTTTTTAACTAGAACAACAATTTGCCAAGTTCGTCTTTGTAAATTACAGCATCATTGTCAAAACCGTCTTCCTTCTAAGAGCCAAACTGCCCTCCTCACAACAGAAAAACCACCACCTGATAATTTGAGCCAGCATGTACTACATTCTCATCCCTTACTTTTTCTCCAGGCTCCACAGAGACTGAATAAACATCTGTAAAACTATAAAGGAAGAAAAAGTTGGATGGCAGGCACACAGAAACATATTAAGACCCAACGCACACATCCATCCACATGCAACAACAATTCCTACAGATTACATAAACAAACCATGGCCTTCACACTTGTTTTCTCCCTTTTCATGATGAAAACTATTTCTTCACCAAGTTCCCAGGGGCAGATGCGGTCAAAAGGGCTACAGCAATGTAATTTAGAAAAACCCCATTACCCTCAGAAGTAAAATGAAACTGCAGGAATACAAGTTGCTAAAGAATCATAGGCTTTGAATCCAGACTATGCAATATCCACACAATCTTTTTCAGATACCTCATAAAACAATACAAAATGTAATCTAACAGTTACTTGCTTATCCTGAATTGTTAGTTCTGCGCAGAACAGATTAATACAATGATCTGGGTTGACACCTACTTTAGCAATAATGATAAAAACCTGCTGGGTGTAACAGCCATAAGTTATCACAGCAAACAATTTCTGACAAAATACATCATAAAATGATACAGCAAAGCTGAGGCCACATAATAGTAGGAACAACTACTATTAGAAGTTTTCAAGGATTACTGTTTTCAGAAACTGTACAGAACATGAAAAGACCCTTGTACATGAAAGAAGTTTACTATGATCAAAACTCTGTGTATACTCAATATGCAAAGCAAAATGTTACTCAAAGGCTGGCATTTTTTTGACTCTCCAGTGCAACATTTTGAAGGATATATTTTGTAGCTATGTAAAGGTAAAGAAAAGAAAATCATGCAGGGAAAGAACAGTGAAGTTACAGAAAAAGGTATTTCAATTATTTGAAATTATATGAATACTTACTGTCATTTAAATGATAAAGATGCTTTCTCTGCTAGTTATTATTTTCACATATTGTAGATGGTGAAAAATCACCTTGGTAATACTGACTTAATTTTTAAGCTTATCAACTCAGCTACTATTTTTCCTAATTCCCATTGGTTAGATGACTTTTGCCATTTCATAAAAATATTAACCTAAGCATGACAACTTTCCTTTCAGTGAATATACGCATTCTAACTCACCGAAACAGGCAGTGAGAAGCCCAGCATCTCCTAATTTTCATAATAATTTAAGTGCTATTTTTAGAAAATGGCTTTATATTTTTCATCTGTAAAATCTTAAAACTTCCATGATATCTCCATGATAACAATCAATGGTTAAAGCTTCCACAAGCACTACAGAAACTGACAGAAATAAAGTTAAGCAAGTTTGAATAGCTCCAGTGACTACATGGAATGCTCACAATTTTCACCGATTTTGGAACTGAGGCCTCAAATTATTTTGTACATATTTTAGTTGTTATAATGTACAGACAAAATTAAAAAATAAAATTGAGATTCATACATACAGACATCCCACTTTGGTAAAGCAATAATGTACTATTTCAGAAAGATTTTTAATAGAGAATGTTCACTTATAAACTTCACCTTTTCATGACTTACCAAGATATGCAAATGTATTTAATGAGTGCTTTCTATGTTAATCTAAGTGCTCAACCTTGCTGCAAATGCAATTTTATAATCATTTCACTTAGAGTTATCACCTTTTCTGAAAAATGCTTTCATTTTATAAAGCCAAAAGAATTATTAAGCAGCTCTCAAACCCATCATTTTTTATTTGGCCAAGACAGAACATTACATAGATTTTGTGTCAGCCTTGCAGTTTACCTCTTTAAATATAAACATGTACACTAGTGATTAGTGTTACTGACGGAAAAAAACTCAACAAAGACATCAATTTCTGTTCCAAAAGAAAGCAGAAATTCTTCAACATTGTTTCTGATACAGATAACACGGAAGTGCAAATAATTTCCTTTTTGTTTTACTTATTATTTAATAAAGCAGTATACTACTTTTTTTTTTCCTGAAGACATAAACCAGTCCTCTTCAGTCAATGAAGATAATGTTAAGAACTAGATATAATAACCAGAAAAATGTGTCAAGTCTTACATTCTTAACAGTTTGTTTAGCAGGAATCTAAAAGGCCCTAATAAAAAGCAAAGTGCACTCATCATTTAAATGCTGGTTCTATGTATCAGTATGTTTTGTATTAGCAAAACTGCAGGGTTGTGTATTGATTTAATTTTTTTAATGCTTACATGTCTATTATTGACAAAGAATTCAAAGTTATCATTTCAGAGGCTGTTTTGCATATTACGATGCTTTTGTTACCTGCATTTGATAGCCTGATTACAGACACGGTTCTCATCAGAAAGCATTTTAATGCCTATAAGTCATAAAAACTCAGAGAAGAAGAGTAACTGAAACATAAAAAAGTAAATTAAAAATAAATGAAAATAAATGAAATTAGTCAAATAACTAGGAATCACTTCTACAGTCCAAAGAAGACAAAAAGTGACAATATTTTGATTACTATTACAATGGTCACTCCTACAAGATTTACTACTCTATTTTGAGTATAAATACAGAAAAATTTGCACTAGAAAATAGCTGGTTCAAAACACTGGCTGCTAAAAAAAATTTCTTTCTATTATAAAGGTAGATTGATATTCCACTCATCTCATTCAGAGCCCTGCTGACAGAGTGATTCTCACACAATCTTTTTCACTGCTTTGCAAGTACAAGTTGCACTCTTGTGGCCCATACTCCTAGCTCATTCTTCCCTCACACTGGATCAATCACAGTGTCTACTTGACAATGAAGACACAAAATAAGGTAGTACATTTATAAGCATCAGAATATATATTTCAAAATCTGAAAGAAGGATTTCCATTTTCCCCTTTTATTATCATCATCAAACATGTCTGCTGTGCCAATCACTTGAATTTGAGAGTCAGCATGCAACCTAAAACTTTTATTTCTTTGAATACTTAAAAGGTTATTTGCATTCTTCAAAACTTTATATTCAGCTCTTCAGGTAGGTAGAAAATATCAGTTCAACATCAATTTCAAAAGAACATGCTTTTCTTCCTTCTGAATAGTAAGTACAGAAGAAACATTTCTGCAAAGTAATTGATATATTATTGGAGTTAAAATAATGCATAGCATGAACATTTAGGCTTTTCATTTTTTTCCGTACTTGCTCATTTTTTTCCAAAATCTCATCTGTTTGTGTACTTTTTATAAACTATCCATTTCATGTAGTAAAAAAAAAAATTCTCATCTACAAGGAAGGTATTCTCATATTCCTATACCAATGCTAAAATTACTTAAGGTGACAGTGCATTCTCATGAACAGTATTTGTAACATTCTGGAAAACACATCACCTTCCCAGCAATGACATAAAATACTGAAATGATGCAATTCCCCTCAGGAGAAAAAACAAACCAAAACCCACAAACCAAACCAATAATCAAAAAACAACCCAAAATCCAAACCACACCAACCAAAAGCCCTTTTCACACTTCCTTATATATTCATATAATGTTTCTGATCAAATATTCTTACTCTCGAAAAATCCCATAGTATCCTCTATTCATCTTCCTCCAAAGATTTCAGCACTGCTTGGCAGCTCTAATACCTTCATGTCTTTTTCTTATGGGTTAAATAAAGGGATTTCTTTTTTTCTCCCAGAAAGGTTACTTCCTCTCTCCCTCAAGAAAGCTTCTTTGGATTTTTGTCCATTTATGTCATTACCCTAAGGCAGATGTTGCAGAATCTGTTTCCTCTGTTCTATGATAACACAGAATACACAATACAAGTATAAAATTCAGCTTTACATTTAAATGAAGTGACAGTGATAGAATTTTTACAATTTCTTCTGTATGAAAATTCATTTTTTCAGTTTTATGTACACTACACATAAACTACATATTCAAAAAATCAAGTTTTCTTAATGAGTCTTTTCCTGTCAATATTTATGAAATTGTTATTAACACAGACTATTCTTTGATGTGTGTCCCCCCTACAGAGCAATGATTGAAAAGCTCTCAACTAAAGTTTTTTGTAAGTGCTGATGTGATTTTACCATATATTACATATAAAACTTTAACAAGTTTAAAAATGAGATTGCAAAGTCAAAGCAGATATTATTTGAGATGGCCTACTGACAGCAACATGATCTTAGACCTACTTTATTTTCAGATCATGAAATGAAGAAGAGTCTCAGATCACCATTCTATGATTCTGTCATTGTATTTAAGCAAAGTGGCAAAATTCAGAACTAGAAGAAACAGACTTGTTAAGCGTCACACATTAGTCTGACAGACAGCAAGAGAATGAATTAGTAACCATGTAACAGCAGCAAAGACCTGGTGAAATAATGTTTTAGCTTTCTCTCAGGATTTTCATTTCACATTTGTTATTTATCTCAGACAAATATATTTGCCATTCTTGGCTTTACAGGGTCAGCCCAACCTGTTTAAAAACCTCCAATTTCATCTGTACTAAATCAAAGTGATTTCTTTCAGCTTGAAGTAGGTTTGGGTAGGGAGAAGAGGAGGGTTTTTTTGTTGTTTCTTTTTTTACTGAGCAAATATAATTCAGGAATTGTGCCACATGTCAGAGTGGTTACTCATACTTTCCTACAATGTTGTGATACCAAGGATGAGACACAGCAACATTCCCTGTACAGAGCAAGCACAAGGGGGGAAAAAAATGGTACGACATTATTTAAAGAAGACTACTTCACATCTGACTAAATTGCTACCAATTCTACTATCAGCACTTGCTTTATAACAAGAACAGGCTTCACACATAACACATTAAGAGACTTGTATATTACAAAGTTAGAAGAAGTTACCCTCAGACTTTCTAATACAGATTCCTCTCTGAAATCTTAACACATCTATGCTACTTCGAGGAGCATGTTAAAAAAGATTCTGTATAAATACTCAAGCAGCAGTTGCACAGCCTTCTTTCTCTTTCTACTGCAAATACAAATATGTATGATTTTTCTGCTGTCTTTTATGATAAGGTATGTTTTCAGCTATTCTTGTGGATCTTTCCTGAATACTCTTTACCTCTCAATATTCTTCCTGAATTATAGGCATTCAAATGACACAGTACTGTGGGAACCGTTCCAGTAGAATAGCTACAGACACTACAACTGCTCTATACCTAATTCAAGATTGCAATGACCATATCTATATAGACAGTCCACAGAGGCTGCAAGATCATTCAAAGGACCTTGGGACATTACATTCCAAATGCATTCAGGATCTGGACTACATCCTGTTCCATATTAATAATTTTATCCTTATGCTGTGTACTGACTGTAAGGCATGGAATAATAGAAAGCACATTCACACGTATCTCTTAAACCACACTTTGTCATCTAGGGCTGGAGGCTGACTACTGCATCCTCCCACTATCTAGCAATCTTTAAGGTCATAGCCAACTCAATGCTGTCTGTAGCACTTTAAATACTGCTTAGACTATAACATGGTTATTATGCCAGTCCTGCGATTCCTCACATTCTCCACTGCGGAGGTGGAAGAGAGGGAAATAATGCACAAATGCCTTCTCTTGAGTAGCACCTCTAAAACACCCAGGCATCACTACAAGACTGTATTAGTACAACTCCTCTTCATGGTATTACTATAGATTTTTACTAATGCTCCCAAATCCCTAACTCATCCCAATTATGTATTTGGCATTATCATTTAGGATCCAAATGTCACAGTTCACTTTTATTTCAATAGTTCTTCAACACTTTTAAATGTGGTGCTTTATCCCCGATAGTGCATGCTTCTTTCTTATCTTCACGATTTGATACACATACACCAAAATATATGTTAATATGTATGGAGATAAACATACATGGATGCACATATACTGCAAATCCACTCCACCTCTATGGTCTTGAGTTCTTAGTGTACAGCTCATAATTTTTGCAATTATCAGCAGAACACACTATCTCTGTTTACACACCTTGCTCAAATGAAAAATCACTGATTTATAATGTGCAAAGCAAAAGCTGACTCTTCCTTATCAGATCCCAGGTTTAGCTGACAAAACCATCACACTACAGAGAAAAAGAAAACAAAAAGTGCTGCTGATATTAATGGGCGCAGCTTGTAAAAGCTCTTCCTGTTTCCTTGACAGAAACTATAAAAAAAAAAAAATTCTTCAGTGGCCTTTTCCTGCCCCCCCTCCATAAAGAGAAAAGGAAGCATTTGTTTCCATAATTGTTCAACTGGCAAATTGATCTGCCCCACTACTTATCTTTGAATGTTTTACTGGATTGATGTGGTTTCATATGTTTTATTGTTTTTAATTATATCAGCTTTAGTTTTAGCACTTCAACAGAAAAAGAGTATGGCACAATCTAACTTCTGGAAGTATCCTAAAATCAGCACTGAATTTAAACCAAACTTCTATTGCATTCACTATGGCTACTAATGTTCTTCTCTTTTTGCACCTTATTTATATCGACGATAGTTCCACCATCATCGTCTTTTCTCACATCAACTGAGACATGGGAAGAAAAACAGAGAATAATCAACTCTTCAGAGGGCAAAAATTACCTGAAATTGTTTTCTAACACCACATACAGCAGTCTATTTCAAGCTTACTACCATTTTCTTTTCTTTTTTTTTTTTTTTTTTTTTATAATGGATATGCAACACAGAACTATTTTGAGCCAAAACTGTAAAATTCAAGGAGAGGCATAAGGAAGTATCTGCATCTCCAGATTGTATTTAGCAAATCCAAGATCCTCACTGCACCTGTGAGGAATGACGAGCCACTGTTACAAAGAATACATCCAGAGTATTCACGTTCAGGGGGCTGAGAATCCCTTAATTGCTCCTTCAGAGTCTCCGTAGCACAGAACCTTGCAGCCATTCATCTTAATAAATGTTCTTTGCTCTACATCACAGCTCTACAGTGAGCATTACCTGCCACCCTCTGACCCTCCCTCCCCACCAACCCCCTCCCAAAGCTTTAGCTTTCATTCTACACTAAACTACATCAGTGTGACCTCCCATCACCTGATAGCTCAACTTCTTAAACCTGCCAGTTTTAATTTATTGTTCTCTACACCTCCAGAAGTACCATACCTGTTTTGCTTAAAAAGTTAAAATGTTTTTTACATTAATCTGATACATTATAGGTACTGTGTAATATAATTCTATCTGCTCTGAACACCTGTTTAAATCAAAAAACTTTGAAATTAGCTCATTCTAGTCTAAATCAAGAACAGTTCTGCTAAACAAGAAAATGACATAATAGATAGAACCAAGCCTCTTTATTTACTATCTACTCCCTTGTGCTAAGGAGCAATACAAGGGCATGTAGTGACAGGACAAGTAGGAATGACTTTAAACTGACAGAAGGGAGATTTAGAAACTTCTTCCCTATATCTAATCTAAAATTACAGCCAAAATGCATTATCTCCCTAAAATTATTTCAAAAGCATTGCAATATCATGCCTGTAGTGTCCTGGGTTCAGCAGTAGCAGTCATGTTTTTTCCTTTGTGTTAACTGGTGCAGTGCTGTGTTTTGACTTCTAGTTTGAGAACAGCGTTGGTGAAGCCGATGTTGTCGGTTGTTGCTAAGTGATGTTTACCCTGACCAAGGATTCTGTGAGGCTCATGCTCTGCCAGGGAGGAGGGGAAGCTGTGAGGAAGCAGAGACGGGGCGCCTGACCCGGGCTAGCTGGGGAGGTATTCCATACCACAGCACATCATGCCCGGGGTGGGGGGTAACTGGGAGTTACCCGGAAGGACAGGAGCTTCCGGGTGGAACTCGTTTTCTTGGCCGGTGGTATCGTATACTCTTCCCTTGTTATTTTCCCTTATCATTGTTTTAGCTGATAGTAGCGGTGGTGATTTGTTGCTGGACTGTTCTTGTCTCAACCCGTAGGAGTTGCACTCTCTCGATCCTCCTCCCCGTTCCTCCGGGAGCGGGGAAGGAGAGAGCCCCGGTGCAGGGGGGGGGGAGACGGACACGGACCTCGATTGTTGTCAGCTCGGCACCACTCACTGGGAGTGAGTGAACAAGTTACCTGACTGGGTTTAAACCACGACACTGTAGTTACAGATTCTAAGACAGAGCACATACTTGGAAAGAAAATTGTCTTACGCAGTGGTGCTCAGGATTACAAGAAATCTTTATATGATATTTAAATTAATTAACTTGAACTCATTTTGCTGTTGTGATTACATTAACTCAGTTGTGACAAATGCTGTGATGTTTTTAGTTGATGTTTTTAATCAGGTGTTAGAAGAACACATGCAAGTCACAAATGATACAGCTCATGAGTTTTTAAGAGAATGCGACTTGTCTGTGTAGCAGTGCCTCAGAAAAGTAAGGTTCTGTATCCTAACACTAGTTTACAGCTATGGCATTTCTATGAAAATCAGAATTTCTTTAAGATCATCTAGCCAACTGTCAATTTATTGTACTGTTATCTTCCAAGTGCTCTTTAGATAGATGGAAGAGTGCATATCAGCACCACTTGTCTTGCACCCACAGAGAAGGGGGAGAAAAACCAAATAAAAAAAAGAGACAGGAAAGCTTTCAACTTTTTATCTTTTCCATTGGTATGATATCTTCTGAATTTATGAATGGTGTCTGATAACATCAGAAAACTGGGAGATAATACTGACAGGTTGATGTAGAGGTCTGGGAAGAAAAAAAAATGCATAGCAATAGGTGTATAGTAAGATGACAGTCCAGCAAAATTGGGTAGTAAAAATATTCATAGAAAACCATCTGCTGAACTAAATTGTACTAAATAATTCTATTGATACTTTTTTACATTAAATAAAGGACACCCCAAACTCTGTATTTTCCTTTTTTTTTAATTTTCTTTTGCTTACTATTGAAGACAGACTAAGTTTCTCATAGGTCAGGAGTGTTTCTCCTTAAATCTCAGCTAATTCATCTCAGCATCTGCCTATGCAATGAAATTCATACATACACATGGCAAACCCAAAAGAGTACCATTTCTCCTGCACATTCACTTTGTAATAGATCTGTACACTGTGGTCAGCCACATTGTCAAATATGCAGAAATTCCTTGAACAAACATCAAAATCTGTGTTGCTCCTCATTGGCATCTAGAAATTAAACTCTTTTTTGAAACATAAAGTATTACTTGCACTGTTGCTTGAGGTGAGAAAATCAAACAGACTAAAAGTGTGAGGTTTTCTTGGCTGATAATTCATACACACAAATAAAATAGCTAAAGATGGAAATTTAACATAAAACAGAGATATCCATGATCAGGACATGGAGGAGAAATAAACTGACAGTAACACTAGTTTTACGAACTACTCTAATGTTGTTTCATGTTACTCAGTCTAGCATGATAGTTCTCTTTTATCTAAGTTGGCATTATATTCCCTATGTGTCTTTTTATAAAAAAAAAAAACAAACACCTTGATCCCACAGAATAATTTGGTAGTCAAAAAGCTAGATATAACTTGCTCTGTCATTCGGAAGCTCCATAAGTTTCCCATTTTATTTTGATTTTTTTCTATTAATGTTCATAAGCATCCTCAGTCTAGCTTCTTCCTTCTTCTTTCTTCCTTCCTTAATTACTCTAATGTGAATTCCATAAAATGGTACCTACAGGATAATACATAACCTATCTCTCCACCATTCTAGCCCCCATAAAGCATCTCTTACCATGGCTTATTTTGGGTTTGCAGACATGACTGCATGAATATTCAGCCATGCTAAGTAAAAGCTTCAAGTACTGTGAAACAGCAAAGTAATACATAAAAACGCAACCCTGCATTATTGTTGAAGAGAGAGAACAGTGAAGAAAACTACATGAAAAATATCAAGAGAACAAATTCTAAGGAAACAATAACACGCTATGAAAGGTAAAAATAAGTATTTACATGATGGTAACACCAAGAGAAATGTGTTTCTGCTTTAAGCATTTGGTTTAAACTTTGCCTTCATTCTGCATCATGAAGTTTGGAAAATCCCCTAAATATTTAATAATTAATTGAATTTGTTCAGAAAAACTGGAGGGAAAAAAAAAAAAAGAAAAAAGAAAGATAATTCAGGCTTCAGCTTTTGCTAAGGCCTCCATCTTCATACAACTGGGGGTCTTGCTGAGGCCCCAGCTGCGTACCCCTGGTATTCTGCATATGAAAACACAACTTTTATCTTAATTTAGCTGCCTAATTTCATCTTCAAAGTCATGATTCTGCAAAATTATGAGTTCATCACTCCAGCCTCAGAGCTGAACATGTTTCCAAATACTTTGCTTTAAAAGATCAACCACAAATCCAGCTTTGAAGTTCGAAGATTGCAATGCAATAAATGACAAAAGGGCTGTGGGTCACATGGGTGAAGGTAAAAGTAATCTATTGAGAGATAAATGGAAAGAGGTATTTTCTGCTCCCCCTATGAGGCACAGAAAGCATTTAATAATTGGCTTGGGAAAGCAACTGTTTGCTTAACAGCGTGATTTTTTTTTGCTTTTAGAAATCCCGAGAGCAGTCAATGCTACATTTTCCAGTGCTATTTTTCTCATCACCAATTCACAGTTTAGTGCAATATTTATTTTTATTGTGGTCTTTATACGTTCAAGCAAATATAAAATAACTGTCTTCTGGTATCTGAATATCTTTAGCAAGGAAGTGAATTGTGGTATCTAATTGGTCCAGTCTGCTGATCCATTACAGCACCTCCTTTTAGACAGCAGCTGTAGCAAAAGCTTGATAGGACAGTGACTACAGGCAAAAGTTACACCTCTATTGCCAAGAACAATTTTGCCACGTCAGAAAAATTAGCTGTCTTAACTGTATGGTAGCTTAGAGGACGTTTTTATCTCTTCACACACATCTAAACTTTCATTTTAACCACAATGCTGACCAAGAGCTCTGTGGCAGTAGGGTCACATCAAAATAAAACAGGTTTCTTCAATCTGCTACCTCATGTATGCCAGTATTTTCAGAAATATTTATGTGCACGGATCTTGAGCTGATCAAGAAATGGAGCAATCCCTGAATAACAATAATGTTACCTACTTTAACTTTTTACGTTCTCTGACAAGAAAAAATCCACCTAGGCATATTCCTCTGTGAAACACCTTTCCCAGAGGCAAGATTTCAAAGACTGAAATGGCTGTATTATACAGCAGTTTTTATATTTTGGTCTCTGCATTAAACTAATCTATGCTTCAGGCAGAAAGAGTAGGAATTAGCACAATGGATAAATGATGTTGCCATGCACAGCATAAAGGATTAAATCACATGAATTCTCAGTGAAAAAAATTAAATGTTGATTACTGCATATTCTCTAAGAAGATAACTTTGGATGGCTTGATCCTTACATGCCATTAGCTAGTTTAGTAGTAGATATATATTGAAGGTTTGTATTTGAAAGAAGTCTCCCTGAAGGGAATTGAATCAGATCATGCTGGAGTCATGGCTACAGTGAGTGAAGATTTCCTCAAGTATGACCTCTTCTCTTCCTCACCTAGAAGCTTTGTCTAGACAGAATTTAGCATTTGTCTGAGACTTCCAGAAACAGAATCTACAGTGCGACGCATTGTGTGGATTGTGTGCACATGTACAATAAACCCAAAGCATCTCCGAAACACCTCTACTGATACTGCCTGAACTAAGGCAGTGGCTCCCACAGATTCAGGAAGCTTTAAATCCAGACTTAACTGCATTGTGATTATAAGAATTTATTATTATTATTATTATTATTATTACTACTACTACTACTACTACTACAGAAGTTGCTTAAGTGTTTTAGGAAAAGTATTTGTATAAGTATTTTAATATTTAGGTAAAGACATAAAATGGCAAAAAACATTTTTTTTAATTTATTTTTTTTTTTAGGCAGTAAGACTCTGATATAAAATATACAGTGGTCTGTGAAACAAGACATACCTGTAAGTATAATATTACTGTTCTCTTGTATCAGACTACAGCGTTCTATAAAGCAAGCTTAATTCTGACAATCTGGACACATGAAAAGGGTTTTGGCATTTTGAAAGAGAAATATAAAAGCACTACCAAACAGACACAGTACCCCCTTATATAACTGGCCAAGTAACAAAGACGAACATTTAGTGACTGCTGACATGCCTTTGCTGTCATAAGTACACTATTTGATTTCCAAAAGCAGTAGTACATTTTATTGTAAAGTACCAGTATATGGACATACTTCACTCTACAATCACAAACATGTCCATCTGCTACAATTAATGTATTTTCCATCACTGGAAACCTTAAATGTGTTGCTTTACACGAATGGAAATGAGAAGAAGGATTTCTATTCCCTAAATACTAGTCCTACTCCATTTCACATAGAGTTTTCTCACCACTGATAAGTGAACAAAACAACAGATGTATTCTGATTCTATAAACACAAATTATGAAGCAAGAACTACACATAAAATGAAATGCATTATATTTATGCTAGACAGTAATAAAAGTACCTAATTATAATCTGATCCAAATTTTAAAACCTGTAAAAGAACCCCCTCGCATATACACATCCTGAAGTTTAATTCTTCTCCATTACCCAGTATTAAGGCATTTTAGCACTAAAAGACATGCACAAAAACCTAAACCCACAACCCACTAACACTTTCCAAATTAAGCAGTAATTAATTACAAATGTTTGCATCAGCTATTTTACAATTGATAATGTAGTCTAATAAAGCACTCTGAAACCTGATACTGACAGCTAATTTTTCAAGCAGTACAAAAACAAATGGCAAGCTTTACTTTAGATAGATATTTGTAAGGAGGGGTAAGGAGGGGTTCCTGAATTCATTTTTCATATTTTTTTCTGATAAATTGATAGTCAAAGACTTTATTCTTATACTTTTCTATTATTTCAATGTTTACATTAGTCCACAATGAATTTTATTATTATAGACTACAATCACAACTTCATAGTTAAGGACAGAGAAATTATTTATAAGCACTATCTTCATCATTGTTCTTGCTTTTGTTGACAAAAAGGCAATCTTTTTAAGTAGTAGACTCTCATGAATACTGTGAGGAAAAAGTCCATTTTAAAATGATACAAAATCATAAAAGCTCACAAACAAATTTTTGTTAAAGGGAAGCACATTAAAATTCCCCAGGGTTTAGTCAAAAGTTTTACACTCTTAACAGCAGTGCTTTCCTAGATCACACAACACATTTCCTAATTCTTTCTTATGTTTTTTAACAGAAGTGCCCTAATTTACTGCCTTTTAGGAGGTAGCAGAACCGAGGGTACCCTCAGCAACTGGCAGTAAAGCAGAAAGAAATACAACAAATCAACCTCCATTTTCCTGCAAAAGGATCCCAATCCTAGTTTATAATCTCATTGCAGAAGTGGAAAGTAGGACACTCATGATCGCTGAAAAACTCATGATGCCAGCTGAGTATCCAGTGCACCCTGTCACTCCTACAGGCCACTGAGAATTGAATAAGATTACTGGAGCTGGTAAAATATGAGTAGGTCTAGGACTTACTAACTTAAGTCCACCTGTGTTAGTCTAAAGTAGGAGTCCTTATTTTCCTTAAAACTAGGTGTATCATGGTCTTTGAATGGGAAAAGTATAGCGAAAATACCTGTTCTGCTAATAAACAGAATACAGAAGTTCTACTTGGGTTTCTTATTTCAAGTTTGCTTTGATCTCCTACAAAACATATATTACATACCAAGGGGAAAAAAAAAAATAATAAAATTTCTATTTCTACAGACACAGTTTGGGTTGGGGAGGGATGGGGTTAATTATTTTTGTTTTTGTAAGGACAGCAATTTTTGAGTTTTGAAGTTTGTCTGCAAAAAGTATAAATATTGTATGGGTAAATTACAACCTTAAGAAATATTAATGCTGATATGGACAACATTGGTACTGCAATACACATTCTTGCAATCTAAATATGTATCTTCTGTCACTGTTAGCAGAAGTTACAGAGAGAGAATGAACACCATTAGAGGATTCTGTTTTCCTCTAGCTCTATATCCATAATTCCCACTAAAATGAATGGGAGAAACACACACCAAGGAAAAAGAGGCCTTTGCAACATATGTAAAACCTTTTTTCCTTCCCAATGAAACGAAACAACAGTAAAAAAAAATAAAAGCTTCACTTTTTTTCTTATAATAAATTAATTCATAGAGCATACAGATATCTCACAAATATTCACATTTTCACCTCTTTTTTAAGCACATAAAAGTCCAAATTATTTTCTCAACAAGTTCAATTAAGCTATAGCTAAGCAAATTTCCTTTTCAGTACTCTGCAGAGTGTAAGTACGGTCACAATGGCATAGTTACAGAATAACTGGACTAATCAAAGCTATATAATGTTAGTATTGTGAATGAAGTAGTGCTGCTCATTAGCTTATTACAAAAGAATTACTGTAAATTCAGCCTATGTGCAGCATCACTTCCTGTGCAAACAAACATAGATAATGCAACAAGCCTGAAACACTGCCAAGCTGGCATACTGGCAGCACAAATTATGCAGAGAACCAGAAAGCCTTCAGTAGATTCAATAGAGCTTGGAGCATAAGAATGATTAAGTGTTTCTGTGTACAACTACAAATCACAGTAATGAATCAGAGTAAAATTTCCAATAAGGGACTTAACTGCACCAGCTGGCCTTCTTAAGCAGCATTATAGTGTGAAATGATGACATCCTAAATAGTGGTGTTTGCAACTTCCACACAATCTGCCCAGAGCAAATCCTTTGTTTTGCTCCATTTTTTTTAAGTCTTTATTTGACCTCGTAATAAAATGTTGCAGCACCTAAAAAGCTACAAAGCTATACTGCTCCTTCTCCTCTGCTTTTTTTCTTTTTTTTTCTGATCAAATGAGTGCAAGGCTATTTCAGATTCTAATCAAATACAGCATCTTCCATATCAGTTCTAACAGTGTCTCTTTCAAAACTGCGTGGACCACTTAATACAACTACATTTATTCTTTTTTTTTAACAAAGAAGATTTGCAATTAACAGCTTTTGTTTCCTTTTTCTTTTTTTTTCCCTAAATCAAAGACTTAGTGGTAGCAAGTCTAAATTGAAAACCCTCTTTCTTTAATTGTAAAGTGAGAGCAATAGTAAAATATCTCATATTTCAAAGTATAAGGTTCTGGAAATCTTGGATACACATGTCCATATGATATGAACAGAAAAAAATACATATACCTGTGCACACGTGAATGTATGCATGTACATGTGCATGTATGTGTGTGCACTTTTCTTATCAAATAGGCCTCTCAGACATGGATGCTTTTTATGCCTGGGAGCACAGTCTCAGCCATGCAGTACCACACCATGGATGCAGAAGTTCAGGTTTGCTTTCGCAATGGAATCAGTGACACAGTTTTGCAGCACTTGAAATTTACTCTAGACTTCTGTCACATCATCTATAACAGGAAAAGGTTAACCCGTCTCATGCTTCAGGACCCAACACTCACCATTTCAAAGCTGAGATGGAACATTTCCCTCATGTTATAATACTACAGTGAATGTACCTAGGGACAAACTCCTCATAATCCAGTATTTAGACTAGTTTTCCACATTCTTTAAAAACGCTGTAAAAGGGAAAGAGTCCAAGGCAAGAGAATGGACTAGATGACCAATGATTTGAACCAAATCAGCACTTGGAAATGTCATTTAACTCTCAAAAGCCTAAAGAAGTTATAGGAAGATTAAATGCTAGCACAAAAATCAAACCATGCAACTAACCTACCTTAGTAAATTAGATTGATTAAGTGATAAAACACTTTGCCATTCTGTGAGTGTATAGTAAACTGACACTCTTTGACATGCTCTAATAGTGAAGTCATTGTAACTTCAGGTCTGCACCCGCAATCAGTTTATTTTTTTTTTTTTTACTACTCCACACAAGCTTAAGGACAGGGAACAACTCTCACTAAACCTAACTTCATTTCCTAGAACTCTGAAGAAACAGCAGAGGACACATTTCAGCTAGATAGTACCTGCAACACACTTTCACTACCTTAATACAGTGAATTCTGTATCATTAGGCCCTCTATATTGCTCACATCCGACCCAGCTTCACATTTCACAGGGGTCCAGCCTGCACACTTCCCTGGACCATGCCTTCTGAAGCTCTAATAAAAAAAGAGCAATTACAACTTTTTGTTTCTTTGTCTTAGTTAAGTGTTTGTTATGACTCTCTATCCATTACTAATGAATTCTTGTCATTTACCTGGAAAATGACAATCTGTAACTGAAATGCTTTTACCATTAAGTCACCTACCCTACCTTCACCTTTACTTTAAGAAAATGGGTTATTTTTAAGAATTAAAAAAAATAATAATTATTAAAATTAATATATGTTATAATAAAATATCAGAATCTTTTGCTTAGCTAATATTTATTGGAAATTAGTTACTCATAAAGAAGATCCAAAAAGCTGCATACCTCTATGATAAGACAATTCTGTTCCTCTTGTGAACACCTTCCCTAAGTTGTCGAAATGACATAGGTATAGACTGCAACCATAAAGAAAAAAGAGCAGTGCAAAAACAAGACAAAGAAGGGACCGTAATCCACAAAAGAGAAAATAAATCATAAGCTGTGTTACAAAAGGAATGATCCCTTATTTCTAAATAATTCTCTAGAGATTTCCTATAACTAGAATGTGAAATAAAACTGAATTAGGAAGCCATTGTAATTGTAATCTGAAACCTAAGAATAAATGATTGGAGAGTGTGAGAAATTCAATAGGAAGTTTGAGGTCCTTACACAAATAATAGCTGTTGGTCTCCAAACACTCTATTCCATCTTAACATGCTATGAAAATAACACAGCAGAGAGAAAAGCACAATATATTTCTCCCACAGTGGAGAACTGCTGTGTTGATTTGCACATTTCACATAAGAAAAAAAAAACAACAAAACAACAAACAAACATAAAAAGCACAGCAAGACCTTCATAATGGGTACAGGGGACATAACGTATGGTGGGAGATTCATAAAAGAGACAGATTTACATTTACCTAGGAAAACTGCACACGCATTTAACGCATTGAATAACTTAATGCATCCAAGCATTGATTGATTTAATGTATCCAATCAATTTTACACAGTACATTTTTTTTTCTCATGGAAAAAGAGACTGTTTTATTAGATTCCACTAGGATCAATAAGTACAATGTTAGTCACTAGGTTATAATATATCAGACACTCAGATTTACTTGGGGCATGTTTTTTGCCCCAAATCTGTCTTGCAATTTCCTCATTTTCAGAGCTTATACACGAAACACATTTCTAAATGTTATCGAGCAAGTCATCATTTCAACAGTTTCTTGCAGTAAGCAGTTGAGTCTTGGAATGGACTTCATAATAACTGGATCTCAGCTGAATTTATCTCATTTGTAAATTTTCTCCTGCAGCTGGTCTGAGATAAAAGTGAGGAGAAACATTTGAAGCCAACAGATGCTTTCCCCCCTCCGCCTCTCTTTCTTTCACCTTCAATGCATGTTTGTCTTGACAAACACGCAGTACCGAAAAAAAAATAAAAATTCCAGTAGAAGCAAACCGACTGAAAGCACAGCTATTATCCCATGTTTACTGTTATGCTCACATTAAAATTCTCTGCCACTCTGCGGGGTGGCAACTCTGCTCTGTTTTTTCAAGTTTTCTAGAATCCTGCTCTTTACCTGCAGCTAACCTACTTGCTTAGAACTTCACCTATACACTACTTAGTTTACTACAGCAGCCTACAATTCACAGAATTTTATTCTTCAAGCAAATTACATGATGTGTCACTTCAAATTATAATTGCCTGTTCCAAATCTAAGATTATACTAACAGACTATTTATCAGGACTTATCACGCAAACCTACAATAGACTGCTGCTGGAGTAACTCCTCCACTTTTACGAGCCTAGTTAGCTACCAGCTTTCTATGGCTTTAATGAGTTCCTATGTGTCATGGTGTCACCTCAAATTCTTTCTTTGTTCAAAGTGGCAACCACAAGTTGGTGAAGATTTAAGGGTTTATCTTTACCGCCTGCTGCTCTGCACACGCAAAGCGCACATATTCTACTGCAAGTATTCAGAAATATCCATTGCCACCTACAGCCCTTCTCCTTTGACTCACCCTTTTCACCTCCTGTCCAATTCTCTTCTAGCTGAGCATTCACTTAACTTTTTTTCCTCTTCCCCAAGCTCAGAGGGGTGAACTCATAGTTCCCACAGATTCTCAGTACAAGAGATTCAAGTATTTGAATCTCCTGAAAGCGGAGTGATCGAAAACTAAAACGAGTAGACAAATTTCTATTAGCATGGTGAACATCCTGCTTGTCACCATAACATTCACATCACTGCATCACAGTATTGGCAATTTTGTATTCTGATATTCTTCGATTTGTATTTGTATCTGAATGAAGTATACTCCAAAAGCATTTCATTACTGTGTGTACACTTTATAGGTTTCTTTTTCCTCCATAAAGCCTACCACTTAACCAATAAAAATAATTGGAAAGCACAAAGGGATGGTAAACAACCAAGCAAAAGTTAGCATCAACCTCCAGAGTTTCAAAGAATCAATGAAGAATTCTATTTTATGCCAGACTTTGAATTATTTATCATGCATTCTACTGCAGACAGCTACTCTCCACAGCAATCCGCATGGAAGTACTTTGATAAGTAATATTAATGCATCTACTGCATGTATTTCTTCTTTCTTTCCTAAGACACAGATAAGAGCATAGCACACAGAACACAGCTTCCAACACAGTTATAGCTAGCAGAGAATCAAATGCAACTACCTGCTACCTAAAAAAACTCTGGCACTTCTAACCATGCCCCCACATTTTCTAAAGCTCTAGTACTCCAAACTAATCTCATGACCAATAATCTACAACATTTATATCTACTGTTCAGTCTTTCCAGGAAGCTCTTGCATCAGGATGCTGTGGCACTGCAGAAGCACGCTAGAAGAGGACTGGCCATCCTGGCAGTCCCCCAGAAAAGGAAATGAGCCTTGTGTGCAGTATCTCAGGACTGAGGGGAAACCATGATCTCTGCTGCCATGGAAACTGAAACCACACAAACATGCTGCAGCAAGAGCACAGAGCTAAGATCCCTGCGAACTAACACAAGTTTTAATACCTAGGAAAGTACATGCAGAATCACGTCATCAATAGTGTTCTGTCACATTAACTAATCCTATTGAGAACATGTCATATCACATCACTAACAGCTTTAGAGATAGCTGGGACAGCCACCGATTGCATGCTTCATTCTGTGGTACTGAGGTACCCTCAGGAATCCATACAAGGCTACAACAGTTTGGAAATTGCACGTACAGACACAAAAAAGTCTAAGAACACCCTGGACAGCATGGACAGAATAATGGAATGTCCACACCTAAGAGTTTTTTCTCTAAATGTTTTTTCTAAAAAAAAAAAAAAAAAAAAAACTATAAACAAAAAAAACAAAACACATACCACTAAAGTGATTCTCCATTTGATACAATTATCAGCCTTCATTGATAAGTAACTCTCTATGTTATTACTTTAAAGAGTGACAGGTTTTATATACAGAAATTTATGAACAAAGTAATAGGGCTGCTTGCAAATGCTGCTTCTAATAACAGAGGATTTAACTGTAAATCTGAGAATTTCAACTTGATGACACTACAGAATAATCTGTTCAGCTAAGGAAGAAGTTCTTTACTGTGAGGGTGGTGAGGCACTGGAATGGGCTGACCAAGGAAGTTGTGAATGCTCCATCCCTGGCGGTGTTCAAGGCCGGGTTGGACAGAGCCTTGGGTGACATGGTTTAGTGTCAGCTGTCCCTGCCCATGGCAGGGAGGTTGGAACTGGATGATCTTAAGGTCCTTTCCAATCCTAACTATTCTATGATTCTATAACTGTATTTCATGTTTTTTTCCATAGCATAGCCCAAAGCTGCCCATAACCTTTTACTTATCTTGGAGGAATACAGCACCTCCTCTTTCCTGTCTCTTCAGGATAATTTTGCCACCGTATCACTTCACGTGCTTAAAATTACTTTTCCTCTGCAAGAGTCTTGGGGAATAATCTCTGCAACATCCATGGATGGATCTATACAGCAAATATGCCCAAAGGGAAATCTATGGGCAAGTTCTTTATTAAGAGTTTGAAGAGTTCCCAGTAACACGTGAAAAGGTCTCACTTTATTTTTTCCAGAAGATATCCCCAACTGCCTTTCTTTAATAAAAAGAATAAAAATTATCCAGGCATTAAAGAATACCACATGCACACAGACACAGATGAAACAGAAAGGGAAAATTACTGGGATTAAGTTTTCTAGAGATTTATTCCCAGCAGATTGAATACACATGACTGATGTGTTAGAAATGGATACAGGTAGAAAACCTGACAGTTGATAACATAGCCTTTCTCATTTAATTTTTACCAAGACATAAATGAGTGGACTTGTGCTTTGGGAACTTGGAAAAACAGATGGCTCTGGTGAAAATCAATATGCAAATTGTAGGTATGAGTAAAGGAACAAAATCTTGGACTAAAAAAAATAATAGCGGTAAAGGCACCAGCAGACACACCTGCTTGTGAATATGCAAATCATACTCTTACCCGACCATACTACAGAAAGGGCAGAGACTACATGAAGAGAACGTCTTTAGAAAGAAAGCACAAAGCAACTGATTGCTCTTTGAACCTGATCATATAGGGGAACAGGGAGATGTAAGGTTGGAAAACATCTGTCCTGGCTCAGGACAGTTATTGCTTCACCTGGCTTACAAGACCAGACTTGCAGTACCTATTACAATCACAAAGTTGCTGTGATGCCAAAGTTTCCCATTATGAGATTGCATTATACCCAGACAAGCTTTGCCTCTTTAAATATTACCTTTCTAAAACTGTGCTAGGGAGGAACAATACAGATATGACGACAAATGTCAATACATTTATTAGTTAAACCACTGTATGCAGCTTCACCTAGTCTAAAAAAGTTTTCAGTCCTTAACATGTATACTTAACTTGGAGATGTCATTTTTTCACTGTTCTCAATGGATGTATGTGATACCTCTCAGAAATTGTGTAGTCTGTTCACAGCTGACGTATTCCCCTGATAGTTCACATACGGTTGATACTAGACTACCTCACTATATCTGCTAATAATTCTTGCACCTTATGCAATACTCTATCAAACCAAATTGTCTAGGTCTACATGGAGACTGTTTGACATAAACAGTTTAGCTCTTCAAATAATGTAGAGCTTTTTTGCTAATTAATTGCAACTGCAGATCAATAACAGTTTAAACCTTTCACTTTGTACTATCTTGACTGTTTGAAAAGCTACAGATGAGTGTATTTAACACAACTACACACTCAGAAGAACGTTCCTTATATTATTCATAAAACTACTGGCTGTCTAAAAAGCTTGAAATGATCCTCTTACATCAGACAAGAAAGTCTTTTATTTTACTTAGTTCTTTTCCGCCCCTACTGAGTTAAGCACTTATTCAATCAAGTCATTGAAGTTTAGCCTTTCTGAAGTGCAAAAAAATGAACAACCTCACGTTAAAACTGCAACTTGACTCCATCTCCTCAACAAACAACAATCTCATGACTCAACTAAGCATACGATTCAGGTCCTTACATACAAAACTTTCTGCCTCAGATAAGCCACAGAAATACATTGATATTTTGCTACTCTAAGACCTACATAAACAGAGCATCTGGAACTGTTATTAAAAAAAAAAAAAAATCTGCATTTGGATTCTGGAATAACTTTATCATGTATTTGTTCCACATATTGAACCAGTCCAGAATGCAAAGAATGGACAATCTGCTCAAATACATAGAAGAGAAAGAAACAAGAAAGAAAAACCAAAAACCTACAAAACCTCAACATGCAAAAAAACAACTTATACTGCAACAGGCTGTTACCTACACTTTAACAGGCAGTTTTTAGTTCTCTAGCTTAATATAAGTGGTGAAGTCAAAGTACTGTACAGCAGCAGAACATTATCATAATCATTATATTCATTTGGCAATGACACAGTAGGCATTCCCGTAAATGCATTTGTATCAGCAACTTATGAGGTTTAAATATGTACACCCTCTAGTTTACCAGCCTATCAAAAAAAAATCAAATATTGAACATTCTAATCAAATCATGCATACATAATTACTTCTAAAATCCACTCTTACTCTGTTCATATGTTGTTTAATAACCAAACTAATTATAGTGTGTTTATGGTTTATAGTCAAGTCATGAATGCTATAAAAAGTCTATAGGATTAACTTTTAAAGTATTTACCTGTGCGTAAGCCTTCGGTGACTAATGCAAACAGCAGTTTGTTGATCCTGTGCAACACAGACCTTATGGCGACTACATTTCATCTTTAAACATGGATCTTTAGCCGGATCTAAAGCTAAAAATAATTTTAGAAAATTGTTAACATTTATCTAGAAACATGCAATTAAGAAAAGAAACCCACCACACATAAAACCCACCACATATGTGGAAGGGTCTTGGCCTGCTGCTTGTACAACAGGCCAGACTGAAAGGCTGTGATTGTCACCACTCAGAGACAGTGCAAAATGAAGCAGTGCAAAATTCCTTACCCTATCCACTCCCTCCTGATCAGCATTTGTAACAAAGGCAGTCAAAGGCTGCTGGTTTTTACTGTAGCTGAAAAGACTTTTTAATATTAGAATTTGCTTAGGACTTATGGGAAGTTTGCATAACCATTATCACAGACTCATAGAATTGATAGGGTTCAAAGGGATCTCTGAAGATTATTTAGTCCAAGCCCCCTGCCAAGGCAGGAACCCCCTGCCATTATGTCATTCAGAGTACCAAATTTCCAAAGAAAACAATCTTGAACTGGATTCTGTTGCTTACAGTTCTCCATTTCAGTCATATCCTTTCTAAACAAAATTAAGTTTGTGATTTTTATAGTTCAAAGGCCACTGCATTTCTGAAACCGCAATAAAACCGTAAGCCATAAAGTAATGCAAAACAAGTCAGAAAGGCAAATGACATTTGATCAGGAGTTTGGAACATTTGTTCATTCAAATGTTGGCTGCCACATTTTTAAAAGCTGTAAGCTAGGATACGAATAAGATTAAATAAATGTAACTATAGCTATAACTATAAACAGAAATATATATAAAATGTACTTCCACTCCATCCATTTCTTGTTGTTCTTACTATGAAAGAGTAACATCTACTGAGTACACTGCACAGTAATACTTCAGAAACTCATAAATGGCAATGGGCTGGTCCATAAGCAATTTAACCCAACCCAGAAAAGAGGAAAAGCATCCATCTGCCAAATTCTTCATTTTTTTGCTAAGAAAGTAGCCACCACACCTTCTTAAACAATTTCCACTTTCTCACTGTAATCCCCAAATACCAGTATTTCTACCTTGAAAGAAGTTTCCCTTTCTTACTAATACACAATTAGGCTCTTCTGATTCAACATTAAGTGCCGAACAATGACATTGACTGAGTTTATTGAGCAATTATAACTGAGACAAGATTTAAGTAAAAGAAAAGTAAACTAAAATATGTAGGTGCATGGTCTGTATGAGTCCATCCTTAAATACTAATTCTACCTGCAATATTCTAAGTCTCTTATTTCTGCTTTTTGGTTGTTTTTTTTTTTTTTGTAGCTGGTCCTTAAGTCTAATCCACAGTCATCTTTGAGCTACACTTCAAACCACAAATACTGATTTCTGGCTGTAATAATCCTGTTCATTACTTACCATTAAATTTGTATAGCATACTTCCTGAGTAACCATGTCTACATGACAATACAGAAAAGTTTCTGTAAATTTATGCTTTCAAAAGAAACAATCGACTTCTCCCTTCTCTGGTATCCATGATGTCTTCTTGGGATTCCAAACTCAATTCTTCTACTTAAGTTTAATGCCACCCACTCCATACACAGACTAGCCGCTCCCCCCTCACCCCCCCCCCCAAAAAAAACAAAAAACAAGCAAAAAAAACCAACACAAAAACATACTAGTAAGTTTAACACCAAAGCCTTGCTTAAAATCACTACTGAAAATGCTAAATCACATGCACAAACTCATGCAAGAAAGCTATGAACAACTAGAATGTATTTTTCTGTGTTCATCTTCACTTTAGCATATTACTGTCCAGTCTAGACTGGTATTTCAGAAATGCTGTTTTCTACATTTGCTTATAAAATATGTATTTGTGTACATATTTTCTGAAAGTAAAGTCATGTTTCCTCTGTTCTTCATGATCAAAAGTAAACCTTTAACCACACCTCTACTTGAACTGACAGATGGTATTAACATAAGGCTGACTAACCACGTACCCAGGAAACAAAAAACAGGATCATTAGTTGCAGTTTTGACACATGACTTTGTGGCGTGAAGTACAATTAAATATAGTCTAAGCAGTGACTCTGACAGTATTATTTCCTTCTCAACAGTATATTCAGCTGGGCAAAACATAACATCATACCAACAAAGCAGTAGAGTTATTGAATCATTAATATAATAATAATTCAATGCAGACAGAAAAGAAATATTTTGTTAGTTGCAGCATAAGACATATACAAAGATGTAATCCTCTTCCAGGTATTTTTATTTCTACAACAAAACAGTCATAAAAACACAATGAGTCATCCAAAATAAGTCTGATTATAACAACTCTAAACAACTAGGAAGCAAATCCAGCAAAATATGACTGAACTAGGATAACAGATTTGGAGTAAAAATTAACAACAGTATATTCAGTATCCTTCTCCAATATACTTTAGATTTTCGATTCCATGTCGAATACTTTCTCTTCTTAAAGTCACTTAATGAACTGGTCCAAGTCCCTCTTCCCAGAATGTTCTCTAATGGAGACACTAAGATAGCAACACTGGAATATGATACAAGCATATCTTTAACTGCTCTGCAAAACTGAATAGGTTAATGGAATAAAAATACATGAGAGGAGAAATCTGAAATAACATAAGGATGCCGAGTTCAGGAGTGAATGGAACAGATCATGTAACTTCCCATTCCCACTGAAATGGGTATTTCTTATCCCAAGTTCTTGGGACTCTGAAGGTGCTTTTAGACAATTAAAAAAAAATCTAGCAAGCCATAACATATTTTAGACAGTGTTACACAACTTTATAACCGTGAGATGGTACTGTCACTCTTCGCCTTTTTGCCAGGAAAAACATCTAGTTTACTGCTGAATCAGAATGACGATCCCTAGAAAAGAGTTAAGATTCCATTTAAAACAAAATTTAAAAATATATATTTCAGTGGAACTCCACGAGATTTGACTAGGAAATCAAATTAGAAACTGGCTTTGAATGCATGATGACACAAAGAAGCGCTGGATTTTGATAGCACTATCAGAAAGATAGGAAGAAAAAGAAATCAAGAATTGCATTGAATGCTGATGCTCCATTAGGTTCCTTATGTATTTAACAGGCTTTCTCACCAAAGATTATTCTAAACCAGATTGTTTGGAATTCTGTGTTAAAAAATACATTTTGGTATAGCACCCATTCACAAACTGCGCCTTTTAAATGAAAGGTAGTGGTAAAGCTCTATTGCTAGAAATCAGTTGTGCAAGGCAGGAGTACCTGCAAGGAAACCACTTCCTGGCCCTATTGTTGATATCAGACTCAGCTGTCCGATATCAACATTTCTGTCCATTTTACTCCCCTAAGAATGCTCTTCAAAGAAAATTTAATATCTTACAAAAAATTACTTATAAATGTGGCTAACTGATAACATTCTGTGCACACACAGAGTGTTCGTTTCACTTGCTATGAAACAGAGAAGTTGAGGTGGTTCAATGCTCATGGTCTTGCCATTAACTCACATTATCACTCAGTGACCTGCTGGACTTCTTCTCTGTCAGCTACAGAAGTCTTTATATGTCACCTTAAATGTGATATATGGCCTCCATTTTTCCAATACATTTTTGTAAAAATGTCTTCATTCCCAGTTTTAGTGATGCAGAAGTCACAGGAGAATGTATGGGTCTGGACACATTTTTGGTAAGTTGCCATATCTTGTAAGAGCAAGGAAGAGACCAAACAGATACATAATTTTGGAACGTGAAAATATCAGCTACCTGAGGGGTCAATTCTGCCCAGACTGACACTATAGCTTAGCAAAAAGATAAAATACAGGCAGAAATGTTGCTAGGAACTTTGAAAAGCAGTGCAGGTCTTTCTCTTCATTCTTTCAGTATCACATGCTGTAGTCAACCCTACGCTGTGAAGTACACAGGATCCAAATTGTATTAATCTATTTTGCACAATATCACATTTTTTAATTTGCTTTTTAAAATTGGTGAACTTATGAATTGTATTAGTGATTTTCCCAACTTTGAAAGGACTAAAAAAAGTAGATATTTATGAAAGCATGGAAATGGCTTGCCTTTTTTTTTTTTAAAGCCTGTTTTACTTCATACTTGGAACAGACAAATGGAAAATTTTCATTGAAAATGAAGACAAAACCACAAGAAAAGCATCTTCTAAAACCATACTCCGAAGTTTTTCATGCTGGAGAAGGACTGGACTTCTCTTACAATACAGCGACATATCTCGCTATATATATCCAGTCTCTACATGGTGCCATAAATATCTTAAACTACTATGAAAATGCATAAATTTATTCTTGGGAAAGTACTATTGATTTCATCTGAGCATGTAACTCAGTTAACTCTGGAAATACATGGCATTGAGCCTTTAATTCTTCACTGCATCCTTTAGAAACCCCTGACAAAACACATCTGCTTTACCTGAGCTCACTCAGACTTGCAATGACAACAACCATATTCCTTTCCATTTCTGTTAAAATATGCCACTATGAAACAGCACAACGTTCACACCAAAAATATCACGTGTCATAATCCAAACATGCAGCCATTTATGTATCCCTCAGAGCTACTTATCTCAGTATAAAACAGACATCAATCTGAGTTTTCATCTGATTCACATCTACTAAAATATATCATAATTATGAAGGCTAGAGGCCTTTTTTTTCCATAAATGAAGTGAAAATGTAGATTGTACAGCATAATTCATTAAAAATAGGTGATAGTTTCCACTATAGTGGGGAGACCCTAGACATAAGTAACATGTATTTAAGGCTTGCCAGAAATCAGTTCTTTATTAGCAGCTATAATGTATCAGCTGACTTCGTTAGAAAGTCAGATACAACCAGCTTCTAAAGATGCAAATATGATCTTAGCTTCATTAACTTGGTAATAGTCAGCTTTATTTAGCTCCTGATATTCAGGAAAGTGTGCTTGCTACAGGTTATTTGCCTATATGCCTGCTTTACATTTGTTCATATATTTGCCTAAAATATT
The DNA here is from genome assembly GCF_028554395.1 of Pezoporus wallicus. Lineage (NCBI taxonomy): Eukaryota > Metazoa > Chordata > Aves > Psittaciformes > Psittacidae > Pezoporus > Pezoporus wallicus. Next base: position 6,514,984 of record NW_026640488.1, read on the forward strand.
ATCAAATGCTGTGTTAATTAAATTCTAACAAGCATAAAAAATAGCATTGTCATGACAAGTATTACGAAAGTATAAAATACTATCATCTATTATTTCTCTAAGAACTTGTAAATGAAAAGCCATTTGTTCCGCTGAAAATACATGGAACAGCGTTAAGATCATCTGGTGAATTTATAGATGGATATAGACTTATTTTAACATGCTAAAAAAGCAATTAATATTTAAAAAAATAATTTGATTACTACTAATGGATCTATTTATTTATAATTCAAATTTGGATAAGTAACTCAGCAAAGCTTTCTATTATCTCTTTTTTATGTTAATTTACAGCTAGCACTCCAAGAAACTGACATTAGCCAGAACATATTTTTTATTATTTTTATTTGGAATACAATAGAAAATCAAGATTAGCAAGACACAGCATAGGAATCCTCTTAACACGAGCTCTGTGGCAGAATCCACAGTAACTATTATTTTACAATCTGCTGAGCGCATTCTGCCATGTTCCTAATATTCCGTTCCCAATAAAAATAAAGGGGAAAAAGCTTAAGGACAAAATTTTCAGACTTAGATTCTATTTTCTGTCTCCAAAGTTTGTGATTCATTTCTGATGGGCAAGATAAAAAAAAAGTTAGACATTTTGCTTTACTACACTTACCAAAACTTAAGCTATGTTTTTTAAGCATCCCATGAGTGGTTTAATTCCTCTAGTTTAAAAGGCAGGTCTGATGACTTTGCCTGCCAAGTTTTCACATTTGATCACGGGAAACATAAATGTAAGTCATCTATAGGCTTTAACTAAAATACCAATAATTTGGTCAAATGCCTTGGTTACAGCCTTAGGCAGACAGACACCTAGAAGGACTCATATTGCCTGCTTTGATAAACACACTACTCCTGAATATACCTAAAGTGCCTTTACTTCTCCATTTTGAAAGACGGCGATTCTGACCTCCTAAAGCAGAAATTCTCATTGAGAAAAGCACTGATCTAGAGAAATGAGCAGAATCCCAGAACCACAGTTTCCAGAAACAGATGGGAGGAGAGCAAGGCAGATCACATAAACACTCAGCTGATATTGTCAGATAACGTGGAATCTTCATATACTGATGCTTATCAAATGTTTTGATATCTTTAATATTAAACTCTCATTTGAAATCTTTCAAAATTAACAAATATTACACTACCACAAGCTGTAGCTTCACTAGCAGAGTTTTTAACTGAATGAAGTTTATACTTAATCCTAATTATTTAGTCAGGTTTCAGGCAAGGATGTGAGTATGGCTGTGTGAGTGAGTGAAATAGGAATCTAAAACTTTTCTATCAAGATTTTAAGAACAATTATTGACTCCAGATTTCTTAAATACTGAGTGCTAATTATATCAGAACTTCAGGCACAACCCTGAAATCTTACCATCCTCTCACAATCCTGTTCATCTAAATGCAAGAACAATGCAGAAGCTACTAACAGGAATTTTATATGTCAGTCCCACACTTCGACTTATATGTCCTAGGATGTATGTTCTTTACACACTGTAAATTAAAAATTACTAAAGAGTTATGTGTAAGTCAACCAGCGATAAAAAGGATTACAGAAACAGACAAGGAACATCTCAGTTATGAAATTAACTAAGAAAACATTTTTAAAATATGATGAGGTTAAAAAAATGAAAATTGTTCCCAAGAGTCAGATTTCAACATTTAAAATGTGCTTTAAGAACTGTCATTCATCTATACAAGGAAGAAAAACTGTGCAGTCTTTTTTTCTTCTTTACATTCTTTATTTGGTTGGTTATGTTCACAGGATTTATTAAGGTATTTCTTTTTCCCTCACAACTAAATAGTAATGTGTGATTTCAGATTTCATATCCTTAATAACTATCTCTGTTAGCTATTTTACAAGCTTTCTTACTAAATTCCTGTGGCAAACACAGGAAAGTTCATTAGGCAACTAAGTAAACCTGTAAAGAAGCAGCAGTCCTAGTACACACCAAAACATATTCAAGCACACAGTCCTCAGGAACTCAAGACAGTAAACGAGGACATCCCAGCACAGAAGACAGAAGTAGGAGGACTTTAAAATGAAGATATTTGCAGGACTAAACTTCAGTACGTTTGTGAAATGCAAAGAAACAGTTCCACACACCCTTTGCTCAGCATGCTGCCAGCTTAAAAGCTCTGACACTCCACCTCCAGCCAGTCAGTCATTGTAGCCCCATGCCATAGTTCTGCTTTTCTGACATAACTAGTTGTAGGTCTGAATGTTTACCAAAATCCATGACTTAGCCAGGCTAAAAACAAAAATAAAAAAAAAAAACTTTTAATTTATCTTATGACAATTCAAGATTTGGTGACTGTACAGACCTAAAAGGAAAACATAAAGCAAGGGTGGCAGGGGAGAAGGAATGAGGGGTTGAATTGTTACTGAAGACAAGCAAAATCTCGTATTATGGGCTGGGTTTAGCCTCACTAAAAATCTTTATATAGTCATTCTTAAAATAGCTCTAAGAATTTAGAATCCATTCAATGATTCCACATAAATAAATTCTGAAACAATTTGAGGATATAATTTAAAAAGTAGATTTTAAAAAGCAGGGAATCTGAGTTAGAAGCAAAGACTGTGAACCATACAGGACAAGGCAGTTCCAAAGTACATTGCAGTAGTGAAATTTATTAGAAATAATAGCCACTAAAGCACGGCACCAGATAATGAACAAAAAAATCCACCCATTAAAGGTTTCCTCAGACATTTACAAAAGATCTTTTCAGGCAAGGGCTGGCTGAAAGTAATAAAGAGCAGTGGGAATCAGCTCAACACAGGAGTTGGTGTATTTTCTGGGTGAACAGGATTCTTAAACATACCCAAATACCTGAAACTGGAAACTATTCATCAGATTAAAATGTTGTCTCAGATGAAGATACAGTATCTTTGTTGGAGGACACTATGAATTTCAAAAAGAACAGAACTGAAAAGCTGTTAATATTTCATGATTATTTACTATTAAGACTAAACTGTATTTAAAGTGATATAGATTACATCTTAATTGCAAAGTACTGAATTTTAACTTGAAAGTTGTGGATATATATTTCTAGTTTAAAAAACATCCACAGCTTTGCTATAAAAACTAGACCATGACTGCACACATCAAATGTAGCAAAGTTAAATCTGCATGACTGTTTTCACAGTTGTCGTAGTTTAAAAGCCCCACACTTGAAAAACACTAATACAGCAAATACCGGATGGACGTAAGATATGATATACTGAAACTATGAGATCAAGAGGAAAAACCTTGAGAGCCAATAAATCAGCATTGTGACGAGTGACTATCAATCCAGTCAGATCTGTTCTTATCTCAACCCCTCGTGCCCCACGTTGGGCGCCAAAAAGAACTGTCGTGGTTTAAACCCAGTCAGGTAACTCGTTCACTCACTCCCAGTTACCTTCCGGGTAACTCCCAGTTACCCCCCCACCCCGGGCACGACGTGCTGTGGTATGGAATACCTCCCCGGCTAGCCCGGGTCAGGCGCCCCGTCTCTGCTTCCTCACAGCTTCCCCTCCTCCCTGGCAGAGCATGAGCCTCACGGAGTCCTTGGTCAGGGTAAACATCACTTAGCAACAACTGAAAACATCGGCTTCACCAACACTGTTCTCAAGCTAGAAGTCAAAACACAGCACTGCACCAGTTAACACAAAGGAAAAACATGACTGCTCCTGCTGAACCCAGGACATTAGTCTTCAAGTAATAGATCTTTATTAAACTCCCTTAAGACCTCCCAAGGCTTGCAAATGACTGATTCAAATGATTTTATTGAATATGACTCTAAATCGTTTCAGTTCATAGTACAGAAATGTACTCACAAATTACAGAGAACTGTTTGCAGGTATTTGCATATCCTTAGTTACCCAAATTATTACAGAATTAAGTAGATGAAACATAAAGAGCTAAAAGGCAAAGGACTCAAAAGTATCTGAAATTGTTTCAGAATCTATTTCTGTTGTAAAATGGTATCTACAATACCTCTGCTGTAAACAGACGTATAATATAACCAGATACTATAAAAGCCAAAAATAATTCAGTGGAATGGTTTACAAGAAATGTTATTAATATATCCACAAACCAACTATACCTTCAGGGTGTTCATCCTCCATGGAAATGTCATTGCATATTTTTTCCATTACATGAAAATACTCCACTGTTCCTCCAAGGTATTTCTATTGAGCAAAGGAAAACATCCTTTCCACTTTAAAATATTACACCAGTGTCTTTGTGTATGCAACTTTATTCAATAGCTGCATCCTCCAAGCTCTAATACCATCTGTAGTCTAAAAATAAAATATACCTAAGCGTTCCATACATTTTTGCATGGTGTAACAATGTTACATGAAGAAAACATGTTAGCAAGTATTGTTGTTTCCTTTTAAGCTGAGAAAACGTAGATAAAACACACATTAAAGGTACTAAAATGTTCAACTTGGAATAGTCCAAAATACAAAACATCCTAATTGCTTGTTTCTAAAACCACTTAAAATGCAAAAACTGCGTTTTAGCACTAAGTATGATTAACAGAACATTCTGATTTATTCAAACAATAATACCTGGTGCACATGATTGTTTATTAAGAATTCACACTGTGGTGTTTATAGAAAAATATAAACAGTTATGTGTGCATATATATCATACAGTCAAAATATTTAAAAACTTTTTTCCATCTTAGATGTATATATGCAAACGAGTTCAACAGGAACAAGCACTGTTTGCACAAATGTCAAATGTTGCTTTAAGGAATGGCACTGGTGGATTGCAATGCGAATCCTAATATTTTTCCACCTTTTAAAATAACTTAAACTTTGCAGCCCAGGAGTAAATATTATTATATATTTTCATAGTAAGAGCTAACCTCCTGGAATGCTTGGAGATATATTTCCATATAACTACTCTCACCAATACTCAAGGAATTACACAGATCTTTCTACATGAGCAATTTTTACATACTTAGCCATATCAATGTAAGAATGCCTTTAAAAATACACCTAATTAAAGCGGAGTGAATTAAGACACTATTAAGATACTGACTATCATATGCATATATGACTATTGAGTCACTGAACCACTGACTTTTCAAATATTAAAAAAAATTAGCATTAAGATTTGCATTCAGATTAATGATGCATTAAAAAAATAAAAAGTTATATTATCCATATATAGTAAATCTACAAAAATCTTAGGAAAGGTTTTAATAGTCATATAAATCTTAGGAAAATAATAACTATGTGTAGACCTCAAAGATATGTCTGTATGGCAAGCACTGGTTCCTCAAAAACACTACCTACAAGTTAATATGGATGTTTGCTGAAAACAGTTTGAAGGTCCCCATATATTGCTGATTTTGAGCAGAATATGTATATATAACATAATAAATTAGAACATAATAAACATAATGAGAACCCATTTGTCTGACTACTACTTGCATTGACAAGGAGTTACAACTGTAACAGGTACCTACCTATACAACAGCCTAAAAGACAAGGGGTGAAACGGGGGTAAGAGTATTTTGAAATGACAGCTAACAATCTGAAAACACAGACATAAAGCTAAAGATTCTACCACCGCCTTTATTACAGGTAGTCACTTGGCATTTATGCAGTTTAAAGGTCTTCATATTTGTTCATATAGATTTCAAAACTTCCAACTATTTGTAATTTCATCATGTAAAGTTGCTATAATTTTAATAAACAAAGAAAAATGTTTCCGTAAAAGCACTAGTAATTCCTATGATCCATTGGTTTCTCAGTAAACAGAAAAAAATATGTCATCTGGTAGACCTGGACTTCAGATCTTTTAATGCCAAAAAGATTCCTTACTTATTCCATACTTTTACAGATTTATGTGCAATTTTCTGAAAAGACAAATATTGATAAGTAAAAGAAATAACACACTGATAAATTAAGGATATTAATTATTTCTCTCCTGGAAGAACTTATCTGCATGTATCTTCAGCAGTATTACTACAAACTTAACACACGAGAAGTTGCTACTGCTCTTGTTCAAACATCTTTAGTGAGCAACTTTAGTCTCTGACTGGAAGTTTATGTCTCCATTTTAAAAATTTGTCTTTCACTTAGGAGTTTCGTGTTTTCACACGTGTTGCCACAGAGACTATCAGAATTTACACCTAAAACTCAGTTGTTATAGTCTACCAACTCTCACTTTTTCCCATCTTAAGTAATATGCGGAAAAAAATGTGTTGAGATTGTCACTGCTGTATGTCTTTTACTGGCAAACGCAGGGAATCATAAAAGATCTGATTTCTTCAGTAAATAGTGAATATTACATTCACTTCTAAGGAACTGACATTTGCAAGATTGCCATGCTTTTAAGTATGAATGGCTCTTCCTACAAAATAATACCCATGATCACTTTTTCCATCTGATGAGAGAGACTTGAATGTATTAACGAGTACATGGTACTTCCATAGTTATATTTTATTCTCAGGAATATTTTGCTATGTTTAAAAAAGATCATTTCCCATTTTACTTAAAAGTAAGAGGAAGCCAATTCTGCCATGATGTTGACTGGGAAACCTTTTCCTAACTTCTAATATGTCTTTCAAATCTAGTCAGTAATGTTCTTTACAGACTTTCAATAGAATAACAACAACATACAAGTCTCTGATTAGTAAAGAATATCTGTATGTCCATCAGTCTAAAAAATGTCTAATACTTGAGAAACCGTAAATCTTTTGACATACAGCTACATTCAAAATCATTGCTAAATTCAATGCAAAAACTGCAGCCATTACTGCAGGAAAACTGAAAAGCACTGGGAGGAAAAAATACCCGACATTCTTTAAATTATATGACTGCCAAATTAAGACACTGACCAAAATTTACAGTGCATTCAATTCAATGGCTTCTGATGAAAGATTTTGCCACCAGTAAATCACTAAAGTATAACCTATTGTAGTTCCCGTACTAAAAACTTGCTTTATCAAAAAACAAAGAAGAAAGGGAATAGACTAAAGGTTCTTTGTAGTGAAGTGATAAGCCTGCTTCTTAGACGAGGTACTTTACCAATGAAAGGAATCTTGTTCTCTGAGGAGTCACAGAACTCCTTAAGTCAAGGACTTTTCCTAATGTACTAGAATATAATGAGGAGAAACACATGGTCTGCAAAATTGTCATGTTCTAAAATATTCAGTCTGCCATAGTTCTAACTTAATATTTACAAATTTCCACCGTACCAGAAGAGAATCACCACAATTCAGAGTAGTGAAAACAACTGTGACTACTCCTGTCTCCCACTAACTGGCAAAACAAGCCAGGTGCATTCATTTAAGAAATTAAGGCATTTCTTTTCACAGGCTTAACTACAGCAATCCTAAATTAAAGTGACAAAGGCATAGAATGTAGTGGAAAGTCCATCTCCAAGAGATGTGGTTGTAATACAATATAATTCATCACAAACCTCCCTTTAAATTCAGTATCCCCTATGGAAGAATTTCCTTAAATTGAGTAAACTTTATTTTTGCAACATATTTTTCTCTCAGTCTCTTGTGTCCAAGCCCCTACGTTGTTTCTTCATTACATTTCTGTCACCAGTATTATTGGAAAAGACAAAGACTCTGAACAGCTCCTTGTAGCAATTACAAAAAATAAAAATGTATCCAGAGTCTCAGTAGTTTAACAACAGTAGTCATACACTTTGAAACAACATACATGAAGTGGATTATATTGACAGTAAACATTAAGTTCCAATGCCTAGGGAGGGAATGTTTAATGTGAAAATTTGCTGTGGTTGCTCAAATGATTGTAAGGCTGTAGCATTCTCAAAGCTCCATCTGTGTTTTGCCTCAAGACAGATTACTTGAACATGACAGAGACTTCCAAAACTGTTTTTCTAGATCTTGGTTTATCAGGAAGCTATAAAAAGAGACTTTCAACATTTTAATTTTTTTTAACTGCAAAAGACAAATATCAGATTACATGCTGTTTTTTCTCAAATGCCCTACTGGAAAAACAGCAATGCATAGGGTATATGCAAATAAACCAAAACAAAATCTCCCAAACCCCAAGTTTGTATAAGTGAAACTTCAAGCTACTTTGGGAGCTTCCTAATGCTCCCCATCTCTAATCAATGAAAGCTTGCAAAAAATCACAGATAAAAGTTCATGATTAGGCTGAATTTCTGGCTCTCTTTAAATCAAGCATTTGAAGAGGGAGAAAATAACACAGATTTACAGAATTTTCAAGAACAGGAACATAATTGCCAATACTTAAAATTTTATCCCATACAAAATAACTAGTAGCAGAATCTTACCTTGATCAAATGGTTTACCGGGACTCCATGTACGGAAATAATCATCCTGGAAAGGGAGAAACAACCTACATTTAGTAAAATATAAAGACTCCATGTACACATGAAAAACTCACAGAATAATGAAAGACGTAAGATGTATACCAACCTCTACTTCCTAGAAAAGGCAAGCAGTTAAGGGAAAAAAAAGGGGGGAGAGAAAAAGATTACAGTCATCATAATGGGACAAATGACTCAAAGAATAAAACAATGTCATTCAGAGGTATTTGTACTCATTAATTAAAAATGCTATTTAATGTTACTTTCTAGCACTTAAAATAGAAAAATATTTCTCACAGTACTTACATAGGTAATGTTTCTAACACTGCTTTTAAAATCTTACAGTAGTTTTCCTGTACTTTAAGGTCTAAGATACTGATTAACTTAATTACATTTTCCATGAATGATTTTTCAAAAACCAAAGCTCCAAAATAGTCATCAATAAAATACAGCTATGTTTTAAAGAATGATACACAAATTTTAGAAAAATAAATATTCTGCCATGTAGTTTTCAACTGCATCAGTCAGAACTGTCATTAAGTAAGTCTAATTAACTCTGTTTTCTACAAACCATTTTCCTAAACATAAAATATCCTCCTAATTATGTCATCAGCTATATTAGACTACAATTTCAAGAAGGAAAAACTTGAATTAAATGAATTGCTTTCAAGCTTTTTAAGAAATTTTATTAACTAGATTCATAGCTGATGTAAATAAAGCAATCTGCACACCTCAGATAACAGGTAGAGCAGAAAAAATACTAGAATCATTTTTTATGTCTTAATTTAACTCCTTATTCTCTAGAATAAAACATTTAAAAGATTGTACCAGACATTTTAATGTCTGCACAAATCAAGGTTCACAAACTGCATTGGGTGCATTGTCACATCCAGCACTTCCACCCCACTTGCTAAAATATCACCAAAACCGCCATAAAGAAACTCAATTTATAATAAATTGCAACCACTGGGAAAATGCGAGTCTCATATAGCTGTCAAAGCCACATAATCACAACTTCAGAACAATCAAGCATCAAGCACATCTTCACAGGAACAAAGCACTCTCTGGGTTTTAGTGGTTCAACAGCCTTACCACAAAGGGGATGAGGTGGGGGTAAAGGGGAAGGAGTGGTTGCAGCCTAAACTGTATTGCAATGATTTTTATTAGCATAAATGTTATGGAAATGTGTGTTTTGAAAGAGGAAGAAAGAAATGATTAGATCTGGAAGTGCAAAGTAAAACCAAAGTTCTGTAGCAATACGTACGCATTCCTCTGATGTGGCACAGATTAACAATCTATAATTTTTTTTTAATTATGCAAGAGAGAAGCAGGAATTACAATTATGGCAGTGTTTTCCAATTGTATCCCTCCTAATAGTAACTATGGAGATGTTATTTCTGCAGTGGTGTTCTGAAGAAGTTTGACACAGCATTAATGCAATGCTATTCATTCCATGAACCACACCACATCACTGGCAAATATTTCAACTCTTGAAAAAACAGAGGTGTCAGACTGCCTTTCCATTTCTACTAAACCAGTAACATTCACTCACAAGAAGGCTATTCAGACAATATGCTTATTTTTAAAATGGTGAAAACTTGGAATAACTAGAACACATTAGGATGAATTTCTTCACCAAAAGGGTATTCAGGCATTGGAACAGGCTGCTCAAGGAAGCACTGGAATCACAGTCCCTGGAAGTGTTCAAAAAACCATGTAGATGAGGCCCTTAGTGACATGGTTTAGTGGTGGAATCAGCAGTCATGGGTTAATGGTTGGACTTGATGGTCTTAAAGATCTTTTCCAACCTAGTTAATTCAATAAAAAAGCTGTTAGAACAAAAGAGCAATCATCCTGAGGTCAAAATCCCTTCTAAAACAAGGCATCCAGCATTATGCTTAAGGAAGAACATTGGAGTGGGGCTGCTTGTACAAATTACACATTCTCAATTTGGCCTCAAACTAACCAGACAATAAATAAATTCTTGTTCATCTCTATACTGCAGACAACTTCACAGATCCCAAATACAACATACCTCAGGCTTTTCTAGAAATAAGTCTTAGCTGACCGACTTCTGACTACAAAGCCACTCCATACCATTCCCGTTACCCTTTCCTCAATCATTTCCAAGTCTATTTTTTTAAAAAAGGCATGACTAGCATTACACAGATCTTTCAAGATGAAAAGGAACAACACACCTACACACAACACTATAACATTATTTTGTTCTGTATTCCTCTCCCCATTAAGGTTACCCCTCCTTTTTTTTCTTTAGGTTGGGGGGAGTGTTCTGGGTTTTGTTTTGTTTGGGTTTTTTTAATTGTACTATGGTTTGAACGGATTATGGTTTACATGAAATTTTCTATCTTAAATCCAAAACATATATATCCATATACCATATATATTTATACTGATTTTTCTAAGGGTTAATTTTTCAAATCAACTGTTACTTGAAGAAAGTCCATTACTGGGTATGTTAAAATCTTTATGTGCCTCTAACATCAACATAAAATAGTTGATTGATTCTCAGATTAAGTAAGGAAATTGCTTCAATAAATTGTTCTACAATTTTACATATATTTCTAAAGCTATTTAACCTACCACATGTATAAGAATCTGGCTTCCTGTTACATTCAGACCTTTCCTGATCTTCAATCAATAAGAGTTTGATTATTATAATGTTCAATATCCTCTTGAGAATGTCAAGATGACTATGCAATTTACAAAGCCTCGATTTTAATATAAAATTAAAAACAGAATGAACAAATACACAGTTTACAATCGGCTGAGTAGCATCACAGCTCCAGCCAAAGCATCTACAAATGCAAAAGCAATGTCTCAGGACAGAGCCTATGACATCTGATTAAAGGCAGACTGTAAAAATACACAGAATAAAGTCTCAGATCTGTCACAGTAGCCATACTGCTTTTTTAATGTTTTCTAGCTAAAGGTATACATGCATTTGAAATAGAAAATTCATCCTTACTGCTCTACTGGAAACTACATGAAATGTCAATAATTCCTTCAAGTCTTTCTGTCTGAAAGACACATAAAGCCATGTATGATGGATTCCAATGAGTTTAATATCCATGCCTTAAAATTATACATGTTTAAACATTATGTTCAGTCAAGGTCAGTGTTGAACTGTTTCTAAGTGTTGAAGTTCATGCTACAATTACACATGCACTTTCAGACCAATAAATATTTTTTATGACAGCCTTAAGAAAAGGATTCAAAATGACCAAAAGCAGTTTAGTCAGAGAAGTTCTATTAAAATAAATAAATAAAAACATAATATTAAAAAAATTAAGTATTTTGTCTTGAACACTTCTATTGCTCTTTTTGGAGTTCTATATTCTTCTACATGAATTATTCTATTCGCATTCTTAAAAAACAGTACAGTAAGAGAGAAAAAAGCTCACTTAATAAAAATCATATCTGACAATGTAGTTATGCAGCAGAAGTTTTGAGCTTCCAAGATAGGAAATTAATAGGATCATATTATTGTGACTTGTGTACAGCATTTGTTACAGAATTTTATTAATCTCTGCAGCATTTTCTGTAGATGCTGCCATATACGGTTGACATGACATTAGTTGTTATCCAACAGAAATCTATATTGCTAAACATAATGATACATGGCAGACACAATGAGTCTGACTCGGAGAACAGCAGGTATCCTCAAGCTGGGAGGGCAGTTTCCTCACAAATAGTTTCAGACCAAATTGACCTGAAAAAAACCAACTCACAGATAAAAGAAAATCCAGGCCTTGTTCTGTGTTCACATTTCACCTCTAGTACGGCCTATACATTAAAAGCCTATATATTAAAAGCAAACCTGATTTATGTCAGAGAATCCATTGAAATTGAAGCGGTTTTCTAAATTTATAAATATCTTTGTATTTTATCCAAATATAACTTCACTGCTACAGAACAGGTTGTACAGCGTATGACTTACAAACTACCAATTTAGGGAAAAGCCTAATAGGCAACTGTTCAATGTGAGATACCGTTTCATACATAATGCCCTTTTAAGAAAGAATACTTCTAACAGTTACTAAAGCAGGAAAGATACAAGATTTCCTGAACTTTATTCAATACCAAACTGAATTCTGCCCATACAAAATTCTCAAGTTTTAAACGATTAAGCATGATGCAAAAATACAGTTTACTGCTGGCCTCTCTATTCCTACACAGGGCTTGGGGTTTTTATCAAAAAATAGCTACATGTTCCAATTTGTAGATGTACATGAAATCCTATTTTGACAATTTCAGAAACAGAAGTCTTTCAGGCTGCACATGCTCCATAATATAACTTAAAACCCACAGTATTAGATTGAGATTTTTTTCCTCGCTGCCATTAGCTTTAAGACTATTATGCTGTTTTTAATTTCAAGGAGCTCTTAATCAGTTTTCTATTACATTTCTTCTATCTCCATCTCAAGTACATACATCTGTTTTTCATCAGATCTGAAAGCTCTTCACCTCTTTTAGGCTAGGTCTTTGCTATTCAGTAGTTATGCTATTTTCAGACTCCATTTCAACAAGCCAAATGAGTTGAGCCAATAGTCCAACACTGCAGCTTTCCATCTGCCTCCATCTCACTTCTGCAGCAGACTTGAGCTCACAAAGTTATCTCTCCTTCACATCTTTCCACCTCCCCAATAGCAAAGAGTTTGACTCATCTGCACCAAACCTTCCCACAGTGACTCTGTAACACATATTTATGTTCTAAGTCTCACTGAAATAGCTCTGATGATAGGGGTGTCACCCAATACCTGTCCCAGCTTCATTCCACTGCTGGAAAAACAAAGTTAGCATCAACAGTGTGCAGAAAGTATTCTTCTACTGAGATCTTGCTCTAGCACCATCAGCCTAACATCAGCAAGATTGACATTACCCTGCAGAGCCATAAATTACTGGTCACATAGGGAAATGTTACAGCAATTAAAGAATGAGACACCATGAAAGCTTCCATTATATGCTAAATTCACCATTCCTAACTCTGCAGTTCCCCCAAACAAATGAGGGCCACAGGTAGCATACACAGAATAACTAAGATACTCCAGCTACATCTAATGAGAGTACTACCCCGAAACATAAACCGTAACTGGGGAAGGATAAGCTGAACCATGACAATGCATGATGCTTGTGTACTGGGAAATTCTTTGACCTGAAATCTGAGCCAGTCTGGAATTCTCATCCATGATACAGACATGCTCTTCAGCAGCATGTGAATACTCACCTGCCTATCAGATGCTGCTTTTCATCTCTGCTGACCCACATAGACAACTGATCTATCATAAGCCCTGTAAACACTGTCGTATAAATGTGGAGCATTAGTTTAGCCAGTTAACTGCAGGACTGTACACGCAATGGAATAAGGTAGCTACCACACTCTTCAGCACTCTATTTACTATCACAACATCTCATGTGTCTCAGAACATCTGTGAGGGCAAGAAGCCTGGACAGACCATGTGCTCTGGAGGACTTTTTCCTAATAGTCCCAGACACATTGAATAGGTTGCTTAATCTGTAGGACAGTATGAACATACCTTATGTGATACCACACAGCTTGAGGACATGAAGAAGAACTAGGAAGAGAACTAGTTTAGGGAGTGAAGGTACTGTTTGTATAGCAGAATTTTTTGGCTCTATAGTTTCTTCTCAACAGGATACATCACTTCTCACCAGCTGAGATACCTCTTATGTTTCCCCATGCCACCTTTGAGGATTCCTTTCCAACACTCAAAAAGAGGCACAGAGCAGGAACCCTTCTTTAGTGAATCAAAGTTTAAAGAATAAGCGACCAGATTTATTACCTAGACTGAAGAAATGAGAAAAAAATACTCAGAAGATTTTTACAGGCTAGCAGAAAGGTGACTCCTGCTATAATTGACTCCTTTCCCCAGACTAAGTCTTCCATTAGAAATACAATTAGTTTTGCAAAAACCAGCAGAAGTAATTCAGTGTATAAAGTACCTCAGACACAGATAGATGTGCACTCTACACCCACTACACTTCTGGGAACTGGTCAATCTTTAAAATCAGTTTAGTAAGTCAAAAGAATTCATATGAGAAAACAAACACCAGAATACTGAACCACCACAGAGGCAAGATCAGCACTACTTCTCTGGTAGTAAAAAACCTCAACAACTATAGGGAAGACTGAGGCTTGCTGCACAGCTCCTTTCTTGTTGTTTGGCACCTAGCTTTCCCGAGTGAGGTTCTGGAGTGACGTGTGGAAGGATGCCAGTTTGCTTTTCAATGCTCCAGGGAGGCTGATGTCAGCTTCCACTGCTGCCCCAGGCTCCTGGGCCATGCCACCCCCGAGGCCTGTATTCACAGAACTGGCAAAGCACAATTAGCATCAATAGCTGCTTCCAGCAACTCTGGCACTCAGATTCCCACACTCAATATTTATCCCGCTCCCCTTCTTTGCCTCACACTTCTAGTACCGTTGATGAGACTGGGCTAAACGCCATCACTTTTCAGCCCTCTCTCCCTCTATTTCACAGATCTCATTCAGTAAGATTTCTCTGAAGGCTAGTTGGTACTAGCAGCATTACTAACAGCACATCTGAATAGCACAGTACTGAAATCATTTGCCAAGAAATACCAAATGCTTACTTAAGCTTATATTCAGAAATACTGAGAAAATACTGAAAAACATTTTGAAGAGAAAGGAATTAACATCAAAACATGAACACTACAAGCTTCTAAATCCCAATAAAATTTTAAACATTGTCTCTTTAAAAGTGCATCTCATTTCTTATCATGAATAAAAAGCAAATTAACCACTAAATTAACCATCTTTCCACTTTAAACACATATAAAAAGTTTTGACCATGTTCCTATTAAGCTGTCAAGATTCAACTTGTGAGGAGGGCTTTAAAACAGGTTAGACGACAGGATCTGTAGTCTAATAAACCTGAGAGAAGAGTTGAAAACAGGCTATATATGTGAGATTGAAGGCCACCTGTGGGACTTCCACATGCCTGTTTAGAAGGGCTGCTGTTCACTTTCCTCAAATGCCCCTTCACTAATGGGAAAGCTCCTGGCAACAAGGGCAAAACTTATTTCATGACCTCTACATACAACGCCACAGTCCAGAGGACAGACAGTCAAGATTGGCTGAACAACTGTACAGAGAGACCAGATCTCATCTTGGGGCTGGAGGGTATTTACCTAAGTGTGTTAAAAGAGATGGCCAATATGATTGTGAGGCTATGGCTTGAATCTAAGAAAAATGGTTGACTGCACCAGGGAGATCTCTGGGAAGTGGAAAAAGAGCTAGCATCTTAAAAAAATTAAAGGCAAGAAGTTAGATGCAGGGAACTACAGGTGAAGCAGCCTTACTTTAGTCCTTGTAAACATCAATGGAAAACACCCTCTTTGAGTCCTTTTCCATGCACATGACAGACAAGAACAAATACTCAGCACAGACCCACCAAGGATTTGTAGTGCTTCATCACCCAAACTGCCTTCTACAATGAAGCAACAGTTTTGTGCACAAGGGGAAAATGGGGGCCATGCTGATCAAGAAAATATTGTTCTGTGGTTTTTAGCATACTCCATATTTAGAAACAAAGTCAAAAGAGACTTTTTTTGTTGTGCTACATCAAATAGTGATGTTCTTGCCTTGCAGCAGAAAAAGCAGGGTGCCATATTCAAGGCAGGCAAACTGCATCTTTGCTCTGAGGCAGTTCATTAAAAGAACACTCCTGAACAGTATCTCATGCAGAAAATACCATCTTAAGACCCAAACGCTAGATATAAGGGAACTCTACAAAAACAGGGTCAGTTTGATTGACATGGAGAACCACAGAAAGAAAATTCAAAACCAGAATTTGCATTTTCTAAGTCTTTTTCACGTCAAACAATCTTGACAGTGGGACAGCAAGTGATCTTTCAGTGGAAAGAAGTACTTTTCTGTAGCACTACAAACACAGCTCATGTACATTGCCATTGTACTTTGTAATGCACCTGATTTTCGGTACAGATCAGTCATAGCTTCATTTCTTCATTTAAGACTGAGAAAAGCTCATTCCTTCTTACAATATCCTGAGGGCCTCTATCATTCTTTATAAGCATTAGTCTCATAATTCCTGATGATGGGCTCTTGTCGAGTGAAGAATAAACCAAAATGATTTGGGATAAATCACCACTAAAAATCAGAACATTCACTGGAGTATCAATTTTGATGCTATTTGAAGCTCTGCCTGTTGAAAAAAAAAGTGGATGGTAGACTGGCTCAGCAGCCTACTTGGACCAAATGTGATTAATAAAATTGGGAAAATAAAAATGTCCTTCTGCTTCAAAGGCTGCAATAGTCCAGAAATAGCCAGGGCTCAGGTAACTGATCTGCCTTCCTCCCCCGCCTTAAAAAATAAATAATACAGTTATGAAAATTGTTGCATTATGTTCAGGACAAAAACCCTGAAAGGTGTGAAAGGCACAAAGGGCACAAAGACAGAAACACTCTAGCTTTGAAGGGGCTTCTTAGTGTCTAAGAAAGGTATTTGCAAAGTCCTTGACCCTTACTCAATTTCTAGAAAACATTTTTTGAACCATATCTGAGGACAGCAAGAGGCAAGAAAAGTGCTACTTATCAGCTCTCCTTCAGGAAGCTGAAAGTTTCTGTATTTTTAGCATGTCAAGGAGACCAACCTGCAGTTACAAAAGAGATACTATACTTTTCCTGTTGTTGCTTGTTTTCCAGCCTGGAGAAAATTTATTGCAAAGATAATCATAAAGTGTGCCATAACATGCCAGCTGCATAGACAGGATTTGGTATGTTTCTTCCAACAGGTAGTCACTTACGCCAAGGCACAGAACAACGTTCTGGTATAACTCTCATTGCCATGGAGACAGAGAATACCCTAGTGTGAAAAGAGACCAAACCAGAAAAAACTAAAGGGAAGAAATTAAGAAATACAAAAGATTATGAGAGAGGCACTACAGAACAATTGACATGACAAAGCAAGTAAGTACAGATGTGGCAACAGAAAAGGGGATGGAAGGTCTACTAAGGACAATGTAATGAAGGCAGTTAAAAACTGAAGAGTGCTGCACAGATTTTAAGAAGTAAAGCAAAGCTATGCTGAAAGAGTTAGTACCTATTTTTGTATGATCTGTACCGGTGGTTTTGGTTTTGTTTTTTTCTCTTGTAAACAGCTGACGTCTCAAAAAAAAAAAAAAAAAGGAAAAGAAAAATCCACATAATCAACAGATACCTGAACTTGGAATCTGTGAAGATATAAGCTGCACTTCAGAATCTCTAATTAAACCTGTGATAGAGACATTCAACATTCTTTGTGAATATTAACACTGCATGATTATACGTGTTCATTATAGTCAAGCCTATATAGCTTATACCAGATGGGGTACAAAAAATACTGCAAATTGGGTAGATCCACAGAGAGTAAAAACAGAAAAAAAACTATATTGTTAAATTAAAATGAAACAAATCTATATGCAAAAACATTAATTTGTTCAGAAATTTAATCATTATACAACTATACCCTGGTAAAACATTATTCTTTTTAAAGTCAAACATAATGTAAGCAAACTCCTCTTTGATTCAAGATGGAATTCAAAATTTCTCAAGAGTTTTGTCCTAAATTCATCACTAAAAAGCATCAACTTCAATGCATTTTTATGCCTTCTTGCTCCAAGTCACCCTGTTGAGATTACAAAATTTACTGATACAATCAGTAATACAGAAGCCTAAAAATATCATATGAATCATCAAATCTCATGAGTTAAACATTAAAAAACTGTATAAAAAGCAATCACTACAACTGCTGTAGTATGGATATTAATGTAGGAACATGTTAAACACTTTTTATTTTTAATCAACTAAAAAGAAACTAAAAAAAAGCAGCATGCACCAAGCATACTGTGAATTTTAAAGAGATAACTCATTTCAATAAGATCATCAAATTCTTAACAAGAATTTTTGGTTACTGATTTATCGTAACTGGACTTTATTGGTTAACATACCTTTATAATCTTTCAGGTATCTCATTCCAGTTGTTGAGAAATGTTATTATAGAGATCCTATAGGCCCTGACTCTGACATATCTTGCTTAAATGCCAAATACCTTCTCCAAGTTTTTAGGGAAACTCTGTTGTCTTCTAGTAAATAACTAGTAAGATAATCAATCTAGCAGATAATGAGATAACTGATATAAATCATTATCATTGAATGGTTTGGGTTGGAAGGGACCTTAAAGATCATCTAGTTCCAACCACCTTGCCACGGGAAGGGACACCTTCCACTAGACCAGGTTGCTCCAAGCCTCATCCAACCTGACCTAGAACACTGCCAGGGATGGGGCAGCCACAGCTTCTCTGGGCAACCTGTGCCAGTGCCTCACCACTCTCACAGTGAAGAATCTCTTCCTAATGTCTAATGTAAATCTCCCCTCTGACAATTTAATGCCATTCTCCCTTGTCCTGTCACTACATGCACTTGTAGAAAGTTCTCTCCAGATTTCTGACCCCTAAGGGATGCCCCTCACCACCAGTCTCCACTTAGAGCCATCAACAGCAACCTTCTGAGAGAAACCATGTGGCATCCCTGGCAGTGTTCAAGATCAGGCTGGACGAAGCCTTGGGTGATACGGTTTAGTGTGAGGTGTCCCTGCCCATGGCAGGGGGGTTGGAACTAGATGATCTTAAGGTCCTTTCCAACCCTAACGATTCTATGATTCTAATTCCTTTTTTATCAAGCAGTCCATCCATCAAATCCATGACTCTCCAGTTTAGAGACAAGGATGTCATGTGGGAAGGTGTCAAATGCTTTGCATAAGTTCAAGTAGATGATATCAGTCACTCTTGCTTTATCCACCAACAACACAGTCCTGTCATAGAAGGTCACCAAATCTGTCAGGCATTATTTGCCCTACGTTGGCTGGCACCCATCACCTCTTCATTTTCCAGGTACCTTGGCAGTTTCCAGGAGCATCTGCTCTATGATCTTGCTGGGCACTGAGGTGAGTCTGACTGGTCTGTAGTTCCCCAGGTTTTCCTTTTTAACCTTTTTAAAAATCAGGGTTATATTTCCCCTGTTCCAGTCAGTGTGAACTACATCAGACTGCCACGATCTACCAAATGATGGATAGTGACTTAGCCACTGAATCCAGCAGCTACCTCAGGAACCGCAGATCCATTTCTTCGGGTCCTATGGATTAGTGCACCTTGAGGCTCCTTAGGTGGTCTCAAGCCTCATCTCCTACATCAGATGGTTCTTCAGCCTACCAATCTCTGCTTTTGCCTTCTGTGACTTGGTACGGCAGTATGGCTGGAGCTCTTGCCAGCTAAGACAGAGGCACTGAATATCTCAGCCTTCTCCACGTCCCACCTGACAAGGTCTCTCATTTCATTCCAGAGAGGGCCCACATTTTCCCTAGTTTTTTCTTTCATCACTGATATGCCTATAGAAGATTTTCTTTTTGCCCTTGATGTCCCTGGCCAGCTTTAATTCTATCAGGGCTTCAGCTTTTCTAACCTGACCCCTGGCTGCTCAGACAATTTTTTTTTTATTTCTCCCAGGCTACCTGTCCCTGCTTTCACCTTCTGTAGGCTTTCTTTTTATGCTGGAGTTTGTCCAGAAGCTCCTTGTTTATCCATGCAGGCCTCCTGGTGTTCTTGCCTGATGTCCTCTTTGCTTGGATGCACCATTTCTGAGCTTGGAGGAGGGGTTATCCATGAACATTAACCAACTTTCTTGGGCCTCTCTTCTCTCCAAGACTTCATCCCATGATACTCTACGAAGCAGATTCCTCAAGAGGCCAAGGTCTGCTCTGCTGAAGTCCAGGGTAGCGCGCTTGCACTCTCCTCACTGCCGTAAAGATCTCAAGGTCTATGGTTACACTGTCATTGGAGCTAAAGCTTTACATTCCCCACCAGCCCCTTCTGGTTGGTGAGAAAAAAGTCCAATATAGCACCTCTCCTTATTGGGTTGTCTATCACACGGAGAAGAAAGGTACCATCAATATATTTCAAGAACCTCCTTTATGGCTTATGTCCTGCTGCGCTGTCCCTCCAACAAATAACAGGGTAACTCTTGCCACTATACTTGCTCAGGTCCTACAGTTTCCATTGTGAGTAACAAAAGAAAAACAAGTAAGCGTTATTATACAATTTATTTACAATGTTCTATAACTTTTCACAGAACTTACGAAGCAAAGGCTACTGTTTCCCCCAACCCGTTTGGAACCTGTGAAATCTGAGGTGAAACTGTGAAGCCCTGTCTACTTATTCACTTAAGAGGTCACTTATTCAAGTGTCAAAATGACTGAATTCCATTTCAGGATCTCATTATATATATGCATGCAAAAGGTAACTAAGTAGTATTAGTTTCTCTAGACAACTACATATTTGAAGTAAATGGTAAGCTGTGTCCAAGTCCTATATGAAATAAGACCCCATACTTAAGGGCAAACTAAGATGTATCATCACCTTTTATGTTTTTTCTTCCTCTTTTAATAGAGCTGAGAAATCTCAAGTCAAAAATCTGACTACCTAGTATGAAACCAATTCTGAGTCGCTATGTGCTGCTTTACAGACTTCCAGAACACAAACATTCCATTTATTATCTGCAAATGCAGCTTTTTCTTGAAGAGAGGAAGATATAAGCACTGTGAGGACTAAGTAGTTGAGATTCAAAATGCAGAAGGAAACCCATTTTAATTACTGTCATTTGGGACATTATTGCTATCTTTGCCTTCTAAGGGAAAAGCTCATTTTTTAAAATGCTGTTTGTAGCTCAAGAATGTATGTAGTCTGCCACTAAATTATGAGGAATTTACAAATCTAGTAGTAAAGTGTGTAAAATACATTACATGTCTGCATGAATTACTTGAGTAAGTTACTACATCTGCCCTCGGTCATTCTTCCATAGAAATAGAGGTAGACACGCTAATTTTCCACTGTCACTGTCCACAGACAAAACAGCAAAGCACAAGACTGAAAAGATTACTAGCTCACATAAAACCATTAGATACTTTAAAAGAGAAAGACTACTAAGATATGGAAACATTTAAAACTTCTCCACAATACTGAGGAAAGATGTTAGGAATTACCTTTCTATGCTGCTAGCATGCAAAGCGTTTTTCAACACGAGCAGTTATTTAGCTACAAAATCTATAACCAGAGAACAGATCCTGCAAAATTCCTTGGAATGTGCTGGGAAAGGCTTAAACCAGTTTCCCATGCCTTCTGTGACTCCCTTCTGCAGCCATTCTATATCTTACTAAGATCTTTACCTCCATCACTTTGGCACAAACCCAGAAGAGTCAGTAGCAGGTAGTACAGGAAATAATGGGATGGGAAACGAACTTTTCTTTCCTCAACTCAAAATTGATTGTATGCATGTATGTTTATATAAGTGAGAAATATATACTTATTTCTGTATTAAACATAGACAATACATTGGTGATACATATATACATTTTCCCCAACTCAGAACTAATTATACACAGCTCTGCTGGTACTGGCTTTTTCAAAACAGGTTAGTTATTATTATTTCATAATCCATAATCTATTTACAGACCAGTATTAATATTTTTACCACTATTTTTTTGCTGTTTCTGCATTGTACATTGAACTACAGCCAAACTCATTATTTTAGAAGTGATAATTTTCAGCAAAAGTACTACAGCATAGCACTTAACAACAGAGCAAGGATGTTTATAAGACAATCTGTACTAAAATTTTAGCCTGTATTTTACATTTAGACAAAATAAAAAATGTTAAATGAACATATTTTATTTGATTTAATTGATTGCTTTAGCTATTTTACAAGATCAAACATGCTGTTATTCCCATCTTTCAAAAAAATACTGATGAAAACTTAAAAGCTCTATCAAAACCGGTTTGACAGTATCTATTCACGAGGAACAACCTATTTTCCTTGATGGAACCAATATGTGTTTCCTGTTGGGTTTATCTATGGATTTAATTAAATGAAATAAAGCATTTCCAGTAACAAGAAACAATGTTCTTTGGCCTCATTCTGTAAATGAAAAAAATATAGTATTCTCCCATACAAACAAACAAAAAAAAAAATAATAAAATCAGCATTTAAACACACTAAACACACTGATAACCATAGAAGAGAATGAAAATTACCATCTCCTCAGTTCTAATCAATCATTGGAGTCCAGACTGAAGGCAAATCAACAGAAAAAAAACATTTTGCTGAAACTGAATATCTGCAATTGCTAGTCAACTACATGTTCTCAACAGTTCGCAAGATTGATAGTTACAGTCCAGAGAGAAACGGGTTCACAGAAGAACATTTAAAGGGTAGACTGAAAGGTTTTAGTGTTGAGAAATTAAAATTTATTTTACTGCTGTACCCAAATCAAGGTCATATGCCATTATATTAGATATTTCTCAAAGTTTATAAGGCCTTGGCTCTGTGTATCTAAAAGAATTGCCTTGAAGACTGTCTGGGGGTTTTTGTCTCTCTTAGCTTGACTGAGGGAAGTTGACAAACAAAGTAAATCTTCAGCAGCTGAACAATGAAATTACAGACAAGTAGCAATTGTTCCTGTAACCGAAATCTTCTTTAAAGAGCTCCACAGGCAGTAAAGTCTCAGGCTTGGCTGGTTTTTACTCTCAAAATTCCCTGTGTGTTTGTGCTTATAGGGAAAAACTAGTTGTTCCTTTTAAGCAAGGTTAACAACTTCTTTCAAGATTGTATTTTCTAGCTTCTGTAGCTTGGGAGTTCCTGAGTCCCTTGTAGGCGTGGGCGAGCCAGAGAAACTGGGCAGAGGTTCAGCCTTCAAATGAAAACTAGATGGAGCAAGTTGGGGAACACGGAATTGTGGAAAGGACTGCTTCTGCATACAGAATGTTCAGTGACAGATTAGCAGACTGAAATTTGAAGAGAATGGGAGAATTAATCAGACTGCATAAGATTAGTGGTGTTCCTCACAACACCAAGACTGAATGAGTGTTTTATTACTGAAATCTAGAAATTTAGGGTAGCTAGAGACACATGAGAGACAGGATTTTTTATTATTATTATTTTGTGCATATATACATGTATATGTGTGTTTTATAAACACAACACAGATATAAATAAAGTTCACTGTCAGTCTCACATCAATTTCCATGTTATTTCTTAGCGGATATAGCTAGCACCCTTTTCCTTGAGAGCGTGTTCATCACCTAAGTGACCTTTTTTCCCCACTCAAAGCTGCACTTTGCTCACCAAATATTCCCTGCCGCTGCAATATGCTAACTTTCAAAAGTTAGATAGAAAACACTTTTATCTGAATGAGAAAATACTCACTATAAAGTTTAAAAGCAGTAAAACATCACTTTTTAGTACCTTCTAGGAAGAATCCTAACATAATGAAAGGTATTTCCAAGGATGATTTAACTTCTCAAGTATTAAATAGCTTGTAATTTTTTTATGTATACTCCGCTTTATATTACCTGCTTTTGAAATTGTATCTGTATATGCCCTATAGATATAACACCGGTTGAGGTATTATGATAGTTGAGTTGCTTTAATTTCCAACAAACAGTAGCAGTTTCATCAGTAGATTTCAGATTACTCTGAAAATACAATCATAATTATGCATCTACGATTAAGAAATGTAAATAAGGTGTCAGTCAGTTTACTGAACAAGTATACAGACAAGAGAAAGCTGGTAAGAAGAACTATATTCCAAATAAGTCAGTCACCCCTTTTGATTTGTGGGATTCCCACGTTTCTTGCCAACATTCGAGAAGCACAGATTTAGAAAACTGGAGAAGACACTAGATATAACACATATAGATTTCATGGTGATATGTTACTTAATAGAGCCAAAGTAACGTACAGTATGGCTTGGGAAAATAAATTCCAATATTAGAGGCATTTGGAAAATATCAACTGCCTCACAGAAATGAAAGTTACACTACAGATGAAAGGAATTTCACAGGTATGTCTTTGTCAGTTTAAAGAACACTAAGTCAGGGTTCATTACTTAGAAAAATATTTGCAAGCTTATGTTCCCTGTGATTAACAAGAAACTTAGGTTTTAGTTAATCTCCTTAGGATATGTACTTCACAACTACGAAATCCTTTACAAGAATGTGCCCATCTTTATCACCAGCAAGGTTTGGGCTCATTCAACCTACATTTAAAGTGAAAATTAAGACTAAAATTCATAATGCCATTAATTACTTCACCTACTCTGAACTTTGCCTAATCAGAAGTAATGTTTTCTTTCCAAGAAAAGTTCTGTATTCATTAATAGAATTAATATAGCACTATGATAGCTTTGAAATAAATCAGCAGAGGTTTAAATCTCAAAAAGCTTTCTGATGTTCCAATTTCTCAAACAGTAGTTCTAGCATGACTTTAAGCACTTTTTATTCACCCCTGTCGTGGTTTAAACCCAGTCAGGTAACTCGTTCGCTCACTTCCCCCCCTTTCTTGCCCTCCCCCTGCTCTCAGAGGGACGGAGAGGAGAATCAAAAGAATGCAACTCCCACGGGTTGAGATAAGAACAGTTTAGTAACTAAGGTATAACACAAATCACTACTGCTACCACCAATGATAATAATGATAAAGGAAATAACAAGGGAACAGAATACAACACCTCACCACCCACTGACCGATAACTCGCCCCCCAAGCCCGACCAAGCTCCGACCGATACCTCCTCCAACCCTGCAGTCTCCCAGCCCTTCCGGCTAACTCCCAGTTACATCCTGGGCATGACGTGCTGTGGTATGGAATAGCTCTTTGGTCAGTTTGGGTCAGGTGTCCTGTCTCTGCTTCCTCCTGGCTTCCCCTCCTCCCTGGCAGAGCATGAGGCTCACAAAGTCCTTGGCCAAACCAAAACATCTCTATCAGCTCTGTTCCCGAGCTGAAAGTCAAAACACTGCACTGCACCAGCTACCAAGGAGGAGAAACATGACTGCTACTGCTGAACCCAGGACATTATCCACCCCTTATTCCATACCATTCACGTCATGCTCAGATCCCACATTTTCAATATACCATCACTCTTATCTTGGTGCACTCTTATCTTAGTGCATGGACCAGTCCCTATAAAGCTGCTGCGTCCATCTGGTCCATGTCAGGCTCCATCTCTTGTAACAGTCTTCCAGAGCAGGAGAGACTGTGTGCAGTGTTCACACTAGTGAATAACCTGGGCAATAGTGTCCATTGTTAAGTCCACCCCTCGATCATGAGTCCATCTCTGTGTTGCATCTCTGCTCTGATGGCCTGAAGTGCCATGGGCCCACCAGGCTTAAAATAATTCACTGTCCCCTTAAGCAGTTTCTGCAGCTTGTTGCTGGGGACTCCATACAGCTGCCTTCCATCTCCGACGCTTCCAAAGCACTGGAGGGGCCCAGTGGACTAGATACTTGCCCATACTGTCCCACACACCCTGCCACTCATGACTGTCCAGCCTTGGGGAAAACCTCTTGGTCCCCCTATATTGTTGTCTAACCCCAGACAAGACCCAAACCTGACTCTGCTTAACTTTTGAGATCAGACAAAATGGTGGTGGGTAGAACACAGTCTGTGTGTGTGCCAACATGCTGATCCCCATCACAATCAGCAGGCAGGTCCCAAGGATACCCAAAGGCCATTCAGAGCCTTCAGAACTCTCAAACGATGCTGCTGTACTTGTCACTGGGGCTGGTGTAGCTGCTGTGCTTGCCGGCTCTCCCACCACCGGCTTCTCTTTTCCTGAGTCCAGCTCTTCCTCCTCTGCCTTGCTGGGAAATGCTGCGTGGTCTCCTGCATCCTCCTGGGGCTCGGCGGGTGGCTGCCGGGGAATGCTCGGCCTCGGCCGTCCGCGGGGCTCGGCTCCTCCGCGGGGCTCGGCTCTTCCGCGGGGCTCGGCTCCTCCGCCGCCTTATCCCGCTGCTCGGCAGCCGCTTCCTTCTGCTCCTCGACCGCCCCGGCCTCCTCCACCGGCAGCCGTCCCCTGGCGGCCTCCGGCCCCGCTCCCGCCGTCGCTTGGTCCCCGGGGCCGCTCTCCCGGGCCGCTTCAGCAGCCGCCGGCTCCCGGGACCGCTCCCCCTCAGTTCCCCGCAGCCTCACGAAGATGGAGAGTAGGGCGAGGGCCAGGACGGTGAAGAGCAGCCGGACGGCCAGGTACAAGTCCACGGCCACGTCCGTCCCGCCCTGCTGCTGGGGCCCGCCCGTATTACAAGCCATTGCCATAAAGCACAGTGAGACAAGAACCTTAGCCCAGGCCCCACACTTGATAAACACTAACACAGCAAATACCGGCTCTACGTAAGTTACAACGGTCTGAAGCTGTGAAATCAAGAAGAACAACTCTGATACCCAATAAATCAGCATTGTGACGAATGACTATTAATCCAGTCAAATCTGTCGTTATCTCAACCCTTCGTGCCCCACGTTGGGCGCCAAAAAGAACTGTCGTGGTTTAAACCCAGTCAGGTAACTCGTTCGCTCACTTCCCCCCCTTTCTTGCCCTCCCCCTGCTCTCAGAGGGACGGAGAGGAGAATCAAAAGAATGCAACTCCCACGGGTTGAGATAAGAACAGTTTAGTAACTAAGGTATAACACAAATCACTACTGCTACCACCAATGATAATAATGATAAAGGAAATAACAAGGGAACAGAATACAACACCTCACCACCCACTGACCGATAACTCGCCCCCCAAGCCCGACCAAGCTCCGACCAATACCTCCTCCAACCCTGCAGTCTCCCAGCCCTTCCGGCTAACTCCCAGTTACATCCTGGGCATGACGTGCTGTGGTATGGAATACCTCTTTGGTCAGTTTGGGTCAGGTGTCCTGTCTCTGCTTCCTCCTGGCTTCCCCTCCTCCCTGGCAGAGCATGAGGCTCACAAAGTCCTTGACCAAACCAAAACATCTCTATCAGCTCTGTTCCCGAGCTGAAAGTCAAAACACTGCACTGCACCAGCTACCAAGGAGGAGAAACATGACTGCTACTGCTGAACCCAGGACAACCCCTTAAGAATTACCTGTCTTGTGACATTTTTGCTCATCCGACTCGCAAATATTTTATTAAAAAAATTTAAAAAAAGTTGATAACACCTTATATTCTTATTACTTTTTCCCTTGACAAAAGCCATGCTAAAATGGAGTTAACAGGAGAAAGTTTCAACTGCTTAAAATTAAATGCATTCTCATGATACCAGGCCTATAAACATGACATGAAGTTTAGGCTGAACCCTACTGACACTGAAGTGACAAAAAGTTTATGAAATGTTGATATCCCAAATAAAAGTAGATTAATTTTGAAGAAATTGCACATTTTCTTTTTTAACTTCAGCCACCTTGCCTATGTTGGGATAGTTAAGGTTGCTTGGATATCCTAACCATGTGTGGAAAATTCCTATTTATATATGACAGGTGTCACTAAAAAGAAAATAAGAATTTCCCACATCAATTAAATATTGCCTATGATACTTTGTATACTAAACTAGGACATATTAAACTACTTTATTAAATATTAACTTTCATAACAAGAAAATATGAAAGGAGCTAAAACACCTGACCCACTGGCATCAGCAGAAGCCATAAAATAGGTGAGACACAGCAGCCTTCCTCTGTCTTTTGAATGGCAGGTGTAAGTTCAGTAACATCAGAGGTGGCAGCAGAAAAGAGGGCTCAGCTTACTCCATCAATGTTTCCAGGTGTAACGTGCAATCTCTGTTACGTGACACATGCTTTCTCCTCCTGCCCATTCATTTCCAGAACAAGTGATCTAGCCCCAGATCTGGCTGCGTAAGCCAGCCCCTATGATACTCTTCTCTTAGACACGTAAATGTACTACACATCCTTTCTGCAACCACCACTCTGCTTATTTATACACACCTTACCTTCATTTTATTTTCCTAGCTTGCACAACTGTCTTTCTCCTATATGTATATATAGACACTACCCTTAACTTCATCCTTAACCTCTCTATTGAGCAGAGATGATAATATGTACAAAGCCACACTTTTGTACCATATAATTTTACAATTGTTTTTAATCAGTTATCTGTCAAATCTGCTGCACAAGAATAGTCTTCTCCAAGGAAATTAATGAAGAATTGTTGTCCTCCAAAATGGCTATCTTCTATCGTTTCTAAAGAAAATAGAGCCATTAGTCATTTCTGTTAAGAGCAAAGGCTGGCTTCATTTTCATTGTGTGTAACAGCAGCTATTCAGAAAAAGTGCAACATAACATGCAGGTCTCTGTAAGAGAAAATTATTTGTAAGCTCCTAAAGGAATAACTCTTACTGATGAAGCTTAAAGAAAACAGAATGAGATAAAGGTGTTCAAAGGCAGTTCAATAAAGGAACATAGTGAATTCTAAGCACAAAATGAAGTCTGAAATATCTGCATTATTCTTCTATTAGACTCATCCAGGATAATGAACCATATGCCACCAAAGGCTGAATTTATTAAAAGAATTATTCCTATATACAATTTCATTTCAACTCAAATCAATTGACCCATTTCTTGTAGATCATTAATGACTGCATTATTTTGAAATAATATATCTTCACATGCAGTATAACATGAAGTTCCTGCTTTACCTGAAAAACTCCAAACAACTTTGGCCAGCAGTGCCACAAAGAATCTTCACAACACATCCCTTGTAGAGCAGCAAAATGAGGAGCAAAAAGCAATCCATTCCTAAATGGTCCTCTAAACATGTCAGTGTCTCTGATCACAGACATCTTGAATTTATAACAAGACAAAGTTCTACAGTGAAAAATGTCAGCAAAGACCAAGCATGAGTAAAGTCTCCTTCCCTGTTTTGGGACCAGACTGATGGTGGAAAAGCTACCCTGAATTTGAGACGAGAATCCAATCCTTTGAAAGTAAAAAGTCTATTGCCAGCAATCCTGCTCCACCAGCAGATTACTCGATTACTAGTGTAATGGGCACTAACATACACTATCATTTATTTTCTCCAAATATTTTCTCCAAATTCCATTTACTAATCACCTACTCTCTGCCCTAATTTTCTATCTTTTAAAAATTTTCAGCCTTTTTTCTTTAAAAAGTACATTTTGCTTACTTAAGTCTTTTGATATATTATCCTATTCTTTGTTGTGTTTGCTTTGTGTGGCAAGGTTTTGGTATTGGGGGCTACAGGGATGGCTTCTGTGGGAAACTGCTAGAAGCTTCTACCAGGTCCAATAAAGCCAATGCCAGACGGCTCCAAGATGGTCTCACTGATGGGCAAGGCCAAGAACATCAGCGATAGTGGTGGCACCTTTGGAGTAGCATATTTAAGAAGGAAGGGGGGGTGTAGAGGTGGGTGTGTGGGTGCGTGTGTGAAACATCTATTCAGCCAGAGAGAGTGACAATATGTGACAAAACACTTGCGGACATCAAGGTCAGTGAAGAAGAGGACATGCTCCAGGTGCTTCAGCAGAGATTTCCCTGTAGCCCATTGTGCAGCCAGCCCATGGTGAGGCAAGATGTGCCTATGCAGCCCATGGATATCCACAGTGGAGCAGATATAGACCTGCAGCCCATGAAGAACCCTACGCCAGAGACGGTGGATGTGTCCCAAGGAGGCTGTGGCCCCAGAGCAGGGTTCTGGCAGGACCTGTGGCCAAGTGGAAAGAGGAGCATGGACTGGAGCAGGTTTGTTAGTGGGACTTGTGACCCTACAGAGGCCCATTCTGGAGCAGTCTGTTCCTGAAGAAAACACCCTGTGGAAGGGACCCATGGGTCTACAAGTCCTATATAAGACCAAACCCATTCCAAAGTCCTATATAGGACACACACCCCATAACAGAAACAATGCTAATTTAGGTGGAATTGAAGAAGAGAACTATGTGAATATCTTATTCTGTTCAAATGAAGTGGTGCACAGTGGAAGCAGAAATACAAGACTGGAACTAGAGAGTGGGGGAATGCACTATGCCAAAATCATTGCAGAGTAAATCTGTAAAAAACACTGGTCTAGTGATAGAGCCTCTAGGGTTTCTCCATACCTCAAGGACATCAGCAGGAATATTTCACTGACTTCAGTGAGACATGGTAGATTATCAAATACCTAACTGTCATTCGTTGATTCTACTAAAGGATTAGTTTATTCACATGAAAATGAAAAGCTATGTTTACCACAAAGATTGGTTCGTATCTGCAAACTGCCAATATCAAATTCCTGCTAATGTTACAGTAAAAGACGAGAATCAACACAAACAGTTATTCAACAGTTAAAGAAATTGTGTCACCCTCCTTTCATAACCTCGTTGCACCCCTAACATCAACCTCCTTTCCCATCCACAAGAGCATTCTGTTATCTCAGTCCCTCAGGTCCTGTGGCAGGTTATTATGGCCTTTAATCTCCCAACCAAGTAGATCTGGTCCTTGCTAGGTTCACTGACAAAGAGTAATCCCAGTTGCTGCAGGAAACCCTGCTGATGCTTCAGTACATGACACACAAAGTCAGCACTGAACTCACAGCAAAGCAGTGTATTAGAAAGGACTGTGCTGCTAGAAGCATTTTTTTTTAATGGGAATTCATACTGAAGACTATTTAATTTGGCTAAATTCTTGGCAGCTATAGTTAAAAGTGGCATGATTCTTTACACACACACACAAAATATTGAAAAAATTGAATACTAGCCTTTTTACTGTCCAATTAGGAAATCACATTCTGTATTCTTGAGATTTCCTTATGTTTCAAAATCAGTGAGAGCATTCAATATGTCTTAAAATAGAATTACATTGCTGAGCACTAGAATCTGCTATATCCTGCCCCAGAATAAAAGTAATTTCAGTGTTACCAAATGTTAATTATTTGTACAGCATACAGTGAAATTTATTTTGGGATTTTTTCAAATAGAAGGCAATTTGTGAACTTCAGCCTCTTCCTATTTTTTCTTTCATGCTTAGTTTGTGAATTAAGCCCTAATGCAGTGCTCTATTCTGAGAACGAAAAGAACCACAACTGTCTACTCTTCCTCAAACGGCGCTGTCTTCTCTGTTCAGACATCTTCTGTATTATTTTACTGAAGCTTCTCTTTGTTAAAAGCCTAAAATAAGATAAAAGGATATAAAAGTAAATACACTTTTTAGAATATGTCTAAACCACAGTCTGTATACTTACCTCTATTCTATTCCTGCAAGAACCTCAACAAGCATTATGCTGAAAAATTCTGTTAAAAGTCACCACATCCCATTTTTCATTTTATTATACCAGTTTCTAAGCCTAGCTTTCAGGAACATTTCCCCATAGACTTGACCTAAAATCCACATAAGCCAATAAAAGCTTTTCCAAAGATTTTCCTCACCTTGGGACCAAACTTCACCATTAGTTTAATCACTATTAGGGGAAAAATATCTATAAAGAGTCACACTTAAGGTTTGCAGGAAAAGAGGCTCTGAAAGTACAAGTAATTATAATGATCTGCTGAAATGGTAGCTTTCATACATCCGGCATGTATCTAGTTGGATTTTTCATACTACCCCAAAAAGTAACAGAAGAAAGAATTACTGATCCTTTAATATCAGAAATAGGGTGGGTACTCTTTACCATTACTTTTTATTTAACATAGACCATCTGTATTCAGAGTTTACCTAATAAATACCAAGTAGCACAATCTGTCTTATTAAAAGAAGACTGGCATTGAACTATACTTACATCACACAAATTAAACACATTCTCCTCTTTCCGTTTTACAGTGATGTCACTATGGAAATTAAGTATTTTTCTAACCAAGATTTATTAAATATGGGATACCAAAGCCAGTAAGATATTAGATGTATCTGCCAGTACAAATTTAGATTCCCTGCTCAAGTAAAGCTTGGCACAAAGGAGACTAGCAGAAAACAGCAATGACTTCCCATTTCCAACTGAAGTTGTGCAATAAAAAACAGTTACATATCACGACTAAGGATCAAATCCTTAGTACCTTTACTGTGCGTCTACGTACAAGCTCTACATGTCAGGTTGTCTCAGTTATGGTGACAAACAAGCAGTAGCAGAATGTCATGGCTGTCGATGTGCTAGTTACAAAATGAAAACAAAACAACATACCAAATATCTGAGGCAATTTCAATGCTAACAAGAACTACAGTTAACATTTAAGCCTAGATTCCAATTCTCTTCTTCACTCTACTGGAAACATCCAGTAACAATGCACTTTAATATATAAATTGCAATCATGGCTGAAGACTACTATCATTTATTATCCCTAATGCCCTATATGTGCCATCTTCCTTCTGCTCAAAAGAAAAACAATAGCCTGAAAGGACACTTGAGTGCATTAACATTTGAGTTCATTTCTTCTCAGCGATACTTTAAAGATAGATTGAGTTCTCATTTTTGACTACTCGTATTTTGCCGGGATCAGCTGTAGTTTGCTACAATGGCAAAAAATAAAATGTTTTCCAGGTCAACAGTTATGACCTTCTACACTGGACCAACAATCTTCTCCATTAAATACTTCAGAGACCCTGTCCACTTTGGACTATGAGGTCAGCTGGAATCCGAGGCCTTGCTCCAAGCCTCTGCATTCAGACTCCTGTTTTCTCTATGGACTTTAAGGTACTGCAGGAAAATCATGGTGCCTGTGAACACAATATATTCTCCCAAATCCTCTATCATAGCATCTCTCAGGTTTTAAGAGAGATGCTTCAGTAATTCTGTTAGATCCAAAAGCAGATGACACTCCACTAGCCCACCTCAAAAAAAATCGAGGGCCTGAGACTTTTGTTTTCCTCCCCCTCCCAATGTCATTATGAAGTAACATTTAAAAAAAAAATAAAATAAATTAAACAAATTAATAAATAGATGCCAGCTGCTTCAGGAGCAGCAGAATTAAAACAGTTAAAAGATTCAGAGGAAAAGTATGCCTCTAAGCTGCCCTGCTGAAGAAGGCTTAACTAAAAGTACTGATATAAGAGAAGAGGTAGAAATACTCTTTGCTATTAAGACCAAACAGGCATCTTTACTTTCATGAGATAGGGAAATTACTACAACAAAACCACTGTGCATATAGATAAAGGGAGAAAGTAAGACAGGCCATAACAGATAAGGAAACTTGAGCCAAAATGCCCCGAGTCAAACTTAAAACAGAAAACTAGCAATGAAAAAAAAAGTCAATGCATTTTTGTTTGTAATCATAGTTAAAAATCAAGATGAAACTGTGGTGTACTAAACTCATAGGTTTTCCACAAAAATCTTAAGTAACATTTGCTGCTGCCAAATGGCATGAACAGAAAACTACCTTTGTAAGATATAACCACTTGTCTATCTTTTGCTCTATACTTATTTGAACTAGAAACTAAAAGCAAGTTTGTCGTTTAATAGTGACACTTCTGATAATTTCTGAATTTGTAAACTAGCCCATGTACCCATGTATGCATGTGTAATGTACACATTAATACACATTTTTTCTAAAAAACTTTCTGCAATTTAGCTTGTATAACTATGTATCATTTGTGTTATTTCTAAAAAGAAACTAAGTTACTTATGTATCATCCGCTCTCAAATGTTTCCTCTACTCTGCCACTCACACATATTTTGAATTAGCGAAAGACAGAACATCCTGTAAATTTCCTCAGCAAAACAGTACCAGATCTAATACTTAAAGCTTTCAATTTACATGCACAAATTACACACAATATTTCCACAGACTGTTTAGCAAACCAAGTTTTAACAGCTTCCTTGTAAGTTATACTTCAAAAGTAAAATAATCTAGGTTGGAAACGACCTCTGGAGGTCATCTAGTCTAACACCTGCTTAAAGCATGTCCAATTAGAACAGGCTGCTCAAAGTCATGCCCAATTAAGATCTGTGTATCTCTAGGGATGGAGATTCCAACTCTTGGTCTGGGCAACCCATTCTCGTGTTTGTTCACTCTTGGAAGAATTTTTTTCCTTTTACTTAATTAGGATTTCCCATGTTATAACATGCCCTTTACCTCTAATCTTGCTCCTGTGTAGCATTGATGAGAACAGGCTGGTTCCATCTTTATACTGTTCTGTGACGCAAACTACATCTTCATTACAAATTTCTATCGCATACATGGAAAGGTCTCAATTGCCTTTTATGATTAAGTTTATTCAATAAATAAAAGAATTCATTTCCTTGTCCTTTCTCGCTTGGCAGCGCTGCTTTCAACCATGTCAGGACCAATCCATTTGCAACTTTCTGTTCTCTTGTTACCTTCTAGAATCCATTTCTGTGCTTCCTCCGGAAGTGGAGAGTAACATACTTGAATTTATCCACAATACCCTGTTGGGGAGACTGCTTTATCGTTAACACTCTTTCGACCTTTTTTTATTGATCCATCCACGGGTCCTGAAGGAACTGGCAAATGAAGTTGCGAAGCCGCTGGCCATCATATTTGAGAAATCATGGCAGTGAGGTGAAGTTCCCGATGACTGGAAAAAGGGAAATATAACCCCCATTTTCAAGAAGGGGTAAATGGATGACCCAGGAAATTACAGACCAGTCAGTCTCACCTCTGTGCCTGGCAAAAACTTGGAGCAGATTCTCTTGGAAGGCATGCTAAGGCACATGAAAAACAACAAGGTGCTTGGTGACAGCCAGCATGGCTTCACTAAGGGGAAATCCTGCCTGACCAATTTGGTGGCCTTCTATGATGGGACTACAGAACTGATGGACAGGGGGAGAGCAGTTGATGTCATCTACCTGGACTTGTGTAAAGCGTTCGACACTGTCCCACACAACATCCTTGTCTCTAAATTGGAGAGACATCAATTTGATGGATGGACCACTTGGTGGATAAGGAACTGGCTGGATGGCTGCACACAAAGAGTTGTCGTCAATGGCTCAATGTCCAGCTGGAGACCAGTAATGAGTGGCGTCCCTCAGGGATCGGTGTTGGGACCGGTCTTGTTCAACATCTTGGTCGCTGACATGGACAGTGGGATTGAGTGCGCCCTCAGCAAGTTTGCTGATGACACCAAGCTGTGTGGTTTGGTTGATACACTGGAGGGAACGAATGCCATCCAGGGGGACCTTGACACGCTTGTGAGGTGCTGATGCCAACCTCATGAAGTTTAACCATGACAAGTTCAAGGTCCTACACCTGGGTTGGAGCAATCCCAGGCACAGCTACAGGTTGGGCAGAGAAGAGATTCAGAGCAGCCCTGCAGAGAAGGACTTGGGGGTGTTAGTCAATGAGAAACTTAACATGAGCCGGCAGTGTGCGCTTGCAGCCCAGAAAGCCAACCATATCCTGGGCTGCATCCAAAGGAGTGTGACCAGCAGGTCGAAGGAAGTGATCCTGCCCCTCTACTCTGCTCTTGTGTGACCTCACCTGGAATATTGTGTGCAGTTCTGGTGTCCTCAATATAAAAAGGACATGGAACTGTTGGAACAAGTCCAGAGGAGGGCCACGAGGATGATCAGGGGACTGGAGCACCTCCTGTATGAAGACAGGCTGAGGAAGTTGGGGCTGTTCAGCCTGAAGAAGAGAAGGCTGTGTGGAGACCTCACAGCAGCCTTCCAGTATCTGAAGGGGGCCTATAGGGATGCTGGGGAGGGACTCTTCATTAGAGACTGTAGTGATAGGACAAGGGGTAACGGGTTAAAACTTAAACAGGGGAAGTTTAGGTTGGATATAAGGAGGAAATTCTTTCCTGTTAGGGTGATGAGGCACTGAAATGGGCTGCCCAGTGGGGTTGTGAATGCTCCATCCCTGGCAGAGTTCAAGACCAGGTTGGATGAGGCCTTGGGTGATATGATTTAGTGTGAGGTGTCCCTGCCCACGGCAGGGGGGTTGGAACTAGATGATCTTAAGGTCCTTTCCAACCCTAATTATTCTATGATTCTATGATTCTATGACTTTTTACTCAAAACGCCTCTATATTAAGCTATCTTTAAGTTTTCAGATGACACTACAGAGTATAAGAAAGACTTGATTTGCTTTGGCTCACAATGAAGAAGGCGGAAGAAACAATACTGCCCCCTCTATAGATAAATATATCTCCATACAGATTTAGTATCCGAACAGCTTTGGCTGATATTAAGGAATTTATTATCTCTGAGCTAGAATGTTCAGTTCCAGATTCTGAAGAATGTACAGGGGAAAAGTTCTTTCTATTTCCCATCCTCCCACTATCCATACCATTAACTTCATTGCAGCTTTCCTGCTTACTGAAATATTAACATTACTGCTGGAATATTTACACATACCTGCATTTGGACAGGAGCTTTTTACTGAGCTCTCTAAATCCACCCTGCAAAGTCAAATATTGAGGAATTCTTTTCTATCTTACTGCCAACAGAAAAAAAAAGAAAGTAATAATAATCTTCACTAAAGCACTGCAGTACTTGCCAATAAATATATATCTTGGAATAGTATTTCATATCAGTTTTATAATGCCATATTTTTTTTCTCACTATGAAGTAGAGACAGTGTCTAAAATGACCAATAAAAACAACTGTATTCGCTAAACTGTTTAATGGTTTAACATGTATGTGCACACACACAAATTTAACAAATCGCTTTCTTATCTACCTGCTTATAAGGTATCAAACCAGTTATTTTCCAGAAGTATTCTGAAACCACTGAAGTCCTTTTTAAGAATTATGTACTGAAACCCATACATGTCTTCATTACACTTACACAAAGAAGCTTTTCTTTCAATCCATTTACTTAATCCCAGAGCAAAATATCCCAGATTAGGCAGTTTTGTTATGAGACACAGATGTACACACACACATTAGCAATGTTACTAATAGGAATTCAAGAAAAATGTTTCTATGTTCCTCTGCAGATCATGTGTTTTATTTGCTAAATAAGCTCCATTTTAGTTTGTAAGCAATATATTTAATTAGAAAATATTTTTCTAGAAAGATTGAGGAAGAGGAAAATGAAATAGAATAAACAAACTAGAGCTCACATTAAATCAAAAGAAATTGTCATCATCTCAAGGAAAGTCATTTTAAGCATAAAGAGCAAATGCTGCTTTGCAGGTAAGGTTAATCAGCTACTTTATAACCTCTCTTCCGAAGAAAACACCTGATTTGTACTTGAAACTCAGTAAATCTTCAAGCTGGTGCATTACTGTCACTGAATACTTATTTCTAGTCACATAATAACGTGCAGTTTAATAAAAAGATATTGTTTCATGCTATTTTTCCTGAAGTAGAAATGGATGCTATATAGATAACAAAAGACATACAGAAATGAACTTTGTGCTTGCAACAACTTGAATTGCATTGTTACACAACATATATAGTACATATTTCCCAGCTATATGAAAGATTTTACTAAACACAGAGAAAAAGAATGGCCAGAAGAAATACAAAGGCAGGACAACAGAAAGACACAATATTCAAGCCCCACTGAGGCAAAAGAACCTTGGGAACCAAAATGTCTAAGTAACATCCCGAGTAAAAACCAAGATGATATTACTTCATCTGGAACAATTTAAGTCTGAAAGAAGGGAACACTGATCATAACTTAAAAAAAAATTTCTTATTCTTTATAAACAAAAGCACTTGTAGAAAAATACAAACCAGTCTATTTTAAGAGTTGTACCATTTAATTTCTGTGTGCGCACATGTAACATATACTTGCACTGCTGTCACTAAAGATACAACAGAACACTATCAAAACATGCTATCCTCATATACCAACACAACATACCCATAGCTGGGACATACCAAAATGTCTTTGCTAAAGAAAAGAAAAAAAAAGTCAACACAAACCACTGCCAAAAACCTAAACATAGAAGATATTTAAGGGTTTATCAACAGCCTACTGTCAGATATAAACTTGAACATAGTATCTGATAGCTTCGTATGTTATTTCAGGGAACTACCAGAATTTACATTTCACAGAATCAGAAAAGTTCAGGTTGGCAGGAGGCTCTGAAGACTGCCTAGTTCCACCTATACTTAAAAGCAGGGTCAACCAGAGCAGGCTGCTCAGGGCCGCATTCAGTTGTGGTTTTAATTTATAATTCACTATGACAACTTGCATGAAAGAAACTTTATTGAAACTTCAAGTTTAGTCTCTGAAGTTTCTCTGCAATAAAACATGCCAGCTGAATCAGTTACCTTATATTTTAAAGTAGCATCAGGTTTAAGAATTTAAACAGATTTACAGGTATGTTCACTGTGGGGTTATGCAACCTTTCTCCAAGTTTCACAAACACAAAGCTCATTGGGGACCTTCCTCATAAAAAAAAAAAATCTTTTAATTAGGTTAGTCAGGCTCTTAAGAGTAACATTCTCTTCAGGTATGACAACCAAGTGTATGCTCCATTAAACATGAAAATGTTAGAGTATTGATCCATCACTTCTGTTTCACAAAACATTTAATAGCTGTTTTGTGGAAAACATTTACTTAGATTAAATTCTCTGAGTTACACTCAGATCATTTTTACTTCCTTCAAGTTAGAAAGATTGAATATTCAAGAAGTGGAGCATTTATTAAGAAATAAACATAGAAACAAGAAATTAAATCGCGGTACATGACTTGAAGTATCAACGACCTTCTCCAGAAGTCCTTCCTTTCTCTTCCTGCACTTCTGTGCCTTATTTAGTAACTGTTCTGTACTCTGAAACATGACTGAAACAAACATAATGACTCAAAGCCCTTCAAAAGACAAGCTTGGTTCATCTCCAGTTCATAGAAAACCCCTTTCACTCAATAGGTAAAAAATAAGTTATAGCCTACATCATGCTGCATATCAACAAACGGACCAGTCCAGGTATCAGGTTGAAAACTTTATTTAATAATTTCTAAATGCTTGATTTGATAACTGTCATATTTTAAGGCTCAGACTGATATCTGTAAATAAGACTGAGAGTATTAAGAAATTATTTATTTTTTCAGGTATTAGTAAAATTATTTGGCCTGTGTAACACAGGAAGTCAGAAAAAATAAATACTGAATGTTTTCTGGCCTTAAAATTATCAGTCAAGAACATTGCTTCTCATCCCTCAAACATTCTCTACTTGTGGGTCTACTTGTGATATTTCAGGAACAGTACAAGGAAACCTAGAGACTGTCAAGTAAAGAAAAAAAAAAGAAAACCCACAGAAAAAAAAAAAAAAAAAAACACGTTACATTTACCTTACTAGAAATACTTGGGAAAATACTTAAAAAAAAGCAAAATTTGGACAAATGGTAGTCAATCAAATCCTTCTTAAATACACAAAGAGGGATTTTTTTTTTCAGTTTCAACTGAATTAACAAAGCTTGTTTGCCACATTTCTTTGATGTCAGTGTCCTGTTCACTAGATGGAGGAAGACATCCTGTTCTGCTACCTAAGACCTCCTTACTTTTGGTATTTTATTTTTTCATTCTTCAGTTTTTTTCTAACCTTAGACACTTTAATGCTACCTTAGATACTTTACTGCTACTTAAGTTTTCTTCATTTCCAGTACTCATTTTTGTTTATTCATCAGTTTTTTTCCTAATCTAAGACACTTTATAAACCAGAGGGATGGCACTATGAAAGTTAAAAAGAAAATAAGACTTTATCAATATGATGCTTATTCAGACTGTGCTTAAGGGGCATCATCCTTGTGTATACCATAAAAATGCATACAAATTCCACTGACCTGACCAGAACTGCTTTACCCCAGCTTTACCAGAGAAGGATCAGAACAATGCAAGAGTAATACTTTTGCAGCTGGACTCTATGATCTTAGCAATCTTCTCCAACCTAAATGATTCTACAATTCTAAATAAATCACCCAACATTCTTAAACACTCCCACCCCATCATGAGAAGACAACTTTAAACAACAGTTCTACATACACCATCAAGTAGATATGAATCAAGATGCCAAAACATTACAAGATTTGCAGCCTATTATTTCTTCAAAACTTCAGAACACTGAAGAAGGAAAGTAGAAATTATGGCCACATATGGTCCAAGCTCATTTAAATTAAAAGGAACAAAACAATCAAGAGGAACAATAAAAAAAAAAAAATCCCTCCAAAAAACAAAGCCACCAGCATTCTCCCCACATACTCAGCAACTCTGCCAACCAATTTCTTTTGTGAATTCAGACTACTGCCACATCTGAAAGTTTCAAACATTTTAGGTCTTAGGTCAAATTTCCTCTGATTCTAGCTGTATTATTCATACAAGGACAAAATGTGCACACTTGGACTGACAAGGCCAATTACTATTTCAGTTACACCATCTATTTCAAACAAGTATACCAGGAAAAAATTAATTCTTTAGGCAACTCATATAATACATGCCAAGCAGCAGTCCTTCTACCCTCTGCAATGAACTTCAGTGCTCATCGTTGAGACCCAGTTTTTGACAGTGAACACAAATTTAGCACTGACATCATGAATTATCTGCTGCCAGGCACAATGTTTCCTGGAAGACTCTTTCTCCAGGGTATTTCTGTTTTTTCTTTTTCTTGGATATCTTGTACAATCAACAACAGGAACAGGATTTAAAGGACCACATTTCAAAAGCATCACTTCTTGTCCTCCCAAAATACAATGCCTGCTTCTCTAGTCATACCTCCCCAGAAAAAAGAAAATCATCACCCGAAACTAAGAAAAATAAATACAGCAAAAACAAAGTTTGAAAACCTCATTGAAAAAGGAAGAAAAAAAAAAAAAAAAGGCAGCAAATGTCAAACCCTACTCATGCTAAATATGACAGTCCTGAAAGATACTGAGATCTTGATGGGGAGGACAAAGCAATGTGGAATCACAGAAAGAGTCCTCCTACCCATATCTGTCACCTGATACTATTTTTTCAGCCGTTTCCCAAAGAAATGTAAGTTCAGTGTTGCAGCAGTGATATTGCACACTTAAGATTCCACTCTTTCTCAGTTACTGAAACCCACCACAACAGTTCTATTCACAGAAAGTACAGTAATAAATATGGAACTTCTGAGAACAGGGCTAATGAATCCCAACTCATTAATGAGGGTGATGTTTGTGCTTACTGATATGCAGATAGCTATCTACTACAAAAAAAAAGCAAAAAAATAAAAGCAGTATCCCTTCATTACCATTTCTTTTCATATCAATGTCCTAAAATATTAAGTACCTTCTTATGAGAATCTGCTCTTTTTCATACTGTTTATCACTTCTTTTGTTCTTTTGAATATTTCTTCTAACTATACTATATCTTGAGGGGTGGGCAGAGGGGGAATGACAATGTACACAATGTGTATTATAGGATTATACAGGAACTTTATCCTACCTTCTGATTTTTTTCTATTCTTTTCTAATAGTTACTTTTTGTCTGTTTGTTTGTCAGCTGGCTCTTTTTAGTAATGAGAATGTTCTGTAACTCATTACCTGAATTTCGGATGTATACCAACTGGACTACTTGCAGAAGAAACACCACTCAATAAAATTAAGCAGAAATTTTATTCAGAGCAATAAGTGGTTCCACTGTTTTGCACTCTCTATTCGATGGAATTATCCCACAAGGTTACTGCCAAGAGAGAGTAAATGCAAGAGGATGCTTCAATGTAACTTCAATATAACAGCATTGTATTGTAATGCCCATTATAAACAAAAGCCTTATGCCTTCAGTGTTTTCAGTTCACTGACAAGAAGCTACTGGGGAAAAAAATAAAAATAAAAATTATTGACAGTGACAAGAATCACAGCTAACAATGAAAAAGGATGAAGTTTTCAATACTGCAATCTTAAAAGGTTGAGTGGCAAAGAACTATGGTACATAGTACTCTTAATACATAAGTACATGGCAGGGATGAATTTGTGAAGCTGGTCAGGCACAGAACTCTGCAACACTACCCATTACAGTGAAAGTTTTATAGTACAATTTCTGTAACATCAAAGTTATCTAAAACAAGATTCTGCCAAGTACACCAAAACAATGTCTCCTCCTCTACCTTGATGTGTAGTAATGACTGTGAACATCTGACAGCACACACACTATATGCTTATACACCTTGCTTTAAAAGAAAAAACGTACTACGATCTTCATGCATGCTTTATCCAACAGCATAATTTCAAAACCCCTTGAAGAGTTAAGTCAGCCAACCTCAATTCAACAATTTCAAAAATTCAGCAGGTTTCCATACAGAAATAACATATTTTACAGTGTTTCTTAGATAGTTTGACTCATTAGGACTCTAGAATGTCTGAGTCATCCTTTGTTTTGTCTGTTTGCTAAATCAAAGTGCTTATTTTGCATTAGGGAAAGGACAATAATAATTTTAAAAGATGAAACTATAATTAAGTTCATCAAAACCA
Organism: Pezoporus wallicus; assembly: GCF_028554395.1. Taxonomy (NCBI): domain Eukaryota; kingdom Metazoa; phylum Chordata; class Aves; order Psittaciformes; family Psittacidae; genus Pezoporus; species Pezoporus wallicus. The sequence goes on from NW_026640488.1 coordinate 6,557,518, forward strand.
AGTTCTATATATGTATTTAAGTACATACAAAATAAAATAATCTCTCTGCCTTGACTGCAGCTGTTTTGGCCAAAAAGACTGGAGAACACACAGTGAAAAAAAAGAAAAAAAAAATGAGTAACACAAACCAAGTGGGACATAAGACTATGAAAGTACTCAACTTAGTCAACACCGATGAAGTGGGTAATTGTCCTTTTAAGAGAGGAATACATGTGGGTGAGTAATTCAGCACTAATTCATCATGTAATGCTTCTACATTAGAAGCTATATTGAAGACTGGGAGAGGCAGCCACCTCTGACTTCAACCATTTATGAGCAATGTATGATTACAGCAAGTTTGCAAAGTGCTCTTATAGACAGAATGAAAGCAAATTATGTGACAGTCTTGTCTCTCACAGCAGGCTTCATAGCAGGATAGTTAGTGAAAGCAAACATGGACAAAACAAGGAAGAGGCAGAACACTGTCAAGACAGGAAAAAGTACTCAAAGCTTCAGAAATTTTCCTTAGCTTTGATGGAAGTCATTCATTCAAGATATGAACTGGCAACTTTAGTACCAAGCCTGGCTGGGATGGAATTCCTTTTTGTCATAGCAGCACAGTTTTTAGATCTGTGACCAAAACAGTGTTGGTAACACATTAATGTTTTAACCATTGCTAAATAGTCCCAGAACGAACCCAAAATTAAAGTCTTCTCTTTTTCTCACTCAGCCCTCTTTGCAAGTGGGCCAGAGGTCAGCAAGAGGACAGGAAGGGGGACAGAAGAGACAGCTAAGCCAAACTGACCAAATTGATATTCCATAACACAACTTAATGGTCAGTAGTAAAAACCAGGAGAGTTTTCAAACCATTTCCAAAATGGCCGCAGCTCAGAGACTAGCTGGGCATCAGGATGCTCTGTAAGAGGTGGCCTTTACATCACTTAATTCTTTCTTCTTTGTTTTACTTCACTTATTGAATTGTCTCTTTGTTGACCCATGAGTTTTCACTCGCTTTTGCTCTTCCTATTCTCTCCCAAATCCTGATGATGAGGAAAGGAAGAGGACCCATGCAGGAATGAGCAAACAGCGAGTGGAGGTTTATCTGATGCCAGAGGTCAACCCACCACACAGGGGCACCAGTAAAGCAGGTACAGCTATTAAACATTTGCTTCCACACTTAAAAATACTGATTGCTTATTTTTTGTCATTATCTAACTTTACACTAACAGAAAAAATTAACTTATTAGAATGTATCACTCCATTTTCCAGGTCCATGTTTGGAAGGTGCAAGAAACTCAAGATGTGCTAACAAAGGATACAGTAAGTAGCAGTTTACGTCAATGACTGAATTCTAAGATTACCTTACCCTTTACTATTAAAGTAGCTTTATGTTTTTAAATACATATAAATATAAAATGCAGATTTTTGCACTGATGACAAAAATAGAACACCTATTAACATAGAACTATGAACAACCTCACCAAAAAGCGGCAAAGCTCTGGCATGTGACTACACATTCTGTTTTAGCATGACTGCCTGCCAAAGTATACTTTTTTCCTCACCTATGAGCCAGCTCCATCAACGTCAGTTACCTCCACAGCAAACCTGATGGATGTATAAATTCAAATTCTTCAACACCACATTCCAAAAATATACTTTACTTCCTCATCCTCTGAATTACACCGGAGTTACTGAAAACTGTGTTGCCTTTTGCTTCATTTAGTTAACGTTTTTCATGAGAAGGAAAAACAAAGGCGCAATTTTCCAACCTTACAAGTAATTCACACAATCTTAAAAATATGACTTGTTCTACCTGAAGCCTGTGTTTTCCAGAACTAGAGATGTAAGACACCATTACAAAGTTTAAGAATTTTATCCAGCACTTCTCCACAACATTGCACAAACTCACTGTTTTGTACTAAATGGCTACTGAGAGCCCACAGCATCTATTAAGCTTTTGTCAATGGCCTTGTTATTTTAGATTCCTCTACAATTAATAGGCTATTTAACTATCAAATTTGTAGTTTATTAAAGTAAACTTGAAGTTTTTCTCCTTACTTTCTTTATTGACTGTTCCCTACATTATCAGAAAATTTCATATTATTTTGATGTTTTGAAGAGTGACCTGTGAAGAAAACAAACAACACTTAGCCAGTGTATGCTAGTTAAAAATGTAGAGCACTATGTAAAATAATTCCAACTGAAATTCTTGTGATAAAAGGTAATAGTGAGATTTGCCTTTGAATAGAATGGACCAACCCATGTCAGTATATATTTCTAGAGATACTCATTTGTCTTTCTAACCTGAATTGCTGTACGTTTCTCCTGATCATTTTAGCAGCAATACAACATTTCACTATAGTAAATTTTATGCCAAGAGAAATTACAGAAGAGCCTATCTCTTAAAAAATGCCTAAATATAGCCAGCAGACACACACACAAAAGAGCAACTGAAGTCCCACAATAGTAATTATGAAAGCTAAGTTCAACACGATCGTCAAGTTTATCTTAAAAATACATGCTAAAATATTAATCAATACAGAAGGCCAAAGAGTAGAGGATAGAATATATGAGAATGATAGGAGGGTAAGATATGAAGAGCTGTGGTACTCAGTTAATAAATTATTTGGCAAATTGATATTTTATCCTTTTCCTTATCTGATAATCAGGTGGAAAAACAGCACTGCTAAAATTGAAACACCTACTAAATTTCTAAATATTCCAGATTATAACCTAATCTGAAAGCAGTGCATCTCACTTAGTTGTCAACCAGAGGCAAAAAGAGGGGGGAAAAAAAATCATGCTGAATTGATTGTAGCTTGATCAGTATTCTTAGTGTAATTTAACTGGTACACAACAAAACCCATACAAGCAACATAAGTGACAACTGAAATTTCTTTAAGAACATCACCAATTTCCAAATAGTGGTAATTCCACAGCCATTCATAACAGTTAAAAACTCCTCCAGCATAAAAGGAGGCTTTACTTTTTTACCTCTTTTTTTAAGCTTTCAAAACTAGGAAATAGGGTTTACTGACAGATACAAAAATAGTGCTAGGAAACCATAAATAACTGATGAAGAGGAAAAAGGGAGAAATAAATGGTCAAGCTTAAGGAAAGCGGGAGTAATCTTTACACTCAAAAAATAATCCTAAATATGTTTTTCCTTCATTATCAGATGGAAATGTTGTTAATTAACAGCAAAAAGCTTCTCTGATTTTATCTGCCTTTTTAGATGCCTGTTACTGGCAACTATTCAGACACAAGGTGTGGACGAGATGGACACTAAGCTTGACTTGTGGGATGTTCCCACACATTTCATACAAATGAGTGATTATTATATATATGAGATCCATCTCTTGTAGTATGTTATGAGCATTAAGCTCCTGACCATATGCATTTCTTATCTCTTCAATAGTTCTGTGTTTTAAGGGAAAGGGGCAGGGGGAAAGGGAGAAGGACGAGAGGAGAATACAACCAAGAGTGTGAAAGGAAGAATTCAAAAGGCAAGCCAAGTGGTAGTTTGACATCTCTATAGCTGTGCATTACTGGCCTGTCTTCTGCAAGCAAACATGATATGATTCAAGCAAGTTTCATACAAAGCCATAAAGCTGTGAGCAGAAGTACAGTTCAATTCAAACAGAATAGCTATCTCCAAATCTATTAAAAAGGAAAATTTTAAATGGAAGGATAGGGGTCTCAATACAAACCTGCTCATCTGTGACCGGGGCACCAGAGCTGTGTACACTATTCTAACAGCAATCTCGCTAAGCAAGAGTTGATTGGTAAAATAGGGTAATTTTCATAAACAAGACAAATCAATAACCTGAGATTTATAAATTTGCTTCACACCATGGATACCATTTTGGTGTATAAGGGAAACTCCTGACCACTGGTTAGGAAGCGCTTATGTAAACTTGATAATTGGCCAATGGAGGTTACAAGCCGATTCAAATACTTACAAATACTATTTACTACTCAGTGCTCTCAAATCAGGCAGAATGTTTCAAGGAAAAGGTACTAAAGACAGCATAGGGCTAACTCAATCTCTCTATTTGGTATTGCTTTCAGTAGGAAAAGGATACTTAGTTTTCAAGTTGCAGATCAAAAATTGTTTTTCATAGTTCTCACCTGCTGCTTATTAAAAAGTTCCTACTGGCACTTGAGGTGGGGTGCAGTTGCCTAAACACTGTGGGATCTAGGAGATTCTACACATCTACATGGGGCAGTTGTGTATAACACAACGTTTAAGGGAAATCTACACACCTGGCCAGTGGAGAGCAAACAATTTCCAGCATCTAAACCAAAAGTAGATGTCTGTGCTTAGCTAACTCAGTTGTACTCTACGCATCTTAACTTTGGCCAACTGATGTCTGCCTAACGCTCCTTTCCCTTAAAATATGCATAGGTAAACAGCTTTGCATCATTAATGTGTCACCCCAAAGCCATTTTCCAAGCTTGATGCCTTGTATTGCTATTGCTTCAGAGACTTTCAACATCACATCACATACTTTACCTACTCTTTAAAGCTTCTTGTTAGATTATGAAAGCAATACTGAGAGAACTAAAATATGGAAACTTGCATGCAATCTTATCAGAACCTAATGTTAGATCTATATCTAATGTTTGATACATGGACTGAACATCTTGGTTCCAAGCAACCTTATTCTTGCATCACTTCAGGAAAAGTTGATGTTATTTCTTCTCTCAACTCTGATACATTTGTAGAAAATATTCCAGAGACATTGATATAGTTACTTCAGAATCTATTCTACAGAAGGATCAGGTCCAATTATGATTTATTAGAAGCTGAGATAGCTAAGTGACTCCTGAAAAACTCCAGATTCAATTCAAACACGGAATTACTAGCCAGCAACACAAGAAGCAATAGGCAACTTTGCACATGTGTGGGCTTGTCTATCAATGAAGAAATTCTTTTTTTCCCTTCTAGAAGACCTTAAAGTTTAAATCCCCACAGTACTTACAAGATCAAATAGACCAATTGGTTTATTTATAGAACAATCCACTTAAAAGACTCTAGAGAAGAGACACAAAAAGCTGAATGGGTATAACTGTAAAGTTGAGAGCATTAACCAGCAAAAGACAAATCATAAAGTGGATGCAGACTCTTCTTTGCACAATAATTACTTCATTAAGGTGTAATCTATAATTCACTAACTGCACATTACTAAAACAGTAATAATAAAAAACCTACAAACTAAGCTTGTTAAACAACAAGCAAAGTCACCATTTAAAAAATGCCGTATGACGTAGTTATATGTACAAAGCATGTTCAGAATGATTACCTGAAAACACCAGCTTGTTTTTGGTTTTTTTAAACAAACCACAGAGAGAAAATATGCATCCTAAATCATTAAGGTTCAAGCTGTCAACAGTGACCTGAGGCAGTTCTGACTTAATATAAACTTCATATTAGTTTCATATTAGTTCATATTAGCATATAAGGAATACAATTACTGAAAAGCCATTTTTTCTTTCCGATGTTCCATACTTGAACCATCACTAACTTATCTCATACAGAGGCAGCAAGACCTTTAATTTGGAACAGAAAATGCAGTGAAAGGAAAGCATCTACATCAGGTTTTTTGATGCATCTGGAAATCCCTCTGTTGACACAAGAACAGAACATTTTTGTGGAATTGATACATCATCTCAATAATTCAGTTGACAGGTTACGAATCACCTTGCTTTGAGTTGTGCATTATACTCTGTTCATGAAACACAAGTTGTACAACAAGAAAAACATCAAGTTCCTATTTTTGCAGTTACCTCCCAACATAGTTTTCGTATCTGGTAGTCATTTGGAGTAGACATTCCTACATCTGCTCAAGAACATGAACAACCAAGCCAAGTCTGAGGCAGAACAAGGGAGAGGGAAAAGAAATATTTAGTGTTAAGATTGTTTACAGTTCAAACAGGACAGGACTTGGTAGTCATGCAATGAGAACAACAATTCTAAATTAATTCTGAAACATATTCCAATATTAAATTCAGGAAATATTCTTGTGTAAAACCACAGGTATATTTCCTTCAGCTGTACATGTCAAAACCACCGTTTCAGTTTCAAAAAATGAAATACAATTGGACTGAATATTTTTTCCTTTAAATTGCCAAATATGTATTAAGGAATTATAAAATTATCTCCCACATTATTAAGTTGCAGTCTCTTGTTTCAGTTTCAGCATAGTCAATTCTTTCCTGTAACGCACATCTGTATGCTACAGAACAGCTCTGGGATTCAAGAGTGTATATGTTGAACATAAAGTACTTTAACCTACTTTGGGGAAAAAAAAAGAAAAAGGAGCAAAATATATGATGTTGTACATATGCCATATGCATGTACATGCTTTAGAGTGATTTATCAAAATAACAGACAGTTTTTTGACTCTTCTCATGCTTACTGTGTTTTAATTCAAAATGAAAAGTGAAGTCAGACAAACAGTCGCCATTATGGGCTACTGCATATCAGTAATTTGGAAGGATTTACTTCCATTTTCTGCTTACTTGGGAGCATTTACTATGGGTTTGGTGGGTTGTTGTTTTGTTTTTTTTTTACTCTGGGTTTTGTTGTTGGTTTGCTTTGTTTAGTTTTTAAATCAGACCAGATCAGAACCCATGGATTTAAGTCAGCTAATCCTGGACTACCTTCAGGTAAAGCTCCTTCAAAATCCACCCAAATTTTGTTTTAACAAATTTCTGCTGAAAAAGCAAAACAGCACTGAATTTTATCGAATTAGTCTTTAAGCTGTTTGACCCACAAAAGAGATCCGGCACAAACAAGTATTTTACAAAAGTCTTTGCAAAATAAAAAGTAAGGAAATGTCATTATGTAGAAATTGTTTCTAAAAATCTTACATTTGAGAGCAAAAAATTACTTAAAAATCATCTTTCTAGCTTCCAACCCCTCCTACTGAAAACTGGAGTCACCAATAAAAGAAGAGTCATTCTGCTTTTAAAGGCTGTTCTTTCCATTAAGAACAGTCATAGTCACACTTTCTCACTTACATGTGGTTTAGCATCTAAACATTTAAGTTCTCTAGAGCTGTTAAGTGGAATAAATTTAGTAGGTGAATAATCAGTATTTTAACAGTGACTAAATCCTGAATAACAACACTGGATATCTCCATCTTAGCTGCAATAGTTGCAATGTAACGTATAAAAAGATTTCTGCCATTAAGATCACTTTTTCTGTGCTTGCTGACTTCAGGGGCCTCCTCCTCTTCTACAGATTTCAGACATATTGTTCCTTCCTTCAGCACTGAACTGCACTGCTCCAGAACAGGTTTCTTTTTGAAAAGAGTTTCTAGTCTTATGCCTGTTTTCTTGGATTTTTTAATGACTCAGAGACATACCTCCACACAATAACATGTTTATTTTGCCCACTCTTTCAAAAGAAAAGCTTTGTGAAGTGTAATGGATATGGTCAAGACGTTGTGGAAAATATAGCAAACTGCCACTGAAAAAAATGGTCCTTTAATTCATTTTGGCAGGTAGGTAGGTGTATATAGATGTAGTTCTCAAGCATACAAATTGTACAAGTCTCCCTCTACCTGACAGAAAAAAACATTATTATGCTACAACATACTGTCTACAAAACACATCCACTTAGAAGTTGTCAAATACTTAATCTACTCTGTCAGAATTATTTTCCAGCTGTTAAGTGGTTTCATTATGAACTGAGCAATTCTAAATTAACCCAATACAAAATTTCTACAAGGTCACAGGAATCCCAAAAGAACAAAGAACAAATACTAAGATATACTTAGAAATGTTGATAAAGAATGACATTAATTATTTCCTTGCAAAGAGAGCTAAAATTCACGAGGGGTAATAAAACCAAAATTTCTGCAAATCAAAGTTACTCAATATAGAACCTGTCAAAGCACTTCCTTCTAGCCTGCAATACTTCATCTACCTTCACAGTGGTTGGATGCAGGCCATATTGAAGTTTTGATGAAATAAAATTAACCATAGCTAAGAAGCTTGAATTCAAACAGAAACATACCAAATCATAGCCTGATACTAATAAACGCTGGGAAGGAAAGTATACTCATCCATATTCTAAAATCAGTGTGTCAGTGTGTAAACTGATTTTTGATGTAAACAATTATTTGATCTGACAGCTATAAGATTATTTGAAATAGGAAACACATCCTTTTAAAGGTAAGGCAAGTTAAAATTAAGATGCATCTATCACTACACAATGACAGAAGATAATCTAAATTTAAGCTACTAATGGCTCAATGTTCAGCTGCAGACCAGTAACGAGTGGCGTCCCTCAGGGTTCGGTGTTGGGACCGGTCTTGTTCAACATCTTGGTCGCTGACATGGACAGTGGGATTGAGTGCGCCCTCAACAAGTTTGCTGATGACACCAAGCTGTGTGGTTTGGTTGATACACTGGAGGGAACGAATGCCATCCAGAGGGACCTTGACACGCTTGTGAGGTGGGCTAATGCCAACCTCATGAAGTTTAACCATACCAAGTGCAAGGTCCTACACCTGGGTCAGAGCAACTCCAGGCACAGCTACAGGTTGGCTCAAAGCAGCCCTGAGGAAAAGGACTTGGGGGTGTTAGTCAATGAGAAACTTAACATGAGCCGGCAGTGTGCGCTCGCAGCCCAGAAAGCCAACCATCTCCTGGGCTGCATCCAAAGGGGCGTGACCAGCAGGTTGAAGGAGGTGATCCTGCCCCTCTACTCTGCTCTTCTGAGACCTCACCTGGAGTATTGTGTGCAGTTCTGGTGTCCTCAACATAAAAAGGACATGGAACTGTTGGAACAAGTCCAGAGAAGGGCCACGAGGATGATCAGGGGACTGGAGCACCTCCTGTATGAAGATAGGCTGAGAAACTTGGGGCTGTTCAGCCTGGAGAAGGCTGCATGGAGAACACATAGCAGCTTTCCAGTATCTGAAAGGGGGGCTTATAAGGATGCTGGGGAGGGGCCCTTCATTAGGGACTGTAGTGACAGGACAAGGGGTAACGGGTTAAAACTTAAACAGGGAAAGTTCACGTTAGAAATAAGGAAGAAGTTCTTTACTGTGAGGGTGGTGAGGCACTGGAATCTGTTGCCCAGGGAAGTTCTGAGTACCCCATCCCTGGAGGTGTTCAAGGCCAGGCTGGACAGAGCCCTGGGTGGCATGGTTTAGTGGGAGGTGGAACCCATGGCAGGGGGGATGGGACTAGATGATCTTAAAGTCCTTTCCAACCCTAACTATCCTATTCTATGATTCTACTAAACTTAGTAATCAATTCCCTTCTCATTGAACTGTTAAAAGTTATTTCAAAGGGGATTTTTTTTTTTATTAATAGATTTAAATTTTTGATAATTTAAAGAACCATGTACTGTCTTCTATTTCTATTGACATAAAAATACATCAACACTGGGATGTGTCATCTTCCATAAGTTAACTGAGAACAAATTCAGTATATGCCTTAGCCAAAACTTTCCTAAATTTTTGTCCAGTAAGCTAGTTTGATCTAAAGGGAAAGTAAAGAACAATAACTCTAGGAACTATTTTGAATTCTAAAATAACAAAATCTTATCTTGATTCAAACATATAGGAACTTTCCTTTGAATGCCAGTGTTTGCAGTGTCATGGAAAGGGACTTTGGAATAGTTTGTTCCAATCTTACATGAATAAAACCTTCTTATTGTATACAGAAGAACTTGACAGCCTCATAGTAATTAATGTTCTTTTAGATAGTGATTAGAACCAAAAGAATCACACACTATCTTCTGCTTACAAATGTCACCTATCCAGCAGTAAGATGTATTACTAGTTTGCTCATGTGAAATTTCTTCTCAACAGCTACTTGCTGTCTTGGACTTGGTCTTTCAGGTTATTGTTGTGACACAGTGAGCCAAGACAATACAAACTCTTCAGTGAAAAAGAAAATTTTCTTGGGAGAAGTAAAAAATTAAATATTTACAATTACTGTAGAGAAAAAGCAAATTATAATGGCATGAACAATCATGACTGATTTGCAACAACATAGAGAGGGGAGCATGTACGTTTAGTTTGCCCTCCGGTGGCCACCATTAGAGAAGAGAACAAAAATGCACATTGGGATCAGTACAATTAAGAGGTAGTAAGTGTTACAATTACTTTTTCAGATCTTCATCTAACTTCTCACATATGTTTTAGCACACGACTGTGTCTGTTAACTTGGTATTCCTCCTACAGTGTCTGGCCACATACCTTTTGAATGTCTACCAAACCACTGGTAAGGATTCAGATTTTAGCCAGATTCAAGACAGTTTAAAAACTAAAAGAATGTAACTTTTTAATCTCCTGGAAAGAGAAAAACATCAGGAGTATAGACAGTTTTGGAAGACAGAAATAACAGGCTGATTTATGCCACTAGACTTCATCGAATCAGAGGATAAAAACAGAGAACCCAGAGAAAATTACTGGAGTTTTTCAAAAATCACTTGTGAAACTGTCTGTACACATAAGAGACAACAATCACTCAAAAGCAGACTTTTGTCACTACATACCTCTAAGCATAGGGAATTTGATTCAGTAAAGTATTTGGTAGAGTTTGATGAAGAAACTCACAGCAGGACAGAAAAAAAAAACTGAAATAAACAGTGGCTACTGAATTACCAAATGAGAAGCCCTTTCATATCTCTGCAGGGGATCATGTCTGTATGTGCTGCACAGAAATACCACACTAAAAATTTCTTTTTTTTTTTTAGTTCTAGATAAGCCAGTTGGCCAGATAAGCATTACTGGAGAATACTCTGTGAATCTGAGCAGCAACACATCAAGTTGACCAGGACACAATGGGACATTTTTTCTCATCTCCTTCTCCCCAGGTTGCAACACTCTGAAACAAATACATGCATCAACTGTACACTTATCATTCAGGACTACTGTAAACCTTTTTTGAAACTAATTAGCTTGGTAGATACTCAAAGGGGCTTTCTTTTGCACAAAGAGTTTCAAGTATAGGAAAATTAAGAAGGTCTCAAGACTTCAGGAGTTGGCAAATAAAGCCTGTATTTCCAAATGACACTGACATTAACAGTTTATCCCAGTGAAGATTCTAGGCAATCCTGCAGCCCCATTATTGCTACATCCAACAAAAGTATTCTGATTGCAAACGTTCAGTAAAGTTGCAAATACTGCTTCACACTGAACAAATGCAAAAGCAGCAGCCTGAAGTTCTGGAAAGACCAAAAGCAAGGTGAGAATGTCTGTTTTCCTCTAATGACTACCTACTAGCTAAAGTAGAGGTCTAAATATTTTGCTTGTTGTATTCTGTATAATACACGCAAGGAAAGGGACTTTCTTGACACAGGTGCAACTATATAAAAAACAAACAACCAACACTATTCCCAGTGACTTACGCAGAGTAAGACATATTACTGCATCTGAGCCAACTACTTATTTTAAAACAGCCTACAATGAGCATAGTGATAAAATAACAATATCTTTATGAATACATTTGATAGATGAACTGGGGAATTGTGGATGAAATAATTATTTCCTTAGTTGCAGTTATCTTAACTATAGTGGAGATAAGTAGCACCTTTTGCTTTATATCATTTTTGTCAAATACACTGTTTCGATTTGTATAATAAAGCAGTTTATGGATGAAAGAAATGATGCAATGCTGATAAAGTCTGTAGTATTATTCGCTATTCTGAAGTGCTTTTGTATCATTTTGAAATGACAGCATTATGCCTTTGTCACTTTTGCATTTCTGTCTTTAGTATTCTTCATAATTGAGTATACAGGGGAGTGAACGGACAGCTTTTTGTCATAGAGCAACAGATCTTGGGATACACAAGTTACATAAAGCCTTCCTTTTCCAGGTATATCCTTATTATTATTTTCATTATCATATGCAAACAAGATTTCAAGCCAGACGCTTGCCAGCAATATAAGCCAGCGAAACCAAAAAAAGGAGAAAAACAAAACCACCTAAGAATACCTGCCTGGTTTCTCTTCACACAATTCTGTAATATAAAGGTCTAACTCTTTAACAGTGGAAAAGCCATTTCACTAGTTCTCAACAGGTTTCTTTACCAGTGACATTAATTCTGGCATCAGCATAACTTGTTTGCTTCTATTTTAACTGCCTTCTGAAATTGTCCATGTATTTCTCTCCTTTCAAGAGAAACACAGCATTACTTTCCTCCCTTTTCTATCAGACTGTGATGTTCCTAAAAAGAAAAATTTTAAAAAATCACATTTTCTTCTTGAACAGGTGCACACTTGAGAATTCAGATTCCTTTATGATAATCTAGAATAAGAAACAGGCCACTGACATGAGACAAAAGCAGTACTGGAGTTCATCTTAACAATATTGACTATATTTTAAAGATGAGTGCAATTTCCTATAAAATTGCTGAATAGACGGCTGATAGGCATGCCATGTATTTAGTTTTTAACTTTTAAAGGTTCCGTTTTTCTCCAGAAAATTTCTCCACAGTGTTGTAAGACAGTATAAAAAGAAATTATACACCCATGGTCAGAGCACTCTTAATTACAAAACCACTAATCCAAAACCACTAATCCAGGCAAACTCTTACTTCAAATGGTAAACCACTCACTGAGTCTACTTCAGGATCATATACACACCAGAAATTTCAACACAATGAAACACAACTCTAAATAAGATGCGTGCCTTATAAGATGCGTGCCTTACCACCTTAATCATTAAAATGTAATTTTTGTCAGTAAAATTGAAGATATTTCTTGATCCTAGATTTTAGAATGTCTCTGTCCTTTACACAAAACAACAATGAAAACATTTACTGACAAGATAAACAACTTAATTCTGCAATTACCAGAGTTATTATGTCTAAAATAACTAGGGAATTATCCCTGCTTATGATCATTTAGAAATTTAAGGCTCTCCTATAAGACTTTCATAACACCCCTGTCATTAGTGTACTTTCTGCACAATTACACTGTCTTAAATAAAGAGAAAGGCTCTCTAGAAAAAGAGAGCAGAATTGTATTAAGTGTCTTTAATTTCAATACAACATTCAAGAGCAGTGAAGTAACCACACCAGTCTCTTGGCTCTAAGAGCAGTCAAGTTCTCATGAGGATGCAAAATACACCTTTTTCCTCTAAACCAGTGAAAGCACAAAACAGGAAATCCCTTAGACAGCTATATCCCATTCAGTACACAAAGAGAGATGAAGGCTTCTTGTCTAAAGAAAGTAATCTTTCTTCCCAGGTTACTACTAGAGGACAGGAGCACTCTAAATAAAAAGGGCTGCCAGGGCTCTCCAGAACAAGAATTAATGACTTTCAAAGGGATTAAAAAATATTTAGGTTCAGTGGACAAAGCATACCTTCAGAAGGAAGAGAAAAAAAAGAGAAAAAAAAAAAATCAAAATCAATCTACCACCAGATGGTCACAGCTGTGTGTGACAAAAACTGCAAAAAAAACTCAGGGCTTGCCAAAAACTAGAGAATTCCTCTTCAGGCTACCCCAATATAGGTGAAATCAGAAGTCTGAGGCCTCAGGATACACTCAAATTTGACTAAAAAAAAAAAAAAAAAAACAAAAAAACAGAAGCCTGAGTCAGACTTAAAAGTACTTTGCAGTAAAACTACTTTGAAAGTAGAACAACATATACACACAAAAACTGTTTTCCTATTAGGGTGTCTCTGAAAGGAAAACTGTAACTTTAATTACTATAAATTATGCTAAGAAACTCCACTGGAAGTTTTAAACAAAAATATAATTGCTTAAATAAATACCCCATACAAATACCACTTCTGTTGTTTTTTTCCCCCTCCACTTTCACTGAAGAAAATAAGAAGATGGGATTAAACCTACTTACATCATTCTCTAATCTTTTCATAATAAGTGATGCTTCAAGAGAATCAAAAAATGAACTAGTGAGAGTATTAAACTGTTACTGAACCTCACATAGACTGAGGTATCAGAATCTTGAGTTAACACTTCCTATTTCAATAAGGCTGCTGTAACACTCAAAAATATAGAAAATACCTAGGTTATCTGGAGGAACAATAAAGGAAAAGTAAACTAAGATTTTTTCCAGTGTACAGAACCAGTTGTTCTTTGCTTTTAAAGGCAAAAGCAACAATGACCATGTCATCATTTTCTTAATTCCTCAGCACAACACACACCAGCATTTTTCTCAAAAAAATTTAAAAGCATTACTCTATTAAAAAACAGCACTTACTTATTCCCAGCCGGTCAAAATTTCTTTACTCTCTTTACTCCATTATATAAAGCTTCCATTTAATGCACTCAGAAGACTTTCTGAAAGTATTTCACATAGACAATTTATATGAAACAGTCTACTTCTGATTCTTCTTTCCAGAATGTTTTCCTGAGTATATCCAGTGGTCCAAAATACTTTAGTTTTATAAGCTGAAGACAAGAGATCTCATACACCAGAATAAAATTTGGTATTTTGATTAGATAGAAAATAAGATTCAATCAGAAAATGTTTTTAAAAACTACTTGCAAACACCTACTGACAGGGAGCTACCTCTTCTCTCTTGGCTGAAGGAGAAAGAATGCCTTTAGTTAGGATTTTTCAGGAGCTAATGAGCCACCAAAATCCTTTCTTGGCCTCATGTGCCTGCCTGTGCCACCTTCCTAAAAAAGTTCCTTAGGTTAAGTAAGACCCTATTTCAGAATATTTTTACTTTGAACTCCCATTGCCTCTCAGCCTAAGGCTATGTAGGACAAGAAATGTTTCTAATGAACACATTTAAGAAAACATGCTGGAAATAGTCATCACGGTTTGTTTTTTTTTAATATTCTGGGCATTTTTGCGTAAAGTCCCAAGCTTTTATCTCTGTACAGGTGATACAATAAATACTGTGTGCAATTCTCTTTTTTTTTTACTTCAGGCTCAAAACCTAACAGTTGCAGTGCAAAACTTACAGGTTTCCCCATATTTCTTTGTACGTGCAGCAGCCACTTCATAATACCCTATAATGAATCCCTAGATAACCAGATTATGACATGTAGTATACACAAAACTGTTTGCTTCACTTCTTTTTTTCAAATTTTCCCCCTTTTTTGCTGAACATTTTTGCCCTATGCATAGATATACCTGCATATTTTACCTCATATTTGTGTCACTTTTGCTTCATTTATGAAGTTGGGAGATTTTTAAACATTGACCTCATCTGCTTTCATTTCCTTTTTTTTTCCCTGCAGAATTTATTACTGATCCATTTGTTACCCTGATCAGCAGTTTTGAAGGCTCGCCCAGAAACTACTGAAAATAAGTGGATGTGGTTAGTTTGATTGACAGAAGATCAATGCACAGCTATACAGCTACACTTCCTTAACAAACTATACCACACTTTACACTGATCTTTCTGAATCACTCTGAAGAAAGTAACATCTGCTCTTGCAGACTGCAAAAAACAGAATTCTTGACAAGATATATATGCCTTCACCTACTTCAGAGAAAGTACTGAAACATATCACACACAGGGCAGTGAAAAAGTATGTTACAAGACATTCATATCAATTGAGTGCATTAATCAGCGCATTGTCTTCAAGGTCCAACCCACAGCACACTGAAGTACTCTAAAAGATTTCCAAGAATTTCAGGTCAGTTCTGCAATATTACACATATAAACAAGCTAACCTGAAAATCAGCCTCTTTCTTCTGTGAAAGATCTGAGAAATAGTTAAATATCTTCTCTTACATAGGTGTAGTCATAAAAGTCATAAAAATGATCTATTCATCAACAATTTTATTGAAATTAAAGGATAGGAAAAAAAACAAACAAAAAAAAACAAACATCCAACTGAAAAGTCCCTGCAGAGAATAACTCTGAAAGTCTACATTATTGTGAAGGAATAACGTTCAACCTGGTTAGAAGTAGAAGAATACTGAGACAATAATAAATGTTTATGTTTCAGTAGATGTTTGGAACAATAGGTTTTAGAGAAAAGACTGCTAACTATGTAATAATTATACATACCAAGGCTAATATTTTTCTTCTTTTTTGTTTCAGCAGTATCATGCTTCACTGAAAAAAAATTAAATGGTCTACACATAAAGCAACTGTAACATGCACGTTCTATACTTTATTCTATTCCAGACTGAACTTACAGAAGAAAAACAGAATTGTCTCTCCATCCACCTGTACAAAACACCTATAATTTGGGTCTTGGTCTAATACAGACTAACTGTGCCTAATTTTAGTCATTCAAAATCTAGCTGTTTCATCTGTACAGAGCATCTAAGATAACCAGTCATCCCGACAGAAAAAGGTGATCACTTTCAAAGGATGATACATCATAGACAAAATTGCAAGAAAAAAAAAAACAAACACCTGCTTAAAGCAGACATCTGTTTCCAGAAGGAAGTCTGCAGAAAATTAACTTATTCTAAGCTTTCACACTATTAAGATTTAGGCAAGATGAGTCTCAGCTCTACCTTAATAATACCACAGCTTCACTACCCAATAGTTACTCAGTTAAGCAAGAAAACCTTATGATCTCACAACCCACACAAAACCCACCCTTACCTAAGATACTGAACAAGTTTCCTTCGTTTTGCAAAATTTACCCAAAGATAACTGAACTTTTTCAAATGCAGCTATTTCCACAAGGGAGATAAAAAACCCACAAACACACACAACTCACATAATAGTTTTAGGCTTGTAACATTAAGCCTAAACAAACAAAAAGAAGGAATACATTGCTATCACAGTTAATTCAATCTCCATTAGAATTAGCTTTCTGGAAGTTCATAAAAAAATTGTTCGTTTAGTTTGGTTCTTTTTTTCCTCGAGGAAAAAATAAAAGTATTTTTTAATGCTGATTTTTTTCTAGGCAAAAGGAATCAATAATTCCACTTTATAATATGGCAATATCTAATTTACATTCTCCACTACTCATAAGAAAAGACCATTTATATGTCTAGCCTCAAGTCTTGGTGAAAATAACATTCATAATTTGGAAGACTTGAAACAGCAGAAATGTAAAGACAGAAATTAAGTATTGTAAATAAGGGGAAAGAAATTTCTGATTATTTAAGGAGCCACAGTAAGAGTCCTGGCATTGAACAGCTTTCCTAGTCCAACAAAAGCCATGGTAATCATATTCTAATTTTACTTCTTTCCCAGTAATAATTTGAGAAAAAAAAATACATAAATATATATGATCTGTACAAAGCAGGTCCCTCCTTAAAGTTTCTCCACTACTAGCTATGTAATTTTTAGTGCAATAGATGCATCTAGCCATGAGAAACTGCATGATATCCTGACATCCTTGAGAAATAGCATTCTCATTATCAAAACTTTTCATGGCCCAATTCTTTAAGTTTTCTCAGGTTCTAATAACTTTTATCCCAATCATTAAGATACAAATTATGAAAAAAAGTAGATTTTGTAGCGCTCAGAAGGAGGGATGAAAGGTTACAGGCAATAGCAGGTTTTTTTTTTTGCTTCTATTTCTACTAGCAAAACTTCTGCAATATAAAAATTAAAATCTTTTGCCCTATTACAGGACATTGTTTTCCCCTCCTAGCACAAAGAAATGCAACAAAATTTTGAGGTACTTGACATTTGGATTAAAGCAAAGCTCCCCAATGGAGACTATGTTCATAACTACAAAGAAAGGCAAGAAACACTAGTAGTGCACTACCTATCTACTGTGGAACTGATCCTGAGCTGGAAAATTTCACCCATGACATATTTTGTCAGCAGTATTGGTCAAACAATTCCCTAGCAAATTTCATGTCTTGGTATAGCAGAACTAGAGCCAAACTCTGCATCTGCAGTAATATGGCACAGTTATCAGACCAGGATACTGGGGTAAAGAGCACAGACCTTTCACACACCACACACCTTCTGATTCAAGGCAGAGATCTTAACAGCCAGTCAACCAAAACCAACACTGTAATCTACAGCGCTTGAAAGCTTTTCATTCCTCTGATGATAATGTTAGCAATTTACTCCTGCCTGGACTGTATTCTTAATGATTAGGATGGAGAGGGAAAAAAGCCTACATATGGCTTTAAAAGGCTTATAGAAGGGGGAAAGAAGGAGAAAGAGCTCTTTAGAAGGAAACCCAGGCACCTGGGAAGCAGAATTTGTGCTGATAGCAGATTTGCCCTTTTAAACTAGCATCCATTAAGCTCACTCCCCTTTTAAACAACTCTGCTTTTAATTACAACTCAGGTTACGTAGAAAATGGATGACCTTTGAGGAGCTGGAAACTTTTGCAAAATTTCTCCTTCTCCAACTGTCACACTAATCAAAACTGAAAGGCTTAAGAGATAAACATCTTACTAATTCCTCCATTTCCAGATAGTCTTACAATGAAAAAACAGAAAACAGTCTAATGTAAAGGAACATAGTTACCAAAGTAGAAGGGTTATTGTAATATTGACTAGTAACTCCTAATATTAATTATGTCAAGAATATTATATACACACTTAAAGAGACTTAAGCTTCTCTTAAATAATCTCATAATCATAAAGCTGTCATGGAACAGCGGTAACAATATCCAGTATGAATCATATGCTTTCCCACATAAGTATGATTTGTCATTTCAGTACTTTGAGGTCAAGCTCCTAATCTTTCTTTACAGGAAAAGGGAAGATGCAATAGCCTAAAGTAAATTAAATTACACCTCTAAGAGGTACTTGAACACGTATCTATTTCCCAGAGGTTGGTTTATATTTCAGAACCCTGAAGCAACATATCATCAGGAAGAGGCATCTCTCATTTTGCTGCTAAATGGGCAAATCAGTTAAATATTACATGTAAACATAGCAAATATTATGTGCATACATAGCAAAGGATATGAACATATCTCAGTTTTCAATCAGTCTGTCAGAAATTTTCTTTCTCCAATCACTGTCAGAGAAAGATAAGGAAAAAACTCTCTCCCCCTCTACTCTAAAATTTTCAGTGTGAATATTCTTTTGTTTACCTCTCTCAATTCAATTCTCTTTGCTCTTACTCCTTTAGTTAACAGCCGAGATTAACCACGGCTGAGAAAAGAATTTCCGCCATAGATTAAAGACTTTCTCCTTTCATACTGCAGTTGCTACATCAAAAATATTTCAAAAATTAAAAAAATTGACACTTTGAAACCTTGAGGGTCCTGAATTGAGTCTCAATTGAAATGTGAGAAATGCTACAGCAGTATGGATGATTTAGGAATACTATTTGTAAAGAGAGATACGGATCTCCATAGGATCTTTCTCTGGTACTCACAAATATTCGGACAGCTCCATAGCATAACTGAAAGAGAAGGCACAACTTCTGAAGTGTGTTAAATATGGTGGTATGGTTTGGTTTAGTTTTGGTTAGGTTTTTTAATATTATGTCCTTTACTTTTGAATTAAATTTTAGTCACCAAATCAGGAAATAAGGCACACCAACAACTGAAATTTGAAGTTTCCGGTTTAACAATCCATAAGCTAAACTACTTAGAACCTTTTTGATAAAAGCAGTGATTTTCATTTTCTACTTTTATAACATCATTCAAAAATAAGCTCAATGAACTAACCACTGTACATAAGCAACCAAAATAACTGTTCCGCAACAACTTTTCAACTGGTGTTCGTAAAACTGAGTTTGATATTCAGTTACTCCATATAAAGGCAGCTAAGGACTTAAGTTATATAACCAGACATTTTGTCTAAAATACTATCCGGATATATCAAAACCATCTCTGCACACCAAATTCAAATATCAAAATCAATAAAAAGGACATGGAACTGTTGGAACAAGTCTAGAGAAGGGCCACGAGGATGATCACGGGACTGGAGCACCTCCCGTATGAAGACAGGCTGAGAAAGTTAGGGCTGTTCAGGCTGGAGAAGAGAAGGCTGTGTGGAGACCTCATAGCAGCCTTCCAGTATCTGAAGGGGGCCTATAGGGATGCTGGAGAGGGACTCTTCATTAGGGACTGAAGTGATAGGACAAGGGGTAATGGGTTAAAACTTAAACAGGGGAGGTTTAGACTGGATATAAGGAAGAAGTTCTTTCCTGTTAGGATGGTGAGGCACTGGAATGAGTTGCCCAGGGAGTCGTGAATGCTCCATCCCTGGCAGTGTTCAAGGCCAGGTCGGACGAGGCCTTGGGTGGCATGGTTTAGTGTGAGGTGTCCCTGCCCATGGCAGGGATGCTGGACCTAGATGATCTTAAGGTCCTTTCCAACCCTAACTATTCTATGATTCTATGATTTTATAATAAAACTGTAAGTACATATCGGTTTTGCAGGCTTTGCTCAGAAACATGACAAACTTGCTTGTTTAATGCCCTGCATTACTACAGCTATACTATTTCTATTATTATTAATTCTATATCCTCATTTGTTACACATATCTCTTGAGAACATTTTGCCATGTAGATGCACCTTCAGTCTCCCCATAGAAAGCTATCACGAATTGCTAAAGTATTGCAATTTGCTCTCCATCCCTACTTATTCTACAGTAATGTTCACATAAACGTATGAGTTGTTGATAAGAATTTTGTAATCAGGACTCAATTACACAGATATCACTATTTTCAGCAAAATACTACCTCAACCAGTAGCTCGTATCACTCTTCAAGATACAACTCAAAGACATAAAACTCATCTGACAGAAAGTGCTCAGTAGAAATTAGTACCCATTGGAATGACTGATGCCCTCGTGACAAGAACTTTTTTGAGCAAATGATGAAAAATTGTAGGAAGATATTCCATTTTAATTTGGGGAGAAAAAGTAATTCCAGGCTTCTCTATGCTTATTAAAAATGAGATAGCAAGGATGACATGCTGTCTATTTATCACAAACTTAAGTTCTTCCTAACCTTTCCAAGTTAACTGAAAAACTTCTATATGAGACCCTTTGGTCTCTTTAATTGTACACATGACAAACACCCTTCCCTTTAAGCTTAGCTCTGTAATTAGAATTGAAGAAAAATAAAATTAATATCTGGTCTCATCTGTTATTTCTTGCAGTCTAAAAAATAGAGACTAATATTAACGTCTTAATCCTATATTTAACAGTTAAAGGACTTTAATGCAGAAAAAACGTCCACCACTTGCATACATATGCACAGAAAAAAAAACAACAAAACCTGCTCCTGCTGCAAACAGACACATACGTGCCTTGCTGTTTTGCTTATAAATCTAAAACACATAATACCAGCTTTAAAATTCCAGTTATGAAGAAATTACCATACTGCTGCTACCATTTTTAACATCAGTGAGTATATCCTTCTAGTGCTTATGGCGCATATTCATGAACATTTTATTTTGCTGTTTTCCCCTTGAGAACCTCTCAGATTCCTTTGTTCCATCAGTTATCTAATAAAGCAATAGGAAAGTAATCAAAAGACACAACAATATGAAAAACATGGTAGTATAGCAATAAAAACAAACGGGAAAGTATACGAAAATGTAAAGTGCGTGAAATTACTCCTTAAAAAGGGAAAGCAAATATTAAGAGCACTTTTTGCCTTTAATTAGACTATGTAAGCTAAAGAATTATTCACAAAAAAAATCCATGAATACTGACTTAATAACCAGAAAAATTGATTACATGCATCAGGTTCTTTCTTTTTTGGCTTTTTTGCTGCTTGTTTGGTTTTTTAAATACCAGCATAAGAACTACATATACCTCTACATACACTCAATCACCAAAATCCATCAAGAAACACAATGCCTATTGTTAATCAAACTGCAGTATCATATTGCATGCCTTCACACTAAGTCAGCGATACAGGAGCAGAAAGAAAACTGATGGAAACAACCAAGAAACACATAGACTACAAATAACTTTTAGCATTATGAAACAAGTGTAAGAATTGGGAGTGCATAATACCATTGCATTGTACTCTATATCACACACCTAGCTGTCATTCAAGAGTTTCCAACATGTATTTTACAGCATTTTTCAAAAGCCTGATAACATACAGCATTTTCAGTCCTAGATCAGGGTTCTCCTTGGATTCAATGGAACACATGAGAACTCTTCATATATAAACAGTACATCTGATGACTTTTTTTTTTTCCTGCAGATGGTGTTCCATAACAATATTACATGATTTTGAGCATGCAACTTTCCATATAAGTTTCTCAACTAAATAGTACGTCATTTCCTATAAAAAAAAGTCTCAATGATGACAAATTGACTGTTCAGTTTCAAACACTTCAATGCAAATCATCAGATCTGATGAAAATAATTAATATTTTAAAAGTCCAAATTGCTTTTTTTAGTTTGTTTTTTGTTTTACTTTTGGCTTTTTATTAATTAACAACATAGAGGAAACCTTGGATAAGGTTATTTTCCATTTAAAAAACAACTGTTTTCTACATAAATTCAATTTAAAGTTACTTTAATCTTCTGCTGAAATGATCTATTGTCCTACATAACCTGAAACATTCTTTTTATCAACACAAAACTTTCCCAGGGAATTAAAAAGCACACATATCTAGTTCAGAACAGTTCAGAACAGCATCTTCAGCGTAGCAGCTCTAGCTGTAATAAAATCACAAAAACAGTGGGATTTGGTTGCTAAAGGAAACCTGGTCCATAGTTCATGATACTCATATTACACTTCATATAGTAAGTGCTCCCCTACGATATAAAAAATTGAGGTCATGCCCTTGAGTTCTGTTGTACTTGACTAGTTACTGCTTATTCTTCAGGAAGTTACTGTGAGAGATCCAGAATAAAAACACATTTACAGAGAAACAAGTAGGTGTACAAATAAGGAAAGTTTCTAAGAAAAAAAAAAAAAACAAAAAAAAACACAAAAAAAAAAACAAACTGTCAATGTGTATATTATAAAAATATTTAACTTTAAAAAGAGATAAGTCATGGACAAGGGTGGGTAGGGTTTGTCTACAAAATATCAGAATTGTCAGGCACAGAAAAGCACACTAAAAAGATGTGATACACAGCTGAAGTTGCAGAAATTGTTTAAACCACAACACTGAGTGACATCTTAAATTCAAATACAAACTTCCTGTCAGCTTTTCTGTTGAACAAAAAATTCAAAGCTGTCTCAAATACTATAAAGACTTTGGGTTTCCTGATGTATATTCCTCTTGAATAAAGCTTAAAATACTGAAAAGAATAGTGCCTACTCAGGATAGTTATACCTGCAAATAACTAACTAGAAAATTAATCCACAGGTTTCGACACAAGTGATCTGATATTTACTGGCAGTAGTATTATTTACTTCTGCACAGCAGATCCCTCCATAAATTCTACGTTCTAGATATTTACATTGCATAGTAATGAGAAACTTAATCTTTCCAAAGTACAAGAAATTTTACTTTGTGAAGTGTCAAAGTAATCATGTAACAAAAAAACACAAATGTTTTACACAGGAAAAAGATACTACACACACACCAAGCAGTGTAGAGAAGTGTTAGTCACTGAAGAATTAGGATAAACTTAAATCTGAATAAAACTGAATACTGGTGTTCGTTCCATTAAATTTAGTATCTCATTCCCCATGCAACTAACATTTATAGATAAAAATTGTTGGTTTTCAATAGAGAAACATCTGTGAAAAAAAGAAATGCAAATGTTTCTTTTAAATGCTATTAAAAAGAAGATGACCTTAAAAAAGTGGACTTAAAAATACTGTTCTATGGTTCCATGTAATCACATCATAACAGTAGTTTAATTGGATAGGTAGACCAATATTTCTCCCAACAAAACATAACGGCAGAGGTTGCACGACCACCTCAGAATTAATGCCTGCAAGTTTTGTTTTCTTTCTGCTCTAAAATTAACAGTCTGAAATTTGTGTTTTGCTATTTAAGAAATTTATTAACCAAAGTGTGAATAAACCAACCAAACTGCCCAATTTTTGAGATTAAAAGGAATATAAGGCATAGAATACTTCACTTTCCACATTATTTTTCTCTGAACATAGTTTATTAAGTCATTACATGCTCCTGAGAGGTCTACTAATCATTAGTCAAAGCACAGGCTACACTTTTAATCTAAATTTAAAACATACGGGAATTTAGTCAACACAGAAAACTAAAGTTTTAAAACTTCACATACCTTACTTTAAATGACAGTGGCACCAAAACCCTTTTTTGATAGCTAGCAAAACAAATAATAGAAGAACCTTTAAGAAGAAAATACCTTATAAACTCAGGGAAAAGCAACAGAAACTTAAAATTACCAACAGGAAAATTAAATCTAATGCCTGGTAGCTTGTGCAATATTACCTTCATCACTGCTTCCAGTTTCAGGTTTCCTAATCAAGATCTTATGGGAAGTGTTTAGCAAAGGAACAAAGCCCCTAATAACACTGTGGCATGACTTCTCCAATAGAACACACAATGACTCACAAATATTCTCATACAAAATTTCCACTTGTAGGAAGCATCCTTACCTCCCCCCCCCCCCTAAAATGCCACATATTTTATACTAACTTATTTTATTAAAAAGCTTTATGGAAAAAAAATTTAATAGGAAATAACTTTCAAGCCCACCAATAATAGCATTATTCATACATAAAGCAAACAAACTCACTTAGCTGAAACATAGCAAGTATCAAAGGAAGCCTGCTTGTAAGGCTTATGTTAACCCTAAGCTCTTTGCTGGATAGAGCACAGAGCATTCAGGACTTAAGAAATTCGAATTCGTCGTGCAGAAGTATATACAATCACAGTAGCAAATAACTAATCACGGCTACCCTGTTAGTAGAGTTCATTTTGGGAACCCACTGTCAGAAGCCCTCTGAGAATGATGTCAATCATAGTGATCAATGGCACTGGACTAAGCATAGATCTTTATGTTTAAATTCTGTATTAACAGATCAGTTTCTCAGACCATCTCACCACTCATAGTTAAGGATGCAAGACACGTGTTTAAACATTAATGATCATTGTGAAAACTGACACGTGGCACACAGTCTTACTTTTACCAGATTACTAAGAGATTAAGGGAAATAAGCATGGTGGTTTTCTAGTGTACTAAAAGACAAACCTCTAGAAATAAACAAGGATTCTGGTATTTGGAAAAGAATCTGATAAATTTCATTTCTCCAAATAAGCACATATAGTAGGTTTTCTAGATAGGGTAACTAGACATCAATAAAATAAGAAAACTGAGTACCCAGAAACTTTTGGATATATTATCACAAATTCTGCTGTTCTATTCTCACAAGAAATCATGAAACAATACTCATGCAACTGTAAAACAGTGATTTATTTTTTTTTTAGAACCCTGTGAATTATTCTTAAGCTGTCTCCTTAGAGTGATGATTTAATTGCTGTAAGAAATGAAACAGAAACAACATAATTTGAACATGAAAATTAAACAAGGAGAGAAACAGTAAATCAAATAACAACATGCAATAAATCATTCATATTTGTATTACCTTTTTTTAACTTTAAAGAAAGATTATCGCAGTGGAAAATACTATTTTATATTTAACATTGAAAAAGTTCAGAGTATTCTGTTGTGCCATAAGACTTGACATTTTGTCAAACTATTCTTAGAAAAATAATACATAGTGTTTGAAGACAGTTTTAGGATTCTCCCCATCCTGGAAATCTAGTTGGCAGCAGACATACCAGCCAGTCATTACAAGTAACTGTTCATAACAGCTCAAGCCAAAAATCACTCAGAGAGGCAATGCACAGCTAGATTACAGTATCGGGTCCTTAAATAATTTTATGCCGTTGAAGTGAAACTCTTAACCTCTTCTCAATCACATATAACTGGATCATTTCTTAAACCCTTTTCCCAGTGAGCAGCCTACAGAGTCTTCAGGACATTTTCCCTGCAAAAATTGCCCTGGTTTGTAATAGAAATTAGGGTCATTGTAACTTATAGCTTAATCAGGTTAGGAAAGTTAAAGCCAGGAGAGAATTACAGCTGGCTAGGGACATTAAAGGCAAGAAGAAAAGTTTCTATTGGTACACTGGGGATGAAAGGAAGATAAGGGAAAATGTGGGCCCTCTCCAGAAGGCAACAGCAGACCATGTCACCCATGACATGGAGAAGGCTAAGGTACTCAATGACATTTTTGCCTCGGTCTTCAAAAGCAGGAGCTTCAGCGACACTGCCCGAGTCACAGAAGACAAAGTCAGGGACTAGGAGAACAAAGAATCACCTGCTGTGGAAGATCAGGTTTTAAACCACCTAAGGAAACTGAAGATTCACAAGTCCATGGGACCTGACGAGATGCATCTGCAGGTCCTGAGGGAACTGATGGATGAAGTTTCCAAGCCACTGGAAGTTGGGCTTGTTCAGTCTGGAGAAGAGAAGGCTCAGAAGACACCTTCAGGAAGTCTTCCGGCACCTGAAGGGGACCTACAAGGGCATGTAGCTATAGGACAAGGGGGAACGTCTTTCAGCTGCAAGGGGGTAGATTTAGTTTAGATATTAGGAATGGGTCCTTTACTGTGAACGTGGTGAGGCACTAGAACAGGTTGCCCAGAGAATCTGTGGATGCCCCACTCAAGCAAGCACACCATTTATTCAAATTTGATAGGTGGACCACTCAGTGGATAAAGAACTGGCTGGATGGCCGCATGCAGAGTTGTGGTCAATGGCTCAATATCTGGCTGAAGACCAGTAACGAGTGGTGTCCCTCGGGGATCAGTGTTGGGACCGGTCTTGTTCAACATCTTGGTCGCTGACAGGGACAGTGGGATTGAGTGCGCCCTCAGCAAGTTTGCCGATGACACCAAGCTGTATGGTTCAGTTGATACG
This sequence comes from Pezoporus wallicus, assembly GCF_028554395.1. Lineage (NCBI taxonomy): Eukaryota > Metazoa > Chordata > Aves > Psittaciformes > Psittacidae > Pezoporus > Pezoporus wallicus. Next base: position 6,584,184 of record NW_026640488.1, read on the forward strand.
CTGGAAGGAACGAATGCCATCCAGAGGGACCTTGACACGCTTGTGAGGTGGGCTGATGTCAACCTCATGAAGTTTAACCATGACAAGTGCAAGGTCCTACACCTGGGTCGGAGCAACCCCAGGCACAGCTACAAGCTGGGCAGAGAAGAGACTCAGAGCAGCCCTGAGGAAAAGGACTTGGGGGTGCTAGTCAATGACAAACTTAACATGAGCTGGCAGTGTGCGCTCGCAGCCCAGAAAGCCAACCGTATCCTGGGCTGCATCAAAAGGAGTGTGACCAGCAGGTTGAAGGAGGTGATCCTGCCCCTCTACTCTGCTCTAGTGAGACCTCACCTGGAGTATTGTGTGCAGTTCTGGTGTCCTCAACATAAGAAGGACATGGAACTATTGGAACAAGTCCAGAGAAGGGCCACGAGGATGATCAGGGGACTGGAGCACCTCCCATATGAAGACAGGCTGAGAAAGTTAGGGCTGTTCAATCTGGAGAAGAGAAGGCTGTGTGGAGACCTTATAGCGGCCTTCCAGTATCTGAAGGGCCGCTACAGGGATGCTGGGGAGGGACTCTTCATCAGGGACTGTAGTGATAGGACATGGGGTAACGAGTTCAAACTTAAACAGGTGAAGTTTAGGTTGGATATAAGGAAGAAGCTCTTCACTGTGAGGGTGGTGAGGCACTGGAATGGGTTGTCCAGGGAAGTTGTGAATGCCCCGTCCCTGGAGGTGTTCAAGGCCAGGCTGGACAGAGCCTTGGGTGGCATGGTTTAGTGGCAGGTGTCCCTGCCCGTGGCAGGGGGTTGGAACTAGATGATCTTAAGGTCCTTTCCAACCCTAACTATTCTATGATTCTAAATCCTTCTTTAACTTAACTTGCAATATGCAAGAAGACTTTAGATTCATACAGTCTACCATCAGAAAGTGGCCTAGATGCAGAAAAAGACTCTACTAGTCAGAGAAAAATGTTTCCACTCTGAATTCTCTCACTCAAAGTTTAATTCTCAAATTTCTTTTTCCAAATTCATGGTATAAGTAATGATAAGATCTGGAATTCCGATCTGACTGATACCCAAGTTTTGCCACATTAGATAAGTTCTATTTCTGATACAACTAAACTGAGCAGCTTTCTACTAACCTACATTCAAAGACAGCAGGGAGTTACACACGTTTACTGACACTATCACTCCAAGTTTCCAATGGCTGGTGCTGTTGACCTTCATTTCCAGAGTTTATAGTCTCATGCATTTAAGCGATTAAAACAGAAGAGACCTTGAATATCTAGACCCAGGCTGAAACAGTGCCCTGTGTTTTTCTAGTTCCTTCACACCACATACATAAAAATAATTTCAGCCAGCACAAAGAACACATAAAAATCACTGGTTGTGGTCTGGAGCCTCTAAGCAAGGACACTGCCACTGAAATGTTTATGTGAATGACTAGGAATTTGAACCTGGTGTAAAGGCTGCATAGAAAGGGACATTTATCACCAAGACCAGTATCAAAGAAATCTCCATACAAACAATCTACATGCTGCAAATTCCTGCAGTTGACAAAATGGCCATACAATTCCGACTTTCATTTTACATTCCCTTGTTTCCAATTTTCTGGAAAACCTGTAAAAGGGAAGTGACGTAAAATGTTTTGGTTTTAAAGAAAATATTTAAATCTCTGTGCTGCCTAGGCAGAGGAGGGAAGGAAAGAACAGTCTCACTGATTTCTGAATAAAGATGAGAACAAATACATACGCTGGAAACATCAAGTTACCCAGTAATGTTTAAGAACATAAAGCTTAGGCAGGTGTAACAGAACTTCAGAACTCTGAAGACAAGCAAAGTAAGCAGGATATACCAGAATGAGAACAGAAAATAAACTACAGACTTCAAAAAAGTTAGCTTGAGTTATACTATGGCGCCTTAAACCAGATTTTTATTTGCTCCAGATCCCTGGTTTATTGGTACACAGAAGTTTCCTTATGTGAGATTCTGATACAGAAAGAAATATCATATACTTGTAAAATCACAATAAAGCACTGCCTGCAGATTTATGCCTTACTTTGGATATCTAAGAATCAGTATACTAGGTGATCCATCTAATCCAGCATCAGATCCCAGGGAGAAAGAAAAAAAATAAATCCAGTTTTAAATAAAAGAAATAAATACTAGGTAAAATCCATCCCAATGCTCAGCTTTGCCATAAACTCTTATAATTTCCTACAGAATTAAGCCGTGCAGCAGATGCTTTAAGACCTCTCACAAAATACATTATTCAGCTTTAGTTTTTAATAGTATTATCTATATAAATGGCCTTTGTGATACAGGATGAAAATCTTTTCTCATAATAGCGTAATATTGTCTTGCTATGCTCTGTACAGCTTTTTTATGCTGGTCTGATTGTCTTTTTTTCTAATTTAATACTTACCACCCTCCCATTTAATTGAATCTCTGTTTCTCAAGTGCAACATGGGATTTGGCTACAGGGGAAAGCAGAGTGCATCATACAATATGCAATTTATTGTAGAAGCATGGCATGTAAGGCAGCATAGAGGCACCTACCTACAACTCCATGAAGCAATGTAGCAAATGAATCACAGATTATAAATACACAAACTGAAATCCTCTCAGAAGAATTAACCAAAATGAAATATTTTATATTCAGGTCAGTGAAACTGAAAGACTGCTTTCTACCCTCACCTCAAAGAAAGGAGGGGGGGAAGCAGTATAAAAACCAAGTAACAACGTACACAGGAAAATATTTCATTTTAAAAGAGAAATAAAATCCCCAATCAAATCCAGTAGCTTAAGGGGAAAAAAAAAATGTTTCCATTGTTCTCCAAGAAGTAGGAACAAATTAAGAATTCGAAGAAAAAAAGAAAAAAGGTGAAAAAAACCACACAACAATCTTAAAATGTATTCTACTTTAAACCACTAGATAGGATTTTCTAATGAAAAAGAAGTTATCATTGTATGGATGACTTGGTTTGCTCTCCAGTTCAAGCTTGGTTTCTTTCCATTTTTCACAGAAGCAAAATACATTCAGAAATCCGTTTTGTAGACCTAATGTTCAAATCATGATTTTAAGTAAGTAGACTGGCATAATTAAATATTTACTCCATATCTCATAAACACCAGTGAACATATTCTCAGTAACCTCGATCAGGCAAGAAAAGAGTCCAGGCAACCTGGACTGAGATCCCACCTGCTAAAACATTATCCCAGTGAAATCCTCAGTGAAGGTTTGATAAAGAGGTGGCGGAAAAGCATTTCACTTCCTGCATAACTACTTAAAAATACACTATTTGAAAGAACTCCTATAACATTGCAGGTACTACAGGGTTAGCTGACTACACATCACTGAGGTTTTTCAAATTATATAATAGTAATTAATTCAGCATTATGAAGATTTTTTTCCTCTTTCCCTTTTTCCTTCTTTTTCCTTTATTCAAGCACTTCTCTTGATAAATGCCAGCATAAAATGGTAAATCACAATGTCCTTTGTTTCATCCCTATGCTTGATTACCCTTGGCAGTTTTTTTGTCTAATGAGCAAGCTGTTTGGCTAAAGCCACCTAAGTTAAGCAACTGAAAAATTCAGTTGTCAAATCTGGACAGCTTGATTTTCAAGCTTTTGTTTTATCGCAGTATAAGTAAATTATGAAGATTGACATATTTTAAACCAGTTGCATAAATAATGTGCATAATTTTATAGCTACAGAAATTTCAGCTTCAACTAAAACATTTATTCAATAAAATATTTTCTGATAAAACCAAGCAACAGTACAATCTCTGTATGTGGGAATTAACCATTTGCAAATCACTAACTTTTACCTGCACTAGATTAAAGATTTTAGAGTAGAACTATCTACTGAAAAAACAGGATTATACAAATAATAATAAAATTTACTATTTATTATTCTAATTAAAGTTTGACAGTAACTTGCAACATTTTAAGAAAAACGTTTCATAGCATTCATGCTGCTGAATAGTCCAACTATACATAAAGTAGGTTGGAAAGTCACAGTCCAACTCTTTGTAAAAAAACTCTAAAGATTCCCTTACTTTCGACCCAAAGGAATAACAGGTTGACAAGAAAGATTTTTCTTTTTTTTTTAAATTTAAACTATGTAGATACTATCCCATTTTACAACCAGATGAGCACCGTATTATTCTAACTTCAGGTTTGCTTCACAGAATAATTTTGCAAATTGTATTAAAATATTTTTATACCTTCTCCTAGCTTTTTGGGGGAAAGGGGAATTCACCACATTTTCTTGAAAATCACTAGATGCTTGCAGTCATACTTGTCGTATGTAATATTTAAAGGGAAGTAAAAAATCAGGTATTTTTTCCAACCAATAAACTGAACTACAATAAACAACTGCCCACATATGAGACAGGAATTCAGAATTATTTTATTCTGTACACCATAAACATTGTTAAACCCATGTCACGCTCAGCATATACCCCAAAATGATCTGCAATCAATGGGATATCAAAATCTGATGGTAAGATAAAATCTGCAGACACCATGAGGTTGGACATGTGAAATACTTGTAAGACTCTGTAAGGCGTTGCAATGCTCCCCAGCATGAGTGATGGATGGAGTAAAATCTCTTTAAATTGTTTTAAATAGTTGAGATATCAGCCTGTGCACGAGTGTGTGCATGCACTCAGACATGCATGTGGCATGCATTCATAATTATAAAAAACACAAGAGCTTGACTTTTTAACGTCCTGGACATCAAATACTAACATTAGCACCTAAAAATCATCTACAAAAAAATGTTACTTACTTGTGTTCAACTTATAGAAGCTATGCGACAATTCAAATCCAGAAAACTTGGCAGAAAAAGAGGAAAAGTGAGTTTCATGTGCCCTATAACACTAGGTCACTTTTATGCAGTGAAGAAAGGGAAAAAAAAGAAAAGTGTAAACATTCAGTGTAAAGCAAGCAAAGACAGAAAGCTGTGGCAGCTGTTGCCCAAACCAGGTACTGGGGATTAACACTGTGTAGAATTATATATAAATATTCAGTCCTACTGAAGAGTACTGAAATGTTTTGAGGTTTTATATATCTGTATTAGTTTAATCTCTAGTACAGAACTACATACTTAAGTTTACTTCTGCATATCCCTCTTCCTCCATTTTTATGGGACTAGACACACAGAACTTGGAACAAAATCCCAGGATTCTTCAGCGTGTTACACTTTACTTAGCTCAGGTGCTACAGTAACTCCAATGAAGTTTTGGAGATACATTCCTGTATTCATTGACAGGATATTTTATTTTGAGGAGCCCATGCATCACAGGTGGCATCAACTGCTTATTTTCCTAACATAACTGATTCTTCTTCTTATTACTGTAAAAAAATAAAACAAACCTGTCCATTCACACCCCAACTATCAGAGTTCACCAAAACAGGACCTTGCAACTGCCAAACAAGAATTCCAAATAAAGTTAGATACAGACAACTTTAAAATACACACATGGACAAAAAACTAAACATCTCAACAGCTTAGAAGCAAAATCCTACATTTATTAAGATTTAGAAAAACAGATATGCATTTAAGTGCACTTTATTCTCATTCACATAAGTATTGCATGCTACTTGCCATAAGCTGTGCCCTTTGCTGGCTTTGGAATATACAAATCTACTGAGCTTTTCACGTTCATGCTTCTCAATTCTGGTTGCTGGAAACAAGACTGCCTAACTAATCCTTAGTATGTTTTAAAACCTACACTCCAGATTAAGAAAAAAATATGTATCTCAGTGAATACCTTAATGGAAATTCAGAAGCCATTTCTCCATCTTCCTTAGGCTGTGAATTGGTTTGTACTCCAGTATCATTTGTGATTTTTTTTTTTTGCACAAAAGTAATCAGTAACTGCTACTGACAATACACTTAAAAAAAATGCTATGAAGGTGGCAAAACGGAATTCCTTTTAAACAGCAAAGGAAGGTGAACCAAGCACCAGCCATTGTCATACTTGGGCCAAAGAAGGGAGCACTCCCAGATTACTTTGAACTTAAATAGCATTCTTCCTTGTTCTGCTTAGAACATAAATTTGTTGCCTAGATCACAGGGGAATATTGCAGCTAATTAATTCCCTCGCACTGCAGGCCTCAGAGATCAAAATCTTTACCATAATCAGTGCAGGCAGCATCCAGTACAGCCTCCTGAAACACCTTTGCCCAACTAGAATTTTTGGGTTTAATACAATCTGTCACAGTAAATGTTAATGAGCCACTATACACAGGCAAGCATATTATCAAATCCAGTGTTGTATTTTTGACCTAAACTTGATTAATACAAAGAGTTCTCTGTTTCACATGGGTGTCGTAAATCTGACCAAACTGGTGGATCAGTTTGCAAGTCCAGAGAAGGGCCACAAAGATCATCAGAGGGCTGGAGCACCTTTCCTGTTAATACAGAATTGTGCTTGTTCAGCCTGGCGAAGAGAAGGCTCATGGGAGACCTTACAGCAGCTTCCAGTAACTAAAGGGGTCCTATAAGAAAACTGGAGAGGGACTTTATACAAGGGCACATAGTGACAGTACAAGGGGTTTACCTTTCAGCTGAAAGATGATAGATTTAGATTAGATATTAAGAAGTTCTTTAACTGTGAGGGTAGTGAGGCACTGGAACAGGTTGCCCAAAGAAGCTGTGGATACCCCGGCCTTGGAAGCTTTCAAGGTCAGGTTGAAGCAAAACTGGTCTAGTGGAAGGTGGCAAGGGTGTTAGAACTTTTAAGATCCCTTCCTACACAAACCATTCTACAGTTCTGTGATTCTATGAACTTACTCCTCTGCAAAAGGCTGGAAGGGCACTTTACACAGTGAATTCCTGAAATTGCTGCTTTATACACCAACTCACTGATTCTGCTTTTAAGAACCATTGTTCCTGTTTTCTGCTGAAGTGATATTTCAGTCACCAACACAACCACCTCCAAATCCTTAAAAATACCTGCATCAATAATATATACCCCACAGCCTTCGTATTAATAAATTTATTTTAAGAAATAGCAGTTAAAACACAGGTCATTTTCCATACTCCTTGGTATATACTTCTGAGGAAGTTCTGTACTTCTTATTGCTATGCTACACAGACCTAATAACTGGAGTGAATTTTGTCATCAGTGCAAGCTCAAAAATGTCAAAGGAGCTCGTTTTCAGCTGCATGCAGGCCCCAGTGTAAGTGCACTACATAAAATTATTTGATGACTTGCAGACTTTTTTAGAGATGCTGAACAAGCTACAAACTGAGTGCCTCCTTTGAGCCAATGATTACACATCACTTGAAAAAGTAAAACAGTTCGTAAGAATTTTCTGAAGAAAAGTGTCAAGCACTGGATAGCCTTTAATAACAAAATATTGAGACAATACCATCTAGAAGTGGCAAAATACCAAAAAGTTTCGATGATTTACATCTTTTAAATCCATTCTTTTCGTGTGTTCTCTTAAAGCAGTCACTTCTGAGATAACAGAGCAGTGAAATTGTGTCCTCATTGTAATGTAAAAGGTTTGTCATGGGTTTGAATGTCATACCGGCTCTCTCTGTGTCCTGTCCAAGACTGCTACCTGACACTGTACCACCTTTCTTAGGTAAATGTCCTTAGGTAAATGTTCAGCAGTAGCAGTCATTTTTCTCCTCCTTAGTAGCTGGTGCAGTGCTGTGGTTTTGACTTTCAGCCTGCAAACAGCGCTGATAACACCAATGTTTTCAGTTCTTGCTCAGTAATGTTTACTCTGACCAAGGACTTTGTGAGTCTCACGCTCTGCCAGGGAGGAGGGGAAGCTGGGAGGAAGCAGAGAGAGAACACCTGACCCAAACTAGCAAAGGGGTGTTTCATACCACAGCACATCATGCCCAGGATGTAGAACTGGGGGCGGTTATCCAGAAGGGGTAGATCACTGCCGGGGTTGGGCTGGGTATCGGTCAGAGGGTGGTGAGCAGTTGTATTGTCTTCCCTTGTTATTTCCCTTATCATTATTATTATTGGTGGTAGCAGTAGTGGTTTGTGTTATACCTTAGTTACTGGACTGTTCTTATTTCAACCTGTGGGACTTACATTCTTTCGATTCTCCTCCCCATCTCTCCGGGAGCAGGGCAGGGGGGAAGTGAGCGAGTGGCTGTGTGGTTCTGGGTTGCCAGCTGGGCTTAAACCATGACAGTAAATCGTTCATTCCTGCAATAGATTTTGCTACTGTAATCTATCAGTGTGGAATGAGATGAAATTAGAAAGCAAAAGCGAAAAATCATTAAAAAAAAAAAAAGACAAAACTCTTTCAAATAACTAAAGAATATTCACCTTTGGTAAGAACATTCAGTGAAGCTTTGATCACTGATATTACTAGCCACAGACTTCTCTTACAGAAATTAAACTTCAAAAAAATATGAAAATTACAAGAACTTTTCATAAAACATAGTCTGTTACCATTTACTACCATTGCCTCCATATTTCTTTCTAAGGCAAACATGATAGATTTTTAAAACTCAGCATTGTCAAACTGAGACTTAACACCAGATACAGAAAAAGCAGTGCTTCATCTGCGGTTACTAACACACTCAAGTATGTCAGATTAAGACAAACATACAATAGGAAAAATACCACTGCAAAATTAATGTTGATTTTTAAGAAGGACTGCATCAGAAAAATATCCACAAAGAAAAACTGAAGCTATCTTACTAACAAGTACTTTTCATGTACCGATAGGAAAAAGATACAAACGTTGTAGTTAGAATAAAAGTTTCCTTTTGCTTGAAAACTTAGGAGTTACTCTAGGTACAAAAAAAAATAATCAACTGTTCAAAGATTTCCTTTATTTCATTCAGCATATCTTGGGAGGGACGGACCAGCCTTGAAGGGGAAGAAAAAACGACACAACACATAACTATATGAACTTCAGTGCCCATTTAAAGGGGTTATGCTTGAAAACTGGCCAACATTCGTAAACATATTAAGCACAGTTATTATTCCTCCTTCCTGCAGCTAGTTCCTTCAAATGCTTTGATGATTATGCAGTAATAGAGATGGAGGAGACAGCAAAAAGAATTGACAGTGTAAGTCTGAAAACATGTTCTAATTATGCTCATATTCCATTGTTTCCTATGTTCAGCTTCCCCTCATAATATACCTCTTGCTTAGACTTCTTTCCTTTCTGGTTGTAAAACAGTCCATGGTGTTCCTGTTACTGTTACCATCTATTAGCGTATTACAAAGCTATTTATACTATACTGTAATAAGCACAGATGGCTAGAGTCAATTCCAATAAGATTTAATGATAAGACAAGAGAAGACTGGGTATCCATATCCCCTAAACAACCTACAGCAAATAAAATAGAGATTATTCTTTGGAGAAAGGAGATAAAGATAAGATGAAACAATGTTATCAGCTTTACTTTAGATTATGAGGGCAATCTAAGGAAAAGCACATTACAGTTTACTTAACTCCTGAACATCAGCTATATAAAGAGCTTCCAAGCTAATGCCTTCTAAGAGACAGTTAAGAGTTCTATGTTAGCAAAAGTTTGAGATTAGCAGACTCTGGCTCTGCAGACAAAAAATACTTACCATTAGAAATAAGCAGCACAACCAGACCAGAGGAATGTAATCATGTGAAAGAAAAACGAAATCCATACTTGAGAACAAGCTAAAAGCAAATATAAAAATCAGAGGCCTTTTTCTATAATACAGAAAATATTAAAAAAAAAAAAAATCAATATTTTCATTACTCCTTCCCATTGTAATTTGACATGCTCAGTTTATAAGTGCTGAACAATTAAACAGCTTAAATTTCCTTAATTAAAACTAATGCAAATTCCTAATATTTTCCTATAGTTCACAGTTTAAAAATCGGTTCTTTACTCTCCATTAGTTTAATTTCACAGGCAGAAATTAGAGGTGTAGGTATAAAATACTCATTCTAGGATGACATCTATGATGACATATAGGAGTCAGATCTCCTAGGTTTCAATTTTTTTCCTCCTTCAGCATATTATTAAAAATAAGATCATACAAAATAAGTCATGAAAAAAGATAAAGACTGATACCACTTTAGAATAACCAATAACAAGTTTCAAGCAACAAACTGGCATAAGGCAAACAGATTCAATGACCTCATAAAAACTAACTTATTGGCAAGTTCTTGCTTTAACTCAGGCTCAGGACAACATAACAAAGAATTTAATCTTTCCTGTTTGGCAATTCCATTTTTTCCTGATGTCCTAATCATGATTTTCTATCAAAACACATATACGTAATAAAACAGCTGCCCTACCCACTAATTAAGGAAAGAGGTAGTTTTACTTGCCCAAAACCATAAAAAGTACAGGACAAATAAGCCTACTGGACCTATTTTCACAGTTACCGAGTTAAGACTAGTGAGGAGAGACTGCTAAGTGTTCTTAAATACCAACTTCTTCCAAAGTACATTCATGATCCTCCATAAACTACGAGGGATTCTAGCACAATGCAATAGACTTGTTGAACGCAAGTCCTTCTCCTGTTCAAATAAGATTATCGGTATTCCACTCTGGAAACATGAAAGCCTTCCAAATATTCACACTGTGATTTTGCAAAATTAAGTGCAAAAAACTTGTGAGGAATCCTTTCTAAAACAGCCTTTCGCTTTCTTACCTGTACAATAACGAAGTTCTGTGGATGTACAGTTGAGCAGAGATGCTCTGCTCACAATAGTAAAGAAACACTGGGTGTATAGTTGGTGGGGAGCTTAATTGGGAGTCTGGGGGACAGAGTGCTTCTTCTTGGGAAGCCTCAAACCTCTAAACAGATAAAAGAACTATTAATACTGTCGATTGCTGAATCAGTATGGAGACCTAGTATTTGATTCAACTCCTTTCCAAACAGAAAGGTTTAGATTTCAACTAATGTTGAAAAAACATATTCTTTAAATATCTTCAGAAGACCCATCTGGGAGGCCAACATGAGCTGCCCAGACTTGCCAAATTTTAGAAGATAATATATTGCCTTCATGGTCAATGTGAGAACACTTCATACAGAGGCAGAGAAAAAGGTAGTATTGCCAGCACAAACTTCCCCTTCATAGTTAATAGTTTATAAGGTCTGTTACTTTATTTTTTTTTCTACTTTCTTTACCTTTAATATTAATATGGTAGGATGATAGTAACGCTATGATATGATGCAAAGTGATCCCACTGATCAAATGACCATATTATTTTGTAACAATACTATGCCATAGCCTAGTTGTGCAGTCTATTTACATGCTAAAATATCTTGCACTACAAAGCTCCTGATGCATCTTAAATTTGCAAATACAGGAATTGCTAAATTCTGATCTCTTTGAAAAGGAAAAGTAAAATCACTAACAGCAAGTTAGGTTATAAATAACTCTCATTAAGCGGCATGTAAAATTTACCATAGAAAATACATTATACAGTCTTTTTAATGATCAGGACTCAATTTCCAAATATATATTTTTTTTTTTTAAATTGTGTTATAGATGACAAATCCATTGTGTTTTGCTCTACAATTAAAAATAATACCATTACTTGGAATCAAGTAATAAAGAATAAAAAATTATCCCTATATTTTGGGTTTCTCCACAGATTTACAGCATTATGAGTAATGAAGGTTTGATATATAAGATTTAGGAGGTACTAAGCAGAAGAGTATAAATGTAATGCCATTACCCAACAACATTTTTAAAAGGGATAATATTCATTTTAGTAAAACTCAGATTCATATCTATTTTTACCAAATGTCTGGTGCAATCACCATAGACTAGTCCATCAGCACAAAGCTCTATAAATAAAATAAAATATGAATGAAGAAGATTCCTGTAACTTAGCATCTACTGAAGAACCTCAGTTCCCAAGCATGAAAGTAAATAAAGGATATGTACACATGGGCTAGGACACAGAATCACAGAATAGTTAGGGTTGGAAAGGACCTTAAGATCATCAAGTTCCAACCCCCCTGCCATGGGCAGGGACAGCTCACACTAAACCATGTCACCCAAGGCTCTGTCCAACCTGGTCTTGAACACCACCAGGGATGGAGCATTCACAACTTCCCTGGGCATGACACCACTGTTGAAGCAGCCTAAGCAGGCTGCTTGAAGGACCTTAATAAACACGTTAGCTCCGAGACTTAGTTTAGTGACAGACATGAGCTGCAGATACTCACCAACTACACTGCAGCAGCACTAAGACTGGGTTAAAAATTCTTCCTCCCCAGTTACTGTAGGCAAAAAGTAAACATATCCTTGTATATAACCCAAAATGTTTGACTCACATAAAAATTGAGGTAGTTGATATTCGACATATGAAAAATATAATTTCCCTTCTCCCCACCTTTAAGGCAGAAAGTCTCCTATTTCTTAATAAAGAGCTCATTCTTAGTTTTTGCACAAGAAAAAGATGTGAGAAAATAGCCTCTAACACACACCCAGCTTCTCACTGCTCTGCATGAAGGCACAGTTCTTCCCTAGACTTATTTCATTATTTTCAACAGATTTGTCAGAATGATCAAGATCTTTCAAGAGAATTGAAGAAATAGTTACAGTTTTGCCTGTACAAAGTACTGAGAAGATCTTAGTTAATACTATCATGCTAATAAAAACCTTTACAGGCAAATCTGACATTTTAGAGGATATTAAGGCAGCTAGGTTTGGGTTTTCTGGGTTTGTTTGGGAGGGGGAGGGTTGGGGAGTTTTTTTCGGGGGGCGAGTGTTTTTTCTTGTTTTTAATAGAAGATCATAGCTTGGTTTATTAGGTTTTGTATGGGTTCATTTCTGAATGACTATGTTCCTTCTCACTGTGATCTAAAACTCTAAGAAACTGAGCCAATGAGCCAGAAGTCAGGGTCATTATCTTCCACATTAATCAGTCCTGTCAGTTAAGTCTTAAGCCTTTAAATACTTCTTTTCACACTAGATTTCCAGCTCACCCTAGGAGTAGGATATTTAAAGCCCAGAAAGATACACTGCTCTCTGATCAGAGAAGTAAATTACAAACACAGGCCTCGCACACCTTTATTTTGATCTAACTCTGCAAGAATGTTATTCCCACATATGTTTAAAATGCAGTTGCGCTGTTCCTTTAACAGGAGGCAACATTTGAATCACTAATTAAATTGCTAATCAGTTTCAAAACCAACAAATTAGTAAATTTACCAATTATATAAAACTGAAGGATGTTAAAAGAACTTCTCCAGCATGTTATATTTCAGGATGGTAATTGATCAGTGCTTCTTACAAGTCAGATACTTTTCTAATGTGTTCCTGTGCAGGTAGATTAACTCATAATTTTAAATACTTTTTTTTTTTCACAATTATACTTCGTGAATTACTGAAAGCCATCCATGCTTTAAAAGCAGTCTTGTGAAGCATTAGGACCATCCAGCATATATTCCAAATGAAGTACCAATCAATAGGATACAAACACTCTACACAAGAAATAAAAGCATATTCCTCACTGAAGTACCAGCCTTAGAAAACTTCAAACAGTGTAAAAATAAATATGCCAGTGTATTTGCAAATTGCCTCAGAAGAATCAGTATCCAGCACTTCCTCTATGCAGTCACTCTTAAAATCCTTGGGGACACCTACTTGTCACAGAATAAATTATCTGGCTAATATCCAATATTACAGTATATGTCATCGGGCACCCAGGAGACAGGCATTAAAGAGCACTTAGCTTCTTCAGCCTTGCAGGGCAGTCCTTACATAAATGACTTTGCCCAATTACAAAACATAACTGACGTACTTATTTTGGAGTTTTCTACCAGCAGCCTTTCATCCTAAAACATTTATACAGCACAGAGTATTTTTTTTTCCAAAATCACAGATCCCAAAGTACAGTACACTAAACAGGTTGTTAGGGTTGTTTTTTTTTTTTTTTTAACATGAACATAATTTCTTAAGATATTTAAACGAAACAAAAATATCTGAACACTGTTTTCGGTGTTCTCAAGCACCAAAGAAATGCTCATTAATAAAACTACTGGGGAAGCAAGTTCTCCCACAACTCTAACAATAGCTCTTCTTTCCGAGTTACTTAACATAAGTAGACAAGTTTGCATCCCACATGCAATATATACAGAAAGCTAGAAAAAACATGCATCACAAGCATGCTACAGCTCTCAGAATAACAAAAGAGACTTCTTGGAGACATTTACTTCAGTTCGCTATAGCAAACCACAGCCACCAACAAGCTGTAGCACAAGAAACCTGTTGACTCTGAAGTTGCAAACCAAATCAGTGCTTCACACCAACGCAAAGAAATCCAGTAGGCAACAGGGTAAAGCTGACCAAAAAATTATTTCACAAGCTTGGAATTTAGGTTTTTTAATGTGACACCAAAGAAAGCCGGATACTGGTAACTCAAGGAAAACTTCCACTGAAAGAAACGTGAAGGACTTGCGAAAACCGACTGGGCTTTACTGAACTGGCAAGAGAGCACGAATTGAGCGCAAAAGCGAAGCACTCTGGAGGACGAGGGCCACCTTTCAGTAGCAGGTTTCGTAACTGACGAGGATTCGAGTCAGACTGGGTCTGGCGTTCACTCACTCCGTGCGTGGCGCTCCGGACGCACCATTCATTTATACGACTTACCTCCTTACCTAGCAGGATTCCCTGCCGTGACCCGCGCTCCGACTACCCCGCAGGCCCCCGTCCCCCAGCCCGCCCTCCCGGCACTCCAACAGCGGCCAGGTGAGGCCGGGCAGTCCCGTCCGGCGCACGCTCCAGGTGCCCGGGGCTCTGCCCTGCCATGCCCAGCGGCCACGGGGCGAGCCCCTGTTTCTCCCGCAGCGCTCGGCTTCAGCGGGGAGCAGGGCCGGCAGAGGGGGCAGGGGTGTCCCTATCGCAGCCCTTCCCGCAGCCACCGCGGATCGGAAAACGAGGAGGAGGAAGAACAAACGCAACTGCTCCCCACACACACCTCCGCCGCCTTTTATCGGCTGGCGACCCGCAGGGCAAGAAGCAGCTCCCGTTCCCCGGCTCACTGGGCCGCAGGGGTGCTGGCTGGGCACGAGACACACCGGGCGGTCCCCGCCGCGTAGCGGCGGCAGCGCACCGGGAACTGCCCGGTGGGACCTCCCTCGTCCTGCCGAGGCGCCGCGGGGAATTAAGAACTGAAACCCGGGGAGATGGGGGAAGTTAAGGTGCACCCCCGAACCTGGCTGCCCGAGGGATGCCCTCAGAGAATGGAACCCGCCCGCCGCCACAGGAGCGGGCGGGCGCGGCTGACGGCCGGCAGGGTGCAAGGGGCGAACTTACGTCTCGGAATTTGTTCCACTGCCCGACCTCCTTGTCGTATTGCGAGATGGTCGTGAGCCATTGTTTATCGTCCAGAAAATTGCCGCTGTCCGGTCTGCCCCCGGCCGCCGCCGCCAGCGCCGGGCTGCACCAGGCTGCTGCACACACGCACACCAAGGCTGCTACCTTGAGCATCTGGGCGAGAGGAGACACGAGGACGGTGGTTACCCACACCACAGCTGAACCCCTGCGGAGGGACCGGGACAGTCGCCCGCAGCAGACCCCTTCGCCCACCTTGAAGGGGACAAGGGCTGCGGAAGCAGGGGTAGAGAAGGGGGCGGCCGCCCAACCCGTCACCTTGCTGCCAGCCCCGCACCCGCGCTCCTCGCCGCGGCCGGAAAAGCGGCCCGCTCCCTCTCCACACGCGCCGCCGTCTGCAGCCCCGCGCCTCGCGCTCCGCCCGCCCCCCGGCCCGCCCCGCTCCGCCCCCGTGCCGCTCCGCGCGCGCCGCCGCCGGGGCCGCCGCGCCCGCCGCGCCCGGGGCTAGCGGCCTGCGGGAGGGGCTGTGTACGGAGGTGAGTGCAGCCGGGCAGAGCTGAGCTACGGCCGCTGCTCCTCCCGCTGCCCCTCCCGCTGCCGCCGGGGACAGCCGTGGGACTGGCCGCCGCCGTCGTTCCCATGATGGTCCCGGGGGGAGCCGCGCTGTGCAGCCCGCACCTCCAGGCTGGGGTGGAAGCCGCTGAACTTCTCTCCAGCGGTGCGAGCGCCTCGTACCCCAGGTTAAGCCTGCGGGAGCCTGAGGCGGGTACAACCGCTAAGAACTCCCAGTGATTTCGAGATAAAACTTGATGTACCTTAGGGGAAGGGAGACGCACAAGCTCTCCCATCGGCACAGGGTGCTGATTTAGGTACATCCTGGCGTTGTAATGCTGCCTGTTACTCCCTTTTGTAGTGATCATGCATTCCCTTCCCCTCTTCCTGGCTGTCTTAAAATGCAGCTATATAGTAACTCAGAGTTCTCAGTGACATACAGGTTCTTTCTCAAATTAGTTAAACTTAATTTAGCAATGAGCAAGGTGCAGAAACAGTTCGATTACCTTTCTGGCACAGCTGACTCAATATTTAATTTGAAATTCCATCTGCTATCCTGTTGACCTAAATCGTCTAATTTTGTAATGTTAGCTTTATTCCCTAGAATTGAGTGACATTCTGCCTTTTAGGTTTGTATTGGCTGCAAAGTTTTGATAGCAAGGGACTGCAGGGCTGACCTCTGTGGAAAGAGGTACAGGGCTGCCCCAAGTGCTAATTCCTGCCAGCTCCGGAGTCAAGCAGGGCTGATGGTGCCTCTGTGAAAGCATAGCTAATAAAGGGCAGAAAATTCTGTGTGGAGAGAGGAGATGGGAACAAGAACAAGAAACGAAGGAACACCAAGGTCAGAGAGAGATGAAGGAGGTGGAGGAGATGCCCCATGGCAGAGCACTGCAGCCCAGTGCTGCATCCATACTTTTGGATGTACCCAAAGTATCTGTGGTGATCACACATGGGAGAACATTTTCCTAAAGGGCTGCAACTCATGAAGAAGCCATGCCAGAGCAGAGCAAAGCATAAGAAGGAAAGAGCAGTGAATTAAAAACGTTACATACTGACTGTACACCTCTACCTCCCCCAGTTCGCCCTGTGCTGTTCAGGAAGAAGAGTCTGGAATGACGTGGAGCCTGGGAAAGTGGGAAGAAAAGGTGTTGGTTTAGTATGTGTCTTCTTATTTCCCGCTACCCAAATTAGCAATTACATTTTTAACTAGAAATAAACTAATCTTCTCTAAGTCAAGTCTGTTTTGTTTCCAAGAGTAACTGTTATGCGATATCCTCGATTTTATCTTAACCCATGAGCTTTCTCATTCCAGTTCTTCCTATTTTCTCCCTCTGCCCTACTTGTGGGGGGGCTGCAAGCAACTGGGTGGAAGTTTGGTTGTCGGCCAAGGTTAATCCTCTACAAGGTTGCCAAGTATGTTAAGAGAACACAAAACTTGTAGTGCGATATCTGAAAGTATTTTCCATGGTAAAAACTGAGAATTACTTTCAGACTTTAAATGAGGGCCAAGTCCATCAAGAGATTTTCAGATATGATAAGCAATGTCACTTCATGCAAAAAAGAGAAGTGAATATGAGATTGTGACTGATCTTAGCAAGTTGTAAGTTTGGTCATAAGCTGTAACTACAGACAGATAGTAAAGAAGGAATTAAATCCACTAACCTGCATCTTACACTAAATAATACATGCCCTTTTGTTCCTAAACTGTATCACTAAAATCAATGAGAATCTTGTCACAAGTCTGACATATCAAGAGGATGATTGCCAGATTAGAATTTATGTGCCTGACTCTGAAAATGTTACCTATCCAGAATGATATTATATTCTGTAATAAATGAATCATAAAATTCAAAGCACACGGATAGAGGGACTGGACAGAGGCTAAATAAGAATCAATAAAACAGTCATGTTATTCTCAGGGTGGGTTATAGAGTCAGTCCTTCATACAATCTTTCTCTGACAGTCCAGTTTGCATTTGTCAGTCTTTATGTTAATTTCCTGCAGATTGTTCTGTCCTTTGGCAAAGAAGAAATTTATCTATAAATGATTTTGGGGCTTGGGGTTATTTGTCTTTGATTGTGGTTTTTTTTTTGGTTTTTTTTTTTTTCAAGAATCACATATTTTTGAACTTTTTTAAAAGCATCACAATCCCCAAATTTGTGGTTTCACTTACCAAGCAGTCAAGGTAATCTATTTTGGGCTTGCTTCATCTGTTTCACGTTTTCATCCAGATAAAATTATTCAGTACTTTTAACTTAAGGTGCATCTTTCCGTACTTGGGAGAAGATGAATAAAAGTGCTGGGATTTGTGTTCAGTAACAACCCCTAGAAAAGGGAGCTCTGGTATGGTTTGGGTTTTACAAAAGTTTCACTGCAATTTCTCTGATCTTCCATACCTATGACTGCAGTTTTTCCTGACAACACATACTAAATGATCAATTATATGTAATTTTGCCTGAACCAAGCTATTTGAAGCCTTTAATAATTCTAAGTGTATTCCTTATAATTTTAAGCACTCTGATCTCCACATAATTGGTTTAAGAGCCTCATTCTGATCAAGGACTTTACAGTAATTCCATTTATTCAAGCACACAAAAAATGATACTTGATTGAAATGGCATTTTGAAGATACAAAACTAAGAAGTTTTCTTTTTTTTCCTCAATAATTTCCCTGCTCTTCAAAGATTAAATTTATGTATCTAGAGAATTATTCTTTATTTTAAATGTACATACATTTCTCGCAGAAAATTTATCTGTATTGTTGTTACATATTGACATGCCCAACAATAGCATCTTTAAAATGTGACAGGGAATCCAGTACTGCAGTAGTGGTAAGAGAATAATGCTAATGGTAACAGGTATTTAATTTTAAACAGGGAGTTTAGAAATTCTAATAGCTCCTTCATCATTGTCCAGTTAAGAAACACTGCTGTTATTAATAAAAAATGATCTTCCTTCTCAGTTTCAAAACATTATATATTTTCCAAGTTTTCGGTAATACTGATTTTTCAAATATTACAACTTAGTAGTTTAAAATCATAACCATTCAGGTTGCTTTACTTCTGACTAGCTGATGGAGCCTACAGGGAGAGAGCAAAGAAGATGGTGCAGCTGGTAATATACTTGTAGAAGATTACAAGATTCCCCTGAACAATATGCATGTTGCATAACTAAAAGGATGGAAAGCTGTAAAAAGAAGGAGCGTACATGTAAATAGGTATTTTGTATACACATCTGTATGTTACATGAAAGGTTGTTAGAATTATGTAAGAAGCACCAAGAGATATATTGGAAGAAAAGTTTGCACGTATAGGTTAATGATGAAACAGAACAGAAATGCTGTGAAGTTAACTAGGAAATACAAATACATTTATACCCTGAACGCTCTGTCTCAAAAGTGCTTTACCTGCCTTCCTGAATGTGTTCATTTGAGGCACTAAGGAATGGAGTTACGTTTATCCAAATATAATAACATACCCCTTGCACTTCAAATGTTTATTTTTAATTATGCTGAAAGGAATCCCAAGAGAACATCTAGCTATTTCATTGCCCACAAACAAAAGCAGATACAACTTATCACTCCTGGCAGATGTAGATCTAAATCTATTTTTAGACCACAGGGTCATCATTCATGGTGTCTCTGTCAGTGAAGGAAACTCCAGACTAACCTATGTCAGTGACTTTTGCTAGTCTAACTTCAGAAGAGGTTTTCTATACCTGAAACAAGCTGTTCTTGTTGTAATTTAAGCTTATAAATTCTTATGGTGAATCCTATTCACCAAAACCACAAAGAACAAATTGCTATCTTCCTCTGTTCAGCACTCTCTTCTATATTGTAAACTACTGTAACCCCTTTCTGTATTTCTTCCCTGTGACATGTTTATTACCATATTTTTACCCTTTTCTTTTAATCTTACTACACCATGCTCTTGAGACCTCTGATCACTCCTTCTATTACCCTGTTGAATGTTTCAGATCTATCTGGCTACCTGTTTTTTCATCTTCAGTATCTAGAACACTCGAATACCCTGTCTATGCCTCCCAACTGTTGAACAGAGCAGAAGGATTACTTCATAAGCAGAAATTATTTTGGCTTGGTATGATTTGTTGAGTCAAATACATGCTGAATGTTATGCATCTTTTTGGTATATTCCAGGCATCTAGTGATAGTGTATGGAATTACCTATCCCTGTATTGTCTAGAAACTGAGAGTAGGACAACAGAAGTTTCATTTTCTGATGCTTTTTTCAACCTACTCTTTCAAAGGTCCCTTTTTAAAAACAAAAAAAAAAAAAAAAAAAAGAGAGAGACCACAAACAAACAAACCCCACCAAAACCAGAAACTTTTAATTTGCTCTTTTGCAGTCACCTGGTACCCCACTTGTTCTCTACAGTGTCTCAAAAGTAGCTGCTAACAATTCTGAGATTCTTTCAAACAATTCTGTAAATTAAAAAAGCACATTTTTACAAAAATTGCAAAACTGAATTGTTACAAAGTCTTATCTAAGCCCTTTCTTTTTTCTTGTCACTGCTGTGATAGCTAACTACCTACATGCCACTGATATTTGGTACATAGGCTTATGATTGTTTCTTCCATTTCACTGCTTACTACATTCTCCCTCCCCAACAGGGCACCTACCTTTCTTTCACTCTCTTTATAGTAATATATACTGCGTTCATAATGACTTCTCCTCAGAAGTCTTCTGCTAGCTGTGTATTTTTACTGTGGAGTAAATGCTCCAAAATGTTCATAGATCTTATTCTTCATGAATATGATTAGATTGCTAAACATCTGTGATTTCTGCTGACACAAAAAGACAGAAACCACAAAGACCCAAAGAGCACGGAAACTCAGGTGACCAAGAAATCTCCATCTGTGATTACTGACAGCTTATATACCTTTCAGAATGGGCTTGTCCAAAGTCGGGGGTAGAACACCATTTCAAGACAGGTCTGAGCACAGTTCTTAACAGGCTTTGAACTGGAAAAGAGAACATCTTCTTCCTGGTGTGACATCTGTGCCTTACATCTCATTGAATCTTTCTGCCATTCTATATATCCACAACAATGACAGCAGGTGAGACAGGCATTCACATAAATAAATCCCGGAACTCAAACCTTTAAAATTAAGAGCATTTAAAGGGGTTTGAGTTCTTCACCCAGTGCTTTTAAACACGGAAGGATCTAGCTTTTCATCTAATACAAGCTACAGAACTTCTACACCAACCTCAGCAGCTCATGTTTGATCTATCCTATTAAAAACACCTTGTCTAGATGCATACATTTTAATTTTTCACTTTGACTACTGAATATTTTCACTTATTGTCATTGCCAGAGTTAAGGTTATATCTCTAGGAAAGCATGCAATGAAGTTTTGTATTTCCTGATGTTCAAAAATTCAAAACTCTCTTCATATCTTCTGAACAATTTAAACTGCATGTTAGAATTTAGAACACAATAATATGCAGTGTCTTGATGCCAAGGACACATTACAGCTTCCAGAAAAATACAGACATCTCACTGCCCCCTAGATGGGGACATGCCCTTTCAAAACAAACATTTTATGCAGTAAATATTCTATGAACAAAACAGTCATAACATGCTAAGATGGATGGATCCTTTACCTAAAGTCATCTTAAAACAATACCTGTTAAAACCTCCATGTGTTATTCATAGCCTCCTTGAAAAAAAAAAACCTTCCTAGTTTAGGCACCTCTAGCTATTTTATATGTGCCTTATGCAGAAGCAGGCAGCTTCCATAGCTGAGGTTTGACTCCATGTAAGCACCAAAAAATTTTGAGCAGCCAGTAAAGCTTTGTGTTTTGTAATGATGTTTTAACCATTTCAAACCATAAAATCTCAATAGAAGCAATTTAGAAGTTGGGTAGGACTTTGTGAGCTTTGACTGCTCTGTATTTCTTTCTTATTAATTAATAACATTTGGGTGTTCAGGTTCCTTTACCAGCAGAGTGGACTCAACTGCCACAGTATTCCCCTGATTCTACTCTGTTACTTATAATTCAAGACATGCTTTGTAAATTAGTATTTTGTTTTTAGTGATTTTTTTTCATTAAGAGGGTACATATGATGAGTTTGGTGGTTTTTTTCCAGTTGTGTGATTTTTTTTCCTTGACGTCCCAAGAGGAGTAAAACAATTTTCTACAATTAAGTATCCTAGAAGTTTAAGGAGTAGGTCAACAGCTCTCTAATTCATATGCCCTATAGTTTCTGTTTTCCAAAGCATATGACTGGAGAAGGTCTTCCACACATTTTTCATCCTCAAGCAAAAATGTGAAATAAGGATAAGCATAGAGAATTAGCTACTTTGGCTACTTTTGCCCACTGAAATTTTCTTGTTAGCCCAAATTTATTGCTCAGAAATACAGAGGTGCAATTTGACTTATGATTAACAAAAGGTACTGAGGATAACACTGTGATGTGAAAAGTATATTGTAGTATATAACCTTATTTCATAAAGGATTTTTAGGTCTGAAATAACTTAGAAGGATAGTTTTGCAAATCTACTTGCGTAACTTACCTGGGCAAGTATTTCTAGTACAAAGCTAGAGGATGAAATATATAATGAAACTGGTTTTTACAAATCCCAGCTGATAGTTATATGCAGGTTAGGTCTTCATTCTTTCAAATAAGAACTAAAGTAACATCAAAAACCATGCTGAAACAAGCTCTCCTGTTCTTCCTTACTATGGATATCACCAGCATCTCTTAAGTAATGTCTCTTCATCATACAGTTTCAAAAATCCATTAATTATTCTAATCATTGTGGTTGATTAAACAGGTAGGGGTCCTTTTTGATTCTTCATTTACCACTTTTTCCTCCTTCCTGATAATTCTGCACAGCTGGAGATTTTCAGCCCCATTGTATACTCCTCATCTTGGTGAAGTTCTTTTGGCATAATTAATCTCCTTTCTAATATTTACTCTCCTGACCACAAGCTATTGTCTGCTTTTACATCTTATTTTGAAGAGA
The DNA here is from genome assembly GCF_028554395.1 of Pezoporus wallicus. Lineage (NCBI taxonomy): Eukaryota > Metazoa > Chordata > Aves > Psittaciformes > Psittacidae > Pezoporus > Pezoporus wallicus. Next base: position 6,606,996 of record NW_026640488.1, read on the forward strand.
CAGGGTTCTTAAAATTCTTGAATGTCTCTTTTTAACAATAGAACAATAGCTCTAGTCTATACATAATGTGGCAAGCAAGAAAATGACTTAATGACAAATAAAATTCTAACACATTTTTCATTTTTTTCAACATTGCTCTGCTTTCTTTTTTTTTGTGCAAAACTAGGGTTTTTTTTTTTATTTTACCAAAATACTAAGCAAAATGACAAAGTTTACTCAAATAATTAAACCATTTTTAAATTAAATTTATCAAATACAAAAATATTCTGCTATGAGTTCATAGTCTAGGCTTTTTTAAAATCTCATTTATTGAAAAATAAATAAAACTGGGCAGCTTGTTTCAATGCTTGAAACCCTTTAATATCAAGTATAAACCTTCCCTCGTGCAACTTGAGGTCATTTCCTCTTATACTATTGCTTATTACTTGGGAGAAGAGACCAACACCCCCCCCCCCAATACAACCTCCTTTCATGTAGTTGTAGAGAGCGATAAGGTTTCCCCTCTAAGCTTTTTCTTCTCTAGACTAAACAACCCCATTTCCTTCAATCAAGTCTTCTCCAGACCTTCCACCAGCTTTGTTGCCTTTCTCTGGACCCACTCCAGCACCTAGATGTCTTTCTTGTAGTGAGGGGCCCAGAACTGAACGCAGGATTTGAAGTGCAGCCTCAGCAGTGCCCAATACAGGGGGATGATCACTGCCCTGATCCTGCTGGCTACACAATTTCTCATATAGGCCAGGATGCCATTGGCTTTCTTGGCTACCTGGGCACACTGCTTGTGTTCAGCGGGCTCTCAATCAACACCCCCCTAGGTCTTGTTCCACCAGGCAGCTTTCCAGCCATTCTTCTCCAAGCCTGTAGCATTACATGGGGTTGTTGTGGCCCAAGTGCAGGACTCGGCACCGAGCCTTGTTGAACTTCATGCCATTAGCCTGAGCCCATTGATCCAGCCTGTCCAGATCCCTCTGCAAAGCCTTTCTACCCTCCAGCAGATCAACGCTTCCACCCAACTGATGCAAATTTGGAGGACCGCACATACTCAGGAGAGTTTTGCTGTGAAAGTCACTGGGATCTGGGGAGAATCAGTATGAAGATTTATTGATACAACCATAATCAAAAAGCAAATGACAAGTTTGTTATCATGTTAGATTCTGGAGCAAAGTGTAAGCATCAAAGGAATCTCTATTACAACAGGAAAAGAATCTTATTCCTATTTTCAGTCAGATCACAAACTGTATTTATTTATTCTATGCCTCTGTTTCTATACCTCCAGAAGACATTTTGGAATTACATGGTTTTCCTTTACTAGCATATTTTTCTTCTTCAAAACCACATCTTCTGTTGGAGCTAATTCCATTTATAATCAAATCATTTGTGCCCATTACATTAATTTGGTTTGGGCCTGTAGGCACTGTTACACATGCTGTATGTCTTACCTTGTTACCAAATCATTTAGAAGCAAGAGGAGGCTACACAATTATGTATAATTTCTTCACGAATAGCCTTGATATGCAGTCTAGGTCTTTGAAACTATATATATATATATATATATATATATATATATATATATATATATATAACTTGTGCTGTAATCATTAAACTTTCTATATAATTTAGAAGTAAATTTAATCATAAATCTTGCAAAAAGTAAGGTGGGATTTTTAGGATATAACTCAGAAGAGGCTGATTAGGAGAAATCTCCAGGAGCTTGCCAACAAAGTTGACAAGCAGGTATTCTTTCTTGTGGCACTGGGAGACACTGGGGATAGCTCCTTCTAGCGTGTCTTGTCCGAGCATCAACCAGGCTGTGATTATGTTGTCCTTAAACATACATATTCATTAGATTGCATACATATTCATTGAGTTACTTATACATTACATCATAGGATCGTTGTCATGTCAGTAACCACCAGGACGGTTCTGGCCAGTTCTTGGGCAATGCTTATTTTAGCCATTTCCTTATCTCTGTAGTTGCTAACAAAGCCTAAAGTCCTTGAAATTATTTATTTACAACCCTATTATTCAATCAACTCCATTCTTCAAGGCTCTCCATATCTCTATAAGATTTTGAAATATGAAAATATGAAATTTACTGCAGGACAAAACTTTTCAATGATGCATTGCATCACAGGCCCTGTTTACAGATTTATTTTTTTTTATTAAAACCACTTATCTCTTTCCCACCTTTCTGTCACTTGCTGTCTTTCAAAATCACTTCTTTCCAATTCATGTCCTTTTCTATGATTTTTCAGAATAAAAACACCTAGTTTCTCTTCTAATTACTCTTTTCCGTCTTTTTCTTCTTTCCCTTATCCTCTCACCTTCTTCAGTTGACTGCTTTGGCTGCTTTTTTGACTTCATAAATAATCACATATGTGGTCTATTCCAGAAGTGGAAAATTGATGTGGAACAACACAAACAACACTGCTGTAAAGTGAAGTTAGCCTTCCAGATTACTGGGGTTGGTGAAACTGTCGGGAGTAGATTGGTACAAATTTATAAATTATTTAATGTTCAGCCAAATCTCTCTATACTGAGCTGGTCATTTTGAATTGGCAGCAGCGTTTCTCAATTGGCAGCTTGTCTTAACCAGGAGAGCTAGAAAACAAATTAAGATTTGATATATGATCATTCTTGTTACTATTTTTTTTTTTTCAGCACCTGTGTAACATCAAAAATCAGAAACAAAGTTCCAAAGGAAAAACAAACAAAGAAACAAAAAAACCCAACAGAAAATATACTTAATGAACAGAGGAAAGGAACATCAGTTCCATGGTACTCCAGTCAACAGTTAAAATGTGCATCTGCAAAGTAATTTTTTCCTGTGGGATCCTAATTCTTCTTGTACAGTGCCCATTTTCACACATCAAAAATTAATCACTTTATTCAACCAAATGGAAAGATTTCATTTTGTCAAAAAGTAGCTGAACAGGAAGTTTCCAGGTTGGTCAGAATTAATTGACTGAAATTTGTAGTTGCTGTATTTCAAAGACTAAGTTCCTCAGAGCCCCTGTCTCTGTGGGCCAGATGTGTGTCTGAACCTCAAAAGAGACCATGATGAATTCTAAAAGATGTAGTTTTCCTACAGAGCATGGTTAGAGACCTGGAAATTTCTAACCATCTGGCTTCTTAGGTAGACCACAGGAGAGAATAGAGACGCAGAGTCTTTAGACAGTAAGGAAGTAATTTAGAGATACCAGTAGATGCAATTTGACAGACTCAAATTTGGAATATTCAAATGATATTAAATTAAAACTAAAGTTTCAATTCAGTGCAATCAAAACCCTCAACAGAAAAAAATAAAGCTTGTATTCTAGAGGAAGTTTTAGGACGTTAACTTTTTGTCTAGATATGACATGGAAGAAAATGTGAAAAGAATGAAAATTTTACCCATAGTGAGGAGTCTGGAAACCAGTTTATAAATCTATTGGAAACTTGCATGCCTTTTACATAATGGTGATTTTCCTGTAGGATGATCTGGCTCAAAGGGCACAAGATACTGCTGAAAGAATTGCCATAAATCCAATCTCAAATCTAAATCCCTTTTTGATGGCAGCTTTTACACACTTTTAGCAAAAAATTTCTTCTTAACATAGACCCATGGTATACCATGGGTCTGTGGATACCCATGGTATCCACATGCACACTCATAGCTGTGCATGGGTGGGGAGTGTATAGGGAGAAAAAAATGCCTAATCTGTTCTTTGCCTCTCCACACATGCTGCTGAGCACAGACTTTTAAAACTCTGCAATTTATCCAGACTTTAATACAGGTTTGACTAGATTAGTCAGGTCACAGTTTTAACATTTCTGCTGAAGTTTTCTGGTTTTGAATAAGGATCACATGTTTTAATTCAGCATTATTTCAGTATTCTATAGTGCCTGTACAAACAGCAGTGAATATGCTAGCATCAGGTTGATGGTAACCCACTGAGCTACACTGTAGATACAGGAGATAGAACCCCACCAGTAGACCTCAGTTCCTCCAATATTCCTATAGAGCTCAACAGAAATGCAGAAATTTATTAATCCAGTTGAAGCTTCCTTCTTTGTTTTCTCTCTCTTCACATGCAACTAGGCTGTATACTAGACCATAAGCTAACTGTCAATTAATAGCTCTTCAAAGAGTCCTTGTTTAGGTATTTTATTAGCTTGAAACACTAGGTGCCCAATAGTTTTCCAATTCACTAAAGTAAAATAATAGTATGATAAGACACAACTACTTCCCATTTTTTTTTAAGATTGTGATATTTTTGCATTTATGTCACCATAATAAATATGTTTTATCCTTTTATTATATTAACATGTATTACTCCCATTTTAAGTATACCAACCTGTGACAGTACAACAGCAAGTAATTCTACTCTCCAACTGCTATGTGTTTTGTGTTTTTTTTTATTCTGGTTTGGGTTTTGGTATCCCCCCCTCCTCTACTTCAGGTCATCAAGATAAACACCAAGGATCTCAGAATTCGTCTTACCTTCAGCCACTGTGAAGATTGCATTTCTTCCCTATATTAAAATCAGTAACTTCAGAGTTTTTCTTCCAAGCTCCAGCATTCATCTCGGAGAGGATGCTTGTATTTCAGAGAACCTTCTTATACCCAGCATAGTACCTCCAAATAAAAAAATAAGTTATTACTGAAATATGAGAGGAATATATTTATTACTGAAATATAAAAGAGGAAGAAGGCTGGCCCTCCCAGGATTTTTTTACTTGATTGTACAAGCATACCTCCAGATGCTATACAGGAATTTAATTTTCACATGCCACTCTGATTCATACACTCAATAACAGAAGGGAGAGTCAAGAACACGGGAGTTGATAATTGCCAGCACCTTTTGAGAACCCAAACCCCAAACTATCAACACCTCTGAAGGAGGGATTACATTGCATTCATTAAAGTATACAAATCCAAAGAGATTCTAAGAAATCAATGTCTCAGTTTTTCCAAAATACTGGAAAGCATCCAGCCTTGTGTTTATTAGAATTATATCAAAGAATTACCTATTCCTAATAACAGGGTTTCTCTGAAAGATTCAGAGTTAAAGAATAGGAACAGTGTTAGCCATATGACAGAAGACTTCCTTTTGCTCAAGGATGAGGGACATCCCCATTCTTCATCTCTCTGTAACATTTTATATCGCTGACCACATATCAAGAGTTATAATGCTGGGGTGACTCAATCTTTTCTTTTGAGAGAGACTCAAAATAAACAATTACATTTTCACCTAAAATACTCCTGTGAGAGGGAGCATGCACCATGAGAAGCCTGAAAACCAGCAGTGAGTGAATGACAGAGCTTTCTAATTTTTGACATCAACCTCTAACTATATCATTAGTGTGAAAATTAGCTCCATGATTTTTGAATAGACATTAGTTTTCAGAACAAAACATAAGCTACTATGATAGGTAATATTTTGATGGACACGGTACAGACATTTTTTAGACAGTGTCATAGAACTTGTGCATATAAAATTTGCATCTTGATGCTTCCTTTCAGAAATAGTTCTGAAAATGGTGCATAGAATTAGAATAACAGAACCGAATTATATCTTCCACATAGAACATTAAATGGACTGCATTGATCGATGTGTATCAGGTCATGTTATGTATGCCAGAAGTCTGCATTTATTACTGAAGACTTGATATTATGTCTGAATCTGATTATCCCTGATCCTAGGCCATGTACACAGAGAATATATGAAAACAGGTAGTTATAAAGCATGCAATTAATGTTTTTCTCTTAATAATAATAAATTTGGTATTTAAAATGCAACTGCCCTTTTCATAACTTGTTCACTGTGTTTTTTCCAACCCAAAGAGCATACGTAGGTATTGACTGAAGTCCCCACTGTTCTAATACTTTATTATATTTTGAAGTTATGTTTTCTTAAGAGGTTATAGCAAACTAAACTGAAAGTACATACTGAAATTTATGAAGTCTGATATATAATACTGTATTTCATATTTTAGAGTGCCATTACTCTGCCTGGGGGTTTGGGGAGGTTTTTTGAGGGGTTGGGTTTGTTGGTTTTTTTTTAAATGGCAGATCTTTCCCCTCTTGTTCATTTCTCAGATCCTATTCAGATTTACTCATGAACTGCTTTATTCAGCTGGAAATGAACTTTTTTTGCCCTGTATACAGTGTAAATGTATTTGGAGGGAATCAAATACACACTTGAGTTAAAGGTCTGAAGAATGCTAACAGTTACATACACAGAACATTTTTATCTTTTGTTACTTGAAGTTAAAGAGTATTAGATTACAGATTTTTTCAAAAGTATATGGATATTGGATACGTATTAACTAATGTTAAGTTAATGATTAAAAACTGACAATGAAGAACATGACAGTCTTATGAGAGTATTTCTGAGTTCTAAGCAGGAATAAGATATTTAATGATCTTCATGAACTAACACAAATCAGGAGAATACATTAAAAATCACTTTTCCTCAAGGCATGGTCCTCTTTTTAAAATAGAAACCACTGTTTCTAAACAAATTTTTAAATTGAATTTAGTCAATGATTAACAAAATCAAGGAATGTGATGAAAGGTTAATTACAAACATATTCTTAACTTTTAACATTTACTTCTAGAAACACAGAAAACTCTTTAAGAGGGCCCACGTCCATGTACTTAACATGTCGTCGAGAAAACCTATTTATTTATAGGAATGTAACTTTTGTACAGTTTTAACGTATTTAGGAGAGGAGCGCCCCCTGGTGATAAGCGAAAATGACTGTTTTGAACATCAGGCAAGCTGTGTTTAAGAGATGCAAGCAGAGTTATTACAATTCTTGTACTTGCACACCATCCTAGCATCCTAGTTTTATTTTTAAATTAAAATATTTTATTTCCTTTAAAATTATTTATTTAGTTAAAATGGATATTTCTTGACAATGGATGTGTTTCTGTTTGGCCCGTACAATGTATTTATACCTATGAAAATTTTTCATCCTGGAAACTGTACTGGAAGATACCAGAACTCATGCTTTAACAGCTATCCTAAGCTTTTCTGGCACTCCTGTGTGATTGAACGTGTGATTTAGGATTGCTGCTCTTTGAGAAGCTAATGCAAGAGCATCACTAACAGCCATGCACCCCTACGACTCTTATAGTGACTCGCATTTTAACGTCAATAGAAGTTATTTGTGCAGATCTGTCTTAGAATCATTTTCATTTCCTCTCAGCATGTCATTTCCCTGCCACAGCACTGCAGCGAGCCGGCAATAGTGTTACCTCATTGTACTAACACTATGTCAGACATGCAAGTCCCATAGCCTTCCTCGCACATGCATGCTTCCTCAGAAGATGACAGAAGCTGGAATTAAAGTACTGTGACATAAGCAACTTACCTTCTTAGGGTGCTTGAAAGGCATCTGCAATTGTTCCATGGATACCAAGGAAATCTGACAATTTTTCAAAGTGTAAGCCTGTCACAAATCGCTAAATCTATGTACATGTGCCCAGTAAACCAGATTATTTGTGAAGGGGAAAGCTGCCTCTTGTTAACAGAGAAAATATATGTGTCATAATCAGACACTACTACTGATGTGGTTGGCAACTTCATGCAAAATAGCTGAACATTTTTTACCACTATTTCCTACAGATAATACTTCATGCAAAAGATTTAAGCAAAATCTAATTAATTGTTTTTAAATCCATTTTCAGGAAAACAAAAGGAAAATTCATATACAGGTCATAATTCTGCCATAGCAAAGGAGGCAAGATCAAAAGAAAGGCTTCCTGGAGAAAACAGCCCAGGACAAAGATGTAATGAGAAGTGCCACAGGATAGTAGTCATTTTCAGGCAACACAAATGCTGCAAAGATACCCTCAGAACTTCCACATCTGTGGAAATGTTTGCACTGACCTGCCTAGAAAGCACATTTCAAAGCATCAGTCATCCACACCAAGACAACAGTCATATCACTATCTGCCACTTAGAAAGCACCACTGAAGTTCAGATATAGTAAAAAGTTAAAGCTCACACTTAACTTTTTAAAAACACAACATTTAATTATGACTACCTCTTATGAGCTTTGAAAGTTATTTTTAGTGTGTTCAGTTTTTGTTAAAATGTTCTAACATAAGTCCATTAATACACTACATCAGAACTCTAATTTAAAATGGGCTTTTGAGGATCATTTACTATGTGTACTTGAGCCAGCTACAGCAAACGATGCAGTAATTACCCATTTTTGAATCTGCTAGAGCTGCAGCACAACATACGATGGATGCCTGGCACTCAAAGACATTCCTTTAAGTCTCTCTCAGCCAAGCACTCCAAAAAAAGGGTCTGTAATTCCTGTCTAGTTGTCAAAGGAACAGCTTGCTTTCAACCTTTTCTTTCCCCTTTCATATTTATTCTTTCCACTTAATATTGTCGATTTTTCTTTAAACAGTGTCACATTGCAGAACTGGGGAGCTATCCATCAACACAGTTCTGATATCTTCAGATGTGTTATCTCATTTACTGCATTGTTTAGAATTACCTTTCTGCAAGATTCAGTATCCCCATCTGCATAACTATCATCCCTGTTGTAAACCACTTGCATACTGACATGTATCAGTAGGGAGCTGAACGTTTATTTTCAAAGAAGCTCTGGTATTTCAGTTTTTTCATGCTGAGAGCCTCAGATGAGGCAAGCTTACTACCTGGAAGGTTTGTGCATACACAGTTAATTATATTGTATCTATAACATAATGCAGCCGAGCTGCTTTTCAGAAAATGAGAAGCACCAGTTAGCAGGGTACAGAACTAGTTGGCAAGTGTCTAATACATCTAAAAACGTTTGTGTGTTTTCATTATCTTCAAGTTTCTCATTTTCAAGATAACATGTAAGTGGTTTAGTAGCTGAACTGCTACAGAAACCATACACATTGCTTTTAAACCAGAGATGAGAACACTGTTAGCTGCACAGGATCTACCTTTGAGAGAAGAGTAAGAGCAAAGAGCAGTCTTGAAGGACCCTGGGATTTGAGGGGTGGGGGCATGGGGGGGAAGGCCTAGATGATAAGGGATAAGATCATAACAGGAAAAGGAACTATGACTCTTTGGATTTGAGTACCCCAAATTCTCCAAATGAAGTGTTTCTACTCTGCAACAAGCTGGGTGAAGGTCTGGGAAGCAGAGGAGTATCCATCCGTCTGCTAACAGAATTTTTCTTGAGGAGGACATTTTTAACAAGAAGAGGAACCAAATGCAGCATCTGGATCAGCACATGCAATTGTTACCTGTTTACTGGCAGAATTGTGGCTGTAAAAAGAGAATTTTTAGAACTTGGGGGATCTTTCCAGATTCCTGTTTGGTTTCCCCTAGCTGAAGAATGCAGGTTTTGACAGAGATGACAGCAAGCTTGTATACACTAAGTTCTGTTGTACTGCATGCATGATGTTCTTTTAAAAAAACTATGGACCTTTTTATCACAAGCAGCTGTTAGTATAACACGGCTTTTGCCTAAATGTGAAATGGCAGTCTGATGTAGTTTCTGTTTATTCTCCTTGTATTAGCACTTTACTCTGTCCTTCTGCCAGAAGACTACGAGACTTTTAAAAGTGTATTTTAATGGCAGAAAGATTCCTGCTTGTCCGTCACTTTCCTTACTTAGATAAAGTCATTCTTCTCCCAACTGTTCAGTGAACTTAATATGAGGGCACACTTTTCTCAAGCGCTGCTGAGTAGTATTGTGCAAAAAGAGGCAATGTGTCCTTCCTCCCCCACCCTATTTTTTGCCTCAAGAATAGCATGCTTCACAGAGTTTTTAAGATTGTAATAGAACATTTGAAAAGTTTGAATGGTCCATGAGAAACAACTCTCCCTTCAAAGCACTCACAAAATGCAAAACATTTACTAAAAGCATGCAATCTATTTTTGCTACATAGATTGACATTTTGCCTTTTGAGACATATATAACATTTTCAAGAAGCTCCACTAAACTATTTGTAAAATAGATTCTGATTTTGTAAACACAGTATTATTTTTAAAGCATGTATTTTTAACCCTATAGGTTTTTCTCTCTTGCCAGTAAAAAATACTGAGCAACCAAAATCCAAGAGTTCAAATTGGCAATGCTATATTTGCATTCTGCATATTCTGGATGGGGTATGAAGTACATAAATAACAAGCCCCATCTGCCCAGAATGCAACACAGCTACTGGAAACAGTCCAAAGCAGACTGATCTTATCTTGTAGAAAGCCACTTGTGATGCAATCACATTGAGTGGACCTGGGTTTCCCCACTGAGGCATAGCAAAGTGTTGGCCTCTTGTTGTTGAACTTCTGCCTGCAGAAGTCTCAGCAAATTCTGAAGAATGGAAAAAATACACAAGCTGTATAATGTTGCTTTTTGTCTACCAGAGCAGCTGTGCTATACGTACTCCTCTCTGTTCTGCTAATCCCTTCAGTGTCCCACCTAATGCTGTCTTCGTTGATTGAACTTTATGAACATTACTTGCAAATGAACATCAGCAAACTATGCAGGACAATCATTTGTGAGCAGTAAGATCTTACTTCAGTCAGATTTCTTGAAGCCTAATTAGGTGAATTAAGGACTCTGAGGAATATTTTTTGATTGTGCCCAAGTACCAGATCTTCCAAGTTTTCCATTAATCAAGACTTATGGTTTAACTGATGGTTCCAAATTTGACCCAGTACAACTGAAAATCATCTGATCTTCAGAAGTATTCATCCCCTGCAAAAGCATTCCATTAGCCTTCCTGGAAGATCAATTTCAGCACCCAAAGTGCTGAACTACGCCTTCAGTAGTTTTGTGCCCCCAACTGTCAAGTAAGTTGTGCCACATCAAGATTGTAAAAGAGGGGAAAAATGGCAGCTTGCAAAATTATGTCAACTTAGAGGCTACATATTTCATTTTTCATGATTACTCATTTCATCTTTCATCTTTCCCTCTCTCTTCCTTGCCACTGGCTTGCTTACTTTTTCTTACCTCTGAGAAACTCTCATTTGAAGATAAAGGAATTCCAATTCTCATCCCTCCTTTCATAGACAGTCCCAATCATGTCATTGCTTGAGATAATGGAATCATCTGTAAGACAAGGACAATGCAAGTTATCTTCTTTAAGAGACAACTGGGCAGAGATGGAAGAAGGGAAATCTGAAAGTTTTCAGCAGAAATAAGATATCTTATTCTTTCTTACTGTAACTAGGAAAAGTTTAACTTTGTCAAATGGTGACAGATTGGAATAGTATTACACTCTACAATTACTATTATTTAAGTTTAATGGCAATTTTCATTATGTGTTTTTTTGTGCAGTGGTTGGAAATGCTTAAAGCTAGTATAAACATGGTCAACCAGTTTGATTTCCTAGTTTGGTTAAATTTCCTTCTTCAGTATTTCAAAACATGTTATGACATCTATATTAAAAATATGAAAACTTAACCCGTAATCAAAGCACAGATTTAGAGGTTTCAAATTTGTTATTCTCTATGAAGTCAATAATGTACATACAAAATATGTGTATTATTAAAAAGATGCTCAGACTTTCCAGATAAAAACAATGCTGCTAAAATTAATGCTGCATACTTTTCCCTATCAAAATAGACCTAAAAAATATAGTTTGAGCATAACATCAGTGGAATTTCAAAATACAGAAATCAGTCTTTTTTGGGTTTTTTCATAACACCATAACACTTCTTAATCTTCTTTAATCAAGTACTTGCATCTCTGTTTCACAAAGAATTTTATCACAACAGGTAGAACTCAAAAAGGTCTAGTTTATGGTTGAGAACCAGGCATACATTTTCTTATTCACAAACTGGTAAACACAATGTATGATAAAAGGTGGAAAATGTAATTATATAGTTTGGCCATTCATTCAACCTGTGGTATGATTAAAGGACACTTCATGAACTCTGCTAGATCAGTTGCACTCTTCAGGGGCTTTTGCTGCTGTTCCACTTGTAGTGAGATGTTTATGTATGTGATCAGTTACTTTTGTAATTACAGCAGTTGGAAAGCTCAGAGTTCATTTCCATTGTAACAATCACCCTTCCCCTGGAAATATCATTTTGAGGAGTAACAGATATCTGTTTTCTCCTTCAGCAATTTTCCGCATACATGTAATTAAGATGGAGGTATGAAAACACAGAGTGATTTATGTAATTAATATATAGGGTGATATTACAGTGATATGGAATTAATATACAATGATATTTTGAAAGTAGGTGAGAGTAGCAGTAATTTAAATCTAAATGCTATTACAAAGGCTATTTAATTTCTGACTAAGCTAATTATTACTAGAGGACGCTTTCATGGCAATAGTTTTTTGTGATTATTATTTCTTCTGGAAAGACTTGAACATTACTGTATTAGTACTGGAAAAATTAATCAAATATTTCTCCAATTAGTGGTCTATACTGATGGATAATTCATGTGCAAATTATCAGAATGGTATATTTTATTTGCTTTTTAGTTTCTTTAGAATCTAGTATTTTAAATTAAAAATAAGTTATAAACTATTTCTAAAAACTATATTAATTTCTAAATGTGTGTTAACCCTGGTGCAAGGCTCATGTTTTTAATAGAACATTCTATTTTTTTTTCTTTTAAGCCAGATTTTCTTATTAGCCACAGTATTTCACTTCCTTTATCCTTTTATTTGATGTTTTACAGAGGCAGAGGCTGTCAGTGGGCAACACAACATCCCTTCCTGGACAGGTAGACCAAGTCAAACTAAGTCATGAGTTTCAGTACTCTATCAACTGCATGCACATTACTTCTCCTATTCAAGTTATGAATAGGACTTTTTATTGTGACTTTAGTGGGCATCTTTGGAAACTGATTAACTGCCAGTTAAAGGATATTCATTCAAGGCAGTTTGTTCAGCTGATTCTTTAAACTACCTTCAATACATTTATTTTGCATTCTGCTATTTAAGTCTTTCAGTAACCTTACAATAGATTAAAGTCATCAAACAACCTCCTGCACTTAATATACTTTGCAAATCCTCTAACTTTTTAAAGTGCACCTGTGAAAAGCAAAACAGTTTTAATTTTCAATATGTCTTTTAGAGTACTTTTTGGTAAAAACAGTTTAATGTTAACAAATCTGTATTTTTCTTTCAAAAGCTTGTAGAAAAAATATCTGTCTCTAAATGAAAGTCTTCCACTGACTTCAATCATCTCTGGCTATCACCTTGCATTCCTGAAAGATATTTGTAAAACCACTTGAGTCAGTTCCAAAGTGAAATATTTGTTTAGCATTAATTTCACCTGTTCTTTTTAATACAATACCTGTCTTCTGACACTCAGTGTTTACACACACTCCACTGGGACTTATAAAAAGCCTGTGAAAGCCAAAATAAGAATTATTCTAGGATCCTGTGTCAACCCAGAAGAGATAATGAAGTAGAAAGGCAGGACAGAATCCAGAGTTAAAACTTAATTCACTAAAATGACAGAAACCCAATTAGAATGACAAAAATCCCAACCACCACAAGACCAAGTGAAAGGATCCCAAGCAGTCACAAGAACTACAAAGAGAAACTGAGTACTTTTTCAGCCTTAAAATATCATTTATTAGCAAAAATGAATATTTAAAATACTAGTGCAAGAAAATCACCAAAGAAGGAAATACATTATTCATAAGTCAAAAAAAAATAAACAGAAGTTTAATCGATATTGTTTTCCTCTGCAATAGACTCCTTGAAAAGTTTATTGCATGTTGAGGATTTGAAGAAACTAATAAAACGTTCAGAATGTACACAACTTCAAAGGAGGTAGCCTTCCCTATAACAAAACCAAACTGGAGAGAGAAGTAAAAGTATTTCTCTGTAAATGAGCTTTTAAGATGAAAAATGGGGAAGGTGCATATAGAAGTAGCACCCCTTTGGAGAGAGACAGAATATTCTGTGAAAGCTAAAGAAGCTTCAGAATCTTGTCTTGTAGTGACAGCGTGCGGTCTCAGACTTCTCCACCAAATTGTGGGGAATGTAGGTCAGATTTTAATTCATGCTGTTAGTTGAACATTTTGTTTTATTGTTATGCAGGTTGTAATGATATCCCACGGTCTGATCAATTCTAGCATCGCTCTATGCCATATTTCTTTCTGCAGCTGAATGGCCATTAGCTCAACTCAAAATGGATTTTTCAGAGCAGAGGCTGTGCATGGCAAACAAATACTGTTATGTGATGCAGAACTGGAAAACTGATTTCAAGATAGCTCTTGAAATACCTAGTGAGTAGGTTATAGTCTCTGAAAATCTGAAGGAGAAAGCATGTGGAATTTTTCATCAAAGCAAACAAACATTAAGTTCAGCCAAACAGAACAAACTAGCAGTTAGATCAGTAAATCACTCTGAATTGGTCCACTCAAGATGTGGAGGCAGGCTAGATCCAAAGCAATTTACTTTTCTTCCAGGAACTAGAAGTCAACTAGGGAAATAACTATGATTTGCAGAGTAAATAGTCCCATCTTTCACTATTCATAATATAATTTAAGCTAACAATTTGTTCCTAAAGGTTTTGTTTAAAAAATAGTTGTGGAATGATGTTCTATACAAGGATGTTTATAACAAGGTTTGAAAATGCAGTACTGAAAAGAAATATTGTGTGGGACTTTCCAATCTGGACAGTTATCTGGCTATCTGAATCATCTCTTTATAAGCTATGATATTCTGACTTTATTTGCTTTCTCCTTTTTTACAGCTTATTTGCTTTAGTTCCTTTCTCACAACAGACCAGTGAAAAGATAATAGTGGTGTTTAATATGATTGTCTTTTATTTACTACTTCTCTTTTTCCTTTTCTTGCTCTACTTGTGTCTTCTCATTCACTTCAGTGAAAAAAAAAAGAAACCTTCCCAAGAGTGCAAAAGGCAACACTTGACTCACAATTCTAATTTTCATACACTTCTGTAAATCTAAGCAGAAGTCACTCCAAATGGATCAGTGCCTGAAATTAGCAAAACCTTCTCTTAGTCCATGATCTAACAGCTTCAAATACATAGCACTGACGATGAAGTTCCATAATCATTGATTACCCATACACAGTTAATATCCATGTTTTAAGCCAGTTAACCATCTTTTTGTTACAAATCTTCAATGGAAGGCTACATTGATGGGGGGAAGGTTAGTTTCAGAAAGCAAAAAGAAATCTATATTTAATATAATGAAATTAAACTTCTAAATGACTGTTCATAAGCTCAAGGATGGCCAATGAGATACATCTGAAAATTTAATGTTCCTCCCTGAACATAACAATTATCTATAAAAATGCTATAGCAGTGAGCTCGTTTGCGAAAGATAATGTATTCTGTATTTTTAAAAGTTCTTAAGACACTGATATTTTTTAAATTCATACAGGTTTTATCTGAAGTCTCTAACAGCTGTTCACTAACATCATTAGATAGCTGCATACAAATGAAATTGTCCAGAATTTCATGTTACATACACATCAGTGCATCAGGTCTGAAAGTCTTGAAAATCCAAAATTTAAAGTGAAAAAATTACAATACTCATTAGGCTTACGTATTTTGTTCTGCCCTTTTGACTGGGACATTTTTTTCAAGTGCTTTGTCATTTAGTGCAATTTTTGGGAATTCTTTTTTTCTCATGGTCTTTCCCTATTTGAAAAGAGAATTCAAATTCCTCATTTAACAGTTGAAACACCTTTTTTTTTTCTCTCTCTCTCTTTTAATGACAAGCAACTCTGGAAGCGAGCATAACTATAGGAACCTCAGGCAGAGCTGATGTATCAGCAAAAGCAGCACAGGTCCTTCAAACACCAGGAACTGTTCTTATGATGTGCTGATATTTCCCTGTTCTGGTGTCTGATCTAACCTGATTCTTTGGTTGGTTGTTTTTTTCGCCTCCTCTCGTCATGGCAAAACTGGCTTTTTCTCCTCTCTGGTGGTTTCTGTGACTAACTGGTGTTAACTGAGCCTTTGCACAGAAGAATGTGCATAAGACATCAATAACGCTGTTTAGTCTTCTGCTCCAAATGAATCAAATCATTTCTTGCTATTGTGCATGTTAGAAGGAGGTAAGGGAGAGTCTTGGATGATTTGGAAACAAGACACAGAATTTTTTACTGTTGCCGGATGTTTTTGGAGGTAGCAAGGGAATCCAAGAGAAGAGGAAGAGGTTTAAAGTAATCGTGTATAAATGAATGATTCCAGAGTAAATGCCTTACATTTTAATTAAAAGATAATTTAAAGGGGTAGGTGTGGAGTGTTTTACCCATTAGGCTATGCCATGATTAGGAAAAGTACCTGATTTGAAACATGAAGTCTGTGACTTCATGAGTGTCAGTCTCAATGTCAACATGAAAGGAAGCCTTTTCCTTTCTTTTTCATCTAGAAGAAACTGAAAAGAACAAGAAGGATACATATAGACCTACACAAAATAACTGCTAGCTTACAGATGTTATAGTGATGTTGCTACCTGGATCAGCCCTTAGCACTGATCACTGTCAGAATAATGTCAAAATGATAGTCCTGACTATTCTGATTTCCTTTGTTGGAAAGGAAAACATCTAAGAAATTCGTGTGCCACCAATAGTAGCTGGCAGCTTTCAAAATGAAAGGGTTTATTTATTCCCATCCAAATATCAGGCTGGGATGGGTATGTGTATGTATGTAATCAATGCTAAAAGCACAGGTCTAGTGGTGCCATTTCAAAGGAGTATCTGATTCACAATAAATACTAACCAACTGCTGAAAAGACAAGTTATTAAAGCAAAAAAAGATGATCAGGAAGTCCACTCTGAAAATGTAATTCTAAAATTTAACCTGTGCATTTCTCGGCCATCACACTCTGGGAGAGTAATGCTGAAAAATTTTTACTTGCCTGCAAAAAGTTTCAGAGCACCAGTTTGAGCACAGGAGTACACTTTACAGAGTAGAGCTCACTGTATTAGAATAGTTTGAGAAGTTTTAGAGACATTAAATCCAGACCAACAGATCATCTGAAAGGTATCTTCCAAGTGGAAATCATCCTCAGTGCTTCCTTGTATCTGAGGCACTTCATCTTTTGTATTTGCTTTAGCAAGACTGTTGTGGAGCAAAGACACTGCAGATGAGGGAGAGAATGCCACACAACTACAATCGGTTGGACTGTTTAGAGACAAATGAAATAAATCCATAAGCCTATGAGTTTTCCATTAACTTTAGAGAATTTCCTAGAAATGACACTGTGACTGTGGCAATGAACAGAAACTGAAAAAAAATGAGCACATTTAAGGATGAGTTTGGAACAGGCAGGTAACACATTCCTATTCAAGCTCTTTGAAGATGTAACTGTTACAGATAAGGGGAGCTAAGAAAAATAGGTCTTTGAAATATTCAGATAGCCTTTAACCATCTCATTCTACATCAAAAGGAAAAATAGTTGAAGTAGAGTCACTGTGACTAATATCTAACAGTCACTAGGATGAAAGATGAGCCAAAGTTGCAAAGGTGAATTTCTAGTAGTTCCGCACTTACAGTTGAAACCTGAAATATTTTTATGCTTATCCAACCACCAACCTTTCTTTTTTTTTTAATCAGACATGTTAAGTTAGGATCAAAATATAACATTAAGTTTGTTAACAAGTTATTTTGCTCAAAATAGCTGAACCGTTAGACAGCAATCTTGTTGCCCTGGGTCCTGAAAGATCTAGGTCCATTAGATTATATCCCATTAGGAAATGGCCTATGAGAATCATGAATCTTAGAATAGTTAGGGCTGGAAAAGACTAAAAGATCATCTAGTTACAACCCCCCTGCCATGGGCAGGGACACCTTCTACTAAGCCATGTCACCCAAGGCTCTGTCCAACCTGGCGTTAAGCACTGCCAGGGATGGGGCAACCACAGCTTCTCTGGGCAGCCTGTTCTAGTGCCTCACCACCCTCACAGTAAAGAACTTCTTCCTTATTTCTAACCTGAACTTCACCTGTTTCAGTTTAAACCCATTACCCCATATCCTATCACTACAGTCCCTAATGAAGAGTCCCTCCCCAGCATCCTTGTAGGCCCCCTTCAGATACCGGAAGGCTGTTATGAGGTCTCCACGCAGCCTTCTCTTCTCCAGGCTGAACAGCCCAACTTTCTCAGCCTGTCTTCATACGGGAGGTGCTCCAGTCCCCTGATCATCCTCGTGGCCCTTCTCTGGACTTGTTCCAACAGTTCCATGTCCTTTTTATGTTGAGGACACCAGAACTGCACACAATACTCCAGGTGAGGTCTCACCAGAGCAGAGTAGAGGGGCAGGATCACCTCCTTCGACCTGCTGGTCACGCTCCTTTTGATGCAGCCCAGGATACAGTTGGCTTTCTGGGCTTCGAGCGCACACTGCCGGCTCATGTTCATTTTCTCATCGACCAGCACCCCCAAGTCCTTCTCTGCAGGGCTGCTCTGAATCTCTTCTCTGCCCAACCTGTAGCTGTGCCTGGGATTGCCCCAACCGAGGTGTAGGACCTTGCAATTCACCATGTTGACCTTCATATGGTTGGTATTGGCCCACCTCTCAAGAATGAGGCAACTCACCATACTTGTGAGCAAGACAGTGACTTCACTTGTCCTGCATCTGTGCAAACCTGAGAGCTCCGCTTCCATATTCAAATCCAGCTAACATTTCACATGGCTCTGATACTGAAGCTTTTCATAGCTCTGATCAAAAGATCCTGATCGGAGTCAGTGTCTGATATTGCTAGCCACTCACCATCATAACATGATAGTGTTGTAATACTGTGCACTGTTTCTGTCACTCTGCTGAAGTGGCTTATCCTGCCATTTAAAACTTAGAAGACACTGATGAATTTTTTTTTTAGTTAAAACTGTATCCAACTCTCTACCTAGGTTTATATTATCTTCAGAGAATTTATTCCAGAAGCTGCCATGAAATTTGTTTTATCTTGCTTGATGTTTTCCATCACTAAAAGGAAAGGTTCTGAAACATAAACCTGAAATTTGAGCTTTCCCTCATTTCCTCATGTTACTTAATTCTCCAATTATTTTAAATTTTATTTTAAAATTCTTCAATCATTTACCCAACAAGCGGTTGCGCTACCCAAATTATTTTTACTACTTTATTTTTTCATAGTTAGAGAGTGACTTAGTGTTTACTACATGAATTACTTAGATTAAAAGATTCAACTATTTTACCAATGTTGATCAGGCATTCATGAACAGGTAAAAGTCTTAACATTAGATTGGATTGCATTGGATTAAATTCAGTCCTGAATTTCTAAATTCTACAAGAATTTTTGGACCTCTGGTTTTATTCTAGATATTTGTTATGTAAAGACATGAAAGATAATCTCTTATAGAGGCTACCAAGTTTCTTTCAGTAATATCCACCATCTCCCAAATGCTGAAGAAAAAACTATGCTGGAGAGCACACCCCTGTCTCCCTCATCTTCATGCATACTCACACACCAACTATTGACCTTGCTTACATATCTCTTACACACTTAAAATGCTCATCTTACTTTCTTCCCACACACTTTCTCTGAAGGGGCTTAATACCTTTATTCCATGGAGGAACGAGGGTCAGTGGGTGGGGTGGAGTAATCTATTTTTATTTGTTAAATGAGTTAAAGAAACTCCATTGACCCTCATACACAAAACCAACCAACTTCAAGTCTCCTCACTTTTCCATTTTCCATATGCTAATCATTCATGTCCAGCACTATACTCCTCTTACCTACTTCAGTTCCTTGGGGAGTGGTTAATACATCATTCACTCCCATTTAGCAATATGTTATTCTCCAGAGAAAGACCCCTTCTCATTTAATCTAGTCCACCTGTTGAAGAGGCTGGAAAACACTGTATAACCCCTGTGAAGGTTATATGGTGGAAAGACCCACTGTTTAATGCAACACAGTTAAGTACCCTCAAGTACTAAAGCAACTAAAAGGTAAAAGGAAGAATGAATATAAATGGGTGGAGAAGACATGAAGCTCTCCTTTATCTACTTCCTGCAGGTGTTAGGAATGGAAAAAGATGGTCCTTCACTTTTTATTGCTGAATTTGAAGATGTGTTTCTAAAGGAGCTGCTCTTGCTCCCTGTTGCTTTATGTAATAGATAGGGAAATTATAATGACCTTACTGATGATGTCCCAAATTCATTTAGTCTCCTAGTGATCCAGCTGAATATATTTCCAAACTGTCAAGATAGCTTAAAAATAAATGTTGATATCTCTCTAGGCTCTAGCAGTGTTTGATGAGCTCTTCTTTGCTCCCCCAAACCAGCTGGAAAACAGGTAAGACAGCAACCTTTCTTCCATCTGGGTAGGCAAGGAGAAATTTCTAATCAAAATGCTTTCATTTGTGGAATTTTTTCTTCTTCATTTCTTGTAGCATCTGGCTTGAATTAAAGTGTCACCATTTAAAAAGTGCAGGGCACGGTTCAGAGAACAAATGATGCATTCAGAAATCACATACATACTCTTTTTAACTTCTTTTTTTCTCAGAAATTGTTATTACACCCTTGCCAACAGTGTGGCAGCATCACTTGCAGCTATTTCATGACTCACCAACTCTAGTAAAACGATGAAGGAAAAAATTATAATCATGCTACCTATCAAACTTAAAGCAAAAGTTACTTGTACTTCAAATGTGGAATGTAATTATGGAAAAAATAATCACAGAGCAATAGGGACTTTTTTTTTTTTTTACAAAATGGGGTCTTGAAGATAAAGCACAAATGAATTCTCAAGAACCCAAAGAGTAATAAGATGGCAAAAGCTTGCTCTTTCTACTTTCTTCCTATGCACTTTTGCAGGACCAAAGGAGGTTTCACTTTGCCTTCTCTTAAAACTGAAGGAAAACACAAATTCTGCTATGAATACTGTAACACTGGGAAATGTATTGGTGATCAAATTGCCTATAATGTACAGGAGATACTGTTCTCTAGGTGTAAGATCCTCAAATCCAATGGCAAATCCGGCTCTCTATAAATAAAAAAAATTTAAAAGATATTTTCTCTTAGTCTAGATATTTCTAATCCTAAATCTGTAGCTGACTTTTTCACAAATCACCCTACTAATATGCCACAGGAAGCCACAGAGAGCAAAATTTCAGAGCTGTCAAACTCTTCCAACGATTAGTACCCTTACAGAGCTCTAAACTCTATTAGATTACATCTCCAGAGGTCTTGTCATGTGCAATTTTGGTATAAATGGTTGGTGTCTTCAAAATTATTTGCTGGATTATCTAGGCACATATTATCATATCAGTTTTAAGTCACTTGAGACCTTCTCTCTGAAGAAGAAAACTTACTTTGTTCTCATAAAAGTGCCCTTGAAATATAAACCAGGGTGGATTGCTATGGTCATACTAACATTTAAATACACTGTTTTCATGTATAACTTCTCACATTTCATATCTGGAAATCAAAATGGAACTGTATAAAAGTATCACATTGTGTTTTTACAGTGCTGAACAAAACCAAAAATTTACAGCAGAGTTTGGTAAGACAACCCAGAAGCTATTCTCTTCCTTTACACTTTAAAAGGTATTGAGTACAAGGAATATCCTGCCATGATTGTTACATTGCACCATTGATAAGTTTCCTTGCTGAGCAAAGAAATCTTTATCAGGCTTGATGAAAAGTAAGTAGTCATTATTTTGAACTGCATTTATTGTCATCTTCATTTTAAACTTCCTGTTTTTCTTTGTCATGGCCTGTTTTCTTTAAAGCCTCCTGTTGCTGCTCATTTCCTCCCTCTGCTGCAGAACCCCATTTCTAGGCAGGGAACATTGCAGCTATAAAAACCTCAAGAGACTGTTGAATTGCTAAGCTTCCCCTTTTGCAGAGCAAAATCCTGAAATCACCATGCATAAAGCAAAGCAGGCACTCTCCTCTTGGTTCCAGGCCACATGTACTACCCCTATTATGCACTGAACAAATTCAAGATCATGCCAGGGAAAAACAACATATTAATTTTCTTTGTATATCCAAGAATAACACTGTGAAAAACAACTTACTGACTCTTTTCCTATGTTTAATTTGGATCCTACAGTGGGAGTATTGCCTTGCAGAACACTGAGAAAAACCAAACTAAAACAAAAAAGCAATAAACAGATCAACAAAAAATAATCCAAAAAAGCAGAGTGCAAACCCTCATCCTGACTGTATTCTTGCAAAGGGTGGATATATCGCTGGGTAATGAATTTGTATTTACACATTCTTCCTGCACTACAAATAGGTATTAGACATATTTCAAGTGAATCAGTCATTAACCAAGATGCCTCAAGTAAACAAGGATACCACAAGGTATCAAGGTACCACCAGAGGAGGATGGATCACAAAGATGTTCCCTGGGAGGAACTGGCATGCCAGTTAAAGCTCAGAGCTAACCCACTGCATCCAACCCTAGCCTGGACTCTAGCTAAGCTTTCTGTACAGTAACCAAGCACAGAAGCTCTCTGTGCTTTTCCTCCAGCCAGCCTCACCCATCTGAAGTCTTTCTCTAAAGGTCTAGCTTTGTACAATTTACCATTTTCTCCAAGTAACATAATAAAGTCACATAATAAGAACACATCTTGGTTGCTATGAAAACACCAATTTAAAATGTGAAAATGAAAAAAATCTTGTGTTAATAATTTTTGATGGTTGATTGTTTTGGTTCCATTTGTGATTTGTGAGGTTTTTTTATGTTTACTTTTAGAACAATGGGCTAATACTGCTAAAAAGTAATTTATTGTTGCTATTGTAAATCAGGATTTGAAATAATGATGGAGTTTCATATACAGACTTCACTTACATGGCTACCAATATGAAAAACGCCTGATTTAATGAATAAGCCCAGATTTTCACTAATTGCAAAAATGAACCTCATCCTCCACAGCTAAAAGGTTCTTTTATATGGCACATTGTACTTACTCCCAGCAGTATTGCCAAATAAATCTTAAAATAGTTCCTAAGGAAATTGAATTAAGTATATTATGCAACAATTAACTATAATCACTTTTTTCCAACTTCTCATACAGTGTTTTTATTGTTGAAGTCTCAGGTACATATCCATCAACAGGAAACACCAAGACATTTTAAAAGCTTTGCATGTAATTGCCTTTCTATACCATTATGCACACTTTGCTTAAACAGTCTAATTCCTTTTTTCCCTGATCTACTCTAAACACCATGAAATTAAAAAAAAATGTAAAACACAATTTCCCATATGAATTATCAAATTTCTTGTGATTAAATTTTGGTTAGTTATATTCTTATCTGTTTCTTTTGACAAGTACAATTACTGTTGGCATGTGCACCTAAACTGTATTTCATTTTCTGAAGAAGCAGCTTATTATGATCCGTGTAGTTTCTAGTAAAAGGCAGGCATAGAAAAAGTACTTCATAAATATTGACTTACTCTTAGTACCTGTCAGCAAAAATACAAATGGCCACAATTCACAGCTGCAAAAGAAATACAATAAAGCCCAGAAACAGATACAATATACACTGGCAAAGTTAAAGTGATATCCAGACTCCCATATGTCTGAACTTGAAACACTTAGACTAGACAAAACAAAGATTCTCCAGATGGATGTTCTGGCCTGTACTTATATAGATACGTTATCTCTATATGCATTCTGTATCATTAGAGGCTACAATATTTCTTCTTAATATTGGTTTTACAACATAGCTCAAAACCAACATATGGTTCATAGTTGTTCTATTCTGTTCCTTGCCTGGCCTATGGTATATTAGACTTCACCCATTTGAACACAGTATCTATCTACATTGTCTTGTCAGTATCTATTGTATTATCTACATAGATCTCACTCCCTCAAATATATCAAAGGTTGACTGAAGGACAAACATATGGAACTAATACCATAATGCACATTTTATCAAATTAATAGCAAAAAGCAGTGTAAGAAGAGGGCCAATGATAATAGTAAGAAATACAGGGAAACTATCTAGGTGTTCATTTTCCCTCTTAGATACTTGAGTGGTCCAGGCTTTGATTGTCATCAAATGATAAGGACTAACCCACGTCCATATTATTCGAGTCACATTAACTTGCGTCCATACTACATATTGTCTGAAGTACACAATGACACCATAATTATCCTGTACTGTTTTTTCCTTCGAAACATACATAGCTATGGCATGCAGTGTGTGCTATGCTCGCATCCCTTCTGCCTTGGGCAACTAATACACAAGTTTTATTTATGTTGCCATACCATAAATAGGTCGGCCTTTTTAGATCACCCATGACCCAGGGATGCAGTCTGATTTCTGGTCTAGAGCCCTCCTGCTGTTGCTGCTTGTCAAGAATCAAGAACTGCAGGGATGACGCTGAGCAGTTAGTTAGCAAGTGGATCCTTGCCTCTTGGAGAAATAGTGTTCCTGGACCTTCAGAGGACTGCATACCAAATGTCTTGCTTTCCTGAAGTCTTAGAAATTAACTAACTGTTCCAGCAAGAAGATTGGTAATGAGGAATAGAATTTCTCTAAAGTTACCGTGGAAGCAAGTTCTTTTCAAATGCAAATTTGAGTTTATTTACCACTATACTATCCTTATGGTAGCTACAAAAGACAGTTTGTCTACATATATGTAATATCCATTCACTGCTGTATTCCCTTCCTACAGAATAAAACTATGTTTTTGAATATTCACTGCGATCTCTGTTAGTGCAATTACTTGCAATATCTTAGTATAGTTTGTAACGGTTTCTCCACTCAGCTCCATATGTACACCCAGGATAATTAGGAATGGCTCCTGGCTCCTCAGGTGAAACCCTGGCTCTCTCCAAGTCAGTGAAAGTTTAGCACTTCACTAAGACCACATATTTTCTGTCCTGGTTAAGCCTCTGTTTGATACATTTTCCACTTGTATAACTGATCAGCCAAAGCAAGCTGGAGGAAGATACATTCTGTAAAACAGTATTCTCCAGGATATGCAATGGTAATTTCCATAGAAATCCCTGAGTTAATTTATGATTCAAGTCTCGAGTTGGTTCATTGTTTTGTTTCTGTTATGTGGTTGTTGTGTTGGTTTGGTTTGCTTTGCGTTTTTCCTTGTTAGCTTTGTTTGTTTGTTTTAAACCCACACTGATAAAAGTGGTTCATAGGCGTGTCATGTAGAAAAGGAAGAGAATACAAAATACTACTTGATTCCTTTGCCTTCTGCCTCTAGAACACAGGAGCCGACTTCGTATACATTACTGACACAAAACAATTATGGTTCATCATTGCAGAAGCATAGGCGTTAAAAACAGACCTCAGATTTTATTTAGTGAAGTCATTTGTGCTTTCTCTGCAGATACAAGCCTTGATATTCAAGTGTTACACAGACAGCAAAGACAGGCTTGCCTTTTTACCTCAATGAAGACATTTAGAAGACACCAATCAAAAAAGAAAAAATTCCCATACACTTCAAAAATCTCACTCCCTCAAATGTATCAGAGGCTGACTGAAGGACAAGCAACATATATGGAACTAATACCAGAATGCACATTTTATCAAATCGATAGCAAAAAGCAGCGCATGAAGAGGGCCAATGTAACGGTAAAGAATGGCAGATGGTAAGAAATACAGGGAAGTTATCTAGGTGTTCATTTTCCCTGTTAGATGAATCATGTATGCTGCTGTAAATCTGTAGAACAGCAGGGAAGGTTTCATGAGACCTGTGAGAAATGCAGAGGTAACGTTTGGGAGAAGAACGGCAGCTCTGAAACATGGAGATATTTACAAGAAGCTGATCCTCCTCCTAAATAAATCAGAAGGATTTCTACCATTGGCTTTAAAAGGAACTAGTCTGATCCTTTTGATTTCCTGATAAGACAATGTGGGAAAAGGCTATCCATGAACTTGTATGCCAAATGAGAAAAAGTAAAGCTGGTGAATTTGATATTAGGGAACACTTACCTAAAGTGCTCTCATTCAACGTAAACACCCAGGAGTGTAAGTACTGTCACAAGAAACAAAGCCATTTTCTTTTAATATAAGCAGCTTTGAAAGAATGAAAAATACTCTAAGGACATGTAATAAAAATTCAACGGTGCTAAAGAAATCGAGCAAAGGAGAGCACAAAAGGAATAAGAGATAACTGAAATTCATCCAGGCTGAAGCTAAAAAGAAACAGGGTAGCAAAGACCAATTTTATCATGCAAGACTGAATAATCAAGAACAATAGAAGCAATGAGAATATTTTTAAAAATTGAATGGTCTGAAAAAATGCAAAGGAATTTGAGCTCCCTAGATGAATCACAATCAAATTGAAGAGTGGGAAAGGGGCTGTTCCTCTGTTATAGGCCAGGAGAAAAGGGAAATATACACACACAGCAATCTCTACTACACTAAAATCTTTGCTTACAGTTTGCATATCTAGTTCTCTAAAAGTAAATTAACTGGATGTGGCAATCCCACCTTTCAAGCAGAAATTCTGTCAAGAATCTGGATTAAGTGTTCTTGTAAATACTTTTTAAAGATCTACAGTCTTAAAACCTGTATTTTCTCTGTACAGAATACAGTTCTGCCTCCTGCTGTACTTGTCAACATTCAAATATTTTCTTCAAAGATCCAAGGTAGCCCCCCCACTGTATTAGACCACAAGCCACAGGAAGCCTGTTTTGTATCATATACTTGCTATTTAGTCCATTTTATGTCTGAAAAAGTTCACCTTTCCTTGAAGAAATATTTGTTCAGCTGAACTAAGAAAGCTTTTCTCTTGTTATTTTTCCCATTATTTTGAAAATGCAAAAGTTAAAGCAGTAATTCTTCCACCGTATACACCCTTATGTACTGCTACTCTCCTAGAAATAGAATCTTTTCCTATGTTCCTTGAAGCATAAGTCTGGAGCTGCGTGTTGTACCATTGTGCTTACTTTCTCAAAATTGCTTATTCCTCTTGCTTTGGCACTCAGTTCAAAATAAATGACGGACTTTATATCACTCCTGGATCTTGATGTAGATTATAATAGTAGCAAGCAGCAGAATATTTTGTCAGTTCTATGCAAGTTCTCTTGTGCTTTTAGTACTTTCCGGGTATTTATTTAAGCTAAATAATTAAATATCAGGTATAAGTTTTCATTTATTTATGTTCATTAACTCCATTTATTAACTCCAGGCAATCAATGGCTTGATTTGGTGGGCTTTCTAGTTTGCTTTTTTCTACCTATTGCTATGTATTTATTCTAGCAAAGGTATAGTTTAAGGAGAAGAGAAGCTTGCAAGATTTGTGTTTATCCAAAGTCTCAGTTTCGTCCATGGTCTCAAGCACAGCCTCAAGAGTTGTACTATCATTAGAAATGAGGTTTAATCCTATATAGGAAGGTGCAACATGCCAGTTTTCCAAAACTGGGTTTATGCTGCAATTTCTTAAGATCTTTCACATATATGCGGACTCATGCTGCGGAGTTCCCTCAAGATGAAGACATGGAGCTTGAACTTGCTTTGATATTCTTACATAAGCCTAAGGAGTAGGAGGTATAGGATGGGTCAATTATGTTCACAAACAGCTGTTTTTCTGATGAGATATGCATTAGAAGTCCACAGCAGTTCATGCTTCCTAAATGCTGAAAATTTTCACTATCAGATCTGAAGATCTGCTCAACAGGAACTCCAGTTCAGAAATGGCAAGAAGTACAGATAAGCAAGATCAGTAATAAATGCTTTCCTACAAATCTTCCCTATCACACAGCTCAGACAGCAAGTTCAGAAGGTAAACAATTGTAGAAAATTAAACTCCAGTTACATAATGAAGTGTTCTCAAGCTTCCTTTATGATCACAGGATAAGGTGTAAAACAGAAGTATGATTAACAAATAAGCTGAAAGTGGTTTTCCTTTGGTTTTTTTAGCTAGAACTTCTAGATTTCTTCATGGCAAAAAATTCTTGTTAATATATATAAATAACTGGAATCACTAACAGTTTTAGTTGCTTTCATATCTGCTAACAGTCTACTATTATAGCAGAAGAGTAATGATAGGTGAACCTGAGGCAAATCAAGACAACACTATCCATCCGAGGTGCCCAGGACAAGTTCTGCAAGGGTTGGAGCTATGCATGACGTTAACAATTCCATCAAGATTTAGTACCCATTATTAATAAAAAAATATTAATTCACCATAGAATCCTATTGCTTTCTCTACTATAAAAGTTAGCTATCGTCCTATCTTGGCTAGATGACCAGCCAGCCCTAAAGATAAAACTACTAAAAATGCAAATGGGGAATTGGAGACTAAGATAAAGAAATGGCAGATTTATTAAGCAATTACTATATATTTTCTGCCTTTAGATGAAGAAAGAGGATTGATGGACTGCTGCGCACCATATTCCATGGTATAATACAGTTAGCAATTGTAGTGCACAGCTAGCAATGGAAATGGGCTTGAAAAGATTAGTCATATATTAAAAAAGACAAAGTACTATGTCTAGTGGTACATCGCTAAGAGACTGAAAGGAAATGAAGATGGAAAATATTAGAACATTACAACTATTCAGAAAATAGCCATAGGAAAGACTCCACTCTACCCAATTTTACACAAAACTATCATGACACAATTCACAGCTAGGTAAAAGGAAAGAAAAACCTTTTTTTTGAGAATAAGCCCCCTCGCACTGCCTGAAATAGCACAATAGATGTGCACTTGCAATGTACCTGATAAAGGAGTGCAAAAATCAGAAGCCTCCTATGCTATCATGGCATAGGAGAACATCCTGCTACTCAGATAGGTTTTGGTGCATCCTCTAAGGCAACCTTAGGTGCATAGCCTAAGGCAACAAAACTTGAGAGTCCTGTGAGTGCAGAGCACACACAACCAAACCATAGTTTAGCTTAAGGCAAGAGCAGAACAAGAAAAACACTGTAGCTAGATTTTCTTTTGCCTTGAACCTTCAGTTCTCATTTCTCCATGCTACTACTTTGACTGTGAAGTAAATGGAGGTTTGGGGTATTTAACAGTAGAAGCTCACATCATCTATGCTAAAATTTTCTTTGTGTGAAAAATAATGCCTCTTTCCTGTAAGTGGCAGAGGATGCAGTTTTCTAAGTGCTCTTAAAGGACAATGTCATTTTCACCATACCCAAACAGGTCCAGTATTTATAAAACAGCTGAGCACTACTGAAGAAGGATGGGCAGAGTTATGGACAAGTTAGTTAAATATCAGTTTTTCAGCATAGGAGATATCTGAAAAACACTTCACAGTAAGCAAGGCTCATGGAAAATATTTGTTTTGACAAAGACCCAACATAGAATTAAGAGATAAAGGTCATAATTAGATTGCTGGATATCTTTTAAGAACTTCCCATTGTAGCTGGTATGTGGAAATATTAAATACTTTGGGTTTTCAGAAGTAACAGATAACAGCATACCCTGAAGATCACCTAAACAGAACTTAAGGCAAGAATCAAGCATAACAACTGAGCCCAGCACAAGTACACACTTGTGGGACAACAGCAGAAGCAAACTGAACCCAGTGATGGTTGCAGGCTGAGTTACATGTCCTTGTGCGGGAGGAAAGATGTCTGCTGATCTGAACTCTTCCGTGTGGGGAATGCCAGATTCTCTGTTTGCCAAGTAAAGGGCTTCTGCAACAGAGTATCACTTTTGCTCCCGAACAGGGAGGTGAAGGATGAGCTGACATGAAGAAGGGAAGACATAAGATACCCCATGAAAAAGAATGACAGAATTTACTTCCCCTCTGATGCTAACCAATAACTGAGTTGTGACTCGAGTATCACAGTCTGATCCCTGCTGTGCACCGGGACTGCGCATTGTCCTCTCTTCTGATGAGCTGTCAGAGTTCTGAACAGAGCTGCACCAGAAATGCCCAAGATAGGTGTATATCAAATAAATCTCTTGAAGGAAGGGGGGAACCAAACCCCAAACCAAAACAGAGCTTAATGCTTGTGCTATAAATATTTTAAAAGTATTTTTAGTTAAAATGATTTTCAAAGTAAAGAAATCTGTATTTCAAAATGCATTGGAAAGGTCTAACATTCTGTATCCTTTCAGAGAAACATTCTTGAATTTGGGAGTGGGGGCAACTGCTGGGCAAGAGACAGGATCACATAAGACACATGCAGAGAAGACAATGTGAGCAAGATGACATTGTCACAGTAAGCAACAAAATTGATTTTGGCAAGAAGAGGATTAAAATAAGGAATAAACCAGGCAAGGGGTATTGGAATTTGCCAGAAGCGCATTTTCTTCTAGAAACCCTACTGAATAAATTTAAGCTTTTCAAATCAAGAATCTTGCAGAAATGCATGAAAGTAAAATCCTCCAACACCTTAGTTTGCCCCACATGGTGTTAGATATTAAAATTGGACCTGTTGTCTATCAGATCATATATTGTTTCAGAAGTTAGAATATGCATAGTGAATAAAGACAAGGGCTTTCACAAAGACAGAAGCTACTCCTATGAACAAGGGACTTAAACAGCATCATGCAGAGCTGGCTTCTACTGCTGCATCTGATACTGTGCTGGATCCACTCATGCTAAATAAAGCAGTTCCTTATTACCCAAAGTGGGAATGAAATACTGATGCAGATCTGCTGGTCTCAGTATTTAAGCAAGCAGAAGTGTAACTGTACAGCAAGACACTAATGTGAAATGTAACAGAATAATAGAATTGTTTAAGCTGGAAAAACCTTGAAGATCATCAACTCCAACAATTAACTTAGCACTGCCAAGTCCACCAATAAACCATGTCTCTAAATACGATCTACACATCTTTTAAATATCTCCAAGGATAGTGACTCCACCACTTCCCTTGGCAGCCAGTTCCAGTGTTTGACAACCCTTTTGGTGAAGAAATTTTTCCTAATATCCAATTTTAACCTCCGCTGGCACAAGTTGAGGCCATCTCCTCTTGTTCAGTCACTTGTTACTTGGGAGAAGAGACCAACACCTACCTCACACCACCCACCTCCTTTCAGGTAGTTGTAGAGAGCGATAAGGTCTCCCCTCCACTTCCTTGTCTCCAGACTAAACAACCCCAGCTCCCTCAGCTGCTCCTCATAAGATTTCTGCTCCAGACCCTTCACCAGCTTCTTTTGTTCTTCTTTGGACACACTCCAGCATCTCAATGTCTTTCTGTAGTGAGGGGCCCAGAACTGAACACAGTATTTGAGGTGCAGTACCAAGTATAAGGGGATGATCACTTCCCTAGTCCTTCTGATATATTCTGATGTGAATAGTTATTGAAATTAAACTCCACAGTTGATTACCAATATACATTCTACTTGTAAACACTCGAGAGTATGGAATCTGAGTCAAAGAATAGTCACAACTCTGTCTAAAGCTGACTAGAATCATGTTTTCAAAAGCAAATTTGCAATGCTGGCTATTGCAAAGAAGAAAGCCAGAAGCTGCTCCAGTATTAATGCTATTCAGTGTCCCAAGTCTTCTGTCTGGGAAACGGAGCTAATGGAAAAATATCCTTTTTTTCAGTCTCATAAAATTAGTTTAAGCACTTCAATAGGATAATAAAGATTTGCAGAAAAGCCAATGAGGAAAAAATATTTTTTTAGTAGGGTTATAACAATGAACAGTAGATAAAGTTGAGCACCATATACTGAGAAATAAGATTAAAAGGTAGTAAATAATGGATGTGACTATGGCACATTCTGCACACTGAATAAGCCAGGGGTCTGGCAGGGGTAAGAGCAGTACGTGACCACATTAAGATTGTTGCAACTCACATGCTCAAAATGGCACTATTGATGTAATCCTAGCATTAACCACTTTTGAGTTTTTGACTCTGCATTCCTAATAGTAATGTTAAATTCTTTAAGAAGGCTCAAAGTTAGGCCTTAACTAATGCAGAGAAACCTGTCTGCTTCTTTATACATTTTTATGATGTTCTTTTCCTCATCTTCTGCCCTTGCATTTTCGCCAAAGGGCAGTGATTTCCCCTCAAGTCCAAAATATGCAAATAACCCAAATGCAACACTTGCACCTCCCAGATGTACAAAGGTCTAAAAAAATATAAATGCATCACAGAGCCAGTGCAGTAGCAGATTTATGGCTGACAGGAAAGGAAAACAAGGCTTGTAACAGGATAAGATAGACGCACAGATCTTATTTCAGGGTCTTGTTTTGCCTTGCCTCCATCCAACCCCAATGCAAAAATAAGTGAATCTACTGCTGTTCATGGTGATAACAAAACATATCATTAGTACTCTGCTCCCTGTTCCCCACAACGCTGCCATGGGCTCCTCCTTCCAGTCAAAGCCATAAAGCAAAGAAAGAGGCTCTGATGTTATGTCAGATCTGGCTTCCACATGAACTAGCCCTGAGGTGATTTTACTACAACTGCTTGAAAAAACAGTCATAGTAGTACAAGCATGACTCACTCATATATGCTTGGGAACGTATTAAAAAGACAAATCAATTTCTATCGAACTTTCAGTCCAATAGATTTTTATTATGAATAGATAATAATGTAATTATACCATGACAATCAGATGAGTTTATGACCATCACTCAACTATAATATCAGGCTAGCCTTACTCACTGACAGATGACAACTGCTTTTACAATCAGATTAATCACAAGAAAATTATAATCACCCATTAGTTTCAATTGTGCATAATGTCAGATCAGTTTGAAAAAATAATTAGTTTCTGTACTGGAATTCCCCAGGTAGAGCATATTATCACACATATACATATTTTTCATTTAAACACAAGCTATGTAGAACCATAAACATATGGGAGTGGAACTAAAGTGTTCAAAGATTCAGAAATAACTGAGCAGCTTTATATACAAAGATTTATTCATATACCCTCCTGACAACCTATCACAGAAAAAAACCACACCTTCTCCTCATTATTTCATAGGATTTTTACCAAAGAGCATTTAGCACAAGCATTAGTTTCATTTTCTGCAGGGGAAGCATCTGTATTATCTGCTCCAGTTTATCTCAGGATATGAAAACTTTGTAGATTTGTGTGTGTGGTTTGTGGGAACACAGACAAAGTTAGGCTCTAGACACATCCCCAGACGCACAGGGAAGCCATCTTTTAATATTGCAAGATGTTGATGGTCTTCCCAGTCCTCTATCTAAAAAATCAAAAAGTTGCCTTGGTAAACAAATAGCTTTTCAGCACAATAACATACTGTTTTGTGTCCTTCAATGTAGGATTTAGATGTGCTGTTCATGAACCAATATTTATTCCTAAACACTTTCTATCTTATTGCAATCTTACAGATGAGGCATTTAAAACCACCTAAAAATCAAAGTTCAGGACCAAGTCCTTTGCTGGTATAAGTCAGTAAGGCAGTGCAATTGATGTAAATTAATTTTTCATCTTTTTTTGGATGAAGGAATAGATTCCTGTATTGTTAACTAGCACCAAATAATAGGTTTAATTTACTGCATTTCTTATTTTTGGACCCTTTAGAAAGAGTTAAGGGAAATCTGAAGGGCCCATAGATGGCAGGTTGTAAGTCACTGTTGCAGCAACACTCCCTTTGTTCCTTCTCTGTTACAAGCCAGAGAAGGCATCTTGTACCCTGAGGTGCTTACTCCCAAAGGCAGCTCAGCTGTCTGGAAGGGAAAAAATCTGTTTTACCTCCTACATAAAAATGTTACTGTACTTAAAAAAAATAAAAGTGCAAGGCTGTTATGCATAGTAGTGTTTGAGTGCATGAAAGGGGAGACACGGCTTGCAGAGTGTCGCCAAGAGCACAGATATTCATTGTAGAGATGTGGGCTCTACAGTTCAGCAGACTTTGGGAAAAAATAATAATCTACTTGCTGGAAAAAAGATCACAAGCTGGGCTAGAGAGAACAAATGAGAGTTTGTCATTGGGCCATCTGTGTAAAATTTTCAAACAATCCTTTCAAGATGTAAATTCTAAATCCTATTTCCAAGAGAGTTAAATCCAATACAGGATTTCAGAAGGGTTCAACTTCTAAGTGAAGGGTCACTAGATCAGAATCCAGACGGAGGTATCAATCCAGATCTCCAAAGGAGTATCCTGTTATTTGGGTGACTGATGTAAATAGCAAGGAACACCACCATCTTTTCATCTGCATCCTATCACGTATGGAGAAGGGCCACCACAGTCAACATTTTGAGGGTCATCCCCAGAGCAGTAGTGCAGAAAGACCTTCTGAAGGGCTTCAACATCACTTGACCTAACTTCTAGACCTTTGCAGAGCTTAGGTAAGAGTCAGCTGGTCAGACTGGGGCAGCTGTGTGGCTATATGGAGCAAGAACCTACGGAAATGCCAAATCAGGTAAGGACGAAATACTGGACAATTTAGGTAGTTTTAGAAGGTTACTGCTGAATGGGGCTTTTTGAACAGATGTAAGGGCTTGAAGTCTGTTTAAATTACATTTTTATGTTCAATATCCTTCTGTATGACTTCCTAAGACTTTTAGACGCCTGTGTATTATTGAAAGTCAATGAGAAGGAAGTCCTGAGTCACTAAAGTACTTTTTTCTTTATTGTTCTTTCCATTAGTCAGTGTGATGTAATTATTTATGTCAAATACCACAGAGAGATTTTTACAGCAGAGGGATCCAAGACTTTTATAGTGAGTAAAAATACACTGTTATGTGAGTTTTATAATTCTAGTAGAAAGAGTAGTTAAGTATTCTTCTGGACCCTTGCAGCCATCTAAACTAAATGAGAATATTAAATTCAGTGATTAGTCTGCAGTGTCTCTTACTTTTTCTCTGTGTACATAATTACTTTCTGAACGCAACAGAAGTGATTTTTTTTAGATTATTTTTCACTATGCATCTTTCGTTCATTATTATTTGGCTGTACTTAGGAAAAAAAGGATTTGTAAACCACAATCATTCTTTGAAGTACATCCAAGTAAATTACACATGCAACAATATAAAAAAAACATAATTCAAGTGATTTTTAACACACTCATTCCTTTTCTTTTTATAGAAGCTTTTATAGAAACTTTATTTGTATACTAAGGACATAACAGCAGACCCTTTTCTCCTACAGACTTTATCTTCAATGTAAGTGTTGGAAATACAGACTTTAGAATGCAAACCAAGGTGTACACCTAGCAACTGACAGCACACAGAGTGGCTCCTGTTCTGTGCAATCTCCTCCACTGATCAGAGATGCCACTAAGTGCTCTAGTTCTGTTACTGCTAAATGCAGCAGTGCAAACCATTAAGCTTAGAGCCACTGCATTTCAATATTTATTTCTTTATCTTTTCTACCCCAGTTGTCTACTGGAGGAGAACTGCAGCTTCGAATTATTAACTCTTAGGCAGACAGAAAAAGTAAAACACACATTGTGATAAGTATCACACATTTGCTGGTTTAGTGGCAGCCAGTGGAACTAAAGAGTTTTCAGACCCTCTTCCTGAAACTGAACCTACAATAGAGGCGAACTTTACCCTGCAATCATCCACAGACTTTGAGAGCCAGCAAGCAAGAGGTTCAGCTGCAGAATCAGGAAACACAAAGGATCTAGCACAGTGAGCTTTTGAGCACAGTACAGGAACAGAAGAAAAGGTCTGCTCATGAAAAGCTGTTAGATATGAGTGTATGGGCATAACAGAAAAGGAAGACAGACAACGTGGCCACATGGATTGGCCAATTCAAATATCTCAATCTGTTTCTCTGTGTGAACCCAGACAGTGCATGTACGGTTTACCACTTATTTTCCATTTCACATAGAAAAGAGATATTCTGTTTTTCCACTACAAGTACTTCACAACCCATAAGATCACTTGTGTCAGGTGATGCCACCACCCTAATTTTCAAGAAGACACCCACTCAGAAGCCTTTTCCTTGGAGGTTGCTTTTCCCCAGCAACAATTTTCTACCAAAAACTCACGAGCCGTATGTCGGCTCATCAGGCACACTAGTCCAACACTCTGTGCTGCTTGTGCTTGCCAGCACAGTCTGCTACCTTGTTCTCATGTCCTGAAAACCTCATGAAACATCAAAGCCTCCTACATCCGCATTAAGGTAACCTGACAAGTCTGACACGGACACACATCTTCTTTCTGAGAGCACTGTATTCAGCTCTCCAGTGTACAGCAGAAATGAATGGATGAGTTACGTGGTCACATTTGCAGCATGATCACCACTGCCTTAGAAATCAACACATATGTTCTTTGCTAATTTTATTGTAACTTGCATTGAGTAAACAGTACCATGTATCTCACTTTGTCCCTGTTACCAATCACAATAAGAAGTAATCACAATATACTTTCAGGAAGAGGTCATCAGGTACAGCGTATTTCTGCAGCACAAAAAAAGAGACAATACAATAGCTGAGATTTGTAAAGCACAGTGCACAGACATAGGTCTAGCTAGGAAATCAGGATGGCTTGGACGTACAGAAAGATTTGGCAGAACCTTCACATGTTAAAGCAGATCCCAGTGCTGACCTGCAGAAACGAAGCAATTGCTATTCTACTGCAACAGCGGGTATTGAAGAGATGACAACCTTTGCCAGTTTTCTGTGCGCTCTGCTTGTTACACAGCTGTGGCTTCCCTAGCAGTGCAGAGGTAGCTTGACAGCGTAATAGACAAGCCAAGCTAAGAGATGAAGAGCAGTACATCCTCCACTAATGCATTAAGTATATCCTAAGTCTTAATGCAATCAATTTAGAAACTCTACAGGTGCTTCAGCACCTACCACAGCTGCCAGGTGATGGAAGAAGTTGCTGGGCAGTTCTTCTACCCCAAGCATACTAGATGTCAAAGGTGGGGAGCTTCCGTTCTATGACTTCTTTAAGCAAAGTCCCCTCTAGCTTAGAAATAAGGAAGCGATTTCACTTTCCAATTACAGGAAATTTTAAATGGGTATCTACCACTGAGAATAAATTGTATTTAAAATGCCTGGAGGTCATTAGGTTTCTTCTGTTTATAATTGCTTATTTTTTGTTCAATATCACCCATTTTTAAGCTTCTGTTTAATTTATTCTCTTGAACAGATTTTTCTTAGCATCTGGCTTTGAATTTTGCCACTATTATCCTCGTTACATAATCTATAGTCTTTGATAATTTAAAGAGCCTGAAACTAGAAAATAAAATACTTTGAACCAGAGCAGGTTACCTTTCAATACTGTGCATCATAGTCACACATACAAAGACTAGCATGTCCAGTTAAGCATCTAATTCTGTCGATCAATGCCCTTGTCCATTTAAATACATGTATCCAGCGTGAGGCCAGTTTCTGCTGTCTATTATTAAGGTATGCAATTATCAACTATTTTTTCTTAAACCTTCATGACCATGAACTGCATGCAATATTTCTTTATACTTTCCTATTTTCTTAACTACCTCCATTAATATTTCTGCTTTCCCAAGTATCAGGTATTGAGATCTCTTAAACGCAGAGAATAATTCAGTGCTCAGTTAAGTGCACAATAACGCAGGCGAATATGCAGGTCCAGATATCTTTTTAATTTAATATTTCTAACTAACATGCATTATGTTTATAAATTACTGGTCTGATAAGGAATTACTTTGCTGGTATACATCTACCTCTAATGTCATTTCTAGCAGGCTCTTAGGAAGAGACAGATGACTAAAGCATGACAAATTCCAGAACACATAGTTGCAATAGATCAAGAAGAAAGCAAACCAACCACTGTTGCATCTTAATTTTGCAAAAGGACAGCAAATTATGGCAAGTAAAATTTATATGGCCTGTACGTATGCTGAAGCTTTAGAGGCTTAAGATTTGGGGTTTGGGTTTGTTTTTTTTCTTGTGGGTTTGTTTGGTATTTTGTTGTTATTTTGGGGGTTTGGGATTTTGTGGTTATTTTGGGGTTTTTTAGGTTGTTTTTTTCGTTTCGTTTTATGTGATTTCATCTGAAACTGTAGACACTTTTTATTTCAAGAAGTGATAATTGTTGGATAGAAACTTCAAAACAGAACTCTGTTTTATTCATTTTAAAGAATAAAAATCTGATAACCAACATTATTCCAAAATACTTTGACCTCCTGAATTAAGATATCTTACATAGAGAGGATAACACTTGATTATATGAATCTAAATACACTTCACTTACTACCTTTACTGCAGCTTAACAGTTTCAGAAGGGATCCATTCTATGTTTTACATGCAAAAATTAAATTACACATCACTCAAGTCAAAATATATGGACAACCCACAGCATGGTTAATCTCTAAATTCCTCAGCAGTTTTAGTGGTTCCTAATTATGTAAATAAAAGAAAACCAAGTATTGTGATAACCTCAAATATTGAGCAATATTAAATTACTGATCATAAACTGATCATAAGTCAGTTACTTAGGAAGTATTACCTACTACAAGCTTGAAATGAATTGTCACATGACAGACTTCAGGATGCTGCATATTTTGTGAGAAGGTGTTTCACTACAGTCAACAGGTTCTATTAATGTGTAAAAAATATCATTTCAAATCCTTGCTTGGCATAGTAATCCTCAGGAAAAATCCACATGATTAAATTCCTACAAGAACCATGTATACGTATTCTAAAGCAAAGCAACATATGCATGTAGGATCCTAACCCTATGGAATACCATATATATGCATTTAGATGACTCTAGGCAAAAGGGCAATACATGAGAAACAATGCTGGTCATTCATTTAAAAAGCAGTTCAACACAGCTTTCTCTGATGACACATTAAATATGATAGGCAGAAGTGGCAGGGTGCTAATTAGTTAGTGATGTGATCCATTTTCTAAATAGTGAGAACATCAATAATTCATCAGAAGTGGCTCTTAAAAAATTTAATGTCTGACAATCCAAGCCTGGCAAATAGGAAGATAATCTTTTGTGTCTACTACTTGGCATTCAGAGGCTTTCTTTTCATTATAAAATATAAATGCATTGTTCTTACTTGAGGCGGTTTAGATTATGAAAGATGGCAGATGTATAATGTGCATAGTTTTGATTGTTTCAGGTAGGAAGGCAGAACCCAGTAGAGAGAAATGCAGATGTCACATATTTATGAAAATGAGTTTTACAAATACGTTTAATAAAGTCTGAATGGTTCCTGCTAATAGTAGCAGCCCAATTACATGGAAGTGAGTATAGCTACATAAACATAAAAATATGGAGTAATCAGATGGTTCTGGTGGCTGAATATTGCACTGCCAGTTAAGAAAGATCCCTTGCTTATTCAGAAGAGTTTAACTTGGCTGTTAATGTTGGCATCAAGATTTCATGAAGAGAGCATTATTGCCTACAAAGTCAAAGTACACTGCAGAAATGGACTGTACGAGTGTTATCTTTGTTTACTTGAATGTCTAGCTTTCGTATTTCTGCAGCAATGTAGACAAAAATAACAAATAATGATAAAAGCTTTTCTGTTTAGCCTTGGCACAGTATAATTTACAGATATGTATTGTTTGAACAGGAAAGGTGAAAAGGGTGTTGCTCTGTCTCCCAAAGAATTAGAACAAGAGTACCTCTATAAACCACAGCTCCAAAGAAAAGCGGTACAGCTCAGCTATTCAAAGGTATTTGGGCACTTAACTCCCATTCTGGAGAGTACCTTCTCCTAAAATTGGTGACAATTGAGTGTTCAAATAAGAATTTGGTTCCCAAATGGATTTGTGGATATAGGCACATGTCCCAGACTGAAACAGGTTAAAGCTTCAATTAGAATATAAGTGGACCAAAATCTAATAGTCAAATGACAAGAAAATGGGTTTAGCGATGCTATTTCTCTCCTTAACTTCTCAAACAAATATTTAATGAAGGTCTTATAAAACAATCTCACCATACACAAACTGCTTAAACCCTCAAATCCTTGAATCATCAGTATTCCAGTCCTTAAGATTTTTCTCACCATAGACCAACAGAGAGAGCTTTATGCTGTTTCATAAGTCCCAAATGTAATCCTTCATTAAAATTTAGATTGATCCCCAAAGAAGACACTTCAGACTTTCTTGCCTCTGAAAACTGATAATTGAATTTTATCAATTATAGGTGGTAGATGCTGAGAGTATGCTTGAACTACTTGCCACATAATGCAATGCATGCAGCATCTTTGCTTGCTTTCTAAAATTCCTGTGACATTAGCTGCAACTCTTCATTTCTGTATCTCAAAGTAATATATTTCATATTAGCATCAGATGAATTCCTCTCACATCACAAGTGCAAGCTTCCCATAAGCAAAGAGCAGCATTAGCCCAGGACTAACTAGTATCTACTGATACTAGTGACCTTAAATACTTCTGTTTTAGGCTCTTAAAAGTAAATATATTTTCTCTTATTTACTTACCCAAACCACTTGCAGGGTAATCCAAAGTGAAATCCAAGATGCCACAAAAGTAGTCACTTCTCAAAACTTTGGAAAAAATGGAAATTATTTATTACTCTGGGAATGGGTCCATGCAAATCCAAAAATATTTTCTCCAAAGTTAGCTCAGAAGAGGTTATGTGAAACAATAGGTGATCCTGTAACATATATTCACTGCAGAGCCAGTTCTCAGGATCAGAGCAATTGTATCTTCGAACTCTGCTGGAAGAACAGCTCTCAAGGAATTGTAAACTGGCAGAAAATCATGCTAGCAGAACTGTAGAAAAGACCCTTCCAGACTTAGCTTGTGTAAGGAGATAGGAAAAAGCCCACAAAACAACCTACAAAACTCCCACTAAAATTAATCTACCTAAATCAGTCTAAGCAAACCATTCTTAAAATCTTACAGCAGATCTTATACATTAAAAGAAATTTATCCATGCCGTACGTGCAGAGATAATACTTTGCATGAACTCCTACCGGAAACAACCAGACTGTAATTAAAGGTTGACATGAATGCTTTATATTCTGTCGAGATCATTCAAGGTTTATTAAATAGTGTGGTTAATAGTTAACCAACTTCTATAATTGCTTTTCTCTAAAAAAAAAAACCAAACTTTTTTTTTTTTTTTTCCAGTCACTATATCAATGTCTGGGGAAAATAAAGGTACATTTCCATGCCTTTAGATTTATTATTTATTTTTATTCTTGATAACCATGGGCATCCTCCCCACATATTGTTTTGCAGATAACCCAGTTCCGAAGTATTAGAGAATGTTTTGTGAAGACCAAATCTTTATGCCTATAGAGTAAAAAAAAACAAAACAGGCACAGAAACTCTAGAGATTATTATAAGAGGAAAGATACAAAGATATCCATTGAGACATGTGCTGCGACCCCACCACTGCTGACAGCGTAAAGAAGGTCATGAAAGGAGAGGTTGCCCAAAAATGCTGGTAGTTCAGCATGTGGTATCTTTTGAGACTTTATTTATGGCTCATCATTCCAAAATTAATCAATGTCCCCAGGTAGGGTTGAGAGAAATGCATTTCTGGAGGTACAAACTTTTTCACTGAATAAAACCCCCCACGTTCTGACTGCAACTGGTTTAAGCACTGGATTTCTGGGAAGAAGTCCAATATTTCAGAAGAAAAAGATGAAAAATAACTAATAGTGTAATTCAGTAGAATTAACTTAAAATAGAATTAAATTTCATAACAAAGTGACAAATTTATACTGCATGTTATGTGGATATATTATATGGAATTATATTGATATGCCTGCATAATATTACCTATGCCTAAATAGAATTGGATTTTAGGAGACAATATTACATCCTTAAAATGGAATATTTAGTTTTTCCCCTTGAAAAATGATACTGATATAGACTCAAACCTCAGTAATATTAAGAATAGAACATTAGGAATGCCAAACTCTATTCTGCACAGTATTTTATAGAAGACTTCTGTAAACATGGCTTCCCATTCTGACTTAACCTGGAACATTTTTCATAAGACATTTGCTAGCTTGCATTAGCCCAAATCACCATCACCTAGTGTGCTTCCAGCTGCTGCCCTGAGGCTGCTCTAGCACAGATTCTTTTTGTCTATAGCGCAATCATTACTTTGCACTTCTTACCAAAGCCTTAGTAACTTTTTCTTTAATATATAAAAAAGTTACTTTAATGCTGTTCTTTTATCACTTTGCAGATGAAAAGCTGCTTGTGCCTGTTCCAAACCCTGTATATCTGGTATTTCTGAGGTATTCCTTCCTGTTGTTACTACCTACTGCGTACAAATATAAAATGTAACAAGTTAACTTTGAAGAAGTTCCTAGTGCCTATTGCACCAGTTGAAGACATACCTAAAGCATTTTTAATTCTTTTTCCCTGTAGTAGTTAAAACATTTACTGTGTAAATATCTGCCTTTTTTTCCTCTGAAGGTGGTTAAAGCTTCGCTTTTGTGGTAACTCTAAAGGTCATCTTCATCAGGCAGCATTAAAGGAAATAATCTTTCACAGATGTTTGTTTCCTAGCAGGCTACACAGAAGCTATCAGAATGTTACTGTGATTTTTGTTACCTTTGGGGAGCGTTTATTATTTAGCTGTCATCATTAAAAATTCAAAGCAGTGAATTGGCAAGGCAAGCTTCAACAGACTTTTACAGCTAAACAGTTATGAGAAGAGGGATTTAAAAATAAAGAAATTAAGAGAGTGTGGGCTGCCCTTATAAACAGTAACTTCAGGCACCCTAACAGCAGCAAAACTTGATTAAAAAGGCCACAGATTACAGCAATTTTGTTTCCAGAAACTTTACCCAACATAAACCTAGGTAATTGTAAGAAACAGCATAGAGCTAGTGATTTGAAGAGCATATTAATTTGAATAGCAGCACTGAGATTTGGGGATGACTAAGCCATTCTGGTTTTTTATTTCAAAGAGTTCTGTATTATGCACTGTTAAGACACATCAAACTCTTTGCATTGGTGTTTCTCTTTTGTGTGGCATCAGGTAACATACTTGACATGACCAAACCTTTCATTTTGGCTACATAATTTCTACAGGAACAGGTTAGGGGCTTCAGAGTAATGCCAGTGGCTTGGAAGTGAGACCATGTTCTGGATATACACGGAGTATGACCTACTGTATCTGTCCTTTTGCAAATATCCACAGGTGCTCAAGGAGGC
Source organism: Pezoporus wallicus (assembly GCF_028554395.1). Classification (NCBI taxonomy): domain Eukaryota; kingdom Metazoa; phylum Chordata; class Aves; order Psittaciformes; family Psittacidae; genus Pezoporus; species Pezoporus wallicus. The sequence continues at coordinate 6,649,823 of NW_026640488.1, forward strand.
TGAGAGGGGAGAGAACAAGGTGGCTGAGAACCATTCTTCTGTCATTATCACATTACCAGAAGGGCCTCCACAGCCCGGCCCATGAGCTCCATGGAGGTCACTTTTTAAATTGTTTTTGTTGGTGGTGGTTTTTGTTCATTTTTTACTCAGAGTTGAATTTAAAGTTTATTTCCTATAGCCTACAAATTTTTAGTAAGAAATGGCGCAGTTCTAAAGTAGATAGCAAGATGCTAGAAAGAGGGACGTACCTGAAATCTTAGCCTTTCTCCAGTTTAGGCACTGATTTATAGGATGTAGAAAGGTCCCTTTTGTGAAATCAGTCTTGTCAGCACACATCTTTCATTAAGGTTTTGTAGCAGTATTCCTTATTAAGAAAAGTAAAATAATGCAAACAAGACAAAATATAAAACAATCAGCTCTGTTCACCTACCTCACTGTTCTGTGTTCAACGGTTAAAGAATTCACAGAGAAAGCAAGAAATATAAATTGAGAAAAAAAGACTGAAACCTGCTGCTGGGGGCCTTAGCCCAAACTATCAAGCATAGGGACACTCTTCCTACTGAACCTGTAATACATCACAAAAAAGAGTTTAAGGTCTGTAAATTTAAATTAGTCATATCTAATAACCAATTAGCATCTAGTTATTAATTTCCAACCCACATCTAATTAAGTCTCTCAAACTGAGTGTAGCCACCCAGACTCCCTCTGTCATCAAAAGACCATAAACAGCACCTAGCTCTACAGGAGTCACTCCCTGAGGGCCTCTCTCTGCATCATATTAAGGTACTGAGGGAGCAGAGGACAAGTTCTCTCTCAACCTCTCTGTCAGACACATAAAGTTTGTATAGTTTATATATGTGAAACTGAGCTACAGGATTACTACACATACAGAAAGACAAAGTTTTATCTGGTTGGCTGAGTCAAAACTACTATTTGTCTCATATTATCCAGAAATGTGCCAACACAGCAGGCTGAGTTACATCCCCTCCTAAGGAATTTGATGGTGTAAGTGAATTTCCCTGACAGAAAATTCATGTATTCAGCCATCTAGTGAAAACTAGTGAATGACCTAATATATATGCATACGACATAAATCTTTCATTGACTTATTGTTGTAATGCACTTGCCAGTCATGTACAGTATATTATAAGCCCCAGACATCTCAAAAACAGATTCTTCATGTGAACGGGAAAGGATAGCACCACAATCTATATCTGTCTCAGAGCTTATCAACAAGCATGAAACCTATAAAAAATTCTTACCTAAATTTGAGGGTAGAATCAATTCCCAGGTCCTTGACAAATAAATTATTCTGCATATTCAAAGTGTGATGGTTGAGGTTTGTTTGTTTGCTGTTGTTCTGCTCTATATATAGTGTTAAAGTCTTGGAGCTGCTAATTAGCAAATTCTATTTCAGAGACAGGAAATGCTCCCTCTTAGACTGTGACAAAATAGAAGAGACCAAACCTTAATTTTTTCATTTCAAATGGATACTCAATGGTCAGCTTGAGAGGTAGAAAATAGGGCCTCTTTTACAGACTGTATCGTGTGCTTTATTTCTAAAGTCATTCAATCTTCCACACCATTATTGAACACCCTGATACATGCTTTTTCTCAGGACAGCAGTCATGAGAGAAACACATTATTCTAACTAATACTGCTTTCCACCTCTGAAGTTTTGAGTCCCCTTCCCCTTTAATTCTTCAATCAGCTCTCCTGAGGGCTTACGTTGAGATGTTGTGAAGTCAATCAGGTTTCATGCAGGTGTCCCAGAAGGCACCAATAATATGTTACTTAACATGTGAACATGTCTGTAGGCAAATGAGGCAATGGTGTGGCTGAAGCCTTACATATATTTAATTTTAATGCCTCTCATTATAAGAGGCTGTAATTTCTCCTTCCCACTTCTAGGCTCTTGACAACTGCACCTCAATTTGGAGACTGTTCATGACTTCGATCAGAAAGGGAGGGGAAAAAGTGACACAGTTTGCCTAGGATCACAAATACCTTCTGAAGGTGCTTATTTTATCTCTCTTTTCTCTCTAGACACAGAGGCTAGATCAACTCCTAATTTACGCAGCCCAGCCAAGTGCTTAACATTAACTCTGTGACAATCAGTCACATTAATTATCCTCTTTGCTTTTCAAGTCATTATGAACTACAACCATATATATTTGCTGCGGGAGCAGTGGTCACACCTCACAGGTTGCCTCAAAACTAAAAAATGTCCAAAGCAATGGCTCTACAGAGCACTGCTATTTGGGCTAATTACATTGTTTTATTCCAGTAATGCCATTTTTAAACAAATACTGGAACATCAGTTTAAATGTATCTCTATTTTTCTGTTCCTTCTTCTGGTTGCGCATGTTGTTGTCATCACTGTCTGGTAATATCTACAATAAACTACAGAGCACTGGAAAATTAACTATTATTGCCTGACAAGTTTTGATAAGGGAAAACCGAGCCTTTTATAGACACGCACCTAAAATCTCTGGCATTGTGACCTTCCATGTGAAATATGCAAAAGAGAATAACACAGTTAAAAGTTTACCTTGTTAAATCCTCTTTTATTGCTAAACATCCTCCTGGAAAGTACTTCCAAACACATGAAGCACAAGAGAGTGATTTCCAATAGTCAGCATAGATTCAAGAAAGGGAAGTCATGCTTGACCAACCTTTGACAGTGTCTCTTATGTGACCAGGGGCACAAGGTCCTGTTGGAGGCAAGATATGAGTGTTGTGTCCCTGGAATGTTTGAATGATAACTTCCTTCTCCAAGCATTAGAGGAGCCAGTGAGCAAGGTGCCATGGAGGACCTTGCTCTCACTAATAAGGAGGGGCTGGTGAAGCTGGGAGGCCTTGCCTGCAGTGACTATGAAATGGTGGAGTTCAATATCCTTAGGGTGGCAAGAAGGGTACCCAACAAACTCACTACCCTGGATTTAAGGAGAGCAGACTGGTCTCTTGACGGATATGCTTGGTAGAGTACCATGGGATAAAACCCTGGAGGGATGAGGGGCCCAAGAAAGCTGGTTAATGTTTAGGGATCACCTCCTTCAAGCTCAGGAATCATATATATCCCAACAAAGAGGAAGTTGGACACAGACACCAGGAAATCCACATGGATGAACAAGGAGCCCCTGGACAATCTCCAACACAAAAAGGAAGCCTACAGAGGGTAGAAGCAAGGATAGGTAGCCTGGGAGGAATAGAGAGAAATTGTCTGAGCAGTCAGGGATCAGGTAAGGAAGCTAAAGCCCTGATAAAATTAAATCTGTCCAGGGACATCAAGGGCAGCAAGAAAAGCTTCTTGGTATGTTGATAAGGTGTGATCAACACACTGGAGGGAAGGGATGCCATCCAGAGGGACTTTGCCAGGCTGCCCCTGTGAACTTCATGAAGTTCAAAGCCAAGTGCAAGGTCCTGCACCTGGGTCAGGGCAATCCCAAACACAAATACAAAAGACGAATGACCAGCAAGTTGCAGGACGTGATTCTCCCCCTCTACTCAGCTCTCATGGGACCTCACCTGGAGTTACTACAGCTGAGCAAGTTGGAGTTGTTCAACCCGGAGGAAAAAAAGGCTCTGGAGAGACCTTAGAGCAGCCTACAAGAAATCTGGAGAGGGACTTTTTACAGGGGCATGTAGTGACAGGACAATTGGGAATGGCTTTAAATTGAGAGAGGGGAGATTTAGATTAGACTTTAGGAAGAAATTCTTCACTATGAGAGTGATGAGGCACTGGCACCAGTTGCCCAGAGAAGTTGTGGCTGCCCCATCCCTGGCAGTACTCAAGGCCAGGTTGGATGGGGCTTTGAGCTATCTGGTCTAGCGGAAGATGTCCCTGCCCGTGGCAGGCAGGTTGGAACCAGATGATTTTTGAAGGTCCCTTCCAACCCAAACCATTCTATTATTCTATAATTCAAAATGTATTAATAATAAATGCTTAATTATTAACATTATATGTAAGGTTTTTTACCTAAAGAGTAAAACATGTATCTCCAGACAAAAATCAACAAGCAAAAATGAAGCACTCCCCAGGCAGGGTAGAACTGGGGCTTTTGCTAGTGTAGCTCAAAAGGGGAGAGACAATACAAGCAGGAATATACAGCTGATAAATGGGATAAATTCCCTTAAGCTGGAATGAATCTTTTAAGCTGTTTAGCAAAACAGTTTCTTTCTCAAAATCTTGCATTCAAAATATACAAGACCTATTGCCTCCAGACACTCTTTACCTTATATTCTTATCCTTGTAAGAGTGTAGTTAATCCATTCCCACCAACTTCAGTATTGCATCTGTCCCCTTGTATGGGTTCCCATTTCTCTGCCTCAGCTTCTCACTTGTTACATGGGTAAAATCACATTTTCAAACTTGACAGGAATGCTGCTACTACAACATATTAAAGATTGAGGCTTTTAAGTATTATACTGATGCAGATTGTAACTATGATAAGTAGTTCTATCATCTGTATTTATAAACACAGTAATGGAAATAATCATACAATTATCTTTGAATTCCACTTTCAGAAAACCATGGTGGTATTTGTAATTTGTTCATGTTATTCCCAGAGAAAAAAAAATGGCATCTGTAGTGCAAACTATAAGATAATAAGCTAAAATGTTAGCTTTCCTGTTGCTCTCTCATTTCTCTCCTGTCTGCTCATACGCTGTATCTTTAAAATCCATTCATTCCATTTGTATTCTTTCAAATTCATCTTCATCCTGCAAGGTTCTCCAGTTCCATTCGTTTTTAAATAAATACTGGAAAATGAGGGGTTTTGGGGTTGAGGGAACTGGGGGCTTCTGCCCTCTGGCTGATATCATTGCTCTGTATTAGCATGTGTTCTCAAAAATGTGGTAGCATGACTAAAGGACTCAAAATGTTCTCCTAAAAAAGATGCAGCTAAAGCTGCAGCCATCTGGAGCAAGAGCAATGCCTGCCATGAACTTACATACCTCAAACTCTGAAAGGTTTTCAAGCTGAATGAATTCGCATCTGTCAGAGAAACAGGCACACTTTTATGCAATGAAATGCAACACGGCAATTAGATGCAATTAAAATTATAATTAGAGAGCCGTATCCAGTGTGCTCCCAGTAATGTGGGATAATTCTTCTTCAGTACAGACAGAAACAAAGGCCCAGTCTAGAACAGAGATCTCTGACAGACAGTACTGTCTGCTGGTAGCTTCCCTTGGGTAACTTGTCCCTTCCCCAGGAATGGCTCTTCTGGCCTGGCACAACCCCAGGCACAGCCAGCTGCTGTTGTCCCCACAAAGCTATTTATGTTTTTGAAGCCCAGAAGCAATTATTTTGAGTTCTTGGCTATATATCAGTACCAAATAAGGTTACCTGCTTTCCTCTTAATATACAAGTTATATAAAAGGCAAGATGCATACTGGTCATGAACACTGATACCCACTGGGGACCCAAGTCAGCCATGTACTGCATGCCTGCTTGGTTTGATTGAGAGTATATGTGGATACCACAGGCAGTGTAACCAAAACTTCAGTCTAGGAGTCTGAGCTGAGATCTCGCAGGAGCAAGGCAAAGCTATCCAGTGCATGCCTATTCAGCATCATTCAGCATCCACACAGATTTGTCAGGAGAGAGAGAAGGGGAAAGCAGCATCAGTTGGCATGCTGATCTCTCACTAACAAGACAGCGGATGGCACGGCCACCACTGTTACAGGGGCTCCACACCCTGTATGCTGGCTCCATGCCCAAATATCCTCAGTGAAGAACTACATTGGGTTTAGTATATTTTACCGTCTATTATAGTCTTCTGTCTCTTCCTCAGAATTGTGATTTCTTGCACTAAATCTGTAGAATTAACACATATATGAAAATGAATATGGTATGAAGTTCAAAGACTAAAAAACAGCTGAAAAGGCATATTTTATGTCTTTTCAAAGTAAGGAAAATTTATGTTTATTTATAGAAATCTGAAAGAAAGTAATAGGGAAAGTATTCAATTCTTTAGGAGCTGTTGAAATTATAACAATTGTGTTTCTGGAGTTTAGATATTTAATTTAGATATTTAATTAAGCAATTGATTTAGATATTTAATTAAGAGTGATTTAATATTTCAAATAACCTGATCAAATTTACCCACTTGCAAGAGACCTAGTATTTTATGAAAGCTTTGGCTTTACAGATATGAATGACATTATAGAAGAGCATGGCACAGCCTTACTCGTCTTGACAAGTTCAAGGCAATGATGGATGATTTCTGAGAGAAAACTCTGTCGCTATGGTTTGTATAGTACTAAAGGGAAATGTCAGTAAATAAGCCACTGAATAAGTGTTTAGAAACACAGTGGTATTGTTTGCATGTGTTCTATAAATTAATTTTTAATAACTGCCATCAAAGAACTCTAAGCTTATCAGCTGTTGCAATAGAATGACTATTACACACAAAGGTGTAGACTTTAAAACTGAGATTTTAAAACTAGATTTTAAAACTGAGTCTTCAATAGGAGAAAAGACAGGAAATTAGAAGCAAAGATCTCTTATGAATTCTCTTTTAGCTCCCAGGCAGACCTGCATGAAATAATTGCATGATAATTCAGCCAGGATGCAACACAACACCTCTAACAGTTTAGCAAGAAACCAATTCATTACCAGCATGTTTAAGAGGATTTGTTAAGTGTTATATGCAGATTTCTGTGACCTAGTACTTTAGTTATCTGACCAGGAAGACTGGGATTCTATTATGGAAGGCAAATATGAGGGAATAGAGTCGGTACAAAAAGAATACTCTCTCAACATGTTTTTATATGTTAACAGAAAACTGCCAGAATGGTCCACTGGCTTGAATGATGACTGCCCCCAGGCTGAGTGGGAATATTGTTCTATGTCCTTTGAGCTTATCCCCTAGCCTCCTAACTGGGAAGTAAAATACAGCAGCTGAGACTTCCTTAGCTTGGATTTCAGATCTCTGGATTCCCTCTGCAGTTGGGATAGGCTATGAAGATCTGTGCCAGCTGTTTCTGTAGCCCAGCTGACAGACAGGACCTTGTCAGGCAGCAGTAACACACCTGAGATCTACCACAGGCTTGTACCCTGTGTCACGCTCAGGTTTGCTTTTAGCTCATGTATCATGTCTGCTGCAGTCAGAGAGCCCAAGTTTCATGTGACATTGCACTCCATGGCAAGTGTAAATTAGCTCATGACAACTTTGTCCTTTGGCTGGGGTCACAGACAGCTACAGCTTACTTTGAAACCCATTATATTTTTCATTTAAGGATGATCTTACACAATACTGTCTGTGGTTTATTATTTTCAATGAGCACAAGGCAAATTAAGGAGTTCAGAATGGTTATTGCTTTATGATAAATTTGCTTGAGTGTATAGCTGGTACACTACTGTCATCATGAAGAAGAGCAGGATTTTCAAAAGCATCTTTGGAAGTGACTCCATTAAGAACATGTGATGCTTTTAATCCTTCAGCTCCTTAATTCTGATGTGAATTCCTGACTGCTTGAAGCTGGTGGCAGAAACTCCAGACACTTCAGACAGGCCACAGTCTCACTCCTGACATGAGGAAGCTTTTCCAGTTCTAATAACAATACAAACATTTACTACTTACATGCTGTACTTTTTCTGCATTTCTCTGCTAGTGTCATCACTAGAGTTTAAATCAGTTATTACACAGCCAATGTGGATTTAACATCTCTATTTCAGAAACACCATCTTTCAGCTGAGCTTTCTGTCCATGGCAAAGAACCTAGTACCAATCTGTATTATGCATGCACAAGTGCAAAGAGAATGATCTCAGAGCTGAAATGCTCTGAAAAGCTGCAAATGTATTGAAAAATACATTGACTTAATGATAAATGTAATTCACCATAAATGGTGGTTTTTAAAGTCACAGATTGATTTACAAAATAGGCCTGATGATGAGACACCTAAATCAAAGATAATTATCAGATCAAATTTAAAGTGGCTGTAAAGCGTATTTTAGAATGCAATGTCCAACTCACCATAATAACGCCTCAAAATGGTTCTTTTCGCTGATGTGCAGTTAAACCAGGATATGATTACAATTCTGCTTTGAGCAAGTCTCTCCAGGTGCATCAGAGAGATTGCACTAAAGCAGTTATGTCCAGTTACTGCTGGTTTTCAACATTACCATTTAAATAATAAATATGTTGTGGTCTCGAAAAATCACTTAAAAATTGTTTGCATACACCCTCTCCTTCAGAATACTACTCAGGTCATCTGTTACTCCTCTCCCAAAAGCAAATGGTACTAGTGCCATATTATTTCACTATATTAAAAATTATATAAATGGGGGTGGCTGGGGCATAGACATCTCAGGACTCTGGAAGATAAATCTGGAAATGCACTTTTTACATTGTTTTATTTAATATCACTGTGCTCTCTGATCCATGCTAATGGCCAAAATAACTCCCAAAAACATGTTAGGAAAAAAAAAATGCACTATTACTCTGCTATCAGGAAAAAATTCACTAACAGACATATATGGGTTTTCATATCTAGTTCATAGAAATTTAAAGACCAAAGCTTTTCTTTGGTGTAAGCAAGGGGATAATTTGGCCAAAGGCTATAAAACTCATGTATTAACAATAAAAATGTGACTGTCAGTATCACATCTTGGTTATGTTTCTGGAATATGGGGAAGGTTGTACCAGCTGAAACAAAACAATCATCAAAAAGGTCAAAAAATCGCATGGGAAAAAAACTTAATATTGCGGAAATGGAACCTACACCTAAAAAGCTTTTAGAAAATACTATACAGAGTTACTTTTAATGTATAATATATATGTTTGTTCATATAATAGCCATATTCAAAATACAGGTATGGTGAGTGGTGCACACATACTAAAATCAGGTACAAAAGACATCTGCATTCATCGAAGTCCCATCTCAGTAAGCCCTTACTTCTTGCTTCTGCCAATGAGTCTGCATGGTTTACAGCAGCCACCAGAAGATCCTTGACTTGTCAACTCAACAAAAACTGGCCTGTGCAGCAAATCAGGGATGCAAGCTGAGAGTCTACAGTCAAGTGCAGCAAGCCTTCCAAAACAGAGCTCAAAGTCTGCAACAACCAGTGAGATGAAATGCTTTAAAGACATGAGAGAGGTTATTTTACTCTGCTGCCCTGAATCATTGGTTATGCACAAGAGACTAAGGCAGAAGCAAAGAATGTTTGTATATTTTAAGTTTTATAAAGTTATAAAGACTTACAAAGGCAGGTGTTCGAGATGAAAGAAGACCAGACTACATATTGGAGCACCAGATCCAGAGATCTCCTTCTTCCATTCTGTCTCAAGCTGACAGACTCCTTGGGATTCATGTTGTATAGGTAAAGCATTGGTCCCAAAGTGCAGCCAGCTTTTTAAGGGTACATTTTATAGAGAGGAAATGTTAGGACCATGAAGTTCTTACAGTCAACTCTTCTAATTTTTTGCTCCGCTTCAGTCCAAATGTCATCAGGAAGAAATTAGACTTTTATTTTTACAAAATGATTGTGCAGTGTTTGGCTAAATCCTAAGGAGATTCTTAGCCCATTTAGAAGATGAACAGAATTTCTCACCTTCTGCTGGACAGTAGTCTAATCCTAAGAGGAAGCTTTCACATAAGGTGCTACCAGATTTTTACTGAGCTCAGACATGATGGTAACTAGAAAATCTGAGATGATTATGGGCTAAAAAAAAACAACCAAACCAAACAAAAATCGAACAAATGGCTAGTTAGAAAAGATCACCTTTTGAAACACTTGCTTCACTATCCAGCTAAGCTACTTTTACTGACCCTTTTCCCTGTAGTTTAAGAGGGCTGCAGTATTACCATTCCCCAGTGATTCCATTAAAATAGATGGATCTTGTCTTTCAGGTTAAAAAAAAGGAGGCACAATAAAATAAATAAAGCATGCAACTTCTTTTTTACCAACTTTCTCACGATAGTTCAGTACTGCCTTTAATCTTTTCTGTATGACCACAAAAGAGAGAAGTATTGACAAATTTTACGAAGCCGTATAGCTCAACATAACTTCAGAAAACAGCTCCATAACCCATGCTCAAAGTTACCCACACATTTTAGTGAGAGAATGTGATCTCTAAGCTTTAACCACAGCGTTACCAGTTAAAATCCCCAGAGGAAAAAAAGAAACACAGTTAGAAATTACTCGTGTATCCATTTAAGCTGTCAGTGTTAACAGGCACCTCTCTTTGGACACCAGACACCGCATCGTCTGCTTGTTCATTTTCTAATGAAACTGTCTGCAAGTGTCTGAAAAGTGATGTCCTTGAGAGTAGCAGCTTCAGTGTGAACAAATAAGTCTTACTGATTTTTCACACTGCCATTGAGGTGGGGTGTTTTTTTTTTTTGAAGGAACAGCACAGAATGACTGCATGACCTTTGCTGGTGCTTTGTAGACATTCTGGTGTGTATTTCCCATTTCCTCAAACTACAACACTGGAAGCAAACCTTTATTTCTATTTTGTAATGTGTGTCCCTATGTCAAGAGGGTTATTTAGCTATTCAACAGTGTTCTAAACATTTTCAATAGCCTTTGCATAAGCTTCTCAATATATCATGAAGGAAAAACAAGAGGATGCTTTATCATATGTTTGAGGATGCTATGTTATTTAATGATTTTTATTTTCCTTTTATAATAAAAATATTTTACAACACTATTTCCATGGTTATTTTACTTCCCATGTTCCTAAGCTGCAATTCCATTTTATTGTAAAGTTGCTATTGTCAGAAACCAGTTGAATAGTATTACTGTGAACTTCTTCAGTACAGGAAATATGTTAACTTTAATGTTTGGAGGGAAACACTACGAGCTTCTGAAACAAATTATTAATACATAATATTTTTACTATTCCTATTGGTAGATTCCTACTGGAGACTCTCAGGGGCTAAATAGGTCTTACTATGTCAACTGTTATAGAAAAAGCACTGAGTAGGAAGCAGCTGCTGCAGTGCTAAGTTTAGTCAAATCAGAAAACGGTTTGGAAGAGAAAAAAAATAGATTCAGTAATTATCCTATGTATAAAGCATATTGTTGGATACCACCAGAATAAAACACAGCTAAATGTGAGGAAAACAGTATAACTAAAAGTAACACAATAGTATCCGTATCAATAGAAAATGCTATATGCACTAAGCAAACTGAAGAGCTATCTCATAGTTTGTGTCAGCACCATGAAACATTGCTGGAGTAGCAGTTTTCTTGATATGGATGTCTTCCTTTGACCTTATTAATTTTTTTTTTTGCAAAGACACAGCTGTCAAATTCACAGCAAAGATGGGAAAAGTGTTGATCTATCATATTATTCACTAGTGCAGGGTCTTCCTTTCTTACTTTTTTTCTATGTCAGCACTATCTTATATCAAATTAATCATTTGGTATGATTTGTAGAACAAAAAAAGAGTTACTGCAGGGGGTAAAATCAATACAATAATGTAACTTAACATGACTACTTGTACTTGAAAAACTCTAGCCTTTAATTCAATATTGAGCTATGCTGTTTCCCTCATTCCCACTTGTCTTACAATATACCAGAATTATTTCACATGTATTTTTGTTTTATTTAGTTTTCAATACCACACTGCTCCAAACACCCTGTCTTTACCTGAACTTAACCAAAGGAACACTAGCAATTGCTACTAATAGTAATTATGAAGTGGGTTGATCTACAGATAGATAACAGAAATTTCTAAAAGGTCTTGAAGAGAGACTCAAATTTGGCATGTAGGACTGGGGGGGAGTGCAATCAGCCAGCATTCCCACATTTTAATGCTTTTTCACCTTCTTTAGCAAATTTTACATCTCTGTATTACTATACTCACAGACTCTTTCCTAGTTATCACCAGCTATTGCTCTAAACAGATAACTTCTGAATCATTAACACTTCTTCAGGAGTAAAGTTTTAATCATGTTGCTTGATAGTCTAAATTCACTTGTCCACATCCAGTGTAGATATTTTGATTAAGATTAAATTTTTCAATCTTCTATGACACGTCCTCAAGGGACAATGACCCACATGGAGTTGGTGAACAGGGCAGAGGGAACCCACATTGTTCTGCAGTGGTGGCTGGAGGGCAGGCAGGATGCTTTAGTATGTCTAACTTGTCACCAGATGCCAATGCTGAGGGCAACCAAATTGTGCCTTCAATAATGAAAGTAAAGACAGAAGAATAAAAGAACCTGACCTGCTCACTCACCTTTTAAAATGACCTTTTCCAAATAAGGTTAAGGGAGACAGAGTACTGAGTCCCTGCTATGACAAATAGAAACCTTGGCTGTGCATCTCTGGCAACAGTTGATAATAAGCAAGAAATAGCCTGTGAGTATCTAGAGGCACATGTGCATCAAGGACATGTATAAGACAGTGGTAAAAAAGAATTATTGTGATGCAGGAACTGTAACCAAATACTATTAAGACAGGAGATAATTAGAAACTATATTAGAAATACCTTCCTGACATCTATATAAATCAAGTTGTCAAATAGCCTTTCAAAAGCTGTCTTTGATACCTATTGCTTGAGACTCCTCACTAGACAGAACATAGAAGATTTTTAACAAATGCATCATGGAGAACAAACCTGTGTTAGAAGAACAGAGATTTCCCTACCGAATAGACGTTTTCCCATTTATACCCACTCTGTTACATACAAGAACATCCAGTCATATTTTTACCAACACTATACTTCATTAAAAATGTATTTCATGTTACCTTCTGTTTAAATTGTTTCATTCACAGTTATGAAGATCAATGGGGTGTACATAAGGAGATGCTACTTTTTGAGGTGAAAGAGCCTCAAAAGGGGAGGGAAAGAAATGAAAACACTCCATTTGGAAGGGATTTTGTACATTCTTCAGTACTCGTGCAAAAGTTGGTGGGGAGAACAGTATCTCACAGGACTGAACTGTTGGACAGTCAGTATCTTCTTGACAGATAAACTGGTTCATTAATGTACTCTCAACTTACTAAAATTATAACCCATAAAAACAGGCCAGACAGTGAATTCTGCTTCTCATTCACCTCAGCTTGTCATTCAGCAACTTGTACTAGCTGATATGGTTCAGCTCCTCATACAGGGCCAGCTTGACTCTAAATCAATAGATTTTAGTAAGACATTTACCTGCCTACAACAGTCTGATCCATAGCCCATGCAGGAACCCTTGCATGCAAAAGTTGATCTGCGGATGGATGACCCCCTCTTCCAGTGCCTTGTGATGGCTCATAACTCTTTCCGAATTCCTGTAGGAAGCATGGAGCTGCTGCCACTGATGTAAGTAATCATCCATCACATACTTGCATCCAAAATCAGTAGCAACGTATGGCTCTAAAAATTACTATATTCGTAACTATTAAACTACACAGTGTCGGGGCATACAGTGGCCCATACTGGTTAATTGCTAACATGTTCCATCACACAACTTGGCTTCTTCAGTGTAAAACTCATACCAGCAATGCTCACATGAGATAACAATGGCTTCCTTCTGGCAGAGTAGGCAAAAGCACCTTGCTTTGGAGGAAAGGCAGGTTCCCCATCAAGATGCAGGCCATGCTGTACTACTTCCCCTCAACTACCTCTATTAACTAATCCACATAACTGGCAAGATTAAAAGGAGCTGAATAAACACTAAAGTTGTGCATCAGTCTTTTGATGCTTAGTAGTGACACTTTGGTATCTTCCACTTGAAATACTCCTAGAGGATGGCAATTCATTCTGTCACTGTAAGTGATCTACAAGCTTAAAGCATGAAGATTTCATCCTGAGTAACAATAAACCTTGGGCTAACAAGGTTAAGACATTTAATTAGGGGAGACTTGTAATTTAGATATGCCAGAAGACTAAAACTGAAAAGCAGAAGCTTATCTCTAACACTAATAATTTAGTTATATTTTTTCTGCTGTGACCTTCCTGTGAAATGCTTCCAGTAGATATTGTACCTTCACTGTAAGAGCATGACAATCACCTGATAGAAACACTCTTCTCTAGTAGAATTGAAACAGGAACTAATTAGCATAAAAATCAATACACTAATCCTGCTTAATTATCATAAATAACCAGGGCAAGTCATAGATAGGGAAGGATTCTTCCTATTTGGACATAGGTGAATCTTTCTTGATTTAACATAGATAAAAATCACTGGGGATTCATTTTTTTGTGTTTGTGTCACATTCTATTTGGCATAAACTTGGAAATTTCACAATAATGGTAAAATATATCAACATTTAAAAAATACTACTACTAAAAATGAAAAATTTCAGGGGAAAATTCTGAGAAAAAGGGGCAGAATGAGAAAAGAAAAAGAAAACTGCAGGAATAAATAACAAAAATTTAGGAATCCGGAGAGACAAATGTAAGCTCATGTAAGTTGACAGTTTTACATGAATCTTATGGATGTTCACTCAACTCCTGCTCAAGTTTTGGCCTAACACAATAGTCACGCTAAGATATGACATTTGTTAGGAGCAGCACCAGAATGGATTGACTCACTGCGTGTGTTGGTCTGTAAATTTGAGAGATCCAAATGAATAAATATTCAAAGTGAGCAAGAAATGCATATGAGCACGGTAGTTAAGAATAGATTGAAAAATGTGAACAACTACTTCAAAGATGTAAGTATATCAGGTCTTCATAATCCTCTATGGGTTATGGACCATAATCAGGTCTTCAAATCCTCAGTGTGTTGCAACCGAAAACTATTTATATTTCTGGTAATTATACCTATGTGCTTGGTCCATTGGAGATTTAAAACAGTCTGTGTTTGTGCTACCTACACTAAAGAAAACTTAACTCTGACTGCAAGAACAAGAAAAGAACTGTTAAAATAACAGAAAATGTATTTTTTTGAATCTATTTATATCTTTAATCTTATACATTTATTTATTTAACCAAATATAAGTCAGATAAAGATGTGCATCTAACTATATCCCACTTACGCATCTAAAGATTTGTGGCTATGTAATCTGCCTTATTTTGCCAGCTGTGAATTAGAAAGTCTTTTCTAAAATTTTATAATTGAACAGATTTACTACCTATTTTTTTTCCCTTTCATGTAAATTCTCATCATGGTTAAAGAAATATTTGCACCACAAAAAAAAAAAAAAAAAAAAAAATTTCCAGATCTTTCAAATATGTATCTTTTTTAATCTGGAAATCATTTTGTCTAGAAGAACACTTAAGTCTTCTGGTAGGAAGGAAGTAGAACATGCGCAGGACTCCATATAGAAAAGTCAATAGGAGTTTGCTGCAATATTAGAAATGCTTCTTATCCAGTTTTGCACCTTCTCTTTTAACAGGAGTTTGTATTAAAATGTTTCATACCATAGCAATAACCTACTCTATTAGAAAAAAAGAAAAAAGTGGCAGTGCAAGTAGAAGGCTGCAGATATACAGACATTCCTAGGAAGGCTTTGAATCATATAATGTAAACAAATACACCTCATTTTTATAAATAATAGTAGAAGTATTAATATAACACCATTTTCTTTCTCCCAGTCGTCTACTAACACCAGTTAAGGGTGAAACATCTCACAGTCTCAGCCCTGTGAAGAAATGGACTCTCATGTTCTGAAGATAGAGTGATGGCTTGCTGACAACTGTAAGCATGGTAAATAATGCAGTTTCCATGAATGATCTTTATTAAGTTTGCAGGTTTGTGTCTGAGGTTTGAACCTGATCCCACCACAGAGTGTATATGAACAGCTGGAGCCAAGTAAAACTGAAATTAGAATCTGGCATTTCATCATTGGGATATTGTAACTTAAGTGTTTTCATAGTAATTTTCATTGGACATTACAAAATTGTCAAAATTAATGCTAAACTTTGTAGAGCAGTACTGAATCTCATGTTCCGGAGCTTACTCTATTATAAACCCAACATGGAAGGGTAATTAGCTTTCTGTACTAAGTCCTTTCATCTGAAGCCTTGGTGCTGGCCTGGACAATTGATTGATTGTCTATTTCCAATTTAAGTATTTGCTTTTCCAAAAGGACACTTCCCAAATTAAACCGCTTGATACAGTTTCAAGTGGAGTCCACTGTTCAGTATAACCATGATTTAAAACTGGAATTAATCCAAAACTATGATATGCCACTTCTGCAGCAGCCAGCCTTTAAATGATTCAATATAAAAGCACTTACTGTATAGCCAGGTAATTAACTGTATGAATAACCAAGCAATTTTCCTGTTATAGTTTAATTTGTGAAAACATTTTAATCACCTTTAAGTTGGTAGCCCCCATGCAAATATAGTTCGTGTACTGTGAATTTTCAATTTCCTTTTCTTAATTTGCATCTTTTCTAATTGTCTCATCTAAATGCACGTTTTCTTTTTCATTAAAAATGGCTTGAGTAATGATGTAGGAATTATATTCTTCAGGGTCTTTTATTTTCAGTTCTAGTCACCTGTGAATTATATCTTCTTTAATACCTGAGTGAAGACCTACCATTAGGAAGACCATAATAAATGTGGCTCGTTATCAGAATACAAATGAAAAATAAACCTATACTTCAAAAATTACTAGACCTCTGGGAGGAGTTAGAGCTTGATTTATATTTGGTCCCTGAAGACTAAGTCTGTGACACACAGTTCTCATTACCTATGCTCTGAATTTTATCTATTGCAGACTTCAGGGCAGACATTTAGAACATGCTTATTATAAAACAAGAAAAGTAGATAAAATTCTAATAAATATTTACACAAACTTATCCATATTTGAGTAAGACCTTGAATAGTCTGACTTTTTATAACAATTATCATGTTAATTTACAAAAGTGCTGATAGTATTTTATTGGAAGAATATCGCTGATGATATCCCTTACAGCAAACAGGCTCTCTCCTAAACACCTCCAATTTGGGATGAAGCTGAGTGAAATGACTGGGTCTTAGAATTTTCTCACCTGAAAATATAAATTTAACACAACTAGGGCTGCTTGCTGTATTTTGTCACAGTCCCCAGCTGTTTTATTACTTTCTAGAAGCAAATGTTTTAGAAGCCAGGGAATCAAGAACAGCAATCCATGTGAAAAGCTGTTGTTAAGGCAAGATGTTGGTCAGGTACAGCACGATTCACCAGCAGTGTTTCCAAAAGGCTGAGGAGAGCTCTCCTCCACTGAGGTTTCAGCAGCTCCAGCAGACGACTAGAATGAGAAAAGGAACCTGAATTAATAAGAAAAGACCTGAACTGTGGGCTTGTAGGGACATTTCATTCACTGCCTGAGACACCCCATGTATTTTCCCTGTGTGGAAGGAACTTCAGGGCAGGTCATCATTCACCCCCAAATCTCACCCTTTTCTGAAGCATTTTCCCAGACTGTGAGGAGGCAGAGTGGTTTGAAAAGGCTTGAATGTACTATGCTGTTTTAGGTAGACACTGTTTTCTCTGTCTCTACATCAGAAGGAATTGTATCTTAGGGGGATTTTCCTGAGCTGTACAATAAACTCTCATTGTGTTTCTCTCTTTGTTTTATTCTCTGCTATTTTTTCTAATATTTTACTATCCAATACAGGATAAGAATAGTGGAAAGGTAGAACTGGAGGAAAATCCTGCCAATTCCAAATTCAATAAGGTGCTGAGCAGCTAGCACATCTGAGTGTGTCTTTAATTCAACACAAGGTGACAGTTGTTAATCTAAAATATCTCACAGAAAGAAATACTGAAGCTGTGAGCAACATCTGAGTCATGGGAATGTCCATGAGTTCTGTGTGCAGATCACACAGAATGTATTTCTACAGAAAGGGCAAGAAATTAAGAGCATTATCTTTTTCGTATGAGTGAGGCACATTTTCATTTCTAAAGAAAAAATACTCAAGCATTTTGTTATTCTTCCTTCCCTCTTTATCAGAATACTTCATCACAACCTGTTCGGAAAACACTTCTTAGTCTCAAAAATCAGGTTTTTCCACTTGCTTTTTCAATAGAAATTCATTCCCATGCGACCATTTTGCTCTTACTGAGCTACATCTCAATCAGGAGACAATTTACTGAGGAGACTTGGTTTGAATTCTTGCTTTATCTAGTCACGCTCAATGGAACACAGATGCCGGTGATCATTAAAGGCCGCGGCCTTCTTCTGGCAGTATTGGGGAAAACATCCAAAATACACACACTGTCTGAATTTCCTATTCCTCTGAAATTAGAAGTGCACACTGCATGGCGAGATGACATCCCTCTATTGCTCTCCCCCCAGCGCACTCGCACTTTGACATTCTTATACTTACATCAGAAATAATCAGGACAATATGACCAGCATAATAAATTTAATAGCAAAAGTTGTAGCAACCACTGGATGCTAATATAAAGTAGACATAGACCCTTTCCCTAGCTTGCCATGCTACAAGTACTGAAATGATGTAGACACCTGACAATTTCACAACTATCTTTCCAAATGATAACTTACTGAATCCATTAAATAATAAAAAGAACCACTTGTTACACAGGCCCTATCTAGGACTCCTAAATGCTACAGATATATACAGGGAAAATGTTTTGTGCCTGGAGGAAAGCAGAAAAGCTGCCTGTTGCTGCAGTTCTTTGGTATGGCTAGGAGGCCAGCCACAGCCAATGAAACAACTTTTCTTTCAACCTGTTATTGAAAAGACCAAGCAATCCTTAAACAAACAAAAAAAAAACAAAGAAAGAAACAAACAAAACACCAGCCCTCCCTGTGTAACTCCTCAAAAAATTCTCCAGTCTGTTTCCTAACTTACCCTTGTCTTACCATTGCAACTGGGAGAGGAAAAAACAAGGTCAACATAATGATTACATCTTCTGCCAGCAGCTTGAAGCTGGTTCCTGCGTATACTGCGCCTATGGCTTATGTCACACCTGGTGGTTGTGCCTGTACACTTGCACATACCTGTTGGCTGCATGGGAGCTCTGTAAACAGGGGGCTTGTTCTGACCATAGATTCCTTGACTTATGAACTGAGACCTACAGACACTAGATCCTGTCAGGGGTACCTGTTATCTCACCTTCCTGGCAGCATAAGAGAGACACCACCAAGACTCATCAGGTCAGACGCTGCAGTGTCCAAAGTGGATGTAGGTAAATTTCCTGAGTTTTCCCCTCAGTGAGTTTTCATCATGAGTTTTAAAGATGATCCCATCCAGGATGAAAATTATGTATGCTTGTATGCCTGGGACTTACAAATACTTCCTTTCTGTCTTGGTACATGTTCAAAAGGCCTCAACCATTTCTATCATCCATAACTTTAAACCAGCCTTAGAACATCTCCATCAATGCAAGAAAAGTATTGCTTTGAATATGTCAAAGTCACTACATAAAGCTCCAAGATATTGCACAATCTCATCTTTGAAATGGATATTACAAAAAGGCAGGGGAGCTCAACACTATCATTTACAGGTAAAAAATATCCAAACACTGCTTTCTGATCTCACTTTAGCAAAAATAATATTAATTTAATCATGGTACAACAGAATAAAGTTCCAAATACAGTGGAAATCAAGTGAAATAATTTCTGTAAGGGAATGGCAGAAGTATATCGGAGGTTGGTTGTCATGTTCACCTCAAAAAAAGAGCTAGGTATCCTTTATACAGAAAAATGGAAGCAGAATAACAAAGCAGTTATTTCTGTTCTTTCTAGTGATGCCAACAAAAGTAGTTCATAGACATTAAAAATAGAAAATACTCACTGGGTCATGTGTACCATCTCCTTACCAGGCCAAGATATTTTTACTTACCTGCAAGTCACTTGGAAAAAATCACATTTTTCATGCTTAATAGTATAACTTGTTTAAATAGCTTTCAAGTAAAAGTAATGTTAAGGCATAAGGTAATAAAGCCCATACCTTCATTATTCTATTGTTCAGCTGATGGAGATTTTCAGCAAAGGAAATTTATGGAGAAAGTGGCACATCTGCTCACATTATGAATAGTGGTTTTGCAATGCAGGAAGCCTGTTTATTTATTTATAAGTGACAGCTTGGACTCTATCAGCTGCAGTACTTTCAGGCAGTGACAACCAGCTGACAGAGACACTGGGACCAGAGCTCATCCTGGAAGAAAATCCTGCCTGCACAACCTATGGCCAAGACAGAAATCAGGTTGAATCCACCCCTTACGGTGGCAGATGAGGTTTTAAAATGATCCTTTTTGGTAAAGCCTTCTTCCAGAATCACTGTTCTTAAAACACACCCATAGACACAGTTTTCTTCCTTTCGGCATTAAAAGGATGGAGTGCTATGTTTATAGCATTTTGCTCTAGGTTTTTTGATCTCTAAGGCTCTTACTGAGGATTTTACCCCCAGGCACTGGTTACCAATCTTTAATGTAAACAGCCAAGCCCCATAATAAGACTTACCCTAGTGTACAGTGAGATAATAGGATGCGAGTTCACAGTGCATTACACAGTAAAAGAGCCTGCCTACATTATGCTTGCCCTGCTCTCTGTTCCATAGTGGCTGTTGAGGGAGGTAAAATCTCAACATCACAAATAAAACGTACACAAAACTGAAGTAATCAGATAAAGTATTCTGTGTACTTTCAGACTTCATAAAAAAACATTATGGCAGACAGCATATTTTCATCCTTGTGGATATCAGGCAGATATTTTAACTCATAAGAAACAGAACTAATTAGTGGAAACATACGGAAGTAAACAAGTAGGTTATTAAATCTGCTTATGACAGTACCTAATAATCCTCATATAGGTAATGTATCCAAATAGCGTCTCTCAGCTTATAATTTGCTCTCCCATTTTTTATTATGTACACTTAATAACATTTACTTCCAGCAGAGCAAACAAACCTTCTACATCCCATATCAACAGCTATCATTCTGTGAACTAGGCAAAATAAAAAATGCATGAAGCCCTAGAATCATGGAATGAATTCTAATAAATAATATGTCAGTTTTGTTGTAGAATTATAGGACATGTGAAAAATATTTATTATCCTTTGTATAATGCTCAAATGGCATAATCTGTATAGACTGAGACTGTGGAATTGTACAGAATATGCCATTTGTATCTGTAGCTATTCTATTCACAGAACAGTGTAATTTTTTCACAGATTATTTATACAGTACACAAAGAAGAATTTGAAGTGATTGAAGAGGCTGCCAAACATCATACTCTGCCTTCAGGATATAGATGATACCTTTAAAATGGGTGAAAGGCTAATTAATCTTGAACCATTCGTGGATGATATATAAGATAATATGCCTTTGCCTGACAGCATTTAGGGAAGGCAGACAATTTAAAAATAAGCCCTGATTTTCTTGGCAAGACAGCACACACACAAAAATAAGACAAGAGATTTTCATATACAGGTGCATGAGAATTTAAATGCGTCTTGAAATACAAGTTGAAACTCGTTCTTCTCTGCAAACATTATATGTAGCTAGAGGGTAGACAGTTTGAGTTTGACAGAACCCACAGCTTCAGGCCCTTGAACAAATATTTTACTAGGGGAAAAGACTCATATATGGTTTTACTGTAGTATCATTTTCTAGCAATGAATAATCTGCTACTTTCTAACAGATGCAACTTTCATAGCAAATTAGTATTATATTCTTCCATTTTCTCAAAGAGAACCATCACGATGCATACAACCCATAATGGAACAACAATATTTTTTCTGTTTCATTTCATCTTTGTTCAATATATGTACACACCTGTCATTATTTGCTTTTCTTTCTTATAATGTCTTAAATTAGATGACAAAATTCCTAAAACACTGTATCAATCGCAGTTATGACTGTATCCAGAGTGAAACAGAGAATTTAAAGATCTCATGTTAGAGTAGTCCAAACTCAGAAGGAGGAGCATCCAGCCACAGAGCTCCAGCATGGAGCACAGTAAACACTAAATTACAAATGAGTTTTGCAGTTTGCCCTGCACTTAATGGCTAGATTGCTTCCTGTACCTGAGCTAAGAGGTTTCAAGTGATTGACAATAACCAAGCTTTTTTTTGTTCTACAAATGTACCTGGCAACTTTTAGACTTTCATGAGCAAGAGATAGCAGTTACAATGGGTGAGATTTTGAGGTCTTATTATGCATACTGCTAGGTTCTTCAATCCTCTTTTAGGTACTGAACATATGCAGGACGTAATGAATCAATGATGTAAGCATCTGACTTTTTCTAACTGCTTTGATAGAAGTGCATCGCATGTGAGTATATCAAAACTT
The DNA here is from genome assembly GCF_028554395.1 of Pezoporus wallicus. Classification (NCBI taxonomy): domain Eukaryota; kingdom Metazoa; phylum Chordata; class Aves; order Psittaciformes; family Psittacidae; genus Pezoporus; species Pezoporus wallicus. The sequence continues at coordinate 6,671,968 of NW_026640488.1, forward strand.
ATCTGCTAGAAATTATAACATCTCTCCTTGAATGTGGGGGAGGGCAATGAAGAGACAACATGGTTTAATCACCCAAGACAGCAGGCTTGTTTAACTTACCACTACAAACAATTCACCTCTTCAATGCGTTTTTTGTCACATTCCTCTGGCTTGCACTATTTCATGCTGTATGTGATACAACTTTAAGTGCAATCAAAAGCAAGGTTGCATTTGCAATGACATTTGGAAGAAGTATTTTCTCTTCTGCACATGATGTCAAGAATGCTGCCTAGCTTCTAGCTAACCCACTGGAAATTTGATTACTTGCAACCATATGAATGGGTGGTTGCAGTTAGCAGATGCCTCGTGTGGCTCACACATTTTTAGCATCCATCTGTAAACGGAAGTCTTCATCCTTGCTTACATTCCCAAAAGTATCTTTTTCAATGATTTGTTTAATTATGGCTTCTTTTGAAAACCACTAGCATAATGCTTACTTGCACACTAGAGAAAAGACCTACTCTCACAAGTCTTGGTTTTGGTCTCTAATCTGTGTGTTTTGTTTTGTTGTTTTTTTTTATCCAAACTTATGCAAGTATGACATCATGTCCCCCATCACATTTTCAGCTGCTCAGCATGACAGCGGGACACATGCTGCTAAACCAGCCAAAAAACCTTTCATTTATCATTCATGAATCTCCAGAGTTTCAGTACCACTCAAGTTAACATACTTCTCATAGAGATCATTTCACACTTAAGTGTTCAAAGGACTTTAAATGAAAGCAGACACCAGAAACTTCTCAAGGCAATTCACCACTGTTGAATAAATCACTAATTTCTGCAGTTCTTACTTGTACCATTTTTATACCTATTTATCTAGATTCTGGGGTCTATGTGACATGGTTTTACAACCAATATTTCTAGGGCGCAAAACCAGAATTAAGCGAGTGTTTAATTCTGGAAATGTCCGCCTAGGACAAATTAACATGGCTCACCCAATGATGCAAAGAGACACCAGATGCGACATCACTCCCAGCTTTAAAAAATCTCTGTTTTAATTTCCTAACTTTTTCAGCTACGTAGCTTACTCTAGGGATTGTAAATAACTCTAAATCTGAGATAAAGATATCAAGAGTGAACTCTTTACAAATTAAGGCTGTGGAAACCTCCCATTCCTGTATAAAGAGATAGCATTTCTCCAATATTTTGAAGCAAAGCTGCATTAATGTTTTCTTCACAGAACCTGACTGTGAATATACAATTGCATAGAACAGTACAATACATTAAAAGTAGGCCTATTTTACTGCCTTCTAGGGAGTGGAAACAGAATTCTTAACTTGTAGAATTAGAGAAGGATTCTTTCTGCAGTTCTGTCATTGATTTGATAGGTATCTTAGTACAAGTTCAATAAGCCACTGAATTACTGTGAGTTTAATTACTGCTGGTGGAATATTTAGCAGTTTCTGAACAGAAAAGACTATATAATGTTCTAAGTGCTTGGGATTAATCCACCCTGGACTTAATATACAAATAGCACATAACCCCCAATTTAATCAAGGTGACTAGGCCCCTGCTCTAATAGAAAAAAAACCTGATAATTTATAAATTCAGAAGAAAGTCTGTCGGTTTTAACACCTGAGGAAATTGAAATTTGGAAAAGGTAAAAAAAAAGAAGAAAACAAACCCAAACTGATGTTTTGCAAAGAAGAAAAAGAGACCTTGGTGATCACAGATTTGCTAATCAGAAAAAGCAATAAACTGAAGGTCCCTCAAGAGTCAGCAAACTCAGATTCCTGCCATCACAAACAATATAGATAATTAATTGCTTTTGTAAATGCAACAAAGCAGCACTTAATTTTGGGGGTTTGCTTCTCCACTGCTCCAGTTTCAAGGCTGTTCCAGAATATAACTCCTACACTATTTATAGGGCTTTTTTCATCTTAGAATTGCCATTTAAGTTTACTCATGCCCATTACTATTATCTTTTTAAAAGTTTGCTTTATGTTTTACCTTATGCAGTTGTTGTGGTTTAATGCCAGCTGGCAACTAGGTACCTACCCTGCAGCTGCTCGCGCGCTCCTCCCCTAATAATGAAAAGGGAAATAACTAAAAATAGAGAAAAAAAAATAAAAACCCCAACGACCAGCAAATAACAGTGATGCACAATACAATTGCTCACCACCCGCTGATCAATTCCCAGCCCAACCCAAGCAGCAATCAGTCGTTTTTGGGTAACTCCCCCTAGCATATATACTGGGAATGACATGCCAAGGTGGATTCCACAAATGACATGGAATACCCCTTTGGCTAGTTTGGGTCAGGTGTCCTGGCTCTGCTCCCTCCCAGCTTCTTGTGCCCCTCCTTACTGGCAGAGCATGAGAGACTGAAAAGTCCTTGATCAGGATAAGTGCTACTGAGCAACAACTAAAACATCGGTGTGTTTTCAGCATTGTTCTCAGACTAAAGCTAAAACACAGCACTGCACCAGCTACCAGGAAGAAAATTAACTCTATCGCAACCAAAACCAGGACAGTAGTAACCTTCTATGAAAAACTACTTACCCTACTAAAGACATCAATGGGATTTCTAGCAAAAGCAATCCTACCCTCCTGTGGGCTCAAGTTCTATAAGCTAAGCAGAATTCTGTCAAGTCTTCCACTATAAGATACATCCTCTGTTGTCCTGGTAATCCCACAAGGTCTTTTGTATAACTGTTTCACTTTAAAAGTTCACTTAAAAAAAAAAAAATCTATAACCTGTGATTAATGTCAATTAGAAGCACATTTAAAACAGAAAATTACATAAAATCAAAGATGGAACTGGATCAGGAGTATTTGTAGGTGTAAAGGGTTGGGGCTGTAAAAAACTTAGGGGAGAGAAGCACCTGCAGTAAAGAAAGAAGGATTTCAAGCCACCAGGCTGTTATTTAATGTCCTGTTTTGAGAACAGACATGTAATTGATCATGCTTGTGAATTACAGGGAAGGGCTTTATTCTTGCTGGGCTTTGTATTTTTCTTTAACAAGATAATTCTCAAGTTATATGCATGAAAGTATGCTTGTAGTTTTGGAATATGATCAGCCATTACTTCACCAAAACCTTTTACAAAGCAAAAAATACTTAAACATTCTTAAACATTCTAGAAAGGCTTCTGTCTTTTCCAGAGCTGTATCACATAATTATTCTATGATTAACTGTGCCTCTGTCTTAATCACTCATGTTCAATTTACAGTATATGACTTGTTAGTACTTTTTAAGTATCTGACCTTGTACTAGAACATTTCATTCAATTTCTATTAATGCTGTTTTAAGGTTATCCGGATCTTCCTATGCAGTATTCTCATCTTCCTGTGAATTTTCTGTGTATCTCAACCTTGACTGGTTACCAGATTTTTCTACCTGGCCCATGACATTTCAGTAGTACTCCATTATTTCACATTGTTTAGGATGACATAGACTACTGGGAAAGAGTGAAAAGAACAGATGGATTCAATATATGAAACTGGTGAGAAACTCTGATTTCTCTTAGGCACAAAGAGAAGCAGCTGAAGCACCACAACTGTAGATGGCCTTCATATTCATATCACTTCAACACTTGAAGGAAATCTATTACTACTTCTTATACTATCCATGATTTTCAAATGATGCAACTTTCAAACACAATTCAGTCCACTGAAGATCTAAACCACCGTTAGAGCACGACTTTCTAATTTAGAATCCTAATAGAACTATGACAGCCAGGTTCCCACACTTAAATGGAATTATTCCGAACTTTTGTGACTAGTTTCTAAATAATACAAGCAACTTCAACCAAACTTTCCTCCACACAGTGTCATTTTAAAACATGCAAATGAAAAAGTAAGTTTGATATGGATGCTCCATCCCTGGCAGTGTTCAAGACCAGGTTGGACCAGGTCTTGGGTGATACGGTTTAGTGTGAGGTGTCCCTGCCCATGGCACGGGGGTTGGAACTAGATGATCTTAAGGTCCTTTCCAACCCTAACTATTCTATGATTCTATGATTCTATGATATACTCATCGACACTTTGGAGTTTTTTCTATGGATTCTTCTATAGATTTCCTTCTAGCATATTTGGTCCTTTGAACTTGAAAGTGAACACCCATGAAACCTGTAATAAAATAATAAATTAGTGTGTATTTGTGTGTGGGTGCACGGCGCTACATCAAGCAATACATACAAATGACATACATGTATTGTATATACACAAACAATGGCATTTGTTATCAAGGTACTTTACATACAAATCCCCTGTCAGTCACATATAAGTACTTTCCTCTCTTGGTCTGGATTAATATTCTCTATATCAGTCTTAATCAGTCACATTTTATCAACAATAACATATCTTCTGTCTTAAAAGGATCATTTTAGATCTAACTTTATTTATCCCTACTTCTGTTAAAAACATTTTTCATTAAAAATACCTTGTCAGGCTGTTCTGGGTCCAAATGCATGCATAATATTGTGTAATCTCGGGGGGGGGGGGGGGTGATAGACTGAGGTTTTGTCCATTTCTAAATTAATTACCTTAAAAAATAATCTAACAAACAAAACCAAACCAAAACAACAACAAAAAGCCCCACAACAAAAATAAAACTGGCCTGCATTAGTTGGGACTTTATTATACCCAACACAAATCCAAACATTCTTGAGAGAAAAGTGCTGCAGATCCAATCCCATGCACTCTGATTGCTGCTCTCAACTCTTCTAGTGGCAGAAAGAATCATATCATCTCAGGATCACAAGCCTTCCTGTTCCTCTAGCAGATCCTGGTTCCAAGCATCATCCTCATCTGTAAGTCACAACACTCTGCTACCACACTGCAACTATGAGCTTGTAAAGGGGACATTCAGACTGCGGTAAAGACAAAAGTAGGTTCATTTTGTTAAACCACCCAAACAGATATCAGCAGGTACAATGTGGGATGTCACAATCAAAATTCTATTTCTGGTCTACATTCTACTTTAGGACCATAAACGCTTTCACAAGCTTTCAAAGATTAAGTAGGCTATTAAATAATGAAAAGTGATGTGAGGCTGAAGCAGGAGCTCAGGGACGAAATGCGCTCTTAAAAACTGTAGGAGTACAACACAGTTACACAGCACCTCACAGCTCCCAGTGACACCAGCAGATAACAGAAGCGTGTGTTGCAAGACGGCCAGGGAGAAGGGCAGTGGGAACTGGATACTGTTTGTATTGAGGGAGTCAGAGACAGACTAGTGGAACCTCCAAGACGAGAAATGTAGCATGGTAGCTTTTACATGCGACCACAGAAAGTAGAAGTTTGCCCTTCTGAGAAGCAGTCCTTCTTTCTGCAAACAGATAAGCAGCTTGGAAGGTTGTAGGCACTTCCTGTGGAACCAGGCTCTCTGTTTCTCCATCCGTATTTGTCAGATACCATTACTGTTTTCAAGACCAATCCAACATTGCTCAACACACATATATTTCCCTGTTATGCATCTCTCTGTGTAAAAGAGATAAACAACAGCCTTCAAGAAAAAGCTTAAAGCAGAATCTCATAGGCAATAGACTTAAACAAGAAATATAGTATTTTCCTTCCATGAGAAAATGAAAGCAACCACTCTTCCACGGAACACCCACAGAATCAGCTGAACATTAATCAGCTGAACAAGCAAAAGGGAATACATACCAGATCCTTTGCCTGCTTTATTGGCTCTGCCTTCCCGTGAATGGCACAAGATATAAATATTATTGTTAGCCTTAGGGCTCTCTTCAAAAATGCTTGTCTGTATCAACTCATATTGTGAAAAAGTGTCAGTAGCTGTGTTAAACCACTGCAGGCTGAAGCTGAAAAATGGCACAATAATTTTTCCAACCAGTGCATGTAAGATCAAAGCTTTTAAGAGGGGATGACAGGTGGCATAGATGTCCCAAGGCCCTGACTCACTAGAGGCATAACAGCATCCACTATAACTCTAACAAAATAGTTCCAGTAAAAGTACCGTAAAAAGCAGCAAGTAGCTTGTTAGATCTTTGACCTTGGGGTCACTCCACCAACAGATCATCTGGCAGCCCAGTGAGAAAAGTGCAATTGTATTTTATTTCCACACACAAGGCTAAAAGTGTCATATATTAAAATATCAGAAAGTGGCTTGAAAAGACATATTTTTATTGATTGCAACAATCAAATCCATGCCAAAGGACAATCTCTTTATAGATATTCATCTTCAAAGAAATTGCACAGTTTTACGTGACTCTGGTTTTGTTCTGTAAACTAACGATTTTGGAAATAATGCTCTGGTGCTCAGGCTTGTAGCTGTTACTTAAAAAAACTAATTTGCTTTGGTTATGGTTAGTAGTTAACAAAGACTTTCATGCATCAGCTATTTGTGATGACTAGTAATACTTCACAGGAGATAGTACAACATGTCAAAGCTTTACCTAGTCTTTGAAAAATGTTATGAAAATTAAAGAAATACTGGAGGCTTTCCTCTATATTCTGTTGGGGGGGGGGGGGGGGGGGGGGCTTTTTTTTTTTTTTTGTTATACACCTATAATCATGTTTGAAAGAAACCCATCAAACCTAACAAGTTTTACACAGTTAGAACTCCTTGCTGTATCTTGAAATACATATCGAAGTAGATAAACCAGTGGTAGTCAGATGTCTACTTTGGAAAGAAATAGAATTGTGAGAGAAATTAAGTGAGGAAAGGATGTCAACAGCAGCACTACACAGACAGCACTACACAGACTAGATTTAGGTGTTGGTTCTTCAGGTTGGAGAAAAACAACTTGTCTTTTCCAACACAGTGCATAAAATGTAGCAGTATTCACTGTGATAATAATCTGAAAGCCTTAAGAGGCACACAAAAAATGCAAAGTTCAGAAAGGAAAAAATAAGGCTAAAGCATTATTTATGGGGATGTGCTTGGGCCCTTAACCTGTAAATAAATCATACTGAGATTCTTCATGTGAAAAAAGCCTCAGATTCATTCCTCCAGAGAAAGACATGAAAGCCTGCAATATTTTGTGAAGTAGACCTGGTACAACAGTAGCTTAGAGGCTGAAGAGAATTTGAATGTTATTTAAGCACCAGCTCTGCAGAGTTTAAAGTTATCTCACATCAGCCTGCAGATTGCTCCAAACTGCAGCCCAGATAAGCTTTGAGGAAAAGATGTAAGCAGAGCTGCAGGGGAAAGGGCTGTGCGCTGTAGGAAACAAGGCCATGTGCTCCCAAACCAGGCTGTGAAATCCTAGTTGCTCGTAACAGGAAGGTAAAGTGGTCACTGATTAATGGGAATTTTCAGACGTACAAAGTGTATAGTAAATGGTTACTTGTTGTTTTATGTGTAGAACAGACTACCACCCAAGTCACTGATACCACACAAGTTCAAGTAGTACTCACTGAGTACAACCAGTTGGGCACCCTGATTTGAATGAAGCTGTTGTGCACCACCCGACAGCTCAGGTTTACCACTACACTTTGCTTATCCCAGTTAAGGAGACCCACTTCTGAGTCATGGTGAAGAGCTGATGCTGGGGCTGCTGGGTCACCTGTGCAGCCCTGCAAGGGCAAAGGCACAACCAGGCCAAAGCCCCTCTCTGTCATTACCCAACCAACAAACTACCCAGCCGTCTTTCTCGCATGAATTTCATTGTGCTCAGCGCAAGTACCTACTCACATGCTCTTTACACTGTACTTAAATAGGCTAATTGGTTACATTATTTAAGAACACAACCATTTTATATACTCAAAATCTTCAACTATTCCACATCATAACCCTGGATGTGCACATCTGACTCCTAAGTGAGAAAGGTGAAGATAATGTCTGCATGAGAAAAAAGAAAGAGAAAAGTTCCCAGGCATTCCCCAGCTTAATCATAAAATATGTTTTGAAAATCCTAATGTCGTCTGAATAAAACAGCAAGACTCAACTACGGCACAGACCAAACGGGCTTTAAGTCTTAGCATAAGAATGGTTACTGCACTCAAGCTGAATTGACAAACACTTCCAGTGTCTTAAAATGGATGTCTCTATCTTGCGTTTGTGAATGCTTCATAATCACAAGCAGCAAAAGAAAGGACAAGAGAAAAGCCAAAAAGGGATTTGATTTTTCAATGTCAGCTTACAATGTTTATTTAATTGCCAGTTATACCCATTGTTTTTCTAGCAAACAAACAAACAAACATGAGCATTTCCAATGCTCTTCCTTCTCTTTTACAGTTAAGTGATTATGAAGTTAAAAGGTCAGACAAGGAGAGGCAGCAAATCTTCTTTCCTTAAATGAACAGTCATTATGGACTGTCAGCACGGTAGTTCATGTAAGGCAAGTAGTACTTGCCCACAGAATAATTTGCTGGTAGAAAGACAGTGTGTCAGTACAGAAGAACGTAGTGCCTAACGTGAAGAAAAGCAAATCGTAAGTTTTAAAAATGAATCAGGCATGCCATGTGCTCTACAGGTGTAAGGATTGTGTAATCCCAATAAGCAGTGTCAGAACATGCCCTACCTGCTGCGTACAACATGTGCTGATCAGGATTCTCAAGAGCAGATGTAACTTCAGTATTTGATTTCTAAGAATTCTCTGTCACAGAGATTACTATAATTTTCTCTCTTTTGATAGATGTGATTATTTTCCTGCTTTCCACCCTTTTATGTAATACTGCTGCTCGTTCTGTATCAACTGCCTGCCTGAAAAGGTGAATGCTAATGTCAAATGATTTACAAAAAGGAAAAACAAAGACATTTTTTGTAATTGTTGGCATAGAGTAATTTGCTTTTTGAAGCAGTAAGATTCATTGGTGACAATATTGTTACAACATATTTAAATTAGTAAAGCATTGATCCTACAGGGGAGCATAATTAGCTCTGCAGAAATATATGGGGGGACTAAAAAACCTCGTTGTGACTTGAATTATAATTAAGTTGCTTTGCTGTTTTTGCTATATATACATTTTGTGTAGAGCTGCCGAAATATCAAGGCACTCAGCTAGATGGAATAAAGGAGAAGGGCATGAGCTACAAAGCCTTCTTCCTTAATAAATATTTTGTTTGACAGGAATTTCCTTTATTATCCTTCCTGGAGGGTTCTTTAAAGAGAGTGCTGAGGGATGCAGCCTTGCATGCTGGTTACATGCAGAGCAGCTCAGGAATCCCCCCTGCTATGTGGCCCTCAGTCTCATAGAGGAAAAGATTGAAGAGGACAGCACAGGAATTGCAGTGTAAGGGGTGAATGAGCAGCTAACCCGGGAAAGACCAGGGAGCACCAGTTATGATGCTGATGGAGGGAGGAGGAACAAGCTCATGGGATAGAGAGTGAGAGGGGAGTTGCATGCATCCTGTACTGCTGGCCATGTTACCAGTGTGTCAGGGAGGAGGAGAGGCTAACACTGTCCATGGGGAGCGTGTTCAAGCAGAAGGCACGAAGAAGAAGGCAAGATCTAATTTTTTTATTTAAAAATCAAGACTTAAACCAGATGATGCAGTGCTTCTGTGACACTAATTACAGCTCAAATCAGAGGGGTCAAAAAACAGATGAGCTGTCACTATGTTATAAAGTAACACTTGGAGCCCTACAGACCAGAGTCTTTGGGTTTGGAAAAGCATGCTGACAAGGCAGTAAGGAGGGGTTCCCAAAGCACTCAGCACAGCCATGTGATAATAGAGTACAGGCTGGAAGAGCACTGGGGGACATGTACACAGAGAGGGGCCCACAGAGTTTATACATGTCAGGGATGGCCCCACACACCATACAAGTGAGGTAAGATGGGATGCTAGCACTCTGAGGAGCTGCCAGGAGGTGACCAGAAGCTATTTCATCACCTAGAAAGGGTATGGGTTTCCCCAATTTGTCAGTGAGAATGGAAAACAGTGATACAAAGTCAAGCTGTTTTGACAGAAAGCCTTTAAAGAAAATAAATGCTAGTACAGCTATGTTAACACTTTGATATTAATGACTCTGCCAATGCAAAATTGACATAAATGTTAACCAGTGATCTGTGTAGATGTGGACATTCTACTATGAAGGGCAGTGCTGACTATGGCAGCATCTCAGCCTCCAAGTTTCACATTAAAGAAATGCTTCCTCACATCTGAGTTCCTGCCCATGTAGAACTGTGGCTCTGCCCATTACAAGAACCCATGTGCAAACCAATATAATGTGTGTTGGATAAGTTCTGTACAATTTAATTCTACTCTGACAACTTAGACAGCTTTCTTGTGATGTATTAATGATTAATAGTTTATAATTAATTCATAATTAATTGTTCTATTACTTTTCTTAATTTTAAGCAATCATTGTGACAAAATTGCCTAATTGAAATCAGCAATAGAGTCAGATTCAAGATCCTTAAGCAGAATGTTTGGATTAATATGAAAAACCTTCTGAGTTGCCGTACCTAAACATTAGGGAAAGCTGGTTAATTAACATATGTCACTCTGGCACTAGCTGAAGTATAAACTGAAGTGGACTGAATCCTATGATCATCGATATGCCCAGGAAGTCTGGTAACTAAGCTTGTCAGCTGTATAAATTCTACTGTACAAGATCTCTAACCAAAGCTGGCAGCACATCAGAGAGGAGATGTAAGACTGAGTGAAAAGAAAAAGAAAGATTTGAAATATCTCATAGCTGTCATCTCTGTTTCTCCAGACAGACATTTTTATCCCCAGATCTAACTAAAAACCCTGGGAAAGGAAAAGCATCACCACCACCACAATCTCACTGAAGTCAGGGAAGAGTTACGACCCACCAGCTCACACCAGTGTTTGTTTTGCTACTACAAACACTGGGACTGCCATAAGTGTAACTATTTTTGTTCTCAGTTATTCATCTGCTAAACTTCAAAACCTAGCCTTGTGCTACACAAATAATAGAGAAGTTGTGGTCTGCCATGCCAATTTACAATGATGATGGCAGCAAATAACCCAGGGTAATAAAAGAAAGCAAGTTGGAGTTAAGGAGTTTGTCTCTTCACTGTTTGCCTAAGAGCACTCATACCAGTGAAGTGGTAGAGAAAGTGGATGGAAACACTTTTAAGAAGAAATCTGGGCACAAATTGGGTGATTATTGTTCTCAATTGGATTAAAATGACCGTGAGGTATACAAAGCATTATGGGAAGAAATGTATTAAGCCTTAAGAGTCAGAAAATTCGAAGAATATTTCTAAGGTAAAATTGTCCATTAAATGGGCTTTGAGGCTGGGAAAAAAATTCCTCTTACCTTTGTGAACTAAGAACCTATTTGGAATGAATCAGGAAGGTAGTCTTGATTCATTACAAATGGTTGGGGTTTTTTTTGACAAAGGGTTACCTTTGTCCTTACCTTTATTATTTCAACAATCAATTTTTGCATTGTTTCTGCAGAGGCTCTTGAACAAAACTCAGACCTGCAAGCTGCCCTAAAGTCAATGAAACTAATCCCAACTCACACGCTTGCAGCAAAAATAAGCTGAAATTTAGCTGTGTACTGAACTGCTCTGATAGATTTGATTTTGTACAAAGGGGGTGAGCTCATGCTAATGGAACACATTTCTGCAGCATCTGCTTACAAAAAGCCTTTATTGAAATCTGTACGACAAGTCAGGTAAGTGCAGACCCTTTAAAGAAGGAGTATCTTTAGCTCTGCAAATTTTTAATTATGCTCTTAAAAATAATCTGAAAGACACATTACAATACATTATTAAATGAGTACGTGCTGCAGAGATGAGAGCAACTTCTGTTCACACAAAGCCTTCCACTTTCATTTCTTAACTTACTACATAGCGCACATCAAACTTTAACACTATCACATAGTCTCAGACCAAAGGCTAATTTTTCTGGTTATTCATTCTTTACTAACCATCTGGATAAACAATTACTTCCTTCAGGCCTAATGGTACTTCTTACAGCTCACAGTCACTATTGCTAAGGTTACCACAGTATCATCTGGAGATAAGAGAAAGTACTTTCAGAGATCTCGAGCTATCTCTTTCCTGCAAGCACTCAGATTTTATCTTGGAGAACAGCAGCACCCCCTCCTTCCCTCCTCTCTCCCTCAAATTAGATCAGGTAGCTGGGACCAAAGATGAGACACCCAATTGCCACAGAAGTGCCCTGTCAGTGTGGTATAGGGCACTTCCTTCCTTCTCAGCTTCATTAAGGTTTCACTGAGATTGACAAAAAGCCACAGCACTGGAAAAATCACTGGTTTGCTCCATTTCCATTTAAAATGCAGACAAACCAGCTTGCCTGAAGTGAGAGGCTTTCACAGTTACCCACTAGCTACCCGTGGGAAACGCAGCACTGCTGGCACATTTATTGAGTGCTTTAAACTTACTTCTGCCTTTAAATTAAAGCTGCAGATAAATGTAATGTTTCACACATTGCTTGAGAGAGTAGTGTGGGAATTAGAGACTTAATGTCATTACAACACCGAGTGCCTTTCTCTGCCCCACTTGCAAATACAGATATATAGATGCATTTGACAGTTTATGAGGAGGCTGTGCAAAATTCATTCTGAGGAACTTCATCATGCACTGAATGCTGTTGCCTCTGGAGCTTTTTTAATGTCAGTATCAGATGCTTTTCAAAACTTAATAGATTTAATATGGTCCCCCCTTCCCTGACAAATTTGCATCTCTGAAATTTTGGGTAATTAAATTTCACCTGACATCTTACACTTCACCGATGATGAGTTATGAACTGCAGAATCCAGAGGCATGGATTAAAAAATAATAATAAATGCCTTGAGACCAGCATCAGTATCTGAATGAGATGGTTCCATCATTCTTTTCCTGATGACAAGCAGAATTTTCAGAGAAAAATTGCTAGTGGATAATAAATGTGATGCCTGATGGTCCTACAACACTACATTATAATACCAAGCTCAATTAAGGTCACCTTGATATAAAATTGATATCCCAGGAATGGAGAAAGGAAAGTAAAAGGAGCACTGAATGATGCATAAAACTGGGGAATACAGAAGGGCCGATGAAACTAGGCTTCTTTGAAAATGGAGAGACAATAACTGTAAACAACTACAATGAACCAAAATTAAATGATACTAATCATTTAATTTAACCACTGCCTTCTTACGAACACCCAGCCTAGCACAATGAACAGCAGGAGGATAGCATGTAACCCAAAAGCCACTCCTGCCTCATTCAAAGTTCTCAGCCTTACTAGCCCAGCAGGCACAGGGGCAGCTGTGACCTGGAGCATGAGGGCAACTAAAGTGGCACCGTGGCTGTGCAAGTTTAACCACTGCCTGAGCAGCACATGCAGTTCCCACAAAGTGGAAGAGCAGAAAGAAGGGAAGGTGAAGCTGCCTGGAAAAGGAGACATTACCGGAGAAGCTGACATTGAAGACAGCTCCCTCAAAAACCTCTGCCTCATTTTCCTCTTCTCCAAAATGAGTCCTATATCCCATTTGCATCCTTCTGTGTCATCCCCCTGTGCTAACTCAGAGCTATTTACCACCTAGAGGAACAGAACATAAAATCAGAATTTTGTTTTTCGATTCACTCCCTATTAAGTAATGATTCTAAAGTTACACCAAGGCAAAACAGAAATGCACACACAAAAGCTTCACGTTGTGGAACTTTCTGTTTCCTTTAAAATTTATGATTTTTCTGTAATTCCAGCATTTACTTGATTAGAATGCAGGATGAGAGCAGCTGCAATGTGATACAGTATCATAATCTAAATTAATGAAAAATTAATAGATGAAAATACACAGTTCCACCTGAATGCATAATCTATAACATTAGGCAAACATTTTTGTTTAAAAATAACATTATATATATGCTTGTCCACAGTTTAGGTTATTATTGTCTGATAGATTCTAAAGAACTTCAAGAAAATGTCTGATTTCTCCACAATAGGTTTTTTTCTTCTTTTTTTTTTGGGGGGGGGGTGGGGGAGGGGGCAAGATATGGTGTCTTGGTGATATCAAATTTATTTCGGATTTTTAAGATTGATGGTAAACAAAATAGATTTTATGTTCAGGGAAGGCAATCCAGAGTGTTTATTCTCTGCGCTTCAAGAGTGGCTAGCTGCTTGTAAGCTTGGATTACTTCTGCATCCCATGCAAGACCTGAAATAAAAACAGGATGTACAAGAACACAGAAAAGGGTTCAGGCTTCGTTATTAAATCCAACAGAGTACCATTAACCTGAAAGAGAGTTGATGAAGCATTTTACACCAGGATGGTTCCTTTGAGATAACATTTCTCACAGGAGGCTCAGTCTTCAGTGTTATCACCTTACTACAAATAAGAAAATGGAATAAAAATACCCTATTGTGTGTGTACACAAAAATTATATATAGCAGCAGAGAGTGAACAGTCCAGAATGGATTACATTCTGCTATAATAGCAACATGGATGAGACAATTTTCGTTTTAGAAGTTCTGGCACGATGAATAAAAAGCTTGAGGATTGTTTTTATAGTTTATTTATGAGCTCTCAATGAAAGGATCTAACACAATATCATTCTTTTTTAATATAAAAATCTTAAATTTAATGTTTAAGAAGGATTTTTCCTTCCTGCTGCCTAGGCCAATCTGAGAGAGGAATTTTTTTCCATACCTCTGTCTCAGCAGACTGGTAAGTGAACAGCTGAGCATGACTGCAGGAGTTGCCTGCTGTGTCACACCAAGATTTTTTCCATCAGCTTTTCCCTTTTTGTATTAGCAGGAAAGGCTGCATTCCTCTCTGCAATCCACTTCTGCCCCCAACTAGCATTGCTGTTTTACATTGTGTTAATACAGTTCTGTTTAAGCTGCTGTCATGCGATGTGTCATAGACTTAGCAGTTTGTTCTTTAAAGCTTGTGTCAGATTTTTCACCTCCCTGAGCCTGTGAGTTCCCCAAAGAAGAAAAAGAAGAAAGTGCTGCTTTACTTCTGCTTACAGTGTACCTCCCCGATTTCATTCATGGCTGGCTGGAATATACAGCGTGATGCATGTCTTAGAGAGGAATTTCACTGTGCTCTTGCATGCATATTTTAACTTTTTTTCCCTTTCTCCTTTTGTTACTTCCTAAAATGCAAAGTAAGAGCTGCTAATATGGCAAGTGTATTGTTTCTCTTTTTGTAGGGCAAACAACAGTAAGAACACTAATATTTTACTCTTCGACTTCTCTGCCATTTGAAAATCTCAAGCTGTTCCCTATTTATTCCTCACCACATGGTTTACAGACCTTTGTCCCTGAGAATCTCTCAGTGATTTAGTATATCCAGCCATGCAACCCCTGTGAGACAAGGAAGCATTACAATCATTTCATAAATGTGAAGTTGCACCAGAGAGAGATTACAGGCTAAAACTATGCAAGTGCCTAGGTATGCTCCACAGTGCATGACAAAAGACAGGCTTGTCATGTGGGATACAGAAAAAGGCAAGCAATTTATTACATTTTCAGCTAATTAACCAAGAGAAAATGTTGAGGACATTCACCTCCATAGGTAGGTCCTCTAGCATACATAGTGAAAAAAAAAACCTCTAAAATACTGGTGCTTTCAAGTTTTCACAGTAACTGTAGAGACATTATTGCCATTTAAAAATAGTAAGGTTGTGCTATCTAGTGAAATACAGCTTCTTTTGTTATGTCCCCCCATCTAGAAACAGTGGAGAGAAGAGATGAAACTGTGGTTCTGAGATAAGACACCAAGAAGGAGGCTATTGTTAATAAAACTGGAGCAGACTGAGAATGAAAGAATGTCATTGGCTCGATGCTGCCCTTCAAGTCTGTCTTCCTAGACACCACATAAACGCTATTGCGTGGAGCTTTCCAGGGAAATTAGGTGTGAAATGACCTACTTCTAGTCCCCAGCTGGAATCAAAGCTACAGTAGTCCAACCAAACATGTGCATGACTTTCAAAAGGGAAACACACAAAACAGTCACTTTACCTTTGATCTCTTAGTCCTAAACCTAAGGGAGACATACAAAATATCTTCAGAGGGTAACTCTGCAGCGCAATTTATAACTCGCTTGGTCACCAGGTATGGAGGATCCAATACAGGTGCTGTTTTTGTGACAAATCATAATCTCTCTCCCCATTAACCTCTTCATGTTTCAGAGTCTGGAAATGAGATTACCTACCCTGCAATGAAAGGATCATCACTTTGTATGTTTCTCCCTGGTAATCTTCCATCTATCCCACAGATACGATATCTGTTCTCTCGGTCAGGCTAATTGGTAGGTAACTAATGATTTGCATCTGTCTCAGTTTTTACATAGCTTTGAAGCTTGCTGCTTCTATTTCACGCTGGAAGAAAGGCACATGTGCACAGAAGCTTTTTGATGTCTCTTTTTCCAGCTGTGCTTGGAAATAAGAAAGTTGGTCTAATGAAAAGTAAAAAAAACAACTTCGACAAATCTGACCTTGCCAAGTCTATCAAGACTGCAACAACACTTCTGCAGAGAACTTTGTATCTAGCCTTGTCAAATACAGGTCATATTAAATTAGCATTTAACAAGCATAGTATTGGAGAGACAACTACCAATATAATCAGCACTTCTTCACCTTTTACTACAGACCCAGACTACCGTGGGAATGAGTCTGAGCCTTGCAGTGAGTGGGCACACATAAAAAGAGTATTCTAGGGACCTTACTACATGAGATGTCTACCATATGGTTCTCCATGTGGAAAGCCTGACTGAATGATTGAGGCTTTTTCTGCCAATTCTCTGTTAGCAGGCCTACGTCAAGTCACAAAAAGCCCTGAAGATAGAAACACAGTAAAATTAAGAGCTCAATTAAGAGCTCAGTTAGTACAACTACTGTACCTTTCCTTCTCTTTAATGATATAATTAAATATTTAAAGTGATTAACTCAACCACTTCTTTTTTAATTAAGAGATTACAGTTATTTTGGGGGTACATTTACTGGGAAGATCGAAGATCATAGGGTTAACTAAATTTGCTTACTTTCTACGTAAACTAGACAAAAGGGTCTTATTTGAGTATCTTGTTAGAAGTGGCCAACAATTACCTCTCATATGTCAGTCTTGATGAGAGCAGTATTTCAGTCCTTCCCTCTTCAGGTTGCAGTCCTGTGGCCGTCACCAGCTTGGCATAGCCTGGAAATGCTGTAACTGAGCAGCATGATGGAGACGAAGCAGATGGGCACCTATGCTTTGGGTACTGTGTGTTGGAACCAGCGAGTACTGAGAACTTCCAGCCTTTCTGGGTAATCTGCTCAGTCAAGGATGCTGCTGTATGTCAGGTTACCAATTCTTCATCAGTCTGCATGGGGAGCATGGTTTGGCTCGCTGGGGAAAAGAAAAATAACAGCCCAGGTAGAAACACCCCAGTCTGTTTGGCCAGTATCCAGTATGGAAATCAGAAAAGGCTTGACACATTTCACATGTCATCCAGACCTTTCAAAAGATTAGCCTTCAGAAATGATCCAGAAGTTAAACCAATACTGACCACTAAGATACTTTTCCACACTTTCTGGGCAGAACAACTCTTGACTGAGCTTGCCTTCTGAATCTGGAGGTTGAAATCAAAAAGAGATCAAGGGCTTTGAACTTCTGTGCTCTGTTTGTAATGGTTATTAGGTGCTTGTAAGATGAAGGGGAAATCCATATTCTTGTTGCTGTAGAGGTTTTCTTGGTGTGACCTGGAAAATAGGGCTGCATTTGTTCAGTGGTACAGACTAAATATCACCAGACATAGAACTGCAGGGAAGTTTTAGGCAGCTCATCATACTTTAAGTAACAAATAAAACTTTAGTTGTTAACAGTGCTTACTACACATTTCTATGAGCATAACAAGCGTAACACTTGTTATGCTAAATGCGTCGTCATAACTCTTGAGCTTCAAACTTTAGATTAACAAAGTACTGCAATGAAAATGTCTAAAAGCCACCTCAGGTGTCTGCTGCGCCACTTGACCATGGTATGTCGACAGGTGCAGTGGGAAGGAGAAGCACCTGCCTGAAGCAGTGACTGATGTCAGTGACTCCCTGAAGAGCACAAATCCCTGTCTTTATTGCTCCTGAGAAGCTGCTCACAGCTGCAGGCCAGCCTAGGAGAAAGACTTTAATAGGCGCAGAGCAACTTTCATCAGAAAATAGCCTGTATCACTATGCAGAACAGGCAGAAAAGTGTATCTTAATGCAGAAGAATGATTGTAAAGAAACTCCTATTATTTTTCAACTCAAGAGCACTGTTTTGTCTGAATTTTCCACTGCAAAATATTTGAAGGGTGAGAAAAGCAACTATATGGGACAGCTTCTGCACCAGCTATAAACATGTCCTGGTTTCAGCTGTAACAGTTATTTTTCTTCCTAGTAGCTGGTATAGTGCTGTGTTTTGGCTTTACTCTGAGAATAATGATGACAAGGCTGCATGGTACTTAGTTACGGCTGAGTTTAAATCACAACAAAACACATAAAAGCGAGGTGCCTCCTAAAATGTCCTTAAATTAAATACATTTAATTCCCTACTTGTCCCTACTCAACTAAACATATTTTTCATATAATTCCCAGACCTCCTTTCATTTCTAACCACAGAAATACTTGTGCTGTCTCCAGGCCGCTATTAATTTGCAGGACACAAACAGACCATGTCACTGAGCAGTGAGAATGTTAATAAAGCAATGGAGCAAGGAATTTTCTTTTTTGAGCTTCCATCACCACAGGCAAAAAAAATTAACTGTATTCTAAGTAACTTTTTGGAGAAGATATTGTAACAATTTACACATCACTATAGAGGAAAGGGAGTCAAAACCCTCTGTGAAAATTACTGACTTGTAACTGATAAACCTGAAAGACATTATTTACTGTAATTTTATGTTCATTGTATGAACATTTTTAGTTTGCAGGAGAGATATAAAGCTGTCATTTACTCACCACTCTTTCAGTTGGTAGTAAGAGGATTATTTAGGATAAGGTAATTTTGGAAATAATACTTGATAACTGCTTAGACATCGAATAAGAAAGATAGCAATTTAGCACACACAAGTCTGCACAAGCTGCTACTCAAGCAGCTTAAATCATCTTAGCTTTACTTAGATGGCTAAGAAATTAGACAACAGGAAAAAACAGCAACAGGTGGATTTGTGAGACAGAGACCTTTCCACAGGCAAAAATCAGACAAATGAGACTGCTCACAAAGTAGCCTATACTTGCAAGTCTAAAAAATTTGGATTAAAATAAAATGGTAACATCTTCTATGATTCTATTCTATGATTACCAGATGAGATTAAGATTACTGTCTCATTATAAAAGACAGTAAAATCAAGATGCAGCACCAGGATGCTGTTCCCTAGTGCTGAGTATGCGTCCATGCAAGGATTTCTATCTGCAGTCTCTAAAAGCTCCTTTAAACACAGATTAAATACAGATTTTCTGCCCTAATAAGTAAACTGCACATTAAAGGTATGCAAAATAATCTTAACTATTGTATTTTAAAAAATAATCTTATCTGTTTTCATTATTATTTATATGTGCACCAACTGCATATGTTATGTATTAATGCATCATATGGATTTTCTGTGTCATATCTGAATTGCTTTTCTTAAATTACTCATGTTATAGACTGTAATTTTTCAAGTAAAACTATTTCTTGTTTATTGTTGTGGGAATCTGGTCTCTTTGGGTTCATTTCTACTTCCTTATTTCCCATCTAGTATCTAGTAATCTACAGAGAGCTACAGATTTGTGGCCCTGGATTAATAAATTGTATTTCTAGATAAATACTATTCATAACACCTATGCTAAATCACTCAAAATTAAATCTAAGAATGGAAAGTGCCTTGACCTGTTCCCTTCACCAACGGTCCAGGCTCCAAGACTCCCTAAATGTTCAGTGTTTAGAAGACAGAATACTTGATTTTCAACAGTGACAGGAGAAAGACGTCTCTCTAAACAGTGTTATGAAGCCCCTACCCACCCAACATAATAATTTATCTTCCTTTTAAATGTCAACTTCTTTTCATCCTGACACATGGAGCACTGGAGTTTCCAAAGGAGAAAAAAAAATATATATAGTTATTAGAAATACAGCTACTGGCCCTAACGTCATTCTCAAAGAGAGATGGGGAGGGGAGAAAAAAATCCTATAGCAGATCTCAGCAGAAAAGCTTAAAATTTGATAAGTTTATTAGGCACCAAAAATATCCTGAGATAAAATGAAATGACAAATTCAACTGTGGAAGGGAATATCAGCTCTCCTTTTAACCATGTTTCCGCCCTAACCCTCAGCTAGGGAGTGCCCTTGCCAGGCTCTTCAGAAAAAAATCTCAAGCAGCATGTTTGACTAATTAAGGTTACATTACAGCACCACCTATCACAAAAGCATTGTGCTCGTTTGTTTGTAGAACATCTTATCTTCACGAACACTCTGGCTGGCAGAAGTGCCTTGAGAGTATGTGGGACAGAGATACTAATTTCAGAAACAAGAGCATGCTAGAAACTTGCTAGCATCGGTGTCAGGTAACTTGTGGTTATAAAGTGGCTCAAAATGAGGATTCAGTTGTGTAAGAGGTTGGCATATATAAAATTGATAACACAGACTCATAGATTTTAGGGCTGGAAAGGACTCTTCTGATATTATTTAGTTCAGCCTGCCGTGTACCACAGTTCTCTCTGTAGTAGGACCTATAATTTGTGCTTAGCTAGAGTGTATCTTACAGGAAGACATTCTGTGTTGATCTGAGGACGCCAAGAGATAAAAAATCCAGCTCTTCTCAAGAAAGTTTGTTCCAAAGATTGATAATCCCCAGCATTAAAAAAAAAAATGTGATCCATATCACAAATTTAAATTTGTCTAATTATCTTCCAGCCACAAGTTTACATCATACCTTGTGCCAAATATGTTTAAAAGCTTCTTAGAGCACAATAATATTCTTGAAGATTGTTATTCCCAATAATCAGGCTTTAAAAACAAATAAACAAACCCCACCACCACTTTACAGATCCAGACGGCTGTCTCTTGCTCTAAGATATCTTTTTTTAAATGAACTTCATCATTTATGATTGCATGTTTATAATCCTTTGAAACTGTGGATAATAGAACTGTATCTGATATCCTGGTCACAAAACCGTAAATAAATCCATACCTATTTGCTAAATGATCTCTTATCCTACAGACCGTGTTTACACAAGAAAGAGCCCATCAACCCTTTTTGCTATCATGACACGCAGATTTCTCAAGCAGCTGCATGCCTACACTGCACACTTTTCCAGCAGATAGTACTTTGGACTGTATCTAGCCTGGTCTCTCCAACGAGGTGCTCCACAACACAAAATAAAGGATAAGGGGATGATAGGGAAACAGGTTTCAAAAGCACATTCCTCATCTGAACTAAGGTATCAACACAGGTACTCTATGAATCCTAGGTGCATTCAAAGTCACTGCTTTCATGGACCTGTATTTGGTTCCAGTAAAATACCCAGTCACAAATTCACATTAGCCACCTGCTTTTTTTAATTATTTTCCATCATTTTTTGTCTTTCATGAGTTTTATCAGAAAACACTTTGCAATTCTTTTTTTTTAATTATTGATGCAAATCATGCATGACATCAAGCTGACTACTAATTCTGTCTATAGGACCATGCTTTTAATATTCCCAGGAAAGGAGAACATAAAACATGTTGTACTTCAATTGCAACACCTTTTATGCTTTGTGACCATGACCACTCACAGAAGGCTGCTGCAGCTTACTCAGTCTGCCTGGCTCCATCCAACAGGCTCCTAACACAGCCTTGAGGGGTATCACATAAGACCAACCTGGCATGACAGAAAAGAAGAGGTGGCAGGATCATCAGGGAGTTAATTATAGTCATGCTAATATAAGGAAACACTGAGTTGCCGAAAGACAGAACCATCATATTTCAGCTGGCAGTGGTCCCTAAGGAGAAATGGCAGACCTCTGCTTTGGCCTTTTTTCCCCTGGCTGCTCACATAAAATGGCAAGGATAGAGAGTGACAGAAGAACCCACACAGCTGAGGAACAGATGTTGTAAAAAATGTTTTCACTGTTGAATAAAACTCAGTAAGGCAAAAAAGTTATCATCCTTACTTCACATTTGCATTATGAAGGAGCTTTAAAGGAACAGATAATGTATTCGGATAAGCAAACACATTCTCTCAAAGAATGAAAGAATGGCTAATTTGCCTTCACACCTTATGAAACACCAGATTTCTATCAGGGATTCCAAGTTCTTTGAAAAATAAAGGTAAGAGTGTCCTGTCTAAATTAATTCTACAGATATTTACAGGTTTGACCTCAACCCATGAATATCTGGTGGTATGTATGTCCCTTGAGGCCTGTAGTTAGTGAACTACTCCATCCCTCCTGAAAGATTCAACCCACATGCCTTTCCAGGCATCAGAATCAAAGACATTTATGGCACAGAGCCCAGCTGCCAGGCTCCATTGGCAGGAATAAATGGCTGTGATCAGCCGTGTGACGAGGACAACTTAAAGGGGCACAAGGCAGGAGGAAATGCGTGCAAACTGCTGCTCAGTAAAAGGATTTGTTACAATGCAGCAGCAGCAGCAGGGTGAAACATTGACAGACAAAATAGAAATTCAAAGGAAGGAGTTGCATGAATTTCGCTGGTACCAGAATGCTTTCCTACACCAGAAGCAGGCAAGCATCTTCCTTAAAAAGATTAAGATTCAGCGCAGACTCAAAACCCACCAAAAACTTCTGGGATCACTTGGTTCCTTCCTGCACTTATTCAATGTACAGCAGATACTAATTTATTTTAAATATCATTCTCAATCTTTTCACAAAGATAATTTTGTCTTTCATGGGGCCACCTTGCTAAGATACATCACTCATCAAAGAAGAATTTTTAAGGAAATGGCACGTAGAGAAGACAGAAAACAACTGACACTGGGAGTTTAAAAGCTATGAAAAAGGCAGTACCTTCTAAAACTGCTTCTCACCTTAGCAGCAGCCAAGGAAACAATTTGAGGTTCAGATTAGTTCCTTCCACTGCCTCTGCTGGGGAGGAAAAGTAAGGGCTCCAAATATTTTGCATAGTGAAACAGCATGCATATGTTATGGCCCAAGACTAGGACCTTAAGCTAAAATAGCTCTTAGCTGACCATTGTGACAGTGGATTATCAAAATCTATTGGTCAAATTCTCTGTCAGATGTGGGCTATAAAAATCAGTTATCATGGTAAGCACTCATATTTAGAAATGATCTGCAAAATAAATATATTTGCTATGGCCAGATTTTTCTGTAATTCCACTTTATTTAAAATTAAACTTAGTTCAATTCTTTACAAGTGCATTCTGAAAACAGGCAGGAAGATTACCCATAAACCACAAAGAAAGATGGCACACACACTTTTTGTTTGCAAAGCCTCCTGTATAACAGGGCATGTGCACATAAAACAGTGTTCTTCTTTCATCCCTCCTCTTTGGTAGCTCTGTTTCACATCTTCATGGTGCCTATAGCTTGTGAATTACTGCTTTTCCTTTATTTAAAATAATAAAGTTGGGTTATCAGGTAAAAGCAGATGCTGAAACTAGATTCTCTAATTATCCCATAAAATGGATCCATACATATTTATGACTTTATCAGGTAATAACAGGTACTGAATATTTATCCCCCCAGCCACAATGGCTACACATTACAAATTTATGACTGCATGGTATCTACTGTGCAGCCACCTTCCAACAGTCTCAAATGGACAAATCTCACTTATCTCTCCTGGGGTTGTGATGTTTGTTTTGTTTTCACTACCTCCAGCTTGTGTAACCACAACTGACCATGCCATTGTGATGCCCTCTGAAAACACATACGTATTAATACCCACCAAATTTCAGGGTTTGCTGCCAAGGACCTGTCTGTGTCAGGAGGTTAATAAACACACTAACTCAAAGTATTAAACAGGCAAATGATGGTTCCAAATCAAATGGAGATACTTTCCAAATTATCTTGAGATATAGCACTTTAAGCATCTCATGAATTCCCCATGATGATGGCCTGAGATTAAATCCTCATAGCACACTATGAAATCCAAAGCTTTCTGCCCCTGGATATGTATAGGATTATTTATGTTTCAGTAAATGTAAAAATAGTTTTGTCCTTCCTTACTGAAAGGAGAAACCTCACAATATGAAACATTATACAGGTGTGTAAGCCAACACTTTATAAACAACTGGAAGTATGCTATGCACATACATTCTTGCTTTATCATAATCATAGAGTACAGCACATGCAATACGCAACAGTTGAAGTTTCTATTACCATGATCTCACATAGCACACTGCCCTTGCTAACACACGACACATATGAGGTCACTGAAAAAAAAGATCCCAAAATTCCAAGTCAGAAAATTGCTTACATAGCAGGCTGATGGGACAAAGACGACAGAAAGCATTTAGGTAAAGTATTTGACATTTGACATCCTGCTCTTGACACCTTCACAGTCTTACTACCTCTCAACCCAAACCGATACCAAGGGTCTTCTGACAATTTCAGCCCTCTATCACAAATGGATGAATTGTTCTGAGTGTAGTGACTCTATTAAAGCCTAGATTGCTATGTCTTTGTGCCCTTTGATCCTTTATTGCTTGCCTTTCGCTTCCTTTTTTTTTTCCCCTCGACCCCCTCATGTCACTTCAGTGAGGACGAATGGGCACATTCTGCAGCTGGGAGCTTTAAATCTGCTAACTGAGTAGCTGACATATCTGTGCCGATTAGCCAGCTGGCTACCACCAAACAACAGCCAAGCTTTGTGTGCCTTACTTTTGTTCCAGTGCTTCTGTTTCCATTTGTTACCAGTAGCTTCAGTTTTACCAGGCTGAAATTCTCTTAAAAGTGAAATTGTCTGTGTTTCTGTTTTGATGTTGCACCTGCACAGCTCCACCTGAAGGTACAGGAGCTGGGCTTTCAGCTTCCCCAAAACATTTAGCACTTCTTAAACTGTTCAGCCACAATTTTGATGTATCCTTATGACTGAATTGTTTCAGAAATGTAAAATGGGAAAATGTATCACTTCACAAGATGTTGGGTAAATAAATTCTTTGTGTGCATGTGTGTGTGAAGAAGACAGTCTAGCGACGGAAGAAGTAAGAAATACCTGGTTTTGTCTTCAAAATATAGTTTGAACAAGTCTAATAAATCAGCAAAGAGCATTCACAGAACTATGAGATAAAAAGAAAGTTGGGGCTGTTCAGCCTGGAGAAGAGAAGGCTGCGTGGAGACCTCCTAGCAGCCTTCCAGTATCTGAAGGGGGCCTACAAGGATGCTGGGGAAGGACTCTTCATTAGGGACTGTAGTGATAGGACAAGGTGTAATGGGTTAAAACTTAAACAGGGGAGGTTTAGATTGGATATAAGGAAGAAGTTCTTTACTGTAAGGGTGGTGAGGCACTGGAATGGGTTGCCCAGGGGAGCTGTGAATGCTCCATCACTGGCGGTGCTCAAGCCCAGGTTGGACAGAGCCTTGGGTGACATGGTTTATTGTGAGGTGTCCCTGCCCATGGCAAGGGGATTAGAACTTGATGATCTTCAGGTCCTTTCCAACCCTAACTATTCTATGAGTCTATGATTCTATTTCTGTTCTCGTAAGCCAGGAGGCTTTGGAAAAATAATATGAGTAAATGAGTAAATAATTAAAGACTAAATTATGTTAGCCTGGAGTATTTGTTTCCTGTTCCTAATGGAAACATTTTCCACATCATTTCAGCAAAGGCTGGCAATATCTGAAAAGGGGCAAGCTAGACTGGCAGGCAATAAATAGCCTCAGCCACCAGAGAGAAACAAAGGGAAATCATTAACACTTACAGACACCTTTAGATTTTTTTTTTAATGCATTCATTCTCACTCAGCAGCATGGACTATGAGCTGTCTTTCCTGTTGTAAAGAAA
The DNA here is from genome assembly GCF_028554395.1 of Pezoporus wallicus. Lineage (NCBI taxonomy): Eukaryota > Metazoa > Chordata > Aves > Psittaciformes > Psittacidae > Pezoporus > Pezoporus wallicus. The sequence goes on from NW_026640488.1 coordinate 6,697,752, forward strand.
AGGTGAGTCTTTTTGAGAGTGAAAAACTCAGAGTCAAAAATGAATGACAGCTTCCTATCCCTATACTCTGGTTGCAAAAATAAAGCCCCCAGTTAATTAAATATCATAAAAGCTTCCACAAAAAGTCTTCTTTGCACAGTATCCATTCCTCTAAAACATCATGTTCTTTCTTTTCTCTAGAAAGTAAGAAAAGAAATTAAATCAGCTTTAAAGTGTCTAGAAATACATAGAAATATGCTCAAAATGCAACCATATAGCCAGTCATTTCTCTGTCTCAGGGCTTTCACTTGTTCTTCTTTAGTCCAGGAGACAGTATTCCAGGTTTTCTAAATCAGGATTTTTCAGTAATGGATTAGGATTTTCCTTTCAGAAAATTAAAAGGGCATTCTCATCTAAAGAGCATTTGTTGATTCTCACCTGTTATCCTAATCTCTTCGTTCAAAATCCATTCTCTTGCATTATGTTACAGTACAGAAATCCTTGGCTTTCCCTCAACAATATAGCATCTCAGCTTTTGGAAAATTCACAAAGTGATTACGTGTGCATATTTAATTGTGAAGATCATCAGCCCTATAGAGATTACCAGTACTGTAGTATTCCCAACTCCACACTGGGATTAACAAGGCATCTTTTTGAGCTCAACAAGGCAACCCTGTGAATTAGCTCAGCATCCTTCTGCAGTCTACCACCTTCAAAATGCCAAACCATCTGCTTCTCCTAGACTTATAAACTGTATTTAGCAAAGAGAAATGTGACATTTTTTGCAGCGCATTAGATATCGTGAAAAGGCAATTACAGTAGACTTTTTAATTATTCAGGACACAAGCCCTCTTGAATGCAGGTACAGAGAAAGAGGTATTCCAGCTGAGAACTCTTCTGTGAAATGACAGTACTATAAAACTGAAGGTAAAAGCTGCAAGCCCGGTTGTTTTCATACTTACATAATGGGTATTGATGGTTTTTCCTCTTTTAAATCCGATTAAAATGTCTCGTCTCCATAAAGGAAAATGGACGAATGTTAGAAAACATATGACTGTCCCACCAACACATACATGCAGTTCTTTTTGATTTCACACGGCTATTCCTGTCCTATAGTACAAAACAGGGTGCTAGTAAAGAGAATAAAGTTTGTTCATATTTGAATAATAGAACTTTAAGCTTTGAAGCAAAATGGAGAGACTGACCTTTTGTTGCTGAATGTCAAAGTTATTTACTCAAATCGAAGCTGATACATAAATGTCATCTTCATAATATGACAGCAATAAACAAGCTGATATAATAAATTAGAGTTGTCTTATTATCAATCAGTAACAATAGTTATTTTACTCAAGCTAGTGTAGTGCTGCTCTAAAAATGTGTTCAATGTAAAAGGGGATGAGACTTGTTTCAGTCAATGGGTGCAAAATCTTTTCTTACAAAGACAGCTTGGGGAGCGTACTGTTTTCATTTCATGCATAACAACCTTCTATTAGAGTATGAAGAAAGTCACAGAACTGCATCCGGGACTAATCTCAGACTGAAATGTACAGATGCAGGAGAAATCTCTAAGAGCAATATTTCCCAAAGTTGAACATTAATTTTCAGAAAGTCAGATCTTGAGGGCCACAGAAGATAAGAATGATTTTACCCTCTACTGACAGGGGATGTTCTGAGGAGTACATTCTGTTTCACAGATTGCATGTTTTTCAATAAGGAGTTATTTCAGAAAATACATAACAACATGACAGTCAGGGTAACAGTTAGGAAGAGCTTTATGATTTGCACACCCTGTCCTGATGCTGCCATTTGCAACACGTAAAAGTGCACCATCACGTCATGCGCCATTTAAAATTCTGCAGTAATATTTTTCTCATTCGTGTACATAACCCAGTGTTTTTATTATTAATGGCCATGTTAAAATGCTAATAACTAAAGCTTAGTAATGAAATATGCATGTTGGTACATGAAGATATCATTAAAACCAATCCACTTATAAGATGTCATATAATCTGTGGCTTCATGTTTTATACCAGCTCTTAGCAGAGTAATTAAAGAACAATCAAGTCTTTCTCACTAATTAACATTGTCAGCATGTCGGTATGATATGTAAAATATGATAATAAGCTAAGAGCTTCCAGCATTTAGGATGACTTGTGTTTTTTCTCTCTCCTGGAAGGAATTTAATAAAGAAACATCTGGAAGCGAAGGCATCATTATAGTTACTGGAGATCAAAGAACGATAATGACTGGAACAAGAGGTTAGAAATCAAGAGGCATTAATTTATCTTCCTCATTATGTTCTGTTAAGTGAATCCATTTTGTCAAAGAAAAACGATTTTGAGCATCAATGCAAAATATTTCATCCTAGTTTGAAACGGTGAACTCTGAACATCTGTATTTACTTCTCAGCTCTAATACATTTATGACAATAGCCTGTCGTTTCGCATCTTTTTAACTTAATTTGAACGGAAAGCCCAGAGAGTAGTTAATATGGGTTAAGTATCTTTAATCAAGACACTTGAGTACTTTCCAGTAAAGATTTTTTTTCCATACAATTAAGATGTATCAGCAATGACCTTCTAATGAGAAATGAAGCTTTGGTAAACTTTTGCTAAGTCACAAACGGGTTTCCATCAGACACTATCTTAAGTTTTTACCATCTTCCCATGCATTATCCAGGTTCCCAGATTTGGTCTATTATTCTGAAATAACTTCAAGAGGCAAACTAACCCATTCTTGGAAATCTACAGGCTTTCAAGTTGCCTCCTCCTAAAGAGGGGCAGATCAAGGGAAGTGAACAGCAGTCGGGATTCCAAGACTACCAACATTTTGAAGACTTTCTGTGCAGTCTGCCTGGCTGTCTGGCACAGCATCAGAAGTTTACATCCTGTTTCAGCTCCAAACAGAACTTGAATTCCAGCTTTTTAGATGCTTATGTATCTGAGTATAAGCATCTGAGGTTTACCAAACCTCAAGATCAGAGCCCCAAGCCAGGAACTCCTTGAACCAAAGAAGCAAGCAAGAAATTCAGGAAAAGAACAGAGAGATGGATGAATGTGAAATATGCCTCTAGCAACCTCTTATGTTCTGACATGTTTCATTTCAGTTTCCAGTGCAAAGAGATGCATAAACACTGTTTTTTCCTGACATGACCAGAGGATGAATGCTGCCATGTGGGAAAGGAGAAATTGGAAAACCATGATCCCTCTTCCCTATGGTGTCTGAAAACTAAAATGACACCGAATGTATGCATCTCATCAAGAGCAACAAACAATATCCCCACTTCACTGTCACTGGGCACTTTTGGAAGCTACTGCATTTCAAGAAAACACTTGTGTGCAAGTGGTGAAACTCAACATATAAATTGCAACACTTTGGGCTTCAGTATATCACAGAGGTAACACAGGTCCATAATTTTAATTTAATTAATTTTAATGGCAGTGCACTGCAGTAGCACGAATAATACAGAGAGTCTTAAAATAATTAGCAATTTGCCATTATGAAGGCAGATTTACTCTCAAAATTCTCTCCTTTTATTAGATTGAGTGAGAAAAGGTTTCACATTCTTCTTCACACATTCTTTCCTGTGGTTTATATTATTATTTTCTAGATGCATAATGCTTTATTTACTCTACTTTATAGCCCAGAGGCCTTTTTGCAGTTTCTTCTTTCAATGTACTTTGCAGAAGAGCCACTAGGATAAATCTATGGGTTTTTTTTCCAGCCAATTAACACTGATTGTACTACCTTTGAAGATAAACAACTTTTCTTTTATGTTTAAATCATGTTCTTTACCACAGACACAAACAACTGTAAAACCAGATAATCAAACATTCCTCCACTAGGGTTATAATTTTGCTTTACTCAGGAGGGTAAGCTCTGGGGTTTTCTTCTAATATTTGGACTGCACATGCAACCTAATTTGGGTAACTGAGTGAGTTGTAACTGTAATTATGTCTCTCCAAGAGCTACTAGGCTATGAAATCATGTTACAGAAGCATAGATATATGAAATGTAGTGCACTTCCTGAAGCGATATTCTAGAATTAGTTGCATCCAAATAAAACACATAGGACATTTTCCAGAGGAAAATATCTATTATTCTCTCAAGAATGTGAATGGCTAATCAACAAGCTAAATGACAAATGGACGTTACAGCAAGATCAGAACAAGCCCTGCTAAGATTACTGTGTGATAGTAGTCATAAATTATCTCTCAAAGTGGCAGGTAAGTCTCAGTGTAGGACCCACCACCAATTCACTGAACTCAGAAGTGTTTCTTAGGGAGTAGTTTTGAGAAGAACTGCACCGCACTTCCAGATTCAGAAAACTTCTGTGGTAAGCTTAAAACATCAAATATCCAAGGAGAAAGGGGAATGGGGGTGGAAAAAGACCATACGGCAAGTAAAGCTGGTGTAACTCAGGAACTCTTAAGTATCTTCAGTCCATCATGTCTTGACTGCTGGATACCGTCATACATACTTCATAATAGTTCTTGTCATACTGCAGTCCCTTATTTCACAATCTTGAGTATCTGAAACTGTCATAAAAAGCAATACAGACCTTTCTATTCCCTGTGCTAGAATACCCGGACTGTTAAAAGCAAAAGAACTCCTAACAATACTATGGCCAATTTACAATAATAGGTAAATGTGAGTCATACTTTTCCTTAGACAGCTAGAGGACTGTGAGAGGGATTCGTGGTTTACTGCATGGCTACTATGCACAATTGCTGAGGGCCTTGTGAAAATGCTAGAAAAATTGCAGCTGAAGAAGGGCAGGGTTTTGTTTTTTGCATGATTAGTTCTTCCACTCCTAGGATTTAGGCAGGTAGGACTAAATCTGCATGCCTGTCAAAACTTTTATTATGTTAAAACAAATGCCTAGTATAGAAATCTTCAAAATTCCTGAATTTTTGTTAATTTTAAAATAAACTAAGAATTCAAGAAAGCAGTAGATGCAATGTGGAAAGTTCCTGACATATTTTTGGAGAAGAAGAATAGTATCTACTGAATGAGGCAAGCATCCAAAGAAGTTGAGATTGGATAATGTGGAGGGAATAAGAAATGAAGCTTCACAGAAAATACATTACATATAAAGAACGGAGCAGATGTCTTAAATGCATGTTATCTAGCCTTCAGTGTAAGCAAGGCAAGGGTCTTTTTACAAACAAAAGCAAGTAGCTAAGCCTTTACAGGTAAACATCAGTCCCAATTCAATTTAGATTGCTGATGACACATCTAACCCATAGCATTGCTTCACTGTGACATGCACAGAGGAAAACCAGCTTGCAGAGGCAAAGTCCACTTTCTGAATTCTTTTCATACTGCTAATCTGCTTTAAAAATTGATTTGTACTTCATTTGTTAGTGTCCTGTGTCCTATTTGTATACAAATCTTGTGAGACCCTACTTGACACAATATTAATTTTCCTCACAATCCTACATTCATTTCCACTTTGCCTTCTGAAGAACTTTCATCTTCTACATGGGCAGCATTCCCCAAAGTGCAAATGTTGTAATAGCTACGAAAAAAGCAGCAACTCTTACCTACCAGTCAACAACCTGGCACCAGGATTGGTAGTTATTAATTTGCAAGGTCTAAATTTTATTCCCAAGAGCACCTTTACTATCTGCCCAGAGAACATATTAAAGCCTTGAAAAATTGAGTTGTTTATCTATCAAAACCTGCAACTTGAGAAGTTTGAAATCTGAACATACTACTTTGCATAGCTGGATGATAAGATAAACTGAATTTTTCCTTTTCACTGTCATTAGTATATACAAATGCAAGTACTGAAAAGGAGTACTTAAAATGGAAAAGTAACAAATCCCTATCAAATCTGCCATCCTGAAAAGCCATGACACTAATTTTATTCTATGTTCCACAAGAAGAGTAAATGCCTGAATAGGTGCTGCTAAATTCCTTTTTCTAAATGAATATAGCAAATCATCTAAAGACTCTAGGGTTTTTTTTTTCATTAATAAAAAGTCAGATACACAGGCAATTTAATTATGTCAGTAAAAGGAGTGTGCATTTTCAAGCATAAAGAGAATAATTTAGGTCATTATTTTTTCAAAACACTTTCTTGTTGTTTCAGAAATGTTTCTGAATGCCAAATATAAGCCCATATTGTTCTACTCAGTTTCTTTAAGTTGATTAGATGGTCAAACATTACCTACTTAAATGAGATAATGGCTATGAGATTAATCTAAGGCGAGGTAATATAGCATACATCAGAAAGCAAAGGGCTGTGAGATGATTGCATGTTACCAGGGCAATAAAATCAAGAGGAAAAAACAAATACCACTAGAGGTTTGCCAATGGGAGTGAAAGTTAAATTAGAGATCATTTAATGAAATATTTATCACTAACTGCAAGATATGGCTTTTGTATTTTCCAAAATGAGGCTCCTTTGAAAGGTGTATTGATTAAACCATATGCATTATTGCACTCACATTCACGGCAAACTCCACTAGCTTATTGAAGTTTTTATATAACTATAAAGACCCTACGATACTGAAGGGGACCTGTAAGGATGCTGGGGAGGGACTCTTCATTAGGGACTGTAGTGATAGGACAAGGGGTAATGGGTTAAAACTTAAACAGGGGAAGTTTAGATTGGATACAAGGAGGAATTTTTTTACTGTAAGGGTGGTGAGGCACTGGAATGGGTTGTCCAGGGAAGCTGTGAATGCTCCATCTCTGACAGCGTTCAAGGCCAGGTTGAACAGAGCTGGATGGGTGACATGGTTTAGTGTGAGGTGTCCCTGCCCATGTCAGAGGGGTTGGAACTAGAGGATCTTTAGGTCCTTTCCAACCCTAAGTATTCTATGATTCTATGATACAACCTTGAATGTGTTTTATTTATAAATGTGAAGCTTTAGTACCTTACTTGCAAAAAGTGTCACCAAGGAAAGGAAAACGTACCAAAGCATATTGCCAACATTTACAATAGAGTTTAGTTTAGTATGAATGAAGTGTTTGGCAAGCAGTATTTTATGTGTATTTTATATATAATAAAGAGTTATACTGATTCAGTAGCTCGTGTAAATGCCTCTTATTTTAACAAAGTTCATGTTCACTCTCCTAGGATCCCCACAGACTGTTTTCCATCACACACAACAGTTGGCTTCTGACGTTTTTTTCTATTTACATACTTCCGCAAACAGGGGTGGATTTGTTCAAGACATGAGAAGGCCACAGGTGTATTAAGACCCTCATCACTACAGTACCTGAGCATCATACCAGCTGAATGTATTTATGCTTAAAGGACATTCATGCTGCTCTTCAGCATTTAAATGTGACCTGAGACACAGTAAGCCGAATAAATGCCTCTTTACAATTTGCATCGCTGCTACATTTTTTTATTATTTTTTTTTAGGAATAATACAAATAAAGGATTTATTGGACTCCATAATTTTTTTGGTACTCAATATAAAAAAAAAACCTGTGTGTAAGATGGAAAGCCTCAAAATGTGGTAATAAGCTGGGCTGTGATCAGAATGGGTTTTCAGTAAACTAAAAAAACTGAAAGTTTTCTCAACAAGAATTTGTTTAAAACTTTGCCTCGCTTCAAGTCTTAGCTGCCTGACTTCGATATGCAGGTCAGGGCACCCATTCACTTACGTTTACAGCTCACTCTTCTGTTCAAACAGGTAATGTTTTTTTCCCAACCCAGAACACAGTGATGCCTATCTGCTAGACAGCACACGGGTGAATAAGAAACCTTTCTTTATGACCAGTACATGACTCTGCAAACTAGCTGCTACATGATCTGATGGAGAGCAAAGCCCTGGGGTTGCCCATTTATTTATATCAAACATAAATCAGTATCCAAACCCTCCTTCTTTAGGCAGACCAGCTTTAGATGTATGTTTACTTTTGCTTGCTCTTTCTGGTAAGTTTTTCCACACTCTGACAGCCATCCCAACATGCGGTAGTTTCTGGAATTCAGATTTGGATCCGTGCATCTGAAGTCTAAAGAGGCTCTTCAGTTCTTCTTTTCAGATCTGGATGCATAAATATTTTACTTTTTTTGTCCTCAGTGACATAGCAGAGAACACAATGAACATGTGGAGTGAATTTGGAGATACAGGTAGTGATTACCGCATCTTAGCCTTGTCTTTAACATGCGGTCATTTTCCTGGTTTTACATTGAACTCTGACAATCTCACTGCCTTGAGTAGGCTTTTTTTCTTTTGTTTTGGTTTTGGCTTTTTTTTTTTTTGTGATGAACTACTGTACAGCTCAATTAAAGTGAGTATAATCAAGTACTTGCTGGCAAAATTAATAGTTTGTGGCCTGATTTTATAAACAGCCACAAAGGGAGGTCTCAGGTTAGAATGCTGTTGTTGATCTAAAAGTATTCCATTAATAAAGCATTAAATAAAATGAACTCATGTTTAAACAACTATATACTCCTGAATAAATCAGCAATAACTGACAATAACATTGGTCTGGGAACCTTTCCGAATAAATCCCTCAAGAAATATCACCTAGATTAGTTATTTTCACTCATGAATAGCAGTAAAACTTTAGGACACCTCATGGGGCAGTGAAGATGCAGTGTTTTAATCACTTTCACCCATGACAAAGCACGACAAATTCCCTAGTGTTGCTTGCATTTAAAGTGATATCTGTTGATGGGTATGAATCCATACTCTTTCACCATATTAGCACTGTTTGTACAATAATGTTAATTATCCTAAAATCTGATAATATTGGGCACTGAAGAAACATGGAAACTGTGTATAAGACAGTATCTAGAGAAAGACAGAATTGGAAACAGTTGGGTTCTGCCTAACGTACTGCAGAGATTGAGGAAGGTAGGGGACACATGTAGATGTTTATGTGAAATCGTCAGGGAGCTCCTCCAAAGTGGGAAAGCAGTGCAGAACTACCACAGTGCTTGGTTGAAAACTTGGCAAGTGGATGATGGATGGATGATAAAAAGAAAACTTTTCCTATGCAGAACAAGAGAAAACAAGTAGAACTGGGAAACTAAGAGCTGCAGAACTTAAAATAATCAACTTGTGATTGAGGTGACAAAGAACCAGACAAATGCATTGGGAAAGAGGTCAGAAGTTTGAAGGACACCGAACACAATCTAGCTGAAGGTTGGAGTCCAGGCCTGTAGCAGAATTCTTCACAAATATTGCTGTGGCAAAAACACATTTGCTAAAACTGAAGAAAATACATGAGTGATGAGGTCCAGGAGACTTGAAACCTTGTGGATATCTTGGAAAGGAGATAACCTAAGGTACAGCTCTATGATATTTTGCAAGCAGAACAGGATGATTCATGCTGGTCATTAATGAGGAACAGGTTTGAGAATACTCCAGCAAACTGGACATAGGAATCCATAGGCCCTGATGAGATGCTCTCACAAGGGCTTCAGGAGTTGATGTCACTGCAAAGCTACTCTCAATTATCTTTGAGTGATCAAGGCAATTGGGAGAGATGCTGGAGGACAGGAGGACTTCCATCTTCAAAAAAGGGCAAGAAGGAGAACCCAGAGGACTACAGGCTGGTCAGATTTACCTCAATCCCTAGCAGCAACTAGAAACCAGAGGTCCCTTTCAACCTCAACTGTTCTGTGAGTGTGTGAAGACAAAAGAATTTCAAGAAGGAACAGGTATATCATCTGAGGCATAGCACTATACTTCTAAGACATGATCAACTCAACTTTGATTCAGATAAAACTTAAAACACAGCTGCCTGTAAAATACTGCATAGGTTACACAGAAAAAGTCGTGACATTAAGTATAACCTCAGTCCCAAAAATCTACCACACATACCTCTACACTCTAAAAACATCACTTGACAGCATAATAACGTATAACAAATATCCTAAAATAAAGGCATATTTTGCTGAATTCGTTTTTCTTCTCTTTCCAGCATATTTAGAAGTGTGTTCCTGGAAAATATTACTAAAATCAAACTGAATTAATTACATTCTGGGTGGTGTGTAAGACAATATGATTAAATGAAACCTCTCTACTATTTACCTCCTGAATGCATTCTGCTACGTACCATGTTTCATCAGGTTTGAAAGGCTTTAGTCTAGAACTCTGAACGTCATTTGTAAAGGCAAAATTTTATCTATTTGTAAGTTCATTTATTCAGCCTACACTCCCAATTGTGCTAATTAATACACCAAGGCAAAAAAAACGTTTTTTGTGTCCCACTCAAATGCCTGAGGTAATGAAAAAGTTTCACAGCCCAAACAAGAACAAAAAGATCTATTAATTTTCTTTTACAATTTAAACAGCCTTTAAAAAGATATTCAGCTCTAACAAAAAGTATAAATTTTAATTATTTTTCCTGAAGTTTTTGGTATTTCTAAATAGCTCCAAATAATTATCTATATACTTGCATCATAACCTTTTTTTGCCACATTTCTGCTGCTTTCTTGGCATTTCAGGGCATTAATCAACAAATTTTCTCATTGAAAATGTCTGTCATGCATGGTTGCTTGTTCTTCTCACGTTGGCCCATTCTTTGCATAATCTTAAATGGCTTCTGATGTGCTCCAGTATAGGTTCAAAATCTGCATTCATTTACAGAACATAATTTTATTATATTTCTGCTTCACTGTGAATAACTGCAGAGCAATAGGAGTAGGTTAAAGATGAAACACTACTTAGTTTTTTAAAACATCATTGTTCAGAGAGGAATATAAATCCAAGGTTCTTTACAAAGATAGAATAAGAGAAGACTTTAAATTTGTGAAGTACCATTGCATTATGGAACCGAAAGACAGATTTATAATGTAATTGTGTTAACAGCTGGGGTTCAGTGATCTGGATCTGTGTGTTGCTGATCTTCAAACTTCCAAACTCCCTGCTACTTCTTAGACACTGTCTTCCAAAAGCTATGTTTCATATATATCATACTACCTACTCTACACTTTACCATAAAACTTCCACTTAACTGTAAAGGGTTAACAGATGCTTAATAGATGTTATGTGGCACAGAGCCCAGCAGGTGAACAGCAGTGACTCAGAGTGCTGATATACTCTCATGCTGGATTCATAACAATTTATAATATAACCTATTCATGTCCATAACATCTTCACAGTAGTTTTTTTACTAAGACTCATTACCTATTGACCAACATCCTTTTTTTTTTTTTTTTTCCCAGACTCAGGATATGGTAATTTTAGTATAACCATCTGTTTTCTTTATATTGAAATATGCTCCCATCTGGATACTTCTTGCTTCTTGTGCTAGAAAAGTTTAATTCAATTTCTCAGGTATTATTTCTCTTTTCCTTGGTGTTTCTCATTGCGCAAGGGTGGCATGGCTGGCAGAAGAGTCATGAGCAGAATTTGGCTTGCATGTGGTTTACGTTCATGTAGTAGTATCAGGCGGTACGGACTGAACAGGCAAGACAAGAACAATTCAGCTTCCTGACATCTACAGAAAAATTAGTAGGCAATGCGGCAAAACAGAGGTATCTGCCTATTCACACTCAGCTAGTGGGAATAAGCAAGAGCAGGAGACTGAGAAAGACCCCGAGCACCGGTTCAACCATCGTATTACTGGTACATTGTACAGAGACATATATAAGGAGATTACAAGATTCAGAGAAAAAGTTGTAATTGACAGATATAACCTCTGAGGCATGATGTCTCCTGTGGCTACTCTGATTCTCCTTGTCAAATGTGACTTTTTACTTATGCTCAGATTGAAAATCTAAATCTAGTCCTAAAACCCCTGTATTTGTTCTTGTATACTTGGTATTTTAACCTTTGACTTATCTCCAGATGTGGTTTGATTTGGATGAACAAATGGGATCTCTGATCACAGCCCAATCTACCTCCTTGAATTCATACATTCTTTTGCCTCCCACCTACTGACAGAAGAACTGGATCAGAATCAGCAGTTTGCGACTCACTGCGCCATCACCCAGGAGACTACTGTGACCTGGTTCTTCTTTCATCTCATGGTATCCCCAGGCTGGAAAGATGACATCACACCTCTCTGAAGTGGTGACAGTGTAATCCCATAGGGGGAAAATACTCCATCACTTAGTTTTCAGAACAGTATCAGTGGAACTGCTGCCTTCCCACAGCCAGGTGGTCCAGAGGAACCTCTCTAAAACAGCTAGACTAGTCATTTCAAGACTGATTTAGTTTCTGGGTTTAGCCTCTTCTAAGCAAGGTGTATAATAGGAAGACTACCAGCTAAAACAGAGGAATTATTACCATCCGTGCCTAAACTGAATAGTTTCTGATGATCTGACCATTGGCATTTGGGAAAATCGGCCCCATGTAATGCCCAGTATGCAGGTGAGTAGCCTACACAATGCAAAATTGAACTTCAGACACTACAGGACCACTGCACAATGGCATTTCAGACAGCCCAAACCTTTAGTCTTACTGCCCTCACCCTCAGTGCATATATCAACAGTTCTCGCAGCTGGGTGATCAGCACCAAGACACTGTTGTTGGGCCATAGTCATATATTAGTATTCCTGTTGTAATTCTCAGACGATGGCATGGCTGTGCTTGAGAAAGCAGAACAGACCTTCCATAACCTTCAGCATGGAAGAGGGAAGTTATCACACTTTGGGTTAATGTAGCAATGTAAAAGGATAACCTTTTCTAGCTAGGGCCATCCTGTTCCGGACCAGAAATTTACCTACCATCTGTTGTTGCTGACACATACTGGCCATATCAGTTTATGAGGCCTTGTTTGCAAATAAGCTTTGATAGACATCTTATTTTTTTCCCTCAGCAAGTCTGCGTATTCCTCCTTGGGAACTCAATCTACTCACAGATTGGATTTTTCCAGAAAACTTTCTCCTCTTCCTAGTCTTCTGCCAGTACTTTAATCTGCAGATGGGTCCCTCCACAGCTTTAGATTTCTTATTGCTGCCAGTTTTCTTCCCTGCTATACAGGGCTTATAGATCCATCACTCCACAAAATAGTAATTTTACTGTAGGCAGCATTAATCTACTTTGCTTATGAAGATGTCAAGATCTATAACATCTATTATTTTTCTCTCTTTTACTAGACCAATTATTATGTCAATGAAGAAAAACGGATTTTTCAAGAACAAATCAATGCTCGCTTTTACTTTCCAGGTATTCGTACATTTCTTTATACTTTGTTCAAGTACCTTTTAAGTTAACAAAACAAGGAAGACTGGTTCATAATTTCCAGAGACCTCTATCAGTCCCTTCATCTGACCCTCAAGATCAGAGAGAAGTTCTACACTACAGCTGCTTTATTTTTTTCAGATGTCACCTATTCTCCACCACCTCCTCGGAATAATCACTAGAGGTTTTTGCAAGTTCTTTAAGTACGCCAGAGTAAATTTCATAAGGCTTAGCTAACTTATGTAAATGGTCTTTCCCTGTTGGAGCCTACATTCCTCCTTATTGAAATGATCATACTAATCTGCAGGTCACTATTAGCCTTATTTTAGTCCATGCAGACAGGTGCAGAAAAAAAAAAAGTCATTGAATACTACAGTCCTTCCTCTGCATTTCATTTTTCATTCTCTTTCCTTATTAACTAATGGGGCATCGCCTTTATACTAGTATAGATTTCTTTCTTGCCTTTCTTAATAGCTGTAATCTGTATATTACCTACTTCCATAGGCTACTCCTTTATATTCACACCTTAATTACACATTAAGGTGTATTTAATGATTTTATTCTTCATATATATACATTACTGATTAGCTGCAGATATCATAGGGAATATTTAGATATGGTTTTCAGCTTAATGGAAAGATGAATTCCTTAAGCAGATGGGCAAAACCTCTGAATCTTTCCTTAGACCTCATTGCCTTCTCCTACCACCCCAGATCCGTGTGTGTTAATACACTCCAGGAAAAGGGCCCATACTGAGAATTATTAGATAAACACGTCCTTCTTCATCTACAATGAAACAGTTTATATTTCAAACCTGATTGATAATGTTGATTTTTTTATATCTATCTTGGTTCTTTTGATAATTACACCCTGCATTCCTGAGCTGCTTTCTTATCTCCCTTAATATTTATTCCCTAAAGATCCTGCACAACAATTCCCTAAATAATTAATGCATTCTACTGTCCTTATTCCTTGTTCTTCCTTCCTTGTGAAGACTGAGGTGCTTCTAAGAGATGTTTTTAGATAAAGAGAAAATTAAGATGATACTTCATCTCAGCTTATAAGGATACACTGGATACCCAATTCTAAAGCACAATATTACATCCTTCAGACACTTACAGCATTTGGCTTTTTAGAGAAAAAAAAACAAACAAAACAGCAGTAGTAGTGCAGTAAATATTTGTTGTAGAGAACCATGGAGCAGTATAAGCATTCTAATGATACCTTTAAACTGTTGGAGACCAGCTTCTAATAAAAAGGAATTTTCCACCTTTCAAGAGGGTCCTCTATCCATTACTGTCTTTGAAGACCATGACCCCTTTAGGATGTAATAAAAAAGACCAAAATTAAATATTTCCATTGAAGAAATTGTGCAATTATAAGTCGTGAAATGTTATTTACGTTCTTCTTTACATTGATATACGTTGCCTGGTTTTAAATGTTCTACTAGTTTCCTTCCCATGTTATAAAAAGGTAAAACCTCCTTCAGCATAGTTTCAGATGGTGCTGCAGGATGGGTGAACATCACAATTCACGTGGTTTTAAAGAGGCTTGTCTGCATTAAGATTATTTCCTTGCCTTGCCTCAAAGCTTTTTATTATCAAATCTCTGAAAATGTTAATAATAATTTAAAAATAATAAACTGACATGTTACTCTAGGAAATGGCAATGAACAGTAGTTTGTGATGTCAGTGAGTTTGTCTGGTATCGTATTCTCTTCCCTTGTTATTTTCCCTATCATTGTTTTAGCTGATAGTAGCGGTGGTGATTTGTTGCTGGACTGTTCTTGTCTAGGAGTTATTCCTCCGGGAGCGGGAAGGGGAGAGCCCCTGCAGGGGGGGGGGGGAGGCGGACACCCTTGATTGTTGCTGCTGGCACCACTAGTGAAATCTACAACTTCCACAGGCTTCACAGATTTTGAAGGTTTGTTTCTTGGCAATTTTAGCAGATGGTATATTTTAAGAAATGTTTAATTTGCTGTTATGGATCAAATGACACTCTTTAATAGAAACGCATCTTCATAAACACATATATCTGGGATGTTCTTAAAATGTTAACAAATATGTTGTGAGAACTGTGTGCTTTCAGGTACATGTATTTAAAACAACTCCTGCACTGCAGCAGTTGAAAACTTCAACAGTTAGAAGTACATTTTGTTTTGGCTCAGCATCGTTGAATTTTTTTTTGTTGGTTACAGAACAATTTTATCATCCTTGGCAGTGGAAGTTGTTGCATTGCCTTGATTAGCACTAGTGAAGCTATCTTTGAGGAAAACAGAAGTAATTTGGTGCTGATTGCATTTCAAGTGGAAATACAGATGGAAGTTTTTTTCAGCATAAGTAACACTGCTTTATAACTTTCTTTCCTTTGTTGTCACATAAAACTAAGCCACAATTGGGGTGAGCAAAGGATTTAAGACTGGTTCATTAGAATTCAGCATGTCTCCTATTGGAACTATTTAAATGATGAAAACATCAAAGAGAGTGATGTAGTCACCTGCTTAGGACTGCCTGAAGAAACAATTCTCTGTTTTTTATCAGTATTTTTTTATGGCAAGGCATTGTACTTTTGTCAGCAACTTCAGTATCAAATCATCAGAATCAGTTTGTAGCTGCTTCAGGTGCTAGAAGTTTTATGTTATTTGGCATCTTCACTACTAACGCTACTGAGAACACCGGAAGTAATCTTTGATAATGTTACTTCCAGCACAGACACAAATGACTGAAGACATGAACATACCACCTTAGTTTAAAAAAATGTTGCAAACACATGATAGTGTGTAGCCCACAGGTACCCTTTTCCTTTATGTGGCAAAACACATTACAGTAAGCCTCAGAAAAAGGACTTCGCTTTGGGAGGGTTTCAAAAAAACTCAGGACAGGTCTGCTTTTAGCTTTCATGCACTTGACTTGAGAAAGTAAACCACAAGATATATGAATCCATTCCATCTAGACCATACAAATCTACAAAGAAAGGGAAGAATGAGAAAGTAAAGAAAAGGAATCAAACAGAAATCTGCTAAAACAGTAAAGTCATAAACATTTAAGAAATCTAACTCTTTGCTATTTTTTTTTTTTTTAGCCATTTGTTTCTGTACTATTTTGGAACTTCTCAAGCAAGAATAACCCCAGCACACCTTGGTATTTAAACTGACTATGCAGCTTTGCTGTGTGCATTAAGCTGTATCTTCCCTCATGGTCCTATCAAGCTGGCAGAGCAGTATGTGAGTATAGTAGGTTAGCTATTATTCCAGATGAACTAACACATTACCTGACTCATAAAATGCTTCTGAAGCAAGAATAAAAAGAAACATAAATGTGTTGTCAATATCATAGCATATATCTGAATTTATTCGTTTTCTGCTCTGATAAATTGGTCCTGTAATTTGCATGATACAGTAGTCATAATCCACCAATAGGCTGGTGATGGAAACTCCAGCTGTTTTCATCAGTTCACCTCTATTAAAGTACAGGACTATGCTTGATTAACAAAGCCTTAGTAGGTCAAGACCTTTGGTCAAAGGAAGAAAACATGGAAAAATAACGATAAGACCATGTATACTGTCACTTTAAAGTCCTGATTCAGACATTACTGAATCTATCAGGCAGACAGCTTTTGCTGAACTGACCACTATAACTGGAACAAACCATGCTCCTAGCTGTACCTACATGTTTGCAGGGAGGCAGCCACAAGGAGCTGGGCATGCAGTCTGCTAGCAGCACATGGGGCTGCACAGCTGGGGCTTCCAAGCAGAGCTCACCCAGTGCTGTTCACCAAGCCTCTCATTCACACCAACTCTGTGAAGCTGTTTGGTTGTGTTTCGGACATCTGTTGCTTTAATGAGATGTAAACAGACTGCAGGATTGGTACCAACTATAATCCAAACAGTGGGATTGAATGCACCCTCAGCAAGTTTGCCGATGACACCAAGCTGTGTGGTTCGATTGATACGCTGGAGGGAAGGAATGCCATCCAGAGGGACCTTGACACGCTTGTGAGGTGGGCTGATGACAACCTCATGAAGTTTAACCATGCCAAGTGCAAGGTCCTACACCTGGGTCGGAGCAATCCCAGGCACAGCTACAGGTTGGGCAGAGAAGAGATTCAGAGCAGCCCTGCAGAGAAGGACTTGGGGGTGTTGGTTGATGAGAAAATGAACATGAGCTGGCAGTGTGTGCTCACAGCCCAGAAAGCCAACCATCTCCTGGGCTGCATCAAAAGGAGCGTGACCAGCAGGTCAAAGGAGGTGATCCTGCCCCTCTACTCTGCTCTGGTGAGACCTCACCTGGAGTATTGTGTGCAGTTCTGGTGTCCTCAACATAAAAAGGACATGGAACTGTTGGAACAAGTCCAGAGAAGGGCCACGAGGATGATCAGGGGACTGGAGCACCTCCCGTATGAAGACAGGCTGAGAAAGTTGGGGCTGTTCAGCCTGGAGAAGAGAAGGCTGCGTGGAGACCTCATAGCAGCCTTCCAGTATCTGAAGGGGGCCTATAGGGATGCTGGGGAGGGACTCTTCATTAGGGACTGTAGTGATAGGACAAGGGGTAACGGGTTAGAACTTAAACAGGGGAAGTTTAGATTGGATATAAGGAGGAAATTCTTTACTGCAAGGGTGGTGAGGCACTGGAATGGGTTGCCCAGGGAGGCTGTGAATGCTCCATCTCTGGTGGTGTTCAAGGCCAGGTTGGACAAAGCCTTGGGTGACACGGTTTAGTGTGAGGTGTCCCTGCCCATGGCAGGGGGTTGGAACCAGATGATCTTAAGGTCCTTTCCAACCCTAACTATTCTATGATTCTATGATTCTATGATTCTATGATTCTATGATTCTATGATTCTATTTCCATACTTATGATGAAATATATATATTTTAATGCCCTTTTTTGACAGGGTTATAAAGCCCTATACATTGTAGGACTATGCCCCAGTCCCAGGATATTAGTTTTCAAACACATTTTGCACATCTTGAAGAATCCAATAATAATACACTATGCTAGTGACACTAGATATGTATCATTCATTATTTCTCTTTCAACCTTATTTCATAAAAACACTTTATGAAACTCATTCTTCTAACCCCACAACTACAAGTCACATTTAATGTCTTTACTGTTGTGAAATAGAAAAAAAATGGTTTATGATCCAGAGAAATAACAGTTTCATAAAAGTTATACAGGGATATTTCTTAAAAAATTTGCTTCTAAAGTTTCACTGAAATGAATAAAATACCCAAATTCTTGCCAATGATTTAAATGAGGGGTTTAATTCCCATCTAAACAGTCTGCCAAAACTACCTGACGGCCAGCTTCCTACAGGATAAAACAGATAAAGGAGTTTTGTTTTCTTTTTCTCAAGGAAATGCACCAGTGACAAGCCTACACCTATATACACTACATGCACTGTGAATAAATAACCTCCATGTTCTCTAAGCCCATAGAGAAACATGGGTTAATTCATTAACTATGAAAGTTAACATAGTGCCTCCACTGGTTGTGAAGATGAGGAATGCACACCATTCACAGAACTATTTTTGTATATATGTAAAATTAAGATCATCTCAGAAACTGCATGAAAGGGGATTTTATTTTTTTTTTACAGAAAAATGAAATCAGCTCATTGCATGTATAATAACTAATACACAGAGATGACCATATTTCACATAAAATGAAGTCTTAATTTCAGTACTGCGGTTAAATAATGTCTTGGAAAAACAAATCTATGTATTAGAAATGTGAAACACCTTTTATCAAAAGAGTCATTCATATTTTTTAAAGAGGAAATATTTCCACTGTACCTGTTTGGGAAACATAATCAATCGTTCGGCATGATTTTTAAAACCATTTTTATGGCTTTCATTCTAAATTATTTGAACAAAAGCCACCAGAGTTTGCTTTGTAAGTAGTGTTATATGAAATACATTAAAAACTGAAAGCATAAACCACCAGAATAGCTTTTTGTGTTGTTGTTTTTCTTTAAGAGCATGTTTTCTCATTAAATGGTACATTTATAAGTGAGTGAACATTTAGCTATCTTAATCCATTTGCATTCTGTTGAGATAAGTTATCAGTAGTTCAGTAATTGAATTTCTTTCTAATTCATACAGAGTCTGCCTGCAGGGGACACATTAACTGCTAGGCCCAAAATTACATAAACTTTACAACGTTATGCTAGAAGTCAAATACCAGAAAGCCAAAACAAACACATTCAAAAGCTCTGGGACAACTGAATTTTAAAGTGTTTTCAGGGTGGGGGAAGGAGGCGATTGGCAAGTTTATTCTTGAGATTCAACTCACCAGGTTTACCAAACTGTGATAAATGCTGTTTAAAATCTGTTTCAGCATTAGTATAGACATGATGTTGACAGTATTCTAAATCAGAGGTAATTACTCTGTAGACCAGCACAACTACCTTAATGGAGCAGTGGGTTTGGAATACCACCCTTTCCCCCTGTGGTTAGTCTGCCTAATGGCCAATAAAAGTGAGTCATCGAACAGCTTGTGTGGGGAATGGGTATATAAAAGGACAGGTACCCACAAAGACACAGTTCCAAAGAAAATGCAGATTTCTACAGTACTACAGCCTAAGGCCACCATTTCTTCAGTGTAGCTATGTAAAACAGCTTAATTAAGAGAACAAATTATAGAGAAAGCATGTCAGGCTCTCTGCTGTATTGAACAGTGATTACATGCCTCTCACCAGTACAATTGCACCAGCCAATGCCATTTGTGGATCCTGCCCTTTGAGCAAACCATCAGTGGAATTTTAAAAGAAAATATTAATCCAAAATTTTAAAAGAAAATATGAATTTTAAAAAACATTAATTTTAAAAAATGAATTTTAAATAATATGAATTTTAAAAGAAAATATTAATCTCTTCTCCTCCCTTCCACACCCACATCCAGGATTCCATCTGCAGCATGCTGTCATGTTAACATGTACATCTAAAAGCTACTACTTCCACCTTAGTTGTGTGATCATCACTTATCCTTGCACTACAACAGATTCAACTGAATTTATTCCTCCAGTGATGGCAATTCAATTTGTTTGACACTGGGCACAAGATGTTACTGCTGCTGATTTCAAACCCATGATAATGTATATGAAAGGTTGTTGTCTGTGAAGCTGATCATATTCAGATGGCATCCAGCAGTTTACAAAGCTGACTTGGACCCACACTGTAGTGGGGCAGGTAACTACTGATGGCTTATTTCTGGTATTTGGGGGTTTAAGATTTGATGGTAAAATACCACATTTAGGTTCACCAAACTGGAACTAGGAGTGACTACTGGGAAAATTTAGAAGCTATGCTGATGAAAGTGTTCTCCAAGCTAAACAGTAGAAGAGAAAGGAGAGGGGTTATTTCTGGCTTTGACACTTCCTTCAAACCCACTGAGTGCCAAGAAGGACTGGAGAGACTGTGACATTAACACGTCTCCCAGGTGAAATCTGACTGGAACTGATCAGTACTTTCACAGCAGTGAGCTTTATTGCATCTGGTAGAACAAAGCAGCTTTTCTTAAATATATGGTATTGTCAGTATTTAAATGTTACAGATCAGAGATGTGATGTCACCCTAGGATCATCATGACCATTTGTCTACTTCAGTTTTTCTCATTAGCAGTTTGTTGAGAAATATGGGCTCTCACTCTACTATTGTCTGAAAATCCCTGGTTGAGGTATCTGGAAGTCATTCTCACCTTGGGCTGCTGATGAATAGCACTGTGATGCAGAATGTTCACATCCATGCATGGGCTGCAAAAAGGCTTAGGGATTTAGAACCACTGATATTTTTCTCCCTACTTCCTTTGTCATCCCAAGTACCTCCCACATAACAAAAGCAGGTTTCTTTACCTCTTGTAAAAAAAGTATCGAGCCCTAATGTATATCATCTGATTTATTTTTTTTTTATCCCAGGAAATATTTGCAAGTAGAAATTGAGTGATTCTTTACTTTCTTCGAATAAAAACAGGTGGCAAACATGGACACTTTGCATGTCAAAAGCTGGTATTCCTAAAGGGTTGCTAGCGCTCAACCTTGAAACATCTCAAACAAATACTACTCAATGGACAAGTCACAGACTCAGTGAGAATAAACTGCAAAGAGAAGCGGAGGGGATATGGAATGCTCCAACAGTAATGAACATAGCATATTAAAGATACATGCTTTTGAAACTGTAAGTGTATGGTTCCTGTAAACAACTTTCTTTGAATGTAAATCTCTATTGTTTTCCTACTTCTGTTGAAAAATAGAGCTGAAGCACAGTGAACCCAAAGTCTCTAAGACACCACTGTGATCTGTCCCTGAACCTAGACTGGAAACAAACGCTCCTCTATAATGCTTATGCCCATAGGCTATACAGAGTAAATAGGCTGATCCGTATTTTATATTCTTAAATATAAACATTATATATAAATATTATAATATTTCATAACATCAATATATCATATATTTATATAATATATAAATTATTATATCATAATGCCATAAATATAATAGAGATTCTATATAAACATTATAAAATTATCATAAAATATTTAATTTTTTAACTATATATTTAACATTTATTTAATTTCTCTATCTCACTGTAACCCAAACTAACAGTACATTAAAAAATAAAAGGTGAAAGGTATCCTTCAGAGTAGCAAAGGTTGCATAAGAGACTTAGCACTAATCACTGTAGCACAGCAACATGAGATAAACGTGACTTAGTGTAAGGGATAAAGAAGCCTACAGAGATAAAACAATTCAGTAAACCAAATTAAAGCTGTTAACTAGATATTGATGAGCTGGTTTGTCCATTATTGTTGAAGGATTGTGGGTGAAGAATCACTGAATAAGTTGCTATACCTGAGAATGGGAAAAATGAAGCTTGTTATTTTTTATTGCCAGTGATACAAATTTAGTTGTTTACAACTGATACATTACACTGATTTTTATTTTATATTTTCCTTAGTGGCAAAGTCTGTGACTCATTTTAATTCATTTTAAATCATTCCGTGATTCATTTTTCACCTCTTACTTAGATTGCTGCTAATCTACTGCACCTAGCAGGTTGCAGGTCCATTTGAAACAATTACTCATCTATTTCTAGCTCTGCTATTTTCCTCTGAATTCCATAAAAAAGAGAGATTGGGGTAGGGGCAGAGAAAGAGAGATCATAATTTCAGGTCAATTGTTTAGTCTGAATAAAGTTGGATCAAGATGATAGTGACTGGACTATAAGTACTGATTCTCTTCTTGTTTACATTGACAAAACCAATAAAGACTGTGCAAAACTGTAATGAAAAAGCCTCAAAATCTGAATTTCTAAAATTTCTGAGGATATCTCTAGAGAAGTTAAAGGACAGGGATGGATCTAAGGAGCAGTGGGAACCAGGCAAAACAACGCCCATAAGAACTGGCAAAGATACCCAAATCATTCTGAGTGAGAAACTATTAATATAACATACGGCTGTACACTGTATGTACAGGTTTTGTGGTTTAAAGCTTACCTACACCAGGGACTCTTCAATAGTGTGGTGGGTCACCCCAAAGAGAACTATATGCACACCACAGCTTTACAAGGAATTATATAGAAAGATCTCTCCAGTTTAAAATATCTGCATAATTCTATGGTGGACATTAAACAGCACAATACAAACCATGAAAATTATGCAATTGGCAGGCTTTGGCTTGGAAGGTATTACTGAATTATTAGAAAATAATAGCTTACGATAACAGATAGTAAGATGGTCTACCAGGGTGAAGTGGCACAATTTTAAACTATACTAAAATTACCAGGAACATCTGAATGTCAATATAGAACTAAATCTCTTCCACTTCCCCTTCTGTAATTTTTAATTAAGCATAGTGTCTGTGCTTTTCTTCATCTATCCTCACACAGATATGGAAAACTATCAATATCAGCTTGTTAGGCTGTGTAAATACTAAGAAGTCTTAATTTCTGATAACTTCGATAAGAGAAGAAAGCAAATAATGAACATAAATCCATTTTTACTTACTTTGTACACAGAAGTTACTTTCTCTGAGGCTTATTTCTGATCTACAGCCCCTGAGAAGACTATAAAAAGTATTCTGGTTTATGCTGGCAGAAAATGGGGAAATAATTAAGAGGGAAGAAAATGCACCAAAAAAAATCTTATGAAAATCAAATATTAAGAAGAATTGTGTTGTAAAAAAAAAAAACTTATATGTGGACAAGAAAGCCATATTACAAATACAAGTGAGAGAATTTCAGTAGGACAGGTATGTACTTACAATTCTAACAGATAAGGGAAAGACATTTTATACAAAACATGACCTAATAGTTCTGAATGTGAACTGGTGTAAACAATAGTGAAAATCATATTAAAATAAACTAAGAAAAGTTAGCCACAGTATTTTCTGTTAAGATTATCAACATGCAACTACTACAAAATGACAAACAGTCCTCTAGATAGCAAGGTTACACATTCTTTAAGATGTCTCCATGGTCATTAAAAAAAATAATAATAATTTCACTGAAAAATACTAAAAGTAAACTAAAAATAATATATTCCAGTGTCAAAAAACATAAGCAAGGGAAAAACATTTTTCAAGGTTCCTTCATTG
Organism: Pezoporus wallicus; assembly: GCF_028554395.1. Classification (NCBI taxonomy): domain Eukaryota; kingdom Metazoa; phylum Chordata; class Aves; order Psittaciformes; family Psittacidae; genus Pezoporus; species Pezoporus wallicus. Next base: position 6,721,427 of record NW_026640488.1, read on the forward strand.
TAAGTAACATTACGATTATTAGACAGGTACTAACAGCAGATAGTCAAGGTAGTAACATACATATACACATCTAAGAAATCATTTCTGTGTCAAACGAACTACCAGTGACCCTAAAATAAGAAAATGCATAGAGTGAATGATTGCAGAATAGTAACAGCAGCCTTGGAAGAACAAAGCACAAGCACATGTTGAAACCAGAGGGGACAGATCTATGAACACCAATGGTCACTTACTGATCAATCTGAATGCAATCTGGGAAAGCTCTGTGTTTAGAGGACAACAGAAGCAATGACCATGGCTTAACTGTGCTGATGAAGTCATTAGCAGGGTCTCAGAAAGGTGTGTCTCCTGAACAGCGGTGACAGAAAACAGGAATCTCCAGCTGAGTGGAACTTTATGGTTTGAAGAATGGTGAGGGAAATCAGGAACTTTCTCTTAAGTTCTTGGTCAGCAACTGTCCAGCTATCACATAACTTAATCATACCTGGAAATGTGTATCAGCCTATGAAAACTGCCCATAACTGATCACCTGTACGAATCTGCAACAAAACCCACTGCTTCTGTTGGCTCCACGCTTCAGAATCAGGAATCTAGAGCAGATGACTGTTAATCTGTAGCATACTACTACATATGTAAGTGTTGTCTTATCATCAGAGGGAATGGCATTTTTACATTTGGTCTAAGGTCTTGCTGATAGTGCTCAACTTGTCTGGTCACACTTCTGAGGACTGGCTGTTAAATGTGGATGTCAGGCTGTAATTTTTCTTTCTAGTTTTAAGATGCCAGCTTTCAGTGCTCCAATAAACTGAAGGTATTGCAAGATTGAAAAGCCCAACCTGTTATTTCTCTGGAAATAAGAAATTACTATATAACACTGTTTGGTAAAAATTGTATTCAGACAATATAGGAGTAATTTCCAAAACTAATGTTGAAGTGTGTATTGTATTATAAGCTCAACTGTACCTCCTGCTTAAAACTCTCATTAAAAAGCTTACTTCTACTTCAGATATTGCCTTCATGAACCGTGACAGCAAAATTTATTTTACCTCCATTTAAAGTGGTTTGGAAAAGCTATTTTTGATACAGAGGCCTCAAGAAAAAGTGCTGCTCATCTTGTTCAAAATGTCCTCTAAAACATTTCCAACCTGATCTATCTCAAAAGCAGCTCATCTTAGTAACTGAAAGTGAAGGTTATTTGAAAGATGTGATGACATTTACCATACAGGGCCATTCTTCAGAGGAAGGAAAGTTTGCAGGAGTTATTTACTAGTAAAACAGAAATGTCGGAATAAAGTATCAGACACCTATACAGCATAACAGCATTTGAACTGCTAAATTCAAAGCAAAAGCCAATGTGTGCAGAGCAATGCCTTAGCTCTCACTGTCAGCTATGTCTAATCCTGCTGGCATTTTAGAAAGCTGATTACCTGGATTACATATACATTTTGCCCCAGGACATGGCAATTCATTATGATCTCATTAAGAAAGGCACTCAGACCTTGCAGCAAAGTGTCCCTTAAAATGCCATTTATTGGAGCTAAAACTATAAATAAATAAATAAATAGAATAGACAGTCCTGGATGCATTCACCTGCTGGAAACCCTGAGCTGGACAGCACTGAACAGATGTACAACCAGGGCATGGCATGCCGCGCAGATTCCATCAACAGTAAGGTAAACTCATTTTGGTCTCAGTTCTTACAGGATTTTCTTCACAGAAAATCATACTAGTTGTCATTTCTATTGTCAAATAAAGAGCATTTCACACGACAACTTGTTGCTTCGCTTTAAGATAAAGGCAAAGACACGCAGGTGGCATAATCACTGGTACTGGGTGGGAGCTGCCTGCGGACCAAGGCTATCTTGTGGCCAACGGACATGCACAACACAGCACTGGCCTGGGTGCCATGCGTGCAGCACAGCACAGAGCAGGACAGCATCCGCACAGACTCATTGCTATGGGGATCACTCAATCCACAGTGGACCTCCAGTCAAGATCATAGCAACACAAATTTTTCACAGAGAATAAAAACAGAAAGGAGAAACAACCTTTTTGAACATGTGGTCTTCGTCGACTAGCACAAAGTTAGACAAGTGGTGTTTGAAACATTCAAGTGTAGAAAGCCAGTTCCTTGAATTCTGTTTTACAAGAATATAGCAGAAATAGCATATTTTGCACTTACTTGAGCAACAGAGTTATTTGGTATTTAACTCAAGTAAAACTGTATATTCACATGTGTGCAAAAAGCTACAAAAATCTTTGTCCTGGAAAGCAAGCCCTAGAGTGCTGTCGTGGTTTAAACCCAGTCAGGTAATTCGTTCGCTCACTTCCCCCCCTTTCTTGCCCTCCCCCTGCTCCCGGAGGGACAGAGAGGAGAATCGAAAAGAATGCAACTCCCACAGGTTGAGATAAGAACAGTTTAGTAACTAAGGTATAACACAAATCACTACTGCTACCACCAATGATAATAATGGAAAAGGAAATAACAAGGGAAGAGAATACAACACCTCAGCACCAGCCGACCGATAACTCGCCCCCCTCAGCCCGACCAAGCACCAACCTATACCTCCTCCAACCCCGCAGTCCCCAAGCCCCTTCCGGCTAACTCCCAGTTACATCCTGGGCATGACGTGCTGTGGTATGGAATACCTCTTTGGTCAGTTTGGGTCAGGTGTCCTGTCTCTGCTTCCTCCTGGCTTCCCCTCCTCCCTGGCAGAGCATGAGGCTCACAAAATCCTTGGCCAAACCAAAACATCCTTGTTATCAGCTCTGTTCCCCAGCTGAAAGTCAAAACACTGCACTACATTAGCTACCAAGAAGGAGAAAAAATGACTGCTACTGCTGAACCCAGGACATTATCCACCCCTTATTCCATATCATTCACGTCATGCTCAGATCCCACATTTTCAATATACCATCACTCTTATCTTAGTGCATGGACCAGTCCCTATAAAGCTGCTGAGTCCATCTGGTCCATGATGTCAGTCTCCATCTCTTGTACCAGTCAGAGCAGGAGAGAATGTGTGCAGTGTTCACACTTGTGAATAATCTGGGCAATAGTGTCCATTGCTAAGTCCACCCCTCGATCATGAGTCCATCTCTGTGTTGTATCTCTGCTCTGGTGGCCTGAAGTGCCATGGGCCCACCAGGCTCAAAATAATTCACTGTCCCCTTCAGCAGTTTCCGCAGCTTGTTGCTGGGGACTCCATAAAGCTGCCTTCCATCTCTGACGCTTCCAAAGCACTGGAGGGGCCCAGTGGACTAGATACTTGCCCATACTGTCCCACACACCCTGCCACTCATGACTGTCCAGCCTTGGGGAAAACCTCTTGGTCCCCCTGTATTGTCGTCTAACCCCAGACAAGACCCAAACCTGACTCTGCTTAACTTTTGAGATCAGACAAAATGGTGGTGGGTAGAACACAGTCTGTGTGTGTGTGCCAACATGCTGATCCCCATCACAATCAGCAGGCAGGTCCCAGGGATACCCAAAGGCCATTCGAAACCTTCAGAACTCCCAAACGATGCTGCTGTACTTGTCACTGGGGCTGGTGTAGCTGCTGTGCTTGCCGGTTCTCCCACCACCAGCTTCTCTTTTCCTGAGTCCAGCTCTTCCTCCTCTGCCTTGCTGGGAAATGCTGCCGGGTCTCCTGCATCCTCCTGGGGCTCGGCAGGCGGCTTCCGGGGAATGCTCTCGGCCGTCGCGGAGCTGGGCTCCTCCGCGGGGCTCGGCTCGGCCGCGGGGCTCGGCTCTTCCGCCGCCTTATCCCGCTGCTCGGCAGCCGCCTCCTTCCTCTCCTCGACCGCCCCAGCCTCCTCCACCGGCAGCCGTCCCCTGGCGGCCTCCGGCCCCGCTCCCGCCGCCGCTTGGTCCCCGGGGCCGCTCTCCCGGGCCGGTTCGGCTGCCGCCGGCTCCCGGGGCCGCTCCCCCTCAGCTCCCCGCAGCCTCACGAAGATGGAGAGTAGGGCGAGGGCCAGGACGGTGAAGAGCAGCCGGACGGCCAGGTACAAGTCCACGGCCACGTTCGTCCCGCCCTGCTGCTGGGGCCCGCCCGTATTACAAGCCATTGCCATAAAGCACAGTGAGACAAGAACCTTAGCCCAGGCCCCACACTTGATAAACACTAACACAGCAAATACCGGCTCTACGTAAGTTACAACATTCTGAAGCTGTGAGATCAACAAGAACAACTCTGAGAGCCAATAAATCAGCATTGTGACGAATGACTATTAATCCAGTCAAATCTGTCGTTATCTCAACCCTTCGTGCCCCACGTTGGGCGCCAAAAAGAACTGTCGTGGTTTAAACCCAGTCAGGTAATTTGTTCGCTCACTTCCCCCCCTTTCTTGCCCTCCCCCTGCTCCCGGAGGGACAGAGAGGAGAATCGAAAAGAATGCAACTCCCACGGGTTGAGATAAGAACAGTTTAGTAACTAAGGTATAACACAAATCACTACTGCTACCACCAATGATAATAATGGAAAAGGAAATAACAAGGGAAGAGAATACAACACCTCAGCACCAGCCGACCGATAACTCGCCCCCCTCAGCCCGACCAAGCACCGACCTATACCTCCTCCAACCCCGCAGTCCCCCAGCCCCTTCCGGCTCACTCCCAGTTACATCCTGGGCATGACGTGCTGTGGTATGGAATACCTCTTTGGTCAGTTTGGGTCAGGTGTCCTGTCTCTGCTTCCTCCCGGCTTCCCCTCCTCCCTGGCAGAGCATGAGGCTCACAAAGTCCTTGGCCAAACCAAAACATCCTTGTTATCAGCTCTGTTCCGGAGCTGAAAGTCAAAACACTGCACTACACTAGCTACCAAGAAGGAGAAAAAATGACTGCTACTGCTGAACCCAGGACAAGTGCTTGGATTACCATTTTTTGCCATGTTACCTTACTCAAGTAGATTAATGCTTACTTAATAGGACTTAATAGCAACACAGACTGGGCAGATACCAGCAGAACACTCCTCTTTTCAGTTATTTCACTACCATCTGATAATTTTTTTTTAAAAAAAAAGCAAACAAACCAAATAAAAGCCATTTTCTTGCAACTTTGTACTTGGCTGATGTAAAAATTAAATTTCAGGCTTTTTAATGGTAGGTTATCTGCTTGGGAAGTTGGGAGTTTGTGGTTCTGGGTTGGTTTTCTCAGTTCATTAAGTCACAAAATACTGAATAATTCTCTATACTCTGGCATGGCTCAAATCCATGACTTAAAATTGAAGACGCTCTTCAGCTGTGCCACATAGACATGAAAAGTGTCTTCTTGGTTTTCTTGCTGACACATATTTGCAGTAGAAAGACTTTATACAGCTCTGCAGTTTATGAATTACTGCACTGTTTCCATGGATACTTCTCTTCTCAATACAGACACAAGTAGTATCATTAAAGTTGAAACTCCCCAACAATATCACAACTAGACAGTTTCATCCTCTGACGAGGATGACTAAATTTGAATAAACTACTTGAAATGGAAAGGATGTTTCCAGAATTAAAGTAGACAAAAAAGGTTACCCTTCTCCCCACCTCAAAAAAAAACCATTTTGCTTTAGCTTAAGGTCTGTGGCAATCTTTAAATCATGGTCCTAAATAGGAAAGGTGATTTGCTAAGGCAGCACTGTGCTATTGTGCCTCTGTGATTTTTTTTTTTTTTATCTACCTGATCAATGTACTTTGTACTATTTGGTATTAGCTACATAATTGCATACACACTGAGCAGGGGAGCTGAACGTTATTCCCTAGTTTGGAATAATCTTTGCCGCTATAAAATTTTCTTCATCACTTCTCTCTAAAGCCATTGGTGCTGGGAAGGAGAGCAGACAGCAGACCTTTTAAGAAAAACATGACACAATCTGCTGATCTCTGACATGGCAAAGCAGTTTTGACTGATGACATTTAGGGCGGCCCTTCAAAGCTGTTGACGGTATAAACATCTCAGACTTCCCTCCTTCCCAACAGAAGCTACGCACAAATGAGAAGGATGCCCCATGTGCATAAGTGTGTGTGGGAAGGGGGCTGATTTTGTCTTCGAGCTGCCAGTCCCGCACACCCACCCCACACTCCAAAAGTCACCTAGTTCTTAATTCTTCCAGTGCCTACATTTTGCAGCCCACATTTTGTAGCCAGTCACATGTACACAAAACGTGTATTGTCATGTTACTTGGATACTTCTGCTGTCAGAAGCAAGCTTTCATGGAGGAAAGAGGCTGGAACACAATGAAGAATTCGAACCACACATTAATGCAACACTGAGCTGGCTTGAAAAACATGCATCATAAGTGTTGCAACTGAAGTGAGAGGTGCTTTAGAGGATGCTTGATAAAATGCTAGATAATAGACTAATGAGCAACGTGTTATTATCTGGCAGTGAGTTAGCAAGGATCCACATAAGGCCATCAGTCATACTGCACAATGAGGATGTGCATGCTGGATAACATTATTCATATAGCATTTGAAGACATCCTAAATGAACTCAATGCCATAGTGCTGCTACCACAGAGAGCCTAAATGTCTGTTTGACTTCTGGCTAAATCAATTAGTAAGTCAATAAAAGCATAAAATTTTCATCACAGAAAACAATGTTTAGGAAATAAATGGTACAACATATACCTTAACTGAGTAGAGATGCATAGGATAGGTGCAAGGAACCCATGGGTTCTTTGAGCTTGGTCTGCTGGACTTTACCAAATGTTCTTTTGTTACTGGTATTGCAGAGCTTTGCTTTTGTTTACTATTACTGCCTGAATAAAGATGCCTACATATAAAACTCAATCTTGAGTTGTAGTCCCTACAATTCCCAGGTATAATTATGAACTTGGAGAGAGACAAGATCTGTTTGGAATTTCAGAGGAAATTACTGAATACTTTTCAAAGCAAAGCTGTACAGTGAAATGTATTTTTGTTTTTTAATTGGTATTTCATCTTTGGTTTTGCATCTTTTTGTCCTCTTCCTTATCAACTGAGCTTGATAAAGACTCCAAACCTCTGATCAGACTGACAAAAAAAGCAAACATTTCTCCTCACTGCTGACTTGACACATCAGCCTTGCATTCTGTTTCTTTCAAGTGTCTTTAAACTGAATGCAGACTGACTCCCTTTTTCCCTGAGCATGAGGTAATGCCAGTCTTCAGGCACTTATCCCTGTGTATGTTAGCTCAGACTTTCATCAAACTGCCTAGCTATACTGACTTCCACAGCGCCATATGGACCTACCTTAACCACATACATGGTCACACTGCACTGCTGGAGATAAGTACATAAACTTCATTCTCCAAGGGGTCAGTTAAAGGCATGAAACTAAAAAATCCGTTTGAACTGCACTCTTCTAGTAAGCGCACAATTGGTGTTCTGCCTCACCATAATTTTTAATCCCTACTGGTACATCAGCTCCCTACAGCTAACAGAACTGTGTAACTTTCAATGACAAGACATAGTCAAAGACGTGGCTCCACGCCCTGGGATAAATAAGATGCTGCTGACTCATACACAGCATTTGAGAGAGGTGAGTCTCTTTTACTTGAGAAAGGTATCGCTATAAAGAACCTAAGGGGGAAAAAAGCCCCAAAGAATACCATGCTGTTTAAATCTATTTTCCCCTTCTCAATAACAGATTAAAATCTTAATTATCTCTTTAAAGGCACTCCCAGTTCCATCTCCACAGTACACCCTGTAACCTCTAATGCAATTTTAAATACCTTTGTCTTCTAGGCTTGTTTTTTGTTTGTATTTTTTTCTCTTGCACTCTTATAGTTTATCACTTTTTGAGATCCTTTATATCCCAGGATAAAGTCTGATCAAGTACCTACTGAAATCTCCCCCCTCCCGCAAGCCGATTTAAAGCTGTTCTGCCCTCAGGTACTTTCAATGCTACACAATTTATCACTCATAAATTTGAAGACAAGCTGTTCTAAAATGAGTTAGCACCAAAAAAAGGACTCGATACACAGCTAGAAGCTCTGAGAACATGTCCTTTTCTCTCACTCAGACTTCTGTCAGTTTCTGGGAGAAAAGTAAAGCTTTGAAAAATCAAGTTTGAAAAGAAGTTGTATCAGAAGCAATTATAGATTAGTTTTACATAAAATGCCATTGGCAAGTATTTGCTTTGTTACTTTGTTATACACTTATGTCACCGGTATCACGACTTAGCATCATGAGTTGAAGATGATTTCATTTGAGACTCCAGAGTGCTCGATTGCTTTTTACCCAAAGATGTTACGTTTCTATATACTCCATCTCTTTGTGTGCATATGAGAGCTGTTGAAAGTTTCTTTTGTTGAGATCTACAGAAAACTAGATCATCTGCTGCACCACTGGTGGTTTTGTTACAGGCTTTAACAGACTGTCAATCAGAAGGTATAAGCCTTACAGTCAGATGACTGTAGAAAGCCAGGTTTACCTCTCCCTCCCTTTAATAAAGCGCAAACAGTATGTGATGGGATGTAACATAAAATCAAATCTCTCAGTAAACAAATCCACAAAATAGAAATTGTTTTACCTCCTGAAATGGTAAAACTCAAAAGCCTCACAGGTGGTAGGATTATTCTGCTGCTTAACAATTATCTTCCAGACACTGCTAAGATCTTGTCTTCAGGTCAGTCCCACATGAAGAATCCCCCTTTCAAAAGAAATAACCCATATGCAGCTCTCAAACACACAGATTTCAAGATGCCAAAATGCTGAATAAGGTCCATGGTTCTCATGAAATCCTCTATAGATTTGGATCCTGTGTAGATCTGAAGTACAATGTAGATTCAAGTGACTTTTTGGAGTTTATTAAAATCTCACCCTTCACACTCAAGAAAGACTTCTAGGAAGCCTTTTAACAGCTTCATTTGACTGTGATCCCACTCTTCTTCAACAGGGTTCACAGAAAACAAAGCAAGGGCCAATGTCAGCTCTCAGAAACTTGAAGGAACTGTAATTAATAGCCATAATGCTCCCATGATTTTAATAATTCAGAAAGGCTGAATTTACAGTGTTTACTCCAGCTTTGTTATAATCATGACATCTGTAAATAATAATTAGGCACTGAGTTTAGACCTGAATATTGCATCATATTTATTTGCAACTAAACTATGCAATTATATTCTAGTATATGTATTATATTCAAATTGTGTTCTAATTAAGAGGATCTTTATACACTTGATAAAGTGATGAGGAATACAATCCTCTCCACTAAGCCACCAGTTGGTCTTTTAAAGGAGAGGTCTGAAAGCATCAAGCCTTCTCAACTATGGTCATTACAAACCCAGATTTCTTTCCTTTTTCCAAACTTCATCTTAGAGGTCAGACTTCTGCTTCAGCTAAATTGAATGTTTTTCCACTGCCATCAGCAGCATCATTTTTCCAGACATTATCAATGGGTCCAAGAAAATGTTCCATATAGTCTTATTCCTTTAGAATACGATGTTTCCAAGGTAACTGTACCCAGGAGATCTACTAATAGCAAAAAGAAGAAAATAATGTAACTTCTATTTTAAAATTACTTTTCTAAGGGGAAGAGGAATTGTATTCCCACAAACTTTTCCCTTCGTAACTCTGTCAGTCTCCTTAACAAAATCAAAGAATTCAAAATTTAATGCTCAGGCTTTATATATAATCATGCTGGCAACAGACAGAGAGGATGCATTGGGATGTATTGTATTATAGTGCTAAGAGTTAGCTCGAAAGGAAGAAATTGGGTAAAACTTAGTTACATTTTATGGAAGGTCAAAATGTTTCAGATAAAATAAGATCCAGCAAAAACTTCTGTCCAACTGTCAAACCAAACCTGCGTGAACATTTTTTTCACAAAGTTTAGTTTTTAATTTTTGTTATAAATGGTTTTAAAAGTCCTAGAGAATATTTCAGTGAACCACTGAAAACCAACCTGGAAAATAAAACATTATTTAGAATTCTATCACTCAGCCTTATGAAAATTCGTGTTAGACTGCCTCATGAGAGCTTAAGACCATCACATTGGCCAAGATTTCCAGCAGGGTTAACTCTCCTGTGATAACTAAAGGCACATACAAACAACTGCAAATGCAATTACTTATGCAAACATTTACTCAACTGCTTTAGGGAAATATGGCTTTTTATGCATACAATGACACTGCTCATCTTATACTACAAGTCTTTAAATACAACCTAGTGCAAATTCTTTGGTTTTGGCAAAATGACAAAAGTCAGATTACAGGGATTTGGGAGATCCATGCTTATTAAGCACCTTAACTTAAAGGTTAAAAATGGTCACTTTTTTAGGGAAATACTAACAGAGAATTAAAGTATGTAAAACATACAAAATAAGAGGGCTTTTAGTAGTTTTTATGCCAATGATTGACAAGGAAAAGGAAAGGGAAAGAAAAGGGGAAAAGAGGGAAAAGGAAAAAAAGAAAAAAGGATGCCTACCATCTGCAAAAGGAAAGCAGAAGAAATCCAACAGCTGTATCCTTAGAAGTGCACTAGATTAAAATTTCTGCACAAATTATAATAAGGACTATGGGCAGTAAATGAACTTTGGCAGAAGGAAGAAAAGGGTCTACTGATCATTTATTTACTTGATTTGTCTGATTCTCTGATAGACAAATATGTAGGTATATTAAACCCATGATATTTTATTTGCTAGATATTCACACATTTGCTGTTTGAAATATCCATCTGAAGCTGGTAACAGAATAAACTGGATTCAGATTTATGTTTCATCCAGAAACATGAAAACATAGCCCTAGATCTATAGGAGCTCCACATAATTATCAGTTAATAAGAAGACATAAGATTGTTAAAACAAATATTTAACAGCTAAGAAGACACTGTGTTTTAGTTTTCCCCATTCCCTCTTCACTCTGATCCACTGATGTTTATTGTGTTTGCCTAAAATACCACTTTCCAACAGAGATCTTTATGGCAAGTGAATATGAGCCAAGAACCAAACAGTATCATGCAGTCTGCTGGTAAGCTACGGTTTACACTTCCTTGTAAGAGAAGAGGAAAACAAGCCACATTTTAGTGTCAGCCCTTGCCATATATCTCCACCATAACATGACGCTCTGTGGAATCAAACAACACCGCTGAATCAAGTGCAGTGTAGTAGGTCTGTCATTTAAACACAGAAACAAATTGCTGAGGCTAAGCCACTGTGCAAGCAGAACTAATTGTTTTCAACTGAAATATTACACTTAACAGCCTAAACAGAAACTATAATCAAACTAGACGGAAAATGATGCATTATAACACATTTACTACAAAGGGAGTTAAAATAGACATTGGGTTTCACTCATAAAGATCCTTCCTGGTAGACTAGATTTTACTACTTTTGCCTCGACTTCCTGGAGTCCAACAAATACTGATGATCCAGGCCTTTCCAAGAATATAGATAAAAACATTGCAACAAAAGTTCAAGAAAATGATGAAGTATTGCATTTTTGAACCATGGAGACTTTCAGTGCAAAAACCCGAAGAAAACAAAACATCCAGTCAGACGTGATACACTGAGGAGGAAACTGCAATTATACATAAGCTAGAGGGCTAAATGTTTGCATCCTAGATTCTTACAAAAACATAGGTCACGCAAAAGCAATGTACAATGGCACTCCAAGGCGATCAGACATGCAGTCAGTAGGAGGGTTGCAGTGTTAGCTGCTCTTTGCTGTGGTCTGTAGACCACTTTACATTAAGATCATAGGCTTGCAGGAGAATTAAACTCTTCCTTAAATAACTTAAAAGGCACAAATTACAAAAGATGCTAAAAAAGGCATGAATTAGTTGGTAACGTGACATTTTAGGCATAAGGCAAAATTAAATTTCAAGACAGAGGGCAGAAGGGAAAAAGGAAGTGAGAGAGACAGGAAGGCAGAAAGGACTAACTCATCTGAGGTTTGAGCTAGAACATTAGATACTCATCCACCAGACCGGGATGTTCATACATAGGCAGTGATGTGTGCCAAATAAAGAATACACACTAGTGTCTCAAAATTCCTCAGAGCATTTCTCACCAGTGATGCTGAGTCTCCATGATCAGGATGCTCCACGATCAGGATGGCACCACTGCAGCTAGCAATCAACTCCACAGGTAACTAACCCATCATAAAAACTTCATTGCCACTTTCAAGTGTGCAGCCATTATTCTAATTCGCAGATTAGGAAAACCAGAGCTCTTGCTGTACACCTATAAGCCACACACTTGAGCAAGTTAAGCACACTTTGAAACCAGCTGTTTTGTAAAACAGAACGACTATGATGTACAAATAATATTAATGTATAAAATAACTGATTCACTGTGTAACTGAACATGATCCTACAGTTCTGCAGAGTCTTCATTAAAAACAGAAGATAAATAGCTATGCATTTCACTCTTCTTTAAGAACTTTAAAATGTAGTTTTCCCACACTATAAGGTTAATGGAAATCATTACTTACTTTGACGAAAGTAGCACTTGTAAACTGGTCCTTAATCCAAAAACCAAACTCCAAAACTTTAGAAGAGTAACTCAGAAAGCATACAAACATATGCACATACAATTAAAAACAAAACCATATAATTCTACTTGCACTCAAAAACCGAAAAGAGCAAAGGTCTCCTGTAGAGATACTTGTCCAGAATAATCAAAATAGAGTTAACAGCGTCTTCAAGGGGCCATCTAGTTTGCCCAGTTGCTCCTTGTGTTTTGAAGATGTCTTCCGTATGCTCTGAACTCTCCCCTTGTGTCTCCTTATTCTCTTTTATGTTTGGTTTGGTTTGTGTTTTTTTTCTTGGTTAAATCACTCCAGCTCTTTCACTCTCTGCACAAAGTCTGCCCATTGTTTATTCTCTCTTCTCTCCCTGCACGCTCTATGGTGTGCTGCCTCAAACTGGATGTTTCACTCTTACTGGTATCTCATCAAGCTGGGTAGAGAAGAAAACAACTTCCTATGTCACAGACATTCCCTTGGCTATGCCTGTTGCTTATTGCAACGGCATGGTGCTGCTGAATTACCGTCACAAAACTTACCAGTTGTTCTCCAAAAAGAACTTGGGTAGCTGATTGCTACACTTAACAGAAGATTGCACTTATCCATATTACATTAATTCATTATCATAATTTTTTCCTTATGATTTTCCAATAATATTTCAAATTCAAATCCTGTCCTCTAATGTGTTTACACCCTTGACAAGCATATTCTTTATTCTGTTATTTATTTCTTTCTTAGGGACCTGAAAATGACCCTCCCAGAATGGAATGGATTTTTTTTTTTTTAACAGTATATCACTGATAAGATCCTTTTGAGTACAGTTAATCATTGAGTTTTACATTTACTTTCTAATAGTTTCATCTAGAATTTATTTCCCCCCAGCTTATTTATGAAGATGTCAAAAGAGACAGATATCTCTTACTACATTCAAGATGAATGATTTCTATTTCACAGCAAGGCCTGTTAATCTGCCAAAAGGAAATTGGCTAGTTTTGATAAATCCATGTTGATTGGTACTAATTTTTTTGCAACCTTCCAGGTGCTTGCAAATAGTATTTTATAGACAGAGGTTGAGGGTGTCCTGGGTTCAGCAGTAGCAGTCATTTTTCTCCTTCTTGGTAGCTGGTGCAGTGCACGGTTTTGACTTTCAGCCTGGGAACAGAGCTGATAACACTGATGTTTTCAGTTGTAGCTGAGTAATATTTACTCTGACCAAGGACTTTCTGAGTCTCATGCTCTGCCAGGGAAGAGTGGAAGCCAGGAGGAAGCACAGACAGGACACCTGACCCAAACTAGCCAAAGAGGTATTCCATACCACAGCACGTCATGGCCAGGATGTAGAACTGGGGACACTTACCCAGAAGGGCTAGATCACTGCTCAGGTCGGCCTGGGTATCGGTTGGTGATATTGGTGGTGAGCGGTTGAATCCTCTTCCCTTGTTATTTCCCTTATCATTATTGGTTGTAGCAGCAGTGGTTTGTGTTATACCTTAGTTACTGGACTGTTCTTATCTCAACCTGTGGGAGTTAACATTCTTTTGATCCTCCTCCCCATCCCTCTGGGAGCAGGCGGAGGAGGTGAGGGGAGTGAGCAAGCGGCTGCCTGTTTTTTCTGGGTGGCCAGCTGGGCTTAAACCACGACAAGCATCTTGATCTAAAATTTCTTACCTTGGCTCTCCCTTCCACTCCTGTATTTCCCTACTATATTTCAGTAATTCTACTTTATCAAGATAAAAATCCCCAAAGATAACAGCTTATGGTTCTGAGATGGCATTAGTCATTTCTTTCAGTTGATCATGCCCAATATATAACATGTCATAAGCCTTTCTATTGTGTGGAATTTGTCATGCCTCATACTTTGATAACAGTCACTACCATAAAAAATAGAGATATTTTTGAAGTTATTCACATTTTTAAACTCTGAATCCAACCATAACATTTCATAATGAATTCTTCAGTTTGCAAAATGGAACAAAGTTCTGTCATTCTTTGAAATAAATCCTTCTCTATTTAAAATTAATTAATCCCCTTACTGTCTTCATGTCTATGTAAAAAACAGGTACCCAGAGACACTAAGAATAAGGCACAGGAGGCTTAATTTTCTAATCTTCAGGTCAATTTAGGGTCACACAAGATATTTGAGATTTTTAACTTTTTTTTTGTACAATGAAAAAACCTCCCTGAAGTAGTTTCTTCCTTTGCAGGGATAAAAGGCTGGTGTAAAAAGGATGTCAACAGGCCCCTGGGGTGAAGCACAGACAGAAAGGCAGAACTATCCAAGCAGAGTAGTTGCACCTGATATGTCAAATATAATGCTGGAATTGACAGGGACTTTATAGCTCTTCCCACCTTCTTGACTCCCCAAGCAGACAGAGCCCATGCACTTCCCACCACAGTGACCATCACCACCACAACCTCTGATTCTTTGTTTTCCACAGTAATGAGCCCTACATACACTGGAAGGAAGCAACTCCTGGCATGGCTGGATGCTTAATAAAGCACAATCATGAGAGGATGCACTATGGAGACCCTTGCACCAAAGCCTAAATCTACACTGTTGGTCCTTGCAGTTAAGGTTATGTGGCCTGAGACACATCAGTGACATTTACACAGATTTACTTAAAAGAAAAATATCAAGCCTAAAAAATTCATGAAAAAGGACAAAGCTGTTACTGTGCAGTAGTATCAGAAAATTGGTATACACAGAAAATTCAAAGGGCAAGTTTATAATTTAGGTTTCATTTTCAGTGAATACCAATTTGAAGTGGTCTGCAAAGTAATCACTGAGACCATAGGAATGATTATGCAAAAAAACTACAACACCCATTTTTTCTTTTATATTTATTATATCTCTGGATGCACTCATCGTATGCAAATATGAAATTTATGGTTTACTCAAAGACTTGATTAAACTCTCTCTGTTTACTGTTCATTCTTGATATTTGATGCTTGTTGATTAAGCTGTGCAAGTGGCCTTTAAACCACATGGATTTTCATCTCTAATTGGATGACTGAAACTTGTAAACAGAATCTTCTAACATAAATAGAATATTTTAGGGTTTTTTCTTGAGACAAAAAATAACTGGACACAAATTTAGATTGTTCTTGGATTTTTTGCTATGGCTGCAATTCAAAACCAAACTGTAGCTCACCTGCATTAATACAAATAAGTAGAAAGCAGAGAAACCCCTGTTTTCTGGAATGCTTATTAGTTTGAAAAAAAGCCTGTGTCATTTACTGAGTTACATGTCTGGCTCTAGCAGCACACTCCCAAGACACCTAAGAGATGAAGGAATATATATTTTGGCATTACATTTATACATAATTCATTAATATAGTTCTAAATTTCAGAGAGCAAGTTTCAAAAGCAGAAGGATAAATAATCAAATAAAAAAGTACAGTCTGTGCTTCTTACATATCAGATTATACCTTGATTGCTATTAAGACTGAGTAGTTAATCCACAGGAAAACTTAACCCAACCAGAGATCTCATGTATTTCATTATTCTTTCAGAACTATACAGAAATATGGATGACACCTTTTAACTTTCTCATGCTTAAAATGGTTTATAAAACATGTTTTCCAAATAGTATTTTTAATAAAACCAGGAGGAAAAAACCTATTGAGTTTTCTACATCATTGTTACACCTACCTTCCCGTTATATCTCCTTTCAATATCGTATAAACTAAGAGCCCTGTAATTTCAATGTTTCCATCTGTAGACTGCGGGAAGTAATTTCAACTTTTACCCACATGTTCAGATATTCAGCACCAGTGAAGTTAAAATGATTTATTCCTGCTAATATTCTTGTTTAATACATCATTATATGCATAACATAAAGTCAAACACCCATGACGTGACTGCTGAAGAGACTGGATTGAAGGCAGCATCCTTTCTATAACTGTCAGGAGTTATAGAAAAGACTGAGTGCAACAATAAAGTAGGAAAGGAAAAGAGAAAAAAAGGATCAACAAGGGAAAGCGAACATTATTGTTACTGCAAGATCTGGAGAGTACTGTAAGTTTTGGAAGATGCTTTTTAGGATCTGTTAAGCCCTTTCAATAAAGTGAGAAGGGCATACTTGTTAACCTGTTAGCTAAGCATATTATCGTGGCAAAGTGTGAAGCAACAATAAATGAAATTTGTCTGAATTATTCTTTCAGACCCCTCTGAGGAACAAGTAGCCACAGAGGTAATACAGAGTATTGTAAAGATGGTTTACAGCAGTATATTGCAGTTACAGATCATGCCACTGTCATTTAAAATGAAAGCCTTAAAAATCTATACTTTTAAATGCTACACTGCCTGTAAAATACAGTAGTTGCCTCTTCTACAGACAGCACAGATAGTTCTCACTCTTATAATGCATAGCTCTGGCCTCACACAGGTTAATTACAACTTCTGAAGGCAGACAGAAAACATTTCTTTTAAAATACTACAGTAATCTTTTCTCCTTGCCATAGAGCTTATCCATCAGCTGCAAAGCTGCTTTATTTTCTAAGGAACTCATTCAACCCATATTGAAGTCAAAGTCAGAATGGCAATGGGAACTAGCTTGGGGTCTTAATGACTTTTTGACCCTTGCCACCATCCCAGTTGATGATGGGCTTCAAGGATCTATTCTTAACACTAATTCCATTTTCCCCTCCTTTGAAAAAAGTAGGTAGGTAAAAGGAGGTTTTTTTGACATGTTTGTCTAAAGCATAAGGACTATGGCTGACAGCTCAATTCCTCAAGCACAATGGCACATCTTAACTGCAGGAATAAAGCCTACTTGTGCATGACTTACTTTGAGCCAGGCTGAGGCTAAGGAGTGAACTTCTACAAGCACCAAGAGGTGATTCTAATCTTGCCAGCCTCAGTCTTTCCAGAGAAAGACATTTTTCTAGATCCTTTCCTCTGGGAACATGTGCTTTCAGAAACACATACATTAAAAAAACAACAGGCCTCTGTCAAAACAAAGAATTACTCCAAAAATTAAGGTGCCCCACCTACCCCCTGCCATCTGGCTGAAGATGGGAGAGTAGAAATCAGCAGAGAACATCTAATTCATCACTCATTAAGCCTAAATTACGTTTACCTTCTTGAAAGGTAGAGGTCAGGAAGTGGGAGGGAGAAGCAGAATATGCAGTTGAGGAACAGAGGGCAATGGGGAAAGGGGCACAAGGGCTGTGCCTTGTTTGGGAGATATGGGGTAAGTAGATGGAGAGTGTGGGAGGAAAAAAGTGCAGAGCTGAGGAAGAGTAGGATGAGGGTGAAGGACAGAGGCAGAAAGAAATGAAAAACTAGCATCAGTTAGAGCTGCACCTATAAGCCCAAGATGAACCTTGCCCAATTACCTTGTGTCTCCTTACATAATGTCCTGATTTGGAACCAGGAGAGCTATAGGGAGTAAGTCCAATAACTGTACATGGGCTTTGCTTCAAGAAGTGAAAAGTACACATGATTTCACCTTAAAAATGTCACCCCAGTGCAGTGCTGAATTTGGAAGTTCTTTAATTAAATGTTTTCTTTTCTTGATAAGTGGCTAGTAAGTTCAAGAACCTCAAATGACAAAAAACTAACAGTAAATAAATATATGGTGCATCAGAAAGCTATTTCTAGAACACTGAGAGGTTGTGCAGTGGCATTGCAGGATTCGTTAGGTAAGCAGTGTAAATTTGGAATAGGGTGGCTACAAAAATCCTTGTAAGGCACCTGATCTTCGGCATGGATTTAGTGATTTACATTAAAGATGACACTGTGTGTACAGCATGCAGACTATTGCTAAACTGCAACAACACAGAAGCTGATAAAGTAACCAAAAAGAGCTGAAAAGAAGAAATCATAGTTGAACTTCAAGTAACAACTTCAAAGACAAAAAATATACAAGATCCCAAATTCCTTTAACTGTTTACATAAGTGATGTCATAACCATAGGCTAAGTCAATCTGCAAGTATGTATTTATCTCAATGAACAGTCTGGAAAGCTTGCACAGCACATAAAATATCTATCAGACTTAAGGAGTCTGCCCCTTCTTTACACATCAAACCATGGGAAAGGTGAAAATGTCTAGGACGTCATAAGAAAAAATGAAAAGAATCAGGGATTATGAAATCAAATACAGTATTTTTTCAGAAGTTCTTTAAGAGTGATTCAAAACATACCAAATACCAACCAGTACATATGAAATAGCCCTCAGACTAGAAATTCAGACAGCTTGTGAAGAACGAGAAAGCAAGGGTAAAAATCCCTAACAATACCAAAACAGCTATAATGTCCTTTCCTCTTTCCCATTAAATTGCTGTGATAAATGTATATTCTGTAGAGCTGTTTCTTTCTTTTGAAAGATGCTTCCTTTTCATTCACAAAAATGTCACTTGCACAAAAAGGTGAGAGTCATTTGCTTCTTGAATTGAGGGGCATTTCTACAATCATGGAACATGCCTTAATATCACTTACCTGTTTTCAGCTAAGTGATATTAGATGGAAAAACAATCTTTATGTGATTGTTTTTCCATCTAATCCTAGATACAGTCAGTTTAAGCAGAAAAATTATGAAAACTGCAATTCAAGCTACCTGGTCTAATAATAGCTGATCTATTAAATCCTAGCTAATACGCTCTCATCATTAAACCACAAAGGTTTATCCCCAAAATTGCTTCAGAGAAATCATTCAGAGAGCTATCTGATGTAACACAGTGAGTTCAAATTATGTTTTTAAACACTGATATGACTTGGGGACCTTACCAGAGACCTATATATGTAATCTGAAATGCATGGCATGAAAAGAAATAACCCACAGAGTGTGGTTACAGAATAAAAACACAATTATCAGTAGCAGTGAGCTCCTGCCTGTCACACTTGTCTACGATTTCTGCAGGAGAGAGAATATTTGCTCGGATTCCTGTATTTATTTGCCTGCCATGCTTGTTTTGATATCCACCTGACAATCTGCACAGAATGAGTGGCACAGGCAAATGGTGAGGAGTGTCAGTGCCGAGATGAGATGAGGGTTGACTGCATTATCATTTTAAATAGTCTGCCTGTCGAGTGCTGTGATCTCATACCTCCCTTACCTGTCACACTTCATTAACCACCTCCCACCACAGCCCTGCGCTGTTGATAGCCCTGCTCAGCCCTTTGCTCTGGATGACAGCTGCAGTTACCTCTTTCTACTGCAGCAGATTTCCTTCCCTCCCTACACCCTACACCAAGGGCACTTGTGCCATGTGTGTGCAAAGGTATGCATACAAGCTGCACTACACTGCGCAACTGAACGTGCCTTGGCTGTGGAAGGTTGGTTGCTCTTTTCAGCTTATTAAGCAAGAAAGCCTCGAGTGCTTTGAGGACTGCTCCTAGGCTAGGGCACAGGACAGAAATACAGAAATACTTAGTTCCTTGCTGTGCCTTTGATGACGCCTCTGAGGCAAGAGAGACATGTCACAGTACATCTAGCCTGCAGTTCACATCAGGGTTTGTTTACGCAGCAGGCTTGCAGTAGCAAAACACTGCCTGCAAAGGAGTTCTCTCTCTCTTCATAATTTATATAATGATAGAAAAATTAAACAGTATCATCAAACAGTTAATAGAAAGACTGACAGTAGTATAACTACTCCTTTCTTTCTATTTTAACATTGAGTAGCTGGACTAGCTTCCCTAGAACACAAGCAATTCTCTGACATGAGAACAAAGGTACATTTTTTAATGGTGCCACTTAGGAAAACAGAAAAGTTTCATTTCTAGATGAACATTCACAAATTCTTCATCTGACTCCTTGCATAGATAAGCCTGATCCTACAGTATACTGAGCAAATATTAAGTTTTCCTGGTCTTGTGTGTCATAATCTTAATCTCTTGAACTATTCACACTCAGGGACTTCAAATCAGCTGGTCGTTTGGGAAATAGTGGGCAGAAGTGAGGTAGTGATTTCTGAGTCACTCTCCCTGAACATAATGTCAATAATTACAGACAAACCCAGTGTTTATACGTGGCCTTGCAAGGAACTTGTTTGCAATCCATTTCACTGAAAAGTACAAAGTATTACAGTGTAAAATGTATCTTTTTCTGAAATTATTTAAGCTGTTTTTTTTACCCAACAGTCGAGAGTAGAGGTTGAAGGTTTTCCTCCATTCCCCCTCCCCAAACAATACATAGACACTAAAAGTGGTAACTGGAATAACTAGTAACATTTGGAACAGCTAACTGCAGGTTCAGCCCTGTAGCAGAAACTGTTTACATCTCTGTGAAAATCCCCATTTGTCAATATTTTACAGTATCCCTACGTAACAATGCAGTTATACCACAGAGTATAAACAAATGCATCTGAGGAAAATGAATTAGAAATTAAAACTTTTTTTTTTAAATGTCAGGAAAGAATTAACAATTTTAATTTAGACAATCTCCAGTATTTTAATAATACAGTTAAAATGTAAGCAACATATAATTGCCTGCAGCAAATCAAAAATATGGTCCAAGATGGAAGGACAAAAACATCTACCATTTTCTTTGAAATCTTTTGTTTACTAGTTACAAACAACTGAAAGTTTAAAAATTGAATGCATAAGCATTTCAGAAATCTGACCAACTCTAAAACTGCAAGCCAGACCAATGTAACAGCAGCTAGATTGCTTTCAACTACGGTCACAATCAGAACAACTCATATATTGGGTAACTATAGAATACTTAATCACTAAAGAAAGTTTCCTTAACTTTCTCTCAGTTATTAACTGGGTTTTGTTCTGAAATACAAAAATCTTTATACAATTAAAAAACTTGAACAGAGTGTTATGTACTGCATAAAGGTGGATTTACATTTAATAGCATAGGCTTTTTAATTTTTTTTTTTATTTATATGATTTTTCTTGCATGAAGAATATGTAAATCAATGAGTTCCTAAAGAATCAGGGAATTAGGTAAGATACATGGTTTAATAAACTGCAATTTAGAATGAGATCTTGGTTTTCCTTGAAATGAAACACTTGGGTAGAGCGCTTGACACAAGTTCAGGTGGTGGAGGTAGAGCTCTTTATCTGTGACCTTCCCTTGCTCGACCAGGTTTCTGGAGGTTTTAGGGTGCTGCAAGGCTATTTCAGTAAAGGAACTGACTTAAAGGACACGTATCCCCTTCTTCATTTGCCTGCCTTTGACACTATTTCCCAGGCCCCTACATGAGGATAAGGCTTTCGGGAAAATGTCAATATCAGAATGTGATTTCTCTACAGTAATGAATTTATCTTTTCTGAAATATAACCAGCATCACAAAAATCAGGGATTCCTAAACTTACGAGGAACCTGTACTTGCTCTGTTTGGCCAGCTTTGTAACTGCTTCCTGCTAATAAACAGTACAAAAAGCAATATTGGGAAAATCCTTTTGAATAAACAGTAAACATTTATTTGCGCTTCACTAATAAGAAGCTAAAAAGTACCCACAGCACTAGAACATTACTTCAGTATGAGTGAAACCTGTGAATAGAGCATGGTACACAATATGCTACAAAATATTGCAAAACAAAGCAGCATGTACATTTTAATGATAACCCAGCCAGACCTTACATAGTCTCATTTCCACACTTATGGTCTTCATTAAATCATTTGCTGCAGCTGTATATGTTTATGCAACAACACAGTCTTCCACAGGGAGTTGATTTAAGTAGGAGGAAAAGTGGACCATAATGAAAAGATACAGGTGCTTCATTGAGGCTCATAGAGTTGATATAAAATTCAGAGATACTGCTTGATACAGTGCCAGGAATATCCACTGTAATGGCTCTGCATAATGATGGTCCCTTTGATAAATATGAGATGTCCTGTAACATTTACACCATAAAGAATGTTTTAGCCCTTGCCTTTCTATAGTTCATGATTGCCATCCTTTTAGATCAAATAACAGTTACTGGCTCAGCGGATTAAGGTTTAAGCATTTTTTTTCTTTTTCCAATACGCATTATAAAAGGCTCACTTTTTTTCTTATATAGTGAAATGTTAAAATGCTAGTAAAAGCATAAATTGTATTAAAATGGAACATTCTGTGAATAACTTAACAGCATCACAAAAAGGCAAGAAAATAATGCATTCATTTTCTCTTTCACTTATAAAATCTATAAACTACAGACCCCTTCAGGGAGCATTAGATATCATTTACAGTATGAAAAGGAATGGCTTTCAGATAAGGAAATTAATCAGCATGAGTTCTGTGAACTACAGATAATAGTTACTGAATGGTTTTTAGGCCCTGAAATCAATAATCTGCAGCCACTCTCCCTTTGTGACCTCTCCAGACATTGTAAGACATAGCAGGGCTCTCTTTAATTAGAATTTAGGTCATTGGAAAAAGTGACACTCCAAAGAGATGTTTGAAAAGTTTGAACTTACACTTCACTACCAAATTTGAATCAATTCTAATTAACATAAATTTTAAAACCCCTATCCCCCATGAAAACAAAAGAACAACCTCTGCAAGCTTCCAGTGTCTGCATCTATTCAATCAAATGCATATTCTTATCACCATTAGTCCTAACAACAGGGTGTCAATATTATGGGTCAGCTTTCAGGCACTAGCAGAACAGCCAGGTGCATACGGACTTTCCTTGCCCATCTAAGCTGAGGCTGGGGATCCCACACCCAGCAGGATCTCTGGGTGGACTGACTGCAGAGATCTGCACCATGTCCCCATGTCCTCAGCATCAGCTCATGCATGTCACAGAGCTGACACTGGACCCTTCAACTTCTAGGTCTCAAGCTCAGAAGGTGAAAGCAGGATACCAGACTTTCTGCCATCTCTGTTTCAGAGCCAGACCCAAAAAGTTTCTACTCTGAGATCACATTTTCTAGCATCTCTGGCTACAGGACTAACATAAAGGAAGCTCTTGAATTCTACCATCTCAATATTGAACCAGTAACTCAGGTTGTCTGCTCATGCACTTAATTCAGAGTGATCTTACTCATTTTAATTCTCTAAATGATTCACTTTTCATGCAGATGTACTGTCCTGTCACTACAGTGGCTTAAAGTTATTTATTATCCCTAGAACTGGAATTTTAAAATACAGTCATTTAACCTAAGGAATAAAATCCATAGCACTTTAAGCAAAAAAGAGATTCATTCCCCTCATTTTGAGTTTCTTTCACATATTATGTTCTACGTTGGGACTTGGCAGGATGAGATATGTGCTGCTGGAGATGCTGTCTTTCAGATAATGAGACATAAGGCCAAAACTGTCACATCACTAAAATACTTCATAGCATTTCTTCAGATGCTTTTCCAGGACATAATAAGATATAATAAAGAATGATACCACGCAGAAAAAGAAAAAAAAATAGTCCTTAAACTGTAAAAGCATTCCTAGTAGCCTGTAGTAGGGGAAAACAACAAAGATCATATAATCACTAACTTGAATAACTCAAAGAAAAAAAGAAGGCTCTGAAATGAAAGTGAGGAAAAGAACTTCCATTTTAAGAGGTTTCCCACAGCAAAAACAGAGAACAGAATTAGTGTAACTTCACTAATTCTCAAAGGGAAGGCAATCTCTCTTGGGTTAGCCAAATGGATCCCTTGGTATGCTCTGAATTAAAAACTAATGAAAGATTCAGAATGAGTACTAGAGATAGGTTTGACGAAGTTAGCTGTTGAGGTAACTTGTTAAGGTTCCCAAACAGATGAAATATTAAATGGTAAAACATTTTCTAAAATGATCATAGATTAAAGAGGTGCCAACAGAAAAGTACAGTGACAGAGAAAGACAGCGACTGCTGCACATCATTTCTGTCCCTTACAGATATGAATCTACTTTAGAAGATTTATTGATATGGGACAGCTTTGCCTACAACTGACAGAAAGTTATTATCACCCCACAAGACCAGGAATTGAGGGCTCCAGCTGCACAGTCTTTCTCAACGCTAACTATATAGTCTCCCATCACAGAATTTGCCTAGCATGACTGCCCATAGGTCTTGTGGACAGAGAAGGTCTCTTTTCTCTACTTAATGAGCCCCTAGCCTGTGGCGATACTGGACTGTCATTCCAAACAGCAGAGAGATCACCTGGCAGTGCAATACAGGCAAAAATAAGCAGTAACACAATAGGGTTTCCACAAAAGGACAGTAGCCTATACAGAAAAGGCATTGAGAAGACTGTATGCCCTCTGATGTAAAAAAAAAACTCATGTTCCTACTCTCTATAGCTTTTTTACATTTGTTATAACTGCAGATTATGACAATGCATTAATCTTGATTCTATTGTTTATTCACATTGCCTTCTAATAGGAGCAATCCTTCTCTTCAGTCAAAAAAAAAAGTATACCAAGAACTTGAATCTGTGAGAACACAAAGTCTTAACAACAGTTAATCGCGCAAACAAGCGTTACATGCCCAAATTAATACAAAATGATGAACACAAATATTTCTAAGTATTCCTTTAGATGCACTGAGAGCCTGGCAGGTTCCTCTGAACAATTTGTGATGCTACTAGAAATGCCTTCTTGACAAGACTATAAAAAACACAATCATGTAAGTACATATAACAGTGACTACCTCTATAAAATCATCAGTTGCTGCAAACAAGTAAGGCTTCACCAAGTTCCTACAAAGTTACATTAAAATACAGCATCTGAAGTAACAGATCTGTGAG
The DNA here is from genome assembly GCF_028554395.1 of Pezoporus wallicus. Classification (NCBI taxonomy): domain Eukaryota; kingdom Metazoa; phylum Chordata; class Aves; order Psittaciformes; family Psittacidae; genus Pezoporus; species Pezoporus wallicus. The sequence continues at coordinate 6,746,468 of NW_026640488.1, forward strand.
ATTTCTGTTACATTTATGATAGCAAATTCTGATAGAAATTTGGGGGTTTTGTGATAGATTGTGCAAGCTAAGGGAAGCAAGTATGAAGTCTTTAGATAGAAGATCTGAACCTCTACAGATTTAACACAGAAAAGACACGTTGCAGCATTCTCTCCATTTTCTAGAACATCCACACTTGAAAATGGTAATTCACAGAATGCTTGCTGTGCTTCTACATCAGGCAGGCAGCTAACAGAGCAGAGATGAGCTTCTTCAGAAAAAGACCTACATTTAAATTCCCAGACACACACGAGAAAACTTAGGACATTTTGCCCATGTGGAAAAAGATTATTATTCCTAATGGTTACTGTTTTCCTGTGAAACCACAATGCCCCTTGCTGTCCCAAGAACTGCACACTCGGAGTAAAAGTAGTTTCATATAGAATAATCCTCTGTCAGAAGGCCCTGTCTAGGAAAGCAGATTTCCTGATGGCTTGATTGACTTGCATACGCTAAATGCAACTGCACAGTAAGGTCAAGCATAATATTGACAACCCCACCTACACAGAAAGTACAGACATACATGCACAGTTTATAGATGTGTTCAGAAAGGCTTCTGAAAACATATACTCCCAAAACCATTGTAGAAAGCCTGCAGGCTTCATATATTTGGTTTAGATTTGCAGCTATTTCTCAGATCATTAGGAAGGGCTCCAGCTAGCAAGTCCTGGGCCCATATCTTCAAATCATCAGGGAGTTTATTTTTCAAACCACACCAAGCCAGCCTCTCAGCTCTTATAAATAATTACAGCGCATTTAAAATCATGCATGCATGACAGTCTGGACACAGCGTATCCACTGCACTACAGAGATGCCATAATTACCACAGATATAGAGCATGCTTCCCTGCTTTAACAGGCCTTCTTTGAATGTACTGTAATGTTTTTACTTAGATGTCCTATCTAGGATTTCAGCAGCTCAACAGTTATCTGTTGTATTAGGATGCTTCTTACTTTGCTATTCACAGTTAGTGAATTAATATCTGAGAGTACACCCTTTTAATTTGGCTATGAATTCTGGTCATTTTTACAGTGAAGAATCCTCATCCACAAAAAAGAGCAAGGCACCTGAAATGTCTGGTTGATAGGAGTGGTGGAGACATTAGTAGATATTGCTAATTAAAAAAACCGGGGTCATGAAGATCCAGATTATGCACAGATGCACTGGCATTATCTTTGGTGTATCTAAGCCTCCTCTATCCATGGTGTTCATTGAAGATGTGCTGCAGCTGGTACACATGGAACTGGAAATCATCTGTGTGTCACTGACACTTGCTTAGAGACTTAGCTCTCAAAATGCAAACAATGATGATGTGGGAAATGAGACGAAGACTGAACATAAAATTAGCATTGCAGTGACAAAGAAACACGTCAAAAATATTTCAGAAGTCACTGAAGTTGCTAATTTGTGCTAACATATCTCCTTTTGCTATTCTACTGGAACAAATACAGGATTCATATTTGTAAGTTCACATTTGATTGGGAAAGGAGAAGTATGAACTGTCAGTATTTATGTGTCTTAGCTGATAGATCTGAGTGAAATATGTGTATGACAAAGTTGTCATTTCCTTGAACCTCATGAAAGTGCATTTTGTTCACATACAATACACCCCTGCTATTTATGATCTTTGCAGATAGTTATCTCTTGCTGTTTCACTCACTCTTCCTCCACCATCATTGCGACATATTTCTGAAAATATATACAGTGTCCAGTTAATAGGTGTGGTTTTCTAGTGAAGATAAGCAGCTCTACCAAAAGTTCAATAGAATGTAGGAAATTCAAAGCAAACCCTTTCTACACTGTTACTTAATGACAAAGTTCAGGCACAACCTTTTCTGTTCATCAGTCTTCATTGTTTAGAAGATCCATCAGAGTCACTTAGGACGACATATGAAATGAAAGTAAGACACAATCAATCCAAAGGAAGAAGTGGGAAAAGGAACACCTTTCCGAAGCATACTCCATCACCAATCTCAACAGAAGTAACTGTCAAATCTGACAAAACTGAGGGAGCCATTTTATTGCAGGAACAGGCAGCACACAGCAGATGGCAAGGTATAAGAGTGTCTTTTGGTGAGAGACAGTGTCTGAGTATGGACGGATTCCGCGACTGAATGTGTTGTGAGAAACAGCCCGCTTGAGCAGTCAGCATGAAGGAAGCGTGCTGTTTTGCTTGCTGAAAGGGTCTAGTAGCCTTTTCAAATTATCTTTTTTCCTTTTTTTTTTTTGGTATGTATCTCAACCAAATCAAAGATCTGAAGTGTTATATGGGACAAGCAGGAATAGTCTGAATAGCTGATCCATCATGGAAAACTCCAGGTCTGTAAATCATTAAATCATTTAACTGCTACTGAAAAATAATTAGGCTTCCCAGGCCTGTTACTTAGGTGACAAAACATACTTAGAAGCAGCAGTGAAGCTGTAATCATTTGACACAAGTGAACACATGGATTTTTTTTCACCTGGGGAACAAATAACTCTTTTTTGATATCAGTTAATAGGACAGAGCCCCCAACAATAAGGAAAGATTACATCAACAGGCAAAGAGTACATCATATTCACCACCAAGCGTCATTAATCTTTTAAATCTTCAAAATGTAGAAAGGTCAGTATTTTTGTTTAAAATGTTTTTGCTATATAAATAGCAAGTGCCCTCCAGGTCTCACCTTCCCTTTGAGTGAATAGCCAGAGAGATTATGGCCTGTGCTTTACATCAGGGCTTCATTTTAATCAGATGGTCACCATCTTCCAAAGACAGCAGGTTTTGCAAATTATGATTACACTTGTATCTGTGTCACTGCAGTGAAAGAATCCTCTTCCCATACTATGCAATCACCAGGCCTTCATGAATGGAATTGATGATGGATTCACAGAAATACATAGTCGGTGTTCTCACAACCCTCACCAAGCTGTGCCGAAGCTTGCTAGCTACTCTGTGAGTAACCGGAACTTAGCTGAAACCTCCAGCAGCGAGAAATTTATTTTCAGTGGAAGGATGGACACTAAGCATAACTCATGAACTATAAATCTACAGTTCATTACAGTCTTTACTTAACCTGTTCTTTCAAAGAATCATCTGTGAGAATGCTCAAAAGGTGAAGGACCAACTGCAGACTTAAATGCTTTTTCAAGACACACATGCACAGTCAGAAGTGAAATTGTTCATCCGGGTGGCGACAATTTTGTCGTATGTTTCCATTCTCTCATATATAAATATATACTTCAATTTATATAAAAACTGAGTAATCAGTTTAACTGCACGTGTTTTTCCTACCTTTGGTTTGCATTCTGTGATGAAATGTTTTTGCCATTCTAGCAAATATGTTGCTACTATTAAGTTCAAAATTGCCAGAATTTCTCCCCACAGTCCTGGTTTGTCAGAGTTCCCAGTACTTTCTGAGGAATTCTGACTAAACATAGATTACAGATCATGTATAAACTTAAGGAAATTTGGCCAGTTACCATTTCTTGCAGCATTTTGTCAAATAATATACTTTCTGATTCTTAATTAAATGATTTGCTAACTTTTTTCAGATTCAAACATTTTTGCCTATATGAATATAAATGTATAAATATTTTTGTGTGTGTGACACACAAATATATTTTATGCAAAATTTAGGCAAAAAATTACAGCTCTCTTGATAAACATACTTTGCATGTGCCTCTGCCTCTCAAAATGTTACATACTGAAAAAAAAAAAGTGACACCAAATGGTTTCCTAGTATGAGAAAATACATCCTCAGAGCAACAGAACTGATTATTCCTATTTTGTATCAGGAAAGACACATATACTTGGAATTACCAACGCTATTTCACAATGACAGAGTCAAATATCTGTATCAGAATAGTCCAACTGGTGCATACCATCACAGGTCTCACCATTTTTCTCTACCCCTATTTTTTTTTCTTTAAGAGTCTAGTACTAATGGAGGAAGTCAGAGCCCATCCAATTTTTCACACATCCTTCACATTATTCAAGTAGATTTTCTTCTCCCACAGTTTCCTTGTAAGTTTTTCTTTAGCTATGCTATTAACAGTACAACAGATTAATTTGCTCATTCTTACTATCTGTCATAAGATGCCTTTAGGGTCCTGTAGAGGTCAAAAGTCCATTTAAAGTTTCAAATATCCTTTCGTTGTTCAGTGCAAGCCATGGTTTTGGCCTTAGCTCCTAGCTATCACGAGTTTCAAATGGCCTGAAGATGCATGTTTCAGCTTTTGTACCCAGGTCATATTACCAAAACTACCAGCAGTGGAGGGAGGAATCATCTCTCTCACCAACACTGGCATTCTGCATGCAGACAAGGGCAAAGCCGGACCCATACCCATAACCAGAAGGCAGCTGAATGGATCTGTCAAGCACTGCCCCCTCTTAGCCCGCTGCTAATTTACTGCTAATTCACAGAAGAGTATCTATTCAATTATATACTACTTTATCAAAGACAGAAAAATTCTCCTGAATATAAGAAGAATTCATTACAATGTGCCACTTATTACAGAGAGTTTTTTCCTTTTTTGTAACAGACATGAAAATGAAACAAAAATGCTATTTTTCTTCACAATACTTTGTATTTAAAAATGAATTGCAAATGTGATAGAATTTAATATATTGTCACAAATTGCACTTTAAATATTTTAACATTAAATAATCACTGCTGTATGTCATGATTACATACATTTCTCATCCACAAAATTTATACAATTATTCATTTTATTTACCTTCTGGTTTGAAATTATTAATTCAAGTAAAAAAACAAATATTGGACATTGGAACAATGTTTCCAAAGAGCATAAGTGATTCAGAAGCCAATGACATATTTTCAGAGTTTAAAACCAGAACTTCAGAGAGATGCTTCCCTTCCTACTTCAAGTATCTTTGCAAAATGGGCATAAAGATAAGGGAAACAATATTCCCTTTACACAATGCTTGGCAATCCATATTAGAATGAAGAGCACCACTACATTTAACAAAATTCTAGTTTTAGGGGGGTACAAGCAGATGTTCAGGTAATCACATGCAATAAACATGTAATAAACATGCAAACATAAAAGGAATGTAGACAATCATAGCAAGAGAAATCACAGCCATTATGCATACTGCTGTATAAACATGGCACAATATATCCCCCATGTCTTAAAAGAGCTGCTGAAAATACACCCGTAGTTTAAGAGTAAACTACTGCATTTTAATAGCCCTGCACAGTAATTAATTTTGTACACTATATACAAGTCTGTATGAAAACTGATCTTTCTTCTGTGTTTATGAATCAGATTGCCATTTCTGTCAACACCCACTGAAAACGATGATGTTACACCTTGAGTTTCATTCAAAACTCATCTTCACTGAAATACACATGTAAAAATACTAGCAGAAAAATAGAAGGAAAAAGGTTTCAGCTGTGATAGAGTTAATTTTCTTCCTAGTAGCTGGTACAGTGCCATGTTTTGACTTTGAGAACAATGCTGATAACACACTGATGGTTTTAGTTGTTAAGTAATGATTACTCCAATCAAGGACTTTTCAGTCTCAGTGAGGAAGTGCATGAGAAGACGGGAGGAAGCAGAAACAAGACACCTAACCCAAACTAGCCAAAGAGGTATTCCATACCACAGCATGTCATGCCCAGTATATAAACTGGGGGGAGTCACCAAAAAGGAACCTATTGCAGCTCAGGTCAGGCTGGGTATCGGTTGGCAGGTGATGACAATTTTATTGCACATCACTTGTGTTTATTGTTTATTCCTATCTCTTTGTTTTATTTCACTATATTATTATTACTGTTATTGTTATGTTTTACATAATTTCAGTTATTATACTGTTCTTAATCTGTGGGGTTTACTTCTGACTCTCCCCCCCATCCCACTGTGGGGCAGGGAGCGAGCGATCATCTGCATGACACTTGGTTGCCAGCTGGGATAAAACCCTGACAATCTGATAAATGAAAATTATTCAGAATGAACCTTTCTTCCTGGTTTTATGTGGTGCTGTAATATAAAATGATAAGCTGTAAGCACAGTCCTTGTACACAGCATGCATGACTATCTCTCCTGACACAAAACAGGCTGTCAGGAGGAATAGGGCAGAAAGGTTCTCTTTTGCTCATGCAGAACTTGGCTCATGAATAAGCAATTCATTTCAATGCATGTCCAAAAGTAAATACACATGTATGTATGGTCTATGAGACAGCACAAACACATAGTGAATCTTGATCGCCTCCATAGTTTAGCAGCATCTGTAACTCAAACCTCTCAGAGGTCAGCATATACAAATGGCTAATTTGAGCAGTCTGGCTTTTGAATTTGCAGGAATTTGTCTTGGTTTGACTGGATATTCCTGGTAGAGGAGCCATACACATCAGTACAATAGTAAGCATGTAATTTTAAATATCTGAATAGTACCATTGGGGCTCCTCACTGATTAAACTTAGCCGATTGATACCTCATCATTCTGAATCCTGATCTGTCACAGAGTCTTTACGCTGATGTCAAGAATGCTGAGGTAAATTCAGCAGTTTTATGCGTTGTACTTTCAAAAAAAGTTATATTTTACATTCCCCTGTATAAAAATAGGTGCAGAGAGCACCACTCAGAGCATCTGCCTCACAAATGTATTTACTACAACAGCAAAACTAAGCTTACTAAAGTTCTGGGTTTACAACTTTCATCAGAACATTACTGCATAAATAACAAAATGTAATGTTGAACAGTGTGCCAGAATCAAAACCAAATCAATAGCAAGTAAATTAATTACCTCCTTGTGCATGTATATACATTTAAATAAATGCACACTGTTTATACTGCTCTAAAGATCAATAACAAATTTAGCACACATGAACTGAAGAATATGTATGTAATAATAGCAGTGTCAAAGGGAAATACACATTGAAATCCAATGACAATCTCTCAAAATATCACAGAACAATAAGAGCATCCTGAGGTCTCTTCTGGCCTGCATGTAAGTCAAATAAAATACCAAAAGTAATACTCTCAATGGACTAAATATAGCACTGCGAGTCCAGAAAAGATGGAGCAATTTAAATACATGCACTATTAAAATTAACCTTTCCAAAAATAAAAAAAAATGGAAGGAAAAAAGCTAGATTTTCTATTTCTTTACATTATCATACTGGTTAAATGCTAACTCCATAAACCCTTAGTAAGCATTTTAGGTGGAATTAGACCAGGTTTGCAAGGTTTCCTGGCATCCTTCCTTCCACGCTTCCCTCCCTACTTGGCCATGTCATTATGCTGACAATGCCAACACTCCCTGCTACTCCCCTTCCAAGGAACAGTGACATTTAACCCTTCCAACCTAATCACTTCCTGTTATGTCATTAAATTACACATTTCTTTTGTTACAAACCAAGCACACTTTTTACCTTCTCATTTTACCTTTGACTCCACCACAAAAATTCAACGACAATGGTTTCCTTGCAGCTTAACAGAAACTCAAGCGCAACCTTGTGAGAAAGGATTGATTACATATTGCTGTAAGCAGTGGCACCTCTGTATCAAATACTACTCTGGATGCAGTGAGCTCATGGTCCAAAGCAGAGAACAAGTGTAGGAGAGAAGTGCAGAGCCTTATATTCTACCAGCACTATGAAACAAGACAGGAATTAATCTGACAAATTTTAAAACATTCCACACAAAGTGTCTATGGAAGATTCCAGTTTCAAATAGAGGCATTTTATTTATTTAGTATATTAGAGTTATTTCCATTTGTTTTTCATTCTTATTTACAATATAGCCTCTAAATGAAAAGACAGTCAGATAGGAAACTACCATAAAACCATCTTCACCCTAATGAAAGCCTATTGTGCCTTCAGATGCTCATGATCTTTTCCTCGGATGCATATTGAGTAATCTGAGGTAAAAAGTAAGTAAATAATCAGCAATACTTAAATAATGTGTAAGAGTAGTTAACATATTCATTATAAAAAAAAGATTCTGTAAATATTTGATTGATGTATAATGTAACAGACCAGTCCCGCAATTCTTCATGGGAAATTCCTCTTTAATTTAAAAAATCCAGTTCAAGTTTACATTCACTTTAATGCTTTCATCAATTTCCCTTTTCATAATGATTCTGCACATTTGTGAAGGAGCATATCATCACCCTAATTGTCCTAACATCGCAACAGATCTGTTGTTGAGTTCATAATGATGATGAACCCTCTCAACAAGCACATCATTGGCTCACATCTTTAGCTGAATCACTGGCAGTCCTTCTGTCTAGCATATTCAGGCTACATAAACCACAGTGACATTCTCTTGGAAAATAACTTCCTAATTATCTGTGTGCCAACATGTCCCAAGGCATTAGAGTGGACAGATTATTTTCTTATTGTGTCATTTTAGAAGTCTGAGGAGATGGAAACAGATTAACTGTTACTAGACTACTTTGACTTTATATTTCCAACATTGGTTTTGGAGGAATTTTAGTCCAATTGCTTTCTTTAAAGAAAGAGAAATCTATCTTTCACTCTGTTTCAGAATAAGAATCACATTTAGCCAAATACTCTGTTGGCAGGGTTTAAATGTAGTGACATAGGAAAATAAATGAGTAGGGTAAATAAATAAATAAACCAAAAGAATTAGGGCTGGGATAAGTAACACAAGGAGGTAGGTTTGGGGCTTTTTTTCAGGGAGGGTGATGGTTTTGTTTGCTTTTTTTTGGTTTGGGTTGATTTTTATTAACTGTATATACTTGATGTATGCATAGTCTATCTTAAATTTTGCAAGTCATCTTCTAGTGTTGGAAAGCGAAGGGTGTAATGGAGTAGTTAGAAGAGGATGTAAGTATAAAAGAGAAAATTGGGAAAAGGCTGGGGGAGGCATAAAAGAGACAAAAGAAGGGCAAAAACTCCATATAGAATATGGCTACTAAGGAAACACAGGAAACATTCAGCCTGAAAAAATAGTATTCACCAACAAAAGGTCAACAGCTAGGTTTCCAATTGTTAAGTTAAATTCCCGCTTAGTACTGCAAATCCAGCTTGGATCCCTCTGGACTTACTGTAAATGCTTGAAGAATACAGCAAAAGGCTAGTAACTATCACAGAAGTAAGGCATGTCCAGATCTTTCTAAGCAATTTAGCAAACTCAGAACTGTGCAAGGACAGCCTATTCATTCTGGCCTGCACAGATGATAAGAAGTGCAGCAGGTTCTTCTCTGTTAGACATGCTGACATCTGATGGTTTCTCTCTCCATGAGAATGCAGGGCTTTGCAAGTAAGAAAAGCTGGAAAGAGGGAAACCTGATAGCAATTCCACACACTCCCTCCTCCTTTAAACTCCCTGAACAAGGAGCGTGCCACATCAGGTGCAAGTAGCTTCCAGCTAAACAGTCTGCAGTAGCACTTGCAGCTTGTTCTGTCTGCAGCATAAAACCTGCATTCAGGGAGGAGTTTTAGAGGCTGTAGAAGCCTGGCATTTTGTTCAGAAAAGCACTTGAGCACATATTAACTCCTCCTGCATTCAGCAGTACCTAAGCTTGTGCTGAACCTTTAATGAGCTGAGTGTGGTTCAGAATAGGCCACAATCTTAAATCTGAGCCCAAGTAAATCACTGAAATGAGAACTTATTTGTCATGAAATGTTTTTGTTTAGTTTGGGGGGCTCTCCCCATGCAAGTAGTTTTCAACTAGACACCGCAATAAATAATCCTACATACATTCAAGAAATGCCAACAATCCCTAGAACATGTTCACTCAGAATATTAAAGGATTTCATAGCAACAGATTTAAAAAGAAATCTGCATGAATTATTTATTTCTGTTATTAAAGTATTTATAAGCTACTGGAGTCACCCACCTAAGCAGTAAGAGTTCTCTATGTAAATAATTTACATTTTAGAAATTGTTACAAAATGTTCAATGACTTGTTTATGTAAAACCTGATGGGGGAGCACTGTAAGGATGGCATAACTGAAAGCCATTACCTACAGGGCAAATAGCTATCTAGCAAGTTTCACATACTTACAAGCTAGAAAGTTCTACTAATGTTTCCATAAAACAAACACACACAGGCTTGTTTATATACCTGTCTGCATACACGTGAAAGTGCACATCTGTATCTACAAATAAACACGTATATATAACTGTGCAGAGAGGCTGTCTTGCCTAGTAGCACATTTTGACATGATTGATAGTCACTGTCAATATTGTCCTCCTTCATACAGGACTCAGTTGGATATTTAATCTCTTGCCTGCTTTTTCCTTTAATTTTTGAAACATATCTCTCCTGAATCGCTTCAGGATATACTTTTGAACTCCCTCTTTAAATGTGGAAAGAACTTCAAAGTTCTGTTAGTAATTTATGTATAGCATGATGGACTGGGGTCAGTTCACAACTGAATTCCCAAGGCAAGAAAATCAGATGATGGAAAAGAAAATTTAATATAAAATGCCTCCTTGCTCAAAAAGTTCACACAGAGGCAGGCCCTGCATACCTTGTTCATGCAGGCAGTCCCCTTTGAAACCAGAGCCCTCACTGCCTTGTGATTTTTATAGTTGTTCACACCAAGGTGGATAAATGTTAAAGATGCCAGACCTTTAACCTAGCAGCAATTTATCATGCTGCATTCTCTGAACCCCCAGTCAGACATGGTTCAATGGAGACAGTTTCCAGTTATAATTAGATGGCAGTGTAAGAGTAGTCCCAATGCTAAGCTGGCCAGCTGCCTGTGAGACATATCTCCTGAAGCATTCTTCACCATTTAGGTCCAGGATGATGCAGTAGCTGATGTACCACGGGGAGTGCCCTGCATGCAGGAGCCGATTTATCTGCCCTGCATGTCTGGCTTAACTACTCGATCCTGTCCGCCTTTGCAGCCAAACCACAGGACAGACCACTGAGAGAACAAGACAGAATAGTCTCCTTTGCAAATCATCCTGTTGCTGTCCGAGGCAAGTGCAGAATAGGCTTGCAGGCATGGTGAATTCAGGCTGTCTACAGACAATGAGGTTCGGTCTCTGTAACTTTCCCAACTGCTAGTCACTGCTGGAACCATCCATCTCAGGGCAAGTGTAGGTTTTGCCCACGCATAAATAATGGCATCAAGATTTTCTTTTGTTAAATCTTTTGCTTTTGCACTTTGAAACCTAAACCCAGATTTCTGGTATAGCATATTTGTGGATTAAATTTGACCCAGGATGTCACAGCTGATCCATGCGGCTCAAAATCCCATAAAGATCAAAACATAATACTCAGGAGTGATTGCCCCTGCAACCACCTTTTTCTTCCCCAACAATATTTTTTGGAGCTATACAAAAATGTTAATGAAGCTTTCAATTACGTTCCTAAACCTATAATATGATTTCTAAATCAGCTTGACAGAGCTGAAAACCAGGCCACCTATTTAAAGTGTTAAATAACTTATTCAGAGAGAACATCTTCAAAATTGTAACCTATTTCTACTCTCCTATCTCTTGTTTATAAGTATTCCTCCTACCAGTGTTTTGACTCTTTTTACGTCTTTATGTTTTTTAAACACCTAACCAGTACTAACACCAAAGAATAACACCATACATCTATTCTGCAATAATATAAAATTTTTCATATCAATTATATATGAAGTGTGTGCTCTGGGGTAAGCAATACATACTCATTTCGACACCGGTCCACACAAGCCACTGAATTAGCTAAATAAAATGAAAGATACTAAATGCAGGCAAAGAAGCAGGTATGTGTACTTGTCTATACACAGCAACTGTTGTCCACTTAAGATTTTGGCAAAGGGCCTGATTCTGGCCAGAAGAAAGTTTTGTTACCGGTAAATTTCTTGAATTATCAAAATGATCATCAATGCTGATTCACTAGTGATAAACAGTTTTTTAAATGAAAGTTATGCTTCTATCCAAGTGGTGATTTAATAATAACATAAAACTCAGTATTAATGCTGTAATTACTTCTTTCTCTGTGTACTGATAAGCAGATATTCACCATGGAAGGCTTACAACAGCATGTCAGCCTCTCATGCCATAAAACAAGCCATGGTAATACCTATATATAAAAGAACCTTAGAGGGAGAATTATTAAAACTCATCCATAAATTTCATGGCTTTTCTGAGCTTAAGACCTATCCTCTTACATTAACATAGTTTCCTCTGATCTGCACTGCTTTTAACTGAAAGTGTCTCCAGCTTATTATTCAAAAGAGATATTTGCGAGGAGTGCAGACTGCAAAGCACAATTACAAAACAGCTGCTGTTTAGCATTTGCCCTAAAACTTCAGGATTCCTAGTAGGTGTTCTTTAGAAAAAGTCAATTAGTAATTTAGAACAGAACAGAGCTCATCACAATTTTGTGTCCTCAGTAGCACTAGGGGAGCCCTCCTTTGATTAGAATACTTGCAGTGGGGGCTTCCTTTGTATCCTTCATAATGGAATTTACATTATAAGGACTTTAAACAAAAAAAAAAAAAAAAACAAAACACCAAGAAAAAATCCAAACAAAACAAAAAACAAAAAGCCAACACTACAGAACTCGGAATGCCAACAGGCAGCCCTGTGCCTCTAACCTTTATCTCAAAAGACATGGATAAAGTCTGTTGTCAAATTAGTCAGTAAAGAGGAAGGATAATCCCTAGCAGAGACGCTTTTAGTCAGATCAAGGATGAAAGAGTATCTAAACACAGGGATCACCTATGTAACTAACTGCACTCACGCAGAAGTGCTGAACCAATAGTGCAGTCCCCCCAGCTTAGGATATTGATCTCCAGGAAGCAATCTATATGGTATCTGGCAACTGGTCAGAGATTACTTCTAAATATCACAGCTGGGCATCCAGAGAAGCAGAAAAGCACAGTGAGTATATACTGAATATATCCATAGTTGCTGCAAATAGTAGTTCCACTAGTACCAAACCCAATCAGCAAGCGCTAGGATCAGGTGCAAAAGGGCTGCCACTTTCTTTCAGGTAAGATGTATTTGAAGGCATTCACCATCTCCTACGTTCTGCTCCTGCTTTGTCAGAAACCTTTTCCGGAGTAAAACTTTCTGATTATGCACTGTTGCTTGAGCAGCCAAGTATAGCAATGCAACAACATGAAATCTGACACAAGTAGGCTCTGTATTAATAAGCAAAATAATGTGACTTGAAGGCAAAAGATACTAGGCACACTGCACTCTACATTAGAGGCTTCTAGGAAACAATACTGATTACAGATACTCACAAATAAATTGATCATATTAGTCAATTAAAAGGGCTTCTCCAAAACATTTCACAGGCTACAGATTTTTTTCACTGATACAAGTACAGTCAAGAGATACAGTTCTATCTGCTTTAAACATTCCTTTTTGTTTAATTATGTACCAAGGTATGACAGATTATATCTAACATGCACTAAAGCAGTGACAGCATACACTCATATTCAGCATTTTTGTACCATCCCACAGCACAAGACACTCCAGTTTTTAAAGATACTTAAATTCCCAACAGTTGGTCTCACCAAACTATTCTTGACTACAAGCTGTGATCTAAATCTTCCCACGGTTTCCCGTTTCAGCTTTATATTCAAGCTGATGAATAGCAACGCAGAATAGGACTGAGGCCATCTGCAAAGTTCAGAGGTTATCCTACACTTAAGGACACAAGTTGTAGAGGAGACTTACCACCACTCTGACTATCTTTCCCAGGTATCAAATAGAGAGGATGCTCTGCTGGTGACTGCAGAAGAGCACTTCTGCAGAGACCAGGATTCCATAAATGCCTTACACCTCTTTGTTGATCTGCCATATCAATTTTTAAACCTCCTATATGGCTTCTGGAAAGGATGAGAGGAGTCATTCTAAGCTAGCTCCTTCTCTTTGTCTTGGGAAATGCAGTAGAGGTTTGCTTTCAGTGCTTGATCATCTTCTTTGAGACACACAGTGTCCCACTGAGCTTATTTCAATGTTTTTGTGTTTCCTGTTCAAAACATATGCGAGGCTGCAAGAGAACATCATGAACTGACTTGGTGTGCAAATAAATAACAGCTTCAGTGCAATACATAGAGTGTTTCTTTCCCAGAAGTTGTGTTACAGAGAATCTGACATGAATTTTTATTTGAGCATTGAAGTTTTTTCATAGAGATGATGAAGAATCAATAATTTGCTGTTGAATGACTTTGCTTGCAAATAAATTAATTTCTTATCATATTTAAAGGCATATATAATGAGGGATATCCTATAGATTTCGCATTCATTGGCTGAGAAGACTCACATGCAAGTAGAAATGTAAGTGAAAAACAGACAGTTAAACAGTAATGTTCTTTTATTTATTTACTCAGCACTTACTATCTGTGCATGTGATTTAATTTGCAAGGATATAATGGGGCACATACAAATACTAAGCAGCAGCTCTTCAGGAGATTGTCTAACATGAATTGATAATGTAAGAAGTTAATGATATCTGTCCACAGGATTGTTAAGGCATAGTGAACCATGCATGTTTTCCTTCATTTGTAGCCTGAAGCTCCAACCTATGTGAAACTTTTTCAGTGCTTGATTAGTGGTAATCAGGCATCAATACAGCCTCAACCTAATTGAGGGGATGGGACAGCTCTCCAGCTTGGCAGCTATTGCCAGAGGCAGAACAACACATTTCTCTAATATTCAGCAATTCATCTTTATTTTCTTGTTATTTTTGCTGTTGTTTTTCTATAAGCTGTAGTAAACAAATCAACAAATCAAGTGTTATAAACTGAATAAAGCAACAGTTTGATAGTCTGTGAAACTGGGTATTAAGAGCTAGTAAGGCATCTTTAGCAAATAATATTATAGAAAGCACTTTATATACTGCTATATAAAAATATAACACTTTGAAAGTGTTTCTATGTCACAGGACAATGTTGTTTTGTGAGATTTATCTCCTGACAATTAAAAGGAATCATATTAATACCAGAAATGTATGGACATGGATTTTAGGAAAATGAGCTTGCCATGTCTTTTTAATTTCTCAAATTTAGGTTGTTTTCTGATACCTCAACTGTGTTTTCCTCAGCGAAGATATAATTTTGCTTGTGAGGAAATTAAAAGGAGAATTAGAAGTATGAATAGGAGGGACTATGTTTTTTAGCTCCTTAAGGAACTTCATCTCTTTGTATATGCACTGTCTTATTTCCACAGTTGGAGAAAGATAACACCATAGCAGGAAGCCTAGCTTTAAGTGAAAAGCATCTACATAGTGAAGAAAACTCACCGGCACTTCATGAGGTATAATGATGCTCTAAATGAGGTATAATTTCTTCCTTTGTTACAGCTACTAGACCCGCTTAACATGCAAAAGCTAAATACGGTAGAAAAAGCTGACAAAAATACATGCATCTTCAGGCAGAAGCAGCCACCACAGACACAACCAAGTGAGATCTACAGCCATAAAACCCCAGCATGAGACTGAATGAAACCCTTGGAGTGTAACATGCTATAAATTCATCTCCAGTCATACAGCATATTCAAAATACGCTAATATGTTATTCCAAAAAGTGTGGGTGTTTTTTTTCTAAAGCAAACGGAAGATTTTTCTATCATGGTTCTTGCATCCAGAAACCTCTTACTGTTACCAGTTGAAAAGTATTTTAGTAAACAAGAGTGTGGGGGCTACAGTAATTGCAGATTTCTTACAAAACAAAACATAAATCAGGTGATTTAAAGGAAATTATAAAGCAAGCTTTCAATAACTCAGAAACCTTACATACTCTGACCAGAAAAATAATTCTAAACTTTTTATATTTTATAAATTCTTCTTATCCTCAATGAAAAACCTTTTTGATGTTTCAAGACGTACTAGAAATGCTCATAGATAATTGCTTCATTTGAATGACTATTTAAAAAATTTATTGCAGCAATGCCACGAGAAATTTCCACAGATTAATAAAGTTTTATGGAGGCATAACCAGAGAAAAAAATGTGTGTGAGTTCTACTCATAAATACTGTCAGGACTGACAATCATCTCTCTGCTGGTTAAGTAAAATACCACATTTCATACAGACTACTATATGCTAGTCAAAGCTTTATGTCTCACTCAACACCCTTTCACAGGTACAATTGTCAAAGTGTTGAATTTCTGTTCTGCCTAAAATCCTTCTTTCCTTTCTCTGTTCTGCCTAAAATCCTTCTTTCCTTTCTCTGTTCTGAATATTTATTTGGGTCCTTTGTTTGTTTGTTTGTTTGTTTTTTTCAAGGGGTGAAGGAGGGTGGGAAAGGGGTCACAGAGGTTTTCTTTGCAATAATGGAAGAATCTTAGTCAGTTTTCCCCCATCTGAATAGGAAAAAAGAAAATCTGAAAGAACCTTGACTATTCCACCGTGTAATTCTTTCAAGTGGTTAACAACAGGATTTTATCTCCTTTCTTGCTTAAAATAAATCACACAAAGGAAAATCTTCCAAGAACAGTCCAGCACCAGAAGGTTTCTGGCTTTGAAAACATATTATGCTATATAGTACCATTTTATGCTAAGAAGAATATGGGCTGTGAATAATCGATGCAGAAAAAGTATTTCTAGTAAATATCTCTAGCAAATGGGGCAATTCTACTCTAAAATGTTATTTGTTTCGCATCATTTTGTGTCATCTTTGTGATGCATCTCACAGCTGCTTCTATTTTATTATGTCACTTTCAGATTTTGCTGCTGTATATTGATGTGCGATTTGATATTAAGTACCGTAAAAGAGTAGGCTGTAAAATAAATAGCATCAATATCAA
Source organism: Pezoporus wallicus (assembly GCF_028554395.1). NCBI lineage: Eukaryota > Metazoa > Chordata > Aves > Psittaciformes > Psittacidae > Pezoporus > Pezoporus wallicus. The sequence continues at coordinate 6,763,192 of NW_026640488.1, forward strand.
ACAAGACATTACGAAATACATCTATGGCCTCATCATGTGCTATGGTATGGCAGAGAAGTACGCTCAGCACTGATGTTTGTCCTGCTTACTTTTGGACATGCTTCTAAGCAAACTTCTATTAATGTGACTTTTTGCAGTAGCCAAATGTTCATTACTTCTCAACCACCTGTGAAACTGCTTTTCTTAATGCATCGCATTAAAATCACATAAAAGCAGATGTACTCCCTCTTTAAGTTAAAAAGTCCCCCTTTAACGAATGGGTTTTCAAGTAGGATCTACAGCCCATCATTCCACCAAAAAAGACTCTCAGAAATAAGATCATGTTTTCAATTTACCTGAGTACAAAATGAACAAACATACTTAGGCCATTGTTTTCAGTCTCTCTTGGCCCAACATAAATGAATCCTCTGAAATGAAAAAACCTTCCGGCAGTATTACTGTTCAACTTGCTGCACAAGCTTGAATCTGGGCCTATGACCATCAACTGCGTCAGCACCTTGCTCTGAAATATTACCACAGACAGACAGTCTTAATTAAGGGACCAGCATGTATCTTAATGAGTGAACCAGCATGTATCTCATATTCACGGGGTGGGAGGGTGTACATTAGCACCTTCTGTAATGCAAAGAATGGGAACTCCTGCCTTCTGCAACCTCCTGTCTCAGGCACTATACACTCCAAGCTGTGTAGCTACAGATCACCTACAGTATGGCTAGCACAAAAAGGATCAAGCAGTTTGCAAGTTGACTTAAAAAACCCTGGCTGTTATGTACAATTACCAGCTCTTTGAAGGCCATGACTTCGTATGAAAAATGCATGAAGAACAAACTGAGAAGGAACACTTGCAAAGAAACTGCTTGCTGAGTTAAACATGATCTTTGAATTAGCTTAAAATGGCTATGACCTTAATTTGTTCTGTGACCACTTTCTTTAGTTTCCGTAGCTCTGAAAGTGGGATAATGTAATTTTCCCACAATTTGGTTATTTAGGGCCAGCTTCAGTGTCTAGGCAAGAAAGTAAGTAGTAATAAAAACCTGCTTTAACTACACATTAAATGCAGAAATTATTGGGAGAGGGCACAATTTTGGGAGAATGATTGTCCCATCAGCAAGAAGGCCAAAATGCTTCACTGTTCATATAGATATGTGGTTAGTCATTATTACCTTGAACCTACATGGAAACAAGGAGATCTATGACTTTCTGCAACAAAACACCAACTTCATCTAGACTTAGGCTTAAGCTTTTATAAAAGTATGAAGATGACAAGGTGCTGTAACAGTCCTAGAGGTAAACAGAAGACAGAAAAAACATATTTTCAGAAAGATCAATCCTTTATTAAAATTGATTGTATTTTTATGTTAGAATGTTGCATCCAACTTTCCTGGTAAAGTTTTATAAGATCCTTCAGACTCCTCCTTTCTGTCATGCCCATACTTCAGAATAAAAGAGGAAGGTGTCTGTTGCTGGGATAGTTTTTGACCTTTCATTTATTTTTTTTTTTAAGTGAGAGAAAAGAACTGTTAATACGAAGGCATGGGAAGTGCAATGTAAGTGCCTAATGAGTACATTCCCAGGTGTCGGCTATTCACGCTATTTTGGTCCTTTCTTGGAGACTCCGTCTCTCAAGTGCATTCAAAGTACAAAGACCAAGTAGTCAAAAGGATAAAATGCACTTCTGCCTTTGTCAGTTCACAGGCAACAAACACTACAAAAGCTAACTTCAGAAGCCAAGTACTTATCTAAAACAACAAATAACATTGTAAACAAAGCAGTCCTTGAATAGATGGAAGAGATACGTGCCGAGATGTTGAAAGAAAACACATAAACATAGCACTAGATTTGTCTCTCCAAGAGCCGAATCGCCAATGTTTTGCTGGAGTTCACATAAAGAATAAATAAATACAAGTTTTGTTACACTAGAGTAAGTAAAGTTGTAAAACTCAGATGGGAAAATAAGCAATGAAAGAAGGAACAGGTTATTCAAAAGCTGAAATTTCTGTTCAGCTTGCCTTTCCCACATATATTGTTTTTTTCTTATTCCCTAACTCAGATACAGTGAAAAGTTGCTCAGATGACTAGGCATGAATTGCTTAGACACCCAGCATAGATTAAAATGGCAAACTGCCACATTCTTCAGCACAGAGGCATAGTACTATAATCCTACCAGACCTAAATTGAATCCAAGGCAAGTTTATTGGATAACATTGGATTATTGGATAATGCCAAAAAGGGGTGAAAACACAACCTTTTTGTCCACTCAGTTTATGTATTGTGCCAAGAGCTAGGAGTTATCTTCCTAGGACCAAAGGTCTGGCCTTCATATAAAGCTCACCCATATGGAAATGTGTGGAGAGACACCTCCTGATGCAGTGGTGACAAACTTGCTACCCTTACCATCCGACAGCCTCCACATTGGACCTCATCTCTTCATCCCCTCTTCAGCTATAGATACAGAACAGGATTCTTTTTATCCTGATACTATTAAAAGAGTAAACATTGCTTACCCTGGCCAATCTAGCTTGTATTGTTACCACAGAGGATCATTTTTTCTTCAAATCACTATCTTCTAGGCCAATTTATATGATGACTAATAAAAGAATCTCTCATGAATCTCAAACAAACAAACAGAGCTAGCTTCCCTTCTAACAGCAGGAGGGCACCAATGAGTTTCAATAAATCAATAGGTCTGGGTCAAAATTCATCAATTTTAGTGATAACTCGAACACCAAGACACATTAAAGCTCCACTGCTTACCCATGTCTGCAGTGAAAGAGAGAAATTGTCATATTATGAAAGTCGACACTACCTTTCTTCAAGTATTTCTCTGCTGCGAATAAAAGACTACTAGAAATGGTGTACAGGAGAAGTATACACAAGACTATAACATCTGATAAAGACCAGGTTGCTGAAACTGATGTTGCTTTCTAGAAGACCTACCTTTAAAAAAGTTTTTGGAAACGCTATGATAGCCTTTAAGTAAGGTGAGTGAACTCATCTCAAAGGCATATATTGGTACAGAGTATTGGGAGAGAAATCAGACTGCTAGTCATCTTTGAGCCATTACTGAGGATGGAAAATTGCTTACAAGTATTTGCAACAAATGTTTGTTCTTTCCCCTCACTAAATGTCATCTCTTGATAGAATGCAGTGTCTGATGCTTTATGGAAAACATTTCAGTGGAGTAATTCTGTTCAGACTTATAAGTCTTGTGCAATTTACTCTCTACACACATACAGATTATAGCCCAAACATCAATAGTACTAGATGTCAGAAATCTGGATTTGAGATTTTAATTTTATAAGAAAAAAGACAGTGGGGGAATGGCATGACTTCCTCTTTCTTAACTGACTACATAATTAACAGGTTTGTGAACAAAATGACAGAGACTTGTTAAGTACAAGTCTGATGCAGTCCAAACCACGTCTCAACCAAGTTTGAGTGTTAACTGGCATTTAGGCATGCGTTGTGGTTTAAGCTAAACCCAGCTGTGGCATTTCAAAGATCTCAAATTTGATTTATGCTGCATACTAGCAGCAGGAATCTGGTGTTAGACAGCAGATGATGAGGTAATTAGAGATGTCAATACAGGCTAAATGCGTTTTCTTCTAATGTGCATGATCCTTGGCTAATGGGTCACTCAATGACTAAACAGGGTCTCAGGGATTCAACCACTGCAGTAAAATTGCACACCTGAAGTGGCATAATATAGTCCATAATTAATAGTTAAAAACCTACTTTTTGAGCAGTTATAATTTTAAACAGGTATATATATACCTGCCTGATTTAGTTATATTGTGGAACTAAAAATTTCCTGAAATTACAGTCTTTATAGAAGAGAACCACAGAATAGAATAGAATAATAGAGTAGTTAGGGTGGGAAAGGATCTTAAGATCATCTAGTTCCAACCCCCCTGCCATGGGCAGGGACACCTCACACTAAAACATGTACCCCAAGGCTCTGCCCAGCCTGGCCTTGAACACCATCAGGGATGGAGCATTCACAACTTCCCCGGGCGACCCATTCCTGTGCCTCACTACCCGTACAGTAAATAACTTCTTCCTTATATCCAATCTAAACTTCCCCTGTTTAAGTTTTAACCCATTACCCCTTGTCCTGTCACTACAGACCCTGATGAAGAGTCCCTCTCCAGCATCTTTATAGGCCCCCTTCAGATACTGGAAGGCTGCTATGAGGTCTCCACGCAGCCTTCTCTTCTCCAGGATGAACAGCCCCAACTTTCTCAGCCTATCTTCATACGGGAGGTGCTCCAGTCCCCTCATCATCCTCGTGGGCCTCCTCTGGACTTGTTCCATGTCCTTTTTATGTTGAGGACACCAGAACTGCCCACAATACTCCAGGTGAGGTCTCACAAAAGCAGAGTAGAGGGGCAGGATCACCTCCTTCGACCTGCTGGTCACGCTCCTTTGGATGCAGCCCAGAATACGGTTGGCTCTCTGGGCCGTGAGCGCACACCTCCTCTGCAGGGCTGCTCTGAATCTCTTCTCTGCCCAACCTGTAGCTGTGCCTGGGATTGCTCCGACCCAGGTGTAGGACCTTGCACTGGGCATGCTTAAACTTCATAAAGTTGGCATCAGCCCACCTCACAAGCATGTCGAGGTCCCTCTGGATGGCATTCCTTCCCTCCAGCATATCAACCAATACACACAGCTATCACATAGCTTGGTGTCATCGGAAAACTAGGGCGCACTCAATCCCACTGTCCATGTCACCGACAAAGATGTTGAACAAGACCAGTCCCAACACTGATCCCTGAGGGACACCACTCGTTACTGGTCTCCAGCCAGACACTGAACCATTGACCACAACTCTTTGCATGCGGCCATCCAGCCAGTTCTTTATCCACCCAGTGGTCCACCTATCAAATTGATGTCTCTCCAATTTAGAGACAAGGATGTCATGTGGGACAGTGTCAAACGCTTTGCACAAGTCCAGGTGGATGACATCAACTGCTCTACCCCTGTCCATCAGTTCCACAGCCCCATCATAGAAGGCCACCAAATTGGTCAGGCAGGATTTCCCCTTAGTGAAGCCATGCTGGCTGTCACCAAGCACCTTGTTGATTTTCATGTGCCTTAGCATGCCTTCCAGGAGAATCTGCTCCAAGATTTTGCCAGGCACAGAGGTGAGACTGACTGGTCTGTGATTCCCCGGGTTATCCATTTTCCCCTTTTTGAAAATGGGGGTTATATTTCCCTTTTTCCAGTCATCGGGAATTTCACCTGACTGCCATGGTTTTTCAAATATGATGGACAGTGGCTCAGCAACTTCATTCGCCAGCTCCTTCAGGACCCCCCGATGGATCTCATCAGGTCCCATGGACTTGTGCGTGTTCAGGTTCTTAAGATATTCTCGAACCAGATCCTCTCCTACAGTGTGCCCAAGGTCTTCATTCTCACAGTCCCTGTGTCTGCCTTCCAAGACTTGGGTGGTGTGGTCGGACTTCCTCTCTTTTTATTTACATTTGTTTTTATTCATCATCTCAGCCTGCTTCTTAGCACAGGAAGGAAGAATCTTTTTCTTTTTACAGAGGCCCTTCATCATTTGGGATGGATTTTATGCCTCTGTTTTGTTTCCAGAGAAGGTCTTCCCCTCCAAAGCTGTGCAGTCAATGGATAAGGGTTATTGTTTGCTTTTTTAATTTTGGCCACAACCAAACTAGCGACAAATGTTTCTCTGTCCATTTCGTGAAGCTTCAGTGAAGTGTCTGAAGCTTAATTTTCCTTGCTTGCCATGGTAATCAAATTAGCTGGTTATAGCAAAGCACATGAAAGTTTCATGTTCTGATAACATAAGTGCCACATTAATCCATTCATTTAGGCCAGGAAGAACTAAAGGACTCATCACTAGCCTCATTTTCAGGATTCATTTCAAGGCAGTAGGGGCCAATGGAGCTGCCAAGGCTCTACGCTCGGGTTATGCTTTCTAACTGCAACCCTCGGACTTGATGCTACACACAGGCATGCGTGAAACAGTTGCAGAAAAGTTCTGTGATCAGATCCTCCCTGAGAGTGGTCTAGCCTCTTCCTCATGTGCATCCCTTCAAAGGGCATCATGATAGCTCTCTTCCTTCCACTTATGCTAAAATAGTTTAACTGCTGTTAGTGTTAAGAGCTGAAAAGTTCAACAGCATAGTGATCTCCATGCTGAGAATACAATACAAAATCCCTGGGATGGATATATTTGATCTGTAAATTACCACAGCTCAAGCTGCCTCTGCCTTTTTCAAGACGTATCTCAATCCCATACACAAAACAACCTGCTAGAGTTATGTAATTGTTCCAGATATTATGCCATCATGCAGGCATAATGAAACCATATTCAATGCACACTTGAAAAAACACATTTGGGCAAACTAAAGCAGAGACACTGCTTAGAATTGCCTGTATTGTGAAGTTGTGAACAGACAAGTAGTTGTTAAAAAAAAAAAAAAGGAAATCATTAACTTTACATATCATTAATGCTCCTACATATCACTCACTCCTCCTTCTCCTCCTGTCCTTTAGCTTTGTATTGAAGTAAATGAAAGAAAAGTGGTACACAGTGTTTAGGGTCTGGAGAACAAGACTTACGAAGAGCGGTTGATGGAAATGGGGTTGTTTAACCTGGGAAAGGAAGCTCAGGGGACACTCTATTGCTCTCTACAACTACCTGAAAGAAGGTAATAGAAAGGTGGGTGCTGGTCCCTACTCCCAAGTAACAAGTGTTTGGATGGGAGGAAATGGCCTCAAGTTGTGCCAAGGGAGGTTTAGATTGAATATTAGGAAAAAAATACTTCACTGAAAGGGTTACAAAGAACCAGAGCAGGCTGCCCAGGGAATTTTAGTTTAATTAAATCCCTGGAGGTATTTAAAAGACACATAAGATGTGGCACTTGGGGATGTAGCTTAGTGATGGACTTCATAATGTTAACTTTACAGTTGGACTCAGTGATCTGAAGGGTCTTGAAGAGAAGCAGGTATGGGTACTACAAATATATGCTTCTCCCTGAGCTCCAGCATTACCTACGTATACCGAAACTGTGAATGTGTACACAGCTCCAAAACTCCACTTCTGCTTCACGGAAAATCATATGAAAGCTTAGGTTCTGGAGACCACAAACTGAGCAACTCAGCAGTTTAACAGTTTGCACAAGATCTTACCAGGTCAACTACTGAAAATCCTCAGAGACAGATATTCCACAATCTCTTGGACAACCTATGTCAGGGCTTAACCCTCATGATGAAATGATGTTCATTGTTACAAATATTCAGAAATGAATACATGTGAAAAGTAGTTGGACACTTCATCTGTGCCTACAACTATTTTGATCTCAGCCACAATATGGCCGCAACATTATATATTATACCTAAAGTAGTTAGCATAATGCCATAAAAACAGGAAGCCGGTTCTGAAAAATCATTTTTGTCACATCCTTTATTCTCTGTATAGTGTTTTAAACATAAAATTTCCTAGAGAAGAGGATACTCATTCTCTGCTAGCCCCTTCTGATCTCTTGACTAGGTAGAGCACTGTATACTCAGTAGCAGAATGATTCTCAAGACTCCAGATAAATAATCATTTTTCCTAATGTTTTTCTGAAATACACTGTAAAGTGTGTTTGCAGAAGCTGGTATTAGCCATAGAGGCTTTTGAGCCCCCTTTCACGGATTAATATTCTGAAGACAATCACCATTATAAATAAAACAATAACGCACGCTTATCCCTAGATACAAGCGTTTGTGCCTAAACACTGCTCTTTTTGCATGGCAGCTTTTAATTGCAGAGAGCAGTTCATGGAACTGATTGACATTTTTTAGACAGTCTGCTGTTCTCTCTGCTAAAGGTAGAAGGGTAGGGCCTTATGTGTTTGTTTATTTTTATGCTTCCTCCGAATCGGATAATAAAATTCCTTCTGGCATTTCACTTTTCATTAACTGTATTTTTTTTTTTACATTTGCACATTCTGGTATTCTGGTGCAACAGAAAACTGCTATAATGACAGGGCTAAAAATACTGGAGAATATAAATGTCCTTTGCTAACAGGACCTAATATTTATTATTTGTAATATAACAAGACTGAATAGCATTAATACAGGCTTGCAAATGCATTACAGACCCCATATTCAGAAAACGATGCTTGTTCCAAGAACAAGTCTAATAATGTTTAACATGCTTTAAGACTAAAACATATTAAAGCAAAAACTAAAATGTAAGACCACATTTAGCAGATTTTGGTTTTTTAAAGCTCAATTGAATATAAATAGCCATTCCCAAACTTTTAAAGTATATATTTTTGTTCTGTTAGAAATTACCATGTTATTTTTTTATCATCTCCTCCTATTGAAAAGTTAATTATTGTCTCATTATTTCTGCATATTCTCTGAGCCCTAATCATGGACAACAATCCCATTGTATCAGGTTTTGTAGTAATATTAAGTAGTCAGTCACAAATGCATTCATTACTAACTTACGTTCGTAAAAGTAACATGTCATCAACCAATTCCCATCACCAGATTTCACAAGAAGTCCATCCCATACCCATTATTTTTCAAAGCTGTCCCTATTATGTCCTTAAGAGGCACAAGGAGGATGCAGATTTTGGACAGAGGAGTCCAAGTTTCTTACAGCTTCAGAGACTTTCAGATGTCAGTCAAGCACAATTACAATCCTTTTCCTCCCGTATCTATTCCCAACATGAATATTTTAATTCAGTGCCACAGCTGCCCTCAGTCCAGCCTACCTGGTTAGAAATATGAGGATAAATTATGTAACACTCATTTAATCTCTGTCCTCTTAGTATTAGGGACAATCCATCTTGCACACCAGATCAAAGTTCAGACTTCACTTCCCATTATCACAAAGATAAATATGTTCACAAGAGTGTCCCCCCATTTCAGTGAATGATCACCATTATTTCACGAGGTGACCCCACACTTCATAAGACCTTTTCCTTTTTGGCTGTAAAACTCCCTTTTAATATCACACGTCTTGAGCTTTCAGTTTTGGTGGGAACACAAACACCCAAAAAAAAAAAAAAAGACTACAGAAAAACACCATTGCATGTCAAAAAGTAAAGAAAATAAAATAGAAGATAAAACAAAATATAAAGATAGGATATAATATGATACCGTGGACGAAGTATCTTTGATACCTAAGTACTACATAGCAGCCTACCCTTAATAGAGAATTAGGACAACTTAATAGAGAATTGGGAACAGAATTCTGTAGATTTTCTGAACACATTATTGAAGATTTAATATGTTGCTTTAGAGACTTAACCTTGCCTAAGTACTTGAAAGTTTGCAGAATGTCCCATAATCTTTAGAGGTTCCAATTTATTTTTGTGGTGAAGAAAGCTAATGATTTCATGTTGCACAATCAGATAGAAAACATTCAAGTACTGGCTCAGTAACAGAGAAAGGTTTTGTTATTTGTTGTTTACATTACCATTAATACTTGCATCAATACTGAGTACCTATCTTCCATTGAGATGAACAAGAAAAAGATGCACCTTAGTTAAAAGTAGGATGGACTGATGTGAAAATTGTGGGCTTTCAGTTGTTCCTGTGGAGGGATGTGAACTGCACTCATTGAACTGGGATGCTGTTAAGGACATGCTATAAATCTGAAAACAGGTTGCCCCAAGATCCACAGTGGATTTGAGAAGGAATTTTGCATGTAGAGCAAAGAGTTGACAATAAAAGCAGTGACAGTATTGCTTTTCACAGGAGATGTTTCTTTAGAAAGCTAAAGAGAAAAGCCGCCTTCTTTACATCATATATATATATGCTAGATTTAAAAATTCCTGCATTTCAAAGGTTATCAGAGAAAGCAAGTATCATCAAATGGTTAATATAGTTTTATTATAGCATGAATATGGCAAGAAAGAAAAGGACCAAAGCAATTGCTGAGAAAATGAAATATAAAACTACTACTACTTTCACAAATAGTGCTTGCTGTATTTGAAAATTAAGTAGTTTGTGCTCATCTTGCATGAAACAAAGGCTCATAATGAAAACTTATTGCAGATCCACTTATTAGGCATTCTTTTCTTGATTCGGCATTATGTGGCACTATCAGAGAGCTGTAAAGCAAAGCCTCTTTCAGTTCTTCGTCAAGGTGAGTGCAAAGTAATGAGAGAACAACCTAGTATTATATAGGAAGCCATCAGAGACCTAACCAAGATGGAAAAGAGGACAAGCCCCTCTGCCTGTACACAATAGAGGGCTGTAGAGCTGTTACTGAGGGATGGCTTCAGAGCAGGTTTTGCTGGGAAAAACAAAGCTTCAGAAACTCTCTAATGTAAAAAGGGGAAGGGGGGAGGGGGAGAACTGGAGGCACAACTTTAAGAAGAAAGAAAAAGGGCAGAACTGAAAGTAAAGCAAAGAAGGCCATAATAAAAAGGAATATGGTATCCAGATGAGCAATTTTGCTGTCAGCGGCAGAGATGGGAGGCAAGCATTGAAAAGGAGAGGGAGGGAGAATCCAATTAGAATACTGGTTTTGACAAAACATTCCAGCATCTTAAAGACTGTATTTCTCTCTAAAAAGTCTTTGCTTTTTTGCACAGCCTCACAACTGAAGAAGAAAATGAGGAGGAAAATAAAATACATTTTAGTAAAAGAAAGAGGAACAGGAAACACCAGATAAAACAAAACTGCAATTACATCTGCTGCACTTACGTTTAAATCTTTTAAGAATAATCAATAGAATCAATAGTTATTTTAATAGCCTCCATAACTACTAATCACATAATTTAAAGAACTCTAGTAATGATGCTGATAGTAATTGCAGTAGCATTATGGACAGACATAATGGAGAGGATGTCTTCACTGATTCTATTGTAATGCAAAGTAACACCTGCAATTTCTGCTTAGCAGAATCAATTCCATTGGAGATTATTTGTTCTTCTGAGCAGAATATTATATAGTCATAATCATTTTATAAACACTAGATATCAAAGCATATTATTAAAAAAAACTCACCAGCTTCTGCAAAACCACTGAAGAGGTAGTCCAGCAAAGATAAAATAGTACTATCCATTTGCCACCATATTACTTGATCAAGCTGCTCCATCCTGGATCATTCTAATGTTTTGACTATTTAAACACATGGTAATTTTTGATGCAAAGAATGTTTTCTTTTCCTCCAAATTCGGCAGTAATATTACTGTGACTTTTGAAAATGATCCCAAATGGCTATTTGGCTAAGTAATTGCTGCTTTGAAATACAGGCAAACACCAGAGATGCATAGCAGAAGAACGACCCAATTATTGCACTTCCGAACACACAAGCAAAACTGCACAATCATTACTTTTATTTTATGGTTACCCCTGTTGACAATGTGGCCAGCGTAAATATTTCTGCTCTACTGTGACTCAGTTTTTCCCTTCTGTCTAATACAGTTTGGAAATATATTCATGATGTATAAAGAATGAGAATTTTTTTTGTTACAGTTATAAGACTCAAAGTAACTCAAGTATTACAAGTTATACAGATATCATATTTTGGAACAATTAACATGGGGTATCATAAACTCTTTGGTTGCCTCCCCCCAGGATTTGGGATTGTATTACTTTTCTCGTACTATAGAGGGATTTTTCTCAAAGCAGTATGTTTTTAAGTTCTACAAATGTACTTCATATTTCTTAAAGAAATACACAGCTTAAACATAACTAAAGAGACAGATATAAAACGCTCTTAGTGGACAAAAGATACTCACTCTGCTCAACAGCACAAAGAGACCATATATAACACCAATTATAAAATATGAGATTCTAACAAACAAATAATTAAATCAACAAATATAAAATACTTATCACTGCTCTATTTTCATTTGCATGTTTCCTTGAGAAAAACACTACTAATTTTTTCAGTGCCTCAAATTTCTGTGTGCTTAAAAACGCATCCCATCTTGTTAACATGCACATTCATTTGTCCAGTTTTACCCCAAGTGTAGCTGAATGCTGAGCACACCTTTCCCTGCAGTGCTGAGCTTGGCAAAAAGTACATGCATTAACCTGATGACTAGGAATATTTGCAATTTTTTTTGTTTCTGTTGACAGCTTCTTATCAGTTTTACTGTCAAGGATCTTTGTAAAGTACTGTTTGTTCTTCTCACTTTTGATTCCTCCTTTAAACTCTGGTATTATTGCTTTCCTGACAGCTAATCTCCATCTCCCTTTAAGTGCAAAGATCTATCCTTTTGCTGTCAGAGCATTCTGCTCCACAGCTTGTTACACCTCCCCATTTAGCATCTCCTAACCTACACACCAAAATCTGAATTATATTCTTTTAATCACGGTCTTCATCTATTCCTTGAATGTATTGCTTTACAGACCAGTGATCAAAAGCCAGTGTGGATGTCTGGCTGACTCCCTGATCCAGCAACTCTGTTAACACTGGCCCTGTACCTAATGCATAGCCTGCAAACTAAAAAGAGGAAGAGACATCCTTCCATGTATTGGGGACACCAAACAGTTACAAGTCAGACAGAAGCAGACTAGGAATAAGAAGCAAATTTCTTGAACTCCAGTGCATTTTTCTAACTACCAGCAAATATTTCTCCTTTACTTTTTTCTCTACTGAAATATTCAAGTGCTCTCGTGCAGAATCCCAAGAAATGACTCAGAAATAGTAACTGTTTCTGATTCACTGCTCTGATAGAAGAATGGGCACAAAGAAGACATTCTTGAAGGGGTGAGATCTGAACAATTGTAGTTTGCATTTACTGTGAAACAATACAAAATTATGAATGTTCTTTCAGTAGCACATCAGGTCATTTGCTGACTCTTGATTGACTGTGAGTCTCTCTGTGCTTGTTAAAATCACAGCACTGAGCTTAGTACACTGCTTTTACCATCTGGCACTGTAGCAGGAAGGCTACATTAGCATAACCTATCTTGCCATCGATTTTAGGGGGCATGCTGATTTCTTTAAAATAAATAATGTCTGTCTTCTGTCACCCATTTTGTATCTTATACTTCTAACAGCTCAGAAAACTGGATACCTAGTATCTTTGTTGATATTTTCATCTATATTAAGCTCACATCCCATCTTTGTCAGAAAAATAACGAATTATCACAAATTTTCTGTGGGTTTGGGCCAATGATACACAAAGACAGTGATGTAGATGGCTTATGTGGTAAAACCGTATGGTTTGCTTATTATTATTACTGCTATTTGGTAATAACTCCCTGGTTTTAAAGACACTTTTCTTACCTTGTATTTCAAACAATTATTTCATTACACACTTGTTAATGCAAGAATAAGCATGGAATATTAACATTAACAAATACTTCAAGTTGAAGTTTCCATAGTAACTTCCTTCCACCCATTGCATTGTGTGCTCATGTGCTTTAATTTATGCATTCTTACCAACCTCTCTCTGCTATTTTATCTACCAACAGCAAGTAAATAAAAAGAAAAAAAAAACAAAACCAACATTATTTTTATATTCAGACTCTCAGAAATGTGGTAGGAAAGCTGAATACACATATCTTGAGATAAACAGTATCTCTCACTACAGTCATACATACTGAGTATGCAACATTAAAATAAACTATTTTGCCAAAAGCCAGATTAAGACAATGGTTTCTGTTACTGCTGTCTTATTGCAACTCTAGATTCTTAGAGGAGAGAGTATTTCCTCTTATCAGCCTTCAGCAGAGCTGAGTTGTTGCACTGCAGGGGACATGCTACACTTCCTCTTTCTCTCTCTGAGGAACAGGAGGTTAAAAGGACAAGATGATATAGTTCAGCATGCATGAAGAGGCATGGGCAAGGCTTCTTGGGGCTTTCAGACTTCCTTGGAATCCAAGGAAGTGCCAGCAAGGTTTTATCCCACAAGAATATCTAAGACTTCAGAAACATAACTGTTTGCTAGTTACAGGTCAAAAGCAAACTTAAGCACATGGGTAACTTCAATGGGATTAATCTAAAGCTAGTAAAATGCATGAAACACTGAAAGACTAAGGTTCTAGTGTAAAGGAAGAATTATTTCAGCATGTGCTTATACAGTTTTCTTCAGCTTGTAAAATAACTTAAATACTAAATAAATACTAATTTAAATACTACAAATAATCATTAATAAAATTTATTTATTCATCATGATAATGGTGAATGCAGCAGAGCTTTCACTTCACCTTGTCTCATCAGCAAACTGGGTAACGCTTTATCAGCTCCATCAGTGAAGTCTGCTTCTTCCATATGAATCTACAGGGGACAAGTAGTGGAAGAGATGTCCTCTTTGAAATGTATTTCTTTTTCCTGTCCATCTGCTGTCTTCTCCCATAGTGTGTAGAAGCAGATTTTTTGTTTAACCTTATTGCCCAGTATTAATTAAAAATCTGAACAGAGAGAGAGCATCAATGAACAGATGACTGAAATAAATTATGGGAATGGACAAGACGGAAATTAGAGACAGAAATGGAAAACAATTCAACAGTGCAAAGTGAAAGGGTTTCATATCTATATTATTTGATGGAAAACGATGGGTTTGAGAAGCAGAAGGAGAAAGATCATACACTATAAATGAGGCATTTATTAAAAATCATTCATATTTCTGGTACAGATAAACAAGTATTGATGTTGCTATATTACTGAGGTATCTTCCCAAACATGCCCTGGTACGGGTCCAGTTATCTACATTCCATTAACATGAATCAACAACTGCCAGGATGGAGGTGGAAGGGCTGGTATTTATTTCTGGTTAGCGATGGTAGTAAACCACCAAATTCTTAGAAGAGCTCTTTAAAGAAAAAGGCAAAGGTGATGACCATATGGCTATGAATTAATTATAAATAAGGCTGGGCTTGAAACTAGAAAAAAAAAAATAATCCTTTGACGAGTGAATCTCTAAAACAAAATTTCAAAAGGAGCCCTTGTTACTTTACATGATGTCAGTTGCACAGTAAGCAACACTGAGTCCTATTTATTTTAAGAAAGAAGGAGGGTTGTAATTAAAAATAACAACGAAATTACACTTTACGGATAGAGGTTGAAATATTTTTCTAAAAAAGAGAAAAAACTACTAATCAAACAGCTGTTTAATATTAAGATAATCAGTAGCAATGATGCTCCTTTGATCACCTTTAGAAAGGAACCAAAGAAAAAAGGACTGTCTACCCTATAGGATTAAGTATTCTGAATCCAACATGCTGAAGAGAAAAATCAGGAGTGGTAAGATGATTTGGTTTAGTAAGAACAGCATTTAAAATTCAAAGTTGGTTTATTAAATGTACTTTTTCTCATTTCGGTAAGTGTGGCTCAATTTTCTGGGCATACAAAAATCATGCATCAGAACTACCTCAAAGGAATGAGTGACTACCTCAAAGAGAATCACCTTAAAGGGAAACCAGAGCATTCCAGTAACAGGGTATTTCCATCGCTGTGACCCATAAACAGAGACTAAGGACTATGACTGCAGTTTGGGAATATTAATGCAGAAGTCACTGGAGTTGTAAGAAGTTTACAATGGTGACTATATGGCCGATTACACAGCCTGATCTACCCTGACAGAAAACCTGATGATGTTGAACAGCCGTGATCTTAACTGTCAAAAGATTTCTTAACAGATGTAGAGCAGATTATGAAATAGTAGGGCTATTTGTCCTCAGATGATATACTGGAATAACACTGCATTGAATAGAAACACCCTAAATAGAATCATAGAATAGTTAGGGTTGGAAAGGACCTTAAGATCATCTAGTTCCAACCCCCCTGCCATGGGCAGGGACACCTTACGCTAAATCATATCACCAAAGGCCTCGTCCAACTTGGTCTTGAACAAGCTTCTGAAAGTGTACGATAATCTTGTACCAGGTACACAAGCAGTTATAGAAAACTAAATGACTGCTTAGCCCTTATCCAACTGTATTAGATCTGCCCTAGAAAATGTCTGGAAGTTCCTGTAGACTTGCAAAAAAAGTCAGATACCATTTATATCCCTTTTTGTTCTCCAAGAGTTGTTTTGTACTTGGCATCAGCAGAAAAGTTGCCGTGATGGTATATTACATTATTGTAAATCAAATGATCATAGACTAGAATGATAAAAGTCCAATCAGCTTTCAGGCATGTTCAAAAGTATTTGCTAATCCTTCATTATCCCAGCTGCTAAAAGATCAGCTTAAACACTTCATCTTTACTTTACAGGCCTTTATGAACTTATTACACTTGAAGGTCTTATCCTGAATCCTTTTAGTCAGCTATAAAGCTTTAACTTATTTCAGTGGCATGCTTTGTGAATTTCTCCATGCTAACCAGAGCATGAGGTGTATTTGTCTATTTGTCAGGGGGATTTAGGTGACTTTTGCACCTCAGTGAAAATTTCACTTTCAAAGCAACTTGGGGGGCAGGGGGGGAGAAGGAGAGTCTGAATGCTCTGAAGCATGTGGAGTTCATTTCCTAAACCAGAACTGTTCTCTCAAGAAACCATCTGGAAAAGCAGGAAAAAAAAAAAAAATAAGAAAATTTAAATTTTGAGAATTGTACCAGTGAACCAAATTTAGCTGACAATCCAATTTGTATTTCTTTAATGACAATGTTCCATTAGTGCAGTTACAGCACTAGAGCATAAATGGAAAAAATGTATCTTAGTTACAGTATATCACATGTGCCTATATGGTATACTCAGTTCGTCTTTATTTCCACCAAGGTACATTTGAACAGCCTGCGCTTTATTATAAAAAACTGTCTGAATTCACAAGATCTGGATCTACTCAATCTGAATTCTACTCTCTAGAAAAACAAGGGGAAGAGCAATAGTTTGATTTTTAATGGTATAATCAAGATCTGCAACAAGAAAAGCATGCTCCTTCCTACTCTTTTGAATTGCATAGTTGATACACAGCCAGATCTTCAATCAAAAGGACGCTGATTCTGTAGAGGGGTACACAGATGAGTTCGTGCGTGAAGAGTTATCAGACACCATTTTCAATCAAGCAGTGATGAGGGCAATCCAGCCTGCAAACTTTCTATAAACTTTGCATAACTTTTAGGACCATCTTCTGAAAAATGAATCATGTCATCATTAAGGATGTGCTTCATAGCAGGTGCATTATTAGGAAGGAATTATGTTTCCAGTTCAGAGTATGATAGGCATGATGACACACACAGCTGTGTATCATTGATGAAGAAAGGCAAAAGTAACAATGCCCAGATAAAGAAACACCCCTTGGGTGAAGTGAAACTGCAAATTTTGACATTAATCTAATAAATTACTTATGTCAGAAAATTTAGCTCAGAAAAAAGAACCTTAAAAGGTAGTAATAAATTATTTTCATACTTGCTTTCAATAAACTGATAGCAAATGAATTTGAAAAGACTATAATCCAGGAGAACTTCAGTTAAAAAGGTTATCTCTTAAGTTTTGACATTTTACATTTTAACACTAATGAAATAAAATCGTATTTTCTTAACAGAAAGAGTGGTCTGGTTATGGTACACAGGGATTCATTGCATGACCTTATGTTTTCCAAAGTATTTCTTTAAGACAATTTTTTAAAGGGCTTATTGTTTGGGGAAGCATCTTCTGGCACGAATCACTGCAGCAAAAGCATTTGTCAAAACCAAAAAGGTGAGCATTTCCAAAAACATCCATACATTTGGCAAGTAAGTAGATGTTGAATTTGTACACAAAAATACTGATAGTAATTTGCCTTTTGTCAAATGTCATAACTTGCACAACAAAGAAGCAGAGAGAAAGAGATTATCACATTTTTCATTCTCCTCTTCAGAAAAAAAGGGGGAGGGGGAGAAACAAACTGTTTTCCTCATGCCAAAGTCAGAGGTTGTACACATTTTTTGCCGATCATTATCTCCCAGACTGCTGATCCAATGAAAGCATCTTTCCTCCTGCCAAGTATTTTCATCCTTCAGAACTGTCACCCGATTTTGTGCTCCATCCAAAGCATTCAACTGTTATTTGCTGAACTTCCCCACAACTTTCTGCTTCTACATTGATCGTACAACCATCATTTTCTTCCTGTAACCCCACAGAGGCAGCCATCATATAGTTTCTAAATAAATGTCATCCTATTGAACAAATTCCAGTCTTTTCCACCTGATGATGCTAAAGTCTGCATGCCAAGTATTCACAGCTAAGTACTAGAGATAATAAGCTCGTCTGATGTACATGAGCTGCTTGGTTTTAAGTAGAAATCCCTTTTAAAAAAAAAATTAATAAAACTCTTACAAAGATTTATTTCATGCAAAGTATAGTATTTACAGCCATAATGCAACATATTTAGTTGGAGACCTACTAGTATGTATCTATTCCTGAAAGAGTACTTGTGAACATATTTTGGGTTTTTTACCTCATTAAAAGTGTATGAAGAAAAAAACTATAGTTTAGTCATAAATCAGCATGTTTTAACCCTGAATGTGGCCTTAAGCATGTGCCTTCCTTTTACATAATATATAAAAATCTAAATTATAAATTATAAACACTAATACAATAAATACAGATATTATATACTCATTTGAATTCACTTGTACTTTTCTTTGGACAAGGCCTTGGGTGATATTGTTTAGTGTGAGGTGTCCCTGCCCATGGCAGGGGGGTTGGAACTTGATGATCTTAAGGTCCTTTCCAACCCTAACTATTCTATGATTCTATGACAGACAGAAAGCGGACAGAACCAAGAGACAGAACAACTTGTCATGTTTTCCCACACCTTATTTTGAAGCAGCATTTGTAAACAGCTTATAGAAGTTAAATGAAGCCTTAATCTTTGAAAGTTCAAACACAACAGTTTGTAGCATAATCTATTATGTCAATAGGTTGTTTGCAACCAGAGGTATTTTTGTAAAAGGACAATCCAAATATCATGATAGAACATGAGATAAAATTGATATGCCTTAGATGCTTATTCAGTATAAAATTAGTCCTATTTGTTTCTTGTAGTTATCAGATGACTCCTCTGTGTGCATATTGTAAACCCAGACACACAATTATTTAATCTGTAAAAAGGTTTCATTGCAGAACAAAGTGTAATCCTGCAGAAAGATCCAAATTTCAGAAGATCTGCATAGCTACATTAGCCTGGCATTCTGCCTGGGTTTCTCAGCAATACATGTAGCCCAGGAGAAATGCCACAACACTGTTATTACTGCTCAAATTACTTATGCTTAACTAATATACATTAACCCTTTCAGAACATTATAAATGTACTCCCAACATAAAGCAGCAATGAACACACCAGATGACAGTACAATACCACTACATTTTTGAATGACTGGTGCAGGGATGGGTAGGAAACCAACATGCTCTATAGCACCACTTGCTCTTCATGTTGCTCTTCATCTGACAGCACCAGCTTCTCAAAAAATACCAAGCCACTGTTGCTTTCAGTCTGTGAAAGGTCACAGGCCTATCCATATGTTATTTTTCACAGATGTAACATATGGTATGCAATATAAAGAAACCCTACCTGCAGCTCTGTCACAAAGCACCCAGAGCAGCAGACTTTTCTGATTTATCCTGAATACGTGGTTAGGGCTTTTTTGGGTTTTGGGTTATTTTGCTTCTGTGGTTTTAAGCAATATTCTTTATAGGTTACCTACTGTAGATGTGGGGGATAAGTCTTTGCTTTCTTTCTTTAAATGTACAGTTCAGATTAGCCTGAACTGCATGAAGTTTTGAGTCACTCCTCACCCAGAGCATGGGTTAAATCTGTAAACCGCAATGCTGGGATTTCAAGAAATGCAGGTCCACAACAGATTCCCCAATAAATGCTGAGGACAGCACAGAAGTGGAAAGCTTTTATCACAGGAGTCAGGTGAGGGAGATGTGTTTTCAGACAGAGAAAAAAAACCCAAACTCATTCTTGAAACGAGAGCCCTCAGGAATTTACCACAATGCTTCCAGTCTTTTATCCCTTTTCATAGCAAGAAAACATAGAAAGAACAAATTATGTTTGTAAGCTAGTGAACTAATGAAATGAAAAGACATGAGGAAAGAGTGTTGGAAAATTACTTTGGCAGCAAGCTGTCTCCTTCAGAGCTCTCTTTTGTGCTGCACTGAGTCTAAAGAGACAACTCGTTGATTTGTTGTGAGATTTTATTCTGTGAACACTAGCAGTTTATGCATATTTTAGAGGCCCCCAGGGGAAAGTTATCTGCCAGTTCCAAAAGCATTTCTAATTAATTAAAAATCTTTTGTTTCTATTTCACATTGCCTTTTCATGCTAAGGCTTCCTGAATTATATTTAAAAGCCATTAATCACAAGAAGTTTTGAAAATCCTCAACACAAGACTTCCAAGTTGAGGTGCTTTTGTCTCCCTTCAGTCAGGCAAGCACCTAACTTAATTTTAAAAAACACTGAGCCTCAAAGCAGTTTGAAATTACTTCCTAAGGACTGCCTTACTGAAAGGCCTATCTAACCCTGCAACCTCTTGTTCACAGCAACAAGGAGCAGATGCAGGGAAAAGCAGAAGTGAAGCACAGCACAAGCATACAGGGATACTGCGATAACTACCTGAGTGCCTTGGAAGTATCCAGCAACTGCAGCTCCAGGAAATTCAGGAAGCAAATTCGCCTCCAGAGAACTGGAAAAGTAGACCTCCTTTTTTTACTGTCTCAAAGGGATAAAAGAAAAGAATGCTTACTGGTAAGACTGTACCAATCACTTTCATAAATGCATCTCCTCTAACATCACATGCACATCCTCTCTTTTTTTCAGCTTTCTTAAAGGTTTAGTTTCAGTTTAGAAGCATTGTACCAAATCTTTTCTTCTTCCACTTACTAAAGTGATTGAGTAGCACATCTTTCTTTTAACTGCCTCCATAATATTTTAGCCCTGCCTAACCTATGAAATAACATAAACAATGAAAGTCCCGTCAAATATGACAACGAAAGTTACATTACATAACACCAATGCTGTACAGTCCAGAAACCTATATGTAAGCACATTGACATGAACAATAAATCCACCCAAACAATAACTAATTCTAAAAAGAATGAATATCTACATTGCAGAAATAAGGGAGTATAGCCATGACCATGATAAAATGGCAACCTGTGCTATTAGCAACATAAATACTATTAACTAAGAGGAAAGACTACTACAAGCCAAGAGAATTGTAAGAATGAACTGACAGGGAGAGAGGATTCATACTTTATGTTTCTACTCGTACAGCTTCCCAAATACTGTATTTTGCAAGAAAAACATAATAAAAGAGGGAAGCAGCAGGTTGGTTTTAAGTCTATGGTTTCTGTAGTAACTTATTTCTCTTTCACTCCCCTTTACTGCCTCCTCCAAAACGACCTGGTATCTTCAAAGCAAAAAAGGAGCCAAAATGCTGAAAAGCCAAAAATACTTGCAACTCTCTGGAGCTATTCCCTGACTACATACTTCAGTGAAAACATAATCTGTAAAATAGAATAGGTATTATTTTATTACGTGCAACAATCTGGATCAAGAAGCAAAGTGGAGCATGTAGATCTCCATGATTCAGACTCACTGTAGCTTGGAAAACATTCACAAGTCTCATGCATATTTTTATAAAGCTGTAAAGATTAAAGTACGGTTTAGAATTAAGGCTGATTAGTACTGAATCTGTATTAGTGAACCTAAGGAGGGATTACATAGCACAGACCACTGTGGCACACATGTAAGGCCTAGTTCAGGAAGAGCCCCTTGCATAAACTTCAGTCAGTTTTCTTCTGTCCTAACAAATTTGCTGCCTAAAAGAACAGCTCTAAATTAATTCCATTGAGGATTTTTCAATCATTGGGGGAAAAAAAAAAAAAAAAAAGCCTAATTTCAGGAGTGCAATATAATACCATCACATTAGGACAGTAATAAATACAAACAAACAAAGCTTGTTTTCTTTCTCACACCAGCATCCACCCAATAGTACTGCAGAGTAGTTTCTACCCTGAAGTTGCAAGCACTCAAGATACCTTTTCTTATCCTACCCAGATTAATCATCATGTTAGGTATTTTCACTTTTCTGAAACAAGTTTGTTCACTAGCATGAAGATAGTTCTGTCACTTGATCAAAAAGTCTGGGTAGCTGTTTTTATTGTTTTAAACACTTGAATTGGTCTTCTCAGTTTAGTTACATGTTCACAAGTGCATTACAATAAAAATGCTAGACGAACTGAGTTTGTGTCCATAGTAAACATTTTTCTTTAATCTATTAAACAAAATTTAACTATTCTAGTGAAATACTAAGAGAGCTCATTCAAAACCTAAAATCCCAGTTCTGAAAGTGACATCATATTGCCTCATTTTAATGGCAGTAATGCTTCATGCTTCTTGATGTCACTTTCATGAAACACCTTGTGTTCAAACATCATAATATTCTCCTCTTGAAAGGTCAAACAGTAATATGTGTGTGAGTTCAAGGTTGCTAAGTTTCATATGAGAGGAAATCTACTGAGGGGAGCTTCTTCCACCAAAGATAACAAGAATATTCACAACTAATACCACTTTTGAGACACCTGGATGTTTTATGAGAATAAAATATGTTTCAGGTAGCAAGCTTTCATTTATGGAACCTCTTAATTACCAAGGTGTGCAATACAAACTTAAAAAAGCTACTTTTTTCTGCAGACATCAACTGTTTTCCATTAAAACCTTTCAGAAATCAACCATTTCCACTGTACCTAATCTAGAGGTACATTTGACTACAGGGAACATCTTGGCACAATGATCAAGGCTGCAGAGCTCAAATGCAAGCTTCTCTCACTCCAGTTACAACCATTTAAATAGCTCAGCCTTTGCAGAATAAAGCGATCAAAATTCCACACATTCACTTTGAATGAATACCAAGACATGCCACATGGAGATATTTCACAAAAACTTCTTAGATTTTTCTTTTGCAAAAATCTCACTTTGTTGAAATAAAGCTTTTTCCAATTATTTTTGAGAACCCAAATTCTTTAATAAATTTAAAAAAAAATAAAATTTAAATGACAGAAAAATTCTCTATTCTCTCTACAGCTGGGAACACATGCAAGATTCTTTGGTGACTTTAAAGCTAACACAACATATCTGGCTGTATAGCAGAAGCTAGCCGTCTGTGCTTCTAGTTCTGTATTACTCTATTATATTTTAGCTTTATCTGAAGTCCAGAGGATTCAAAGCAGGATGGAAAGTAGGTTACTTGTTTTTCTCTTCAATTAAACTTATTCACCCAGAAGTCTTAAAATACATTGCAAAGGAAGATGCAACTTATACATAATGTAAGGCAGCCAGGTATCAGTATCTCTATTAAAAATTAAGGGAGCTGAGAGAAGATATCTCAAGAGACTCTCAAGGTCACACACAGTCAGAAATAACCTCCAAGTAGATTACCTACCAAGACAAGACAGACGGACAATACAGAGTCATACATACATACCCATACCTCTATGTAAGTTTAATAAAAACTTATGTATTCCTTTTATTTCCAGAACAATCCAGTATTTGCATCCATTACATGAAAGCTAAATAACAGGTTTGCAGGCTGATGACTGAAATGGGTTAGAATGTCAAACTCATTTGAAGACCTGGGAGACGTGCAAAAACCACTAATACAAGTGATCTGTCACTAAAAATTGGAGTCTGGTGACCCGCACAACATGATCCATAGGTACTGACGCTGACAAAGGAAGAACATTTTCATTCTACCACTATCTCACCCACAGCTAAATAATCAGAGATGATATCTTTAACTTCCATCATCTATTTCTGATTTTCAACAGCTTTTGAAGGAAGTTTGTAAGTATATTACTTGCCTTTTACAAACAAGCAAGGAAGAAGGGTAACTTCTTAAATGGAGGGCATAGCGCAAGTTAATGTTAAATTATTAATAGAAAAGCATAATTTTTAGACACAAGATATGATTGAGGTTATACATTACAATGATTAATGACTGCTTTCCAGAAAGCATCCTCTGTGCTTGTAAAATTATGCTCATCTAGGAATTAATTAATCTAAAAGCTTTACAAAAACGTAAAAGGACAATAATCAGGAAATCAGGTTAGCAGTTTGCTCTATTTGTGGAAAGAAAATTTGTATAATTGATTAGTCTGTGAGTAATTACAGAGCTGGCAAAGCCTTCAAACAAGAACCAACCTAAGAATGGTATTTGTAATTGGTTTGCATTCATCTTTCTAGCACACTTATTGCTAAATAATAGCTTAAATTGCTGTTCCATTTTCTTGTATATGAGGGAAACAATATTATGCATGTGCAAAAATATGCACTCTGAACACACCCTACAATCAGTACAGACTGTCAGTGACTAATGTTAAGAGACAACTTCAACCACATCAGTTAAACAGACGTGCATTCCAGTTGGGTTTATAGGCAGTCTGAAAAAGGCCTCAGACAATATTCTGCATCAAACTCTGTTTTATGTTTCAGAAATCATCTGCTTTTTTATTCTGTGATCTTCAGAGGTGTCATTCACAGGATTCTAGTGGTGGTTTTTTTCCTCCAGAAGTTGTAGTGATAGCCAGGGGTCATCAGAGTGAATAACTGTGAGAAGCAAGCCTGCTACATCATTTACAATTAAATTCACAATAGTATTTGTATCAATATACTGTCTTCTACATGTGGGAGGCTTGACAGAAAATCTATCTGTAATACTACAGAAAATACTTTATGGGCCACATCTGGTCTGCAGCATCTCAGGTGTGAATTTTCCCAGCAATACAGGGCTTGGAGCAGCATGTGAGAAACAACATTAAAGGGACTTTTGCCATGCTCTGCATTATCTCTGGCCATGGAAGCGTGATGTTCCCACCTTGTACAACTTGGCCACAGCTGCACATGACCACTTCTATCCTACTGAAGGTGAGAAAGGAAGCCCTGATCTGCTAAACAGTCTTGAAATAGCAATGTCTTAACCACACAACAAATTCAGTCTTGCTAATTAGCACCATCCAGCCACTAACCATACCCACTCCCCATACAACAGAACATCTTCCACTGACTTTGTGACCATCTTATCTCAGTCCCTCCATTTTACATAATCCCTGGCATTTTTTTTAAACTAGAAATGGAACATCACTTCCCTAATGTATGCATGAGGTTAGTATGCTGTAAATCACCAAAATGGAAAGCAATGCAAACATAAACCATCCCAGGTCTCTCTATATCCTCATAATAGCTGAATTTACGTCCAAGAAAATGCTGTGGAAGCCAACAGGATCTTCCTTTGCAACATCAGCACAAAATTGTTGTCATACATTACTCTGCACTCAGGCAATTTAAAATCGAGAGTGTTTCGTAATAGTGACTGCTGCTTAATTGTAAGTGCTTATTTCACCTTTGTGTGACAGTTACAGATCAAAAGCAGAGAGAGATTTGGGGATGAAGATACTGTGAATAACTGAAAACAGAAAATACTGCAATTAGAGATGTCTGTTGTTTTTTAGAGGCTGCTGCTATGACAGAGCACAATATGCTACAGCAGAAAATCTGGAATATCAAAAGCACCAAAAGCAGAGTTGTTCATATATAGTCCTTTTGTATCAGCAAACTTTGTAACTGAAAATGACGGAGTGCTTATATAAAAAGAAAGTGACTCTGACCAATAACATAAGAATATTATTTAGGAACTTGCTGAATCAGGAAAGTTCAGAGTTAGCTCTAAACACACGCTTCAAGATCTTCTGGCTTTCAGTACAGGCTTAAATTTTAGCTGGGATATACAGAATTTTTTCCTCAATCAGGAGTTGATATATCAGTAATAAGCAAATGTAGGTGAAGAAAGGAAAACAATTTATTGGGGAGGGATGCTATGAGCAATTGCAGTAAAAGTGGAATGCTTTTCCTCCAGACAAATGATGAACCTACGGAAAAATCAATGTCAAGATTTTTCAAATATACAGATAGCTGTAGTATACCAGCACTGAAACAACTATGGACTTTTATCAGCCTAAGCAGAATTGCAGGAGAAAGCCCAATCACAGAAACTTTAATAGGCTATTGCATATGTAGAGCACACCTTACAAGCATACAGCAAAGCCTTCAGAAGGAGGAGCTTTCAAAGGTAAAGTTGAAGTCTTTTACTACATTGATTGGTTCTGCATAGGTGCATTAAGGCACTATCCTAAATAAAGGCATTTAAAGGATGGGCAAATACAAATTCATAATACTTTCACAATTCTTCTAGCTACTGTTTAACTAAATCTGGGATTGTAATTCAGCAGGCTCTGTAAGCAACAATCAGCAGTGGAAAACTCCCATACATACAGTGTATCAATAAATTCAGACTTTTCTATGTTCTGGATATACCATGTCTCCCACATTCTTGAGCAAAAGCCCAGGTTTTATTCCAATTCCTAGCTTCCTAGCATAAAGCTGCAGCATTGCCCTTCAGTTCCCAACCCAGGCAAGACCAAGTCAGAGTCTGCCTGACAGAGGGGAAGCCAACGTACTGCTTTTTCAATACAATTACCCAGACACCTATGACAGCAGCCATACACAGACAACCAGGACCTATCTGCAAACAGATTTTTATGTCATCACTCCACCAGTTCTACATAGGACAATTATGTTTAAAAAATGCAGGTAAAGACTTTCTAAGAAACACTGTTCTCAGTATAAAATTGGCTTATTTTAATGTGTGCTTACAAGAATATAAAATACAGGCACTGTATGACCTACAAGTTGCCCAAGGAAGCCATACAATAGAATCTACAGAAATTCATTACGCTATTAGTCTACCAAAGTAGAAGAGGCCTTAATTAGTTTGCTAATTATTCTCCAAATAGGGTGAATATTCTCACATTTAAAAAACAAAGTTATGTCATCTGTTTTCGTATCATTTATGCATCCACTTTCAACAAGTAATGAGTTCTATATGAAAATGTAGGCAAGAAGGAAGGCAGGAGATGAAATACAGATTTGACAGACACAAGGTAATGCATAATAAACAAAGTAATATGAATTACTGAGTCATATTACTTGAATTTAAATGTACTACATCAAACTAAGGAAAACAAAACAAAACAAAGCAAAACAAGGCTTCAGTGCAGACAAACAAGAAGGGTGTCAAGGTCAATGAAGACAGCAAAGACTGGAAGCATGCAGAGTTAATGAAAACACCAATAAGTGTGTTAAAGCTTTTTTTTTTCTATATACATTCAGATGGACCATTATTCTGGTCAGTCTATCTCTGAACTAATTTTATACAAGACAAAATCTTTCAGTGGTAAAGACATCATCCAAACCAAATCTGTGAATAGGAAAACAATTCAAGAGGAAATAATTATTAAGGAAATGCTGCTAAGAAGAAATCACCAGCATACATGTCCATGGTGGGTACAGATAGGAGAAAGCTCTACTGGGTCTGACTGGGATGGAGTTAATTTTCTTCATAGGAGCCAAAGTGGTACTGTGTTTCATATGTGTTACTAAACCAGCATTGGTAAGCTACTGCTTACTGCTATTGCTGAGCAATGCTTGCACAACTCAAGGCCTTCTCGGTTCCTTATTCAGCTCCTGTCAGCAAGTATGCTAGGGGTACTTGGCAGGCAAGAAGTTAGGAGGGGACAGAGCCAGGATAGCTGGCTCAAATTGGCCAAAGGGATATTTCACGCCATGTCGTATAATATCATGTTCAAAAATAAAAACTGGGGTTTTGGGGTTTTCTTTTATTCCAAAGTAGCAATTGATCAGCCAGAAACACACAACCACAAACAAACAAACAAAAGGCAAATAAAAAACCCCACCAAACTTCTAGAGACATACATTTCCTTCCACCCCACTATATCAAATGTGGAACATTTATTACAAGGAAATATGACTTCAAATTTTTAAGATCACTTTTAATAGGTAACCAGTTTTAGTTAGCATAGTTGTTGAAAACTAGGGACAAACTTTGTTGTATACAAAAATAAACAGTAGGAAAATACTGACAGCATTAAAATATAACACATATGAACAGTTATATATATCATGTATAATACATATATATACACACAATATACCAATGCATGTGCACTTAAAATTTTTGCAAGATTAGGTTTTCAGCTTCTTTTTATGTAATCAGGTTTACTGATACTACTATATGTAGCTCAACAGCAGCGATCATTTCTTATTAAAAATCAAAAGGATACAGTACATTTAAGTATTAGTCATTAGACAAAATTTAAAAGTCAAATCATTCTTAAAAGCAGGATGGCTAGAAGTCAGCCTGCAAATACCGCAAGCCTCAGCTTGGGAAAGCATGTCTTAAACTGGAAACTGCTGTAACGAATCAATTTTCTCACACCATGACAATATACTTGTTGCTTTGGGTTTTTTTTAAACAGCATTAGCACAAAATACAGCTCACTTGCAAACTTATGAAGTGACACTGAGCATACTTTTACTCTGCAAAAACAATAAATATTTATTTGTTTTTTACCACTTGTTGTCTTGCACCAGCTTATTAACATTACATATTATTTCCAAATGTCAACATTCTATTAGTCAGAGGAAGGGTATATCACCTTCCTTCCCCCTGTTTGCACACACTGGTCTATCACGCCATGCTGTAGAATCGTTACAGGTCAGACCCAAAGTAAGTCTGTGGGAAAATAAAAAATGTATTCACTTCAAGGGGATTTAGAAAGACTACAGTTTTGATTAGCAACTGGAAATGCAAGTTTTAAGATGCACTTGATTTTTCTCTCAGCAGAACACTCACATGATTTTGGTCTGGTAAAACAAATTCAGTAACTCATGAGAGTCAGTGACAGGCTACATCTCTAAGATTGATGATATATTAGCAGATATTTTGAGTAGCATTACCATGCAACCAGGAGCTGGGAAATATGTGTATAAATGCACATACAAGTGTCCAGGGGCTGGGAGAATCATTCAAGCGTACATATGTAAATTTACATGCATGTATGAATTTGAACATTGCAAAGAAGTGTAATTTAACTCATTATGTTTTCAGTGTTGCATTTGCCTACTTCAACACAGGCACATAAGCAAATACAAAACTCAGCATTTTTTTTTCTTCCAGAGATATCTAGAACCATTTTTCTTAGTCATTCGTGGCTTTGTTATTATCCAAAATAAAGTGTCCATAGGAGTATATATATGAGTTTTCCAAACCTTAAGGTTAAACCCAACTGCTCAGGCTTCAGCCCAGCCATTCCTGTTAAAACAGCATTGCAGTCACTCCAATTCAGACTAAATTTCACCCACCATACTAAGAACTGCTGTATAACTCCAACTGTAAAAAAAGACTACTTGTAAGAAACTTTGCGAGTCATACTCTATGCCCAGATGCATCTGGATAGTGCCATTAAGAACACAAGGACAGAATACACTGATGATGTCAACAGTCTCCCCCTTTTGGGGTTTGGTCGTTTGGGTTCTTGGCATTCATTTCACCCAGTGGCAAGAAATCAGGAAAGCATTACCTTAAGGACAACCTTAGGGATTCCAGCCCTTTAAGGAATCAATGTCAATTTTCCATCAGCTTACTGTGCTACATTTAAAACCCATGGTTCCTCTTGCTTGCCTTCTATCAGTTTCGTAAATAAATCACTACAATGTTCAAACTTTTCAACCTGATTAAGAATAGTTTCCTTCCATTACCTCTCATACAGTATGTTATCAGATTCTAATTTACACTCTCCTATGATCTTACAATTTATCAGTCATTTATCTTATTAATTACTTCCCTGTGTAGCTTCATGAACACTTAAAAGATGAAGTTACTGCTTTTCTAGGTGATTTCCTACATCAATCTAATAAATAGTTTAATCCAAATCGTCTCCAAAAGCATTGGCTGTTCTTTCACATATGAAGAAACCAAGTAATAGAAAACTGCATTTCAGGATTTTTCAGAAGTTTTCTCCACTGTAACTAAAATTAGCCTTTATTAGGGCTGCTGGAAAATGGCAAGATTTGGCATTCAGGAAAATTTTCCTCTTTTTCAGTTTGCTTGGATACAGGAATTTAAGAACTTATGCCACATGATAAGGTGAAGAAACAGATCTTATTCAGTACCTATTACAACAGGCAGAAATGTACGATTTGTATTTAAAAAACATCTTATTCCCTGTGCCTGTTCATTTTGCAACTAAATCATCAACGCTAAAGAAAAAATGACAACCATACTGGCACTGTTAAAATTTTAGTTTTTCCATGGCAGAGTCTTCCTAGCAAATATTTTCTACACAAGCCAATTCTAGTTTAAGAATCAAATTCTGTCAAACAAGATTTTAATTTACCAGTGACTGAGATGGTGGGAGGAGAGGTAGCCTATCTGCAAGAGAAATGGTGTTAGAATAACTGTGCAACACAATGTCTAAGTAAAGGGAAACATCCTCTCAGATGTTTCAGATACCAGAAAAGCAGGCTGATATCTCAGGACAAAGAAAAAGAAAATGGGGAGAGGGATGAGTTATCCATTATTTTACAAACACGACAGATGTTTTCACTCAACACTGGCAACTGGGCTCAACACATCCACACTAAATAACAGAAACGAAGATATGGCAAAGCCTGACAATGCTGAGTAATATTCTGGATGATTCATTCTTTGGCTTCTCATTCATTATTAATAATAAAACAATGACATTCTGTAGCAGTGCCAGCCTATAAAACT
Organism: Pezoporus wallicus; assembly: GCF_028554395.1. Taxonomy (NCBI): domain Eukaryota; kingdom Metazoa; phylum Chordata; class Aves; order Psittaciformes; family Psittacidae; genus Pezoporus; species Pezoporus wallicus. Next base: position 6,793,745 of record NW_026640488.1, read on the forward strand.
GTAAGTCTTCCACAGTTAAATTCACTGGGGCTGAAGAGACATGCTGTGATCCAGTCAAGCTTTGATTATTATTATTATTGTACTGGTTCTGAACTGGTTTTCAGAACCCCAAAATTCAAGGGAACTCACAGCTACTTTTTTGCTTACAACTTCTGGCAATTCCAAGATGAGTTCTGTACCACATACACTGCAACTCCTCCCACCTTTCTGCAGGTCACTTGCTGAGAGTCTGTGGTAATGTATACAATATACATATTGGGAATTTTATTATTAAGGCCTCTGTAAGTAAGTCTTTTCAAAAGCCACACTTGTTGCATACTTCATTTACTGTACTGGCAAATGTACTTAGAGTAACCAATACAATTTGTTTCATATTTTGTCAGGTTGGTTTGTTGTTTCGGGGAGGGGGCTGGATTGGTTTTTGGGGGGGTGAGAGGAGGAGTTGGGGGAGTTAATAAGAAAATCTGATTATTTGTTCTTCTGAACTAGTATCTCTTGAGATGTAATTCTTTGTAATTCTGAATAACACATTAAGATTAGAGATAGGAAACACATTTTTACATTAAACACACCAGATAACATACGTAGCTTTCATGTTTTATCTTATTTATCACTGTATTAAAACACTCCACAAATATTAAAGTATGTATTTTCAGATACTCTCCAAGAAAGATACAAGTTCTTATTGCACAGATAAGAAAACGTTAAGTATGGGTTACAAACAATACTTTCTCATCACAAGTTTTGTTACAGAACGTAAAGAACTTAAAACTACGGAATTAAAGCTGCTTAACTGTAAAACTACCCATCTGTCAGGTTTTGCGCTGAGGACTTGTTCTAAACACTGCATTTGACTATGCATTTTTGTATGCCAGAGTCTAGTAAACAAATTCTATCAGGTTTCCATAGATAAAAGAGATTGAGATGAAACAGCTTCTCACACACAATTTGGTCTCTTTGATTACATTTACAGGCCCTTCAGTCACTCCAAAACCCCACCAGTCTTTTATTACATCTTTCAAGCTGTGACAATTTAGATAAGTGAAATGTTAAATAGCTCATTATAAGTCCACTTCTGCACCATAGGAATTGATGGCAGCATTGCCATAGACTTCAATGGGAGCTGGATTACAGCTCGAAACACATCACGTACACATTCATCAGAAAAAACTTAAAATTCGGAGACTTTCAAAACTTCTTCAAATCAGTTTATACTGAACCAGCCTTACTATAAATCAGGAAGAGGTGGTAGGCTAGTTTTACAGAATGGTACAAAAACCTATTTAAATGCAGCTTTTCTCACTCTACCATTTTCATCCAAATCTCCTGCTATAGTTTATGTGACAAGCAATCATCAGGGAGTGAAAAAGCTATTTCCAACAAACATAACATAATAGAATAAGGAGAGTAGGTGACAACTTTCAAAATTGTCTTTTGAGATAGGCAAAATATTTATCTCCTAGAAACTGATCCTACTACGAACTAGTAACCAGAATGCACACAATTTAAGTTTCCAGTTTAAAAGAAATCATACAGGCCAAGAGCTTTAGTAATTCAGTGTATAAGATAAAAGTCCTGTGTAGTTAGAATAATGCATGTTCCAAGTGGATACGCATTTCATTCTCTCTTACATGAAACTAAAAAGACAAAGGGTAACCAGCCTCCCAAACTGTATTTCACAGACTACTTCTGTTGTCCTGGCAACAAGAAACTGCTAATAAATCTCCCTGTGATAAAAAAAAATTAAGTACCAGTAATACTAAATATCTATAAAAATATTCAGAGATGAGATTACCTTTATCTTCATTCACTGTCTTTGAAAAACAAACAAACCAATCTACCCACTCAGCATGGTCTCTTTCAGGCAGGGAAGAAAGTCCAAAGTTTTAGTAACCACAAGTCTTGCTGACATCATTTTCAGGATTTATTTTTAAAGCCCCTTCAAAAAGGTAGGAATAAAATACCATAACAGCGGAATGGGAATACAGCTCCTTTTCTCAACATTCCCAAAGGGCATGGAGCAATGCAGACATGATACAAGGCAGCAGACAATTCCTCAGTGACCCAGATAAAGAGGAAAGTTGATGACTCTCTTCCTTGAAAATGCTGTCCTTTACAGAAAAAAGTACTCCACAAATTCCCTGCAGAGAATTACATGAGCAAGGATTAGAGGCCTGACTTTTAACTCTTCTAAAAATGCAGCAGTGAAGACCGGGCATTAGGAATGCATGCATTTTTGCCATTCAGAAAAGATTTCAAACTTCTTCCTTCTGTTACCATGCTACCACTTTGCTCTTGTGTTGACAGAGGTGTCACCACAGAAAAGATTAAAAGGTTATGGTTTTCTAGATGACTGGTTCTTACCCTTTATTACTGTAACGTTGTCACCTTTTCTTCAAAACTACTTCTTGTACACACTAGAGGGTATTTAGAAGGTTGAAAATTAGTGGTTTGGGACTGTGTAGTTCTTCCTTCTTTGATTGTTCACTTTTTTGTATCCACCCTTTTTTTTTTTTGTTTCACTTTTCCATTCAGGAGGGTAGTTTACTACATTCAGCAGATTATCTCCATTTAACACTCCCCTAGTAATAGCTGGAGCTCATGTACCATATCATCTTAGAGGTACAATTCTTCATAGATGACAAAAAGGAGCTACCACAAAATAACATGCCTAGAGTGCTGAAAATTGCAGCTATATCTTAACATCACTATGAGGAACAGTACAATATTTTTAAGAAATTGCATATCAGCCAACTGAGGTCTTAATACCTTCTTCTGCTCTACTTAGGAAAATTCTCATTTAGAGCTCATTTGTTTGAGCACACATAATAGAGGGTTCTTTTAGTGATACATGACAGTGATTAAATGGTCACTTTAAATGTTGGCTTTCTTTTAAAATGTATAGCCTTAATGAATGAAACATCAGCTGTTTCTTTTCAATTATATTTTTTAAGTTCCATATTAATAATGCAGCACTCCCCTCACTACACTGAGTAGATCTTATGTAAATCATACAAATTAGCCTAGTAAACTCATGTACATCATTGGCATCAGCAGCCATTCAATCAACAACAAGTCTCAATATAAGTTTCTGAATTCAATATTGCAGTTGTATAGGAACAATAGCCAATGTCCCACAGATGTTTGCAGAATACCTTCATCACTGGATTTGCCCATGCTCCTTTTATTAGCTAAAAGGAATTAAGGTTGAACACTCATGACTATAATTCCAGGTCTTTTCTTTGGATTTAAGTATTATATTACAATATAGTTCAACATTTTTTGCTCAGCTGTGTTTTGGCCTAGCAAAAAAGCAGACTAAACATAAAAGTACATTGTGCACTTAAAATTCTGATTGGTAGCCTGAAAAACACTTCATTTCTTGAATGAAATATGGCCAACAAACTGATTAACAGTACCACCCCTGTGCTGAGCCTTTAAGACCATGAGTCATCACGGTTTGGTTCTTGGTTTCCAGCTACTATTTCCATTCTGCTGATGACCTTGAGCTGTGGTGTTGCTAACAACTATTCTTCAGGAACTCCAGGTACCAGAGCAGAAGCAGACATTAACGTTTGCATGGACAATATTCAAAGACTGTTTCTAAGGAAATCTGATTTCTGGGAAACCAAAAAAAATAAAATTAAATAAACAATTAGGTTGATTATATTTTAAATATAGCAGACCTCCATTAAACAACTGCTGTTCTGTTTCAAATTTTCATTTAATTATGCAGGATATCATTTTATATTCGGTTTGTTCATGAAAGCTTTGCACATAACAGTATTTTCAGGGGTTACAGCCTGGAGGTAGAAGGGAATTAAACCCACACTCACAGCTGCCTGCACTTACAAGAAACAGAAGGGTTTACTTTATACAAACTAGTATATGTTATTTTACACAGACATTTAGAATCCAATATGTTTTCTTTTCCAGAAGATTACTAAACACACACTGCATTTTTTATCTGAGATCTAATCAGCTACTCTTCTCAGGGACAGAGAGGCTAATTTTTTCCTCAGGCCAGAAACAACTGTTAGCGTTTCCAAACCAAAAATTACTATTTCCTCTCAGTCAAAATACCCCTAGAACACCAAAGCATGTGATATTTCTTCTAAATACTAATTCAAATTATCTTCATAATTTGAATATACTTCATCATCAGTGAGTAGGTGGGAAATTCTGACATTTGTTTTTCATCTCCTGCCTCATGTGGGACTAAATGCTAAGTTTACAGGTTGATTAGGTTGGACTTAATCATCTTCAAGGTCTTTTACAACCTAGCTGATTCTGTGACTATCAAACAGCAATAATCAGGATTAGGAATTATTAGTTTCATATCTTGAAAGTGATGGTAGGGCATTCTTTGGAATTAACTTTAAGAAACTAATTAAAATAGCCATCAAATGAAACTATACAGGAAAACTGACTTTAGGTTTTCAAAGGAAGGTACCATCATCTTCAACAGTAACTTAGTGTCAGATATAATTTATCTTTCATTCATGGGTTTATAATTGAAATTTAAACCTCAAATGCAACACTACCTAAGAAGAATATATAGTCACGCTTCGTGGCTCTGTGACGTTTCAGAACTGCAGAGCATCGAAATGCTCAAACCTTGGTGTAATCTGCTTTCACCATATAGTGTTATCGCCCTCTAGTCACTAGCCAGTGTTCATGTTGCGATAAAGCCAAGGGCCAAATCTAGAAATTAAGAAGATAAACATGAAAAACATATGGTGCCACTGCTTTTAAGTCATACTATAAAGATTGTGTTTACACTGAAAAAAAGAATACTTCAAGAGGTACAAACCCAGTAGACAATCAGTCTGTGCTAGTAAATGGTAGACTTGAAACAACTCCGTGCTTTCTAGAGTACAGGGCCAATCCTACTCCAAAACCACTCATGGGGGTTAACTCATACTAAATTCACTCTAGAATCTTCCTGACATTGAAGTCATCATGCTTCTATTCCTGGTCACAAAGGTTATGTAAAACGCTCACTTGTAAAACACAGACTAAACCTGGGAATAACCATATACCCACAATACTGAAACTTTTAAAGGCAATACCTCAGGCAGCACAGGCCTCACTGCAGCTCTAAAATTTGTCCTCTTGTGCAAGTTTAAATAAAGGACCAGAATGTCCTCAGCTGATTTGAGGCAGAATAAGAAGTCTTGGGACAGTCTATGGAACTGGTGACTATGACCTTCACTCTCCTAAGACTGGTAATCATCCATAATATTCTCCAGAAGACAAAAACATGCAACTGCAATTGTTTCCATTAGGTCTTGCAGAACAGATTTGCATTAACTCACACTTCTCTTTGTTACTGCAAAAGCAGACTGAGCACCCAGAGGTTTGCATATCACTGTCATTTTCCACAAGTGAACTTGGTTCTGTCCAGAAGTGCCAACCTGCAGCACCATGCCCCTGCATTCATCTTGCAGACTTTTACATCCTTTCAAGCCACCGGTGGCTTTGAATTGCTGTTGCTTCCTCTGCCTTCATGTGAATGTGATCACTGCTACTTTGATGTTTAGGATCTTGCCTTAATGTATGTGAAAATATGAACACAATAGATATACAGATTCGAGAAAAACAAAACTCTTTCAAAAAGAAGACTCTCTCTCTCTTTGCATTCACAACAGCTCTTTTACCTGCGAAGAAGAGAAGGACCTTAAGTCCAGATACCTTCTGTTGTACCCTAAGGCTACCATCCTACATATATAAGGAACATATCTGTTAATTTTTTAGGGGAGGTAATATTGTATCATTGCCAAATATGAAACAAAAGCCACTGTAAAGTTCAGAAAAAATAGGAAAAGCTTGTGAAAAATAAAATGCCATCACTTTCCCTAGTTTATTATAAATCCTGCTTAAGACAAGGAAACTGACAAGAATTCCTCGAGAAATCTGGGAAAGAGAAGTTTTACAGAAGTTTCCCCCCCCCCCACGTGCCAACTTCTATTTGAACTATTTTATTAAGTGAGCTGGAATCGCTTCTTTAAAACAATTTCACAGCTCAGATAAGAGCACTAGGAGATCAAGCAGTAGAATACAGTTTCATGACAAAGAATTTCATGTATGTACTTTCTTTTGTCATGGAACTGTAAGGAAATGGCCAATATTAGAGTCCCTGGTGAGACACGGTCACTTTGCTGTTTAAATAAAACACAGTATTATAGTTTTCTTTTTCTGTTTTCTGAAATATCTGCTATATATATTCAAAGGCTTTTCTTTTTTTTTTCTGGTGTCAAATATTCAGAGTTGACCCTCAGACATTATTTGTAAGGTCTGTCAAAGAATTTGTTTGCTCTTGTAGAAGAAATATGCACTATGTTGGAGCCCAGAATTTTACTGGCTACATCGCAGCCTCAGTGCTGCAGCATGTACCCTGACCACAGTCCAGCTGTATGCCAGGATAAGATACAAATCTGTGCTTTAGTTCCCTACAGAGGAAAAATCAGACCTGGAAAAGCAACAAGTTTCTGTGCACTTCCCTGTAGTCTTCCCTTTCCAGGAAAGGAGGACTGGGCGTTACAGGGCAAACTGTTCCTGCCCTTATGGAGGTAATTTTATTCATACTGCTTAATGCAAAGTCAGAGAAACCAACACTGCTACAAACTACATTTAGAACAGTTCAAAACTGAATCAGCAACTGACGCAACATAAGCTGATGAAAGGCAAGCACACAGGTTTAGGCAGGTACAGGTTTACGTTTATGCCTCAATTTTAGGCAAAAGTTCCAAAATAAGTTAGAGAATGGACATTTTGAAAAACTGCAGAAGACATCTGGCCTTGAACTGTTGCTTATGTCCTGCTTATACAGCTTCTGGTTTAAGGTCTTGTTTTGAAATTAATTTAGTTCAAATAACGCTTTTGATAAAGACACAACATCTTATTTCTTATAGATTCTCAGGCAGCATACTTCACTGGAAACACAAAAGTGTATTATTAGGTATCATACCTTCTAAAACAAACCCCTTTCAGGCAGTACAAATGCCAATTCATAACAACAGACAAAACCAGATTATGTTCAGGTTTACGTATGTGTGTGTATACGCATAGAGAGACACTTACAAAGAGACTGAAAGCAATTTAGAGCCAAGCTTTAAGGCACTTTGTTACATTCAAATGTCAGTTTACTACTTTCAAGGTTGAAGATTTTCATGTTTCACTTTCAAATAAGCTCTAAGGACTTGAGTCTCATTTTGCACAGCCTTGGTTGTACTTGAAGTACTCTATGTATTAATGCTGCAGTTAACTCTAGAGTGCGTCAATGGCAGAAGGACAAAGCAGTCAGTTCAAAGTTCAATTTAGATGATGATGTAGATTTGCACAACAGCATAACTCTAAGGCATTACAGCCATTTTAAGATGATGCAAGTTCACCAGTTTACTCTGATGTCAATGGAAGCTGATTCAGGCACCTTGTACTGGATAATATAAGGCACTGTTGCAGGAATGCCATATAGCTGTTCCAGAATCATCCCGTTATGCCAAGCCTGTGAAGTCAAAGCAGTAAAAAAGGTTTGATTCCCACACACACCAGCACCCCCCCCAACTACCATAATCTTCTTTGACTATGAAACCATATGCCATTAGGCATATTGCTATAAATGGCAATGAACCGTGTCTATAGAGATTCAGTCTTTCCAAAGACCCCAAAATATATTCAAAGCTTGAAAGGTAAGATTATTATAATAATAAATATATCAAATTGAAATGCAGTCACCTATGGGGTGAACAGCAATATTAATATTTTCTCCTTTGAATGCATGACTGTACTCCTTAGAGACTAGTATCTGATTGGACCTCAGCTATAAAATTGCTTTGTGATCTTTTCAACAGCTCAAAATATTTCTCCTAATTTATGGTGGCTAAAAACAAAGGTATAAAGCTTGCTCTGAGTCTGAGTGTTTGCCTTGGAGGTAGTACAGGTTTTCATCATAGCATGATACAGCACTCAGAATGCAGCTTGGTATTTGGTGTCTGGAAGACAAGATCCTATCAATCACAATGCTGCTAACCCATGTCATCTGATTTCATGAAAACTTTTTCTAACCTGGTTCAATGACCTTCTATAATTTATAATTCATTGCCTCCTTTTCACAATAAGATGATGACCTCTTGCTATAGAGACTACAGTCAAGCTTTTCTTCACTCCCTTTTATTTAAAAAGAGAAAAGACTAAAACCCATCCTGATTGCATTCATTTTTTACCCTCTTGTGAGGTTTAAAGTAGTTATGCAGGCAACAGGGAAGAAGTTTCATTGGTCAGTTTCTTACTATATAAAAACAAACAAACGAACAAATCATCTATTTCTTCTACAAGTTCTTCACAGTATAAAGCATTTCTTCCAGCATGTTACTTTCCAAAAAGAGATGTACTTCACCATAGTCAAAGGGACTTCCCACTATATATAAAAAGAGTAAAGTAAATCTTGATAACATTCTAGATCATTCTCCAATATAAGACCTAAATGCAGCAGAACATCAAAGCTAGCAACAGTTAACTGAAACATTTGTGCACTTTAGTCATTGTAACTTATGGGCAATCACCTTGACACTCAAACATGAGAGAACAAATTATGTGGAGAACATTGCTGCTTTTTCCCAGTAGACATCACTTCCTGCATCTCTTTTGCCCCAGGAGTCCCATTATTAACTCAAGTTTTAAAGCAATTCAACTACAAGATTGAGAATTAGACAGACTTTTTTTATAACCTTACTATCAACTACAGTCTGTTGAAAAGCAAAATTGCTATCATAAGGCAATGAAACCATTTAACAGATGTGCCTCCAAGGTGCAATCAGGGTTAGTGCTAGATGCTGCACAGGAATGACTAAAATTACATGCTCCTTCTCAGAAAGGGCACAAGTCATCACTTCCTTTTTCCTCCACTAACAAAAATTTGCTATGATTTTGTAATAACTGTATGCAATTAATTATGCTCTTGCTATGCCCAAACCACTAACTGATACTCTGAATATTTTAATGCTTTCTTTATATTGCAATTTTCCACAAACTAATATGGCAATGCAAGCGAAATACACTGCACATAGTGACACGTCCCTGCATATTGAGTAACAACAGAAATAAAAAGTCCAGCTCATCTCTCTCCTCAGATGTGTTATTCATTGCTCAAAACTAGGTAATTGCCAAGTTCAGGACTAGATTTTATCTGAATCAGATTCATTTGATCTAAAAATAAAACTCCATTTCCTGAAAGCATTCCAACTAGTACAGGCATTCCATCAAGCCCATAAAATTAGAATGATATGAGCATCAGAGATATTAAAATATGAACATAGAAATGGAAGACTGAAAGGATTCACGTTGCTTGGTTTCAGGTTATAAATTCTACAAATGTAATTCCAACTGCTTACTTTACAGCAATGTTACTGTACAGGATATCCCTCCTTAGAAATAATTTTCATTGAGCTTTAGTGGGAACATTAATGCTGTAATTTCTTACCTCTTTGCAGTTTTGAAGCATGACAGAAATGAAATACAGAGGCAGTTATTTTAGTTTCTACTGAAATACCAGTTTCCTTTAATGTGCATTTTAAAAATACTAGTCTGATACATCTAGAAGCTTCTTCTAAATTCTTGTTATAGTGCCAAGATTAACCATGCACTTCCTGGTGATGGCTTTTTTCTGCAACTGGTATTGCCTACCTACTCTGCCAATGAAACTACCTACTAAAGTCTCAGTTTGCCTCTCCTCCATATAAGCTCTAAATTTTCCATTTCATTCCCATTCTCTTCTTGTCCATTCTATACAATAGGAGTTACACTACGACAGGGAGGAAGATCTGTTGGGTGGCGAGAGCATACTCCTCAGACAATTCAGGTATAGGTTCCCTTTACTTCCACCAGCTTCCTCTGCTCCCTGGGTTGAATCCCTTCCTACTTCTTCATCCGTAAAAGCTTAATTACTGATGAGAAATGCTAGTAAGGAGATTGTGGATTTAAGATACTGGGAACTGCTTAGATAAGCCAGCCAAACAAAACTGACTAGGCAGAAATCAGCCAATACCATAATACTCTGCCTAAGGGACTGCATGATACCACTTCTTCCAGAAATGCTGTCTACAAATGTCCAGCTATCTACTGCAGTCTTCTCTCTTTTCAACATTTATACTATGTAATTTGCACAGGTGAGAGGTGCCAAAACGCCAGCTGTGTAGGATTGCAGGCTGGCAGCAAGCTCTGTTTTAGAAAACAAACAAATACCAAGGGCTTCCAACCTTACCATCTTACATCATCATCTGAACCAACAGCACTTGAACAAACCAGAAGAACAGTTGGATTTGTGCTGATGGGAGCAAAAAAATTTACAAACTCCATTTATACTGTAGTCCATTGGTGCTGTGATGATATAAATAACTATGACTGACTATATCTTTTCTGCTTTAGGCTTCTTCTGGCAAGCCACAACAGTAACAGCTGCTCAAATCAGAAGCAAAAAAAAAAGCAGCACATCATCACATATTATTAGCATGAAGGTCTGTTTCACTGTAAGGGATCCAGAATTAAACATTAAACAGCTTATGACATTATTTTGACCCCAAAATAAAATCACACAGTCAGAAAATATTGTTTTGGTTGAGGGTTGTTTTTTTTTTTGTGTGTGTGTGTTTTTCTCACTGCAACAGTTTTTTGCAGCAAGCCTTCTGGAAGCTCCTTTGCAGAGCACCTAAACAGAACCTAGATTTGAGAGCTACAGGAGTTATCCCATCTCTTGGAATGCAATCATAATTTCAAAAGTAACTGTATCTTCCTTTGATATAATGAGGAAGGAAATATACATAGGATCTTTACCATATGAGACAGGAAATGTCAGCTCCAAAACTTAAAATCCTTTTCCACACTTAGCTCCTATTTCTCTAGGTAGGGTGCTACTTCCCCCCCCACACTGTTAAGGAACTGCACTTCACATGATGAAGAAAGCATTCTCGATAAAGGTCACTACCTGTGTATTGTCTGTACTTTTCTTTCTAAATATACCCACTGCTTTAATCTTACCATACTTGGTAGGAAATGATTCAGTGACACACACCCCACACAGAAAGATAATCATTTGAGGGTCTGCTATGTCAATACCTATTATGTCAAGGACTGTCCAATTTTTCTGTTCCACTTCCACACATTTTGCTGCTTGCCACATTTACTTCTCAGGTTATTCATTACCAGTTTTATTTGGTGGTTTTTTTTGCTGTCTCACCAGAGTTTGTTCTTTAGCTTCTCATTAGCTACTTTTTGAAGCATAGGTAATAACTAGAAACCATCACCATCCCAATTGCCTTCCCCCTCTTCATGCTAGAGTTATTCCCATTTTAATGGCATCTTTAGAAAATGATAAGTAGCTGCTGAAGTGTAGATGTGTTTGTACATAAGCAATGCAATTTCAAGGTGGGGAGGAGGGGAAATAAGAAAACATCTGCTCAGTCACCAAGGATCTGCATAAATCAACCTGTCAGAAATACACGCCTCTCTTCCTGAAGAAACTGTATTGAACCAGACATCATCTATGCACAAGACAAATATTTTTTGCCTCCTCTGGAAGCATATGAAAGTCTTTTGGTGCAACAAATACAAGTAAAGGGAGTAAACCAGTGGAGCACAGGGTCTGCTCACACTATTGATTTAAGTTTCAAAGCTGACTGAAAACAAAAGCCAACTAGGAACAAGGCAGCACAAGTCTCCCTGCCCTGATTTAAGTTGAATACAGAGATGCCAATGCCCACACTTTGTTTTAGCAAGATAGAAGAGACAGAAGAGACACTGCTTTCTTCACTGCTTCCCCAGTTAATGCCTAGTCTGAAAAGGTGTGAATAGCTCCTCCAATACTTATTGTGTCATTTCTTTACCAAGGTATTGCTATGTTACCTTCCAAGAGCTAACAAACTGGCAGGTGAAAGAAAATAAATAAATAAAGGATTAGGATGGGGTATTTTTGTTTGTTTTAATGGAGTGATGAAGTTTCCACTCTATGAACAGAAAATGCTATAGCTGGGTCTCTCAGACATGGGCTGCTCACACATAATCTACTCATTTGCTCTTGAATACTTCAGGGAAAATGAACATCCTTCACACTTACTGGGTTTTCTTAGGGACCTCATCACGGTTAAAGTAAGCAACATGCACTTTGAGGGTTTCTGAAATAAGTAATAAAGTAGTCTCACTTTTGTTGCAAAAATAAATGAAAAAATAAGTAATAACCCAAAAATCTACCCATGCCAACATTTCCTCATCATTCAGATTTCTTCAGGTTTCTACATGCACAAATTCCTTCTCTTGTCAGCTTTTTTCACCATGTCTTTTCTCTCACTTCTAACATGACTTAGAAAAAAAAAAGCCTCACTTTATTCACTCCAAATCTTGGCCCCATGACTGAAAGAAAATGTTATTTGCAAAGATGTATTGCAGCAGACATCTTGTTGTCTTCTGTTCAATTCACTGATTCTGCTGACATTATGTCACAGTATCATTTGTGGGGAACAGTTTTAAGGAACAGTAATATTACTGTAAAATTATCAAAACCAGCATCTATGTCCCTCTTCCTCACCTGCTAAGTAAACTACAGATTGTTATTCAAGCTGCTAAAAACCATAAGCATTAAAGAAATGTTACAGGTCACAAAGCATTAGTCAGTAAGCATTATGCTGTAGAAATAGTTTCCATTTCCTGAATTTTGGCCATAACAATCTGCCATTCAGATGTCCTTCTGAAACAGTCTTTCTAAGCCAGGCAGGTGACTATGAACCACACCTCTCAAGCACAGAACCTTCAGGAACAACTGCCAACCTAGAATATAGGAATGGAAATTGATGGAGCAGCACTGACCAAGGTCTGTACTGATTCTACAGGTGTTTCCTAAAACTCTAAAAGCTGACATCAGAAGAACAGTACAAAGGAGTACAAAAACAGTACAAAAAAAGCCAAGTCATAGAATCCCATTAGATAAGTCATACTCCAGAAAATCCCTACACTGTTTTCATCACTTATTCCCAGCTAGATAGAATCGTACAATAGAATCATGTCAGGCACAACTCCTTCAGCTTTGAAAGAAAGATCAGACTACAGCTTTTGTACCTAGACAGGCTTATTGGAAGATTAACATAAGAACTTTACATCAAGTGATATCATTACGCTAATGATCGCCCTGATGATGAGGACTGTTTTAGATTAGTCAGTTTTTCCCCTGAGGATTAAGTTCCTTTCTTCTGTGCTCCTAGATGCCATGTAGACCAGTGTCACAGTAAAGCATTCTACACCTGTCAGTAAGTGCATTTCAAAATGGGGCATGTTCCCATTTTAAACACCCCCATGATGTCTGACCACAGACATCTATCTGTTTGAGGGTGATTGTACCGTGTTCCAAATAACCACCCTTATGAGGAAAAAAAAGGGGGTGTGGGGCAGGTCTTGAAACCTCTTTCATGGTGTACTACAGGGAAGCTATCTGCGTTCTGTTTAAAATGACTTCTACAGTGTGACACAGCCTGTAGTTTTCAAGTACAGCAAATGCAACGGAGACTGCACAAATAAGCTGCTTTATGCCAAATATTTAACAGACTATCCTACTTAAGGTTGGTCATAAGTGGCAACTACTAATTCAAAAGTATATCAAGACCTTCTTCCACACTGTCAACAAATGGCTTAAGAGCATTTCAGGATGCCCTTGTCTGTGTAGAAGTCTCCAGCAGCATACATAGACTAGGACAACTTAAACTGCCCAGATACCTTGCTTCAGGATCTAAATCTATTCACTAATCACATTTAAAGAGCTGTCAGGAATCCACCACTGCCCACTATAAACCAAAACTACAAGCAGTGAGTATGTCTGAACTCCTCTGAGATCTAATTGACCTTGAAACACTGAAGCCCACTCTTGGGATGCACTCATGGTCAATTATTAACAGTTCTCCAGTACCAGGTCAATTCACACTTACAATTTAGAATCACTGATAACCTGCCATTTCTTTGGGTTCATACTCACTTGGTATAAAAAGCCCAAAACCACGCTACCAATTGTCTCCTATGTCTGTGCCTAGAGATGACTGAAGGAAAGCTACACATCACAGATGTATCCCACAGGTCTCTTTCCAAGGGAGCTGACTGTAAGGTTATTTCATTGTGCCCTTGAGACTAGAACAGAGGCTGAAATGCTTCCCAGTGTGTTTGTACGTAAATGCTGTCTACTTCCAGATGGTGGCCATTTTACTTATGTTCAGCTTTGTTGATTTCACATCCTTGCACAATACCTTGGAGTTTAATTAAGATCAATAGTAAATTATATCGCATGTTGAAGTTATTTTACAGAAGGCAAGTTGAAAAAGCTTGAGAAAAATCCACAGAAATTAAAAAGCAGCTTGTTTCTTGTTTCGGTTCTCTTGTTTTGACAGTACCTCCAGCATTTGCAGGTTTAATTTCTCTTTCAAGCTAGAGGCATAAAGCAAAATGCCAAAGAAAAATATTTTGTCCAACCTCAGCTAGTAATTTTGAGGTAATTACAGTGCTGAATGTTCAGCCTGAAGTTTTCCAGATAATTAGAGGTTTGGGTTAGCTGCCTTTCTTTAGTAAGTATTTCATTTCCAACTCATCTCTGTTAAAAAAAAAACCCAAAGCACACAGAAAACAAAATTCCCTGGGTTAGGGTAAACAGACTTTGCCACATGACTAGTACACATATAGCTTTCCTAGAAATCTATGTAAATACACTAGTTCTTCTGAGTTAGAGAATGGCTGTGTGTGATAAGGCACGGCATTAAAGTATTCCTGAGACCACAGAAATCAGTTATTCTATTTGTTTTAAATACGACACCACCACCAGAGAGGCAGCCACAGTCTTGATAAGGTGCTTCTACATGAAGAACCGGTATGGTGCACATAGAAAACAGCCAAGGTTAATTTTGTTGTGATGAGTTACACTCCTAGGCTCTATCACATTACTGTTAACCAGTAGTCAGGTGTGTATCACCTACTAGTCTTAGGTCACAGACAGTAGTGCACAGAAAGAGCAGTCACCGGAGAACCTGGCACCCCCTTCCACATAGGGTACATGGAATGGGATCTCACTGCTCAATTTCAGACTTGGCTTCAAACAGAGCACCCACTGCTGCACTTGAGCACATGCTGTGCGAGTCCAGGTACAAAGGCCAGGCAACATTGTTCCCAAAAAGACCCTTTCCAAAGCACTGAATAATTCAAGCGTGTGTTCACTGTGGTTGCTAGCAGGCCAACGCCTGGTATCATTCCAGAGTGAAAGGCTAGCTTGGATGAATTCTGGAATGCTGTTTATCACTTTCATATAGCACTTAGAACAAGGAATGTGGCTTAACGGATTAAGCTTTGCTCTTTCTCTAAATACTGAACTCACTATCAAAGTATCACCATCATGACCAGTAGAGGAGGCTACAAAAAGGCAGCAGTACAGCAGCTACCTAGCTGTAAGTCTCTTTTTATCAAATTAAGAGCCCAGTGGTGCACCACTGATTTAATGAATACTTTCATCTCTTAATGCTAATGGCATCTTTTCAACTCTCTGAAGGAACAACAATATATTATGGATTCATAATCAAGAAATGCTTTATGACTACAAATTCTATTTTATATACCCCTCTGTATATAATTAAGAATTAAATTCCTTGCACTGTATTTGAGCTATAAGCAACCCTCTGAGGGCTTTTAAATGAGCTTTAATGATCGCTCCACATGAGGATTTTGAATACTAACATTATCAATAAAAATGGCTCTATAAAATATGCCAGCTCCGCAGATCTGTTTCTCATATTATAATGTTACTGGTATCCTTGTGAAGAGCTACATCATCCTAGGGGCAGAGGTAGGTAGGATATTACCCATTATAAAAAACAAACATTGTCTTGAAAACAAAATTGCAAAGCTTGTATTTCCTGCTGATATACCGCTAAGGCTGGAGTCTAGCAGCCTTTTCCTTGTTGACTTTGCCTTAAAAACATTCACCCCAAGAGATGCATATCAAATACCAACTGTTGGAACAAGTCCAGAGAAGGGCCACGAGGATGATCAGGGGACTGGAGCACCTCCCATATGAAGACAGGCTGAGAAAGTTGGGCTGTTCAGCCTGGAGAAGAGAAGGCTGCATGGAGACATCATAGCAGCCTTCCAGTATCTGAAGGGGGCCTATAGGGATGCTGGAGAGGGACTCTTCATTAGGGACTGTAGTGATAGGACAAGGGGTAACGGGTTAAAACTTAAACAGGGGGAGTTTAGATTGGATATAAGGAGGAAATTCTTTCCTGTTAGGGTGGTGAGGCACTGGAATGGGTTACCCAGGGAGGTTGTGAATGCTCCATCCCTGGCAGTGTTCAAGACCAGGTTGGACGAGGCCTTGGGTGACATGGTTTAGTGTGAGGTGTCCCTGCCCACGGCAGGGGGGTTGGAACTAGATGATCATAAGGTGCTTTCCGACCCTAACTATTCTGCAATTCTATGATTCTACCAATGAGCATCCAAGTAGCATTTCCATAGTGCTGTAGTCTGCCCATGCTAAGAACAGCTGTTCTCTTTCCATCTACTGGCATATCCCCCACAACAATTGTTCCTTATAGCAGTAACACCTTGTATTGCTTGGGCATCAGCATCCACAGTTCCTTACCACTGCAGCTTCAGTAACAGTGCTCCCTCTCTCATAAACAATCCCAAAACACAATGAAAAATCCCAAACCCTTTCATAGTGGCTGTAACACTACCAGCTATCTGAATACTCTTGATTATTTGCCATGCTAGTTTTTATAATACTGTATTGCTTTCAGTCTACTCTTTTCAAAACACAACTATTTCTTTTAAGTGAACGGTTGTGAAAAGAGAAAATGGATGCACACTGGAATAGTTCATTTACTTCACAATGATATTGATACCAATTTAGCTCTAACCTTGGCTCCACTCAGAGGCAGCCAACACAGTCCTGGGCAGAGCTGCCACCAGAGGGCCCCAGGCTGCGGAACGGATCAATGGGGATGTTACGGAGTTCGACAAGGGTAAATGCAATTCCCTGCACCTGGAAAGGAAGAGCAAGACAAGCTAGGCACTACTAGGCTGTGTATCAGCTCTGTGGAGAAGTCCCTGGGGGCTGCCAAGCCTCCCAGACCCGCTGGGCATAGCCAGGCACTGATACTCTTCCCCTTCTTTCCCTCGTAAGAATTTACAACAGAATTAAGTAATACAAGTAAGAGTTTCAGTAGCCTGGCGCTTTGAATTGTAGCATCAAGACCACAAGTGATACAACAAATCTGCTTGATATAAACACAACATCCAAAGGCATGCAGTTTCCTAAAACTATTTTTATAAAACATAAGGAAAATATAACTGTGTTAGTTTGACAAAAGCATATTCTCATACATTTAAGGTACTACAGAACTTACCTATTAAAGAATAATTTACATAAAACATATTGAAGTCTTGGTTTAAAAACAAAGTGCCTAATAAAATACGCAACCATGTATTATAAAGAAGGCTTTTCTTCACTAGAAAAGGTGATTATTCCCTGAAAGCACAATGGAGGCCAAAGATGATGTCATCACATGAATTTAAATTGTGTTCCTCACAGGCTCTGCTCCTCTAAAAGATCATTTTCTTTTATTGCAACACTTCTGTTGTTAGCTTTTATACAGTGGGTATCTAATGCATTACAAACATAGAAAACAAAAAGGAAATGTGGAGCTTTGAGTTGATTTTAAAATCAAGAGGCCTTTGAAGTCAATGAAGGTAACACCCCCAGAAAGAGCCAGCCCTTTATCTTCAATTTTTTTAACAAGATTACTAACTAATTTTGCTTTTGGTCAGTGCTGGCACATTCCAGACACCAAGTGACATGATTGGCATCAAGACAGCACAACCTGAAGAGCCACTGCTGCCACAGTGTCCTGCACACCAGAGAGGTAGGGCTAAGACACAGCACAGCGGCAGCCAATTCCGGGGACCTGGTTATACTGAAAACCCTGAAACACATCAGTATCTGAAACTCTCTCTAAAATGACACACTCTGCCTCTGGGTTTATAGCTCTCTATACTATTTATTCCTCTTTATGAAAAAAAAAAAAAGCAGGTTTTCTTCTGAGGGCACCTGCATCCAAACAGGAGTCCAATTTTCACATAATCCAGTTGAAATGTAGTGAATACAGCACTCCCACAAAAATCAATATTCAGTCACCAGGATATTTAGCTTTACATTGGGCTGAACGCAATACGAGCTGGGAAAAACTGTACATCTCACAAGTTTGAAAGAATATACTTATAGGTCAGATGAGTTCAGAACAGACTGAATGAACTAGAGCGTATTCAACAAAACTAATACTGCTTTGACTAAATCTGTACTTTCAAGTGTTTTAGACAGAAAGCATTCTTTATTTAGAAGGCAATACATTTTTAAGGTTTGTCTTCACACTTTACATTATACTAATATAAACATCTTTGTGCTGGTTTTCCTCATGAGCAAGTGCATAGAGGGACTCTTCTGCTTCAGCTTATTCCAGAAAAGGTCTTCTCAAAGGTGTCTGAATTCCCCAAGTACTTATTTTACAGCATATCAGACACAAAATCCAACCTCAAGGATCCAGTCCAAGAAAGAATGTCTAGAGTCATAATACTTGTTCTTTTCATTCCCCACCCCAACAGCGATCTTCAATTTTCTGCACTGAAACATACATAAACTCCAGAAGGTATTCCTGTCTGCTCAGGAGGGTGCAATCTCCAGTAGTGGGGGAAATGGGACCAGCAGCTTAACTAGCATTCAAAGCAGTACCAAGAAGATATTCTGGGTAATTAAACTGATGCCAGCCTCCTCTATACTCAGAAATATTAGTATTCCCTGCGGGGGGGGAGCATGCAACTTCAGTGAGAAATTAATGGGATTTACAAAATCTGCCTTACACAATATATTGTTTCCTGTGAGGAAGTATCTAGCAAGATGTACACAATCTCATTAAAATAAAATAAGTTCTTTCCAATCATTACCATCATATTTTTCTCGACTTTCTTCTCTACGACAATTGGCTGAAAGTTTTAATTTATTTTATTAAAATCACTAATATATCAGAAAAGTGATGCTACAGCTACCAGCAGTAAAACTACTGAATATATTTTTCATTCCGAATATTCCTTCTGGCACAGGGGATACCAAGATTAATTTTGTTTCCCCATGGTGGATGGAAAGGAGCTCATTTACACAAACTGATAAATGCAGCACTTGTTACACAAGAATTTACAAACATTCCTTTCAACAGTATTATGTTCTTTTGCTGTAAAGCTAAAGCCAAGTAGATCATGTAACTGCAAGACAGTTCTACTAATGAAGAGAAAGACTAGAAGAGGCCTCCTGGATCACAAACATAATTTGCCTGCTTCAGAAGTCAATTATAATAAGCTCTAGATTTATGAAGGCTCCTCTCTGGAAAAAAAGATTTCCTCCCCAGCCCCCATCAAAGTATGAAAAATAATGACTTTCCACTTACAACTAGATTTTGTCTCCTAATTTGTAGCCTATGTGAGTCCATTGTCTGCTTTCACAAATTTGTCGTCACTAATTCCCTCTTTCTTTTCCATTTATTTATCCCTGCTGTGCCATAGCAAAGACCAATGGCAAGCCTTTACAGGCTTAATTTTGCTAGGATAAACAAAATCCAAAATCTCTGAGTCCTAAGATCACTTCAGAAATAGGGGGTGAAAAACAGCTTTGAGTTTGTAATTTCAGCTGCATACACATTACCTCAAAGACTTCACCTTTTGTGCCAGCATAGTATTTCAACATCTCCTGCCACATTTCCCACTCAACACACCTCAGGATCAGTTGCTCTTTTGCAATTAGAAGTACATACTTTTCCTACTATTTCCCAGTGCAACAAGGCGACAAGCCACATCTCACAGCAAAAAGTTTTAGTCTTAAGGGAACAAGCTTGCACTCTATACTGCAAAGTTTCACTTGGCTCTAGTAACATAGTCCTTTTTCTAAACACCAGTGTTCTGTAAAGCCAAAGGTTATTCTGGAGACCGACAGCTTCATGCCAGTAGTAAACGCCCTCCAACCTATCCCACTTCTCAGCCAAGGTCATCTATAAGGGGAGATCCAAAACCACTACATGAATAGTGTGGCAGAACAGATACCATTTTAGACCTTCCTAGATTTCTTGAGCATCACTCCATATGAGTTTATCTAGGGGATCTATCACATTTGTCAAAAACTGGATTGAAACATTTAGCATTTCCCAGAACTACCAAATTTTAATTATCAATCTAGGACTGATGTTTTGGGGGGTTGTTGGAGTACTTTGTTTGGGTTGGAGAAGGTTTTTTTTGCTTGTGGCTTGGGTTTTTGTTTGCGAGTGTGGCTTTGGGCTTTTGTTTGTAGTTTACGCGAGTTTAACTCTGTAAGTTTCATGTTTGAGAACAATACATGAACTGGATTTGTCCTGTAAGAGTTGCTACTCTCATGGAAGAGGGGAAATCACTAACAGGAATGACAGGAACATAAAAACTGATCCAGACCAAACAGCAAATACAGCTATTCTGGAATACTGGTGACGAGGGGGTTGCCAGCACAAAGCCCAGAAGTTAACCTCACATTTACAACTTCTTCATTTGTCATCTGGTGGTAGTGGAAGTTGAAAGTAAACATGAAATGTAGGTACTGTTAATGTATTAGTTATGCTACTTACTGTACCTGTCTAAAGCAAAGTGTTTTATTTGAAATGTCTTCAGCCAGAATCAAAATGCTACATACTGCTTCCCTCTATACAGTAAAAGTAAGCATGTCGATCAGGGGTTAAACCAGACAAGCTCAAAGGCCCCTGCCAACCCAAACGAAGCATGATTTATCACCAGTGATAAAAGAAAAATCTGTTAGCAGCTCACCCCCAAAAGGTGGTTTCAACATCACAGATTTCAGCCTCATGCAGCAACTGCTTTTAAAAAAAAAAAACAAACAAACCACTTAATCCCCAAAACACTCTGACACTTGGGAATCATTCCTGTTCAAAGCAACTACTGTCCCAGGTTACACAGGAAGTTTGTGCAGTCAGAGTTGCTCACAATCAATAGCTTTAACTCCAAAACATTATTACCTTCTACTGCTTTTTAAGGTGACCCAGTGTTGCAGAAGGGTATTTTGCATGCAAGGAGGTGCTACCCTTCTGAGCCCCTTAGGTGTCTCACCTGCCAATGAAGCTATTTCAGATTCAGATACACTCATTAGGAGCCACATTTTACTATTCACATGCCGCAGCACAATTAGTCAAACAAAGAGTATAAACTTAAGTCATGGGTTATGTTTCAAATTCTTTCTAAAATTTGCAGTCTGAACCAACTGATGTCAGTCTTCAAGAAGTTTGCAGTCTGTGCTCTGGGAATTATAGGTGCACAGGACATTACAGAAGGATTGAACAAGAAAAGAATCATGCTGCCAGCCATTAGGACTGGCTCACATGAGTAAATCATCATCCCACATGCCTCCCAGGGCTCTTTCTTCACTATGACTGTCAGGGTTGATACACAACATGATATCTCTTGTTGAACAGGGGATTTTGAGCAACTTGCTTTAAATACACAGAAAAGCATGCAGTTCTGTGTCTCACACCTAAACATCCACAGGCTTACATGATTTATCACTGATGATAAATCATGCTGCACCTTCCCCAACTGAAATAACAACTGGCACTTTTCCTCTATATTTTGCTGTAGTTGCTACTTTTTCCATACCTTCATCTTTGTGGAATAACAAATTGTTCCCTGATGTCTCAGACACATCTGAAAGGAGCAAGTATTTGCTACATAATTATGAACATATAAGAACAGCAAAAGAGCATCACAGTTCATCTGGTAGCTGTCCTGGCTAGTTCCATTTCATGCACATTTAAAATAGTTCTATTTACCTTAAGCACAAGGACTGTTGTGAGAAACAGAAGTGTTGTGCAAACCACCTTGTTCCTTTCACCAGTTTTAGAAGCTATGCTCACTATAGTAAGTCTATTCTACAATTATTCAGAGGTGGTAGCATTCCAAGCTTACATTCCCTCTCCTCCCCAAACATGTATGTAAAGAACAACATATAACAATTGTTGACATTTACGCACAGGACACTAAACACAGAAGAGCTTTTTGTTCTTAAGATGACACTACTTAACACTGCTACTTCCAGAAGCCGCAAGAAAGCAATTTTCCAAGTCTCTGGCTTGCTTTCATTAACATGAGAGATACTGAGTCTGAGGCCAGAGGGTTATCCAAAACCAGTGAAGAGCTCAGGGATGGGCAACTATTAAAGCCCTTGAATCCTGAGGACAGCTGTGTCAGCCAACCTGCAACTCAGGCTTGTCAGCATTCATTATGCTCTTCCCACAGCAGAAAAGAGCTTAAATGCTCATTAAGCCTGGAACTCTTCCAGACATTAAAGCAGTATGCTGACTTATCTAGCCTTTCAGATATGCCAGCATCATACCACCCTCTGGTTTTTATATCACATCCTACACTGAAAGCCCCACATCTAGGCCACTTCTTTAATTTTACAAAAATAAATAACATCTGCTATGCTGTTGCTACTTATGGTTAGTCACACACAAATATATGGGGAATATTATAAGAATTAAGCAACCTTTATGATAGCACTGCTTGATCATTTAAACACAGATGTTCTCCAATGACACTTCTTCATGCCAACTGATCTTATAATATTAGCTCATAATAATTTCCAGCAGCTAAATTGCAAGGGAAGACAGGTAAAATTCATTCAGTACTTCCTCAATATTCCTTAGTCATATAAGCAATTGCTGCTTTACTCTAGCCACCCAGCATGGTAGTAAATGAAAGGAGATTGCAGTCGGATTCTCCTGCAGTCGGCTCTGCTCCTGCCGCGTCACATCAATACACTATGACATACCCCTCAGCATAGTGCTAAGGCAGGCTCCAGTCCTAACTAACATTGCTCCCCCTCAATTTGGAGGCTGCTTTTCACTGAATGAATTCCTGCACTCAAAGAAAAACAATACCTTGCATTTTATCTTATTCAGGGCCCATATTCTTAGAATGGCACAACAAAACCCACCAACTATAACTTGCCTGTCAGTGCTTTATGTTATTTTTGATGGACATCATTTACAAATGAACAGACAAGCAACTAAACCTAAAGAGCAGACACAGGTTTCCTAAATCAATATTTAGTTGCTGAACTGGAACAACTTACAAAACTTACAGTACTCATAGGAGCAGCACTCGGTGACTTAGTCTGAGTTACTAGTTTACAGGCATGGAAGGGTGTTACACAGCTCGAAGTGAAGCTTAGATCAAGAGAGGAATCCATAATGGGAGGAAATCTCTGCAACAAAATGCAGACTGTGAAATAAAATTAAAACCCTTACCTACATAGCAGCTCCTTTAAATCACAAGCACCATCGTACCAGCTGAAACAGTCATGAGGAACCACCAGGAAAAAAAGAAAACAAACTATCCCTATTTTCTCCTAAAGTAGTCATAAAACTGTGAGATCTCTCTTCTTCACTCGATTAAATGTAATGCAACAATAACACATCCTCACACCGCACCCCATTCTCCTCCCCACTATTTCAAACAACAGAGCCACCTGGTAGTCACCTGAGATAATTCTTTCTGCCACCTCCTTATGCCTTGCAATAGCTTCACTTGTTCCCTTTAACCTCCCCTGCAACACCTGATACAGTCTGAACCTGTCCTGGAGACAAACCCTCTCCTTTCCCCACCTTTGTGTTACACACGACCTTGAATTGCATTCTGAATTGGTAAAAGAAAATGCAGCTATTTGAAAGTGATGATTCCAAGTTCAGGCTGGATATGGACAACACCCTTATCTCAGGTCAGGACGCTGGACAAAATACAGTGTGTTGTGTGGCTAAGTTCTGTCTAGAGCGCATCTTGCCTCAGTCAGGTTAATACATGATACAAACCTGAAGACACCCTCAACCTTCCCTTTGCCCCCGCAAATTAAGCTTGAACTCACAGAAATACTCATACATATGTGCCAGCACACATAGAAAGTAAACTTCATAATCGTCACAACCTTTTTTAAAAGCAGAAAGCTACTTTAAAAATAAAGGTAGTGGAGAACATCAGAGTAACAACAAGCACAATTAGCTGCAGAAGACTGTAGGGTCAAAACTGAAAGATGTAGAGCTGCTAACTAAAATAGATTTCTTCTGTTATAAAACTCCAGACAACTTAGAGGAGCTGTAACACAAACAAAATACAAAATGGCAGCCAACAGAACTCACAGTTAAATGAAACAGAAATAAATTGCCAGGATTTATATGTCGACAGCAGCCTGACAGAAGTTTGCATATGGTGTTTGCTGTTTTCCTTACACTTGCCTACTAATTTCTTTACCTTTTACATCTCTTCTATAACTCCATTACAAATTTTAGTTGTGCTGGTTGGTCTGCTCTTAAAAATGGGATTCACTTGTGCAAACAAACTACAAATTAAACAGACATCGTGCACCATCTATTCAAGTGGGTCAGCAAAATGAAAGCTTGTGCCACTGCACCTTATTGCATGGCTTTACAGAAAAGATTCTCCATCACTGGTAGGCAAAGGACCCAGAACTGAGGGGGAGCCACAGAGCTCCATTTCCCTGTGTGAAGTGGAAATGGATCCGTGCCCAACTGCCCAGTGGCATGCTGTATATTTTCCTGTAAGAATCACAAAAGTATGATACAAACATATTCAAGGGTCATCGTCATAAAATTTTCCTGAGCCACAGGTGCTCAGGAGGCATATGAATTCCAGCAATTGTGTATCAGACAGTTCACCTCCCAGACATCTCCTACTCTTCTCCTAAATACTCAGTGTTTATGCTGCATAGTAGGTTTCACACTAATCATGTTTATAAAAGCATGCTTCTATAGTGCATTGGTTCATCCTCCTGTGAGCTCTTTTACCAGTGACCAGCTGACATCCTGTTTTTTTCATTCTGTGACTAGCAACTAACTCATTTGTCAGCACTGTCTTAATTAAGACCATTGCTTACCCTGATATACTTTTACAGTAAAAAAAAGAGCCTAGAGAATTCCATACTTGGGAACTGGATCCCTGTGCAAGCTGTTAAATAAACACTGTGCCTTCCCCATGCCACTGCAGAGGAGGGTGCTGGCCTGTTGAGCATTTAGAGACCAAAAGTTGTATCACGAAAGCAGAAAAATAGCCTTTCAGAGACATGGTTTCGCTTCATACTGCAACTGTTCTGCTAGTGGCAAAATAACTTCCAACAACTATGCCTAGACCACTGGCAGAGAACCTGTTTCATTTGAGCAATTCACACAGAGGGAAAGGGCAATTTTTACTAAAAGGAAAAATGTAACCAATTCCTATTATGTTTGGGGAACTATTCATCAGAAATCATAGGTCACAGGATGTAGCTAGAGACAGTGATGACTTTTGGATATCTCTATAGCAACTACATTTATTAAGAAAAAGAACTAAAACCTTTCTGCATCATCTAAATAGTGGTATTTGTCTCATGGAGTTTAAAAGGGATTTTTGTGTTGACTGCTGCATGCATATCACTGCTGCTTCCTTAAAACCAGCACTTTGCACCTTCCACCTACTAAGAAAAACGGTATTTGGCTACAGAGGCAAACTAAGTTTTTGCACTGGTCTCTCCACATTAGTAATGTTTCTGTTAGGTGCAAGGAGAAAGATAATTTAAATATATTTTAGAAAACATGATTGGTTTATAAATTAGAAAACATGACTGTTTTCTAAAAAACCTTCACTGGTCGACAGCAGACACCTGCATAAATGCAACAGCACTCAAGTGAGTCAAACTCTGATTCTCTTCCTTCCCTCGCTGACTGAATAGTGTAATATTTCTTTTCTCACCTGAAACTTTATTTTTTACAACCAAACCTTTACTTTAATAGCGTTAGGTATTTCCTAATTCACACAGACCTAAATTTGTGCACACTTTCATGGAGGTTAACTGGCAGGAAATTGCATTTATGCTAATATAAATAACATGAATAATATGCAGCTTTCATAGCTCCATACTGCTGTAGACAGGATGTTTCCAGAGCTCAACCTCACTTAAAGACCACGTTGTCAAGCAGTGACTCCAGAAACTACAAAGATGGAAGTTATAAAATGTAGGCTGCTCTGCAGGGTGCATCGCCTGGGAAGTGTAGCACCAGTTTAAGTAGGAACAAATGCACTAACTAAACTGAGCAACAGTCATAGCAGATCAATATACTATGCCAACCTGCAGATCAAAAACTGTTTTTCCTCCATGTCAGCTCTCAGTAGTAACCTTTGATCAGAAACAGAAAAAAGAACTACAACTGCTATTAAAGCTGTGAGAGAGAAACAAAAGGAATTTCAATCATTGGAGATTCAGGGCCAGCTGTTCCAACCAAGCTGTAGACATGAGCACAGGTGGCTCATAGAAGAAAAGGGCACACTTTTTAAAAAAGCATAATTTTTAAGACATCTGGATTGCACAGCTACGTTTACTGCAGAATTCTGAGCAAACTGGGCTCTCCAGCATGGGCTTTCTAAGCCCTGAAGCCGATGTTGACGGAAACTAGAGATTACTGCCAGAGGCAGCAAGTAACTTAATGTCCTCTGACTCGTTTTTCTGATTTGGAGTGCAAAAGTGTCTTCAAAACGACCTCTGATGAGGGAATTCCCACCCCACCCACCACTTCCAACCTCTTTTTTGGTTTTGGGTAGTTTGTTTTTTTTTCATTCATGTACCAGTTTTAAAAGATATATCCACCTCAAAGCTTTGTTTTCAGCTATTTTAATCATCCCTGAGTACTGTGCCATTTCACTCCCACAACAAGGACGAATTTGATCCAGGACAGAAGATGATCTATTTCAAAGAGTATTCATTAACACCAACCTTTAGTAAGTTTTAGAAGTGATACAAAAGAAATCATTTCTGACACTTCCAACACACATAATTACTTTGTCCTAAGTGAATAAAAACAAATTTGCTTAGAGGTCTGCAATACAGAAACAGACAGTAACTTAACAGATTTCAAATAGACCCACCCAGAGCATTAAAGTTCATCTACAGCTTGTGAAGTATCTGCATTGGCTAAGAGCTCATCACAGCTTCATAACTCAAATGTTTATTCACCGTCTGTTACTTTTGAAGGCTGTTCTGATATTAGCTAGTTAAAATAGGTCTTTATGAGCCTAGCTTAGAAGGAATTTTGCCTCTAACAGCTATCTTGCCCTGT
Organism: Pezoporus wallicus; assembly: GCF_028554395.1. Lineage (NCBI taxonomy): Eukaryota > Metazoa > Chordata > Aves > Psittaciformes > Psittacidae > Pezoporus > Pezoporus wallicus. The sequence goes on from NW_026640488.1 coordinate 6,820,993, forward strand.
AAAGAGCTGGAATAAAAAGCACAAGTAGATTTGTTGAGGTTAACTTGTATTGCTGTACAAGATTTCAGAGATACAGATGCATCTGAATGAACTACTGGGTAATGAAACTAGATAGCTGTTCAGTTCATTGATCAAAGTGCTGGTAGCTCACATTCTGAATCAAGCAAAGTAGTAAAATGGTAACTATTGAACAAACAAATCTAATCTGTCAAATTCCCAGAAATCACTTAGCAACTTAATTTCTTGAAAAACTGTGGTTTTAAATAAAAAAAAAGTTTAAAAGATTTTGTCACTTGTGATTCTCAACAGCAGCATGTTGTTACATGTTCTTGGAGCTGCAAGATATACAGAAGGAATGCAGACAGCATCTTCACAGATCAAGCAGAACAAGATAAAAAGAAACTGTGGATTAATAGTTTGCATTCAGACAAGTATTTTTTTACCTTGCCAATAAAACTGTCTCAAGAATTATTGTTTGAAGGATGACTGACTATCCTTATTTGTTTTCATCTCCCCTACTTCTGGGAGGTTGAGCATCCCTTGAAAGGGTTGGGGGGGGTGGGGTGGTGTTGGTGTGGGGTTTTTTCCTGTTTATTTTTCTTGTTGTGTTTGCTTGTTTCTACACACTTCCACACAGATTATGTTGCTTCTCAGCACAAGACATTTCTGTTTAGCAAAACAGTGTGTTTGTGAGGGCTAATCTATACTACTTTCTTAAACCACACCAAAAGCTCTTTTCAGACCTCAGACTGACGTTTCCACAGTTATTTCAGTCTAATAATTACCTATTTGCATTATTCCTTCTGTGGCCCTGAAAGCAGCAAAGACTATGAGGTAGCAAAAGACAAAAAGTATCAGAACCAAAAAGTCATTTAACAAATTAGATACTGAAAGCTGTAAGCCAATAAACACCAACATTAACCAGGAGTTCTGAGTTTTTCTTAGGAGCGTGACAGTAGAAGGACAGGAAATAACCAATTAGGCTCCTAAAGGCTCCAATTTTTCTTCTGTTTATTCAAAAAATGTGTGGGTTTGTAGAAGGAAGCTAGTTCCAGCACTTATTTTCTTTCACAGCTGGTATTCCTATTCCATGCAGTCTCTTCAGATTGCTTCCTTTAAGGACTCCAGGCATAAAAAATATTACAGAGCAACAGAAGTCCATTTCTCAAGAAGAATTATGGGCAGAAAACCTAAGTTATCATTTCTTCATATAATAACTTTTACACCCATCTAGACATTTTTAGCCAAAATCACTAGAAATCTGTGGCTCCAGTCTAGTTATTTTGAAAAAATCCAGTCACAACTCTTCAAGAAAACTTTTTGCAGCTATTTGTTGAACCTATAGCATGTACTGCCCCAGCAATGAGATGTATGTTTAACTACAGATTAATTTGCCTACTGTGTCTAGTTTAATGCTTTCCTATACCTTGCAGATTAAGACTAAGAGTCAATATTACGTAAAGAAAAAAACATTCATTTTTTTGGTAGTTTAGCAGTCACTAACTATTATGTCTATGACAGCTATCAGAAAGGCCATAGAGGATAAGATAATCAGTGTGTCTTTCCAAGGAATTCAAGCAACTGAAAAACAACAAAACAAACTCATTTAATCATTGCCTTTACCTCATCTTGGTGAACTCTCTAAAAACACAGATAAAAGGAGAAAAAAGTATTTTCCTCCTTTAAATATTTGTAGCTTCTCAAAAATCGTAACACTGACCCTACCTGAGCCACATGGCTTGTCAAACAGGTTGTCTGGGACACACCTAACCTGAAGCTACTCTTAGAGCTCCTGGGAACTGTGCTCTAGCATGGTGCCTCTGGCCAGAACCCAGCTTCCAGCTCCTGCTTCTCCAGGGTACATTTGTACATACACAGCTTTACCCACTGCTCATTAATCACAGCCACTTTTCCATTTCTCCACCACCTCAAAAACCATTTAATCACATGCCATAGCCTATCCTCTGTTCATCTGAGCTCCACAGGTTTATGTTGCTGACTGAAGCTTCCACTAATTTACTGATTATTAAACAAAAGAGCATTGAAATCCTTTAGCCTGGAGGGGAGAACAGCTGCTACAAGGAGTTCAGACCCAAGCTATACTTGTCCTCACCACAGAAGCAATTCAACTTTGTGAGATTAAAAACAAAGATGGTAGGAAGCAGTAAAGCATGAGAGTAAATAATGCAATTAACTTGTACGACTGTTCCAGCACTGTGCTGGTTTCTCCCTTCCCCTGACACATACACCCATTTGAAGTGAACTGAAAACATGACATAGTGCACAATTTTTCAATATTGAAATGTGACTGCATATGCACAACAGGTATGCACACAGGCAAAATATTCAAAGGTGGAAGGATCACATTCATCTCTCACAGGAACTAAAATATATGATGTGATTTATGTAGTTCATCTGAGCTAGTTTGGCTTAAAATATTCATTCAAACTCTCCCCAGACAGTTAAAAATACGGAAACATTTACAGAAATATTTTGCTAAGAACTCCAAGTACTAAAAGGATGAAGAGGTGGGAAGAATCATAAAATAATATACTGTTTACTAGCTATTTTCTTACAGGCAATGGCATCTCAGATGGACGTGTAATATGTGACCACTGCTTGTACCCTTTCTTCCCCCCAGTTTTATTAGCCTTCCTTTCCCCTGGGTTTCTGTGCTCCTGAGAGCAATACTTGATCTCCACAAGGGAGATCTTAATGGTGGTTCTACAGAGTTGGATTTTCATACAGATTGTTCAACTAATCCTATCTGTAGCAATAGCAAGCAGTACAATGGAGATACATATAAACATAAATCCTACTTCTTGGCGATTCTTTTCAAATACTGAGCTTCATTGTTTCTTTTAATAAGGACCACGTAGGTTCACAAAGGCAAATATAACAAAAAATAATTTGTGAACATGTTTTCAAGTAAATATTGATTGCATTATTTTTGTTTATGAAGCTTTTTTCCTTGCAAGAATATTTTAGTTCAAGTAAGTGCTAAAAATATCATACAAATTTGTACAGCATGGAGGAAAATCCTAATGAAAAAGTACCACTGCCATCCAGAATAACAGTAATAATTTTCTAGTACATATATGTTTCATGTAAAACTATGTGCTGCAGTCTTACTACTTTTTAGGTCAAAAATTTGTCTTAGAACGTTATAGTATCGCACATAGTGCCACTATTAAGACTCCTCCTACTATATACAATGTTTTCTATGATAAATTACATAGCTACATGTTTTACATAGCTATAAATGAGAAAATAGTAGGCAGTGAAATAATACATCATTTTCTTATTTTTCAGATCTTTGTGTTGGCGAATCTCTTAGATCAAGTTTTACCTGTCAACAGCCTGTTTGGAAAGAAAAGGATAATGTATGCTCCTCTTTCGTTACTGTTTCTCCTTGTTAAATACCCAAATCCTTACAAGGAATAAACTTCAAGAGAACAGTGACAATTCATTTTATACCCTATTCCCTGTCTGCTGTGTAATTTCATTAGTATTTCATCCCAATTTGGCTTTATTTTTTTACAGCACCAGCCTCCTCCCAAAGATCTCTTACATTTCCACTGCCAGAAATTGAAGACAGATGATTTATTCCATAATCCCTTTTTTAAGGAGAAATACCTGATGTCAGCATTTTTTTAAATGGGGGTGTTTGCCTACTATTCACACATTCAATTACTCTTCCTTAGTATGGAACAGTCTTTTACATTATTTTATTTTGCAGTTTCAAGTTATCTTCTTGCTGATTTTTGCTCTGTCTGACATCGTTTGATGATGTGTCAGCAGGTCTCATCATGGAGGCAACAAACAGTCAAGAAGTAAAAAGTAGCTCCAGTTTACACTTTGAATCAAGTTAAGATGCAGACTTCTTATTTTCCTGCCAAGAATAAATTCTTCTAGTAGCAGATGAAACAGAAGTGACTCATCCCTCACTTCACGCTCCACCTGTTGGTGACTCTAGATATTCTCCCACCCCCTTCATCTGACCTGGGAGAAAGCAAATCGTAAAGACGATATACATTTGTTCCATAGTTTTAGAAAATGTGCTGTCCTGGAACCCATGAAAGAAAATTTTCATCATTAAATGCACTTATATCCTGTATTTTTGGCCTGGGTGGTTCTTGGCACCTAACACTCTCACTGATTTGAGCAAGAGCTGTCAGCATCTCACATTCTTCCCAGCAGCACAGCTGTATCATGCTTGACAGATACTTACCACATCTTATAACTGAGCACCCTTTGGGAAGTGTGATTTCCAGGACCCCTTCTCCTAAGCTCATACTCCTCACAGCCACATCCCCTCATGCTCCCGTGTTAATCTGCCTGCCTCCAGCCACTCCCCTATCCTTCAACACCGCTGGCAGTTATGCATGTTTAGCGTTTTGGGGTGTTTGCAGATTAGCTTGGCATCCCTTGAACAGCAAACTTCATCATTCCTGCATAGCATCAGCTGCAGACAGAGCTAAGAAGAGGCAGCTAAACAGTTTGTGAGTAAATACAGGGTGACAGGCAGACACTGATGCACACACATAGGTATTATTAAGCAATCCCAAAATAAGATTAAGAATCTAACGTGCTTGTGCACATCCCAGAGGTCATTGATTCAGCCAACATCTACATCTGAATAAAAGATGTCACTCAGGAAACTGAAATACTCATAAGCCACGAACAGCTATTATCCTAAGATAATATGAAACAACCAGTGCGAATAATCACTCAGTTTTGATAACAGGTGTTTCTCATACTGTCTAAAAATAACACAACACTGACCAGGTTTACAGCAGGCCTAAGCATTTTAGCCCCCGAGCAATTCACACTGTTTGCAGTTATACTTAGACCTGCTCTCAAGAACCCTAAGTGTACTCTTGCTCTCCATCACCACCTCAGATATTTAGCTCACATACCTCTCCTATCCAGAGACTCTCTTGACAAAAGAGTGACTTCCACTGGAGTATAAATCCTTCTCTATGATTGCCACTTCTGCTGGACACATCTTCTCACAGTACAAGCTGTATTTCTCTCGTTTCTTATTTCCCAGCCTGGCCTCTTTCTAGTCTCAAGCCTCACTTTACTTGGTTACAAGGACTTAGGAGTACAAATTGTCCTGCGCAAGAGTTCAGCTGTCCTGGAAGCACTGACTCGCACCAGATTTTCTCATCAATGACCTTGTTGCTCAGTGATGTTAGTCTCTTCTTCAGAAGAAACTGTTCTGCTCTGAAGAAAACTGGTGATGTCACACACTGAACTGAACTCCTCCGACACCACATGCTGCCCATTACTCGCCGTGCTGGTGGAAATAGGGAGTTTCACTTTTTAAACTGTTTGATAAACAGAAAGGGAGGCACTATCATTCTGTACCTTGCTAAGAGAAAATGGCTCTTTCACAGATGCTGTGGCTCACTAAGCATATGTCCCCCTACCACTGCTTTGAGAAAGCTTCACAAAGGGTGATTTTATTCTTTCTAAAGGTTGATAGAGGACAAAAAAAAAACCCAAACCCAAGAAATGGATCAAGAAGCAAAACAATATAATGGTAAAGGACAATCACAAAGGATGTAGAAGCAATTTAGCAAAGCTGTTCCTCGATAAAGAAGAATGGAAAATTGAAGATGCTGTATTTGTGTAGTTAACTGTACAAGTTTTGGAATTCTATAACAAAATGGAAAAAACAGGCCTTATGTTGAAGTGCATTGAGGCAAAACCTCTGAAAGAGTCCTCACTCAATCTGCCTCTGCAAAACAGTTCGTAGATCTTAATTTTTTGTTACTTCCTTATGCTGTCGTGAATCTAGGCTTAAGTGGTTTTATCCCCCCTAAATAGGTGATTTTGGAGGATGGCTGCACAGTGCAACCAGAGAGAGAGGCTTTTAAATCCTGAACATTCAGATAGTCAGAGAAATTTCTTCGTGAAGCTGGTCACATCTGTAGCTTTGCACTGCTTCTAGCTCATCATATATAGACACAGCTCCATTTTTCTGATGGTTGTTAAAGGTGACAAATAAAATTACTTTTGGCAGTTGCTCTCAGCTCTCCATGGAACGAGAGTCAAACTCAGAATACATGCAAAAAAAAATGTTGTATAAATATGCTACAGAGTCTGACAGGTTGAAACAACCTCGTTAGGATAGCAAGGACAGACTGAAACAAATCAGGCCCCAGAAAGGTGTCCACAGTGTTTGGAGATTATATTATTCAAGTGGCAGAAGTGATGGAAAATTAGCAGATTGCTTCCTCATAGCAAAAATAAATCATTAATTTAATTTTGGTCATCATGCCTGCATCTTCCCACCCCAGTTTCTGAGCTAATGACAGCTTGTGTAAAGACTTTGTTGTAGCGTGAAATCATATGTTCAGGGTAAAGATGGTGTAACTGCATTGCCCTGTAATAATGGGCTGCGTGCTGTGTACTGAATTTGCATAGCTTCAGAACTGTCCAGCTTGGTCTGTTCAACCCTGTCTGTCTTGACCTGTGTGCAAACTCCTTTTACTCTGGTTAGCTCTAACGGCAAATTTTCCTAATTGACCAGGTTGTAGAGCTGATTTGGTTTACCTGTGTTTATCTTCTATAGTACAATCATAGTTTTCATACAGATAGCAATAACAAGAAGCTATTCCATGTAGAATTAGATGTTTATGGATAACAGAGAAATAGATACAGAGAAATAGAATCGTAGAATCACAGAACAGTTTGAGTTGGAAGGGACATTACAATCCCTTTGCAATACAGGCTTAGTGCAATAGCAGAGGCTTGAGAAGTGAAGAAATAGAACGGAACAGAGAGGAGTACAGGCATGAGAAAATAAAAGATGGGGCACAGACCTGGTACTGGAAAACCCGCAGCTATAAACAACTCACCAGTGGTCACTAAAAGAAAAGTGGACCTGGAACTAGATGAAAGGTCTTATGTCTAACAAAGAACAAAGAAAGAAGTCGTGTCCAACACATGTGAAAGGCAAAAAATTTGGATGTTAAATGGCACTACAAACGAATAAAGAATGATGACCAATGAAAAAAACCACAAAGGCATAACAGAGTGTTAGCAAACACAAAAACACCCCCAAACAGATCCCAAAGTGAGGGAGAAGAAACCAGCAACATGAACATGTTGTTATTCCCAGCAAAGGAGTGCATACACTGACAAACCGCTGTAACACCCCTACCACCACCAGAATGAAACCACTGACTTAATGTCACAGAACTGTAGCAGAAGAGAAAGCAGAACAGTTTCTGACCCTTTCCATCATAAAGAGTGTGTGCATAACAATTGTAACTCTGTTTTCATTTATTAATTTTTTTCTGCACAGATGTATTCTTTCTCCTTTTTTGTAATAATTACATTTGGACCAGTAATGATTCTTGGATTAGACTACTGAGATTTCAGTTATGTTTGCAATAAATTCTTGGCTTTACATGAGGTGTGTTTCAGGTTTGCCCATGAACAAGATTTTGAATGCAACAATAGTTGGCAGTTCTAACTACACAGGAGTTTTAAAATACCTGAAACTTGGATTTGCTAACAAAAGGTCATCTTCTGCAGAGTAGTTGTATTTCTGTATATAACTTAATTATCCAGTAATAAATAATAAAAGAGGGGAAAGGGATTATTTAAATGTTTTGCTTACTCTCCCAAATACTTCAGGAACATCTTTGTGCACAAATTGGACTGAATCTCTAATTTTGAAAAAACTGTATCCTGTTCTCCTTCATACCATACTCTTCTACTGTAGAACAAGTTAATAAAACCGTAAGATTAGAAAGAACTTGGAGTGCAGAATGTTAGTCATTAGTGTATCAGAAAACCTACTACTACTGTTATTATTGCTGCTCCAATTAGCTGTATTTAGCTTAAATATATTTAGGCACTATTTGTACTTATTTGTTCCTGCGCCAACACTATTCATTACCCAAAAATGATCTTCACTCCCATGTTTATCATTCTAAAATACTCAGTGATTGTCATCTTACTTCTCAGTCTTTATTTTGCCAAGCTAAGAAGCTTTTTTTGATTGTCCCATTGAGACAAACTCTTTATTGCCCTGTAAAAGCATTAACCCTTCTTTCTATCCATTCCAGTTAAACACCATATCCCCTGAACACGAACAAACAGAACTGATAGTCTTACTAGTAATCCTTACTTTACTAATTCTTAAGTGTTTGCCCCATGCTTTGTACTATTAGGTTTATTGTTAAATTACATCACACTTAGGCTCCTTTTGTTCTTAATGCTGTGCAGCTTCTGTTCTTACTCTCCACATTTTCTTGAGGGTCTGTCAACACACTGCAAATGTACATTGAGTAGTATATTTAAGAAGTGCACTTTTAGTGCCTCAATCACTTATGAAATTATTAAACATGATGAGTCCCAAACCCATGCTCAGAGAAACACCACTTGAAACCTCCTTTTATTTTAGTAGTTCCTCTGTCAGTATAACTGATTTTCTGCTTAATCTGTTACATACAGAACTCCCACATTTTATCTCAGTCTCCATCTTAATCTACATACTGCTTTCCCATATAGCACCATATCAGATGCTTTATTGAAATCTATGCAGATTAGATGTTTTCAGTTTCTTTTGACTGGTCAATCATCCCTCCAGTCAAAGAAAAATATCAGGTCAACTGGCACTATTAAAAAAAAAAGTCTAGCTTGGACTTCTATGGTAGCCTGTTTACAAGCTCCTTCCATGAATTCAAAAGAACTAACTTCCTGCAGCTGAAGATCTTGAATTCTACTGACTTCAAAGCAAACTATTTCAAAGGAAAATATTTGACTTACCTTCCTATATTTTTACATGCTGAATGAAAAATGATCACAGTTTGTATGTTGAGATTTGTACATGAGGATCTACACAGTTCTCTACCAAATCTCTAGCCTGTTCAAATTGGTTAATAGTGACAAAGTGGAGTTAAATTTCCTTCTGAACTGAGGGACACAAGCCGCTGACACCATGTGTTGTGTGAATATTCTCATTGCCAGAGGGAGCCACAAGCTGAGTCTGCATTAGCAAGTAGAGCAGCCCAGTAAAAGGAGATCTATCAGGCAAAACAGTTGGTGCTGAGGACCTAACATCTACACTGAAAATATCTCAGAAGATTTTCCCTTTGTGCTAACTGTAGTCCAACTCTGTTGTGACCAGAGTGCACTAGATGCATTCCTGCAACATATTTTCCAGCTAAGCTTTGCCTGAAATCAGTTGAGCTCACACTCTGAGAAACTGCTTTGCAATGCAAACCGAAGCTCAGTAAGAGGACACATCCAGGAGACTTGCTTCAAAAGTTTATTTTCCATCTGAATTAAAACAGGAGGCTGATTTCATTACAGCACTGCCAGCCTTAAGCTACACACAGCTTGAGATGGACAAAACCATCTGGAGGCCCAGGTACCATCCCTAGAGTTAATCTACAGCAGTAAAGATTTCAGCAGATGCTCCTGACCCTGCTTTTACCATGAGGAAAACATCTCACTCATTCCCCACTCCACTGATGGCGTGAGAGCCCTATTCAGTATAATCAAAACCAAAGGTGAAACACATCCTCTATTAACAGGCATCACCATGTCTTATTTGAGAAGTAGGAAGCTAGTCACTTTTCTATCTTGCCCTATGCTCATTAAATATAAGCTTAAGAAAGGAAGTTTCAAGGACATGCTAAAACCATTTGTAAGTGTTTTCTGGTCTGGGTTTTTTTTTCCTCCTTTCCTTTAGACTGTCAATAAAACATTAGTTGTGAATGGCTGATTTGTTCCAGTTCCAGCAGGTATGCTCCAGGCTTACTGCAAGGCTTTTCATTTTGAAAAAGTTTTTGACATAACTTTGCAATATTACCATCTGCCTGAGTGACAAATCCCAGATAAACAGCTTTATTGGGACACTTTCTGTCCCTTAACACACAATCTGTGCTAAACATCCAGGGGCAGTTTTAAATATCTTAAGACCAAAAGCAAACACTACAACTTGCATTATGGGGAATATATTGAAAGGTTATACTAGCATATACAGTATGAGAGGCCCACACAGAGAAAGGCAAGTGAAAAACAGATAGTGTTTATTAATTATTAAGAATGAGAAAAAACAAACCAAACAGTCTCCAATCCAAGCCATGCCGTTTTTCCATCTCATGATGGATGTCGTAATGAGCTGCAAGGAAGAAACAGGAATGGAAGAAGGGAGTTCTTTCCCTTGGAGGTGGGCTAGGAGTCTGAAAGCTTTCTGCAGTCCACAGCATATGCTGAAAGAGCAAAGGTCCTTTACTGCCATCACCTGGAATAAATGAAAGTAGAAAAAGAAACTTCCTCTTCAGTCGATACAGTCAAAACTCTTTTAAATTGTGTGCTGTTACGCAGATGCAACAACAACATAGGCTTAGTTCCTCACGAGAGTAGTCAGAGAGGCAGTGAAATTACAAAATGGTATCTCACAAGAGAAACAAATATATCTTCATTCAACATTTGCACAATGAAACCAAGCATCATCTCTGCAAAACACAGATACCATTCTACCCCAGCAGGGCCAGGGCTTCCACACCTGGTATGCTCATAGAAGGACCTGCAGAATTAAACCTGCAGTTACCAAGGTGTTAACAAAAGACTCCAGAAGATTTAGAAGAAAATGTAAGCGTGTAAAGCAAAATCATCAGGAGTATCAGACAAAAAGGCAGTGGGGCTCTCAAATCTCCATGTGTTGATTACGGTCAAATTTAGCTAAATATTATATAGTTTCTTTGTGTTCCACACTGACACCAAAATATATGATTGGAGGGAAACTGTCATGGTTTAAACCAAACCAGACAACTTGTTCACTCACTTCTCCCCCATCTTGCCCTCCCCCTACTCCCAGAGGGATGGAGAGGAGAATCGAAAAGAATGCAACTCCCACGGGTTGAGACAAGAACAGTTTAGTAACTAAGGTATAACACAAATCACTACTGCTACCACCAATAATAACAATGATAAAGGAAATAACAAGGGAAGAGAATACAACACCTCAGCACCAGCCAACCGATAACTCACCCCCCAGGCCCGACCAAGCACCGACCGATACCTCCTCCAACCCCGCAGTCTCCCAGCCCTACCGGCTAACTCCCAGTTACATCCTGGGCATGACGTGCTGTGGTATGGAATACCTCTTTGGTCAGTTTGGGTCAGGTGTCCTGTCTCTGCTTCCTCCCGGCTTCCCCTCCTCCCTGGCAGAGCATGAGGCTCACAAAGTCCTTGGCCAAACCAGAACATCATTGTTATCAGCTCTGTTCCCAAGCCGAAAGTCAAAACACAGCACTGCACCAGCTACCAAGAAGGAGAAAAATGACTGCTACTACTGAACCCAGGACAGAAACAGACACAGAACAATGTTCTAATCCACACTTATATAATTTGTCTGCTTTTCAGTATATCCCATATGGACATATCTTGCAGCTTAATGTGACAGACACTACTACATCTGAAACCAACAAAGGAACACAAGAGATAATGATCACTGAATGCCACTCATCCTCAACAGCATAATCATTTGGAAGTATTCTGATCTGCTAAAGATTGAAGAACTCTTACACTAAGAAACTATTAAGAGCTTCCCTACCCAAACAGGCACTTCAAAGCCTTCTTTGGGTCAAAAATAAAGAATAATCCAGTAGTTTTGAATCACTTCTCAGAGATTTTTGTATCCACTTTTTAAATACATTGCAGTGATTCATCTCTAAAAAATACTCAGATGGTATGTGGTGCAGCTCTATGTTATCTGCTGCTCACATAGCTCATTAAGGAGTTTTAAGACTCTCAAAATAATACAGGAAAAAGTATCCACAATTTTGTGAATGAAGTCTGTGCTGTTGGGGTAAAAGCCTTTCACAAGCTTTATGTTCATTTAATTGTCTTTTCTTTTTCAAAAAGGTAAAGAAGAGCGTCACTAAAAATGCTGATGCTGCATTTCAAATCTGATTTCAGAAATGGTGCAAATTCAAAGAGCAGAAAACTCAGAATATTGGTGTAATACATTACTCAATTTCCCTAAGTTTATGTTAACAAGGGGGAAAAAATTTACAATAACTGGCACTTTAATGATTCTTCAACACCTAGCAAAAGCTATCAGCTGTGACTTTTATTTGGAGAAGCTGCAAACAAGTTAGTGATCGGTATCACCCAAGCTTTGCGGATGCAACTCTAGTTAAAAACCTAGGCATAAAATTCCTCAGCTGGTACAGACATTCATGGCTCATTCATATGACATGTCTGTTCTTAATGTTTTATTATGTCCTTTATCATATTAAGCCAGAAAGAGAAGTAGAGTGAAGGCTGAAAAGGTAGAGTGAAGGTCAGAAGTAACGGGCATCGCAGACCAAAAACGTAGCATGTTAAATATATTACATGATAATAGGAAGCATAAGTATAGAAAAGCAGCTTTGCAGGGCTGGAGTGCAAAGAGTACATGCTCTACAAGAAGAGGTTGGCTTGTGGCAGCACACCTGGAATTAGCTTGTGAGGAGGTATGCTACACTACAGACTTGCTGCTTGTGCACAGAAATGTACACTTTCAAATGTACTTTTCAAAGGCACTTACCTTGACAAAAGCCATTTAACTTTTTTTCCCCTACCAACTATGAAAAACAGGAATACCAGCAAAAGCATGGTGAAAACCAGCAAAAAACATAAGCATAACCACTAATCAGAGTTTTGCAGACATGTCTTTAGCCTAAATACGATGCAAAACACCTAAGGAAAGAATTTCAAAATCTGTTAAAGACTTCAGAAGCCCATATCCCACTGGAAGTCACAAATTTAAAGGAGATTATTATGCTATTAATATAGTGTTCATTTTGTTCAAGGTCCTGTTAGACCAGCAGGATTGAACTGCAACTCCTGCTTTTGCCACACACGGAGAAGCAAAGAATAAGGGTAAAATGCAGATTGGAGGATATCTTTGGATCACCTAGTCCAAGCCCCAGCAAAAAACAGGGCTACTTCTGAAGTTAGAGCATGTTGCTCAGGGGCTCATCCCACCAAGTTTTGTAAAGTTCCAAGGAAGAGTATTCTTGTTTCAGCTTTGGCAGGTCATTCAAACAATCTGACTCACAACCTGGGAGTAAGGACACACCTTACTCCAAGCAGTTGTATGGGAGTAAATTTAGTGCTCATGATACATGCTTACCTTGATTAGAACAACTTATAAATAACATCTCTAATTCCCATGCATTTGAGTATCTCTGCTAATAGTTAAGAACTTGGAAATGTAATTTTAAAAGGTCATGGGTATCAAATACTTTCAGAAGGCAATTCTGATTTAAAGATGTATTTTGGAATACTTCTGAATAGTGCAATATTCAAAACCGTAAGAGAAACTGGAATCACTTCCTTTAAAAAGCTGTGTAATAGTTTTTTGGGTTTGGCTGTTTTTTAAGCTAATAAAGCTTCTTGAGAGGAACTGTCCACTACCTTGTTTTTTGCACAGAACACTGCAGAACAAAGCTTCCAATTTTCCTGCCTTATCCCCATTTTAGTTCAGGCCTTTTAGAGCTGCTATAAACCAAAATTGTAACAGTACATTTTAATAATCCAATTCAAACTTTATAGGTAATTGCTTTTGCCACTGAGTGACCCTCCCTCAATTCAGGCACAGCTGCAGAGTGCCAAGCAACAAGTTCAGTTTAAAACATTTCCTGAGAAATTTTCTTTAGATGAAGTTAATGGCCCTGTGTCATCGCCTCAGGCCATTAACCCCCTCAATCAGTCATTAATCCCCAGAAATTGCCCAGGGCCTCCATTGTTATTGCTTAAACACACTAAATTAGGCTTTGGACAAACAGAGCAAATGAAGGTCAGTATCAGGGAACAGAATTAAGTGAAAATTAAAGAAAATTCTGAGAAGCATATAATAGGTCTGAATCAGTTCAACAGATACAAGGACTTGCTCACAAGGTCTTCTGTGGTTGCTGAGGACAAGGCCAGAAGACCAGGGAGTTTACCTCTAACGTCAGTGGGCTTTAGGTCAGACATTTAATGCTCTAAACTCTCATTTCTGGCACACAGTCACATCATAAAAGGTGCCTGTAATGTCAAAACACTAAAAAGTTATAGTTGCACAATATTTTTAGTTATCTCAGGGTAAACAATGCATTTCAAGTACACTCTTTCACACATGACTCTACAGATACTTGAAATACTACTTTCTAGACTTCCCAAAGAGAAAAAGTATTTGGGAACTACCTTTATGATGGATTTTGTTTGCACACACACACACACACAAAAAGCATACTGCTCTTCAACAGTATAAACTATATGCATGCTTCCTTGTAGAATTTGTTGTTTCCTTTCCCCTCTTCATTCCCCTCGCTCCATTGCATTTGTCATTACTATTGTTAGTAAGCATTAAGAAACAATTTTCCTAACCAAGAAACAAAATGTTTACTTGCCCTCTTCCCTTAGGTTAGTTTTCTTTTCATGTGCAGCATTGTCAGCTGGGTACACCTAGCCTGTAGAGGACTTCTGCGAAGCTGAATCTTCCACTTCTACAGAAACAGTTTAGTTTACACCATTAAGACCACCTTCCCCCTCAGCTCGTGAGGAATTTATACATGAGTGTACACAGCAGCAGCATATTGGTTTACAAGGCTTAATGGACTAGAATCAACCCAAATGCAGTGCAAGTATCTAACAACAAGAAAGCAAAAGTGGTGCACAACATTCATTAACCTAAGCCACATAACACTTTTCTAGTTATGGACTTTCTTATATACCTATGTAGCTCTTACAGACAATAACTGAGTAGAACTGCAGCAATTCAGAAGCTGTAAGCATTTATAATAAACTGATATTGCAGAAGTACAAAACATGTCATGTCTAGAAAATGTGAATGTCATCATTGTATAGATCATTAAGTAACCAGTGAAATGTGCAAGTTAGTTAATGTCAAATAATTAGGCAAGCAGGACTTAATGATGCCTTAAACTGGTCACTTCAGTACATACAGGGTAACTAAGACAAAGAGCACCGATTTTCACACACATTCAGTATTTTCCACGTGTTTTGCAATACAGGTGAACCTTGGTTTTGCATGGCCCTGCTAGGGTCCTTACATGTTACTACTGCAGTACCAGTAAATCACTACATTCACACAAGCAGATCCACTGGCTACCACTACAACATAAGCAAAGATTATGCCAAAAGGTTTGTCATTTTCTCCTAATGAATACATGCTTTTTCTTAGCAATACCAGGCTTTCACAGCTTTCCAATGCAGTGCGACAGCACAGGAACTGCATGGGTATTGGTGACACATAATCTGTATTGCAAAGAACAGCTCTTGCTACCTTTTATGAGCATCACATGACTGTGCCTGCCATGCAACATGGCAGATAGGGTGGTTTTATCTTCAGTCCTACTTCTGTTCTCATCTAAATAACACAGCAAACAAAGACCTTAACAGTAAACCAATTCAGCTAATAAAACCCAACATTTTTACTTCTTACTCATAAATTTAGATCTTGAGGACATCATATACTTTATTTAAAATCTATCAGTGCCTATTGAGTTTCTTATTAAACTAATATTATGCACTATACCCAGCAACAGAAAACTATATAAAAAAACCTACGCATTGATTCGGAGAAAACTCCAGGAACAAACTTGCCAACAAAGTTTCCAAGCTGACAAGCAGGTCAACTATAACAATTTATTTTGTACAAGTATTCTCAGTATGTTCTCTAGCTGTACTCTACTTTTTTTTCTATGTATCATGCACCTCAGTAATTTTCCATTGCTATTGTTACAAAGCCATGAAACTTAACATTACTTAGAACTGATTCTAAAGGTTTATATATTCCATTTTGTAATTTTGTGCCCCCCCCTTGTCTCAGCATATAGCAACATATTTTAATCTATTTCTATTAATGCATTATTCTGGACAATACGTTCACAGCCAAAGTCTGCAGCAGTTTACAATTCTTTTTGGGGGGTGGGGGCTGCAGTAAATGAAGACAGGTAAAGGTAGTCATAGTTACTCTGCCACTACTGCTCTCTAATACAGATCAGATCAAGCAATAGATATCTATTTTTTCCAGAGAAAATTTATGCCACCTTGAGCCAAAGCAAGTCAAACACATCTGTCTAACTAGCTGCTCACCTATACCAAGGAAACAGGGAACAGCTGTTAGAATACTATGCATACCTGTACAGCCAAACCAGCCTCCCTCTTCCTGCAGTCCCTGAACAAGAGTTAGGAAGTTGTATTCAGAGATAGCTACTGTTTTGGGACCCCAGCCCCAGCCCAATCCTGGGCTTATGCTTTCCTGAGCAGCCACCCAAGAGACGCTAGGAGCACTGGAAGGATGTGCTAACATCCTCCTATGGCAGTGGAGATTATCATGGCAATGGAGAAGGTCACTGCAAGTGCAGGTATAGTGGTCTTTTATCACAGAATACTGGTAGAGAGACAGGCTGGCCTCCGAGCAAGAGAAGGAAATCTTTCCGCAGTCATTGAAGATCCTCTGCGCACTCCCAGCTCACCTTCCTTACCAAGAATTTCCCTTCACCAGCAATCTCCAACAGACCACCATGACCAACTGGCCTGTTCCCACATCACTTCTGAGCTTCACTGATTCCCTCGTGTTCTTCCCACAGACCCTCAGAGCTCCTACAAGTCTCTTCACAGCCCTTCATGCCAGTCTCCCAAAGCTTCCTCTCTCCTCAGCCCCACATTTATCTTTCTCTGACTCCTGCCAGACTTAACTTCACCAAAACCTCCCAATACATCTAAAGAAATATTGCACATTTTCTACAGAGAACTGGATGCACAAACTACCTAAACCCACATGTATTTTTTCTTTCTTTTTCTTTGAGTAAGCCATAATGATTGAATTTAAATAAAAGAAAAAAAAAAAGGCATAAAAAATATATGGAAAAAATCCACAAAGAATTTGCCAAGATAAAACCTGCTATATTCTTGGCCTTCTTTTACACTATTTTCCAAGTACATACTATTGGCCATTCTCAGAGTCAGAAAACTGTCATAGATACACAATTGGTCTGACATGCTTTTACTGTCATGGTCAAAAACAAGCCGTCGTTTATGAAAATCTATAAAGTCACTCATCTTTCATAAACAGGTTTTTTTCTCTGTTCTTCTTTTGCTTGACCATGTAAGAATTACTAATCCCGTACTTTTGACTTCCAAAGTAGTTGTCATGGAAATTAACGTGATCTTGCGAACTGTAAACATGAGCTCTCTCTAAGAGCAGAGAGAGACAGAAACAAGAGGTCTTGTTTGAAAGTGAAACAACAAATTCTGGTTTGAGCTAGACAGTCACATTTTACTCAATGGTAGAGAGTCTAAGTCATGAGCTAGCAGAAACCATCATATCTTTACTATAGAATTTATCCAAATTTACCTGTCTGGCAACATTCTCCCTCCCTCCCTGTCCAAATATTTTATAACAATCTTAGTACAGTTTGAAATTGCACCAGTAATTATTCAAAGAAAGACATTAATTTCTGCTTATTTCAAAAGTGTTGTGGCAAATAGAAATGGACTTAAACTCACCTGTCACTCCAAAACCAGAGTGAGAAATGAGGAATTACAGTATTAATCAAGTTAGAAGTAAGCAAGTGACAAAACAAATTTTAAAACTATTTATAATTCCAGTGCAGACAGTTTCTGGCACAAGCTTTCTTTCAAAACAATGTCGCCCTCAGTAATGTACTGGAGCAAAACACACTGATCTACTTAGAGGAGCTTTCACTCACTTCTTCGTATGTGGCACCCCCTTCCTCAATGTTTGCATAGATCTGGGTTTTATAAAGTTATAACATGACTACTTTGCTGTCTAGTCTCAATCACAGCACTTAAAATACTAATTTTATTTAAAATAAAGAAACAAAATAAAACAACTCTCCTGCTTTTTCTTTGGAAGTTGCAAGGGAAAAAAAATGCACCCTTAACTCATGTTCCCCTTGCCAAGAGCAAGTCAGGGCCTCCCAGCATCACCTCTTCAAAGGCAGGTTCTCTTCTCCATATTTCTGAACTGGCTCTGAGCTTTGTCTTTCGTTTAGGCCCAGATAAAAAGAGTAGCTGTTGACTTAAAAAGCTTGTGCAGAAGATCTCAATTCTTTCAATTATGTTCTCTTGCAAAACTGAAAGCTCCCATTATTTTGTAGTTCTTCCACTCCAGAAAATTCCTCAAACTGAAAACCTCCAAATAAAAACACTACAACAGCAGCCACTGTATCTGTTTGCATGATGGGATTTATACCTCATTACTCAATATAGTTTTACATGCAGCTTGTGAATAGAGAAAGTAACTCCCTATACCCACTTGGTTATGTATTTATTGACTTCTCTTTCTTCAAACTCTTGATTAGCTAGAGGCATCAAGAAGATTGTCACCGTTTCATTACTGCTCAGAAGAGAGGCTAATAGAATTCTACCTACTATATCCAAATCAGCTCCATTTAACATTTTAGCTACTTAAGATTATTTATTTTTAGATTCTCAGCTCTATGGCATCTCATCACACTTGTAACATATTTCTATCTTACAAAAGTTCAGCTCATACTTCATATTTGTTACAGAAAACAAAAGCTTTTCCTTTCAAAAACTACTATTTTTTATTTGCTTCTGTTTATTGAAAATCTGCTAGTTACAGACTCAAATCTGCAGTCATTTGCAGTGTTTTTTGGTTGGTTCTATTTGGCTTTGTTTTTTAAACAAGTCATTAATTGCTGGTAGACAAGTTTCAAAAAGAGGAGTGGTTTGTCTCCATTTCTGCATAGATGCCACTGCCAAGATTTGAAGGCAGACACCAGAAGTGGAGCTACTTTAAAAATCAGGATACCTGATTAGTCATGAAAATCAGATTTGGGAACTAAATTTCATATATTTTAGTTCCAAAATCTTGAAAACAAACTTCACTAGTACATCATCAAATCCACTTCACATCGAAGTTCTGTTGTCATGATAACATGGTACTTCTAATTATTTGCTTGAGAACCATAAATAAGAACAGGGCAAAAAAGAGCACAGGATTTTAAGTTTTCAATTGCATCCATATGTTGAACTGTTACCACCTCAAAATTTTAGGACATTAATACCTAGAACTATAGCTTAGCTTATCAGGCAAGATTTCAAGTGACATATCTCTATATGGAAAAGGAGCATATATGCAGTGGATGCTGGAATGTGTTGTTATTTCTTCATCTAAGCGCAGCATTTGAAATGCTAATGACTATAAAACAGTATTTTGGCCCCTGGGCTATTCCTCCCCAGCCTAGCCAGACAGTGCAGAAGCATGAGAAAAACACAGCAAAGAGAGGACGCCTGACAGCACAGTGCGTTTGGCTCCACCTGTGTGCTGGTTGATGATCTGATTCTGGAATTTTTCCCCAAAAATCTCATGGAAGCTGTATGTCACCCAAGGAAAATACTATTTGTTCTGCTGGATTTTTCATTTCCTTCCCTTCAAACTATACCTATACAACTAAAGAAATAATAGTTGGAAATACCCAAAATCTGGAAAGAAACAATAAATTATCTGCCAGCCCCCTAGAGCAATTTTCTCCCTTTCTTTCCCTTCCCTTCTTTTCAGTACTGGAAATACTCAAATTGCAGCCTGTAGCCAAGGACTCAGTCATGGGAGTTTAATTACAAGCATCTAGTGTCATTTCCCTTAAATATAAATAATAAAACATTTGGTGCAGTTGCCTACACTTTTCTCTTTTCCTATACTAAATAGAAGTGGGATGTTAACAGAACAGTGAAGTAGCTTTATCCTCCTTTCCAATACACAGTGTTCACAATTATATAGCTGTGGGAGGACTGAGACAATACTTGTCACAAGTTCTACTTCATCCTTTAAGGATTCAGCAGCTTCTATTTATCCTTTCTGAACGCACAAGCATTGCCAGAAAAGCGTCAAAGCACTACTGCATATTAACTAGCAAAATGTGAGCAGTTATCTGGAAAACAGGCTGATGGATCATTTTCAATAATTTTCTTCTAAAGCACTGCCCAGATCATCACAAAGTGCAAATGATAACAAAAGCAGCGTAACTTCACATACAGTATACACCACTTTAAAAATTTAGGCAGATTTTCACAGCACTCTTAATGGAGATTAACAGCATTAACTGCAAGTCCAAACCATGCTTTCTTAGCAGTCTGCGGAACCGCACACAATACAGCATGTGTTTCTACACAGCTGCAGAGCTGCATTGGTTTGGAAGTTACTACTGTGCAAGTACATGCTACTCAGGTGTTTACTTTTCCCAAGAGTTCTGCTCCAAAGCCAGCTAAGTTGTATCCTTCCTGAAGCTAAACAAATTGAAGCTAATTCATATTCATCAGAAGTAGGCTGGCATGAGTTGAAAATGGATTTTATTAAAAAAAAAAAAAGAAAAAAAGGAAGTAAAACTATAGGATGGATACGTTAAACATGCTAGTCCCCTGAGCACTGTACTTGGTAAAACCTAAAGGGAAATTCTTTTACCAGGAAAGCTCCATTTCATGAAAAATGTTTAGGCATATTAAAGTATTGTGTTTTCCTAAGGTCTGACAACTTATCAAATTCTCCTGAACTGTAGCTCATTAAATATTGTTCTTAAATGACCAAGGTGTTAGTACCTGCATAACTGAGAGTCTCATACTGAAGATCAAATCATAATTTTTCTAGGCCTATTTTCCCCAAAACTGTAAGAACTCTTTCACTGTAGAAGAAACCGGGTATCACTAAGTAACTGTGAACTTTAAAGGAAAATACACAGATTCCCTCAATTACTCTGCCACTATTCTAATTCCTACCCAGCTGTTTCATGATGTTTCTAGACAGAAAAATTAACAAAAGGACATAACGCTCAGTGGTAATATCAATCCTCACAAATTATTTCAAAATTATTTCTGAGGCAGTTACTGTGTATTAGGCCCTGTAAGGAGCCCTTATAGTGAGTCTGTTAGCAGCATAGACCCTGACACTAGCTACAGAATCAGTAGATAAGGAAGATGAGGATAGTCCTTCATGAAAGAAATTTAATTTCAGTATGTGCCATGCTCTTTCTGCACTCATGAAACAACACTGATGGGGGACTGGGCTTGGGCTGGGTTGGCACTGCACTCCTGGGACAATCAGTAGCAGCTGAAGTTTTTGAATAATAGGCGAGGTCTGTGCTAAGATCACAGCGCAGCACCTGAACCATCCTGTCTTAGGAAGCATGAGCTATCAACGCTGCCAGCTGCTAGTGCTTGGTAGCTAACCCATACACTGCAGATGGTGGCTGTGCTCCACTGGAAAAGGCACTGAGCAACTTACTTTAACTGGAACAGGTCTCATCTCCTTTAAAAGGGTTTGAGAGCTCTTAAATCTTCATCCATCTCCTCCAATTTAGAAGATCCTAGTGGTGAGTGATCTGCACAAGGCACAGAGACAATTGCTAGACGGTAATGCCCAGTAATGGGCATTTGTTGCTACAGCAGGGTCCTCAGAAAGGACCACAGTGAAGTACATGGGTGTCAACATCATCTTTTCCCATTTAATTATCTGTGGTAACATATCTGGCTCATTTAAGAAGCTTACAGAAGAATAACTCAGTCAAGTGAGGTGATTATGAAGATGCTATTGTATCTCCAGGGAGTTGTGACAGAAGAAGCCAGGCAAGCTGAAAGATGCATGCTAATTGAGACACAAAAGAAGAGGTAATGAAGAAGATTTCACCAGGAGGGAAGGAACAACTGAACAGTAAACATCTATTAGCCTGTGATTTTCCACTGCCTAATCTTTTACATGACTGGAAAGGAAGCCCATGTTTTGCAGACTGACCAAGGAATAGCAGGAGTTACAAAGCTATTTTTTCTCTGCATTTCTCACACCCTGCCATGCAAAGGGAGTGGAGGAGGCAGAAAGCGCTTTGGCAACAGAAGCATGGAGGATGAGGAAAATTTCACAGGTGATGTCAGCCTTGGGGTACAACAGTTCATTTAGGCTGTCATGCTCCTGAAGAGAAAAACACTGAAGCAAATAAACAACTAAAACCAAACTAAAGCAAACAAATATGTTTGAAAAATGTATTCTGAAATGTGGTTGTGTGTGCTCGCCTTCCATGCCCATTTTCGTCACAGAAATGTTTTCATCCTTACATGAGTACGATAAAACAAACCCATTCTTTCATGGTTAAACCTTGTTTAATAACATAATTTACTCTCAGTGATCTGATTAATAGACAGTATGCTACTTCTCAAACAGTGTTGGTAGACACACTGGATGGCTGTTCGAGCATCCTACATCCAGACTAGGCTGAGGGCATACAAGGGTCTGTGCTTCAACCCTTGCCCTGCAATCCTTGCTGCCAGCTCCCCACCACCTCTCAGCCTGGAGGTTAGCTGCTTAACAAATTCAAGGCCCAGCTCTGACAAAACACAGCTGCATTGCCTTGACTCAGGCTGCTTTAAACTTTTGAGCTGTATATACGCCACAAATGCCAAAATACAGTAACACGAGTTAGGGCCAGAGAAACAAGGAAACACCTGTAATCAAAGTTTTGAGTAGTTAAAAGTTCAAAGATAAACAGCTGTCATGAATGTAAACACAAGGCTGTATTCAAATTATAGCCTCTTCTATGAAATTTCAGTCAATCAGTCAGTGGTGAGGAAAGTGTCAGAGCATGACACTGAATCAAAAACATAGACTATAGCATTCAAGGGAAATGGCTGCAATGTTTACATGAGTCATCTCTGCAACATTTTGAAACAGTATGCAACAGAAAAGAGCAAAAAGCAGAACAGAGAAAATAGATTCACTGGCTACAGTTCGGATGACAGATTTTGCAGAAACGACTGAATGCTACCAAGGGTACTGATGGGAACATTATCAGACATTCTGCACAACAAAAACAAAAGGCAAAGACTGTTACTGAGTAGGACTCTTATTGATAGGTACGCAAAAGGAAACTATTAAAAGAGAGTAAAAGTAAAGGAATAAATATTAAATACTGATTAAAAATGTCTGAAAAATGGCTTTCACAGCATCGTGCACTAATGTCTACTCTGTGGAGAAGTGTTCATCTGACTACCTAAATACTGCAGGAACATATAAGCTGTTTTGGTAAATGTCATGAGCTTGGAAAGAATGAGAAGGAAGTGTAATCCAAGTTGCACAAGTTTTTGCACAATAAAACTCTGTATGGTTATATACATATTCAGGCTTAAATTAAGATTCCACGTACTGAGGACAATGAAAATTTTGCTTGGATGTACACAAATTCTGCAGAATGGAGGCTACCTTGCCTTTGAATGCACATGACAATTAATGGTGATCTTTCAATATGGAAATCAGACAGATCATAAACAGAGTTTTCATTTTCCTACCAATGTTAAAAGAAACAGGACTCGTCTTCCTTGCCATGGAGATACTGGAAGTTGATTTCACAGTGTTTATTTTCAGCCTAATGGGGTCTTTCCTGCCTCCTGCTTTGTAAGTTATTTATACTCACAGGATAATATATTGCACACAAGATAAAGCCATATGTGCATATGTGTTCTTACTTACTGCTTTTCATGAATAGCATCTAAGTAACTTTATAAAAAATATCATCATACACACTTGCAGAGGGAAGATGGAGGAACAGACAGGTGAGTTAACTTTCCCATGGGGTATCAGCCCATTGATTGCATATCTAAGAACACAAACCATGCACCCCAAAGCACATTTTGTGGTTTTATCAATTCTTTCTCACAAAACTGAAAATAATGACCAAAATATAGAAATCATAACCCATAATCTCAAATTAGCACAACAAAGAGCCATATTCTCCACACAGGAGAGGGGTTTAAGATTATTCTTACTTTTCATGGCAAACTTTGGAAAGTTAGGCTTATGTGATTGGTAATGCCTCCAAGCTTTCAGCCTTAGGTATATTAGACATAAATAATATTATTTTTTTCAGATGAAAGTGCATATGCTAGTGTCAACCTTACTCCAGTTTCTAGGGCAACAAGGAGAACACAAACACAAAATGCACAAGCCAGATAAAATCAACACCTGTTTATGCATGAGTTGTGTCTATCAGCATTGGCAAAGATTTTAAAAACCACACAACTGGCACTAGGCTATTAAAGAAGCAGCATTAATTAATTAATCCTTCTTCTGCTGCACGCACCACATTTCATGTATGTCCTTTTGGCTTCACTCCCAAGCAGAAAATTGTTCTACCTTAAGTATGGCAGTTATTATCATTCCTCCCTTCAGATGCAAGCACCCAAATAAATGAAATTTCAACAGTGCTTAGCTTCAAGCAGCTTCTAGGCTCGAAGGCTAGTGGAACTGCTCAGAATTAAAAGATGTAAGAACAGGTTTAACAGTCTGGAATAATGTAGGCAAAATATCATCACTTTTATGTGAAGTAATTTGACAGTGAAGCAATAATATTGAGCTTCACATTGACCTAATCAAGACTAAGTTATAGCATCATATCAAACCTTTATTATCATCTTTGGAAAACAATTCTCACAGAAGTTGATTCACTCTATCTGTAGCTCTTTAGTCACAGCAGTTGCAGCTCTGCTGTAAACAACTTGCTAATTGTATTTCTCAGTCTTTATGGCAGGAGAAGTGCTAATGGATTTAAGCATGTCATTGCGACAGAAAAGTTCCTTGCAAGAAACAAAAGCTCACAAATAAGCTACGCTCTCCAGATGAATTGTAGTTGTCCCACAAACACACCCACAGCCCCTATGCTTCTTTCTGAGAGCTTGCATGGGAGATGAGCAACATCCGTTGCCAGCACAAGCATGCAGGAGAGAAATGTTCCGCCCTCTGCAAGATCAAGTGTTTGCATAATGGAAGCAGCACTGTAAATTGACAGCTTAACGTAAAAGAAATCATACATTCATTATGCTTTCTACAAGCACCTGTGTAAATCAGTGGTCTATAAACACTGATTCATTGTATATGCTGGTTTTGGTATAACTTACAACACATGACAACTTACAATATTTAAAGCGGGCATCAATGTAGAAAGTTACAGCTACATCTTCTAAACACAGCTGGGATTAACAAATTGCCTAAATTCACAATATTTTGTATTTTATTTATATATCTATATATAAAAAAAAGTAATGTGCTGTCTATGGGAGCATAGTGAGCATTTCAGTGTATAAAGTAAACCTTAAATGTTCTTTGTAAAATGTATCATATCCTTGAAATGCTTGTAGTAAATTCTGCATGTATAACTCTGATTTACTTTGAAGCTTACCAGATAAATTACACGTCTATATGATTTATCAGCCATGAAACTAACAAAACTAGTAATAAAATATTGTGTTAATCAAAACCAAGAGTTCATCCTTATATAGCTGCATTGCCAGAGAACGATATTAATTTTAAACTGGAACACCAATGGACCAAGAATGCTATGAAACATTGCTGCCATCTACACAAATTAGTAGTGAAGAAATTCGGTGACTATTTCCTTTTCATTTTGCAATAGGCAGCAGCTTTAGGACTCTTACTCCTGGGATAGTTATGTGGTTTATGACACTTCCTAATTTTTCATCCTTTCTGTGTATATTTTCTCAAAGGAATAACTTTTTCCTCTGTTATGGCATTTTAGCAAAAGTGGATTTTGTTTAAATTAATAAAACAAGCATTTTTAACACTTGCAGAACATCCAGAAGAATGTTTTAAGTAGTATTCAGAACAATTCTGCTTAAGCATAAGGGAACAACTCATAGGAGGACTCCTTTCCACTCACCTGTATTTCCACTACCTCACCACGTAACTTCCTGAATATACCACAGATCTGCTATATTCTGTAAGTTTATGTTTGCTCCAGGCATAAATTAATTTTCTCCACAAAATACTCTAATTCTCCTGTCCAACCACTTTTGAACAGCCTGACATTCTTTTACAAAAAGCCAAAATAAAGAAACAGTTCATATAGTGCTGGACAACAGCCAGCTTTTCTAGGTCAGCAGGAATCTGTCTGAGTTGATACAAATATTTCCTTCCTATGGGGAACATATTTAAAGCTTAGGGTTTTTTCTTGCAAATGCTAATTGCTTTAGCTTTCTGAGCTATCAAAGAGAAATGAGGGAAATTGCTAAGAGAAGAACTCCTAGGGCAAAGTTAAAAGAAAGCATTTTCATACATTTTAAGGGTGAAAGGAGCACACATATGCCTTTTTCTATAAGGACCCTTGCAAAGGCCCCTCATGCCTCAAAGTACAGCTCTGTTTCCTAAACTTCTTTCTAAATTCCTATGCAAGTTCTTTCATCTGCTTTTTTACAATATAGCTCATTTCAATTTCCATGGCAATCATATTTTTGAGAACTCTACATGTATTCTGCAGTTTACATTAGTAGGCATGAAGTGTAATTGAGAGAGATGTCAGCATCAGGACTTAAGTGTAGACATGGGCACACGTATTCAAATGGACAGCAGACAATTATTTGAACTACAGCTAGACAAGAAAAAAAGCAAGAAAGCTGAGCTTATCACACAACAGAGCATGGCACAGAAATCCTCAATGTAGCACATACCCAAAGTGGGTGTGTATGGCAATGTTTGGGTATGTGCTACATACCCAAAGTAGGAATGGCTTTAAACCGAGAGTAGGTTTAGATTAAAGTTCATTACTGTGAGAGTGGTGAGACACTGGAACAGGTTGCCTAGAGAAGCTGTGGATGTGTCCCTGTCCATGGTAGAGGAGTTGGGACTAGATGATCTTTAAGGTCCCTTCCAACCCAAACCATTCTGTGATTCTATGTATAACCTCATGTCCCAAAAGCAGTAGAGCTGTTGGCACTGTCTTCAGCCTGAGTTAATAAGCCTTCCCACTCAAGCATATCAAAGCTAGAACAGTTTACACCAACTAGACTATGTGGTATTTATGCGTGATCGTTAAGTCCCAGTCCTCTGATACTGGTTTGTGATATAGGCATAGACTGCTTTTACTAGACCAGCATTCCTGTAAATGGGAACCTGCGCTAACTGTAGGAGAGCGGTTTCAGTAAAAGATCTGAAAGCCCTGACACCTGCTACCAGCTTTGCTACTGCTTCCTAGGTGACACTTTTATCACTGGTTTCTTCATTTGGAAAATAAGAGAAAAATACTAGTTTTCTGGGGAGAGCATGCAATAAATCAAAACATTAAACATAATAATTGAGTACAATGTGCTACAGATATGAACGGTTAGCAGGTAATTCTCTGAAGCAAGACATCGATCCAAAAATGGAATTAAGAAGTTAATCACAGTTTTCATTCAAGCAAATGATCCTTTAAGGAGAATATTCAACAAAGCCTGAAGTTGATAAAAACTTCCCCAAATTTCAGGATAATTCACTAAGCAGTGGCAAAATACGCAGAACAGAGCTCAGCATGAGATACAACCCGTAAATAACTATGGTTGTGGAAAGACCTGACCTTTAATTTGCTCCTTTGAAAGTCTACTCTTTTCAGTCATTAATCTTTTGCTCAGATTTACTGTAATCTGGAGAAATACAGTAGTTAAGAGATAAACAAAGGAAATAGGATTGGACATAAACTACGAAACAAAAAAAAAAAAAAACAACAAATAACTTCCAAAGAAAAGAATAATAAATTAAGCAAAGCAGAATGGCTTGATTGTATACTCAATGTCTGAGGCAATATAAGTGCTATGTACTTGTTTGACAAATAAGTATTGCATTTAAAGTCATAAAAACAATTAAAATGACATTTCCCTCCGTCAGTGTTGCACAGTTTACCATGCTATTCATGCCTAAACATTTTAAACTAACTTCTGTAAACAAAATACCTTCTGGTATAAAGGATAAAAATCAGTTCAGTTTACAAGTGAAGTAATTCTTCATACCAATTATCAGTTGCTATGGTAATAACGGAGATTCAAGAAACATGCTTTTTGCCCGTTTGGCATAGACACTCTGCTTCCCAAAAAAAGTGCACAGAGGAAGTTAGATGCCTGTAGGAAGATCATACCAAGGTCAGATACTCATCCTACTGGCATTTACACATTGCCATTAAAGTTACATGCTAACACTATTAATTATGCTCGGCTGCCTCCCTTTCCTCTTTTTTTTAAGCAAATAATTGGGAAGTTTTATTATGGTGAAAAATTCCTTCCATGGTAGCTAAGTGAAAAATACTTTGAAATAATGTGATTTTCCTTGCAGTATTAGGTTAGCCACTGTCACTGGTATTTTTTTTATAGCCTTCATTCCAATTTTAACTGTGAAACTTCTTTTAAAAATGTGTCCATGGTTATTCAAATACAACCATCCCAAAAATGACAGGAATTCTGCTGAAATACTTTTATACAGCTTTCATAGGTTTTTAATTAAAAGTTTTTCTTGGCTGGAAATGTACAGTTATTTTTCATTTAGCTACCAAGCTTTGAGAATGGGGTATTTTGTGAGGCAGTAGAGCTAGAGGGGGATGTCATCCACGAGACCTGCAATCTACTGCACAGAGACTGCCAGAATCTGCCAATCCTTTCATTGCACTCAAAAATTTTTTAACTGCTTCTCACAGAAACAAATTATTTTGTATGTGTGTGAAATTAAATTATTATACTTCACTAATTTCAGTACTTTCTCTTAAATCAGGGATCTGTGCCTTTGACATGCTAAAAGATTGGGGTTTTTTAGATGAAGTATGCCTGTCCCAAAAAAAGTCACACAAATCCTCTCTGGGTTTAAAGGTCATAAAAATCTGGAAACTCTTTTCAGCTCCTTAACCTTCTTTCAGTTCCTTTCCCATCAGGAAAACATCAGTGCAAGCTTAGTATAATTTCACAGTATTCAAACCAGTAACATGCAGGACTGAGAAGTCTGGGCTGTAGGCCCAGACTTTTTTCACTTTCTTCTTCTGATGAACCACCACAAATTGCAATTATAAATTCTACTAACACAATGTTAAAAGCATAATTTTACATTCAGTAAGTAATAACAATTCTGCTGTTTTTAGAAAGCTACGCACACTCTAACTTTTCATTACTCGCTGTCTCGTTCAACCCTATTCTCTTCTTTAAAAACCCCAGTTCCTTCATGTGGTCACCCTTCTGCTGCTTGCTACATCCCAAATTACAGCTGGTGGTCACCCTTCCAAGGCTCAGATTACCAGCTCCACAGTGCTCACTGTATTTGATATTGCCTCCTGCGTATACATATGCTCAGAAAGAGGGCAGAATTTTGCCCCGGCAACCATATGGGCAAACTGACAGGTAGATAAGTGTCCAAATTTATTTTGTAATATAAATACAGACTTGGGAGTTGAGAAGTTAAATTTGACTCATAGATCTAACAGTGATTCATTGTATTTATCACCAAATACTTTGCTTAATCATGGTGAGTAAGATTAGTCCACATGATTGTAAGCTCCTACACTGAGTATAATTCCCGTTGTCACATTTTTCAAATGCCCAAGACTATTACTATTACACTAGAGCCAGCGATTTACCTTTCCACTACTTCTTCTTGACCTCTGTTGTGTGCTTATGCATTGTCTACTCTGGTGGGGGCTAACAATTCCACCAGCTCCAGTTATATTCAGGTTTTCTTTCCACCATGTAAACCATATGCTCATCAGCACAGACTAAAAAGTCCCATGCTTTTAACACATTACTGCTTGGCACTGCAGTAATAATAGACATAACCAGCAGTACAGATGTATTTGTTAGCATCCACATTTTGATTATCGGAAGAGACTCCAGAGCAATACCTGAAGCTTATTATACTGGTAACGTGAATTTTTGTTTTAATTTATATGCAACTGACATGCTAGAACCTAATTTTCAGGGGAAACATATAGAATAATTTCATATTAAATCGTTTTTACTTTTCACTTTAAATAAACTATTCTGGATTAGAAATATATGCATCTCTAATTAGAAAATAATTATGTCTCATTATTTTTACTCAGGGTTTCCATTACAGCAACATGGAAATTATCAGTTGCAACGTCTAAGGCTAAGCACACCAGTGAGCAGAACAGAGGAAGTTTGAGGAAGAACCTTTAGCACAGGTGAAAAATCCCATTTTCTGGGAGGACGTGAAGAGGAACTGACCCCTCGTCACTCCTACAGAAAAGAATTATGTCTCTCCAAAAAGATAGAACAGATAACAAAGTGAGAGAGGAGAAAATTAAGAAGGAACAGAAACAGGAACATTTTTGCCAAGAAAGAGGAAGGAAAGCAACCAGTTGCCCAGAACAGTAATAAAAATCTCACCCTGTAACTGGGTAAGAATTGCAAAGATTAGATGGAGGAGGAAACAGAAAAAGGCCTTTCATCTGTCCAGTCCACTATGAACAAGAAAACAATTTATTCTTTTTCCACTTCCCCCTGCAACAGCTTTTATTTTCTTGAACTGTTAAGGTCTCCATCACTATTCTTTAGTCTAAACAAACCTAGCGATTCCTGTCTCCCTGTGTAAGTAATTATTTCTCCTCTCTTCTGCAGTCTCTCCAAGTAGTCCATATCTTTTTTAAATGTGAGATTGCCGAAACCATTTGCAACACAACTTCTTTGGTTTTCTACCTAAGGACAGGATAAGGTCCTCCCCTTATTCATACCTCTGCCCTACCAAGTCTTGAAAGAAATATAAAGGTGAGATTATGTTCAACATGTTCACTCTGGAACACAAATATTGGATCCATTTTGTTGAGCATTACGTGGACAAATAGGCTATGCATTTCCTTGTCATAAGCCCTGCCTTGGCGGGGAAATGACAGGAAAGGACAGACAAAGGACACTCACAGAGAAAGAGGTTGAAACCTTCCCATCCGTTGAACGCATTCTCTGCCATTATTCTAGACTCTCTCACAGCTTTCCTCAGAAAGATTCATTAAATCCAGAATTTAGCTCAGCAATCTGTTGTTTTCCTCACATTATATGCCACGTATTAGTATTTCACAATAAGTTCTGTTCATAATATTGTTCATGATATTAAATTTTATCTACTTATTTATACCCCATGCTTCCTGACCACTGAAAGTTTTGACACAAGCAAACTAAAACATTACTGTAGTCCTGTAAACTTAATCCATTTTGTCTGTACTGAGGATTAACTATATTGCGTTTTAATCACAGCAAGGAAATGCATGTAAAACTACAGTCTGAAAAAGAGAGGCTTAAAATGTTCTCCTATTCTTATCACTACTACAAAATATGTATGGCCAGGAGACTGGCTCCTACTCTAGGCACCAGCTTAAGCATATGCCATCTTCCATCTGATCAGACCGGATTCTTTATGGAACATTTTGCTTAGTTGTACAGTGGGACTATATTCCCCAGCCATCCTCAAGGACCACTTGAGATACAGAGATGAAAGTCAGTGCTTGGTATAAATCTAATGAAGAAAAGTATCTACCACAGCCCTCATGAAAAAGGAGAAAGCAAAGACACACCAGTCTGAATCACATGTTTTACAAGCATATGTGAAACTCTTCCAACTATTTCTAAGTACACACATGTAGTCCTTATACATAAGACAGGCTGACATGCAAAAGCTTGTACTCAAATCAATACCACTGAGTTCATAAAAGCACAGAGTTTTTAACAATTAGAAGACTTGCTAAGATATTAAGGCTACAAAGTAAACTATTTTTTATTCTTTCCAAAGTCTTCCTAAATTGTAATAAAAAATTAAAAAAAAAACCCAGCTTTTAGTAAGTGCTAGAAAACATGATGAATACATTAATTAAAAAAAAAAAACAAACCTGAAGTAATTTAACTCAGATTTCGAGCTACTATTCCTGTCCAACCACTGCAGAAAAATTATCTCCTTATACAGGTACCATATCAGGATAATGGTAGCACATGCATTCCTTTCATGTTGTACTACAGGATATGCAGGCTGATTCTGCACCTTTATTGCATATTCTGTATTTTCTTAATGGTTTACCATAGTAATAAGTAACAGAAAAATACATGTTATTAGCTATGAAAAACACTGGTTTGCTGTCAGTTGGATAGTCAGGATTCTGTGTAAATCTTTGAATAGAGCAATGTTATGGGATTTTTAATCAGCTCTTTGAAGGATTTAAGAAATTGTAATTGGCATGAAAAGACCCTCATCTGCACGGTTCCACTGGGCCCAAGGGTCTGCCCTAATCACTCCAGGTAACACATGAGGGTTATAAAACATCTTCCTATGTGTGCCAGGTAACAAATAGTCATTAGAAAAAGTGATGAGCTGAGCAATTTCAGCATAAGGAAAAAAGGAACTAGAGCAGACCCAATCTGAAAAGTAAATCATTAACACAAGCACTTTCTATAGGTGTGTTTCATTCTGTGACTAGCTGAATTCTGATTCTTAAAATCAACACAGCAGAACAGAGGGTGTCGTGCTAATGACTGTTTACTTACGTTATAATCATACTTATTCACATATGATTAATGACTAAGTACACAGCGAATCTACAGAACCCGAGGACGTACAGTACCAAGCTGCAATCCCGCTTCATTGTTACCTTGGAGCCTAAAGTACTTAGTATCAGTTTGATTGGATGGTTTCTTTCAATTCTTCAAAATAGAGTAAGAGCTAACTATAACAATTCAATTTACTGAACTGTTAGTTTAATTCTAGGAAAGCTACTATTTTCATCTCAACAGAACTTGAAGACTCACATAAGAATGTATTGTGGAGATTATGTGAGTATAATGATCTGTTCTTCGAAATCTTTCAAAACTTCCATAGCTCTTGAGTCGCTGTCACACATGTTGGGATCTATTTCACTCCACTCGTAGAAATTAATCTCAGAGTGAATTTAGTTGTGATTTGGGTCTAACTCTGGGGTTATTTGTAGTACATATGAAGTGTCTGAAATTAAGATTAAAATATAAAGACTCTTACAATTTTAGATCTTTCGAGACAAAATAATTTGTCTTTTATCTCCTTCTGAGACTGTGAGTTTTCTATACTTGTACTTAGCTGCTACATAAGACACGAAAGTGCATACTACCACCTAACTCTATTAAACATAAAAATGTGCGTTATTCAGAAGTTACTGGTTCATAGCATGATTTTGGTGGGCTTGTATTTTCACAATACGGTCTATAACTGTATAAAGTAAGTGAATGACTTTATAATTTATAAACATTTGGTTTTGTTTACAAGGTGAAAAGTATTCCTAAGCAAAGAAATGCTACCTCTACAAAGCAGAACCACACAGGAAAGCTGCCAATTATTGTTCCTCATCAATAAATGTAGCAATATTTTAAACGGTTTCATTAGCACTCTGCAAGAAAACAACAGATCATTCTGCAGCATTAAATCTCCATTCTGAAAGCTGCTATAATCATTAGTTCATGACAGCAAAATGTGAAATTGCTTTTGCACCTAGCATACTGATAGTTATGTTCTCTAAGGACTTTCTTTTAATTACTATTAATAGGAATAATGATTCACTCCTCTCAAATGCTTTTTGCATGTGCATTCCCAATAAATTTACTGATAAATACAGCATTTTCTGGAGGATAAACACTTCTTTTCTTTCCTTATTTGAAAATATAACTGCACTAAATATTTCAATCATCCATAAGGTATTTTTTGCCATAAAATTATATTGCATATATGCAATACGTATTGAATGGGCTTTACTAATGTGTTTGGTCTTCTGCAATTTGGGATCTTGCATGGTTTACTAGACCACTTAAGAATTGAAAAGGGATTTTCTTCTTTGTTTCTTACTTTTTCCTTTAATTACTATGCAACTAATCTATTCCTTATAATTAAAGGAAGACAGGAAGAAGATCTCCATCTGACAACACAGGTAGATCCATTTCAGTTGGAGAAGTCAGGAAGTTCAGTTTCCTCTCTTCTACTAATTTACTGAGACCAATTGTATATAAATAATCAACACTGCATCTGAATATAGTATGTTGCTTGATATTACTGGCAATCCATTATCAAATAACATATAGAAGAAATTATTTTCCTTTAAAGTCATTAAAATTGGTATTTATTTAAGATTTGTAATAATTATCACAATAGTCTGACGCCATTATAAAAAACTTAACTGTGTGAGTTATTTAGATCAGCTATTTTAGGCTTAATTAATGTAATAATTATGCGTTAGTCAGCCTTTCAGACCACTTGAGCAGAGCGAGAACTTAAGTTCCTAATTTCAATCTTCTGATGTGCACCAAAATACTCCAAAATAGATGGTGTGAATAACACCTCTCTATTCCCTCTGCTTCTGAACATATAAAGACACACTGATTAGCCCTTTTTTTTTGTTTTTTTGTAATCACAGAAGTAAGAGAGCAAGAAGCAACTGTAGACAATGGGGTCCATTATTGGCCTCAGGAAAGACATCAAAAACTCATTACAGGCTTTCTCTGAAAAGTATTGTGATGGATTCTCAGTTTTGGTAAATATTTATTCTTTATTCCCATTTCCATGTTGTGGGATGGGAATGGAGAAAAACCCGTAGTTTGCATGAGTTAGCTCACTAGGTCCTAACCAGTGGAGGAGACTTCCCTGCTGAGGCATACAGACAGAACAGGACATGTAGTGCAGAGCCCATACAAATGTTCTTCCTGGGTGTCTGTTGGCTCTTCAACATAAAGGCAGTCATGGAGCAGGGGCAGCTTTCTCAGTGAGACTTAGCAATAAAACAGAAAAATCACTTGTAGCAAACAGCAAGCAAGAAAGCAGGGCTTACACAAGACTGAGTGGTGAGGCTGTCACATTAATTTCTTGTCTACTCTTTCTAAACAAAACCTTAGATTGAGAAAAGTCTTAACAGCATACTTTAGACTTAAGTATACTTGCAAAGAATCCCAAAACATTAATATACCACTATTCAGAAGCATAAGAAACATGAAAAAAAGAAATGGAAGTATTACTTTCAAAATTTACTTGGTTCTTTAAGATTACCTCCTTAATATTTTATGTTACCCTTATTAGTAGTTACATGTGTTATATATGAACAAGATCGAGATGTACAAAATGTGAACAGCAGCAGTTCTGCCAGATGCAGCAATGCAGGATGACATTATCAGAGATTACATACAGAAAATGGCTCCCCACAGTACCACAGAGGTAAAACTACCAAAAATTAGAAAAGATTACATCTGTGACCTCTCTAAAATCCATATACAGGGAAAGAAGGGAGGCTTTGAAGAAAGAATTTTCTATATTTACAAGTACCCTTTCCATTACTGTGTCATATATTATTCAAATGAAGTGTAACATATACAATAAACTCACAGTAAATCAAAATACTCATGACATTTTTATTTAATAAAGTTGCACCCAAAGAATGTCATTGCAAAAGTAGAGCCAGCTTATACCATGTAGTTAGCTAATAAAGCAAGCATTTTATTTTAGTGGATATTCCCTATGGGGAACATTCAGACTAAGGAGTCTGACTGTGTGACTTTTGTTATCAGCAGAATGACTTACTGAACAAATATTATTAGAAGGCTGTTCATACTTTAGATTGCTTTTTCCATCACAAGACTGAATTGCCTGAACTTTACACATAATTGGATAAAAGCAGCCTCAGCTTTTACTGATACTTTTGTTGAACTGCTTATGGCTTTGGTCTGGAAAAGCTGCAGCTTTCTTGCTCTCGCACAGAAGGAAGGTAGAGTGCAAGTATCATTTCTCAGTCTCTTTCCAATCTCTTGTTGGTTTGATTCATTCCACTAACGCCACACAAACCTGTTCTTTCTGCATGGCTGTTTCGGAATCATCTCCTTTCAAAAGAGTTAAATACACATGTGGAGAAACATAGATACATATATGAAGAGCCCACCTGCACCACCTCTTTGGGAAAAGATGTTTTTTTTGTAGATGAGGGTATATTGATATCAAAAAGAGGATTAAAATCACTGAAGTCAAGAATCCCTGAATCACCTCTGGAGATCTGCCTGCCTCACCTTTAGGTGCTTGGATACTTTGTGAGAAAAAAGCAAAATATTGTTGATTTTCTTCCTACTAAATAATAAGTATCCTTTTCTTTAGGATGCTGCAGAAAAAGACAGTATGAAAACCATTTCTCCATGCTCCCATACAGCGTCTGGTCTAAATTAACCCATAAAAAGGCCAAATTGCTCTCAAAAATAACTTTCCTCACCTGCTCTTTAAAAGCATTTTCTTTGTAATGCAGAAAGTCCTGCCACGCTGAATACTGTGCTTGCAAAGGGTGTTCCACCAGAACAGTGTGCCTGTGATGAGGGATGCTAGAATCCAGATACCAAAATTAAAAGTTTTTTAAGTTGTGGAATTCTTCTCTCAGTGACCATACCAGGCATTTCCCCTTGGGATTCTTCAGAAAATTTGGCTGCATATTTGTCCATCCATCTGTCCCTACCAGCAACTGAACTTGATACTGAATTTCTATCATATTTGGCAGAGGAATGGCAATCTCTTCTGAAGTTTTCTGAAACCACTTCTCAGTGGAGGCGAGGCATACAAATTCTTTTTCCAGTTAAAAAAAAACACAGCAGTTTAAACTCAACAGTCATATATTCTATTTGCCTAGCATTTATTAGGCAAGCAGTACATGCATCCTTTGGACTTAGCCAGGAGATTACTCGGAAAGAACCTGATGGATTTTGAGTGTAGATATTGATTAAAGGAACAAGAAGGGAAAATTACATGCTTTTGTGGTTGGAGGAAGTAGGAAGAGAGAGTCAAAAGAACCTGTTAGAAACCAGTTGTTACTAGCCACAGTACTCACAGAACTCGTATCACAAAACAATTGTATTTCAAAACAACACACCATCCTAATATCCACAAAATCCACATTCTTGCACCCAAACAAAGTAACTGAAGGGGACATTGTTTGGTCAGCAAAACACTTATATATGCACTTGTGAGGAGGGATATTTGCGAGTGCAGACAACTTGAAGGAAAACTTTATTGTATTCTGTCCATTGTACCTAATTAATATATCTAAATATATGCAGATCTGGGAAAAGCCAGAGAAGAATGCATGAGTTTCTATAAGGTTCATTATGAAGATCGTGGGAACATGCAGTGTATTAGTAATGAGGATATATGAAGGATATCTGTGCAAGAGAGGAGTTAGGACATTATCCAAGTTTAACCATCATCTTGTGTTAAAACAGAGCTTTACTGACTTTGACAAAGTTCTGTACATTTACACCAACAGTATTTCCTTAAGGCAATATTTAGATATTCCCTCTTTTTTTTCTTTTTTTTTTTTTAATGACTATATTCGCCATGGAAGAGCTGAAATGACCTATCTGCACTGACTCTACTCTGGTTCTGGATGCTTAGAAGTTCAGGTCTGCAACTGCAGTGGATGCTAACATCCCCTTGGGAAGTAACTACATTCCGAAACTGGTGGAATAGTGAACACTTCGCTTACCACTTTGCTCTAGATTATTATATTATAGTCAGACCCACTTAGGAAAAACATTTTTTTAACATGATTAATTTATGACTGGCAAAGATAAACTGACCTGCTATAGCTTCCATACAGACATTATAGCTAGGCTCACTTAACACCATAAACAACAACTTTATTTTCTGTGCAAGTATCAAAGTCTGACACTCCTAACAGTCAAACCTCTTAGGCTCTATGATCATTGTACCTTCACCAGTTCCCCTTTTGAGAAATGAAAATGCATAAGTAAATTGCTCATAAAGTTCATAGTGGTTTTATACTGACAAAGTACACAATGCTTACCAGTATAACTCAAATAGTTACATTATGTACAGTAGGTGCCAGTGATCACAGACACAAAAGTTAAGTTTTGTGCCTGATCCTGCAAAAAGTTTGTAATTCTTCAAAGTCTATGTCTGGAATTGGTGTACACCCTACAGGATGGGCCCCCAGAGCATAATGCAAGTTTCTGTATTACTCAATCCCTTGCCACTGAGACCAGCAAGTGTTTGATAATGTTTAGAATTTTAAAAATGTTATTGGCAAAATTCCTGTTAACTTTTGGCCTTGAAAGAAATTATAGAATTATTAGATTGAATGGAGGGCTGGTAGGCAATCTAGCTCAGCCTCCTTATCAAAACAGGGTCAACGCTGCATTCAGAACAAGGTGGTAGAGATTTGCCCAGTTCTGTTAATAAAACCTCTGAGGACAGAGGCTCCACAAATTCTTCAGACAACTTCTTCTACTGCTTGGTTACCCTCACAATAAAAAAATATCTTCTTCACATCCAGCTAAAACATTCCCTGGTTGGTTTTATGACTGCTGCCTTTCATTTATCATGTACCTCAGCAAAAAGCCTGGCTTTGATGCTCTTCACACAGGTACTGCAGAGCACCTGCTGGGTCTCCCCAAAGCTGTCTCTTCTCCAGGCTAAGTCCAATTCTCTCCTCACATGGCAAGTGCTCCTGCTCCAGCCTTTTGATCACAGTGGAGACCCTCCAGTGTCCACCAACAAGCTCTCCTTGCTTTACTCAGCAAAGTAAAAAGAGTTTTGCTCATTAAGAGCACAACCCAAAGCTGCCTGAAATCAATAAAAAAGATCTCTACTGACACTAATCATGAGACTTAAATTTCTGAGACTGTTACGTGGTCCAGAAATGCCTTCCTGCTCTTCTCAATTTTCAAAGATTTCTGTTTACTTCTGAATCATAGTTTTGTTCTACTTGTGTACGTGGGTTGGACAGCAGTGTATGTACAGGAATTATATTCTGTGAACATACTCCTAACTCTTCCTCTGACATCATCAAGACAACTGGCAACACAACTTTCATTGCTTTGCCATAACATGTAATTTCTGCTCACTGCAAACAGCAACATAATGCTCATTTTAAGTGTGAAATTCAGGATCACAAAGTTGATGTGAGCATGAATCTTAGATCTTTTCTTCCACACTCTCACCAAGTCTTGCCATCTTTCAGACTTTAGCAGTCTGCATTTCAGCAACCATGTCAATTAATTATTTTGTACTCCAGCAAACCTCTGAATCACTTTTATTTGAAGAAAACAGACACAGAGCATACTTGGCTTCAGTCTGGAGAGATAGTTCTGCCTTGAATTTACTATTAAGTATACAGCAGCTGGTTACAGCTAAGTAATTACAATGGGACTGTCCTGTAGAAGGAAACAGGTATATTAAGCCCAGCGTCACAGAAGGGCCTGCCTTCCCTCCAGATAACGGAAATAGTCCCAGCCTCTTTAATATAAACATGTGTGGGACTTAAAACAGCTTAATGATTAAGGACATATAGGGAAATTGGGGTATTTTAGGAGATTTTCTCCTATTAAAAAGTTTCACTCATAAAGCAAATTTCAGCAGACTAAAGCTGAATTAACGTTTATAATTCTGATCAGAAAAGTTTAACTTTCAAAGTGCCTGCTTTTCTATAAATCAAAGAAACTTAGTCTGTAGACGAAATGCTGGAATTGAATTCTTAACATTATAATCTAGAAGCGCTGAACTACAATTAAACAATAATGACTTTAATTGTCAAATTATTCCTTAAGAAAGGGACAGATGGGAGAGATGATGTCAGTGCAATCCTAGCCTTTCTCTCCCTCCTTAAGCCACTGTTCTGCTGATCCTATTCTTCTGAATTCTTTTGTCTTTATTCTATAGCAGTCTACTGCTCAAGGTGCAGAACATGCTCAGTACTGATTTTTCTCATAATTTACTACTGCTCTTGCTGGGCACAACAATGATTGGTTTTTATGCTGTTTCTATCTAGGATGGCTTCTGATAAAAGCATGAATTGGGTGCATTGACACACCTCCACTCCTTTTTTTTTTTTTTTTAAGATGATCATCACCGTAATTCTCAATGGTCTGTCTCATAGCAGTTGCCACCTCATGTTTTCTATTCTGCAGAGGAAGCTGTAGCGATTCTGCAAGCTTTTATTCACTTTGATTTATGATGTGCTCTCTGGTCCTGTGAAATATTTCCAACTAATCTTCAGAAGGAGTTATTGTAATGCGCTTGCTGCCTCAAAGCTGTTGGAATCTGGTGATGGTACCAGTGCTTTGGCCTTCCTAATAATTCACCCTAATCGATGGGGAGCTGTTGCTTGAATTACTCAGAACCCAGTTGGACATTTTATTCACTGGAGGGTGTTTAAAGGTTATGTCTTCTCTATGTAGGCAACTTTTTTCTTTCACATAAATTTCATTTGCTGTTCAGCATCAGTGGATGCTGTGGATATTTGGAAGAATTAAATGTATTTTTAAAACTAAACATTAAATAAGGAAAATCTCAACAGGGGAATGCCTTAGCATCCCTGCAGTGACCATCCTGATGGATGTGGAAGAAAAGTCACAAGATCATACTATCCATTTCCCTATGCTTTTTAGAGTTTAAGGGAGAAAAAGATGTGTGAGGAAAACAAAATGGCCATAGACTCGAAACTGGCCATCCTACTGTCAACAGTGCAATATTCTTTCAACAGGTTCTTTTAGATATTCCATGCATAGAGGTTTTATTGTAAAATATCAAATTTACTTGTTTCATGATAAGTAATTTTACTCAGGATTTTCAATCTAGCAGAGGAGTACAAAATGTACTGAAAATACAATACAAATGTAATATTGATGACATCCCCATTCCTTTTTTATGATATGCTCACTGCTACAGTGTTAGGCATCCCCAGTCACTGGAAAGCTAGCTCAAGCCCACTGCTCTCTCCCGAATTATTTTGCTAGTTGTTGGGTATTTACACTGTATTGGGCTGAGACTCACAAGTATTGATTCCCCTCATGCTGGTATGACTAACTTAAGGAGACATTCACACCCTTTTAATGAAGTCAGGTATAAACATTCACACCACCACTTCATCCACTCAACTCTTGATAGCTGTTTATCTAAAATAAAGGCCACCCTCAGTCCCCTTTGTGTTGAGATAAAATCAGCTTTCCTCACAGCATCTGTGGTGAGTCATACCCTGCATTATTCCCGGAGCTTCATGGGCACACTGCCCTTACCCAGCCCCTCTGAGCCTTGTTCAATTACAGGAGTTTATGGTCAGTCACAGCTGACTTCAGGGGAAATGAATGAAGTGAAGTAGCAGTACCTGTAACTATGCTCAGGTGTTCAGTCAACACTAAAAATGACCTGCTTCCAAACAGGGCAGTAGGAATTCTCTAATCAAAGATAATGGAAAGGAACAACCTAATCCCATGTAGCTGCTTGCTCCCTGATCAAAATTCAATCTGTCCTAATTTCATTCAGTTACCAAATGCCTCTACTGCTCTGCCCCCTCAGTTTGTGCAGTGATGAACCCTGCTGCTATGTATGCATTTCCTAGACATGCAAACCCTGTATAATTTGGGGGAAACATGATTTTGCACCCTGGGCCATACATCCTGGAAGCAGAGCCCCAGCTTTCCCAAAATGACTGCTGTTTTGATGTATTTCCTTGTTTTCCTGAGGAATGTCAAACAGAAGAATGTTGTGACCACAGATGTTTCTAATATGACAAGACTGTAACAAATCTTTGAAAAACAAATTCCTGCCACAACTTCTAAGTTTATCTCTCAGTACAGGAGATTATTGTAAGCATTCAGTCTTGCTCCACAACTTAAAATTACACCATCTCTTTCATGCTTTTGCTCTCCCCATAAAACTACATCAAAGGGCAGTAGGGCAGTCAGTTGCTCAGAAAATCAACCTCTTGGTTTGTGCATTGCTTTTGCAGCAATTTTTTCCTTCTTGCCTGCTGTGTAGCAACCTGTCACCACAGGACAGTAGCGCCACCTGCCGCCATGGCCCTAAGGCCCGGTCCTCTGTGACAGGGGTATAGATTGTCCACCCCGGATTTACTTCAGAGGGGCACAGACAGTACTGCAGCATCCAAGAATCAATCCCTGTCTCCACTGAACTGTCTACCAGTAAATCTCCTTGGCTTTTCTTTCCACAGTAAATATCACACAGCACTCTTAAATTATTTGCTAGTGGACATAGAAGAAAAAGGCTACAACACACAGCAAGTGGTAGGCTATCACTGTGTAATCATGCTGAACTCACACCAGCAACGGCTGTGACAGGTTCAGAGAGCACTCACATGGAATGCCAGATAAACTTCTGCTTTCTACCTTTTGTTTAGAGTGCAGGCTCAAAGTCTTTGAATCTCATATCTGTTTCCTTCATCCATTTGCATCCTACTATTTTTATTATTCTCATCAAAATGTCTTCTCTTTTGACAACCTTATCATAATATTTAATAATGTGTTGGGTTTTCAGTTGTTCTGTTTTTCCCCTCAAGACTGATGAGCATTTTTGTCTCAGGTACTTCAGGGAGCATAAGTAAGAAAGCCAAATTTATTTTTTTTTCTAACTCAGAACACGTATCAATATATATTTTTGATTCTGCATTCTAACAGTTTCTTCTAGCACTTCCTTCCACAGGCATTTTGTTTATTAATAAGCTTTGAGCTGGTTTGCCCAGTTCACCAGGCACAGAACTCAAGCACTTCTACCTCCTGAGCTGTAGAGAGTGATGACTGAATAATGCCAAATAATGCTAAGAACAGCATTATTTGACATGCTAACAAGGGGGAGGAAATGGAGCCCCACATACCACCTAGCCAAACAGCACTCCAACTCTGTACGGCTGCAAATGGCATGTGCCTAGGAAAATTCTGGTGAGCAAGATCTGAAGAAGTATGGGTACTGTCAGTAACTATGATGTCATGAGGATATAAACTCTCAATTTCTGAGGCTAGTATCTGCAGAGCCCTACCCTAGAGATACACTAAGCGACAAGTGAAGCCCAGGCTACAGAAACAATTCCCACGCTGACAAAGGAGGATGGGACGGCGCATATATCTTAAGGATGAGTCTGCAATTCATTTTAGATGTGACAACATACATCAACCTATAAAAAACTGCTATGGTCTCATCGTCTTCTCTATGGCCAGTATTTATCTCCATATCTCCACAAGATTTTTTTTTCCTCATAATTTTCCTGATTGTTTTAATGAGTAAAAAGGCACTATTCATTTTATGTTCAGTTGTAAAAGTAGGTCCTTGTATTTAAATAAGTAAAAGGCAGGAGAATATTTCTCTACTAGTGAGTACTTTCTTCCTTTTGTAAAGGCATGTTGCTTTGTTAGTACTTTTTCAAGCGACTTCTTTAAAAATCTTAAATTTCTGACCATACGTTCTTTTCCTCACTTAGCCCCTGACAATTTATTGCCCCTACCTTGGCTTGGGGGGTCTAAAGTAATGATAAAATATCTTAAGAAATTATGTTTTCATTCTAATCTAAAATACTGACTTCTTGCTTGGTGCTTTTTAATTCCTTTGCTAAAATTGCAAGCCAGAAAAGCCTTGATTAGAGACCATACATGAAATCTGTACGTGTATGTCATTACTACAGAAGGCATAACATACAAAAGGCTTTGAAGTGTATGTAAAGCAGGCAAATAAATTAATTAGTGTAACTATTGCAAGTCCTTATTCCAGGAAGTACTAAAGACATAAAATACCTAATTTGTACTTATAAAACATATCCCATTTTTCCTTGAAATGTACATGTCAACAGTGTCATTTTAATCATGTACTGACTGAGACAAGGAGTCATTATAAAAGATAATCTTTATATTTGGTGCATCTTGGAAAGCAGGTAGAACCCTGAGAGGAACTAACGAGGTTAACCAGGGGACAATATAAAGTGACTTTCAAGCTCAGTTATTTTCTTCTGTATACGTATGGGCCTGTGACTCTATTCAAATGAATACACCAGTTCTGTTTATTATTCACAGATTTCTTAAAAATGAAATAAAGTATCACTGAGAATGAAGTGACTGTAATTTAATGAGTTACAAAGAAAAAGAGTGCTGACTTCTACATGGAATATCAGAAAGCTACCTGACATTTTACAGTAACATCATTTATTTAAAAAAAC
This sequence comes from Pezoporus wallicus, assembly GCF_028554395.1. Lineage (NCBI taxonomy): Eukaryota > Metazoa > Chordata > Aves > Psittaciformes > Psittacidae > Pezoporus > Pezoporus wallicus. Next base: position 6,864,789 of record NW_026640488.1, read on the forward strand.
ACTGTATTACACAGAGATTATGTATTATATATGTATTTAAAAATCACCTATACATTTAATTTATCATTTCCTCACTAGTCCTTTCAAATTAGAAATATCATGAGAAATAAATATTGAAGACTGTCAGGGAAATCATGGATTAACTTTGAAAGATAAAACAGGAATTTTAGAAAAAGGTTGGAAGAGAGGAACAAAAATGTGATTACATTATAGTGAAAAAAAGTTATTTAGAATTAGTTTGGGGATTTTTTTTAGGCCTAACTCATGCTAGGGGTGACTTCCTCAAATATCGTCTGTCTTCCCAGGACTTACTGCAAGTTTAGGTTCTGTTTCATAATTCAAAACTTTCTGCATCCTGTTCCCCATGAAGCAAAGATAATTTAATATTATCATTGTTGGTTTTCAACAGAATCATATATGAAGTGTTACAGATGTAAAACACCTTATTTAAAGGCTGCTTTCTCCTTTAGCTGACACAAGGAACCATTTTTCCTGCTCCAAATTTTAACCCTGTTATGGATGCCCAGTTGCTAGGAGGAGCCCTACAGGGAATCAGTGAGTATCATGACTAATCCTAACACTTTTGTTGTTGTTGTTGGGGGGATGGGGGTGTCAGAAAGTTCTCAGAAAGTAAAAAGCATTAGGCAAAAGTTCATAAAATTAAAAATGTCACCAAATATCTGTTGATTCTTCAAGGTCACAATAAGACACTGGTGATGTCCAAACAAATAACATATTTGCATTTACAGAAACTAAGAGGTGATTAAGATTAATCTAAAATCTGTACCAACACTTACAGTAATGAATGCTTTGCTGGAGAAAATAAGAAAAAGAAAACAGAATTCTGTGTTATGTCACTACAGTGAAGGCCAAAAAAGGAAAGGTTTGTAATTGTAACTTCAAGAATTAATTATTAGCAGGGACTGTTAAGTCTTTTAATCAGTCATCAAGAAATAAAAATAAATGGAGTAGAAAGTTACAGTATTATATATCACTCAGGAGTAATTTTTGCTTTCAGTCTATGTACCAAGAAAAAAAATTGTTCATCAAAGCATTGTTCTCTTTTTAGATCTTTGTGTTTTCCTGCTGAACACTGTTGGTATTGCTGAGGGTCAGAATATTGATTCCTTTTTTTTTTACTAGCTGAAACATTTTCCTCACATTAAACTTGGTTCCCATATCCAAATTTTTATATCCCTTGGGCTTTTCACAAGGTTGTACAGCACCAAATCTTGCACTGTTTTCAGTTTCTTTAATGGAATGTAAGGACTCAGACTTTAATGGAAATGTAAGGACTCAGTCAAATGAAGCACAATGAGAATTATTGACCAAGGGGAATCTGAAGTATCTTTCCGATTAAGTTGGCTACAGATGAAAAGTTTTAAACATTTTGCTAAACTTCAAACAGTACTTTTAATGCCACGCCGCTTACACAACAATGCAGAAATGATTGTCTTCATTTAATACTGTAAATCCATGTGTGTTAACCTCACTTTTCATTTACCTAACAAAGTCCATGGAACAAAGTTGTAATTTAAAGGACCCCTGGCAAAAGAAAAAGTTCAGCATCAAAGAAGTTTAAGTCTCTATAACCTTTACAGGAACTGACAACCTCACCCTGAATCTTGCACATGACATTCATTCTTGTGAGAATGTTCAGTCCCATACTGTCCCACTGATACCACTGGTACTACACAATAGAATAAAGTTATTTCGGTTTTTAAACCTTTCCTGAATTATTCTTGTCTTTTACTGTAGGATGATATAAACTGTACAGATTCCTAGTAATCATTCTTTTCTAAAAAACATAGTAAGAAATCCTTTGTACAGTTGCAGCAATACTTCCATTTTGTGAGCCTGACAGAAATGAATCAGACTGATGTTAAATCAGTCTTACTAAAAAGCTGATGTAATTGTGGCTAGATGATTCAGAAGAAAGAGAACTCAACCTGCTGCATAATGAGCAAATAGAGACTTCCTCTGCCAGCTTAAAAAAAAATATATATATATTCAATGTCCAATTACATTTGTGTCAAAATGAAGCCTGTCAGTTATAGATCATATAATAAAATCTGCCTAAAGAAGCTGTAATAGGAACAGAATGTGTATCTGTAAGACATACATACATGCCCATATAACAATGACTGGTAGAAACTTGAGAGTCTGCTCTACTCCATTCAGATGCTAGCTGATCCCCATGCTTTCCAGCCTAATTCATCTCTGCTGCAAATATGATAAAGTCAATTGATTTATACCTGGAGATATATTTATGCTGGATTTCATTAAAATACTCAGGCATCTGAAATTTTCAAGAGCCAACTTTTGGGACGAAAGAAAATTTTTAAGTTATACAATGGTTTTCAGAGTATGTTTTTTTTTTATAAGCAGGAAATACTAATTCATTATAGAAGTTTAGCAGCATTCTCCTGCCATGAAGCAAAAGATCATAGGTAACCTTCAATAATATGCCCTTGGAAATGGGTGAAAATATTGTATTTTTTAAAAACTTCATAACTTATACAGTTCCTTTGAAAATATGTATCTTTCAGTTCTTCAAATTGTCTGTCATAATTTTTCATCCCCATAAGAGATCCCTAATCCTGAAATGACAATTTATTCAATATCAATAAGGCATACAAGTATGACTTCCCAGGCTCAGCCACAAACTCTGCTAATGTGCCTTGTTCTGAATAGATGAAAGCCTCTATATCTGTTTTATTGATGCTTTCAAAATTCATTGAGCTTCAGAGAGATGGTGATGCACCTGATAATAACAGGCTACTTCACTTTTTGCTAGTATTACTCCAGCAAATGAAAGGTATATAAGCACTGTAAATATCACTGATGTTAGTACATACCAGCAGGATATTAATCCATTTATCTGTTTTTTCAAGAAATAACTTTAATTTTCTTGAACAAAACATGAATAATCACGAATGTAAGTATGTAACAACACTTTGTTAATTTAGAGTCTGTTTCGTGTTTCCATTACAGGTTGTGAAAAAGATGTGTTGATTGATATCCTCACACAGCGCTGCAATTCACAGCGGCTTATGATTGCTGAGGCGTACAGAGACATGTACGGCAGGGTATGACACAGCGCTTTGTACTTTCATTACTTCTGTCTCTCCTGTATCCAGTGCAGTTGCTCAGCCCTTCTCTCAGGTCAATCACTGGAACCAAAAGCCTGTCAGGCAGCTGGCTGACACCAACAGACTGGCACACAACTTTGCTCATGTAACTACTGATACCTCTGAAAGTTTCATATTGTCATCTATATAACAGCAGAAGTACATCTGCCACTCACAAAGTTAAAGAAAGGGGACATGAACAGTTCCTAGTTCATTCCCCTCCTTTATTGACCAAAGCAGAATTTCTGGACAGACTTATTTCTTTGTCTATATGCTTTTGCAGGGTTCTGCATTACTTCTTAAAGTTTTTTGGAACACATAGTAAAGTAGTATTGCATTTGGGTTGAAACACCAAAGAGAAACACCATACCAGCAATTACAAGTAGTTGTATCTGATGCACTGGTTTATATTCTTATCTCAAGCACCAACATTCTCAGACATCATACCATGTAATTCCATTCATAATCTAAGCACAATACTTGTCTGAGCTGCTTAATGTTAAATTTATGAATCCCTAAAAGGTGTTTCAAAAAATTTAGAATCGTAGAAACATAGAATGGTTAGGATTGAAAAGGACCTTAAGATCATCTAGCTCCAACCCCGCTGCCATGGGCAGGGACACCTCACACTAGACCATGTCACCCAAGGCTCTGTCCAACCTGGACTTGAACACTGCCAGAGATCTACCATTTCTTCAGGCAGCCTGTTCCAGGGCCTCACCACCCTTACAGAAAAGAACTTCTTCCTTATTTCTGACTTCTCCTGTTTCAGTTTAAACCATTACCCTTTGTCCTGTCGCTACAGTCCCTAATGAAGAGTCCCTCCCCAGCACCCTTGTAGGCCCCCTTCAGATACTGGAAGGCTGCTATGAGGTCTCCACACAGCCTTCTCTTCTCCAGCCTGAACAGCCCCAACTTTCTCAGCCTATCTTCATAAGGGAGGTGCTCCAGTCCCCTGATCATCCTCGTGGCCCTCCTCTGGACTTGTTCCAACAGTTCCATGTCCTTTTTATGTCGAGGACACCAGAACTGCACACAACACTGAGCAGACTAAAGGGACAGGATCACCTCCTTCAACCTGCTGGTCATGCTCCTTTTGATGCAGCCCAGGATATGGTTGGCTTTCTGGGCTGCAAGTGCACACTGCGGCTCATGTTCATTTCCTCATCGACCAACACCCCCAAGTCCTTCTCTGCAGGGCTGCTCTGAACCTCTTCTCTGCCCAACTTATGGCTGTGCCTGGGATTGCTCCAACTCAGGTGTAGGACCTTGCACTTGGCATGGTTAAACTTCATAAGGTTGGCATCAGCCCACCTCATAAGCGTGTCGAGGTCCCTCTGGATGGCATTCCTTCCCTCCAGCGTATCAACCGAATCACACAGCTTGGTGTCATCAGCAGACTTGCTGAGGGCGCACTCAATCCCACTGCCCATGTCACCAACAAAGATGTCACCAAAAGACCACTGAGGGACACAAGTTATTACTGGTCAATTAATGGGTATTGAGCCATTGACCGTAACTCTTTGCGTGAGGCCATCCTGGCCAGACTCAATTCTGACTGGGCCTTAGCTTTCCTGACCTGATTCCTAGCTTTCCAGACAATGTCCCTGTATTCTTCCCAGCTTGTCTGTCCTCCCTTCCACCTTCCATAAGCTTCTTTCAAGACATAAAAAGACAGCTTTTTTAAAAAAAAAGAACCAAAACAAACCCCCCAAAAAATTACCCATATTTACTATATATAAAAACATACACAGAGATAGTTATCCTCATTCTATTTTAGATCTACTATTGCTAACTAAATGAATTTGGGAATGTTAAAATGCCTGCATTTTCCTCAGTTACCTCAGCTATATAAGGACAAAATAAGTATATAAGGACAAAAATAACAGCAACACCTTTTGTAAAATCCCTGTGAAATCTAGCAATGAAAAGTGCTGTATTGGAAAGGTAAAGAAAATGCTCTGATTAAATTGACCAGACATGCCCTTCCCCTCACAGAAGACAGCCAAAATTTAAAAAAAAAAAAAAATCCAACTTTTTTCTTCTCCTGAAGACTGAAAACCTAATGGCTCACTGGAAAATGCTTTGAAGGTCAGTGTATAGTTGCCACTGAATCCATCAGCATGAGTGAGGACAGTGAGTCTGCAGAAATACTACCGTGTAGCCATCAGCCTTAGAGTTAACTAGAAATGGATCATTCACAAACTCCACAGTAACTGCTGATGTGGTAGCGTGTTACACCATTTGTCTGTTCACCAGTTGAACGGTGTATTTTCTTTTTTGGATAGCTGAGCAGTTTTCTAGGATGGGATGTGTCTTGCCCTGACCTGCTACAGTTTACACTTCAGAAGACAGTTTAGCACACACTGGTGATAGCATTTCACTGGCTGTAATCCATATTACGGGACACACTGCATTGGGCAAATGTGCCATTTGGCAGTCCCAGTTTATGAGTGGCAAACTCTGCACAACAGAGAAGACACAGCTATGTAGTAACAACTATAGCATTCTCAGTTTCATCTATGGTAAACCTGTCAGTTCAATCCTAAACCCTCTTTAATTTCAATTCAGTCTGCTCAATATGGTTGCTACTGTTCTCATTCGACAAATGTAAAGCGTGACACGTCAGAAGTAGAAATAAATATAGAAAAAGAAAGTAAAACCCTGAACTGGCCCTAAGATTTCTTCTTACAATTAGTCTTCCAGGCTCTCTACAACAGAGATGATTAGGAAATGTTACTAATGACAACTTAGTTCTCTTATTTTTCAGTATTTCCCTTAGTTCTGATTGCAGGAGTAATTTTCAACTATTACTAATCCATCTTCCCACAGGCATGTAGTCAGAAGTAAAGTCTTAATGAATGAATTCCTATTTCATGTGTGATTTAGTGGCTGCCAAATGCATCCAATGTGCTTTCACTGAAGACTGCGTATGTTTCTTCATCATAAATTCAATTTTTAATGTGGATATGTCCCCATGCATTGCTGTTCTAGCTACTAATTTAATTATATTCAGAATGTATCAAAACCAAATTACAGGCTTGAAAAAGCTGCAGCTCCGAAAACAATAGTTTCTATAATGGGAACTGTTTCTGGTACGCCTTTAAATTCAGACTTAGGTCCAAAAATATCTGACAGCTGCCTAGCACTGTATGCAAGACACATAAAAAAAAATTAGTGCACAAGTATCCTCTTAATCAGAAACTGTAACAGTGTAACTAACAAGCTTTGGCATTTGCACTGTTTTGAAGGATGCTATTGGGAAAGGGGAGAGTGAGAAGGAAACTCCCATCCATTACTCTGGTACCTGGCAAGCAAGTACCGAGACACATGCCGGGGAAGAAGAGGGTTCTTTTTTCTTACTTCAGCATCTGTCACAAGGTGTGAATTCACTTTGAGTGTAATATACACACAAACTGGAGCACATAACCAGTAATCCAAAGCAGGTGTTTTTATGTATTAGAAGCAATATGGATGATTTAAATTATTCATATAGTAGATAACACTGAAAAAGGCAGAAGAAACTGCCTGTGTTCATGGGATTTGAATTCCAAAGGTGCTTTGCTCCCACGGATTCACACAGGGAATGTGCCAAGGGAGCTGCAGATGCTTTGCAGTGGTATTCAAGCTGACAAGCCTTTAAGTAGTAGTAGCACTTAAAGCCCTGAATTTTCTTTTGTCTTCTAATGAACCAAAAAATCAACAATCCTATATGGTCTGCTGGCTTGTGTATCTATTGTCATCTCATCCATACTATTAGAAGAAGCAGGTACTATTTAAAAGAATATCTTTCTTACTTAATTTTAGCCAGAATTAATCTTCAATAGCTCATCTTTATTCATTTGTAGAGAAAATCACAGATACATTTTTAAAGTTGTCCTAATCAAGTGTGACTACTGAAATGATCCTGTCTATGCCTTTTCTTTTTATTTTCAAGGATCTGATAACGGACCTAAAGGAGAATCTCTCTCATCACCTGAAAGAAGTCATGGTTGGCTTGATGTATCCACCTGCCTCCTATGATGCCCACGAGCTCTGGCATGCCTTGAAGGTACCTGTCAAATTCAGTGTTTCTTAAGAGTCTCAGTCACTAATTATAGTGCTGAACAGGTTAAATTGATTTTATTTTTTTTTTACATTCAAACAGTTGATAAACAGCTGGAAGTTAATACACTAGATAGTGTACTACTACATAGTACTCTAGGTCATCAGAAATACAGTGCTATATGAAGTTTATTCAACGGTATGCTAAAACCACCATCAATAATACCCTTGTCATGTAATAAATACAACCGATTTAATACCCATGGTAAACTCAGTAACTGAAGAAATATTTATACAGGGAAAAAGCCCTGATCCTGCAAGCATGTATGTACGTCACAAACAAAATTAATTGGAGAAACACCTCAAAAAAGAAAACAGTTTTTTTCTTGTCCTTCAGACACTTAAACCAACGCATTTTTTAGGACTACTGCTTCATTTTTAATTGTGGTTGGCATTAAAGAATTGTGAAATATCATTGGTAGCACTGCAGGCAGGATTTTTATTAAAACTATTGACAAGATTGCTAAAGTTATATTTTTCTAAATGTAGCTCAAAGTTAAACTTTCTTATCTTGATTTTAACTTTCTATCTTGACCTGGATTTATACAGCCAAAGTGAAAAACAGGCCATGTGTGTCTCCAGGCTCAGGCCCAATGTCATGTTCTCCCCATTATCCTAAATACAGAATACTCACCAACACCACACCTGTGTCGATTAGAAGCAGCATATTTTGTGTCAATTCAAGTTTATAAAATTAACTCAGATTTTGTGGGAAAATACAGTGATTTGCAGCTCTGCATACATGGCCATACTGCTTACCTTAAATAACAAGTTCTGCGGTAGACATAGAGTCCATTAATATTCCTAAATAAATAAAAATAAAATTAAAAAAAAAGCAAAACATAATAGTTGTGCTCATATCTACTTCAGATTGCCTGAACACTTGCTTGCTGGGGATATATGCTCAATCTTTGAATCTGATTTCTTTCAAATTCTTACTAAAGCTCTAAAATTCTACCTATTATGTTTCTGCCAACACCAGTCTTACTTCATTCCCCTTGTTAATCTACATGCTGAAATTCAGATCAAGTAGGAATATATTTGAAATACAGGGCTCTATTATTCATCTGAAATCATTTTCTATTTAAACAGGTAGACTATGCAAAAAGTACACTCTGCTTTGCTCCAACAGAAACTGCTTTTAATTGTTTTGTTACTTCTGATAAGCACAGTACTGCTGTCTTCTAAAGGCTGTGGTTTCTGCTAACAACTTTTCATACTTAATTCTTTCCACACAGGGAGTAGACACAGAAGAAAAATGCCTAATTGATATACTAGCCTCAAGAACAAATATGGAGATCTTCCAGATGAAAGAAGCCTACTTAATGCGTAAAGTGTCTTACAAGTGCAAAGTAGTAGTTATACTATGTGTTCTCCCAAAGTATTAGCACATATGAAGGAACTGAACTACAAAAATGATTTCTCAGTACTAACTTGTTCCCTTCCTCCCGTAACTATATTCAAAAGGCTGGAGCAGAATGTTTTAATTTGAAAATACACCATGGGATTTTGAGGTGTATTGCTGCCTATGACATTTGAAATACTCTGAAGACACATTTGGGGCTTTTCAGAGACTTCTGCATACTTTATTCAAAAAAAGTACAGTACCTGTTTTCCTTAAAAAAGTCCTTACTCAGGCTGGATGCTCCACTCACCTGCCTTGATGAGACATTTGAGTATCCTGCCACCACACAGCACCCATGGGTGGGTGGAGAGGTGAGGCAGAGCACAGGCTAAGGCCCCCCAGCAGGCAGAAGCACCTGGCAGGGCCCAGACAGACCTAGCTCCATGTAGAACCTGCTTTGGGTTACTGTGGAACAATCACCACAGAAAATGGACAAGTATTTGCACCCTGTTTATTTTTCCTTTGTTTGCTAGATTAGTGCTATTCAGAATATGTTCATTTGTGATGTAGATTATATGTTTTTTGGTTCACCCTAGAATATAATAATGATCTTCAACAAGATATCGATTCTGAGACTTCAGGCCACTTCAGAGATACACTCATGAACCTTGCTCAGGTACCGTAAGAACAAGTAGTATACTTGCATTTCTAAAAAATTCATAACTTTTGATAATATTTAAGAAGTCTTAAATTTTAAGGTGACTGTGGTTACAGCTAGTTCAATAGGGCTACACTTTTGAACAAAAAAGTGGAAAGCAAAAGAAGAAGAGAACTTGAATTCCTTCATCTACTTTGACTTTTGCTTTCAGATGGAGGCAAAGGTCAACAGACTATTTTATTGAGTAAGTCCCTGGATATTCAACTGCTGGCCCTCTGCTCAACCTGTCTCATCTCAAAAGGAGTCTGTGTGCATGTACAAATGAGCTTCTCATTTTTAAAGACCTCTTTTCTCCATCGTTAGGATATACAGTTCATAATTCAGTCTAGGCATTATGTAAAAAAGGAGATATATCCACATTTGACTATGAAAGTAAGCATTAAATAGTTTTTTAAAACATTATGTTCTTTGTGTTACTGCATATGCTAAATCACAATACTTTTGCATGGAGGCAAATTCTCACTATCAACACACCAACTCTGGCAGTTACCAACTTGGAGTATTATATTACAATGCTGGTCAACTTTGTCAGATACTGAGTTCCCATTCTCACTATAGTCACTGTGCTCATTATATTAAAAGTCCTTTTTAAACAAAAGTATAGTGACAAAAAAAGACTGCCAGGAGATAACAGCATACACAAGGTATAGCATAATATATATGTCTGGGGAAAACAGTAAGACCTGAAATAGCAGCAGACTTTACTGAGATAGAGAGATAAAGAGCAAATGTTTCAAACGTAGAAACTATAAACAGGAAGCATTTATTTTCTAATGTTGGATGTTTTTTCCCCCAATAATGAAAATTTATCCCTGCTTAAACATGAAGAGCTACAGGTTAAGCAACCTCACTTCTCATGTATATTAAATAAATGAGACACATTTTACTCATCAAAAGAACACATTTAAATTATCTGGGACTACATTATTAGTCCTTATTTTCTTACAGCACAAATACTGATGAAGAGGTCTGGGGCAACTCTGATAAGAAATAATCAGTGAATGGCAAATGTTACTCTTACCCTTGTTTTCCCCTCATAGTTATATATTACAGTAAACAATATAGCATCAGTAATACTGGAAATGGTGATGGGATGGGCATGGTAAAGTAAAAGCTCATTTACAATGGGACTAAAAAAGGGGTAGGCTTACCCACTTCCTCCATTTCTTCTACTCATAAGACCATGGGTCATTCCAGAGTTCTTCTTCTTGAAGGAAGCGAAGATACAACACCACAACTTGAAGGTATTTTCTACAGTTACAAATTCAACCACTGAATATACTGATCCAATCTAAAAGCCCATATGTGTATCTTTTTTCCCCCCAGGGAACAAGGATGGAAGGTTATGCAGATCCTTCTACAGCTGCTCAGGATGCAATGGTAAACATGTGCTCCTCTCAAAAAAAAAAAAAAAAATTATGAATGTTGAAGTGATTTAGGACTTACTTAAAATCTTCTGCATTTGTTTCCCTTTTCCCTATGTTAGATTCTATGGGAAGCATGTCAGCGAAAAACAGGCGAACATAAAAACATGCTGCAAATGATTCTCTGCAACAAGAGCTACCAGCAGTTGTGGATGGGTAATCCAGCAGTTCAGCTGTTTGAACAAAAGAGTGGAAAGGAAAAATCTCACTATCTAGTAAAACTACAGTTTACACACCAAGAAACTCAGTATGCAGCAGGGTATTAGCCTGAAACCTAAGTGCGAACTGTTGGAGTTCCCAAACTCCCACTGATACTAATGGGACTTTGGAAGTAATGCAAAATTCTGAAACTTAGCCTGATGACTTCAGACATCTGTAGATAGGACAGACATCGGGATGCCCAGTAACAGAGAGAAGAATGCATGACTAAAGAAAAGCATATGCTATGCGTGCACTGAGTTTACACGCAGCATGATGAGGCAGATTTTTCTTATGTTCTTCATAAGTAACTCTGTTATGAGGGAAAACACCTTGGGAGAGGCAGTTGGAGTATCTTCAACAAATGTTTGTATGTGAAAACACGTTACTGTGTCGTAGCTTTTCCCTGGAAGTTTCAAAGAAGTTTTTGATGGAAGCACTTCAGGGTCCACATCTGCTCTGTTGTAACAAACATACACACAGAAACAGAAGCATAATGGAACATTTTTATTTAAAATAAGTAATCAGACATAATTACAGATTGCAAGAAATTTATGTGAGATCATCCAGATCTTCCACTGTAGAAAAGAAACCTGTTGTACCTTGTCGGTGGCAAAAAGTCTTTTACTCTGCAGTGGAAAAATAGTCTGTTTATCACTATGCAGCCAGATCTATTTCTTATGTCAACTTCTAACGGTAGCTTAGAACTACATTGCTGTCATGGATCAACAACTTAATTCTGTCATGATCTGCTCTCTTTCTGCAACAGTGATTTGAGGGCTCTGCATGTAATACAATCCTCCGTAAGTTTTCTAGTAAACAGTGAGTTGAAAATTTTCCCCCTTTCCTAAAGCAGAAAGCAAGCCCTGTGTATTTGTGTGTCTGGATACCGGCATTATGCCAATTTTAGCCAACCTGAGCAAGGAAGTTGTCTTAATGACATGACATTCTTACAAGTTTAGTAAACAGAGGTTGCTAGATAGAGAATTTATTGAAGCCCCCAGTGAAACAGAGGCTTTGGCATGCACTCATTGTCTACTGGAGAACCCAAAGAGAGAATGTCGTGGAAGGCAGGTTTCAGGCTATTTATTTAAATTGCCTCACCTGGGGAGTATAAGCCTAATGAAACACTGAGAATAAATGGGGGTGGGGTGTATATATATAACTCCATAGTTATAATACTGGGGGTAAGAAGGAAAACAAAAGCAAGCTGATCATTACTAATAAACTGGAATAAAGCAAGATTATTCCCCCCCAAGTTTTCCAGGAGTTCCAAAGTATCTCCGGGCAAGACATCGTAGATGCCATTAATGAATGTTATGATGGATACTTTCAAGAATTACTGGTTGCAATAGGTAACGTAAAAATATTATTTTACACCAGCAGTAATCTCTTAAAATCTAGTATGGTATCTCTGATGTATTAAATGTATTTTTTTCTGATCTTTTTATTCACTTTAATATATTGTGTAACCAGATTTCCAGAGATCATTAGAAAGGAATATGTGAACTATTTTTCCACGTTTGTGTAAATCTGAAAACATATATGTGCAGCACTAGCTTCACACTGAGCAGAACTGGTATCTGCTATTTGATTACAAATTGTGTGATTGATCATAACTGCATAACCAACTGAATCTACACATTAAATAAACTGGCAAAGTTTTCAGGACTTCAGTGGTATATAAAAAAGTTCCAAGCTTTATGTGCCTTTGTTTTCCATTTATAGAATAATGATAATATTTCTACAAAGACATCATGTGAGTATATTCACTGATACTTAGTAAGTCCCTTGATGCAACAGCAATGGGCACCCACCCAAAATAAAGGTTTAAAATTACAAATGTAGTTATGTTTGTGAAGACAGGTAAATGATTTTAAGATGAGTCATGGACAACACTACCCAGCTTTGTACTGACTATTATTAATGAACTAGAATAAAGCAAGATTTTCTTTTTCCCCAAGTTTTCCAGGAATTACAAAATATCTCTGGACATGACATCATAGATGCCCAAAACAAACAGAAATTGTTTTATAATAATCTTATGTTTACTTGTTGCAACTCTTCTCTCCTAGTTCTCTGTGTTCGTGACAAGCCTGCCTACTTTGCTTACAGGCTTCATAATGCAATCCATGTAAGTAGTCTTTCTTCTTCACCTATCACACAAATTAGCTTCCCTATCTTTATGTCTGGTTGATTATTCTTAAGAACTTACAAATCAGACCAATCAATCTTTAAGGTGTGATTGTGTGTTTTAAAACTATTGTTGCACACATAAATTTCAAAGCAGCAGTGCCTAAGCAACAGTTAGGATGTAACAGTAACAATAAAAGTATAAATATTTAGATTCCTTAAAAAGGTGTGTCTGGTAACTTCGTCCTCTTTTTTTCTGACTTGAAAACCTTTCTTTTCTATGGATTATATCTCCCCCTGCTGTGCAGAACTCAAAGTGCACTTTTCTTACTATGCAATTTTTGTCTCTAGTTTTCAAAAAAATCAAATCATAAATTAATGTTACATAAACACAATTGGTCATACTTTCTTCTGGGACTCAATGTCCCAGGTTCTTTTCGTGTGTATGTGCTAACATACTAAAACAAATGAGAGAGAAGAAGAAATGTGGGTAAATGCAAAGAAACACCTACAAAATCTTCATATTAAAGGCCACTGAAGACATTTTCTTTTTTTTTTGTTTTGTTTTTGTTTGTTTTTTTTTTTATTCACTAGTGAAAATAATGAGGCATTATGTTACGTAAAATTAAAGTATACTTTGTGAAGGCTAATCTTTTAAGTGTATAGGCCATAATGGTTTATAAGACAGATTTAACATAGGCATCAAATATGTATGGAATTCTCTATATGCAGTTTTTTAACACTTTTTTTTTTTTTTGAGAACAGGATTTCAGAATCAATGGCTGTTGATAAAACTACGATTTAAACGATGCAAACTGTTCGTCAGTTGCCCAAACCCTAAATCTTTTTCTTATGACTTTCATTGTCACTAGATGTCTCTATTCTCCACAGTATGACAAATTATTTGGACACAGTTAATATAAAACATAGCTGAATACAAGCCATGTAAATTCTAAATCACTGGTTTAAGATCTGCATTCACATTTGCCAGCAGTTGTGAGCTAGATTACTGGCTTCAGTATAGTTTGAATGGACTGCACGACAGTCACAACAGCTGCCTACAAACAGAGTACCTAAGACTATTGACAACAGTTTATAAGGTGTTCCTATTCAAAAGTTTCAATTCATGGTCAAATCACTGATATGTGGTGAATCTCTGTTATCCAGTAACATGAATTATATTATTTGAGTATGTGAAAACTCTGTAGAATAAAACCTTTGAATGCTTAGACTCTTTCTTGGATCTCTTTATGGATAGCCTAACTAATTGGCTTACGTATTAGCTATTAATATGAGCATATATAGATAGGCAAACACATATTGTCCAACTGCCAAGTATGCTCTCATCTTCTTTTCTTTCTAGGATTTTGGGTTTCACAATAAAACAGTTATAAGGATTCTTATTGCCAGGAGTGAGATTGACCTGATGACCATACGACAGCGATACAAAGAGAGATACGGGAAATCACTCTTTCATGACATTAAAGTAAGTTTTTAAACACCTTTGAGTATACTCGGCAATGGCACCACAGAGGCTGTGCCAAGCCCTACCACAAAAATACAGAGGGCTAATCTCCCTTCCATCACTCAGTTTACAAAAAAAAAAAAAATAAAAAAGAGCAATGTGTAAAAAAAAATAGTGTATCTTAGAATCATAGAATAGTTAGGGTTGGAAAGGACCTTAAGATCATCTAGTTCCAACCCTCCTGTCACAGGCAGGGACACCTCACTCTAAAACATGCCACCCATCTTCTCAGTGCCTGAAGCTGACTTCAGTCAGGGCACAGTGAATTCTCAACTTACTCTCATTCTGTGTGATTTTGTCCCTCCCCTATAGCAAGAGGAGGATATAAACAGGGTAGGAGAGTATATGGTGAGGAGTAGCCTGCATTAATAGTTTCTACACTACTTGGTACCACCTTCTTTCACACAGTCTGGTAAAGTTTGTTTGAGATCACTTTTGTCCAAAATTGAGATAAAAATCTGCATTTATGTAGTCTCAATCTTTAGAAGAATTATTCCTCTTGTACTCTTGCTATGACACTGTTTAATTGTACAAAAATGACCCTTGCTAAGACATTTTACCTTTTTTATGTTGCTCTAATCCAACTGTAAGCGTGCAGTAACTCTAAGAAATTGCTTGTGATGTTTTGGTATTGAACTTGAGAAGCATTAAACAGATCTGCTCCTACCTTTCAGAGGCAGAATGCCTCTAGGTGGCCAAGCAGACAAAGCCCAAGGTATGTGAAATTAAAAACAATCTTAGCCTGGAATTCTTGGGGAAACAGTGCAGTATTTTACAAAACCTCACATCATCAGTCTAGTCCTTGTCACACACCAAGAAAATTAAGAAAACATACAGTTACAGAAATGTTCCTTTTTTTTTCTTGCAGCATTTTGCTTCAGGGCATTATGAGAGTGCTTTACTTGCCATATGTGCTGGTGATGCTGAAGATTACTAAAGAAGATGAACTTTGAAGACTGTATAAATCTATTCTAAATAGAAACTGAAGCTATTCATAACACACTAACTGTAAGAGATCCCTATTCTGTTTCTAAAAAATGAGAACAGAGTAGTTCTGATTTTTTTTAAACAGAAAAAATCACTGCTATACATTTGCTAATATTAGATCTTTGTTGAGATAGGAAAAAATGTTGGCAGGATCATGATTCTTATCTCCGTTCTGATGAATATTTCTGTTTCTATGATTAATGTAAATTAATGAAGCAAGAATTAAAATAACTGCATGTAAAAGTATGTTTATCATTTAGTCTCACAACTTCCCAAACTTTACATGACAATAGTCTCTGGAAGAACCTACTCACTTCCATACTGAAGAAAAGCTTTGTTTTACTTACTTTTAGCAGCACAATTTCTCCCTTTAAGTAATTTCTTTCACGCTTCTTATACCTCATGTTTTATGCTCTTAAATATTTAGTTACTACCAAACTATGAACCTACCCCATTCTATTAAGAGTGCTTTTGTATTCACATAGTTACTAACATTTCCTTCTTTCCATTTGAAACTAAAGAAAATATTGAAATCAAGTATGCCAAACAATTCTTTATTTAGTGCCACGCTCTGGAAACCCCTGGAAGAGGAAGCATTATATAGCTTTGAGAGAATTCTAGGAAGATTAAACATTTAAATTCCATTTGCATTTCTCTCATTTTAATAATTAACTGAGTATCAGCCTTCAGAGCACGGAGGTATTTCCAGGATGCCCCAGATGGTATAATTAAGGAGATGAATAGTAGTAGGTAACACACCTCCAAATGAGATTGTTCAGTGTGAAGAAGAGAGGACTCTGCGGAAAGCTCGTTGCGGCCTTTCAATAAATAAAGGGCATTGTAAGAAAGATGGGGGGAGCCTTTTTACCAAAGCCTGTAGTGACACAGCAAGAGTCAACGGTTTACAACTGAAAGACAGAAGACTTGGATTGGACATTAGGAAGAAACTGTTTATAATGAGGGTTCTGAGACACTGGAATAGATTTCCCTGTTAGTGGAAGATGTGGATGCTCCATTATCAGAAGCGTTAAAGACCTGATGGGCGTCTGAAAAACCTTACCTAATGAAAGATGCGCCTGTCCACAACTAGGGAGTTAAGGTGACATTTAAAGGTCCCTTCCAACCAACACCCTTCGATGAGTTTGTAAGTCTATGCCAATATGTCAGCATTAACACAACCCCAATCTTAAATTACGTTATGATCTTACAGCTGTAGTTCCAGGCAGTTAACACCAGCCGTACCTCAGCCCTGTGGAGTTACTCGGCTCTAGCTCTGCGCACTCGCACGTCTCCCAACCGCCACCGCCGTGTTCGCGCCGCGCTTCCACAGAGCGCAGCCCGAGGCAGCCTCTCAGCGCTCGAGGCAGGACCCCCGCACAGCGCCTGTCTCAGCACGGCTGCGGCGGTGCCAGGGCCCGGCACCCCGCCCTCACGCACCTGTCAGGGGGCGGGTCCCAGCACTCACCGCCCCGCCGGGGCTGCGGTCACACACGGACAACCCCTCGCCACGCCCCCACGGTGCCTCACGGCCCCGGCTGCCCTGACTGGACAGCAGCCGTGTCAATCTCGCCTTTCCCCCAATCGCCAGCGCGACTCTCCTTGCCCCTGTCCTCGCGGCCGGGTTCCACTTCCTGGAAAGTTGGCGGTTGGAAGCGGAGGTTGAAGTTGGACGCTTGAGGGGTATCGGGGTCTCTCCCCGGGGCCCGCCGCCTCGAGGCGGGGCCGCTCGTTGCCGCCACGCTGGAGGCGGCGGGACGGCGCGACGAGCCGGGGGCAGCCTGCGAGCCGGGCCCGGTGCAGCGGGGCGAGTCGAGAACGCCTAGTCGGGTCGCCTGCGAGCCCAGGCAGCAGGAGTGGCGGCCCCGTTCTCGGCTGCCCACCTACTTGTTGCAGATGGAGGCCAGCCTGACGTGCGCCGTGTGCCTTTCTCTCTTCGAGGAGCCGGTGACGCTGCCCCTTTGCTCGCACAACTTCTGCCGGGACTGCGTGCTGGAGTGCCTGGCTTCGGCCGAGGCCGCCCGGCTGCAGCAGCAGCGGGGTCAGGGGCAGTCCCGCCACTCCCGGGTGGGTTCGGGCGCTGGCAACGACGTGGCCGGCGCCCGGGTGTCGTGCCCGCTGTGCAGGAAGCTCTGCCCGCTGCCCCGGGGCGGTGCCGCCGCACTGCCTGTCAACACCACCCTGGCGGAGTTGGTCAGGCTCTACCGATCCGGCACGGCCGGGACCGCCAAGGCCGAAGAGGCAGAGCAGGGGCCGGGGTTTCCACTCTCCCTGCAGGCTCTCGGGGGAACCTGCCAGAAACATCCGGGACGGCTGGTGCAGCTCTACTGCCGGATGTGCCGGCAGGCGGGATGTGGGCTGTGCGTCTCTAAGGAGCACCAAGGCATCTTCCACTCCGTCAACCTCATAGACGCTGTGTACCAGGAAGAGAAAGTAAGTGCGGCGCTTCCTCTCCGCGCCAGGGCTCCAGCTGGGAGGTTGGGCGCTCCTACAGTGTATCCTTCCTTGCCCGAGGTGCTTCTACTCAGAAATGCAGGGGAAAATGCTGTGTAGTGGGCAGGCGAGAAGCAGCGAGGGATTGTGCCTCTTTGAACCAGGTGGTCGGATTTGCTTGCGGAGTACCGGGGTGTGCAGTCAGACGTCATCCACCACATACAGGGGACCAGGCGATTTACAGTGCCAACAGATCTGAACCCAAATTAAAAGCATCTGAAAAGTGGGGGGGAGGGGAATGAAGGAGGGAGTGTCTTGTTTTAACATACAGACCTGCATTCTTCGCTGATAAAACACACCGATGCTGAAAGTTTATTGCATGTCCAGATCCAGTTTTTCCAAGTTCAAAACAAAAGCCCCACCCACAGATACTTTGTTTATAGGCTAAGCTGGCGTAGGTAATTTGGGTCACAGATAATTACATATTTAGAAACAGATGGGTTAGGTAACTAATAATAAATGTATAAACCAAAATGCACTCCTGTGTGAATGAATGAAGAAAGCAACTGCCTTGCCTAATGTTTGGTTGGCTGACTGTAGTGACAAGTGGTTGTGCTTTTTGCCAAAATTAGGTAGAATGAGCTTTTTGTGCCCTATGCAAATGGGGTGCAGGGTGGCAAGGCGTGCATCGGTTCTGCTATGCAGTAATGGAAGCTGCTGCATGAAGCATATAGATGTAAAGGTTTAAGTACACTACTGACTATTCTTTAAGCCAAGAGCTGCTTTTGCACTGATTTCTCTCCCGCCTCTCCGATCACCAATTACACTTCACTCTGGAAACCCAGGGGAAATAGTCTTTGCAGTAGGCTTCTTACCTAAATCTTAATGGCACTGTAGTGAGATGAAGAAAACACAGTGATAATCTTAGTTCAAAACCAAACAGTAACTGGGTTGTGCACAGCTTTCTGTGTTATCAGTGTGAAGCATAAAAGCCTGTGAATATGGTTTAGTTGCTTGTCGAACTGGAATAACAGTGTTAACACTTACATTGAGATAGATACGTGTGTGAGGGGAGAGGTGGAAAACTAAGGCTGAGGGAATCAATGTTTTAACTATAACCCTGTAGCAAGTCTAGCAATATGTATTGTAGGTGAGCATTCCTTGGAGAGAGAAATAGCAAAAGAATTTTGTGTACTGAACCAGGAAAGTGCTAAATGCTATTAAGAGATCTTTTGAATCACAGGCTTTCTTTAATGTGTTGTACAGAGCATGCCATGATATGATCGTAGATAACCACTGAGATGTATTTACTTTATGGAGTAGATAAAGCAATGATAAGCATTTCAATTGTCTTGCAGTTAATCTTCTTCAGCAGTCTGAAAAAAATGAGAACAATAAATGAGAAGCTGACGAATGAAATCTCAAATCAACTGAATGATATGGATGTGAGTTACAGATGCTGGGTATTATATATATATGTGTGTGTCTTTGTTTCTTTTCTTACGGTAGGTTAATCACAACATGGGGCATACTGGTGCTTTTTTGTGGCATAAATGTGCTCTGAGCTTCCTCAGGGAAGTGACTCCTAGTGACTCCTCATCCTGACTAGGGAAAGTGTCTAAAGACATTATTACTGTGTTTTCATCTGGTTTTATGTTTTGGTGCTTCTAGATGGTGCTGAACAAGGACGCTGACATGATTGCACTGGAATTCGGAGAAATCTTCAAGACTCTGGAAATGAAGAAACAGCAATTGCTAGAAGATGTTGAAAATCAAAGAAGTAAAAAAGAAAAGGAATTTGCTATTTGGAAGAAAATGAAGGAAACTCACAAGAAGACCATAGAAAATTTTCTGAAAGATTGTGAGGAGCTTGTCCATGAGTGTGATCCTCAGCGTTTCCTAGAGGTGATGGCCTTTTTTCTTATCATTTAGTATCAGTTGTATAATGAACCTCAAATATAGCCTCCTGTATTGTAGGTTATGATTATGAAAATTACTGGATCAGGGAAAACAAATTCAGCAAACGAAAAATACAGACTAAAATTATTTAACATTTCATATTTTTTATTTAAGAAAAGTTGAAAAAACTGTCTTTGCAGCTTATATTTAGTGAGTTCAGTAGACATTTAGGCTGTTCACTGAAAACTACTTAAATTGACTGTAAAGGGGCTGCTGTAACACTTGCTATATTAGCAGCTGTGAAAGTTTTGGTGCAGATAGGGAGTAATTTTTTAGTACTGCATTCAAAATTCTCCCATTTACTTGCTTTTTAATATTTATTTTCAAGTGCTTTGTTAATTAAGCACTTCTGTTGCATCTTTGAACTTGTAAGACACTAAAAATGCTGTTTGGGGAAAGATTGGTGGCAGGTTGGTAACTTGTCAGTGCTGCACAGCAGGATACCATGTTGGGTTACCCAAACTAAGGCAATTATATTGATTCTGAAACCTGTGAACTTTGCACAAATGTGTGCAGTGGAAATAACTCAGCCTATTTAAGGCTAGCTTAGGTACTTCTGACATACAGTGTGTTACGTAGTATATATGCTTCTGTATAAGTGACCCTGAGTCTCCCTCACAGTGTTCAGGGGAAGTGCAGGAAAAAAAACATACAATCTGATTTAGAGATGAATGCTAGAGGAACGCAAGACACAAGCTTTATCTTCACTGTTACCTAAGCTAGGAGACATCTTTTCATAACGTTTTATGTCCAACACTGGCTGCAGTTGTACAGAGTTTAAGCAGATGGTAGATAAGGAGCAAAATACTTTAATAGCTACTGAATTTTGTGTTCAGCTTCAAGGTTTGTGCTTTCCTAAGAAACCGCAGCATATTCTTTCCTATAGTGGGTCTTTTTGCTGCTTTCAGGTAAATCTGAAGCTAAGAAAGTACTTAGTTTGCTCAAGTTTCTGGTAACAACTTATTGAAGAAAATTTTACTTTTACCCAAAGTAAAAGCGACTTCCACTTTTGGAAGGAATATTCTGACTCCAGTGAGTAGTATGCTTTAAATTCACTACCTTCTACCTGCCCCCCATAACAGCACACAACTCAGTGAGGTGGGGTTTTGTTATTTAAGAATTAGTACAGTGAAATTACCAGGATTTTAGGGGGAAGCAGTCTATAATCCACTTGGTTTTCTACTTTTCATTGCCCATTCTTTGGGAAGTGTCATTTGACTACAACGCAGTGCACTTCATACTGCCCTTATCTGGCCGATTTCAGACTAAAAGACAGCTTTTTTTTTTAGTCTTGGTGTAACAGTGCCATTAGAGGAGGTAGCAGATGCTTTCCTCACCAAGAAATACAAAGTGGTCTTTCATTTGAATGTTTACAAATACCTGAGTATCCAAAATGAATGAGATCCATACAGTTCATGACTCATTATTTGAATACCTTCATTTGGCTCTGAAGTAGTGCTTTTTGTCTTTAACACAAAATATTACAAAGTATATCATTGACCCAGACACACTTCTTTATTTTTACATTTGGATGCTCTCCTTTTTCCTCTTAAATGTTAACCGGTTTATTTCCTATAGTTCTATGAAATGAAAATGCAAGTTCAGTCTCTGAAGTGTTTTGATAAGGCAATAATCTTTTGAGAGCTCGAGTAAAATTAATTTGTATCTTACAAATTCTTGTTTTATTTATAGGTGGCCTGTGGCTTGAATGCAAGGTATATATTTTTTTTTTCATGCTTTGTTAGTTTTAACATTAATAGCTAAGAAAATAGTTACTTTGGATATGGTCAGATATAGTGACTTAAAATGAAAGTAATACTTAGTAATTAAGACATTATAATGCTTTCAGATTTTTGGATGCTCAGTATTGCAAAGTTTAGGAAATCTGTCAAGAATTTTAGTGGTGTGCTATCTAGGATTAGAGATAATCTTTTGAGCTGCATCCTGCAAAAAACTGAGTCTAGAAATTCATTATACACAGTGACTGAATATTTTTTAGATATCTTATTTAAACTCAGGAACACTGAAGCATCCCTGCAGATTTAACCAAAATCATTGAGTTTAAGAGCATGTATGGAGATCCTGCAATGTCTTCTTTTTTGTCTGCAGTGCAAATACCCTGTATATTTCTTCCTAAAGATTCTTAATTACATTTCTTACAACTTTTTAAGCAGAGTTTAAGAAAGAATACTGGAAAAGGAGTTCCTTAAAATATGTTATGATTCAGACTAACATTAGCAATGCCCTCTGAAGAAAAGGTATAATTTAGATTCAGGTATAGCATACTAAGAAAAACAGGTGGAGGGAGTGTTGATCTCTGCTTAGCTTCAGGCACTACATCTTGCAACTTTGTGTATGAAACCTAATTCAAGGGAATTGTCAGATAGTAAGTTTTAAGAAAAAAGATTTAGGAAACTGGACACTTAATTGAAGACTTTTTCTGATTTCTTCTTCCCCTTTGTGTTTTCTTTTCAAACTTATTTCTTTTATTAAATAGGCAGGTGTAATTTAGTTGTTGGCATGTGAACCTTAAGAAAAGCATTTAAGTTCTGTGTTGTTTTTTCTTTCTTTTCCAGAATGAAAACTCAGCTTGACCTGATGAACATAGCATCCAGCTACGAAAAAACACCAGAGTGTACTCAAAAGAAGATGGATATCAAACCTGTGGTTAATAAAATCTTGGCTTTGAAGTTAATGCCTGTTAACGAAGACCCTGATAAAGGTAGGGAAGAAGGACCTAATACAGGACAAGATTTGGGAAGTCATCATAGCAGCATTCCAGTATCTGAAGGGAGCCTATAAGGATGCTGGGGAGGGACTCTTCATTAGGGACTGTAGTGACAGGATAAGGGGTAATGGGTTTAAACTTAAACAGGGGAAGTTTAGAGTGGATATAAGGAAGAAGTTCTTTACTGCAAGGGTGGTGGGGCACTGGAATGGGTTGCTGAAGGAAGCTGTGAATGCTCCATCCCTGGCGGTGTTCAAGGCCAGGTTGGACAGAGCCTTGGGTGACATGGTTTAGTGGGATGTGTCTCTGCCCATGGCAGGGGGGTTGGAACTAAATGATCTTAAGTTCCTTTCCCACCCTAACTATTCTATGATAGGAACCTGCAACTTGTGGAGCGAATTGCTAGTAAACCATCTGCATGGCAAAAGCAAGGAAGTTGTTAAAAAGCATCTGAGCAAATTAATGGATGATAAATTAATCAAGGGCTTTTAAATATGTTTTATGAATGTGCTTTCTCTAGAAAGTCCCTAAGTTACATTTTTGGAACCTGGGGGAAATATTATAATTATCCTGTATAACCAGTATTGCCCCTGTAAGGAACATGTTGCTGAACTGACGGGCATCTGTTGTAGTGTAATTGGATGTTAACTATGTTCTGATTAAATGCTTTTACCTCATAGGACAAAACAATAGGTTTTTTATTAGGGCACAGATCTCTAGGCATTTAGAATGCCTTACGTAGGCCTCTGGCTTTATATCAAAAGTTTGACAAGTATTGAGGTCTCACTTCATGCAATGTACTTTTAGTACTTACTAATTGGAATCTGTTTTAGATGCACGGGAACCTTACTGTATTTTCTATACTTAATATGCTCTCCATCACTATTCTTTTCTTTGTACTAGATCTACCTTCTGGGGGAAATGAGGACTCAACAAAAAAGACTCTATTTAAAAATAACATAAAGCAATGGCAGGACCAGAAGAACACACCCAGCATGTTTCTTGTAAGTTACTGACTATGAGGCTACAAGACTCTACTAATTTGTCAGAGCTTTGGGCAATATCGTCTAGGGTAAGGCGTCCCTAGCCATGGCAAGGGGGTTGGAACTAGGTCATTGTAAGGTCCTTTCCAACTCAAACCATTCTATGATTCTATGAATTCTAATGTCTGCTGCAAAACACTTTTCAGCCTCTAGCAGGACAGGAGGAAGCACTGGCAGATGGCAGCAGGATTTGTACTCGCCTAATGTCGATATCGGAAATGTCCACGTCTCAAAACATGAGTCATGAGGTATGATTGAACATCTGTTATAAATATGGCCAATTTGCTATTTATTATGACACAACTTTGTCTAGCCATTTTCAGTTTGTAGAAAGAGGAAGTCATCTGCCTGTGTTCTATTTTCTGAAGAAAATAGAATTTATTCTTCTATGAGTACCTAAATTCCTACTAATTTGAAATGAAACTGAATCCAGCTTCTTTTGGTTTCATTTCCAATGATCTAGTTGTACAACTGCATTTTTTTCACTTAAGAGTTCCATATGGGTGGCTGAGTGAATTTTTGTCTGTACAGAGTGACTCTAGTTATAGTTGGTAAAGCTTGGCTGGCAATGCATCACATGATGCATGTACCAAGAACACCAGTGGCAGGTGATTAAATTGAAAAGCTACTTTGGTCCTTTAAAGACAGAATTATTTTTCTTTTGCATTTCTTTTTTGAGCTTCTTGAGAATGCCAGTTATATACTTACTGTATCTAGGAGAAGAAAACCCACAGACCCCCACCCAAAAAAAACACCACCACAAAAACACCAAAAAACTGCTGAACACCACAAACCCAAAACATCATTTACATTTGTCTCAGGTGGTTATTTTTCATGGCAATTTGAGAATGTGTCACTTAATGTCTAAGATGGTATTTTTTTAGCTATTTTTTGTTTTGTTGCTGACTAAATACGGTTTTCTGTAGTCTTCTATTTTAAAACTACTTTCATCATGGTTCATGTGCATCTCGTTCAGTTGTTTTAAAACAAGGTTTTCCCATCGTGACTCATGCTCTGTTGCCTTCCAGCAGCAATGGAAATATACATCATAGGTGCTAGAGAAATATGAAATCTTTTCTTCAGTCTTACGTGAGTTTTGCAATGCCTGAATCCACAAATGCCCTTTTACTTAATGGGATTCTTTGCTGTGATTGTAGGAGTTACGTTACAAATTCTATACGGAACATCAGAAGCTCACCAGTGAGGTCAAGACACAAACTCTATCTGGAAATAAAAAGTATAAATTTGGAGGTGCTGGGGCTTTGAAGGCTAGATCCTCAGGAACTCCTTTTGCATCTTCACCTCCCAAGGCAAATAGTCCAGATAAAGTGAAAATTGGAATCCTGCAAAGAGCAGATGGCTTTGAGAAAAGCTTTTCTGGAGCCAGTCATCACAACATCCCATCCACAAATATGAACTCTTCTGAAACAAATGGTGACTTAAAATCATTTCTTGAGAGAATTTCCCAGGAAGCAGCCACTCCAGCCGTAGAAAGCTCTGAAGACTTAGGACCTAAAGAAAAATTGCCAATGCAGGAATCAGCAGTTACTGTTTCCAATGATATAGACACAAATTCTAGCACTTCATTTGGCTTAAACCCAGCAGCCTCAGCAGCTGGTACTGTTTCAAAGTCAGAATGTCTAGATGTTTCTGCAGGGGGACCTTCACCTTTTACTTTTGGTGCCTGTAACAACTTGGTACCCACATTTACTAAAGATGCAGGTACATTTTCCTTTAAAATCAAAGACACAAAATTCGTTTTCCCTCAGTTTTACCCTGGAAAATGTGATCATGCCGATAAAACCAACAACCAGGATGAAAGCAAATTTGGAAAACATGGTCCTCTCGCCAGACCCACAGTTTCTGATGCTTCATCCAGTCCTGATTTAGACTCAGTAGAAAGCAAGAAGCCAGGCTTTTCATCTCCCTTTGGCAATTCAGTAAAAGGTGGTTCTGCAGGATCAGGAGTCAGCAATTCATTTAAGGTTTTACCACAATCCCCATTTTTTAGCCAATCTGAGAAGCCATCTGACAAAAAAACATCATCTCACGTGAGAGAAATAACACTTTCTGCAAAGGAAACTGCAGGATATGGAACACAGAAACCATGTGTCTCAGGGGAACAAAAAGCCAACACCTCAGAATCTGCCACAGCTGTAGCTTGTAATACTTCAGAGACCAAGACTGCATCTGGGGTGAATGCCACCAAGTCTCCCGTCCTCCCTGCTAATTTTGTATTTTCATTCAAAAATACCTGTTTCTCATTGCCCTCACCAGTGTTTTCATTTGGAAATACTGCCAGAAATACCTCTGGTTCACTGACTTCCTGCATGGTTCTGCCTGGAAATGGTACTGAAGAAGAGAAGATGAACTCTGACGAAACACCTCTGAATATAGGGAAGCCTGTATCTCCAGAGAATGTGGAGCCTGCTTCTAGACAGAGTCAATCAAATTGTGAAGGTTCACTCTTTCCTATGAACTCATCTAAGAAAACTGAAAGTGCAGGGACACTTCCTGATGGTAGTAATTCTTGTAGTCAGCCTTTGTCTTCAGCCATCCTTCCTGTTAAATATGAGAATGCATCTTCCACTCAACTTCCTACAGCAACAAAACCAGAAACAAAAGTAAAAGAGGAAGAAGGTGAAACTGTTGCTGAAAACAACTGTTCCTGTCCTAGAAGGGAAGATGAGCCTGAGTCTGTACCATGTCAGAATGCATCTTGTTCTGGTCTTGGCGCATGCAATGATCCATCTTCAGGAGTTTCTGTGTTCATGGTAAAAAAGATAGGAGGACTGCCAAGTGACAGCGATTCCGACACGGAACAGCTAAGTCAAACATCTGTCTCTACTGCTAGCAGCAGTGAATCAGAACATTTTTCTGTTTCTGAAAACAAAATATCTGGTAGAATAAAATCTGAGAAATGACAAGAGAGTGAAATGGAAGATAGCTGTACTTAAATAGGCTGAAATTAAATAAAAGTTCCTGAACACATTAAGAAGTTGGGGGATACCTGTCATTTGACAGTTGTTGTTATCAAAGTCTGGCCATACGTACTGTATCTTCAGGAATGCAGACCTTCAGAGAAGTGCCACCTGGGTGGGTGGGTGTGGGGGGGGAGGATGGGGATGGGAGTGGCTCAGGCAGTGGGTTCAATGAAGCCTCAGAGACGAGGAGCAGGTGTTGATGTTTCAGTACAGCAGCACGTGCACTAGTGTTACATTAGTAAGAGAGCACAGACACTAGCATTCTTGTCACGGGAAGGGAGGGAAGGAGGAAAGCCACAGAGAGAATAAAGCATTTTGAAGGGCATTACTGAAAATTGGGTTGCATATCTCCCTTTAGCTGTGGGTTTGGGGTTTTTTTCCCAATGCTGTATTCAACGTATATTGAGGGTCTAGCTCCTAGTGACATCTCAACAATTTCTCTTAGGCTTTTGAAATTGAAGCACCACATCAGTGGTTTTGTTGCACATTGCAGAAGCGTGTCAGCTGTACCTTGGAAATGCTGCCTTTATGAAAAAAAACTGTCACAAGTAGTTTTCACTTGCTTTCGGCAAGTTTGGGAGTCAGTGGGCAAGATCTTAACTTGCTGTTTGGTGAAAGTGTTAGGAGGATGTAGCTTTTAAACCACAAAAATCTTTTTAAAATTTGTGTAATCGTAGGAAAAAAAGGAAAACAGCATTTCTCGCTGTATTAATGATCTCATTGAATTTTTAGTCTTTGAAATATGATGGGAAGTGAGGGCAAAAATACCATTTTAATGTTTAATATCCCTTTAGAGTTTTTCACTGTCAACTAGAAGTTATCTTCATAACTTCATAAGAAAAATATTACTTAAGTTTAAATCTCTGTAAAGCTTACCAATATACATACTATGACAGAATACTTAGAAATACTGTTCTTGGTTTAGAAAATGTGGCCTCATTTCAAGTTAATTTGAGTTAAGTTCTTTGCCTCAGTTTTTCTGTGGCAGTGCATTCCTCCATTAAAAGTGCTGAAAAATGGTTTCTAGAATTTATAAAACTTACTATCTTCCTTTTGCATCTGCCTTCTAGTAAGGAAGGTGCTGAAAGCTCTGTTGTTGGTTTTACTGTTATGTTCATCTCTTAAGTCTTACTGTATGTCAGTTTTTCTGCTAAGTATTGCTCTATAGCAGTAGACATTCTTGTCACGTTCTGCATGTGTAGGAGAGAAGCGTTAAAAGGGTGTTGCATTAAATCACTGGAAAACAAAGGCTGAGCATGATAATGGCCCAGTGCCATGGATGGAGGTTGATCTCAAAGTGGAACAATTTTAGAGACAGATAAGGCACCTATAAAACTTGTTGCCAGGTTGTAGAAAATGGTTGTTCTCTGCTATAGGGACAAAAAATTAATCCTAATGAGTAAGGGTGATTCAGAAACCCTATTGAGTTTCTTAAGACAGCATCTTGACTGTTCATTTCTATTAGTAATGTTTCATGAGAGTTTGGTAAAGTTAACTTTAAAGCACATACCTCATCTTTTAGTGAGAAGACACTGTTACCATAAAGCAAGTAGACTATGATAGACTGGTTTTGAGAGCAGAAATTGTTGGTATGTGAGTTCAGTACAGTCTTAGGACTGCTTTTCAAACATGGCAAGTTGTTGTCTAAGTGCCCGATAACTCAGCATTCAGGTTTTCCAGGGCATGTAAATGGTAAGCAAGCTGTTTCTCTCGCTATGGGTCACAGAAATTATAGTCCACCAGGTAACAGATAAGTAGAATTGCTGATTTTCTGAAGTTTCACAAGTTGATTCCTTGGTCAGTATAACTTAATCGACTCCTTACTAAAAGCTGTAACAGGAGTGAGGTGCTTTCCATATACATTATTGAAATTGAAACGTTCCGTTGCTGATGCTTTAAGAGGCATAACAATTTTCAGCATATAAAATTAGTACAGTGTGACAGATCTAGTAAGTTTGTTTTTCAGCCAGGATTTCACGCTTACTGGTCAAATAGTGGAGAACACAGTAGGACCAATTTCTGACTTTATTCCTTGGTCAATTAATTAAAATTAAATTGAATTAATCAATTAAAAAGATTACTTCATATATTTTGGGAAACATGAACATGGAAAGGTATAAATGAGGCCATTTTTACCCTAGTTGAGGAAGAGCTGTAGAAGATGTATCTGCATATGGCATGACTTGCCAGACAGTAAAGAATAATTTGAGTAAATTTTATTTTCCAGGCAGAGTTAGATCAGTCTTTTTCTACCACTGTGATCCATTTCTGTCATCATTTTGTTTCACACAGTAAAAACACTGAAGAAGTTGAAGTCAGTTGATGGTAGTTAAGCTGCGCTACCTGATTACGTACAGGTTTCCCTCCCCCAGTATGTACCATCTTGCATGTAGTTTAATGCTGCCTAAAGAGATTTCAGGTTACAGACTTCATCGATGATCATTTAAACACCAGAGGTAATTTGAAGAAATGGAATTCTGAATTGTCCTTAATGCACATTTTGCTCATTATCAACAGAGAATAATTTGCATCACTGTCTTGGTCATCACTATAAATTTGTGCATGACAATGAGGACTGTTGATAAAGCCTAATTCTCCAAGGCTACCTGAGCATTAGTATGTATGTAATATTTTTTCAGACTATAAGTACACTAAAATGTAGTGTTCAACTGAAGAGTTTTCAGTAATAATATGATGTCCTGGGTTCAGCAGTAGCAGTCATGTTTCTCCTTCTTGGTAGCTGGTGCAGCGCTGTCTTTTGACTTCAGCCTGGGAACAGTGCTGGTGATACCGATGTTTTCAGTTGTTGCTAAGTGATGTTTACCCTGACCAAGGACTCTGTGAGGCTCATGCTCTGCCAGGGAGGAGGGGAAGCTGTGAGGAAGCAGAGACGGGGCGCCTGACCCGGGCTAGCCGGGGAGGTATTCCATACCACAGCACGTCATGCCCGGGGTGGGGGGTAACTGGGAGTTACCCGGAAGGACAGGGGCTTCCGGGTGGAACTCGCTTTCTTGGCCGGTGGTATCGTATTCTCTTCCCTTGTTATTTTCCTTTATCATTGTTGTAGTTGGTGGTAGCGGTGGTGATTTGTACACTGTTTGCTGGACTGTTCTTGTCTCAACCCATGGGAGTTGCACCCTTTCGATTCTCCTCCCCATCCCTTTGGGAGCAGGGAGAGGAGAGCCCCGGGGGGGGGGGGGGGGGAACGGGACCTCGATTGCTTCCAGCCTGGCACCACTCACTGGGAGTGAGTGAACAAGCTGTCTGGCTAGGGTTTAAACCACGACATATGAAAATATTGTTGAAAACTCTTATTTCCAGCAAAACCCAAGAGAATAGTTAGGAAATATATTTCACTAAACTCAGTAATTTGTATTGCAAGGGACTTTTTGACCAGTATGGTAGAGGTATCCTGAATCTTTTTGACTCTTGTGGACAGGTTGGGTTAAAAATGAAACAATTCTAGATATGGTTGTAACATTTTATTAATCATACTACATTGTACTGATATAAAACTCTTTATACTTAAATTTTGTAGACTAAAACTGCAGACTAGTTTAAAAGTTTTTATAATGATTCGTGAAGGTACTACTTCAGAATTTCATAGAAACCTTGGAATATAATTAAAACAATCTATTTGATTATGATTGCTAAAGTAATTGCTGAACATCCTTCACAAATATGCTGAAAGTTTCCAGTGCTGTCCTACTGAGAGGCTAATCTCACCAGTTGTCAGAACTGCGACATTTGTTCAGCTTGTTTCTGAGAACTACATTAACATGCATATCACTGCCTGGGGAAAAAAAAAAAGTGCCATTACCTCATTTCTTAACCTATGAGAAACAGTTACTTAGTCATTATTTATTTAAAATGTCAATATATGAAGGTTCATTTTCTGAAGTAAACTTTGTATTACTAGTATTGGATATTACTAAAACTTGATTATAAAACATATTTGATGATTCTGACCTAGTCACTTCCTAACTTAAAAGGCAGCTGATCTGTGTGATAAGACTATTATGTACTGCTGCTTCCTCACACACACCCCCCTTTTATCTTCAGATAATACACTGCAGTTTCTTTGCATAGATTTCACCCAGTTGTTGAAATGCCAGCAGAACGTTGTCATCTGGATCATCACACAGTTCACTCAGTGATGTGCTGGGGTTAAAAAAAAAATAAAGAAGACATTTAATTTTAAATTGCTTTAAAGATGAAATACCTATTGTATGGTAGAAACCACAAGTTTATCATACCCAATAGACTTAATGATGAGTACAAACTCCTTGAGTGCATAGTAAGCATCTCCTTCATTTAACCTGAAGAAAGAAAATCCAAAATTAGCATGGATATGCACATGCTGTTTCTTCTTTAATAAACCCTGTCATGTACATTGGGTAAGGATGCAGAGCATATGCCATGGCCTCAGACACTGACAAACTAGTTCCTTAGTACTGTGTTGAAAATAATGGAATCACAGAATGGTTTGGGCTGGAAGGGACCTTAAACACCAGTTCCAACCCCTCTGCCATGGGAAGAACCTTCCAGTAGGTCAGCTTGGTAGAATGAAGAATGTGATTCTACAATGTGTATTTCCTTACCTCTTCCTAATGTGGCATTAGTGTCAAACTCTGCTACTGTAACCACAATAGTACATGGAATGGGTACTGTAATTATTCTTAGAAAATGCTTTGAAGAGTTTACAAAATAGGCAGATAATATTATATGCTCCCAACAGCACCCTCAGGGAGCAGAGTGAAGTGGCATTTCATTGCTCATAAATATAAGTTACTGGCTATGAGCATGAAGGCAAAATAAAGATAGTTGAGATAGAGTGGTTGGGAGAGGGAACTTGTGGTTGGGAATGAAACAGGTATGTGAATGGCTTCATTAAGAACTGCAAGCTAAAAGTTTTATAAAGAGAGGGATTTAATGAATGAGGTTACAACAGGCTAGTGAGAGTCAAAAACAAAAGTGATCCTCCTGTATTCCTTATGCTCTAGATTTTCCTTAATTGAAGTTTTTAATTTCTTTCACATTCTTTTGCCTGTATCTTTTAACACTGAATTCCTCCTTTAATCTGTTTCTGTCTTCATTATTTGACCAAGTTTTTGACATCTCTCTGCTACTATGTTACCATCTTCCAAACTACTGCATTGGGCCTGCCCATTTTAGGGACTTTGCTGATCTCTTTCATAGTGAAGAAAAAACCCTTGATTAAATAAAACTTCCAAAGAGCCTGTCAAAATAACCTGCATCACTGAAGTCAAGACTTCCCATTTATGCTACTGTTTTGAATACCCAGCTAATACTTTACAGTTAATGCCATTGGACTTGCATATAGTATATGTTTTATTCTCATTAAAATAGTCAACCAATCTAATCAGGTTTAAAGCTATTCCATCCCTAAGTCCTGGAGGAAGAAGTCTTTAAAAACAAAAAGATGTACTTGTTTACCCTACTGTAAACGATGTTGCCACTTCACCGTATTAAAAATGGTAGTACATACCAGTTATCAGTTGTCAATGCAATCAGGGATCCATGCTTATAAAAGTCCAGTGCATATGCATTGAGTGGCTGCCTCCTTCCTTGATTATCATACTTTTTCAAATAAAGAAGGGGGCAGTTTGTGACATTAATTCCGAGGGAACGTAAGAGAGCCTGAAAAACAAGAAAGTATCTGTTGAATAGATGAAAACCTGTGGTTTTCTTTACGTGCCTATTTTGTCAAACCTTTAGACCACAGCTGGGAAATTCCACACTCCTAATCCTGTACCACTCCAAAAATCTGCACAAGAACATGTAGGCTGTAGACACAGGGAGAGTTTGTCAGTAAAGTGTCTTGCACTGCTAGTGCAGCTCTGAGTCATTCCAAGTCATTTAAAGTTTGACTGGGTCACTGGACGTCTCTTGAGTTTTAGATGACGATGTTTCCATGTGTAGATAATATGTTTAGATTCTCTCACTGAAGCTTTGAATATAATAGTCAACCTTAAGCATGGAACATTTTAAGGATGAAGGCAAATTTCAAATCCCCAGTCAGAGAAATTTCATTTTTTCTACAACAGAAATATGAGTTGTGATGATTCCCCAATGCTACATGGCCCATATAGATGACCACAGGAAAATACAAGCTGGCAATAAACATGCTGATATAGTATTAAAGTACTTTACTTGTCTTGGAGTTGAAAGGAACAGAGGCCCTCTATTTGTGGGTTTGCATTGTAATAATGTGGTACTACTCAGTGCTGATTTTGAGACCTTTCAAATTGTTTCTCCTAAAGTGACACTTGAGCATGGGGTCACCATATTACAGAGGCAAGAAGACTGTAATAATTATTTTTATTGACCTATACTAAAATTCTGCCCCCCATGAAAAAATAACTTACTTTATTAATGTTCTCCCCAAGAAATAGATCATTATCAACCATTCCAGAAACACACGCAAAAGGTGAGATGGCAGATATGCTTTTGGTGGTGTCCATCAAGTAAGATGCTAGTTCAGAGCCATGCCAACTCTTGGATGTAAAATCTAGACAAAGTTTCAAGTACAAGGTAAGCTATGCAGACTCAAGCTCCCTTTCAGCAATCAATTTTAAAAGCCAGAATTTTTTCAGGCAGTAGATAATGACAGGACATACTGTTAATCTTCTAAACTTAAACCTTTCTTGACAGATGTTTATTTCTTTTGTTCATAAGAATGCCTACACACTTGATTACAGAATATAAGAAAGAACTTTCTAATGGTGAGAATGATTATGCCTTAATCCCCCCTTGCAACTTAAGCTTTTCTCCTTGACTCATCTGTAGCCAAAATTGCTAACAGCACAAAGTTACGCCAAAACCAAAGAGAATGTTAGTTCTAGAAGACTTATTTTACCTTCATCTTTTATTCTGTCCTACATTGAAGAAAAACAGGTTTTTCAACCTGTATGCACATGTCTTAATTGCTTGACATCTAATAATATTTTTTTATTGCTAGCCTCTGGACACCCAGCCAACGTTTTCCTTGAAGTGTAGAGCTCTAAAGAATGAATATTCTAACTGAGGGCTTAAGTATGTGAAGGTCACATGTTTTGCTCTGCTTTATGCAACCCATTATGGATTTCTGGTTTTACGACATACGGAATTTCAGCTGGTTTATGGTCTGCCTGTAACTTCAGTCACTGTCTATAGAAGACCTGTCTTCTATATATTTGCACTTTTGATTTTCCTTTCCTAAACAGAAACTTATTCTTTCTTTCCATATTAATAATGATACTGTCAATCCTTGTCCTACAGTCTTTTCTGCTTGTATTATAGTAACTATGCTGTAGTTACGCTTGTTGTAATGAAATGAGAGTGAAACCATATTAACACCTCCATTTAAACAAGAAACTTTAACATTCAAGTTAGAATTTCCTATTCAAGAATAGGAAATACAATTTTCATAGCTCATATCCTGGGTAAAAGTAGCATTAGTAACACTAACATAGACAAAGGAATATATATCATGTAATACAAGGCAGTCCATGCTTTGCTTCTCTCATCTGGCATTCCGTCATTCTTCTCTTCACTTCCTACTGTTTTCAGGTTACGTATCAAGGTGTTAGGCCCTCCACTGTTAAAATAAGCAATCTTAAACTGATATGAAAAAATGGGATTTCAGTATAGCATTACTAATGTTATACCATGATGCAGCACTTTCCAGTGGTCAGTACTGGAAATGGATCACTGCTATTTACCATCTCAAGCAGTATGTTGTATTCAGTCTTGTTTTGCATTCCCCTTATCTATTTATCTTCCCCAGTGCCTCATCTTTGTATTAAGTTGACATCCGCTTTACTATAGAACTTTTTATCACCCACTTATCACCATACTTGAAACTCAAAGTAGATGGCAAGATAGGGTAGCTTGTAAGGCGATTTGGGCTTTTTCCTCTTTTTTTCCGTCTCTGCCATTTGTACAGAGCAGAGAATAAAAAAATCAATCCACCAGTGTAGGAAAAAAAGAGGATGAATAAATAGTTACCTGTTATAATTAAAGTGCTTTCCTACTTTTTTGAAGGCTTGTTATTTTCAGAGGAGCTAGGCAATGGGAGAGTGGTGTATTACACTGCTTTTATATCTCCCAGAAATTAACATGAAATTATGTAGTAGGTGATATTTTTCACCCAATGGCAATCCATATTGCATAGTAATTTTATAGTCATGCCTCTTCATGCTGCTTTGGTTATTGAACATCATCACTGGCATAAGTAATTTAGTTGAATTAACAAATAGTCTTTAGTTGTTTCTTCAACCTTGAGGCTGTTCAGATGTTGAAAATCTAACCTTTATAAGACTCTAAGCAGGCATTTGAGGATCTGCAAATGTGTTGATGATTAGATAAAAGGGCTTTAATTCAATAATATATTTTTTCCTTTTATAAAAAGGTCAATTTGATTTTTATTTCCCCTACAAAACAATAAAATACCAACTAAAATTAACCTTTTCCTATACAAAGCTTCTGTATACAACAATCTATAATGCTTGTAAAACAAAAGTAAAATAGAAATTGTATCTCTTTATTAGCATGTCTGAAATCACAGTTCTTTTTCTTTACAAAATAAGAACCTAAATTTCCTAATGCAATCAATTTCACAAATTATGAACATGCACTAATTTTTCAATTCCTACCTGTCTTTGACAGTGGAAGTCTGTATTCTTGTTCCATATCTGCCAGCTTGGCAGTTGTCAGAAGAAAATGAGCAAAATTTTCCTCCACTTTTGTGTTGTACTCTTTTACAGCCTCTGCAAAGTCTTCTGGCAGATCTTCTAGAAAGACCTGAAATAACATGCCATTTGTTGCTTAATTCAGCTTATTTCTCTGAAAGCATCAGTTCTAAATTGGTGCATATAGAATGTCTTTGTACACA
Source organism: Pezoporus wallicus (assembly GCF_028554395.1). NCBI lineage: Eukaryota > Metazoa > Chordata > Aves > Psittaciformes > Psittacidae > Pezoporus > Pezoporus wallicus. Next base: position 6,900,394 of record NW_026640488.1, read on the forward strand.
CATAGCATATTAGTAGGAAGAAGGAAAGAGTACAGCTCCAAGCTTTACCCAGCTTGTCAGGCTCCCCAGCCATCTAGAATTGATGGATCTTAAAGACAAACATGAATTTCATGCAGAAAAAGGCATGGAAGACAAACATCAAGTATAAAATTCCTAGATTTTTACTCACACAGTACTTGCCAAACTGTTTTATTAGAGGTGTTTCAGCTCCCTAAAAAAGGGATTTTTGAAGGGCTGCCCTTCCCAGTTCTTGTTTTCCATATCTTGGTGTTCAACAGGTTCCCTACCAACATGACAGACACGGCTGCCATTAGCTACAGTACCAGCCACTTCTCATAAGTTTTCATCTTGGAATGCTTGCTGGAAACTGGCCACAGAAACATCTTTACCTGGAAGAAGTTTCCCTTGTTCCAGCCATAGCTGTGTCCTCCAGAAATCTAAAGGCTTTGCCTAGAAGAGCTAATAGGAGCACATGACAAACATTTCACTTTCTGCGTGTACCCACGGTGGGTTAACTTTGTGCGTAACATGAAGTTTAACCACGCCAAGTGCAAGGTCCTACACCTGGGTCAGAGCAATCCCAGGCACAGCTACAGGTTGGGCAGAGAAGAGATTCAGAGCAGCCCTGTGGAGAAGGACTTGGGGGTCTTGGTTGATGAGAAAATGAACATGAGCCGCCAGTGTGTGCTTGCAGCCCAGAAAGCCAACCATATCCTGGGCTGCATCAAAAGGAGCGTGACCAGCAGGTCGAAGGAGGTGATCCTGCCCCTCTACTCTGCTCTTGTGAGATCTCACTTGGAGTATTGTGTGCAGTTCTGGTGTCCTCAACATAAAAAGGACATGGAACTGTTGGAACAAGTCCAGAGAAGGGCCACGAGGATGATCAGGGGACTGGAGCACCTCCTGTATGAAGACAGGCTGAGAAAGTTGGGGCTGTTCAGCCTGGAGAAAAGAAGGCTGCATGGAGACCTCATAGCAGCCTTCCAGTATCTGAAGAGTGCCTATAGGGATGCTGGGGAGGGACTCTTCATTAGGGACTGTAGTGATAGGACAAGGGGTAACGGGTTAAAACTTAAACAGGGGAAGTTTAGATTGGATATAAGGAAGAAATTCTTTCCTGTTAGGGTGGTGAGGCACTGGAATGGGTTGCCCAGGGAGGTTGTGAATGCTCCATCCCTGGCGGTGTTCAAGGCCAGGTTGGACAGAGCGTCGGCTGACACGGTTTAGTGTGAGTTGTCCCTGCCCATGGCAGGGGGGTTGGAACTTGATGATCTTAAGGTCCTTTCCAACACTAATTATTCTATGATTCTATAACTAATGTTAATGCTGACCCTACTAACACTGTCCCATTTCTGGAAAAAGCTCTAAGCCTAGTGTTACATGCCACAGAGCATGCTGGTGTCCTTTTGGGTCTCACAAAGCTACAGGCTCCCTGGTCAGAGACAGAGCTAACAAAAGTGAAGAGAAGTAATAAATTGCCATTTGGGGAAGAGGTACTTGAGTTGTATAAAGAAACTTTGTGTCATTTATACCTTTACATTTTGCAGTATCATGACAGTAACTGTATCATCGTCTATCACCACTGAAACACTTGAATAAACTGGTACTTTTCATTTTAATCTGACACTCACTGTTACTTCCATGGTTAAATGAAGACTTCTTTATCTGGTAAGTACATTCTTCATTATTCTAGCTATTTGTATTGTGTGTAAGTTTCAAGGTGTTGGGGGGGGGGGGGGAGGGAACAACAGACATGATTTGTGGCAGGCCACTGTGAGAAGAGGCCCAGGGCTGCTCCACGACAGACACGGCCAGCTGCAATGGCCGCAACATGGGGCAAAGCTGAGCCCACCAGGCACAGGTGCAGCACTTCTAGGAAAACTTCATTAAGAATGGGTAAAAAATGTCAAACAGGCAGAATGAGAAGCAGCAGTGCCAGCACCAAGAACAGAGAAGCAAGGGGAGGAGGTGCTGCAAGTGCCGAAGTGGAGATTCCTCTGCAGCCTGCGGAAGAGACCACAGTGGGGCAGAGATTTCCCTGCAGCCGTCTCAGTGGAGAGGACTATGCTGAGGCAGATATCCACGTTGCAGCCTGTGAAGGCCTCCACTCCAGAGCAGCTGGATGTGCCCTGAAAGAGTTACAGCCTCTGGGAAGCCCACACTGGAGCAGGTTTATTCTGAAAGACTGCAGCCCACAGAGAGGACTCACACTGGAGCAAGAGTGACATGTGAGGAGGAACAGGCAGCAGAGAGAGTTAAGAACTGACCACAGCTCCTCCTTTCTCATTTCCCATCAGCCCTGCACTGCTTGGGGAAGGGGTGGGGAAGGTGAAGGAGTCAGGAATGAAGAAGCAAAGTTGAGCCTGGGGAAGGAAGGGGCAAGGTAGTGCTGAAATTTTAAACTTTTGTTTGTCACTACTAAACCCCATTTTAATTGGCAACACATTAATTTGCCACAAGTTGAGGCAGTTTTGCCCATGATCATAACTGGTAAGTGGTCTGCCTGGTTTTGTCTCAACGCAAGAGTTTTGCCATCCTATGTTCTCTCCTTATCCTGTTGAGATGGAGTATTAAGAGAGTGGTTGAGCAGGCATCCAGCTGCTGGCGTTCCAGGCTACTGTACATCCATAATGACACTAGTCTGACAAAACGAAAGAAATGCTTTGAAGTGGAACATGGCACAAATTGCAGTAAAGACCAAAGCTTCATCTACCTTTGACTGGCAAAATGTGCGTTTGTATTTCAGTGCGCAGGCTGGAAGGTATTTTCTCCCAAAGAGGTTGGCTAGAATGAGCACGAGCTTTTCCAGGACATTTTCTGAAAAAACAGTTGAACCTGTGTCAGAACAGAAAAGTTTTGGGTTAAATATGAAAGTGGAAAAGGAAAATAATAGTAATTTTAAGGAAAAACCAAACAAAACCCAGTACCTCCTATTCAGGAGTTCTCTTCCCAGCTGCCATTGTCATGACAGAGGTTATGCTGGCTAAAGATCAACTCACTACATACAAAAAACTCTGCTAGATAATTAAGCAACTAAAAGTATGTACAAATAAATACTGTATTCTTATATGTTCATATCCCACAGCACATCTCAGTGCACACAGTGTGTTTGACTCATGTAATGAGACATTAGTAGTACCTAATTTTTTTTAATCTGTTGGTATTCGGAGTGGTCATCCACCTTATTGTCTACAAGATTCAAATATTGCTCTGGAGTCACAATTATTGATTTTTCTACATATAGCATTCTTTCTTACCTTACCGGAATGTTTCACAAACGATACATTTAGGTTCATGATACCAACATCGCCATATGTATGAGAAACATGAGCATATGCTGAGTGTGTAGGGACAGAGGCCAAGGATATGAGGATGAAGGCTTGGCAAGCAAAAGATGGTAGCAGCAATGAGGCAAGTTTCAGAACCATTGGGGTTGGAGAGCCCACCACAGACTACAATTAAAATGCAGAGACTACTATTTACCTTTAATTGGCTGGCACAATTTGTGGAACAAACCTTTCACAAGAAAGCTCACTAAAACGAAATTTGAAGGTTCATGATAGTACAAGTGTGTCACAAGTCCAGCAAATCCTATGGGTTTACCTTCTTGATCCAAGTAGCCCTATTGAATTTAAAAGCAAAACACCCTTAGTTGTGAAGGGTGACCTTGGATATGACAGAAATATAGAATGGTGGCGTTCAAAAGAATAGCCTTCAACCTAGTGCATGGGTACCTATTGAGAACATGCAATTGCCACTGAAAGGCAAAAATCGGTCCTTCCTAAAAAACAAGTCATCAATTTGCCCCACTGCCTGTAGTCCTGAGCTGTAAGTCAAATGGAGTCATACATAAAAATTTTCCAAAATGGTATCCATCAAAAGTTAAAGTATTATTATGGAGAGATACACCAGTAATTTACAGTCTTCTCTAAATTTTTGTTACAGATGTAATTTCTTTCAACATTATGGAAATTGTGTCATCCTTAATATGCTTTAAACCCTTGCTGTTTCACATGCACGTATCTTTATATACAATAGAAACACACGGCTCTTACTTGCCTAATCAATTTGTAACTACATAAACCACACCACAAAACTTTTCCTGTTGAGTTTATTCCATAAGTAGCTCAGAATTAACCTCACATATAAAGCACTCTAATTTTATCCATTTTCTGAAATTTCTAAAAAGAAGTAGCCTATTGCTATGAAATATAAAGTATATGGATCTTCAAATAAAAGCATACTAACACAAATAAGAATCTGTAGATTTAAGAGCTCTCCTTCATGAGAATGAGTTAAAACCTACCTCTTTGATCAGAAATTGCAAGGAAAACATAAAATAGATTTTTAGTATTTGAGCGTATCTTTCTTTTCTGAATGACATCAGTGAGTGCTTCAACACTGACAATGCCTGGTCAAACAAACATAAGAAGATAATTTAGAAATCCAAGGAAATGCTGATACTGTAACAAGCAAAGAAATATAATATCCAGCTTTTATCTTTGTTTCAAAGGTTTCCAGGGTAAAAATGCTGGGTGGGGTTATGCTGGAGTTTTATGTAAATTGAATGCTTAACTCCTGGAAATGCTTGTGAAAGAAGTCCATCATCTATCAAACGTGTGCTTATTTTCTACATTTATGCTAAGATTTGTAAAGTTAATTATGTAGAATTCATATAGAGATCTAGAAGACAAGGATTTAAATATCACTTTAATATCACTTTAATATTTTAACATAGAAGTTTACCAATGTACTTTGTTATCTTAAGACCTATGTCTGTGTTTATTCAGTAGGTCCTTGAAAATAGATGTCTGAAGTGGATGTAAAAAACCAGATTGTGTGGAGGCAAGAGGTCCTCAATAATTACAAGAGGAGATCTCTGACCAATTTGTAATCATGGTCATGGGTTGCTTACTTATATCACTGCATTAAGAGGCAAGAATAAGAACTTTTTGATTCCAAAGAGTTAGTAACAAATGAGTTAAATTTAAGCAAGTGAGTAACATATCAAATTTTCTCATAGCTTCAATTGAGATAGCATTTCATAGCTCCCCTTTTCCCTATGGAAACGTATGCTCACACTTTTTCCCCAAATAAAGCTGAAATTTTAAGTATTGGAAGACTTCCTGATTCTCCAAGTTAACGCAACTGTTGCATAGAACAACAGTTACTGTCAGGAAGGTATTTTTACTAAAATAAATACCTTCCTGAGAGTAGCATTCTGATGACATGATGATAATATCTGTTGCAAAGAATAAATGCATAAAAGTGGACTATACAATACTGTGGAAAAGATGGCACAGATACTAGAAGCAGTATAGCAGAGTATGCAACGTCATTGGAGGCAGGTTGCTTACTTCTGAAGTATGTAACTTTCTCGTCATGTTAAGGAGACATTTCATTAAATTACTAGTAAGAAAAAAAAATTAAACCTTTGCTTTGGCATCTTCTTTGTCATCAGCCTTCGCAGCCAACAGCATCAGTCTCAATATTAAGGAAATAGTCAGAGGAAACTGGCCTTTCAACTCAGGTATGTTGGATTTGATAAGTCTTTCAACTTTAGGCATTGGGATATCATAGAAGAACACATTTCCAATCATATCATATCCCCGTCGTCCAGCACGTCCTGACATCTAAGAATAAAATAATTAATAACTATAACAATATTATTAATTTTAACATAAAATATAGCTACATTGTGTATGCTGATATCATCTACGCAGTCTTAACAAAGCATTTATGCAGAATTATTAAAATAATATGCACAAAATATGCTGTACCTCAAATACAGCTGGTTTATACAAATGTGGTGGTTTACTTCTTAAACTATTTGATAGAAGACCTAAACACTGGTCCAGATACTTACATTCTCTCACATGTCCTTTCAATATTCATATTTCTCCAAGGTAAGTTTTAAATTTGTACCTACACACCAGATTTGTTTTCACGTTACATTTAGCTCTGAATTATTTCTGGGTAGATTTGGGGCAAAGGGTAGTGCCAGTATGAATAAAGAGCAGAGAATATGAAAAAGGAGTACAGAGGAGCTTCCTAAGGAAGTACTCCCTTGCCTGGATCAATAGTTATTGGACAGGTCCATTGTGGGGACTTGCCCCTGTACCAGATGATGTTACAAAGCTGGAGTCATATCATTTATGTGCAGCAGAAGGGAGATTCATTTAGGTCTGGCTACTGCACAGATCCACTCACGCTGACTCTGACAGCTACCTGCCATCAGCTGTATCTGACCTATACAGCCACCTGAACCAGAGGCAAACTAACAATACTTCATGAAAATGCAGGGTTGCAAAGTAGTACAAGAGCAGGAAATGAAGAGGTTAGAGTCTCTCAGCCCACCCAGTAAACTTGCGGCATGACTGGAGCCATTCTGCTTTATTGCATTTGCAACCTCATTTACACACTGCTGTGCTGCACTGTGTGGAGTGCGACTTCCCAGATGGAAAGAACTCAAATGTACTTAATTAATCCAGTCAACAATCTTTCTTTTCCTGATTAAATCCCCACTGCATGTTCTTATAGTGTATTTTTCACGCATTTGTAAAACTCTGGCTAGAACAAAACAGCTTCTGTCTTTCTGGCTCCCACAACTGAAAGCTGAACCTATTCCTTTAATTCACTGGGCAACTGTAATACTTTCATTGTTGAAATAGGTCTTTAGACTACATCCATTATTTGTGGGCTGGCATTTCCAAACATTAGTGAAGTCACCAAAATGAACAGCTGCAACTCAGAACATACCCAGAAGCATGTGTAAAAGATGTTTTTTCTGAATTTGTGTGTGATGACAGCTACATTTATATTGTTCCTGTAATAAAAAGTAGGTATTCTATTTCCATACCTGTCTGTAATTTAGGGCATCTAAAAATACAGAATCTTCAGCAAAGACAACAGATTTACATGGCATGTTGATTCCTAGAGCAAGAGATGAAGTAGCTGTGACTACCTGTAAGATACCAAACATGAGTAATTCTATTAGAAATAGCAATATCCATTTAAATAGAAAACAAAACTACCTGTGTTATCCAACTTATCTCAACAGGAATTCTACTATTATTTTTTATATAGCTAAATATTAACCTGATGAATTTAACATAGTGATGAACATACATGAATTTGACTCTTTAGTATAGTTCATATAGCTATTCTATATGCATATCAAACTTTTGTATCCTGAAAGTTTATACCACATCTTTCATGGAATACAAATTGAAATATTGAAACTGAGCAGAAATTCAAATATTCCAGAAGTCTGTACAAAATACTATAATCCTATAGAGTGCATTTAATATGTTCAGTTAGCTGCTGCAGTAAAAGACAGTAAAAAATGTTTCTATAATTACATTAACAACAAAAGGAGGGCTAAAGAGAATCTCCATCCTTTCTTGGATACGGGGGGAAAACATAGTGACAAAAGATGAGGAAAAGGCTGATGTACTTCATGATTTCTTTACCTCAGCCTTTCATAGTAAGACCAGTTGTCCTCTGGGTATCCAATACCCTTAGCTGGAAGATAGGGAGGGGGAGCAGAATGAAGCCCCCATAATTCATAGGGAAATGGTCAGCAACCTGCTACACCACTTGGACATACGTCTATGGGGCCAGATGGGACCCACCCAAGGGTCCTGAGGGAGCTGATGGAAGTGCTCTCCAAGCTATTTTCAATCATCTCTCGGCAGTCCCGGCTAACTGGGCTGGGCCCAAAGAGCAGTGGTAAACGGAATTAAATTCAGTTGGTGATCAGTTACAAGTGGTGTTCCCCAGGGCTCAGTACTGGGGCCAGTTTTGTTTAATACCTTTATCAATGATCTGGATGAGGAGATCAAATGCACCCTTGCTGAGTTTGCAGATGACACAGAATTGGGTGGGAGTGTTAATCTGCTGGAGGGTAGGAAGGCTCTACAGAGGGATATGGACAGGCTGGATCAACAGGTTGAGGCTAATAGTATGAGGTTTAACAAGGCTCAGTGCTGGGTCCTGCATCTGGGCCACAACAACCCCATGCAATGGTATGGGCTGGGGGAAGAGTGGCTGGAAAGCTGCTCAGTGGAAAAGGACCTGGGAGTGTTGACTGGTGGCCAGTTGAACATGAGCCAGCTTGTGCCCCGTTGGCCAAGAAGGCCAGCAGCATCGAACCATAGAATAGTTGGGGTTGGAAAGGACCTTAAGATCATCAAGTTCCAACCCCCCTGCCATGGGCAGGGACAACTCACACTAAACCATGTCACCCAAGGCTCTGTCCAACCTGGCCTTGAACACCACCAGGGATGGAGCATTCACAGCTTCCTTGGGAAACCCATTCCAGTGCCTTACCACCCTTACAGTAAAGAACTTGTTCCTTATATCCAATCTAAACTTCCCCTGTTTAAGTTTTAACCCATTACCCCTTGTCCTGTCACTACAGTCCCTGATGAAGAGTCCCTCTCTGGCATCCTAACAGGCCCCCTTCAGATACTGGAAGGCTCCTATGATGTCTCCATGCAGCCTTCTCTTCTCCAGCCTGAACAGCCCCAACTTTCTCAGCCTGTCTTCATACGGGAGGTGCTCCAGACCCCTGATCATCCTCATGGCCCTTCTCTGGACTTGTTCCAACAGTTCCATGTCCTTTTTATGTTGAGAACACCAGAACTGTACACAATACTCCAAGTGAGCATCCTGGCCTTTATCAGAAATAGTGTGGCCATCGTTTGTGGACAGAAGTCAACACTTTTTAAAGTAGCATGACAAAGTAAATGCAACATATTTTACCACTGGTGAAAGCTAAACTATATTTTTTTCATTAAGTATGTGCAGAAACTAACATGCTATAAGGAGAACTGTTCCCAGTTTACCAACCTTGATATATCCCATCCTGAAAAGCATCTCCACTACTTGTCTTTCCTTACTGGCCATAGATGCATGATGATACCCAATGCCCCTCAGTGCCAAACTTTGATGCAGATAACCTCTTCTCTCAAACCTAAGTCGATAAAAAATCTTCCTCAAAGTCTACAAATAAAAAGAATAGTATTAACCACAACCAAGTGTTAATAAAAAAGCCTTCTCTGATAAAGTTCCAAGTGCTATAGAGAAATATAGCTATCAGAACAAATTCCTAAGTAACTTTGTGAAGCTGATACTCTTGCTCATTTGTCATCCCTGCTCAGTATCACCATCTCATCTCACAATGCAGTTAGAAGCTTCCCTTTCCCAAAATCAGAAACAGCACTGAATTAAGCTTTTCCAGTATTTTTGGAACTTCACTGTACAGCTAAGTGTCACCTGTTCCATAATCCAAGCTGTTTCTTCACTGACTTTACCCATGTGCAACTGTGGGAAGCAGTGCTCCTTCCCTGCTGGCTGACAGTGGTTCAAAAATGCCGTTGGGATGCCAAGGTCCTAGCATAAGGAATCATGAGCATTTTCAAGTTTGGTCCCAATACACAGAATTTTCCCGTCTTTCAAGGTATACCACAATGAGCCAAAAGCATTATCAAGACACTTCATCAAAATTTTGAGCACCTTCTCTCCAAATTAAGAGCTATATATCACAATTGCTTTTTTAATTAAAAAACCCTAGCCATGAAGAGAGCTATATGAACCACAGTCATGTTTCAGGAAGTTTAGACCTGAGGGAATCTCCTGGACCAAGGCCCAGTTACCCACTGCTGCTGGAAACCACATCACACGAATCTCTTTCACTAATTATTACTTAATTATTTGTATACAAATATACACACTAGTATTTCTGATGGACATTTGCAGATTTTCAGTGCCTTTCTTACCTTTTCTTTCCTCAGGGGTCATAAACACATTGAAAAGCATAGAAAATGTTGCCTTTTGGGGACTAGAACCTTAAGAACCTAAAATAATTAATTAATATTTCTATGAGATATGAAGAGCTTAAAAATGTTTTTATAATTGAACAAAGGTGCCAAATAGCCTCTCCTGATGGCTCAGTCAGAAAAATACGAGTCCGAGACCTGAATCAACAAGTAACAGAACTGCACTGCTAATAGTTCATGGAAATCAATTCATAATAGCATACATCCCAGGACTCCTAGCACAGAGACAAGTCAACATCTTTTTATATGGCAGAATGAAATTTGTCCATACATAACATACAAGTTATCTAAGATTGATACCTTGAATAAAATGTAAATGGAACTATTCAGAATGTTTCATGAACTTGACACGTACTGTTATAAAGTACAACTGCATCATACACGAGTTTTATGTATTTATTCACAAATTCATGCATTTTAGACATACAAAATCATAACCTTGTTATAACGATCAGTGAATTACTTACATCTTCATCCACTGCTTTAGGATCAGCATAAGTACATGAAGAAGGGATATCAGTTAGCCCTTTAAGTCTTTTTTCCAACTGGGTTTTTTTAGACAAAAGCACCACAGTGTTTTCCATTTTACTGGGGTTCACCTTTTTGGTATCCCTGTATACAATATAAAATATTTTTTCCTGTAATTCACATACATTCCTCACTTTTAAAATATTCTTTGGTACTGAAAGATTCAGACTCATTCCCTTTTAAACTGCAGGCTCAAACATGGAGGTAGATCTGTTAATTTACTGATAACAGCTTCATTTTATCGTGGCTTGTATGCAAAACAGCAAGTAATTCTGGGTGAAGCAGAGGGGAGTTACAGTGATACACAAAAATGAAAGGAAGATGAAGACAGCAACTCTAAGCATCTCGTTCAGCAAATTAAGCTATCAAAATTGCATAGTAGAAGAATTAAACATGAAAAAGAAATGCAATGGATTTATTACCAATAATGACATGGGCCATAAGGATTTAGAATAGTACTTGAAAAGAGGGGAGGGAAAACTATTTAGAGGCAGATTTTCAAGCTACTTCAATGTCTAAATATGTGTCTAAATATGTGTCTAAATTCCCGCTGGATTTTCAAGTTTTATTAAAGTCATCTAAGTTCATTCTTTCATGATATTATGTCCAAAGAATACACTGTAAATTGTTACGATTAGAACAAAATCGTGATGTTTTCTGTTCCTGACAGTCTAGATAACTATTAGCTTTATTTCATTGCCAAACACTTTACAAAAATGCATACTCTATGGTCAGAAAATCAAGAAAATTCATGTTACGGGTGAAACAAATACGGTACAGTCCAAACAAAAGGCTGACAAATACTTGAAGAACATCTACCCACTCAGGTGAAGCCATACTTGAGAGATCCACCACCTTAACCAGTCTTGGCAAGGCTGAACTATGAAAATACTTTCCCACAGTGGCTGACCCAGCACCAGGGTTTTTAAGAGCTCCATGACAAAAGTTACTGCCAAGGGAAAGAGCCATTCTGGTGTCTTCGTATCTCAGGAGCAAATTAATCCAAATTGTTCAATCTTATATGCTCAGGTCTCTCTCTTTGGCTCGTCTGTTGTAGTGCCAGCACCTTACACAATGTCAGCAACAGTGGTATCTTCCTGGTGCCTAACAATATGCTAGGTACTGCCGACTGAAACCTGCCACACAGCAACTCCTACTGCGTGGGCTGCTAGAGCAGAGAGAAGAACAGGGACTCCTATACTGTAAGATGGATGAATGTGCTTCTGTAAGGTACATTCCCCAGAAACAAGTTATCACAAAATGACGCTCTATCATAATATGTATTTTTTTAATAATATATAGTTATAATACTTACTCAGGGTTGAATTTTCCTACCATTTTGTTCACTTTTTGTAGTTCGGCCCTTAATCGGTTTCTTTCCTTCTCGATATTAGAGCCTTGTATAAGCTTTTGTTTTTTCAGCAAATAAAGGAATACACTCTTGGCTGCACTTTCCACTGTATCCACATTAAATCTTTAAAAGCAAATAATATACATCAGCTAGGTGAACTCTAATAAAGTTTTTATTTATATGTAATATTGTTATAATAGTATGCAGTGACCCTTATCATCTGGCAATAGTCAGGGATATGCTTCTAATGATTAGATTCTATTCCATGTCCAAATCATAGTCTGCATTCACTTTCAAATCACTATTATTCCAAAACTAAGTGGTAAAATGTAAAACGGTTCTGCCAATAAATTATTTACAGAAAGTATGCTCAACTCTACCTTTCCCTAAACAGAACACTTGGACATTCATATAAAGCAAGCTACAGCTTAAGTTATTTTAATTCTTCTCAACTACCCAAGTTGAGAATCAGTGCCCGACTGTCTTGGTCTTCTACACAACTGTTCTTCCTCATAACTTTTTCAGTATTGGACTGTTTAGAGTTTAACTGGAATGAACACTTCTCCAGCTTCACCCTCAAAAAATATCTTTTTGTTCTTGCTGCAGCAGCAGGTCGTGTTAACTAACATCATACAAGGTGTTGGCAACATATGGGGTAAGGGTGCACCCTAGTCCATTAAAATATTCACAAGTCATTCAACTCTGGCAGTCACCAAGAGCAAGAACAAAAATTGAAGGACTTGATCCTTTCAGCCACAAAGACCAAATACAGATTTTAAGGCTAGGAGATAATCTCTCTTCAGCTTTTCTCATCTTCACAGATGCCAGAGCTCAATAATAGTTAATTGCCATAAACTCTTCTTTTTTTTCCCTTTGAAGTTCAGACTAGACGTTCTAATTAATTTCTACTGTTGAGTTTATTCAGCCATAAAGAATACTAAAGTGCTGCCAGCCTCTTCTTTTCCTTGGTGGCTCTAAGAAAAGAGAACTCAACTACTGTTTTTTCTTTACCATCATCAGTTGTGATTGCAGCTTGGCTTCTACAGCTCTGATACCTGCTCTCTCAGGAGTCTCCACTAACTATGCTAACATAACACCACATCGGATAACTGCTTTGCAAGATCATTCATCAGTAACAGCTTAGGGAGAAAAAGCTTACCAGCACCAATGAATCTCCAAGTCACTGTCTGCTGCTTGTGAGAGCTACTTATCCCCTTCATCATAATTGCTCAGGACTGGGACATTTAACTGAAGAGATTTTTTTTTTGTTGTTGGTTGGTTGGGTTTTTTTACTTGTCTAATTCTTGTCTTTGTCTAACTACAAAGACACTGGAGGGTCTGTCAAGTGCTGTTACACTACCCCTGTGCCTTAAAAGACCTTTAGAGAACAGATTTCTGTACTTCATCCTCCAGTTTGATACCACCAGGTTCTGCCTGCATATTCACTGGTCTGAGATGTGTTCTTGACTCACTAAGATCATTTATCAACTGGACAGGATATTTTTACTCTTCTCAAAGTCTCTTATCACCAAGAATTTCTAAGGACCCATCATTCTAGGGTAGATGAGGGGAAGGCACTTGTCCATTTCCCCTATGGAGAAGCATCTTGGCACTTCCTATTGAGTGCCCCAAAATGATGCTGCAGTTCATACAGCAGCCCTGAAATTATTCCTTATTGAAGGAACTGCAAATATCTAAAAGTCCTCTTGAGAACTGTCAGTTTCAGCTTGAAATTAGCCATAACACTGATTTACAATTAGGCTGTCACTGAGAAAAAGAAATAAAAATATTTTACCAGGAACTAGAGTAATTTGAGATGGGCCATTAATATGTGCATTCACTTTTTGATTTTTGCTTTCTAGAGCTGTTTCAGAAATGCCTTTTTATCAGCGTCAAGCATGTAAGAACTGGAATGGCAGTGAGCATTCTACCCCTAGCGTCCAGTGTAAGGAAGAGCACAGCTTCATACCAAGATGAGAACACTTTCCGTTTTTACATGATTGTTTCTCTGCATTATTACAGTGAAAATATGTGCTAGACAACTGTTTACTGATAAGCAGCTTCTTTTCAGTAAGTCCAACCTTGAGGTATGTGCCTACTTTGCTAATATGAGCAGTATCATTAACTGTAATGGTATTGTCAGTAGGCTCAGAGCTGTGTGTCTGATGTTACACCTCACATATGTGGACAGCAGGCTGACTGATGCATGTCACTAGGTGTAAAGTGATATTGGTAGAGGCTATGCAATGGAACCACCACCATGTAACAAACACACATTAATAGAACCTCATTCCACCCTCTTCTCTACCAAGACCACCCCAAAACTCCATTTGCACCTCTAAGTAAACAGCATATGTTTTCCAAAAGTTTTACTGACTACACTGGGGCAAAGCAACCAAGAATCTGACTCTCATTGCAATGTGATTCAGGTTCTTGTAAGTTTCTCAGACATCCATGCATGGATTCTACCCTTTCCACACAGTAATTAAATGCTCACAGCTTCAATTTCAGCTAAACCTTTAGTACCATAAATATACACAGGTTGATAGAGCTTGTAGGCCTTTACTTTGTGGTTTTAAAGCAAAGGTAACAAATACCATACAAATGGCATATGCCAAGCTATATCAATGCTTATGTCCAATACCTGTTTTTCTGAATATAGGCAATACACATATAATACATGCAGTGTAAATACTTACATAAAAAATATAGCTGGCAACTTATCCATCTCATGTAATTTATTAACAAAGCTTGCAAAATGCTTCCACTTTTCATTTTCTGAGCAATCCACAGGTTTTGGCTTAAGGTGGTCCAGCAGCCGATTCACCTGACCATAGTAGTATTGTGGAGATTTTAGTGGCAGAACCTTCTGACTGTAGGCTAAAAAATGCGAAGCCCTCATTTTCCTCTGTCAGCTTCTATCAGCTCTTTTTTTTTTACTCAGTTATTCAGAACTGGAATAGTCACATATTGTTTACAGTCTAAGTCTGCAAATTATCAACTGACTTTGGTGAGAACTCCAAATGCAAATTATTGTAGCATTCATGGCTACCATCACAATGCAAATAATAAAGTATCACTAACATAGTGATTATGATCTGTTTTCACATTTAAGTGTCACGTTTCATGAATTTTTTTTTTTAATATGTATTTCCCAGATATTCTTTATTTTCTTCTTGTTATCAATTCACCACCACCTCATATTCTTTTTTATGATATAGGAATAGGTGACCTCCAATTAAAGACTTGATTTTTTGCTCACTGTTTTAATTCCTATCTTTTACATGGAAACATACATACTGTCTGTGGTTACACAAAAGGTTTCAAATGAGTAGCAAAAAAAAGGTAGACTGAAGAAGCAGAGCTATGGAATAATATTCTCACCAACTGCAGGAGGTACCTAAAGGAATAAGGAACTGAAATCTCACAGCAGTATCAGAAGTCTGATTCCCATGAAAACTTGTGAAAATACCACCTCGAAAATGCTTATGGAAATGCCACAAATATTAGTGCTTATCTTTCAAGTACAGCAGTAGCTAATCAATAATAATTATGGGAGAAGAAACTCCCATTATTATAGTATTACTTATTATTATTATTTATTATAATTATATTGAAGTGTACACAACCTTAAGACAGTGCCCAGTAACAACTGTTACCTTCTGTCTTTGGCCAAGAGCAATCCATTTGCTAAGTTCTTTCTTCAGTTCCTGTTCGTATTTCCTCACATCCGCCTTTTTTATTACTACTTTATTCTTGAAAGAGACAAATTCCTCAGGATCTAGCTCCTGGAAAACAACATTAATATAAAACACGGCAGTAATTTGTTAGGAATTTATTTTGATGCATTTTGCCCACAGCTGTGTATACACACCTGGGCCCTTGGCCACTCTCGCCAGACTTTTACCATTGTGTCATAAAGCTGGATGCTCTCTCGCGAAGACAAGGAAAGATCTGAAGGAATACCATAGTTCTCAATCTTCAAGGAGTTTAAACAAAAGAAAAATAAAGGAATTATTTTGATGGAATCCATGTAACAGTTGCTACGCAATGCTGATCCCAGTATTATGCTTACGTGATTCACTGTTAATGCAGCACATGGATGACAGTGTTCAATGAGAAAATCCCCGCTCTTTAGAGAACACACATACTTTTCCAAATCATTGTATCTTTCTTCATACACAACTGAGAAGAGACAAAAATGCTGTCATGATGCACTTGAGTGTGTTAAAAGGCAAGTATTTAATCCTGCAAGACTTATTTTTACTTAAAAGAAAACATCAAAACAAAATATGCTTAAGTTCACACACCATGATAAAGTTTTAGCTGGATTTATTTCATAGTTACAAAATACTCTGATACACACCTAGTCTAACACGATATGATTGCTTTTGTTCCTGTACTTTAGATTTCCCTTTATACTTTCTCGTAAAGTTCTTCTCAGAGTTTGTAGAGCTTCTTTTTACTCTATTCTCGGCACGTTGCCAATACCTCTTCACAGACTGTAACCACCTACAGTGCACATAAAATAAAGTAGCAAAATGTATTTTAAGAAAACTGCTACAGCTACAGTAGATGAATATCTACAGTCTGCTCAGTTTCTCTTATGTATTTTCCAGTCCCCCTGTCACCATCTTCAGTGCAATGTTCTTGAGCTTCTCCCAGGATGCAAATAAAAAACATGCAATAACACCATTACATACATACATACACATATATGTATATATACATATATATATATACACAGAGAGAAAGAGAGTGCAGGTGTCTTCTTTGATGGATGATGGACAAATAGTCTTATCAGGCTTTGGCAATTCAAACAGATGCAAAAGCCTCCAAAATTTTCCTACACAGCTCAATTATAGGGTCTGAAGGAACAAGTGGCACTTTTTCTCATTACGCAGTTAAGAGTTACAGTACCATTTTTTGTCAATTGGGGGAGTAACAGTAGCATAATACATAGAGCAATATAACTCCAAATCAATTGCCTCCCAATAGTAGTTATCTCTCTAACTAAACCCACCATATCTGATTTAAATATGCTCTTGTGAGCAAGAAAATTCCACACGTACTCAGTTAGGTGTTCTGGATTACTGACAGTAGCAGAGAGTGCCAAAAACGGACATCGAATTGTTACCAAAAGGTGCTCCCAAACCTCTGCTCCAATTTCACCACCAAGACAATGGACCTACGGTTTTGGGAAAAAGGATTAAGAGAAAATAAGAAGTTCCTTATCAAAGGGCACCCAGAACATGGGTTGGTTTGTGTTTTGCAAAAATCCAAAATTTGGCAAGATCAACACTGAGTAATTCTTATATTGCAGCGAATGGCCACAAGACCCAAATCAAATGTCCAGTAAATCCCTTTCTAGACTTAACTAGGTAGCAAATCAGTGCAAAATTTCAATACTACATTCAATACTACGTTTGTATCCCAGGTACTCACTGGCATTATTAGCAATTAATTTTATATACAAGAAAGAATACTGTAGAAATTTTAAATTTAGCAAAATTAATCATTGACTTTTCCCCTGGAATGACTGACAAATACAATATGATGCGAAATTGCTACGATCCCAGTCTGCAACATTCTATTTGTGCCACTGAGACTATACAGTGGTGGCTTTTAGTTTTTCCAGCTGAATGGCTTGAGAGAAATAAAGGAAGCTCCTGGTAGCTTTGACTGAAATGTATGTCCTCCTGAGGACCAACAGGGTTTTAAGTTCTTTCACTGAAGCATATAAACACAATCAGCGAACAGGAAAAAGTAATTAAGTCTGGAATAATATTCCTGAAAGTTGGGTTTTTTTGCCAGCAATAATGTATGCAATTAAAAACTGCGTCACTGGCATTTTTCTTCCAGATTATCCATAAATTTGTTACATTGGTTACTATGGAAGATGCTTACCTCATCAAATATAACATATTGTATCCGTTTGGCCCACTTCTGGCAACGAGGAGACAGCATCAAGATTTCTAAACATTGAGGCACGGTCACTAGTATCTAAGAAAAATACTTGTAAAGCACTGTTTTCAAGTAAATTGACTAATCAGCTACAAGTAGACCCTGTATTTAAAAAGCATTTACAAACATGCATAGGTATTTGATTTCAAGGTAAGCAAAATTACATTAATGATTTGTCACTGCTATCTTAAGGAAGGGCAAGAAAGAAGACACAGGAAACTAACTGCAGACAAGTTAGTCTCACCTCAGTCCCTGTGAAGATGGTAACTAATCCTGGAAATAACTTCCAGGCATGGAGTACAAGAAAGAACATGAACAAAAAAGTCATCATGAGCATTCAGCATGAATTCAGCAAGGGGAAGTCATGCTGACCAACCTTGGAAAACTTCTATCATGAAATGACTGGCTTGGTAGATGAGGTGAGAGCATTGTATATTGTCTTCAGTAAAGATTTTGACAACACCTGTTAAGATCCCAATAGACGAGCTGTTGAAGAATGGGCCAAATTAGCAGACAATGAAAGTGTTGGACTGAAAACTGGTTGGGAGGCTGTGCTTAGAAGTTGGATTAGTGATACAAAGTCTAGCTGGAGGCCAGTAAATAGAGTTGTACTCCAGGGGTCAATAGTGGGTCTGATCCTGTTTAACATCTTCATTAATGATCTCGATGATGGGGAAAAGCATACCCTCAGCAGGTTTGCTGATGACAAACTAGGAGGAGCAGCTGATATGCCAGAGGCTCATGCTGCCATCCAGAAGGACGTAGGTTGGAGAAATGTGCTGACAGAAACCTCATGAGGTTCAACAGGGAGATGTACAAAGTCCTGTACCAGAGGAGGAAAAACCCCATGTACCAGCATATGCTGGAGGCCATCCAGCTGGGAAGCAACTCTGCAGAAAAGGACCTGAGGGTCCTGGTGGATACCAAGTTGAACATGAGGCAGCAACATGCCCTCAGAGCAAAGAAGGCTAATGGCATCCTGGGCTGCATTAGGGGGAGTGTTGCCGGCAAATCAAGGCAGGATTCCCCTCTACTCACGACTGATGAGGCCACACCTGGACTTCATTTCTGGGCTCTCCACTACAAGAGAGACCAACCTAGTGACCTTCTATGATGGAAAGACTACACCAGTGGACAAGGGATTACTGATGTATTCTATCTGGAATCCTGTAAGGCATCTGCTGTGTGTTGGCAACCAAAGGATTTTAATGTTTCTCCTTTTAACCAGAGCAAGTTATCAATTGCATGCACCCTAAGGACGAATAGGTAAGGTTGTATGCCATACACTGAAACTTTCTGGTAAGCAGTACAGGTATGCTTAGATTTTTCCTAAACTTTGTTTTTAGTAATGGCACAATTGTTGTAATTAGAATTAACATTTTCAGAAACCAGACAATATATGTCATTATTATTATTATGCATTAAAACACCCATAAAAAGATACCTGAGAATTCACGACATCATGGCGATAATCTCGTGTGAAGACTCCACACACTACCAATCCATCTGGAAGTTTCTTGGTGAACCGACTGTATATAGTTCCTACTACTTGGTTTACAAGAGCCTTAAA
This sequence comes from Pezoporus wallicus, assembly GCF_028554395.1. NCBI lineage: Eukaryota > Metazoa > Chordata > Aves > Psittaciformes > Psittacidae > Pezoporus > Pezoporus wallicus. Next base: position 6,919,649 of record NW_026640488.1, read on the forward strand.
GAAAGCAGGTCATTAACAAAAAGAGTGTATCTCTAAAGACATATGGCATTCTGAGACATATAAAAGCATTCTATTTTGGTACCAATATTAACATACTAGACTATAATACATACCATGTAATCCTCTATTAAGTCTAGACTGTCAACAACGTTAACTTTAAAAAGATATGGTGCTTGACATTTTTGCTTAAAGACAATAATCCATAGAGATTGTTATGCAATAGCATGTAACTCCCTATCTAAAAATCACACCACTGCAATCAAAATAAGTTTTGGATGAAATCAAAACAGTGGGCCTCAGCACTTCAGTCAGTTTTTAACTATTAAAAAATTGGTTTTTAACTCATTAAAAAATATCCCACTGCCTACAATTTCATAAATTGTCTCTTGAAGTATCTAATGGTGAATTTACTGCGAAAAAGCTTGACTCGATGGGTAGTTGTTCTGTTCAAATATTACTTTACCATGTTGGTAGGTTTTGAGGCATTCTCAGTATTTACTTAAAATGCTACTTTTAGCACTTCTGTATATATTAGTGTTTCTGATCTTAAATTAGCTACTCAGATATTAATAAACAATAACTCTACATCAGCTTAAGCATTTTTAGGATTTTTTTTAAACATGGTGTTTACACGTAAAACAGAATGTAAAGATTCCATTTCTAATGAAAAAAAAATGTAGCAACAAGATTTGTGTTACAAGCTACCTCAAACAGTTTTAGAATCACACTGAGAAATATCATAGTCATATATATATAGAACATGTAGTAGGATGATGCAGCCTTACCTTTGTAGGAGCAACATAAACAACTACTCCTTCATTGCTTGCTTTCAGAACTTTTTCCATGCAATAGTATGATGCATATGTTTTTCCTGATGAAGTGGGAGCAACAATCACTGCAGATTCATTATTATCTACAGCATCAAGAAGCTCCCGCTAAAAGAAAAGCAGTTACTTATGTCAAAAAATCTTGCTAGGAAGTTCTTATTGAGTAAACCAGCTCTTTCGATGAAAACATCTCCTATTCTTGTGCATAGACTTTATATACAGATTTTAGACTAGAGAAAGTCAGAGTTAACCTGGCTGGTTTATGACTGTACTCTTTATTCTTACACTGGTAATAGTAAGAAAAAAAAAAAAGGAGGAACTACAGGCTCTAATTTGTTTATTTCAATTATTTGGTCTGAAATACTGATACCAAAACTTTCTGAATCCAAACCTGGATATATTCAAGTTAAAAAAATAAAACAGTTAACTAAGCAATGTATAATTCAGTTTCAAAAACTTCATTATTACAGAGTCATAGAACAGTCTGGGTTGGAAAGAACCTTAAGATCATCACCAACCCCCCCTTGCCATGGGCAGGGATGCCTCACACTAGACCATGTCGCCCAAAGCTCTGTCCAATCTGGCCTTGAACACCGCCAGGGACGGAGCACTTACCAGTCCTCTAGGCAACCTGTTCCAGTGCCTCATCAGCCTCACAGTAAAAAACTTGTTGTTTTATATAAGGCAGTATTTGTTTTCTTGCATTACAACAGTTACATCAATATGGTCCAAATCTCCCTTCTGCTCCTATACAGCATTTACTAATTTGTTTCCTTCCCTATTACTGTCATCCCCTATGCTCTCCTACTTTACCCAGGTCTGTGAAAGGATGGGGGAAGGGGTACAGAAGAGTACAGAAATAGTACTAACACTATCTTTCTCTATCAGTACATATGCCAAGTTATAACTTGGTGTTCAAGCAACTGTTTTGGAGAGATGGAGCAAATTCAGTTGGCCTCCCCAGTCGAGTGATAAAAAAAAAAAATCTGAGTTAGACTTACTCTGCTTTACACAGAAAAGTTATTTCTTAAGTCAGACTACAGATAATTCTTTGGGGAAAATGAACAGAGGATGAATAGTCAAAGACTATCCAGCGATTATAAGGTGTTACCACTATTAAATAGAGTAACAAGCAGTGAAATCCCACGGATTCAGCACTTCTTACGTTGAATTCCGTATGCAAAGCTCTTTAGACAAGCTCCCAGTGTAGAAAGAATATGGAATCGTCCTGGGTTCAGCAGTAGCAATCATTTTTCTCCTTCTTAGTAGCTGGTGCAGTGCCGTGGTTTTGACTTTCAGCCTGGGAACAGCACTGATGTTTTTAGTTGTTGCTCAGTAATGTTTACTTTGACCAAGGACTTTGTGAGCCTCATGCTCTGCCAGGGAGGAGGGGAAGCCGGGAGGAAGCAGAGACAGAACACCTGACCCAAACTGACCAAAGAGGTATTCCATACCACAGCACGTCATGCCCAGGATGTAGAACTGGGGGCAGTTACCTGGAAGGGCTAGATCACTGCTCGGTCGGGCTGGGTATTGGTTGGTGGGTGGTGAGTGGTTGTATTCTCTTCCCTTGTTATTTCCCTTATCATTATTATTGTTGGTGGTAGCAGTAGTGGTTTGTGTTATACCTTAGTTACTGGACTGTTCTTAACTTGTGGGAGTTACATTCTTTCAATTCTCCCCCACCATCCCTCCGCAAGCAGGAGGGGAGGAAAGGGGGGGGAGCAAGCGAGCAAGACTGTGTGGCTGACTGAGTTTAAACCACGGCAGGAATGCAGTCCAAAATGATCTACTGAATTTGTTAAACTTAGTGAAAAATTAAATTTGTTAAACAACACTATTTTTAACAGGTAGTATAATAATAGGTATTTTTAAATTGGGGAAAAAAAGCAAAGGTAACTTCCATTAATTTTATGCTAAAAGTTTGCCTCTCATTACCTGCCATGTGTCAGGTATGAAATGTTGCACTCGGGGATCTGGATCATGTCTCTCTTCTCTGAGCAAGTAATAATCCATGTATTGTAGCTGAAAGCGAGCTGGACCCACTTCGATAGCATAGTTGCTAATCTTCTTATCATTAGTTTCTCCTGCCTATAAGGTCAAATGAAAATTCAATCTGGTTTGAAAGGTAGCAAGAGATTGAGAAAATGGCACATCTTTTCCTTTGTGGAACTCTGCAAGCTTTGGAAAAAATACAGAAGTGCAGGTGACTTCAAAATAATTTCTTGCAGAAACCTACACCATAATAGCCTTATGTCAGTGTTTTGCTTGTATCTCTTCAAAGGAGACTATGTCCTAAAAATTGTATGTCTTCCATAGCTAGTGCTGATAGTGTTTTTCTTGTCAGAAGAGGTAACAAACCTGGCTAGCAGGCAAAGCTCAGCCTCTTTAAGCTATTGCCTGCTAGAGCCTTCTCATTATATATTTATGTCTCTTTACTTCAGCCTGCCCTGACCCCTTGTGCAATGAATCACAGTTGCAAAAGGAAATTCAACGTTAAGGCTGAGTGTAAGCCCAAATTGTATTTTTTAACAATGCCTGTATACACTAAAAAATACCAAATTTAATATTCAGGGACATGCCTAGTTACAAAAACTGATCCTGAAATCTGTATAGAAAAGTATTACATGTACAACATACACTAAAAGATGAGAATCACATAATAATTTAGATTGTTGGGGATGTCTCGGTGTAAATTAATCCAACTCACTGCTAGAAGCAGATGCAATTAGACAAGGTCACTCAGGGCTGTGTTCAGCTGAGATTTTACTATCTCCAAGGATGGAGATTTCAAAACTTAATTCAATTTCTTGAAAGAAATGTTTACAGTTATTCCAGAAATTGCAGTTATGCCTAAAATTCCCCCAACTTGGCAAATCTAATCTAGAATCATCAGAAACAAGTAGCTGAAACCAAAAGTAGATCCAAAATCCACTGATTGATGTTTAGCCCTTCCAAGCAAGACATTAAACTTGCCAACTTATCCCTTCTATCACCACAAACCTTTACAACAGACCTTTTGAGACCTCAGATCCTAAATCCTGAAATATAATACATCTGGGACACCAAACACCCCTACAATAACTATGCTGCCAATAGCAAACAATCATAGTACACTAGCTGAATTTACATAGAAAAAGAGAAAAATAATTTCCATTCCTAAAAAGAAGAAAATTTCTTACAAGAAAATCACCACCTCCCTCACCTCAGTCCTGATCCTCAAGGAAGGATGATAAACACTTTTCAGAAACAAGCTTCCAAAAATTCTGAACTCTACTGTGCCTGAAAAATGAGACACTGAAATGATTGGTATTAGTCTGACAGTTCACTGCACTTTTCCTTCCTTTTGCTACTGCCTTCATATTCTGCAGGTTGTGAGAGAGGCTCTCTGCCTGAGAGCCATTTAAGCATCCTCTCTCCCTATCAACATCCCATCTACACACAAAGGTATCAAACCACTTTTAGCATTAAATCAGCCAGTGGGCAGGTTGCTAACATGTAGAAAAGCATAAAGTCAATACTTAGAGAAATTACTTCTGAGCCACATTCAGTATAGCTGCTGGTGGTTTCAGCTGTACTAGGAAGGACAAGCAATGTAGCATCTAAAACTGTTTCCTTCAGAGGTGATCAGTAATACCATAACAACAAACAAAATAGTTTTCAGCTACTGCAGCCTCAAAGATTTCCTTCTCTAGAGTAGCACATTTTGGGCAGTTAGAGAGCAGCTGCTCATCACTTAGCTTTAAGAGTTATTTTTAACATGCAGAGTTCAGCTGATGTGATGAATTGAACAGCAGGTACCTCTCAGATGTCTAAGGCCTCAGGCAGACATAACATAGAGCAAATCTTAATGCCTGTTTGTATGAAAGGTTTTGTTTCAATGGCTGCAAATTAATCTTGCAACCATATAAAGTTCTGTTTACTAAAGGGGAAGTGCTCTATTGTGTCAGCTAGCTCCCACATCAAGGAGAGCAATGATCCATGGAACTAAAGATGATTACTATCTGAAGCAAGAATAGATATTCCCAAATCTACGGCACAATGAAAAAATAAAATAAGCTCAATAAAGATCTTCTATACTCAAATGTTTCAGAAAACACTATTGATATTCAGCTACAGATCCTGTTATAGGAGAATCATTACAGTCTATAAACTTACCTGGCCATATAGGGAGCATGCCAAATTCTCAAATCCAAGATATCTAAGACATTTGGTCAGCTTTTCTAGATGCGGTTTCTCCAACATATCTTGGTATTTTTCAAGGAGAATATGAATTCTCCTCATGACTTGAACAGCTTTGCCTAAATCTTTCTCTTTGTTGCCTTTAAAAAAAAAAAAACAAAATCTACAGTTATTTGGAAGCTGATCCTATCACTGAGAATTTTCTAATATGAGGTATTTTTAGGACAGACCTCATCCATGCAACCAAATTTATGACAATTAAAAAAATGAATTTTATTTAAAGACTACCCACCTCTAAAAAGCAGTGCTACCGAAGACCAACCACCCAAATAATTCTATCTGCTTCTGCACACTCAGCTATAAAAGGAAGTCATACTTCTGACATCTATGCAATAACTGAGCTACCCCATTTCACCTTCCTGACCAACACATTTGTCAATCTTATTAGCAACATATTTCACTCCAGTGTTTACAATGCTCCCCCAACACATATAAAGCAGTGTGTGTTTGGACCCTCCTGACTGAGTGTATGGACTGAACAGGTTAATTCTGGCGAAACAGGAGGCCACGAACCACAGCAGTACAGATTTCCATACACATTGTCATCAGACTGTAAACTAACCACCTCAGCTAACTAGTCTACTGCAATATAGATGCATTTTAGTGTGCATGATACGTAATCATTAAAGATATATACAATAAAATTAATTATGTATGCAATGTCTACAAAGCAAAACAGAAAAATATCTACAATCTAAGTTCATTGGCTACTTTACAGCTGACTCAAAGGATCTTCAAATTGCAAAAGTGGACCAGAGCCTGTTAAAACCACCTTCCATGCTACTGAAAGAGGGCTGTATTTACACATCTTTATTCCAGCTGAGAATGTCCAAAGTCAGTCACTCTTGGTGAAAGGGAATGGAAGCTGAATAATGAACATTAATTTGGCTATCATACCTTGAGTTCTGCAGTGTTCCTTCCACACTTCTAAACAGGCAGACAGTCCTGTCATTTCTACACTGAACTTCACAGATTTACTTTTAAGGGTCTTGAGAAGCTTCTCCAAATTATTTATTCCACCAGTCACATCTGCTTTTATTTCTTTTTCAGTTCTTATACACAAGGCTTTCCATTGCTCCTCTTCTTTCTTTTCTTTTTTAGCTCTTAGTCGCCTGTTGTTTTCCTCTGCAATTATTTCTGCTTTACTTTTCTGTCCAATAACATGAAATTATTTAGAATAATCATCACTGTGTGCAAGTATCATCTAAAAAAGCTAATTCATAAACTCAATCATAGCAGGTACATTACAGTTTTCAATTAATCTGTGTGATTCATTGTGTTTTGTGAATCATTTAAAGTAGTACTTCATTTTGAAGGAGGTACAATTTCTGAATCCCAATATATGGTCCTCAAAAAAGCTTAATTTTAAGTCAGTATAAAGCTTCAGAAATTGCATAAAAAAAGCACAAATCTGGAAAAATCAAATAGCAGTTGTCTTAATTTATACATAGGTAATTCTCATTGTATTGAGATGCTTTCCAATAAATTAAATAAAATTAAGAGTTCAACCTGACTTGCAGCTAAAGTTATTTTATATACAGATTTACAGGTAATTTGACAGCCCATAATCTATAATCCATAGTACAGGCTATTATGAAATAGTACTCAAGTTACTCTTGCTCTGTATTTGTTGTTCATGAGTATGCAAGTACATTCTACATACCCTGTGATGTCTGAAAATGTTCACCTAGTTAGGATTAATTGCAGTATCCACAGGATTTTTCACAGAGAATGTTTCCAAATAGTGCAGGGAAATGAATGACTGGATAATGTTTCTTCCTGTATTCCTCAACAGTTTCTTACAGTAAAATTATATTCATTAACTTCATTTTCTTTCACTCCACATTATATTGGCCATGAGCCAAAACCTCTCAGCCTTTACAGAGTTCTTATCTATTTATTTGTTTTTTATTTACTTGTGCCTGATAAAATATAATTACTCATGACTATTGCTAAATAGGAACAGAAATACATTCGCCAATTAGCTAATTAAATTTGAACTACAAAAGCAATTTAAACCTCTTCAACTAAGAACTCCCAGTGCATTGAGAACATAAAACTTCAACTGTGGTAATCATAGTAGAAATCCCTTCCTGAATAAGAGAAAAAAGATTGGAAAGGGCAACTTGAATATACTCACATGCTTCTTTTGTGTCTTTTTGATAGCAGCATTAGCACTCCCTGACACATCCTCTTGATGTACAATAAGTTTCGAAGCGGTGTCTTCCAAAGTGCTTCCGTAAAAATGACGAAAAGCCTGTAATTTCTGAATTTGTCTTCTTTCTGCTGGATCTTTGGATTTCGCTGCAAACAAATGTAATTGATTGGGAAATGCTCTGACAAAATTGCAGCCTAATCTATTTCCAAGAAACGATATTTGGGCGATGGATAAATTTCCTAAAATTTCCTCATTGACCTAAAGGCCAAAACCACATTTTGAAAGAGGCTGGCAACTAAGACTCACTAAAATTGAACAGTACTTTGAATTATTTGAGAGACAAGCAACAGACTCAAATTCAAACTACATTAGGCACAGGCTTAAAATACTGAAAAACTTCACAAGCAGGGTGCCTGGAAAGACATAACTGAGAAAAATGCCTAGGCTTCTCACACAGTCTGTGAAAATAGAAACGTGTCTTCTGAAGGCAATTCAGATGATCAGAAAGTGAAGTCTTCACCATGAAAGCAAGAGTCCATCATCAGAGCATAAATAAAGCTGCTGGAAGAACAATTATGCTAGCCAATGGAAGATAGATACTGAATTGAGCACATAGGTTTAGGGTGATGTGTCCCTGTCCAGGGCAAGGGGGGTTGAAACTAGATGATTTTGAGGTCCTTTCCAACCCTAACTGTTCTATGATTCTATGATTCTATCATACTTCCACACTCAAGCCTAGGTACTTCTCTCTGCCCTAAAATTCAAAATGATAATTTGGTTTCTGATCTTCCTGTTTCTCGTAAGACACACTGAGGTGATACATGCCAGCATTTAGCACATACACGCAAGGCACAGGAGAGAGAGGGCCCTCTCTTCAGCTAGAATGAATAGACATAAACCTTCAATTCCAATGTTACAGAAGGTGCTTTAACTACTATTTCACAGCCTATGCTCTCCAAACTTCCCAATGAAATCACAGTGCACAGAAGAAGGCAAAAATTCATCCAGTCAGAACGATGAGCAGATGGAACCCTGATTTCACAGGTCAAGTGGTAAAAATGCCCACCAGGAAACAACATTTCTAAGTCACTGAATGAAAACCATAAGTAGTACTGGAACTACCAACAGTAATCCATGACTTCTCAAACCCTGGTAGGTTTTTCACAGTTTAAATCACCATATGACGCAATACATGATAGGAACATCTTTGAGAGAAAGTTTTGTGTACTTGTTAGTACATACAGTATCAGATACTTCATTTCATGTGCATATTCAGGTAAAAGCTAAGTCCATGATTTTAGCATCACAACCTGGAAAACATTTACAGTGAACTGTAGTGCATAACGTGAAAAATCATAATACAAACAACTTTTATTTACTTCCATGATAGTTTCAGTGGGATACAGTTAATTTTTTTCACAGTAGCTAGTATGGGGCTGTGTTTTGGATTTGTGCTGAAAACAGTGTTGATAATTCAGGGATGTTTTAGTTGCTCATGTTCAGTGCTTACGGAGTCAATGCCTTTTGTGCTTCTCACCCCACACTACCAACGAGGAGACTAGGGGTGCGCAAGAAGCTGGGAGGGGATATATCCCAGACAGCTGATCCCAACTGACCATAGGGATATTCCATACCACATGGTGCCATGCTCAGCATATAAATCTGGGGGAAAAAGAAGGAAGGGTGGTGGGGTGTTTGGAGTGATGGCATTTGTCTTCTCAAGTAACTGTTACACGTGATGGAGCCCTGCTCTCCTGGAGATGGCTGAACACCCGAAATCCATGGGAAGATGTGAACAAATTCCTTGTGTTCTTTGCTTGCACACGTGGCCTTTGCTTTAACTGTCTTCAACTGTTGTTAACTCACAAATTTTCTTACTTTTCCCCTTCTGATTCTCTCTCTCATCTCACCATTGCAGGGAGTAAGCAAGTGGCTCTGTGGTGCTTAGTTGCTGGCTGGGGTTAAACCACAACTTCTTTTCTTTATTTTAATTCTGTTCTCAGAAGATAAGATTGGCTATGCAGGCACTGTGCAAACATTTGAGCAGGTTTTGCATCTGTATGGATGTGCTTACTAAGCATTACCCAAACCATATATTTAAACATTAAACTCCACATGTCTATAGTTTGCTTATATAAATCTGTGATGCATTTTACAAGCAAAAGGGAATGTATCATGAGCATCTTAGCCCAAGTGCTCATTCTGTTATATTTGTTAGACCTATTTAACATAATACACAATGCATAGACAATGCACAGGCACATCAGCATTTAGTTATAGCAGTAGCTCTGGTTTGGCAAGTATTTGTAGAGCTGCAAATATTATCTGAAATGAGAAGTCCTTTCCAAAACCACAATAACCTTCACAATATTGTTCTAGCCAACACAGACACATGGGTTTTGTGTTAGTTTTTCTTACCATCAGCAGTGCAACATACTCGCTCATATTCCTCAGTCAAAGGTCTGCCAGAATGCCAGTGACGAAGCTCATCAAATTCCTTGTATTTAGTAAGTGAAGTAACTGCAGGATCGTTGCTAAAATACACAAACGTTAAACAGAGCATAAACTACAAGTGTCTTCTGGCATCTCTGATAAAACATTCAAAGCATTAAAAAAGTGTATTTATCAAAAGACAATTTTACTGCAGCAGAAAACCAATGCAGAGTTTAATTCTATTCTAAATATATTGTGTCAATATATTGACATTATAGAATGGTTTGGGTTGGAAAAGATCATCCAGTTCCAACTCCCTGCTGTGGGCAGGGATGCCCTCCACTAGACCAGGTTGCTCTAAGACCCCATCCTGGGCTTGGGCACTGCCAGTGATGGGGCATCCACAGCTTCTCTGGGCAACCTTCCTCTTTGTCAGGATGCATTGCTCCTGAGCTTGGAAACGGTGATCCCTGAATACTACTCAGCTTTCTAGGGCTTGTCTTCCCTCAGTTTTTCAGAAATAATTACTAACAAACAAAGCAAAACCCCAGTTTGTCACTTATTTTCATACAGATCAATCACAGAATGCAACTAGATAACGTGCATGCTGTGTAAACAACACCCATTGTGCGGCACAGAAACCAGTTCCACAAGCAGGAGATCAAGTGCAAAGGATAATCTCTTCTTCTTTTCCAGTATTTTTATTTAACGTTTGTCTTTTCCTGAAATCAATCTGAACTTTGCAATTTAGAATAAGACCTTTCACAGATGAACTGTACATTTAGAAAAACAGTTACAAAATGTAAAATAAGAGTCAAATAATGTAAAATATTAATGTAAAATATAACGCAAATAACAGTATGGGAAAAAACGGACATACTGACTCTTCTCCATTCTTGTTCTGAATCTGTTAATATTTACAGCAGTACATGTAAATGTGAAATTTTACCCAGTCATAGCAAAAGCACTTCTACATTTGTGCAAATCGAGCATAATATGGATGTAAAGTGCAGGGAAGCAGAAAATAAGTGCGTGTAATGTTATTTCACTAGAATAAAACTCCTATATGTACCTTTTTAAAACAGGTAGGTCTTTCAAAACATCCCCAGCATAAACTTCGACAAGATCAGATTTCACTGAGATTAGTCCAATGTTGGGAATTTTTCTGTCATACACTTTACAGTGTTAAAAAAAAAAAAAAAAAAAAAAATTGTTTAGTTAAGAATACATCTAATTGCATATCATACTTGAAAATTCTGTCAAGTTACATTATAAAGTCTATAAAGCAAAATTTGCTACAAGGGAGCAGCACTTCACTAATTCCCCTTTTTTCTGTTTCTTCTCAAGAATGGGAAGAAAAAAGAAGCAGACATCATTATGCTTCCAAGCAGATATTCTCATAATCCATTTTAGACACACTAACATTTTGAATGCTATAACCCATCCCATCTCACAGGCATCTACTTTCTGCACTAATTCCATAAAGACCACAGTCTCCTAAATATGTATGCACTTTCAAAAGCACTTGCATTAGATGACTGGAGATGACAGGTAGCATTGTTCATCCTTCCCACATTTGAAGTCTAGCCACAACTTCAGTCTCCAAGGCATCCAAAAGAAGCACAGAAATGGGCAACACAAATGCTGTGCCAGAAGAGGTTTTAATATCCCAAAGATAACAAAGAAACTTGGTGTTTTTTTGCCCACTGAGTCCACTTTGCCCACTTTGAAACTAGCAGAAGAATACCCACAAACTTCAGTAATATATATTCCAGCTTCTACTGAATTTCCTTCTAAAGATGAAACCAGACTTTTGAAGGTTGTAACTAAACTGGTTCTCAGGAAATGTCAGATATCAGGCAAAAATCTCCATCTACTCCTTTCAGATGTTCAGAACAGATCTCGTAAGTGAGGGAAGAAAACAATCTGAGTCAACTTTGCAGTTCCCCAATTACAGGCTATTAAAAAGGATAGTGGTTTAGTTTAACACACTTATGGGCAAGTCACATTTCTACAATCCTCAAGGCTTGTAATGTGAGCTACAGTAATGGCTGGACACTGCCATAAGGGTAACAATTGTTTATTTAACTTAGTTTGCTGCTCCTATGCCCAATATCTCTATAATCCTATATGAACATACACAAAGATGCTCTTCAGAGGCATTCTTCCTGCACATAATCGTTACTTTAATTATGAGTAATTATAATGCTTTTTACTATTATTTGTATTACACTTATCATAATGTTTTTCGTAATAGATTTGGGCTAGCAATCATGGAACTAAGCCAAATTCCTACTGAAATCAGTAACAACACTTGTGTTGTCTACTTTAGAGTCAGAATTTTACCTATAAGGCCTCATCACATTTTGGCATCAGCTGTAAGTTTTGCTAGTGGGTTGAAAGGAAGGAGGAGAGGATCCATGAAGCATGGATAAGATTTGTGATCAGGATAAAATCAGATCACTACTGCTAGAACTTTTAGTGATAGCAACAAAGATCATGCTTCTAACTCTCTAATATGTGGAGTTGCCAGTACCTGTAAAAAACGTATGTTTCTGATCAAGAAATGGTTGGGAGCTGTTTCGTATTGGGAAAGCATCTCCAAGACAGTATTTCACAGCCAATTTTCTTACAGTGTCCCATAAACATTGGTATTCATCTTCCACATCTTTCCCCAATTCCTTTTTGAACTTAAATCCTGCACAAGGAAGCAAGAAAGAGGGAAAGAAAAAAACAAAAGGCACTTAAAAATTAAGTTTCCTCAAACAGAGCCTACCTATTCACCTATGCAGCACCAGACACAGACTTCAGTCTTATTCAATGTCTTTGGCCGTCAGAACACATTAGAACAGAATGATATGCATTCACAGTTTTTAATAGCCCAGGGTATAACTAAGTAAATATACCAAAAAGATGTGTTTTGCCAAAAACATCACATTTAAATATCTGCAAGGTCCACAGCTAAAGAAGAGTTTCTTGCACCCTCCTGCAGGGTAGGACCTTAAGTTTTCCTTTTAGTGCCCAATAACAGGTATTACATTTCATAGTCCTAATTTATATTTCCTTTAAAAATTCCTTTACACTTGCTTTATTGAAGTACATACAGGACATCTTGTGACTAGACACATAAAGAAAGTGTTATGGTTTACTATCAGACAAACTCATGCCAGAGGATTTCAGGTAAACAGAATTACTCTGCTAAGAACATCTGCTACTTTTTCCCTACTTCCTTGCTCTGTCAGATTTTGTAACTTTTTTGTGAATCTTAACACACCTGATGGTGTTCTTAAAGTTCCGGCTCCCAGATTCATGTATTTATGAGCCAATATATGATTTTATCTGAATCAATCTCATCTGAAATTTAAAATATTACCCAGTGTCACAGTGACAGTAGAGAATAGTATCTGGTTTCCATTCTGTGTTGCAACTAAGACAAAAGGAAACAGACAGAAAGCTGGCTAAAAAAAACAAATGTTTGAGAATACTTAATAACAGTGATCCAGAGCTCTTACTGCCTATGCTATACGACTCTTCCTCTGCTTAAGTCCAGATGGTACATCAAAGATAAGATATGGTAAAGCATTCTAAATGAGTACTGGTGAAGGACACTTTCACATGTGATTTTCTAGACTTGGTTATAGAAACAAGTTTCCCTATTATGCCATAAAATGTATCCATTATTGCATGGGTAATTAGAAAACTGTGCTCACTTTTGCTTGTACAAGCAGTTTCATTTTCATTTTGCAGCTTACTGAAATTAGATAACTAAACTGTTCAAAGATAAATACCTTTATTGTATTCGACCTCGTAATAATATGCAAGATTTATGAGCAGTGAATCATCATTTAAGTCAGGCAGGTAAGTTAAATCCAATTTCCAATCTTTTGTATTGCTTAGCTGTGTCAGAGCAAAATGCGTACACAATTGTTGCTGTTAAAATAAAACAAAGAATTAATTCTTAGGGAGCACCTTTTCATTTGGAGAGATCACAGCATCTCCAAAGCAGGGTTAACTACCTTGGTTCTGCTGACATGCAAAAACAACACACTGCTACTTGACTTCTCTGCAATAACGAAACTGCCTTCACTGTTCTTCACTAAAATAACTAACTTTAAACAAGAAAAAGGCCTGCCATCAAAATTCTCATACTGGATGAGACCAAAATGTCCATCTAGCCCAGTAGCCTAACACTAACACTGTCTAACTGGAGAGGTCTAAAGAGAGGTCAAGTATAACATATTACCCCAAACATTCTCCGAACCCCTCTGAACTGAGGCTCACAAGATTCCTGAACCAGGTAAGGCTTGTTTTCAGCAGATACATTATGCTCTTTGATCTCCTCAAATGACTAAATTAGCATATAAAGGAAAATGAAAACTGAATTAACAACTGCACCCGATGACAAGGGAAGTAAGACAGTGCTACACATACCATTTTTATTAATGGTAAAACTTGCTTAGTCCAGCATGATTTCATGATCCTAATCTGAGCTCTCTGTGAAAGAGGCATATGAAGAAGAAAAGTCACTGCAAGACATTGCATTCTACAGAGGTCAGCTGCTTCTTTTGGAGATAAGGGTTTACTTCTTCCCTGTTGAGAGATGACACATAAAAAGTTGACCACATCCTTCAGTAAACTAACTGTGTTCACCTCTAAAGCAGCTTAAAGCAGCTAATAATTTTGACATATTTAAACAATTTGTGCATTGTCATCATTAGTGGATTCACTTAAGTCAAACTGAACATTCAGTTAATAATATAAAAAAAAAATCTTTTCTGAAAAGACTATGACTATGAAAATCAAGACAAAAACAACTGTCAGTGTGTCTGACTAGAAATGTTATTTTAAGAATAAAGGCTACTGTCTAGAGATAGGTCTGTATTCTTTTCTCAACTGCACAGCAAAAAGTCTGTATAAAAATCCACTTTTAGCTATCCTTGTAGTCCACTAAATAAGTGTCTATCAAAATACTACTGATATTGCATCTGTGTTAATTTGATGAAAATACAAGGCTTGTAGTATGTGGCCTCAAAAATGATTCCATGACAGGTAGAAAGAAAGGTGTTTTTCTGAAACATCCTGCTACCTTGAAGAAAAGGTTATTTTTTTGTAAAAGCCAGTATGCCACTGAGCGTTAGGAAACGAAAAACAATGAGCACAACTATCTTCTAAGGTAAAATTCCCTGTGGGAATAACTGCTAGTCAGGTAAAGCTTTCCCCAGAAGTAGTCACTGTGGCAGCGGGCACAGTGCCACCCACAGAGTGACCATGCTCCTTTGGAAAAGCTGTGGCCACAGTAATTACCTAAACCAGACCACTTAGAGAGTATAGTCAACAAAAGAAGCATCTGGATCCCTCTTCACCTTGAGGTCTAGGACAGTCACCTCTCCTGCTAGCAAAATGTATATAGTCACTATGCTGAAAAGATATCTGAAAAAATTCTTACTCTTGCTGATTGCTTTTTCTTTGTTCCCATGGAATTACTTGCATTTTCCAACATGTTGCTGTATATTTTTAATCCCACAGCACAAGCAAGAACACAGACCACACGCCGAATGTCAGATCCTTCAGGCCACAATTGTTTCAACAGATGGACACTCTGGTGAACCTGTTGTCATAACATTATGAATAACACATGACTGCTATAATAAAAATTACAAAAAGAAGGACAAGTCTTATTCTTTACTAAGATCCACCAGAGAAGATTAAAAAAGGACATGAAAATTACAGAAGGAAACGTGGGCACAAACATTAGTAAAAACAGCCCTTTTTTGTCATGTCCTCAAGGGCACCAAAAGCCTTGACAGTCTCTGACTCCTGGGGCCTCCTCCTAGCTGCGCAGGGCTCTGTTTCAGCCCCTCAAGGCCCTCATTTTCTGGACTGAAAAAAAATCGTCTTGCTGGACCAGATGGTGATTTCTGCCAAATGGCCTGGTTCCCATCTTCTGCAAGCCAGTTACCCTTAAGCAGCACCCCATGGATCAGTTTCCAGCTGAACCTTCCTACTTGAATGAACTTTAAGGAAAGAAACAGTTTCAAGCTGCTGTGAAAAAGACTGGGCATAAAGGAGACTTTCTCAGACTCAGGGTGTTACTTCAGGATAAGGAAGAGAGTCCCCAGTTCTGGTGAGTAGAGAATTTTGGGTAAAGGAATGGAGGACAGCCAGCCCAAGCTGAAAAAAGAAAAAAGGTCAAAGAGGTCAAGTTACCTCTTTTTGTATGCTATTCAGGCTCAGCTTGAAATGACCATATAGACACATGAATGATTCTTTGCACTTGACTAGGTTTCCATAGGCACGTTGCAGATCTTGTCCATACTAAGAAGTGCAGAAGTCAGTTATATGCAAAAGTAAACAAATACAATGCATCAGTCACTACTAGCCACAGACAGAAACAATTTAGACATGTTAATCTTCAGCCTTCAAGAAACATCTATTCTAAATAAAATCTTACAAAATCACATCTCTGCTCTAGATGCTAGTCTGTGTCTAGCATATTACAAGTCAACTAAGACATGTGGTACTGAAGATCAGGAAAAGGCTGTATTTGAGGCTATCTTGTCTTAAGTGAACAGGAATGTGAAATGAGACGATAGAGAACAGGGCAGGAATTTGCCATCAAATCCTTACCTGTTAAGGATTTCAAGACCAGTAAAGAAACATATTAGTGCTTTATAATTTTAGTATGTAAAATAATTACATTGATATATCTTCATTAAATCTGTTAAGGAGAACTAACACTGTTATTGCAAGCTGACAAAGAAGTTGTGTAACTTACCTTTACAAAAAATAATTTGTGCTTATACACACTCTGAACATGATATCCATAAACTCTAAGAATATCATACTCCTGTCCTGAAGCAAGCACAACGTTGATTTTCTTTGACAGTGAATGAGCAATTAAAATAGACAAGTAGTCTGTCTGGAGAGAGCTCAGTCCTATGTCAGATACAATGATGAAGTAGGGATAGCTTTTCTTCAGGAAAATCTCCCATTGGGATGATAAACAATTGGAAAATTCTGTATGAACAGTGATGCTTGTGTTATGCCTCAGGTGTTCTATTAATGCAGTTCGTAAAAAAAGAAAATAAGGATACGGAAAATACATCTGTTCTGCATCCTGTGGGAAATAAAAACAATGAAATTATTTGGTTACATTTGTTGACACAATGAGCAGTTTCCTAATCCCGATTAGAATCAAGCATATGGTTTTGAAGGAGTGCAGTGGTTTAAATAGCAAATGTTACTTCTTCAGTACCTTGAAGAAAGCAATGACATATTTTGCTCCTTTTTCAGTGAAATCCTGCAGGAAGCATTCAATTCTATAGAAGGAGTGCAGATATTGTGTTTTCTCATCTAAAAACATAAGTAGTAAGGAATCCCCATCTATCACAAAGAATTCAGACTCAACAAAGTCTTTTAACAGACTGACATAGCTGAAAGATAAAGAAATAGCATACACATAACATTAGTCCAAGAAAAGTCACGGACATGAGACAGAAGAAATTTGCTTACTAGCAAATTTTAAATGTTTTTGTTCATTAAAACAATTAAAGATTAAATGTATAAATTAAATCAATAGCAAACCATCTTTCTTGGATCTAGGGTTACTCCTAACTAGCCTGCAAACCTTTCAGTTATTGAATGTATTAGCAATTGTCTCCTTTACAACTCATGACACTTATGTAGTATCCGAGGCTTTTGTGACTCCTATGGCACCTCTTGTCTGCGCCTGCTTATGTGGAAAGTGTTGTCTGCTCCAAGAAATACCCCACAGGAGATAACCACAAAATATATTTTGAGAACCTTCCTCCCTGAGTTTCCAGCTAAAAATAGCAAGTGGGTTATCAACAATTATCATGACAATGACAACTACTTCCTTCATCCAAGGAATGTTTATGGCAAGAAAAATACCTTAATAGCAAGAAGAATCCAATCACAATGCATTTCTTCAAGAGACTAAAGAATTAAAAGAAGTATTCATCCACTTCCTGTTTCAGAAAACTATGAAAGTTGATAAAATTTACATTAACCAGTCTTAGTTCAAGCTTGAAACAAATCGTTTGCACTGGAGATGGCAAATATAAACAGACAGCACCTCAGCAGCTTTTAATATATCTTGGGAATTGACTGTGTTCTACAGCTCTTCAAAATCCATCAAACCCCATAGGTACAATGTTTTACCCAGGACAAACCAAGGAGTCAGAAGAACTTTGCAGGTCCAAATGAAGAAGAAGCAAGACCTTCTAGTAAAGGTTCTCTGCTCTCATGTTTGTCTATTACATACTACACTGTCTGTTACAATACTAATGCATTTACGGGAACAGCCACACTGTAACAGTAAGACCATGCTTGTTTTCTTCAAGGCTGTCAAAAATGCCTGATACACATCACCTTGGATCCACACCTGGGAAGGTCCAGCTTTCCTTTCCACTGGGAAAATCAGCCTCTGGCTTACAGGCCCAGTTTGTTATCTGATGCAATGAGTAGCCTTCTATGAAGAAAACCTATGTAAACTTCCATCTTATACATGTAAATTGTCTGCCTTTAATCCATACTAATCTCTTCAGCAAGTCAACTCCAGAATGCAGAGGCAACATTTCGCTGTCAATGTGAATGTTGCTACTGCTAATACTTTTCCATATCAAGCAGGGAAAGGAACCAGAATCTGGAAATGCAGAAAATCATGCATGAGAACTGACATACAAAACCACAGCAGGTATATATGAAATGGAAATTTTTGTTGAAAAACTGTTTTAAACACTGTAAAAGTAGACCTAAACCACATGAGGAAAGATGATCAAAAAAAAAAAAAAGAAAGATAGGTAATTTGAAAAAAAAATAAGTAGCTACAGATAAAATTGTAGATCTGTTCCCAAAATGTGCAGACAATCTCTACTCTTTGGGCAGTCTTTCTGTTACATTGGGAATCTTCCTTCCTGTGGAGGAAGTGTGGAATCCTAAACATGCTTCCACATGATTTTCCACAAACCTAGGGGATAAGCACATAGCTTCTTTCTCTGAGGGGTACTACACTGTGATATCTATTTAATTCAAAGAAACCATTTTTATTACCATTTATTAAATTTCTTTCCATGAATCCCACTGTACTTACGCAGCTCTTGATAGGGATGACCACATGTGTAGTCTCAGATATTCAAGACATTTTCTTATTCCTAAAATAAACACATACATGGTTATTGATAGAACCATATAACCATAACTCATCTATTAATTACAATAGAGCCAAAAGTTAAGACCCTGCAATAAAAGCCAAGGACATGAGCATAAGCTAGTAACAGCTCCTCACCAGGACTTTGGGAATCACATTTATGATGGAGAATTCTGAACTCCTCGCCTTCAGTTTGCAATGCCTGCTCTGTCACTTCTTCAGTTGTCACGATATCGTAAGCCTTACTGTAGTCTATGTCTTCAGCTTCGTTTTCTCTGTCTTCTTCTTCTTTAAGCATTCGCTCAACAGCTGCATCTGTTTTGTCACCAGGCTCATCGTGCCCAGCAATGTCACTTGTACACCCACTCTCTTTGTCTTCCTTTGCTGGAATGAAGCCAGTTTTCTCACTGTTGCTACACCCGCTATCCATATTGTCATATTGAGCATTCTCGTTTGCAGCATTATGAACAGCTTTCTTGAAATCCATCACAGATCTTGGCATTCAAAAGATGAAAACTCTAATTAATCAAGAGATAACTTTCAGGGAACAGGGTATGCTCTGAAGCTTCAGCCACTATCTACTTCTTAAACACGCTGGAATAAAACTTTAAAGAAAGCATTTCATGAACATCCTGTTGAGATATTTATTCACTTTAAAATTCAATATGTATTTTTATGAGTTATAAGGAAAACATCAGCTTTTGTCTTTCTTAAAGTTTACTGAAGAGGAGCATTACGTATCTCTTTTGGGTTTTGCCTGAAAGGACCCTTGAGGGGTTGGTCATAATTTGCTGTATTAGCTATATCTACATGGCACACTCCAATGAATGATCCATGTTCCCTCATTCAAGTGGCTTGAATGCACAACCCACAAGTACCCACACCATTCATACTAGTCTAGTCACAATTAGGAATGCCACAACATCTTTATTGTGTGATGGGAGTAACCATTGTTTGGTATCAACCCCACTCTTTAATTAATTTTCGATTATCCCCCTCTCCCTCCTGCCAAGAGTAGGATTCTCTCAAATCTTGAGTAACTCATCTGTAACTGTTAGCATAACACCCCACCTTACAAGGTCACAATGTTCAGTTCCTTTGAGCAAAAGAACAAGCAGCTGGGGATACCCTACACAACCCCTACCACATCAGATCAGTTCTTATCAACTTTAGTTTTCCCTAGTTTCTCAAGTAATGGCCTCATGCAGTATTCATTGCGGTAGCATCTCCCATTGCAAATACTCATATGCCACAGATATGTTTATCTTTCTTTTTCCTGAGACCATAAAAAGACTATTTAGATGTCTTTTTTAGATATCTAAAATAACCTCTTTAACAAAAGAAACTAAAGTGCAACCTGTTTTTCAGATTTCACGAACTCAAAACTAAGTTGCAATTTTCTTTCTGATTGTCACCTTGTCTTAAGCCCACACCAAACAAAATTACATAGAAACAAAAACATTTTCATTATCTACTTTGAAAATACTATACAGTGTGCTATATTACAGTGATGTGCTTAACATAACTTTACAGTTTTCACACAATGTAACTATTTATATACATACAGCTGCATAAAACCACCTTTTGTGTACCTGCCTATGTACTTTTTGTCAAGGCAGCAATAGACCTGAGCCTTTTCTTCACTTTCTTATCTAAATTGAAAAAGCTACATCAAAGGCTCGAGAACACCATTCTGGGATGAACTGTCCATTTCTACATGCTGAAACGTAGCTCGAGCACCAAGCCTAAACCCAAGCAAATCACCCTCCTCAAAATAAAACCCAACTCCAGCCCTAATCCGAATCCCAGTCTCAGCCCCAAACCCCAGCCTAAAGGCAATCTAAATACAACTTCCAACAGAGCCTGCCCGAGACAGTACCTGCTGCCGCTGCCCGCTCCGCACCCCGGCCGAGTTCCACAGCCACCCGCCTTTCAGGCGTCGCCGCCGGGCGGCCCCGGATCAAGCCCCGCCGCCCATACCACTAGCTTTCGGTTTCCATTCCCGGTGCGGTGAGGCCGCCGAATTCAGGTTTCGTTTCCTAGCGCTGGAAGAACTGCGTGGCGGAACACGATACTGCAGCGTATTGCCAGTATTTCCTTGCTGCCACCAAAACATGCTTTTCAATCACAGCAGCTTCAGCTGATGGTCCAAAGCTACTAAGCCAGTGTTGCTCTAAGAATATACTGTTAATATTGGCTGCATATACGGTGGAGAAAATACTAATTCCTATTTCTATTCCTTTACACACCACAACCTATTCTTCTATCAGCCTGCTTCCTTAAAGTAGGAAATTCCTTATAAAAAGAAACCAAGAGACACACTGCTTTTTAGCATTTGCAGCAAAACCTTTAGTGGGAACAGTACTGGACTTCTATCCCCCAGTTTAAAATTGCAAAGCCTCAATTCACAAGGGAACCTGGGTACCCCCATGCTGTTGAAACAACATTCAGGAAACGCGAGTTTACATATCAAATTGGCTTGGCAAGAAGTGATCAGCCCTGCTCCTCTTCAGCTCAGATACTTGTACAGGATTCAGAACAGAAAACTGCTGGGGTTACATGTGTAAATAGTCTCAGGAATCCAGGTAAGTTTTTGACAGCCAGCAGACAACTGACATGTAACACTTGTCATATAAGCAGATAAGAGGCCTTTTCCATATCCTGCCTTTCCTTTGAAACCTCTACAGATTCCAGAAACGCTATCATTTACAGTTAGTGCACCCACAGTGCTCCAGCATATCAGAATTGTTTTGTTTAGCTAGCCAAGATAAGCCCCTACTCCCTCCTCTCAACACACTTTCTCTTTCTATGGTAGGTAACAATCCGAGAAATAACTGGAACCCTTTATTTCCTTTCCTCAAATTAAATGGGAGACGATCCTTAGCCCAGCTCTTCAAGAGGTTATTAATGTAACTTCAGTTAGGTCCTGAAGACAGACCTTTAGATTCAATTCTCTGTCTCTCTGGATAATGCATTTCAGTTCAGAAAAGTGTATTTTAGGTCTGCTATTCACCTGACTAAAAGGCAGATCAAACACTTTCCTGGGGAACCTGGTGCCACCTCCACGCAAATCTACTTAAGAACAAAAAACCAAAAACACCACTCAGGCAGAGGTGTGATGAGGAGGTGGGGGAGGAGAAGTGAGAACACTAGTGCAAACATGTGGGCCCTCCCCCCATGGAGGACCCTATGCCAGAACAGTGGATGTGTCCTGAAAGAACCACAGCCTGTGGAAAACCCACACTAGAGCAGGTTTATCCTGAAGGACTGCAGCCTATGGAAAGGACTTGCACTGAGGAAGGGACAAGTGTCAAGAAAAACTGCTAGTCAGGTGCCTGATTAACACCTTCAACTCTCATCCCCCTGTACCACTTAGGGGACAGGGAAGGACAGAGGAGTCAAGAGTGAAGGAATGAAGTTGACTTGCAAAGGGGAAGGGGAGGGTGGGAAAGTGTTGGTTCAAGTTTTATTTTTTGTTTCTCACCACCAAAATCTATTTTAATTGGAAATAAATTAAATTACTTTTCCCCAAGTCAAGTCTGGTTTGCCTGTGATGGTGACTGGTAAGCAGTCTCCCTGTCTATGTGTTGACACACAAGCTTTTTGATCCTATTTTCTCACCCCTCCTGTTGAGGGAGGGAGAAAAGAGCTGTGTAAGCATGTGGCAGTTGGTCACAGGCAACCCACCACACACATTCTTTTAGCTCTCTCTACATAACGTATGAGGCAAAGAGAGAAAGGGTACAGATAGATGCTTGAGGTGAGGATCGGAGACAGCCATTTTTTCAAGCATCAATCAGAATACCTAAAATCATCAAGCATTTAGTACAGAAAAACAGCTGCAGGAATTTTAACTTGAGATACCTTATGAAGGGGAAATTACATTTTTAACTGCTCAGCAATAGTAATTGGAGACAGAGGAATGACCTTGTCCTGGCAGTGGGAAAGCCTAACTCCAGAACCAGGTTAAACAACAGAAAGAGGAAGGCCAGAGGTGGAACAAATCTATATAAGGCAGAACCAATTGCCTTGGTGATAAGCTAAGAAATGTTACAGTATTGATTTGCAATATGAGTGGTGCTGGCGCATGCAGGTACAAAGAATCAGCTCATGCTACATCTCTGCAAACTCCCTGTAGAACCGCAGCAGTACAACTCTGTCCAACGCTTAGTCCATTAAATCACTTTATACTTAAGTGCAAATGCGTATTTTAATTCACCTCAAGGGGTACAATAAAATTTCCCCAACACTTACTAGAAGCTGCCAGGAATCACCTATCCTAAGCTAAGCCCTCTCCTTTAAAAATTATTGCGTAAATTAAAATTTTGCATAAATTGTGCCTCAACTGGTTCTGTAATCTAGCCCTAAATTCAATACAGATGGTGGTAAAACTAATACATGTCTGAATGGGAAAAACTGCGGACCCAAAGATTAAGCTATACATTTGAATGTTTTAATTTCTTTCATTAACCTTACTGCACCAACACAAAGTACAGAAATTATTCATAAGAAATCCGGTAATGATCTGATTACCTTTCAAACAGTAATAAGCGTAAAGGCCATGCCATAAGGAACCCTCTGCTCGTCTGGTCTAACACCAGACATAGAACTTTCACCACATTTCTCAGAGGTCTCTTAAAGAAACAGCGGAAAATTAAAGGAGAAAAGTAAAAGTGCACGTTTTGATATAGAAGAAAAAAAAAATCTTTGCTTAGTGTTAAAATAGAGTTACTATGAACAAGCTAAAGTTCTGGAATCGTAGAATAGTTTTGGTTGGAAGGGACCATCAAAGGTCATCTAGTCCAACCCCCCTGCAATGAGCAGAGACATCTTCAACTAGACCAGAACCACATCAGCCTGGCCTTAAATGTCTCCAGGGATGGTGCATCCACCACCTCTACTGTACCAATATTCTACCACCCACATTGTACAGAATTTTTTCTTCACATCCAGCCTTAATCTCCCCTCTTTTAGTTTAAAACAATCACCCCTCATCCTATTGCAATAGGCCCTGCTAAAAAGTCTTTCCCCATCTTTCTTATAGGCCCCTTTTAAGAATTGAAAGGCTACAACAAAGTCTCCGTGGAGGCTTCTTTTCTCCAGGTTGAATGCCAACTCTCTCAGCTCAATTTCTTAAGATCAGCTGGATTTTGAAGCTTTCCAATTCAGTTTATAGGAATACAAATGTAAGAAACTAGAGAGATATCAGGGGCAAGGGGAGAAGGGAAGGGAGATGCCAAAAATACATGAAAAACCAGAGGGATTGCATGTACACAGGTTGATGGACAGAATGCTTGTCTAGTCATGCACCTGCACCTAATCAGCACTGGCTGTCTTGTCTGCTCATTAAATTCCACTTCTAATCCCCTTCTTGGATGAGAGGCTACCTGTTCTGTGTACAAGTATGGGTATGGAGGTCTGAGTGCCAGCAAGTGCCATCAGACCATGGATCACAGTGCTCTATGTGTCTGTGTAACCAGAACAGGAGTGAGTGAGTAAGAGTATGTAAGTCAGTGTGCAGTCCCTAAGGACTATAAAGCCAGACCTGTCGGCAAGCAGGTGAAGTGGCCTGGGAGGCAGGCACATACATCTCTAAGGCAAGACCTCAGGAGGAGCTGTCTACTGGGGAGTCCAGGTCAAATACTGGCTAGGCCATAAGGTCTCAGGCTCAACAGAGAGACCTGTTTCCATGTGCATGTGTGCCCACGTAGGAGGCAACTGGGAAAAAACAGGACCTGTGGCCAGCCACTTGACAGGCCAAGCGTACAGGCCCAGCTAGGTGGGATCTGCAATGCAGAGGTGTACGTATTTCCCCACTAAAGGGCATTCTTCCTGATCACCCAGGGAGTGCTCAGTGTTCCTCTAACTCTTTTGATCTATATGGCCCACTGTGTTTATATGTATGTGTGGTACATGTGTTTGTGTGCATACATGATGGGGACACATGCTAAGCCCCAATAATATCTAAAGACATTAGTTAAAAATTCACACTGATTGCAACTACAATATTATATGAAGAGGCACAAGATTCATTCTGCTTTACAGAAGGAATAAAAAGCTACCAGAAAGCCTCATGACTGACAGAAAACAAACATTTATCGTCTATATTCAGTAGCCCAAATATCTTCCTAGCAAAGACAATCTGAGATACAGTATCAAAATTAAGGGCATGAAACAAACTTTACAGGTATAAAATCTGTTGATCATTCCTAAATTGCATGCAGCTGTCTTTATCCTTTGTATAATGAGAAACAAGGAATCAGACATCAAATTGAAAAGTTGTTTTTGTTGTCATAAAATAAGAATGCTTTTCTCATGTGGCTGTTTTGAAATTAGATTCCCTATATGTTTTTCAAGCACATTAATATCCTCAAAATCAGTAATAAAACTATGTATAGAATTTTATCTGCATTTTCTGAAATATATCCATCCTGGTTATGACATGTCTCCTTACAAGCCTTTTAATTACATACATACTGCATTGACATTTTCTGAAGTCTAAATAGAAATGATATAAAATGTAGGTGTAACCATATTTGCACACACAATTCTTCTCTAACCTACACAAAGAGCTTCCTCATACTAGCGTTGAGCACTACCTATAAATTTGAAGTTACAAAAGAACATCCAAAATCATGAAGTCTTCCTTTATATTAAATAAAAATTCAGCCATGTTCTTCATCAAATGTTTTAATGATTGAGATCCTTTTCCACCCTGGTAAATCTTTCCACTTTGCATATACAGTCTCTGTTCCCATCCACCTGTAATTTTGAGTAGGTGCTTCTTAAAGATTTGAACCTTTTAGCAATTCTGAGAATAACTTTAGAGGAATACAGGAGTATTTTTAGCTAGTTTTATTTCTCTGTTTCTTTAGAAACCTCTATTTTAAAAGGCTGTACCCACGACTTCCCTGAAAATTTCCTGCCCCAGCTACTCTATCAATCAGTTTTTACAGTATGAAATTGTACTAACTTTGTTAACATATACTATTTTACATTATACACTGCAATGTAATGAGGTAGTGGAATTTTATAGGAAGCTTTGGTATTGTTCATGATTAAGTAAATCAAACTAAAGGGACACGACCCACCCCACCACAAGCACCAGAAAGACAGCCCAGCCCTGGAAACAAGGGCTTCGCTTTCTAGCGCTGTTCAAGAATGATAAAAACTACCTCTAGATACCCAACATAATGCTAGCATCCTAGCCCCTTGGACATCTGGATCAATGGATAAGCAGCAAGAATGCTGACAGATGACAACACTGCAGAAACATACTTGCATTGTAAAGTTTTACTGCATTTAGTAGTCAGTTGTGTATTGTGTGATTAGTCAAATTGTGCTATATCCGAACACCTGAAAGGTATAAGAACCCTGCGTAAAACCACATTCAGCATGCTCCAGTTTGGCTGGGATACTTCATGCACATAAATAAATATTTACACTTACAATTCTATACTTTGCTGCTTAGCCTCTTTCCTCAGCCAGCATGGCAAGCTGCAAAATTTATGTAACACAACACATAGGGCTCAAAAATTTGAATTAGCTTTGGTGTTAAAACATGTATGCTTTAAGCCCTAATGAAAATTCACCAAAATTTGGGCTAAATTCTATCCATAAGTAAAATACAATTGTATCAATTCAGTACAGATAGTACTGAATCCAGTAACAGCCAACTGAAATCTCCGATTACTCCTATACTACGCATGCATCAAGTGCACAGACTAACCACACTAAATGTGCCTTATTCTTTCAAGCTCATGATTATCACAGAGTAAAGCTGTCAAGTAGATGCAAACACAGGAACAGCAGCAAAATGCTTATTGGGACACTGGGTGGAGGACACAAACTGGTATTACACAAAAATATGTTTTCCCACACATAAACACACAGATTGCGCTTCGAATCTTCCTGCAATCCATACAACAGGTTGTTGAAGTTGCACTGTATGTCTGCTTATACAATTTACTTACCAATTTCTAAAAAGGGAAGTCTGCATTCTGATTTCATACCAGCCATACTACAATCAATCAATAGGAACCAGCCAAAGTTCTCTGTTTTGGTGTTGTACTCATTTAATACAGCAGCAAAAAACTGGGAAAGCCTTATGAAGTACCTAAAGAAAAACACAATTTACATTTATGTTTCTAGCAGCTACAGGAAAACATGCTGTAACCAAATCAAGCACTGTAACTGAAGTTCATTAGGATACAGCCACAACAATCACTGCAGCTGCTGGGGAGCAGGAGGTGCAGGGCCACTCATGGCCAGTGGCCAAGCTGGCAGAGCAGGGGGCAACGTAAGCAACCGCACAGCTCAGCCACATCAGAGACATGCAAACAAGCAACACAGGGCTGTGACAGCAAAAAAATCTTAATCACAGCTCAGTCACCACCAAGAAAAGATAGAAAGCGACCAAAGGCAACCCAAGAACCCCACAGAGTAACCAAGGAATAGGGCTAAAACAAGCCAGCTGCAACCAGATGGAGCTTAAATGGAGTTCCATGATTGGGGAGTGTAGGAGGAAGTTCCAGATGAGGTTGGTCAGGGCAGTTAACACCAATTAGTACACTCAGGACCCTGCCAGTATCTGAGTTTGGGCTGAATTAGTTTTCAAGCAGGTTTCAGTATTTGCATATTAACTTCCAAGAATCAAAGCTGACATAGAGCTAACACCCATGTATTTTGCCATTTTGAAGCACAGAATTTCAAAGCAACTCCACTTGTTAGCATTAGGATATTGCAGACAATTATATTTAATTTTGTACTGTTTCTGGGAGCATACACCTGAAGGTGCCATTTGCTACCCTCCTGAGCTTGCAAATGTAGTGAAAGAATATTTTATAAAATGTGAATGTGTCTTCTCTGCTGCATGTTTCTTATTGATTACATAGGAAAGACATTTCTCCTCTTTTCAAAAAGTTATTGTATGTTCAGTGAAAATAACGTCAGAACAGGGTGTCCTGGACTATGATCCCTTTATCACTGGTGATCGAGTGCTAGGAGCTGTTTTCTTTTTCAGACATTGTGTTCAAAACATAAAAAAAGACAACACAATGAATACGTTCCTAATATTGCTTTCCTGGGTAAATGAATGTTATATTTCCAGATAAATATTTTTAAAGGAAAAATCTTTCAGTACATGAGAAAAAAATCGTAGATTGTGGTTCATATTTTGCCAAAGTTTGGCAAAGGCTGTTGTAGAAATACTCTCTCAGGGAGGTGATATGCTTGCACAAGACCAAAATACCTTCAAGGGTTCATCAATTTATATAGTTTACATATGAGAATATATCCTGAATCAACAGTTATGAATATGGTTGCTGTCACACTGAAATTCTCCGTGATAAAGTCAGATATTTTCTTGTCAGATTTCCAACTATCTTATATTAGAATGCAGTCCACCTCTATTATCTTTCCTTTGTCATAATCTTTAACACGCCTTTAAAACACAATGGTGGTGGTAGAACCTATTCTTCAGCTAATAATGTGGAATTCCAGACCTACAAAGGAAACAGCATTAAATTTAAGCTTATTTGATAAAGGTGTCAAATAAAGCACAATCTGTGGGACAGAAAGGCATTAATTAGTAAATACTTAATCTCTGTTCACCATTCAGCTTTTCTGATGCAAGTGAAGTATGTGAAAGTGAAGTAATTTGAAAATTTTGGGTCTGAACAGCACAACTAGAAAGCTGCTGGACAGTAAAAAAAGTAACAGCCACTGTAACTAGATAGGCAGTGTTAAAAGCTAAATGGCAGAAAAAGAATTTTACCCTTTATTGTTTGGAGCAATTTTAATTAGGCAAAAGAGTAAAGAAAACTGCAGTTGGTCTGCTAAGGGGTAGGGGTAGTCGCACTTTAGAAACAACAGCATCATTTACAGAGAGGATTACTGATCCCATAAATGGAATTGGATTGCTGGAGAGTCACATAAATCTGAACAAACTTCTGGAGGACACTGAGAAACAAATTGATTATAAAAGCCTACAAGCTTCAGAGAGAAAGTGCATCTCAAGGTATCAAGCACCACTACCTGATATGCAGTCAATCACACCATGCTTGACGTTTAGGAATATTTGTAAATGGTAGCAATGTCATAGGTGTAGGGGTTAAAGCCTTGGTGGTAACACGTTATTGAGTCAGTTCCCTGTAATAAAATTTGTTCCTGACTTTTTCCTTGTAAAGAATATAGAATTACATTTATAATACTGTTACAGAGGACTTCTATGGAGGTTTTGTACTTCTCAAATTCAGGAAAGACAATCTTAAGTTTCATTTCATTATTTGCTTACAACAGGTAGTACAGGCAATTATAAATAGTGCATCTCTGAACTTTACAGTTCTTGATTTTGCAATTTAAGTAAGTCTTTATTGAGTGTTTCACTGCTAATATTGTTATTGTAACTTATTTTGAGAAAGAGTATCAACTATGCAGCAGCAAATAAATATAGAAAAGATAGAAAAATGAAAAAAAAATTATAGACACAATCTATGGTAAATCCAGATTGTTTGACAAATTCTCAAATCCAAAGTATCTAAGGCATTTGGCAATCCTCTGACAATCTGTTGTCTCCAGTAAATCATGTTGTTTATCCAGCAGTGAATGGATTCTTCTCACTGCTTCAATGGCTATTCTTAGATCTTTCACACTTCTGCCTTGGGGAGAAAAAAAAAACAATAAAAGCCAGCCATAAAGAGGGTCACATTCAATACTTTTGCTTTTAAGATTCTTTCCCATTATGAAAGAAACTTTCAGAAATCAGGTGCCAGTGATTCTCATAGATGTCCCAATGCGTACAGAAATCAGCATATGTACTTGGAAATGAAAATGCATGTATATTCTGATTGCAAATGTGCAGCAACCATTTCCCCTGGTCTCCCATATCATTGCAGACTTCCAGTCTTATAAACCAGAGGCAGCTGCTGATCTGAGTTAGGTGGTTACTGATGTCAGCCCACTGCTAATTCTTGTCACAACTTCATTGCTAGGGTTACTCTCCCAGTTATTCTACGTTACCTGATGATACACGAAACTTTATCTGTAAGGTGATCCAGCTTGAAAACAAAACAGAAAGCTGCAAGAAGCAGATGGTTTGTATAAGAACTGAAATGATTAACAAGAAAATGATCAAACAAAAGGCTACTGCAAGCTGTTTATAATTTCCTTTCATTTCCCGAGAGTGTATCAGTGAGCTCATCAAAATAGCTTGAATAAAGCAGTGTCAATAGTCCCAAACTGAATGGATTCTAGGTCTGGGCAACCACATAACAGCAACAAATCACCTGATACAGTACCAGTGCCCCTGACTGATGTTGTGGAGGGAGAGTACTAGGCAGAAAAGAGGCCATTATACACACTCACTCATGGACCTTTTTTACACCTTACTGTTCATCATGTGAAGAATATATGTTCATCATCACTGATAGGACTTTAGATGAAACAGAAACAAACGAAGATATGCAAGTTTGATATAGTAAGAACACCCTCAAAAATCACAATATGGTTCTTTTGTGTGCCTTAGCATATTTAAAGCAATCTTTCCTCTTCTGTTACTCAGCTGACCCAACATAATCTGCAATACGCTTATCAAGAAAAACTACTCACAAAACTTGGTTGATGCCAAACTGATGAATTACTGTGCCTAGACAACTCCTCAAATACAGCATATGCCTCTCCCACAAACTAATTTTCTTTAAGTGATCTGAGCTGCACACAAAAACTTTGCTGTTAGCATGAAAACAGTATGTCATTGCATTAGGAAAAGGTTATTACCATGTTCTTCTCCAGTCTTCATACCATTAATTCCTGCCATACGCCCCAAAGAAACCACAAAAAAAATGTACACTTACCTTTATCATAGAATCATAGAATAGTTAGGGTTGGAAAGGACCTTAAGATCATCTAGTTCCAACCCCACCTCACACTAAACCATGTCACCCAAGGCTCTGTCCAACCTGGCCTTGAACACCACCAGGGATGGAGCATTCACAACTTCTTGGGCAACCCATTCCAGTGCCTCACCACCCTCACAGTAAAGAACTTCCTCCTTATATCCAGTCTGAACTTTCCCCATTTAAGTTTGAACCTCTTACCCCTTGTCCAATCACTACAGTCCCTAATAAAGAGTCCCTTCCCAGCATCCTTATAGGCACTCTTCAGATACTGGAAGGCTGCTATGAGGTCTCCACACAGCCTTCTCTTCTCCAGGCTGAATAGCCCCAACTTTCTCAGCCTGTCTTCACATGGGAAGTGCTCCAGTCCCCTGATCATCCTCGTGGCCCTCCTCTGGAGTTCCAACAGTTCCATGTCCTTTTTATGTTGAGGACACCAGAACTGCACCCAATACTCCAGGTGAGGTCTCACGAGAGCAGAGTAGAGGGGCAGGATCACCTCCTTCGACCTGCTGGTCACACTCCTTTTGTTGCAACCCAGGATACAGCTGACTTTCTGGGCTGCAAGTGCACACTGCAAGCTCCACTTACCTTTACCTATAGATTGTTCCTTCAAGATATGAAAACAGTCATTCAAAGCAGACATTTCTGAAGTACATTTCGCAGAATGACTTTGACATATTTCCAGGAAATCTTTTAACTTACAACCTTAACTCCAGACCTAAATTTCTGTTTAACTCGGTTGTCAATGCAAAGGCTTTTCCATTGTTTTTCCTCTTCTTTTCCCTCTTCATCTTTCATTCTTTTCTGGTTTTCTTCAATGATTTTCTGCCTTTAAATCTACTGATAAATCAATGTACGTATAAAGTATTTCTGAAATTTTAGTTAAGAAATGCTCAATGCCTTCCATAAATTTCATGTTGTGTTTAACAGCTTGTTTTACTTACAAATCTTGGGCCTCCATTTTCCAGTCCATCAGCCAGAATACCACGGCTGTACCCTTCAGTGTTTAGTCACTGCGTCTGAAGCTGTAATGCCTAGAAAGCCATGTAGTTGTAAGTACAAAATCAATACTCTGTCAAAATTCTTCACAGAACCAGTGGATTCAATTTGGGGCTCCAAGCTCTATAAATTGCCTCCCAAATGAAGAAATACAAGGATTCTCACTGCTGCCACAGAAGTTTTCATTGCCACTGCTGAGGGGCGGTGCTGCTGTAGGTGAGGAGGTCCCGGGCAGACTCAGCGAGAGCGGCTGTCTCATGTGGGGAGGCCGGCAGCCCCTCCGGGTGAGGGGTAGGCACCATGGGGAGAGGGCGAGGAGCCTCTCTCTTCCATGTTCTGAGGCTAGCTTTATGTCATTCCTAAAAGTACCTATTTTAAAAATATGTTTGCTACATGATCTACCTCTACAAGTAAAGGATTCCTTTATAATGGAATAATACATAGGCTTTTGAAACATAAAGCATGCATTTGTAAATCAAACGTAGAACACTTCACCCAGGAAGAAAAAAATAGATAGTTTTAATTTTAAGCCATTGAACATGCACTATGTTAGAATACACCACTCCCAAACTGTAAATACAGTTGGTTGTATTTTCAACCTCTTTATGTTTCACATCAGGAAAAGAGAAGGGAAAAATTCTGTTACATTTTTACATGATAAAGCCTATCACAAAACAAAAAGCAAGTTGCCATTGCTAGTCCATATGATACTCACCATGTCTGGAATATTTCTGCCACCACCTTTTTCAGCACCTGTCTGTTGGCCAATCAGAAAAAAGCAAAAGGCCTGAAGTCTCTTCAACTCCATGGAAACTCTTTCCAAAAATACCCCCAAGCTAAGTGTCTCTCTAATAGAAGCTAGTGACTGACAAATCTCTCAGCAGTTCATTCTAAATAGCCAGCTGTGTTTTAACGTGGTTTTTTTTTAAATTGAGCCCTTCTGAGGTTAACAGCGGAAGTAATCAGCTGTTCAGTGGTCCTCCTTCAGCATTCATTCCTCTTTCCAGAAGTATGGATGTCACATTCTTACCAATTTGTCTTTGTTTAGCACTATGACTTCTGGCTGCAATTCACAGCTGTCTAACCTTGTCTTGCACCAACATGTTTTTAGGTGGCAGGCCAAGCCTTCCGACAAACCGCAGGAATATATTTGGCATACTCAAAAGACAGTTTGCAATAGCTGTTAAAAAGGTAAAGCAATGCAAAGCTGTATCATGATAAAAGGAAAAAGTAAATATTTATTTTCCTAGAGATCAGCATTTCATAGTCTGTTGAAAGAGGTGCATTCCTTTTTTAAAGTTAATCCCCTTGTAAAGAGGCTTTAATCTGGTATTGAACTTCAGCGCTGTCTGTGCCTGCTCAGATCAAAAACATTGCACATGCTAAGACGGAATCTGCGTGCATGACAGGCTCTGAATATATACATGCAAAATATGCACTCTACACTTGCAGCTAAAATTAATCTAATGGAAATCATTTTCCTCATGAAGAGGAAAGTCTAACTGAGCTGCACTGACAAAGACTTATTATGTACAACATAAAAAGACGCCATGTGATGCTATAAAGCATTTTTCTCACTGCTCAGCTGTGAGCATTTTATGGTATGTGTAAGTGCAAATAGTTTTTATTTAAAATACATAAATTGCATTTGTTCAAACTTTATTTTTCACAGACATATACAGGCAATAGCTGATGCGAGTGGGACTGAAGCACATACTTAACACAGCATAGACGGATAACTTTCTGGTACAGGGAGAGAGAATTAACTTACCAAGTGAGACTAATTTACCAAATAAAAGAAATGGTAAAGCCACATTAATGTTACTAACATTTAAAGCATACGGGACAAAATAAACTTTTAGAAGAGTAACAGCTGAAGCAAGCAGTCCAGTTAAATGAAACTAAACAAATTTAAGGTTTTGAATGTGGAGTACTTAAAAGAAAACTCTCTATTTTAAGAACAAGACTGGCGTTAACTCTCCTTTGTGCAGACGGGACGGTTAAATTAAGTATCTAACAAGGCTTGCTTTTCTTCTTTCAAATATGAGGTATCTGTCTAAGTTTGAATGTTAACTTTCATGACACAGATTTTCCACTAGAGTGTTCTAAATACAATTTACTTCACTTCTTTCCTTAGAAAATGATGTAGGACTACACCGAGCTGACACATTAACACAGGTTCTTAGATTTCTTAAATTTATCATGTAATCTTGTTATCAATATTGTAGCCAATTTTGGTTTAAAGTATAAATTTTATTAAACTGAGTAAGCGATAGCAGATAAAACAGCGCTGGGTGCGCCGGGGAGTCCTCTGCTCCGCCCAAGACGCGCACACGCGGTCCCTGGGAGGCGGTCCTTTATCTTCTCCGGTTCAAGGTCCCAGCCAATCCTGTCGCCCCTCCTCACTCGGATGTTGACATGGCTCTTCCCCATTGGTTCCCTTTGTTGCAGGGGTCTCATTACCGAGAAGTTTCGGGAAGTTTCGAGAAGCTGCCAGAGGCTTCGAGAAGCGTCCACTGCCAGCCTCCTCACCGTCGCAGCCTCCTCACCGTCGCAGCCCCCTCCCCTCAAGCGTTGCAACAAGACACCACTTCGAGCCACCCAGCCCCCTTTTCTCTCTCACAATCCCATGCAACAATACAACTGACCTCCCCCCATTACCTACAGAGTACAACAGAGTCAAAAGGAGTATTGTTTCACATAAGGACAGCCACAGAGAGCCTCCCTCCCCCCAAACTTCTTGATGAACAAACCCCACACATTACAATCTGAAATCTTTACATGCCGCAGTATTCAATCTCAACCATATTGCTATGTGCTACACTGCCAGATTTTATCCTTGTCTCTACCCTTGTGAGACTGTCTCAGTCCTGTCGTCTGCAACTTTCGCTCCTTTCCAATGTGTTTCTTAATTCAACATGAAATGGATTTCTTGAGGTTTTGTGCTTTAACAGCAACTGTATTATAACATTTCCCTGTGCTAAAACTCGAAATAGGCTTTCTACTTAACTGCAGAAGACTGTCAATTTCCAGTCTGTTGACACCTCATTTCTTGTCCTTTAATACTATTTTACAACATGCCTTACGGTTTTTAACGGAATCAGGCAGCAATTCTTCTCTAGGCCTTCTGCACAGATGTGAGCCTAGCCTATATGGATTTTTAAAGACTTTTATCACGAAAGTATCAGTACCTGTAAATCAGATTGCTCTCTGTTCTGACGAGGAATTGTAAGAAACGTGTCAACAGTGCAGGGCCTACCGTACATGCTGGCCCCCCGCAGTAAAGTTTGACGGCACACTCCACAGCAACGCACCCTGACTGACAGCCGCGGCGCCTCAGCCGCGCAACGAGCTCCACAGGTCGCTCCTCGCCCTCTCCTCGCGGCGCCTACCCCTCACCCCGAGGGGCTGCCGGCCTCCCCACATGAAACAGCCGCTCTCGCTGGGTCTGCCCGGGACCTCCTCACCGACGGCAGCACCGCCCCTCAGCCGACGGCTGGCTCCCGCCTCGCCTTTCCCGCCGCTGACCCCCTCCGGCCCCGCTCCCTCCGCACCGAGCCCGCTCCCTCAGCGCTGACCGCCTCCCGTCCCGCTCCCACAGCGCCTCGCGTTGGGCCGTTGATGGCGGACATGGGCCTGTGAGTGGAAAGGCTCGGACAGACGAGAGTCAGGCTCAGAAAAAGGTGTGTGTAAACAGCATTGTGAATCTACAAGAGTTCGATGAACGCTGGGGCCTGCCTAAAGGCACCTCGGAGGCCGGCTGACAGCACTGCCTAGTCCAAGCCACTGCCGGCTCAGGTAACTTGGGCATCTTTATCCTAGGCACAGTGTCTGTTGGCAAGGATCAGATAGTTTTGCTCTAAGTTTCTTTGTCTTAGTGCAATAATCCTGTGAGAGCACAGCGTGCTTCACAGCCCTAAATGCGGAAGTGTATTAATCACAGTGCACACAGGGGTGCAAATTCCTAACAAAATTCTGTTGAGATTTTAAGGGATACTCATGGCATCACCAGTAAAGTGGCAGTTTGTTCATGAGTTCAGTTTTTACCCATCTGGCTACTTACAGATTTAAAAATACAGCATCTTGACAGAGAACAGTATTGCAAGTGTTCTGGTAGTCTTGAGGTAAGCGAAGCTGAAATACAGGTTGCCTCAGCAAGGCCTTAGATACTATATATCTTGGACTGAGAAGCAGTTATCTCTTACCCAGTTTAAGAAATAGTATTAGTTCTTTGTGAGTTGCCAATTAGCCTTCCTTTCCATTTTATGGTTTCCTTTCCGATTCACAGCTGTGGTAATTCTGAAAAGTTGTGATATTCTTAAGTTTATTGAACTGTTGTTACTTGCAGCCCCTCAGTCACTTCATAGATGAAGTATTCTATAAAAGAAGAGACTGGATTAGTGTTACTAATCTTTTATCAGTTTAATTTTAGCAACTGTTGTATTTTTTCTAGACCAAGTACCAGCACCACTGATAGCAAAACTGAAGGCATATGAGCTTTTGTGCTGCATTTCTGCAGTTTCCTCCTAGGAAGATCCTGAGAAACTCTTGAGAAACTTGGGAAGATGATGTTTGAGTACCAATGACACTGCCTGACTATTTCACTGTTGAACACTTTCATACATATATGGCAGGTAGGTACTTCTAGTGCACTCTATAAAAACACAGGTTAGTTCTAACTAGGTAATAAATTTATTTACAAATATATTTACAAGCAAAATTTAACATGTTTGGATACTTAAGAAAAAAAACAAATAAACAAAACAAACGAAAACCAACCCAAAGCCATGCATAGCATCAAACTACAGCAAGGCAGTGACCAACTATGTTTAGGCACAGGTGGCCAGATTATTTATTTTTTTAACTTTTAGACGTGGAAAAGAAAATGTCTGTTAGTGACTCAAAATAAGTGGAAGATTCTGTGGCAGCTAGTAAAGGAGGTTATATCTGTCTCTGCTGCTTAAAGTAGAAACAGCTCTTAATGATTCTTACTTGAAGAGCTGTTTGACTTTAGGTCTTGTAGATTGCCTATCTGCTTGTATTTTACTCTGCTGCTATTTAGAGCAAGGTACAAAATAACAGGGACCGTTACAGTGTTTTTCTGCTTTTTCAGGTAAGTACACAAATTACTAGGGTAAAGACCCATGCTTGTTAGTATATTTTGGTTTTAGCCAGAAATTAAAAGCTTTTGCACCATGTCGCATCTTCATCAGATGGAATGGAAAGTTTGCACAAGCAGAATAGCTTTACAGTTTATGACAGGAGGTTTTTAATGACTTGGGCTGACTAGTGTCAGAAACTACTACTGGGTTTTCAGTAGACCTGTCTAGGTATGCTCCATCAAATCTATTGGTAGTGAAAGTATTCTGTCCATGGAGTTGTGTTCATCGGTTGAATTTTCCATGGTACTGTAGTAGGAATGGGGGATGTAATACTTTTATCTTGTCTGTATGCTATTCATAGTTTTTACATTTTACATGTAAATACTAAATTACTACATCATTGCGCATTACTGCACATGTTAATCTTTCAAAGTGTGTAACTGTTCCAAAGTTTTAGTCTCTATAGCATTTGCTTACAGTGATTTCCTGCTGTCTACCACCATTGTAAAGGAGCACAGGCATTATTTTTGCTATAAAAATGGAAGGTCTTGATCAAAAATTAAGTAAATTTCCAAGAGATTAATCACAGGTCAAAGGATGTAAGCATTTCCAAAGTCTTAGTAGAATGATATTGGAGAAAATTTCTTCAAGGATTAATATAGCTGTATAAAACCCTGCCATAATGAGTTTATGCATGTTATGACAAGTATTTCATTATTCAAGTTATGACAAGTATTTCATTAACACTTGAAGCCAGTAGAATATATTGAACACAGATCTTTCACTTCTGGAGCAATTATTTCTACCATGCTGTACAAAAAGTAATAGGCATACCTGATTTACACAGATCACCAGTGCAACTGTGTTCATAAAGGCTCACGTCCTTTAAAAATGAT
The DNA here is from genome assembly GCF_028554395.1 of Pezoporus wallicus. Taxonomy (NCBI): domain Eukaryota; kingdom Metazoa; phylum Chordata; class Aves; order Psittaciformes; family Psittacidae; genus Pezoporus; species Pezoporus wallicus. Next base: position 6,957,372 of record NW_026640488.1, read on the forward strand.
CCCTGCAGGTGTATCCAGGCAGGTATATTTTCTTCACAGAAGTGACAATTCAAACATAACTCTAAGAACCAAGATTTCATCCAGACCCTCCCTGTAGAAAATGCTGAAGATAGCCCAAGGCAGTTTGTTGCTGTTTATATGCAGGCTATTTTTGGCTCCCATTCCAAGGTAGCTGACTCTTACGCGTTTAGTGGAGAGGCTGGGTGCCTGACACAGGGCCTGGATCCCACTGTGTGGGGTCTCTGCTTAAAAATTAGGCATACAGTGGTTAACTCTTAGATGACCAACTCCTTTTTTGTATACAGCTGTTAGTCTGGAATTTTTAGAATGACAATTCTGTTTTTATCTGACACACTTTTACACCGAAATCACTGTAAAATAACCTGAAATAAAAACCTTTTTACCAATTTCATTACCACATGGTAAGGATCCCATGTCAGGAGAATGAGGTTTATATACATTGTGCAGTAAGTATTTCTAATCCAACAGTGAATCTATTGAAGCTCTGATTAGGGGACAGTGATTGGCTGTATGAAGATGTAAAGAAAAATATATTAACTATAATAACATATATAATATGTTATATATTAACATACATAATAAATATGTTAACTATATTAACTCCGGAAATAAAATGTATGATACTATTACTTGGTAATGCCTAAATTGGTCTGGAACTGATAAGGAGCTATGAGTCTCTTGTGCACTTCCATCACAAGGGTGGGCCCACTGCCAGTCTATTGTTGCCAAGGAATAAACTTCAGTAAAGAATGCAAGGCAATATGTGGAAGACCTTGCACTAAGAACAAGTGCCAGCCCACAAAATTAATTCAAACCAGAGAGCAGATACAATGGATGCTGACAGACGGGACAGAGATCTGTAACATCTCTTTGGAGCTACAGTTTCTCCTATCTCTTCTTCTAGGGACTTTGACTCCCAGTAGGCTGCAGTCTAGCAAAAACAATCCCACCCACATGTTGCTTTTATTTCTGGAAATTACGTGAAAGAGTCTGTAGATTATACCAGCAGTCTTCATGTTTGCTTCTTCTTTTCATGGGGTATGAGAGGAAATGATGCGCCTGAAAAGGTACAACTGTGCTCTTGGACTGAAAGTCTTCCCTTCGACAAAACTCTCACAGGAGTTCTTAATGAGGTGAAAGTACTTCCTTACAAAGACAGTAAGGGAGAGTTGACTGTGTTACTCATTACACTCTACAAGGCCATAGAAACTAGAAACACATCTTAATTTTTTCAGTATTAATCCATGTGTCATAACTGTGGGGTCTTCTTAAAGCATGCATGTTTTCCAGGGATTTTGTGTGTCATTTCTGAGGGAGATAGATGGAGAATTCTTTTCTGATTGTAGGATTACTTCATTTGAGATGTGAAAATTCAGTAGGTAAATTATACAGTGTAGTGTGTGGTTACAGGTTAATAATTATTTATTACTACAAAAAAGATGGACCATTTTGGCTGATAACTCTAAAAATGTTAAGGGTCTTTTCCAGCCTAAATGATTCTATGACCCTGTGGGAATTTTTTTTTCTTTTCCTGGAAGATTTTAAGGTGCACAAGGAAGCTGTTAATTTTAAATGCTTTTTAATAGAAAATCCAATTATTTATAGTCATAAAATTAGCTAATTTTGTTAAAAAATAAAAAACTGTTAATACAGAATCCCATAGAAAAGAAATTATTGTTTAAAATTAAGTTTTACACACTGTGTTTTCTATTACCTGTGGAGGCGGGCCCTTTAATAGTGATCAAAAATCACACCCTAAAATCGCAGATTAATATTTTTAAACCAGCCTGTTTATACTGTGTTAAATACAACAAAAAATGTTTATTTAAATGGTTAAGTTCTCTGAATTTCTGAGTAGTAAGTGCAGCAGAACTGTGTGCCTCTTACAGGCCTAACATTGCTTCTACTGGAATTCCAGATAGTGTCAGTCTGCTGAAACATGAGTTCAGTTACCAAATATAGATGAGTGGGGTAAGAATTACATAGTCACAGAGGACAGATGTAACACACAGGCCACAGTCTTCTTGATGCTTACAGAGGACCAAGCAATCTTTAGTGAATAGCTGGAGCAACTTCAAGCCAACTTAGATACAGAAAGAAAAAAAGCCATCTTTACCTGCTATTAATTATACTTGAGACTCTGCGTATTGGTCTGTTCATTATAAGGTCTGTCTTGTATTTTCTGCTAAATTTAATTACTGTACTTTGGGGAGTAATTTTGCAGGATTTCAAAAGTCAGAGGAAAAATATGTGTTTGTTTTAAAAGATCTCGCTAGATAAATGTATCTTCCTTCATATTATTTCTTTGATCAGATTGGCCTTAGGTCATATTTTTTTTAAGTAATAATTTTCATTGGACAGGTTTCACAAATTCAGGATGTGTATACTTCTCTTGTAATGAGTCCTTTGATTTTCTGTGGTTTTCCATATTTCATTATTTATCTCTTGAATACCTTAATTTGGTTAATTATTCAAATGTTTTCTGAGATTATTATAATCCAGTACATTTTGAATTTACTATTTACCATGTTCTTCCATAGAGCATCTATATTATTTTCTGAACAAATACTTAAATAGCATAATACTAAAATCTGTGTTTACTTGTGAGTAATTTTTAAACATATAACAAATAGGACCTCCAGAACGGTTTATACATAATAATGCTGGAAGTGTAGCTAAACACTGATCTGCATGCAACATTGTATTTTATGTTTGTGTCTTTAAATGCTATAGTATATTCCTTTCTAGGTTACCTAATGAGTAATGATGATGAAAACTGTTATAAATACTTTGTAGTCTAGCTTGGAGAAGCTGGAAATAGCACTTGAAATTTCTAATTATGATCTTATATGCTACTTGATAGGGTTAGCGATACTTCATCTCCAGTTTGCTGTGGTTACAAGTTGCTCTAAAAGAATAGTTGCTTTATGTATTACAGTGTGGCTGAAAAAAAGTCTTATAACTGGAAGCTTCCATTCAGCTGTCTAAAGCTAGACATATAAATCCTTATTTAGGCACCAGACCTTTCTCACTAAGAAGACTTATCAGCATTAGAAATTGCCAGTAATCAGAACATTTTTAAATTAGTCATTATCTAAACACACAGCTACAGATTGATTTACTTAAATTTAGACACTGGGCTTTAATAATTATATATAGCCATTATATTTTTCTAATGATAAAGCTGAGTATAAGGGGGAGGTATGCTAATTCATATTACATTCATTTTAATCATGATGTTGGGTGACTAGCAATTGGTAAGATTGCCCTCAACTGTAAACCATTGAAACACCAGAGCAACTTGGTGTTGAAAGTCAGAGAAGTTTATGTGAATATGTAATATATCCCTTTGAGATGTGATCAAGCTAGGAACCAGTATAAATCAGATTTAAATAAAGATGTCATTTGAACACAGATATTTATGAGTTACCTAAACAGTAAACTAGCCCCTTTGTTCATTTGAATACAGTGCTGAAAAATAACTTAAGGTGAAGAAGACAGCAACCCTCCAGGTTTAACCCTTTGTTTCCTGGCATTCATCCAGTCTATGCTTTAACAGCTGAGCCTCTAGACCAACTGTTTGCTTGGCTTCTCAGATTCATTCTTTAAAGCTGCTATGTGGTAGTCAGTTATACTGTATATACGTTTTCAGATTTTGTTGAAAGAGATTGTCATGGCAGCTAAATTTGTTGCCCTGTAAACACAAACGAAAGATAGATGTAATCCCAGCAAAGAATAAACCTATCGTGGTATTCTATAAAAACACATAAAATCCTAAAATGTTTTATTTTCCTCATACTTCTCTTTTATGTATTGAGTTGTAATCTGTTGGCAAGAGAAGCAGGCACATCAGGAGATGCATATGCCAGGCCAAGAATTCCAAGAATCTATCAGTCAGTTAAAGACTACATGCTGGGTAAGCCCCGGTGAAGTGACTAAAGGTAATTGGAGCTTGCATGAGCTGATGTAAAATACATCCAAGTACATCTCATAACTGTCAAGCCGCTTATCGATCAGTGAGGAAATACTTTGGACCGTTGAGAGAATACATAGTATTTTTTAAAATCTTGTACAGATTAATCAAATGAATCTCATAGAAACTATGATAAAAAGGAAAATTTTCAGGGTTAATTAAAACCACTGATGTTCAACTTAATTAAATCCTTTGCAAGAAGCAGCAATTAGTTTTAAGATAGATCACCTACAATCTAGTGACCAGCAGGACAAATAAATTTAAAAGAGAGAGTTTCAGGCAGATCCTTCCCTTGGGAAAAGACTGGTTTCCCTGATGTCATGTTTCCTGCTTTTTCTGCCTTTACAGAGACAGAGAACATGCGTCTTCATTCTGAAATCATGTGGAAAAACTGGAGATGTGTAGTTGCTTCTGTACTTTGTGAAACTGGTACAGAATATATATTATACCCTTATATGGTGCAGGGTGGTACATAGGTTGTGAAATCTATTTCTTTAGTGGTTTATTTTTAGCATGTGATAGTTTGAGATTCCACTTACCAGTGTTAAGGAAAATGCTACTAAATTGTATTGAAAGGTAACAATTTAAAAACAATAGCACAAGAAGTAAAATAATATTAAACACTTGCCAACATTAAACAGAAATGATAACTTGGAGTTTTTAATCCAAACATCTGTGTGTAGATTCTCATAATGCTTTCAACTACTACAATATTTTTCCCTCTCAGAATTTGCTGGTTTAGCACCTGGAAGGCAGTGTTATAGCAAAGAGAAAAGTAATTATATTCCCCAGATCATCATCAGCCTAAAACCAGAAAAAAATTAAGTGTAATAGCATTGATGTGAAATAATACATCAGATGTGAAATAACAGATCACTCAAATTGCTCCAGTGGAACTGAGTTTGTGCTCAGCAATATATGAAGGATGGCTTCATAGTTCTGAAGGAAGAAGCATGAGAAATATGATCTTGAGCGCTCGCATTTCCACCTAGACAATTTGCAGCCCTGGCCCATTCTAATAGAAACCAAGGTTTACAATAACTATTTCATGCACTGTTGTGTTCTGCTCTTCTCCCAGTTTTGTGTCTAGCTTATGGGAACGAGGATATAACCGAGGTTTTTCACTGAGAAGTTTTTTCATTAAGGAGTTGCATTTGTGTCTTCCAGCATGCAAGACAGAAGCTGTGGGCAGGCATTACCTCTTTCTTTAATGCTGAAGGAGGCTTACTGTGCAGAGAGAGGCATCAACAAGGGATTTCCTGAAAATATGTCAGAAGCTTCATCTTACCATGACTTTTTCTCTGATTCCCTGTCAGACATACAGAATGGGGACTTTTCAAATGAACTTTCTGCCTTCCTTACCCAGGAAGAGATGTATAAGAGCCTTGACATAGCTCAGGAAGCTATTGCCAATTCCATGAAGGAGGATCAGAATGCAGCACCAGACTTTAATCATTATTTCAACACCTCTCTTTCTAGCACTTCAGAAACTGCTTCTTTCAGAGCTACCAAACTGCATGAGCAAGATGCTTTACAGAGGCCTCAAGCAGGCAGTCTGAATTCATGTGCTGCAAGTCATATTCTCCCAAGCAATCAGAAAGAGCAACCCAGCACACCTCAAACAGCAGGTAGTTTTATCACAGTTTCCAGGAAGCAAGCAAGCACCTCACCTTTGCTAAATGCTAGTCCCAGCTTCATTAAAAGCCTGAAACATTCAAAAAAGGATAATGGTCCAGGTGTACCTAAGACAAGCCCTAAGTCTGACTCATCAGCCCAGAGAGAAGTTCCTTTCAGGAGCAAGCTGTGTGACAAAGCTGCCACATTTATAGAGGAACTGTCACCTATATTTAGACAAGCATCAGAGACAAGAGGCCGAAGTCCTGATGGGGACTCTTCTTCTCCAGATAGTGGATACCTGTCTCCTAAAAAGAGGCAACTAGCTGAAAGTACCTCCATAAACCAGGAGTTTGACAAGACATATCAAGAGGCTGAGCCTGAGGCAAAATTACCTGAAGTTCATCTCAATGGAGAACACTTTTCTGAAAGGGAGAGCATCACTCAGAGTGAAACAGTCCTTTGCTACCCCTTCATCAACACTGCAGAGAATCAATTTTCACCACCTCAATTCACTCAGAAGCTCCGGAGCCAGGAAATTGCTGAAGGAAACAAAGTATTGCTGGAGTGCAGAGTTGCTGGCAATCCAGTCCCTGATGTCAGGTATGTGCATGCCTTTTATGCTTTTTAACTAAGTCACCGGATATCATCATCTTCTGATTGTAGAACATAAACTAAGGACCGGTATCATAGGGGACTTGCTTAAAGGTAGTCATGTAAGAACAGCGGATCATGCAGTGTTAGTGCATGGGGATTCTGATCTCTTTAGTTCTCTCAAGTGTCTCATTGTTTTGTGCTTGGAAATGAAGTCCTTGATTCAAGAGCCATATTGCAAAATTAGGAGTGGAATTTGCTCTGACAAGATTTTTTGTGACTGGTAACCTCATTAATCTAGGTAAAAGGCTCGCAATTTGCCCCTGAAGAGCATATATCAGGCAATTGATACTGGTTTTCTGTCAATTAGAGTGTCTCCAAGCACCATACCAATGGGATTTGGAGTCTATACTATGAGATAACCTGATTTTTTCTAAGCCTAGCCAAATATCCTCTTGTGTAAGACATTTCTAGAAGACATTAAGAACCCATATCAAAATTTCTTTCAAATATTTACAGAGATGTTTATTTGTATTTGCTTTTGTTCGATGACAAAACATGAAAGTAACTGCTGCATAAGTTTGGTTTAGGTGTTTTGGGTTTTTTATTATTACTAATTCATAATTCTTTCCACTGTTTTCCTTTCCTTCTAAAACCAATAGAAATTAAAGTCATCCAGCACTGCACACTGTTTTGCCACTTCACAGGTCTGAGACAGTGCTGATAGACTTGCTTATCACACACAGAGGTAGACTGTACCTCTAGCTTATATATTTCCTCACAACCTATTTTGGTTTAAAGTCAACTAAGCATATCTGATATTCTCAAAGGAAAATTTTGTCCAAAAAGTCCTATTTGGACGGGAGGGAATTCATAGTTCCACTCTGAGAACTTCCTATAAGTTTAGTTACGTCTGAAGACAACATAATTCTTTAAAAGTTCACATTTCCTTAAAGGAACATATAAATCACTTTCCTGTAACATCTGTTGTGCCTTAGATTTCTTCTTATCTCCTGCTATGAAGTCAACAAGATTGAAAAACTACAGCTTTGAAAAGTCAGGTTATGGCTGTATGTGCTTATATATGCATGAAAATTTACATTGAAAAATCATTACAGTGAAAAATTACATTGTAGGAAGTAGCTCCAGAGGGTCTTGTTGGTGGCTGTTGAAGACAACAATATTGCCTTTATCCTTATCTGAGTGTCCAGTAAAATGTATCCCAGACAAGCTGAATATTGAGAAACTGAAATTTTTATGGGGTCAAACAATCATTTATAGAGACATCAAGCGTGTTCAGTTTTTTTTATATATAAAGTGGAAGAAGTTGTCCCTTAACACACTGACTACGTTGGTTATGTACTCAAGTTTAGATTGTGCTACAATGGAAGCCAGCTGATCTTACAAACTAGGACAAGCTGTAAATCTATGCTAAAGAGAGGACTTATATTATGAGCATTGCCAGAAGGCCAGGAAGCTTACCCCAAAAATAGAATTGTAATGCTTAAATTTGTAATGCCCATCAAGCAATATGACAGCCAAGTCATGTCATTAATAGTAGTTTGGTTGGGGGTTTGTTTATTTTTTTTTTTGTTTTTCTTTGTTTTAATATCTGCTTGGAAAAAAGGACAAAAATCACAGTTACGGGTGCAAAAGACTTCCAGTTCTTCTTCAGACTTTCATGAAACAGGAAAGGGAAAGTCACAGAAGAAGAAGTCACAGAGTTATGACAGGCAGGGAATCCTCCTTCTTGTGTTTCTTCTCTTAGATTCTTCTTTCCCTCTCAATAAGATATTGCAGCCTGCCTGATGTGGACACTAGGGCAAGACAAGCTGTTAACTTCTAGTAATTCTTTTGTTGTTGTTGGGTTAGGTAATATGACAACTAATATACTGGTACTGGTAATTTTGAGTTGTGAAACAGAGTAATAGCAGCTGACAGAGGACCCTTGGAGGAAAAAAACCTAGAACCAACCTGCTAATCAATAGTAAAGACCTTGTCACTTAATTTTACCCATCTGTAGGTTAGATATTTAACCTGACCAAGTCACCCGAAACTCCATCTGCAGTCACTAGACAAAAGCACATGCCTCATCTCTATGCCAGAAGATGGCACAGGAAGAAAGAGTTGCTCTGCAATTCATATCTACAGCTAATGCAACTACAAGAAAAAAAACCCTGAACTTACTTGTCTTTCTTACAAGTGAGAATTCAACATGATACCTATTACCTCAAAGGAGCTTAGTTTTTCTACTGTGTGAATTTTGAAAACACTTCCGTAGCTTGAACCTCAAACTTAGTAAGAAAATTTCTTGCTAAGAAAGTGGGAGAGGAAGATTTTTTTTTTCCAGCATACTACTTATCAAGTCATTAATAAGCCCATTTAGGTACTGAGAGTCAGTCTGAGACAATACCCTTTTACTACAATGAAACACTGTTTCTGCTGGCTTTAATGTTTTTAACCACTATGGTTGATCCTGACTGGACTCCAGATGCCACCAAAGCTGGTCTGTCACTCCCCCTCAGCTGGACAGTGAAAGGCTTGTGAGTTGACATAAGGATGGGGAGATCACTTAGTATTTGCCATCACAGACAAAACAGACTCAACTTGGGGAAATTAGTTTAATTCATTACCAGTCAAATCAGAGTAGGGTAATAAGAAATAAAAGCCAAATCTTAAAAACACCTTCCCCTCACTCCTCCCTTCTTCCCAGGCTTAACTTCGAATTCTCAGCCTCCTCCCCACACAGTGGTACAGGGGGATGGGGAATGTGGGTTGTGGGCAGTTCATCACGTTGTCTCTGTCACTCATTCCTCCTCAAGGGGAGAACTCATGCTCTTCCCCTGCTCCTGGGTTCATCCCACAGGATACAGTCCTTCATGAACTTCCTCAACGTGGGTCCTTCCCATGGGCTACTTGAACTGCTCCAGCATGGGTCCCTTCCATGGGGTGCAGTCCTTCAGGAACAGAGAGTTCCAGTGTGGGTCCCCCATGGGGTCACTGTCATGTCAGGACCCTGCTCCAGCACGGGCTTCCCTCAGGCTTACAGCCTCCTTTGGGACACATTTCCCTACTCTGGCCTAGGATCCTCCAGGGGCTGCAGGTGGATATCAGTTCCACCGTGGACCTCCTTGAGCTGCAGAGGGACAGCCTTCCTCACCATAGTCTTCACCACAGGCTGCAGGTGAACTGCTGTGCTGATGCATGGAGTGCCTCCTTCCTTCTCCCCCTCCTTCATGGACCTTGGTGTCAGCAGGTGTTTCTCTCACATATTCTCACTCCTCTCTCCTGCTGCAATTGCTCATGCCCAGTAACTTTTCCCCCTTCTTAAAACTGTTATCCCAGAGGCACTGCCACCATTGTTGATGGGCTCAGCCTTGGCCATCGGCTGGTTCATCTTGGCTCTATTGGACATGGTGAAGCTTCTAAATAGCTTCTCACAGAAGCCGTGCCTGTAGCCTGTCCAAAACCTTACTACACAAACCCAGCACAACTACCATCAGGCTATTATGCTTTTAACATATATTTCAGACCTACTGAGTTACAAAAGGTATTCTGGGGAGTAAAAATGATTTAATGTACTTTTATGGTCCACCTTTGAATTGGTTTTAGTTAGTAATTATTAATAATTATCTGGCAGCAGGAGATTTGTGAATATACTTAAAGTTAGTTACTGGTAAAAATCACTTTTCTGACGTTTCCTAAAAATACATTTCCACTTTAGTCTCCATTTCATTATGGATATCAAAGAGAGGCACAGTTGTAGCTCAAAAACTACTCATTTTGTCAATACAATTCTGCGCCGTGACCTTTCTGTAATGACGCTGACTTGTCTGAAGAGGTCACTCGCACACAGCACGGGCAGGGTTCTCGCAGGCTGGATATCTTCTGGGCGCGGAGCTGCGCAAGGGGGAAGTATAGAGCACTTCACCTATTGCGTTGTTGCGGGGCCCATAGAACGAAGGCGGTTAAGTGACTGGGATAAGCGTGTAAGGACATGGCAAATACTTGGCTGCTGTTTGGGTAAGACGCCAAAGTCCTGTCTCGAATCCTGGGGAAAGAAGGGGGTTCCTTCCTTTAGAAGTTAGGAAAGCGTGCAGAAAAATTAGTAGGGGATTACTGGATTCTAAATTATAATAACATTCCTAGAAACTTTAAAACAGTTAGCTGTTATCACCTGGGAATATCATTACTCCTCTTTCTGGAGCTGAAAGGGATTTTTGTGGTATATCCTGAGTATCCAGTAAATAGCCAATATGCTGCAGTAGGAAAGACAAGCCTATTTAAAACTGATGAGGTGTTTCAGAGCTAGTGAAGAATGTTTGCTGTTTGTTCCACTTTCAGGAACGTTTCTGTAAATTTGTATGGATAGGGGAAAAAAAAAAAAGGCAAAACACCAATGATACAATACCATTGACCATTCTCTTGTATTTTGGTAATAAAAAAATCTAGTTTTCTAGAGCACAGTACTTCGACAACTGCTTCATTAGACAGAATTTCGGATTTGTAATATCTCTGGAAAAATCGATGGAGATTAGCATATGAACTGAAAAGATTTAAATATCAAAAAATACTGGTTTTGAAGAAAGTGGTCAGAAGAAAAAGATGTAAAATATATTAAACATTTTGTGAAAACTGCTGAATACATATGTCATCCTTGTTGGTGACATGGACAGTGGGATTGAGCGCGCCCTCAGCAAGTTTGCTGTTGACACCAAGCTGTGTGGTTTGGTTGGTATGCTGGAGGGAGGGGATGCCATCCAGAGGGATGTGATGCTTGTGAGCTGAGCTGATGCCAGCCTTATGAAGTTTAACCATGACAAGTGCAAGGTCCTGCACCTGGGTCAGAGCAATCCCAGGCACAGCTACAGGTAGGACAGAGAAGAGATTCAGAGAAGCCCTGTGGAGAAGGACTTGGGGATGTTGGTCGATGAGAAACTGAACATGAGCTGGCAGTATGTGCTCGCAGCCCAGAAAGCCAACCATATCCTGGGCTGCAACAAAAGGAGCGTGACCAGCAGGTCGAAGGAGGTGATCCTGCCCCTCTACTCTGCTCTCGTGAGACCTCACCTGAAGCATTGTGTGCAGTTCTGGTGTCCTCAACATAAAAAGGACATGGAACTGTTGGAACAAGTCCAGAGGAGGGCCACAAGGATGATCAGGGGACTGGAGCACCTCCCATATGAAGACAGGCTGAGAAAGTTGGGGCTGTTCAGCCTGGAGAAGAGAAGGCTGCGTGGAGACCTCATAGCAGCCTTCCGGTATCTGAAGAGTGCCTATAAGGATGCTGGGAAGGGACTCTTCATTAGGGACTGTAGTGACAGGACAAGGGGTAATGGGTTAAAACTTAAACAGGGAAAGTTTGGACTGGATATAAGGAGGAAGTTCTTTACTGTGAGGGTGGTGAGACACTGGAATGGGTTGCCCAAGGAAGTTGTGAATGCTCCGTCCCTGATGGTATTCAAGTCCAGGTTGGATGAAGCCTTGGTTTAGCGTGAGGTGTCCTTGCCCATGGCAGGGGGGTTGGAACTGGATGATCTTAAGGTCCTTTCTAACCCTAATTATTCTATGATTCTATGATTCTATGAAATGGGTATAAATGTTGCTGCCAAAAGAAGGGCTATAGAACAAGCAGAACAGTTACCTAGTCTATGAGGAGTAAGAGAAGCCACTTGGCATGTGCAAAGCTTGCTGAACAGGAGATGCAGAGAGGGTCATGAGCCAGGATTACCACAGTCTCTACATTCACACACAGCAATAAACTCTGTGTTTATTACACTAAGCAATAAATTCAGGCTTCAGTTGTTCTGATTTTTCCCAGAAAAGCCAGTTCCAATAACATAGCCGCTGCAAATAATGTTTTTGGAACTCTGTATGTTAAGTGTGATAAAAGTAGAGAATGATTGTGATTTTTATTTTTTGTCTCAGCTGGGAATAAAGCAGAAGCTGTAGTTCTTAAAGTCATGATGAAATAACAATAGTTTAATGGTGACAAGAAAAGCACTGAATAGATTGTTATTTTTCCCAGCACTCAAGAAGTTGTCCGGCCTAGTAATGAGCACAGCTGAAATTTAGAGATCTACAGCAGAGCAAAAGGTCTTCCAGAGAAACTACTTGGGTATTTCTGACCTTTTAGCTTGGTGGTTTTGTATTCATCACATTTTATTATGGATCCCAATAATCTTTATAACTGGCTTTTTTCCCTTTTCATTGCTTTTTTGGACCTAAACTTTTCAAAGTCCTCAACAAATCCAAAGTCAGGCTAGAAGCCAGCCTTAACCTGTTGCCCTTCTTGTAAGGCTAAGGATAACAAGGTTTCAGAATCTTATTATAAACAAAGAAATCATCAGATGTAGGGTAAGGACAAGGTGTTTATTTGAAGGCTATGTGACAGGGAAGGCCTCTTAAGTTCCTTGGATGTTCATAGCTGCATCATATAGAAAATAAAACTGGTATTCTGGTTTGAGTGACAAAACTTGAATAAAGTAGCTTTGTTCTGCAGGAGGAAAATAACTAAACTATGACAGAAGAACTTGTAACTACAATCTTAGGATTGAATCCCAAAAGAAAACAGTTACATTTCAAGAATCACTATATGTCATCAAAATTCAATGCCTAACTTACTAGTTCTACTGATACGCGGATAGACTCCACAACTTGTTAGAGTTGTAAAGTAGGTATGCTTTTATTCAGCGCTGAGGCGCATGGGGATTGCTCCTCCAAAAGCATGCTCACCTTGCCTTTGCCACTCAGTTTGTTTATATTACATATAATGATTACCTAAACATGAGATTGCTTCACGCCTAATACAAACGCAAAACCTATTCCTGTCTAGTATTATAATTAGTTTTCTGACATTCGTCCCATTGGTGCGCCTGCGCAGTGCCTCCTGGTGGTGGTCGTTAGGGGGTCGTGAGGATGAAGGCCTGTAGTTCCTCTTCATCACTGCGAGTAATCTCTTGTTTTCACACAGACTCAATAGGGTTTCAGCTCCTATCCAAACCTCAGGTTTGGTACAAGCCGGTTTTGCGTATCTTAAAGCAGAAACTTGTCAAGTTTGCAAATTTTGTTACTCTGGCTATCTTTTGTTCCTTTTCTTTGCTAAAGATACTATTTAAACAAGAATGTCTTAAATGTTAAGTTATGAATCTTATCTACTATAATTCTGCCTAGCAGCTGTAACTCTTACAATTCTGCTTCACTGTTCTAGCTACTTTGACTCCTACGGTTCTGCTTCACCAAGCACAGCAACTGCTTAAGCAAGCAGGCACAGTGTTAACCCTTTATTTCCCAGTATCACTACTAGCAAAAAATCACATACATAACAATGAAGGTTTAGTCACTGGTCAGACTAAACAACCCAGATGCCAGCTTAAGACTTAGCAAAGTATTAGGTAGTTTGAGAAGTTCTAGGATACCTGTTTTCTAAAGAAGGTCTGAAGCATATAAAATATAAGCTGAAACAAATTTTCTATATTGCTCTCAAAACTATTGTCTTGATCAGTAGCTCTCCTCAAAGTGCATCAGCAGTGCAGTACTTAAAATACTCAACACTGAGCTTAAGCAAATCCCAGCTGTGAGTGACCTAGAGCTCTTCAGCATTTGCCTCACAATTTGAATATTTAATTACTTCTGAGGTCTGCCCTGAGCTGTCAGCTGTAATTGTAGTATTTTCCAAGACCTACCCTGAGCTGTGAGCTGTGATAAAAGTATTCACGCATGTTCACCCAGATTCTGTAGCACAACAGGTATTGAAGTGTTTTCTGCAAAGTAGTCTCTTTCTTCTGTAACAAATTGACAAAAAAAAAAAAAAAAGGCAAAGCACTTTCCACATACTACAGAATAAGAACAGGGTTTCTTTGCCTTAAGGAATTTGTTTGCTCTCGTTATAACCCTTTTCTTAAGTGTTGTTTGAATTTCTCTGCAACAGGTACCCCAAAGCACCACCTAGAAACATTACTTACATGTAATATAGAACTGCTCTTAGAAATATAGAAACAAATACTAAGTACAATGCTTGAATTTGTAATAAAACCCCAACTGCCTTGATTTCTACAACTTCACAAAATTGACCCAATTTTGTAGCCTTTAAAAGCTTCAAAGCCCAAAAACATGCAATAAATTATGCTTCCACCATAGTCTTCCTATCAAGCACAGCTGCAAAGAACATTGGCTGTCAGATTAAGTAATGCTTAACATAAATCTACACAGCTGAGTGGAAATCCAGGTGTATAAACTAATAGTGAGTGAACTAAGCAGCAGTTAGTAGGTTCTTAAGTTTTGCAAATGTAAAGGGTGTCACAGATGTAATTTCTGCTTCTTTACTAAGTGCTTGATTTCAGATGAGAAACCTGTGGTTTAGAGGTAGCATTTGTTTTTGTTTCTTCATGTTTCTTATTGTGTAAATTTAATTATAATGAAACACTAGTGCCTTGGTGGGAAGTATGGGTGTTCTACTAGTTCTGTAATGCAAGGCTTTAATGCCAGTTATTTTTTTATCAAGTATGAGTAGCTATTTATGTATATATGCTAATGGAACATATTTGACAAACCTGAGTATTCTTAGTGTGAAACAATCTGGGGTTTTTAGGTGTGTTCCTCACTTTTTTTGTATTAGCTCTTTAATAAGTCATCTTCAGAACTGTTACTTCTCCATTTGTAAAATCTTAACTATTTAGGTTATAGTTTAAAACCAGGTGGTTCATGTCCTGCATTTTCATGAGTTTAAATGCATACTTAGGTTATTAAAAATGGAAACTTTAGTGAAGGTATTTTATGATTTATTTGTTTAAAGCATTTGCCATACTAAGATGGAAAAAAAAGCCCAAGAGCTAAACTTGCTTCTGAACAATAGGATGCCTAATGTGTTCTGACAACAGACTTTCTTAGGCTTTATAAGTATCATGGTAACTACAGTGACTGCAGAAGTACTTTATAAAAGATTAAAAGGATTAGTATGTGATCTGTGTGGCAGGAGAAGGCTCTTGTGACTTGAAAATCATTAACAGCCACATCTGTTATACAGTAAATATAAGATATTTTATTGAGGTGTAATGTGACTTTCACGTCTCCCGTGACTGTGTTTTTAAAATGAAGCTTACTACTTTCCGAGAAAGGGTAGAAAAAGGTAACAATACTGTTGAAGAAACTGCAGTATTACTTTGTTCCAGAGGTAGTATTGACTATACAAATGGTTTATTTATGGGTTTGTTTTTCTTAATTTTTCTTACTGAAAATTGTCATTTAAACTTGTCAAACTTCATAACTAATACTGTAACTATAGCCAAGTGCCTCTCCTCTCCCCCCCCTTTTTTTTCTTTTAACACATTCATCTACTTACGTGTTTCTCCAGGTGTTTTAGCAATCTTACAGCTTTATCAGAGTCCTGGTTGCTTTAGTGGGTCTCTAATAGCTTTTATTCAGGTATTGACAGATTTAGGATGAAGTGACATTTTTCATTTTAACTCCAATAAACTCATATGCAAAGTATGTTAACAACCTGTAAGCACAGCAGTTCTATCACATTAACTGTGGTCTGTTGGTCTACTGTATTTTCTATTTATTGTGTATATTAGCGGCAGGTTTATTTCAGTTTATTACCAAATGTAATATTTTACAGTAAGAATTGATCTAAACAATTCCCTAATTTGTACAATAGTTTCTATTCCATTATTTCACAGTGTTATGATTGTTTATTAATGTTTAGAACACTGTGGCAAGGAACAGTGGTTCTTTTATTACACAACGTTTTGTAAAACAAGAAGTGTTTCCAAAATTTTCTATATATTTCCTAACGGCAGTAGTTTATGGAGTTAGCTTTTTAAATTGCTCCCAAATAGAAAGGTTTTTTTATATTCTCCCCGATTTCTGACTGGTTTTCTTTATGAAACTGTTTTGCCTGATAAGCATACTTTTATGCAGGAGTCTACAATAGTCTTCTAGTTATCATTTCAGAGTAGAATCCTGCTAATCTGTCTTCTTACTAGTCTTATGCAAAGACAGAGTAATTGTTAAGAATGGAGGAAGATTCGTGTACCTAAGGAGTTCCTTGGGTCAAAAATGTAATCCTCTGTGTATGGAGCATTGCAGATCATCTGAAAGTAAAAAACAGCATATATAATATTGCTGAGTGTAAATAGAAATCTGTTAGCCATTTTAATCTTGTAGTACATTCATTTCAGAAACCTGCTCAGCAATAACGTGTTGTCATTTAATGTTTTATTTGCATTCAAAGTAAGGTATAGTATCTGGATAATATCTGTCAACATCCCCATTATTCTTGTCACAAGAGTATTTTTCTTACTCCTCCTTAAATCAACAGTATCTTCCATACTTTTGCTTTTCTTTTCATTTACAAGTCAACGTAATAGCTATTGCACTCTTGACCTTGTTACTCTTCCCTTCTCTTCCTTTCTTCCCTTCTCCTCTTCTTCCCTTGCTACTCTTCTTCCCTTTTCATTTGTTTCCTTTTATACTGTTGGTTTACTGTACCATGCTATGCCATTCTTGTGTCTTTTTTTTTGTTTGTTTTCACTAATTTCAGGTCAGGCTTGTCCATTGTCAGGCGCTGTGTTAGGTGAGCCTAACACTTTAGAAATCCCAGGAAAAGAGATTTTTCTAGAGAGATTTTTCTAGATATAGCTGGCCACTTCTTCCGACGTAGGCTGGCCTGCTACTGTTATCTTTATATTTTCCCTGTATTAATAAACTAGTTGAGCTTCTTTATGGTGTTGCGTTGAGTAATTTGCGGCCTGCAGGTTTTAGGTAGATGACATGCATCTTTCAAATATTTTCTTTTCCATTCTCCATTCACTTTGTGGAGTGAAAGTCCACATATCAAGATTTTCTGCATCTGGAACAAAACATACAGTGAAGACAAGGCCTATTTAGATCATGTACTAATCTGCCTTCAAAAACAGTGTGGCATATCTTGAGAAATGCTAGTGTGAGTGCATCAGTTTTCTCACCTCCTAAGTAGTGGTCTTTTTACCTTAGAACCACAGTGATGTTCAAGAATGGATTATTTAATATTTGTCATCCCACTAAAGAAAACAGCGTTTAGGGTACTCTTGTAGTATAGGATGACCAAATGTTCTATTTGGATGTGTTTTGGTTTTGTCTTGCTTTATTGTTTAAAAGCATAGAGTATGGTATTTAAAACAGGTATCTGGACAGTCAGGCTCTTTCCTAGGTGAAATGATCTTTACAAAGTCCAGATAGTGGTAACAGGATAATTTATGAAAGTCTTATGAAATAAACAGGTTGCAAGAGAACTTAGGCTAAGAAATCCATTGATGTTACAAAATGAATATTCAAAGATCTGAAATAAAGAATGTGTGGTTGGGGTGAGGGTGCCAGGGGGAAACACGGTCTGTTTGCTTGCTTGTTTTCTTTAAAAGCCCCAAGGAGGATCCTGAACACTGGGGTTATTCTTAACATTTTGTTTATTTCTGGGCTCTGTAGAATAGTTTTGACTACATGATATATGTGTTTCCTCATCTTTGTTATACAGGCTCTGGGCATTACCAGACTTTTTCTTCAGAGCTGTAATTTTAGTATTTTTTTTTCATGAATGCTGAAATATCTTCTGTAGCTTTTGTTTTAGAAAATTGCATACTTTGTTTGGTTTTCCTTCCTGAAAATAGGAAGAATAAATGCAACCTGTTTGGTGCAGGAAGATGGGCATGATAAAAGGCAATTGTAAAAACAATGGGAGAGTTCTTTTTCAAATTGGAATTAGAAAGAGAATTCCAGCTCAGTTACTTTTATTTTTCTCTATCTGTGAATGCCAGTGACTCTGGTGTATTTCCGATTATATTACCTGAAGTTTAAGGCATCTCAGTTCACTTCTTTATTTTTTTGTTCTGCTTTGTCTGCCTTTTAGTAAAAGAATACAGATCTGAAGTTCTTTGCTAGTGCTCCATGAATAAATAACGTATTTACTAGTATTTATAAAAAGACTCAAAGACTAAATGAAAATGTTATCAAAATACAATTTAAACTGATTCTACACTTGACGGTTAATGTGAAAAGCTTCAAAGTAAATTAATAAAAATTACTCTGCAAAAATAAGACAAATGGTGCTGCTGTCTGCAAAATGAAAAATATAAAAGAACTTTTGCCTTTTATTTACATAGGAATTGAATGAGACTTGGATGAACTCTAAAATAACAAGGCACCGCATGTCTTCAGAAAGCTCTTTCACTGAACTAGCTTTGTTTGTGTTCAACTTTTTTAGTTTAAAAGCTAAGCTTAATTGAAGTAGTTTTAAAATACAGATTTCCCACAAAAGTGGTACTGAAACCGGGCCAGAGGCAGTATTCCAAGAGGCTTCTTTTATTTCATATTTCAACATTTATTTATATATATCTTATATATCGTCTCTGGGCCTTTCCAGTATAAGCATCAACAGCCAAGAAGTCTGACAATGAGGAAATACCTTAGCAATCTGCTTGTCATGGACTAATTGAAAGTACCAATCTCTGAAAATTAGAACTAAATCTAGAGGCTAAGTAGAACAGAGGTGGGCCTGAACCCATGTGTTTTGGGAGTGGACTATTTTATTCATATTGAAATACGAAGAGAAACAGATTAGTGAGGCTTTCCATAGAGAGAAGTGTTTGGAGTCAGTAATTCTGGCATCATTACTTATCAGTGTTCAACAGGTATGCAGTGCTATTCCAAATCCTATTTAAAATATTATGCTTGACATGTTTGCTCATTTGCCTAAAGGCAATACCACATCTTGGATTGTTTAAGTTTCTTAAGGGTAATTATAGAAGTTTAATAACTATTATTTAAACAGGACATACCTTTGTAGGGTACAATATGTGGCTTTATAAATATAAATGAAGTAAATACAATTACCACTTTGAAATGATGCTTGAAAACTTCTTTCTTAAGAAAAAAAAACTTTGTTATGTTTGAAATACACTCTGTAAATGCATTCTTGATAATGTGAAAGCTCACTTTAGAGACTGGATGATGGAATTCAACCAAAAAGAATTATCTGCAAACATTCGTAGCTGATGGCTGAAAATGTTAGACTTAGGGCAATTAGAGCTGCAGGGCTTTCAGGGAGGTAGAGAAGGCTATGGCCTAAAAGCTTATAATAGACCAAACACAGAAACATTGCTAGACAGCAGTGAACATTGAGCATATTTTATTAGTTTTAGAACCCATCTGGAAAGTGCTTTCTTTTTAACAAGTGCTACATTTTGACAGGGCTTTAAGTGGACTGTAAATGTGGATCCTTTAACAGGCCATGGGCTTGTGCTTTGAGCCCATGCAAAAGTAAAGGAAGGAGTAAAAGAAATTCCCTTGCCCCCCTGCTAGCTGTCACACAGGAAGTTAAGAGAGCAAGTCCTTCCTTGATGTCTGTATTTCCTTCCCTGAGCACAGAGATGTAAAGAGAGCAGAAAGTTATTTCCTTAACTTAATATATTTTGCACAATTGTGATCACATTTTGAGGTGTGTAGTGCAAGAACAGCAGCAAATAGACCTGTTATTTCTGCAAACCCTCAGAAAAATCTTCCTTTCAGTGAAACCTATCACTTTAGTAGGGAAGCTGGTAGAAAGGAAGAAAAGAATGAAATCCTGTGTAGGTTTTTAGAGTGTGTGGGAGAGACGTTCAAGGTGATGATGATGTTCAATGATGAAAGCTGCCTGTTGTTCCTGCTTTAGGCAGAACTTTACAAAACCTTTGCAGATCACTATATGCAAAATAAATCATTTTGTTTATATCTGAGACATTATAATGTTTTTTCACCATGTTATTTATTCACAAAACACTCTATGTTGTCACGAATTCTCACATTCCACATGCTTTAGGAAAGAACTGAATATTAAAAGATTTTTAATTTTTTTTTACACTTTTGGATATTGAAAAATAATCTACAGCTCTGTAGTGAGGACAGAGCATTTAGTTTAAGGTAGCAAAATGAACACAATTTCAAAGTTTAGCTTTGCACAGAATAAACCTTCATGGAAGTTTTGTCCACTTAGACACTTAAGTGTGGTTTAGCTTTTGGCTGTAGAAAGCTTCCACTTGCAAGAAGTGGACTTTATTGCTGCCTTGTGCTACTGTCAGTTGCTTTGTGTGAGCTGACTCACAAGAGAATTGATCAAGAGGAATAGTGACAAATTGCAAACAACTGAAATAGTAAGGGACTTGCTTAAGCATTGAAAACTCGAATCGATATCCATATGACATGTTTCTGTAAATCAGAAAAAGAGCAGACTTCTTAAATATACACCTAGGTGGTCTGGGTAGAGAAGATATACTATTTTATGAAATAAATTATGAGGGGTAATTCAACTTGATAATTTTACCTGTATATACAAAGATACCTTTAAGTTGCAGAAGGGGTGAGTGCCTGTATAGAAATATTTTATCTGATGTGCTGCAGTACTGCGTGTCAAAGTGCTTATAATAGAACATAAACTTACTTTCCTGAAGTCATATGCTACAGTTAGTGTGATACTATTCAGTGTAGATAAGTACACAACTCAAGATTAGGAGTAGTGTGAAGTCAAATAGGTCAGACCTCCTGTGGAAAAGGGTAGTAAGTTAAAATGCTTTGAGGGTGGAGGTAATTAGGAGGTAGAATCTCCCCTAAAACACTGGGGGTTTTCAGCTGCCTGCAGGTCAAAGCAAGTAGAGGACTAGAAGGCCTCTAAAGGACTTGTCTTCATAACAGATTCATGGCAGAAATGTTTCTTTTAGTCTTAACACTAACGTGCTGCTTCAAATGATTAATTGTTCCACCTTATTAATAATGTATACTTGAGTACATGCATGCACTACTGTTATAAAAATAAGGAAGACTTGCACTTATGCAGTGCCATTTGTAAGCATTTCATTACTTTATAAACAGCTTGTATGATATAGATTGTGTTTTTCTTGCCTTACTTGATAAGGGTTTGCTTTTCAGGTAGCCAAGGGAAAAAGATTAGGTAAATAGAATCCATCTGTCATTTATGGTACAACTGGCAGGTACCCATAGCTAACTATGAATGCTTTTAATATCACAGAAAATGTGGTCACTAAGATAGCACATGGCCCTGTGTAATAGTAAATCATTGCTTATAGGAAGACCATTTAAGTATTTACCCTGTAAGTAGCTGAGGTGTATATTTAACTGAGTTAACATGAACTGAGGGTCTTCTACTCCTATAAACTAATCTTGATATTTACAAGTTGATAACAAGCTTGATAGAAGTGTGGCCAACACTTTGGCCACAAGGTAGCATCCTTTCAATCTCCCATTTTTTTCCCCTGTGACATGTTAGTAAAATGTATAAAATAATAATACACTGATAATTAGGGGCCAGGTACAGCATCAGATGCTGTCAAAATCTGTTATCCTTGGTATATGCTTTCCATATAGCTGATTGTGACGGAGAAGGTGGGTCTCTTTGGTCAGGTGTGGTTTTATGTGTTATGACAGCTTTGTTTTTAAAAGGTAGGGGAAAAAAATCCACCCTAAAACCTTAGGAGTTGAAGCACACATTTTCGTGCAGGAAAACAAGCTGTCTTCGTGTAAACTTTTCAAAGGGTGCCAAGTGCAAAATTCACACAGTTTCCTCCTGAAAATGAAATAGCAAAGTGCAACCCAGTTCCTCAGCAAAAAATAAATTCTCTGTTGATTAGTTTAACAAGTACATTCATTTAATCAAAATGGCACCAGTTAAAATACAATGGCATTGCCTCAAATACCTGCAAAATCAATAATGAAAATTCTTATTCTCTGTTTTGTATATAGGTATGTGTTCCTGCTCACTGTAAAGTTAGGGAACATTGTAAAAACAGATACTGTGTTATCAGTCAGGTAAATAAATGTTTTTGCTGTTTAAGACAAGCAGCCATTGTGTGATGTATAAGAAAAAGAAAGGGATTTTTATTTGTTTGGGGTTTTGTTTTTGAAGGTAAAATTGCTTGTAGTAACTCATGGCTACAGTTAGATACCCTGCATGCCTGTGTTGGGCTGTGAATGCCAGGAGTGGGCACAAAGCTATTCTGTGTAATACCATGCTTAAGCCCAGAGATCGAGTAGAAATGTGGATCTCTTAATGACAATTATAAAATAAAAGCTTGAATGTGTACTGACTTAGTTTCCCTAAACAAACCCCAAGTTATTTAAATAAAAGTAATGCACAAATTGATTGACGTGATTATTTCCACCTAAAGCATTTTTTTGGGTAAAAAGAAGTATGGCAATATGCATGGTTTGAGTTACGTAAGTTAATTTTTTATAAATTTTCAAGTGTTTGAAGAGTGAATTTCTGTTACTGTCCAGTACAGTTTGCCTAAAACATATGCTGGCTAAGAATTCTTATTCTGGGATCAGTTCTCCCACTTAGTTGAATGTGCTCATCAAAGCTTACTCTGATTTGCTCCCTTCTTCCTGGAAGTGTGTTTTTCTGGTAGTTCTGAGTGTAAATATTTTCTGAACCAATTAGGAATGAAATTATGTAGATTAAAAAATGTAAGATATAAAAGTGACTTTTCACGTTTCCTATTTCTAATATATAAAATCAGATGCTTCCATTAAATACTGTGCTGGTTTTGGCTGGGATAGAGGTAGTTTTCTTCACAGTAGCTAATATGGGGCTATATATTTGATTTGTGTTGGAAACAGTGTTGATCATTCAGGGATATTTCAGTTATTGCTGAGCAGTGCTTGCACAGAGTAAAGGCCTTTTATGCTTCTCACCCCACCCCACTAGCGAGGAGTCTGGGGGTGCACAGGAAGTTGAGAGGGCACACAGCTAGCTCAGCTGACCCTGCCTGACCAAAGGGGTATTCCATAACATATGGCATCATGCTTAGCATATAAAGCTGTGGAAGGAAGAAGGAAAGGGGGGATGTTTGGAGTGAAGGTGTTTTTCTTCCCAAGTATCTGTTACATGTGATGGAGTCCTGCTTTCCTGGAGATGGCTGAACACCTGCCTGCTGATGAGAATTTGTGAATTAATTCCTTGGTTTGCTTTGCTTGCATGTGCAGCTTTTGCTTTACCCTATTAAATTGTCTTTTTCTCAACCCACGAGTTTTCTCACTTTTCTGATTCTCTCCTCCATTCCACTGTGAGGGGAGTGAGCAAGTGGCTGGTTGGGGCTTAGCTGCTGGCTGGAGTTAAACCACAACAGTTCTTTTTTGTGCCCAGTGTGGGGCTCAAAGGGTTCAAGATGGTGACGGGTTTGACTGGATTTTCTAGATCAAATTTATAGCTGTTGCTGTTATAGCTAAACAGCATAACAGCTGTTTATTTATTAATCAGCAGGCTCCTGTGCTTACCATGGTGCTTGCTTGCCCTTAACACTGAGTGTATTAGTACTTTTGAAAAAGGCAAAGTTCTCCAAAGAAGTTCTTATGCAGAACTGAAGACATTAATAAAAAGTGGGGAAATGCAATGGTGTTTTTTAAGCTCTGCCTTAATTCTGATTAATCTGTAGAAAATTAAAATCTTACAGTACTGTGTGGATAGCCCTCAGAAAGTAAATTTCATGATCATGAATGAATGGGATTTACATTCCTAAATTCATTGAGATATCTCATGCACAAAGCTTAGTCATCTAATTTTTTTACAATGTATAATATAATATAGCTGGTATATTATAGATTGGTGTAATATTCCAAACCAGGGTTTTTTTGAGGAAATTCTCTCAATTTCTGTTTCTGCACTTGAATTGATTTCTTAAATACGGATTTTTGTCTCCTACACTATGATTATACTTAACCAGTCATCAGTGAAGCAAATTTAGAAAGAAAATAAACTCAGCAAGGAAAATACTTGCTCTGTATTGTGTGGTTTCCCCTAGAATGTTTGTGAATGGCTGCTGCTAGAAGGAGTTCTTCTGCAGATGTTAATTTAGGGAGAGCTTGGATCATAGTTAAGAAGCAGTATAATATAATCTAAGATAGAATGTTTATTTTCTTTTTTTTTTTTTTAATGCATCTTTCCTATACACTGCAAAGAGCATTTGTGTGTTAACAGTCTGTATTAAAAATAAATAACTTACATTGCCTGGATTTAAAGACTTCAATCATTTGTCCGTTAGGACCATAGAGATGGACAATATAGTTCTCAATTTATGATTTGCTTAAGATGTTGATACAGTGAGTCTCTTGCACAGGGAAGAATAAGGGAAAATGTTTGTAGCATTACAGAGGTAACTATTACTGCATGTTTTCTGCCTTTTTTCCAAAAGAGCATTGCCGCTGGTGAGGACTTTCAAGTTTAATTAGGGAGGGTTGGGACAGAAGGAGTGTTGATTATATCTGGGCTTCCTCAGGCTTGCCATATGGCCAGAAAGAATCTATAAAAGCCTGTTTTCCACAAAACCCATGAGTGGTAATTTTGGGGGACTGTACCTATAAAGGAAGTAGGTGGAGATGGTGATTTGCAGTTAACTGAAGAATTGGTACAGATGCTAGGCATTGCAATTCTAGGACATGCTACTGACTGCAGATTCAGAGGCTGGTGATTCAGAGTTTCAGCCTCAAATCTTTCTTTATTCTCAGAGGATTTCTGTATGACTGACTGAAGCCCCCCTTACCTCCTTTAAGAAAAAAAAACAAAAACAAACACAAGATAACTAAATCTAAATGAAGTTAAATTAATCTCTTGTTGGATGCAGAAAACACTGCTCTTGCTGTAATCCAGGTATGGGGGACAATCTGAAAATTGGATGCATGTGACCTTACATAGTGTGATATTGCAGCCAAAGTCGCTCCAGGACCCAGGACTGGCATAAGACACATGGCAAATTCCTATATAAACTGATGCAGAAGCTGGCTTTCAGTGAACGCCTTCCCTAGTTTAATAGTTATAGCAGGCCCACTATATTATGTTTGTTCACAGCTTTTGTCCTCAGAAGAACTGTTGTTCGGGTGTATGACATGAGGATAGAAATTGCATGCTTTGGATTGAGAAGGAAGATGGAATTTGAAAGTTTTGCAGCCAGCAGAAGTTTTTGAGACACAAGCTGGAAGTAAGAAGCATTGTTCTGGAAATAGCCCGGTTGATCTTTGCTGCCTTAAAAAGTTCAAGGCTTTTCCTAAGTTACTAGATAAGAATAAAGCAGCTCAGTGAAAATCCTGTATTTAATATATACTGAAATTTGCATAGTAGTAGCTGGAAACACTATAGCTGCACTTTAGGCACTTATCTGTGTTTTCCAGTGAAGAGTACTGCAATAGCTTCCTTAGATAAGGAATGTCAGGGCTGAAATAAGCAACTTGTGATTCCTTAGAAAGGTTCTCTTGACACACCTAATAAAGATTCTTGGAATGCAAATGTCTGACAGTGGGAGATATGAGGAACCACCCACCCTGTGCCTGTATCTTCCCATATATGCCTAAGGCATTCTGTGAATTGGCAGTGCAAGAAAGCAACAGTACATGTAAACGCGCTATTTATGGGTGAAATGAAAGAACTGAAGGAACAGCCACTGCTTAGGAATGCTGGAGAGGCCTCAGGCCCTGCCCTTCCTAGATTTTTTCTTTTGCTACTTCAATCTAGTTTTGACATCTCTGTAAGGTCTCCCACTATCATAGACAAAAATCTATGCTTATCTCCTGCTCATAAGTGCTGAAACTGAGATACAGAGCTTCCCAGGAGCAGGTTTAGAAGGACTACCACAATCTGGCTGACTTTTGTGCCAACCACGTGCTTATGTATTTACTTTCAACAGAAAAGTCCTTTACTTATATCTAGTAATTAACCTACAGATAGAATATTGCAGGGAAGATGTGTTGACCATCACGTACAGCAGAACAGATGAAGTATTTTATTATGCTTTTTTATCTATATTACTAATGGGGAATTCTGCTTTAGAAATTTACTTTGATCATTTACCTAAATAAAAGCAGTGATACCTTTCTTTCTTTTTTTTTGGTGTGGAAGAACATTTAATAGTGGTATCTGTGCCTATGTCCTTTTTAATTTCTTAAAACCTGTATTTCAAGAAATAGCAATTCCTTTTCACAGAAGGGAAGGTATCTCTCAAGTATCTGAGAAATTAAGTGACTTCGTAACCCTTTTATATCTGTCTACCAAGAGTCTTCATCTCTTCCCTACTTTTTCCCTGAGTTATTCAGAAAATTTTATCTTTCACAGGATAGGATAGTCCCACCATAACATCCAGAATCTAACTCTAGTTTGGTTTGGGGTGTTTGAGGTTTTTTTTTCCCTTGTATTCAGTCTACTTTTCAAGTACAATTTAGAGTTTGAAGCAGGCCATGGAAACTCAGCTGCAGGAGTATCACTTAGACATGGGAAGTTCCTCAATGTGTTGCAAGGTGTTTCACCAACATACTTATCCTTTTTCCACTAGGATACAATTAGCAGTTTTGACTAGTTGTACCTCCTCTGTAGTGTCTTGCTTTTTTTGTTTTTAAACTGCTTCAGCTGAGCTAGTCTATGTAGTTACATCTAAATGTAGTTACATCAGCTTCAGCTGAACTAGTCTATGTAGTTACATCTAAATGAGGCTGTATTCCACTTCCATAGATTGATGATGATTTCTCTTGTCTTCCCAAAAATAGAACAGGTCTGCCCTCACTCTGAAGTTTGTAATACATGTGTTGAGTCTTTCATCAAATTGCTGTTCAGTCCTTCCTTAGAATAACTCTGCTTCTTTTTATTGCTAATCAAGAATTCTTTTGTGAGTACTCTTTGGTGAAGAGTGGGAATAGCTTCATACTTACCATTTTATTTTTGTCTTCCATATTATATTGGATTTATTTTGTTGTTTGATCATTTATACTTACTGGAACTGTTTCTTAGTGCTTTTCCCTGTACTGACAATTGAAGCCATCTAGTTAGTTATCTCTCTCAATCTGAGTCACATAGGAGGTATCTAAGATAAGCTTCTTTTAACAAAAAGGCGGTTTTCCTCATTGTTCATCAAAACACAGTGACTAAATTCATGACTGAATTAAAAAAATCAGTAAAGATGAAAAGGTTCATCTAAAACTTTGAATATTTGAAATTAAATCCCAGAGATATTAGGGGTTAGGGGTGGAGGTTTACGATTTTTTAAATGCTATTCCACTATCCATCCTATGTGTATTAGGTGCATCTTGAAGATGGAAACGTGGCACTGAACTTTTCATTCAAGTCTGGAAAAGTGTAATGATAATTTTGAATACCTGTTATCTGAACAAGAAGAGATTTCAGTGGCAAGTTAAAACGGATATACTATTTGATAGAAAATAATTATTTACACCTTTGTTTAGAAGTGACAGTAGGCTATTTAAAATGTGGAGTTTCTTTATTGGTCTCTGTTCTGAGGTGAATAATTAGCATAATCTTCTCAGGAGGAAGGTACATGACTGTCAATCTAAGGGAAATTCACTCACTGGACCATAAAGAACTGTTCTTTGCTTTTTCTTACTTTAATGAAAATGAAACCAAAACCCAACAACAATTGGGCAAATCACATGACATGCTGAAGATTACCAAATCATACATGCTGAAAATTAAAATACAGGAGTAGTGTTTGACATACTGCTGCTAAATTCTGCAAAGATCCTATTTTTTTCAGTTGTAAGGTGAGATGCTTTTGTAAAGTCTTCAAGTAGTCATTATTCACATTTATTGCAGTGAATGTAGGTTTCATTGTACTTAGCACATTGCTAGTATTTTTTGAGGCATTATGCCTGCAAAATAAAATATATGAATAACTGTGAATTTGACTGCCATCTATTTGAAGTCCTGCAAGGCAATTTAAAGAGCTACTGTGGCTGTTTTTTAAAAAGTAAAAATGAAGAGAACTGCCTGAACAGAATTGTGTAAACACACAGTATCGAATGTTCAATCTGGCGTATTTCATCTTGACTCCCCAAAAGACCTTGTACTGTGGGCCAAAGGGAAAGCAAGGAGGAGAACTGTAAGGTTTCTAAAATACTGCAGACATCTGGTATTCTTCTAAAATTAAACTTTCTTGCATAAGCTGAATCAGGATAGCTTCATCCCTAAGATCAATTAAATCAGTTGCTCTGTTACGTTCATTCAGTGAATTCTGTAAAATACGACTGAACCTTTTCTTGGCTCACTGAAGAATGGAATGTGAAAATCTTTTAATTTAATCATTTAGGCTTCAGGGAGATTAATTTCTGACAGATGCAGTCTTTCTACATAATAACCTCAGGAAAGTTTTAAATTATTATTAATGTTACTAGTGGGTTTTTTGTGTGTGGGGAGAAATCGCTGGTTTAGTACTGCCCATAATGCAAGAAACTCTATACTAAAAAGTTCACTAAACACAGGTCCTGAATAAATAGAAAGACACAATATGTAGAAAAGGATTCTGTTCCAGAGGAGCTTGTTTAAAGCTGATAATAACTCTGTGATAAGTGTCAAATTCTCATTTGCTAGTTAACTGAAGTAAGAGAAGGTTGTATACTAAGCTGGCTTTGAAGTACATCAGTGTTTAATGAGATGAAGCCAGGGACAAGAAGGCTCCTGACTGTTATTTCTGTGTTTTAACAGTTTGATCTTACTTCTAAGCTTCAAGGAAGCAAGCATATTGCACAACCAGTTCTAATTTCAAAATACCCTTTATCATAAAGGCACTGCAGTTAATAGGAAACTAGGAGACTGATTTTAAGAGTCTGACAGACTAATGTACTTTCCACTTATTTCTCAAGTCTTAAACCCTTGTATTGAAACACGGGCATCAGCGAGACATAACTGAGAGGCAGAACAAACTAGTGGACAGAAAAGAGCTTGGCCTTCTATCTGATGTAACTAGGTTACAGAACTAAAGAAGTTTGTAGTACAACAGACCTTGTGAGATCTTCCTCTTATAGAGCACAAAGATATCCCTGAGATACAAACCAGGCAAATATCGGTTAAAGCTGTAAGCACAAGGCATCGTCGAATGGATAGAGATCGGTGCAAGGTGCAAACATGGTTATTGTTACTGTTTCCCCCAGTCTTGTGGGAGATTCACCGTTTTCACTGGACTTGAGATTTACTGTGTTCTTGTAGCTCCATGGCCCCCCAGCAACAGCCACATCTCATCTGTGGTATAGAATTTCATGAAGTCTATTGTAGAGAATGACTGTGACATCTGTGCTTAGCTGTGGAGGTTGTAACAAGAGCATCATGTCCCATTCCAGACATACCATTAGAATCCAGAACTCCTTTATTCTGCTCCTTGGTAGGAAATATGCATGTGCCTGTGCATACAAACACGTATTGATTCTGTAAAGATGATAGTCTACCATCTATCTAGTCTATCATAACACACCATATCTCTCATGCAAACTCCTCTATTGGCTACATGGTGAACAAAAAACCACATTTCTTCCAGTAAGGCAAATTATACACACCGTGTGTAACTTCAGTAAACCCAGCAAGTTCTCGTACCTTGTTCCCAAAGCAGAACTGTGCTTTTTTGTTGCTTTTTCCCAGAAATCAGGAGTCAAACTTGAAGTGAGAAAACCAGCAAATAATTATTGTGAGTTTTTTAAATGTATCTGAACGGCCTTTCTTATTTGTATGTGGTTATATTCTTTCTATAAATGGTTCTTCAGGTATGCCTACTTTTTATTTTCTTAAACTATCTTTCAACCTAATATTTGAATCCTTTTCACTTTTCTAATTTTATGCTTTGTGAAACCTTATAGCCTGAGAACCCTTTGAGAGTAGTCATCATAGGTCTAACAGAATACTTTTGATTTTTTTCTCACAGCATGAAGGCAAAATAAAGAAATGCTGAGATTCAGTGATGTTTTTCTTCAGAGAGCTACTTAAAATTACCGGTGGAAAAAAATGTTGATCCGTGTTAGGGCCAAATATTGGCTAGAAAGGAAGTATTTTGATTACAAAGTAATAGTATGAAATATTGCCTAGATAATGAAAGGCAAGAGGATACGGGCTCTTACTGTATAATCTCTTTGGCCATCAGCCAGAACAGGAAATTTTCTCTGGGAGAGGGAAGGTATCGAGTAACTTGCAAAGTATTATATTTTTAGAGGCACTAGCTGGATTTCACACTGCTTTCTAGTATTAGATTGTCACCTTAGAGAACAGGCTGCTTGTTTGAAAAGTGGCCTGCAGTCTAACTTTTTCTGTATTTATTTAAAATATACTTTAATTGGACAGAGAGAGGGGAAAACTACAGAGTACCATTGTTTGAGGAAGGACCTTTATTACTAGTGAACAATAGTATCCTGGAATGTATACTAGAGAACAGCATATGCTATTCATGACTCTCTAGTGCAAATGTGTCACTGTAAAGACAAACACTGAAATAACGTATTTGCAGTATTTCACTTAACTGATTCTTGGCACAGTCTGTGTCAGTAATAAATCCTGAAAAGAGCAGTGATGGGTCCCACAATTATCTTCTGTGTCTCCTGTTTGTTTTAGCAAGTGAGTTGAATGGGGTTTTTTTAAGTCCTTGTGGAGAGACCATTGTATGCATCTATATAGCACTAGGGGCCATGGGAGGGGAGGAAGGGGAAGGCTCTCAATCGTTGGAGGGATTTCAATTCAACCTTGAAAGGATTTTGGTTACTTACAGACCTTTAAAAGAACTGTTATTTATTGTACAGAAAAAGGTATGCTGCTGGAATTTAAACAGGGAAATATGTTTTTGCTCAGGAGTTGGCCACCATTCTATTTATGGGGGCAAAGCTATCACAATTTGTTATTATGTACTAAATAACTTCCATTTCAGGAAGTGCACTTCAGTTGATAATGCTTGTGAAATTTCACTCCTTCTATAACATTTGCCATATGAACTGTGGGGGTGAAATTTCCTGTGTAAGTGAAAGACTCAATCTCAATATTCATATGACTTAAAAAGGAACTGGTAGGATCCAGTGGGGTAGAGGGAATTGAGACTCAGACCCACAACTATTGTCTTCCATCAAGGCAGTCTAATGCCATCTCTTTCTGGAGAAGGGTGGATGTTGCAACAGAAGATGTCATTGGAGGGAATGTGGGATCCCTTCTTTCTGCCGGTCCCATGCAGAAATTCTGCCATGGATAGCATGGAAGAATCGGCGTCAGTCATGTTAGTACTGTGTGCATTCTGATTCATGATGCCAGATACTGTAATGACATCGTATCATAAATTATTTCTTTGGGGGCATCCACACCTCCCTTAATTGTTTCTATCCTTTGAAGACCTGCTGATTATGGCTGCATTATCCCGTAACTTCAAAAGTCCCAACCAATTAAAAGGTTTGGGAAGGATTTTGTGACAGCTAAGGGTGTGGGATTTTTTTTTTTCTTTTTAAGAGAGGAATGAGCAGAAAATTAGGTGTTTGGTTTCCCTGACTTAAAAGAACATGCTGCCCAGTAGTATATGTGTTATCCTGCCATTTCTTTAGGGCATATTTTGAAATTTGATACAGGGCAACCTTTGTGCTAGAGATGTACCTTTTGCCACTCCCGTGAAAATCCACCCAGAGCTGGCCAAGTTGCAACCTGCAGTTCTTCCTGGATTTATAGATGGTTCCATGTTTGAGGAATTTTACCCTAAAGCAAAGATTATGTTCATACTGGCAGTGTTCTTCTCTGAAGCACAGCCCAAGCAGCCTAAAGCTGTCATGGACTGGTGGACTTATATGCTCTCCAGTAATGTAAGAGCAGACAGCATGAAGAGAAGCTTTGGTCAGGAGTGTATGGTGCATTTAAGATCAGAACTGATTGACCAAAGAGGTTGTTACTGGGAGCTGTGAACAAACTGGGAGCTGATCAGCCCTTGAAAACTGGGGGAGGAGGGAAGGATGCAATGCTTGAATAAGGAGGCTGGAACTGCAATCCAGTAGTGATAGATGGAAGGATGTGGAGTACAAAGAAAACTAAATGAGAGGTCAGGATAACACTGGGCCTGTGGTAAGAAATTTGAAGAACACAGATTAGGGCTGCCTAGACAAAAAGCTTAGATGTGGAAGGAGTGGGACCAGGATGGCTGAGGACAGTAGTGTTCAGCTGTGTTTCTGGATATTTAGTAAGAGTTCTCATGGTAGACTAGAAGGTTCTGATGAGTTCTGTATCTTTCTGTGATGCTGTATGATAGAATTTACCTTGTTGCCTTGTTCCAAGAAATATAAAAATACTTTCAATTATGAAGACTTACTGAAGTTAAAGTCAATGACTTTAAATAGTACCTTACAGTGTTAGCTATGTAGTCACATTTCCCCCATCCCAATCTTATTCATCAGATGAAGGATGCAATCAAGGAAGGATTTTTTTTTTTTGTAGGATTCTTAGCTTATTTGTTCTCAAGATGGAAAACATGTTGATTGAACACTGATAATTAAGCATGCTATTTGAGGTACTGAAGTCAGTATTTTAGCTGCAACTGAAAGTAATAGAAATGCTGCTTTAAATACGTACAACATGATCTCTTCTCTGAAAAACCAGCTCCTAAAAGTTTCAAATTGTATTTTTTTAATCTCATTTGCGAAGCAATGATAACACCTTTTATCTCACATCTGAAGATGCTTGTGAAATATTCATGTGAAAGGAAACAAAAGAGGCCACCGCGTATTAATAGTTCTTTTAAACTAGGTAGGCATTGTGTAATAAAGAAGTCTGAATGTTGTTTGAAGCCAAAGCTATGGAAGAGATGGAACAGGAATGGGCATGGATATCAAGTTGGGAACAAGTGGAGAGAGAATGGATCCCTTTCAAACCCTCTGATCTTCACTCTTGCCCTGCCTGTGCCACTAGCAATTGTTGATGAAACCCAGTAACAAACAGTCCCATCCTTTCTTCTCGCAAACACCATTATCTGCTCAAAGAATTCTCTCAAGAGTAGTTGTTTGCAGTTTGGCATTTGCTAACATCTGAGTGCTTAACTTCTTAGCAATGCTTTTAACCTACCAGGCTTGTATGTAATATGTAATGTTTTTTCTTTCCAAATGTAATACTGAAAGGTCAGAACCCTCAGTCATTGTGCACAAGATGCATAAAGTCAGCTTGTCAGACATACAGCTGCTCCAGCTGACTTTAAAAATAAAAAAAAAAAAAAAATAATAAATTGTAAAACTGAGAATTCTTATTTAAACTGTGGGTTGAAATTATTAAAATACTCCACAAATTCTTTGTACCCTTTGGAAAACATGAGGAATCATTCCTCCAAACCTGCTGAAAAGCAAGACTAACAGAGATGTGCAAATAAAAAACTGTAAGTTTTACCTGTGGGGAGTATTTTATCAGCACATTTTTTATTCAAACAATAACCACTCTTATCAACCAGAACCAGGTTCAGTCTTGTTAATAGGATGAATTGGCAATGACTTCTGTCTACATAGCAACCAGCAAATATTGTTCCAGTGGTGTGGAGTGGCCAATGAGAGGCAGGGCACATTAGGGCAGCTTTGTTCACGCCAATAGCACCATATTGCAAATCCTTCTCCTGACAACCCCCTCCCCATTTCACTGACGTGAACGTTTTTAGAGTATGATCTCATCTGCAAATTGTAAATACTTAGTGCTTTTATGACAGGAAAGTATTACAAAGTGCTGAGGCTTGCTTCGGGGAGAATTTAGGTAGGAAGCATTTTAATTTTTTGTTATCAATGACTTATATTTACAAAAAATTATACTCTTAATTATCCTAACTTATTCATCACTTCAGTAAGAATTCATGTGTGCCTTTTATTTAAAGTCCTTGCTGTCTTTAGGACCAATTAGTGAAACTGCATTCAGCTGCCTTTTCTTGTTCATAAACAGGCAGTGACTGGAGAAAAAACCCAGAAGGCTCTTCACTACCCCTGTTTATAAGATTTTAACATCTGCCTCCTAATAATGCCTCTTAATTCTGCATTTTGTTGCTCAAGTGCCTTTACTTCACTCTGGATAGAAGAATACACTATGAAATACTTTATTGCTCATTTTTCATTTCACATTCTGTTAATTTAGGATATATTTCTTAATATAGAATATACTTAGAGCATCCAAAGAGATAAACCATAAAACTGAGCCAGAAAGTATGCCTTTTAGGGAACCAAAAGTGGCATAAAGTTTAGGGTGATCAAGTTCTAACATGTATGTTTGTGATTTATGACATTAGAGATTATTTCTCTTTCATATGTTTCCCCATAACAATCTTAGGTATGTGGAGACAAATGACTGAGTGTTTAAAGACAGGAAAAATTAAGAATATGCAGAAAATTAGTCAGTAGCTTCCTTGCAAGTAAAGTAAAAACACTGTTCACAAAGCAGTTTGTGCTTTCGTATTCTTTCCTGGAGTAGCCCTGTGAGGGTCATCATGCTGCAGCTGATTTGTTCCAGAATTGCATACATTTGGTCTTTGAAAGACAGATGTTTAAAGTCACTCAAATAAAGTGACAAAACAGATTTGGTCTATGTGGTAGCGAGATATCAAGTGATTCCTTTAATACGAAAAGTGTGTCGTTTTACAGCGGTAATTCTCCGTACTTCACTATGGCTACTCAAAAATTATATCATTGTGTATTGCAGTTATACATGTTTGATCTTGACCTTTCCATAGAATGCTTACAGAAATTCAAGCTCTGAACTTCATGGCTTTGTTTGGATCAAAACTGAATTGTTTTATTTTAATTAACATTTGTAGTCACTGATTTCCACATCTTGATGACAGATTAGCATACCAGCAGAATGATAAAATGAGATTAAAAGGTAGACAAACTTCTGTTTTTCTTAAGCATGGATGTTACAGAAGAAGAAAGGAATTTGATCATGCAATGTCCCTAGATCAAGGATCTTAATAACTAACTTCCATGGTATTTCTTTTAAGCTATCCATTGTTTACTTCTTTATTTGGATGTATTGGGAACTTAGCATATTGATTTTTTATGAACCATTATAGTTTCATAGCTACAGAAAGCTCCTGTGCCATTGAAATAAAAAAAAGGCAAGTGTCATTGCATACTTAAACATTTCTATTAAAGCCTTTTCCTTTTTTCTTATTTTTAGTGAAAACGTTCTCATGTGCTTTTCTTAAGCTCCAAAGGCATAAATAGGGCTTGGAGGACTGCATTTGTAAGACTGAGAGTTGATTCAGTTTATAAATGGGTAGTTATCATGAATTAACATTTTCCCTGGGCTCAGCAGAAACTACTAACAACTTCAGTCTTGGAAAAGATGTACAAAAGGAAAAATCCATAGTGAGTTGTTAGGTCTTTGTATTTTAATGTCCTTTTTTACTTTCTGATTAGAACTATTTATTACATGCAGTCATGTCTCAGATTAAATCTTTATAGTCTTATATACTAATTCAGCCAAAATAATTGCAGTGAATAAGCACCGCATACTTGAAGTAAATGTGTCTTTTGGAGCTGTAGGAATTTTTATGATTTGAGTATATATCACGCTGCCGTATTTGAAAATACAGAAGAAGCAGCATTTGAGCTTAAGAGAATTGGCTGATAGCTGTTATTATTTCTGGATATCCCCTGTAAGTAACAGTAGTAACAGGTGCTGGCGAGCTCCAATTATCTTATTCCTAGAAAGCCCTACATTCGTTTGGAAGACCTGAAATAGTCTTTGTGCTTTTATTGGCCAGGAGCGGCCAAATACTGCTGTTTAATATTGTGATCTAGATATTTCTTGCCTCAAATTTAGAACCCAGCAAATAAAAGCCTTTCTGTGGGGAGAAGTAGAAGTAAACTTATAAAATAATCTGAAATCCAGCTGAATATTAGATATTATGTGGAATAGGCATTGAATGCTGTGAAAATTTTCACTACTTAAAGTTGTTGGGTTTTTTTTCCTGTTTTGAAGGGAGGAAATGAGAGTAACAGAGATTCTAGCATCCATTTTATAGAATGAAGTCTATGACCCAAGAGGGGTCTGAGGCCTCAACTGGAAGGAAGCTACTCTGCCTTTTGTGTGTATATATTTTTAAGGTCAGTACCACTATTGTAATATGTAAGAATTGCCTATTTCTTAGTTATCTTTTTCAAAGTAATAATGTTCAGTCCATAAATACATCCTTTTTTTTTTTTCTAGAGGGAATTGGAAGTCCCACAGCATGGCTGGGCCTGAGGGAGTGTTTGAAGCTCTGTCTTCAGAAAGCAGTCAAGGAAGAAAGGCTGTGTCAGATTCTGTACTACAGGGAGAAAGGGGGTAGTGTTGACTTTGTAAGCATGTTACCAGGCAGGAGTTACTTACTCTGGCACTATGTATTAGTAATAGACTGTGTAGTTTTGTCTGGTGAGTACTTTTATAGTGCAGTAAATTGTTTGTCAGATTGAATGGCTGTTATATTCCTGGTCCTACCCTGGTAATATAGGCTAGATGTGTTTTCAAAACACACTGCACAGACTGGTTGGGAAAATATCAGTCAGCAGTAACCATACTGGTAGGATTTTGAAAGCAGGTTTTGTTTTTGTTTTATCAATCCTGATAAACAAACGTCTATGCAGTATAGGACTGGGATCTTCTTAAGGGGTAAGTGATGGTAGGGAAGCAGAGTTATCAGCTATGGAAATTGCTCTTGCAGAGACAAATTCTAGGATTGCTATGAATGAAGCATGAATAGAAATGCATATTTTAAAAGAATGGCCTGAAATGATAGTGAAGAACATAATTCCCAGTGGAGCAAATGAAAGATTACGTTGCTTCTATCAAACCTAAAAGGTTTTACTTCAGTAAGACAAAAGCCTCTTGTTAGTTTAAGACAACAAGGTGGGAACGAGGTTGTAGAATATGCTATTTCTTTTTCTGTTAGCCCAAAAAGAAAAAATCCTGTAGCAAAAGACTTTCCATAACAACATTATTGCTAATCAAGAAGAAACTTAGAGAAAACTTGAGAACTTGATAGCCAGCATCCCTTGTTTTCCACATTGTAGAGAAGTGATGTTGGCCAGACCACTAAACACATGTCTTGGTGCTTGTAAATATGTGGGCGTGAGAGTGTGTGTTAAAATCAAGAGTGGATGAAATCTACAAGGGAATGAGTGAGTAGGTGAAGTCAAATTAACTGGAGATGCTGTAAATGCTGTTTCATCTTCTGTAAGGCTTTGCACTGAGTTTTGTTATGCTAATTTCTTACACACCCACCTAAAAACTATAGGGAAGCACTTAATTTTAAGTGTGCACAGCTAATAAAAACATACTGAAATGTCATCTGAAGAGCAAACGGAAAGCTGAAAAAGAAGTGTTAATTTGATGCACATCCTTCTGCAGGCATGCTCTTACAGTAAAGAAAAAAAACCAAACTATAACACCAACTCCATGTTTCACAGCCAGATCATTGCAGCCAGGGAGGGAAAACGCTATACAGTTTTTAGAATAGTCATCTTTCCCAACTTTTGCAGTAAAATACATTAATAAATACAAGCAATACTGCAATTCGTAGGTAAGCAAATCTTGTGATCATAGAATAGCGTAAATGAAAGTGTCTCTCACCCAACTGTTGTGGTATGGTGACATGTCTGATATTTCACTGAAGCATCTCACAGGCTACAGCAGGTCACTGGAGGAATAAACTGACTTGCATATTCTGTGAAATAGTGAAGAATGTGTCTTAGACTGATAAACATGAATATTGATGAAGAGTAGGAAAGATAATCAGGTGATAAGAATGTAAAACAAAGTTCTGCTGGGCATACTCTAGAAAAAGCTCCATTGATGTAACTGACCAGTCCAAGCAGGCAAAATTCGCTTGAAAGACTGGTTTGTATTTTATTTGACTGGTTTTGTGATTGTCACTTCTCACACTTCTCACATGAATATTTGAAGGTATTTCTAAATCCCTCACAAATTTTTATTGTAAGTTAAATATCCTTTTACATGAGAGTATTTTAAGTTGAATAGTTTAAGTTGACATTTTACGCTGGCAGGAGCTAGGAGGATTCTTTCTCTTCCCTCCATGAGTAAGCCAGGAGATGTTATGTTTTCAATATTTACAGTTAATAAAATATTTTACAGGTCAAAGCTTATAAAGCAGATACACATTTATGAATAAACTTTGATGTCAAGTAATTCAATTAGTTTGGTGACAAGAGAAAATAAGCCTTTTGTTTTAACAATTGCTCATTGCATCTTCAAGCACAATTTTTTTTGTTCTCAGGATGAGCAAGAGCATCTGTCCAAAGTGACACCAGCAGAAATGAAATGCAATTTGATTATGCTGTAATAACTCCTTAATGACTGTGGAATTGCTTGTTCTGAAGATCATGGAGTGAAGCTTAACTGTCAAGGTTACGATTTTGTATCCACTTAGCCAGAACTGTCCTGTGAGCTCGTCATTCAAGCAAAATGAGCTAGTGTAGATGGTTCCTTCAGGGGAGCTCAAGATGCAGTTCCCATTTCTCTTGTGAAAGTAGTTCGCATTTGGAGACAGTGTCACTAGTCAGTTTTCCTCTGATTATTTCCTGTGGGTTTAGATATTTATTTTTTAAGGTATTTTTGTACTTTAAGGTGATCCCTTAGAGTCTCATTTTACAAAAGACAGTTTACATCGCAGTAAATCAACTTTCTGTGGAGTTAGCATTTATGGTGTAAGAACAGCAGAGAACTTACAGAGCATTCTGATTTAGTGCCAAATAATTTGTTATCTATCTGTGTGTTTCTTAATAGTGACATCTTTGGCTGATTGTATGGTAACATTAGCTAGCTGTGAATTGCTACTTATTACTAAACAGGAGAGCACCCATTTCAAGGAATACTTCAAGGATGCTAATGGAAACTGTTGGTGTTTAGTCTTCATGTTAAAATGAAACATGTCCAATATAGTAATTAATATATATAGCTTTTGTTGCATTGTATTTGAAAAAGGTCAGTATGTATTGTCACATTTCATTTGATTATCCTTCTAGCTGTTGTAATATCAACCTTTTTCCTTTCTAATTATGACTGAAAAATGACAGTCTGATCTCTAGAATTACTATTCCCATTAGCTCATGTTACGAGAAATAAAATACTAGGTGACACCTCTTAGAAAGGAAAGCTGCAAGCAGGTGTACTGAGTTTAGTTCAATTTTTAGTTTCATCCTAAATTCATTAGTTCTCCTAATCATCCTAAACATTCATTAGTTCATGGCTACACTTATGGAGAACACCAAAGTTCTAAGCTCTACAAAGAGCTAAGAAAGTTTCTTAGCCCTTTGTAGTTCACTTTATACTCCTTATAGCCTTGATTTTGTGTGTAATGTACCTGTGAACATACTGATCTTTATACCTAACACATTTTTTTAATTTCACTAGACTTTCAGAGACTTGTTGATACCATTTTGCCAGGTTGAAGGGACTGAGGCATAACACCTTCATGCTATACTGTCCTTGTTCGGCAGTGGGACAGACACTGCTCGGATACCTATGTACTGCGCTCTAGTGTACGGTCTGGATATTTTCCCCCCCTGACTCTCCATAATTCAGTTGACATTTGGATGTCTAGGGTTTTCTTCCCAAGTTTTGATATAGAATGACAAATATTAAAGCAAAATGTATAATTCTGTGGTTTGCTTCCTCCTTTGGGAGTCATCACACATTGAAAGAGGGTTTTAGTGACTATATGTTAATAAAGGGAAATTCAAACTGCTTGTTTTCAGTAGCATGCTGATGATTTCAGGAATTTAAAGCAGCTGTTCATAATTAATCACCTGGATGAAGAGGTCTATATTTACCTGCTTAGCTTTGAGGTAATGTTTGCCTGTAGTTAGGTGCTTAGAAGGATCTGACATTTGGGAAGCTTATCTTTGTATTTCTTTGACTAGGGGTTGGTGTCAACAGTACTACCATATGCTTTACAGTGATAGTGAGCTGAGTTATCTAGAACATTTCCATGATAATCCATATTACAAAAGAGGTGTGAAATATAATGGAAGAGTGTAATAACTACTGATGGAGTTAGCTTTAGTGCACCTACAGTCTGTGTCTAACAATCGTATGCCTCCTGTGTGTGTTAACAAATTCTGTCCAGAGTGTAAGTAGTTGTTAAATACTAGAACTAAATTCAGATTAAAATCAAAATTATTCCTCTCATTTCTCTAGTGGAGACCTCAGAACATACATTTCTATGTTTTAGCAATTTTTTTCTCAGGTTACCAAAAGTGGGATTGAGGGAAAAAAAAAGGTTCTGTATCAGCAGAAAATATTCTTATGCTCTGTTCCTGTTAAGCAATGTGAACAGAAAGCAAATGACTTTTATTTCATAGAAATAGTTCAATCTCATGTGCAGTTTTACAATCTGTATACATATTGAAAGGAAAAGTCTTGTCCTCCTTTTTAAAAGGAATGCAGCATTAACTATGAGCTGCTACTAAGAATTTGCTATAGAGATACCCATTTTGCAGTTCCATTTCAGTAGTTGCCTCTTGTAGAATAAATGTCAACTGTAGCTGTAACATAAAACAAGTTCTTGAACCTCTTGACTTCATGATACAAGTTTAATAATGGATGTGACCTATCTATCTTACCTATTGGCAGGTGTCTGT
Source organism: Pezoporus wallicus (assembly GCF_028554395.1). Taxonomy (NCBI): domain Eukaryota; kingdom Metazoa; phylum Chordata; class Aves; order Psittaciformes; family Psittacidae; genus Pezoporus; species Pezoporus wallicus. Next base: position 6,997,972 of record NW_026640488.1, read on the forward strand.
TCTTGTTTTTCTAGTCTCTCTTTTGTAGTTTGGAACATGGAAAGGAAACCAGAAAAGCTTCTTTGCTTTTGAATGTATATTTACAGGGAAGACCTGCAATTTTAGTACACAGACAACATAATGTTTGCAAAATTAAGACTGCAGTTTGAGGTTCTTTAAATGGATCATATTATGACCTTTAAGTAGTTCAAAGTATTTGTAGTCTTTTGTCCAGTACTTCAGTTGTACACATAGCTGTCCTTGGAACAGAGAAGCTGTTGATGGAACCATGGTGGCACAGACAGACTTGACTTGCCTGTGCTTTTGGCTACTTTACAAAGTGTGTAAACCATCTATAGAAAATGGAGCATTATTGCCTAGCAAGCTTTAATTTTTGTTTGAGGCTTGTGCATAACGGTATCTTTCTGCTTTCACCAAGTCAAGGGGCCAGTGTTTGGAATTGTGTAAGTATATAAGCAGCAAATAAGTGTAAATTTATTTCTATTTCCTACATGCATGGATCACTGCAACAAGCAGTAAGAAACCAAAATTAGTGATATGTGTTATAGGAGTAGGCAGGAGCAAAGGGAAGGGAAAGGAATGGTAAGTTTTTCATGAATTTACTGCATGCTTAAAATAAAATGCCTTACATTTTAAATGGAGAATTGGCATTTTCAGCAGTATCCAAAGAGGAGGCTGTGAGCAAACTTTGGCAAACACAGATGCTCTGTCTGTGTCCCAAGAGCTCTGACTGGCATGTGGCAATGGGATGTTACTTCTGGCCCTGTGTGGGCTTAATGATCTGCTGAGTCCCTGGCATACCTATCTACATAGCAAAGATCTGTGAAGACATCAAGGACTTGGCAACATTGTATATATCTTAACAATACAACAAGCCTGGATTTGCCAACAGGTATTGCTGCATGAGCTCATTCACTGAATGCAGAAACAAAAGCCAGCTTTTCTGTGAGAGGGGAAAGAGAACTTCTTGCCAGCTGCATTAGTCATTAGTCCTCTTAACCAAGCTTAACCCTTTTGTGCACAGTGAAGCTGTGAGGGAGCAAGGAGTGTTTGAATGCTTTATGGATGCTTTTTGCATTTGTTCATCAGCTGCTATAGAGCAGCTGGCCATGCTGCAAGAGTGAAACTTTAAGAATGTGTTTCCAGATCTGCTTGGGCAGTTTGCCATCCAGTTTGTGAGGCTGTTGTTGAAGGTATGCAGTGATCACGAATACTGCACTGGAGAGCAGCAGTATATCTGCTTAAGACATTTGTGACAGTGTATGCATGGAGTATCCATTTTTTCACTATAAATTCTGCTTGCCATGCAATTAGCTCAGAGCTTGCATTGCAGAATGATGTGAAGTGTGATTGGGTTCTAGCATGAAATACACATGCGGTCTCTCTGCTTTTATTTTTGTATATTGGTTATTCATGCTTGCATACTTTTGCATATGAACAGAGTGCAACTACCTTGTCAAGTAACATTGAACTGAAGGAAAACAGCATGTCAATAACAGCTCAACTCCAAATGCAAGCCAAAGGGATATTAAGTATGCATTATAGACAGTTAAAGAGCAGACTGTGGCCTCCTGGCGGGTACCTCCATTCTTCCTGCACGGTTTTCAGACTTCCTGGCCTAGCTGCCAGTAGTGCTGTAACTCACCCCTTGGCTGTACCTACTAGGGCTGAGGAGTAGTCTTCTAAGTTGACAGCATTACCTACACTTTACTTAAGCCCACCCAGGTGAGAAAGCACATCTCTGGGGAGTGGATGTGAGCAAGCGATAAGGGTTCTGGGTCCTGTTTTAAAGGGCCATTTAGAAAGAGGGCACAGCAGGAGAGGTGGGTGTAAGGTACATGCTTTAGGCATAGTGCACTAGAGGTAAGGTGTCTCAGCTTCTCCCATTTAATGATATGCTTAGTCTTTGGTATGTCTATGGCTGATCTACAAGAAGTGGCCTTCTATGGATGAGACTGTCCTCATATAAAAGCTTCAGTTCAAAAAGCTCCTCTGATGGACTGTGTATATTAATTGCCCAGGCATGTGTACATTACATTTTCACCAACTCTTTTCCAGGTATCCTGAAACTTCCTTCTGTGTAATACTTCACAAGCTCAGCTTTGTCATAGAGATACTTTACATGGAATGAAGTTAGGAAAGCTTATCTCTTCAAAATGTAAAACCTATAATCAAGACATGGCACTGTTCCTGTGTCAGTGATTTTGTTTGTTCTTTCATCTTGACACTACCAAATACAAACACAAAACTCAACTGAATAGCCTCAGTTTTAAGAGCATGGGATTTCAAAGGACTGTAGAAAAAGCTAACCCCATGTATGCTAGCTCACTGCACAAATAGCACTGGAAGTGTGTCAGCAGCAGAGGGTTAGACAGCCTTTTTCTGTAGAAACCATGATCTTAGAGAATCCCAACTGTTCAGGAAAGCTTGCCTTCTGGATGTAGCTCCACAGCATTTGAAAGTGATTTCCTTAGTGTGGCCACACTCCAATCCTGATTTCTCTTCAGATACATTTCTGTCTCTTTCTGGCATAATGAACTGGAGGCCAGTTTCAAACAGAATTTATCGGAAATAGAGATTTCAAAGCTAACTACTTAAAGTTTCTGTTAAAGTAAGAAATAACCTGTTAAAGTAAGAAATACACCTACTGAGTTTAAGGCTTCTTTGTTGGTGTAAATTGTTACACAAGATTAGTATTTTGTTTGTCCAACTGCCTGTAGTGTCACCTTTGTATATGCTAGAGCAGAAGTATTGATGTCAACACAGTGTATAATGTTTGGTAGCTAGGGGGCTGTCCTGGGTTCAGCAGTAGCAGTCATTTTTCTCCTTCTTGGTAGCTGGTGCAGTGCAGTGTTTTGACTTTCGGCCTGGGAACAGAGCTGATAGCGATGTTTTGGAATTGCAAGGTGCACTTTTGAGGGCTGACACTGATGCTCTTATGGGGAAGAGAAAGTGATTTATGTAACACAGCTTTGTAATGTATTAAGGGGGCATAAACATAAATTACAAATATCTGTAAGAAATCTTCCCTGAAGAATAGCCTGGGTTTTATTGCTTGTAAAATTAAAATGTTGTATGTATTAGGTGAATTGGATACAGGTAAGAAATCATTTTCTGAATTGGCCCAAACTAACTGGTAGTGTTTAAGGAGCATTTATAAAACAGTGCTCTGTGCCACTGCAAGTAAAGAGAGCCTGAGGGAAAACCTTATCCAGAATTTGGGATAATTTAGCTTTGCAAAGGGAGACAAACTTCATATGAGGGGTGGATCTGAAAGAAAAAAATCTTCAAGGGTAGAGGTAATACTTTATAAGTATTAACATGGAATAAACATGGTTACAGTTACTGGTAACTGTATGATGTTCCTTGGGAAAGACAATATGCACTTGAAGAAGGGGCAGTTCAGGTACATATGTCTTAAACTGCAAATTAGCAGGTTTTTTAGACAGAAGCCTGGAAATCAGGTATAACTTTTAAATGGAAAAAAAGGACCTACTATGAAACAACACAGCTGTTTTGGAAACTACATGCAAGAAGCAGTTAGGTTCCTTAACACACCCAGAGAAAGCTGGGAGGATCAGCAATTAAAGGGCATGAGGTAACAACAAATAGCCTTTACATTGGAATATATATTTTTAAACAGAGAAACAACTAACAAAAAACAAGTATATTGCATGTTGCTTCTTAAATTATGTGTTTTAATAGCCTGATATTTAATAAATAACCTGATTTTCTGAAAGGGCTGACTGTTTTAAATACTTTAAAAGTAGTGTTTTGGTGAGCAAAACCTGCTCTAGGTACTTCATAGCACAAAGCATCTGAGGGTCTGCAGAAAAACCTGAATTTTAAAATCCCATTAAGGAGAGAAAAAAAAAAGTTGGGTACAGCTTTGATTACTATTGGCTAGAAACACTACCAAATCCATGTATCAGCATTCACATACACTTCCTTCTTCAAGGTTTCAGCAATGCATTAAAAGGGGAATAGCACTGTGTGATAAGCATGACTTTTGCTGTTGGGGGGGGGGGGCATGGTGTTCTTCATTTTATTTTATTTTTTAATCTACCTATGAGCTCATTTCCTGAACTCATTTTCCTCAGGACTCAGGAATAGAAATATGTGATTTACCTCAAGTTACTTTTGAAGAATTACTGCTGCACAGTTAATCCGCTTGAATAGCATTTTTAAGATTTTTTCAAATCATGAAAGGGGATTTGTCCCAGAAGTAGGTGAAGCAGGCAGGCTGGTAAAACTCAGCCTTCACTCCACAGCTATCCAAACAGCCAGAGCAAGCTTGATTCTGTATAAAATGCATTGATTGATGTTCAAGGGAGGCCTGTTCCAGGCGATGTGTGAACTGGGACCCCTTTATGGTCCAGTCAGCATCTCTGCTAGGTGATCTATTGGGAAGTTTTCCCCCACCCAACCTAATCCTCAGTGTTTGTGCCAAAATAACTTCTGGAAATAATTCTTAGAGACATTGCAGAGTTTATTTTAAAAAATTTTCTATGTTGACTCCAAAGTTAAAGAATATGTAAAGAATATGTAAGCAAATGAGATTTCCTTAAAAAAAAGAGAAATAATTAGATATACTTTGGATAGGTTATTTAAATGTGCTTTTAATTTCATTTTCTGCTGCTAATACTTCCTTTATGAAAAATATTAATTCCCAAGTTATTTCTAGTCCTTACTCTCTATCAAACATAATATATGTTTTTTCTGTTTCATTGATAATAAAAACATTTTAACCTTCTAGAAAAATGCAGCTTTTTAATATAGAGTATCTCTCAAAATTAATTGTTATAAAAGCTTGAAAAGGAAAAAAATGTGGCCACCTTTGTAACTTATAAAAGACCAATAGTGACAGAAAGAGATTTTTTTTTAAACAAGTAGATATACATGTTGTTTATCTCTTTGCAGATGGACATGGATTTTTGGCTTATTTAAATGCTCCCCTTCTCTAACGTAAAGCATTGGTACAAACTTTTCACGCTTTCTGTTGCTAGTATACCAAAGGAGTCAGATGGGCTTTTATGAAAACAGTCTCAGTATCGTGGCTGTAAGAACTTCTCAAGTACTGATTAACATAGGAACCCTGCACAAGGGTTGTTTCTTCAGTTTAGCTGCTTTCTTTATGAGAATTTAAAAATGCTGGCTGACTGTCAACTGTGCTGGATGCTTCTCCTGCTTAGTAAATACATCTTGAAAAAATGCAGCATTTTTCACTTGGCTTAAACTAATCAGTGTTTCATTAAAAAGAGGTTGTTCTTCCCATTTTACAGCTTTGTGGTTGCTGGTTCTCAACCTACTGTTCACTGAGAACAGAAGGGTTTATTGTATGGTGAGGAGGGCAGGATGTTTATAGTCTAGCAGGGTTTTGATGGAAAAAAAAATCAACTTTTTTTTTCAAAAACTGTTATATGTCTTTCAGTGTATGGCAGTTCCCTTGCTGTCAGTTAAAAACTTGATCAGTTCAAGAACTCAACCTTTAAGACATGAGAAAACATAGGGTCTTTCCTTCCCAGCTTAGCTACACTTTATTTCTTAGAATCATGGAATTGTTAGGGTTGGAAAGGACCTCAAGACCATCCAGTTCCAACCCCCCTGCCATGGGCACCTCACACCAGACCATGTTGCCCAGGGTTCTGTCCAACCTGACATAATGACATAAAATAAAATTAGGAAAAACTTAAAAAAAGAGAGACCAGTGGTAGAACTAGGGAGGACACTGAAGGTTGCCTTACAAGAGCTGCAGCAGGTTTTAGGAGTAGTTTGTTATTTTTTACAACCAAATCTGACACCTTTCTCTAGCTCTACTCTGGATTTATAATTTCTTATGAAAGGAAGAGTATAATTTTCTGCTTGAATGCTCTGAAAGTGTTCACTTATTTGTAAAAATAAGTATGTGCATTATCCAGAAAGAAGTACTTAGGTTTTTATTTTCTGACAAAATGTCATGGAGAATCATTACCCATTTCCACACTCTGTTTGTATGTTCTCTCAACATGAGAATGAACTAAAACTGCAGATAAATAGAAGCATCAGAGAAAGCATGAGATACTCAAACTCTGTGTCAGTTAAGAAGAATAATTTCCATGAGCTATAGCCTCAAACAAAATAACCCCAGTGTATGAATCATATGGACAATGCGTGAATTAAACAAGTGGATGAGTTGAGTTTTAGAAATGCTTGATTCCCCTCGACTCCACCCTACCATTATCCTAGTTCTTGCATCCTTTTAAGGTGCTTTTATATTTAATCCCTTAGCAATTTAAATGGAACTTATTTCAGGGCTGATTGTTATATACTTATCCTGAGATTATAATGGATTCAATAAACAAACAAAAGAAGTAGATGATACTTTTAACTCTGTGAACAAATACTTCAGCCATTTGACTTGTTTCGGCTTGGGATGCCTGCATGGATTCCCCCCTAAAAGTAAACAAATGTTCATTGAAATCGGATGTAGCAACTGATTTGGAAAGTAATAGTTATTAAAATGGTTCTTGGGCCTTTTCGTCTTTGGGGAATTCCTGTTCACATCTAAATGAGAGATGCCAACTCTGCAGGATTCTTACATTCTTCCAGTGCTCTGGAATATCATTCATGTGGTTTGATTGACTTTCAGGCTTAAGTGCACATGGGGAGGGTTTTTATTTGTGTAGTAGTAACAAATACATATTTCTGCCACTTTATGTTATGATGAAGCTGTAAAGAATTTGGCAAAACAAACTTCTCTGAAGGCACACGGTCAGTGTGATACAGATACTAAACCTGAGGGCATTCTGCTTGAGGCTGTAGCTTGTACGTAACGTTCATTTTAATAGGTATTGGGTTTGAAAAGTTTGTAATTTCTTTGAAATTTCAGTTTAGGTATCATACTCACTCTGACCTCGGGTTGTGCAGAAGAGATCTCATTAATTAGTTTATTCTGAGATACCTGAACACATCCCTTTATGTTTCACAGCCTATAAGGCTGTTCCTAATACCTTGTTCTGCATCTCTGCTGCTTATGTAGAAGTGAGTTAACAATGTAAATAGAAACACTAGAGGCCATACAAATAGAATTATGTATGTACTTTTTTCTTTCAAATAAGAAAGATTTCATGAAAGGAAAGCGTAATTACACTTTTAATTTCCTCTGAGTTAGACGATATTTTCTGTAAAAGTTTATTCAACCTTTTGGGAAGGGAGGAAGTTATTACATTATTCCTCTAAGAGACGGAGAAGACTTGGGAACAATACAGTAAGTCTCATTTTCATAAATGTCTGATTGCACTTTGGGTCCTTTTTTGACATGAATAATTTCAGAACATGCAGATACTCCACACATCATCTTTACGGAGGAAAAAGCTCCTCTAAACCTATGCCACAGGAACACTTCCCCTTTTTCAAACACAAATCTGCAGGAGGAGTGGAGAGGGTGAAGATCAGGAAAGAGCATACTTTGGGTTCGAAGAGACAGGAACCATGGAGAGGCGGTATGGACAGAAAAAGCAAAACCTTTAAATGTGTTCTGAATCCAAGATAAACAGAGCATGGGTCATCATTTGAAAGGTTTAGGATATGTAGATACTAAAAGGAAAATATTTGAGTTGGGAAAATACAGGCTGTCTGACCTTAGTGTTCTACCGTCTTGCAGGTCTTGTTTCTTGTATTAGATTATAGCCCTTGTTTTGCCAGTGCTCCCTATGTCCAAACACTGTGTGATTTTTACTGCTGAACACCAGATTTATGCAGGCGATAGTGGGAACACATCTGTATATATAGAGTACAAGATACTAAAATTGTTCAATGGCCCAGTTTACCTGAGCTGTATAGTAACTGCTCAAAAACAATTTTTTTTTTTTTTCCTCTTAATACATGGCTTTATTTTATTATACTATAATTTTGGGAGGAAAAAAAAATCAGTATGATGGCTTTTTCATGGAAACTGGCCCGGTGGGTCTGCCATAACCTCTCTGAATGGGCCTTACCGTATAGTAATATGAGAAAATCTTGCTTTTTAGAAGCTACTACCTGTAGTCAACTCTGACATTACTCATTCAATCCTTAAGGAATCTTTTAAATCTCTATTACTTTTTGCTGATTATGTTTTCTGATGCATGTGTCTAATGCTTCAGGAATTACTATAGCCATCTGGTCTAAGCAGTAACCAGTTTATGACAGCTGTATCTTACCAGTCAAAGTGTCACTACCACGAAGTGTCTCATTTCTGTGTAACGAGATTGAACTTTCAGTGAAAAAAACTGTTATAGGTATCTTTTCTTTTCCTTCCTTCCTTCCTTAACTAGAAATGAGAACAGTTGAAAAACAACTGAATTCTGATAAATATTCATCAGAATTTGAAACCTGAAGCTGATTTTTTTGTATATAGAAAATAAGATGTTATCTGGAGCACGAAACTGCAAGTTAGCAAATATACAGTTGTCGCAAGTTTCATAAACGGGATAGGGTTACGTTATGTTTGAGTTAAATAACGATGTTCAATAACAACGCATAAATAACAAATCATTTATGCAGCTGAGACCCCTGAAAAATTCAATATTTTAATTCAGTAATTACTCAAAAAAAAACAATCCCTGGTATTTTTTTGTGCCACGTCTTTGTCATCTATGACGAGAATAACAAGAATGTCATATCTATATTAGTAATGATTCGTTTGATGGATAAATGTTGTGGAATATCAGATACTGAACTACTCAACCATACTTTATCATATCTCATTTGAGTTTTTGGTTGTCTGGGTTTCAGATTCTTCTGAAAGCAGCGTCACAGGTTTGGGTCTGGTTATGACAGAAGTGCTCAGACAGAGGAAAGCAGGTGACAGCTCTCCACATTTTTTGTTTGCTTGCTTTTTTTGTGTTTATTTTGTAGTTTTATACTTTTGCTGAATCCATATTCTTTTAGGACTGTGCTTTTTCGTAATAGCAAATCAAATTGAAATGTCTGGACTAAGACTGAGTTTTGGACTAACTTCTTCATCTGGAGACTCAATTGCAAATAAAACTCAGTATGGGCTTATTGTTGTCCACGTGAAGCGTATGTTTTTCAACTTAGAACTGTAATTAGCCAATTCAGCAAATTCAGTGCAGCTGATGTTCAAGATGGGATGAGGTGTGGACAAAAAGCCCTTAGGTAATCTTATCTGTTCTTGATCTTTTCTTGCCTGTGAAAACTGTCAGGTTAAATTTGGGCTGGCAAACTTCAAGACAGTAAAGGCAGCCAAGCTCTGTAATGCTACCAAGGAGTAAAGTACCCACAGAAAAGTACATCACAGTAGGGCTCAGTGAACTTCCTGATATAGAACTTGGATTTATTATAACTTTTATGGCTTTACAATATATTGAAATTCAGTCTCTAGTGAATATGCAGGAAGGCAAACTTAAATCATCATGACTTCCTTTAATTCCAGATGGTTTCTATAGGCTTCTGAGATTTACCTTCAACATAAGAGTGTATTTGTAGTTTTAAAATTTATCATAACAATTGTTTTTGCTACTGGCTTTGGAAAAGTACTGTAGTTTCTTTTGTGCAATGGGAATGCAAGGAAGTGTATTATATCAGTTCTATAAAACCTAAGCTCCTATCCAAAGCTCCATTAGTCTTTCCTTTAGGAAAAAAAGGGAGGTCCAGAAAAAATACTAGGTCTGATCTACACACTGTGGAGCAAAGTCTTGTGTAACCAAATGGCTGGTTTATGCTGTCATTGTTGAAACTGGCATGCATGAGTCTTAATTTCTCTCTCTTTTCTCCCTTTCCCACTTTGATTTCTGGTGTGAGAGTTAGTATTTCAGAACATTCATTAAATCCAGAATTGCTATGACCTTTCTTTTTATTTTCATGGTTTAATTAAAAATTTTAGAAATTAATATTCCTCTGTGAAGTACTACTCTTTGATGGGTGTAGTATGCTAAACGTATAAACGGTATTATGTTTGTAATATTTTAAGTGCACTTGCTTGAGATTGAAGCCCTACAGGGTACAATAAAGATACCCCTGAAATTGTAATTAATCACAGGGAGTGCTTCTAGGTGTATAGGTAGTTTTAGGGGTCATCATATTAATTCAACAGAGTCCAGATTAAATATAAGTAATAAAAAAAAATAATGGGACTATCACTAATGATTTAGTGTTTTGCCTTAAATTTGTTGTTCACTTATTCATGATGATTGCTAAGAATTTTAAACCCCCACAATTACTGGAATCAATATTCTAAAGCTTTTTACAACCCCCCTGATAATAGTTACATTATAACTTTCTGATTATCTGGGAAGGAAGCCTTAATTACTTCTTGTTGTTGTTCTGTGGGGTTTTCTTGTTTGTGTTGTGTTGCGGTTGTTGATTTTCTTTTTGACAGAGAGTACTTTCTGAATGTGGAATTTGTTTAGGAAAATGTCTGAAAAAGCAGGGTGAAAATAAGCTACGTAGAGACTTTTCTATTCTTCAGCATTATATTGTAAAGTTGCAACATTTGCTATTTTAAAAATCACATTAAGCAGTGCCTAGAAATACCTGCAATTGGAATTTAGGAACTTCTGGAAAGGCAAATGTGATGCTGTTTTTTCTGACATGTAATGAACTTCAGTAGCTGTTTCTGTTTTTTCTCTCCAGTTTGCAAACAAATGCACAGTGTGAAATGCGCTCTGGCTTTGCTATTATCAAGTAGATTGCTACTAAATCATGCGTCTCATGACGTGGCCTTGTGTAAGTATAGAGCTCTTCAGTTACAGTTTAATAGTGCAATCAAGTGAGCTGCAAGTCACATTGGAATTTTCTCTGTACCTACTCTTGAGATCAGAATCTTGGGCTAGAGACACTCTCAGTACATGTGATAAGAGCAGAGAATGAGGGGAGACGGATCACTACATTACTTCCTTCATGTTATTTTTGGATATGACTAGCATTCCTCCCCTTACACACACCCTCTTTTCTCCCCTGCCCCCATCTCTTACATGCATTACAAGCTCATACAAACACTATCACGTACTCCGAAGCAAAAGCAAGAGCGACAGTTGGACTGAAGCCAGAGGACTTAAACTCCGCTTCCTCATTGCCAGCAGGCTTTGTTCTTTGGAATCAGTCAGAACCAGGGAGAACGTCTTCACTGCCGATCGTGAGTGGCTGGAATTTGTCAACTTGGCTGTCTATTAATTTTTTCTGTGCTCTTCTGCGAACTAGGCTGAATTTAGAACAGCAAAGCTAAGAGATGGGGGTAGTCAAGAAATAAAGGATCCAGAGGCCAGCTTTTTTGAGGGGGTGGGTTCCATCTCTTCTGCAACGGTAAGTGCCAGCATTAAATGTGTATAAAGATGCAAGGAACAATAAGGTGCTCTAGCTGTTTTACTACAATAGAGGAAGGGGGAAAAGTACATGATTGAATCATACAGCGTGTGCTCAGTTATGGTGGTTTCAGAATAGTGCCTAGCAGTAAAATATTCCTCATTTCTCCCTTTTCATAAAGCACTGTAAGAATTTATGTATTTTAGCAAAATTCCTAAGTACCTGTACAATTTCCAAATGTCTTTATTATCAGGTTGTCTGTAAATCGTTTTTTTCTTAAACCACATATAGTACAGAGTAACTTTAACTAGCAGAGTAACCCGTTTGCTCTAAGTGCAAGATCTGAACCTGGGAAGTATCACAGAGGATACAAATAGAACTGAAGTTCAGGGGCATGGGGGAGTGAAAAGGGATGAGATGCTTCCTAAGACTGTTCAGGTTATAGGAACCAAAAATAAACTTGTTTTAAATGATTGGCATTCATTCAGAGCACACACACCTCCTCCTCCCCTCCACAGCATTAGGAGCCAGGGGAATCTGTGTTTAAAAACAAAAAGCTTTAAGGGTCTACTGTTCTAGGGCATGCAAGTGAAAGCTAATGTACAGTAGAAAAGAGTGTATGCTTGCATAAATGACTCAGATTGAGGAGAGGAATTGCAAAAAGAAACTTGGTTTTCTTCCAATAAACAAAATTATTTAGTTGGTCTTGCTTTATAGAAGTGTTAATACTGCTGCCTTTTAAGTTTGCTAGCAGAATGGTTTGTTTTGTCTCAAGATCCTTTTTTTATATCTTCCTGTCTTGTCTTTAGAAAAAGTTTTATAGTGATCAGCACAACGGCAGGTTAACCCAAATGCCTTGCTTTCAGAAATGCCATCTAGCTGTCAAAGGAAATTCACTGTTGGGACCCATTTGTTTTAAAGTTACTGATAAGCCCTGCTATCAGCATGCTATTATGTCTTGCTGCATGGGTTATCTTAATAAAGTGATAAATAACAAACCCTTGAAATCCAAAAGTTCAACTGTGTAATTAATTTGACAAAGGGGGAAAGACCAGATGATTGAATGTATAACAACAGAGCTGAAAAGGGGAAAGCTTTCTTTTCTCTTTCCTTAACTCTGGCTTCATCAGGTACTTCAAATAGTTATTCACCTATTTTGTGTCAACAGGGTACCCTCCCTTTACCACCTGATTAACTGCTGGTTATCAGGGTGAATCTAATCACATGAAAAATATGCTGAATGAGCAAATGGGTGATTGTGCCAAGTATAGCAGGCATAGTCCATTAACTGTTTGTCTGAGATCTGCAAGTTTGGTTTTTTTTCCAATTCAGGAACTCATAACAAAAGCTCTTCCATTCTTTCTCCCTTCATTTGGAAGAATACTCTGTGTGGTAATTGGTAAAAGTGATCCACCAAATTCTGTTACTATGAAACAACTGCAAAATAGTGCTCAGCAGGGTAGTGTGCAATATGTTAGGATATTGGGGATGTTTAGTACGCATTTTGTTTGCCATGTATTAAGGCACTTCTTTCTATAGCAGCTACTAAAGCTCTATTTATGGCAAGTTATTCACTGGACTGGAATTGCACACTAGAACTAGTGAAGATTCTTTTTCAGAGCTAAAAATGGAATAGTGTTTTCCTGAGTTGGGCTCCCCCCCTGCTGATGGCACCATGTCAGGTTGCCTCAGCAGCTGCTTTCAGTTTCACAATTTACATGGGTGCTATAATGACATTTTTCCTCACTGATGTGGTGGAAAAATTTTTATGCTGTTTTTTCTTCTTTGATATTTTAAAGCATATTTTCTGCTGACATGTGAGGTTTGGCTATGAGTTCAGAGATGGACCTGTACCAAACCCCTGGATTCCAACATCCATGAAGTATGAAAAGGTTAATAACTGGATCAAAACATCTTGGGTCTGGCCTATTCCTGTTTTATATATGCATCACTTTGGCTGCATGTTTAAATTAGTTTTTGAGGTGATTAAAACTGAAAGAAATCTTCCAGGCTGCAGACGGACCTTTAAAGAAGTGGCATTTAAAAATCTTGCAGTTAGTCAAGGAAAGCTTGCCCATTTGCTGCTTAAACTTGACTTGTATGATCCCTCAAGAAACTGCATTCCCCTTCCTCTGTTATAACTTTAGGTGTAAGTAGTATTTTGGAACTCCTTCCAAAATGTGCTGAGTAAGCCAAGGTGCCTGGTACTTGTTGTTCCTGTTTGCTTGAGGGAGCAGTGGAGAAGGCTAGCAGCGTATATCCAGGTAATGCAGGTACCTCAAAGGGATTTTTTGATCTGACCTGCCTATAAGCTTTTAAGAACATGCCATATACCTACTCATCTGTGCAAAAAGTTGTGGTAGCCTGTGGTAAGAAATACTGAAGTGCAGTGTAAGGGGATGCACAGATTGTTACTGAAATCGTGGTTATTCTGCTTTTTTAATTGACCAACCTCTCCAAGTCTGGCTTGCTTAATGGATTCAATAGCTCCTGTGAATACAATTACACGTCTTTGCCAGCTGCCTGTGGTATCTCCATTTGCTTCAGCAAGAAAAGCTGTTCTTTGGCTGCATTGGCTCGCTGTGGTCTGTGGTGCACAGCACTGATTTATTAGGCAGTAGTTGCATTTTTTTTTCCCTTTTCCTTGAATGATTGAACTGTGATGTCACTTTTTGTCTTGGCTTTAACTTTTTAAAGAACATTTTTTTTTGCTGCAGACTATTGTCTTAGCACTAGAGAAGTGGGAAATGTGTTCATTGCAGAGCAACTCTGTCTACCCCAGCACATTCCAGGGCCACCGAATCATTTGTGGTGAGTGTGATTCAGATCTGGTTAAGATGATTTAAAAGAGAGGTTATGGGCATACTGGAGTTGTGCATTTAAGAAAATACAGTGAGTTTTTTACTGCCTGATTGAGACCACATGGCTCCAACTTAGACCTTTTTTTCTCTTTTTTTTTTAATGTGGAAATTGTTGGCTGGATGTACTCAGACGATTTTTTTTTTTTTTTTTTTTTAATTGCCTAGAGGCTGAGGGTTGGGATCATTGTATTTAATGGTAAGGTCAAGGTTAAAACAAATAGTTTTTAATGTTCCTTTGAATAAAAGGAGGAATGGCCTCTTTTGTGTATTTTGCACAGAATACAAACATGCCTCTCTTAAATGAGAGCAAATGTATCTCAGGAATTCTTCTGGATATTACGGGGTAATTAGTGGCCTGATTTGAGAGAGAGGAAGAAGGACAGAGATAAGGGAAGATCTCCATAAATCGTGGTAAATATGTTCCATTCCAAAGGCATTATGGAACGTAGGAAAAGTAAAAGGGAAGGACAATGACCGTTTTATTGTATACAGTTTAATTACTTCTCTCACAGTTAGCATTTTGGGCTGCTCTTAAGAGGAATGAAAGATTCTTATTAAACACTCATAAACTGTTGTAATCATCAAGAACAAGGTGTATCCCTAATCAGAGGGATGAGATGGTGATAACCTGTATTGTAGGCACTTCGTACTATTCTTTTTATTCCTGTTGTAATTCTGAAATAGGTTATCAGAGCTTGTTCTTCCATCAGTACTCTCATAGTTCTTTCTTCTCATTATATCCTTTCTCCCATAAAGTGATTCATAGCACTGGATATATGACTTTCATCCAAATCTTCTTCAAATGTGAGTATTAGATGATAAATTGCTTTTGTATAGATACTTTCTAAATGGTAAAACAAGTCCATGGAATTTTAAATGTAGAAAACAGACCAAAGTTATACCATTGAAAGCTACTGTTTATTGTTGCCACTGGTTGGAAGATGAAGTAAAGATGCATAACAGTTCCTACAGTAGTTCCGCATACACAGTAATTTATCTGGAAATAACATATAAGTATTATTCTAGAACAGCAAATTCAGTAAACAACAATGATAAGCTTTTACTGTCTTTGATTATTGGGACAGTAAACTTTGCTGGCAGAAACAAGCAAAAAAGAGTGATCAGTCATATAGCTGGGTATATCCTTTCAAACTAGTTTCTTGCTTAACATTGCTTGTCTTTCTAATTTCCAGGGCACACGTGAACTTTGTTCTTAGCTTAAAAAAAGGATCAAAACTGAAGAAAAAACCCCAACCTTTACCCAGGGTTCACAAATCACTGTTAGTTAATTTCTGCCTCATGGAAACTACAGTGTAAATGTTTAAAATTTACATGCAGCTTTTTGTAGCTTTGAAGTGCACAATGCAGATGGGAAAGCTATTAGTATTTCAGAATAACGGCTGTGAGAACTAACCAGAGGTCAAAATGTATACTACAGGGCCTTGACATTCCTGCCTCTTATGTTAATGTGTTGTGTCACTGTTCAGTTTTACTGTTAATGCACATGAAATATGTAGAAGCAACCTGAACTGGTTTTATAGTAGACAATCTTAATTGTAGTGTGGAAGAAACAGTACAGGTTTTTTACAAGAAAAAAAAAAAAAAGGAAACATAGCCTTTATGGTGCCCATGTTCGACAAATTCCAGAGCCCCTCAGATCAACTGAAACAGAGGTGGTAAGATTCTGCTACATAGTAAAGATGGGAATATCTCTGTGTCTTCATGTAAAGACTGGAATTCTGTTCTTTGAGACGCATCTCAAGGCCAGCTTTGTTAGGGCTGCTGAGGGTGTGCAGGTATTAACCTGTGACTAGATTGACATTTGTCATTATTCTCAAATGTAATGACTACTTAAATGTTTTTTCTGACTGTAATGCTGATGCAATCTGCATTGCAGTGCTCATATGTAAAATAGATCCTCTCTCTTTAGTCAGTTTTTCAAGCAGTGGAAAGAGGCATGATGCAGAAGAACTGGAAATAAGGATCAAGGAGCTCCAGGATTTACATGGGCCACAGCAAGCATACGTAAATCCTTGTTTTTGCAAAAAGGAGTGGACTTTAAAGCAGTCTTGAGTGTTGACTGTCAATCTGTGGATTCCTGTGGAATTTTTGATTTTCCAGTAAAACCTGCTTTTGATACTGTTTCATGTTTCAGTTTTCATAACGGCTGTGAGGCGTGGTGTTGAGGCATGGCTGGCTATACCACTGTATGTTGGTAGGTGGGGAGAATCTTGAAAGTGATGAATGTTTGGAGTAAGCAGTCACTAGCCATAGATACACAGGCAGTGACCAAGACACAAAGCAAGGATACATGCACACTTTTGGATCATACTGTATTGATAGCTGTCAATGATGGATATAAGTTTGTCTGATAAGCCTGAAATCAAAGTCTCAAGTGAGAACCGTGCTGTGTTGTAGCTAGTGAGAGTGTGTAAAGGTACTTTTAACTGATAGCTGAACAGGTAGCATAAGTTAATTGTTATTAATCAGGCAAAGGTGATACCTGCGATTCATGTCTGGTTTAAGTGGTGAATGTAATCCTCCTCTAAAGAGAGTCCTTGTGGATTTTGAAATGCACATGAATGCAGCAGTTCACCTAATGATAGGTACCTATTTGCATAAACCAAGTTGGTCACATTTTGGCTGTTACGTAATTTCTGTAAAGGGATGCTATGTATAAGGATGCTGAGGAAATGGTGGCATAAGTTTTGCTGCCTTGGGAGAACTGAGGCTTTGAGGACCGGCACTTTTCCTTCCCCCACCCTTTCCTTCCTCTTATCTGCTGTTTCAGCTAGACCTTCTCATATAACACACTCTAAATCTGTCCTAAGACACCGCAGGTGTTATCTGGGAGTCCAGAGTCTTGAATTTTATTTTAGCTGTTTCAATGGGAGCTTTTTGCGATGTCTGTTATTGTACTTACCTCTGAGGTAGGATATAAGGAAACAGCATGGCAAAGAGAAGTACAGTTACTTGTAAAAATGGTAGCTGTTACACAGAGATCAGGCCTTTTTCTTTTTCTTTTTTTTTCACCAGCAACTGTGGAAAATGTATTTGATAATATTACATTATGAATCAGAACAGGTATAATCAGTATTGCGGATGCAGTGTTATGCTAGTTAATGTTGGAAAATAATTCAGAAAGCGTTCAGTTTCAGTCCAGACCTGTAGGCTCAGAAACTATTAAACATGTTACAAATGTGTTTGCAAAAGGTCTGAAGTTCTCTGTCTCTTATGGATATTAAACTATTATTGAAACAAAGTCAATTTTTAGATTGTTTGTTGTATTTCAATGATTATACAGGTGACCTCAGATCTAGGTTCAGTAATTTCTTCTGCTGAATTTCTCTTTAATTAGTTTTCTCAAAATTTTCCAGTTGTACTTATATAAGAAAGTAGTCAGCGTCACTGAGTCTGAATTACAAATTAAAGAATGCAAGCAAAATAGTAAGAATTAGCTGTATGAAGTAGACTTCAGCGTATTTGGCAAAGACTGCGTCCATAAGTTAAGAAAAACTTTCACCAAAAACTTAACCATTTAAAAATGGTTAAATAGCAATAATGCAGCAAATTAGCTGCGTTATTTCTGAGACTTGATTCTTTAACTTCTGTCAAGCAAAAGTGAAGAAGTTCAAAATAGGTAAAACTTAAGAAAACACTATATAGAAAGAAAAAGAATTGAACTTGAATGATCAGAATTTCTGCATTTGCTTATTGTTTTAGGCATTACTAAAGAAAAACATTCAAACCACAAAATTGTCAAGACTCCAAAATGCAGAATACTCTTTATTTACAACGTTTTGATTTAATTTATGAACAAGAAAATATTAGAAAATTGTTGATTAAAAAGCAAACAAACAAACCAAACCCCAAGAACCAAAATGTAAGTGCTTACCACTGATTTATTTTTGGAAAACAAGAAGACATGGGTTTTTTTTTCTGAACTTTTGATTATATCCATTGTTGGGTAGCTCACACAACTATATGAAAACCTCATTTGATCTTATTTTCCTGATGGTCCTGAGGACATGAGGACACTTCCATGAGGACTTTGTTTTAGGTTTAGGACTTGAAAAGTGTAATGATCAGAATCAAAATTTTTGAGAGCTTTAAGCTGTATGTCACTGTCTTCAGCCAAACCATCTCTTCTGACTATACAGTTGCTACTCTTGTTATCGGTAAATACATGAAACAGACTGTGAGTACAGGTCATCCTAATTTTGAATGCTTCAGTGATGGCAGATTCCTCTGTTGACACCCCAGCCATTCAAGGCTGCTGCTCATATTGAAAACTGTAGTCAGTGCTGGGCTACTTGTTCTCTACATCCTCTGACACTCTGCAGAATGATGCCCATCTCTGCAGGCTGAGCCTCACTGGCTAGATTTGACTGCTGCATACTTACTGCAAGGCACTGACAAAACTGCTGACAGCTGTTTTCCCTTGTTCTCAGCTACTAAGTCGCTGACCTGACCTGTGTGAATCAAGTGATTTATCTTCTGGTCAGCAAAGTTGTGTTTACTGACTAGTTTGGAAGTAACTGGGAAGTAAGAAAAAGGGAGATCATAGTAGGAACAGTATTCATATAAGAATAAAACAGTTTTGTATTCATTATGCAGGGTTTCATTTTGTATTTAATCTGGTCTAGTTTAGCTAATGCCACAGATGCAAATAAAAAGGTTTATCTATTCAGTCACAATAATTTAAATAACTGTCTTCTGTAAGCATCAGTTAAATGGGCCTATAAAAATCACGGTGATTGCAATATATGTCATGGCTTTCTACCTTTCTTAACTCCAGCAAGATATCTGCCAGTTTTCCAGGTAAACCTACAAGTTCCACCAATGCCACTTTGGTGTTTTCAATATGAATTAGGCTGCACTCCCTGGATGGACAGGTTTTTTGGTTATCATTGATTTCCAGGTTATTAAGGTTTCATGATTTAATGTTGTTGGTTTTTTTTTCTGTGAACTAAAGCAATTGGTCTAAAATACTTCCCAGCTTCTTCCCCAGTATTATGGTTTTGAGAAGCATTACTGCTTCATCTGAAATGTGTATCGCCATCCAGGAACTTGCCACTAACCAGCTCACTGCAATCGTATTAAATGCAATCTACCTTATGTATAGAATTTCAACTTTGTAAATGCAATTTTACCCTTATAACGTTCCATCTTTTTCTTTACTTTTAACTCTTTACAGTCCTTCCCTCAAAGTTTATAACATTATTCCACTGTAAGATAATGCTGGGCATCTCTGTAAGAGGTTCCCCTCCCCATATTGGCAAAACAGTTGCAGCACACTAGTTCAAAATGCATTTCTGGTCAAAGGAATATACAGTTAGAAGGGATGGCTAAGAGAGGCATTTCAGTTATAGATGATACGCATTCCATTTCAGCTAGACAAGCAATTGTGTTAATCCTGCAAGCCTCAACAGTTCTTAGGGTCTGAAAAATGTTCAGCGTTTTACATGTGATTATTAAATTCTTTGATTTTTTTTTTTTTTTAACCTGCTTTAACTGTCTTCACCACTTTTAATTTTATTTCTTTTCTTCCCTTCCATGATCACGGTAATTTCCAGTCGAATACCAGAAGTGGTAACTTGATGTAAACCTAGGTGTGTATAAGTCAAGTATCTGCAATTTCAGTGAACACAGTTACGTTATTTAGTGCACATGTTGGAGACTTAGGTGCATAACCACCCTCAGAGTTAATGGCAGGTGGCCATGTAACATTTTTCTACAACAGCAGGCAAATGAAACTCCACTACTGATTTCCATGCAGTGCTAGAATAACTTGCATCAGTCTCTTTGTTCCAATCTGCTAGCTTTTAAAAAGATTGTATAATAATATTATGGCTAACAGTACATTTGGTAATGCAAGGTCAGAACCTGCTCTTATTCTGGAGACCTGGTCAGTGCATGGACATGGTTTTAGGGTTGGCAGTGGGAGCTGAGTTCTGACCTTACCCTTACCTTTCCTTGGTGACAGTGGACAAAGTTCCTCAGTTTCTCAATAATAAAGCATATCTAATTTTCTCATGTCCAATTACAGTTTTGAGGCTGAAAGTGCTATTCATTGAGCTTTTCTTTAGAGATTCATTTTATTCACCTATTTCAGAGATGGGAACATTCGTTGCGTGATTGCCGATGTTCACTGTAGATGAGTGGGAACTGCTGTTCTGAACCATTAGATCCTGTTTAGACTGTTGTTACCAGTTTGTCTAATGCTTATGTTTAGCAAGATACACCATGTGCTAAACACTCTGGAAAATTATGGTGAGTGTTCTTCCTGAAAATGCACATGAGGGTATGCCTAACAGAATGGGAAAAATGGATGAAGGGAGGAAACAGTGGAATAAAATAAGGGAGGCATAGTATGCTGCTCAAGTTGGCTGTTCCACCACATGCTGAGTCTGAGAACAGCCCATATGAAACCAGGGATGTTATCTGTAATAGTAATATGTGTGGCTTTTCTAAAGCACTAAACTGTAATTCTGTTCTCATATGTTTCCCCTATTATTGATTATCAGTACAGAGCTGGCTGCATTTGGAGACTACTTTTTAAAATGTATGGGTTATGTTTCTGTAACTTTGTTTAAACAGATATTTGAGGATGCTTGATAGAAAATAAAGCAGGCAGAGTTTCCTGGATTATCTTTGGAGGAAAATTTGTTTGTATGTATGTATTTTCCATGTGTAGCAAAGGGTTCCTTTAGCCCCAGGGTGAAAAAACAGAAGAGCATCTCCACTTTGGAAATCTAATATTCTGACTTTTTGGGGAAGAGATTATAATCTTTGCATGAAACAAAACAGCAAATAAATCATTTTCTGCTGGCACAACTACAGACACAATCAGAAGGGGTCTGCTTGACTTAATGACAAATGAATTAGTGGAACAATCTGAAATGAGGGTAATGTCTACCACACTTTGACTTCAGGGTAAGATGTTCCAGGCCCAAGAAGGAAGTTGTACAAAACCAGTCAATTTAATTATCTGTCAGAAAGAAAGAAATTATTGCTCAGTGTCTGGCGTTGAATGCCCTAAAACTATAGGGGCTCCTATGCAGTAGCTACTTAAATGCAAACAGTGCGTGTTTCCAGTGCTGAATCCTGTATAGAGCATTTCACAGTTCTGTGATAATCCTCTGAGAATATAAACGTATAAAAGTGTGGAAAACAAAGGGTTGTAACTGGTGATCATTTAAACCTGCTTTACATTAACAAAATAATTAAAGCATCTACAGTAATATTAGGGACAGAACTGCAATCAGCTGGTTTATGCCTGCAGTTCCTCTTTCTTCACATTTATAAGCTCTTCTGTCTTCATGCTTTGATACATGGAAGCAGCTTACACATTGATTGTCATTGGCAACAAGCTATTGGCTACATTGCAGTGGAGGTGGAAATGTGCAAGATATTTCAAAAGAAGCTTCCATCAAAATATGAAACCTGAAAAGACAAAATGAGAAAGTTTTATGGAATGTTAAGGAATGAAATGAATGTATACTCACTGTATGTACTCTGGCTGCTTCAATTCGAACTTGTACTTTCCTTCATTCTTGCTGTCAGTGCTGGGAGCACCTGCTGATTTTAGTGTGAAGTCTTCTGAAGTACTTTTTCTGTATCTGCCGTCCTGCTTTTTGGCTTTTGTTTTGGTTTTACTAACTTGTTATGGAGAATGGCATTTGTAGAAAGATCAGAACGCCAAAGAATTTTCCTCTTTCCTTCCCTTTTCCTTTCCTTTTTAATGCATTTAAAATAATTTTGAAGTTTGCAAACCAGATTATGATCCATTAGTATTCACAGGGTTTGGGTTGTGGGGTTCTCCTCTCCTTTTTTTTTAAATTTATTTTATTAAATTAACTCTGAAACACAGAGAGGCTACAGGTCATTTTACTACTGTATTTATGGAACAAAGAAACAAACAGCCGTTTTCCAAACCTAAGAGGAGGGCTAATAATAAGTGGAAATTTGCAACTGTTCAATTATTTTGCCATATCTTGTATTTAGTGATATTGAAAAAAACATGTGTGTGTATGTTTATATATGTGTATATTATACACATGTGTGTATTAAATATATATATAAATAACTGGCTATTGTAGCTCACTACTATTTGTGAAGTACAAAATAATGGTGCAGAAAATAGAGAGTGAAGAAACTGTATGAGATGATGTAGAGAAATTATTACGTTAAATATAGTTTTGTTACATTAAGCATTGTTAATCACTTGTTCTGTAATGAGATTATTTTTCTGAAGAAAATGACTGCTGTGGAAAATCTTGTTACATTTTACCTGCAGTTATCTAATGAGTCCAACAGCCTTCAAAAATGTCTTGCAGATAAAAGTGTGGAAACCTCGGTATCTTAAATTACATATAAATTATTCTTGCGGTTTTTCTTGTGTTTTTTATTTACATATCTGAACATAGACACATAATTTGTAAATCTATATATGCCCAAATTCACTTAGAGAAGCTACTCAATGAAATGAGAAAGCACTGTTATTTTTAAATAACTAGCTGTATGTGTGGCAAATGATCACCATGCTTGTTGTAAAAGATGGTTTGCAGTTTGCACTACATAACTCATCCTTAAATTGCACATTATTTTCTCTCTTTCTTGATCCGATGATTACCTAAATATAGAACAAACAAAAATATCAATCCACATCGATTTGTCAGTTAAATTGCTGCTTCTGAAAATGACACATTTATAGCATGGGCTTGCACCCAAATACAGAAAATAAAGTTCTGTGCAAGGCTTCTGAAACTGCCTGTGAAATCTATGGGTTACACCTACACCTGGTAAATGCTTCTGTGTTCAGAAAACATGCAGTTAGGATCAAGAGTGAGAAGATGCTTTGTCTTTTGGTGATGGACAGAGATAAGGAAGAAAGATAAATCATTTGGGGCAGAGGGCAAAGATAAAATAGGATATGAGGTAGGCTTTCAACTTTGGACTTCAGAAATAGAAAATAAGTTATTAAGCATAAAGTTCAGCATTCTGTTATTTCATATATGAAGACTGATTGTAACATAAGCAATATTTTTTTAGAAGAAATTTCTTTATAAGCATAAGATATTTGTTCATCCTGTTTGGAGAGGGGAAACATACAGATTTTTTCTTTGATATTGACTGCTTCTTTAGCCAGTTAAAGAAATACGATCTCCTTGCTGTTCCTACTGAATAAATGTAGCTGCACAGATGCCTTTGTTCTGCATGATGAAACAGGATTACCTGAAATGTGGTATCTCATTTGGATACCATTAGGTGCGTTTCTGAAATATCATTTGCCCAGCACCACAGTACTGTCAACAAGAAGTCACTTCCCTGGCTTCTTTGCTGTATGGCATAAATGTACTTAGGAGGCTTTGAAGCCACTTCAGCAAGAAAGTTGCTAAATTCTTTATTGTTCTTCTGTTAAGTATTTAGATATTGTCTTTATAATCAGAATTCTAAAAAAATGGTGAATATATCCACTTCTAAAAAAAGTTACTCCTGCAAGAAGTGAGTATCCATTAGGGAACATGACCTTAGCCTCCTATGCGGCCTGTTACGGCAGAGATGTTTATTAATCACGATTAAATAGCTTTGGATTACATATCCAAGTAAATCATAGAGCAAGTACCTCCTGTCTGTATGTTATATTATCTCTGATTTCTTTAAAGAAAAAAATTAGCATTAAATGTCTTCATTATATATCCTTGCAGTCTCACCATTTTTTCCCTTACATCCAGACACTTCATCACATCATTTGTTTCTAGACCTTTATAAGAAAGCAGGGTTAACACAGAAGTATGCAGTGCATAACGATGAAATTTTACTGAATTAGAACGGTTTTGCTTTATTATCTCATTCTTCTTTACATTCTTACGTTCTTCTGTAGTTTTCCATGGTATGTATTCAGATTATGAGAAATGTAGAAAAATATCAATTACTGTTTATGCTTTTCCCATACCAAGGCCACATCTTTTAAGACTTTCTGTCTCTCAAACTCTCAAACAAACAAACCAACAAAAAATCTGAAAACATTCTGTAAAGGATTTGCTATATGGGAAGTTAGGCAATTATAAATCTTTGCTTTGCTAAGTGTTGTATTTAATTTTCTTACTTTCTAGTGTCACTTTTGTGTTTTCTTGCATGAATGTATCATTTGGGTAATTAAAGGCCTCCATCATAAATACATTCTTTAAAAGCTTCTTCACTTGAAAGCTATGAAATGAGGCCAACAATTGCAAAGGGACAAGATACAATCTTAAAAACAAAACAAAACAAACACAAAAAAACCCAAAGAATTACAAACTTTAAAGCTAATCCTGTGATTTTAAGACAAGCAATTAGTTTTGAGTCAAGTCTGGCAATACAGTTTTTCTTCCATAATTCGCTGTGCCCAGCTATGTAAGGCTGTGGAACAGTGCAGTACCCAAGGAGAGAATGATATGAGCTACGGGCTGTAACCCTGAGTATCTTGTCTGGAGCTGTCGAAATCTCAAACTAATTTTCCATTTACTTCCCCAGAAGAAATGCTGAAGTGGAGCAGAATCCTTATCACACAGGTAAAATGAACAGAAACAAACGTGGAAAACCTACACAGGAATGTAGGGAAGGAATTTTCCTAATGACAGGAATAAGCTAAAAACATGAGCTTTGGAGTTGCTGAAGCCAGCAGTCAGTGACAAGAATCCATTGTTCACTGTTCCTGGAAGCTTTGTAGCCCATAACTCAGCTGGTCACATCTATTACCTTCTGCACACCTTCCTTTTTGCATCCTTGCACAATGCAAAGCTTGACTTCAGAGGGAGCAGAATTAACTTGTAGGAAGGACAAGCTGAAATGTTGACGAGTGTCTTGAAAATAACAGCCATTTGATGTTCTCTTGCCATTTTCTGTTACACTTTGAGAGGGCAATTTTGGTCCCCAAGTACCTAATCATGCAATTTACTCAGCTGGATGTGAAGTCCTCACTGAAATGTGTGAGAGCTTGGAGAACACTGTGCAACACCTGAAGAATGACTTAAATTCTGAATAAATATATAATGTATACTGTTTATAACACTTTTTATAATTAAAAGATTGGCTTCTGTGGTTGTCAGTATGTAGAGCCTTTTTCTAATTGCTTAACTCAGGGTTCAGGCAAAGCAGCAGCATCTACATTAAGATCATAACTTTCTTTCAAGATTACAAAATACAAATATTTTAAGTATGTGTGTATTTTTTTGATGACTTTTATGAATTGTGTATACAAATAATTATATATTGTGCAAAAATTGAGTAACGTGCAAAGAACAAGCATCTGAATAATCTGATTACTGCAGTATATCTAAATCTTACATGGCAAAGTTGATTTCTATTAAAAATCAAGTTAAATTCTTTATGTAGTAGTATTCTACAGTCTGGAAGTGTTGGACTGCTAAACTTCAATGGAGAAAAACAAGAATGGAGGTTACACAGTATTGTGATGGAAATGCTGACTCTTGACAGTTCAGGAACGTCAGAGTATTTCATTTTAACTTTTCTTCTGGAAATACTTAACACCACTAAGGATAAAATTACTTTTTAATTTATAGCTTATCTCTCTGCACTTTTTTGTAGTGGTCAGAGTTCCCTATTACAATTCTTCCCCAAGGCTGTATCTTAAAGTTTCACTACAGCTGCCATTTTAAATTAACTTTTAAGAGTGTGCAGAAAGGAAAACCTCTCTCTTCCTCAGTGACTCTCAAAAAATGCAAGTTCCATCAGGATTATGCATTAGAGAGAACCTTGAGCTGTTTTTCTTAAGGCCCTGGTGGTTACTCAGTCATTGTACTGTTCAACTCTGTTTATATTTTGTTCGCAGTCATTAAAATCCGAGACACACATGCTCATATGCATTTCCAAGCATGGAGGATTGTGAGGGCATGAAAATGACTGAAAAAGATAGATGTATTGTGTGATTGCTGCTTGATGTCAGCGTGCATGAACTGCTGCTTACCTGGCATCCGGCTGTCCCTTTTTGTTGGCTGTTCTAGTTTTGCTGTCATGCAATAATGTAGCCAGTGGAATAGCCAAGTAGGCTTTGAAGCGTGAAAAATGAGTATCTCAATTGTAGTACCCCTGCTACCAAAATCCCTCTGGTTTGCTTCCTTGGAGTATTGACTTTCCAGTCTAGTGATTGTGTTTCAGTGTCTGCATTAAATGCTTAATTGCTATTGTTTTAACATAGAACAGATACAATGTAGGTGAAAACTAAGTATAAGTTAAGAAAAGGCAAGGCAAAAAGTGGTACAGTGGAATTGCAGGCAGGAAGAGAAATGGAGGAAAGAGTATGAAGAACATAGGAAAGAACAGAGAAATTCAGTGTTTAAAATTTGGCAAGACACTTTAATGACTAATAAAATGAATTCCAGTTACATGAAATGGGTATTACTTTCATGTGACTTTTTTCTTGCCAGCCTTTATCTGATATCTTACAGTAATGTCTCTTCTCTTTTAAGGGGAGAGTTCTCTACACTCTACACATTTGCATGAATGCTAGCATGGCCTGCAGGAATATACCTAGGATGCAAGCCTGAGCATTATTCTGGGGACTGATACATACACACATATGCTAAACCTTTTGTTGGTGTCTCTGCCTGGTTTGTTTCTATCTGCACACTTTATACAATATTGAGAACCTACAACGAAGGGATAGTGAGATGAGTAGATAATGTTTGTACTTGGAATCCAGAACCTGTGAAATAGATGTGTTTAAAACCCATATTCTCTCTACAGGGAATTCTTTTTCTCGCAAAGCATCTGCAGCACCTTTATTCCTCTGTTACTTTCAGTGTCTTTTGGTTTTGATTTAGGTTGGGGTATTTTGGCTCTCAAGAAGTGTTATTGCTTTCTTACAGCTAGATAATAATCCTCTTATGCCCAAGAGGATCAGTAGGCTGAAGTAGCCTGACATGAGTTAATGCTGCCCTAGTTACCGTAAAGCTGGAATTTTTGTGCTTGCAAAAGCAAGTAATACTTTGCTTTGTGGCTGGTTTTCCATGTTTAGCCGTAAGTTCTCCTGGTTTCTTTGGATCAGTCTCCCTTTGATAGTGATTTGTTGCTTGCTTGGTGATCCCTCTTCAGAAAGAGAGAATGCTTCAAAGATTTGTTGTTGAGTATTTTTCAGTCCTTAGGACCTGAAAATCCTCTTACCATGCCTATTCCAAGTATAATGACAGTAAGGCTGAGGAGGCCTGTAGGTAGCCATTTTGTGCTCTATAATAGCCCATACTACACAAAAGATGGATAACTAAAATTCAAATTGTGTTTGGGAAAAAAATGCTTCATTTATTTTTATCTCCTGACCCTTTTTTTAATTCACAAACTCCCTTGAACTAGACTGGCTGTTAGCAAGTTATTGCAGGACAAGTATTTCAGTTGAGTATTTTCTCATTAACTTAATTTTGATGTCATCTCCAAATGAAAGTCATGTTAATTAATCTTCTCTGTTTATCAACACATAGGCAGAAAAGAAAAAAAAGCCACAACTAGAAAAAAGACTATATCTAAGTGTATTCCAGTGTTCTTCCTTTCAAATAATTCTGCTCTTGCCCATCGTAAAGGTGAATTCTTTCCACAATAAACAGTGCAGTCCCATACCAGGCCTGTTTCCCGTTCATCAGACATCACCTTAATGATGGTTGAGGTAATTTTGTATTGAATTGCTTACTTATGCGTTTTTCCCTGTGGCGGACAGTGTCTGATGTAGCAGGTCAGGACTCGTTTTCAGTGGTATGTCACTGATGTGATGCAATGAGTCTCAGTCCCAACCAGTGTTGAGTAACAGATCCACTAGTTAAGGCTGACTGTATCTATGTATGAATCAAGGGACAGTGGAGAACTTGTTCTTCTAATAAAACAGTTTGCTTATTAAACATCATCTGACCAAAAAAGAACTTTTATTTTGAATTCATATGCTTATCACAGTTTCTTAAACGTTTTGCGAGCATGGAAGTTGGGAGACAGTTGAAAGCCATACAATTTGCATGAAACTTGAATGGGATCTATCTGAGAAAACAGTTAGGCTTGAAGGAGAGGTTTTCCTTTGCAGGATGTTTCTGGAAAGGAAAGGAAAATAGAACTAATGGTTAAGTAGAGCCTCATATTACAGGCTTTTGTCTCTGATTGTCTAGAAATTGAATTAACCTCTCTCTTGTGCCTATCATTTAAAATGTAACTTTGGAAAGGCTGCACAGAGGTTAGGACTCTGAAGGTCTAATAAGCAGAAGTAGTAGCAGAGGTCCTTATGCTTAGAAAAAGGAGAACTTGTGACAAGAAAGAAAAGGAGGGGAGGAAGGGGAAGAAATGTTAATTTTGGCAGTCAAGTTGACAGAACAGATTTGTCTCCAAGACCAATAGTTGTAAAAGTAGGTCAAAAGGGTCTGCTGAGTAAACAAATGGAAGTTTGTTAGTTCCTTCCAAAGATGATACTTTCTGTGTGCACTATCTGGGCATAACAGAAGACAGAAAAGGAATTTGTTAGTCTTTTAATTACAGAAGACAATTACATATGGTTTTAATGCCACTATCAACATTTTTTCACCTTCAGGAATAAAAGATCTATTGTTCATAAACAGAGAGTTTGCCCACAGTTGTGACTGTTAAAAAGGAGAATTGTCTTATGTGTAAATCTACTAGGTTTCTTAACTCTGCATTCTAAAATAAGCATGTAATTTCAAGTTTTACAATCTAGTATTTTTAGAACGTTTTATAACATGTTTTACTTCTGTTAATTACGTATAGTTTACTAATAAAAAAAGAACAACAAAAATGAGGCACTTTATTTCTAAAGACTCCTCACCGTACTATGTAGTATCTGTCATCCTGTAGTGTTGCATGGTTTTCCTAAATAGGTAGAGGAGGATTGTGTAACTCCTTGGGGTTATTTTGTTTGAAGGAGGTCAGGGGGAATGTAATTTCCTAGAGAGGAAAAATAAAGACTGATTCTGAAGTATTACTGGATTGTAACTGCAAAAATTGTCTCATAAACCTTTACAAACTGAAGGAAAAATGTCATTTTTTTTTTTTTTTTTTTTGGCTGGCATGTTTTGTATCTTTCCAAATTATTTTTAAAAAATCATCTTTTAATTTGAATTGACTCTTCCTAAATTTCTGTGGATGTAGGTTTGTTGTTTTTTTTTTTTAATCCTTCCCACAGTAGGAAATTAAAAATATATGGGTGAGGGAAGAATGAAAGATCACTTTTGAAGCTTGCTGTCAAGAATTTTTCCTTTTGTCTTTGTCCTCACCACAGCAAGATTTGAATTTGGGGATGGCAGAGGAAGGAGAGGGAAAGGAGGACAGAGAACATGGAAAAGTGCAGGTTATATTATAGGATAAGAGGAAAGGAATGAAAAGTGGTAAAGATCAGAGTGAGTTTGTAGGACTGGAGCAGGAATAACAAGCTCAGAAGGACCTGGCAAAATTTGTTTTCAGGATATAGTGAATTTGAGAACGGAAGGAAGGCTGTCCCAATGATTTTCCTTTAATGACTTAGCAATCTATCACCCCTCTTAAAACTGAATAGCAGCCCCTGTAAGTAAAGAATTATCCACTTCTTCTTGCTGGGCTGCTAGAGGTATGGACAGCTCAGGGAGTAGCCTATGAGACTATGACTAGCTGGTATGAAGGAATCAAACAGAATAAAGGTGGGAGCTGGTACCTTCATGGCAGCAATGTGTGCTGAAAACATGGACTAGCTCTTCAGGCAGCCTGCCCTGGAAAATGCTTGACTGACCCCATGTAAACAAAATAGGTTGTACTTTTGCCTAGTCATAAGTCACCCCAGATAAGTGTCTGTTTTGCCTGTACGTAAACCCATTGCTTTTATTGCAATATCTTTTTGGTATTGGGGTGTATTTGGCATTGGGGCATATCTTTTTGGTAGTGGAATATGCATTTCGTACATACATAAAAATCCAGAGCTAGAAAACCAGTTTATGTTCCTGATCCAAGGCAAAAGTAAACCTGTTTCAAGTTTAGCAATATGGAAGCTGTACCATGGGATTATATTAGGGTGACTGGGCATGACAGACAAAAATCAAACATCCTGTGTGGAGAATCGATGAGTATTAGGAAGAATGGAGTAGTGAGTTAAAATGGAATTAATTAGACTGCGGTCAAAGCAAGCCAGTACATAAGACACACAGAAAGCATTAATTCTCCCAAAACAGGACGGGGAACAGTTTTAAATTATAGGTGTGTATGATTTCCTTAGCATTCAGAAATGTCTCACTAC
Source organism: Pezoporus wallicus (assembly GCF_028554395.1). Taxonomy (NCBI): domain Eukaryota; kingdom Metazoa; phylum Chordata; class Aves; order Psittaciformes; family Psittacidae; genus Pezoporus; species Pezoporus wallicus. Next base: position 7,028,368 of record NW_026640488.1, read on the forward strand.
CTTTTTAACAAAGTTTATTCCAGCAGGTTATTTCTTTGCAAATGTCATTAAGCACTTCAAAACACCATATGCTGATTTCAGTAGCAATTTAGATTTTTGCAGCAGAGTGTAATGTCTTCTTGTGTGCAATGAGCCTGAACCAATCCTTTATGTTCTTTTTTCTTTGTCTTTCTAAATGTGTGTGGGCTGCAGATGGTTCTGTGAAGGAAAAGAACTCCAGAATTCCCCTGACATTCAAATCCGTTCTGGAAGCGGAGGACTTCATTCACTAATTATAGCAGAAGCCTTTGAAGACGATACTGGACGCTATACTTGTGTGGCTTCAAATTCCATTGGTGCAGATAGTACATCAGCTGAAATATTCATTGAAGGTAAGAGGTGACGTAATAAGATACTTGATGCACAGAGGAAAAGATAACTCAGATGAAGTTTGGTTTTGGTTCTGTATATTAACATTACATTTGCTTTGGTGATATTTTTATGGTGTTCCTCTGCTTCCTTTTAATGCAACACATTTAGAGCACCTCATCATATTAATTCAGGTATTTCAAGGAATGTCCCAAGAATCAGTGGGTAGATTGCCATTTATTTAAGGTACAGGAAAGGTAAAGAATGGAAAAAGACGAACAAGCAGAGCTTTTGTCATGTGGTTGGCTTTTAAGTAATACCCTCTGTAAAACAAAGATTTGACTGGAAATACCAATAATGATTTTCATGATAGCAGTAATCCCTGCCTCAGTTCTGAACTTCCTTCCAGTGCACATAAATGTGGCTGCCCCAAGTGAGTTGTCTTTAGTCATGTGTAAGTATAGAATCATAGAATAGTTAGGGTTAGAAAGGACCTTAAGATCATCAAGTTCCAGCCCTCCTGCCATGGGCAGGGACATCTCACACTAAACCATGTCACCCAAGGCTCTGTCCAACCCAGCCTTGAACACCGCCAGGGATAGAGCATTCGCAGCTTCCTTGGACAACCCATTCCAGTGCCTCACCACCCCCACAGTAAAGAATTCCTTCCTTATATCCAATCTAAACTTCCCCTGTTTAAGTTTTAACCCGTTACCCCTTGTCCTGTCACTACAGTCCCTAATGAAGAGTCCTTCCCCAGCATCCCTATAGGCCCCCTTCAGATACTGGAAGGCTGCTATGAGGTTTCCACGCAGCCTTCTCTTCTCCAGGCTGAACAACCCCAGCTTTCTCAGCCTATCTTCATACGGGAGGTGCTCCGGTCCCCTGATCATCTTCATGGCCCTCCTCTGGACTTGTTCCAACAGTTCCATGTCTGTTTTATGTTGAGGACACCAGAACTGCACACAATACTCCAGGTGAGGTCTCACAAGAGCAGAGTAGAGGGGCAGGATATAATTCTTTATACTTGGTACACTGACTTCAGGTTGGGTTAAAAGTCAGTCATACTGGTTTTGTCCAGTATATACTGCTAGCACTTGTCAAGATATTTCCTCATTTCAAAATTAGTCATAATTCAAATATTATTTTCTCTGAGGAAACTAAATGACTTAACCATAAGTAAAATTATTACCTTTTTATTTTAGAGGACTGTATTTTAGACATTATTATATTAATTGAATACTTATTTTAGTTCATGCATTTTCAAACATTATTTTACCAGTTTTGTAACTCATAAAAATTAATTTAAATGATTAACTGAAAGCATAAACCAAATTAATATAACAAATAGCCATAACAAACCTAAATAATACCATACCAAAATGATTTAATAGCTTTTGATTGAAAAAGCAATAAACTTTTCACTATCTATTAGCTAAATCATAACAGATGTGCATTTATAGGGTTTCTTTCATAACGCTCTTTTAATATCAGAGCTTTGTCATCCTACATTGGGATATAATAGCAAAATCCCCAAGACTTTTCTGACTCTTACAGATTCTAGTAAGACTTTTCTTACAGAAGCATACTTTCAGAAATGCTCAGGTATAGTACAAATATATAATACTGTGTGAACTTACAATAACAGAAGCAACACTTGTGCTAGCAACAGCTAGGTAGAGAGATGCAGTGAATAAAACAATGCCTTTTTTGAGATTCAGCAAAGTCTCACTATGTGGATGTCCTGGCTTGAAGTTTTACAACATGCAACTTTGAAAGAGAGCTGTCCAGGTTGTTAGGCTCCTTCCCCATGATCTTTAAGGAAACCAGACTGTCGCACAAGCATTACTTTGCATGCTAATAGTCTTGATGACACGCATCATACTTCTGTGCAGCAGGGCCAGTCACACAAGACCTTTATCCTTTGCTCATGAGGAATACTTTCATGCAGACCCACTTTGTAGACTTGACATTGCTTCTCTCTTCTTACTTTTTCTGTGCCACTTGTTGCTTTGATTTTTGTAGTCTGAACTTTGTAATAAAATAAAATAAATAGGGTACTTGGGTACCTCAGTCCAAGCTTTGTTTCATTGGAATCAGTCTGTGCTATACTATTTATATAGCTTATGAATTCCTTATGATTTGTATTAGAATACAGCTATCCATATGTACACACACATCCTTTGAGGAATAATGTGTCCTGCATAAATGTTTAGAATAAATGTTGTGTGAAGTACCTGTTCTTTGGAAAAATTAAGACAAAGGGAATAAATGCTTTCTTTTTTTTTTTTAAGAAGTGAGTACAGGGTACTGCCAAACACATACATTATATCAAGCCTTTCTTGGCAAGAAATACCAGTACATAAATATTATGTATAGGTTAATATAAATAGTCTGAACTGTGGAGATCATGGGAAGCAAGTTTAGTCTGAAAATGTCTGAGCAACTGAGTTGTTCTTACTTAAGGTTGAAGATTTGTTATCTGTATATAAGCCATATGTTTGCTTAAGCTTCAAGTTGTAACATTGAAGTAAATAAAATTATACATTTCCACTAGAGTAATAGTAGCCAGATTTTTTTTGGCCGTATTTCCTTCAAGATGGAGGAAGACAGCTAAAAGCCAAGGAAAAAGAGTTGGTTATGATTTCTGTAACTGTCTAATGTACATCGTTTCTATCTCTATCATATATGAAAAACTGCAATAGTTTGTTACAGAGCATTCTCAGCTCTTAAAGTGAAATGCAAAAGCAGCATGTTTTTTTCTTTGGAATTTAAAAGTTAAATAAATCAGTAAAAAAGTATGAGATTACTGAAAATACTTTCTTTTCCAGGTGCCAGTTCCACGGATTCAGAAAGTGAAAGTTTAATTTTCAAATCAAAATCTGGAGCTATGCCACAGTAAGTGTGCGAAGTAGAACCAATGCTGTTCTAATGTTCTTGGTAAGAGGCACTGGAGAATCTGAGGTAGTTTTAGATCTAAATAAGCATCTGGGGTATATTTGTCCATGTCTTGTCTTTTCCTCTTCTCTTGTGTGATACAAATGTGTAGCATTGTAACTAGATTGTATTCATGTGCTTGGTCTGTCAGGGAAGTCTGGTACTACCTTGACAGCTCTTTTGCTGACATCAACTTTTCATATTCATGAGTAAGCTAACCAAATCTTCATTTGTAATCACTCAGCCATGTGCCTCCAAAACAATCATGCAGAGGCGTGCAATTAAAGAAGCAAAACGCATTTTATTTTCTATCTTAAATCAGTACTTTTTATTGTATGTGAAAGTGTAGATTAGTGAGAGATCATGTTCTACTTAAGCTTCCTCCAATGTTGATCTTTTCAGCTGATAATGATATATTTAAAGATGTAGAAAATACAAGGTAGCTTACAGGTTACAAACTATCATATTCTGATTTCAGATATTATAAAGTGTTACTGTTTTCCTTTTTTTCAGGGCCCAAAAGAAAACCACTTCCGTTTCCTTGACAATAGGATCTTCTTCACCAAAGTCTGGAGTCACCACAGCTGTAATTCAGCCTATCTCTGTGCCCAGTCAGCAGGTATTTTTAGACACCAATTTTTAAATTAGTGAAAGTATTTTAAAATTTATTTCAACATTTTTAAGTCCTGAAAAACTCTGTCATTTTGAGGAATTATGTTATTGAACTGTAAACTTATGTTACTATATTAAGAATGATGATCTTTAATTAAGTATATATCCAGTAAATGGGGCATAAAAATATACATATGGATTTTACACAGTGTGTATCAACACAGCATGTGAGCAGCTGACAGATCTGATGGTGATGAAAATTACAGAGTATATCACTTAATAGTGACTTGCTCCAAATCCAAAAGAATATAGTACAAATGAATGCCTACAATATGTTTTAGCAAATGTTTTAAATTTTGTTCTTAAATAAAATACTGCTGTAATTTCTCTGGGCCTTCTAGAGAAAATTAGATTTTACTATCTAGATGTTAAATGTAGGAAATCATTGTTCATTAGTGTATACTAAGTTTTAACGCCACTGTGGATGACTTAGAGTTTGCATATAAATCAAAATGCAAATGAAATAAAAATCTCTGTTAGATGGTACAGGGTAAATTCTTTTCCCTTCTTTTGGCTAAACTTGATAAGCTTTTAGGTACCTGGATTTTTTTATTACTACAGCAGTCAAGGGATGTAATAACAGGAGAGGCAAAAAGGCTTCAGTGCAAAGGGCTTACTTGAAGTTAACAAGAGTCAAACTCTCAAAATACTTCAAGGCAAAGACAGTTGGATACAAAGTTCTCATGGGAAGTACAGAAGCCTTTAGAGCTTGTGTTTTGATTTCAGAAATAAAACAGATCTGAAATAGTGATGTCACTCGAGAACTAGAACGAGAACACCATAATAAGACTGTACATTTGAGTGCTTGCATTACTGCATAGATATATGCAGGCCCTATTATTGAAACCATTATTCTTTCAGTTTTACAGCATTGTTGCATTGCTTTGCAGGTTCAAAGCCCTACTTCAGGCCTTCACCGTCTGGATGGATCCAAGCCTATCTATTTTTCACCCATTTTTACAAAGGTATGTTTTATCCATAATTATTTTTATATCATACTCCTGTAGTCCAGTAGGAAACCTCTAAAATACAACTTGAATTGAAAATATTATTTTCATAGTTACTCAAAACATCATTTCCATAGCAGTAACTATTATTTCATCATAACTTGTTGAAGTCAAAAATGAAGCAGAGAAGGTATTTCTGCTTATAACTTCAGAAAAATAGTTGACTGAAAGCTAATATGGAATAGCAAGTAGTTTTGCCTAGACAGAAGAGGAAACCTTGTTCTCCACAACTGTCTAGCTTGGCTGCATCATAATGCCTTTCTCATGGCAAAAATCATAAAGGTCTGATTCTATCCCTCAGAATTCTGCACTGGTACTGCAGATGTCACAGGAGAATGAACAGTGGAGGTGCAAGGGATTAGAGAATGTGGTTACTGCAAGATAGGGAGGAAGGTAATTTTCTAGAAAGAGTAGAAACAGGAGAAATCCTGCCCTCATTCAGTAACTACCAAAGCAATCAAAACTCTACTGTTGCTTCCCAGTCCTCATATCTCTTGTCTCTGAAATCCAGTATTAACTACCTTAAACCAGTTGGGACATACCAAACCAAAATTTTAATTACACAAGAAATGAACCGGATATGAACAACAACAAAATATACTTAATCCAGGCTGATGTAAATTTCTTTCTATCCAAACTTCAAGTAACAATCCAAAGATTTTTAGGTTTCCATGGAACAAAATTCTTATGTATTTGATTAACTACAGATCTATATAGACTAACTAGGGATAACTCTGAGCTTAGGCCTATCTTCAAATGCTTCGCTACACTGAAGCCTAAAACGTTATTAATAACCTGGAAAGGGAATGCAACAGCCAATACAATACAAAATAATTGATTTATTATAATTTGATTTGTAATCTTAAGTTAGTTAACAAAGGCAAAAATAGTGTCTGTCTACTGTCAGTTTTGTTACTTAAAATACTGTTTCTGCTCTCTCATTGTAGTTCTTCATAAAAGATTTAGATTCTTCCTGAATTTTTTCAGATATACATAAGAATTAATTTCCAGCCATAATACTGTCTCAGAAGCCATCCATACACAAGCTAATATGTCCTAACAGCATGTGTGTCATCTAATTTTGCTTGGTTGGTTATAAATGGCTCACAGGAAACACAGCTCCACATTCTAGAGGTTGACCTGAAAGCAGCACAGCTACTCTCTCAGGACCAAGTCAATCAATGTGTAGTTAGTTGCAGAATTTTAATTTCATGTTGTGGAAGAAGGGTGAAAAATGAAAGGTCAGACTGCAACTATTGGCTTATTATGATCTCAGGAATTAAATAGTCCTACAGCTTTTCCATCTTTGGTCATGTTAAGAATGTATTTGAAAATAATCTATTCAGTCATTTTAAACTGTATATCTCATATATTAAATTTAATCAGAATGAAATACAGCTTACAGAAAATGGCTATTGCGAAAATAAAATGACACAATAAAATAAAGTTGAAATATTACAAAGGGAAGAAAAGACTATTTTTAAGAATACAAAATGCTCCTGGTTCATTTGAATTGTGATTGATATATTTCAGGAGCTGCAAAACTCCACAGCGTCTGAGGGACAAGTCGTAGTATTGGAATGCAGGGTCAGAGGACTCCCTCCCATTCATGTTAAGTGGTTTCGACAAGGCATTGAAGTTCAAGATTCTCCGGACTTCAGAATTCTCCAAAAAAGTAAGGCAGTGTTGTAGTTTAACCCCAGCTGGCAACTAAGCCCCGTGCAGCCACTCGCTCACTCGCCCCCAGTGGAGTGGGAGAGAGAATCACAAGGGTAAAAGTGAGAAAACTTGTGGGCTGAGATAAAGACAGTTTAATAGGTAAAAAGCAGAGAAGGCCTTGATTCTTTGTAAGCACTGCTCAGTGACAAGTAAAACATCCCTGAATTATCAACACTGGGTCCAGTGAAAATCCAAAACAGCCCATACTAGGTACTATGAAGAAAAATAACTCTATCCCAGCTAAACTCAGCACATTCTGCATCCCTTATTCCATAGCATTTACTTCATGCTCAGGTCTCACGCTATTTAATACACCCTTAGTAACCACTACCCCCTTCCCGGCCTTTGACATAATACACAGGTATCATTCCCCTAGTCTATGGACCACCCCTGTGAAATGTCTGTAAAATGTCCACAAATGCCCACAAAATGTCTGTTGACTTCATTTGCTGCATGATTTTGGGCTCCATCTGTTACGATGGACACTCAGGACAGGAGAGGTGGTGTGTTGCATAGAGTTACTTGGCAGCAAAGCCAGCTGAGGTTGGGTCACTGCTGTACATGCACTGTTATTGTAAGGCTTGTCCTCCATTGGCTCAGGTGGTTCCTGCTATAGTAATTGCTGTAGCATGCAACTCAAATCATGGGTTACAACATTTTAAAGGTATATCCATTACAATCTCCATCGCTGGTCCTTTTGGACCAAACCATGAGCTTTATCATTGGAATGACCTCATTCTCTTGCTCCTAGCCTGGTGTGCTGGTTTTGGCTGGTTCCTGCTATGTTTCCACCCCTGGGGCAGTTGATTCCAGGTGTACTGGATGCCCCTCCAAGTGAAAGCAAACTGTGGCCTGAGCTCTGCTGCCAAAGGGATTGAGTAAAACACATTAGCTGTATCAGTTGTGGCACACCACTTGGCTGCCTTTGACTCCAGTTCATATGGAAGTTCTAGCACATCCAGCACAGCCACACTCAGCCAAAACCAGCACAGGCAGTAATCTGAAGCAGCTATTCATACAGGGTGGGGAAAGATTGTGACATAGTCTGTCAGGATTGAGTTTTGGATAGAGTCCTCTCTTCCTCGCATTTCAGTGATTGTAAAGGCTAGAAGAAATAATTGAACTACTGCATCCAACAGACAATTTAGCTCTTCCTTATTTTGTAATGTGTCTGCACAGATTCTGTACTTGTCTACAGTATTTCAGTATAATGTGTTCATTCAGTATACTGCTGTTCATTAATGGAATCTCTAATATTTTTCATGTTTGTTTCCCCTCCTTATGATGTGATATACAGAGCCACGATCTGCAACTGAACCTGGTAAGAATCATATGAAAAAATAATCTCTTGATTCACTGGCTCTTTGAGTTTGTACTGAAGCCATAAATAGAAAAGTGTTTCTGCTGAGCATTGGTAATATGAAACCCCCATAAAGACAGTGTTTCTTTATCACACCTTCCTTACTCTACACTGTCCTTTACATCAATTCCTTTATTAGTTAAACAGTAAATTCCACTTAGACCCTCAAGGAGAGACTCACAGCTTAAACTTTGAAGGAAACTTTGTTCTCAGAAAATGAGCAATTTGCATACCACTGAGGAAAAAGAACAAATCCCTCAAAATTCCATTACCCAAATTGTACTTGCAAGAGTTTCATAACACCCAACCACTAAATACTAGTTTGGCCAGTCTAGCTTGGCAGATATGAACTGTCTTAAATACAAGTAAAAGCTGATCCTCAAAAACAAGGGCACATAGAATTTTTCTAGCCTATTCTCAAGGTAAAAGTCCTAGGTTTCAGAAAGCAAAGGGGTTTTCCAACTAAAGTTTTTTCTCTGGCTGCTTCATTTTCCTATTATACATCTTTATATGCTGTGGTGGTTTCTTCAATAATAAGTGGATGCTAAAAAACTGAGAATGTTCTTTAATTCTTCTGAGTCAAACAATGTGTAGAAGACAAGACAGTGATATGGTCTGAGCCTTGCATTAAGAGGGTGGCTGGTTTTGCTTGAATATGCTTGAATTTGGAAAGAGATTTAATTATGGAGCAAAAAGATAAAACTAAAAAGTTTTCTAAGACCTGGGTATTCCCAAAGAGTGTCTCTGAACTGAAGGACCTTAGCAATGGGGGGATGTTATGAAATTTGGGGGGTTGCATTGGCAGTCTGACTGCAGGGAGAACAGACATAGTGGCTAAGTGATGTTTGTCAAAAAGCAGTTTGGCTATGAAGATATGGACTAGAAAACAGCAGTGACAGGTTAATCCTAAGAGAAATGCAGCTTTCTCTTAGCTTTTGTGGAAAGGAGAGGAGGTGCAGAGGGAAAAAGCTCCTGGTTTCTTTATCAGTTACTCAATTTTCTTACTGCTTCACAAATATACCTACACACATATACCTATTTTACTTCATGACCATCATACATATATGCATATACATACACACGTGTGTGCATGCACACACGCATACATGCTCTGTCCTGACAGTTAATATTTAATTGTGTGCAGCAGCATCACCTCTAGTAACAGCTGATGCCCAGTACATGTAACTGAATGATTCAATTAATGGAGGCTTGAAATGTGAGCTATGTGAAGGATTGAACAGTGATAGAAAACCAAATTAACCTGTAATGAAGAATCTCCAAGTGCTAACAGTAGGCAATCATAACCCAAACTGTAAGGTTTAAAAATTGTAAGTTACAGTACAGAACGGTTCAAGGAGAGTTTCAATATCATTTCAATCCTTTTGATATGAAAAGAAATAAAGGAGAATAGATTTGTCTTAAAAAAGGGCAAAACAATCAGATCAATGGGTTGACCTTTTCCCCCTTCCCAGAGAAACTTATTTCTTGATCAAGTAGTATCATCTTTTCTAGATTTAATCTACCAGTGCTATGAGAATAGTACCTGGTATATCTAGGTCACTATTACCAGGAGCTTCTTTTCTACAAAATGACTTGAACTGCATTCACTTGTCTCCTTTAACATGATAGAAAAGATCTGAAAGGACTGAAACTACACAGAGTTTCTACAAAGTCCAAATTTAATAGCATATCTGAGGGTTTTGCTTTTAATAGTGGATTTAAAACTGTTCTGTCAAAACTCACAATCCTGAATAATGTTTGCTTCCTTTTGTAATCTTTTTTTGCCCCTTCACCCTCTTTAGGCAACATAGTGTGTATTATGCTACGTCAACAAAATATTTCAGAGCAGGAATGCACTGTTACCTAGTAGAAAGGAGAAGTGCTTGTTTGTTTGAGACAAAAGGTTCAAATTCCATTCTGTGAATAATTGAATACAAAGGAAATTGTATATTATGCCTCTTGCTAGAAGTCTTTTTTTATGGGCAACTAAGTAATGTTCAGAACTGCTAGCTGCAAGGTTTGTATGGCCTGACAGATATTACTGTGGAATAAGTAAGAATATTTATGATAGCTCACAAACCTAGCAATTTCCTTTCATAACTACTAAATGAAAGAGGAAATATAAGGTGGGATTCTGAGTCAAAAAAATAATATCCTTTCCAGCCTTGTAACATACCTGTACCACCATGTTGATGGTACATGCTTCCCATGTCTGCTTAGCTTGCAGACCCCGAGAGAGGATAGCTGAAGGCTTCTAAAGAGTCCTAGTTAGTGGATCCTTACATGAAAGGTGTATTTTGTGAGTTTTCCCAGGTACATAAAAGTTACTTACTATCAAGGTATCTTATACCACTCTCAAGGTAGGTGGCAAGGCAAGAGCAGGAAGGCATCTCAAAATACTATTTTGGTATCTGTATCACTGCAGTTTAATAGACATAACAGTAGTAAATGCCTCACAGCAGTCTGTTGTTTGGGGTTTTCTTTCATGCTTGTAATTCCATTGTACTATATTTATAAGAACCCTTCTGCTACTCAAAACCTACGAAAGAGTTTCAGTTCGGTATTTTGTTCTCCCTGCATTCATTGAGCTAAATAGTATCCCTGTAAGATTTGTGCAGTATCAGTTCCTACTAAACCCTATTAAATAATGTGCACTGTCTTACTCTCCACTAAAATTAATGACAGTACACTTATTGGCTTATTTGTGTAGGAATTGACTCCGTGCTTGCAAAGGGAATGTAAATAAAGTTTGGGCAAAATGTAAATATTTCTTTTTGACATAAATGATGAGGAGTGTTTCGTGTATTAGTAGTAATACTGTTTTATAGGATGCCATGAAGGCTTTTAATTCTTCTACAGCAGGAAGTTGAGTGGGTACCAGAAATACAGTAGGTACAGCACTGGTTTGTGATGCAGTTCAGACTCTTGAGAAGCCAGACAAAACTACTTGCAGAGGAAGTTGTCCATAAGCAAACACACAGCTGGTATTCAATGCAGATGGTGAATATATGTGCAACACTGGTTTGAAACCAGCATGCCTATGCTAGATAAGTGTCGTGGTTTAAACTCAGTCAGGTAATTCGTTCGCTCACTTCCCCCCCTTTCTTGCCCTCCCCCTGCTCCTGGAGGGACGGAGAGGAGAATCGAAAAGAATGCAACTCCCACGGGTTGAGATAAGAACAGTTTAGTAACTAAGGTATAACACAGATCACTATTGCTACCACCAATAATAACAACGATAAAGGAAATAACAAGGGAAGAGAATACAACACCTCAGCACCACCCGACATAACTTGCCCCCCCCAGCCCGAGCAAGCACCGACCGATACCTCCTCCAACCCTGCAGACTCCCAGCCCTTCCGGCTAACTCCCCGTTACATTCTGGGCATGACGTGCTGTGGTATGGAATACCTCTTTGGTCAGTTTGGGTCAGGTGTCCTGTCTCTGCTTCCTCCCAGCTTCCCCTCCTCCCTGGCAGAGCATGAGGCTCACAAAGTCCTTGGCCAAACCAAAACATCTCTATCAGCTCTGTTCCCGAGCCGAAAGTCAAAACACTGCACTGCACCAGCTACCAAGGAGGAGAAACATGACTGCTACTGCTGAACCCAGGACAATAAGTATTTAGAATTTTGAAAAATGGACATGATTTGTAAAGATTTTTCCAAGTGTACAGCTTCCATGGATTTTTACATAAATTGCAACAAGTTGTGTTGACTTTAATTGCTGGTTGTTAACCAAAGTCCAACTGTCAATAAACAATTTCTAGTGCTCAGAAACATCAGTTGCTTTTTGCTAGGTCAGTATTAATTATGTAAGAGAAAAATGTTCCATGAACTCACATAAGTAAGAAATTAAGAAGCAAAGGGAGGTTTTTTAGATACTTTTTTTGGGTACATTCTATCTATCCTGATGTGTTTTGCACTCCTTTTTCTGTCTAGACAGAGATCAGTTTGCATCACAAATCTCTCTAGACTGCTTCGTGAATTAATAGCTAGTCAGATTACATAAAGCCAACATCACAGTTTGTCAAATTACCTGCTCTTTCTTCTTTCTTGGAAGTTTTGACTTTATACTGACTGAATCCTTCAAAGAACAGGCTGCCTGAGAATGAAAAATCCCATTGAGTCATTTGCCAGCTGTTGGTATTTTGACCATTACTCAGCTGTCTGGAGGCAGCCACAAACTGTATTGAATTACATTAAAACAATTGTCTAATGGCATGTAAGAAGAAAACTATATGAAGTAATTTTTCTTAAATTGCCAAGGAATTGCCACATATACATGCTTTATTTTCCTAAGCACGATACTGTGTGTGTTCACCAGAAACATCTCAAAAGATAGTCATCACTTCTCTTGGATTGTGCTTTCTTGTTCCCTGTCTGGCTGCTGTGTTCCAGTAAGCGTAAGGAAGTGCTGTGTAAGTCCCTTAGAAATCTCCCCATATTTCTGCATATTGGAAACAGAAAATATATGGCAAATGTTACAGAAATCCTTACTGCCCTCTCATACAAAGAAAATCAGCTTTTTGATAGCTGATGAGATTCAAAACACAGAAACTTCAGTAGGTCTGCGTGCATGTTGGATCCTTGCATTTTTTAGTGAAAACGAAAGGACTATGACTAGGAGTCTAGCTCTCTCACTGCTGAGCAGCAAAGAAAGGCTTGAAGAGAGCTATCTCCAATGAGCTATAGCTCAAGATGCCAAATGGAGAGGAAAAACTGAAAATAAACTAAAATCATCTTTCATTAAAGGTGGTCTGATCAACCTATGTGCTATTGCTTCTCAGTTACATTTTCAGTTGTACTTATGCTTCTGAGCTACAGAATTCTTGTCCTGTCAGTGAACCCTTCTTAAGTCTGACTACCACGACTTTCCATGCTTCTTGATGCTTCCAAATTCAAAGTAAATCTCTGATTTTGCACTATTTGTTTTTTAGAAAATGCTGCTATTCATCTTCAGTTGTAAATATTCAAAGCTTATGGGGATACATTAGTCATCACAGTTACACTGCTGAATACACTGATTTCAGCTTCGATCTGTACACCTGACTTAACTTCAGACTACCTGGCTTAGGCAACTGCAGTATCATAACTGCCTTAGTGTAAGCTTTAGCATAAACTTTTCCTTGATGCTGATAAATAGCTTGATTTCTCCTCAAACCTGAATGCTGCTTTAGGGACTAAAGTCCATGCTGTCATTATTGTATCATACTGTATCATCATGTATTCACTATACACTGTATAGTAAATTATATTCACTATATTCACTGTACCTGAACCAGCTAGTTGGCAGCCATCTTGGGTATTGATTACATTTGCTGTAACCTGGGTTCTCTGTCCTAAAACTGCGGCTCTCTGTCCTAAAACTGGATTATATTGCACAGAATCAAATTTGCTGTTGTTCAGTTTTCTTCTAAGCGTTTTGTAAGTGCTGTTTGAGGTATCTTAAAGCACAGGCAGTTCTGTGTATTTTTTTAAAACCTGTCTCTTCATTTCTTGAGTGGCATAAAGCCTATTCAATAAGGCAGAGCTGCCTGTCTAAGTAAAATTATATACCATAATGATCATCAGAAACAGATAAATATTTTTTCAGTGTGTTATTGCAAGTTAAGGTATCTACAGGTCTGCAATGCCATCTGTTATGCTCCTTTGCATATTCAGTTCTGCTCCATTTTCACACTTCCTCATTCTCATGTGCATAAAAGATGCACAGATACCTAAACGAGAAGTTTCCTGATGGTAACTTGCTTTGCCATTAAGCTGTAGTTAAACATCTGATGACTAGGGGAACAAGAGAAGAAGGAGAGACAAGTTGTCTACAAGATGGCAGGGTTGTGTTTGGTTAGATTTTTACCAGGAAACCACCATTCTGACTAATGCCTGTCTTTGCATATCAGAAAACTTATGGCTTTGAACCTGCAGCTATAGAAATAGCTCTGGTCTTTGCATCCTAATGAACAATTATTTAAAGACCATACTTACTTCCCAGGACTATATGTGCATTACAGTGGAGGAAGCTAATGATCACATTTGGCGATGAAACTGCAAATATAGCAAGTACTCAACAACTTTTAATTCAATACATAGAAACATTATGAAGTAAGCAAATCACCAGTGATGAAATCTGTTAAAATGCAACAGTCTTCTGTCTTACCAAAGATAATTCTTCTTAATGGACTCATGAACCATAAAGGGAAAGGATTACTGCATAAAATGTAATCTTTCTTTCTAGATAACTGACAAAATAGTCAAGTAATTGCATGCCTAAGCATTTTACATGTTTCAGTGAACAGAATGCTTTTGTATTCCTTTAGTCAAGTGTTAAATACATTTTAAGGCCCTGAGAACAGCATTTCAGAGCTGCTTTCTGGAACACATTTTTGTGATGAAATTATTTGTCAGCTGGTGATTGCCGGGAAGTAGAACAGACATTATTTACTTCACATCATCCAATTCTACTTTGCACAGGAACAGAAAGAAAAAGTAATAACAAAAGTCAGGCTTTAAAGCTAGAAAAATACTCAGAGCACTATGCATCCAGAATGTGTTATGGTAATCTTTAAAGAATGCTTCTTTTGTCAAGTTAGTACTTTATTTCCATGTTTTTCATTGTAGTAAGCCTTTTAGCAAGCATCTGGAGGTTAGTGATTTCTTGGTTTTGGGGAAGAAAAATTAATACAGACAATGGGAATGTGTTGTTTGCACATGCTTTTTGCTCAAGCTGCCTTTTGATTAGTTCTTAGGGGTGTTTTTGTCTGTTTTCAGTTTAGCCAGTTTTCTCATGATTAATCACAAATGTGTAGTAGCTTGCACATCTGGCTGAGAAGACTGAATTTTAAACTCTGATTAGTATCATCATTAATTTACTTTCAATTTCTGTTACAAGGATTACTGTAATTTACCATGTATAATTTACAAATATGCTGCTTCCATAAACAAACCACATCAGAGCAGAGTCCATTAGAATTCTTGTGTCACTGAAGACTGAACATCAGCTCTTCTCGTGTGATCTTTTTACATACTTTAATAAATGAAGAAACCTTATGCATTAATGAGCTCTGTTGTTTGGGAAACAGGACTTCTGCTGGTTGTTATGTTTTGCAGTACCTTTGCCCTCATTCAAACAGCAGATTTCAGCATGGGGGAGGAGTGATTTGCAGACCTGAAATACCCAGCTTTCAGAATTCTGCTGTTAAATGAACAGGAAACTAGTATGCTGCATGTATCAGATTGCATCCCCAGAGTCAGTTCAGTCCACGAGTAGGCACGTGTGGTTTACAATAGAGCTTCAACTGCTTACGACACACCAAGACTCTAAAAAAAGCTGATCTCAGTAGTTCAAAAACTAGCTTGTGTTACCCATTACTTTCCTGATAAGACCTTTCATGAGTCATTAATCTTCATCTGGGTCAGCTAACATCCAACGTGCTACAGTATTACCATAGATGCCTCTTGCAGCTACACAATGACTGGTTTGTGTTGCCAAAAAAAAAAAAAGACAAAAAACCAACCACGTTCTGCTGTCTGAGAAACAGCTGTGTGCCAAATATTAGTCATTCATTTTTAGACCATTTCCAGTACAGGGAGTTTTTGGATACATTTTCATCTATAATTGTGAAAATTCCTCAACTTTTTTATTAAAGGAGACAGTAGTCTGCCATTCCACAGTGGAAATTAGGGAAGGAAAAAAAAATTAAAAAGCTAAAGCAACAAAACGAAACTCCCCAAAAAATTAGACAATGTTTTCCTTCTTTGAACTAAAAGATGTGAAGCCTGCCTTATTGAACCTCTACTGCAGAATAATTTTCATGCAAGATGTATTGGAGTCTGAAGTATTTTCCCTCACTTTTCTGTTTTTATTAGCTATATTCCATTGATTTTGTGATATGTAGGATTCCATGTAAATGTCCATTTTTCTCTAATGAAACTGAATTCTGTAAAACGTCTCTGAATTGGGTTTGAGATTAGAAAATGAGCATAAGAGAAAGAAACTCCTAATTAAGGAAACCCACAATGCAGCATAGTCCAGGTCTAAAAATATCTAGGTGTGTTGTGTAAATATTAGGATTATTTAGAAAGGCTATACTGTGATTATTATATATATATATATATATATATATATATATATATATATATATATATATATATATATATATAAAATACCATTACAAGTAGAGATAAAATGAAGTGACTTAGAAGAATCTGAAAAATAAATGCCTGGATAATTAAGTATGTGCATTATGAATGGATGGGATTGATTTAGAAAACGTTACTGAGAGACCCAACCTGAAATACGAACAGTCTGGCCTTCATGTAATTTTTCTGACTGAGATCCTGGTATAATCAAAGCATATACTGTGACATATCAAATTGGAATGAATAGCCAATTGGCTATTGGAATTAATCAAATAGCCACGGAATACATCTATGTCACAGCATTCTGAACAGTGCCTAGGGATGCTGATTTGTGCCATATTTTGAATTTATCCATTCTCACTGCTGTGCAGAGACAGAAATTCTCTTACCAAACTCCAAAAGAGGACTATTTATGCATCCATAATTTGTATTTCTGGCTAGTTTACACAGGAAAGCTAACTGAGAGTGATAACAAAGTGCTTTCTGGTTTTACTGAGAATGGAGTTTGATCTGAAATGTTGCATTAAGTACAGAAAACTTCCAGGAAAGAAGGAATAGTATGACATTCTTATTGGTGGTTTTAGAGGGCCAGAAAGAGCTTGCAGGTACTGTGTATGAAAACCAGTACATAGATTTGTATGAATTAGTACTATCCTCCATAAAAATGAGGATACTGAGTTGTGAAATGACTGCACAGATTTGTGCCTGCAGAATCACTATTTAAGATAGGCCACTTTGAAAACAGCTTAGTGAATTCACTTGTTTTGTATATAAAAGGATTTTCATTAAAGTCATGTATGTTGGAAGCTCTTTGGCAGTCCTCACAGGATTTCTTTGTATAAGGAGCATTTTCTGGTGTCCTCTAACATAAATGCAAAAACATTTTATGGTGCTTTAAATAGTTTATGATGCAGTTTATTTTTATGTTTATTTCCAGAAGAGATATGTACCCTTGTAATTGCAGAAACTTTTCCTGAAGATTCAGGACTTTTCACATGCACAGCAACAAATGAACATGGTTCAGTAACAAGCAGTGCACAACTAACTGTCTGCTCAGGTATGTGATGAACGGAAAGAAGAATTTTTAATCATAGATCTTAGATAATTAATTTACCTGTGAAGTTACCAGTCTCCTTCCCATGTAGAAAAGAGCTGCTGTAAGACAGGGGTTTTGTGGGCCTCAGAGCAGTCATATAAAGCAAACTGAATGTTTTGATTGGCCCATTTCCTAGTTTAATATCTTTATTCATGTAAAATACAATTTTAAAGTGCCTGCCACAAGCCTGAAATATTTTTAAGCAGTGAGGTTCTGAGGCTAGATGGTAGCAGAGGCAGAACGAAAGCAGATGAAGTTATGCTACCAAAGGTGGCATATGCCTTTTGTAAAACAAAAAACTGTGGCATGATATGTTTTTGTAACATGTTTACATACATACTTCAGTGGAATGCACTCACCCAGCTGCCATTGCAAACATGCCATGTATACATACATCCTTCGGCATTTTTAAATTATTTGTTCTTAAAAGATGCTGAAACTCCAGGTAGAGGAAATGCTGTTTCAGCTGCTGTTGTCAGTACTTGCCAATCTCACTTAGTGGCTGGATTCCAGAAATAGATTTGGAGATATCCATAAAGATCCTTATTATGCATTTTTCATGGAGCAAATCAGAAAGTGAATAGCCAGTCATATAACTAATTCAGTATAAATTAGCAATGGGAGGTCTAGAAAAATGACAGCCAAAGAGATTTCATCTTTAACAAAATGAAAATGCAGCACGTATGTACCATGTACCTTGTCTATGACTTCTTGGAGACACATTCTTTTTGATTCCTTTTAGCCAACTCAGAGAACTCTACTCATGAATTGCTGGCAAGAGAATCCAACAGTGATGATTTCCATCATTTCCCACCACTTCCTCCAGTTGAAATTAGCTCTTTTGAGGTTCCTCCTAAGAAACATACAGAGACTCATCAAGCAAACAATACCGAGTTGAGATCTGGTGGGAAGGCTCATCAACTGCAGCTCAATTCATCTGAGGAAAAAACAAATGGTGTCCATCCCATTCATGGAGTAAATGGAATGATTAACAGCAAGCCAAATGGTGATAAATCCATCCCACCTCCAGCTGTCTTGCTTTCACCCACAAAGGAGCCACCACCTGTGCTTGCCAAACCAAAGCTGTGAGTATTTTTTTATTGTTTTCTTGTTGGGTTTTTTGTTTCTTGTAGACTTGATATTTGTCGAAAGTAAATTTTTCCCTGGAGCCAATTCAGTGTTAGACAATGGACAATGACCATGTCTATCCCTTGGACAATCTTCTTCTGTGGTTTATGTCCAACGAGCTGAATGCAGGAGAGAACTGTGTTCTTTCTCATACTGCCATGGCAGGGGGGTTGGATCTAGATGATCTTAAGGTCCTTTCCAACCCTAACTGTTCTGTGATTCTGTCAAAGGGAAGTGCATTATGTATAACACATTCTGTAGAAAGATTTAAGATAAAGTCACCAAAAAGAAGTGGTAGGGCTGTTGCTCTGGACTCTTTATTCCTAGTCGCTGTATCTGAATGTCACAGTGGCCTGAGATTCTTGCATGCTATTCCCGTTTCAGTACTGGTTAGTGATCTTTATTCTGAATGGTTTTGGTTTTGTGTAGTCAGTGGATATCCTTTCCAACCCTAACTATTCTGTGATTCTATGATATGTAGGTGTGTAATGTTTGTATTATTTCTTACATTATGTTTTTATATAACATGTAACTGATTCTACTGTGAGCCAGATTACAATGGCTCTTTTATAACTATAATCTGAAAATGAAAAGCTCAAGGAGAGGAGAGAAGTATCTGAAAAAAACAGTAAATATTTTTACCTAATAATTAGTGATAATACCTTACTTATGCAAGAGTGATCTTATACTGACTGTTAACTTATAGATTCATTTGAGCATTTCACAGACTTTTGTTTTTCAATCTCCCTCAAGAATTTTTGGAGTGTGACAAAGGAACAAAAATGCTATTTTCTTTTATTTGCACCAACAATTAGAAGGGCTTATTAATCATAAAAATGTGTTAAAAAAGAAGTATGAAATATGGTCTTCAAGCTTAGCAAGATTGTTTGCTTAATAACATGTTTTCACAGGATAACTTGCCACATATAAGAATACTCTTGTACCAGTCGTGCTGATTTTAAATGCACAAAACCACA
The DNA here is from genome assembly GCF_028554395.1 of Pezoporus wallicus. Classification (NCBI taxonomy): domain Eukaryota; kingdom Metazoa; phylum Chordata; class Aves; order Psittaciformes; family Psittacidae; genus Pezoporus; species Pezoporus wallicus. The sequence continues at coordinate 7,047,747 of NW_026640488.1, forward strand.
TGCTTGAGGCAGCAAGCCAACAGGGTTCCCTTTCTGCACTTACCACTTTTATCTTTCTGTTGCTCTTTGTCATTCTAAGAAGTCTCTGACAACTATAGATGAGAAGGAGGAGTGGGAGAAGTAGAAAGACTGAGTGGTGAAATTAAAAAATATATATGGTGGTGATTGCATGTATGGGAGGGAGGATGCTGAGGATGATGTGTGATGTGGAGTGAGCCAGGTGGTCCTGTACCCAGCACATCTGCTGCTAGACTCATTTGTGAAGAGAGGAAGTGAAATTTCCAGCAGAGCAGCATTTTGCTGCAAATTTCACCTCAAAGCTTGATTTTCCAGAAGTGAAGCTGCCCTAAATGAAGGAAAGAAGGCTGTGTAATAGAGTTCCTATTGTATAATGTTCACTGCTACTTGTGCAAAATTTATTTTGCTCTTAAACATAGAGAAGTCATATAAATAGAGTTGAGCATAGTACATAATGATGTGAGGGGCATGCTATTACTAGAACGCTTTCAGTTGCTTATGTCCAAATGGATGACCTTGGAATCCCTAGGGCAATTGCACTAGAGTCCTATGTTTTGCCATTAACAACATTTGATGTGCAAGAGCCTGATCTTCGTTGCAGTCACAATACATGTTTTGCTTGGCCAAAGCCAGTGTGAGTCTGTCCTGCTATCAAAAATGGAAATCTTGCCTTCTGTTCAGCCAAGTGTTTTGCTCCCAAGCATACTGGTAGCCTAAGAAAGGGAAAGTGTGCTAACAGGAGGAGGAAAAGGAATGTCTGGCTGCAGAGACTTCAAATGAGCTTTCAGTGTTTGGGAAACTGCATCCCAAGTCAAAGCTAGTAAAATAGTTATATTAAAATTAGCTAAGTATTAAAGTAGCTATCTTGGCCATGAGAGTGGTCCCTCTTGAAGAGAGCTCATCTATGGAGTTTTATCTGTCCATGGAGTACTAGAATTTGACGATAGAAGCAGCATATATTTGCAATGACATAACAGCAAACATGTTTATTGTAACATTTTTTTAATTACTTAGACATTTAAAGTAATGTTGGCTGTGTAGAAAGTCTGAAGCTTCAGAATCAGTGCGCATTATTTTTGATGAAACCTGACTCTAGTTTTAAATTTCCTGAAGAACCTCTATTCAAACTTCTGTTAACTCATAAATTACCTAACAGCTTTATCTGTGAACTCCGTGAAAATAGTTTATTCAGCCAGCACTGATAGTAACTGCAAAGATTTGGGAATGATGGACTGTTTTTTGTTTAGTGTTGTTTATAGTTATTGCTGCTGTTATTATGTTATTGTTGTTATTTTAACTAGAAGGAGAGACTGAGTACCTTTTTGAAGTACAGAATACATTTGCACTTTGGTAATGTGGCTGTAACCAACAGCTATAAAATAATGATTTACCACAATTCAGTCCAGTGCAAGAACTGCCATGCTACAGAGAGTTACTGTAGTTATTTTCTGGATTGCAGTCCTACAAAATGCTGTTTGTGGTTACAGACACTCAAGTAATCCTTAAGTAATGATATTAGTTGTTGCCTTAGTCTGGTGCTAGGAATATTTAAAACAGATTTTAATGTGATAATATACAGACATTTCTGGGAAAAAATGCACATAGAATTAACTGGGAAAGCGGTCAATAGCAGATATCTTTTAACATGAAATTTAGAGAACAGTAATGTTAAATATGGTTAAAAGGCACAATATTTTATCATGCATTGTTTGCAAGATGAGTTTATGTAGACAAGAGGGGAAGAACTGATGAACTGAGACCAAAAGCCCTCAGATTTCTGTAATTCAGATCCCTCCCGCGGGCACCTACTTGATACTGAGCTATTAGTGTGCATTGGACTTTTCCAGGCAATATCGGTATAATGCACAGATGAGCTTTCAGAAGTGTCCCCATAAATGTATAGTATTTAGATACTTATCACTTTTTTGACTAATTTTGAGAGATGAACTATTAATTTCAGTATGTAGCCCATGTGTGAAAGTGCTGCCTTAAACCCCTCTTAATCCTCAGTCTGAATGACTGCAAAAAGGCAGGATGCTGTATATGAGGTGCCCATGGTTTGTCATTTACTAACAAATTATTTATAAAAATAGAGGATTTTATGAGGAAAATATACTAAGATATTAGATTGGTATTTGCAGGTAGGAGAGAGAAGAAATTACACAGGTAATAGGATGCTGCAGCTGTAGAGACAGCTCCCTGTTAAAAAAGTGTGCAAACACAACCACTGAGAGGATTAGAATAAAAAATATCACTCTTTTCTTCAAATTATAATGATGCTAAATCCTGAATCTTCCTACAAATCTTTAAGCTGTTCTATCTTTATATTCTTATGACTGAAAGAGCACTTTTTGAAAGCCTGGTTCTTTCCTAGAGAGCTGCAGACAATTTAGTCTCCATTTTTCTTGTGAAAAAGAAGACCCAAGTTTGCTGAGAAAGCTAGATTGCCTGTACTTAGTATGTTAAAATATTACGTATAAATATATAATACTGTGTGAAAATGCCCTAATTGAGTTGTATTGAGTTATATCTGCTGTAATGAAGCTGCATGAACTTGTAGAGATATAAAACTATCCCAGCTCCACCTCAAAATCCTGATCAAATGGATCTGATTTTGAATAGTAATGATCCATTTGCTCCTGTTATCCTAAGTTCAGTTTTATGGGACATTTATAACTCTAGAGACTCTCATTTAGACACAGTCACATGAAAATGTGTCAGTAATTTCTTTCATATTCCTCAAAATAGTCACAAATAACTTGAATATTGAAATGATGTGCTGGTCAGTCTGCTGTTAAGGGCAGCCTGCTCAGGCAGTAGAATGTCACTTTTTTCCCCAGTTCCTAAGGTGACTTTAATGAAAACCAAAGAAGAGATAGTAACTTGGAATTGTAAATAAAAATAATAAATGGGGGGTTTGTAAGTGTTCTGCTTTCAGTGACTTCAGTGGCCTATTTCAGACCAAGGAATATGATGACACGAAACCAGTAGCAGTTATTGCTGAGGAATTTCCTTTTACCAATCCCTTTGTTAACATAGTGTTAAAGGGTAATCATAAATGACCTGCAAGCCTTTTAAAATCTGCAACAATGGAAGTCTGAATCTCTTTGTAATAATTGATACCAACAAAAAAAAAGGTTCAAGGTAGGTGAAAAATGTATTTTCTAGGGCTTTTTCTATCTTCTTTTGGCAGTGACATTTTCTGACCCTTATTAGGTGGAGACAACTAATGGTACATCCTGCTTATATAAAAGCTAATCAGTATTTTAACAGGAAAAGTCAAACATCCTTGAATCAGTTATAAAATATGGGAAGTGTGTGTGCCATCAGCACAATATTCACACAGGACTTTGGTATGTTTTTCAGGTTTTTCTTTTACACTGAAAATATGACACGTTATAGGATTGAGATGTAATATTTTGACTTTTAAAACATTTTTGTTGTTTTTAATTTCTTTCCTTCTCACTGAAATAATTGATGAGTTTAATACTTGGAAATGATCAAGCAAAGCAAATCCAAGTGTTTGGTTCTTCTAACATGCAGCTTTTTCTGAGAAGTTCTCGGCGTAGTTTGTGGATATAGAGTTCCTGTAGAAGTGTTCAAGGTTTCTCTTAGTATCATAGGACAGAGTTCTCAAACTGATCTAAATGCTTGCCTGTGTGCTAATCCTTGCAGACTAATCATCATATGTACTTCGTATTTACATGGCTTTGGAGATAACATGTAACCCCATTTGCGTTGGTATTGTTTCATCCCTGACCTCATAATGATCTAGTCTACGCATCATTTTGAAAATGTAAAAATACAATCTTTTGCTGGCTAGAAGGATAAAGGGAGATGAGAAGTGATACAGGGGTTTTTTTGCCCTACTTTTCTTTTGTTCTGCCTCTGTGCAGAAAAATCCATTTTCCAGGACTTCTCGCTTTGGCTGTAGCAGGTAGATGCTGAAGCTTCAAAATGAAGACAGATGGTGTTCATCATTTGTGTTTGGTTTCTCTCTCTAAACTGATTTCTGGTTGCCATAATCTAGTTATAAGCTTTTGTAGTTCCTAACAGCTGTCACTTGTGAGCTAAATACTAAGAAAAAGCTGCATATTTAGTTACTGACCATAAACAGGTCCAAAAATCATGCTCACTTTTTTACCGAGGGGGGGAAGGGGAAGGCTTTTCATACTTCATATGATACCTGCAACACAAAACAATAATATGCTTATGCAAACAAATATATTGTTTGGTGACTGAAGAATAACTGAAGTCAGATTGATCAGATCTACAAGTTATCTGTTTCTCATGTGACTGTGAAAACACTAAACTCGTAGGCATATTTCGGAGGTCACAGGTCCCAGAATATTTAAAACATCTGGCGGACTCAATGACATGTCAGAAAATAGTTTTACATAAATTTCTTTTGGGTTTCCACTAGCTGTCAAGATTCAGCAAAGATTTGAAGACTGTCTATAAGATTGCAACCTATGAAATAATGTGAAATGTAATAACGAAAATAACAAAAGTCAGATGAGAAAAACATGTTTGCAAATGAAAGTATAATCAAAATAACCTTTGCTTCGTGGACTCTATTCCCCAGTCCTCTATGGGACTAAGTGTCTGTATTTTTGCCTGGTTTATAAAGTTGATAAATATCAATCCACTGTAAGTATTCTGATTTGACATCCAGAGAATGATGGCAGCAGCTGGAAAATGTACTCAGGAAAATTGGTAGAATGCCATTAAAATCTGGTTTATATTTTCAGTAACATCTGTCTTCTGCCCTATTAGAGACTTTTACAAATTAATTTCCAGAAAATAATTGAAAGATATAACCTATGTTTAAAAACCAGACATATCTAAAACCGAGTGAAGAAGCTTACAAAGTTAAAAATCCTTGGTGAAGTTCACAACAACTTAAATATTGGTATTTTAAGTATCTTAGTATTGAAAAGTTACAAATACTTAGTATTCTTTCTCTGTCATTCATTTCATTAAAGTCAATTCAGTACAAGGGGTCATAGTTTATTCAAATCCTGGTGCAATTGTTGATATATTTCTGCAGTGAAAAATGGCAATGAGAAAAGAGTAATAACAATGCAGAGGAAAAATTTCTCTTGCTTAGATTACTGCATGAAAAATCTTTGGCTTAAGAATTTAGAAAGTGCAGTTAATGGAAAGAGTTTCTGTACATTTCTTAAAGTACTTTTGTTAAAATAACTTTTAATAGGAAAAAAAAGACTGGAGGTTGAAGTTACTTTTCATTCATTCTCTTTCCCACAGTTGCGTCGCTCATGCGCTTTCTCGCTCACACTTGTTCTTGCCTTCTCTTTCTCTCTCCCCACTTCTTTCATTCTGATGAAAATCCTTCACAGTTCTGGCATATGACCCACTATTAGTGTAAGGTTCATCAATTCAGGATAAGAACTGTTTTGTGTTAATAGCACTGTCATGTTTTCTCAAGGCCTGAAAGGCTTCTTAGCAGAGACAGAGGGAAAACTCACAGCATGTTTTCCCTTTCAAGTACAATAATGTTACAGTTAATGTAGAAACTCCTTGTCTGTGAGTTCTGGTTTATAATGCAACTGTTTCATTCAGCTCCCTACTTGGAGAAAATAAATATATGGATCATGACAGATATATAAAATACAGTTTAAAGTACTTAAGTTCCCAGTGGGTGAAACTTTGAAGGGGCAGGGTAGAAGTCTATATTTTTAATTTAAAAATTCATACCAAAGAGGTTTCTTTAAAGAAACTATGGAAAATATTTCTAGTGAACTTACAAGTTCTTCCTTGTAGTATTAAATGGTTATACTGGTCTGCTTCAATGGTACTGACATAACAAGGCCATTCCTGAAATGACTGTGTTATCAACATAGTTACAGTTTGAATAATTAAGTAATTTTCTTGCTGATTTGAGTGGGAATTTTTATATGTTTCTCTATTAATCCCAAATATAGTGTTGTCTCATAATCGTGTTCTTTTTTTATTTTCTGACGTTCACTTTGTACAATTTCTCATAACTTCTCTATATCTTAATACTACATTTTTAATATATGTCTGTGAAACGGTTAATGTGTTGGCCTTCTAAAATAAATAAATCTGTACTTTGAGCTTTGGAATTGCTTATATTTTGTGGCAATTCCATAATAATAATAAAAAAGCATCATATGGCAGCTATAAACTCTACTGCCTTCTTGGAACTCCCATATAGTAATTAAGACTTTAGTAAAAGGAGATCTCACTCTACACTCCATGCAGATCTGGGTATGGTCTCAATATACAAACACAAAAGTATACCAGCAGTTCCCATTTCATTGAATACCAAGTGAGACATTCTCTTGTTGATAAACTGACTGTTTCACCCAAGGACCTGCCATACAAATGGCAGGCCGATGATAATTTGTGGATGTGGCAGATGTAAGTTTAGTATGCCAAGTCTTGGTCCTAGTTTTAGATATACATAAGTAGAGGTATAAAAATATTAGAAATGTATCTGAACATGCAATTGATCTGAGGGATAATATTAAAGATTTCTCACTGATTGCAGAAGGATACTTTGTCATTATGTAGTTTTCTGCTTGTTATGCTGGTGCTAAAGACTGGCCTGGAATCCAGAAGAAAATACTCTTCTGTATTCTCATACATGTGCAATGTATATGGCAAACATTAAAAGATGGTAAAATCTTACAGTAATTTAGCTGAGTTATCTCATGAACTTTCATAAAGTACTTTGCCAGTGAATGCATTGTGCAAGTCCTGTGGTATTTTCCCACCTTTCCTATCTGTACCTGTTTCCTTTTTATATTTCCACCTCAAGCTGATTTCTTAAACTAAGGATTTCTTTTTTATATATTTATGTTGGCAACTGCAGTCCAATTTTATTATATTTTTAATCTGGAAGACAGTGATGAAAGTAAACAAACTTCACTGAGCTTAAAGCCTCTAGAACCCTAATGAGAACCTGCACTCAGAGTACTTGAATGCCACCTCTTTCTGGTTCAGCTTCTTTAACATGAACTGGGTAAGCATATCTTGCATTTCTGCAGAATCTTCTCAAGTGTTCAGGAATAGCAGTAGGTATGCAAATGGTGATCTGGTTGAAGAACCCAACTTTGTGGCTCAGTAGCAGTTTATCTCCCTGGTAGCTGAATAGATTGGAGCATCAAGAGCACATGCAGTTCCAAAAGGCAAAGCAGAATGGCATGGATTGCTGCTGTTGTAGTTTAGAGAAAGTTTCATGAATGTCAGGTAGCACGTTGACTTTGAGAAAAATGACTTATTAATGAAATACTTAACAGAGAGAAAGCTCAACGAGCCTCAAGCGAGAGCTGCTTCATTGCAGTAGCTGGTTTCTGGTTTTGCCTGAAGGATGGAGGTATTTGTATTTTTTATTTTCCACCTTTCTGAATTCCATAGTAACATTTTCTGCTGTGGCCTGTTAAAGGAGAATGCTTTTCATTTTATTAAATATTCCAAACCTACAATACTGAAGTGGCAAGCATTACTGGAAAAGTCTGGTTTTATTTTCTGACAACTGATCATAATTAATATGCATGTTTGGAGCACTGTTAAAGTTCAGTGGATTTTCATAACTACTTACCGAATAAAATTGTCATTGTAGATTACACAGAAGTGAGAAGTCCTCTTAAGTGCTTCATTTTATCTTTTATTATTATTAATTTCCATGGTATTTTAAATACTTAGGGAAATAGTTGTCATATTGGCTTAGATGTTATTGGCTTCCTAAAATTGCTTAAAATTTTAAGTTGGATATACTTCAACTTTTGTTTACTTTTATAATGCTCGCTGGGAATTAAACTCTTCCTCCCTGAAGTAATACAGGATAAACAGTGTTTTCTGTTAGTAACAGAAATTCACAACGACCCTTTTGGCCCCCTTACTACTCATGTTTACTTAACCCTCCAAGCAGTCTAAACTGGACTTCAGTGACATTTGCAGACTTTGTTATCTAGTATAACCTTGTCTGAGTGAAACTGCCAAGTTAGCCCCTGAAGTCCGAACTGTGTGCCTTCAGCTTCCATTAAAACACATAAACATAGTGCTGGTTATCAGCAAACACCACGGAAATGTGCATAAAATACTCCATGTGCATAAACATCCTAGCCACATCCATAGCCATGGAGATCATGTAAGAAGTCTCATCCTGGCTTTATCAAAATCAAAGCAGATTTTGATGATGTGCCACAGCAGGGGACTGGATGTTCTGTAAAAAACACCTGCCTCAAAACAAAGTGTTGAGGGTGTGGGGGTGATGTCACAAACATCCAGAATTGTAATTGTCCAGCCTGACTGTTGCTGTAGTATCAGTAAATATATCTTCTCTTTTCCTAAGGCATGTATTTGTGTGGATGAGAAATCAGGAACTGCTAACTTTAATTAAGACAGCAGAGGTGTTTAAGCCACTGAGATAAGACTGTGGAGTTCTAATGCTGCTCTGTGAACTTTTTGCATGCAGTTCACTTTTCCTATATAAATTCTTGTCCCTGGTGGTAGAAAGACACAAGAGAACTTCACTTTTTCCATCATTAAATTACAGGATTTCATAATTGACTGTAGTTGCAGTGATGTGTTTTATTGGAGAAAGCTACCAACATGAATGTTTGAATTTCATATTGTCCAAACATAATTCATAATTTCTTTACAGCATGAAGTGCTAAATACTATTCTCACAATAATTCTCAGGTTGAGGAAAATTGGAGGGGAAAACCCCTCTGTCCTTGGTAAGTGTAGAAACAGATAAAACAGGTTACTAGAGATACTGCTGAATTAGCAGCAGCTAAGTAAGGTACTCCACAGTATTTTCATGGCTAAAGTAAATATTTAAATTCTAATGATTCTGTGTTTCATTAAGGAAAGCAATGGATAGTCCAGCTTGTTCTTGCACTCAGGACATTGCATGGCTACCTACCATGGCTTCTATAAAAAAAGTATGTTACTTGTTCAAGCTTCCATGTTGTTTACCATCACATTTGTTGCTGGCAGTGTCTGGCAGGGGATTCCGTATTTTGTCAGCCTTCTTACAGTGGGGGTACTAGCATCTCTTTTAAGGCTCTCTGCTGTCAGCTGTAGAGAGAAGACAGTTGTTAAGAAATGTAGGACTACTATAGGAGAGTCATGTTCTATTCTCATAGAGTGTAATTTCTGACAAGTTATCAGCATACAAATGGTTCTACAGCAGGATGATTTCATAGTTAAAACTCAGCTGTGAATTTCATTTCAGTCTAACCTGAGTCAGGAATAGAAGTTACCCAACACAGAGTAGTATTCTGTGCTGACTGGTAAAGAAGTATGTTAAATATGCCTGTCAGTTCTCTGATAGTATTAAAAAAAAGATACTGAAGGAGGCTGTAAATTGCCTTGCCATGTATTGTTCTACTGCCAGAATGAAAAGTAAGTTCATGCTAGCAAGTTACAGACACAAAACGTGTGAAAGACAGAACTAAATCATCTTCATTTAGGGTATGTAGCTTCTTTTCATAAATTTGTCAAACTGGAACTCAAAAGGTTTGAAAATTTGGATTTAAGACATGCTTCTGAAAATGAGCATGGGAACTTAAAATGCTGAGAGGTCTTTTGCTTGATTACTGCCTGTACAATCTGCAAAAAATGTTATGGGACATAAAGTATAGTTCATCAAAAGTAGCTAAAGGACAAGGAAAGGGTTTTGTTTTGGTTTAGTTTTTAGAGTAAGCATCAAATATATGAGTGGATGAGCTACCCAGGCTTTGATGTAACTGGCGTTTTGTATGTTTGTTCTTCCAGTTTTGAGCAGGAGAGAGCAGGCATGTCAAATCCTTTTCCAAACAAGCCTCACTGATTTCTGCCAGGAACCAGCCTTACTAAAGCAAGGCAAAGTTAACCCTTATTTAAGAAAAAAAATAGCTTTATATAATTAGAAAGAAAGAAACATTGAAGGTCACTGGAATGATGCTTCTAACAATAGACATGGATTTAGGCCATTAAATAAAAATGATGCCATTTTTTCAAAAACGAGATAAGGCCAGTTCAGAACAAACTTTCAAATCACTAGAACAAATGGTCATTTCACAAAATATCATTTAACTTTTCTGAAAAAAATATTGAAAAAGTTAGAAATTAATGAATTTTTGTAGTTGACCTCTTATCCCCCAAATTTACTGGTAAAATGTGAGGTAGATTAATGTGTTTATATTCTTTTACTACTACCATGCAATTAATATTGGTATAAGTAATGGCATAAGCAGTAAAACTTAGAAAATACTTTCCTCTCTGTAACAGATATCGGTATAGTATGTTATATCCTTTCTTTATGGCAAACAAAATTCAGAACAAAAGAACAGCTTTGAAAAATGAAATCTGATCCTTCTGAAAAGGTATGCACTTAGTAAGAACCCCAGCTGAAGCCACATCTAAATCCCAGTTTATACTTAAACAGTGCAACATCAAGCTCTGGACTGCCAAGCCTGATCAGGTGATCTTTGGAGGGAAACATTTAGAATCCATGCTCTGGATAATGATATTTTGCAAAGCTTTACAGACAGACATTAAAATGTAATAACAGATAAGTACTAGTATGATTTTTAGTGTCTTGTGAAACCAGTGACTGGGGATTTGGACAACATAAATGTAACTTATTAAAGGAAATATTAAGGATAGGAAATAGCTGTTTGTATTCAACTTGTTGCATACCACTTGTATGTTTATGTACCCATGGAATGTTTCAGGAAAACACTGGAAACTACATCAACGTTTTGCCAATGGAAAATGCAATACAGCATTATTTAAGGACAGAATAGCATTTTTAAGAGTCCAGATTTCAGACAGTAACTTTATCAGCCTTGTATGTAGGCTGTTGGTTGTTGACCTTGCTGAAAATATTTAGCAAGTTCTTTGAGTTCTCTGTACCCATTTGCTTTCCTATGTATGGGAATTCATGTGCTTCTAAACATTGTAATGGGTTCTAATTAGTGCCTTTATACCACTTAGTATCCTCCATAAATCAGAATCTATTTCTAGATATGGTCAAAGGATTTGTCATAAGTGGTTAGAAAACAGTTGGTTTACAACCCAACTATTTTACTTCTTCAGTTTGTGGTTAGAAGAAGAGTTATTCACTTGAACTTCAGAAAAAATGAACGAGAGAGAAACATTCTCTCTAAAAAGAGAAGTATTATGAACATAGAATATTGAGTATTCTACCACTGATATAAATGCAAAAACAATTCTGAGAAGACAGAGGTATTTTTGTAAGTTTTGTTTTAGTAATCAGTGTCAAACTTCGCAAATGTCTAAAACATGAACTTTCAGATCCCTTTTCATTTGCAATTACTTGACTCTGATTTTCTTTGGCTTTACTGGCACACATCCACTTAATACCCTATGTGTGTGTAGCTTCTTGGAAACAAATTTTAAAGCACAGTAATACTGTAGCTTATTTTAGCCAGACATTGAAATGGATTTTGTTCTTATTTATATTCCAAAATCCTTTTCTTTTTTTTGGTTAGAAAGGGATAGACTTTTATAAGACCCTTTGAAATAAGCTATATATGTTAAAATGGAAGTAAGGAGAAGGGATTTTCAGATACCAGTCATTTAATCTCTTCTGAATATTTGCAGAGCATAGTAATTATCAGTAAGTTCCTGAAAGATACTTTGGGTTTGTGCCGGTTGGAGTAGAACCCAGCTAACATTCCTTACCAGTCCTCAGAGCCATGATATTACACACATCTTCTAGAATGTGGAAATAATAGGGTTATCAAATCCTTTATTTTATGGACAACAAATATCTAAAATATAAATTGGTTACATTTATGGTTATGATAGTGGGTAAGAGTATACGCATATCTGTGTGTAGATTCCTGTGATAATCCTTTTAAAAGTTTCCTTCACTTAAATATATTTTCTAGTACTCAAGAGGAAACTTCAGTCTTACCAGTATAGAGATAATGTATGATAGTTATTGCAAGAGGTATGTGATGTGCTGAATGTGAGTTCACTTTTGATTTTGTGATATTTACCTGGAAAATACTTTTGCTGTCATTTTGGTTTGTTACATTTGGGTTTGTTGTTGTTGCTCTTGTTTTCCTCTTATTTGACAGTTGTGATGAACATACATCCCTGAAGCTGGTCACGGGTTTATTGATGGAATAAATGATATAGCATACTGCTGCTTCAAGAGTATTAGGATGTTGTGCCCCTCTAATTCTCCACAGATTCACAATTGTTAACAATTAACACAATTAACACTTGACCTTTCTCTCTTGGCTTCAGTTGCCAAGAACTGTGTACAGCTGCATCCTCAAAATCACTGTCTTCCAGCAGCAGATCTGGGGAACCCACTATCTCTCCACTGGAGTAGACACACTGTTGTTTTGGCTGTACAGTTGATGGATGAGGAGACCCACTAAGCTAAGGCCCAGCCAGACTTGTTCCATAAAACTATCAAGAATCACTGTATATTTTTTTTTCTCCTTTGCTCTAGTATCGGAAAACATTGGTTCCAGACTGAGAGACAGTTAGCTGCTATAATAACTGCACGGGTTGGTTTCATCCTGTATGTAGGAGGAAACTTGAGCATCATTCAGAAGCCTGACACTTCTTTTGACACTTCACATGAGGTTTTCACAGCTCACTTCATTTGCTCAATTAAGCTTTGTCATCTGTTTATCATAAGTATGTCTTGAGTGCAAGTCTCACTGATGAGGCTGGTTTCACAAGGTCACTCAGAGGTCAGTCTTCACACAGTCTGCTAGAAGTCTGTTCGTAGTCATCTAATCTAAGCTTGCTGGGTGATAATTATTTTTTTATAACATTATTTATGACAAAATAAGGCTGCCAAAGCAGCACAGAAAACATTAAACTGTGACAGTGCATTTGCAGTTTCTGCAGTGAGCCTACATTATGTTGAGGTTTTTTGGCAGCGTGTAGTTGAAAGGTCATATTTGTAAGAGAATATTCTTAAACAGTATTCTCAGGAAAAAAAAGCATGGTAGCTCTATATGCAAACTACATTTGATACACTCTTGTTTTACGGAACTGCCAAAAGATGTTTCAGGTAAAGCAAAGCTGTTCCTTTAAAACTGGTTTGTTCAGCCCAGTCAGTTTGAGACAGCCTGCCAAAGCAAGTCAGGTTGCTCCAAATCACTGTAAACATGCTCAGGGAAGGAGAGAAGACAGTAGTTGTTCCTTTACCAATCAATTACATGCTGTCAGCTACTATTTTTAGTGGGCGGTTGTAATAACCTGATGACCCAGAAATACTCCATGGAAAGCTTAGAAAAGTATTTTGTTTCAGGAATGTTTTTATTGTACACTGTGCGGCTTTGTTCTTTCATAGTGTTTTTAACGCTCAGAGTAATTTCAGAGCAAGAGATTTTGATTGTAGCAAGTGAAAGAGGTGCTTTTTAACTGTAGCAAACCTATTTTTCTTAAGAGGGTTGGGACCCTGAGAGATTTCTGGCCTTCTGTTGCTTACATTGCTTTTTTTTCATAGGCTTTTTGGATTCTCAGTAGTAGATAATATTAGTGATGCACACTCCAGGAGGCCTCTTCTGCTCTGGCCTGCTTTCAGCATGCCAGTACTGAAAGACGTGAGAGGATTAGTTTAGGCTGTGGTTTCATGTATGCACTTTCAACAAGCATAAGTCAAAGTTGCTGTCATCCTGTTCTGGCCTCCCCTCAGCCAGCCTAGCCCCATGGGCTGCTTCCCTTGGAGCAGAGAAAGACCTAGCCCAGGATGCCATGCTAGGTGAAAAGTAGGAAATGCCACAGGCACAGCAGGTACTTGCATAAATGCTTGTACTGGCACTTTTTTTTTTTTTATTTGGGGGGGGAAGGAAAAAAGGGTTCTTAACAGCTGTAATGCCAACTTAAAACATTTGTAGGTAAATCTGTGGCTTCAGAAGCCCTGCTCTTCCAGTGATGGTGCCCTCCTGCTCAGTAACTGTACTGGGAGAAGTGTTTTAGTTGCTTTCGGTTTTTGTTTGTTTCACAACAGTGCAGTATAAATGGGTTTTAGCTTAGTGGAAAGGACTTTTGGCCCAGGATCTACATCCATGAGTTCATGTGCTCCTTCTGTTGCTGTTTAGAGTCCCTTGAGGTCTAGTAACTGAAAAGATAAAGCTATTATAATGAATATACTAGAAAATCGGACTCCAGAGACACACCCGCAGTTGATTCATACTCTGTTATTGAGTTTCATCCCATGCTTCAGCAAAAATATGAGGGAATATTTGCTCATTTGGAAAGAAGGAGAGTTGTAGAAACTTCCACAGAGACTGAGTAGTGTAATAGCACTGTTCCTTTCCACTGTTGTCCTGTGCTATTCCTTTTTCTGTCCATCCCCTGTCCTGTCCCCATCCCTTCAGTTCTTGTCTCTTCAAACATAGTAGCCTCTCCCCAGATTCCTTAAATTTTTCCACTGTTTACTTAAAGCCAGATAAACCCCCTAACTATGAAAATTAGTAAATACAGATCTCCTTCAGGGTGAGCTTATCTTTCCTTCTGTCATGCGGTGATAGTGCTATTGGAAATCTTGCATTGTGTACTTCTAGTATCAGCTATTGATTTTAAAATTTCTCTAATGCAACTGTGAGTTTTGCTTCATATGTCAACTAGTAACTGATTTGGGAGAGATGAATCCAAAATAAATCGGGTGTCTCTGAGGTGGCAGAAATAAGTATAATTTAACAGAAATGCTATTTCTGTCACCTGAGAGTTGAATTGCACAAACAGTTGTATTAACAGAGAAGTGGGAAGCTAGCAGTGGTGCCTTGGATGGATGAAGAAGTGACTGAATAGGAGGGGAAAGACAAATTCCTAAAATTACTGATGAAGAATGTTTCTGTTCTACTTAAAGTTTCCAGTATCTGTCCCCAGCCGCATGTTCAGCTTCATCAGGTTGTGCGAAGACCAATTGTATGTGTTTGAGACTAAGAAACCTCTTTACAATGCAGTGAAAATATTATCATCTATGCACATGATACATCGTCATAATTCATACAGAATTATGATGATTTTGAAACCAAAGAGACACTTCATAAATTTTGTCATTGTTTTCAATTAAGGCAAATCAATCTTACATAAGACATCAGAGTGTAAGTTAAAAATTCTAACAGTACAATCTGAAGTAAAATAGCTGAAGTACTCAAAAACTATGGCAAATGCTATTTTTCCCAGCTCTTGACCAAAAGCCTGGTGCATATGCAAAAATACTTGCATTTTTATTTATTTTATTTTTTTCTTTGTTAGCTGTCAAAATTCCATCACCAGGGATTTGTTTTGTTTCTGTGTCAGACACCAGTATGCAATATCCTGAGCTCTTGAGGTCAGCTGCACAAATGGGCCTGTATCTGTTTTTTTTATGATTAAAGCTACAGTTTTGGAAACGAAGTACCAAATTCTTTTAGAAATTGGATATGTACAATTGCATGTAGTGTTTATATTAGCACTTAGTCTAAACATCCATACAATGGTTGTAGGATGTCTGTGCTTGGTGCACTGTGCCCACGTGCACTGGTACAAGCTGTACTCTGCAGTGGGTTTTTCTTAGTTTAAAGGCATGAACCTAAACCTGCTTGTTCACACAAAGCAAAAAAGTAGGGCTACAAAGAGGCTGCCACAACATCTTTCTTTTACTGAAGTGGCAATGAAAAAAAGGACTTTCCTGGGCAGATGAAGAACACTGCATGCTCCAGACAGAACAATCAAGCATTTCAGAATGAATTATACCAACTTGTGGAACCAGACTCTTCTACCTGAGCGCATGTATTTGTTTGCATTTATTTATCAATCTGCTTGGAAACATAAAGAAGAACGCTCATGCATTGCCTTTTAGAGAAGAATCTGAATGGACTTTCTTCTTGTATAAGGAAAAAGGCATCCTAGGGAAGATTGTGGGCACTTACTGTAAACTAGAAAGAGGCTCTTAAGGCTCTTCTTCCCACTGATTTTCACACAGCGTGAGTTGTTAGTTTGTCTTTCCTTTAGAAAATTCCAAGCTCTGGTTTAACAGTGAAGCATACTGTAATTCCCTGTCTCCTAGTTCAATCTCCCTAAGGGAGGTAATTCAGGAAGCCCATACTTTCTTGTAGTTTCTTGATTGTCAGGCTATTTTAGTTCTTTATTTTTATTCAGGACCACCCATGAAGCACTTTAAACTTAATCTGATTGCTAGGGCTTGTAACAAGTTCGAATGCTTCCAGACTTAAAACGGTTCTCAAACTAATGGGTCACTTACTACATTCAATATTTTAGTAGCCAAGTTCTCAGGAAAAACAGTGATTTTTAAAAGTTATGATCTCATGACCTCAAAATCAGGTTAGGTCTGATGTTAACAGTGTACTCTGCAGATTACAGGTCTAGCTAGCAAGCACCACAGAGCAACTATGGCTATTGACAAACTACTGGACTTCTTTTCCTTTGTGACAAACTCTTTGCCCAGCAAAAACTGTTCCAGCATTTAACATAAAGCAAATGCTTACCAGTCAATGTGAAAGAGGTTGCTTACAAAGAAGTACGGGTTGTTCATACTGCTTAATGCACACAAAGACACCTGTATTAGGAGGGCAGTTGTGCATCATCTCCTATGTGGTTAATAAGGGGGGAAGCTCTCCTAGGAGCTGTTTCAGATTCTTGCTGTGCAGAACCCAGGAGCACTTTAGTGTCTAGGAACCCCATCAAACCATGTTATGATTTTATCTCATGGGAAGACTGATGATGTACCATCCCCTCTTCTCAGATTTTATTTCCACATCAAGGGCACTGATTTTCTTGCTTTCCTTTTGATGTCCTTGCAAATCAGTTCTATTGGTCATTTGCTAATTTTGGGTTGCTTATAGCTCCCACTCAGCACTCTTGAACTGAAAACAAAAATACCAATACCTTAGACATATAACTTTAGATAGATAAATTTAGCATAGCTTATATCTCTCCTTCAAACAGTAATCATGTCAAAAGCAAAAATATTGCTCAAAATAATGAATTCGTTATCCACATTTTCCATAATGAGGAAAATGTCAGTGTATGTTCTTTCAAGAGTACATTCAGGATTTACAAATATGCCCTCTTCGTTTAAAGCTTAGTTTCATTTAATGGAAAATGTATTAAGTAACTAGAATGGCAGTTCCACTATCTTTGCTTATTTATGCTTACTTTCTAATTAATCTGACATAACCTACACATTCAAAATTAAGCTGGTGCCCATCTTTATTTTTTTGTGAACGTCTGCTTATATCTTCCAAGCATGAAGATTAAAGCAAGGCTGCTTGTTTTGTATGGCTGTTACAATGTGTTGGCAGGAGTTTGAAAGTCTTGGGAAGATTCTGACCAATCTGTATCAACGTCTTTTCAATAAAAGCAGTTATTAACTTTCACCCACTATCTAGGAGATTGTCAAAGCTGGTAGAACATTTTAATAATGAACAATGCCAAACTACTAATTAGTGGAATTGGGTAACTGTGGAATAACACAGTTTGTAAAAAAAACCACCACATTTTGATTTATGAAGACTTTACAAACTGATCTACAAATTTACATAAAAATTGTAGATTTTTATTACAAATGGCCTTTGTAACCGTAAAATGCCATGATGAGTTTCCTCTCTATGCTTTCATTGTTCATTTTCAGGGCTATAGCAGTCTCACTACCATAATTTGTGTACCATTTGATTTATTTTCTTGTACTTCCCTTTTACTTTTCCCCCAGATTTGTTCTCTATACTAGGGATCAAGAAAACAGTTCAGACAGAAAATTATGAATCTGAGCTCCAGGGGAATTCAGAGATGGGCTTTAGTTTCAGGCCCATCTTCAGCCACATATAATAATGACCAAAATCTCTTTCAGCTCTTTGTTGTTTTTTTTAAAAAAAAAAAAAACAACCAACAAACATTATGTAGCTCAGCCACAAGGTGGGAAGGGAGGAAAGCTACAGCTTACATCAGACAGACAACTTCACAATTTAAGAGACAGAGCTCCTGAAGGAAGAAAGTAAACAAGACAAGTGTTTGACAGTGTCCTGCAGAATATCAAGACCAACATCACTCACATCAGTCTGTGTTCTGGAAGGAGTATGAAGCAATATCCCTGAAATTTATTTGTGGTCAGAACTGCTCTCATGAATTGGCCCAGCATCATAGTTTAGTCTTACTATATCCTGAAGGATTCTTTGCCAAGTAGTTGGAAAAGCTTGGGGAAGCTCTTGAAAGCCCTTCAAGATTGCTTCTCTTTCCCCCCTTCCCTTGCAGTGAGACATAACCTGTCTCATGGAAATTTAGCCAGACAGACTGCCTCACAGATCTCTTGGTCCAGTGACTTGAAGCTGAGGTAACTGTGGTTTAGATTAAAGGCAGTTGCACACAAATGAGCTTAGTTGCATGGCTGAGTGATATTTTTTGAGTTGAGATGAGCATTTTCAAGCACAGTTGTATGTTTTAATTCATTAGTGTATTCAGTAAGGGTGGATTATAGAAACAAGAGCCTCAACGGGGACTATTTCCAGATGGGGTCTTCTGTTGCCTTATGCAACTGACATTTCTAGACGTTGCAATGGGACTGCAGAAGGACAGAGCTGGTGGTGCTGGGTGGGTGGAATGGCAGTCATGTATGTTGGGAGGGTTCTCTCAGCCAGTGTAGTTAGCAATGTGCTCCCAAAGTGAAGGTCATTGCCAGTGAGGAAACTTTATTCAAGTAGGTGGGAGAGTGCAAATTACCTCTCCCCCCTGCAGCAGAAATGCAGAAACCAGGCTGTCTTGCCAAGCAGGAATCTGCTGCTACTCCTTGGACTGCTAGTTGGAAGATTCAAAGGGGAATGGGACCTTTGTGCTGCCCACATTTCTAAAATCCCACTGATGTCTTGTAGAAACAACAAAAAGGTAGTATCCGATAGTCTCATAGCCCTTTTTTTGCCATCCATACAAAGAAGAATTTGAAAGGTATTGTTTATTGTCGTTGAGGAGTAGCATAAAATGTTTAAATCCATATCTGTTTTCAGATGTTGTTTATAGCTGTCTCCCAAGTGTTATATATGCGCCATTGTAATCTTGATGTGCTCTGTTGTTTTCAAAAGTTCTTCTGAATTCTCACCAACATCAACATTGATATATTCTTGTATTATCCACCTCTCTGGTTTTGATTTGTGAATTCAATATATGATTAGTAACCTCTAATGTTTATTAGGTAAACCATTCTACACCATTTCAGGTGGGACTGCAAGATCTAATGGAGCATGTGTGCCCTTGCTGTCAGAGGGGCTTTTTTTAACTTTGAGAAGTAGAATAGGGGGAACTTGTGTCAATATAGAAAGAAAAAAGGGTGTAAGAGAAGTATAGTCAGATTCAGAAATGATCTGGCTTTCTTAACTGGGTGTAATTCTGTCCTCTCAGTGAAATACCAGTAACCTGCTAATCAGGCAACTTGCTCTCCATTGAATTTTATAGTTTCTTCTAAAAAGCATTTTAGATATTCTCAATTTGCATTATCTGTCCAGTCTTTTTATGTGTGAAAGTTTGCTTTGTGACTCTCCTCATCTGCAGTGTAATACTACATATGGCCTAAGGAAATACGTGGCAGAATTTAGTATCTTCATATTATTTTTAGGGTGTAGTTGACTGGCTTATGCTGCATCAAAGACCATATTTTACTGTGAAAAGCAAAAGCCTGTCTTTCCCAACTCCAGTTTATGACTTCTTCACTGTGAAGGCACCAGCAATTATGCAGCCACATGGCCAGCTGAATTAGGTAGCTGATATAGTTGAAAAGTATGAGGGGAAAAATAGTCCCAAACTTCACTACCCTCTCAGTGTCGGCCCGAATTTAGTTCAGTTTAAACTAACAGTGAAATTGCATCCTTCATGTAGAATGTGGCTTTGGTACACCTTTGATAAAAATCCTTTAAATGTTAATTGTGGTGCAAACAGCAAAGGGACTGTAGAAATATCAGCCTGTGTGAGATGTGACTGACTGTCCTGTGCAGTGGTACAGAAGGAAACTTTCTCGCAGGAATGGCTCACTAGCAGTACTTCATGGTAACATTTATCATGTTCATTCTGACATGACTCCCTACAGAATAAAAATCTCAACATTGATGAATATCTTGAAAGGTTGCCAGTAATTCTTTAAAACTTTGCACAGTACAAGAAATTGTACCTAAAAATGTAACCAAAATATATATTAGAAGGAAAGAAATGGGGAAAGAAACAGCTTAGAATTTCCCATTTTATTTTGGGTAGTTGTTTTCTGCCCAGTTCATGGATGCTGTCATGTACATGTTAGATTATTATGTGACTTATTGATCTTTACATAGTCTCTTTGGACTTACTAAAAGGTAACATTATTCAACCAATCTAAAATATTACACCAGACTCTCACAGTAGCACAGTCTGTTTTCCATAGTATGACTACTTCTAACTTCGCTTCTTAAAGCTGATTGTTTTGAAAAGCAGTTTCATACTTGGAGGATATTTTTTGAAGTTACACCATTGGTATGGATCCACAGAGTTCTTCCTTTGCATTTCCAGCTGCTCTATAATAAATTCCATCTGTGATTTATCTATATTAGTATTGATTTTTTAGCTATGCTACCTTATGTCTGTCCTCTGCCTTACTGACCCTAAGGTCAACTAAAGTGGTGGGCATGCAGCCAATTTCAGATGGCATTTGGTTAGTTTACTCCCTTTTAAAGTAGTTTAGGAAACGTAACTCAAATATTTCTGTTATTTGACAAGCCTGTTTAACTTTTCCAGTTGTACCCCCTTCACTCTGAATTTCCTCCTCCTTAATATTTTCCAATTCTAGAGAAACACATTAAAAATGTACCTTACCTTTAGCTATTATCATTGTACTTTTCTTTCTAAATTTCTAGTTTTGTTTTTCCGGCTATGGTTGGGTTGTTAGATTTGGGTTTTTTTTTTCCCCTAATCCTGTCCATATTTTTGCTTTGTACTACTGTATATTTGTCTTTTAAGACATAGTTATATAACCCTGGCACATAGCCTAAACTCATAATTGCTTTAAAGGGAATTAGAGTGTGCAAGGAATGCAAGATCAGGAGTTTGGAGAATGGTCTGGTGGAGTTGCCTTTTTTTCCCTGTACAATGAGTATTTATCTTAAACAACTTTCATGACTGTTGGAAACTTACTTCACTTCGTCTCAGCTAATATGTGTTCCATTAGCATTTCTTGGCCTGAAGCCAGTTGATTCCTTCAGGCTTTGTTGAAGTGTAGATTGTTTTTTTTCCCTTTGGTTTGGTTTGACTGGGGGGGGTGGGAGGACTTTTTTTGGTTTGTTCTGTTGTGGGTTTTTTTCTTTTACCAGTTCTCTCTCTGAAGTGATTCAGCTTTGGTTTAGTGGCTATTCTGATGCTGGCTTTAAGTGACTTTTAGTCTCCTAGAGCAGTGACTAGAATTGGAGCTCCTTGGTTCAAAAGTCCAGACTTTTATGTTGTTTTGCAGAATGTATGGGATCCTGTCCAGGCAATATCTGATTAAAGTAGGATAAGAAAGTACATTTAGTGATCAGGCTTATTGTATTCCTTGAGAATTACATCCCACGCCATGCATCAAACCATACCATCACTATTACCATTCTGCTGGCAGTATTACTTAGGGTGCATTTTTCTCACCACTTACTGGGAGATTTAAAAAAAACCACTGTATTACCTTTTAGATACACATGGGACTGTTCCCTCACTTCACTGTGTGTTGTGTTCTTTGGAATGTGTATTTAAGTAAAGGAAGCTATACAGGACTTCTTAGAAGAAAGAGCCAGGAAATAGCGATGTAAATAAATCAGGCAAACAGGCAAAGTTTTTTGAAGGTCCTAATGAAACATGGGCTAGTGCAATTACCTAGCTGACTGTATCCAGAAAAGAATTGTATATTTTTCTCTAGGGTGGTCTGAGGGGGACAAAAGATCCTTAAAGCATGAGAATATTCAAGGAAAAGAAAGTAACTTATGATAGCAGTGAGACACTGAGTGCCTTGTGTACTAGTGGAACAGGCCAGCCAGTGGTAAGGGGAGGTGGTTCAGCAAATAGTTCAGAGGTCAGTAGCTGCACTAGACCTTCATCTTCTATTCATTGCAAAGGTAAGATTCATTTTGGTGTGGTTTGTTTTCTGTTTCTAGGGTAGTTTAAATATGTTTTTTGCTTTTATGTACAATACTCCCTAAGTACTGTGACATGAATCACACTTTGTTTCAAAGAAGCAAATGTATATTGTGACAAACTCCAGATTAGTCCCAGGTGACTCTTGTTGTAATAAGAGCAGCAGAGTGAGAATAATCAGACTGGAGAAGTTCCCTTTCCAATTTTACTGCCTAAGAATTAAGGCCTGAGTTGTTCCTTCCTTTGGGATATGCCTTATGGGATCCTGAGAAAAAACACTGGTAGTCAGGTGGCCTTGGTTGAGACACCTCTTCGTAGAAATATGTTCATGTTTGTGCATAATTCCAGTTGCCCCATTTTTAGGGATGCTGAACTGCTGCTTAAAACTGGTTCTGCAAAAATTAATTGGGGAAATTCATCCTTGTGTCATCAAACTTTTAAGCTGTGTTACATCTGGATTGCTGGTCAGTTACTTTACAGTAGCATTCCCCATTAATAAAGATTACACATACTCAGTGAAGATCTGAAATACGTTTTTTGCATTATAAATAAAATATTAAATAAATGTAGAAAAAAATATTATTATACCTCTCTGTATACCATAGTTTAATACTACAACATTTTTCCAGTAAAAACAAATTTCCCACATTCTTTGCATGACTGACACCATTTTTTTATCTTTAGTACTTTCTCAGGTCACTTTTCCTTCTGATTCTGTAATTCTTATGCATTCATCTCCTCACACATAGATTAGAGTCTTAATGTAGCATTGTTGCTGCTTGAAATCTAGAAGCCTCTTGGGACAAACCTGAATATTGAGTCTTTGTCCCTAGAGTGCCATGAACAATCCCCAGGATTTAAACACCATCTTTTTCATATTCTTATTCACAGCAGCAGTTTCATGTGGTTCTTGGATGAGCAAGGGCTGCTGAAGTAAAATCTGCTACCACCATAATTTTTCTTTGAATTTTCTGGCATGCTCATCTCTTTTAGGGGTATCAGAAAGCTGGCACAGCAACCACACATCAGCTGAGAGCTCTTCTCCTGTGATGCTGGATGAGTGCTTGGGGTCTGGCATGAAGAGATCAAGCCATCCTTCAAAGTATTTGCCCAGCTACCTATAAATGAATATGGCTAAATCTTTTTCCATGACCACTCTCTTTTTCCTCCCAGTGTTACTTATGTAAAGGAATTCTGCAGAGGGTGGTTATTTTACAAACACTGGATGATTGAGCAAGGCATTTTGGTTATTTTATTTTTAATGCACAAAGTATTTGTAAAATATTTCTATAATAAATATTGAAATACTTGGATAATTTATAGGAATTGCAGTAAACCTACTGAGGGAGAGTAAATTTCATTACAGCTACAGACAACTGTTATTTAGAATGCCTTTTTATCTTGTAAGTCTGTAACATTCAGTGAGAGATATATAGTTAAGTTTGTTAGTTTGAACAGGTCATCATAATGAAAGTTTAGCTCTATACAAGAAACTCTGATTGACTTTAGAGACACTGGTGTTTCCCTGGGCCCAGACACATTCAGATATGAAGTAGTCTTCTGAGTATACCTATCATGTTATAAAGTATTTTCTGTAAGTGCTGATTTCGGAATGTTAAACACCATCTTTTTCCAAAGTCTTCTAGCACGAGTATCCTACAGCAAAAATCTAAATACTAAATAATTTCATATAAGACAGTGGAATATGTTAGAATTAGATACCCCTTCCTTTCCTCCTAAGAAGCTGAAGGAAGTATAGATTTTACAGAGTGGCAGAGTGTAAAGTTGTAAAAGGAGCATAGTAGTTCTTTCAGAACAGACTCTCCATAAACTGAACAGTCCCTGCAGCAAAATAAACAGTGTTCCATTATACAAGATACCTATAGGGAGTTCTCATTATGCCAAACCCAGAAAAAGATTTACTTTCGCATTTGGCAAAGAAGTAATCCAAGAATGTTTGGCAATGAATATATTGGGGAACAGCCTCATTCTTATTTCCTCTCCCTCCCCTTATAGAATTCCTAATATTTTGGGGTTGTTATTTTTTTGGGGTGGGGGCAGGTTCCAAAAAAGATTCTGCTAGTTCTGTAAGTACAAGTCAACAACAGTAGAATGTTGGAAGTCAGCATATGTTAGTATATATTAATCTTAAGAGCTGTGTTTTTAAACAAGGTGTTGTATTTCTCCAAATATAAACCATACGTGTTATATAGTATTATAGCAAAAGCCTTGCTGCAAGTATATTTTGGTTTTAGTTTAGTCAAAATAGTAGAATTTTCAAGGGAAGTATACAGTTGTCAGTCATTCTTTATTGGCACCAACCATCCCTTGGGGAAAAAGGAGGACAGACTTGTTCTTGAAAGTCCAGTTTTGGTCAGTGAGTAAGTATCGGTTTATTAATAGGAACTGCATGTCTGCAATGCAGCCTTTTTCCAGCTGGGAACATACTATTGTTGTGACATGGAAAAATCATAGAATCATAGAATAGTTAGGGTTGGAAAGGACCTTAAGATCATGTAGTTCCAACCCCCCTGCCATGGGCAGGGACACCTCACACTAAACAGTCTCACCCAAGGCTTCATCCAACCTGGTCTTGAACACTGCCAGGGACAGAGCATTCACAACCTCCCTTGGGAACCTATTCCAGTGCCTCACCACCCTAACAGGAAAGAATTTCCTCCTTATATCCAATCTAAACTTCCCCTGTTTAAGTTTTAACCTGTTACCCCTTGTCCTGTCACTACAGTCCCTAATGAAGAGTCCTTCCCCAGAATCCCTATAGGCCCCCTTCAGATGCTGAAAGGCTGCTATGAGGTCTCCACACAGCCTACTCTTCTCCAGGCTGAACAGCCCCAGCTTTCTCAGCCTATCTTCATACAGGAGGTGCTCCAGTCCCCTGATCATCCTCGTGGCCCTTCTCTATTTGCTGTGGTTTTGGGGGCTATTTCTGTTTGTTTGTTTGGTGGGTTCTTGGTGTTGGTGGGGTTTTTATCTTTTGATTATACTATATGTAATACATGGTGCTGAACTGCTTTCAAAATAATTCTTCTGGAGTAGCGCAGTTGTTGGGCTAGAAGATAGATTTACTTCAAGAAATTTAAAAGACTCTCCAGTTATCTTTGCTAGTTAGAGTAGACAACATCTATACTGTTGATACCAGTAGAATTAGTAAATATGCAAATGATCAGTCACCAACATAGCTGGCAATCCCATGAGTTACACTTCCTACCTAAGAACGGGTGTCTGCTGCTATTGCACTTGCTCTCACAATGGATGCTTGTAGAAGTTCACAGAACTTTTGGTGTCTCCCAAATTGCTGCCTAGTGCAGTGCTGCTCTCTTGGCATATACTCTCAAAGGAGCTTTTCCCTTTTTAAAAGTTCTAGTTAAGATACAGCATGCCTGACCATGAAACACTCCTCAACCAAATCTCATATTAGAGTCTTTCTCATGCTTCTGGAATACAAATGTGTGTTGTTTACTCATGTCAGAGAGGCCTTTCTCTTGGCCTAACTGAAACTGTAAAAGGGAAAGTATTAAAAGTTGTTAGCAGCTCTGTGTCATCAGTTAGTAGATGTTATCTGATACTCTAACCACATTCTGCTAGTTTGCTGTAACTGTAAAGCCTAGTTACAAATTCAAGTAGGATCTTTTAATATTCAGGCTTACTGCAGTGTAAACATATTTGTCTTAGCAGTACTTTGTTTCTGGAAATGAAGTTTTATGGTGCCATACTCTTTTGCAGTTTATTTTCATCTCAGCTGAATACCTGATGTATTGTAAAACATTGTTTCTTACTGGTAAGAATGTTAGAAAGAGATATATGGTGCAGACTCTCTCAAAGGATTTCTGTGGAAGATAAGCATGTAAGACTGGGTGAAAATTGAAGTTAGAGCTAATTTGAACAAGTTTGTTCATCCATTTCTACCCATACATATCACCAAAAAGTTACGTAAAAATAAGTGTATAAACTCAAGTAGGACAAGGCAGTCCTACATAGACTCCTATGATTCCCTTTAACCTTTACTCTCTCATCTTCATACAGAATCTCCTCCAGCTGCCCTGTCAAATGCAGGTGAGATAAATCCCTTACCTTCCATTCTTGTGCCTTACTTCTGTGATTCAGAACAGGACTTCTAGGAAAGTCCGGCTAAGCCAGTAACAGTCCACAGTTCTAGAGCACACCTTCCTACATGTATGATCCATGGATTTCTGACTAATGGAAAAAATCTGGCTGAAATGTTGGTGTCATACTGAGCATGTGCAAAGCTGGATTTTTGGTAGGAAAGGTTTTTTTTTTTGTTTACTTTTAAATAAAAGAGCTCATGATCTAGTCAAGTGTAGGCATAGTTTAGTGCAGAGAAAAAAAGATTTATTTCTGGCACTAGTAAGATCCTCTGCCAAGTAAACTGATTCTCTACAGAAGTGTGCAAATGCTAGAACAGCCTTAAGATGTAAAAAGCACATTCCCCTTTTATTACTTTTGAGTTCAAAACTTTAATTTCAAAGGCACCTAAAATTTCCTTCTATAGAACTTAAAATTTTATTAGATGTTTGCCATGAATTATTTCAGCATAAACAGAAATTTTGCAAAGCAGTAAGCAGCTGATTGCAATTTCTTCTACTAATATGCTGTGGACATCTTTACTAAAAGATGACACTATACTTTGAAGAGCATATTACTACTTACCAACAAGCTGTCTGAACACTTTCTCCTGGAACCATGAACAATGCTCTGGTGGGTTTCACACCAACACCTTTGGCATAGGTGAGGACTGTGCTGGTTTGTTGTCTCTTTGGTTGCCATCAAGAGAGGACGTACTAATGGAAGTTCTGGTTTGTAAACCAAGTACCATGCAATGGAGAAAGAGCTCTCTTAAAAAGCATTTTGATAGAGTGTACACCGTTGGAGTGGCTCATGACCCACTAGGTAAGGAGAAGCACCAGTCAACAGCTTTTCTGTGTATTTTAGAACAATTGCATTCCTTTTTCTAAGCCAAAACATAGCCATTATGATTATATAAATGTAAATCTTTCTTGATAAGTCTGGTTCTCTTCCTTCATTTCCTGTAGCATGTTAGCTGCAGCTTATTTCAGACTGTTTTCTCTTAAGCTCCCAGAAAATGTAAACACAGCATAAAAATCTTGTCCACAAATCTTCACACTAAGTCATTCTGAACTCCCACTAGGAGCACGTTGCCCATAAGATCAGTTATTTCAATAGTAATTTGCAGTCTTCCCCCTCCCCTTTAAATGTGTTGTAATGTCTAGGAAGAGGAAACCTGGTTTCTAAAGGACAAAATTAAATCTGTAAAATGTTGTGCTTTGACAGCCCCAGACTTCACGATGCATGTCTTTTTGTTTTACATTATAGTGGGGTTTGGTTGCTCAAAAGTTCAGTTTTTCCCCTGAGCATCCAATAAACATGACTCCTACAAAAGAAGATCTGACTAGTAGAGTGCACCAAGAGAGCTAATACAAAAAATGATTTTGTACTGCTGGATTCATTTTGTTGCAGTGCTGCTTTATTCTTTTTAGCACTGTCTGATCTGTGAATCTTCAGTTTTGCCCAACAGACTGAGATGAGTTAAACTGTGGAATAATGCTGCCAAGTTTTCTGTTACAGTCAGCATCAACTTGTCATTTCTGTGTTTCATTCTGCTGTTTCTCACTGTACTCTGTTTATTTACTATCTACCACTTGCAGGTATGTGATACTAGTGCAGTTAACCATTTAACAAAGTTAGGCAGCATATATTTCTCTTGAAAACAAGACTGGAAAGCAGTCATCTACTTGCAGGGGACAGCGGTTTCTGCTGCCATTCTGTGTATTTACTCCATTTGGATGATAATATGTTGGCAAATGTTTTCCAGATCTAATACAACAATGGGGCATGTCAACTCTACATATGGAGAATAGTACTTCCTAATTCCCTTAATTTGTGCCCAGCTGTCTACAAGAGCACTGTCCTTGGCTGCTGCTGTAAATATACGTCAAATGTATGACTTTTTACCACTCATAACTGCATTGTATTTCAGAGTAACTTTCATCCACCTTTCCCCCAGGATATGTTTTAGTACTTCTGTGCTCAAAGTTCTGGCAACGCTATTTTGATATGAATGCACATGGTTTTCATTCATATACATATATTGTTAATGTTGCTCACATGGGTCTGTAATCAGAAAAACATGCATTAAGATTAAATGATAATTCAGTTCATATAATAAATTTACGTTGTTGTAATTAAAAAATGTTGTTGACCAAAGTCTTGGTATTAAGGAAATGGTTTTGGTTTCAGTAAAATGGAGCATTTCTTTTAGATTCCCACTTACATTTAGTTGACAGAAATCTGTGATACTTGCGAAAATATATATTTTTTTTTTTTAGTGTAATAGTTACAGCATCATGAAAAGCATTTCTGCACAGTTAGTATGCTGGACTGGTTGCTTTGTCTAGTCTAGGTCATGCTTTGCCAAGAAAGGTTGCAGCACATGATCCTTGCAGTCCCTTCCAACCTGGTATTCTATGATTCTATTTTATGATACAATGGTGGATTAAATATTTAAACATAAGTTCAGGCATAATGTAGAGTTCTTTTTCTGTCAGCTGTCTGTTTTTCTTGTCATGGTGAAAATGCCGAGATAGAAATATCTTGTCTCTTATCCTTCTTGTGATTCCATGCAAACATATTTTAATGGTCAGCTAAACTGTGCAGGCTAATTTTAAACTGGGAAATAATCATTCTTTGCCTGTGTCTGTTTGGCTGCCTGTGGGTACCTATACACTTCACTGTGTGCATTGCCTGTCTTTCCATGAATGTTCTGGGATAAATTTGCAGCAAGCAGTACTCTCTTGGTTTCAACGTGGACATCTGTTCAAGAGTATCTAAAATGCTTAGGAAAACAAAAATGTATTAAGCCTACAGATTAATATTGGCCAAAACAATTTATGATGATACTTTGAAATAGTCTATTTAGCTAATAAACTGAAGTCAGCAAATACAGCACTGATTTTTAAAGGGAGTTTTCAGGGAGTTTCAGGGGACTCTTTACTAATGAGGCCAGTACCTGAAAATTCAGTAGATAATATAGAAGTGATAGTATGATCTAGAATAAAGAATTAGAATAAAAAGAACATGAACATAATATGACATTTGGAAGGAAAAAAATAAATAGAGGTCACGCCTTGCGATTCTACTCAAACTACTTGAAAGAATCAACAAGAATCACTGGGTGACTGAAGTCTAATTCATACAGTGCACTGGATTTCTAAAGCAGTAGTTTGAGTCAGTGGGTTCATTGGGGGAGAAGGAAGGATTCAATTGTGCAAGCACAAATTGGCAGCTACCAAAATGAGAAAAGGCATAGGGAACACACATGCTGTACCACAGAAGCATTGCTGCTGGGGTCGATGGTAACATTTTAACTATGTGGAGGAGTAACCTGTACTTTGAAACCTGTTTGACCAGGCCCAGAGAGGTCTGGAACTGTCATTGAAAGCTGAGTAGTAACTTACAGATGCCTGTGAGATCAGCTTTTCTGTGAGGACAGAGGCCTAGGCTTTTGTAGGTGTTTATGTAGTTTTTAGATAGCCTTTTTTAGAACATTGTGAGTTCCTCATTCAGCAGAGACATACTTCTATTTGCAGAAGGGAAATACGGTACAAGAGCAAAAGCCCCTCAGAGGTTGGTGGATATGTCCTTCCACCCTGAACATTATCTGTTACAGCATCATCCTTTCCATTCAGAAGAACTGATGTCAGATGACAGGACCTGGGCAGTAAATCGGTGCAGAACCAGCAGTGAGTTATTTGTCAGTAGCCTGAACACCTGCTGAAGGTGATGGAGTCAGTCTGAAATAAACCAGTACTGCTGCAGCCGATAGCAGTGGAGAGGCCCGAGCTCTCTGAGATACTCCATTACGGTTTAACAGTTATATGCCCTTATGACTTTTGTTTAGTTTAGTCTTAAAGCATTTCTGTATTTTGGATTTTAATTTAGCATTTTCTTTGTCGGTTATGAATGTTCTAATTACATTCATCTTGAACCACATAACTTGAGAGATTTTTATGACCATAAATTCTATGTAGTTATTCTTTTATGCTTCTTATTTTACCATAAGTTGGTTGTTGTTGTTATGTTGTTTTTTTTTCCTGAGGTGAATTTTAGCATGGTATTTCATGTACATGATGTAAATACAATGTAGTCAATATATTTATTATTCTGCTATTCTTATCAAGCTGTTCCCTTAAGTTTTTCTCTTCTGAGAGTTTCTCACAAGTAAACAAACTTGGTCAGGCCTCTGTTGAGGGCAAGAGTGTAATGTAAAAATACCAGAGGCGTTTTTCTGTTAAGCTGAAAATACAACTGGCTTAATGTGTCAGGCACAGCTGAAGGAGTGCTATAGGAAGGTGGTTCTAAAGGCACCTTTGTACTCTCCCTAATTATTTTTTTTCATGCACTTGTGCCCAGGAGCAGTCACTATTGCCCTACACATCAGTGACTTAATGCAGTGTTCTCTTTGTTCCAGTCTAGTACTTGTTTTCTGCTTCAACCAGAAATCAACAGGAGCTTGCAATGATGGAAGAACTTTCAGCATTACTTAAGGACTTCTTTTCACAACTTAATGCTAAAGAACCACGTTGAGAAATACAGGAATGTTTTCAGACTCCCAAGCAGAATTACAAAGTTAGACTTCTAGCTGCAACTTCTCCTTTAATTTGTTGCAAAACACTGTTTCTTGTCACACTGCCTTAGAAAGGGCTCTCACAAGATTTCTTTTACTAATTTTGAATCATTACTTTGTGAAGGGTATTCCTTTTAAGGAGTCACAGCTCAATAATTTCCTTAGCCAGAGATATCTCTGCATCTGAACTCCGTTTGTTTCAGTTGTCACTGTGGACCTAGTCAGTATATATTCTCCTGAACTGTTACCATTTACTCATTTGAATGTAAAGAAAGAAACTGCTTCCTGCAGGATCCTTGGTATTTATTTTAAAAATTGCTATCTGGTAAATGCCTGTGAGATGCCACTTCAGAAAGACTAGACCTAAAAGATGTGAACAAAAACCTATAGTGACCAGCAGGTCTTATTCTTTTACTTAAGTATTCTTCCTTGGTTGCTGATGGTCTTACATATACCTGTACAGCTAGACTGCAAATTCTTTCTCATGAAGTACCTGATGTGCTACTAAAAGTAAGTATAGAGCAACGGTAATGCCAGCAGGGAGTGTTTTGCTAGCAAATTTACACTGGCTTCCAGCAGGTGAGCTGCTCTTTATAATGCTACTTGAAAGAGTTTAGGGATACTTTGGGAGTAGAACTAGTTTTGCTTGCTTTCTTCTTGTGGCACGACAGAATACCTGATTTTTAAAAAATAGGTAGCAGTGCTGGGGGATTCCTTTTTCTCTGCAGAAAGTGCCAGTTAAATCCCCGAAGGACACACCATAACCTGTTCTAAGGAACAGTGAAAAATATTACAAGAATCCATGAATTTTTACACTGAAACTTTGCAACTTCACGTTCCTTTGTCCTGTTGCCAGTGTTTTGTCCTGCACACACTGCAGCGGCAACTGAAAAAGCGGCGTTGCCCGGGAAATCCCCCCGGCTCTGCGAGGTGAGGCTGCTGAAGGAGGGGTAATGGACGAGCCAGAGGCAGGTTGGCTCCGGCTACCGGCCCAGCTCCCGAGGGTCCCCGCTGCCGCGCTCGGGGAAAGCCCGGTTGGCCGAGAGGGACCGTGAGAGGCCGGGGTCGGGTCTTGGGGCATGCGCCGCGGCCGGTCTGCCCCGGCGGGTCGCGGGGAAGGTGCTCCTTACATGGGCATGGCCGCGATGCGGCTGCTCGCCCCGGGCCCGGGCGGGGTGGCCCCGCGGCGCGGCGCGGGGGGGTCGGGCAGACAAAGAGCAGTCCCGGCGACCAAATAAGGAAGTTGGAGCTGTAGGATTTCAGAATAGGAGCAGGGGGAAGGCGGGAAGCAGCCTCTGCAGGAAGCTGCTTTCTGGGAGTGGTAAATACGGGGGATCGAGGCTCACGAACTTGTCGTTATCCTCCTCTAATCTTCTGCCAGCAAAGCCGAAGAGCTCAAGCTGTGTTTGTCATATTTGCTCATGTTTCTGAAAGCTCTCTATAGATTTCTTTTTATAAAGGAGGGGTCTTTGGCAGCCCTGTTGGTTAGCAGCCTGAAGACAAATGAGCTCCCCTCTGCCGGGGGTGGAGAAGGGGGAGGAAGGGAAATCCCACTGCAGGTAATTTCAGGCATTATGAAAACACTTAAAGAATTTTTGTCCGCGGCAGTGTTCTAATGAAAACTTAGAAACTCATTTAGAGGGGGGGTACATACTCACCACTGAGACACTTGGGGTGTCTTTGCAGTCGAGAATAGTGGTAGGGAAAGAAATGAAAGACAATGAGTACTAAAAAACCATCCTGACAATTCTGATAGAAAAGTACTTCCCAACAAATAACCTGGTGGGAAAATATTCTGGGATATCAGAAATGCAAGTAAGGTACTGTTTTAAACACAGGTATGGAATTCATGCCCTGCCATCCTAATCCCCTGTGTTTTGGGACATCTTAATTTAATTTTTTTTTTTTTACTTGCTTGTATAGGCTGAATGTAAAAGGTCTTGTTCCTGGTGGGAAAAAAAACAGGACACCATTTACCTTTTTGCTTCAGACTTACTTAGAGGAGGAAGAATCAACACAACAGACACACTGAATAGTTGAAAGAGCAGCTGTGATCTGTGCTGTGTGAAAGCTAGATCAGAGAAAACCAAAGAGCAGTAACGTTTAACGTACTGGCAGGGTTTGCTCTGGTTTCAAAACGTTAGTAGCAGAATGTCTCCTAAATTCACAGCCTTTAGAGCAAACAAGTACATGCACCATGAGCTTGACATCCTGATGAAAGGAAGTAAGCTATGCCTTGATCTTGAAATTATGACCAGATCAGCTCATAAACAGCTACTGAAAAACATTTTAAACGTTGTGGAGAAGCCTGACTCTGAAGAAACAGCTTATCTTTCCTGACAGGCCTTCCAATTACAGCAGCTGTATGTTACCAAAGTGTAACTAATTGAAAGGTATAACACACTCACTAGTACTGTATCAGTAGTATTAAAGAAGAGAATATAGTGTTAAGATTTGAGTTGGGAAATGGGAAGGATTTATGGGTGACATTCTAATTGCTGCAACCACCTGAGACTTCATAAAAGCCTCCTAACAGTTTAAGCCTCTGAAGTGCAGGTAGGCTTGTCACAGAGCCATGGTGTCGCTTGCAAATGTGATTCCAGTATCACAGCTGAAGAGTGTTGTGCCAATTTTACTATCAAGTAAAGAAGAAATCATAGATACAACACTAATGAAACCACAGAGGGTAAGCCTTGTGCAAGGTTATTTTGCTCTAGATCCTGATATGTTGGTTGAGACAGAAGAGTATTGCAAGTTATCAGTGTCATTTATTTCATTAAAAAAAATAGAGAATCTGAGAGAGCAGTAGTGTGAGGGAGGAAGAAAGTGCAAAGAAAAGTTGCAAGAGTTGGGAAACAAATACAGAGCGAAACCAGCTTGGGAGAGAAAAGAAATTGGACAGAAACTTACACAAAATAGTTCTCATTTGTGTGTTGGTGAAACTGGCAGCTTAACATGGGTCAAAATCTTTTTGAGTCTCAGGAGTGAATTGTTTTCTAGATTATATATTGGTATATTTAATGTAGGCATTTCCAGAGTTCATATGCGTTGCCATACCAGTTGTTGTGCAGGCCAGGAAATTCTCATGGATTGCTCATGGTCAAAACAGACTAAGAATGTGGGTACCAAAGTATCTAGGTGCTTTAAGGAAGCCACTGGAATACTTGAATTCTCTATGTGCTTGTTTAACTGCCACTGTTCCAGTTCTTTGTTAAAGTGCCTAATAGAGCTCGTGTTTTTCTTCCATGCTGTCACAGGGGTCACACAGTAAGTCTAATCAGTATGGGCTGGAGCACCTCTCCTGTGAAGACAGACTGAGAAAGTTGGGCTTGTTCAGTCTGGAGAAGAGAAGGCTCCAGCGAGACCTTAGAGCAGCCTTCCAGTGCCTAAAGGGACCTACAAGAAAGGTGGAGAAGAACTTTTTACAAGGGCATGTAGTGACAGGACAAGAGGGTATGGCTTTATAGTGAAAGAGGATAGATTTAGATTGGACATTATGGACAAATTCTTCACTGTGAGAGTGGTGAGGCACTGTAACTCTGGGCACTCTGTTGCCCAGAGAAGCTGTGGATGCTTCATTCCTGCAAGTGTTCAAGGCCAGGCTGGAGAGGGCTTCGAGCAACCTGGTCTAGTGGAAGGTGTCCCTGCCCGTCGCAGGGGGATTTGACTAGCTGAGCTTAAATTTCCCTTATCAAGCCGAACCCTTCTATGATTCTGTGAATTTTGTACCCTGAAGGTGTTTGCCAGTTTAGTCCAAAAGGTGGATTAGTGTAATAACAAAGAAGACTTAAGCATGAGTCACTTCATCACCACTTGTGTGTGTATATTTATGTCCATTAAACTGGTAACTGCCTTCTTACAAAAATTGTCTCACGTATAGAAACTCCTAATTTTTGTTTTCCTTTATGTGTAATTAAAAGTTTGGGAAAAGATCCTCTTTTCATTTTATTTTTGTTAATTCATGTTTTAATAGATTGCAGACTGCAGTATGATTTGTCTTCAAATGTTGGCTCTAGAAATGGTTTCCTCTCTGTAAAACACATAACTTTGACAGTGTGTATTGGCAGAACTGAAAGTGATGGGAAATGTTTTCTTGAATAATCTTTCTTGTAATAAACATGTGATCCTTTATTTTCCAGAAGTGCTAAGAAAAGCAAAGGCTGGTTCTCCTAGTTCAGACGGGGGGAATTTCACCAACAGGAAATAATACCAAACAAAGCAATTTACAATTAGGACCTCAGTGTCTGCCAACACCAGTGAAGTTAGGTGGTACAGGATGTTTGTAATTTGGAATTCAAGAGACATTTGAAACAGTGCGAAGTGCTTTTGACTGGCAGATGTTTGGCACTTTCTATTTCAGAGGTGTAGTTAGTCCCCTTTGTTTTTAGGAGAACCTAGCTTTGCATTCTGGCCTTCTCACACGTTCCAAGAAAATCAGTGTTCTGTTCCTGGGTTAGTTATCCCCATTCAAAGCTTTCCAGTGTTGTCAAGTACACTATGGGAGGAGATGTAATTTTATGGAGGTTTTGGGGGATTTTTTGGGGTTGGTTTGTTGGGTTTTTTTTGTTTTTTTTTTTGTGTTGTTTTTGGTTTTTTATAAAAAATCTGAACATCCACAATGGTTGGCGTGTCAAAGCTTATTTTGCATAGCTAGTGTAAATGGGATGCATTTCCTTTCTGTAAGAAAAACAGGGAGGTTGCGGAATTGGCTCCATAAATCACTGAATTCAGTGAGCTGCATATGAATCAGTTTGAAAGCTTGTAAACTCTTTCAGTTCTCTCTTGTAGTCCTTCAGTGTCTATGTTACTTCCATTTCTATCTGAGCTTCATGATGTTTGAACTGTAATATGATGCAAAGCTCCATTGTGGCTAGCTGAATACTGTTTGGGTTGATTTACAGGCATGCCTATATACTTCAATTAATTTCCAGTTTTTAAGAGAAAAAAAATCTCAGGTCATATGTCTCCCCCATGTAGAAAACACCATTTGAATCTCTATCACAACTTCTTCCTACACCTCAGAGTTTTTTAGGGTTTTGTTGGTAGTGTTGTTTCATTTCTTTTTGAAAACTATCCTGGTTTGATTTAAAGAACTGGAGAGATCTGGTCTTAACTGGCATAGTCAGAATCACACGCTCCAGCATAGTTTTTAATTTTAATTGTCTTTGTTATTGAGCAGCTAGGATGCTAAAATTTTGCGTATCATACTGAAGAAGAACTAAGTGAGCAAACAGAAGAAATAGAAGTGTCTATTCACTGAAGATACACTACAAGCAAAAAGGTTACAAATTAATCTGTAGTAGTTTAAGAACTTGATTGACTCTCTCAAGAAGTCCATTGAGTTGTTTTATCTCTATTTTCTCTCAGATTGCTGAGGATGTAATTACTTTATGTAAGGTTTTCTCTGCATTTTCAGCTTTCTGTTTTTTTCTGAAGTAATCTTTTTTTTTTTTTAGTATTTATACTCTAATCAGTACTAATTTCATTTTGTATACAGGGTGGTATAAAAAGTGAATCTTCATTTTGTGAAGATTCTCCAAGTTTGAATGGGTGCTAGCAAAAAAAACAGCTTGGGGCAGTTGGTGTTGGCCTGTTTTACTAATGGCATTTGCCATTACTGCCATTAGTTCACAGAAATTAATTGTTACTGCATTTTTCCAAAACCTGTTATTATAATTATTTTCACATTTTAAATATTTTATTTAAATATTAGGACTTTACTGGAGTTTTAGGCTATTGTCTTTTTACATGTAAATTGGTTTCCCTCAATTTGTAGCTTGCCATTCATGCTATACATACAGTTGGAAACTCCTTAAACTAGAAACAAATGTTCATGGAGCTGGAATGATAGGCAAAGTTGTTTACAAGAAGGAATCACAGATCATATTAAGTTAAACATATGGTTTTGTTTCCTTTCTCTTTGGATCTTTATCTCACATTGTGCTTAATGTTTGGTTCCCAGTAAGCTGAGCTTCATTTTCACTTTCCATGCCCAGTTATGCTTGTGGAGTCACAGTGAAGCAAATGTCTTGAACTGAGCTGATGTGCACAAGCTGTCTTTTTGCTTTTATCTTCCATCCCCATGAAGTGAACATGAGCATACACTCATAGACATAAAATTCTTCTCCCAAATTCTTGGAACATATGTGCAAAATATGTGTGATCTAAGAGCTGTGACAAGAAAATTTCAGAGAACTCAGTTGCCTTTACTGCAATATTAACTCACTCCATTAAAATCGAAGACAAAGGGGAAGGTGCAGTTAAGGCACATTCAAGTCTGGGTACTGTTTTTATATAATGGCTTTTCCTACTGTGTATCAGTCTGTTCTCTGTGTTAGATTATCTGTAGTTGATACTGGCTGAGCTGTGTTCTGCTCGTTACGTAGAATACTATCCTCAACCAGCATATTTACCTGAAATCATATAGAGACCTGATCAGTGATGAGTGATACTCTTTTTATCTTTGTACTATCTTAATAGTATGTGCATGAGCTACCGTGCTTCTTTCTCATAGTCATGTGCCAGAATTGGAAACAGTGTCAGTACAGTGACACAGCCTTCTCACTGCCGGCATCCAGCATGTCACTCTGGTTCTAGTAATGGGGAGATGCTTTATTTCCCTTTCCCTTTTTCCTGGTTGGCAGCATTCCTCTTCCTGTTCTGGAGCCATCTGGTGATGTGGTGTGAGTTCTGAGTCCTAAAGAAGGATGGGTAGTGAAAACGGGCAAACGGGGTTGAGAAAGCAAGGGAGGATTCAGTGCCACCTTGTTCTGCATTGTCCACTGTAGAATGAAATTTCTCAGATACAGATCTTGCTCCTCTTGGGGCTTCATGCCACTTGGAGGAAAACAGTTATGAGGATGTTCTTCTGCAAACTCAACAGATTCCAGGCATCCATAACTGGACTGTAATACACACTGATTGGAAAGTGGATGTAAAAGAAGAAAGAGGAGCACCACTACTTTCAGCTGCCCTGAACTCTCTTCACCATTGCCCAGGATGTTCAAGAGTAGTGAGAATAGAGGTTTTAGAGATACATCTTTTGAGATTGTCCATCCTGTTTTAAGTGGATGTTTCAGTAGATGTTACCAACGATTAGTTGTGTTCTATGATTACTCATAAAACTGATGTTGGCATATAATCTGTAAGAAAGCACTTGATCCAGCCCACATGGGTTCTAGGAGGAAGGGCACAAACTGACAACAGAAATATGTTCTTTAGTCTTCATCTCCTTATGGAAAAAAAAAAAAAAAGACGTATTTACCTCCAAATGATGCCCTTAGTGGAATATGCAGTAATAATTAATGTATTTACAGTAAGTGTTTGACATTCAGGATGGTTTTGCATAATTATACTGCAAAACTGCATGATTTTGGTAACTGGTAATGTACAGGAAATGTTGTCTGAGCTCTGGTGCTGTTCTTTGGCAGGTGAGGGAGATACAGGAGATCGTTTTAAGGCAGATGGCTGATGTACCGTAGCACAATAGCGTGCTTTGGTTTTCCTGAAAGAAAAAAAAAAAAGTTCTAAATACATTTTAACCTGAAAACGTGTGGACTTGGTAGTTATAACTAGTGGCATAAATGTTATTTAAAAAGAGCAGAAAAGTGTTAACAATGCTTAGAAGTATAACTTGAGACATCCCTTCCACAGGTGCGCACTGAAACACATATCCACCCCCCGCTGTGTCCTGCAGACAAAAGCGGTGTTGGAAGTCTGGACACTTCCTATACAAAAGCCAGCGTGAGCTGCCATGGCAAGGCTTGGGGCAGCAGTAGGGCAACGGGACGGGCCTGGGCTGCTTCCTTCTGCCGCTCCCCGGCAGCTTAGCGCCCGCCCTTGCTTTAGCAGCGGTTTCTCAGACTTTTCTGCTGGCGCTGGGTGTCGAGTTCCTGGAGGAAAGACAGCAAGCTTCCACCGGGAACCCGAGCCTTTTTTGGCAAAAAGTGTGTTCAAAAGGCCCGGTGTGTGCAGCTCCAAGGGAAGACGGACTAAGACTTTGAACTGCGGCAACAGGGAAAGACGATCCCGACGGCGATTCGCTGCGGGAGGCGCACATTTCTCCGACGCTCCCAGCAGCCCGGTACCGCCTCTCGCATGGCCCGGGCAGCCGGGGTGGCCCGGGACTCTTAACGTGAAGCTGCCGGAGTGGGACGGGACGCGGCGGCGGAGGCTCGGTGCCGGGCCTGCGCCGCGTGCCCGCCCGCCCGCCCTTATATAGCGCCCGGTACCTGCCGCCCGCCGGTCCCGCCGCACAGCTCCCCAGTCCCCCGGGAACCTGCGCTCGGGTATGTGATAGCTGCCCGCCTCAGCGCTGCCGAGGTAAGATGGCAGGGTGCTTCCCTGAGCTCCTACGTGACGCCTGGTCTTCGGATGAGGCGAACGCACGGCTGCAGCGGTGATCGGGGCGAGTGAAACCCTGCTGGAAGCGGGTCGGGGTGGCCGCGTTTCTTTCGGGTATTCCTTTCTTTGCGCGACTCTTTCTTACCCTGTTAGTTTGCACATCATCTGTAGGTGCATTCGAGTTTGGCCGATGCACTTTCTTTGCCGACCACTCGGTCTTCCCAGCGGCAGAAAGGATGCTTCGGCGGCGGTGTAGAGCTCTGTAGCTCAAGACATACTAAATCAGTTGTTAGTTTGCGAGTGACTATGACAGAGCTGTAAAAGATGAGTGCTTTCGCAGCCTCCTTTGTAGGAGACTTCTTTAGGAACCCTCTGATACTCCTGGGTGAGGAGAGACTTGGTAATGGGCAGGAGATGTGATGGTTTAGAAAACTTGCTATGGCTTCTTAGCAAATTAACCCAAACTCAAACCAGATATTGGGGTTGGGGTTTTTTTTGTTCAGTGGAATTCATTAGTCTGCAAGGAAGACATATTTGGTGGCCCAGCAATGATGTGCTCTTGTAGCTAACTAATTTGGTCAAATGTTTATCATCGAGTATTAAAAGGAATTTGGTGTTACTTAGTAACTTTGTAACTTATAACAGTAACAGCTTTGGAGTTTCTTTTTTTTCTTCTTTTCCAAGTCTGTAGCAGACATTTGTTTAAATTTTAGTAGTGAAGACAAAAAAGAAAAAAAAAAAGTGAATTTTCCTGGCAGCAGGCACATAATTAGAAAGAAGGCTGGGAAAAGTAAGACTGGCCTTCCTTATAATGATGTGTTTACAGAAACTTGGAAAGCAGAGATATGCACTGGCTATCAAAGAGAAACCAATGTCTGCTGTTGGAACATTTGGGTCAGCTTTATATTAAGGAATATGGCACTGCAGAGCATACATCTAAAAATGGGAGCGGACACATTTGATGTTTCATGAAGCTCTGAGGTCAAGAAACTTTTTCCACGGCATTCTGTGGCTGTATTGAACTGAAACCATGATTCCTGGGACCAAACCTTGTATTTCTGAAATTAACTCTGTAAGATGTATTACATATTGTAATATGATGTATTCTGGGGAGGGGAGGAAGTTATAATGATGTTCTTAAGGAAGCCCAGCAGTTTCCAAACATCCAGAGCTGGTCTGTGATTCACAATGCATACCAGACATAGAAGGATTAAGATACAGAACTGATAACAAGAGGATGGAAAAAAACATATAAAAAGTTAAATGGCTCTCAGCCTATGTCCGTTGATTGTATCTAAACCACTTTGCTATGAAAAAGAGGGCAAATACTTGTGAGAACAGGATTCTGAGATTGTGTTGCATCCTGCTTTTGGAAGGGGAACAAAACCTGAAAGTACTGACTACTTGTGAAATAATATTCTGGTACTAATCTTCCTGAACAGGAGAAGAAACACTATGGCAAGAGGTGGGGGCAAAAGGGTAAGAGTTTGACTAAAAGAAGCTGCAAAGATTGGGTAGGAAGCATACAGATGTTCTTACAACTTCTGAAACTCACAGGAATATACAGCTAAGGTTTTATTGGAAGTAAGAGTATCTCATTTGGATGAAAACATTTCTCT
The DNA here is from genome assembly GCF_028554395.1 of Pezoporus wallicus. Classification (NCBI taxonomy): domain Eukaryota; kingdom Metazoa; phylum Chordata; class Aves; order Psittaciformes; family Psittacidae; genus Pezoporus; species Pezoporus wallicus. Next base: position 7,088,499 of record NW_026640488.1, read on the forward strand.
CATCTTCAAGGTAGGGCAAACCTGATAATCAAAAAGTCAGAATTATCAAGTTACTGTACACTGAAATTTGATAGTTTTCCTAAAATGTGAGTGGTAGTTGTGTGGTAAAGTTTATTAGCAGTTGGCAGGTCTATGTCACAACTTTTCTTGTAGCTTTGTGAGAGCCAAGCAGTCTGTTTTATTTTTTTTTTTTTTTTTTCAGTGAAAAACTGTTCTGAAAATTTGAATTGTATTTTAAGTAATGACAAGCAGCCTGATGTATCGGGATTCCGTTTAAAAGTACTGCTGTTATGTTCCCATACTTAGAATCGTAGAATGGTTTGGGTTGGAAGGGACCCTAAAGATCATCTGGTTCCAACCCCTCTGTCATGAGCAGAGACACCTTCCACTAGACCAGGTTGCTTAAAGCCCTGTCCAGCCTGATGAAGTCCTACAAAATTCTCTATTGTCTTTAAATTGTTATTCTATTTTTTTATTTTTTGGGGAGTAAGAACAGGACAGTTAGATATATTGTCTTGGCTGAGCTCACCTTGCTGGACACTCATCCACTTGTTATTGTGGGCCTATACTTTTTACTAGCCTGAGTCTACTGCTTTCTCTTTGCAGATTGCGTGATGATTGGGACATACACAATTTGCAGTGTTATTCTACCGTAATTATTATTGTTGTACAATTACAATTGTTGTAAAGTAATTCATGAGATCTATGGTTCCAGGTAACAAAACACAACTTACTAGTCTCTGCTCTGCACTTAAGAATGTATTAGGCAACAGTTGTGGAGGGCATGATAGTCTAACCACTCTACAAATAGGAATGTGGTTGCAGTTTTGTCATTCACTTTGTGGTCTATATGACTGAAGCAGACATTTCTAACAGCTACATTAGCTATGTTAGAACAGCATGACTCCATTTCTGTAAGGACACTGTGGTAAATCTGATGAGTAATGTTCAGCTGTTGGCCTTTGGGCACCAGAAGACAAAGGGAGTGGTCTGGCTGGAAGTGACCTGTGGGAGGATGTTGGTCAGCCCATTTCCATGCAGAATTCCTTCTTTCTCTCCTGTACAGAATTACTTTCTATTACTCTGCTTCAAACAATCCATGAGAGACTTGACTTGTTAAACTTACCTCTTCCTCAGCTGGGCAAAATAACCTGACCTTACCTGTAAAATCATGTATTTGATGGGAATTTATTACATTCTTCAGACAGCAAATGAATTTTTCGACCAGCTCTGCTTAAAGTAGCAGCTTTGTGATTTTACTCACGCCAACATTAATGTGGACCCATGTGCCCAGGAGGAGAGTAAAGCATCAATGAGTGTGATGTCATATAAACAGGTGTTCTCTGTGTATAGAATAACTTCCTCGGATTATGGATATTGGTAGGCACTTAACCTGAAAGACATGAAGATAAAGACCTTTGGTTGTAAAAAGCTGAGTTTCTAAAATGAAAATATGTAGACAAGTGCATGGAATACAATGAGAAGAAACTGTCTGAAAGATGAAGATAAGCATATGCACTATCAGTTACATAATTTATGAAATGTTTTATGTTATTGTCACATGTCTTTTCATTTGCTGTTTACTGTCCAAGAAAGGAGTCTTTAAGTATTTGTGGGACTCCTGGGCCTTTACCAACCTGAAAAGAGTTGGTGGCCCTAAGATTTTATTTTCCAAAGAGAATTTCAGGTTTATGTAGAGTATCTTAATTGATAGTCCCATATATTCTTGAACATAATCATTGGCTGGAAAGTTTCCATCCTGGGGATACTGTTTAATCAAAATATGCCTATGGAATTTTGTATTCATGAATCATCTTCCCATTTTCTTAAGAGCTAGCATTTCAGTGCTAGATTAAGTAATAAAGTTCCCTTTGGGGTGACGCTCCCACTCAGTAATAGCAATATTGAGCAATGATTTTGTAGTGATAATAGATGCATTTGGAAGAATTAGAAAGAATACTTATAGGGTAGTTACTAACCAAGTTATAGTATGCCCAGAAGGGTCATTTTAACCTCTTATTCTGCAGGACGTCTTTTGTGACCACAGGTGTCAGAACTTCATGGAGCATTACAGATCATTTAACAATTTGGTATTTGTATAATTAAAAAAAAAAAAAAGCTTATTATGCCATCATAATTGTCATAGAAGGAGAACCAATGATAGTTCTTCTTACGTGTGAAATATACTTTCTGGATTAGCACACAAATAGAAAACTTAGGAAATCGGTTTCTTCACATTGCTGTCTAACACTTAACATGGTCCTTCTCCCACCTGCTTGGGACAGTCTAGGCCTTGCCAGGGCAGGAAGTCTGTATTTCCTTTATTGAAGCAGAAAGTGATTGTAATTAGTGTATTGTGTGTGGCACTCCCCAGCGCTTTCCACAAAGGGAAGGAGTTTAAGATAAACAGCAATTATTTTTATATAAATAAATAAATACAGTGGGCTCCATTTATTGCTGGGCCTTTTTCTGCCTGTAGGTGCCACCTATGCAAGATGAGCCAAGAAACAGCTGAATCTGCTTTCTCTATTTTGCATAGTGTGTATATATCTCCAGGGATAATTTGAGTTAAAATCTTTTATTAACTTAGTTTATCCTAAACCATCCTTTGGTAGCAATTACTCAGAATTCATCCCGGTCCTTCCCAGGACATTTTTCTGAGACTGGGGAATTTTACTCATTTGTGTCACCAAAAAATGTTCCTCTTGAAATTTTTTCCTTGAAATGGGCTCTGGATTTTGTTTGTTATCAGTTTCAGAAGATGGTCTGCATTATATGTGCTGGTCTAAAATATAGGAGAAGAAAGAAACGATTCTTTCTTCATTTTGAACAGTGATCTTAGATCATGGTTCACTATAGAATATTTCAAATTGGAAGTGGCAATGTGGGCTTGAGTTCATACTTCAGCCTTAAAAATGAGGACGAGCTGATTTTTGTGTGTGTGTGTGTGTGCGCCTGGAGCTGCTAATACTGCATTGCCTAAATGTTCAGGTTCTGGTAAAGGTTCATAAGATGGCACATGTCTCATTTGTCCTTTTGGGTCTGTATAAAGTGAAGGCTTTCAAGAGAAAGACGATTATTTGCAGACATGATGTGTCAGCCAGAAGAAATGTACAGGAAAAGATTTTTTGGTTTTCATTGGCAACATGGTTACATTTTTTTTCCAGGCTAAAATGTAAAAATAGATTAACACACAAAAATCTGTTTTAGTAACGTTAATATTTATGCCAACCAACTAACCACATCAGATTCACAGTGAAGAGTGATATTCTTGTCCTATATGTTACTGTTCCCATTAAGGCAATGTACCTAAGGCACACATGCAAATAATGGGAAAACTTAAGAAGTTTACCACATCAGTATTTAACTCCTTGCTTTTATGGTCTCGATCAGGTTTGTTTTAATCTTTGCATTTACAAGATTATTGAATTTTGCTTTAAACCTCTTGAATTCAGATGAAGATGTAGTCAGCTGGAGTTAATTTTTTCATCTGGATTTAATTTTTTTAAATTGCAATTAAAAAAGAATTCCTCTTCTATGATGAGGATGAATCCAATTCTGAGAGCAAGCAATGAACGTGGGCAGTATATGGTGGGCTGAAGAAACTTCATCAGAAGTTTCTGCCTGGGCTCTAGTGAATAAAAAAAGAGTATGGAATATTTTGAGGTTTTTGTGTTTCTTCTGCTACAGAATCATTTAAACAGTATGACCCCAGTTCTGCAGCCACACCAAATACAGAAATCTGGTTTAAATCAAGATCTGCATGTGTTACAGCAACTTTTCTCAGGAGAGCCAACCGGCTGGGTTTAGGCCAAGCTTTAAGCTCCTACCCATTTTTGCACCTTACTCACAACTTGGAAGACTTATCCTTAAAAAGGGACCATTATGTTCTTTTTGTAGTTGGATTTTGTCGTCTTTTGTCATCTGTCTTATATTTTTCACTCCTTGGCTGAATTCATTGTTCTGGAAAGGTTCAATTACAGTATGAAAATAGTCACTAGAAACAGAACTGTTTCTTTCAGCTCAGTTTCAAACACCATGTGTGTATGAATATGCAGATATGTGTAAAATACATGTTTCTGACTTCAAAGAATGGATAATACAGATTTTTTTTTTTTTATGTGAGGAGATAATGCAAATCTGTTTCTCTCTGTATAGGAATCAGATGGTGTCTGAATGTATGTCTGTGTGTCCATACAGAGCATAAAATCTGTATCTGACTCATGGGGATGATTTGTTTAAAGCAGCTATTAAAGTGCAAAACAATTTTAGTAGCTAACTTTGGCTAGCAGAGCAGATTCACCAAGGCAACACAGAAAGTTTTGCACAAATGAAAGGAGAATTTCCTTGCTCAGAACCCCAGTGGTGCTGTATTCCTTCCAGCCCACCTCACTGTACTTATTTTGGCTCTGACATACACAGCTTTTCTTTTCAGTATTTGAAGCTTTCAGGAGGGCATTCTGATTCATGGCTGTGTTTTGCAGTGACCAAAGGTCTAGTGGATCTTTTGGGTTTTTTTGTACTATTGAGGCTTTGAAAACCCCTGAGGAGCTCATAATACTTTGTGGATGGGGTCTTTTCATGCACCCTGTATTTGTGTGTGTGACTTGTGTTTCCTGACAAAACTTTTAGGGAATTAAATGAAAGCATAAGTTACTTGGTATTGTATTACTAATGGTGAGTCTGTTGCAAGATGATGCCATTTACTCCTGTGCAAATCCGAGGTGCCTAAAACCAGAATTCCTCAAAGAAAATGCAAAGGGATTATGGATATCCGCACTGACAGAGGTGTTGGTGCGTGATTACAAATGTTTTTCAGACATTTTCATAAAAAGAGTGCCCAGGCTGCAGGAGTATTCATCAGTATTACTCAACTGATGAGCCACCAGACTGTGTATTTTGCTGTATAAACTGCAGATTATTTTCAGTGAGGAGTCAGACACTTTTCCACAACAGATACTCTTCATTGCCAAATTCTGTTTTTCTGTTTCTAAAGCTACCTGATAATTTTCATGTACCATTGTAATTCTCGCACACCTAGGTTCAATGTCCTTGCCAAATGACATGCTTATTCCTTCACATATAACCTTTGCAACGTATTTTTTCAGGCGGTAAATAGTTTGCCATGGTTCTTGGCTATGTTCTAGGGAGAAAGTCTTGATTTCCTATAAATCTTCATAGTTCTTCTATCTTTATAAAAATCTGAAGATCTGTATGTAATGTAAAAAGGAGAGACACCTCTTCTATCAGTTTCTGCAGACATATGAAATCCAATTTATAAAGTGAGACTACGGAAGTTCAAACTGTATTGAAAGTACATTATGTTGTCTTACGAGTCTCTAGGATGTTGCATGTGGTTTCCATTCTTTTATCTTTAGTGGCCTTTGGAGTTCCTGCTAGAAATTCTGAGGTTATTAACTGTTTAACATTTTCTTAAGTTGTTCATCAGGAATTTCTGGAAAATGTTTGCTTCTGTTTTCTGATTTGTATTAAAATACCCTTTAAACCTCTGATTTTTTTTTTTATTTACTCTTTTTTTAAGAAGGAAAAAATAATGTCAGTTGTATTTCAGGAACATTTGTGCTCATAGGACACAATTTTCAGCTGAAAAGAAAAAAAAGCCAAGGTTAGAAGCTATTTTCATATGTATGCAACTGAATTAGATGAGTGCTGCATGTGTATTTGTCCACATAGATGGAGAGAAAAGAGGAGTGCCTGTTACAGTAAAACCAGAATGATGTGTAAATATTTTCTCAGACAAAGAATGAACTTCCAGCTGCTGACTCTGATGTTGGATGTATGGTTGCCTCTTGTCCATAAAACAGTGTCTTTAAGTGTTTCTGAGGTTTTTAGAAAAAAGTTATAAACAGATTCTAAGACTCTAGGTTCCTGTGTCCGCTATCCCTTCAAACTTTAGTCATGCTAATGGTTAGATATAAAGACCCAATTAATATGAATAATGAATATGAACCATATGAAATACCCAGAAAAATAAGCAGAAGACTCAGAAATCAGAATCTCTCTGCCGTATTTCCCTTGCTCTCCCACCAAACTATATGGCTGCCATCAGCAACCAGCTGCAAGCAGCACCATGACCTCTCTCTGCAGCCCTAGCTGGAACATACTGCAGTAATCTAGTCTTGATGTCAAAGGCACATCATGTGGTATGAGGACCAATGTAGGGTGGAACCATTCCCAGGATGGTGAAGCTCAGCACCACCCACATGCATCAGACTTAGCCCAAGATCGGGGACCCGGTTTCAGCTCTTGAGGAATCTTTTAAGGGGGGAAGCAAAGCTTTCTGGAGCAGGAGCGGACGTTTAAACAAAACTTCAGTATATCCAGCTGGTCTGTCACACCTCACTGGAAGTTTCCTTATCACAAATGATCACCAGGATTCTGCAGGTTCCCAAAAGTATCAAGAAGTTTAGATTGAAGAAACACACATGTAGTGGATGTTCTGTTTTTAACAGACTGTGGCAGTAATTCAGGGCATTAACATGGGAGTGCAAACGTTATAATCAGTTTCAGGTTCTTTTGCCATGCATGTCTTGAGATGAAGCAAGTCGTTCCTACAGTTCTTGCAAGGATCTCGTTATTTTTCTATGGGTATGGCTTTGTATGGTGAAGTGTTTGGTTCAGAAAAAGTATTGATATCTTTAATGCTAGATTTAGCATGGGTGTTCTTAGCAGAAGGCATTAAAATACTTTTGGTTTCATCCTCTTCTGACAGCAGCCTGCTGCTACAAACTGCCAGGCAAGGCTGTTTTATCCTCACTTTAAACACCCATTGAAGACTGTTTTGTAGTGCTGCTGTAACTTTGTGCAGTTAATATACCTGTTAGTACAAACTTTGGGCTTTTTTGCCGGTAGATTATAACTAAGGAGAGTGACGTAGGGACAGTTAATTATAATGAATTATGAAAGAGCTCCACTAGCCCCTGAGGCTAATTATCAGTTTGCAACTAAAACACAGCACTCATATTATGTCCTTTTTTGGATTAAGAGGATAGATGTTTGTGCTTTAAGCATTAGTGCCTACAAATGCAAAAGACAAGCCCTGTTTACTGAGTGAATATTTGTAAGTGTACTGAATTAGAGGAACTGTTTGCAATGCTAATATTTGAAGTAACATGCTCATTGATAAAGAGCAGAGCAGAATAGAATTGGAATGCATTTAAGCAGGAAGCTGATCTGTAGTAGATGAAAGTTGGGGGGGCATTGAGTGAATTGGTATTAACATATAGAGTTCTGAGATGCCTAATATTTTTACTTTTCCCCAAAAGATTTAGTATGTCTGCCAGAATGTCCAGTACTGGTGAAGGAAAGTTGATTATGCAGAGCAATAGAGGATTGACTAATTGGAGTGAAACTGGAATGTTTGGGAGACATTTTTAAAACATGTGAATAGTACCATTTTTAATTAATGGAAATGTGTAAGAAGTGCTAGAGCCTCATAAAGGGATTGATACAAGACAGAAGCAGCTTGTCCAAGTGATTAAATTCTCCACAAAGCCATAATTAGATAATACTTCATGTGCTTCTGAGTGGGGGAAATAGTTTCTCTGGGATCATTGGTGGTCTTCATGATAAAGGAAGAATCATAGAAATCTGCTGTCAAGCTTCCTGAGTTACTGATGTAAATCTTTGTGGTTGGGTGTTGTGATTATTCTCAAATATTTCTATTTAATTACCTCGTATTCTTCAAGAGTTTTATTTTAGGTTGTGCACTGTTTTGCATGAAATTGAAAATGTCAAGAGTCACTTAAAAAGCAAGGAAGCTACCAATATGATTAGTTTATCAATTAATTGCCCTTTGTTTTGGAAAATTTAGGGTTTGTAAAAACCACTGACTACTGGTGAGGTTTGTCGAGTAACTTCAGCTTTCATAATAGAGGTAAGTGCAGCATGCAGGGAAGAGCTGGGAAAGGGGCTTTTTGGAAGATGTGCAACATATGAAAAACAAGTTTCCCTGATTCGTCTGACAAGCAGTTCAGTGTTCCAGTGCTTTCCATGGAAGCTCCTGTAAATTGCTGATTGTGCCTATTATTCTTGTTACCTGTTACCAGTCCTTATATTGTACAAATAGCTGTCATATGACTATTGCGCATTGATGTGCAGATTGACATGTTGTGGGGACAAGGGCATGTGTTTAAACTAGACTATCATAGTTTTGGTTTAATGTAACCCTTTCAGTGCCTTTTTTTATTTTTTTTTTCCCCCAGAAAATGTTAGTCGTTTCACTGTGATAATAGTATATATTGTCCAGTGTTTTGCAATAATTTTCTATGTAATCAAATTCTCATTATTGATAACTCTTTTATCTATCGCATATTTGGATTTTTTTTTTTGTTCCCAGGTAAAATTAGGATTACATTGACTGTTGTCATGAATTTATACACTGGCCTAAAAATTGAAGGGTATGCAATCAATTAGAAACAATAGTGTTGTTCATCATAGTCGAGCTATGTCAAGTCAGGCTATGGCTAGGAATAAAAAAAGTTATAACAATCTCTAGGAAGTGTCAAGTTTAATTGGTTATACCTCATTAGCTCTAAACTTGGCTGTTTCTGCTCCAGAGTAAGTGTGCACACATAAGTAGTTTGGAGTACCTGTTGTGGTAGGTGTATGTGTTCTGGTGTAATTCTGCCTGTAAAGGCTGATTGCTGCACCTCTAGTTTCCTAGTGCAAACAGAGGAACAAGCAACATTCCTAAACTGTAGTACTGTAGGCTAAAGCTACTTCAGAAAATTAGTACAGGTGCTTCTTAAGCCACAGTAAACTAAATGATACTTAGCTGGTATTGAAGGAAATACCTTCTGATTTATATATTTCTAGACATTTTAAACTGTTATTAACTGGTGATGGTATAGTTTCTTCTGATGCTACAGTTCTCTACTGGGAAGAGTTGGTATCTTTGTAGCTCAGGCAGTCAAATCATTAAGTGGCAGTAACAAAGCAAATTTAGACAGTGTAAACCATAAAAGATGCTCAAATACGTCCATAGTACCTGGAATTTCAACTATTGTAAATGTGCATGGATCTTTGCAAGTTGCATACTATTGCTTTTTCCATGGTCATTTAACAAAAGAAGTTCTCCTGAGCTCCTGAGAAATTCTGCCATACCCCTTAGTAGGAAGGTTTTTCTGTTCCAATCTTTGAAGCAGAAGACGTCAGTCATTGCTTTTATTTAGATTACCTGGATTTGTGTGCCATCATAAGCATTCCCTGTGATTGGAATATTTAATTAAAATTTGGAAGAGACTCCAGTGTGACACGAGGGACACTGGGTTAACATCCACAAAATTTTTCCCACAGTCTTTTGCATACAGGGGTATCTTCTAAGGATGAAAGAAAATTCTGTGTTTTCACTTCTTCAATCTGCTAATAAGGATTGACATGAAAGAGTATTTTTAGATTTTGTGACAACTTTTCTGGGAGAAAAGTGGGGATTGACTCAGTTCAGTCACACTACCAAATGCTAATCAGATGTTTTCCATTTCTGTAACTGCTGACTGGTCTTATCAGGAACCTGGGTATGAAATCTTTGCATCTCCTAGTATTTTTGTGCCATTTGTATAAAAGCAAATTATTGAGATACTTAATTCATCTTTAAAAAGTACTCTTAAATCACAAACTAAAATTTGAAACTAAATATTGTAACACATTGATGAATTTCTAAATGTAAATTTTCAGATTTGTTTGAATGAAGTTATATTCATACCAAAGTTCTTAATTATCAGAGCTATTAATTACCATTGCTCCCATTATTTTCAATGCAATGTCTGTGTGTCTGAGCACATAGGCTACTGCTTTGAAATCCTGAATTCATTTACACATATTTGGAAAGCTCTTGCAGCTTGGGTTTTCTGTGATAAAACAAAAAGATGATGGATTTGGCATGTATATGCCCAGCTAGACTATCGGTTCCTCTTGTGGCTGCTATATATAGTAGGCTGTCTTGCATAATAATAGTGCTAGGATGGATGAGTGAGAGAGTTGCAGTTGAATTTTTTCCATTACAGCTCATTTCAGCAGATGTTTTCTTGGTTTCCAAAATGACAAAGCAACACAGTACAATAGTTGAAACTTAACAGAGTTGTAATAACTTATTCAGCATGAATTTTGGCATCCAGTAAGTAGGTTTTGGTAAAGTTCTATCGGAACTAAGATGTGATTAATGCTAGAAAAATATAGCTGCCATATTATTTAAAACTTTTTTGAGTCTAACTTGATTTCTCTCTTTTCCCTGACCTTTCCTGAAAGCTAGGCATTAACTGAAACCACTGCTAAAATGATATTTTAGAAAGTGAGCATTGGCTGATGCTAAGAATTCTGCATATGGTTTTAGAATAAAAACCCCTAATTAGCAAGTAGCCAATTCACAGATCAGCAACAGTACACAATGATGAAACTGGTCAGGTGAATATTGTTATATATACCTCTATCATTCAAGCAGTCAAGTCATCAGCTGCATGTCTTAATTTTTAGTGAAATGAAGGCCTGTACTGTGTGCTTGGCCAGAGTGTGTTAATATTGCACAGATGCCCTCTGTTTGAAATCTCTAGATAGTTCCAGCAATGGAGGTGAAATTTACTTCAGTTACTCACTGTGCACACTAACCAGCTTAAAAATCGCTTTTCTCCATTGTAACCTGAACTTTGGGTTTACTTCCATTTAAGAGTTAATTAATTTTAGGACAGGTGAATTAAAAAAGTTAATTCAAACATAAAGATCTTGTTCAGAAGCTGTCCTTCAGAAGTACAGTGCATATAGAAGATCTTTCTTAACCTTCATGATTACGAACTAAAGATAGGGCTTGTGAAGACCTATCTTGGAAGGGACTTCCTCACTGGCAGTATAGGCCGTGGTCAGGCTTTTAGGTGCTTGTTCCTGGACCTTTTTGTTGCACCAGCAGAACACTTTGGGTGGCTGCTCTTTATTCTGAAGCAATGAACAGATTTATGTTTAAAACAAAACCCCCAGACGTCAAAAGAAAACCACAGTAACACCAGCCTACAAAGCAAGCTATTGATCTTCCATATTCTAGGGACACTTTCAACTTTTAATTCACTTGGCCTTTCTGCTGTAAGGGTCCTAAACTGTTGGGCCATCACAACTGGATGTTGTGCCCCCACCTGGAGTACTGTGTTCAGCTCTGGGGCCCCCAACACAAGGGGGATGCAAACCTGTTAGAGCAAGTCTAGAGGAGGCCACAAGGATGCTCAGAGGGCTGGAGCACCTCTCCTGTGAAGGCCAGCTGAGAGAGCTGGGCTTGTTCAGCCTGCAGAAGAGAACGCTCAGGGGAGACCTTAGAGCAGCCTTCCAATACCTAAAGGGGGCCTACAAGAAATCTGGAGAGGGACGTTTTACAAGGCATGTAGTGACAGTGCAAGGGGTAATGGCTTTAAACTGACAGTGGAGGGATTTAGATTAGAATCATAGAATAGTTAGTGTTGGAAAGGACCTTAAGATCATCAAGTTCCAACCCCCCTGCCATGGGCAGGGACACCTCACACTGAACCGTATCACCCAAGGCTTTGTCCAACCTGGTCTTGAGCACTGCCAGGAATGGAGCATTCACAACCTCCCTGGGCAACTCATTCCAGTGCCTCACCACCCTAACAGGAAAGAATTTCCTCCTTATATCCAATCTAAACTTCCCCTGTTTAAGTTTTAACCCCTTACCCCTTGTCCTATCACTACAGATTAGACATTAGGAAAAAATTCTTCACTATGAGGGTGGTGAGGGACTAGAAAACGTTGCCCAGAGAAGTTGTGCCCCATTCCTGGCAGTGTTCAAGGCTAGGTTGGATGGGGCTTTGAGCAACATGGTGTAGTAGAAAGCGTCTCTGCCTGTGGCAGAGGAGGTAGAACTACATGATCTTTAAGGTCCCTTCTAACCCAAACGATTCTATGATGCCTGCAAGAACAGGGAAGGGTACACACAAGTATGTGAGGACATCTTGCTGAGTAAGTGGGACAGAGAATCCAACGTATTGTAGGCCTGTGTGATTCCTAAATGAGGACATTCACAGAGGTATTGAGTGTACTTCATCTTAATAGTGTTTTATTTGCTGCATACCCTACCTTGATTAACATTTTCTTTCCTGAGAGCCACTGATGTAAACATGACAACATTTACTGTAAATTTTTAAAGACCGTATGCTGCACATCTGCAACTAAAAGCAGTAGGAACCAGTGAACTCCTCTCAAGCTCTTTTGGAAAAAGCACAGGACAAAATGACCTACCCTGACTTTTTGTACTGTGGTAAATACATTTTTGTGTTTGTCTGTGTATGTCAGTGCCTAAATAAATTACGTTCTCCATAAAATTCCATGCCAGCAAATACTGCAGGCAGACTTGAAGCAGGAGTTGGATCATTGGCTCAACAGCTGTGCATTAGAAATACAATAACTGGAATTTATGTTTACATTAATTATAGCACAAACATAAATTTCTCTGTGCACTTTTATTCTTCATGTACTCTGTTGATTGCTTATTGTCTCTCAATATATGACACAGGCAATAAAGTCTAGCAATCTCAGTAACGTGTGCAAAAAAAAGACTTTCAAAAAAAACCTTGCAGGTCCAATGGGGTTTGCTGCACATTTAATGTATTTTTATTGTGTACAATCAAAGCATCCTGTTGTTTGCAATGAAAAGCTCAACATATGTGCCTGGCAACATCTGGCTCTTAGTAAATTAATATAATATTTTTCAATAATTAATTTCTTCAAAATAAAGTCATGATAGGGATATGGGATGGTACTGATGGTACCATAAAATAGGGGGTTTGTCCCTTTTAGGATCACAAAGAGTATGCTGCAAGTGAAACTATGGTAGATGTTTGTGTCTTTGTCCTGCTTTTGACCAGTTGATTAGGCCTCTCTCTTTAATTCATTTCTTTATATGGTTTTTAGAGGAAATCCTGAGTCTACTGAAGTAAACTCATGGAAACTGGAACTTCATCCCTTGCTTTTTACTGAAATAATGTACATTTTACTGGAATTTTGTACATTTTATACATATCATTTGTTAGAGATTATGCAACTCCCTTGCTCTGCATTTGGTGACAATTTAAAGGTGATTTTCATTAGAGATTCTCTTTTCAGTGTTGTACTTGGTGCCCCAGCTCTATGTTGTGGACCTTTGAAGCTAACTACTGGCCTTATATGCTGATCCTGAGTGAAGACTGTGCGGACACTTCCGAGTGTTTAAAGCAAGATGTTAAGTTGCAGAGAGGTTTCCTATTAAGGAAAAGTGATGTAATGGCAGTGGAACACTGCCAACTTCGCTCCGTTTGTTTTATTTATATTAGCTGCATACCAAAGAAAATGCCCCATAAAACATGAGTGCTCCTTGCTATATTTAGCCAAGTTAATTTACTAATACCAGGAGATTATGTTTATATGCAATGGAAATAATTATAAAAAGATTTGGGGGTATCTTACTGAAATAAAACAGGTTGGACTTGGGAAAAGTAAATACCAGATTTGTTCCTGGCGCGTAGAAAGACACTAGGGTATCTTTTAGCATTTACACTTGCAACATATGTATTTCTGCGCTGCAAAGCATTGTTTAACATTTTAATTGAACTATTTTGCTGATTGTTTAAAGAATGCAAAGTGCAAGAAAGCTATTCATGTTGATCCGAGTCCTTTTAGTCTTAGCAGTGCAGATGTCCTCACATCTAACCAATCTTGCCATATATATTCCAGTCTGAAATATTTGCATTTGTCTTCATATGGAATACAGTGTGATACTGTGGCGTTTTTGTGATGTTTAAAATCTCTCTGGCATATCTTTTGTTGATTGCCTTCTTTGACATTCCTTTAGGACTACTTTTCAAATGAGTAAACAAATCCCCTTTTTAGCGAGTAATTTTTTTTTGCCTGGTTTATGTTCAACTCTTTGTTCTACAGCTGATGGTGTTGATAAATAATCACAAAATTTCTTCCTGACTCTAATAATGTTACTTCATTATGATGTTTGTTATGTTTGACCTTTTCTATTAATTCTACTCCTACATGGTGACCCTAGCTAGGTGTGGTAGTGTTAGAACTATGGATCCTCCCTGATACTAAAGAATATTCCCCATTAAGAGTAGCTGAGTACATTTGTTAGATGCTGATAAATAAGAGCTGTCATAATAGTTAACTACATAATGCGTGTGGAAAAAAATGGTACCTTGAAATTAATAAATTAAATTTTTAAGTCTAGTGTGGCTGTGAAACAATGTAATGTAGTATGAGATCTGCAGTTGACTCATGAGCTACTAAGTTGTGGGCAGGGGAAGGAATTTTGGTAGTGTTCTTTTTAACTACATTACTAAGGATGTGTTAAGCATTTTATATGTTTTCTGCTCAAATCTGAGTTGCCTGTCTTCATTTTGAAGCCTGTGCTTTATTGGGATGACTTCTAAAGATACTTCTGTGAGTCTTTATACGTTCTGACATTTAGCATCCAATTTACACACTCTGAACTGCACTCTGGAGTTTTTGCTGGCTATCTAAGAAGCTGAACTGCTAATGGAAGTGAGATGCCAAAGATGAGATGATGAGAACATTTTCTTGTGTGTCTCCTTTTGACTAGAAGAATTAGAGAAACATGACAGCAACCTGAAGTACTGCAAGGCCAGAAGAAAAAGGCAAATGATCTTTTAGGCCTATTACAAATCAAGTACCATTGTTTTACACATCTGGAGCTTATTTTGAAAATATAAAACCATTTAATATATGGAGGATTTCAAAATTATTGTGAGATTCTGTTGCTATTTCCAAGTATGCAGATCTTTTCTCATTCCTTCTAAATGATCCATTGGGGAAGTAGATCATGCTGCTAAAAAATCATGGGAAAAAATTTTGAGTCAACTAAGGGTCAAAACCCATTTCCTGCAATTATGAAGTGTGTTAATCAAGCTGGGCCTTTTGCCTTACAGATTGCTCTTGATTTCAAATAACAGATTTTAAACATAAGACAAATTCAAACAAAATAACAAACCTTGGATCATGAGATGCCATTTCTAGTATTAGGCTCTTGAGGACAAAATTTCTCCCTAGTGTGGGAGATCAGACATAACTAATCTGTGAAATATTGCCTGGACAGGGTACAGCAAGTATTATGTGCTATCAATTCTTGCTTAGCAAAGTTTATTTCCCCATTTTTAAAACTAAGGCCAGGTGGATTAGTTATTATTTAAGTAACTTTAATATTGAAATCTTGAAATCCATTTGGAAAACTGAAGTCTCTGAAGGTTTATGAAATGACCAAAAAATGGACAGCTTCAGACAGCATTGCCTTTAGGGCGTGAGAATCTAATTAATGTGGTATGTCTAAGTGCATGGGCTCATTAGACATTTGGCATGCACAGAGGATGATTATAGGGAAATTTAACTTTTTTCCTCCAAACAAAAATACTAAAGCAGCTCAGTCTTTCTGGAAACCTGGGTGCTCACTTCCTCTCATAGGTTAGAGAGCTAGTTAGAGAACTTAAATGTCTTTGTCTTCTTGTGCCCTTTATGACACAAAACACAATATATTACAATACCATCTGATGTCTCTAGCTTTTTGACTTTCATTTAATCATTTCTTCTTCTGCAAAAAATTATCATTGTATATTGCATGAATTGTCTAATCAATTAGCTAACCTCAAATAATCCAAAAGCTTTTGTCATGTAACACTGCAGTGCTGTTTGAGGTTTCTTGCTGAAACAGGAAAGGAATAGAGGGGTCCTTCAAATGAGAAACAGAATCAGTGTACTTCATCATTTTTATTTGTAACTACAGAGTAGCTTCAGTAAACTGGTCCAGAGACACAAGGGTCATGTGGGCTGTAACACCTAGAATAAGTATCTTTTAGTTCAGAGTAGAAAACTAGTAGTCAAAGGACAAAAGGTATTTTAGGCCAGTGTTTTCCAAAGAGTGAAGCATGCTTTTCTAGAGAAATTCACATATGAAGTGAGGTAGAAGATAAAGTAATGAATTTTGGTACACCCTAGGTAGTGTTTCTGGAGCTCTTAATGGGTGGTAGAGAGTTAATGACAGGCCAAGAGAAAAGGCAGGGAGAAGACAGCAGTTAGAGTGGGAGAGGTCAGTGAGAATTAAAATTGAAGACAGACCAGCATTATACCAGGGTCTGAGTACTGCTGAGAGGAACAGAGGATTGTGTGGAATTTTGTGGTTCATACAGCAAGAACCATATGATTCATGCTGATGCTGACTGTAGTGCTATTGGGTATTGGTAATGCCAATTTAGGTACTGTCGAAATCCCTCTGTCTCTCAAGTAACGTACAAGTCCAAAAGCACATTTTCAATATGGAGGTATAGATTGTTTATTAAACCACAAGATGTTTCTTTTTAATATCTCCCTCTCTTTATCTTTTTTCTATTTATGTGAGGTAAAGGATAGCTTGGAGTCCAAGCAGTCATGATACTTAAAAAGATATGTTTGTTTTGTCTGGGAGGTTTTCATTGCAGGGCAGAAGGAAGGACTGGAATTAATTAAATTCTAGAGGTCAGCTGCCTGCAATCAAATAGTAAAATCTGTACTGCAGCATACAAAATAGTGACATTGTAAAAATGCTGCCTAGGATGCCTCTATACGTCTAAATGTTAATATGCATGAGTATGAAGCCAGAATTTCTTGTGGTATGCACACTTATTTTTAAAAGCCTTCTAGGTGGTATGGTTTAGCTAGACACCTCATGGTAGTTCATATGCCTACTCTGTATGTGTAGCCTGCCTCAGAAAGCAATACATACAAACAAGAGTGGCTCTAGAGCAAAAAAAATGTACTGAGGGCATGATATCTACGCTGTACATTTCACAGTCACTGAGTTTAGGGGCTTGTGTTTTCACTCTGGACTAGTTCTAGTCTGCCTCCATGGACTGAAGCCGATTGGTGGCTGGAATTTGTTGCATTTGTTTCACCTGACAGGAAATAGGTTCATGTTCTTAAGTGGCTTCTCCACAATGTGGCTGGAGTACAAGCAAGTGAAGGTAGTGGGAGATTTGCTTCAAAAAGCATACTTCTGATCCCTGCTAAAGTATAAGGCAAATATGTCCTTACGATCTTCTTAGAAGTGAAGTCTACATGGTTCCTTAGTTTTGGCTACTCACCATGTTGGTTACCATTTTATTTGGGAAAAATGAAACTTGGTCCTTCCTTTTTTTCTGTTTTTTTTGTTTGTTTTTTTTTTTTCTCTGCATAAGAAGGCTGACTCCTTTCACTCAGAGGTAAGCAAGATTCAAAACAGTTTTAGAGAAGGGACCAGCCGTTCAGAACCACTGGCACAGCAGTTGCCCATAGCAAGTGTTTATCATTACACAGTTTACCTGTATGATTCCTTCTTTTTTGTGTCATTGTGCATCACTTAAGGCACAGCTTAATTCAGGGAAGGCCTTACTGTTTAGGTTTCCCATATTCAAGGTTACTTGATATATTAAGAAATAAATGGTACTGTGAAGTGAATCATCTTTATGGAATGTATTTTCACTCAAAAGTACAAAAGTGATTATTTGCTCTGACATTTATATGTAAAGTATTCCGTTTAAGCTTTTCAGAACAATACACTGTACAGTTAGCTAGCAGTTAAAAAAGTGTTAAAATCACTTCTACTTAACAGGGGAATACTATTTAAAATTGTGTGTTGCCAGTGCAAGAAGCTAATTCAAATTGAGGGCCTGTGTCCAGCTGTGTAATTTCAAGATAAACACATGAAGTTTCCCTTCATCTTGTGATGATGGGGAATGTGATTTTTTTCCTGGTCAGGTCTGTGCAATCTGTTCAGGAGCAGAATATATTCTGAATATTTAAAAGTATATTTTGGCTGCAGTAACATCTGCATACTGTGGATGGATTTTTTTTCCTCTGCTCAGCAATTCTGCTGACAGGTATTCATTTTTTATTTTGGAACAAGCAATGGGGAAATGACAGTAAGGTGTAGTATTCAGTCATGGAGTAAGCCTGCCAGTCTACTTAGTCCTAAGGGTTTGTCTAAAACATCTTCATTATAATTATATTCATCATGCAGTTGTAGTCAGTAGGTCTGCATACCTAACGGTGCTTTAGCAACATTTAGAGTATCATAATTTTTCTTGTCTCTTATACTTTGAGGAAAATGCTTTTTAAAGTAAATAAATAAAAATCACACTTCTGAAGCACATGTCTGGCTAGATAAGAAGTGACAGTGCCCTGTAAACTCTATTTTATTCTCAAAATTATTCCCACAAGGTGAATGCAGATCCACATCTTAAAAGATTGCTTGTGATACAAAACCGGTCACAGAAGTATTCATCAGGCAGATATCACTGAAATCAATGCCAGTTGCTGATAAGAAAAAAATATGATGACCCAAAAAGATGTTGTCACTCTACATGAACAGATAAAGTTATGTCTAATATTATAGCCTGGCCTACAAAGAGTTCTTTTCCGTTTTCTAAATTCAGTAGCTGATATAAGGTACGTATGTCATGCTGTCAAGTGTTTTCATTTTACTAGGCTCTGCTGTTGCTGCTATTTCCCTGGTGAGTGGTGGGGTTTCCATTCTGCACTGTGAGGAGTGTAGCCCCCAAAGTATCTGCAGGGCATTAATAGATTGAGCATTTGCCAAATCTTTGCAGAAATATTTATGCATGATGCTGCAACACATGCAAACATTGAGGACACTTCAGCTAGTTTTTGGATTAGGTTTCTTTGCCACAAAGTGAGTATTTTACTTAACCAGAGCTTTGTCTGTCAGCTAGCCTGTCTGAGGGAAAAAGTTGAAGCAGTTTGTCCATACCTGAACAAACTCCTAACTGCAGCTGGAGTGAGCAGCCATGTAATGTGGAGGGGGGTAGTTACTTGTTCTGGTTTTACATGACAAGAGAACAATATCAGGGAAGCAATGAAAGACTGTTTTTCCTTCAATTAATGCATGAGATGGGCTTCACCAGTGCTTTTAAAAGGCTATCTAAGAGGGCATCTTGGAGGAAAAATTCTCCCACTAGATCTGCAGATGATCCCTAATACGGCAGTAACTTTAGATACCCTCGGAAGTTTGCAGCGTGCAGAGTTATTTGTCCTTTTAAGTATTTTTCTTTTTACTGGCATAACTTTAATTGAGATTACCAACTGCATGACAGGGATATAGTGTCCTGCACTGGGTTGAGCACAAGGTACAATTGTGTTAGGATAGCATTGGTTGAATAGGTGCCACAGAAGTTGTGGGTAATGCTATAGTGTTATTTTCACTTTTCAATGCTCTAGAGAACCAGGCTGACAGATTATTACTGTCTTTAGCAGTTGCTGTTATTTTCTGGTGCTTCTCCTCCTTCCATAAGAATTAGTGTATGTTGTTGACAGGGTTATTTTTCTGTGTATAGAAGGACTTCAGCCAGAATGGTATGGTACTAAGATGGTGCTGACATGTAAAGCCATTAAGTCTTTGTTGTAGTAAGAGAATCTCAGACATACATATTTATTTCATGTAAATACCGGGTTTTATGTATCGCTTTCCTTTCCAATAGTTCCTTTTCATACGGTGTTTTAAGAATAGAATAGCTCCAGTAAGTTTCAGTAACACAGACTACTGATGTGTCAGATGGCAATATCCAAGCTTCACATAAGGCAAGAACCTGCTCAAATGTCAGAACTGTCTGTGAATACAGAATGGGTGGTTAAACAGCCTAGAATTTAGGCTCTAAAAATACCTTACATTATTCAAGAAGTTTTAATACATACTTAAATTTTCAATTCTCCTAAAAGCACACTTGTAGCAACTGTCAGTGTGTTAATATCTGGGCATCCAGTAGCTATTCTATTTTTGTTGTTGTTGATTTTGTTATGATGTTCATTCTTCCTCACAAAAGTATCTATTTCAGTAGTACAAACCAGCCATCTTTACGTGTAACCCAAAGAACAGACACTTGACAGATACTGCATGTTAATATTGAAAGCATGAAGGTCCAGTTTTAAGGCCACTGTAACTGTTGGTGGGTAGTCATAAAAATAAGAAAATCTTTCAACTTTGGTGGCCAGTGGTAGATAAAATATGATTTATAGAGCATCTTGTTAATCAAATATATTAATTTTAAAATAAATAAAGACAATTGTGCATGTCCTGTTCCAGTGGCAGCACTGAGAAAATGTATCATACTGTATCTAGCAGAAGAGGAATGGCTGTCCATCTTCTGTTTGCTTTTGGATTTAAGCTAGTACAGTTTTTTGAACTTGGATATATTTATTTTCCTCCCCATATTTTCTTTGAGTATATACCAGTCAGCACAGAATATAACCTTCCACAAGGTATAGCAGAATTGGAGGCAGAAGACCTTTTTTCCGTTCGCAGGCCAGTTCATTCTTGCATTCAAAGTCTTGATTTCCTATACTTCAGGTCAGTTCAGCTCTAAATCAAAACCTGTATTGCTCTTAATGCCTTGTTGCAATTGACCTTTTAATAACGTAACACATCCTTCTTCTTCAGCAGTAAAACTTGTTACCTGTGTCATTTGTTTAACTTAAATCCATCCACTGGGTTTTCTGTGTGCTAGTTTATAACACTGTTGAATTACTAAGCCAGACAGATTTTTGACTGCCAGACTAATTCTTACGATCTAAACCTACCAGAGGTACATGTTCAGCTGTTTTGCTGAAACTGTATTGTGTCTTTATGACTTTTGGGAACAATGAATGTGCACAAGAGCACAATTTCCTTTCTTTCTGTGCCCATGCTAAATGTGTTATCTCACTGGTGCATGTTTTGAAAAAAGTCCCTGCAGTGGTATAGAAAGATGAAAAATGGTTCCTGTCTCAAAAAGAATTGCTTGTGTTCGCTGAATGCTGGCACTATCACTACTGTTGGTTTCCTCGGTACAGAAATTACCTTGATGCCTTTGACAGATAATCAAACCATAATGGAAAACGGGCATACGTACAACTGCCACTTTTTCGGATAGACAGGAAAGTTTTTAACAGCCAAATTGCAGCATGTTTTCTTTACAAGAGAGTTCACAAACAGTGCAGCTACAGTGCAGGTGTTTTACATTTCTCTTCTGTGTGCATGAAGTCTCTCAGATGAAAAGTCAAGCTTAGTTTCATAGTGTGCTCATAATACAGTACCTGTGTTAGCTCTTGCACCATATTGGTTTTCCTGAGAGTGCATTAGGTTACAGTGGAATTAATTATAAACACTCCTGTATATTAACCCGAAATACGGAAAATGTTATCTGTCATGAATCTGCATTTTCAGATTGTCAAGCTTTGAAGGGCAGTAATAAAAATGTTAACAGTTTGCAGCTGGTTGAGATGGTTCCCAGTTAGAGCTCTCTAGGTAATCAGCATGAGGAGTAAATATTAGTGACAACCTGCATCTTCCATGAAATCTGTTAGTATAGACAAAAGTTATCCCTGAATGTTTGCAGGGTAGAACCCAAACCGGTGCTGGTTTTTGTTGTCATGTGCATCGTTGTTCCCTGCATCCCCTATCTCTCTCCCCAGTTTTTGCTGGAACTGATAATTCCAGTCTTGCATAAATGTGACGCCCTGCAGGATTTTAAACAGTCCACATTTCTTTTTCAGAATATAAGGGATTGTTCAGCATCAAGAAACTTAATACTTGAGTAAATGTATTTGTATTAATGCAGCCTGAAAGCTGCATTACTTTTATATTCTGCATATTTATTCTCAGTACAGCTGATATTAATTCACTGCTAGCTTATTAAGGAAAACCTTAATTTATGTTAGGAATTTCATCAGACTACAATTACAGATACCAGTGACTACTGTCAAATATTGGATTAGTTGGTGTGTGCATTTCAGTCTCCTAGATAGTAACTGTCAGAGGAAGTTTAGAAAACTACTCATTTGCAACAGTATCATTTATACCAGTAAAATACAAATGCTGTGGTTATAGAAAGCAAGTTCAACAGTGTGTTTAAGAGCTAACTTAACAGCTACCTGGCATGTCTGCCATGTCGGCTGCCTGGGAGCCACAGATGTGCGCACTGTGAATCTGATCAAGTGCGGGAACCACAGAAGCTCCCAAGCTCGCACCACTTCTAATTCTACATTCCTTCCATGCCTACCAGCTATCCAGTTAGGCTGCCAAGGAGCAGAGAGATCCAACTGTATGTTATACATTCTGATTTTAATAAATTAATAAATTATGGAAAAAATAATCCCATCCTGAATTTTGCCTTATAAATACCTTAAGTATAGCTGTTTATATATATTAACATATACATATAAAAATACATCTAAGCATGCATACTTGGTGACATGGAAGTCAGTGTTACCTGAGAAGAGCCCATGGTTTTTAATACAGTGTGATGGTGGCTGTTTCCCTTTTGGTAGAGGTCTGGCATGACTGAAGTAGTAATATTAAGTTAGAAGCTAGGCCTTCATTGGAAGGTGGATTTCGTGGAGGTGAGTTGTTCTTACGCCAAAATAAAAATATAGAGGTTTTCTGGCATTGGTTTCAAATCTTAATTTAGGAAAGTAGCTCAAGCTTTTAAAGTTGTGGTTAATTCTGACTACTTTCATTCAAAATACTCCTGTACTTTCATTTGAGAGGTCTGTTTTGGTTTAGAACTGCACCATCTGTTTCTCAAAGAGCAGATAGCTGGTAGGATTGTGAAGGGGCCAGGCTGCTTTTGCTCAGGAATGACTTGACATGGAAGTGAGCCCACTGCTCTTCCATAGATAAGATGATAGATAAAATTCTTTCCTTCAAACAAAAGTTGCTTTTCTTTGTCTACTTTCTATTTGTACCTTTTCTTTTGTTAAGATGAGGAGGGCCAAAACCTGGAATTGAAGAAACTTGTAGAAAAAAAATATTTTATCTTGGTTCTTTACCTGTGGTGGTTTATTTCGATATACTTTATATATAGTGTTGTAAAACACTGAATACTTCAGTGCCCTTAACATGCTTTATGGTAGACCCTACCTGGATAGGGTTCATTTTGTGTATGACTGCTTCCCTCAAGACTTGGTCAGCATCCCCCTACCTTTGGAGAACCCTCCAAGATAGATAAACGGGATAGAAGGGCTTATATATAAACTTCTATGTTTAAAAGGTACACAGAGCAGGTTATATGGAGGAGTTATAGATTAAACTGCAAATCAAATAGTAGGGTGCTTCCTGGAAGAGGGACATTGTTCCTTTTTCTTTTTTTTTTTTTTTTTAAATGCTCTTCACAAACCTAGATAAAAATCTAAGTTAAAATAAAGCTGGTGGGTATCCTAATATTGGGAACCTGCATATAAGCCTGACAGAAAACTTTCAGTATGCAGGATTTGCTGCATCCCAGAAAATGCCATCTGCTGTAATGTCCTCTGCAATCCAGTCGCCAGTTCCTATTGGGACTTTCAGAGATGTAGAAGCATCTGTCTCTGTCCCCTTCTCCATAGTACTGTGTCCAGGCACTTGAAGTTACATCAGTTCCTGATGGTGGCTGTTACCAGTTCAGTTCTCAAAGTCAAGGACTGCTCTATTAATTTTCAGAACAATGTGATACAAAGAAGGTATCAGGGAACAAACAAAAAAAAAAATACAAACAACATTATGAAAATGGGATAAAAAGATAAAAAAGCCTGTTATAGTCTAAACCAAATATATGCTTCAGAAACTGAAGGCTTGAGTAACTGTTAAAATATGCTGTATGTATTGGCATCCTTAGAGATTCTGATCATCTCTGTCCACTATTTTCTCATACAATCAGTGTTTTGCTTTTAAAAAGATAACATTCTGTACCTGCCCGCCAAGAAACCTAATGTCTCTAGTCTTCCCTTTGAACAGCTGTTTTCAAATGTTTCTCACTATCATTACTCTGAAAGTCATCACCTTATTGAGCAGATTCCAGGTGCCCAGAACTGAACCTGCACATGCAACTGGTCTTACAGACAAGGCAGGCCAGAAACCTCACCTCTGTTGCAACTAATGTCTTCTGCTTCCATTGAAATACTGTTGCTTTCCCATGTGCACTTCTTTAACTGTTTTAGCATATCTATTAGAACATCTGAAAAT
The DNA here is from genome assembly GCF_028554395.1 of Pezoporus wallicus. Lineage (NCBI taxonomy): Eukaryota > Metazoa > Chordata > Aves > Psittaciformes > Psittacidae > Pezoporus > Pezoporus wallicus. The sequence continues at coordinate 7,112,509 of NW_026640488.1, forward strand.
GTATGTAAAATCTTGGTTAAAAATACTCTGTATTGAAATATGAAAAAGTGAAATGTGAAGCTGACTTTTTGAAAATACTTATGTACTACTTGGTCTGCTTTTCAGTGAGTTGCTGAAATGTCTCAGTATTTGCTTTACCTGGTTATGACTTTTTTAAATATGTACTTCTGCCATTCACTGATTGAATTTTACTAAAAAAAATTACTTTTAAATGTCCATTCTTACATTGCTATAATTAATTGTTAGGCAAAATCAAAGACTCCTCATGAAAAAATAAGTTTTATTCTCTATTGTTTAAACAAGGTTGATGGATTCCCTGAAAGCATGTGTGCCCTTTAAAATGCTGGGATTACAAAACATATTTCAGCTAATTGGAAAGAGGATGTCATTACAATTAAACTAATTTTTCCTGAAAACTCATCCAAAAATTGAATTCTTTTAAATTCCCTTTGTTTCCCTACTGATGAGGGCAACATAGCAGAGATTCCTTTGCCTAATTTTGACTGCTGGGCTCTGTATTTGTAGTACAGCAGTTTTATCTTTCAAAGACCTACCTATGTAGAACTTCCACTGCTGTTGGTGTCATGGCAAAGGAAGATTTGCAAAGTAATTATTCTTTTCTTTTCTTTTTTCTTCTTCATGATGACACATCCTTAGGATACATCTGCTCAAGAAATTACTATTATAGGGCAGTATCTGCTATCAAAAGCTCCGAGGTGGAGAACATCCCTTTGCAGACAAGGATCGTGCATTTCTACCACTGGAATGAAAATTTGCCCTAAGAAGTTCTTTATGGTTTTTCACTACATGGACTGATGTGATGATTATGTCTGCATGTGAATTTTTCAAGCAGACATACACTTGCTTTGCCTGGCCTCCTAAATTCATCAGAAGTTTTGCAAATGGGGTTAGTGCTGTCCCAAGGTACTAAATCCTGACTTACAGGAATGTATAGTCCTGTGGCCTCAAGTCAAATGTAGTGTGAGAGCAGAGACAAACCTCATATTTGCCTGCCAACCTTTTGTAGACATACCCTGAAACTGATCTTTGCTGCTGCCCAGATTGGTACAGCAGCAGCTTGGTGGCAGGCACTGTAGTAGTATACTTACCATTGATAGGGCCATAGATGGTCATTTGTGTTATGCTGTTGGCTGGGCAGAGCACCATCTGACTTGGCAGGGGAAATATAAAAGTCCCAGGACAAGACACTGATTTGCTTTCAGCACATGTTGGGTAAACATAGAAGGGTTGGAGACAGCAAAGTTTCTTCTGTATTCAGCACACCATTTACAATACTAAATATCCCCCTTTTTTTTTTTTTTAACATTAGCCTCCCTCTAATAAATAAATAATATTGGGGGTGACTATGATGAAAAGTAAGTTTTATTTGTAAATCATGTTAGAGGTGTCAGACAATAGCTCTGCAAGTAGACTAAAGATACAGAATGAGTTGAGAGTAATAATCTTAGAGGACTTCCTCTTTCCAATCTGAGGTGATCTGAAGTATTTCTGCCATCAGCCAAGAAAGTCACATGATGATGGGAACTAAAATTGTGTTGCTTTAGCCCATTCAGTGAAATGTGACTTTTATGTAACTTAGCAAAAATTGAGGAACAAGGTTCAGCTCATGTCCTATGGAGTGAAAAGTTAAACTGATAGTGATTTAGAGTCTCTATTGTCAACATTAAAAAATGAATTATAAAATTTACAAGTGAGCTGCAACACTTCAATGTTCTTGTTGCTGATTTAATTAAAAAGGAAAATGCAATCTCCTTTTTAGTACTGAAATATGTATTGTTGGCGCAATGACTGATGTTTCTAGAATGGAACCATCTTTATAACAGAAAAGAAAAAGACCAACTGTTAAATGTAATAATAACTGATTTTTTCAGTTTTCTGTCCTAACCAGGCTTGCTCCCCATTTTCTTATCTATAAACATTCTCCTTTGTCCCGAGATCGTAAGCAGAATTATTGTCAGAAAACATTTTCTGGGAAATATGGATGGTTGGAATATCAAAATTAATCTTAGACTGGAAAATATGATGATACTACCATTTCTAATTTTGTTGCTACCAACAAAAGTATATTGTTGTGCCAGAATTGTACATTCACACATCGCGCATGAAGGAGATAGCTTCTAAAATTTCTGCTCAAAATACTTAAATCATACATAAACAATGACACACATGTATATAATAAAGTATTTCCATATTAAATATACAGCAAAGGTATATGTACATATGCTGAAAATTTGTGGACATCTGGAGTATTGAGATAAAGTTATGATTTCCAGCTGGAAGATGACAAGTTTTAAGCAAGTCAGTCTGATGTACTTGAAGATAATAGACCACACAGTTAATTTTGGTTTCAATGTCATTCAAACGCCGGTATTGTGGACAAAAAAGAAGCCAGTGCGTAGTCTGGTTTTCTTCACTGCTGAACATTTTGCTTCTTTTATTATTAGCAGTTCTGACTGCTCTCGCATAGTAGTTTTTTAGTCTTTATTGTTCTGCTGGTGAATGTCTGCATTTCTAAAAGAAATTATTATTTCCATTTGAGCTGATTGTATTGCAATTTGTAACTCCTCAGAACTGTTTTCAGTACCTATTAAGACACGTCTCAGGGCCTACAGCTAAGAGTAAAGTCTGGAAGAACAAGTGTGACTAAAGACAGGGGAAGTTGAGTTCCTTAGCTTACAAGGGATTCTTGGAAGTCTTATTTGCTCATCTTCAGATACATGGATACGTCTAACACAGAAGTTGGTCCCTTCTCTCCAAGTACCTCATTAAAATTATGGCAGCAATTAGGTCTGCCCAATTGGCCTGCATAGACTGCAGCAGAAATCAAGGCTGAAGTTGTCACTAGGTAAATATCTGAGGCTTATTAATGAAACACAGACATTGAATGAAACGGGCAAGAGATGAAAACAAACCTTGTTAAGAACTTCAACACATTTTTACCGTTACTTATATTATGTGGAAATAAAATATCCTAGGCATCTTCAAATTGTCTTATAATTCACCATTTTTTTAAGAGCTGAAGGTTCTGTTAAATTCTAGAATGAATACACTTTTTTCCCCCTTTTTGAGTTCAAAACCATGTACCATGTTTTAGCTCTGAGGAAATAAGGCTGTTGAAGATACGCAAGCACTTTTAACTTTCCCTGCCTTCTGATTTTCCTAGACCATGAAGTGGTGGAACTTTTGTCTCCTCCTCAACCAGCACTGCATGTCTGATCATCTTTTTGTCTATTTTTCCTTCCTACAGGGACCCTATAAAAATACAGCAGCTGCAGAACCAAATTCGTCTGGAGCGAGAAAGTGGCCAGTGGTACCGTCACCAACAGCAACCTGATCATTACCAGCACCCTCCCTCTTCTCCTTCCTTTCCTCCTCCCCCCTCCTTCCAGGAGCTTGCATCCAGCCAGTCTGTCACTTCTCCTGTGCCAATGAGTATTCTTAACTCTCATACTTCCCCAAACATGCAGTCCTCCAGTTCCTTCAACTATGCTCGACCTAAGCAGTTCATTGCTGCTCAGAACATCAGCCCTGCTTCAGGTTACGTGACTCCATCTTCAGGATCATCTACATCCAGCCTTCCTTCTCCTATGTCTCCAACTGCTTCTCAGAAGCAGTTTGGGAGAGTGCCTGTTCCTCCCTTCTCTCAGCAGTTTGCTCCAGAAGGGGAGTATGCCTGGTCTCCTTCTTCCCCATCCCCTCCACCCCCACCTCCACCTGTCTTTAGTCCAACTACAACATATCCGGTGTGTGATTCCTTTCCACTTCCACCTCCCCCACCCCCTCCTCTTCCTTCCCTTTCTTCACCTTCCCACAGCCTGTCTCCAACTCCCAGATTTCCTAACTCCAGCCAGTCTCCAGCAGCATTTCTCAGCTCCATGCTGCCATCCCAGCCACCACCCATTTCTGTCAATGCATTAGGCCTCCCGAAAGGAGTGACGCCTCCGTAAGTATCTGCTAATGAGCTCCTTGAGTTTGACTGTATTGGAGATTGTACTGAAGATTACTGCACTTGCTTCATTTTATGTTTCTGGGATACTTCCCTGTTACCTACCACCTGACAGAGGTGTGTGAATAGTTTGCCAATGCCTCTGTGCTATAGATCGGATATAACCCTCACAGAATTGAGATTCTGAGAGAGTCCTAGAGTAGGAACACAAAACTTTAAATTGGAGTTGATGAAAATCTGAAAGCAGTAGCAAATGCCTAGGATGGTGGAAGGAGATCCAGGAAAACTCCTCTCATGACCCAGTTCTTTTAAAGTCACATATGCAGTGATATTTGCAGTCTGTGTTCCTATTATGTCTGCATGTAGAGAAATACCAAGTAAAGAGAGCATTATTCAGAAATCTGTATAGCTTTGTGATACTTAAAGTATAAGGTATTAAGTCTACATCTGACAACAAAGTGGTTGTAATGATGTATTGACTTTTGGCTAGTTTTTATTCTGAGGAAGTTTAGGAAAGTGTTTAGGAGGGGATTTAGAAAAGCGCTGCATAAAACCAAGCAGAATCCCTCCCCCTAACAACTCTGCATGCTTGTTTTCCCCTTTTGTCCTCTCTAAAGGCCAAAATAGTATTTTGGAGCATGTCAGCTCCCTTCATAGATCAGTTTGTCTTTCCACTGGCACTATACTCTCATTCCATCCTTAGAGAACAAAGAGACATGCTGAAGAACAAAAATGAGAATAGCTGTGTCCAAGGCTTATTTATAACTTTGTCTAGAAGTTTGTCTAAACAGATCTATGTATCTAGGTGACTTGCACAGCTACAGACTGTTGCAGCAGGGACTTCTGTTATTTCAGTCCAAGATACGAAAAGGAAGAGAAGGCAGAAAGTAGACAGATATCAAAGTAATAAATCATACATATGCTTTAAAAAGCATTTCTTTATCTTGATTTCTGTCATATGGGTCATTATGGACTCTTGCCACAAAACAGGCTTAGGAGAAAAATTAATAAATAGTACTGTTTTCCCTTGCACTTATAATAGTTGTGATTTTCTGTCTTACCATGTCCTTTGCACTGGCTGAGTTTCCCTATTGGTACTGACTGCTGAAAGCTGCATGATTAAATTACTGACAGCTTGACTGATAAGCACAGTCCCCAGAAGCCTGAATTTATCCCTGATTTTCCAAGAATATCTGTAGTACAGCTATATAGTTCTGGATAGGAACTGGTTTCTCTTTCAGGTTCCATTCTGTGTGCTCTGAGGGTGACAGCAGCAGTCTGATCCTCTGCTTGTCCCTCATTCCCTGTTGTGCTACATTCGTGCACACATGTTCTCATTTTAGGCATTAGCTGTTTTATTTCTTATTCCCTTTGATCTTTGGACAGAGAGAAAACTCTGCAAGGATGTTTTCCCCCTCCCCATGCCCCTCACTTTCCCAAGCCTAGCAGCCAGTCTGGGTGTGCATGTGATGGTGTGTCTATCTCCCCCAGGACAAGGCAGCAGCCTCAGGCTCTGAGCTGAGGTTGAGGTGGTTGGCTGTTTGGCCTGCATTCCCTCAGGAAATGTAGTCCAGATGGGAGCTGGATCATGTTAACTGTACTGAATGTATGTGTGTATAATTTATATATATATACATATGTGTGTATATATACAATAAGCATTTGTCATTGAATTATAACATTAAAGCATGGTAAAAGATGTACTGTGTGATGAAAAAAAAAAAAGTAATAATCTATTGTCATGTATCTTTGATGCCAATTTTTCCCTGGCCTCTCCCTTTTCATTTTACTGTGTAAGTTACTAATGTCTAGTGTGCCTTGGTGAGTAAATAATTCTGTTTCCCATCATTCTCATACTGCTCCTGAGCAATTCTTCTTACCTCCCTTCCCCCCACTCCTTTTGCTCTCTTCTGCTTTGTGCTATAGCCTCAGATCCTTTTTTTTAACTCCACCTTCGCTTTTTCTTTTTCCTTGTCTTTTGCTTAATCCTCACAAATCTTCTTTTCTTGAACACATTTGTCTTTCTGAGATGTAGGTTTTGAGCCGTTCACAGTATTCCATAACCTCGGCCTATAGTCTGGCCATGTACTCTATGATCTCAAAGATTCATAAATTGAAAAGGATGATACTGCTTTCTGACAGTGCTGTGCAGGCTGGGTGCAAGGGACAAATTAGAGCATTCAAAGTTTTGCTTCAGCTTGGCATCTAAAATGCTAGTCATCCCATTTAGCTTTGTCTCTTCTAGATCAGTCATATAGTGGTGATATGGAGAATATGATAGTGGGTCGCTGAATGTTACCTAGGCAGTTAGAAATACCTTTCATGGGAAGGAGGTATATTTTTGCACTATAGAGTTTCCAAATACAGTGTTTGAAGTGGTAGAATTTCCTCTTTAGAAAACAACTTTATGATTTATTATCATATTTTTATTTCATATTTTGAAAGTTTAATGATATTAAAAAATAATTTTTTTAATAACTAATTAGTATTATTTTGTTTATTATATTTATTTCCAGCATCAATGGAAGCAGACTTGGATCTTTCATTGCATTTAGATACTTCAGCCCTTTAGTATCAAGTGTCTCTAGCAGATAAAATGCTCTCCAAACAGTTTTCCTGTATGCTTTCAATGTTTTCATGGCTCTCTCCTTTTGCCTTTTTTGTGTGTGTATTTCAGGGCTGGTAATTCACTGTTCATATTTGGATTATGTGGTCTTTTTACCATGGCTGTTTTACTCTCTCCAAGGCTGTAGGTACTGTACACTGATAGCCAAATACCTGAAAGAAAAAAAATACTAAACATTTAGCCTTGTCAGAGGCTCTTGTAATTACCAAAACCCATTGTTTGGCAGAGTAGGAAATTCTACAGACTTTTTTTAGAAGTTAAGCATCTTGATATACTGTGGAATCTGTTGAATTTTTTTCCTAAATTTTTCCTACATTTCAATAATTTTTTCATTACTAAATCTTAGTGCAATCACAGATCTGCTCTTCAGAATTAGTATTTGGTAGGCATCATGCTTATTTTCCTCAGATTGCTTTTGTGGTAGGAGTAGAATAAAGGTAAAGTAATAAGCATTGCAGCTGGAGGTAATTATTTTTGTAGATGTTCAAAGGCAGCATCAGTGACATTTTCTGTAACATCGAAGGCACAGTGGTTGCATACAAACCAACAGAGTCTTCATTTCTCCTCATGGAGTCAGACCTTCCCTCCACCAGCTTTCTCCAGGCATTTCTTTTCCAGTGTATGTATCTTTGTTCTACTTAAAAGATAAATTAATCCAAGGAAGGATTCTGCCTCTTTTTCTGTGGGGTCAGACAAAACGTTTCTAACTATTCCATCCTTGTACTCTGTGAGCAGTAAATACGATGCTAATGTTTCAGCTAACAGTTAATATTGTCCTTGGTTTTGGAGCCTCAGTATCTGTGGAAGTGACAGTGTTATCTAAACCAGTTGATCAGATAAACATGCTTTCCAGTTGATAGATTTGGAAACATGACACTGGGGGGATTGTTTGTTTTGAGTGGGTTTTTTTGTTGTTTTTTTTTAATAACATGTAGTCTTACAGTCTTGCCTGTATCATGGGAATAGCTACTTGTGAATTTACTCCATTTTATTTGGACATCTGAAACATGGAAGGCAGCTCCGTGTCATTAATAGCTACTAATTCACCTTTAAATATTTTAAGTATTTATTTGCAACAATTGTATGGTAACTGCTTCATTTGAATAAAATATATCTCATCTTTCCAGTAAGCTCTAGGCACTTTGTAGCGACCAGCATTTTCAAGCTGTGACTGTGGTGGCTGTAGCTGAGCAAGCTTTAGGAATAATCTTTTTCTCTGTTAATCGGGCAGGTGTGTTAAATTCATCCCTGGCCAGAGCATAGTGATATTAAACAAAAGAGAAGAGCTAGTGGAACTAAGTACCTAATTATGTACTTAAGGCATTAGGAACGCTTGTCAGTTATTTCTGAGGTAAAACTTGGCTGGAGTAAGATTGTTGGGTGCTGTTCTTAAAAAAATCTCAGTTATTTCTTCACCTAAAGAAGTGGGTGGATGTGTTGGACTCAGGTTAACTTTCAGTTACAAAAGGCTTGCAGGGAGCAGAGTTAATGTGACAGACCTAGAACTGAGGTGGTTTTGTCCACAGTTAAGTCTGTAGGAGCTGTAATCTGGTCTTCACTGTTCATAGAAAAAAATTATATCTGTATGAAAAGAAATAAGTATACTTACAAATTCTAGGCTAGCACATACATTGGCAAGTTTACAAGAGCATTTGTGAAAGCAAAATTAATCCCATGAGAAGGATCTGGTCAGCATTTAGTGAATATTTAAATAACAAGAATATAAATCCTGCTACTGAAAGGTGTGGAGTCACCCAACCTGAAGAAATAGAATCTCTTTCCAAGTATAAAAACCATGTATTGTCAGCCATACATATATCCTTTTGAAAGTACTTGAGTAAAAAATACCGTATTTTCTTAATGTAGACACTTTCCCTGAAAGTAAGAGTTTTTCTTAAAGTAGGTATCTTCAGTAAAATAACCTGAGTCACAAACAGAAAAAGTCTGACTCTACAGAACTGCTGAAAGAATATGTCTCTAGATTTACAACTTTCTGAAAAATAGTGGAAAACGGAACAGAAAACATTGTTTTGAAGAGAAGATTGTCTAAAGTATCTTGTAAAATGTAATTAAATAAGCATCTTTTATCATCCTACACAAGTGGATTTAATTTCTGTTTCAATGATCTCTAGAACCTTAAATCCAAATCTTAAGTGAGATTATGTGGGAGTCATGAGAATAGCAACATCAGAGAGGTCTGTGTTTTTTTCCTCTTTGAATCAGGGGCCTTTACTGTGATTTGGCCATTGAATCCTATCTCAAATAGCACTGAGGCAAATATTTTAGTAACCCTCAGGTTCCTTAAGTCAGTTGGCAATGATGGCAACCACTCTGAGGAAAAGCTACACTTCCCCATCTTTTTATCTTACAGCTTTCAACAGTCTTCCAGTACAAATGTCAGATTTCATTTTAGAGTGAACTGTATTTTTGTCCTATGTAGGCCAGACATTTACTTCCATTTCTGTAAGTTATGCCTGTCACAACTGTACATAACGTATGGGGGTAGCCTACAGTATGATTGATGTGAAACTAGTGATACATAGGAAAAATTACCTTGATTAAGAATTCCAACATCAAACTGAGGGGGAGGGTGAGGATGGTTTTGTGCTTCTAAGGGAGTTCACCTCATCTCTGTATGCTACCTGTTCAGCCATACCTGGAGTTATCCTGGATCTCAGGAAAATGCAGATAAAGACAAGTACTTCTGTCACTGGAAAAATTTCAGCCAAGATTAGGGTTTGTGTTCCTGTCCATTAGACTATCTTTGTTTAAAGTTTTTTGCTTTATTTTGTTGTACCCGTGTGGTTTAGTTCTTTTTCTAAATGGTATTTGCTAGATGTTTAAGAATGTTGTAAGATGGCAAGTGAACTTAACTAAGAGAATTGGTACATACACCTTTCTGTTGAAAAGGGAGAGAGGCTGCTTAGCAGCATTGGTTTGTAGCTTTGTTTGCAGATGTATTTCTTCAGAGGACTTAACTTTCTTATTTTAAGCTAATCTGAATGCCATAGAAATATCTGTGAATGTAGAAGCCAAGTGCAGTGCTTGATAGTTGTGGAGACCTTAAACAGTAGAATTAAACTTGGCTAGGGATGTTAAGGATAACAGGAAGGGATTCTATAGCTACGTAGCAAATAAAAAAACGGACTAGGGACAACGTAGACCCCCTCTGGCAGCTATCGGGAGAACAGGCTACACAGGTTTTGGAGAAGGCTGAGGTTCTGAATGACTTCTCTGCCTCGGTCTTCACTGGCAAAGGCTCTGACCACACCACCCAAGTCTTGGAAGGCAGATGCAGGGACTGTGAGAATGAAGGCCTTGGGCCCACTGTAGGAGAGGAACCGGTTCGAGACCATCTTAAAAATCTGAACGTGCACAAGTCCATGGGTCCTGATGAAATCCATCCGCGGGTCCTGAAGGAGCTGGCGAATGAAGTTGCGAAGCTGCTGGTCATCATATTTGAGAAATCATGGCAGTGAGGTGAAGTTCCCAACAACTGGAAAAAAGAAAATGTAATCCCCATTTTCAAGAAGGGGAAAATGGATGACCCAGGGAATTACAGACCAGTCAGTCTCACCTCTGTGCCTGGCAAAATCTTGGAGCGGATTCTCCTAGAAGGCATGCTAAGGCACATGAAAATCAACAAGGTGCTTGGTGACAGCCAGCATGGCTTCACTAAGGGGAAATCCTGCCTGACCAATTTGGTGGTCTTCTATGATCGGGCTACAGAACTGATGGACACGGGTAGAGCAGTTGATGTCATCTACCTGGACTTGTGCAAAGCGTTTGACACTGTCCCACACGACATCCTTGTCTCTAAGTTGGAGAGACACCAATTTGATGGGTGGACCACTCAGTGGATAAAGAACTGACCAGGCTGGACGAAGCCTTGGGTGAGATGGTTTAGTGTGAGGTGTCCCTGCCCATGGTAGAGGGGTTGGAACTAGATGATCTTAAGGTCCTTTCCAACCCTAACTATTCTATGATTCTATGATTTCATCAACTGGAGTAAAGGTTAATATTTTGGATATATGACCTTGTCTCAGTCCAGTGTAGCTTTTTTTTTCACATGCTGCTTTTTTGGCAGCTACCTGATCTTCTCAAGACTTCAGGACTCTGAGGACTGTGCCAACCTTTGCTGCATTCAGGAGCAGTCTGTGCTTTAGTGATTTCTTCTTTACTGTCACTTCAGGTGAAGCTGCTAACAATCAGGAATTCAGATAAGATTACTGGTTACGAAATAAGTATATTTTAAAATCAGTATCCAACTATGTGGATGTCTTGAAAGGCAAATGACAATTGCATTATCTGTGTTAACATGCAGCATGAGACAGAGGGATAACTTGCTCAGGTGGGGAAGGAACTGAATAGGAGCATGAAAAAATAGTACTTCTTTAAATGAGTAAAAATGCATTTGTAAAGGTAAGCTTTAGAAAAATGGATTTTTGGTGGTGGGCATGCAGTTTGTAGATGAGTTGTTCTCTGTGTTATCTAGTCAAGAAGGCTCAGACTTACTCAGAAACACGTATTATTCATATCAGTCTTGATCCTAGCCAATGCGGAAGCACAGTTTTTTTCAAGTGCAGTTTCATCACCTTGGGTGGTAGAAATAATTGAACTTTTGTTACCTTTGTTTCATTTAGTACAGGTCATCCTTAGTCAGGTCTGTGCCTCAGGCATTGCCTTAATTCAGATGAATGTAGTGTCATATTGCTGAACAGAGCTGACTCCTGTCTCCACAGCATGCATGACAAGATCAGACTAAAAGGGTTTTAGTATGCAGCTGCAGCTTCAAAGTTTGTGACCTATTACAGTGCTTGTAGTAACTTTCTTACAGTAACTGAAAAATGTATTAAGTGGGCAGGAATTAGCTGTATTTTTGGAAAGCTTTAGTTTTAAAGGAAAAATCAAGTTACTGTTCATTACCTCAGTACCAGAGAATTGATTTGGATTTCTGTGAAACTGGCCATATTGGCTGCAAACAGGAATTTGTTCTTGGAAGGATAACAACAGCCAGCCTGTTGCCCTTGTTTACACTGTAAAAGGTACATAGGAAAAGCAGGAATTGCATCCAGCATGCACTCTGTGTAATTAAAACATGAGAAGTACTGCTGGTTTGGCCTTCTTTCTAAACAAACGTTAGGGCAGATATTCAAAACTAAGGAGAGCCAAGCCAAGGTTGCAAAAATCTCTGCTGTCAAAAATCTCTTGTGTGAATTAAGATGACTGAGTTTTGGCAATTCCATAGCACCCTTTTTGACCAAAAGAATTCAGACGTGTGTGCTTTTATCTATGTCTGTGTTCAGGCCTGCTGTGACTTAAGTGATGCATGTTTCTGAGGTGCTCAGAAATCTGTGTGAATTGCAGCCTGATTCTCAAAGGCTGATAGACATTGAAATATGTCTTCTCCAGCTGTCTCCTGCTACCTTTATAATCACAGCATACTCTGAAAATTGCATCAGGCAAAGTATGAACGTACAAATACATAAATGAATTGGCAGAACGTTTTATTTGATACTCTCCCTGAGAAAAGATGAAAAGAAACCTGATGAGTCACACACTTAGTGCACAAATCTTAATGCATCCAGATAAGGGCATGTAAGATGGTCAAAAATATTTGCAAAAGCAGCTCGAACAAGTTTACTGCCAGGCTGTCTTGACAGACAAACAGTCTCTCAAGCTGAATGGATCTGTGCTTTAGAGGATAGATTTACCAAGGATCTTCTGTTTGTTGTCATTGCCTTGTAGCAATTTTGAAATTCATCCCAAGAATGTATGTCTTCAGAGCTAATTTGGTGGGGGGTATGTATGTGTGTGTGTATATTTATGTACATATTTTAAAGTAGAGAAAGAAAAAATGGTAGAGAGGGGGTGGAAATAGAGCATCTGCAGGAAGAATTGCATTTTCCTTGTGCACCTCTTAGAATCATAGAATAGTTAGGGTTAGAAAGTACCTTAAGATCATCAAGTTCCAACACCCCTGCCATGGGCAGGGACACCTCACACTAAACCATGCCACCCAAGGCTCTGTCCAACCTGGCTTTGCACACCGCCAGGGATGGAGCATTCACAACTTCCCTGGGCAACCATTCCAGTGCCTCACCACTCTCACAGTAAATAACTTCTTCCTTATATCCAATCTAAACTTCCCCTGTTTAAGTTTGAACCCGTTACCCCTTGTCCTGTCACTACAGTCCCTAATGAAGAGTCCACCCCCAGCATCCCTATAGGCCCCCTTCAGATACTGGAAGGCTGCTATGAGGTCTCCACGCAGCCTTCTCTTCTCCAGGCTGAACAGCCCCAACTTTCTCAGCCTGTCTTCATACGGGAGGTGCTCCAGTCCCTCATCATCTTCATGGCTCTCCTCTGGACTTGTTCCAACAGTTCCATGTCCTTTTTATGTTGAGGACACCAGAACTGCACACAGTAGTCCAAGTGAGGTCTTACTATTCCCTTTTTTTTTTTTTGTCCCAATTTGAAATAGTCCTGAAAGAGGTTTTCTAAAGGCATTTCAAGAAATTTTGACTGATACTCACTTCTATCATTATGTTTTTAAACAACCTTGCTTACATTGTAAACATAAGTGAAGGGAAGGGAATCTGTTTTTCAGGCAAATTGCCTTGACCAGGTCTTGGATGACACTTCACACCCACTGTGCAAAACTCAGGATGTTCTGGCACATGATCAGAAATCTGGAAGGTTGTCAGGGAGACTGCCTCTCCTATTAAAAGCTACCAGGGATCCCAGGCCATTGCTGGAATATTTGCATGCCTTTAATAAAATTCCTTAGCTTCCCTACATGACTTTTTCCAGTGCTTAACTGTCACTGTTGGAGGGTGGAGAGAGTTCTGTGTTTTTTGTCTAAGCTAGACCTGTTGTTCTTCAAGTTCTTATCATCCTCAATGGAATGGGGAATCATTGAATGCTACCTATTTTTTGCTGGTTTATGATTGAGTCACCTTTCTATCTTCATTCTCCTTATTTCCTGATTAAATAAATAGGTTTGTTTTTTTATTTTTGTGCATATATGACATAGCTTGTCACAAAAGCTGTTCTTTTAAAACCATCTGACAAGGGTTTTTGTTCTAAAACTTTCCAATTTGCTGTCTTTTTCTTGAAGTGCAGTGGTAAAACTGTATCCAGGGTCCAACAGCAAGGAGTAAAGGAAAGCAATGAAGTTTCATGGTTCATGCTAATGTGTCTGAGAATTAAATTTCTTTTCCTTTTGAAATAATGACGTTCACATCCAAGTTTTAACCTCACAGATTCTTGAGAGATGCTGAATATGTTAATGCTAATTTTACATTAATATGCTGTCATGCTTTGAATATTTTTTGTGGGTTTTATCATCATTAGGCCACCTCTAGACTAATTATGAAGATCATTGCAGTTGTTATGTGCATATGAGCTGCAACCTCCACAAGTTCAGCGTGAGCAGCCAATTTGAGAAACATGCTTTCTTATTTCATATTCCAGTTCTTAAGGTTGAAATACTAAGTACTGAACTTAGTACATATAGACCTTTGAAAGACCTCATTGGTCTATATTCTTCCAGTTTGATAGGAAAAAAAAAATCCTTGATACTCTCTGAATAGCTTTTTCAGACAGTTGTGCAGCCATATAATAGAAATTTCAGCCAGACTCTCTTCCCCTGATTTATTGGGGAACTTCAATAAGCCTGAAGGTTTACACAGAAGCTACAAACTGAACTATATGAAAGCTATTTCTTTTTGCTTGTCTGCATGCTCATGTGTGGTTTGATATGATTCTAATTTCATTGCCTTATTATCCTCATTGTTTTAAAAGGGACTGTAATACTGTTTTCTTATCTTGAGGATGGATTTTGAACTTGCTGACCTGTAATTCTCTCAGTACTCCTTCCTATTTTAGAATGGGTGTGCTTACTTTGGGGGTTTTGTTTTCAGAGATAACTGATAATGCTTCAGGAAATGCTTTCACTTGTTACTTGAAATCCACTCCAGAGCACTTAGCCCATCCCCCTCTTTTCATGAGCTGTTGGGACTTCCTTGGGTAAACTGCACATTCCACCTTTACAGCCTGTTGAGTGCCAAGCATAAGCAGGCCTTTTCCTTTATCACTCAGGTATGAAATTTGTAAGAACGTGAAATTAAAACTATTTCTTATCATTTGGAGCTTTCAAGGTAGGATGCATGTCTCCATGAAAAGCTGGTACAAAGCTTCTTCAAGGTGAAGCCAGGTTTAAAATATGCTGCCTTGAAGTTGGCCAGATTTTGTTTTGGGAGGTGTGTGTCCTTATCTGAAAAGTGGTGAAATTCAGTTCCCTGACAGTGCAGAGCTGGGTGGGGTCAAAGGCTGGAAGGTGAAGGGAAAGACTGAGCAGAGAGATAGATGCCACCTTTCCACTAGCCTTCCAGTAGCTGGTCCAACCTTCCTGAGGGATGTTATCTTCTGGTGCCCTCTTTCCACCTTCTCGTCTTCATTTTCCTTCCATATCTTCCTTTAAATTTACTATCCCCAAGATTCTTGAGTTACTGAAACATCTCTTCCTCAAAGAGATCTTACCCCTTCTTCCTCTTAGCATTCTCTTGTCTCCCTGTAGATAGGATAGTTTTCCTGACTTCTTCCCCAAAACAGAGTGGAAGAGACTCTCTCTTTTAGTTGTGACTGAGAAGATGCCCAGCTAAATGCCGAGGGAATTATTCTGCTGGTTACTTAGATCTCCAGCTAGTGGCCAGATATTTCCAGGGTGAGGGAGGCTGTTGTTCTCTGGCTGTTTGTGACATTAGGCAAATGTCTGCTCTTTTGCTGCAATTTAATGGGGAAATGCATTTTTTTTTTACCATTTTCCCATTTTAAATTTAGTTTCAGTAACAGAATATGAAATGTTTTAGGAATTTAGACATAAATGTTTCCAATTATTGTCTTCTCATAATGTATTTACTTAATTCCTTTTTTGGCTTTTGACAGCATGTATGTATTGTTTCATTTTAACTAACGCTAAAAGTTACCATTGAAAACACTTGCAGAAGAATGACTTTTCTCTAGCCATGTTGTAGAAAATTAGTACCAAGAGTATCCAAGAAAATTTGCTATCTCCATATGATTCTTGTTTAACATTTTGGTGTTGATAACTGAATTATGAAATTGTGCATTGGAAACAAGTTTACCACTTACATGCTAGTCTGATTTTCTTTTTTTCCCCTATCTCCGACATCTGTGAGTTTGTTTGTCTGGTTTGATTTCATGTTTTGCATAAGTCATTCCCATGTAATGGGCTGAGCCCTGTTTAGTTGAAGTGGAGAAAAAAAAAAGATAAACCAGAACTCACTGAATCAGTGTCAGTGTTTTAAATGATAATGTGTGACTTCAGTGGAGAAACGAGCTGTGCTACAAGTTTCACATACTGATAGAATGCTGATTTCTTCACAACTGTGTAAGAGCAGCTGATCTCCAGTAGAAATGTTGGGCATTTCCAGCAAAAGAGCTACCGTAAATGTTAAATATCAGTTCAGACTGGGGAAAAAAGGTTCCCTGTGCCATTCCAGAAAGTAGGAGTGAAACATCCTGAAAGTACAGTCATAACTTGTGGTGTAACTTGTAGGCTGGTATGAGGCATAGCTCAGCCCTGGGAAATGCTTGCTATTCCACCGTGAATCCCTGCTGCTGAAAACTGCTTTACAGGGATGATTTTCCTTTTCGCCAGAGTACAGAAACAACATTTACATGTTGCCTTCTGGCAACATCAGAGAGATGAGAATAAACATGAAGTTATGCATTGTGTACTGCAAAGCTGTAACAAGGAATGAGTTAATAAATAATGTAGGAAATTAATTATTAACTGCCTCGTCTTGCATCTTTCTAATCTTTTATCTAGCTGGTACTCCATAGGAACCTAGTTTATCTGCCATCCCCACTTACCTAGTCATGCTTTCTCTTTCATTTTCCCTCTCACTTTGCTTTATTGCTCATCAGTTTCCCCTTTGAGTGTATGGTGTTTACAGCCACCGCTACACAATCCTGAGTCCTGTTTTAGGTAATGCATGTATAAAGCTTAGCTTTAACTTTGCTTTTAAAATAATAATTTCATCAGTGATGTGAGTCAGCAGGAATAGCATAGTAAATAAGATACCAGACCTTTAATTTCAAAGAAACAATGTTGTTTTCTTCACCAACAGCAGTGGGTCCAGATAAATTCCTAAATACCAATGATTTCAGGAGAGCTTATGAATTTTCCTGTACTGTTTTGCAGGGGATTTCCCAAGAAAACAGGCAGAACTGCCAGGATAGCATCAGATGAAGAGATTCAAGGGTCAAAAGATGCTGTAATTCAGGATCTGGAAAGAAAACTTCGCTTCAAGGAAGACCTTTTGAACAATGGGCAACCGGTATAAAAACATAAAATACCCCAGGGAATGGGAGTGGGAATCATGGGCAGTTTCACAGATATGCTGCATATAAAATAATTATTGTAGATTATTTTTATATTTTATGTATTTATTATTACTTGCATTTCCAAAGCTGCATTTCCTTGAGGAATTATAGTGTACATTTTGACCTGTTGCTCCTCCTTTTGCTTGACAATTTCACTTGGACCTAACAAAGCAGTGGAGATCTCAAAGGTGATGAATTTGCATAAGCCTGCACAGTCTGTACCTTTTTCAGCCTCAGAGGCTACATGCTTTGCATGTTCATCACTGAGTGGCCAGTAAATATATACAGAGCTCTTGATCAGACAAGGCTCATTCTACCTTTTGCCCAGCTGTTGGACAACAAGGGAAAGACTTAAGTGGTAAGCGGACATCAAAGGGGTACAAGACAGTTCATCATGAGAAACAATCCATTACGAATCAGGCATCATTAGATTCTGCAGCTGTGGGACTTTTTTGACCAATACAATAGAAAATAACCTATAGTACTAACTTAGAGACTCTATCAGGCGTTAACAACCTGCTTGAGGAGTCAAGGAGTTAAAATGGGCATCTCAGGCAATTGAAATGCACAGCCTCAATGTTCTCCATTAATTTTTGTGCATTTTAAGATACACATAAAAGATAACATACCAGATTCTTCCTGCTCAGAGCTACAAGAAGCAAATCTCCTAAGATTTGATTACAGTTATCAAGGCATTGATTTAAATGTCTTTGACACAGGAATCTCTTAAGAGGAAAGTCATTTTTTAAATGTAGACTGTCAACCCTTTCTTGTCAATGAAACGTTTTCAAAATCATCAGAATACCATGGGATTCTGTTTGTGTCATTGGAAGGTAGTCGCCTTTAGGTTTTCTGGACCGTGCTCAGAAGTTTGATAGGTTTGCTACTATGTCCAGGATGTGGACTGAGGTGGTGTAGTTCAAGACAGCTGATTGAGACAGACTGTCTAGTCCACAGCTGCTGGATTCTGGTTCTTAGTGAAGTCAGTGGAGTAAAGTAGGGAAAGCTGTCAGAGTGACTAGTGCTTCTGTACTTACCTTTCTCCATTGACTGCACAGGTTTGGCAGCTTTCTGTAGCAATTAAGCAGAATCACTTTCATAGTGTATAAGTTTGTGGGTTCTTTTAAAGGAGGTGGACTAAGCATGACTGTCAATGCCTATTTTGGAAAGTAAAAGAGATGTTTGGCCTGGACAAATGAATGGAATGTCCTGAGAAGGCCCACATGGCCTGAGGGGAAAAAAAAACCACCCCTGTGATCAGATGATGTGGGAGCTTGGACCATGTGAACTCTGGTTTTGTGCTTGCCTTGAGGCTTTTGCCTTGCAGATTCCTGTCTTGGGTGATTCTGTTCACGTAATCATGGCTGCGGGCACTTGGAGTAATCACAGGAAAAATTAAAGTGAAGAAAAAGTTCATGACTTCCTTAGACATTTGTAACCAAGCCACACTGGTACCTAGTTTTCATGAGTTTCAGCCTGCTGGGTTAGACGCAGTATAGCATACTTTAAAAATTAATTTAAATGAAATTTGTAAGAATGGAAGCGTTAATAGATGTAATGTTTTACAATTTCCATTCTTTCATTTTTCTGTTTAAATGAGGCATGTCACCATGTAATGACTTTGCCTTTCAGTCACTGGCATTTTTTTGCAGCACTGATTTATAACAGTGTCTAAGTGTGTGACGTGTTATTGAATGTAGAAGAAAAAGTAATAATGAAATAATTGAACTGCACGCTTAAGGCTTTGTTTTAACTTGTTTTACCTTCTGAGTGTAAATTGTCTTTTATAAGCTCTCCCTGCAATTTCCCAAAGAGTAAGAAGAAACAGAAACAAAAACCCTTAAAGAATGTATTTTTCTACAAATCTGTCTTATTTTTGACAAAATACTCAAATAGAGTAGTATCTCCTTAGCATTTTTGGCAGAGTTTCCTGCTGTGTGGTTCTAATGTAAAAATCAAGCAGAACGACTAGGAGTAAGACTGGGGATGATTTGGCATGCACTTTTTTGATGGCCATGCTGATTTAAGCAGTTCCTATTGCTCAATCCTGCCCAAGTTCCTGGCAAGCGCATGGAAACAAATGGCAGAATCAGGGCAAGGGTTGTTTAAGCCAGAAGAGCCACTTGTAATGCAAAAAAAATGCATTACAAACTGTGGTAGAAAATTGCTGTTAGAAACATATTGCTGCTCTCTTTTAGTAACATTACCTAAAGCATTGCTTACTGTCTAACTGCCTTGTGGTACATAATGAGAAATAAGAACTGGTTTTATTTCTTTTCCCTCCCCCTTATCCCCATATTATTTTTTATTCAGAGATTAACGTATGAGGAAAAAATGGCTCGTCGATTGCTGGGAGCAGACAGTGCTGCAACTGTCTTCAATATACAAGAACCAGAAGAAGATCCTGCTATACAGGTGCACAAAACTCTACATAGGAAAAAAAAATCCTTTCCATTTTTCTTCTTTACAGGCTGTGATTGTCTTGAAAAAAATAAATTCCTACATAAGACAACAAATATGCACCCGATAGGATAGTTCTGATTACAGGAGTCATATGTTCTATATCAGTGGAGTAAACTGGAGGATCACATGCCTATTGCTCAGTTTTTCCATAAGGTTGAGAGTTCTCAAATGTCTGCTCTCTTCTTTAAACTCCTCTGTTTGTCCTATTCTGTGCTGACCTTTACGTCTCTCAAGGAAAAACTACATCTACTATCTTGAAGCCATTTTCTCCTTATTTGTGTAATCTGCACTTTTTGGATGCAGACCAAAAACACAACAGAAAGTCTGCTTGAAAGGCCAGATTCAGATGCCAGAGTTGCCACTCGGAAATGTGTAGCATTTGTTTGCTTATATTCCCACATAAAGTATGTTCTGCTGATGAAAACTGCAAAATTGTCATGGATGCCTCTTGCTTTTTTTTCTGCCTCTTGATCTCTTTTTCTGCCTTTGCAGGAAGCTCGCTCTGTTGGTGCTTCTGTAGTGAGTCCTGTGGATATTCAAAAGGTTATCGTTTTCACCTTTTTCTGTCTTGCCTTTTTGTCCATTGATTGTTTGGTTTGTTTTTTTTTTCCTCTGTTATCTTTGCCCTTGCCCTTCTGCTATTCTTGGTTAATAATGAGAGGTCACCTAGCATTAGTACCTGGGGAGATTTGGGCTGCACTCCCTTCAGGGTGTTGAAGTTGTTCCTAATTGTTGGAGTGCAGGCAGCTTCACTGCAGTAACAGTGTGCTCCAGTATCCTGCCATAATGTTAACATACTCTGATACTAATTGCTTTGCATCCAAATTAGCTGTTTTTTATATATACCATGTGTACTTCATGGTTTACTTTTACGGTAAACTCTCAGGGAATGAAAAAATTAAAATACCTGCAGTTTACAAAGGCTTTTCTCTTCCATTTTGTATCGGTGTTGAAGCCTATGATTAGTTCTGTAACCACTCAGTAGAAAGACTGCATGTCATTCCCAGTCCAGAGGTAATGATAATAGGATGGGTATGTGAAATGAGGCTTCATATGAGACGTGTGTTCTGTGTTAAATAAAACAAGAGTCAGAGACAGTGGCCAAAGGTCATTTGCAAGGGTGCCTGGATTTCTGCTGACTGACAAGAGCCTTGACTCATTTATTACTGTATTTTTCTGCTTCTGAGCTTTCTTACATTCTGGCATTATCTTTGTTATCACTGAGATTCAAAGCAGAACTTTTGTATTGCAAAGTAGATAAGAGCAAACAGCTCAAGAAGGTAAATAACTCTGTATGTCACTGTAATGTTTCCTTGTATCTGAATAGCAAATTTAAACAAGCAGTAGTACATGTTTACACTGGGTGAAGCTTTCCACTCTTCTTTCTGTATCTTGGTTTTAAGAAAGAAATGATACTTTTGGCCAGACAAAGGGGACCGTAGCAACAGTTGTAAAGAGGCAGCTATCGTGGGCTACCAGGGCTGCCATGTTCTCCTTTTCCTTTTCTTTTTTCTTGTTTTTACAGACAACTGTAAACAAAATCATTTTAACCTGGTGCAGCCTCCGGTACACTTCTATGCAAATAGCAGATGTGAACCATATGGTCTTCTGGCCATCTGGAAACAAAACCCACCCTAAATTTGCCTGTACCCTCAAGGAAATATTAATGTGTTTCTTTTGTCTTTATGAACTGCTTCAGAATACTTTTATTCTTATAGTCTTTGTTTAAAAAATGAAAAGAAAGCAACCAATGACTTTCCTTCCTTTTATAAATTAGACCTGAAGGTAACATGAAATGCAGTTTTTGCCTTATACCAGATGTCTTCATTGTTTCATAGGGAAGCTATTGGAGGGATGGATTATAGTGTTTTTCTTCAACAAGATACAGTTTCCTTTTATATGTAAAACCTTAATGGATTGTCAAAGATCAGTAGAATAAAAAAACCCAAAGAATTAGGAACACATCTCGCTGAGCAACACGTGGAAGCTAGATGCTAATATGTACCTTTCTTGTTTGACAGGAGTATAAAGTCTCCAGCTTTGAGCAAAGATTGATCAGTGAAATTGAATATAGGCTGGAGAGATCTCCTGTGGAAGAATCGGACGATGAGGTGCAACATGGAGATGAACCTACTGATAACAGTGTATCACCATATTTTGAGATAAAGCTGAAGCATTACAAAATCTTTGAGGGAATGCCAGTCACATTTACATGCAGAGTGGCAGGAAATCCAAAGCCAAAGGTAAGAAAAGAGGGTAAGTGTTTTTAGAAATGCTCTAAAGAGTTTTGTATTGGTAACTTACAGTCAGCCCCTGGACCCTATGGGCTGTGTCTTACAGGAACAGCAGACATTCTCTCTTGACGAGAAAAATGCGTAGCTGATGTAAACTGTCAAGTTTCTTTGACATCAGTGGAATTATTTAGATTTATGCTAGTAAAAAATCCTCCTATGAGGCTTCAGCTCTTAGTTACTCCCTCCTGAGACTTCATCTCAAGTATTTTACCTAGAAGTAGTAATACTTCTGTCATTTTCAGAGTTACTTTCTGCAGTGCAATGCTACAAATCCTCATACGAGCTGGCACAGTAGTCCCTAAAGCAGCAACCTCATCAGGTTAATGTGAGTAATTAGCTCAAGCACAGCAACATGCTAATGCAAATATATGTTGCTTGTGGTTCAGGATCCAACACAGTATTTCTGCATTCTTCAGGGCTTACAGAGTTTATCTCTAACCATACTGAATTTTATTGAAAGTAGAGGAAGGCATAATAAAATACCATAAGTTCCCATACATCCCAAAGGCAAGATGAGACATGATGGCGGGGTTTTAATGATGAGCTTCTGAGGGAGGGTTGGGCTTGGGAAGCATTTCCTTTGAGTAGATGTAAAAGTACCAGTTGCATGATGTCAGTAGCCTGGAAGAGTGCCTGCCTTTGGTAGCTTGCGTTTAACCATTTCACAAATTGCTTGGCAATCAACTGACTCATTATACAGCAGAAAACAGCAGTAGCTGCTTCAGCTTCTTTGCCAAAACCAGTATCTTCCCCATGAGGTCCTTGCGGCTCTTACAGTGACCTCTTGTGGATAGGGGCTCTTATCCTCTTGACAAGATCAAACATGCCTTATCTCTTAGATAAGATCTTCACAGCAGCAGCCACATCCAAATCTCTCATGTAGTGTAAGTCTTACAGGTATTTAGGATTTTGAGCAGAGATAAATGCAATGTCTTTACATGTCCAGTGATCTAGATGTGTGACACTGCACAAAGTGTAAAAAGAAAAATGGACTTTGTCAGGTAGCAGCAAAGAGAACAGAGAACGAGAGGTACATCTACATTAACAAGAAGTGTGGAGCACAAGAAACAAATCTGAAGAATGAGATATCCATCCTGCCTGCGTTTCAGGAGGTTTTACTTCAGGCTAGCTCCCATCTCGTCCCACAGACTGAAGCAGATGCAGCACATTAGATGTGTTCTTGGAGCACATTTTCTGGCTTGGTTTCATCTGAAAGGAATCCAATTCTGTGCTCCAAGACCACAACATGATGTGAACCACTGCAAAGTAAGTGGGGCTGATCAGTATACTGATATCAGAAAAGCACTCCTGCTTCAGACTTGAGACACACACTGAGAAGATTAGCACAGTCTGACTGAAACCAACCCTTTGATGTCCAGTATTGCTTTTGAGATGACCGCATAGAAAGGCCTGTTGTTTCCTTCGTGCTAGAGGTGCATTCTGTTGGAGGGATACTCTTTTTGCCTGAGGCTTGTGACTAAGTTGCTAGATGACCTACTATGAGTCAGCCTTAGTCAACTGAGCCCGATTTTCACACTTTTCAATTAAGGTGTAGTTTCACAGCCATCTTAATCTGATTTAAGACAGATGAAAGAGGATGTCTCCTTTCCCTCACTTGCCTTGTTTCGGGGTTAGGGATTGCACAGCAAAGAAACAATGATGTTAGTACTTCCCCTAAAGCACAGCATTATAAAGGAGTATCTGATGTGGATGCAGTCTGCTTTAGAGAAGATGTTCTGGTTTTCTGCATCGTGAAAGCACACATATTAACAAGTGATTTGCTTTTGCACCTGGGCCTGTGACCCTTTATTCCATCCACTTGCAGATGCTTTGTGCGATTTGTTAAGTTGTTTGGGATGGAACCAATTTCAGTCCTGTTGGATGGCTACTTGTTAGCTGGGCTTTGCAAATGTCAAAAGCTCCATCTCCTCCTCATCTGCTGGAGCATGCCAAGATAGCAATTTTGCAACAGTCGATGGCTGAGGGCTGCCCTTCTGCTGTCATTTGTTGAAGCTGGAAGTGTTGCCCCTGAATAAATTCTTTTCTTTGGCAAATGAGAAGCTGGAAATAATTTACTAACTTGAAGCTCCTCCCTTCTAAGTGTTCTGTCGGCTCTGCCAAGGAACGGCTTTGGGAAGGGCTGTAGTGTTTCTAAAATCTGGCATTCATTACAAGGGATTTTTTCTAAGCAGGGTTATTGCCTTGATTGTTTTTTCCCCTGAACATGCCATGTAAATTGAATACTGATGTGCAAGTTCTGTCTTCATAAATGTGACTTTTAAAATCTGGGTCTACTTTTGTTATAGCCTTCAGTGTAATGTAAAACTATTTTCTCACTAAAATGAGAACCCGTGGTGATACAGGAGGGATTCTGGAATTCTTGTTTTTAAGGGCTATTTCCCTTCAGAATTAGGACAATTTCATACAAAAGGTTAATAGAGATATGAATGTTGCATAAAGCTCATACTGCTCACTCTTCACATGGCTGAGTTTAACTCTCACAACCCTTTTGTCCTCTGTATCCATTGTATTTCTAGTCATTGCATGCTGGTTTCTAAAAATCTGGTGCAAATAAAAGCAATCCAGATGCAGTGTGCAGTGCTTACGTAGCTTAATGGTACATTTATTCAAAGATATCCTAGGAAGAAAATACTTCACTGCAAGGGCCATTGTCTCCAGCAGTGGTAGTGTTTTACTTATTAACTCCACATCAGATAAAGGTAATAGTAAGAATTTACTGCTCATAAGTAAAATCTGGTGATGCCAATGCTTTTAAGCATAGTGGAAATAGGTATTGTACAACATGTGCATAATGTTTGGATAGCTGGTTCAGTTAATATTTGCATGTATTTCCATATAATGATTCCTGGCATACATCCTGATATTTCTAAGTGCATTGTTATTGAATAATTACTACTTAATGCAGTAGATTTCCAAGCAACATTATGACACATGTAAGGCATGCAAGTTAAAACTCATTTTTTGCAGCTATGTTGTTTCTAGCGCCCATTAGCATGTGTGTATAAGTGATCAAATATCTTTCGCATCTCCAGTAAGTGCTCTGTCAGCAGATGAGAAGACATGACTAAATCTTTTGTTAGCACCACAGAGTCTCTGCAAGGTTGCTGACAGACAAAATGGGAAACAAGTATAACCAGCTATTGAGGAAATGAAATCATTTCTAGTTACACATAATGCTTGTTAATATAAAAACCATAAATGGTAATTAATTTTTAAGGGCAATTTCCACTCCTTCCCTCCAAAACATTCCCCCTTGTCTTTTTGTGAAATTTAAAAGTATACCCTTAACTTCCCCTGACAAGCGAGTGAAGTTAGCTTTGAAACGTTGGCATGTGTGGAGAACCTGGTGTGTTAAATGCTATCAGGAGCTGTGCTTTGCTTTGTCACTTCATTTTGACTAGAAAGCTGGCACTCTTTCCCCTACTGTAAGACCTAAATTCCCATTTCAAGAACTAGACTGAGGAAAATGTGTGTGTTTTCCTTGTGCTAGTCCCTGCAGTCATGCCAACAGGACAGATCCAGTTGTTATACTTTGTACAAGTTAACCTTGTGAAAATCATGTATCTGCACAATTGACCTAGGAAGTGCTGAACACCACTGATGTTACAGCATAATACAAGCTTCAGAAATGGCAAGTAAATAATGTTCTCCTTAAATATGGGTTTGGGGAGCTGACAACAGCTTTCCCAGTAGAACATTTTTCATATATTCCTCTGTGTGTTTTCCTGCACACACCACGTTTTTCTTTTGATTTCAGCAGATTTCAGTTTGGAGGTTTATATTATTTTTAAAATGTAGCAAAAAAAACCCAAACAAACCAAATCCTAAACTTTGAGGCATTAAAAAGAGATACATATTTTTTTGTGTAATTCATGGATTACTGTAAGATATTATTCTGCATACATCATTTTCTTTGGCTCAATGCAAGTAGATCTTGGGTCAGCCAGAGACTAAATTTATGTATGAAAACTAATGGAAAAGGCCTCTGTTTGATAGATAATGTAACTGTTCCGTACAACTTGGAACTCTATGGGTGTTGGCGTACAATTAATTCTTAATGGCTATCTGTGCGCAGACTTGCTTTGAAGTATTTCCCATGATCTTGTAAAGCTGTCCATTTCTATAGATGTCTGTCACACTGTGGTGACCTCTTGGTCTTAGTCATGTCATTACACTGAGCTGGCCCATGCATACACTGAGCTGCTCACTGCCAGCACAAGCTGCTGAAACCCTCCTGGATTTTTGGTCCTGTCAGTGTAATGGATGCGAGACACAACTGGTGTTTCAACAGTGAGATCATGACTTCCATTTTATTCATCACTGAATTAATTATTTCCATAATTACATTTTTATTTTCTGAAAAGAGCGCAATATCATTCTCAGGTTCTTTCTGCAACTTCATAGATTTAAGTGAAATAAAACCTTAAACTGAGTCCTCTTCTCTGAAATAGAGCTTTTCTTAGTCATGACACTTATTTTCAGCTCTTGAAATGTTCAGTGGCTGTCCTGTCATGGGGATGGCCACGGCCCTTATGCACCTGTATGGTTCTTTCGTAAATGTTCATGCTGTGTCCTTTTCTTTGAACCATTGCTGATCTGTAACTTGTCTTTTAGTGAAAGTGATTCATGGAGTGTGGTTCTGCACTTCTACTGTCGATCAAACCGGTTTGCTTTCCATGTTTACTGGGGCAGTTGTCAGCAGGTCAGATTCGTTAGCACTATTAATTGAGAAATGATGACAATGAGCACCCACCCTTATCAGCCAGGCCTTGTTTTCTCCTGCAGATTTATTGGTTTAAAGACGGGAAGCAAATTTCTAAACGAAGTGATCACTACCGAATTCAAAGAGAACCTGATGGAACTTGCTCACTGCATACTGCAGCCTCCACCCTGGATGATGATGGGAATTACACCATTATGGCTGCTAACCCCCAGGTAAATGAAGGTTTGGCTTCAGAGCAAACAGGCTTCTGGACATAAATCTTCAGAAAACGATCTCATCTTACATATGCATGGTTTAATTAAAATGATGAAGTCACCATAAAGTATGTATATAAGTTAAATTTCTGTTTTCATCTTGCATCAGTAGGGTGGGACCTTTCTATCTCCAAGAGATTAGCAACTCAACAGCAGGCTTTTTCCTATGGTTTGAGGTTTCAGAGGGGAGGGGTGCTGGGTTTCCACCATTTGTTTCAGCTGATAACATCTCTGAAGCCTAACCGAGCATGGATAGCATATGTACTATAAGGGGAGAAAAAAATCCAGTTTACCAGCACAAGTAACCTAATCCAGCAATTTCATTTTTCTTCTGTTAACACTACTCACCAGCTGAGGCCAACTTTTGGAAGCAAGTGGGAGCGTAATACACCTTAACATGTTTACTTTAGGCAGTGATTGTAATTCTGTAAGGCAAAACACTCTAGCACTTATTATGGAGCAGGGAGGTCTCCTGTGTTGACCTCAGAGTCTTAAACAGTATTTTCCTGAAACACGGAACGTTACTGGGTTTGTAATACTATTTGTTCTTTGCAGACCCAGTGCAAGAGCTGAGGTCTTCAACAGGAACCCCCAGGTGTGCTGGGAATGGCTATACTTCCAGTTCAGGCATCCTAGTGAAGTAACTTTCAATCTGCTTTTCCTACAGCACATCAAGTTGAGGGGGAAGATTTGCAAGTGAGAAACCAAGGCAGGAATGTAACGTTAGGGATGTAATGAATGACTTTCTTCTGTAGCAGCAAACATCTTGCCAAGATCAGGCTTGCAAGTAGAATCACACTGTAAAATAATAAACTGTATCTCTGAGACAGTTTAATCTAAACAGGAGTGTTGTGCTCTGTTATGACTGTTGCTAGGATACTTAGCATGACACTGCCATTTTGCCTTGCTCTTTTACTGTCAGTCCTATTCACACTGCAGCGTGCTTGAAAACCTATGGGGTTGTGCACGCAGGTGATCCACAAACCCCAGCTTGAGGCTGGATGCTACAAACTGCGTAAATCTAGGTAGTTTAAATGTTGTTCATGCATATACAAATAACAGAAATGAAGAAATGCATATGGCCAAGGGAATTTTCAAGCTGGGAGCTCTTACAGATGACCATTGTGTTAGAACAATTGATACCATTTAAATAGTGGAAATTCACAGGAGGTTTTAAATTGTTAGATAAATATTCACATGCTCAAGGTAAAAAATGAATCCTGTTCATCTTCCTGTAAGTTTTACAGTGTGAACCCAAACCTTGGAGAACTTGGTGAATAAACTGCCTTTGTGTTCGGGCACTGTCCTCTGCCCCTGAGTAGGTAGAGCCTCCTTTTGGCATTTGTTACTCTGGATAAAGCTCATTCGGTGGCACAACACTGATTTAGGTAATTGATTCTGGTCACTGACGACACTACTTTGTTCTTGGGGTTTTGGATGTAATAAAATGAGCTGGGTTTGTGTTGTTCCTAGGTTGGGGATTGAAAAAGCACTCTTGTTAAATGACAAAATCCTGCATCTGCTTTTCCGCCCCTTTGGAGAAGAACCAGAAGTGTTCTCCTCTGGCTCCCCTAAACAAAACATCTGTCTGCTTCACCAAGCCCATTCTGTTCTTTCTTTACAGTGTAATTCCCAGGCAAACTTACTTATCTCTTCTACTATTTGCTTGCTTTTACTATGCATTTAACAGTACAATGGAGGCAAAGAAGGGTTATGAGCTAATGTACTCGCCTTTCATACTCAAAGATTTGGATTCCAATTCTTTTAAGTCATCCTGAGTGGAAATAAGTTTGGCATGGCCTTCTCAATTCTAATGGAAAGTTGTCCACCTCTCAGAGCTATCACAAACTTAGGCAAATTTGGCAACCTTTCCTAAGGAAAAGTGAAATATGTAAATATAGGAGAGCCTAAATCAGAGTTCTGATGCACCGGCAGATACTCGCTAGGCTGTTGCTGTGATTTGGTTGTTACTATAGGAGCCACCAAACTACAAAGCAAAAAGACATATTCTTAACAGATAGAAATTGATTTTTGTTAAAGCAAAGGATTCAGTTCCTTAAAGCTGTGCCAGTTTATGCCACCTCACTGTCTGGACTAGTCCAACAGGACTTAACTTTGCAAAATGGCTCGTCGGCAGACCTTGGGGATTGTCTGTGGCAGTGAACACAGTAGGCACCATTGCCTGTGACATAAAGTGCTGCAATGTGGAATTCAGGTTCTTGCACACCACGGGGTTTTGCAGTAAAATTTGCCATATAACCTCATCCAGAGCAAACAGACCCCCAGGCCTGGACAAACATAAACCCTGGCCTGGGCCATTAGTTACCAGAGACCTCCCTTAACTGCTAGCTTCCCAGGGACTGGATGGGCTCCAGTCAAATCCTGTTTACACCTTCTTTCTTTTCATCCCATTCTCTCCTCTTCTGTGCACTACACATCCGCAGATCTCAGTCCAGGTTTTCCTTGCTTTCTAGGCAAATTACTTCCCACTTTGTTTCCTTCCCATTTATCCCATGACTTTTCAAAGAATCATGTTTCCTACTCATTGTTCCCTGTCCAAATTCCTTACTGTCCTTTTTGTTTTCATTTGTGATGCCTTTGTATATTGAGATATGCAGTAATTATCCTCAAAACGTGTGTTCATCACCTGCCAGAAAAAGGTTAATATGCAGTGGAGCCTAAAATAGGAATAGATTTGTTCTGGATGTCTTCAATGGTCTTGCAAAATAAAAAAAAAACCTTTTGCTTAGAAACTGCCACAGATCATGCACAATGGCTTATTTTAAGGCAAGGATTTTTCTTGTGGACTAACTGGGTCATGGGAATGAAAACAGGACACAGAGACTTCATTTCTAACAGCCCAGCAGTAACACAAAGGTCACTGCCATTTGTATGCCAGTTGTGACCGCAGTGAAATTGGTTTTTGTTGGGCTCTGGCCAGTTGTTAATGCACAGTGATCTGCGACCCCTCAACTCCTGCAACAAAAATACTTGTCACCCTTTACGCTGACAGACTCGAGTGCAGAGCTCACAGCTTAGAGTGGAGCACACTGCAAAGCTGATGTGGCTGTTGCCTTACGGCTACCAGCCCAGGGACAGAGACAGACATACATCTCCAGTACATTTACCAACCAGCTAGTTAAAACTACTATTCTTCAGAAGTTACTAAAATCATTACATTGCTAAATAAAAGTATATAGACTTTTACTACAGTAGTTTTTTTATACATAGCTTCGGTATTTGCATCCATTGCGTGTATTTATTAATACCACCAGATGCTTTTACCCCTTACACGGTGAATACTCAGAGCCCTGGATGTCAGCAGTTGGGGCGTCAGTTAGACCCATCCCAACTTTGTTACCATCAGTGCTTGTTGACGGACAAGCTGTCTTCTAAAAACCAAAATAAATCAAAAAAGGGGACAGAATACCACAGAGCCCGTGCTCTAGTTATCATTCACTGAAAATAACCTGAGACAGCTGAACTGTCTCCAGCATCCACTATCGCAGCATGTGCTACTGTGTGATTCCTGCCCCTAAGCCAGGTTCACGCTATAGAGAGGGCGCTTTACATACTCATACAGTTCCTTTGGGTTTTCCATTTGTGGGGCTTTCTGAGCTGTGGCCCTGCACGATCAAGTGGATCCATCCACTCTGGAGACAGCAGCTCTGTCACTACCCGCCAGCACTTACCAAGTGTTGTTATTTTCACTACCTTGTGCTTTTTGTCTTTCTGTCCACTTGCTGTACACAGAGAAACTTCCAAACCACAGCAACAGCTCTTTTAAGGACACTGTTGCCCCAGATACCAACCATCCTTTTACAAGAAAAACTTCCAGGTGGAACACTGTACCAGGACTCTGTTACATTCACCATTGTTCCAGTCTGTTCTGGGTTAGATTGAAAGCTGATAATAGTTTAACATCAGAAGGTGTCCTGACTAACATTTGTCAGTGACCCTTTGAAAGAAGAGACTGTAATATAGACTCTGTAACAGGTGGGCAGAAAAGATGGGATCAGGTTGAACATTTATTAATAATTCATGTTTTAAGTCTTCTCATGTTCGTTCTCTCCATCACTGTAACAGGGCAGAGTAAGTTGCACAGGCAGGCTGATGGTTCAAGCTGTAAATCAAAGAGGCCGCAGTCCATGGTCACCTTCTGGTCAGCCACATATGAGAAGGTATTTGACACCTTTCTCTTTCTTTCTTTTAATAATAACCTTTTGCAAAATTATTATGGTAAGATAAAGAATGTGAAGGAAGAAGGTAAGTTAAAAGTATGGCGTTCAGGAAGAAAATGTGACCTCTGCTGTCTTAAAATCTCTGCAGAGCTTGCACAGGCAACCTCTGGAATGACATGATGTTTATGCATCTTGAATTTTCACTGTCTCCTCCTCGTATCTTTGTGATGTTCACTGATAGCCCCTCCTTGCAAATTGTACCATCAGCTGTTAGGAAAGACCTTGTAACTTACAGGGGTTTTTAAAACATCTCCTGACTAGGACTCTACCAGGAACCTCTGCTTTCATCAGGTTTTAGTAAGTCTTCATTGAAAGAACCAGCAGAAATAACTGCATGCAAGGAAGTTTATTAGATTTACATTAGAAATATTTTAGGATTTCAGTTCAGGTTCTTATAAGGAATTCTGAGTCAGAAATGAAGAATTAAACTTATCTTTGGTGAGTTTACAGTTATTCATATATGAAACTTTGGTTTATGGTTTTGGACCATATAAGGGAATTCTCACTTCAAATACTTTTTTTTTCAGTACCCAAAGCATTTATGAGGCTATTTAGCACAGCTTAGACACTGAAGAACAAAAAAAAAAGCATTTCATTTTGGGTACCAAACAGAACTGCTTTCAGGGGAGTTTGAGGGCTCGAGTTCCAGATTCTGCCCTGATAAGGTGTGTTTCACTTACGGGTCACAGCGGCCACAGAATCTCAGTACTGCCTAACTGCAATACACAGAGTAGGTGTAATTACACAGTCAGTGTGCCGTAACAGAATGAGTCTGTAACAATTAGCATGGTGGTAGTATGAACTGTATGTAGCACTGCTGCATGCAAACCAGGCTCTCTTCCCCCTCTTCCAATAACTAGGCAACTAGGAAGCAAGGTTGGTTGTTTTAAAGACTGGTGTTATTCCTGCACAGAACAAACTGGGCTTCCCACAGCCCCAAACGCATTTCCTAGTGCCTCACTGAGGCATCCTACCACCTTCCCATTTCATGTTTTGGCCTGTTAAGCCCAAAGCCCAGAATGCTCATAGAGAGGGCTGTCCTGCTATTGCTGCACTGAGAGCAGCCCAGAAAAGCTGGATCTATCCAGCATGTCCTGCCCAGTAGAGAAATAATGGTGCAAAATGAAAAGTCTCTGCTAGTCCCTGAAGGGAAAAGCTGTCATAAAGAGTCAGGTTCTAACTGAATGAATCAGTGTGCACAGGGTGAAAAAGGGGAAACATCTTTAAAAATGGGCATGGGAGAAAGGAGCATGCGTATGAAGAGAGACAATTCTGCACCTTTCTGAAGGATAAAACGTGTGTCTCTGTCTCTGCAGTGGCCAGAGCCTTTGGGTAGTAATGGAGGAGGCTTTTTTTTTTCAATCTCTACAAATGCAGTCGAAGTCTAAGGCTGCTTATGGCCAGTACTTTATCTTCAGGCAGATAATACTATTGCTATGGCAGGGGGTCCAGTAGAGTAACCAATTATAAATAAGAGATTTACATATAGTAGTTTAATTTAATACATATAACAGTTTAATTAAAAGTAGGGTAATTATTGGGGATTCTTGTTTCCTGTAAAATTACCACATGTGGAGATACCTTTACTTACAGATGGTCTCATTTCTGCTCAGCATTTAGCACACTTCTGCTTAGCGGATGTTTCCCACTCCTCCCACCACCCAGTGTCCACAAGGACAGTGGGGCCATGAGGTAAAGCACCCCCCAGGACAGCCCCCAGCACTGGCTGTTTGCCTGTAATGGACCATGCTGTTGCACTCCCCTTGAGCTGTGGGATTTGTCACGTGCATCTCTGGGTACTTTTGATAAGCGACACTCCTGGGCTTTACAGTGTGATTTCTATCAGCTTTTCTGCTTGAGAGCAACAAGTGTTGGGGTTTTTTTACAAGTGTAATTATTAGCTTAATGAACTTTATGGCTTGTTACGCCGTTGACAGGCTTTTTCCTGAAGTACTTTTAATCTCTCACAGAATGTGTTCTGGCAGAACTCTGGGTTTTGTCATCTTCACCACGTCATGGACATTTCAAAGCACTCTTTGTAGTTGTTATTCCATTTTTGATGTATTTTTCTGAAATGTGCTTAGCTTGCAAACAGCACCTTCTTAGCATTACTTTGTCCAGAGGGATGGAGCTTTTGAGCTGTCTGATGTGTACTAAGCTGTGGGTCAACCCCTTAGGTACGATGGCACTCAGTGTTGTAGCTCTCATGTGGTGCACTGCAGCCAGAGCCCCACATAAGTCATTTTAAAATGCGTAAGATTTAGGGAAGATTTTAAAAAGAAATAGTCCTATTGCCCCTGTTCTCAAATAGAGGATTAAATTGAGCTTACTCTCTACCCCAAATTAGTGATCATTATCACATGGTCAGTCAGTCTTCCCCAGCTTCTCACTCACTCACATTCCTGGTGCATTGCACCACAGCAGCCCACAGAGTCTCCCCTGGCCACATTTAGTACATGATATCAGTATTGCTGAAACTAGTTCCTGCAATTTGATGCCCACATCACAGCTCTGAAGAACACGCAGCTAATCCAAGGGTATTCCAGGCTCCTGCAATTTGTCATTCCTAGACACCTGAAGTACTTGGCTCTACTCATTTTGTTGTTTCTTGAAAACCACAAAATGTTTTACAATTCAAATAACCTTAGTTTCACCTCTCAAGGTGAAGAGGCTTAAAAAGTAAGTCTGCAATTCCAGAAGCAAATTTACAAAGAGGTGAAAAGAAACACATCACTTACTTCTGACTCTGAACAGCTTGCTGACTGAGGTTGCCTTTCACTTGTGCGATTTGAAGACTCAGTTTGCACAATTCAAAAACATGCTATCAAAAAACCCACAAACTCTGTAATTTCTCCCCCGTTTTGATCAGAGCTGCCTTTCCATGGACCTGTAGCAGTGAGGTGGTGGCTTTCAGATGGGCTTTCACACTTCTGTGGTGCTAGCTGACCTGTCTGGCTCAGCCTTGCACCGGTTACTTGTACTTCATTGGTGCTTTATCAGGAGTACCTAAGCAGGATGCACATGAGCACTATGAAGACAAATTTTCTGTGGGTTGCCCACACTGTGTAGAACTCACTTGCCCAGATCCATTGCTTCTATGTGGTCTTAAGTACCAAAAGACAGAAGCACAGTTTTTTTCTGCTTCCTTCCGTCTCTACGCCACCTACATGCACACAAGGCATGGATGTCTGCAGAATGGGTTAGGAATTTGCCAACTAGAGCTTAGTCTTGCTCATGAGCTGTAACACAGCAGCTACTGAAGTAGCTTTAGACATGTTCAAGTAGAAAAAAAATACTAACTACTCCAGACCTGGACGGGGCACTTCAAGAGTTACACAAGCTTTCAGCATGTGCAAATCGTCAGTTGTTGTCCAGTTTGGTATCCATTCTATGTTGATAAGCAGTATGGGATAGATTTCCCAGATGCACACATTTGCCTTTACCTATAGCTATGGAAAGCCTGTGATGATCACTAAAAATTATCTCTTTATGACAGATGATAATACAGATAAACATGTTTTATAGAGATGAACAGAGCAGTAACAGAGGGCAACAACAGAGAAGGACAAAATACACCAGATTCGGGCAACTCTTAGCTATACTTCCCTTCAGTGTGCAGCTGGAGTGTTTGTCTGCTGTACAGTAGTACAGCATCTTGTTTTCCAGATGTAACTGTTGGGAGGTTTGAGGTTTTTTTTGTTCTGAATTATTTTAACCTAAAGAAATGCCCCTGGGCAGTGTAAAACACAGTATAGCCACGTATACTGCAGCATGTATCCTGCAGACACAGAAACACTGGCAAAAGGTAATGGAAAATGAGATTCACAAAAGACAATTTCACTGTACAGTGTCACTGATATAAATTACTCTGGAGGACACTTGAATAGCCCCTCTTCACTGCAACAGGATGTCACTGCAGGCAGCAGCTGGCTCCAGAATGGGACCCACTGGAGCTGATCAGGCAAGGACAAAAACTGATCTCAAATTCTGTTTCAGTTCCAAGTCTTGGATTACCAAATCACACAAGTGGAATAATGCTGATTTCAGCTGGGGAAAAATCCAGTTAAATGAGGAACCACTCAGAAAAAGATTTAATAGATTAAATTAATAGGCAAGAACAGCCAGTGCAACGGATTAAATGATATCCTGGAGGTTTAAGGTGATTGATGCTGTTTCTGGGGACAGAAGTTATTCTCCCTTCTTCTTCTTTTTTGTTGAACTTTTCACAGTACTTTTGTAAAGAACAATTTAGTGACTGAAGCTTTTTTCCCCTGTTGCTCACAAATGAAATTCTCATTGTTTTGACACCACAGTTTAGTGGCTTTGAAAGTGTCCAAGACTATCTCAAACAAAAAACTGCGAAATGAGGAATAAATACCCACAGCACTTTAATCCCCAGACTTTTCTCTATGGTCTTTGGTAGTGCAGAACACGAGATGGTGAAAAATAGTCTGTTGTGAGATGTCTCTCCTCAGTTGAGATGAGATAGCTTTTAGATGCTATTTTTTTCCTGAAAGGTAAATATAATTAATGAACTACACACACACTTGGTGGTGTCATCAGCAACAGTGAAGGGATTACATACACAGGACACTAGAAATGAGGAACTGAGCTTTATGCTAAGGCCTACTGACTTTATTTGTATTTCAGTTATTTAAGGACTAGCTAAACAAAAATACTACCATGTATAAATGATTGCTACAAGCAATTATTCTGTAGCAAGACTGTCTTCTAGATCATATTTTGCCATAACATGTGAGTTAAATGAAAGTAGTTAATTACTGTGTCATAATTAACTTGGTCTGAGCCAAGCGCTCAGCATATATGTGTAAATAAAGACTGATTATGGTATGGGTCAAAGGAGTGAATTAAAATTCAAAGCAGTCTTGTATGTAAGTGATTTTGGTTCTTCTGATTTAGCAGAGGAAAAAAGAATTAATTTACCTTTATTTTATGTTATTTTAAGACCACGATCTCGATCAAGGGACAGTGGCGATGAAAATGAACCCATTCAGGAACGATTCTTCCGGCCTCATTTTCTGCAGGCTCCCGGAGACCTGACTGTTCAAGAAGGAAAACTGTGCAGAATGGATTGCAAGGCAAGTACCACACAGAGGGTAGTGGGGACCTTTTGGGAATGGTACCCGGCTCAAAACCTCAGTTAATTCTTTTTTAAGGCTATTTTGCTTACTGGCAGTTTCAGCAGCTGTTGGTAGGTCAATTGGTCTCACTGCTTATGAGTAAGTGGACAATAAAAGTCTGCCTGACTAGGCAAATCTTACAGCTCATAGAAAACTGATTTTCAGGTTTCAGATATGCAGGGGTGTGGAGGGAAGCAGCACACACCACAAGGACAATGCGCTTCTCTGTTTTAAGACCTTTTGAGTTTTGATCCTCCGTTAAAGTTTCAAACAATATAACCTTGATTTATGGCTTTGCTGAACAGAATTAATTCAGGCTTGGATGACTCTGTGTACTTTCTGCTGATCTATTTGTGAGAAGTTGTTTGCTTTCATACAGTACCCACAGCAAATGGCACAGCTTCCAAAAGCACACAACTTGTTCACACAGACCAAGCATTAACCAGGGCAGAGGGTGCTGTCACTGGGTTACACCTAAGTGGAATGGAACTTCAATAGTTAGTCAGCTAGCATCTTTTTGTCTGTAAGCTCTCCCCCAGAAGTTAATCAAGAAAGGAGTATCTTCTCATTCCACCTGAAGAGCAAGCAATAAAAAAGACAAAAGGTGTCACCCTGCCTTTTGTTTTGCAATGTAGTATTATTTAGCTACTAGCATATCTAAACACTGATCTTTTTTTAGTCACGCCCATAAGACATCATGGAATTCAGGGAGTTGGCCAGAAGGTAAATGAATACAACTGAGGCAAAGATCTTTAAATCTTGTGGTACACCTGCAGTAGCAAACCAACCCAAACCTCTCTGATGTAACAAGTCAGGACTCCTCCAGTGTTTTGTATGGCTAAGACCAATTCCCATTATTCTGTTCACACTTAAGGTTAGTGGATTACCGACTCCAGATTTAAGCTGGCAACTGAATGGAAGACCAATTCGCCCTGATAGTTCTCACAAAATGCTGGTGCGTGAGAATGGTGTGCACTCCTTGATCATAGAGCCCGTCACAGCCAGAGATGCGGGAATCTACACATGCATCGCCAGCAATCGGGCTGGTGAGAACACATTCAGCCTGGAGCTCATTGTTGCAGGTAACATCTTCACACTAAGCTTCCACCCCGAGAACTGTAAGGGTAACACCACACAAGACAGTGTAAGTGCTGTCAAGCGACATGGCTGAGGGGTACTGGGCCAAGAAAAGGAAACCTGTTAGTAACAGAAGTTACATTTATATGTGATAGAGTTTATATTATGTAGTGGCATAAGCTGACAGCCACATAAGCCCTGGGCACACAGTTAAGAGGTCTGCTGTCCTGAGGCACAGCAGGGATGACAAGGCAGGCTATTTGCATGAATGGGTTTTTAAAAGCAATTTGTGCAGACCCATATCTACCAGTACCATATGACTTGTGTGTTTCACAGCATATTAGACTGATGCCATTCCAGCCTTCAGGTAGAGCAGTCCTTCATACAATTAAAAGCTATCCCTCTAGGGAGTATGGAGGAGAACTGCTTAACAAGCAGAGAGCAGCCAGTTTATCTGATCTTCACACTCCATATTTCAACTGGTTTGGGGAAGGAGGGAACCACTCAGCTCTGTTAGTGCTCACTTTTCCCCTGTTACAATCCTGATCTGACTGTTTCCTTCAGATGAACCAGGACTGGACTTTGTGATTAATGAAGACAACACTTTGGTTTCGTGCCACTTAGATCTTTCATTATTGGTTTTAGCATGGTGCTGTAAGAAGAGCTGCACTGTCACAGACTAGTGTCAACATGACACCATCTTTGTTTTCACAGCTAAGGAAGTACACAAAGCACCTGTGTTTATAGAGAAGCTACAGAACACGGGTGTGACTGAGGGATTCCCAGTGCGGCTGGAGTGCCGGATCTCGGGGGAGCCGTCTCCTCAGATATTTTGGAAGAAGGAGAATGAGTCACTCACATACAACACTGACCGAGTGAGGTGAGACTGCCTTAGAACCATCTCCCCATCTAAAACTCCAATGGTGACCTATCTGTAAAACAAATGAAAACCTAGAAGGCCGTAAGAACGCTCTGTGAAGAGCGTCTCATAAACATTAACCTGGATATTGTAATAATTTATGACATATACTCAGACTTGC
Organism: Pezoporus wallicus; assembly: GCF_028554395.1. Lineage (NCBI taxonomy): Eukaryota > Metazoa > Chordata > Aves > Psittaciformes > Psittacidae > Pezoporus > Pezoporus wallicus. Next base: position 7,150,769 of record NW_026640488.1, read on the forward strand.
AGCCAGCTTGGTGGCCGAGCTGGAATTAAAATGTTAGTTCTCTTTTCCATCCTTGGAATTAAACACCTATCTTTTCACTTTAAGCAAGTGGAGAAGTAGTTTTTATCTTCTAGAACTAAGACTTCTAGTAATGTCCTAGTGAAAACCTAGGCTCCTAAGAAAGGCTGTCTGCTTCACAGCAGAAACCTTGATTCCTAACTGTTGCGGAGCTAAGCAACTAAGATTCAGTATGTTATATTGAGATCTATAAACTTGTCTTCAATATTAGTAACATTTGTAGGAATTTTTAAAAGCAAACTGATGACACATTTCAAGAAAAGGAATTAATTCCTGATGGAACACTAGTTAAGTTATTGCTGTCTTTCTGAATAACTGAGAGCATTTCAGTACCTCATTCCTTGAGGTTTTTTTATCCTCTTCCCAAAAAGTTCTGGTGTCCCTATGACTTAAATTAGATTTCTGGATATCATAATCTGTGATTGTGAGAGAGAAGTTACTTTATGCATCTTTGCTTCTTAGTCTTCAGTGCGGGATATTAAGCTGCCAAACTGTCAACCACTTGCTAATTCCAGACAAAGTTTCACATTAATTTAAAGTGGACAATATTTAATCTGTAACTAGGACTGGGTCAGTTTATAATGACATTTAAAAGTAGTCTAAACTTGTATGCAATTTAAGTACTAATTTTCTCATTTTCTTTTGTTTAGCATGCACCAGGATAACTATGGCTACATTTGCCTGCTTATTCAGGGAGCTACAAAGGAGGATGCCGGCTGGTACACATGTTCAGCTAAGAATGAGGCTGGGATTGTGTCATGCACTGCCAGGTTGGATGTTTATAGTAAGTGACTTCACTCTTTGTGATCACAGTAGCTACCCTAAAAGCAACAGTTGTGTAAGTTTCAGTTTGTTCACAGAATGGTTTACCTTGGTCTCTCTTTCTTTTGTTTATAGTTTCTCCTCAATAATAACGATCCACATCAAGACAACAAATGCTCTGTCAAAGTATATTTCAGAATCTTCCAGATACCTAAAGCAAAACAAGCATGCATGCTTTCTGTCTTTGCTTAGTATATTAAGAAGAGCTAATTAACAAAGATAACAGCATGCTTATGTTATTTCTGTGGATCATTATTACTATTGCTCTGCTAGCACTTTCCTAACCTTTTTTATTCCTTTGTACATCAGTCTGTAATACACACATGACAGCCACCAGAAGTGTAGATGTTTTTATGGCTTTCTGCTTAATTACTCAAGTTTGTTCTAAAGCAGCCCCTCACACACTGAATCTTTTCTCTTACCAGTGTTTTCATAACAAGAATAAGGAAGGGAGGGAGGGGAAAGACAGGAATGGTGAAGAATGGTTTTTGGTGGTGGTGGGGTTGTAATGGGACTTGTGAAGAGGAGACCTGGCTCAGCATGTTCCAGCATACAAGGGCTGGCAGTGGCATCCAGGTTCTTTCCTTTTATATACAACAAATTACCCTTGAACAGGCCTGTCACTGGAATACGAGTGCACAGAAACAACCCCCTTGCTGTTAATCTTTCCCAGTGACTTGAGGAAAGGTAGAAGCAATGCCAAAAATACCAAGTAACAAACACGGGCACTATTGTTTTTACATACCGTGTTTGAAGGTGAAACTAGATGCTGAGGTTTAAAACAAACTATACCAAGAAACGAAACAAACTCACCTCTGATACAGTGGTTTTTGGCTACTCATAAGTTAGTATCTCCTTTACAAAGGCTGGATCTGGCACGCTTTGTTGTCCAGCTCAAGATGGCTAACATTTTTTGTTTCCTTTTAAATCTGTAGCTCAGTGGCAACAACCATCTCAGACAACCAAGCCAAAGAAGGTGCGGCCCTCAGCCAGCAGATACGCTGCACTGTGTGACCAAGGACTAGACATCAAAGCAGCTTTCCAGCCTGAAGCAAATCCAGTCCACCTGACAATGCAGTCTGGCTTGGTAGAGAGTGATGACCTGTAGATTCAACCACCACTTCCATCATTTTCATTCAAAGCAGAAACACTGAAAGCCACTGCCTTGACCAATGATACTCCTATGTCACTTTATGCAAAGGCAGACAGCTTCAAGTACAAAAGATAAACAACAAACACAATAAGCATATATTTCTTATTCATTATACCAAATTAGAATAGGTAGATTATTAATGGAATTGTACACATTGCACAACAAATCACATTCACCCGTTCCTTATACCTAAGTTGCTTCAGCTCTTACAAATAACCCTTTTCATAAAGGCCAAAATACATCAGAGTCAGATTTTTCAGACGAGAACACTGTTTATCACTACATGCCTTCATAAGCAGTAAGTAGATGTTACACAACCTTAATGGTGCAAGATGTTTTACTTGAGGCCGTTCGATCACAAAATCAGAATGTGTGGTTGCTGACAGTTCTAAACTAGCACTGCACTCTGATAGCTACAGTGAACAAGTGCAATATTATTGTAAGAGTAAACCAGGAAGGGACAAGAAAGAGACACACAAGCAAATACTGTGTCTCTGCAAACTGCTTTCTAGTCTACAAGGAAAAAAAATACTTTGCCTTAAATGCTGTTAGTGTGGACAATTCTGTACAGCAGCATCAACACTGCAGTTTTAAGTTCTTCTCTATTTTTGATTTTGCCATCCAGGAGGAGGCTTACTTACAAGCACACAGCCAAGACAGGTCGAGCATAAGTAACTTAACAGCTTAAAGGTAACAAAGAGCTGACATGCAATAACAGTCTCCTCCAAACTACAACTATTGGTAACTAGATGGGGAAAACATGCTGTCAGTATGACCCACTGCAGTGGGTTACTGCAGGGGGTGGGAGGGGGTCAGGGCAGAGGCTGAAACTCTCTGTGGATTTCCTGAACACAGCCTGTAACCTTGTAATGCTCCCATTCCCAAATTGGAATTTCTGAAGGGAGCTGGAAACTAGGGAGTGTATGCGTGGGATGTTCGACTGTTTAAAGCTTGTGTGATGTGCCTGAGGATTTTAGAAATGTATAGTAAGTGAAAAATGGGTTGAGACTGCAATATGAATTTAAATGACAAGTATACACCACAGAGCCTTCAGATCTGAGGAAGTTGAACATGAAGACGGACAAAACCAACATCAAATTTGTGCCTTTTTTTCCCCCTTAACTTAGCACATGTCTCTGGTAGATTTTTTTTCCTTCTCCTGTCATTTTCCTGTAGGCTCTTTACTGGGTAGAGTCTGTGCGCCGTAGGTGAAAAGCCTGAAGGCTACATTCAGAAAGCAAGGCAAACCCACCTGAACTGGAGCCCAACCTAAGTCAGATGTGACTTGGTAGTTTTAAAGTAGAAGCAAATGAATTTCAGAGGAAGGGGAGAGAAGGATGGAAGAATTACTAGGCCTGACAAGGAGAACAAGCATGTGATGGTACGAGCTACAATACTTTGCTATGAAAGGAAAACACTGTATTCCTTATATGAAGCACATATATGGTATCTTCCATTATTTATAATAAAAGTTTTGAAATCTTTTATCTCAGTTCAGTTATTCAGAAGTCCTGTACTTAGGGGTTTTGGTTTTTTAATTCTGTAATTGTGTACACCATATACTGCATTACTGTTATACGTGTATTGCTTTGTAAGTACACAAAGTTTGTGTTGTGTTTTAGTGACTAATAAACATTAGCACATATGGTAGTACAATTCTGGTGCAGGATATGACCAGTTTTGGGGATCGTTAATCTAGATTAACGTCATAGTCTGTCATCTGGGAGTAACTGATTCTATTCTAGAGGAAGTATGTCATATCATTTGCCAAATTCTTCTCGACTGTGACATGCTAATTGACTTTTTTGTTTAGCTTCACTAGCATTATTTTGCCACCTTTTATTTGTATTTATAAAAAAATGTATTATCATTACTTTGGATTGTTGTGCTGACGTAATGTGGGTTTAACATCAATAAATATTACACAAATAGAAAGGTTTCCTCTGGTAAAGACTATTAACTGTCTCAGTACAAGAAATTTTAAATATTATCATACAGACACAGCACCAAAAAAATTACCAGAATTTATCAGAACATTCTGGTTGTGACCCAGAATCTTGTTTAAACAAGATAAATTCTGAGAAACCTTTGCCCAATAAAAGCACTTGATTTGCAATAGGTTAGAAAAGATGCAGGTCTATTCTGTGTGTCCAGAAATTGCAATATGACATCACTCACAACTAAAGGCACAGTCTGAATGCAGCTAAATTTGTTTAAGAATAGTCTTCTAACAAGGCAATATCAAAATGAAAACCATAAAAAGTTAAGATTTACTTGTAAAACCCTGAATATTGACTCACTTCCCCTTTCCCTTCTGCACAAAGATAGCAGGAAAGATGCAAGATAATACTTTTTTTTTCTTTTAGGCTTGGATTTCAAGCATTGATCACTACAAACAGAATTCTCTCAGCACTTGAGTGAGTACTGACATTACTGGTGATCCTGCAGCTGAAGTCAGTAGAGCCCTGCCTGCTTACAGTGAATTTGTCTTTGGCCCAGAGACTAAAAAGCTGAGACTGCTCTTGTGAGCTGGTTGAAGATGAGGTCATCATCACATTTTGCCTCTGTATATATGTACAGACACACTTAAGTGGTAAATCACATCTCTAAGCAGCAAAGTTGTTTTTATGAAAACATTCAGCTGTACTGTTACTTAGTTACTGGGACTGTTTGGATTTACAAATTCAGAGATAGAAGCGTGGCACAAGAAAATGACATGCTTTCCAAGCCAGAAATCTGAAATTCTTGGAAGCATCAAAGTAACATTCAGAAGTTTAATCTCTCTCCACCAATTACAAAGATAGATAGTATGACCTGAAAGTGTACTTTATCATTTTATAGCACCAAAAAAAGAAGTCCTAGCTTTGTGCAAGACTTCAAATTATTTAGGAAGCTCATCACTCCAAGCACATTCAGAGCAATGGAGGAGTCAGTGCAACTCCATTCAGGATGATGACAGACACCTTTGTCAAGATTACTAACAGTGAGGTGCAAAATTCCACATGCATGAGGGTTTTTCAGCTGGTAGTGTTACTTAACACACAGCACCTTTATCCTGCACCTTCACAACCCCAGCACCCCTTAGTTAACATACACCATCTCTTTCCATCACAGCCCACTGGCTGCTGGGGACCAAAATCTACTATAGTCCAGTTTGAAACCCTAGCTTATACATCATAGCTGCTTTCTATATTGCAATTAGGTTGTATGTAGTAAACACCTTGATTCTCCACATGTGGGCAACTACATCCTTACCTCTGCAAGAAGCCCAAACAGATTTAATACGTAAGCAAGTACTTCATGAGCTTGTATTACCCATCATGTCATGATGCTGAGGGGATGGCTGCATGTTCTGGCTGGCTGACACAGCTGCCAAGCCCACATGGTACGGTAGAGAGGGACTGGAAAAGCCTGCTCAATCATGCACGTTGATGACAGACCCGATTCACAACTCCGATGTACATGAAGAGGCAGGATTTGCTGAGATGTAGCTCCATTTCTCCTGAGCTGGCTAAAAGAAAAATCCCTCCCCCTGCACAGTTTCTCTGTCTAAACCCAACTCTGAGCACACAAGACACGAGGCAGATGAGAACGCAGCTCCTGCCCCAAGCAATTTACAGTCTGTTCCAGCCAGCACACTGTATTCTTTCAAATGTCTTAAAGCTTGTAACTCTAATTCTGAACTAAAGACACAGTTCGCACCCTTTTACAGAAGTGATTAATACATTAAATAATCTCATCTGCACTGAATCTCTAATAAAATATCAAGTGTTTGGAACATAACACTCTTGAGCAAAAAAGCCAGACTCCAAGCAACAGTACCTGTGCTCAGTGATTTCAGCAGCTATATGGTGGATGAAGACTAAGGAACTTCAGCCCAGCACCATCAGGAAGCAGAAATGTTTGCTTTGTCAAACTGCAGTGCAACAGGTAAACCCTGGGGAAGGGTCAAGTCTCACAACCACTGTCACTTTCTGGTTCTGTAGTAGCATAAATGGGCCCGAGGCAGCTGCAGAATGAGAAAGGAGAAAAACATAACAGCACACGGACACTGCTCAGAATGATTACACTGCTTACGGCAGGAGCTCGGCAAATCTCATCACACTAAGAGGACTGGGGTGGGCTTTTTTTCGCCTGATCAGTTCTGTTTTACACACACAACAAAACATACTCTCAAGTCTTTTTTTGGCCAACTCTTGGCCCAGCTATCACAGAGTATTTCCACAGAGAACCACGGGTACAAATACAATGTCAAAGACAGGATCTTTCCAAGCTACTGCAAAAGGTGGTGAAAAATACCTCGGAACACTTCCCATACAACAGACTACATACCTCGCTTTTACTGCACACTGAGAACTAGTGGCTTTTGGGTATGGCTGAGAACTAGTGGATTTTAGGTATGGCTTTTACCTGCAACACTTGTCTGAGTATCTGTTGCAGTCGTTTGTGGAAAGGGCCTGTCTAAAAAAAAACACCCTGCACTACTCTATAGTATAACGGACTACTCTGGTTTTATTAATGTATTAGCTCACTTCCTTCTACAACAATTCAGAATCAGATTCACTACACATTTTTGTAATAAAGCTACAATAAAAGTTTTATTAAATTCTGTATTAACCTCAGCTGTACAATCTCTGACTAATTACTAATTCATGTTTATTCTATGTATGTTAATGTAGAATAAACAAAAGCCTAAAATCAAATGTAATTCTATCAGCACAATTGTTTTGAAATCCAGTGAGGTCGAACTGTATGTGACTTATGTCATTTCAGGTATGGAACAACAGCAGCTGTCAACAATTTCAGTTTGTAAATTTCCAGAACCACTTTCCACTAGGCAAAAGGCACCACGCTGCCAATAGAAGCAAGGATTTAACAGAAAACTTAGCAAACAGCTTTGCAAAAATGTGTAGTAAATTAACCTCACTAATATTTACAAATCAACTGAATATGGCTTCACTGCAGAGCAGAAAGCTTAGCATAGGCTCCACTTGGTGCTGTGAAAATGATGGTGAACTATAAACTACAGGCGCTCTCTGTTCTATATGCCTTCCAACAAAGAGCTACAAGAACCTGCAGAGAACAGATGCAGTTCTGGTCTACTGCTGCAAGAGACATCTCACCATCAGAAATCATATGTGCACACTAAATGGCATCTACACAAACCCAGGCAATGTCTATATTGTTTCATAGGCCTCCAGGAAATGTTCAGTAGAAATCTACCAACTACCTGAAAAAATAGCCTAAAAAAATCAGACCAACAGCATCAGGAATTGAAGCACTGCAACTTCAAGCTTTTGTCAAGTCTTCAGCATATAGGCAGAGATTTCTTTACAATACAGCCTCCAACATACAGGTGCAACATGTACTTTTAGTGCATTTAGCATTAGAAACACAGTGCAGGGTGATGTGCAAATAAGAACTCCTAAAACATCAAACCGCTTCCCTGCCACGCTTCAGCAGTACCATAGAACCAGCTTGCAGCTATTCCTAAACAAATTGTTCCAAAATAACACAGCAATTCCAAACCTGCCAACATGCCAGGCCACCTCAGCAGTGTCAGCCCCACTGTAAGCAAGGGGAGTGACATCCACACAGCTCCTCTGGCTCAGCTCAGTGACATCTGCTCCCCCTGCTCCCACTAACATTACCCCAATGCGCATTTGATGATAGTAAGGTTCAGTAGCTTTTACCTGTGTATTGTCTTAACGTGTTTGACATCATCATACCCAAACTGGCAATTTCTTACCAGATCAAGTAGGATTTTGATTTTACAAAACTGGTAACAACAATGCCAGCCATCAATTTTGTATCTACACAGGCACTTCCCTGAAACTATATAAATAGACTAACCAACTCATCACCAATGTAGCAATGCCTTAGGATAGACTGCCCTCAGGAGGCCAGAATGAAGTCTCTTCATGGACGTAACACTCGCTCACTCAGCACGCAGTAACTCCGCAAAGTTCACATGCTTGTGTTACCATAAAAGAAAGCCTGCAGAAGCTGTCGCTCACAACAGCTCCTACTCATAGCTGCAATATTTAAAGAACAAACAAGCAAACAAACCAACCCTCACCAACAGTCTGTGTTCTGCTAGAAATTTCTACTGATGATAATCATAGAATCACAGACTGGTTTGGGTTGGAAGGGACCCTAAAGATCATCCGGTTTCAACCCCCCTGTCATGAACAGGGACACCTTCCACAAGACCAGGCTGCTCGGGGCCCCATCCAGTCCATGAGTTGCAATATATGCCTCAGAAGCAGGAAAGGACTACAGCAAGTTCTAAACTACAAACACATTTCCTGAGAGATGATAAGCAGAAGGAAGGCTCCAATGACCTATCATCTAGGAGAAAGGAAGCATGAGAGTAGTCCATCATCTTCCCAAACACTGGAAAAGTGCAGAGAAGAGATACAAAACAATACACTTTCTAGGCCTACAGTGTGCTCCAACTGAAGCCCAGAACATGCAAATCTCACTACTTACAAAGTTTAAACTGAGTCAAATGTCAACAGAACGGTTTTAAGTTTCCTAACCTGGCAGTGACAAGGCAAGGCATGTAAATGAGTAAATACCACCACACACAGTCTTTTAGCAAGGATTTCACTTCTGAAGCAGGAATCCAGCTGAGTTAAAAAACCCTAATCAATAATTCTGGATGAATCAGAAAGGGGCTGCTGTACAAGAGGACTGTGTGCTGAATTAAATGACAGCTGCAAAAGCAGCCACCCTCAAAAAGAAATTCTGGGAGATGGTGAAAGGCCACGTAGGTACCATTGTGGGGCAGGAGAAAAGATCTGGAATAAAATGTGGACTCAGTTAAAGACCAGACCTGGGTAGCAGCTTTCTTTAAAATGCTCCCAAAGGCAGATGATGAAGTTTCAATGCATGCTTGAAAACAGCTGTAGGAAGAGGGGTATGGATTCTTTAGGAACTGCAGAAACATGGAGTAGTGGGAGTTTGTAAAATAGTTCATACTAAACAACAACAAGAAGAAAGTAGGAAGATGTATTTAAGAAAAGATTATAGGAATTTTAAGCAAGATAGCAGGTGAAGAAACATCAGATGAGTAAGAGCACATGCTCTCACTTCCACTAGGAATGGAATCACAGGAACTCTGTATGTCTATTAAGAGAGTGGACTGAAGTTTCCCAAACTCAATTGAGAAACAATGGTAAGCCAGTCAAGCATACAGTGCTACTCAGGAGCACCCACATGGAAAAAAAAAACAAACTCAAACCATTTCTATGTAACTTGGCTTACACGCTAGCAGCACAAGACCTGTCTGTTTCTAAATGATGGACAGTGACATAATAGGCATACCAGAAACATGATGGGAGCAAGACAAATAAGCAAGACATTGATACAAAATACATAGGAAAGTCATAATACTACATACCAATATATTAGCTCATCAGATCACGTACGGATTCAATTTCCATGCCCTATAATGTAAACTCTGCTGTTAGACAATATTATTAGCCACGCAATTAGGATGAGGGCGGTAGCTATGACATCCAAGATCTGTAAGGCTAGCAGTGTAACTATCATGAAAGACAACACTTACCAGGAGGTTGGATACATGTCACACTGAACTGGCTAGGATTGATTTTTTAACATACTTTTTCCCTGCAACTGATCAGGGCCACCCACCTCTGGCTGAGTCAAGGTGCTATTTTCAAAGACTGGCTTTGGGTGGTTCTATTTCTGCAAGAATACTGACCAAGTTGACTTCCATAAAAAGGAACATCATAAAATAAGGAAATATGCTAACATGAAACTAAACAGACAAGTCAAAAACTAAGATGCAATGATTGATGACAACACTGAGATTGTACACCCCGAACTTCAGTGTGACTTTAAATACATGCACCGAACTGATCTGGTTTTGTGGGGAGAGGGAAGATGACCTGGATTAAAAGCTACCAGAATTTAAAAGCCAGCCTTTGTAAAAACAGCAGTCCAGCTTTTGCAGTCAAACACTGAATGTAAAATTTATAGGCAGATCAGCACATACAGGAACAATCTACAAATGCGCATCCACATCCAAACACTGCCTCAGGAACAGGAACCTGCCTAATAAGGCAAGCAGATGATCAAAATAAAAAGTGTTCAGGGAAGGCCACAGAGAAAAAAAGTCCCCAAACTCTGAACAAAACCTGGAATCAGAGTTTGGTGCCATGCGGAACTTGATGAAGGGTTTAACCCTCAGAACAAAACACCAGCAGAGTTACGGAGGAAGAGTGACAAACGGCCAGGGCTGGGGACTATCACTCCCTAATTCTAAAGGAAACTTCTGGGTTAAAACTGCCTCATTATCAAATGACTGGAAAATGGGAAAAGTGACAGCAAGCTTTTGGGAGTTTAGTGAGTGAAATGATCACTTGTTTTCTCAGAAGAATTTCCAGAGGGATGCAGGAATCTACAGACTAATTTTATTTTTCTGTACTTAGCAAACTGCCAGAAATTTTTCTAAAGCCATAAAAACAAGTGGGTAAACGTACCTAGGAAAGTCAGAGTTGCTTTTGCAAAGGCAAGTCATGTTTGATAAACATTTTAGAGTTTTTCTGAAGACTAAAAAGAGATGAGAGTAAGCAAATCTAATAGAGCACGCTTAAAATCCTGAAAGGCATTTGACATACTCCCTTGCCAAAAACCATTAAAGATGCAGTGCTGCCAAGAAGAAGGAGCTGTTGTATCAGTAAATTGTTTAAAGATAGAAAAGGGTGTGAATCAGCAGTCATTCTTTCCTAAGGACATGGACTGCCAACAGACCACCACAATCACCTATGCTGGGGCTAGCAAACTACAACCTATTTATAAGGGTTCTGAGACAGCAATTTCTGAAGCCCACAGTACATTCCAGTAGCACAAAGTTACTTAAAGTAATAAGGGATGAAGGAATTAAAATAATTGCAGAACTAAGGAAATCGGTGTCAGAACCAGCAGACTAAATTCACTGTAGATAGATGAGAACAATTCACACTGGGGAAATACAAAAAATCAGACCTAAATACATAGGTAAGGAAATAGACTCCAAGTTGACCAGTAATCATTCAGGACTGAGTTACTGTTCTTAAATAGCTTCTGAAAACGTAAGTGTAAAGGCTAGGAAAAGGCAAAACAATTACACATTATTTTTGGAAGCAATATAAAACAAAACATAGAATATCCTATGGTTTGTTGGTTTATATTTTTTTTTTTATAAATTCAGGTTTTATTCACACATATAAACTAAAAACGTCGTTACAATAACTTATTTAACATTCCCTTACTCAAAAAAACAGGCGATAATAACAATTAGGGTCAGAACTCACTACAAGGAAATTATTTCTAGCTTCTTACCTTTGGCTTCCGGTCAAGACATGTCACACAGGCTTTGCTTACAACACACTAAGGACAGGTATGGGCAGCAGCCAAGTTACTGACATATTACCACTCAACTAGTAAAAACAGGAGTACCAGCTGCCTTTCCCCACCTTTTTCTGAAGGCACCTCCAGTGCCTTTCAAAAAGAATCCATCTATTCTCTGACCAATTCTATTAAAGAGAAATATAATTAGCAATTACATTCTTGGTGCAAAGACAGCTTTGTGTCAGCAAACAACATCAGCAACAAACACCACCTCTCTACAAAGAGATAACAGTAAGATAAGGACTGCTGGAAGGACTACTTTAGTGGTGTTTTATATTCCAAAGTCGTAACACAACCAAATGTAAAATCCCCTGAAAACACAACCATTCCTTATACTATTTCTCAATACATACCTGCGAGAAGCTTGAACATGCACTGTTTTCTGGCCCAAAGACAAGATTTCTCAGCAGCACAAAGGAAGAAAATAACAGACTTTAAAAAGACACAAAGTTATCATCAATGGTATCTCTTCTTTCTGTACTTTGGTTTGTGCCAAGATGGGAAGCAATTTCGAAACCTGAATCAACATCTGGATCATCATGCAATGAACACTGGAGCTAAAAAGTGAAGGTCCTAAACCACATTCATAGTTTTCTTCAGAGATGATGAAAGCATCAATTATCAAGAATTACTTGATCTCAATAGAAAAGCCTGAGGTCAACTTTTTGGTAATTTTTCAGGAAAGGAGAAACAGTCAGAATCATTTACAGCTGAATAATTACTCTGCTTCAAAAGCTGTTTTGAATAAAATAAATGGCTATTTTATTGACTATACATACATATTAAAAAGCATCAACACAACAGTTGAGCTGAGTGCTCAAGAAGATACACAGCAAAACATCTTGACTCCACACTTTGAAGTGATATGTGTTTTTTAAACATCTACTGAGTCACTGAAAATTCTTTTGTGCAGCAAAGTCTGCAGCTGTATTGCTCACACCAGTGCATGTGCAGATCAAACTCAGAATATTACAGAAATCAGCAACTCCAACAATGAAGCAACAGTCCTTCAACGTATATAAACACACACAAGGGCTACTGGATTGAGTGCTATACATACATTCAAGAAAGGGATCAAGCAGGTTTTGTCTTTATAAAAGCATACTGCATATAATTAAATGTCCTAAAGGCAATGCAGGTATACTTAAGAACCAGAAGTTCACGGCTTTGTAGTGTTAGCTACAGACAAACAAAAACTCAAAGGAAACTTTGTAGGGACTAGCTGAAGAGAATAAAAAATTATGCCGTTTGCAGTCTTTGCCCTACATGAAGAGCTTGATGCAATCACATGTGCCAACCAATAAACATGCCTCCACGCTCTATTAACTTTAATGTAACATGATCATTTGAATAAAATCTCCACTTTATCCCAAATTCAGAATATGACTTCATGAAAATATAGCGCTTTAAAAAAGTATCAGCATGTTACTTAAAACTATCACCATAGTAAAAAAACAGATCTTTTTCAAATTGTTACATACACAATTGCCTTGTGAAATCACAGCCTTGTCCTCACAGAACTTTCTTTCCAGGCTCTCTCCTTTTACCGCACACACAGACTTCATAATACCAAATGAACTCTTTCAGGTAGCTGAATATACACACTGGACTTTAACACTGCTGAATTTCTCTTCCGGCTAAGTAATGTCAAGTCAATTACATACATCAATCTTCAGCTGATTTTCACCCCTCTCACTTTGATCAATATAGATACGTATATTACCAAAGTCAGTTCTTATTGAAGGTAGTATTTAAGTCATAAGCTGCAAGCCCCCATCTACAACTAGAATACTCCCTGTAACATAAGGGGTCTCTAGAAGAAAGACAACAGCTTGTGCAACTTCATGAGGCTCTCCAAATCTTCCAAGGAGAATTGCTTGCTTCAACTGATCTTCTTCCAAATGAGCAGTCATCTCTGTGCGAATAAAGCCTATGACAGGAGAGAGATCTGAAGAGTTACCTAACCTTCAACTAAAATTCTTCAGTGGATTTTCCCCAGAATGCTCCAAAGTGAAATGTACTACCAGGATTCAGCACCACCTACCATTCTTCAAAGTCAGTCCACATCATTTTATGGCTAAGACCAGTTTTTTACCTAACTATTAAAATGTCTTCTGTTTTTGGGAGCACTGATGTAATAATCAAAAAACACAGATCCATAAAAGTCTTTTGGTTTTGGGGTTTGGGTTTTTTGTTTTGTTTAAAAATGGGTAACTAAAATTGGGTCCCAAGCCCATATTTAGTATCACTTTTCTGAAAGATAAAATACACTCATTTCACCAAAACATTCTCAATAAAAATGCAAGTATGGAATCTCTGGAAAAAAAAAACAAAACACAACAAAAAAAACAAAACCTACAGCTTGCAAGTGTTTCCGTTATATTTTAGAACTTACAACAGCATTTGAATAATTTCTATTATAGCACTCATTTGAAGAATATTTCTTGACATTTTTAAAGGACATTTCTGTCCTTTGAATTTTCAGTTACCTGAGATTCAGTTTTGTCTGCTGCACTTCATGAAGAAGTGCATGAAGAGCTGATTTTACCTGCTTTCTTGCTGCCACCAAGAAGGTAAAGTCTCCATTTTGCTTTCCACTGCACAACTCTGCCCCTTTATGATGGCTCTGGACCCTTCAGTGAGCTGCTCAACTCACTAAACAATGAAGACTTATTCCTGCCTTAGTACACAAGCTAACCTGGTTTATGTAGCGGCCTGAAAGGCATCAGAGGTACCACAGCAGAATACACAGCTGTGAGTGGAAAAAGTCAGAAAAAGACAGAAAAGGTTTTTCCTTATGGGTGGCAATTTGCTTTGACTAGATCATCTTGTGAAACCACAGCCTTGTCCTCACAGAACTTTCTTTCCAGACTCTCACTACAGGGAGAGACAGGGATGCTTTCATGCCAGCTTCTCATGGTCTTTCATGACTCTCTAATAACGTATAAGCATTCCCTAGCAAGAGATGAAGGCAGTTGCCTATAATTAGTTCTAATCCTTCCATTGGCAAGGACGGCAGGTTTTGAAGGAGGAACAAAGAAAAAAGACATTTATTGTGTAATATGGATAGAGGAACAGGTAGACACTCTTCCAAATTTCTCAGTGCTACCTTAAAAAGACTGAGGGTTTTGTGAAAGAATGTATTATACTTTAAACTTATAACAATACATTAAAAACGTTTATTTTCAAAAGCTGATAAAAATAATAGCAATTTGTCTTAAGTTGCTTTCAGAGTACAGCAAATATCCAGCAGTCTTGATGTAAGGAAACAGTCAAGGATGTAGGAATCCCCCAAAACTTACCTGGAGCGACCACATTGACTCGAATTTGCTTTTTCGCTACTTCTTTAGCAAGGGATCGTGAAAATCCAACTAATCCTGCTTTGGTAGCACTATATACACTTTGACCAGAGTTGCCTTTAAGTCCTACAACACTGCCTAGAAATAAACATCAAAAAGAAGATTAAATTACTAATTTGAAATCTCATACTAGCTTCATCATTTTAGTTTTATATTTGGAATGGAAAATGAGATTACAAGAAAAGGAATTAAAAGTACATTACTAAATGTACTTTATAGCCTACTGCTGGCATAAGCAAATCCCTCAATTATCTGTGATTTTTGTGGAATCCATATATCTTATGCTGACAGGCACCAGGAGAGGAAGATGAAATGCATCCTAAAAAATATCCTTACACAGGAGAAAAAAAAAAAACAAAAAAACAGAAAGAAACCAACTGTACCTATTTATTTGACTCTTAGCTACTGACTAGCAGCTGGTAGATTTAGCTATCGAAAGAGATGATAAAGAATGGTAACATTTTTTTTTCATTCAATAAAATGTGATCTCTGAGGCATTTATTACTGAAACAAGATGGTTTTACATTTAGAAGTTGCTGAAATTACACAAAAGAATAAACATTCATAAAGAAATGCTAAATACAGAATGTATAATTACAAAGAAAATAAGTCAATTGCAACAAGTGTCATTTTAATATGCTACACGTGCTAAGCCTTCCTAGAAAACTAGTTCATAGAATTCAACTCAGATAAGGAGCTTACCTATATTGACAATAGCACCTCCCTGTTGCTTAATCATGTTTTTTACAGCAGCTTTGCATGTCAACATTGTTCCCAAAAGGTTAGTGTTAATCTGGGCTACCATATCTTCAGGCTTGGTTCTCAGCAACAAACCATCCCTGACAAACAGACAAAAGAAATCCAGAAAGAACTCACTGTGCAACCCCAATGATCACATTTACTCATAATAAAATATGACTGATGAATGGAGTATCAACGGGGATTTATACGGTTCTATACATTCTAGCATTCAAAATTGTGACACTGCAAGAAAAAAGCTAGCTGTGCTTCTGGTAACAAAGCCTCCTCTGCAGAGTGGTATCAAACATTGTTTTGGATTATTTCAGGGGGAAGAAAGGGAAGAAAGAAGAACTGAGGGGGAACTCAAACTCAGAATGCAGGAACTACAGTGAAACTTGTATCTTAGATGTCATTACTGTCATCAGGAACAAAACATCAGTGAGCACTTCATGCTGTTTTCAGATGTAGTTATTAACAACACATTACGTGCAAAGGCCCTTAGCACTTTACAATAAGAAGCTGTCATCTAGAGTTACATATAATCTTGTAATGAGTAACTAACCTGTTGATCCCAGCTGCATTAACCAAGTAGTTAATAGGACCTAAATTCCTCTGCATCTCCTCAAAAGCATTTTGGACTTCTTGTTCACTGGATACATCGCACTTAATTGCCAGATGCCCTGCTATATTGAAATAAAGGCACATCATGGTAATAGGTCAAGACGGTATGTTGCTCCTAAACCTCCTTCAGAATTTATCAACTCAATTGCAAAACCAGATGTTGAACTAGTTATAACTTGAGGAACCTATTTAATCTCCAGAGAATTAAATACAGACAATTTTTAAGTATTTATTAGTTATGTGACAATTCCTTGTTTTAAACTTTTGGCCTTTTGAAATCAGAAGTTCAGCATGAGCAGATTGGTCTCAGTTCTGGCTTGGTCAGAAGCCAAGGATGACTCAATTCATACCACCTCCCTGTTGTCACCTTGAACAATTCCTTTCATCTTACGATCTGAATCTTGTGGATAGAACAGGCAACATACTTCACTTTCCCAATGAACGCTGCAAAAACAAAATTGTACAGCTTTTCTTCCAAATTCCTCAACCTTTATTTGCCTTTTCATCTCATTAAACGATGAGGTTTATTTAATGACTTATGACTTTTACAACTTGCCCAAGCACCGAACAGTGAATAAATAACTGCAAAGCAGCAGCACACTTACCACCAAGACTATGTGCAGTGGCCTGAGCTACTTCCAGATTTCGACCAATAATCGCCAGGTGGCAGCCTTTCTGTGCCAGTAATTCTGCGACAGCTTTTCCTATTCCCCGGGATCCTCCAAAAATGGCGCAAACCTTTCCCATCTGCAAAAATAATTCACAAGTTATTTATTTATTGCAAATAAACCATGAATTCCAGGTCAGTATAGCAAGGGAATAACCACTGTTCCTGTCAACATTACAGCCTTTACTAGTTTGTAGCACTCTGTAATATCAGATTATAGAATTATTGATGTGTTAATTTCTATTCACCAGAAAATAAATACTTGAACTAAATAAGACACTACTTCTACAAAATGCAATTTAATTCTTAACGATTTATGAACTACTTACAAAATTATGTGTGCAACCTAATATTTCAATAGAACAGAATGGTTTGTGTTGGAAAGGACCTCAAAGGTCATGTAGCTCCAACCCCCTGCCATGAGCAGGGACACCAATACTAGCATTATGGTAACTTAACAGGTTGATGAAATATATGATTTATATATCTAAATGCCATAATCTATCATTCAGAAGTTTATTCAAAGCCCCGTAAAAGTTATAATTGTACTGTTCTTGCAAACACTATTACTACACTACAGTCATTTAGCCTCAACATCTCACTCCACCCTAAGTATCTGTGCTGGACATCCACACTGCAAACATTACCGAGCATGACTTGATACTACTGTATTTACACAAATTTACACAATGTTGTATTATTTAATACTAAGTTACATTATATTATGTTTTACCACTAGCCCCAGGTTTGTTTCTGCCTTTGAAGAAAAAAAAGAAAAAAAGCTTTTTGAAATGTGAAAGGATTCTGAAGTACCTCACTTAGATGTTTAGGAAGGAGTGCAAGAAGAAAGTACTTCTGTAGAATGATCTTTTACCCTGCAACCAATAGAAACCAATCAGCTGTTCTGGGATTTTCTGAGGAGCCAGAGGCAAAATCCAAGCACTGGTAATGACTCTCTTTTCCATACATTTGAATAAACCCTTTTTTAACCTAATTATTCTTTGTTTCCATAACATCCTGAGGCAATGAGTTTCATTATTTGTGGAAAAGTACTTCCTTTTGTTCTTAATTTACTGATTAGATACTGTTACACATTTCTCATATCATCCCCTTACTGTCCATAACTTAAGAGGCTACTCTTCTGTATTATATCATCCCCTCATGTCCTACTTCAGGTCTATTTAGTTACTCTTTCAGATATGGAAGCCATTCTGTACCTCACTAAAGACTGTTCAAGCTCTTAATCCTGCCAACCTACCTGTTGCCTTAATTAGGCCTATTATACTCTTTCTGATATGTGATAACCAGCAGAGCACAGAGTGTTAAGCATACAAGGGCACCATCAGCTCATGCAATGGCATAATGATTTTTGGTCTCCTGTGACAGGACCTCAAAGGTCCTTTTCTGTAACAATGGACAGGTGTTTGTCTGCTTCCACTGGCAAACTGAAATCTCCTTCCTAAGAGCAGTAAGAGGATTAAATACCTGCATCTCAGGTGGTGGCCCTTTTGATAGAACACATACAAAAAAATATCCTGTGTGAAGACAATTCCTTAGTGACAAAAACGGGCACCACTCCCTCACCAGAAAGACTAGTCTTCTGGCTTGTCTTTGCTAGATAGCTAAACTGCAAGAGATGAATCAAGAGGGTTTGCACCCCTGTAACTACAGCTCCTACTGCCTTAGCAGACTAAAGGCACAATCAACCAACCTATGTTTTATTGAGAATTTCTCTTCTTAGAAACAACGTCTCAGTCTGTGTTCTCCATCATAACTGAGCTCTTCTTTTCCAGAACTGCCACAATGGCTCTAGGAAGCTCTTGCCTACTCATTGCAGCAAAGCTGTACTAAGATTTCCTCCTTCATATTTTGTTCTTACCAGCATTGGGCACACCTACTCTCTTATCTGAAACACGGAATAATATAGATTAGGAGGGATCTCTGGAAGTCATCTTGTCTAACTCCTCCACCCACAACCAATGTCAAGTGAACCATCTTATGCTGTTTATAAATGCTGACAGACCTAAATATGTATTTTCTGAATAATTCTGAACATGCTCAGCTACACAGGACCCAAAAAGCTGCCTGTGGGAAGAAAGCTTCTTTAAAACCTGTCATTCTATCCTTCCGGGTCCCTTTGAGGAGGGGAAAAACCTTATGGATTCTACTCTCAGAAAGTCAAGTCCTTTCTGCATTAACCAGGTATGTACACGGAGAGCATAAGGCCTGCTTCCAACACTGCACTACACAATGTGTTTACGCACTGAGGAGCCATACAGGTTCTTCGGAGCTGTGACTTAGGAGAAACAAACTGCACCCGCAGTAACGGTACTATATTCCTCGGTCAAAGAAAGGTGGAGAAACATCAAGTGCCCTTTGAGCACCATGCTCTTCCAGGTCGCCTCACAGAGCACACAAAAACCTGTACCACCTGTGTCTTCTTCGGCCGTTTTCTTTCACAACACTTTGACCCGTGCCCGGGCCGCCTGCCGCCCACCCCTGCGCGCCCTCGGCCGCCTCAGCCCGCCTCACACTGCCCCTCCAGGGCACCGCCCCAGCCTCCACACTCTCACTGAACCTTTCCTTCCTCCTGCCCCGTCTCGTGGGCTCCCACCAACCTCCTCCGACCCAGGGCCGCACTCCTGGCCCTCCCCGACCGAAGCTCCTCCCGCCTGAAGGCCACCACCCCTGCGGCTCCGCTCCCACCACCGCGTTTGCGCGGCCTCAGCACGGCTCCGGTCCCGCTGCCGGCGCGTCTCGGCCCTCGGGTTCAAGGCGCGGTGCACGCCGGGACGCGTAGTCAGTACGCCGCGCCGGTGCCACGGTGGCAAGGCGGCTGGGGGTGGTGTCCGCCTCCCGGCACTCGCAAAGCGCCGGCGCGCTTCCCACCGTCCCCGCAGTGGGGAAGGTGGTGCGGCACAGCAGTCTGAGGGAAAAACAGCTTTAGGCGTATTTCAATTTACCGCCTGGTTTCTGAGAGGCTTTGTGTTTGCGTTCTGCCCCAGTTCGGCTCGGTTCTGAGCTCAGCACAGGCGGCACGAGCGTACGGAATGATGTACAGAAACCACCCGTCTGCAGAAGCCGCTACTGGTGTAGCTGCTGGAGAGGGTGCCTAGAGGTGCTGGCCCCCATCGTGCACTCTCCCAGGCGCGTACTCGCTGCATAGGGCATATGCTGGCATTACACTCTGGAGAGGAAGATGCACACGGGCAGGCCCACTGCCATGGCTTTGGCCCTGTGTATGCCTCCCTTCTCACGGCTCACAGAGGGACAAGGCCTTATGCTTTCATTTTACCCTTAGATGAGACATAATTTACTGTGATGGTGGAGAGGCCCTGGCACAGGTTGCCCAGAGAAGCTGTGGCTGCCCTATCCCTGGCAGAGTTCAAGGCCAAGTTGGATGGGGCTCGGAACAACCTGGTCTAGTGTGAGGTGTCCCTGCCCATGGCAAGGCGGTTGGAACTAGATGATCTTTAAGGTCATTTCCAACCCAAACTATTCTGTGAGTTTTAAAATGTGTTTTACTTCTAGGTACCCGAGCAGCATCTGTCTAACTTGTACTGTCCACCTGTACCACACTTCATGCCTACCCGCAGTGTTCATTGCCAGAATTTATATGGGGCACAAAGTAGCTGCCTTACTCTGAACTGGAGCTTTCTGTCCCCTCCTTGTTTCCCCCTTCATGTACAAAGAGGTGTTTCATGTGTAGACACATACAAATGGATGAATGAGGATTTTGTCTCCACTTTTCACATTTCCTTGCCCCCAAATCGCTCGTATCTTGGGTGAGGCATCACTACACCAGTAGAGTTAAATCAGAAACACTTAAAGGGTAGATAAACCCAAAATACAAAACACCTGTGAGTTCCCATTTCTAAAAGAAGCTTCATGATACGCAATTAAACTAATGCAAACACCTGCTATGTTTTAACAGTTATACTGTTAACATTTATGTCTGATGATAAGCCGGAGGGGTTTCTGTGGACTCAAGTCACACACAATGGGTAAATTTTCACCTTAGAAATAATAGTAAAGCCCATCACAATTGTGTATGGGAGTACACTTTTGAATTACCTTTGTTTGTTTTCTGAGAGAGAGAAATACTATTAACAGGTTCCACAGAGTAACAAGTGTCCAAATAACACTGAACTTTCTGCGAGCTCAGTGGGAGCATAACCTCGTACAGTTCAGGCTTGAAGGCTGCTATTCAGGATTTCAGATTATAAATGGTTCCAGGGGAGCTGTAGAAAGTTTAATAACATTACCTGTATTTGTGTAGGATTCTTTTTCCATGGATCATTATGTACGTGCAGAAGGAAAAGGAGATTTAGGCATTGCTAAACAGATGAACATCTGTAAGAAAAAAAGAAAAAGCCTTTCAGAAAAGCTGTTATACAAAATTAGCTTCCTTTAGAAAGTATATTTATATGTATATTGCAAGCTGGTTCTGTTTTCAAAAGAGTAAATGGGATTTTATGACCCAATGGCATTTCAGAATAGGACATATTCTGAAAAGCCAGAGGTCCCAGTGGTTGAATAAGGGAAGGCATAGAGAGCTGAGACTGTGGCTCAGAATATTCTCTCACTCAGACTTTTGCTTTCTAGCATAGCTAAGGAACAGGATTCACAGGGAAAATTATGGCTTTTTCTTCAGGTGATACACATAAGCAAAGTAACACAAAAGGGAAAAAATTACCCTCAGTGATACAGCGTGTTTTCTGAAGATGCAGATACTCCAGAGGGAGTAACTGTGAGCACCATATTGTATGAGGACAGCAGCAGGCATATTTTATGTGAAAATTTTGTTAGTAATTATGACTTTAACCTATTTGTGACCTGTGTTCTCATCCAGAGACATGACCCATCCTGGTAAGAGATACAGAAAAGCTGGTCATTGCTGTATGGTTAGGACTTTGCTGACACAGGGTAAGCTCAAATTTCACTGTATTTTTTCTTTAAACTGTTCTAGAGTTGACAAAGTAAAATCTTCTTTTCAAGACTCCGAATCTTGTCAATTAACTTGTTTTTAAAACAAGCAAAACAAGCTGTCTGTTCATTCCTTGGCCAAAGTGACATTAGCTTTTTTTTCCAGATGCTTGGTTAAATCATGAGATCAGATGGTCTAAGCAGATTTCATCTGAGCCAGTTTATTCACACTGATTTCCCATTAAAGCAAGATGAGCTAGTGGAGCTCAAGAGAGAAACCAGTGTCATACTGAGTACCTCCCCTTTCTGGGGGACAGTAGGCAATACATGAACTTGATCTGATAGAACTGCCCCATCCATCATGTCCAGAGCTGTAACAGCTAGTTCAATGCTGGCCATTATTATTCCTGTCTTTGCTTTAATGTGGAATTACAAGCTAACAATTGTACAGCTCTATGTGACCACATATACACACATTTGGAACCTGTTCATAATACACAAAATCATACAGCTGTCTTTCCTGAAGCCTAATGCATTCGGGCGTTAAAAACACTCTTCCTAAGAGAGTTTTCATTCTTCTACACAACTGCGATACTGCTTTCAAGTAAATATTTCTCTATTAACAGGGGAAAACCACAATATCCTCAAACAGGAAAGGATGTTTAATGTATCTAAAAGCAGAAAATGCAAATCAAAGAATAACATCACAAAACAGGGGCCACTAGCCATTTCTGTAACTGAGATCCCCTGTATCCGCTATCTGGGTTTTGGATTTGAGGCTAGATTTACAAAGGAATTTGGTGCTAATCATTAACCACATTGGTGCCCAAAACTGTGGTCTCTTAAATTTCCTCCAAAAGTCACACATGAAAGAGTAATGCCACTCAGAGGTCCAGCACCATTTTCACCCTGATCCCTATACTGCTTGTGAAAGCATACCTACCATGTTATATGGGTTTTGCATAAGGCCTGAGACAAAGCAGCTGGAGAACTGGCTGTGTGTGTGGGTCAGTCCCATTTTAAACAAAAGCCTGCTGTCTGGAGCACTTGGTTAAAAGAAAACCTCTTTTCAAATCTTCTGTCTTACTGGAAATGTGGTCACTAACTACAGTTTCTCACAATTGAATAAGACTCTCATAACCGTCAATGTGAAGTGGTTTCAGTTTATAGAAACAACTACAAAAAATTAAAGTGAGCCACAGAAACTTGACACTACAGCCAGATGATTACTGTCCAGAGATGTAAGAGCCTGGGGATTAAGCATCTATTAAAATCCACAGTTCAGTCAAGAAACTATTCTGCTTTTCAACAGGCATATTAAAAATGACCTCTCTCGGTTGAGTGTGGTGATGAGGGCATGTATATGGGATGCGGGAGTCACAGACTTTGAACAGAATTAAGCCAGTGAAGAGTTTAAGAGGTTTCCTTCTTCACCTCTAGCAAGCTCCTCTAGACTATAGAAGAACAACATCATCAGGGCTCCTCATGATTTTCTAGTTTGCCTGGGCAGCTTAGTACTGAAGTTACTGACTGCTCCTGTCAAGCCTAAATCACCCCCTTCTTCAGAAATGAATTTGGGGATATGCATTGGGGAAAATCAGGTCTAGTAACTAATTATACATATATATGTATCTATATATATACACACAGACATTGTACCTACCTCAGCCTTCTAGGCAAGTGATACAAAGCCTGAGATGAACTCCTGAGGAAAAAACAACCACCTAGTTGTATTACAGAAAAAAACTCCTCTCTCCTCCCAGTATTTTGCAACTTGGCAGACTTTTCCAAGCCACACCAGTTCAGATATTTAAGGGTCCGATGACCACACTTTTACATTTATTTCTTTTTATGACCCTGCATTCTGTTTTGTTTTTCTAGGCAACTCAAAATCTGTGCTGTATTTGTTCTTCTGTTGTAAGAGCGAACTTTTCATGCCAACATGAAGTTGTCTGTATAATATAGACATACTTTTTCAATAAACATGTGGGCAAACTTTTTGCTGTTAACAAACTTATTCCCAGTACCCCTTTGAAAAGTCTTTCCTCTAAAAAACCCTCCCAAGACAGAACAAAACAAAGCTCTCAGAAGCTTGCGCAGGTTACCTAATGTTTTCTTATCCTCCTAGCTAAACAGGTTTTCCCACTACTAGTATTATTTCACACTTCAGTGTGAGGCCCCTGTTTAAGTTAGCACTGTCACTGAACTGCTGGTGTTTTTAGTGAGAAGTCAGGCATCACAGAGGCAACAGAGAGAAGCTTGTATTATTGCTGCTTAATCAGTTGCTAAAATCATAGAATTATAGAACAGCCAGTGTTGGAAAGGACCTCAAGATCATCCAGTTCCAACCCCCCTGCCATGGACAGGGACACCTCACACCTGCTGGGCCGGCCTGGGTTGGTTTTGGTCTGATAAATGCACGCGTCCCCGGAGGTCGGCGCTCATTGGCATGTATTAGATCTAGAATTAACCACAGTTATCCAATGAGCAGGAGAGGAGCAACCAAAGGAACCATAACTGATTTAATGAGCCATTCGCAGTTTCACTGTACCACCATGTGTACTTAGACATGCATGGCTTAAGCTTTGAGACATTTCACTTCCATTGCAACCCTGCAGCACCTTACACATTAAAAGAAAACAACCCCACCATCACCCAAAACCACCACCACCCAAAAGCATCTTCCAAGAAACATTCTATCACCCATTTAGCCTCTGTCTACAACTCCAGTCTGATCACAGGCTTTGGCCACTCCTACTGTGTATCAACAGACTTTGGACCAAACAGATGGAGCAAAGATCTCAGCATCTCTCAAAATTGCTTGCTGCCCTTCATACATCTGACTCCTCATGTAAGTGCTGCACTGTCATGGAGCTTATCAGTGTTTAGGTTGTAAGTACTGAGCTCCCAAGCCAGAGAGGACTGGGAACAAGGAAGAAGTAGAAAAGCTCAGCTATTCAGGAAATAAACTTACCACTTTCTGTACAGTCCCTCTTAGAGAAACAGCTTTTTAAAACAGCAGAGAGCTTCACACAGAGCAATCATCATCTCCCAGCAAGGTAATTTGGAAAAGAAGCAAAACTGACACCACCACAGAAGGACACGTCTCACTCACAGCTGTCTCCACTGACCATTTTGTCTAGAAAGGATATTTTTTGTGTATTGAGTATTTTGTAAGCACTAATAATATCCACTGGAAGTCTGGTACAAGAGTTCTGCAGAAGTGTTTGAACACTCATGACTGAATAACCTTCCCCCTCTTCTCTTAGAGGCAGTTTATTAATTGTATATCATATAGAAGCAGTCTCAGGAACAGCATTTAAAAATAGCTAAATGCCATTTATAAATAAGTCCAGGGTCTTGCATGATGTGTTTTTATTTCGTTTATCAATGCAGTCTTAAATTCCCTATTCTGCCTTACATAGTCTCACCCCTACTGCCATTCACTACCTACTTATATAAGCTGCAAAGCAAGATCCATGGCCAATCATTTCAATAATCAATTTATCCCGTAAAAAAGAATGTTTAGCTATTACTGCAGTTGCTGATGGGGAGAAAAGAGTTTTTGAGAAGTATTCCTCAGCAAAGGCAACTGGATTTAAGCTCCTAAGCATACAGAAAACTGCTCTCAGCATTAGGACCAACAGAAAAAATTCTAGCTAGCCAAAATTTCCTTTGCATTATGATAGAGAAAGTGTCAAGGTTTTCCTGCTGCAACATACCACTACTCAGAGTCTCAGGTTTTGAATCGCCACAAATGGTACAGGCAAGTCCAAACAGTTGCCTGCTTTAGTCTTGTGATGCAGTCTTCTGAAAATTTACTCCATTTATTCATATCTACATTTACTGTCTTAAAGTTTGCTTTGCTGGGGAAAGAGAAGAAAGTGGCTTTTGGGGAAAAGATAACAGGGGAAGAGGGCAAAATCAGAAAGAAGGAGGGGGGTTAAAGATGGAAAGATTCTACCTAATGATTTGGACTGAACTCATTAGGGTAAGGAAATTCAACTAAAGGCCTATACTTCAGGAATAGAAAACCACAGTTAATAAGCAACATGAGCTGGTCCTTCACCTCCCTTCTCATGAGAAGCTCAAAGAACTTCTAGAAAGTCTTTATTTTAAAAACACAGTAATTAGCCTCCAGGAAGTAGCAGGCCTGAGACACATGGAAGTGAAATACTTCCATGATTCCTCCTAGTGTCTACTGTGAAATTTGCAACATCCATGAAAAGGAAGAGACCAAAAGCTATTTGAAGCAGGAAACTGAAGGCATATCCTCAAGTGTTAAACCATTTCTATAGCCTCACCTGTTTTAGCATATGTTCATTATGTGACCATGAATATGTTTTCAAGGTTAGCCCTAATGAGGCACAAATTTACTGAGTACAGGAATACCAACTTAATGTAGCACATCTACTTACTGACAGAGCAGCAAGTCAAGGGACTGTGTAGTCATCCCCCCATAACTGCAAATAGCTGTGATCCTAAACATAAGGACTTACACTGGCAAAACTACAGCTGATGATGTGCCAGCAATGAGTGTTGAATGCAGTCCATAATAAATGGCAACTGTGATAGTGACAATCAGTCATATCTCAGAGACTGCTCACCTCCTTTATCTTCACCGACACTACAGGAAATGTCAAAACCAATATTCTTTACAGCTGTTACCCATTTTGCAGCCTGAAACACATACAGTAATACTTGGAGAGCTTTCAAGGAACTCAATTCCCAGCATTCAATTTTCTCTATCAGATTGTCCAAAATAAATCTAGTTTCTTATCGCATCTCCTCACAGAAATACTTTGCTGTCATTTCATCCTGCTTATGTACTTAACTGAGTAACTGAAGACTTCATCTCCTTGTGACATACAGAAGCCCTTACTGTTATTAATGTCCTTCCAATAAAGTAGTAAATCATAGTAATACTCAATCAGCTGCTTAATGAGGTAGGAATTAGGTTATTAAAGATGAAAAGAGGCATTTTTAGATCACTGCTTATGCTATTTTTTAATTTATCACAGTGAATGGTTTCTTTCAAGTATTATCAGAAGCAATTAGCATCCTTCGACAGAATTAACTACTGCTCGTGCCAGGCTATGTCAGATCACGTAATATTTGATTATATAAAATGCATACCTTATTTCAACAGTTTTGTTTTTTAATCATTCCTCATAGGTTTTGACTTTTAAGGGCATAGTTTATGATAAGATTCTAGTACAAATCAAAATTCTGAGTTCTTTCTAAGAGGTCTGGTAACCACTCCTGCCTGACCACACACAGGTAACAGTGCGCCTTGCAGAAACCCAGGATGGCACAAGCTACTGTCCCTAAAATCCAGAAGGGACTTCTGTTATGAATCCTATATGGTTATTCTATAGAAAAGATAATTAAGTAATTACTCAAAGGTGGAAAAAAAAGAAAAAAGCAAAAAAGCCCTAACTGTTTAGGAGATCAACCTAGACGATGAGTATTTTACACACTATAACTATATTGGCTACGAAAATGCAAAAGTGATGAACAACTCTCCTGATTCAAAGCCACATGATGCAGGCTGATACAGCTGTAGGGTGCTATAGGAGCCTGTTTTGAGTTTCTTTTTTCCAGAACAGGGAAAATTCACATATATATTTTAAGAACAATTTTTTTGGTTTTATCCTCACTTGCATAAATCTTCTCTCAAAGATTATGTATTCTTTCTATGCTGAACATAGAGAATATACTGTGTTCTGCATATTGCAGTGGCAGCAGCTTGTCCACAGCTTGCCTGCTGTGGACAAGCTCCCCTTTCTATCAGAGTTCACCCTCTCTTTATCTAGTTTGTACACATCGTGTTTTTTCTTGACAAAAGATACACTGTCCCTCCCCTCATCCAAATTCTTTCAACAAACACAAAACTCTTACACTATCATTGCTTGAGTAGGGTACTTTTTTTGTTGTTCTGAGGAGCACTGAAAAATAAAACCAAAACCAAAATTTAGGAATGAAGTACTTTTGCCCATGTTTGAAATCATTTTAAAGAAAAGCTAGAGGTTAACTTTTCAGAGAGTTATTTAACTGAAACACTGGATATTCTGAGAGGATTCAAACTAGTATTTCCCTCCTAATTTTTGCAGTTTAACTACTGAACTGGAGAAGATGCTGAAGTACAAACCAAGATTTTATCTAAGACCCTGCTATTTTCCCAAAGCCAGATAGCTGGCATCTTGTCCCAGAAGAGTCTCTTCAGCAAGAGGTTCATTAGGCATGACCTTTTAAGCTGTACCTGCAGCTCCAGCAATCTTAACCAGAACATTCTTTTCCTTATTCTACATGGTTATTCCCTTTGTGTTTTTCTCTCTTTCTAGTAGACAAAAGGAGAAGGAATGCTTCTCTTTCCATCTTACAGGAAAAAGTCATCTTTACTGTCTCCAGCCATAGCCTTTTCCATGTTGCTGACAGGCTGAAGATTGTCAAGCAAAGCTGCCTGAATCTGGACTTCAGTGTCTATCATTGTATAATACCCCACTGCATCATGCATTTCCACTTGGATCATAATTATTTTAGGCAACCTATCCAAGTGGGTAACATTTCTGCTGAGTGTGCAGTGTTTACATAGCATAATTCATTTCTGTTTACTTCATTGAATCATTGTTGAATTTGAGGATGCCTTTCATAAACAATTATTCTGCTCTAATAGTAACAAGTAACACATTTGCTTTACAGACACCTCAGTGAAGCACTCCCGTCAACACGAATTGTCTGTCACGTGCTTTTAAATGTTTTGAAAAAATATGGTATGCCATCTGGCTCCCAAATGCTCATTAAAGCCATTGGAATATGAGTGTTTAAGGAAGCTAACGTCACATGATGCCCACCACTTTAAAAGAGAAAGAAAGAAAGAAAGAATGTATTTGCAGATGATATGCAACTAGAAGAAAAGGAAGTGGTAAAATTTTGTTTATAATTTAATTTCCTATGACTAAAAACATGCCAGCCATTTCCGAGAATAAAAACAGATGACAGCTTCTGTTCCCAGGAATATATGGTCTAAGTTCATTTTCCGAATGACATCAAGAAAGGAAAAAAATCCAGCAGGAAAATGGGATGCTGAAGCCATAGGCTATTTAGGTTTCTCAGGGGAAGGATGTCCCTATGAACTGAGATTCAGAGGGCATGCTCCAAGTTTCTTTTAAAGCTTCCCAAGTCACTTAGTTTTTCTGCTCTGAATGTCAGTTCTCCCCTCTTTAATTGAGGCTAATGGCTGTCAACTCCCCATATTGGCACAGCCCCAAGGAGAGATCTCCCACTCTCTAGTTACTGTCTTTTTCTGTGGAAGCACTTTTAAGCCTTAATGTAGAAAGAGAACTGCACCTGCAAAAACTGAATTACCAGATACGGTTTCAAACCCCATTTGGAAAGGCATCATCCTGTATCAGGGGAGTCGCTCAACTAATGTTTCATGGGAAACATAAAAATAGATTATGGAAAATTGGAGGAGTTTCAAAAAAACAACCAAGTATTTAATGAAAAAAAAACGGGTTTGACATTAACTCTATTTCCTGTATTTTTTCAAATAAGATTTATCCTATTTACTAAAAACTAGACTATCAATCATTTGCTGGAATGTAAAGCAAATGCTTTATGAAACAGTTTTGGTTTTTTTTGTGGCAAAGTGCATTTAGCTTCAGAAGCTGTTAAATATATGTAAATAAACAATCTGTTAAATAGATGTTGAGCAATTCTACTTATGACATATTGGTCCACTGCCTTATGACAATGATGCAAGAGAAAAAACGAGCTGCAATCCTGCAGAAAAATAGCCCAGGTAGTAAAGGGAAGGAGAACACAGATAATCAAATGGGTAAGAAGCAAAAAACAGCATGGCCTCATCCAGTAGACAATAGAACAACATCTCCTGAGTAACATGTGGGCTAATGGTGGGTAAGTTTTCTCCATTCTAAGAAACGGGTAATGTTTTGTCGACTGACCTTATCCAACCTCCGCATTTTCTCGAGTCAATGCATAGCTATTTTTAGCAGAACTCTGCAAATGTTTTATAACCCATTTTGGCTGTAAGGCCACATCCAGTTGCAACAACCTTCGTAGCTTTAACTAATCCAGGCTTGTTATTTTGTTAAGCATTTGAGGGCTAGAGGGGAATACGCTGGGAAATAAATAAGGCACTGAACTCCACTTCTGGGCTGTAAACGGAAGCCTTTTGCTCTAAGACTTCTGTACTTGCCACACCCAGAAATCATGATTCCAAAGACAAGTCCGTCAGTGAAGGGGGAGGCTATAAGCAAATATACTTGCTGCCACACTCTTGTGTTTTGCCATCTGGAACTTTACAACACAGCAGGAGGTTTCAAAACAAGATTCTTGTAAGTTAATAAATCTGTTATGCTGACAAGTGGGTCATTCTGGTTTTGGCAAGACAGACTGCTCCTTGAGGGACAAGAAAACCCATGTATGTGGAATTAGTGTGCTGTGTGTGTCTGTGCTGGCAAATTTATGTGAATGTGAGACAAGCTATTGCTGGGTAGCAGTTTCTAATGAGCGTCCCTTGGCATGTGCAGGGCAACCATGCAGAGATTCATTTGATAATAAAATGGATATGCTACAAAGGGCAGGATACAGTAGATATTCCACTCATGGTAACTCAGAAAGCAGAATACATTTGGAGATCTTTATCCCAGCTGAGAAATTACAGTTGTTACTAATACTAACCACTTCTTGTGTATTTTATCAGCCTAGGAAGTAAATCAGTAGTTCATTTCTGTCAAGAGTAAAAAGCATACAGGACAGCATGCTGCCTGATGGTGTCAGCATCCCAAGTGTTTCCAAACTTGGGAGAGTTACACTTGTGTGTAAATGAAAAATGCAAAACAAAGCCCAATTCTGCCATCTGACTAAAGCTCTCTCACAGGAACACTGCTGTTTGCATCTCATACCTCTAGATATAATTGTTTCATAAGTAAGAATTTTCTGGGTTTATCTGTAACATACATATGCATTATGCAAAGCACACACAAGTTGGTAGAAAAATTTCTATGAGAAAAAAAGATGTAACATCAGCTTGGATCACAGATCCTTCTATAGCTCTGTTTGCTATAATAAAATCCATTTATTCCAGTACAGCATGTTTCAGTTCTTTCAGAAGAACACCCACATTAACACATAAATGGCAGCTACAGCCATACAAATACTAACGACAGTGTTCACCCATATATCTTCCTTTGGAGGATGAAGTGTTGTAATGCTACAGGTCCTAATTTCTTTTTACAGTATAATTTGAAAGGCACATCTTTTCTGCAGACATTAACAAACACAGGTTCGTAGAATCACAGAATAGTTAGGGTTGGAAAGGACCTTAAGATCATCAAGTTCCAACCCCCCTGCCATGGGCAGGGACACCTCACACTAAACCATGCCACCCAAGGCTCTGTCCAACCTGGCCTTGAACACCACTGGGGATGGAGCATTCACAGCTTCCTTGGGCAACCCATTTCAGTGCCTCACCACCCTCACAGTAAAGAATTTCTTGTTGTATCCAATCTAAACTTCCCCTGTTTTAGGTTTTAACCCATTCCCCCTTGTCCTATCACTACAGTCCCCATTACGTTTGCCTTAATTTTCATACCTTTACCACATCCTGTCACCATAAATATTTTAGTTAATTCCATGCAGCTATTCAGTTCCTAGGCACAGTAATTTTGTCAGATGACTGCAGTCCTTTGTGCAGCTGATATCTAGCATTGGTTCCACTACCATTCCCAGAATTAGTGCTCCCCCTCAGTGATCCACTTCCAGTTTTACTTTGCCTGTAAGGCAAGGAATCAGAGTTATCTCACTCTCTCCCTTCCGCAAAGTGAATACTTTCCT
Source organism: Pezoporus wallicus (assembly GCF_028554395.1). Taxonomy (NCBI): domain Eukaryota; kingdom Metazoa; phylum Chordata; class Aves; order Psittaciformes; family Psittacidae; genus Pezoporus; species Pezoporus wallicus. Next base: position 7,182,396 of record NW_026640488.1, read on the forward strand.
TTTTAAAAATGAGGAAGAAAGGAAGAAAGAAAAGCATATGCACTAGTGTCACACCCTCCAACCCTATGGACATATCACACTGAAGAGCTTCCCACATCTGCTTTAGAAAATTATCACCCTCTCCCACCTCCCACTTCTGAATGTTCATTGTTCAAAATGTCAGCACAGATAGCATTCAACTTTTCCTTCACAGCTGGGGTAAGTAGTTCTCCCAGGTACTACAGATGCCTTCCTGCCACTGAAACTAAACCCATTCACCTCTGCTACAGATCAGGTGTCTGATCCAATGTCCATCTTACACCTAGCACTTTATTTCATTTCCTCAAAGGGAAAGCATTTGCTCATTTTATTTCTAACTTTGCATCTATAAATTTCTCATCCTAGATTTGAGCAGTTTTCCAGCAGTAAGGGAGAGGAGATGCCACACAACTAACATTGGACATGCATAAGCAGATCAGTCAGTGGACTCGTTTAAAACATCCAGCTGGTGAGGTCTCTAAGATTATTTGCTTATGGTCTGAACCATAATTTAAGTTCCTGATTCAGCAAAACTCACAAGCACCTGAAACTCCCACTGAGGTCAGTATAGCTGTAGTGCACATACCAAAGGACTACACCAAAGCACAGCCATGGTGACCAATGCACAGTGTGAGGGACGGGAGAGAGAGTTCTCTAAGCCGATTCAGAGAACCATGGCTTTTAAATCTCAAATTAGAAAACAGAAAACATTACCAGAGCTCTTCAAAGGGATGTATTTTCCCCTCATATCTAACTGTTACAGCACCCAAGAAACCAATTTCAGGTTTGAAATGTCAATAAATGTTAATTTAATTTATTTTTGCTGGATTAGAAAAGTATAAATAACTTCAGTTTCTAAGTATCATTGCCTTATGATTCAGCAAAACACCTCATCACACATTTAACTTTTAAGATCATGTTTAAATCCATTCCTGTTCTGTGAAGTGCTTAACAACATTTTCATTTACTTTTTTGTTTAATAAGAGTGCGTTGCCCTTAGTCATTTATGAAATGAAGGCCTACGAGGTTAAGTGGTGCATGTGAAAAAGACAGAGAAGAAGATGGTTGAGCGTAACATCAGCCACCAGACATGCTAGTTCTAGATATAAAAAAAAGTAATTTAAAGTTATAAGCAAGACATTAAATTCATGCCTTAGGGACCTCTCTTGTATTTGGAATCACTATTTCAGTATCTAGTATCTCTTCCAAAAGCATTCCATTGTGTTACTAACTATAGAAGGAAGACACCATCAGCTATTGTAGATTTGTCAGTAGCGCTTTACATGTAAGAACACAGGGTTTCTATTTGTATTTTTTTTTCTGAATGCCAGAGAGAAATAAGCTTTCAATAAAAACCATTAACGAGAAATTGACCAGAATCTAGTATTTGCCTGTGAAAAAAATACCAACTATTTCCTTAGACACGTTTCTTTTGGCAGCATTTGACAACAGACAAATCATGGACGGATACAGGCAGACAGATCTTCAGACACACACAAACAACTAGAAAGAGTTCCAGCCTCTGCTAGTATTATCTAATGATAAAAGTCAAAAAAGCTCAAAAGTACAGGTTTGCCAATTTTTCTTCAAACCAGCAACTGTACTTGGCAGAACTCACTTTTTGTACTGGTGGATTTAGCTATTACTCAACAAAACCAGGGCTGTAGGCTAATTAAATCACAGCTGCACAAGTACGCCCTATTACTGTCAGCTATGAGGCCGTGATACTTCACAGTCAAAACCCAACCTGTTACACAGATTGGCAAAAGTACTAAGAGAGCAGATGGAAAAATTCCCACATCATCTCATTCATCAGTAACACACTTACGTGGAGGCCGCACAACCAACATTTGCCAACATAAATATATTCCAGTACAAAGACAGACACATCCTACTGCTTGATTGTTTTCCACCAGCATGACCTCTGAAGAGCTGTAACTGCTCTTGGAGCAGTCAGCTTTCACAGCTTAGTTTAGCTATCTGAGGCTGTTGTGCAGCTCCAAAAGCAGTTCCTGCCATCAGCATAGACTGCGCCTGCACTTGTGGGGACAGACATGCAACTAGCTAATCTCTGTCATGGTCCTCCTCTCCCAGACATAGAACTACTTGGTCACATCCAGTAACAAGCCTCACTGACCTACTGTGGGAGAGGAGCATTAGCAGTATTTACTAAGGGAGAGATCAGTGTTAAGAAAAGAAATAGCTGTGGCTGGACCAGACAATGTTTCACTGATCTCTTTAATTACAGGGCTGTTTCTCCTCCCACCCGTTCCCCACTGGCACATTCGCTGCTGACACGTCAATCTTTACGCAGAGAACAGCAACTTTCCCAGACTCAGAAACTGATGTTCAAGCTTGGCTGATCCTGTGCTGCAGAGAACAGTTGAGAAATGTTACTGACAGAATCTTATATTTTAGTATTTAGTTTTCCTTGGATCATCTAAGTGTTCACTAACACTGCCAAACCAAGGAAAGCAAAGTTTTGCAGTTATGGCCAAATTCCATCTGCATTTGACACCAGGTTAAACATGGATTTCCTTATCAATGAGTATTCTAGGTGAGAAAAAGAACAAATGAGAAACATTATCTGCCATTTTCTTGAGCACAGCTGTATCAGACCTCTAAATAGTGATTGGTTTTAGCATGCACAACTGGACAACTAGAAGTTGGTCCTGAACTAGTCTCTGTTTCTTCAGACAGAATTCAAAGGTCATCTAATTCTTGTTATCTTTTTCCTATTTACTGGAGACATTAATTCTCAACTGAACACTTCACCTTTCTGTGTATTAGCAGTCTGCAGCAGAAATCACCAATTCTGTATTAAGGAATATGTGTTAAGTATAAGAATGCTGAACGCCTAGGCAGGATGAGCACCCATTTTATTAACAGATTTAAAACATTTCTCTCTTTGTATGTGTTCTTACCCTCCATGAAAAGGTTGATCTTTACAAAGCACAGTATCATTTTATTTTAAAAAACTATTATATTTCATCCTTGTCAGAGGATGAAATTATTGTCAGAGATCTTAAACGACTGAATGCAACGAATTTCAGTGATTTGCAGGGGAAAATAATGACTTGTGTACTATAAACTTAGAAGTTGGACAGATGCATAAAGTAAACCTTTGCAAAAGCAGATTTTCCTGATCCGTGTATTCAGAAGACACACTGAGATTGCCTACGGGAGGAGTGGAGAAAAATTCTTTGAACTGTAAACTTTTTAGAGCTAGCATTCTTCAGCTTATTGAGAAGCTCAACCAGCTGAAATAAGAAATTTGACCTAGGGCACGTCCCTTGTTGTGGAGAACAAAGTCAATGACCACTTTAAAGCCACGCTGCTGCTGACTCTTCTCTCCCAAGCATCCACAGATACACCATGAGAAAATACGGCAGCAACTAACCACAAAAGATTTTGGGACTAGCAGCTGTTAGCAAACCAAAGCCTACTCTGCAATTGTGGATCTGAAAATTTATGGGTTTGATTGAAAAGCGAACAAGTCTTCTGTGCTTTACAGTGCTGTTAAACAGCCTCATCTTTGATCTAGTGCCTGAGCTGTGCCAGTGGGACAAACATTTTTTGAGAAAAGGATAACACAGCCCAAATAGCTCTGTATTTTCCAAGTATGAAAGCCATCCAGCTCAGTTTCTTTCAGACATACTCATTCCTTTAGGGCAGATGAGATATTTTCTTTCACTATTTAACAGTAGGGGGCATATTCAGTGTATGCCAGCAAAGTTTAATGAAATCAATGAAGTAGCACTGATTTGCAGTAATTGGGAATCCAACCATGTGTTCTAATGCCAAAGAATCTGATATTTTTAAAGGCTTATATTGCTTTTCTTCATGGGAAAGCAGGGGGGGGGGGGGGGGGGCGGGGCACGGCTATCAAACTCCATAACTCCATTTACTTTGTGAAATGGTGTTCCATCTAAGATAGCAGACAGCAGGGGCAAGAAAACACCTGTACAGATATTTAAAAATCCTGACATTTTCTTTATGTCATTGTAATGAAAGTGTTTTTCTTGCTGTGCCAGCCAAATTTCCACTCTACATTCCTGCACAGGCTGTTCCCACCACTCTGAATTTAGATTGTAGCCACTGTTTGGACACATCTTGTGAATTGGTTTTGATCTAAATGAGTACTAGATACAAACATCAGAAGGCCTTTTGAGTTCTGCATGCCAGGTAAATCGTACTGCAGAGTGCAGCTGAGTGCTACACATTTACATGTGCTAAGGAGAATTTTTACAGGCTAGTTCTAAGTGTGAATAATTGAATTCTGAGGCTAACATTACTGTGCTTAAATTGTCTCTATTCCACTGAGTAGGAATGGCAGAGAAACTGATTTTGTCACTCCTCTTTCAGAAAATAATACAGCTTACAGGAAAGAGTACAGTAGAAGGAACAAATAAATAGTACTGACATCTGCTAATATTGTATTCAGTGTACTGCTGAGATTTGATAGGCATGCATGAAATGCTCATTATGTTACATTTTGAATGGCTTTTGCACACTGCAGATTGGATGTAGCAAATTCATTTTGTTACGTTGCTTGCATTGGGCTGATTCTGATCAAAGCACTTTTCAGCTGTTAAAATGGATCAGCTAGGTCTCCCACCCACAGAAATCAAGTCTTTAGGAGACTTCTCCAGGGGAAGGGCTTAGCTGTTCCAGCTGCTGATTGTATTAGATATACTAGAGCAGGTCTAATCTGTCAGAATGTATTTGCAACTCCTTGAAAACCAGTCCGGCTTTCCTTTCAAAACAAGTTTTACATCACATACCTTGCAAGAACAGGAACCGTCAGTTCGGCAAATGAGGAAACTGAGGCTCCAAAAGGGGAGACCTCAGGTTTTCAAGAGCAGCTGCTAACTTCAAGGCTCTCAACAAGTTTGTCTCCTAGAAAGTAAGAGCAATATGGATGACACAGTGGAAGGAGAATGCACTGCATCCATACCATTTCTCAAGAGAGCTGTCTAATATTAGTGCTACTGCATAGACTCTGTGGAAAGTGGACACTACCCCTGCCTATTAATGCAAACCTGCAACTCATGTTGTGTTTTTAACTCAGTACTCAGTGTGATACATATATGTTCTCAAAGCATACCCATCATATCAAGCCTTTCAGGTAATTCAGGAATACAGGTGCCTAGTCTTGGATTTCACATGTGTTTTGACATGAGAATAACAATGCAGCTTGGACCTACCACAGCAGCACTTGTTCTAAGACACAAGCACCAAACAAATACAAGCTTAAGAGACTACGTAAAGACTGAGGGCTGCATTTTTAGCCTTAAAACATCCAAGTTCCTCTTAGGTCCTTTCACAGAGCTGGAATTTGGTAACAGATAAGTTCCAAACAAGTTACCTAAGATGCAGGTCCTGTATACAGGTCTTCCAAATCCTTTTCTCTCCCATTTTTTCCTCACATTTAATGTCCATATCCTCACCATCCACCATTATCATTCTCAGCTCTTTTGTATGTATATACAAATATTCCAAGTATGTCAGCCTATGAATGATTAAATCATTAAAAAGAATTATGACATGGGGTTTTCTTGAGTCAAACTTAAAATCTGTTTAGGCTTTACTATTAACCATTTATCAAAGTGCAGGGATAAAGCACCTGAGAGTGATTTGAGAAGTACACATATTGTAGATTCATGTTAATACAAAGAATATGGCTGAATTGCCACGTCCAACAGAAACCAGTGGCATTGCTATCTATTGTGCACATATAGGAAAAAGTCTTCTGTAGGAGTTTTAGTAACGCCAGACACAAATCTTTTAAACCAGACAAGTAGATTCTTGTGTTTCATAAAAGTCAATATACCTCTTTAAACACATTTGCTTAAAGCTATTGGAAAGAACAAGCCAGTTATAACATTTTGCCAGCCCTGTGAAAAAAAGCCAGAATGCTCAGAAGCCATGTTTTTAAGCCGATGCAAAACTATCGTAATTGTCATTCCTGCTATAAGGCAGAGGTAATGAAGTGAGGGTGAACAAGATTTCAGGCACCTCTGGCAAACCCAATGTTAGCCACATATTAGAATGACTCAATAATTACAATAGCAAAAAACCCCAACGCAAAGAAACAGTCTTACTTCTATTCACAGCCGTGATGTTTGTGGGTACTTTTCTCCTACAGATGCACTGACATCAGATCTCAACTCTGAAAAACAAATAAAGCTGCTTTTCTGTATTGTCCAGTTTGCATTTCTACAAATCATGTTGCCTCCCTTCCCCCTAATTAAGGCAAGTTAAACTGGATGCTCCTTCTTTGCAGAGAGGACTTAATGCTGCATCACTCACTGCTCCAGAATCTAGTTCCTGCTCAGTCTTAACTAACAAGGAGACTGTCACAGTAGCTGAAACATTCAGAGAATAATATTTTTGCAGACACTTTAAAGATTAATTTTCTACCATTTTCATAGCAGTCACATATATATAGTAGACATGTAACTGTATTTAAATCAAGAAGATCTCCTAGTTAGGCAATTACTGTCTGACTACTGTGCACAGCAAACTTCTACAGGGCAAATGAGTCTTTTACCACCGAACAGCGAAGTTCAGGTAGATGCTTCACCCTCAGGGCTGGGGACTCTCAATATCCACAGCAGATCCACTATGCTAGACACTTCTTCCTTTAGGGAAAGCAGTTCATAATGATTATGAACCTGATGTCCTGTTGACAAGACCGAACTAGTCAGTCACAATCAGACTAAGATGGAAGTTACCTACCTCTTCTGAAGTTACTTACAGAAATATGGAGAAGAGATGGAAAAGATCAGTCAGATCCTTTCAGTTCTCTCTACAATTTTTGCATTATAGTCATTATTCCAAACTCCTAACATTATGGAATCTGAAGACTTTTCCCTCTATGAGCAGAAATATCCTCCTATGAATTCTGAAATTAAGTTCTGGTAATTTTATTGTCAAATTCTTTATAAGTAATTTATGTTTAATATTTGCATACACATTTTGATTTAGCTGTTTGCTAAGAAAATATTTATTAGGATTGGAAGTTTAACATAGTAAATCAAACACTTAACATTCACTTGACTTCAAACATAGATATAAAATACCTTACAAAATTTTTTATGGAATTACACAAAGCAAATGCACAGGGTTTGTCTGTTTCTACACTGAATTAATCCCAAGCCAAAACAAAAAAAATAATCCCTAAAACATCACAAAAAAGGCATGATAAACTGCATTTTTGTCATTGTTGCACTGCTATGTAATAAGCCCTTTTTACACACATTTACTTAAAGTTTAAAAAAGCTAATTGAAAATGTATTCCATCTAACAGAACTATTGGATTAACAGCTGATTTTTGACTTTACACCATGAAATTCTATTAATAGAGGTACCTTAATCACTTAGCTTAAAATATGGATAGTAGAGATAGAAAAAAATTAACCTTTAGTAGTCTTTAATATAAAATGCACTAAATTTTCCAAAATAAGATTATGACACACTAGTGCCAATTTATGCTGACAAAAGCTGAGATCAGCTTCTAACTAAAATTTATTTCACAAAAATTTTATATATTACATGAATATTCAAGTAAACTATTTAAAAATATTTAAAAATGCAAAAACTGAATTATACAGTGTTTCAGAGAGATGTTTAATTTGGGAATGCTGTCATGTCCAACTATATATATTTATAGATATATTTTTTCTTATCTTTAAGACCATCATGATATTACCTGATATTGCAAGAACTCCTCGTCACTAACATTTGATATTTTTCAATTTATAACTTCAAAAAACAAACACTAGAAGGATTTAACATATCACTGTGTTCTTTTTTATCACTGTTTCTGTGTGCTGTGCGACACTGAATCACACTACTGGCTTTGCTTTGTAAAGTGCTGAGTAACAGCCAAATTACATCAGATTTAACTGGAGATGACGGTGCTCAGTGTCTTACAAAAAAATCTCTATTAAACTGTTATAATTAAACAGTCAAATTAAAAAACAACAAGTTCAGCTCAGTAGCGTGTGTGTTCACCAGTGTCAAATCTCTAACAAAACCCTGAAATACTAACAATGCTTTTCTTGCTGGCTGCATTCTTTATATCCATCAGCTGCAAGGACATTAAAATATTTTATTAATGATTCAAACTCTGGACATCTTCTCTGGCTGAAGACAAGTTGCTCACTAGTTTTGGTCAAGTGGCTTTTGGGAAACTTTCAGAGCAAAATAACCCACCAACGGGGAACTGGAGTGAAAAACGCCAACCATGCACAGTTATAAGTACTGCAGGAACTGAGTAACACATGCAAGACAAAGAAAAGGTCAGAACATACCAAAGTAGCAATGGTTAAGAAGTTAGTAAAGTTTTCACAGTGTTTCATACAGCCTTTTACTTTAACACAAGTGCATCACTTACCACCACTATTGCTCAGACATTTTAAAACATCTCTTGGCCATGCATGTCAGTTTGAGAAGAAAATAGCAAATTACACTTCTTAGGCAATTTTAGACATTAAGTACAACTTATAATTTTATTTTTATTTTCAGTTATCAAAACGATGCTTGCAAGATATGATCATTCTAAATGTTGGGCTTTAACATTCTTTCCAATTTTCTTGGATCCTGAGCGCTAAATGCCCAAATAACTGGCCAAATATCCAAAGCTAGGCTTTGTTCAAATAGCCAAGTTACTATAAACAGAAGGTATAGGGAATTTCTTACTGGCACTCCCAAATTTCTTCCTTCCTAACCTTGAGATGATCCTAACCTTGAGATGGTTGAATTTTATTCAGTTGTTCATATACATCTTTGCCTCCTGGAAACATTACTCCACTTGGGTGATTTATGAGGAAGTAGAACTAGACTCAAGAACACCACTGACTTTTGTTTTGATCTGTCCAAACAACAACATACACATTTTTTTCCCCACTTGGCAAATTCTATTTGACGCCACATCACCACCACTCAACATTAACTCATAAAACAGAGACTTACTCCACTGTTAGACACAGCAGGGGAAAAATGTCCAGAGGATAGACGGGAGGCTCTTTATCAGATATAATTGCTTGCTCATAAGGAGAGAATCCAGCTTCCCCTTAGTTATTCTTTCATAAATTAATAATTTGTTAAAATCATAGTCACAAGAATTTGAGCTATTACACAAAATTCAAGTTTAAAAAAACAAGAATAAATTAGTTACAGCCTTGTAAACAATTGTTCATTTATGTAACATACTTGGGGGGGGGAAAGTTCCTCTATATAATAAATCAGACAGTACAAGGCACACATCACACTTAAGAATCCAAAGTGATAAAACCAGCAGATGCCTTCATCTTCTTTGTTCGCTGGTGTAATTGTGCTATAGACACTGTAAAAATATGTAGGTTTTTGTTTACATTACAGTCATTTGAAAATATTTCATGACTGTGCTTTTTCTGGTAAAATATTTGTGCTACTTTGCAGTACAGTATGATCTGAAGCTCTTGCAATGATCTTCTCAAATGTTCTCCACAAAGCTTCCAGGGAAAAGGCCAGTTTTTCCATTTCGTTGCAGAGTGCCTTTGAACCAGCCATCCTCACGTTTTTTGTGTACAAAAACAATGTCACCTTCCTTAAGTTCAAGTTCAGCTTCGCTTTGAGGAGGATAGGATACCACAACCCTGTACCTGTGTAATTAGAAAAACACAACCTTCGTTTAGGCTCTTTTAAACCAGTGCTCTAGAAAATATTCCTGTAAAAGTTAAAACTTATGAAAACAGAAACTGCCTAGAACTGTTTGCTCAATATGTAACAGAAGTATATCTTGAAGAGGAAATAAGAATAGCAACATAATGAATTCAAGTCAAATGTATATATCACCTATCAAGTTTTTTTCACTAAGATTCCTGTAAAAATCCAGACACTATTTAAGTAACAGGAGAAAATTTTAAATGTATTTTTGGATATAAACTTCAGACTGTTCCAGTCAGCATGACTCAACAACAACCAAAGCATCCACAGCAGTAATTGGGCATAATTTTACAACTGTGTGTTTAAGATGTTACTATGTCAGAGAAGGCTATTCAGGCACAGAACAAAAAGAAGCAACTAGCAAAACCTATTAATTTGCACTGCTGCTTTAAATTATTTTCATTTATCTTGGAAACTTTTCAGGCTAGAACACATGCCATCTGATTTGGGCACATTTGTACTATATTGAAAATAAACATTTAAAAAAAGTAGTCAACTCCACAATTTTTCTTAAGCACCTGATACGCAAAAGAACTTACTGTTCTCCTGAGCTTTCCACAGTTTTGAGCTCCCTCAACCCTGCAGTAATTTAGTACTTCTCATTAATTTTTAGCTTCCTGAGTATTTTGATATCCATTCTTGTAATCTAATGTCTAAAACAAAGCACCTGGTGTTAAAATGCTATTTTACTGTATTTTTCAATGTTTGATGAGAAGAAACCCAGCAGGCTTTGCACCCTTAAATCTCATTTTCTTCTTTTATTACAATCAGACACCAAATTTATGCCACATTTTACAAATACTATTTGCCCAGTTAGAGGTGATCAGATCCAGACTCATCACACATTCTCTGTGATGAGTGTTGTCTATTCAGATCACCCTAAATGATTATGTAGAAGCTATTTTTCCATTTCCTAGTTCATCATCTATAACAAACTGCTAAAACTACCAATTTCATCCAGAGTAAAAAACTTATGCTTCAGCTCAAAAGTTCAGTGCCAGGTCCCCAGAGAAAAATAGCCACATTTACTAAGTATGACCTGTGTTTTGGAAAAACATGTTCATTCCCACATGTTTGAATCTCCTAAAACTTCCTTGTTTATCTCCTTCTTCAGTATTTGCAAATGTTTGCAATGACTGAAGGTCAAATTTGCAGCCCTTTCGTGGTCACCTAATCTAGAATACTTTACATGCACCTAAACCACACAGTATGTATTTTCTTCTTTATATTTTCTTAATTTTCAAAATATTATCCTAAATACTTTTAAGCAGCAAGTGATAAAATATTAGTATTAAAGAAGTACTTCAGCTTCCGAGAAGCAGCCACTATATTTTCCATCAGTTCTTTCCTGCTATTCCTAATGTGTGTGCAGTGTTTTTGCCCTCTGTATTTATGAAATATCTTTTTTGGGGGCAAGGGGGGGGTGGTGGTGGGGGGGTGGTGGTGGTGGCCATGGTCTGTCTTCACCTTTCTACTTTTCATTTGTAATACTGGCATTGCTCACACTTTTCAGTAACATGAAAAAGATTGTATCTTCCATGTTTTTCCCTTTCTACATTGTTTCTGGTTTGTTTTTTCCCCCTTTCTACATTGTTTCTGGTTTGTTTTTTTCCCCCTTTCTACATTGTTTCTGTTTTGTTTTTCCCTTTCTACACTGTTTCTAGACACAAAAATACTGCTATTCTTCCCAGCTATTTGCAGTTTATTTTTGCACAGTTACCTGTGGTTTTCTAATCACCAAGTAGATAAAAATATATTGTCACATGCAGAAAATTTCAGTTGAGGAATACACAGAAAGTTTGAATTACTACTGTTGCACAAGTTAAATTCATACTTATTTTTTATCTTCTTGCTTGAGTTCCTTTTTTTGCACTTTTAATTTGTACTTTTCAGCTCACCTGTGCCCTGGTGTTGTGCAGCTCTCTCCTGTCTGCTGAGTATGTGCCTTGACTCCTACAGCAGATCAACACCCACCTAGGGTAGTATTTACTTAACAGCATTAAACCCATCAGATGTGGTAAGACCTGCTGCCCTCTAAAGCCACTGGCCTGCTCACTGGAAGCAGATGTTACAGCAGTCATTTTGTGGTGCATAAAAAAAGGGTCACTTAAATCACAGAACAAAATTACTGCTCTCCTTCACCGTAACTGGATAAAGGATTCATATTCTAGTTTAGGATATGCAGAGAAGTGTATTTAGGTTCAACTTCAGGTCTTTAACACCACTGTGGGGTGCTGGGAAGTTTGTTATTACAGTGCTGTATATTTACTGTAAAACTTAAGGCTTTAATCAGTGTTCCCTCTAAAAGAGAAAGCTCATGAAAAAAGCTTGAAACAGTCTTTTACCTCTTGTTATCAAAAAAACCTAAACGGCTCAGATAACCAAATTACTGTGTATTCATAGCATAACATGGTATGAATGTAATTCCCCCCAGGAATTACAGGGTGTTTGGTCTATCTTTTTAATGAAAAGACAGTGATCCTTGGCCTTGTCAGTGCACTGCATCAATACAGGAAATCCCAGCGCCTGCAGACAACTTATGCCTTGGCTGGAGAATCAGAAGAAATGACTAAACACTGTTGCAGTGTCTCAGGTGCAGGAATTCTCCAAACTGCTCCAAACTGGAAGCAAGGCTTGGCTGAAATTTCTGTTTGATTTCTTTGCTCCTTCTGTACAAGGAACATATAGAAGACCAGGAAACGCAGTAAGCAAAAACCTAGCTCATAGGAGAAGAGCGTATATAGGAATGGCAACTACAGAGAAGACCTGCAATAGTAAGATAGAAGGGAACGTATCATATTCCCCTCCTTTAGTGAAATGCCCACTGGTATGAAGTATCCATCTGCAAATCCATGTCCCAAAAAGCTTGTCTGCTAGCAAACAAATCAAATGCCCATCCATATATTCTGTATGACTGGAAACAAGTTCACCATTTTTAATCCTAATTTTCTGTAGAACTTACAGGAATGACACATTCTAGGATTACTTACAATTCTAGTGAAAGGAGAAACAGTGAGATTAGAGTAAAAATTTGATACTGCATGTTAAAGGAAGCAAGGACTTCCAGGAAATCTCGGTATCCAAACCAGGAACATTTTCAGGTGCTTTACAGAGTTGAGCCAGCTACCTTTGCTCCTAATTCATGTAGGATAATTAACAGAAACACACTCCTAAATCCTCTAGTCAACTCTGAAAATAAAACTTGAATGCTGATAATTGCACTGCAAAGCCATAGTCAGAATAGACAGTACTGTTTCTTTTTCCAAACACACTGTAGCCTGTAATTGGAATTGTGATATGTAAGAGCAGAATAACTTTAGCAGGAGATTTCTCTGTTCTTCATCTTTTTGTTGAGCTTATCCTTATGAATGTTTTCCTCTTCAACCAATTATTGCATCATCAGTATGCTTCTTACCCACCCCTGCTTCCACATTAATGAAGATTAATTAATGCTTATAAATTACTTTGATGATATTGAGTACAATGTAAGTAGCAAGTATTATTAAGCAAAACATTTTAAGCAGTTTGGCCTAAGTAAATGGAAACATGACAAGAGCACATCAGCATGAAAAACACTAACCCTGCCCTGAAAAGGACAAAGGGAACCCAAGTGAAATTCTGTTTAAATACACTGGCCAAAAAGTAACAATTCTGCATGACTACCAGGGAGGATGATCTTGTGATAGCACTTTCCCGGTAGCAGTTAGCAATTAAACAATAGTAAGGATACACAGATATATTAAAAAGAATGTTTGAGTGTATGTTATTACTAGATCAGTAAGTAAGCATTTTCTGTAGGTAACTGTAAGCATCATTTTCTGTAAGTAGTTCTGAGGAAAAAAAAAAATCCATCACAGTAGTGAAAAAACTGCTTTTTGTAAGAATGCAAATAGCTTTGCACATATATCCACTGGTCACTCCAGAACTAGTTTGGTGTTATTTTCACAAAGTATAAAACCATATTACTGTCCCAAACAGACTTACAATAATGTGAAAATATGCTATTCTTAAGGAAAATTCTGTCACGTTTTATTTTCCATCTGTAAGTGTAAATCTAATTCGAAAATTCAGTGTAAAATAGAAATTTCTTGCAAGGAAATGGCATAGAAACAGTATCAACCTTTTAAAAATTATTAAAGGTATGACAGAAGTAAAATAAAAGACAAAATAGAAACTTTATACACTGCCTGGCTTCTAATACACAGATATAGCTTAAGATCAATGAGCCTCTGGAAATACAGTGGTATGCCCACACACCATGAGTTAATAGTACCAGAACAAAGTCTATAATAGTCAGCATAAATCAGTTCAGTCCTAGAGCTGCAACTCTACTGCTTTTTTTTTCCGTATGCTACACAATCCCGTAGCTACTGCAAAAGAAATCTTATGACACTTTTCATATTGCTTATCTACTACCAGGAGTAATAAAAAGAGACAGTAGTTAGAAAACTGTCACTTCCTTTGCAGTCTGCACAATCTACTGAGGACTCAGACATCTGTAAATCATAGGTGGACACAAAATAAAAGCGATAGAACTTTAAAGCAACTGCCTGGCAGCTTCAGAGTCCAGACAGCTGTATGTTTTTCAGGCTCACTTGCCAGGACACAGAGGCTGCCCTAGAGCTTGCTATGTGGAGTGCACAGTAACAGGGCATCTGCATAGTAAAAGTATTTTTGCAACAGCTGAAGAAATCACATATTAAGCCTACTCATAGATAAGGATCTCATTCACCATATATTTAGGCTGGCAATTATGCACTGCTAATAATCTCAAAGAACTAACCCAATATGCATAAATGCAAGAATATAATGTGTTCATGTTGTGCATTTTATCTACCTCAGTTCTCATACCAAACTTGTGATCAGTGTATTTGAGTGTCTATTCATTCCAAAACCTCAAAGTAACACAAAAGGTAAACAAACATACACATGAGCCTTGGTTGATAAGCATATAAAGCACCATTAAAAAAGTAAGTTTCCTCTTGCTATAAAATGCTGTATCTCAGCATTTTGCAGCAGTTCTAATATACATGGTAAATGTCAAAGAGTTCCTTGGTTTGCCTGAGACTAGCTATATAGGATAATTTACCTTTCACAGACAAGAGGCCTGGATTCACTCAGGACTGGACCCAGGGATGAGCAAGGCTGCCTAGGCGGCGGTGCTACAGGAATAGAGGAATCCAGGGAACTTGTTTTCCGATGTAGTGTCTCCTGTGCCAGCCCAGAGACCTCACTGTCGGTGGGACAGGATCCAGCTTTGCTGTGACCGCTGGATGATGGAAGCTCTGGCCCAACTGCACCTTGCAGGGCTAGCTCTGCAGCTGCTTGCTCAGCGTCCAGGGTTGGTGATGCTGGAGGTGACAATCGGGGCTTCCGTTTGGTGGATGCTCCAGAAAGTAGTTTCAGCAAACCTTTTTTTTCTTTCTGTAAACCAAAGCAGTGCCTCGTTTTAGAACAAAAGTCTCCCATGAAGAGTTGAACACTTCTGTCTGATAGCTGGCATGGTAATCAGAGAGGAGACATTTGAGACTGCACAATTAATAAAGATAATTACAAAGATTATGAAAGAGAAAGGTAATTGTTACAATTCTAAAGAGAAAAACATTAAGTCTTTTAGACCATAAACCAGCTAAGTCCTTTCGCTTTAATTAAGACTTACCTTAAAAGCCAATGCCAGTGACCTAAAGGCCTGTCTAGAAAAAGGAGTGTGAGGAGTTAGATTCCCACAATGGGAATCTAAGAAGTAAACCGTTTTGCTAACATGGAAGTTTCTAGGAAGACATAAAGAGTCATTTCAGACCAAGCAGGGAGAAAAGTCTGCCCTGGAAGCTGCTGTTTAGATAAAGTGTCTTTTACTTATCCTCCCTCACTAAGACAAGACCTTCATGATTTAACAGAAATTTGCCATAAGGAGAATGTATTGTGTTTTGCTGCTCTGCTAGAGGGACGAATTGTAAACATTCTTTTTGCTTGTCCAGACAGGAATCCCTGAAGACTATTATTTACCCTGGAGAGAATTATTCAAGTAGCTTTTGTGTTTCTTGTCTTTTTTTTAAGGGGTGTGGCAGTGATCTTCTTACCAACCCTTTGACTGAGTGAATTTAGTGCTTAAGAGAGGTGCCAGATTTTAAGCCCTTGAGACAAAAATAAGCTATTTAACCACAGAATGAGAAAACCATGAGCAGTGAAGATTTGTATTATAGCTTGAGATGCACTGAGATTGGTAAACTGTGAATGAGAAATCCTCAGTCCTTCATCCAAGTCTCCAATAACTTCAAGCTATATTAGCTAAGACTGAAGTCTAGCAAATGGGAAAGAAAAAGAGAAGCTCAAAGAATATGTTAGCATCTTTAACCCTGAACTGTAGAACATACTGTCAAAAACATAGAATATCTCTTCCAACCCAAACCATGCTATGATTCTAAAAGTCCTGCCTAAGGGCACCTCAGTCTGATTTCAGTGGCTATGACTAAAGTAACTTTAAAACAAAGTTCCAGGTATACCCATTCAACAATATTCAACAAAAAAAAAAAAATAGGAAGTAGATGAGATTAGTGTACAGCCTACGATTAAAACCTTCATAAACTTCATTAAGGAGTGCGTGTGTCTGAAGAGTAGTAAGGTAAAGCCTAAAACATTTGAGATATAAAAAAATGTTGTCAAAAGGAGAAAAAAAAATCTAACTACACCACAACTGTAAAACAAAACCAGTTATAAAGTTGAAGGAATGTTTCTGCCTACGATATACTATAATCACATGGCTGTTGGACAGTGAGAATAAGTTTAGACACAGAGGAAAATACTTCAAATAGAAGACCGAAAGCAGAATCACTACAGACTACTGATTTACATTTAGAAAAGACAAGAGTTGGGTGTTTTTTTTTCTTTGTCCAATAAACAGTGCTGGTTATGAGTTTTTCATAATCTCTCTGTGTGTCTGCTTAATCAGGAAGGCAACCTAAAAAACTAATGTTTTTTACTAAATATTAGGTTTATTTTATTAGACTGATTTTTTTTTTTTTGTATGTTCCCACAAGTTCATAGGGTTTTTGTCTGGGTGGGTTATTTTGTTGTTGGGGTTTGTTTTAATTACAGGCTTATTAGTTTACAGATACTTCCTGATAACCTATGCTAACCATACATCTTTCTAAAGTATTTAGGAAACTGAATGCAGGTAAAGAAAAACAAAATACTTGAAATTCCAACAGTCAATCTACTAGTTCTTCTGAACTTTATCCATTTACCTTTTGTTTCTCCTGCTTAAGACATGAACCTGCTACCCTATTTTAACCCTTCTCCAAGGTTTGCTCTGTATTTTAATCCACCCTAGATTTTTCTTGTGTGGTCAAGGATATATTTGCCCATGGCTGTAGTCACAAAATGGCTGCCTGAGTTTCAGACTCAGTCTTAAAAACCAGTGCTGCTGTTCAACAAAATGCACGGAAAAAAAATGGATCTCAAAGTTTGCATGATGAAAATGGCAGAATGCAAGGGAATGATTTTATTCTCTACCCACCTTGCCATCCTTGTCTGCTTTACTGACAGCAGCATTTCCACCAGCTGCTAGAGCACTCTCTGGAGATGCAGGAGCTCCAGTGTGAGTGTTCACAGTTCTTCCACTAACATCTCCCTCCAAAGATGAAGCAGCAATGTTGGGAGAATTCAAAGAACCTGCAGCACATGCCAGTGGGATGGTTGAGCGGTTCACATTCACAGCTGTGACATAAGCAGCACTATTTGCTGGAGGCTGGAGCTGCTGGGAGGCAACAGAGTGGTGGGGAATGATCACAGCTGCAGGAATAAGGCATGTTGAACTCTGTGCTTGTATGGGTGTGACTGCTGCCGTAGGTCTTTCTTGATTGTGTGCAGCAACTAGGAAAAAAGAATAAAATGTGACAGGTCATCTTTTCACAAGACACACAAAGAGAGGTACAGTTACTGTGTTATATCTAATCAGTCATGAAAAGCTTCCTTCCCACCTTCCTAACTCCCATTTGTATTACTATGACATCTTACACAGCATCAAATTCGTCTCACCAGAATAAAGAAGTAGCATATGCTACCCTACTTGCACCAGTATGCACAGAATAACAGCACTGCAACTACTGTGGAGAAGTCCAAGCTGCTAAGTAAAATGCTTCATGTACAGAGAGAGATGCAAAGTGAAGATTACACTTTAGTTTGTAAGAGCTAGCTAAATACAGCCTGGAACTTGTTTGTTCCTTTTAATATGCTGTGTAGTTGTCAGGGCACATAAAACAAAGTAGGAAGAAACACTCCTTATAGAAGCTGCTAAAAATATAATTGGATTGTTTTCCCTAAACTATTCACAAAATCCACAACAGATTTAGTGGGTCTTTCAAACAATAAGTACAGTGGCAATTACTGCTATGACTGGTTTCTCTGAAAACGTAAGCTACTGTCTCTTGGGATGTTTAAATATAGAAGTGGATTTACTCATACCCCTGTGAAGTAAAAGGAACATCCACACTGGAAGCTGCAGAACAGCACAGGGCTGAATACACCAACCTGGGCTGCTGCCTAGCTGCAAACCACAGAGCTCTGCATTAACTAATTTATCCTTCTCAAGAAACAACATTGCTATTATAGTTACATTGTCAGCCACACAAGCTTTTGGATCATTTCAACATCTTTGCAGCCCTGGGTAGAATGAAGTGCAAACATCTTAACAGAATGGGGCAAAATGCGGCATCCCAGTGCTGCACAGCCTCTTTCCTTCAAATACTCTGAAACATAGTATCTAACAAGGGGACCTCTCTGGAGTTTGGTGCATGTAAATCTCAAACATATCCATTCACTCTGATTCTTCAGATACTGCTTAGAGTTTCAGGTTTGTTATAAGTGATATCCTGGAATGAAGCCTCAGGCATTTGATCTCTTCAGTCTGCTTTCTACAAATTCCCTTGGTAATTTGGTTAGATTGCATCAACAGTGTATTAAAGAAGACTGACAAAGTTCACAAATTTGATATAACAATCCTGTATTATCATACCCAGTTAAAATCTCCATTATAAGAAACACAAGTTTTTTCTTAAAAAGAAAGCACCACAAAATGCTATGTCTGGTTTTCGATATATAACCTCTTCCCCTATAATAGACCCTTCCTAACTCTTGAGGACCATGCACATCTTTCAAAGTTCCTTTCAATCAAAGAATGCAGACCCCTTTAGCAAGGGTGATGTAAAGCCATGTCTCACTAAGATCAGTTGAAGAAGGGTCCTCGAAGTCCTGAGCTAAACTGAAACTGAAGAACAGCCCTGCAAAAATGCAGCCTTGATCTATGATGCTTCATGAAGAGAGTAACACTCAGCGAAGGTACAGAAAGCTCAAGATGATCACGTTTCAGATGCTGATGACAAAGTTCTCTAAGATTTGAACATAAAGCAGCCATTATTGCTTCAGTTCTCAGGCCCTTATAAGGGACAGATCTGTATTTGTAACTGATTAGTATACCTTCAGATCAAAATCCTATGTTAAGTTCTCCGTGAAGAGAGTGCAGCCCCTCTGAATTTTCCATTTGGACCTGAAAAGCTGGGAAGCATGTTGTCATGTTTTCCAGCTGAATGGAACTGTAAGTTGTTATTTGTCTTGACAGCAGTGCAGAAATGGGGGTTCAAGAAAGACTTCTGGAGCCTACAGGAGCTTTCTCCTTTGTGTTGTCACTTTGCAAACTTCAAGGCAGCTCAAAAGAAGAATTCAGATTAGAAACCACCTATGCCTGACAGGCAGGAAAGTGCAGATGCTTTGCTTAGTTTCTCTTACCAGCTGTCAATAGCACCTGGTTATTGTTTTTTAAAGGTAAAGAATAGAGTTTTTACAGAGGACTATCACATCTGTTCCAGCCTAAGATCAGACTGGAGGAAGATGGCACTAAGGAAATAAAATATCTACGTACATATCCTACCTCCTCCAAAAGGAAACCTGGTACTGACATCTGAACATGAACAGTGTTTTAGGAGATGCATGACTCTGAAGATGGTGGGTTAATTCACGGATCTCGAGACTGCAAGAAATAAATCACCCTTAAGGGGCTAACAATACCATTTGCAACTGCAGCTTTGTCTTCTGCTCTGCCAATAAGAGCCTTGTGGTGAAAAAAAACCTTTGTCTCAACATGAGATCTTAGGCCCTAAATTCAAGGCTGAAAGAGGGAATACTGGGATAGCTTGAAATGGAGGTTTGGGTTGGGTTTTTTTCCCTTTTCTTTTGAGGCCCTAGGAGTAACTGGAACAGATCAGGCTCCAGTTGTGTGGTATTTTCCTAGCCTGGCAAATCCACAGAGGAGTGCATGGATTTGGTAAACAAAAACTCTTGAAAACAATCTTTTTGGATCTGGGCTTAAACAACAAGAAGGCATGTTTCACTGTGATGTGGCCTGCCCCAGACAGTAAAGGCAGAGTTATACCTGTGAGATATACAGAATTTTATGACATAAATCATATAGATCTTGAAGCCAGTATAGCCTTAGTGTTTCAGAGTCAAAGCTGAAAGAGGCTGCAGTCAAGGTTAGAGAACAAACTGGAATACCTAAAGACTAACCCTAAACCAGAGACCTGAAAAAGGAGGAATGAATGCTAAAGGCCTTCAAAGATGCTAGGAGATAATTTAAAAGTGAATGCTAAATTAGAGCAATCTGTAGCTGTTATGCAGTTAACACACACACACACACAAAAAGCTATGACTCAGGTGTTCTTATCACTTTATTACTACCTGAATTGTGTGTGACTGGAGAAGATCCAAGAACATCCTCATCCCAGATACTGATGAAATAACAAATTCCACCTAAAATACTTGCAGATAAATTCCCAACAGTAGGAGTACACACAGTTGCTTAGAGGAGAATAATTAAAGATTCAACAATTCAGAGACATATTGTCATTTCAGAAAGCACTCAACTCTAAAAATAACATAAAAGATACTTTTAGAAAGCCCAGCAGATATTTATGCATATCCTGACTTGCCCAGACAGACAACACAGTTTGCCTACCAAACATAAAAAGCTTTATTTTATTTATCAATTGATTTTTACCTGTTCTAACTGCATTGCGAGCCTGGTTGACTGTCATTTGTCCCGTCACGTGCATAAGGACCTTGGCTTGCGGACTAGTTTGGATATGCGCTGCAGAAACCACAGCTGTGGGTACTGTGCTGGAGTTCACTGCCACACCATTAGCCTGGAGCTTCTGTGATGTTCCACCAGCAGTGGAAGGGCTGACCATAGTTACCACTCGTCCCGTCTGGCCAGCAGTAGACATGGGAACTTTTGTTTGTGATGTACTTGTCACTGTCCTGCCAAAATTAAAAGCAAGATGCTAAAAGACAACTAAAAATGAGCTGGCTACTAAAACCTGCAGCTCTTCTATTACTCAATTTTAGCATTATGTACAATAACAAAATCATTTTGGACCCTAAAATAGATAAACTATTTAGATACTTGTATAAAAATATACCTTGTAACTGGAGCCACATAATTCCCAGGAAAAACACCAATCTTGCTTGTATGCATGGAAGTTCCCTTGAACCAGCCATCTTGACAGCGTTCAAACACTAAGAACATTTCTCCCTTCCTCAGTTCCAGTTCATCATCTTTTCGAGGAGTGTAAGGGTATATAGCAATATACCTAAAAGACAGGAAAGTAGATGCACTTGATAAACCTAAAACAATTGAAAACATCACTTTCTGGCAGAGAGAGTTCAGAGATGAGAAGGCACGGCAGAAAGGGTTATGTATTAGTAGATCCGTCACACTGTTACAATATTAAAACAGAAGTTATGGCAATATTAAGGGAAACAATGACCATTAAGAATATCCTCCTAACTGCACTTCAGTGCAATGAACAATAAGGCTATTCATTTTCTTAATTAACTTAGTGAACTTAATTAATTAGGTGTTTATCAACTACAGATCCCAGCATATCCCACTTCTCTCCCCCTCCACCTGTTTCTAGTATCTCTTGCACTTTGTGACATGCCAGTATCTTTTGTGAAGGGGTGGGGAGAATGGAGAAGTTCTGTTAGTTGGGAGTAAAAAATCAGTAATCAGAACTACTTTTCAGATTGCAAAACTGGAATGCCCCTGTGCAACTGCATGCCCAAAAGAAAGATGTCACTAGAACTTGAAGTCTATGGGTAAGGTAGCTAGCAGTTACACACTTGTAAAGTTCATTTCTCTTGTTTCCTTGTTGTCCACCCAGAAAACTGTGCCTTTAAAGCATCTTTGCAGATAATGTAGTGTAGATACTTGGTAAAGCAAGTCCAAAATAGGTTTTAAAGACAACATATGACACACTAGCAACAAAAGGTTTCACTGGTACACGATTTAGGGAGGATCCACAAAGTCACATAGTGAAGCTCTATGGGAAAGGAACTGAGGTGCTTTAATTGGTGTTCATTAACTTCCCTGTTGGTTACATCATTCCAAATTTCATTAGTATCTTGATTAAGAGCAACCCTTTGAAGATGGAGGATGGGAACAAATGAGATGGGTACTTGATTAAATACAACTAAGCACAATAATCCATAAGAAGCAGTGTTAGAATACTTGACACCAAAAAACCAGCCCAAATCCAGACACACCTGCCATACAAGACATACGTTACATATGCTATACAAGACAAGGTGCTATACAAGATGCACCTGCTCTTTAGGAGTGGGAGGAAACCTGGTGGGAAAATAAAGAAAGACATAGAACAAAAACAGTCCTTGTATTATTCAAACATGTCCTATTTAGATGGTTCAGCCACTCCTGAATTTTATTTTCTTTTATGGTTCTTATTCTCCAAGCTGCGCACAAAGAAGTTTCCAAGACAAAAGATGTTGTCAGCAGCACATGTTAATATACAAAATATTTTCACCCAGAAGATGACACACGCTTACTTGTATTACAACTGTGAAGACATAATGCTCACTAGCAGCTTTTTACCTTCATTCCCAACTGCAACTCACTAATTAAGTGAACTGTAAAATCATAAGTCAAACTTCAATTGCAACTTACACAACCATTCTGATAATGACATGTTAATACAGCAGTCTAAATGAAATACAGCACTTGGTGTTTTGGCCAAGTTATGCCAAATGAGAATAGTTTGTTCATACCATACATAACAGAAAACTTTGAGTAAATTCACTCCAATATTTGCCACTTGCGAGTTACAGAGTCTTCATTGCTAACTCAAGGATCCATTCATCTTCTGCATGATAAACACTTTATATTTTTGAAGTGAGTCCTTTCTATACACAGCAACAGCTGATTATATTCATTTAAGACATAAAAAACTCTCAGCATGAAGGCAGTTTCAGGGTATCACCTATATGTATGTTTTGTTGCTCTTGTTCTAAATGTATGTTTGGATTTCTGGGCATTCTAGCAGAACACAGCCAGCTGGCATAATATGAGTACGTTCAAAGTTACTGATCCTGTTCCATTTTTCTGACTGGCAAAATGTTTCAACTTTACTTACACACTTGGACGAGTTTGTGGTCGTAAATGTGCCATTTGGTCAGTTGATGCTGATGTAGGCCTTTGTATTACACCTGCAGACTGAGGTCCAGAAGAAGCCGATGCAATGATTGCAGCAGACAAGAGAGGTGGTGGCGGAAGTGGGGGATTCATACTCTGATTTTATGAGAACAAAAAAATAGACACAGATGATCAATATTGTTTGATGAGTTGAATCAGCTGGAAAAAATAAAAAAAAGGCACATGATATTCTAAGGAAATGGGGTAAAACAGCCAAGTTCAGTATTCTTTTACCTACTGGTATGATACAAATGGACAGTTACGTTTGTCTGTATTTCTCCTTTCCCAGTTTAAAAATCTTGAAAACCTGGCAGCTAATTAAGCAAATTGCAAGCAATTTCTCAGCACAGGAAAAATGGAAAACACTGTTTCTAGTTATAACATCTATAGGAAAGGACTCAACAAAAATTCAGAAGCCTTCCAGGAGGTAGATTTTGCCTCTTACTGCTGCCTGTACTTCAAAACATGATTGTTTTTGTAACGTGAAGCTGAAACATAATATACAATTCAGCAGCAGTGCACCCAAAACCACCCTTCTGGGGGAAATTTTGTTTTGATGTATGGGTTACAAAAGCCAGCACAATAGGAGACCACAGTCACTGAGCTATTGTTACCACTTTCTCCTATTCTTCCAGTTTAAAGAGTTAGCTTTTGAAATTCAGTATTATCAAGATTGGTAATCTTTAACAAACACCCCAGTAAAAAGGTGCAGTTCTTCTACAGGCAGATCGTAATGGGGGTCCTGCCTACAGGCTTCTATGCCTTTTGAGAATCAATGGAGCAATTGTTACCTTCTGCTCTGTAAAGCCTCAGACAATTCTTTAGGACCTTGTGTTCTGACACTCCTGGGAAAAGTCTCTCACAAAAGGAGAACTTTTCCTTTCCCCCTTCCAAAAATAATTATTTGTTACAACACGCGAAAAGAGAGTAATAAAAAACCTCCAACATTTGAAAAATTAAAACTGAATTTGTTTCAAACATAACCTTCAACTGAACACAATCTTTAATACTGAAACAAAACACCTGACAATAATATAAATTAACAAAATGTCCTGAACTACTGCCTGGCTCGTCCAGTACATCAGCATATAAAAGCACAGCGTTACATTATCAGTTTGGAAATTACATAATGGAAAGTAATTTTAATTCCCCTCAAACACCCTATTTCTAAAGGGTTTTTTTGTTGTTGTTTTTCTGTGCAAAAACCTTGAGGGAAAATAAGTTTCAGGTGTTCACTGTGCTATTATTACCTCTCTACATTTGGTGAAACTGTTAACAGCTCTCTGAACTAGTCTTACTCTATCAAGACACGGTAAAGAGCTGCATGATTTAAAGCTTTCAAATCTAGAGAAAAACTGACTAACTCTTCCAGTTTTTCAGTCAAAATTCTTACCCTTATGTGTGCATGGTTTATCATGAAATATTTCTATTTTTATTTAAAGCTTTTTTCAGATTGTACATTAACAATTTCTTAAGACCAAATTAGACCTCCTGTATCCAACACAAAGCAGGCATGATCTGCTGGAGAGCTTTGGTACACACAGTTCAGTTATTCACAGGAACAGCAATTGCATTTCCTTCATATTCTAGATCCCCATCCATACAAAAATCTTTCTAAAATATCTTGATACTTCATACTGCAACACCAGCTTTTCTCCTTCAGTTGTTTTACAGCAGAAGTTACTTCCTCCCCTCCCAGTCAGCTTCAACAAATGTCTTCCTTGAACCCAATCTGAACATGAGCATCTAACTTCTATGCAACCCGTCTACAGAATATAAAGTCTTTTTTTAGTCATCTAGACTCCTTTATACATGGTAGAAGCTGTAAACCCACCTTAGGAGATGATTAGCTGGAAATCTGTAAAATTAAACCTATTTTTGCACAATATCAAGGTTGTCACGATTCTGCACTTCCTGCATCTCTAAAGATATAAATGCTGGGTGCTGGATTTTATGCATTTGAACATACAACACAAACTGAATTTTTAGCTGCAGCAAAGGCACCTTCCCAGCTCTAGATCATTCTGCTTTATTCAGTTTCTGCTCCCCTCTCCGTGTCTATTACTATGGTAATGAAACCTGCAGTGAGCCACAGCCCAATTAAACTCCTAACGACTTGGCAAGTATTTAGAAATCTAAATAAACTACCCTATAGACTTCAGAGGACTAAAGCTCTTCAGCTTGCATTGCTACAACTGGATAAATAGGTCCAAACGCTCCAGCCAAGTTTTCAAGATTTTTTCTTACATATAAACATTTTTCTAGCTATTGAGAAACATACCTACCTCCAGAGCACAAGCTAGTTTTGATGGTTTCCATATTCAACATTCTGTGACAGAATATATGCAAACCGCACATGATTCAATAAGATGCTTATCAAAATAATTCAGAGCATTTTATTTTAGGTAGTTAAGGCAGGAAATCAGAAGTTTCTGCAATACTTTTCAGACAGGTGTCTTTTCAAGCGTATAAAAAAGCAAGGAAGTGCTAATATTTTTTTTTTAATTGGATGATGAAACGTAAATTCGATACTTTATTTATGTAAAGCTTCAAACAGTATCCAGACTCACATTCTAGAAACACATACATATTACTAAGTTTAATTTTAATTAGGTTGTGTTCCCACTGATGATCAACAATCAGTGCATCCAAAACATAACAAAAGGCACAGCAGTGGAAAAAAAAAACATTCAGTAGCTGTCTTCACTCCTACAAGGTCTAGGAAAAAATGTACAACTTGAAAAATCCCTTGAGGGCTAACAAATTAAGGCTCATGTTTAACAAAATTCCTAAACTATAAATATATGTTATCAAGAACAGGGCTCTCTTATAAAACCCCATCATTTCTTTCAGCTGCTTCCTCTTCCCAACAAAAGTTGATCTGAATTTTTGTTGGTTACAACTCAGACAGTTCTTATATAAACGTCCTCCTGACTGCTTTACAACATTGAATCATCTGGAACTACATAAGAGAGCACTAAATGTCATCAGTATACCATAACCCTCAGCTTGTACCTCATTAATAAGAATTCAGACTACCTTATATGCTTTACCATAGAGGGCCAATTTTTCTGTGTGTGGGCAAGAGAACACGACCAGAAAAGCCTTCAGCACGGAAGTACGTGTAAACCATCTAAATACAGACCACCTATTTCTGCTAGTTAACTGCACGTACCAAGACACCCTTTCAAAGTCAACATATTCAACCTGCAGAAGTAGCAATATGGATATCATATCATATATGCAGGTCAACTGCAGTCCAAAATACTTTTATGTTTTCAAGAGACTGTAAAAGCAGAATGAAAGGAAGGTAAGTTATCTGTTGTTGCTACATTCTGTTTTAATTCTGCTGCTTTTGAATGTAACTAACTCTGCTGTGGTATATTTTGTCTCAGTTTTCCCATATCATGGTTCAGATCATATACTTGCTGTAAGAGTTTTTTCAACTAGATCTCCTCCATTATGTATCTACCTTATAAATCACGTCCAAGAATTTCCTCCCAGATAAATGAACTTGACCTAATTATACATGCATATTTTCACCCAACAACTATTGAACTTGACATCTGCTATTTATATTTTATGAAGAACTCCAAATAGACTAAGTATCTACAAGGTTCAAAAATGCTAGCAGCCAAGAAGAGCAGACCAATTAATACCCCCTTAAAGGGCAAAGTTGTGGTTTGAAGTCCCAGAGAGAAGTGTAAGTGATAATATCACAGTCAAAAGCCTCAGCTGTGAGAAGTTTGTCTCAGTTCATAGCTTCTTTAATTTCAAAGGATCAAACCTCAAAACACAAACCAAGAATTAATGCTGCTGGCGAAAGAACTGCTGCTGTAAAAGAAGACTTTATCACAGGTTTTCTGAATGCAAATTTGTTTAAATGATACATGAAGCAGACAGTGTAGAAGGTAACTTGACAAAAACACTCTTATTCCTAAGTCTTATTTGTGTAGATTTTGGCTGCAAATCTGTAAATTACTTCATAAAACTTTCGATACCAAATAGCATCTACAAAATATTATTATGGACAAAATAAAATTGGCATTTATTGAACCACCATAGTATTTCCCAAAATAACAATGTAAAACTAAAATGTGATCCTAAACATGTACACAGATGAATCACAGGCTCCTCTAGGAATTCATCTCAACTGTCTTAGAGAAACTTGCTACCCAACAAGACAGCTCAAAATATTTCCTCTTAACAATAAAAAAAGCAGTCTTTCTTACAGAAGATAAGAGAAGAAACTAACTCTCCTTTCCTTCTAGATTCAGGACATATAAATGTAGCAAAGCTGCATAAATTCAGGACTACCACAAAGGAACATATCCTTCTCTTCTTCACTGATGAGGAATCATGCTCATCCTCTCTGTTTTCCTCATTCTCCCTTAATCATAGTTTGGCAAAGAAGTAAAAGAACTTGTGTAAATGGCTTGCTCTCAAAGAATAATCAATTATTACTTTAAATAGTGTTATAAGTACCAAAATGATTGGCAGGAAGAAGATCCAATTAAATCATCTTCATGCTAAAGAGAAACCCTCCCTGTGCCAATTCAACTTCCTTGTCATTTACTTAGTATTCAGAAATGAAGTAAAAGCCAAAATTGAAAAGCTTAGAGAAATGCAGGAATTTATACTTATAAAAGCAAAAACTATAAAAGCAAATAGTCTCAAGCCAACCACTTCTGATGTATTAAATCATACAACCGCAACTGCTCCATGGCTTAAAATTAATGCTCAGAATGTCAGGGAGGGTATTTCCAGAAGCTGAACATCTAGAAACAAGAACATGACTTTTTCTCTTGACCTGTCAGAACCATTTTGCACGTTTCTAAAATTAAAACAAGAGTTCATGAAGCAAGAGGAAAAGTGGACTTAAAAGACACACTTCACAGCTTGTGACTATAAACTGCATCATTTAATACCATCTACAGTAAAAGTACACAAGAACGACCTGACTCTAGCCTGAGCTGCCAGCTTGTATTTTAGTCACGTTGAAAACAAGTCAAGAAGAAACAGAACATTATGTACAGAAGGTTATTGGCTTTTAAAGAGGGTGGCAGAGAATAATTCAGATTCTCAATGGGAATTATATGCCTAATTGGAAACATAACCAGGAACATGGTTATCACAAAAGGAAAGCAGCACTCCAGGATACAGAACGATCATGTGGCAGGAGTTTCACTCCATGGTGCATTTAGTGCTGTAATTTAATTCCTGTGGGGACCAATGGTGAGAGCGCTTTTGAACAAGCTTATGCAATTAAAACACCCGAGATGGTTTAATGACTTTGCACCAGCACCAAAATAAAGCGTGTTTCCACGTTGGCATCAAAGGAACTATTGATTCTTGATACCAAAAGTGTTTGTTACTGAGAAAAAAAAAGGCAACTTCTGTCAGAACTTCTGAAATGATGCTTTGAATCCTGCCCACCCCATCATCTCCAAAATGTCTCTCAGCCACAAATCAAATCAATTGCTCAATGCTTGCAGCATATACATTAGCTAGACTTTTATTCTGCCTAAGAGCACAAAATATGCCAAGACTGATTTTGTTTGGTCAGTTCTCACAGGTACCTTCTGAAGGACTGGATAAAAGAAGTATAAAAGATTACATGGATTAGCATATAACCAGCTCATTGTTTCTAGCAGTAGATGTGCACCTCATATCCTAGTAAAAAATACTTGAAGGTCCTTCCTGGTAGGCAGCAAGTTGAACATGAGCCAGTAATGTGCTCTTATTGCAAAAAGGGGTAATGGTATCCTGGGCTTCATTAGGAGGAGTCTTGCCAGGAGGTCAAAGGAGATCAAACCTTCCCCTTTCCTCAGCACTGATGAGGCCAAACCTGGAGTACTGTGTCCAGTTCTGGGCTCCCCAGTACAAGAGACACAGACATAAAGGAGAGTCCAGTGAAGAGCCACTATCAAAGGACTAGAGCATCTCTCTTATGAGGAAAGGCTGAGAGAGCTAGGACTGTTCAGCCTAGAAAAGGCTCAGGGGAATATCAGTGTAGTACCTAAGGGAAGAGACAAAGATGACGGAGCTATGCTCTTTTCAGGGGTACTCAGTGAAACACAAACTGAAACACAGGAGATTCAGTCTGAAAATCAGTAAACTGTGAAGGTGAGTGAGCACTGGCACAGGTTGTCCGGAGAGGTTGTGCAGTTTCCATCCCTGGAGATACTCAAAAGCTGTCTGTATACCATCCAGGGCAACTGGTTCTAGGTGTCTGTGCTTGAGCAGACTAGATGACCACCAGTGGTCCCTTCCTGCTCTGGGTCATTAAAATATGCATCTAAATATAAGGAGATTATTAATTGGTTCCATTAATTGGTTCCATAGCATTCAGTTTGCACAGATGACCCACATACTGAAGGAGTTGTTAACAATAAAAGGCCACTGAATTGCTACAGCACAACCCGTGTTACTCAGTAAGGGAGGGCAAAAGCATACTGTCTGTATAACTGTCAATAATAAGGTCATCTGTCTGAAGAACAAGGATTGTGAAATAACATTTACTTGGATGGGAGCAATTAGTACATCACTAATGACAATGAAAATTTGTGGGATCATAATGGATATTTGGCTGAACGTAAACTTTTGCTACACTCAGGCCAAATGACTGGATGCAAATTCTCAAGATCTAAACATCAGAATAACAGGATAAAAGGGTCATACTATCAACACTTCATCACTGAAAAAGACCATGCAGCACTGCACCCAGTTCTGGAATGCACTTACCATGCCAGAAGGAAGAACTAGAGATAATTCAGAGAATAACAGCATCATAATTTTAAGGACTGAGAAAACATAACTTACGAGTCCCAAAGAAAGCTGTCAGAATGTAACCTCTCAGCTGCAACCAAGCCACAACTAAGGATTTACTTAAACAACAAAAAGTTGATAGTAGAACACAGACAATTCTGCCCTTGATTTTGCAGACAAATGTATACAATGATCCAAGTGACAAAAGTTGAAAACAAAACCAACCACATTTAGAAGCGAAACTATTCATTATTTTTTACTTGCTTTAAAGACTGCAAGGATAATTAGACACCTAAACAAGCTCAAGTCTTGGAGGTTTTTGTTTGGGTTGTGTACTTTGCTGGGGGGGGGGCTGAGTTTTTTTTGAGTTTTTTTTGTTGTCGTGTTTGGTTGGTTTGTTTGTTTTTAAGTGGAGATTTATTATTCAACTGCGTGTCCCCTCCTTCCCCCACCCCCAGTGTCAGAGGCACATTTTTTGGACTCAAAACAAGAACTGGATATCAAGAATTCCTATGATCAAAATAAAGGCTCATAAAGTTCCCTTGAAAATCTCTGAAAACTGGTATCCACAATCTTTACCTGCAGTTAAGCTGATGCTCTCATAAGTGCCATATGATTTAGGGCATTCCAGAGCTCCCCTACCACAAACAAAGCTTTAAGAAAAAGAATTTTCAGTTGTTTTTAAAATGAAATCCTGCACTTTTTTGAAGATAATGTTATTTTCTTTGTCCAAAGGTAAGAGCACTGCAATGTATTCCTTCCTTTAAAAGTTCCTTCCTTTAAAAGATGGCCATTTGCAACAGTTTTTCATATTGATCTCCACGAACCTAAGATGAGTTCTTCATTTGCCACAGGCATACACACAACTAAAGTCATCCTAATGAGGAGAAAGCAGAGTTTTGAAACTTATTTAGGAGAATATTGGTAATATTAAGTAAGACAAATATCTGGCAACTGTAGTCTCAAGTTGATGTATTTTTATAAGATCTTGCTTGTTTCTCCTAATCTTCCCCCCAGCATAACTTCTTTTCTACTCCTGTTGAAAAAAAACACTGTTCTGGAAGAAAGTGGGCTTCCTGTGTTTACTACAGGAAAATGACAGAGGAAAACTGGAGAAATGGATATGCATGACAGGATGCAAACATTATTGTATCAATAATGCTTTTGCTGCAGTTCAATATATACCATTGTCTGTCACATAAACAATCATTGTACAATTATTTTAAATCAATGGATCGGAACTCAAGACAAAAAAAAAGACTGTACAGACCAAAAATCAATGGGAAGGCTGTTTTCTTGAGTGGTACTTACACCAAGAGCAGCTTGGTAGGTAACTTCTGAAGGGAAGGTAAATGAAGGCCCTGTTGTGACTGGGCTGCTAGGAGGAGGAGTCACAATTAGCCCCGTAGTACCAATATGAACCTGTCAAAGAAAAAAACACCCAGCAGGGTCAGTTCCGAGTAGTTTCATAAAAGCTGGTTTTGGCACAGCTGTATGCTTCATGGTCAGAAATACCAGTACTGATCTGTAACTTTAGAACCAATGTTTTGTTATTGATACGAACAGTACTGGATCACACTGCTTGCTTTCCCCTCCCCACCCCCATGTTTCAGAAAATTTGGAAATACATTGAACTAGCCATGGAAAACACACTTTTATCAACGTTGGTTTTCATTTTTTTCCATAAAAGGCTGTCAGATCCCAAAGACATGAAAATAAAATATATTACCAGCTCATATAAAATGACAACAACACTTCAAAGTCTGCATTACTACCTCTTCTCCTGAAATGTAATCTCTCTGTGAAACAGACAATTGTTCATGAACCATTGTAGCTTGTAACTAAAAGCTTTGAGGAGATTAACAATAAATAGTCAGATAAATGTTTCTATCACAATCAGATTAATATGGTACATTTCTAGAATTCATGTAATTTTCAAGTTGAACTTAGCTTTTACTTGCATTTATTTATTAATACCTAGTATTATATTAAGTCTAGAAAAAAACCTAAGCACTTAAATCACTCCAGTTTCTAGTTTCCACAGCTTTATAAAAACCTTTGTGGCACTTATGAAATTAACAACTGTGAAAAAAATTAGCTTACAAGACCAAAAATACTTGCTATTATTGTATAAGAAGCGTTATAAAACACTTGCCCTTCAATGCTTTCATGCTGGAAGATAAACTTGTTGAAAACGTACATTAATGTCAATTACATACAAGTAATAATTTGAGTAGTTGGACAAGATCAGAAGCCTTCACAGTTATTAAAAGAACATGCACACATGATTTATGTTTGATTTCATGTAAATTACCTGAGAAGGGGCACTACAGGAAAGTCCTGTCAGCTCACTTATGCGGGCTGCAGCAGTTGGGTTGCTGGAGCTGATGAGGACAGGAGGACTAATTTCCATTGAGTGGCGATTCTGAGAAGACTGTGAAGACTTGTTGGACATAGTGAGGGAGGTAAAAGAGTGACGTTTTTTGGTGTTTTTCTTGGTATCAGTGTGCTTTTGGGTTGAATTGTGGGCTGCCCCAGAGGTACCTTCCCCAAAGTCAACAGCAGAACCTGAGGGCTTATCCAATTCTATGAGCTGTTTGGCTGCTGTGTTAAACTACAAAAGAAAGCCACACATTAGTATTTTTTTTTATTTATAAAAAACACCTGAGTATAACAGAAATATCTATTTCTTTTTATTCATAATAAAATTTAAACCATGCAACTTAAAACTGTGACATACTGCCCTACTCTACAAATCGGTCATTACTAAATTACATTTTTCTCAAACCCTTTATTTCCACAAAATATTTTTTATATTTTTGACCTACTGGAAGTAATAATGTTAGAACTCTCATTTATTCATGAGCTGAAGTAGCACCAGCACCAGTTTGCTGAACAAGTTAACTAATATTAATATGTACCACTAAATATGAATACGGTTACTTGGATAAGCGTAGCCAATTATGAACAAGCGAAAAATCTTCTGTGAAGAACATCAAGATGAAAGAATGAAATTAGTAACCATGGAAGTACTACTTCTATTCTTCACTGTATTATTTCTTGTATTTATTTTATCCCTTTTCACACAAGTATTAAAATATCTACGTTTATGAAGAGTTTTAAAGTAGCATTTTACCCCGTCATAACTTTACTAGACAAATAAGATATCATTAATCATGATATCATCGACACTGATTTAAATGCAGCTCCCACAAATCAGAACAGCTTATACCCTGAACTCTTCCCTTTATATTTGAGGACAAGTAGCTATATATGAAGTGGTACAAAAGAATAAAGAATGTATTTATTCATATTTTTTTAATATAGAAAAGGTTTCCAAAGGCATTTGAAAGATGAGACCCAGAAGGAAATTCCATGCATATTCAAAAGAAACAGACAAAGTTCAAAGCTGAAGCTACCAGAACAATGAGGGGCTGACATAAAAACCTATTAGGATGTAAGAGAGGAAAACTGTGAAATGCTTGAAGAATCAGAACTACTCAGAATATACTGCAGTGGAAGAATGGCATAATGTGGGATTTGGAAAAGGGTACGAAGATGAGAACCTAGGTTTTTTTCCTAAATGTTCCTATTGTTGGTCCTTTAGAAGGCAGATGAAGAGAACAGGAAGGGCAGAAGACAATGTCACAGCAGGAAACATGAAAGAAAAGAAAAGAAAAAGGTAGACACTAGATTTTCCTTCCTGCTAATACTGTACATGGATCATACAGACAAAATGATTTTTTACTACTTGTGTACTACAGAAGACATAACCATACAGCTTTCTCCAATTAACCTGTAAGCTCATTACTGAGGTAATTACTTTTTTATTCATTAAATTTTAAATGTAGAGCAAACATACCTTTAACAGACCAGTGAAAACAATGTAATTTTATCACAGATCACTGATAGGAGTCCAGAGAAGTATATTGAAACAAGTAGAAAACAGGACCAAAAAAAGCTTTCTCTGCTACCCAATCTGTTAGGGTCCTATCTCTCATCATGGAAGAAAGCACACACTTTTCAAAGAATAATCACTTTATGCATGTCGTACATTTTGTTTTTTGCGCCTCAGATCAAAATTCTTCCTGTCCTTCCTGAGAATCCGTGTCTTCCATTATATCTTCTTCAATGGCTGCAACCACTTCTATGCATATCTAACCTACCCTTTTATTTTCCAAAGAGCCTGTTCACAAATTGCACACAGACCAGAGAAAGAAAAGCAGTACTCTTCCTAAAACAAGAATACCTAATCAAAAAAGTTAACGGATCACTCAGGAATAAAAAAACAAAACCAAAAGCCACTCTGCTAAAAGCACCCCAAGGTACCTGCTACACCTAATTACGTTTATCTCCTGAAGCTGTTAATGCCTGCAGAATCTGAGTATTCTATAGAGTGAGCAACCGGTTAGAGAAAAGTTAAGGCTTGCCCATGGGATTGTTTTGTCTGATATAATTATAAGCAATGTACTGAGCTTTTTTATGAAGAGAAGCAAGCACAGGGCAGCAGCATGAAACTAAACATGGAACTGAACTGATAACTGGCCTTCTAGAAGTAACCTGAAGCCAGCAACAGTTGCAGAATATTCTGCAAGGTGCAGTTTACTTCTTCCTTGAGAAAAGAGGAA
The DNA here is from genome assembly GCF_028554395.1 of Pezoporus wallicus. Lineage (NCBI taxonomy): Eukaryota > Metazoa > Chordata > Aves > Psittaciformes > Psittacidae > Pezoporus > Pezoporus wallicus. The sequence continues at coordinate 7,217,064 of NW_026640488.1, forward strand.
CTTGCATGCGTTCTCCAATGAAATGGCTAGCAACCATTCAAAATCACCATGGGGATGCATCCCACTCACGCTATGACGTGTTTCAAGACAGCATTCCTTTCTGCAGACATCCTGTGTCTGCTCCCACATTTTCTATGTCAGTTGTTTTCCTGCACAGATGTATTTGATCAGAAACTTCTTTAACTTTTATAATCACATTTATCTTTTTTCATTCAACAAAATTTTTGCTGTAACAGGTAGCCTGAAATCCAATGCCCCTTACCACAAAAACCCAGGAAACACAACTTTCCAAATAGGGGCAAGACCAAGCCGTGTGTCAGTGCTGCGGTAGGAGTTGAGGCTAGCAGATAGGTTTCTGCCTGCTTGCAGCCATCTGGAGAAATTATCAAGTAGACTACCATGCAAGACCTATTTTAAAATCTCTTATGAATTACTGTATTTAGTTTACAAATCAGCTTTTCTTCACTCACATGTAGATAGTTAGAATTCAAATATCATCACTTTCTGAAAAGAAGTGAAAACACCATCTTCTCCCTCAAACGGTCTTTCCATCCACGTTCATCCAAAGTTTTTATTTATGCTATTTTACTACATCACCATAGGTCAAGGAGTTATTTTTTACACATTACCAACACTATTATTAGTCAAAATTCCAATTTCTGGACAACATTTCACTTTCACATATACTTGGAAACAAAGGAGTAAAGTCTGTAAGTGGAACTAAGGCAAATTTTGTCCTTAACTGACAAGTATGTTTTGAAACACTCCTGTCTAGAACAAGAGGAGATTCTAATAAAAAAACTAAACCTGACACACTAAATACATAAAATCTTATGTTCTCATTGATTAAAATGTCCTCTTAACTGATGGATGGAGTTGTATAAAGTGACAACGACCTTTAAAAAAAAAAATCGAAATATTCACTGTAGTGAATTCCTCCTCCCCTACATTTCTATTAGATTGTTTATAAATAAAGCTAGAGGAGCTGGATTAATACAAGAGTATTTCCCAGTTGTTCATGCCAACTTGGGTAAAAAAAAAAAGCTGTCATTATTTTCTACTGACATTTTGATTTAAAGTGATTTCTTTTCCCCGATTTTTCTTTTTCTATTCAGGACATTAATGTTTTTCTAGTTGTTCTGTACGAGTGCTGAATAACTTGTAAAAATTTAAATACTTTTTAGATTTGGAATGTGTTTACTAAGTGTTAAACCACAGCAAAATTTCAAAGTTTTCCAACAAATGTGTATTATAGCCATAACTGTACTCTACACAGAAAAATAGTAGTATCTCTTTAGGTCTGATTAATCTTTCTTTTTGGAATGGAGATAAACATAAGTGTTATAAACTTCACTATACACTTTCTAGACTCACTGCATTTGATTTCATCCCTGCACAAGAATCTGGTCGACCAGCTTTTAATGCAAGTGTGTTGAAATTCCATCAGTTAAAAGTCTAGTAATTTAGATATGTTAATTAGGTCTTACTCTAGTAAAACTAGAGGGTTTGCTTGGTTTTAGCACTTCTTAGAAAATAGAATTTTTGCAATGTATGCATTATGTATTTTTCATTTGCAGATAGAAGTAACTATTTCACAGTGCTACGTGTCTACGGATAAAGATGGAATGTTTTGTGAGTCAGTTAAATTACACTTTCAACAGAATCACTATTAAAAATTCTCTAAGAATGTTTTTGGTCTTAGCTTTTATTATTGCTACAAATTTATTAAGAAAGTAATGTAAAAGAACAGAGCAGACTAGGGAACACTGAATCATAAAATGTTCCTCCAGGTAAAAAGTTGTCCTCAACTATACTCAGACAGATTCAGTGTTTTTCATGGTCTTCAACATATCTCAGATTTTATCAGTAAATGCAGCTAGTAATTCACATTAAAAAAAACAGAACCAAAACCAATAAAAAACAAAAGATGTGGACTAACAAGGCAGTGTCAAAAAATAGGTTATGATTACAACTAAATACAGGAAAATACAACTAAAAATGCCAGATTAAAAATACTCAAAAATATTTATTGCTTCTCATCTTCAGTGTCTTTAATAATAACATAGCCAAGAATGGTTTGATATACTTGGTTGTATCAGCTGTCTGTATATTTTCCAGAACAACAGTTATATAATCTCAGAAAACAGGTTTTTCAAAATTCAAATTTGAGAGTTTTCAGTTTTCTGCATATCTCACTGCTCTTCACCACAGCATGTGTTTCAGTTTAGTATATACTGAAGAAAAACCCACCTACCTGATCTGTAGTATCTCTTTGGGTATTATCTATCATTCTAGATTTCCCATATCATTTTAGTGGGGATTTGCATGTGTGTACACAAGTCCTCACTCTAAAAGGGTTAACTGAAAATACATTTTCATAGTTGATGGAATTTGAAAACATTAACAGTGAAATGTATTTTGTGACTACTACTTTTACATATTTTTGTTTTCAAGAGTATATCTCTATCTTGCAAACTTTTGTAGAGATGGAAAAGGAGCTGTGAGTTAGTTAGCCAAAGTGGCAGCCCTAGGAAAGGGCTTTTTCTAATTTGGCTAAGTTAAGTGATACAGTTTTAAAAAGCTTTACTGGCTGAAGGGGCAGGTAATTGCAAGGAGGTAGGAGTGAATAGCCAGGGGAAAGAACTTTGTAAATTGGCTTTTAAAAGCTTCTTAAACTGAAGCCAGAACTGCACTAAGGAGGTTGAAACCCTTTTGGTTTTGCTGTTTTGTTTTTTTTTCCCAGTCATTTAACGTTTCCTATCCCCAGATGTACAGGTCCTTACACCAACCTATAAAAATGCATATACATACTTTCCCTTTTAAGAAGAATAAATTCTATGTTGGTTGAACAGAGTCATTTTTTAAATGGTTCCCATCTCATTCAGAAATCCAACTCAAAAACCTCACTTTATTCTTAGTATGGTTACGCATTTCTTCTGTGACCTGAGGTACATATTTCCCGTCCCACAGGCTATAGAAAAATACTTTTTTCTTTCAGCATTCTGCCTCACTCATTTAAATAAAATCTTGTCAGTGCAAGAAGTGCATCTTACCCAGTATCCATAGCACATACTTGGTAAGGTACCTATCAGAAAAAGACAAATACTATTCCAAACTTCTGTATCTTTCCATAATGTAAATTTTAATAATCATTGTTGCAGCTGTAAACAGAGTTCTTAATGACCTATGTCTTCCTACATAGAAAATACAGCTTTCAACTCTAAACCTTAAACGGCTAGGGAAACTTTCTCAGCTGCTACTTCTGTAAATTTGTCATATCATATATGAGAAACGCAGGAAGATACAGAATGTTTAAAATAAGGGTCTGTTGGATGTGGAAATCAATGCTTTTCCTGCTTACCAACAGCCTGTTCTTTGACTTCCTAGCTGTGCTAATTTGGTTTTGAGAGGCAGGTATTAGGGACAGTGCAAAGCCTACTATTTTATTTCTCTGACTGGCTGATTGCTTTCATTTTGTGTTTAAGTGTGGTTTGTGATTGACTGCACGACTCCACTATTAACAAGAAAACACAGTGACTGCCTCCAAATACTCTCATTCCAATTCCATTCAATGAAAACAGGTATCAAACAGCTAAGTAAAAATCACTTGTTCAACTGCTGAGGTCATTAACTTTCCCAAACTAAGCACACAGACCTTAAATTATTTTAGGTCTGAGTATTTATATCTCAGGTTATTTTACAACAATCAGGAGTACCGATTATTTTTATTTTTAGAAAATAAAATACACACTGGGCACAACCTTACCAAGTACTCAACTTCACTCACCTCAACATATGAAATTGGAAATATTCCTATCTTGTCAGCCAGCATTCCTTCTGCCCAGTTTTCATCCACACGGCGAATTACAGTCAGAACATCATCCTGTGTGAACATGCAGTGATTATGTCTCCCAGATCTAATTACGCTTCTAATTTCATTTCCCTCCATAACGCACAAGCAATCAGAGAAGGCAGTGCAAGGACAAGAACACAGAGAAGGCACTCTGTAACAGGAACACTTTTGGGGTTGAAGTCAGTTCCAGCCGTTCTTTTCCCTATTTTGTCAGAGTTCAGCTAACTGTCCACAGCTCATTTCAGCCATCTGACTTCATGCTTAGTGCCAGACTTCCTGCAATGTTCAGTCCATGGTATTCATCAGCCCTCTTTTAAGTCCTTGGCATTAATCAACAGAACCACAATCTTTTTCCTTATCAACTGACTCATTACCTAAACTTCCCTAGACAATTGCTTTTCTACTTAAGTACTTAAGAACACTGGTAAATGATACAATTTCTTTCACAATTACATGGAGCATTTGGACTAGATATGGTTTTGAGAACATTACATAAAGAAAGGATTTATGTGCACATTAAACGTTGCTCTTGCTTATACTGGAGATACATAATTGCTTCATATGCAAGTTAAAATATTTGGAAACATATGCTTACTCAAGCAGCACTGGGGATTTAAAACAAACAAAAATAAACCCAAAAACCAAACTAACAGTAACCAAGTTTGCCAACAAGTTAATCAAAATATGCAAGCTAATGCCAATCATCCCCAACAGTATTGATGTTTTGTGCTGTGATAACCATTGCCTGTCCAAATGTTAATATCGCTTTTAGAATTGTAGCGGTCCCTTTCATTTTCAATAGGCATCAACTGGTAGAGAAGCAATTAGTTTGCATTTGTTCTTGTGAGATTCTTGTCCAATTTGATAAACTGGAGAATCAGAAAGTGATTAACAGCTCTACTTCCTATTAAAACTCTGTATCATTACATGCTCTGCATGACAGAAAATTAATTACAATAGAAATAACATTGGAAACATCGTATTTTCCAAACGGCAATTAGTAATATTATAGAATGCCAAAGCTGAGTAGTACTTTTTGTCTAGTATCTAGATGTCACTTACTAAATGCAAAGCTGAAAGTAGTACCAACTTCAATTTAAAATGAGTTTCTTTAGAAGATGGAAAACTTTATTCATAACATAGCTTATTTCTCATAAATTAAGAACATTACTACTGCAATTATGAAAACTTGCATTCTCAAAAATAAAACCTGAGATGAATTATATGTAATTTAGGAAGAGAAGCAGGGCAAAACTAATCAACATAAAAGAAATACCTGCAGAATTACCTTTTTGAATATGTGCAGCTCCACTAAAAAACATACAGACAAGACCACAGAACAGTCTTAATTGTTCTTATCCAAGTGTGTGACATTATCAAAAGAAAATAATTTTATTCCGTTTTTACCTTTGCAAATGGTAAACAGTCTTTATCTGCTTCCTTGTCTTTTACTTCGAAGTCATAAAGTGCTTTGCACTGAGGCGGAGGCTGAGGTAAAGGTTTAATAATCTGAACAAAATTGGTAGGAAAAAAGCCATGGATACCATTGACTTCTCCATGATACCAATTTTCATCCACCTGTCGACGCAAAATGATGATGTCTCCTTTACTGAATTTAAGATCTCCAGGTTCTTTTCCCTCGTAGTTATACAATGCTTTGGCACATGGTAACTGAGGTACACCCTGAAAAGAAAAAGAAAAATAAAATCACTACAACTAGATGAGTATTACCAAATACAATTTGTATCACATTCTGTGAGAGACTACGAATGAAACCATAAAATTGCAAAGTAGAATTATACACAGTAAAATTATTTTATTGCAATGATTCTACTGATTTTATCCAATTGTGTAGGAAGAGCTTCAGTTCTATCCAGTCTTAACATGCCCCTAAACTTCATTATTTCCAATAATGCTACAGTGTTGCAAGAGAAGCAGAAATCCATAATACTTTAACCCTTGTGTACTAATTCACTAAGCTTAAGCATTAAAAAAAAAAACAACAAACAAAAATCCAAACTCGAAAGCATCCTGACTCCTTGAGATACCTGTCAGAAAAATGCTGCAAGACAATACAGCACTGGAATAACAAATTTGCTGTAAGACCTTTCAGGCATGTTTTCTGCCTGACTTTTTTAATATTCTCCTCAATTTACCTATTTTGCAAGCACAGAATGCTAAGGATGAGGGCATCAGGGAGGTGTTTTCCAGCTTGAAAAGAAATCTCACTTTATTAAGGGTGAGATATTTCATCCTGGAACAACCCTTTTAATTTAACCATTTATTTAAAAGCACAACTGAAAAGAATTACTGGGGAGGGGGGGGGAGGGAAAGAAGAGGGGGAACTGTTGAAAGTGTGTTTCCTTGTTCCTTGGGTTTTCTTCCCTTGATTCCTCTGCAATATCTGAAAACTACAGGTCATTGGTGCAGCTCTTGAATGCATGTCAGAAGGATTACCACATAATAGTGTGTCATACTTCCTTATATACACTGCACATATTACTTTTAATTGCTCAGTCTGTACCTCCACATTTTACAAGAGTGAGCCACAAAACTCTATGACTCTAGTAGGGCTACTGCCTTCAAAACTCTTTCCCTCCAACTTTTCATATCTAGAGGGGAGCTCACCTGCTTCATGATGTAAACAGCAGTAACCTGCATTACTAAGACAGTATTTCCATAGCAAAGACAGCATTTATAGTCAACTAGAGCAGCGTCTTTCACATCTTTACTGCCATCCCCATGGTAGACTCTCAAATCTTCTACCAGCTCAGATTGTAAACTGGAATTGCATTTGCAATATCACACACAATGCCAGGAAATTCTCAGAAGGAATTACCACTTCAAGTTTGTCTCAGTCAGAAGACAGAGTACTTGATAATTTATTTCACATTTAACAGTTAAAATTTTGTCTTTCAATATAATCCAGTTTGTTTGAATGTCTTTAATTTCTGTGTATGATTTTATAAACAGATTAATAATTTCATGAATAGCTAAATAATATCTTAAAGATTAGCTTATTTAATAATTTTATTTCTATAACAGTCTAAAGAACACAGTATGTATATGCATAGATATAGATGAGTACAGGAAAATCACAGTTCATTCTATTGTATCTGTGATGGTCACTAAAACTGTTATATTAGCACATGTTCACAAAACCTTGTGATCTTCAGGCTGACACAATATTTTTCTTCACACTTCACTGCATCAGTGCAGAAGGTACACCACTAAGCATACTCTGTGTAAACCTGGATAGGGAAAAAGACTATAAAACATCAACTAGAGAATTTGTGGGCCCCAACTGATTGAGGGGAAAATTCATGGCCACAACAGAAGAATGAAAAAAATACTGTATGTATTTTTTAGTCCTACATGCTCTTTGCAGAATAGACAGAACAAAGGAGCAGGCAGTATAAATGTAGTAAAGATGAGCACAGAGAGAAATGGAAAGGGATGGCTGGAAGCAAAAAGAAACACATCTCTACACAAGAGAGGGGTGCTGCTCACATTTTCATTTCTGCCCAAACAACAAACTCACAAAAAAAACCCAAACTTACAGACCTTCAGTGATCAGGAGCCAAAGAATTACTTGGCAGAAAAAAGGCCCCAAGCAATTATGGCTACTATAAGACATATGCCTCTCCCTAGCACTGGAGGAAATAGCTGGAGTTCTGGGAATCACCCTTTTGTCACAGGAGAAAGTTTTCTATGTCCCTGTACTGAGGAGTAACTTAAAGATTAGTTGCAAGTATAAAATACAGTTGGAAAAAAATATCTTTTTAAAAAACAAAACAAACCAGGAGTGTCAGCACAGCAGATCATGTCAATGTGGTCAAACTCATCAATTAGTCATTATTTAATTGTTAGACCTTGATACTGCATTGACATGGTTTATCAAAAAGCCTCCTCAAACAACCTTCACTTGAATGTACAAACACCTGTTTATATTTCATGGGAAGTTCCTTTCCAGTACATAGGTTGAGTTTCTGCAAAGCTTGAAAATAAAATAAAAATGAAAAATTAAATCAAACTAAATAAAGATGGTTCCAGTCTGTAATTTCAAACATAACACAAACTTACTTCTCAGACTGCTGGGAATTAAAAGGAAACAGTTAAATGGAAGGATGCTCCTTCTGTCCTGGGGGAGGATGGAATGAGAAGGAGCAGTGGGATGAGGAGCACCGTCTCAGGGGTTCGGTATCAAGGGCCCTCGAGCACCATCTTCACATTCCTCCTCCGAGCAACCTGGCAGCAGCAGCTGACTGCCGGCGTCTCCCAGGCCGCTGCGGTTAGCATCCCTGGGTGGCTTCAGCCCCCCTTCTGCCCCGCAGGCTGCTCACCAGGAGAGAAGGCCATGAGGATATACTGAGCCGGAGTTTACATTTCACTCTGTGTCTCTCACTTGGCTAAACATGAAAGGAAGGATTTGGAAGAAGAACTATGCAGCCTACCCTTAGGTTTGCAGTTGCCAGTTACCCAGCCAGCTCTTTGAGAAAGCAACCCAAAAAAAAAGAAAAAAAAACCGAAAACCAGACGAAAAACATTTTAGGAAATTAAAATATAAAACTCAAAGACTCCACACAAACTAGGATTCTTAGAATTATTTCCTCAGTCCTTATGCAAAATCCTTATGCAAAAATATTTGAACTTCTAATTCTACTGCTGATATACAAACTGTTTAAATTAATTTTTAGCTAAGTCATGGATATACATACATTTCACATGCCAGTCTGCTTTAAAGAAAATAAGATTAATAATAAATATATGACAACATCAAAACAAATGTCTTAACAAGCACATGAAAAAATGCATATGCATTCATATATATATAAGCCTCATATACATATGCACTCACATATATATAGATGAGGTTCGGGTCAAATTTCTTCTCCAAACTCAGATATTTTGTCCTAGAAACCTACAGATTTCACTTTCCAATTTTTTCTCTTTGGATTTATACTTAGTCTTCAGTCACCTTGTTTCAAACTTCACTCATTTTTTTTAATGGACAGTATGCAACTGTATGTATTTTTCATAAGCTTAAGCCAAGAGAAACTTATGCCTGCACAGGAACATGAGATCTGATTTCCTTTTGAAAAGTTTCTGTGGCAGAAGCCCAAACATAAATATGCTTATACTGGCATAAAACAGTGTTCACTGTGTAACTTACTGCACTTGGAGAACCGGCATAAGCTAAAGCAGCAAAAATAGTAAATCCCCTACCAAGGAAATGAATGGAACTGATACTGGGTCATCTGCATTTCTGTTTCCTTCCAAACCTCCCTGTGCGGTGCTGCTGATTGTCAGTTTTCCAAGCAAGGCATTCCCCATTCTCTGGCTGTAAGACTGGGATGTGGCCAGGCTTCCCTGTGAACCAGTTGAATTTACCCAGAATATCAATGCTGTTTTCAACTGTTTGAGGTTCTTAGACACAGTGTCTTCAGAAGGCCAGGAAGCCTTTGTACGGAGGTACCGCTTGTGTTAGTAGTAGGACAGACACAAAAAAATTTCTGTAACTGTCTATGTGCCCAACCAAAGTGCTATCAGCCTAAAAATGCTGGCCTGCTCAGACAGTTTTTATGCCTTGCTTTCCTAAATAAGTTCTTTCTTTACAGAATATCTAAAAATGGGAAGCTATGATTATTTTTATCCATGTTGTAAGAGGATCTCTAATAATCATCAGTTATTTACAACTTTCTTACAAGTAAAGACAGAAAAATAATTTTTCTTTATCTTTTAATTTTCTTTCCATGCCCATCCCACATCAAATCAGTCATATTCACAACCTGGACAAAATGAGAAACTATTACAAAAAATCTCCAGTTACACAGCAATTGTAAGTACAGAAAGTCCAGCGCTACAGAGGTGCTTTTATCAGCCTCCCTCCCACCCCGTCCCCTATTTACCTTTTTACCAATAAAAGCTGCCTTTATATAAGGAAAGGAGCTTGTTAATATGCTGCAGCCGACTTGTTTGCAAGGCAGATCTGGGTTGAGTGAACTCTGCATTAATACATTCTCCGGTAGCTACAGGTATACCTGAGAATTCCTCTTTAAACTCCCAGTCATACAAACCTTTTGAAAGACAACATTGCTTCTTTTAATCTTCTAGTCCATTCTATTTCACGTTCAGTCAAGCTACCTTCTTGACTCAAATCTTTCAGATGCATCTTTATTACTTTTGCTAATGTGTATTTCTGCTTTCTTGCCTTCTTTGGCCTTTACCAAGTTGTCCAGTTCTACATGCAAGAACACCCCCTTTTGCACCTATAGTTTTTTTCATGTCTCTTTCATCTTGCTGGCTCTAACACCTGTTTTCAAGTCTTAATTTAAAGCCATCTAATCTGTCTAGTTCCATTTTCTTTGTTGCAGCTTTCTTTGTTCTTTTTGTATCTGCATTTAGATTTTCACATATTTTGAGACAGAGCTTATAAGGATACTTCACTGAAGACCTTCTTAAACTGCTTATATTAAAAGTTGTATTTCCTTCAGTAGGATTTCCTTCTAAAGAAAGGAAACATGCTCCCTGTGTTAAGCTACAGGTATACTACTTTCACCTGAACAAATTAAATACTTAAGTTTTGCAAAACACACCTACCTAGAGGCAACAACAGTTGAAACTAAGTCACTCCAATTCTTTCCAAGTTTCAGAACACAAAATATCTCCATAACCCAAGACGAATGTTAAACACTGGCTCCCTGCATTTATTTTTCCCATCTACAGAACAATACAAAGATTTGCTCAAAGAAAGGCTAACTCAAGTATTATTAATCTGTACCTGACACTAGATTGTTAGTGGAATCATTTTCACATACCTCTAACATCAGAACTATCTTGGAAGACTGCATAAGTCATCAGTGCAAATTAAATTATTTCTAGTTAAAATGCCTCTGAGGTTAATGCTATCTGAATGACGTAATATATTTTTATGTCAAGAGGCTGTATCAAGTTGCCAGTATGCCCTAATAATCATAAAAACAAACCCTGGTATCATCTGATATGAATTACTGTTGCTCTACTGAATACAGTGAAACAGTATCTTCTATATTACAGCTCACCAGATAAAGGAAGTGAGCAATGGTGATGTTGGTACGTATATTCATTTCTAATAGTTTCCAATGATACAGTTGTAACAAATCTCACTTTTCTCAGCATACATAAATAACCAAATATTTTCCTTAAAATAGTAAAATAGTAAAAAAAAAAAAAAAGTAGTTGTTTCGAAATGCCAGACTCAGATACGGTTAGTCTCAGTTTGGCATAGTTTTTGATTTTAATAAAAGTAGGAGAAGTTGTGCATCGAAACTAGCTAGCCAGATTACCCTGATGAAAGAGACCAGGTTTGAAACCCACCCATGTGTAACTTAACTATGACCTAGATAAGAGTAATAATTTTGAAGAAAGGTTGCTTTCAGGAAAAAACAGGATGCAGGATAAAAACCACAATCAAGCCAACATATTTATTATACTTCTGGAAAAGCTGAGCAACTGCAATCAGGAAAAAATCTAGGTTCTTGCTAAATGAAGAAATGGGATTACATTTTTAAATATTTAACTCAACCATCAAGTTAAAATGTGTATGCAACTAGCTAACTATCACAGATTACGGTAATTCTCTAATGTTCATACATGGTAACTGTTAACACCAGTACTAGCTCTAAATGTAACAGTGTGTGACACATCAGGGTATACTCTTTTAATTTCCGGGTTTCAGCCATGTAACGCAGGTTGAAATTCCAACTATACCTAGAGCCCTTTGCCTGACTCTTTTGATGACTTTATCAGTTAACTTTGCTCGCTGTAACTTGCAGAACTCCCCAGCACAAGCTAAGAGAAACCCTGTATTCTGCAATACAAGGGTAGCTTGTGTCCTCTTAAAAACAATTTTTACGTGTTCTTTTGAGAGAAATTATTAATGACCTACTTAAAATAGCCAGCTTATGAAAGTCCTTTTTGCTTCCTCTGTCTTAACAGCTTTTAGAAGAAAACATTTTGGCTTTTTTTTTTCTTGTCTGATGTTAAGAAATAAATATGAGTTTGTTTAATGTAAGTATGAGCAACTGTCTCCCACAAGGTTGTTTTGGAATTAAAAGCTGGAATACAGGAGAATGAAAGGAATTTAGAAATGTCGCCTGAAGGCCTAAGCAATCAGACTAATAACATGGAAGGTTAGAAAGGGACATTTACAAAGCTTTCTAAAAGCACTTAGCCCAGTCCCTTTCTGTGCAATACCTATGTTTCTGAAAACTTTTTTCAAACTAAAAAATAAGTGTCTTCAAAATGCCACTTGCTCTTCTTTCCCCTCTTCTTGCCCCATTTCCCCAAAATGCAGAGTTCTCAGCTACTTTCCAAGGTTTGTTAAGTAAAGAAAATTGTGAATGCTTTCTGCCAAACTAAGCTCTCAAAATAACCAAACAAGTAAAAACTAGGAAAAAGCAAAGATGAGAAAACAATTATACACTGCACACTACATGTCCCCAAATATTTTAACTATACGCACTTGACAGGTTAAGATTGCTTCTTTCCATGGGTAAAAAAACCCAAGAAGCATGAGGACCTTTTGCTTGCTTACCACAAAACCATTTTGCTTTGAAAAAACCAGATCCTTGTAAGAATCTAAACAAAACTTTAGAGTCTTCACTATGTAGAGCTAATATACAGTTCTTATGTGAAAACTGCTCTTTCTGAAAGCAACAATTTCCTTTAAAGATCTGCTCTTATAAACTGGCCAACACTACTGGTCAATCTGAAAACGCTACTGTTCCCACTGTTTTTCTCTAGGCATGTTATGGCTCATTGGCATTTGATGTCTCCATCAAACTTTTACTTTTTCTTGTCCCAGTGCCATTGTATAGCAGAGTGGATCTCCACATCTCTTCAGGCACATCAAGCTCATATGCAGCCTAAGTTCATTCCATTCCACCTAAACTCTTCTACCACCGTACTTTCTAATGCATCCTGTTTTCATGTAACATCACCTATGGCTTCTAAGGCCAGAATACTGCATGCTCCAAGAAGGAAAAAGAAAGACACCCACCCCTCTTGGCAAGCAGACATCTACAAGAACAGTAGGTAGTGGGCTTACTAGTCCTACTCCGAACTGCCACTAACTACTGTACATCCCTGATGAAGGCTTAGTGTGGGGTGGGATGTTAAAATGTACTCAGTGTTCCCCAATCATACCCTATTTGTCAACATTAAAAACCCTATGAACGTCTCAGAGTTACAAATGTAGTTCAAGTGCTTTGGAAAGCTTTGCTGTTTCTACTTTCTCTACATATACTATGAAAGTGCAAGAAACCTACTTCACAGATATTAATCCTATCTTTTTAAAGAACACTTTAGAAAATAGATGCAGTAGATACCGACCCACTGCTGCAGAGAAGTAAATTGGAAAAATCTAGCAAGAAAAGCAGCAAGCAAATAATTAAAAAAAATAAATCACACAGGTTAAGACCCTGTCAAATACCTGGTAAAAGACTCAGAAATAGTATGTCTCAGGTAATTTTCTAAGATATATATCACTGAAGCTCAGAATACAGAACTATTCAACTGTTCAAAATACCCAATTGCTAGATTAGTACTTCTGTATTTAACAAGACGCCTCATTTTGCCTAGTCATCCTGTAAAATGCCTTCTGTAACTATTTGCTCCCCACCCAAAATCTGTTTTGGAAGTGTGACAACTTGCCTGTGCCAATACAGATTCTTAAATGTCACTTGGTTTTCTTTTGCTTGTTTGTTACATGAACATAAAATCACAAAACATTGTGCACAGAAGAGTCCCCTCCATCTGAAAACTACCAACAATACAGACCACATCCAAGCATTAGATACTTTCCCCAGATTCATTCTCACCTGGCTATTGTGTAGTCTTCTCTTTTCACTCTTCATTTTAGTTTCCACACAAGATGGAAATTGGACATCTCTGACATCCTTTTCCTGCTGCCTAACTTCCTACTTATTCATCTAATACAGTTATCTGAAATTTACCTTTCCCCTCAAAAGCCATATATGCAATTGCTTAAAGAGCAAAATAATTGATTCCCAAGCAAGACATGTGCCATTCTGAGCTCCAAATCTAGATTAAATATAAATTTTTATGTAATCTCAGAATACTCTTCTTTCTCATTGACTTAACAGGAGGCAGCCAGAGAAGCCACAGACCCTTCCACAAACAAGTGAAGCATCAATAACTGCAACTGTTATCATTCGGAATCTGCCTTACTCGCTGAACCACCATCTAACTCTATTACAAATTTTATCAGTCACCAGAAGGGGAAAAAACCTAAGTCAACAAAACATTCACAAAACAACATCTTGCTTTAGTCTATATAGTCAGTATGGCAGACATACTGTTCATGACAGCTGGTGAGAATTTCTGCAGCATGTGTAGTTGTTAATAAAGATATAGGGACAAAGTCAACCACCTCCCTCCTTTTATTCAATACATTCTCTTTTTCTTTGCTTTTTTTTTTAACACATTAACACAAAACCTCACTGCATTAGAAGGAAATAAAAGGGAGTCTACATAACACCATAAGGTATTATTGCTAACACCTAGGAGGGATTCCATTATTAATGTGGTACCACTGAGCTGTGCTATACTGAAGTAATGGCAAGAAACAAGTATCTATGTTGTCTACCAGACTTCATATGGCTAATCAGAATACCTATCTTCTCTTTCATTTTTGCATTTAACTTAAGCCATCAATGCTGGAAAAGTAGATCTATTTTACTGACCACATATGAAATTCTCTCACAGATCTGCAGTTTGAAACACCACTTTACAAATCATTTTACCAAACGCAGTTTGCTCACTTTAAAAAAGTCTACTTAGAGCAGAAGACTGGAACATTTCGTTTATGCACTGGAACACAGGAGGCTCTGTCCCTACTTTAGGGAGCTGATATTTTAACACAAGTATCAAAAGCTCCAGAGGGTTTATCAACAACATTAAAAATTTAAGAGTAATGCTCTGTATTGTTCTACGGGTTTTTACACTTTGAAAATGAATATAAACAAGCTCCCCTTGCTGTGATGCGAAAATTAGTATGTTTACTTGTTGTACCAAGAAAAGATGAGGGAATTCCAGGTGAGAAGACAGATGGAAAAAAAATGAAAAGAATAAATGAGAAATGAGATTGCCAAGAGCAAACTTTTACTAAGCTTTGAAGGTGAGAAGTTTGAACATGATACAGAAGGAGCAAAGCCAGCAAATTACTCGGAATAAGGGAGTGACTTGGTAAGATTTCTCTTGGTGAGATCAGCATGAAGAAACATTCCTTTAATCTCTCAAATACTTTGCTGCCAAAAATTGGGCAATGGGAAAACACAGAGTTGCAAATTAAGAGGTTGCTGCATTTTTTGATGAAAACCTATCAAGTTCGACAGGCACAACTTTTTATCTGAACATGTTCTGCGTTCCATTCTGATCAAGCATTAATGTGCTCCCCACCAAAACAGGGCAAGGTCTAAAATTACCATGAAGAGTAACCGCACACAGCTCTCCTATCTGAATTGGATTTTAAAAATCTGAGGTAGCATCTGATATTTCACCAACTGCTGAGAAAGTGTTGTTAGGTTTATTTTCCATCACTTCCACCATTTTGTAAATGTCCAGGTGCTTGTCAAACATTATGAACGAACACATCACTGTCAGACATACTTCTCAGGTACTCCCTGCAAACTCTTGCCAGAATCTGGAGGGACTTTCGCTACACTTGATTTGGGACCAGTACCATGTCTTCCTTCTCCTGAAACCCCCTCATCCGCTTGAAATTCTTTTGGAATCAATTTAATTGCTTGAATATCCTGAATTCAAACAGCCCCATGCCTATCACTGTAGTATATACAAATACACATTTGCTGCATGCACAGACTAAGCAACAAACTCTGATTGCTATTCATTTTTACTTATTCTTTAAATTTTTCATGCCTCAAAGCCTCCTGGAATATTTTCTTTTTCCAAACAACATATTTATGGTATTCTACTTGAAGCAGCTTTGAAGTTGGTCTTTTGAAAAGGCAACTAATCCTTGCTGAAATGATGATTTTTTTTTTTTTCTCCCAAGATAAATGTTCCTGTATGTGCTTCTGTATAATAAATGAGCTGAGTGAGCCAGAAGAATGCCACTTCAACATTTATCTCTTGTTCAGTGACAGGCTGGAGTTTGCACCTCCCAGTTATTTCAGCCAGACTGCAAAAGCAGGCAAACAGCATGGTGCAACTGAGGCTTCTGCCTTCTGCACCTAGAAGAGGCTTGAACCCACAATGCCAGAGTACACCGTGCGTCACATTTCATATTGCTCAAATTAATATTATTCAAATTTTAGCATAATTAATTAACGTAGAAAACAAAACCGATGCATAGGTCTTGAGTTTATCACGTCTGAATTGGTATGTAGACTCTTCCTAGCCATACCTTGCATCACCACGCTCTCCTCTGCTGTCACAGTACCTTTACAAGCCTTTTAAAAGGATAATCTGTTCACCTCTCAGTATTTTGCCACTGAAAAACTAACAGAACTTAGGTCCAAAGAGGTCTAGTCATTCTATGTTTGCTTACAGCAGTTCTGTTCCGCTAGTCCATCTGCACTGTTGACATATTATTAGTTGGTTACAGCAAACTGAACAGATTTCACCATGCCACAGAAACTACAAGCATTTAAACTATTTAAATGAATTGTCTATCAGCAACCGCTTTTGTTCACCACAGAAAGAAGAGGAAATTTGAAAGTAACAAGCTGATCATCACTGTGCTGTCATAACACAGATTAAATCCCTCTGTTCAGAGATGATTTCATTGGGAAATCTTCCCCCATCTTTTTTGTATTTGGTAGACACTGCCTCAAAATGGTAAGCTTTGAGTATTAGATGCAGAAAGCTGTTTCTTGAAAGTAGTCTTCTATTTCAAAACACACATCCTTTCTACTTCAAACAACAATTTAATAGCAATTCTACCCTGTTGTTGTATGTGTTTTCCTAAAAGCCTTTTGCCTTTCCAAAATTTCCAAGAACTTTGTGATGATTTTGTAAAAAAACTTCTGAAGTATCTCTTAGACTTGTACCACAATTTACCAGTCTTTGTATCTATGAAAAATAAGTTTATACAAGTTTGGGGTTATTTTACTGTCTAGTATTTAGAATAGTTAAGGAAAATATTTTTTTCCATTTGTCTGTGATATAAACACAAACGAAACAATCCATATTTTTATCCAGCTCAATCAAAGTGACCATTTTCCTTTCCCAGCAAACGGAGATTATTTATATTTTATACTATTAACTATCAGATCTGCTCATAGTTTTTATTTATGTGCTCATGCCATAAATGAAAATATATAGAATCATAGAATAGTTAGGGTTGGAAAGGACCTTAAGATCATCAAGTTCCAACCCCCTGCCACGGGCAGGGACACCTCACACTAAACCATGTTACCCAAGGCTTTGTCCAACCTGGCCTTGAACACCACCGGGGATGGAGCATTCACAGCCTCCCTGGGAGACCCATTCCAGTGCCTCACCACCCTAACAGAAAATAATTTCCTCCTTATATCCAATCTAAAGTTCCCCTGTTTAAGTTTTAACCCGTTACCCCTTGTCCTATCACTACAGTCCCTAATGAAGAGTCCATCCCCAGCATCCCTATAGGCCCCTTTCAGATACTGGAACGCTGCTATGAGCTCTCCATGCAGCCTTCTCTTCTCCAGGCTGAACAGCCCCAACTTTCTCAGCCTGTCTTCATACAGGAGGTGTTCCAGTCCCCTGATCATCCTCGTGGCCCTCCTCTGGACTTGTTCCAACAGTTCCATGTCCTTTTGATGTTGAGGACACCAGAACTGCACCTAATACTCCAGGTGAGGTCTCACAAAAGCAGAGTAAAGGGGCAGGATACCTTTATATAAGGATTTTAATCAAGCAGCTATATGTATGACCAAGTTTAGTAAGTGACAGATTATTGTACACATTTTTATTATTTTGTAGCAGTCAAAGCATATGAACTGCACTACTTTTTGATAAAACTAAAAAGGAAGATGTGCTCAGCGATTTACTGTTCCAACATTCCCTGGAATCAGAGTAGAGCCCACTCAAAGTATTACCTCTGAAACAATATAGGCTGTAGCCACCAAGTCCTTAGCACCCACCTTTTTTTTTTTCTATGGATCCGTTCCCACTGCAGATTATTTGCCAATATAGATATAGCCAAAATTTTCCCAACCTGAATAAGTTTTCAGTTGTCTGGTTGCAAAATGTGATACATGCCATGATCTCAGTGTTGTATTTGAAATAATTAAAACCGTTCTTACTCCAGCCATGTTATTCAATGAAAGTTAATTCCATGACATCCAGATAGATTTCTTCCCCAAATCTGCCTCCAAAGGACAGCAAAACTGCTCAGATAAAATCACTAACAAGAAGGGACTAGACACCAGAAACTCTTGTAGGAGGTAGTAAGCTCTTCCATGGGACTGCACCCATGCACTTCTTGAGCAATTTTAACTTCTGGAAGTTTAAGGAGTCTGTAAGCTTCTACTGCATAAGGACCTCCTCCTGCCTTTGAGACTCCACAGTAAGCAAATTAATAGCTAACTACTTACATTAACAGGGAATACACAGAATAACTATGTTCCACAAATAAATTTTCAAGAACAACTTACAAGGAGTACAACTTTCTTATTTAGATAAAAAGTATTTTAATTACGTGGTTCAATCATAATGCATTACTATGGGAAAGCACTGCTTTGGAGCCAAAGAGTTAAGAATCAGGTAGGGTAATGAAAGACTGACAGCTCTTTAGCCCTCTGTCTTAACTGTTCATGCTACTAAACTGGTTGAGATACATTTGGCAAGGAGAATTCAGTCATCCTGCTTCAGAGATCTCTGATTCAGACTTCAGCAAGGCTTGATGGAAAACAACTCCTCAAGCAGTATACTCAAACTGAAAACTCCACCGCTTTGTCACCTTGGTAGGACAGCTTGAATTTTAAGGCCCACCACTAATGAAGTTTTCTCAGCTCTTGCATGAGATTGTACCATATTTACATAGAATCAAACTGATCAACAACTCTTAAAAGAAACATGAGCACACAGTAAACCCCTTTAAACTGCAAATGCATTGACACAGCCCTCAGCTTTGTAATTGTTCCACTCAGCACACTAATGTGACTTGGTGCTGACACAGAAATGCTGTCCTGAATAAAAAGTTCTGAACATATAGTCATGTAGGTAAAAAACTCGCATATGGTACAACACTAATATTAGGCCAATGCACACGCTGTCGCACGCATTCAACTTTTCCTGCAAAGCATTCTCCAACCCACTGACTTTAGCTCAAAATGAAACAAGTAATCTTGTAAGCAACAACCCCCCATGTTTCTCCTAACTGTCCTTCCTATCAAGTTTTGTTGATATTCCAATTTTTATTCACTCAATTCTTGTTCTTTCTTTGTAGGCTGGCTGAGGTTTAGGAATTGATATGACCCCAGACACAGTTTTGGAAAGTACAGTATAGAAATACTGATGTATACCATGACACATTCTGTCCAAGATTTGCTGCCTTCAGCAGAACTGGCTTATAAGTCTGTCCCTGCACTGCCTGAAAGCCTGCATTTAAGGTTGTTTCTGAAGGGCCCATTAAGCCTGAGATGCAGAAAATCACTTTTTCCAGAAAGCCACCAAGTCTTAAACTGAAAATGTCAACAGATGAACAATTTATCCCTTCCCTTAGGAGGTTTCCACTGGCTTACCATGCTACAAGGATTTAGGTACCTTTTACAGTACCTGTCTAACTTATGGTAACTTTAGCTCATTATTTATCATCATTCTTCTGATTACATAAAACTTTCATTTGTGTTAATGGCTATTCCTTCTTTCTGCTACTTGTTGTATGAGACTATTTTTGCTAAATTTGCAATTTTTTTTCATCTGTGAGGAAGTAGCCCTTTTGAATCGCCAAACTTCTACATCAGGGGTGGCTTATACTGAACATACTTTATTATTTTTAAGCAACCAATACTTTGTCTTAAACTTCACTATGACAGCTCAAAAGGACTGAATTCCTGGACTAGGGAATTATACTTCAATATACATTCCGTAGAGTGAAATAATTATCTGTATTTTTAGAAACTAACATTAGGCTAATACAAGCTGTATATGATCTTCTGAGTAAGACTACTGTACTGAAGAAGGTCAGTTTGAGACATTTCTTCTTTTATATTATATTAAGTGCTTAAAGAGTAAATATTGTGGGTTTTTTTTTAAGCTTCTTGTAAAATTTTATTCAAAGAGTTGACAGCAAATTACACATAATCACTGTTTGCTCTCCTCTTCCTTTGAATATTATTTAAGGTCTTCTCACATTTCCAAACAGATAACTTTTCTCAAGTAAAGTCACACTGATCCTATTTCATCATCTGTACCAGCTATGAATCCTGGTGGAGACAGCAGCTAGACTTTGAGAATAAATACAGCCTGTGAAGATCTATTCCTAAATGCATTAAAAATCCTTCCGATACAACAAACTGTCGCTTACAGCTATCTGCATGTAACTACAGTTAAAGAAATATATTTCCTGTTTTCTCTATATTGGAAGCAAACTCTGAGAAGGTATTTTGAAATCTGGGATTTACCAAATCAGAATCGTTACATTAATGTTACCATTAATGTCACTGCACTGCATCAAAGATCACCCCAATATCAAAGAAGGATCAAGTCATATGAGCACAAACTCTGCAGCTCTGCAATATTTACACAGAACTGGCATATGAATATTTACACTTGTGCCAATTTTCATGTGCTTCCATAATTTGGTCACATTATTCCAGTTTCTGTGCGTTCAGTCTTCTGATGTTGGTATTTATTTCAAAACTCTAGGCTTGACAGCTACTTAAATATATTCTCTGATGGATTAACAAATAAATTTAAAACTCTTCTAGCTAGGAAAAAGTGCCAAAAAGATAACACTGCAGTTTCAAAATCTGGAATTTTAATTAAAGTTACTTCCAACCTTGACTTTTTGTTTTCTTCAAACATGTGCTTGGAAGGCCACCTCCATCATCCTGAATACTTTGAATTGCTAGTAACAAAGACTAAGTAGTCTTTAACATTATTTATGAGACCTGGAGTACAAGAAACAAGCAAACCTCATACTGCCGCGTACCTTTCAAAGTATGCTTTGTATCCTCTACTGGCAACTCAAATCCTCCCTGTTAATAGACTTAAGTTTTTTCTGGATCCCTTAACAGTCTTTATATAATTTAGGAAGGAAAGGCCAAAGGAATAACTTTCTGTGATAATGATCATAACAGAAATCCTTATTTACTAACACTGTAAGACTTTCCACATGAAACTACTTTTTTTAGTTCCCTGGATTCAACTCACAAACTTTGCAGACTAAGGAGGAAATCAAAACATAAAAGAGGCAGCCATGGATTTTCTATTTAAACACAGCTTAAGACACAAAGGCAAGGCTACTACAGCTCTTCTTCCACAATATCAAACAGAATATGAAGAAACAGAAGAATTTTTTTAACAGTATGTCGATTATCTATCATAGATTCTTGGCAATATTAAAAAAAGAATATATAAGGTCCGTATATAATAAAACTAAAATAATTTCTAAAGCATGCCTTTGCTTTGTATTGATGGGGCTTTTTGGGGAACACAGAGAAAACTCTCTCATGGTGCATATCAGGGCACTTTCCCTGTAACATGTCTCCATTTTGGTTAGGCATTAATGTGATCACCCTGCATTTCAAACAAAATTCTACCTTTCAGAAAAAATGAGCATGACACCATGCTGCTTCTAAGAACTCTGCTGTGTGGCGTGCACATACTTCTGCAAACCTCATTTATCATCTATGCATCAGACAAAATACACTGCAAATTTATGACATTGCCTAAAGGAAATGAAACCTATTAACTCGTTACTCAAGTGTTCAAATTTAATTTCCTCACAGTTTTTTAAGTCTACATTAGCATCTTATATTTAGTTTCAATTTCCAGATGAACAGTAAATAATTAGCACTACGTAAAAATAGCCAACCTTAGCAAGACGGTGTCTCCAGTGCTCCTTGCATCACACCTATTTTTGTGCTTCCCAAACTTTCAATCTGGAGTGCTAAATACATGTTCCAATTTGTTTTTGTAGAGCTATACTGCTCAATAGTTTAGTAACATAAGGTTTGACAGATGGCTTTTCTAATTAAATTATTTAGATGTTATGACAGGTCAGACATCTCCTCTCCCCTCCTTTAAAAAAGGCATTTCTAGAACTGTACTTAAATTGGTTTTGTGGGCAAACACAGCACAGACTTAAATGGCCTCTGCATATATACCACTAAGTAGTTACAAGTAAAACTTCTCCAGATGTGTAAAACAGTACAACTTGGTTTCCTAAATTCTCTTTGCAGCTGATGAAAGCTTCTATGTGGAATGTTATTTAAACACAAGAGATGATTAAAAGTATTCCTCAGCAACTCAATCTACATCTGTAACACTGCCCCTAAAATTAACTATAAGAAAGACTTCTGTTTAAATGCAACATGAGTCTTTGGCTATTGTACACAGAAGCTTAACATAAGATATATCAGAAGGAAATGTGTTTTACAAATCAGGACTGTCATCATTACAAATGAGCATGTATTTCAAAAGCATGTCATTGATTTTCTTTTAAAATACCAAAGACAACAATAATAAAAGCCACACACACTTCAGAAACTTGTTCTAAACAGTAATTGTTATTGTTAACATCTGCTCTAAACACAAGCTAGAATATAAACCTTAATAATGGGGATGAAAATTCTAAGATTCAATCATGACTTTACAGAAAAAATCTGATTTGTATGAAGTCTTCCATGTCTGCTACGGAGCCAAAGGCAATTTTTAGCTTGGTTACATTTGAAAAGGAATCCCTACGGTCTTGGCGAGCTCCACTCCCCTCTCTATCAAGCTGCATTAAAACAAGCAGGCACATTAAAAGGCAGACTGCCACATTAGTGCCATCCTCCGCCTGATTCTCTGTGGCTGCTGGCACTCACTGAGGACATAGACAATTTGGCCAGCTAGAGGCATCCTTTTTCCAGTTAGCTAGTAAGGGACACAAGTGATAAGGGACATCAGAAAACCCCAAATACTGTGGGACCAGTTAACACAGAGGACATAAAAAGGTTATCACAGGTCACTGCAGTGTTGGTACAGGCCTAAATCTTAGTCTAATGAAAATAAGCAACCTTCCTGACCAGAGGAGACTTCAAGTTGAAATGCCTTTCAAGAACGTTACATGTACGCAATTGGAGAAACTATGTAGATGGTCTCCTATCTCCCCTAGCCAAAAGAGCAAAGGAAAAAGACTAGTTCTTTCAGTTTGGTGCAGTGTTTTGAAAGTTGCAGCTTACCATTAGCTAATATTCAATATATTGAACAAAGACTCATCAGCCAGTGAAGGGAAAGTTCAATTACAGCATAATGAAAGCTTCCACAACAAACTGAGGCAATGTGACTCACCTGGTACTCTCTAGGGAAAAGACAGCTGTGCTTCCAGATTACTCCAGTGCACATTGACCATTTTCCTTCATTCACTGATGAATGCCCATTATCTTATACTTGCTTTGTTAAATAAAATTATGTGCCTTGATAGCATTACAAATCCAGCCTCCCTAAAAAAAACTCCTACCTGAGAGGGCAAGAGGACAGTAACAAGCAGACCCAGCTGCGTAAGACAACCATCAAAGTCCAGACTGCAGCTGCCCTGCTCATCTTGGAGAAAGAGGGAAGACGGCTTACAAGAAATTGTATGATTAAAAGAACTCAAACACAATTTTTTAGAACAAAGCATCATTTATATCCCACAGGCACAAAGCAGATTATAGAATTTGTCCCCTGATTTAAGACCTGGTAACATCCATTCTCTCCTGACTTAGACTTTATTTTCAGTTAGCTGTAGATAATCTCATACAAATACATCTGGCCCAGGAGAAACCAGCTGCAATATGCAGCTTTTACTGACTGAAATTTGTTTTGTGCTTATTCTCTTTCCCTAGCAATCTGTCTTTCCTCAAGGCAAACTGAGCTCCACTCCCTCATGTAGGCAGCTAAGACTTGATTAAAATGCTGTGATGGGGCTTACATGCCAACTTTATGTGTGCTTCCATCAACCTCAGGTGTAACCTGAACTTTAAAGTCTAAACAGAAAAAGTTAAAAACTTTGTAACTGTGGTAAACTTCATCATTGTTAAAGATAATAAAGTAAAAAGCAAATATATGCATTTCTCACACTCCACATCCTATTTGAAGGCTCTGCAACTGTGCTTTCCAGTGTTGAATAATCAGACTCCAGAAAACTACTGCAGTTAGTGTTGTTCAAAAAAAAAAAATCAATTCAATGGGCTATTTAAATTTGTTGTGTTAAATACTCTCCCATTCTGACAAGAGTATTTTGAAGTCTGACTCATAGTTAGGATTACAGTATTTGAGGTAGGCAACTGAAAACGGAAAAGCTAATGCCCGTCAGCCTAGCTATTTTCTGTATACTGCTTGTATATTAGCATTTCAAAGGATCTCTGAATTAGAAATCAGCCATCTCCAGATGTACAGTGGGACTCCGGTTACTGCAAAAAAAAGGAAATTGTCTCAGGAAATCCAAGAAAAACTAATCAGTGTTGAAAAAAAAGTATTTTATGCAATAGTTAATGACTGTGTTATTATAAATTGCAAAATGCTTTTTGAAATCACAAGTGATGATTTAGAAATGCTCAGACATACATTTACACTTAAGGCAACACACACAGACTCATCTTAAAAAACTGCTTGTTATTATATGGGAGTCCTACTACAGCATCTCTACTATGGCAGATTTAGTGCATTTTATGTCCTTAAAAAAAAGAAATTCTAACTCTTTTTCTTCTGTTTCTCAGATCAAATAAGCAATGTAAGATTACAGTTTAGAGTTAGCCCATGTTACCAGAAGCCAGACAGAACATGCATTTCTCGGTGAACAAATGCTGCTAGTATGCTAGTACTCATTCCTATTTTCGTACAAGCTAGTTCATTAGCAGCTTGATAGTAAAAGCAGACCAGCAGCTTTCTCCAATAAAGACCTACTGTGCTATTTGAATACGAAGCATGTTTTAGACACAGCAGAAAAAGGGAATATTTTAACATATGAGTAAGAAAACACGCAACTTTCCATTAAGATACCTCAAAGCATGTAGTCAAATACACTAGACAAATAAATTTACGCAGTTAAAATGTAACTTCCTTGGAAATAGGTTTCTGTTTTGCAGATGCATTAAGGGCCCTGAGTCTTAGAAGGAAGCATTTGGAGAATGCTGAAGGTTAGAGGTTGTTTTGTTTTCTCTGAATATTTATTGCAGGGAACATAGGCTCTTTAGAAGAAATATGCTTCTTTGTTGGCCCTCGTTTTTTCCCAGTAGACAATAGCTGCTACTGTCCAGAGTTTAAATGACCTCTGCCCTGCCCTCCTACTTTGTTTCCCTTAGGAATGTCATTCATCCTTTTGTAACACATTGCTACTCATTATTGCCTTATTTTTTCCTGCCACTTTTGTTCTGGTCTTTAAAAGAGAACATATACACTCTTTCAGTCTAAGGGAAAAAAAATTAAAAGGAAATTGTTCGGACTTGGGAGAATGAGCAGAGACAAATATTCATGTGGCACTCCGACTGAGTTTTTACCCATAAACTTATCAAAAGTAGTTAAGTGACTTAGTGAACTAACAATAGACACAATGAAATACCACATTAAAATACATAATGTAAGGATATTTCTATTTTCTCTCATCACTTCTTCTTTCTAATTGCTCCCGTATCTCCATCAGTATTTCACCATACATTCCTAAGGGAAAAGAGTTGCTCCTCCAGCCATCTCAGACCAGCCCATATTGTGATTTCATATACTCACCCCCTTTCCTTAGGAACCCCGAATTTATTCAGTAGGGATATAACCCTTACATACACTAATAGAGTTTTTACAACATAGTCACACTGTTGCTATTGCTACTTCTAATACACTGGCACTGAGGGACAAAGGTAAACCTCCCGCTTCCACAACACAGATGTGGCTCAGCCAGCATTAGCAGAGACTGATCTTTCCTTTAAAAACCACTCCTCATGTATAGAGAGATACAGTATGTTTCTTTGAAAATTTATTTGGGAAAGTACCTGAAAAGAATAGTTTTAACTTAGGAGTCTAAAATACAAATGACCTTCAGTCTCCTCTGCTATTATACATGAATGGCATTTTCACAGCCAGCAGTACGGACTAATAAAATTGCCCTTGACCAGAGTACTTTGCCTAGGAGTAGTAAAAATAGTAAAAAAGTAGTTTTACTGGTGATAAAATATGAAAGCATCTAAAGATTACAGAAGAATGGAAGCTGCAAGAGCTCAAAATTTTAACTAACCTAGAACTCCTTCATATTAAATATAATTTGATAATCAAACCTAGCACCCAGAAATACAGAGTGGGGATACAAAGCTTAAAGTGGTTTGAATTATCTTTTTTTACAAATAGATACTACATGCAAATAGGAAAAACTTACTGTTACAAAATGATACAAAACATTACTAACACTGTTCTCATTGACAGTTTCGTCAACACAGTGAGAAAGGCACAATTTGAATGACTGCCAAAAAAAAAGGTTTCTAGAGCATGTGGATGGAAAGACTGAAGAGATTCAGGATTGCAACCATCTACTGTGAACTAGCAACCCTGGAGGGAAAATTTGTTTCTTCTCCTTTTCTTTTACTTCACCAGATATTCCTTCCTGTGCCTGTGCTACATGCTAGCAAAAAAAATTTTTTGTTTCCTCTTTTTCTTTTATTTATAGTTCTATGGCTCAAAAAGCTCACAGTCTCATGCAATGAAAACTGCCACTGGAAACATTACAACATCATGTCAAATCAGACAATGAGGTACTTCGATATGTCAAACTGCTTGCTGTGGAAAATGAGAGGTTTCTCTTATAAAATCATAGCTGGTATGTTGAACATGGTTTTCATTCTGTATCCTTTTCTGGTTTTTTTTTTCAATCTCAATAACCCAGCTGCCAGTCACCAGCAAGAGAGTTTCACTCAACCATGTTAGCTGGTTCTAGCCACCGAAGCTAACATCAGGATTTAAACTGGGCCCTCCCACAATCCATCCTGCAATTCAGAACATCTCAACTTTTGCAAACAAATAGGTGCAAAGACTGCCCCAAATCATTTACGGCTTTGCTCCTCATTCCTCAGGCTGAAACCCTTGGCAGTTTAGCAGAGCTGCTCGTCTGCCATCCAGCTGCCTGCTGGAATGAGCAATATTTGCCATCCTACTCTTCAATCAGAGGGCAACAAATAACAGCACAAGTTAAAAGGGGACCAATTCCCCTTCTGACATGAGTATTTGAACTACTGTCTTCAGGGAAAAAAATTCAAATAGCCTCCTACATACTCACTAAAACTCGACGTAAGGGTGGCTTTAATGTTTTAGATGCAACAGTGAAAAACTCCAGGCACTTCAGAGGTAAGGCAGTCAACAGCCTAACAGTGTGCATCTTCTCTACAGCCCAGCTGCTAGCAGTGCAGAAACCTGCTCTGCCATGAGTTTTCTTTCTGGAAAACTGATCAGCATTTTAGTACTGTAACACAACAATGTGAGTCACCCTCTTTGAGGGCATCGCTTTATTGCAGATTAATAGGGACCAAGGAAAAATTACATTTTACAATTACAATACAAATACAATATCTATGGTCACACATGAACGTTTGGGATTAGATGTGCACAAGTCTAAATGCTTGTAAAGCAGAATAAAGAATGTGTAGGAGGAAGGTTCTGGGGGTGATTATAGTCACTCCTGCAACTAAAGACAACTGTGCCTAGCTAGTAACTTAAAGTTTTAGTCCTTTTTCCAGCATGGGGATGAGGGAGGACTAAATTCCTTTTAAACACTACTGCTTTTAGAAGTTGATATGGCTTACATGTTGTGAGCACCTTCAACCAAAAATGAATTTAAAGGAAAAAAAAATCTACAAATTCTTTTCTGCACAACCCCACATGTAAGGTAACATATGCACATTCCATCAAATAGTAATTCTATTTAGCGTGATTTAAACTGCAGTCAATTTTTAGATTGTGAGAACTACAGACAATTAATACAGTTTTCTCATTTAAGTATCACATCTTTTATAACTATCTCTAATGAAAGGCTTTTGGCTACCACCAGATGACAAATATTGTAAACTAAAACCAAAAGAATGTCTAATTAATAAGAACTGGAAAAGATGAACTCACTTCAGTTTGCTTTATTCCATTACTAAATCAGGTACTTCTTTGAAGCAAAACACCAGGCAGAAGTAAAAATAAAGTGTATTGTGTCAGGACACTTTACAATAATGAACAAATTGAAACTTCAAAATAGAACTGAAAAAGTCAATCTACTTTAGACTTGCCTGCTAGATATTGCAGTCCAATATGGGCATTGCTGAAAACGTTTTCGTGGAATCCAGAAATCTCCAATTTTGGTGATTTAGGGGCTTTACTTCAAAAAGCAAATGAGCTTAAAAAAATCTCACCTGCAATTTAAATAAAAATATTGGATTCCACAGCTCATGGTTTACATTTTCTCTATCAAAATTTGCCTAGAGCAAACCAAAACATTTGCTCCTATTCCTATTGTAGATATTTGTAGTTACTCATAACAGCATGAGATACTAATAGGTAAACTTCAATAAGGAGAGCAAAGCCTCTGAATTTTATCAGTCATGATTATTAGTAGCAACAGAGCATAATGCTTCTTGTGATTTCTCTGATCTCTTGAGTGAAATCTGATGGCATCTTTAACACCATACTTTGAAATGATGCATACATACTTTTAGCAAGGAATATACTACAGAATTTTTGCAACTAATGTGGTAATGTACACAATTGGTTATTTCAACTCTTTCTGTATTTAACCTCCAAGCTGCATTAACTAGCCCAAAATAAAGCATCAAGCTCTGTAAATCATGCTTATTACAGATTAATTTGAGAATATCTGGCCTTCCAAAAGCACTATGCCAAGAAAAAAATACCCTATTTGTACAAATAGGTAACATACAAGTTAGAAGAAAACTGTACATTTACCACGCATCTTAGGAAGCACTCATTATAAAGTTAAATTTTTGCAGCTAAATTCTTAAAAAGATCAAGAAATTAACCAGGCAGAGAAGCTGAATTCTCTTACATAATACAACATACAGAAAACTTAATGTTGAAATTATCTCCGTTTTGAAATTTTACTACTACTGTAAGGTACTATACTTAATCCACAGCATGCTCTGCAGTCATTTACTATGTACTTCTCATGAAACTGATTAAGGTTTTGTTGATCTAAGCAAAACAAAACACACGTGTATCCAAAGTTTTAACAACTGTATTATAAGATAACATAATGCAAGTAATTAAGGATTGCACACGAAAAAGGCTAAGGACAAGACTGTGTGCTAGTTTAATTATAATTTTGAGGTGAATACTCAACCGCATAATAGTAAAGCTGTACACATACAGCTAAAATAAGACCATTTTTCAGTTTAGTGAATGTATGATATGCTTAAACATTAATTAAAAAAAAAAAAATCACAAACACAGCACCCTATACAGTTAATCTAATTTATGCTAAAAAAAATCTGATATATATTGCTACAATCCACAGGGGGGTTGCAACCAATTTTGCCAAGACTTGCCTATGTTCTTTTAATGCTCTGCTTGCCATTTGGAAACTCCTATTCATTCAGCTTCATCAGTACAATGATTTCCATTTCAACAACTGTTTAGATACAATCTTTAAAAACTCATTTATATGTAAGCAAGCTGAATTTCTTGTGTTACACAGTTCAAGAGCAACATATATCACCTGAAAACTACCACACAGCATTCTAGTGTAAACACCATCAATATGCAGTACTTCTATGTTTGAGATTTCTTATCTATCACACCCACAAAGGAGATTTAAATGTGTTAGCAACTGTTTTGTAAGTATACGAATTATACGCACTCATTTCATTAAAAAACAGAAAGAGAGATGCAGGGGGTTTTGAATGACAAATATCCAACAGAAAAGAGATCTGCTCCACTTACAACTTGAAAAAATATTTTTTTAAAAATCAAATTAGGTCTCAAAATGCAATTAGAAAAAAAAAATCATGTCAAAAAACCTGCTCTACTTCTGTTTGCTACTACTAGTTATCTCCTTCACTGCCGTAGCAATGCAACTCCACTAACACAATCAGTAATTTACAATTTCAGTATCAAATACCTGCTTATGTAAAACTCTACTACTTTTAAGATCTGTTCTGAATGTATATTTTTTTGTTAAAAATTTAGCCTAAAAGAAAGCACATTTCATGTAGTTACTAAATGAAAAATAATTTACTTCAGGAAGCTTTCTGTAAATTACAATTGGGAAACTCAATTGCATAGGCTACAGAAATGTATTCCTTCTCTTTTAGGGTACCTGAATGTTTCCTCCTTTCAATACCTAAATACAGTACAAGATGATTTCTGACTCCCCTCAATCTTAGGTACAAAGTAAATTAACAGTGGACAAAGTTTTGGAAAAAAGGCAAGAGAAGGGAAAAAAAATGTATTCTATTTATTTCACAGATCAAGAACTAAAGAGTAATTCACCCTCTCTGGAAGAAATTACTACAGCATCTAAAATATTATTTTGTACTCCACTTTCCTGTTGAAGACTATTGTCCATTTGGTAAGGAGGACAGGAAGAAACCGGTGTGCTACTTCATCAGCAGGAATAGTTCACAACCTTCCCATTAGCGTGAACTGACTTTGTCAACAACCTTCAACTGAAGGCAGGAGTGGTAACAGTTTAAACTGCCACAGATAAACCTGTCAAGGACCATGATTCAGCCCACAGAGAGACTAAGTGATTTGCCCAATGTCATATATTCAGCTTAAGATCTGGAACTTAACGGTATCTCACAGTCTTAACTACAAGATAGTGTTTATTAATGCATTTTATTACTAAGGGCAAAAAAATGAACTTTTTCTTTCTTTTCCATAATGTACAACTTCATATACAAGCCTACAAAAAGCTACAAAACCTCCACAGCTTACCTAGAATATTCTCTCTTGCAAGATACAAATTTTACCAATTCATGCCCTCATATTTTGGTACGGCTGGGCTAGGAAGCAACCTTGATCACATGAACCTGAACTGAAAGAACACCGCTCGATTCATTCAAAAGCTGTAGTACAAGGTCATCTCATTCAGCAAACTCAGCTGGAGTTGATTCTTTTTCCCCAAAGCAGTACGTTTATT
Source organism: Pezoporus wallicus (assembly GCF_028554395.1). NCBI lineage: Eukaryota > Metazoa > Chordata > Aves > Psittaciformes > Psittacidae > Pezoporus > Pezoporus wallicus. Next base: position 7,248,233 of record NW_026640488.1, read on the forward strand.
CTGCCTTTTTTAAAAAAAGCGTGAGTCCATCAGCAAAGGAAAAGCCCCTGACAAATAGAAGCTAAAATTGAAACAGTAACCTTAGCTGTGAACAAACAGAACTACATTATACAAGCACCATGAAAGAGTTTGAGGGATATAGCACTGGACAAAGATTAGGTTTGCTCAGTGTTGCTCTTTTCATCTGCCCATAAAATAAAAAAATGCATTTTTTTCAATAAACAGACCAAGCTATCTGATTTCATGACGCATTTCATTATTTGCTCTCAAAATAAATGGCATTTATTCAGTACATGTACTTGAGCTTACCACAGCAAAAAGTATACTGGAGATGGTGACTCATTTAGATTGGTTTCTCAAACAGTGAAAGAACACCAGGAAAAAGCACCCTACAAAGATCCTGAGCACATGGAGCACTAAAAAGTTCCATACACATATGAAAACCCCACCATGGGAGAAAACTGCCAAAAATGGTAAGAAAGAGTATAGGACAAATAATGTATTAAGAGGTACCTCGTACATTTAAGATTGGCTGACATTTAACATTTAATATATAAACATAAATATACCAATATTTATGATTATATGAATATACTGACTACTAAATACAGGAGTATATCAACAGTGCTGCTGTGCCTCCACCTTCACACACACACTGAAGTGAAAACAACTTTCTGGTACAGCCTATTATTTGTTTGAAAGGCAATAATGGGCTTCAACCATACCTCTGAAAACAACATGTTATTTTCACAGCTTGCTATACTTACTGCAATGGACAATAAGATAAACTACTCTGGTATGAGAGTTTAGCAGAGAAGGAAAGTTAAAAAACAAATGAACAGTATGTAAAATGCATCTTGACTACAAGAGAGTCTTGTAAATCAGATTCAATCTAACTCCCCTTCTTCTATTTGAATGTGCTTGTTGAGAATTATGGGCCTCATCTCCCAATCTGCTGGAAACAGGAGCTAAATGGAAATCCAATTCATGAGTGTATTTTATAAAGTATTTTGGTAACATAATGTTTCTAGTAAGGGTGCAGACTTGAATGGAAAGTTCAACAGCAAGACAAAAGAAACCAGGAAGAAATGGTGATTCTTAAAACACAGACAGTCTTAGGTGAAACTAACAAAAGATTACTTCTTGCCTCTCTCCCCTGCAAAAAACCTGGGAATACCCACATCACCTCTTCTATAAAATAAATATGACTTGCCATAAGTTTATCTACCAAGTGCCTTACTAATAAGAAAATAAAAATTCTTACTTGATAATACCTTTGTGTGCCTTCTCAACAGTTGTGTATAGAACATGTGCGCTGGAACTAATTTTCACAGAATCCTACAGAATCACAGAATCCTGAGGGTTGGAAGGGACCTCAAAAGATCATCTAGTCCAACCCTCCTGCAAGAGCAGTATCAGTATCTTCACTTCACTGATACCCTTACAGAAACAACAAATATTTATTTTGCCAATGCAGAAACCAACACTTTCCTACTACTACTCAAGTCAGACATTTTTAAGAGCTGTGTTTAGGTTAAGATGCAAGTAACATAGACCTGAAATCTTGATGGATCCGGTGGCTCTTTCCTTATTTATATATTACAGTTAAGACTATGTCGTGGTTTAAACCCAGTCAGGTAATTCGTTCGCTCACTTCCCCCCCCCTTTCTTGCCTTCCCCCTGCTCTCGGAGGGACAGAGAGGAGAATCGAAAAGAATGCAACTCCCACGGGTTGAGATAAGAACAGTTTAGTAACTAAGGTATAACACAGATCACTACTGCTACCACCAATGATAATAATGATAAAGGAAATAACAAGGAAAGAGAATACAACACCTCAGCACCAGCCGACCGATAACTTGCCCCCCCTCAGCCCGACCAAGCACCGACCGATACCTCCTCCAACCCTGCAGTCTCCCAGCCCTTCCGGCTCACTCCCAGTTACGTCCTGGGCATGACGTGCTGTGGTATGGAATACCTCTTTGGTCAGTTTGGGTCAGGTGTCCTGTCTCTGCTTCCTCCCGGCTTCCCCTCCCCCCTGGCAGAGCATGAGGCTCACAAAGTCCTTGGCCAAACCAAAACATCTCTATCAGCTCTGTTCCCGAGCTGAAAGTCAAAACACAGCACTGCACCAGCTACCAAGAAGGAGAAAAATGACTGCTACTGCTGAACCCAGGACAGACTACAATTCTACCTGTTGTTCCAGGCTCTTCCATATTAACTTATAAATGAGGCCATTCCATTCAAGATGAAGGCAGCAACATACATAGGCAATCACTGCCACACCCCACAATAACTTAGGGGTAGAAACTACAGAACAGCCCATAGTTCGTGTCCCAGTAATTTCCCAAATAATTCTTGACTCAGAAATACCATTGAAAGAAGCAATTTCTACAGCAGCTTGGAATCCTAAGCTCTCCAAGCATGTGATACATCAGGTTTTCTTTTATGAGAGATTTCTCTCCCACATAATTTGTAAGGAAGCTGCATAGTAGCATAGAACATATTCTTTGCCAATAAATATTTAATCTCACATTATTTTACATTATTTATATTTTTAAAAGGTTTATAGTAAAACAGGCTCTAAGTCAGTTTTGAATAGTGAAAATAAAATTACTGCTGTATAGAAACAGAGTGTTTGAAAGCAAATATGAGTTATCCTGAAAACCAAAAATGGTAAGGTGGTTACAGCCGACTCCTGTTCACCCAGACAGCATGCTGACACCACTTTCTCTTCCACCATTTATTTCAGTTAAACAAAGAGACTGATTTTCATTTGGGAAATTAGATTAATGTTAAGTACTGCCAGGCATCCATTTAAAATCTGTTTTCTTAAAACTGTGCCCTCTAAATTTGATGAGATTTTTTTAAAAATCAGAAAAGATATGAACAAAACCCCCAAAACTAAAAACCCAACAAAAATACTATTCTCACTGTGAATGACAGACCTGCTTGACACACAAGTGACTTGATAACATTTCACCTTCAATGCAGTACTAAGTCTACAGATGATCTTTAGCTATTGCCATTTCACGCTTTTGTGCTTGATTGAGAACTTCGCTTTTTTACTACCTTATATCTATTTCCACTGTATTATATCAGAATTTTAGCATATTGCCACCAGCGGTGACTACTATGCTCAACACATTGAGCATTACATAGAACTTCAATTTTACCTTTGAGAAATAAGGAAAGAATACCACTCCCTCATGCTGATTTGAAGGCACTTATTCTTAAAGAATACTAAATGTAGCAGATCACCTTGAAGCAGAAAAGCCAATCAGCCCTGGGAGTTGCCTGACTCCCTGTTCATTTTCAACTGACCTTTTGCAATTGAGTCAATTTTATTTTTTCTTTTCCTGGCATGCCCTGACCAAGAGGGTGGAAATGCCTAATGCCTTCTGCCTCTTCAGCCCATAACAGGGTGGGCAGTGCCCACCCTCCAGAAGCTGAAGCAGCAGAGTCCACAGTTCCACAATCTGAGAATTAAAAAAAAAAAAAAAAAAAAATCAATGTATTTTGGGAAGTATTCAAGCCATTGAAATACTGGGTAAGGTTTTTCATTGCTTTTGTTTTATGTGACTGCCTTATTTGGGGGGAATTTTTTTTTTTAAAGAAAAAATAACTTTTGAAGAAATCATTAGCATAGCCATTTAACTCTAGGAGAGGATTTCAGACTGTGAACACCAATGAAAGAGTCCTCTACAATTCAGAATTAGCTCAGTCAGCTGTGGAGAGGCAGGATTTCTGACGCGCTGCTTTTTTCAGTGCTACCTATGGGCTACTTGCAGTGGGTCACTTTTGGCATACCAGTCATTGGGAAACCAAAATGAAAGCTGCAGCATATAGCATCTCAACAGCCACACTTTTGTCAATCTAGCAAAAGGATGTAGGAATGTAAACACAATTAGGTCAGAGAGCCAAATTTGTTGTCGCCCACCTCACTGCAACAACAGGTTTCTGCAGAACAGCATGTGGGATAAACATCTGCTTGCTGCAAAAAACTGCCTAAAATAAGTTTCAGAAAACACTATTTAAATAAGATTTCTTGCCAATAATTGCCATGGAAGCACACTGAATTTCAACAACAGCAAGTGTGGGGCAAGGCTTCAACTAATAAGTTTTATCATTAAATCTACTACTGTTAAGTCTGTACTCACAAAGACTTTACTGCTTATTAACAGTTCTTTCTCATCTCAGCAATACACTAGATTAAAGACAGGTGAACAGCTTACTTTTACTGTTGAAGTGCTGGAGGCTGCATTTAGTTTTTGACAGTCACAGCAGTTTTGATATGCCTTGGTGGCACGTTTCATTGCAGTGCTATTGTTACAAACTGAAAAATCCAAACACTAGAAGCATATACAGGAAAATACTGGTGGATATGCTGAGCATTCAGTGATCTTGTCCATTTGAAGACGATTCACTTCAGAAAAGCTTCCAGCACAAGTACGCTTGCAGTAAGCATTTCTCCTAAATTTGACACCCTTGGTCTAAGCAGCATCTAAAGCAGAGCACTTACGTAAGCTAGACTCCAGTGTTTTAGGTTCCACCTCCAGCCAAGAACAGCCTGGGTCATACACTGGTAATAACCTTGGTAGCACACTCCTCTGCTTCTATCCCTGCCAATACTAATGAAACAAAACTAGACGCAAAAGGTTTCTTAGAAACTTGGTGTTAATGCTGCCTGGCTGGAACTATCTCTAATGCTTGTACTAATTATTCCTGAGTAGATTAGACCAGAGGGTGCCAAGCCAACCCAGCAGCCCTTCTGTGCACACTGTGCTGGGTGATTGCATTTCTAAATTCAAAATTATATTAAATGGCTGACAACACCACAAACTATGAGTTTAGGAATCATTATAGCTATAGTAAGACAATCATCACTGCAGCACCTTGAATAGAAGATATTAAAAAAAAACTAAACTCAAGCAATACATAATTTACATAAATAACAAAACAAGAGATACACTGTAAAGGTTTATTCAAAAAAGGCAAACAGTAAAATATGCCCATAAAAAACCCATTTTTTCTTTTTTACTTGAAATGTTGCATAGAGTAAATGAAGAAAATGAAAAGAGAGCACAGGGGTGATTTCTACCCACCAGCAGTTCAACTTTGTAGTGCCAACATTTTATACAGCACATTACAGTCACTTTTATGTCCTCATCTGCATGCGTCAAATAGAAGTGTCTTCATCTACAGCCATAATACTAGCATGTACTTGTACTTCTCAATAACACTGTATTTGTACAACCTCAGTTATTCTCTCTCCTTGGAGGTAGAGGACTGTGGCTCTATTTTGCTTTTTTTTTAAAAAAGAAACAAAGGAATATTACACTGCTCAGAGATTCTTTTCAAACACAGATTCACTACTCAGGGTTTCAAACACTTGCTGCTTGAACACAAAATTTAAACATTTTTTTCTATCACCTAGAAAGAACATATCTGAATTCATTTCTTATTAAGAGAACACCGAATTGGAAAAAGCAAAAGCCTAGATAGAATGTGCAAAGTCATATGAAAAACTGAAGTTCACAGGCATCTCAATGCAATTTGCTAGCTATTATTATTTTTAAGGGAATGAAATTACACTGAAATTACTATTTTTATTATTTTTCTTTCAAACTCAATAGCAGGCGTATAATCCCCACAAGCTCATAGATACAGCTAATCTGAAATGTAATATTCAAAAGCAATTTAACCTGTGAAAAAACTCAATTTATGCTTCGATAAATATTAGTTTCTTTCAAAACAATAATGCTCCAACATCTGAAAGTTTATCCCAAGAGATATTATTTTCTGATTAAAAACGGAAGTCAGAAACAAACTCTTTTCTCCTAAATTAATCTCATCTTTAGATTACAGAGGAGAAATGAGAACAGAAATATCACAGCTAAGCCAACACAAACAACAAATATTATGCTCCCATCTGATAGTCAAAAGCTAGAGGAAAACCACACTTCAAGCCAAGCTTAATTTTGTGCTTTTTAGACAAAATATACATTCAGGATAATTTCATCTCACCAATTCATTCACTGGGGATACAAACAAGGTGCTGTTTTCCTAAAAAGCATCTCAAGTACCTGCAAGACATGAGCCAGCATGACACAAGGTGCAACCACCAAGACACAGATGTCTCAGCATGGACTCCCCTTAGCCTCTTACACCACTGGAAGGACAGTAAAGCAGTTCTCTGGCCAAATAACCCAAGCACTCACCTGGGATGTTGGCAGTTGCGTTTTAATCCCTTTTCTAGTGAACATTTTATTCCCACAGGGTGGAATGACTTCAGTTTTAAAAAGGGGGACAAAAGTCTACATGATTAAGCCACTATGATCACCAGTACCAATCTTCACAGCACATTCAATACTGAACCACAGGATGGATTACCTTAATTAAGGTGATTCACTAAAAGTAGGTTTACTGCATAGTGACAAAAAATTACAGAACAGAAAAACAGGGGACTTCTGTATCCAATGCTATTTCTCCCAATGTCTTCTGAAAATGTTGTGTGCAAAGACAAACAAAAAGCCCAGAGATGAAATACAAAGTAATTGTTAGCCCCTGATCTGAATGGCTAGCCAACATCGGCAGGTCCTTGCTGGTTTACCTCCATTAGAAAGACAAAAGGATAATTCAAAACAGTGTTTACCAAGAACATCTGTAAGGTCATGATTCTCTAATAATAACACAATCAGGAAAAAGCACCCACATACTTTGCAATGTTAGTGCAACCAGCAAGTCCTATGCTCTCTAGAGTGTCATCTGTTGCCTAGATGGTTCATGCCCAGTTCTGCTTCTTCCCCTCCCTTCTCTTAGAAAATCCGTTTTAATGCAGGCACTAACTAATGACTCAGCTCTGGTATTTATGGTGAGTTTTATCAATCCTCACAGGGTCATCTCCCATATTGTAGATTTATTATGCTGATCAGAGCCTTTAGCAGCTGTTTCTATTGCTTCAGCTACCACAGGAACATTAAGACCAATGTCCTTCTAATGAAGGATATCTACCACACTCGATTTCTACCAGATCTGTTTTCATGGAAGCCATTAACACTCTTCTGTGCTCCAACAGAATATTTTCCAATGTATATTTTAATAGCAAAGTTCAAAACTGCAATTTTATTTCTATAGCTACAAGACCTTGAAAAATATAAACACAGCAAGTGTTTACATAAGACCACATTGGACAGATTTCTCCCATTAAACTTAATATGCTGAATAGAAGAAAGAAATCTGCAAGAGTATTCTTGTTTCAAAACTCGGCAGAAATCAAATGCTATTTCATCTACTGTGTACCACTACTGAGACATTCAGATTCATTTATCCTAATGAAAATCAACCACTTTCTCTGAAAACAAAGCACCATTTGGCATCTAACAGTATGTTCAGCCTAGACGTCAGTAGTTGGGAGTCTGCACCCAAAACAGAGTGTTGTGGTGCTGACAAAGCCCTGCCATTTGAATTCTGTTTAGTGCAGGGTTTAGTGCTTCTGTACAATGGGTTTTCCCCAAGTCAGAAAGCCACGCTCTACCCAAAGTTTGAACTGAAGGTACCTTTTCCCCAAAAAATGAAACACACAGAAAGAATGCAAATCTGAGATTTTAAATACATTCATGCATTTAAACCTAGAAAATAAGTGCATAGCTTGATTTTGGCTTATCTGAAATCTTACAAATTCTTACTGATGCTCTAGCTTAAAGAACCAGAGGTATTTGATTTCCTAAGAATTAGATGCTATTTCTAGGAAGACAAGGGGTCCTAACCTTACCTTGTAAAAAGCAGTTAGAAGAGAGGGCACCACAATTCCCTAAACAAGACTAAAGCGAATCTGATGGTGAGGTTATCTGTTTAAACATGAAGAGTATTTCTCCAACATCATAAGGCATCTTAAGCAAACAAAACACATGAATTCCTGGAGGCAACTATTTAACGTTTGCTTGATATATATGATTTGGAATACTTTGCTTTCCATTTACTATGTAGGTGAGACTAACCAAACCCAACCATCAAATATGCTGTGGTTACTGTGCAGTAGCCTACAACATTTTTTAAGCTAGAAGACATGCCTAATTACAACAACCAAGTTAGTGCTTCTGTTTGGTTCAAATAAAGTACCTTGAACTTCAGCCTGGCTTGTGTGACTGGGCTTCAATCTGACTATATCTAAGTGAAGCTGCACTACAGTCCCCTTGCAAGCAGATGAAAACTTTCACATGCAGGAATTTCTTCTGAAGATTGTGACTCTGAATATTATAAAACCATTCCCTTCCATTACTGCAAGTACAAAATCAGCTCTAAAATAATTTTATTTCTTCTTTTCTAACCATTTCTAATCTAAGCTCCTTATTGGTGAACTAAGCAGTACCCTCAAGACAAAGAGATACGCCCGCTCAGACCAACCACAGTCTACAAAACCCAAAGGCATAACCTTCATCAACCAATCTCATGAACTCTCCTAACTCCCATCAACATCAAAAAACTGGGAACTGCGCTATAGCCTAACTGCATATGCATTGCAGACATTTCAAAAGCTCTAAAGGATTAAGGTTGCCATGTTACAGAATATTTTACTCAGAGAATATTTTTTAAATGGCATCTCAGTTTGCATGTAGAATTCTGGGATTGCTGCAGGAAAAACACGGCACAAACACTTCCTGGCAGTTGTGCTGGTTTAACTCATACCCCCTTTTTTTCTTCAGTTCCTTTAGTGTAAGCTCAGAAAATCTGAAACATGAGTATTACATTAAAAAAATCTCCCTAACAATTGCTAAGTAAGTAATTATTAATATTTCCTATTTAACTGCATCATAGTATTTAGTGGTTTATTATTTTTAAAGAAATAAAACCATACCTTTGTATGGAATGTGCAGAAAAAATAGTTCCTCTTCTATGCAGTTTCAAATAAATTTTGATCTCTTTGATGTTGTTCCTTTTAAAGGTAGGGAGCTGGTAAAATAATACATAGGGAGGCATAAATGACATCAGCTCCTTTGCAAGGGTTGCAAGGAACCAAATTCTGAATTGAAGATAAGAAAAAAGTATGATTACCTGAGTAAAGAGCATATACCCACAACAGGACTGAAGCTAGAAATAAGCTCTCATTGACCTTTATGTTTCCTTCTGGGGCCACATGTTTCAGTATGAGAAGATAAACATATACTGAAATTGTAAACTGCTTTGGGAATCTCTTTCCAGAAACAGCCCACTAGCTATTCTATTTCACCACTGAAAAACCTATTCCACTTACTACTGAAAGTAAAAATAAATCCCCCTTACTAAACAAAAATCATGTATTTTTGAAAACATCATTCTAGGAAAGATAGTTCTCCTTTTATTACAGAAGGGTAAGCTGCTCCAAGGGACGGAGAACATACTGAAAATACATTATTCTGCTTGCAGTACCTGCCACACAAAATTCATTCTTATCTGTCAGGATTAAATTCAAAAGAATATTATGTAAGATTGTAGCCTCAGTCTGTAATGCCTGCAGGATGTTTACATCCTTACTTTCAGCTATTACTAATTGAAAGACAATACAAAAGACTGAGAAAATGTGAGAGCAAGGTGAAAGAAAATGCTACCAAATCAGAATAGTCACAAATGCTCTTTTCTTCTTTTTCTCATTTTCCATTCTTTGAACATCTTTCCTGTTTTCTAAGCAATACCTAGGACACTAAGCCATGTTTTTCCTACATTCATTTTGAGTTCACGAGCCTCTTTCCTGTTTTCCAAGCAATTCCTAGGACACTAGCCCACCTTTTTCCTACATTCATTTTGAGTTCACTGAATGGAAGATTTAAATTTGTACCTCTACTGGGTCTGTAAGAACTATGAAAATAGTTTGGTTATTAATAAACCTGACATGCTTAGAATCCTATGAAGAATCTCAAATGCCAGAAATAATCTGTGCGGTCCTGAATAGGAAGCTCTTCAACTATTCTGGGACTGAAATATTCTAAACGTCACACAGCACGTAACTCACTAGTTCAAAATAAACAATGAAAAATAAAATATAGCATATTTAAAAATTAAAATACGCACATACTGGGGGAAAATAGGTGGCATGTGAGACAGCACACTTCATTTTTGTTCTCACCTCTTGTCTAGCCAACTCCTCCATATCAGCTTTTCTATTTTGATGTTCTCCAAAACCTCCCTAAACATCAAGCTAACTCTTCAACTTGTTCCTCTAGCACTTCCTCCTCACCAGGCCTCCAATTCCAGTAAGTAAAGTCTCATCTGCTCAACCTGATTTCCTCCTCCATCATTTTTTCTCCAAATTGCCTACTGCAATGTTCCAAATCTATTGCCACAGTTTGTCTTCTTTCAACATAGTTCACTATCCTTCTTGACCTTCATGGTACTGAAGACTCTCTGCTTTTCAGCCTCCCAGGGTCCTTCTCCCATCCTTTCAACAAGATGAGTGATGGATTTCTTGCCTCATACTCGCTGTGTGCTCAGCTCTTCTGCTGCCCTCTCCAAACACAAGGTCACCCTTGGCACCTCCTGGACCTGCTCTGCAGCCCCCGTCCACTTCCTCTGCTCCTACTCTGATGCTGTGTGAACATGTCTGGCAGGGATCCTCATGATAGGCTGAATTCTTCCACTATAAACTGGTTTTCTTTCCCTTCCTCCAGCTCCACTACTTCAGGAGCTCTGCTCAAAAGACATATGCAGTTTAAGTGCAACAGGACTAGAAGAGCCAAAATGGAATAGAAGTAATATGCAAACTGCAGTGGTGGCCAATACCACATTATCTACATTAATGCTTTTTTAAATCCTGGTCCACAGACTACTGATTATCTGAAAGATTTTCAAAGATAGTCTGTGATGCAACCACACTGAAGCTTTAAATTTGCATATGCATGATGTCAAGGAAACAAACTGTTATTTTATTTACCTTATTCTATATTTTAAATTTAACCTAATTTTATTGTGATGCAAAGCAGGAATCAATACATAAAAAAAGTAAAACATATATATATATACGTATATATGTACCTCCTTTATCCCCCCCTGCCTCCCCCAACAAAAGAAAGTGATAGTCTTTTCAACTTTTTCCTCAAGTTGTAGATACTGTGGTAGTGTGTCTTACACTTAACAGAAGCTTAAATCAGTACTTCTCAACCTTTCAAAACTCAGTTTAGATATCAACACTTATTTCTGGAAGACCTATGTGTGTTCTGAAAGATTACCTATTCATGTACTTATTGACTATTCCTCCCCCCCCCCCCCCCCCCCCCCCCCCCCCCCCCCCCCCCCCCCCCCCCGCTTAACATAAAATCTAAGAGGATTACAGAACCCAGTGGCAAGGCCAAAGGCTTGTTAACTTACTAAGGCTGTGGATTTAAAACTGTGTTAAATTAAACAGGTTTTGAAAATGGCTTAACTCTGGTAGTGCGGATAAGATTTATCAGTCTCCTCTCAGATCTTCATCTAGCTTATGAAAAAGATGACCATGTGAGGTAGTAGGGCACTGGCATACATGAACAAGTGAAGGTCCATGAGACGGTGATATTTTCTTTCATTCTGAAGCTGGGAGCTTGCTAAAAGCTTCATCTTCACTCAGAGGCCCATTACTACAGCACACTGAATTCACCTTTACTGGATTCGCTTAAAATAAGCTTCTAGAATGGCTATGCCCTATATATGCCAACTCAGATCGTCATCTGATTATCTTTGAATGCTTTAAATTTTAACACTTTTGAATCAGTCAGAAGTGCCTCATTATTTTTATATAAATAAAATGCAGATTATAACTTAAAGAAATAAGATAGCAAGCTAATAAAGAATAACTGAAGAGACTTATTGCAAATTATTCAGAATTGATCCTCTCACTCCTCTGTGCAAGTAAAACTACATCCCTTTTCTTGAGTTCAGCGGCATCAAAGTGTGGTAGGAGCAAGTACTTTTGTCTTTAACCAGAGCTTTTCAAAAGCTTGTCTTGTAAAACTGTATTTCACACAAGATAAAACAGTGCTTCAGCTCTTCAAAAAGCTTTTAATGTACATGTGTATTTTGAAAGTTTGGGTGCTGAGCAGAAGGCATAAAGAGAAGTAATATGCACGCTTTTCCATTACAGAAGGGAGATCAGTTACCTCACCTTAATGCAACACTGATGCCATGAAACAAAATCAGTTTTATTAACAAACAAACACTAAAGACTGGGGACTGCTTCAGGTGTTAAGGAGACCAACAGGACACTCTCTTGCTGCCTGGCTTACCTTCTGTGCAACACTGGCAGCACTCCCTTTGCTCTAGCAAGGAGGAGAATGCTATCTGTACTGTTTTTTAAGCAATATCAAAATACCTTTTATCAAAAGGCATTTCCAATTTGAGAAACTGTAAAATTATACTTTGCACATTTACAGAAAATAAAACCAGACAATCTGTATTATACTCCAAAGAATCATGCCAACTTGGGAGGTAGAAATAATAGTTAAGCACCAGAACTTTCAGTTCAATTAAAGAGAAAAACAAAACAGACCAAAACAAACACAAACCATATTTTAGGTTTTATGTGGAAGGCTTAGCAAATCAGCACCTTTACAAATAAAATTACTTTTGAGAGAGACAGCATGTGTACATGCACACAAAAGAATTTTGTTCTCAATTTCAGGAGATCAGACATGCTTTCAGGTTCTGCTTTTTTTATACTTGAGAGTTTAAGTGCTTATACTATAGTATAGGTGGTGCTGGTGAGGAATTGGTAAAGAGCAACATAAGACAGGAACAAAGACATAGGCAAGAAATTAATTTAGAATTCTGAAGCATACATGCTCTTAGGCTACAAAAAAACCCTTAACTTTGGATAACAAATCATGTGCTTGAGCGCCACAAATGTCAAATGAGTGCCACAGTCCTAAGTTTCTGAGGGTACAGGGATAAATTACTTCCATGGTGGGTTGCTCATATGGGCCACAGTTGATTTTCATGTACCCAGCAGGCTCAGATTCTGAGACACTTTGGCAACAGTATCTGTAAATGAAACATGAAGACTTGAGTTTGACTCTGCTTCATCTTCCCCTCACTCAATTGAAAAATACTGGACTCGGTTTCTCTCTTTGGAGGGATTCCCCGTATTTCCAGAACACCTTCCCGAGTCCCACAGTTTAAGAACATGGAGAAGAGAAAACAGACTTAACTGTTTGCCTTTGTGCTGACCAAGACCAGCTAGAGTCGCTGTGCCCAAACTGCATGGCAGCCCTGGCAATACCTATGGGATCAGAATAAATGAAAGCGGTTCTTCATACACTCTCAGTGCAGCAAGGTTCTAACTAGAACGTTTAGTCTTATGATCAGAGGACAGTCCTGCCATCTCCCCTCTATACTCAGGAAACGTAAGTGGTAAAGGAAAGAGCACTTGGATGTGCGATTCTTCCACCTCAGGGCCACTCCGTAAAATGTATCCAGCTCACCTCAAAGCAGCCATTCTTGGTTCAAAAAAACCTGCTTTCCAAGAAGACTCCAATCTGGTGATGTAAAAAGAAAAGCAAAGAAACTGACCTAGTGTAAAGAACCCAAGAATCCATGCTGATTTTGTGAGATGAGCTTTTCTGTCTACTTCCAAAGAGGCATCTGACATGAATTGAGATGCAGCAAACAGACGCATACTCTTCCTTCCTACACGCAGTAATGAGGTGTTTCTATGAGCATGGGTGACCAGATGATATTTCAGCTTTGATTACTGAAACACATTTTTGCCTACACTAGGATGTGCACAGGCAATGATTTAAAGAAGTTTTCAAACCAAAGGAGGCTAAGCAACACAGTAATACTAACCTACATTTTATGCTCTTCATTCATTTTGCAGATTAAGTCATAAATACCACAAGAGTGTCTGTAGTCCAGATACTTCAACAGAACATTTTCTCTCTTATTGCTTAGTTTATGTTCCATATGTTTGACACAGTCAAGGACAAATTGGACACAAGAGGGAAGAAAAATATATATTTTCTTTTTCTTGGAAGCAGTACACCAAGATCAGAGGCTAGAGAATGTTTGCATAAAGGACAACGATGGAGCCAAAGAAAAGACCAAGGAAGGTGTTAAGCATATCGTAAGGAGAAGGCCAAATGCACTGTAAGGGGAAGTCCACCAAAAGAAAGACAAGTATTTCCAGTTTTATTATCACAGCTGCAGTTTCAGGCACGCTGTTTTCTGCAGTTGCTATCCACACACTAAATAGGGACAAGAAGAGGAAGTACCACGTGAAAACCATTTCACTCAGATAAAGGAGAGGGGAGGAGAAGGATTTCTAGATGACCCCATCAAAATCATCCAAAGAGCCTCCAGCTCTTCCTACCATACAGGATGTCGATTAAGCCACTGAACAAGAGGTACCCATTGCAGAAAGCCAGACACTATGCACACAGGCACACAGTAATAGTGCTGCTGACTGACTTTTCTGACCAGACCCTGGACCACCTATGTAAAGCAGTTTTATAGGTATTTGATTTCTGTGGTAATAAGAGAAAAATGATACAATTTTTATTTTCTTAAAAAAAAACCCAAACCTGCTCCCCTTCACAAGCCCATTAAAAGTAAGGGCCTTAGACTTCCTTTTTGTGCAGAAGTTTAAATTTTCTGAATGATCAAAGCTTTTTGAGTAGTCCAATAACCTGTAACTCACCAGCCAAATTAAAGTGGAGCAAAAGAGACCATTTTATTTCAGGCAGGCAGTCTATAGAAATGGAAGAATATTAAATTGGAAAATGAAGGGAAATACAGACAGCCCTCCTCTTCCACCTGAAAACAAAGCAATCATCCAACAGTAATTTCCACTACCACACACAAAAAGGGTATTGGAAACAAAACAAAAAGGGATTTAAGCATCACACTTAAATACTGTGGATTTGTTTTTTAGTTTATAAATCAAATTACTTCAAAACCTAATTATTTTCTAAATAAAGGGATTACACTGGTTTCACAGCTATTTTATCAAGCAGATTAATATTAGCTGGCAGGCTAAAGATGGCTATCGAGGTTCAAAGTATGGAATTAAATATTTCTGTATTAGCAACACCATTCAGATATCCTTTTTGTTCTTCTCAAAACACATTTGAATATACAGACCAGTGTGCCAGTCAGATGCAAATTTCTCTAGCTGAAGAATGGAACACTAGCTTCCATAATTTTTTTTTTTAAAGTATCTGGCTTTTCCTCACAGAGATATTTATCTGATTCCCTGTTAAAAATCCAAACAAAATTAAATCCTTTTAACAATCTAACACTAGACAATGGACCATCTTTGATACAGGAAATGGGCTATGAACAGCTCTCCAGTAATGTGGATGTCAATGTTTTAAACAGCTAGCAGCAGTATCTACTGTCCTCAGCTGAGGCTGTGGACCCATTGTAAAACACCCTATAGATACATGCAAAATACAAAAAAAAGTCAATCTCTGCCCTGGAGAGTATACAGTTTAAACAGCAAGTCAAACAAAGGAAGTACTATCAGTCATATCTGCAGATGGGAAACAGAGGCACAAAGAGCTCTGAATGACTCTGTGCAAGGTTATAAAGAGCGTCTGTGGCAGAGCCAGGAACTGAGCACGGAAGCTCTCAATCCTACTCCAATGCCTTTGGATATTGAGACAATTCTTCTTTTTGCTTATCCTCCTTCTTTGCTTACTTACCCCTATGAGGAAACACATTAGCACCATGATAGACAGTCTATTTTCCTTTTATATGTATAATCTCCATTAATTTTTCTCTAGTTTAACATGGGATACAAAAGTGCAACAGAGAAGTAATTGAAACGGTACAAGCAACTGTAAATGTAAAAGCAGAATCTGGCCTTTCAGCAAGCATGAGAGGAAACAAAAGTGTGCACACATGATTTAGAGAGACTTCCTGAAATGTTTTCCAATCATCACTCCAGAATGCGAATAGGCACCTGTCTCCAACTTCTCAAGTTAAGATAATTCACATATTAAAGCTGCACCTTGACATTCCTTACTTTTATAGGATGGAATGCAGGAACATGCAGGACACCCGACTAAAACTACACACAATAAGGTACACTTTTTCTTTTCTTTTTTTTTTAATAAGGAGTAAAGATTTTGTATAAATTTGTACAAACACAATCTTCAAAATTAGCTATCATCAACTAACACTTCTCCAGCCTACCATCACAAATACCAACTATGAAACTAACTACATCACCTATTGTTTCTCACATGTTTCTACAACCACTTTTTCCCCAAAGTGGCACACTTCACTATCTGATCTATTACCACAATGTGAGCTTCTTCTAAGAGTACCTGACTGCCAGATGTTTACTGATGGGACATATCTGTGCACTACTTTTATTCTGCTAACTCTTGCTCAGAAACAACAAACATCTGTTCCAGTCTAAACCTGGTGCTATGATTGGCAATCCCTATATTTGTTTTCAATCCTTCATTAAGTTGCTGATCTATGAACACACAGTTTAGTCCCACTGTTGTTTTCTAATCATTAAGTGTTTTCTAATCCAAGACATTTTTCTTTGACAACTAAGTTGTTCTGACAGGATCACAGGCCAGTGAGTGCTGTGACTACAACAGCAGCACTTGCTTCAGCCCCTATCAGGTTTTTGAATCCTGCTAAACTGGCATTTTCTAATGTGCCTTTACTCTCTTCATTTCAAGAAGATTTCACCAGAAGTGGTGTATCACCAGAGGTCTCTATCAGCTTTCCAGAATAAAAGCAAAGAAAAAGGGAAAAGCTGTAGGACTTGCCCATTGTCTCCACGTAACATTTCTCAGTAAGATTTCCCACTCACATACAGTATAATACACTGAAATTACACCATCAATACTTATTCAGCATAAGCATCAAATCTATTAGGCATGGCCAACTTCTGAATTATTCATCTTTTTTTTTTTTTTTTTGGAAAGAGAGATCACTTGAATCCTTTGTTTATCTCTTCCTGCCTACTCTTGGCCCAGAGAACAGCTGAAAACTTTATTAAAAAATACTTTTAACAGTGATAAGATTTCAGGCTATCCTGACACCTCCACTCAAGGATCTGCTGGGAAGACAGGCCTGATTTCAGGAACTTGGACTATAAAGAAACTTGCAGAAGAGTTCAAGGGAAAAGTTCAACATGTATCATCTTAAACCTATCCTCTAGCAGAGGAACTAGAAACACCTCTCCAACATCTACCAATTTATGCACACATCTATGTTTAAGATTCCTACAGTAAGTATCCCCTTGAAAAACTACCATAAGGAACCCAATACCTGTTTGAAATACCTCATGAAAATAACAAGCTGAATAACACAAGTATAAACTTGAAAGGAAGTACCCTAAAATTTTCATATGCTCTTTTGAAGCGAGCCATGCTCATGTGATCATCTAGTCCCTCCGCAGCCCTCAATAACTTGCTCCTGACGACCAGTCCCAAGCAGATTTGACAGCCCACTGTGATTCTCACAGCTCTTCCAAGCTGTCAACATAGGCAAGGTTTTCACTTAAATAAACAAAAGAGAAAAGCATTAAATTAGCATCCACAAGCTGCAGCTTGTGCCTAACTACTATTTGTTCTCCCAGTTAGAACAGAAGAGCTGGGCAATCACCAAATAGTTTTCCATCAGGTAAAGAAGTATATCCTGCCTTTGTCCAGCCGATACCTGGAAAAAGGCACAGAAGGCTTTATGCGTCAAAATCACAGGCAGCAGAAGGAAGTTAAGAACTTGCAGGGAGAAAATGCAGCTGTTACAGTGATGAAAGATTACAGAGGTTAAGGAAAGAAACATAGTCACTGCAGTGGGGGAGATGCACAGAATTTATTAACCCCTACCACCCACCCAGCTTCATTAGTTTTAGGACTCCAGGAGCCATTGTTTGTTTATTGCCATGTGTCACCACATACATATAGAGAACATAATATACATAGTACTGTGCAACATCAGGGCTGGCAGCTCCACAGTCATTGATACAGTTCAGGAAATCACGCTTCAGTACATGCTGCATTAACCTTTTCTGAAAATTATGGCATCCTCTGAAAGGGCATTTATGAGCTTAGTATTACTTCAGGGTATAAGCAGAATGTTTATGACTTGACAGCCTTCATCCATGTTCACTTCATTTAACGTAATAGCAACTTTCATTTACTAGGTTGCCCTCAGCAAAATTAGTTTAGGAAATCTGACTCTGCCACTCATCTAGAAACAGATTTTCCTCTCCAATTCCCAGGAAGGAATTGTATTTGCAACCATCTTTATAGTATAGTTAGCAAAACAAACAGGGCATTTACTTCAACACTGTCCATTAAATTGGCATTTTGGGTTCTGGACTTTTTTTTTTTAAACCCAACTTTTCATGTAGAAAAGGGAAAAGTTCTACTTTTCTCCCCCTTCTTACCCCTCAGAGTTGGCTCGTGTTCTTAAAGTATGCCTTCCTAGTAAAAAAGGCTCAAGACACAGTGGACAAAAGATGAGATGATCATCCTTCCCTGACTCCCAAAGGAAAGAAGATACAAGAATGCCTGTGAAACCCCAGAAACAAAGACACTTGAAGACTTACTGTAAAATGCTGAAATCTATCACTTATAATACACCGAGTTTCAGTTATTTACATGAGGTACGCACATGGTCACAATTTCAATGGCACACAGTACAGCGTAACTAATAAAATGAAGCAACATTCCGTATGTTACCACTTTCTACTCTGTGCAACATCTGGAAATGCAGATGTTGCACAACAGGATATTATAGAACATTTTTAAAAAAAGAGAATATTCCACATTCAAGTTGTTTTTTCTAACAAGACTGAGAAACTCTGAAGCAGTCATTCACACATGCAGTACATTGCTGCACTGGAAATCTCTTTGGAGGAGAAGCAGTCTCTGAAATTACACAGTTATTTGCAAAGGTTGACACAAAAATATATGAACAAGATAAATGAGTATTTTGTTTTGTTTTACATTGAAGAACTTCTGCAAATGCATGGTATCACAATAAACACCTTAATATTCTGGAGAAGACCAGAAACTGCTGAAGCTTCTTTGCGGTATTTTAAGATTGACCTTCTGAAATAAAAAGAAAGAAAAAAAAAAACCAAACAAACTACGAAACCCACTCCCCCATCATCTTCTCTCCTCCCTCACTAAGTAATCTACATATAGAACTAAAGTCAATAACAGGAAGTGGCATGATAATTATTATTTTACAGTCTAAGGTAAAGGACTAGTGAGAGTCCCTACCAAACCAGGAAAACAATACCATCAAACTGAACACCTGCATTTGAAACCTTCACGGAAACTGAAGAGGTGTATCTGATATCTTAGATTCCAATCATGTAACTACAACTGAGGACAAATCAGTGTAATGCTTCCTTCACTGGGTAAGTAAACAAAATCATTCAGGTATACTTTAAAATCAAGACTAGTCCAGCCAAGTACATTTTTAAGCCCTATTGTTGGAGCATCTTGAGATATTTCTTGAAAATAAACTAAACTTTCCTAGAAGGAAACCACCTAAACCATTCAGAAACTCCAAACACAGGAATTCTGAATATGCAAGTTTCACAAAGTGGGCAGCAAGACCTTTCAGAGAAGCTGTTCTGTCTTCTCATTAAATAACACAGAGCAAGGGCAGTCATCTCATAAAACTATTACCCGATACAGTCTCCAGTCTCCATAAATGAGGCTACTGAGTCTTGATTATAAGGTATGATAGAGTCTACAGATTGCACAGATCCTAGGAAGGAAGAAGAGTACAGACAGAAGGCAATCTCTTCCCATCTCAGTACCTAGATTTTCCAAAGCACTCAGAAAAAATACTTTGAAGAAAACCTAATTAAAGAGGGGGTGAAGACTGAGAGTACAAATAACTTTCTAGACCACAGTAATGCCAAGATTTCTTTTTAAGAGGAAGAGATATAAAAATGTAGCTCCTTAGAAGCCAATGGCAAAACCTCTACCAACTTCAACAAGAACATGACTTCCCTGGTCATGTTTCAACATTCATTACATCTAATTCAAAAGAAATTTACTGGTAGTTGGAATCATTACAGAAAGTGCAAGAGACAAAATCTCTTATCTTGCAGTTGACAAAGCTAGAACAATTGCAAGTGTTTTTCACAAATGTTTATCCTTAACAATTATTTAAGCTTTCCACATGAATGATCTTCTACTTGTCTTCCTTTTAATAAGACAGTTGAGGTATTGAGATGCTTTTCTTCTTACCTTAACAACTGAGAGTTTTAATAAGGAAGTATTACTACTGGTATTTACGTAACAGTAAACCAATACGATAAGAACACTAATGTTTTCTGCAGCAAGTCTCAAAAATACTTTGTTTTGCTGTATTTGCTCTCTGACTGACTTTATCCTGACGTAGAGGCTATCAACTGTTTTGGAACAGTGAAGATGTGACTGCAACAAAACATGGTTATCACATAGTACTTACCCTAACAGGAGGGCTCCGTGCTTGCACCCTTTGCTGCTGTCCAACTTGAGAGCTCTGCAGGTCCTTTGATCCACAGTTAGCTACAGTGTTGATGGGTACCCTTAAAGCATTTGTGCTACTAGTCCCACCACCAGTGCTGGGTTTTCGAGGCCTCTGTTTGATGCCATCCAGTAGTCTAACAAGCAAAATATTACTGGGCAGTTCATCAACGCTGCAGTCCACTAAAGTCCTACACTCTGGGCATCGCAGCTCATTTCGGGAGCTCACAATGCCCAGCAGACAGCGTTTACAGAACGTGTGCTGGCAAGGCAAGACTTTTGCAGAAGCATCAAGGCGTTCTAAGCAAACAGGACACTCCAACAGATCCAGCAAAGCTGATTCATCCATTTTCTTCGTATTACTTAGCCAGAAAAACAAATCTTCACCGAATGTGTGTGTTTTGAGCCCTCCAAGGATATCATGTTACATCCATCCCTCTTCTGACCATGCTCTGAAATTTTTTGAGGGGAAAAAAGGTATTAATATGGGAAAAAGAGGCAGAAAAACTCTATTTTACATGAAGATGTTCATACAAAGAGAAAAAAAAAGCTCCCTGACTAATTCAGTAGATGCAATAAATGAAACATCAAAATAACACTACATCATAATAACAATAACAATCTACATTAATAGATCCATAGTTAAAATAATCAGCTAAGAGCTAAGGGTTTTAAATTCAAGTCCCCACAGATTTTAATCTTGGGTGATTTTATTTTCATCAGATTATTCCAGAATGAATGGCTATCCTCAGTACAGCATTATAATAAAGCTTACTTTTCATAGTTCTTGCTTAATACACCTGTACCTCTGAACACTTTGAAATCGGCTATTTTTTACAACAAGATGGCAAAAGCAATTACAACTGGGTCCAAAACAACAAAGTGTACAGCAGCAGGACATAGCAGGGGGAATTACATTTATGTCAAGACCAAGCCAATAGCAGATCATGTTTCTATCATTTCTGTGAAAAGTAATGGCAGCACATTACTCACATCAGTCCTGGAAACAGCCTCTACCTCACAGGGTTTTAGGCTTACCACAGGCACTGAACAAGAGGGTTCATTACAGTGCCGCCTTTAAGCGCTTCAAAAACTATCGCGAAGTGATTTACAGCAGGAAGTGCTACTGCCATATCGCTAGGACAATACAAGCAATGTGTTTAATGTGCTTGCAGCCACAGAAGCAAAGGAAAGCTTTCAGCCAGCTTAAGTGTATATAGCGAGTGGCTAGGAAAGGGAGGGAAAAACATCCCACCACCAAAAGCCCCCTAAAAATCATCATTCTGCAGGAAGTCACCCCAGACTGCTCCGTAGGGAGAACACAGCTTGTTGAGCTCGGCAGTGCCCACAAATACGTGCCCGCGTATTTGGCGCGGTCAGGCAGTCCCAGCCCGGGGCTGTGGAGCGTGCTCCCGGAGGGACAGGGAGGTTTCGTCCGGCCGCGCAGCCCCGTCCCACCCCCGGGGGGTGCCGAGGCCGGGCTCCGGGCGAAGTTTCGCGTCTCCGCCCAGCCCCACCGCCGGCCTGGGGAAGCAGCTCGCTCGGCTCCGCGGGCGCTGGACGTGTGTCGAGGCGCTCATCCCTCCACCTACCTGCTGTGAGGCTCTGCACCACGCCGGCAGATTCCCCACTCCCCCCTTTAAAAGCGATCCGCGGGCGGGCAAGCAGGCAAACCCCGGAAGGCGGCGTGCACCGCCCCGCGGGCCCTCCGGGGAGAGGGGTGAGCGGACACGGCTCCTCAGGAGGCGCACCCGGCAGCGGGGCGGGGGGCAGGCGGCGGCAGCCCCGGGGCAGAGGGCTGTCACCCCGCCATGCGACGGTGAAGGGAAGAGGGGGTCGGGCCTGCGGCCCCTCCGCCGAACCGAGCCACCCTTCAGGGGCGCGAGAGGGTCCCCGGGAGGCCGAGCACCGCCCCTCTCCGTCCCCCACCCGGATCTCACCGTATGGCGCCGGAGGGGCCGCGCCGCCCCGGCTTTGTCTCCGTAACGAGCCGCTACAAGTGCCTCTCCCACCACTGTAACGCCAAAACCCGGCTGAGCTCGGTTCCCCCCACGTCCCTTCCCCGCCCCGCAGCGCAGGGCTGACGCGACGGGCGGCACCGCCCCGCCCGGCACCGCCCCGCTGAGGGGGCTGAGGGTAGGACGGGAGGTCCCCGGCCCGGCCCTGGCCGCGTTCCGTCAGCAGCGGTGCCTCCTCTCACGGGAGAGCTGGGGGCGGGAGCGGGCCGGCAGCCCCCCTCACACCACCCTCTTGCCAGTACCGTGGGGTGGCGGGTGGGCGCTTTCCGGGACTGGCGATCTGTTGCCTCGCCGGGGGAGGCACTCCTCGCCCTGCTGGGTGAGGGGGTTCCGTTCAGGCACCTGGGGCTGGGGTCGGCTGTGGGGAAAGCGAAGAGCTTGTGGTGGTCGAAGAGCTAATCCCGCCCTACGTGGTGAATCAGGCCTGCGGCTGCCAGGCCCCACGGAAGGAGGAGCCGGGGTGCCCAGAGCCGGCCAAGGAAACGCTCCTGAGGCGGAGCCGGCTTGTGTGGGGTGGGGAGGCCTCTACCGGCGGGGCACACGGGCACGTCCCCCGGCTGTGCGGGTTCTGCTCCCGGCTGGGAGGGTGCAGCTCAATGTGGGACAGGGTGAAGCAGGGGCGCGGCCTTTCCCGCCTCCGGGTGGCGGTGGGTACGGGCAGGGCAAGGCGGCAGCCTCGGGCGCAGCCCTGGTTTCTCCGCCCGTCGCAGGCTGCGCTGTGGAAGGCGGGATGAAGCGTTCATCCCGGCGTGCGTGCCTCCCTCGGGAGGACACAAAGTTACTTGTGAGCGTTGCGCAATTAAATCATCAGGTGAGGTCAGGACCTGCCGCAAATTGGTGCGTGTCTCTTTTGACGCGCATACCTGAGCTGGGGGGGGGTATGAAGTGCTTGATTTGGAAGCGTCTCGGGTGAAATATTTCTATACAGGATTGTGGGAATGAAGGGGGAAGTAAATACTGAGGTAGTTACAAATTACCATAAAACAGTAAAAGGAATTTAAGCCACACACTTCTTAAATCAGATGAATCACCTTGTCTATGGATGGTGAAAAAAAAACCTGGAAGTGTGTAAGTTCAACCTAATCATCTTGTCAGCTGCAAATCAAAAGGGAAGCAATCTGAAAGCTTCCTTCTTCTGTCTGGTTTTGAGCTGTTGAAGTTTGTTGTCATTCTTACTGAATTTTGTCTGCATATAAAAAGCTTTTTTCTCTTCCATGGGTTGTGTAGGTTTGTGTAAGTTGATAGCATGACAGGCTTTTCTGTCTTGATTTCTGCGTTTCTAGGAGAAATACTGAATGTGCTAAATATATACAGTTCATTAAGAAATAAACTTTCCTCCCCCATGGACTCTGGAGTTCAGGGAAACTGATACAGATGGGGTTCTGGTCTGTGTCTGTGTTTTCCAGGGAGTATCGCAATATAAATAGAAGAGAAGGTTATAAACATCTGATACTTAAGAATGTTCCCATGTCTTGTAGTATTTCTCTGTCTTGCCATGTCAGTGCTGCCGCTACAGAAAGAAGGATAGTCTGTACGTGTAGAACCAGGGACTTGTTAAATCTAAACGAAAGTTCATCTCACAACTGGTTTTCCCTATTGGCCACAGCTATTCCAAAAGATCTCATCAAGGGTACAAGGTAATAATTTGCCACTCTTTCCAGCACAGTTTTGTAAGCAACACAGTTATTGTTGTCTAAACTTTGTTTGCTGCCTAAGGAATGTAAAATATGTATTAAAACAGGAGAGGAATTTACAGTACAGGTGGTGCATCAAGGAAGCAAGATGAAAGTTCAGGGAAGCAGGATGAAAAGATCAGTCTTTTATCAAGGCTGGTCTTTGATAATGTTTAATGTCTATTCTGTGAAATGCTAGATCTATTGCAGAATACGAGCCAAAGCAGTAAACCTTGTGAAGAGTAACCGATAAACCTGGTACTTCCTGCGCAGCAGCAGTTAATTTTCAAACAAGTATAATCTATGTAAAATGGGGCGTGCGTGCTGATGTGTGCCACTGCCCTCTTATGGATGAGGTGTTTGGCTCGGGGCGGCTGGAATAGCCTGACGCCAGGACTGAAAGGAACGAGATTGTTATTACACTGAAGCGTTTGTTCGTTCTCACTCCCAGCCACAGGCAGGGAACTGTACGCTTTGCACATTTTTACACCAGGAGACCTCCTTTCTTGAAACCGGTCCATTCCTATGTACAGTTCATTGGCTCCTTACACAACTTTTATGAAGTTATTGATGCAAAGGAGAGTTTGCACAGGGCAGAGGACCATTAAAAACATGGATTTGAAGGAAGAGGCTCCCTAGTTACTCAAATCCCCACATTTCTGATTACGTCTATTAGTATTCATTCCTATTTGTGAAAACATAAGTAAACAAGTATAATTTTGTAATAAATTGTACTTCTGAAGTTGGTTTTCAGGCACAACCGTTTTGATTATTGCCCCCCCCCAGCATATGTTGTTTCTCTTCATCTGGAAGCCTTTGGGTAAAGGAAGAAGCAAAGGGCGATAGGCAGAACAGGAAAAGACAAAACGTCAGTAGCAGAACTGGTAACACCTGCTTTCTTCCTTTTTTCTGTGTTCCATATCCAGCATCCTTAGTGCAATAAACCCACTGTCTTCTGTTCTCCTCCTTCGCTACTGCCAGTACCTTCTTTTACTTCTGTATGCCAACCAGCCTACACGTCTTCAGCCCTCTCTGCCAGAACAATCATACTTCCTAATCCTCCCTGACTCATACTGCAACAATTCCTGCCACATTTCCAAGTAACCTCAGTGTTTCATCTGTCTTTAAAATGTGAGGCAGTGTATTTGTACAGACATTTGTAAACTAATTCATGAAAGAGCAAAAGCAATTAAATGAACTAAAATGTTCTAAAAAGTGAAAACAGGTCCAAGCTCCATTCTAACACTACAAAATGTCCCTGAAGATTGTGACCCTGATGGCAGGATAACCCATGTGCCTAAAAAAGTCGTGTTAGCAGTCTGTATACTTAGATTCATAAAATCAAACTGAGTGATTGCTGAGTAGAGAAATCCTGGCCTGTGCAAATAAACATCTGAAGGAGTATTTCACTTTTTTGTGAATTCCATCCTTAAAATCTTGAGATGACTACAAAAGACTAAAAGGTGATAAGAATCATGGAACAAGAGGTATTATGTCCTGTCAGAAAGGAAATAAAACAGAAGATACTGTCTTGTAGCAGTCATAGTATGAATTTTTTGTATTTGTAGGCTCAGGACTAAGTTTTAACATTATTTGTACTGGAAAGTGTAAGCATGCTTTTGTTTTAAGACACATTCTTGGTACTAAACTATTTTTATAGCTATTTTTTGTCAGAGAGAATGATGTTTCTGCTCTTGTAATGTCCACATTAGTCCATTGTAATGTCCACAACCAAAAAGGTTCATCTAATTTCCTTATAAAATGGAACAATATTCTTGCCTCTGGAGATGCGGTGGTGATTTCCTTTCGAAAGCCACAGAAAATCTCCACTGCCGTCAATTTACTAAGAGTTTATCGCTGATGCCCATGTTGATAGTGGTGTCTTTATATTGGCGAGTACAGCAGGTAGTGAAGTGCAGCCAACTGCAATCTCTGTTGTTCCTTTCTCATTAAAGAGTTGAGGATTGTGTGTGGTTTTGTTTTGGGGGGCTTGAGGGAATTGCGATTTTGTTTCGGATTGTTTGATTTTTATTCTTTTTTGCAACAAGATGTCTGTGTTGCAGTTACTGCCAGCTTTAAATTCCCAGCCTGGTCACTGTTAGCGGAATTCTAAGCATGGAGCTCAGTGTGGTTAATACTGACCCGGTCAATTTGCTGCAAAATGAGTTTTGTGCTGCCCCTGCTGCACTTTCTGTCTTGTGAACCAGATCAGTGACTGTAATACAAAAGTACTTCTAAGGCTTCTGCATCTTGCCAGAAGGATCTCTGCTGGTACTGTATTTGTGAGGAGGCAGGAGAAATGGGTAATTGTGGTTTCAGTACACATTTGGCTTCTAGTTTCACATCTTTATTCTGTGTCCTAGGCATCTAGCCTTCTTGAGGAGAGTGTCATTTTAGTATTAATGTTTTGAACTAGCTCTCTCTGAAAACATTAAGCTGGGGTTGTACCTTTGCAAATATTGATGCTTTTGTAATAATTTGCATTGCAATGAGGGAATATGCAACAGAAGTGGCTGCGGCATTGAAGAATAAACACGTTACAAATTCTCAGGGTCTAGGCAAGGTCTTTGTCACCTTAAGACATTTCCACCAGGCTAGTCACAAGAAAACACTGGGCTTATGATCCACAACCCCTAGCTGCAGTGTCCACTGCTGTACCTTAGAGAAATGCAGTTAGGTGTTGGTGTGTGTAGTTGGTCAAGAGCTTGATTTAAAGGTTCATTGCACTGATGGGAATGCAGTGCCTGCCTCTCATTAATCAGCCAGCTTGAAATTGGCCTTACTACAAACAAGGTTAAAGAAAAAGCAAAGGAGAATTTTCATGTAAAGAAATCGAACTAGGTTGCACAGTTCTGAAGATTTTAGCAGAGGTACAGAAATGTAAGACTCCATTCCTAAGAAGTTTATTCCAAAATCAGGTTACCTTTTTCCTTCCTTGCATGCAGCTGATAAGCCGCAGACCCCATCTGTGAGGCTGCAGAGTTGGTCCTGGTGCTCCTTTGCCTCTTGAGAATTAGTGCTGTGTCCTCAGAGGAGACTCCTGTGAGACACAGCATGCCAGATTCTCCATTCAGTTCTTTTCTAGATGTCTCCTGATTCTATTTGGATCTGGTCTCCCAAAGATTCATAAGAGATTTGGGATATAGTTTTAGAATTATTAGCTGCCCTAGACTTTTTGGAATACTTACACGCCATTTTAATACTTTGCTCTATTATTAGCAAATTTTAAGCTATTAAAAAGCTATTAATATTTTCTCCACTTGCAAAGGCTACGTACAAGCCACAGGGTAAAGCTGTTTCATATGAACAGTAACCCAATAATTGTATAAATGTTTAAGTAGAATTACTGTGTTACTGACTCTAGACTGATGAGACGAGTTAAAGGGCTCAAACATCTTTATTTTCCTTTTTAAGTAAGTAAACCCATAATATCATAAAGGATCTTCAACATTCATTGAAGTTTACTTAATTACCACACCTCACTACCAAAGTGTCTGGAAGAAGCTGCATGTCTGGAGACTGGGTACTTGGCACGTATACTATGTGAACCAAAAATTACAGTATTAGGAGGAGGCTGGACTGCTGAGGAGCGTCGGACGCTCTTCTGCACATGGGCTATGCGGAGGGAGGGACAGTGTGGGTGTTTGGAGAAGCCTGTATCCATCATGTCAGGTCTAGAGTTCTTTGATTCTTTTTGATGCATTTGTTGTTTCTAGAATGCACTGCAGCATTACTCTCTAAAATCCTGTGAGACAGACAGACAAAGCCAGTCAGTAAGTTTCATGCACAGGGAAGAGTCCACAGCACTGTGCTAGTTTATCTAGAGGGGTCCTGCATTCAAATGGACCCTCCTAGAGCAAACATCGTTGGCCAGATCCTCAGAGTCCTATCCTCAGAAAAGCATCCTCTAAAAGTAGCAGGCAGACCTCTTCAAATTTCACACCAAATGTATCTTCAACACATATTAAGTACCCCCTTTAGTCTTTCCAGATGAGAAATGTTCAAGTCCACTTAGAGCATAGGCTCTCTCAGATGTGATTTAAGGGATGTTATTTCTCTTTTGGGCAACTGCATGACAACGTAATGAAAACTCAGACATTCCTGCAAGTTTTAACAAACACCTTATTCTTGGTGTCTTACTCTAAGAGCAGTGACTGAAAGTACACTTACAGAAGAGTAACTCTTAAAAACCCCTTGTGCTTTTGTGGTCACTAAAGCATGAGAATTGCATAGTAACAGCAATGATATGTCTGTACTGTGGTTTGTGTGTGTTTTATGACAAGTCCTGCAGTTCTTCCTACTGCGCAAATCAGGAAACCTGTTGAAAAGCACCATACTCCCTTCACCTCCCTCTCCTCTGCAGTGAGACTTGGTTTGGGTTTTGTTCCAGAACAGTCTGAATGTAGCTGCACTCTCAGGCTTAGGAGCAGGGTCTGGTAAGATGCTCCTGGATAAATATGTGACAGCTTTCCATATGACAGTCATGTGTTTTAAGAACAAAATCTACACGAAGAATGTGCTAGCTTGTTTAAATTCTAAACTAATCCATCTTAGAATTTTGAGTGCTGCAATAGTTTGATAGTTCACAAAAAAAAAAGAGTTGTCATGTTGGTTCTTAAAAGCATGCTCAGCTAGTTTTTTCAAAGGATTTATTTCCTTAAAATAGCATTTTCCTACTAAAACTGCCTGCTGGGCAGAGCTAGCTGACAGGCAAGTAGATTATCAGCATGTTTACTTTTCAAACATCTCTGTCACACTCAAACAGTTCTGCTGTGGTATCACCCGTGAGTGATGAGATGGGTTTTGTAAGAGTTTGGGTATTAGGATATAAAAAAATTAAAATGTGGGTCAGCATTTAAAGTGCACTAAAATTTCCATTCCAAACTAGTAAAAGCAGCATCCTTGTACCATGGTAAAGATTTAGCCTCAGACCGAAGCCTCCATTTTTGGTATGTGTCCTCAGCTGCAAGGGAAGTTGCATTCCCATGAGAGCAGATGATGCTTCTTGTGTTGCCTGATAAGTACAGGAGCTCCTTTGCAGCCTCAGTTAGCTGCAACTTCTAGTACACCTGGGAAACGATGTCAGCAGATGTCTGGATGTGATCATTGCCCCATCTGCACACCGTCGCTTTTGTCTGTGGTATCTTAGAAGCAAAAAGCAAGGATTTCCAATGTAGCTTGACTCTGAAGGAAAGTTTTGAATTATATTGGGATGAAAGTAAGGGAATAAAGGGGCAAGTTCCCCAGAATCAGTATCATTCTGCTACCACAGTACATTACAAACAGAGGAATGTAGAACACCCCACCCAACGTTCCTTGTTCAAAATAAGATTAAGGAAGTGAGATAAATTTATGGAGTATTTGTGGCACTACTTTTATTTCTTCTATAAAGCTTGGGACTTGGTTTTTAAGTTGATAAAGCCATTGGGATGCCAAATGAATTCTCTGAGGCTGCTGGTGCTACAAGGCTGCATTATCACTTTGTGATTGCCAAAGAGTTTCATTTCTTCTTTCTGGAGATTTGTGTCACTTTCACTCCCACACATCTGGCAAGAGACCTCGCTGCACTGCCTTAGTTGAAAATCTTATCTCATAGATCATTACTAGCAATAAATTCCAGCCTTTGTGCTTACTTACACTGTCCCACAGCCTGGAGTCACTGATTTTGTGGAACCAGGAATTCGGGCTGTAAAATATTTACTCACTAACACACACCAAAAAAAAGGCCCCAAACCAACCCTCTAGCTCTTTCTTTGTGAAGCAAGCTCTGAAAATGTAAATCATATCAAACTGACTCTCAGGGCCAAAGAAAACAGGCAGCTGGATTCCATCCCTTTAGCTAAGAAGCAGCCTTTAAATACCTCTTAAATATGCACTTTATATGAGCTATAGACAAACCCATTTTCAAGTAATGTTTTCCCACATGTCCCAGAAAATGCGAACAGCAACTCTCTGCATGTTAACGTGACCAAGCTCTGACAATGGCTGAGCGTGCCAAAAACCTGTTTGCAAGCATTGCTGCAAGCTGCCAGTGCTGTTCTACCACTCTTCTTCTCTAAGGATACACTTCTCTAGACCTACACGAAAAAAAGATGTATTTTTAATCCCTGTTATAATCCTTAAATATAGCTCAGGCAGCTGTGCTCAAAACAGTTGTTAGCAAATGGCCTGTGCTAGGTGTGATCTGATGTGGTAGTTCACATTAGTGAGCATGTTCCTGTTACTGCATTATGGAAGTGTTCTCATTTATGGTGTTAATTGTGCTGTTCCTTTTTTGTATGACAGGGATGGGGAGTACGGAAGCAGAGTTGCATCATATACTGAAGACTGCGAAAAAGACTGGAAAGAGAAGGCAAGATGAAGAGGGGAGGTAATGAGGGGCATAGATTCAGTTATCTCTGCAGGATAAATGAAATAATTAGCATTAATAATGAATCATTTGCAATAGTAAGCAAAGGGATCATTCCAAGAACTGAACCACAGCTCTCCAGTTTAGTGATGTGTCTCCTGGAATACTGCTAATGAGCACGATCAGAGTCAGTAATGACCAGCAAGTGTTGCTGGATAGCAGATGCTTTCTCTAGGTATGGGGAGAAATAGTATGGAGATGCTTGAGATACAGCATACTCTGATATCCCTCCATTCCTGACTGTCAGATTTCAGAAGAAAAATTGGCAGTTGGCAGGTAATGAAGCCAGAATAGTATTTTCCAGGAGTCCCAGCAGTCATGCTTGAGTAGTTCACCCCAGCAAAAAACATGGCAGAATAAACAATCAGGGTATAGCAACATGAAATGCCTTCCCCTGATGTTTTCATAGGACAAATTAATGAAGTTTTGACTCTAGGTAGTGTTGCATAACATGAAACAGAAGTTTTAACCAAAATACCAGGATAATCCAGGAATAAACTGTAACTTAATTTTTGGCATTTTTATTTTGTTTCCCAAGTGGATACTAGTGAGTGCATGGAAGTGTTCTTTAATCAATCCCGTTACATGTCCACATATGCTTCCATCTAGAATGAGGTTAGTGCATTATAGCTGCTGCGGGAACCTTAACTTGCTTTCACCGACTTCAGGAGGATTAAGTCAGAAACAATAGTATTTTAATGCCATTTTTTGTATTTACTTGGCAAATACTCCTGTCAATTTAAAGTTTCCCAGGGGAGGTGTCAAGAGGTCACTGAAATGTTCCTGGGCAAGGAAGGGAGAGTGGTGAAACACTGGCCTCCCTGCTGCTTCCTTCAGTGTTTTTCTTCATGTCATTAGTCCTGTACTCGGCACTTTTCCCCCAGCTTCCATTAGCAGAGAGTGAGTGAATGTAAAAATGTTAGTGAGGAATGGAGGCAAGAAACACAGAGAAGGCTTCCCTGCTGTTTTATTTGGCTAATTCTAGACCTTGGTACCAGTAAACGTAGTCATAGAAAGCCAGCATAGAATATATTGTCTAGTATGCATAAAAGCCTCCCAGATGATTCCAGCACATACTTTTTTCCCCCCAGGTTATTCTGTTATTCTACATTGTGAATTTACTTCACTTCATGATCTGTCCAAGGATCACAAAGCCTTCTGACCTCTCTGCTATGCCATGACAGAGAAATACAGTCCCCCAAGGCTGAAAAAGCATCAGGGTTTGGTTTCCAGAAACAAGGTACTTGCAGTTTCCATGAACAGCAGTGTCACTGTGAGCGAGCAGCACAATTTTCAGATGCCACTAAGAGAGAAATGCAGAACTGAGGGGCAGGAGAGAGAGAGACATGCCATGTCTTAACATGCCTTGTATGCAAGGCTTCTGACTTTCAGCTATCACAGCTTTATCACAGCTAGTGTCTATAGGAAGGCACCTGACCTGTTTCATACTATGGGTTAGAGTGATCCCTCTTACAAGCCCCCATGGTTTATCATATGATAAGCTAGGCAATTTCACAATTATCTGACTTTTTAAAAGAAACTATTTCAGTTACACATTTCCCACATTTTTAGCTGCTGTAAGCAGACTAAAACATCTGTGGGGAGTTTTGCCATCAAATGAAAACAAAAGCACTGTTAAGTAAGTACATTATGGCTTGATTAATGCAAGATAAACATTATACACTACACAGCTTTTGCTCCTCAGTAGGCCTATTTCACATCATATGGTCATACATAAATTTCTCTTACTAAAATTGCCCAAGTAGCCTTGCACCATTCTTGACAGATGAGCTTTAGGAACTATTACAAAGTGGTTTAAGTTACAGATCCATCTGCTGTACCCCATCGTTCTGATACAGACTGCTTTCACTGTGGCAGAATAAGAAGATGCATTCATACCCTCACTGGCTGCAGCTCAGAGTCTGGTGACCTGGCTCAAACCCACCTTCTCAGCGGTTTAATCAGTGGCGTTAGGCTTTGTGCCAAAGCATGAGGGTGGGCACATGTTTTATTCTGCTGGTCCTGATAATCAGATCACACTGGGATTTGATTCAAGCTTGCTTTAAGTTTTACTGGGAGGAGGGAGGCTTTATAACCATGCTCATCCATTGACATGCTCATCCATCTGACATGCTCCACTATTGTATATATGGCTAGATACTGGTATTTATGGTGGAGAATCCATCCCTTACTGGTCTGAGCAGACTAGTTAACTAGTTACTGCAGTGTCACTGCATGGTTAGCAGAGGTTGCTGGCCAGAGCTGAACTGTGCTCCCTTTCCCAACTGGCAGTGCTTAACCATGCTGTCTGTTAAGAGTCAGAATTCACTGGAGTCTCTTCCTGGTCAAACATGATTGCCCAATGTAGAGAAGGCAGAAGTGGTCATCTGAGGAAAGGAGGCACAGCAGTGAACTGAGTACAGTGAGCTAAGTTATTCAGGGCACTGTGATCATTAACCGATGTACTAAAGTCCAGGGTGGAACAGGATATACAATTTATTGCAGTCAGGCTTTTCAACAGCTGAAACAAAAAATGGTATATTATTCATAGCCAAAAATCCCATAGGAGATGTTTTACTGCTGTGGAAATAATTCTCCATATATCTGTTGTATGAACAGTAAAATAGAGATCTACTAAATAAGGCTATTAAACATATTAATTTTTTTAATATGTTGCAAAACATTAAAACTGTTACAAAACATTATGAAACAAATTAAAATAGTTAAACATGAAAAAATAAAATATACTATTTCTTAGAATTAAAACCCCTGAAAGTATATCCAGCATTAAGTCCAAATTTACTCTATTGAGAAGCTAAACTGCCATCATCTTCACCTTTTGATTTCATCTGGCAAAGCTTGAAGAGCAAGACTAAAATATTGCATGTAAGTTATCAAAACTAACGGCAGTGGGAAAGGATCAACTAAGGGTGCTGCAGTAACAGCAAATTAGATGCATTTTATTACTGTCTTCTAGACATCTTTCTTGAGAGTTGTTACAGTCCAGTAGGGAGAAAGAAATGGAATTTAGAGCAGTACAAGAGCTACAGCAGTTTATAAAACAGAGCCTGACTTTTTAAGCAGTGGCCATGTTGGTATAGCTCCACAGTACAGCTCTAGCTCATCATTAATGGCGTCTCAGGTTTTCTGTCTCTCTGCATCCACATCAAATCAATCACTTCTTCAGAAAAAGGCTGCATACCTTACTTTTGCAAAACTACTCTGATAGCATTTAAAATAATTCTAGTAGTAATAAAACAAACAGCAGTGAGAATTTTCGATTGCTGGTGGGGAAGGTGATAGAAAGAACAGCATCCCTGAAGTATTGCTACAGATTTAAAATGTACTCCAGAGGTTTTGTCTAAAAATTAAGTCTGCGGAAGTTTATTCCTATATCAAGGGTACAACAAAAATGCATACTTCATTTCTTCCCCTGGAGATTACTGTCAGGACTGTCTGCAGGATACAGCAAAAACCATGGTACATCAAGGACCTGATGATGATGGTTCCATTATCCTCAGAGCATGTCTGCATCAGCTTCAGCCACATCGCTATTTAAAACCAAACTGTGTTTTCTCCTGGCTGACTGTGGTCCCTAAGGGAACATCCATCCCTGAGCAGAAGTGACTCACCAACGCTCCAGCCCCACACTGGATACAGTCAGCTGCAGGGATGACTTGTAAAAGAGCTGTCACAGCCATCCTGGAGCCCAGCAAATGCTGCCTCACTGGAGGTGTCCCACTGTGCAGCCCGCCTGCTTTTGGCATTTGCTGTGCAGCTGACATGGAAAAACTCCCAAGTCCTTGGCTCTGTGAGTTTTTAAGCTGTGTCATTAAAAAGAGAGTTAATGGAAGTAGCTGAATCCCATCTTGGTTTAAAAATGTCTTGGAAATAAAATTGTGGAAGACTGCACGACATCAGAGGTGCTCAAGGCAAGCAATTTAGCAGGAGCGACTGAATGCCTGTATATGTGTCTCACAAGTAACTACCATTAACATATCTACAGCAGTAGTTCAATCAAGGTTTTAGTTGCTGAAGAAGTGTTTTAAAGACTCTTACACAAACCAACCATTCAAAGTGCTACTATTTGAATTGATGAACTCATCAGCTCAGCTGGAAAACGTACCAACTTGGAAATGCATCTGAACTGTGTACTGCATTAATGCACACATTTAATTTAAAGGAAGAAGCTCTTTATGGATTTTAAAACTTAAACTCTGCAAACAGCTCCATCGAAACTGCTGTGATAAAAGAAGCAAGGAGAAATGTTCTGGGAATAGAAGCCCCTAGTTTCAGTTTTATGCTAAGTTTTAGTCTACAGAGCTCACAAATGAAAAAGCATTACAATAAGACTTGAGAAAGCACACAATTACTTGGGAAGAAAACTCAAGTGTTTATATTCATCTTTGCTTTACTGCAGTTAATAAAACTAAGTAGAGCCGGACCTCATTTGAGTGTTGATGAGGTGCATTTGGTGGAGAGAAAAAAGCCAAACCAGCAGTGTAATCAGGGCACGCTTCTATCCACCCTTGGCTGGGAGAAAGGTAAGAGCCAAATCCCATGCACTATTACATCTCTGCTAAAAGGGTCCTATTTTGTTTCATGTAAATTTGCATCTGGTCACCTGGGGAAACTGGACAAACTATGCCCTCTCCTATCCCCCAGGAAGAGGGGCGCAATGACTGCATGAACGACAGATGAAAAACTGAGCTCTATGTAAAAGGCTAAAAGGCTTGTTATCCACTAAGCGAGTGCTATATACTCCTGCGCCCGCTGCTATGCTGCCACCTGGCGCAGGCTGGGGGTGTGTATACTGAATGCGATCTTACTAAGTTTGTCTGCTAAACTTAACTGTGTCCGTTTGAATTTAGCTCTGGAGGGATTTCAAGGCTGTCCACTATTGGGTGGCAGGTGTGAAGATTATTCTTGAAAAGCTGTGCTCAACCATTAATTGATGAAAAGCTCTATGTCTGTCAAGTTCCATTTTTTTTTTTTTACCAGAAGCAAGCAAGTGCACTGCATAAGAAATAAAGCATGTCAATTATGGTATGATTCCAGTTTAACACCCCTCCAACCCTTAACTTCAGCAAGGCTGTTTCACCTTGAAAAAATTCAAACGCACAGCATGCAGAATGTAGCCATTAGTAGTTTTTTCTTCCTTTATGGTTAATGTACATACTCTAAAAGCTAAAAGATTTGGCTCTTCCCTTCTCCCAAAAGGTGGGAAATGTATGATTTGAAAAGCAAACCTGAAAAAGGAAAATAATGCAAACTCATTCTTTATTAAAGCCTTTACAGAGCATATTTGCTAAATGTCATGGATGATGTAGCTTATGAGGATCATTTATCTGCATAGATTATTCAGGAGTGAAATTGGAATGGAAGAGAAGCCTAGTGAAAACCCCTCAAATTTACTGTTGGAAGTTAAAGACACCCCCCAAAAAACAAACAACAAACCCTCTCTCCCCCAAAAAACCCAAAGCAAAACCTTAAAGCAAAAGAAGGAAGGGGCAGGAGAAGCGAAGCAGCATAGGACAGAACCAGCTCTGTTTCCAACAACGACCACAGTTTCTCATCAGATGAAGCAAGAGGTGTTTAGCAAGTAAAGGAGGAGATATATAAATTTAATCTAATAAAGGCATTTATGATTATTGTTTTTTATTCGCATTGCAGCTTCCCAGGATACAGTTGAAGCAGAGGTAGACCAAACTTTAAGAATTCAATATGTTTAAAAAAAAACAACAAACAAACCACTTTAAAGTGGGCAAAACTTTAATACCAACACCATAAAACAATTATACAAAAATCATGTATGTATTTAGACAGCTCAAAATAATATATATATATATATATATGCTTGGGTGGAAAAGGAACTTGTGCAGTTTTAGATTGTGACTGGCTGTAGCTGAGAAAAAATTAAAAATATCTTTATTTTTCTCCAACAGTGCAGTTGGAAGTTTGATAGTTCATCAGATTTATAACAAGAGACTTACTGTGTGGGTAAGCAAATAAAGCTGTTCTGGAGATGACTGGAGAACTTCAGCATACCTAATGTCTGCCCCACACAGTACTGTTTTGACAGGAGAAATAAGGAAATGCAGGTCAGAAGAAACCCGTTTTTTCTTTCAGGGTGGTGGAAAGCAAGCTATGATACATGAGCCCAAAGATAAGAACTATTACCTAGCACTTGTGCTGCAGTACTTCATTTCCGCCACGGCTGCTGGAGCCAGGAGTGTAACAGGAAGAATTTAAAAACAAACTGGAAAATGAACTACTCCTTTCAACAGCAGAATATATTATCATTGATTACAAAAGTCAAAAGAGCTAAATACTTGGGAACTTGGGAAGGGGTTGGGGACAGGGAAGATAAAAATATTGGAAAAAAGTATTCTAGTTCTAAATGAATTTTATAATCACAAAAAATTCCCAGACATTTAAATGACTGAAGTACCAGTTTGCCTTGATTTAGACACACCATTAAGATGTTCCAGATGTGACAGCAGCTTTCAGCCTCAAAATACACTAATTTTTTAATTAGGAAAAAGGTGACATACTCAAGACTGGGCCACTAGATCAAGAGGCTACTAAAACAGAACCCCAAAAGTCAATAAAAATGGAATAATTTCTTTATGTAGGTATAAAGAGAGGCTACTGTAAATATGTAACTGAACAGGTAGATGTGGGTACTTCCACAGCACAGCAATGCTTCCAATTGCTTAACTGTACCAGCCAACTGTTGATATGGCAGAAGCTGTTTTTACATTATAGGTCTCAGTTTCGTATCAGAATATCTATAGGTATTCCTTTCTATATTTCTTTTGGAATTTCAGACATTGAGGTTTGGGGTTTTTTTGGTTTTGTTGAGGGGGGTTTTTTTAGTTTCATTTTTTTCTTCAATTTTGGGCATCTATAGTATTTAATGACTGCATATGCGAGTACACAGGTGTATAGATGTCTCAGTTTTAAAAGGCATGTTTTACCTCTTTTTCATACAACTGACATTGTTTTTTTGAAGTCTTGCTTCTCCTGTCCCATATTACATTCTCCATTAAAATTTGTTATTCAGATGTGCAGGCTTCAAACACTGATCTATGTAGTACAACATTAGGGGGTTTCCTGAGTCAGGTTTTATTCATCGTTATCTGTAAAAAACAGGAGCAGGGGAGAGACAGGGTGAAAAGGAACAACAAACACACAGAGCAGATCAAGCTGGGGTTACAAAACAGATTAGAAACCACAATTTAGTAAGCAGTAGTACCAGATTTCACCAACTCAGTCACCAAGGAGGTGACTGTTACCCAAACTGCCTTGAAAGCACTCTGTGTGCAAACACTGAGCAACATGTCATCTTAGTGAATTTAAGGTAGTTTCACCTCAAGCAGCCTGCCTCAGTTAGAACAATCCTTAGTAAAGAGCAGCATAGATTTTCCCCCCCTAGCTTTTCTTATTTGAAGAGTACAAAACTTTTGAGACAGAAGCCCACAAACATGCTTGTGACTCACTTGTCCTCTATTCATCTTAGTATAACATTTTTTCTTTAAATGTCTGAAATTTAAAGAACTACTTTAAATGTAGTGTTTATGTTACTTCAGTACTAAAGTACTACATGTACTTTAAATGTCTGAAATGTAAAGAACTACTTTCACATAGATTTTTGTATGCTACCACCAATTTGTGAAAAACAGAGTTGGAACTGAAGCTATTAAAAATAGCCACCTATTAATCTGCATTTTGCAAGATGAAAGCTCATTTTAATAGGGTTCACTTAGTTTTCAATTGGTATGCCAGCGTTTCAGCAAGTTAGCATTTAAGCCTTTTAGTACTAGTTTTAAAATAGCCTTAAGGTAAAGTGGCAAGAGACTGGTAACACTAGAGTTACCATTTTCTTCTTGTTCTATATTGCCAGTCCTTTGGACACTTGAAAAACTAACTTCTATAATACATTGTTCCAAGTCTGTCATTAAATCAATAAACTGTTGCTAAAAAAATATTTTTCAGACACTTTTGTGTCATACTTCTATAACACAGCATACAACGAACATGGCATTGCTTATTCTTACTGAGTGGTTCTATATCATTTGCAAAATAAAATTGGGAAAATGCAATTTGTATTAGCAATTTTTTAACTATCTTTATAAAACTAGTTTTTAAGACCTTTTCCCCCTGATACATTAATATATAAAACTCATAGAAAGCTGTCATCTTATTTGACCCTTTATTCACTGTTACTGCAACACTTTTGTAAAAGATCTTAAAAGATGCAGAAATGTTGGTTAACATGTATTAGAATGTTTTCTCAATAATGAAACACATTAAATAGTGCACATCATTGCACACATTTCTAAAACCAATGTATAATGATTCTGATTTCTAGAAAAATAACTGAGATTTTAGATTTCTTCATTTTAACCTCTCCAGTGAAAACTTTCATCATTAGAAATCTAAAATTACCTAACTGCAGTTAAATGTTTGACATAAGAGGAAAAGAACCATACCAAAAACATTTTTCATTGAATATCATGTGTGATATTTCACAGAGTGACCCTGAAAGGTCCAGGAACTAACTGTGTGCCTAGTAACCTGTGATATGCTAGGCAGGGCTTGCAAGATAAATTAATGTATCACTGAGCCAGTTGAAAACAAAGATGGATGGTACCTCCACATCAGGTTTTTTCTGAAAATGACAGTTACAGGAGAAGAAGCAACATGAAATTTTCTTTTCAGAAACATTGCAAGCCATTAAAAATAGTTTTGGAGAAGTACCATATTATTTAGCTAAAAATTAAGTAATTAAGATAAATTATTTTTAATTCTGAAAGTTTTATTCTAGACTTCCATCTTCCCAGTTTGCATAACTATTTTACAGATATGAAATAATTATACTGCACCTTCCCTATTGTGGTGCAGTAGGTGCACCCTAGACACCTATTGTTAAGAGTTGACTGCATGTGTATGTGCTGTGAAATCAGACTGAGTAGCGTGCTATATCAAACTTTGCCATGTTTTATTGCAGGAATAAGAATACCTTTTGTGAAAAAGAGTATTTTTACCAATTTAGCCAATCACTATAACAAAGCACAGGTATGTTTTTAAAAGTATGTCAGAACCTAAAGTGTATGACCAAGAAACAGCGCAAGATGAGCTGTAATTGCCAGAGATTACCTTCTTGGTAGGCTCCATCTGCCATTACTAGGTGAAGTATTTTGGCATATAGATGCTTGTGTTCATTTCCAAGAATATTCTGAACTATGGATGAACAAATATCAATATTTTCATCTTCATCTTCATGTATAGCCTGGGAGAAAGGACAATCCACATTGCCAAAATGAAAATGGGCATAGAATTAAGTAGTTCAGATTCACTAAACGCAATTCACGGTTAAACCCAAAGTTTCTCTGTAATTCAATAGTATGGCATTTTCTTGGTTAATATTTTAGTGTGTTGAAACAGAATAAAAGATTAAAGACATAAGCATCAATTCTAGTCACACAATGCAGTTAGTCACTGGCGCAGTAAACAGCCCTAGGTACGTGTTTCTTAACATATTTTCTACAAACCTTGATTTTCTCATAAACTTCAATGAACTTATCGAAGCCTATTTCACATTCCAGGTTATATCTCAGCTCTTCCAAATGGCTGAAGATGCTATCACATTCTTCACATTCACTGGCAATCTCTCCATCACTATTATCTATGAAGAAAGAAAACAACAGTGAAAACTGCTCTGTTTTTCTGCATTCTTAATGTTGTTTCTGTGTCCCTAAACACGATTATCCACACAGGCCTCTAAATGTAATGCAATCAGGTAAGCTCAGGAACGCTAGACAACTGCAAGGAAGTAGGAACAGTCCTTTTCCTGACAGCTAAGAAATTCTGAATCTCTAGCTATCTCCTCTAAAAACCCACAAGGGTATTTTACTGAAGGAAAACAAGGTATGGTCTTAAAGCAGACTTCTATTTAGCAAACCAATGTTGTTAGGTCAAGTTCCATATAGACATCCCACATTATTTCTGAGGTGGAACTGATGCAGGATTTGGTGGCTGTCCCATGCTTGGGAGAAGAGGTCCTTTCTGAAGCAGCTGTCTTAACACATGTCTTAAGAATCAGTTACTTCATTTCTGCACTGAGATGCATCTTGTTCTTTGAAGCAAGTCTAAAAAACCAGTACTAATTTAGCTACAAAGTCCCTCATTCTTTTCTGGGTGCATCTCCTTTGCGTAGCAAATTCAGTATGCCAGTACATGAGGGAAATCAACATGATTTTGCTTATAGGCTACAGAAAATTTATAACCTATTGTAAGTCAAATATTAAGTTTAACAAAAAAAGGATCTATTTAAAAATCCCTATGTAAAATCCCTATGCAATAGGATCCCACAGAATCCCTATGTGAAATCCTATTATAAAATGCCAACTGTTTTCACCCAAGAAAAATACTTTCTTAAATAAATAGTTGAATTACGAAAGGACTTACCTACCCAGGGAAAAAAAATACAAAAAATATACAACTTTTTAGATTTCAGAGCTGATATTATCAAATCTTTTGATATTTGATATTATCAAATAGTATTGCCTGGTAGGTCACAGAATTTGTGAGTTAGTATTAAGAACTAGTGCTACTTTCAATTGCTATGTGACTAGGGTAAGGTATAATCCTGACCAAATTGTATTCCCAATTCACAATGTGAACAAATACACCCATAAGAAACTATAATTGAAATAAAAAGAATGAAAAATTGTATACGGATTAAAAACTCATTAGACGACTTCTAATCCTATATTTAACTTCTGGATCTTGACCAGATTTGGTTTTGAGTGCTGTCCATTCCACCGAGGTCTGAAGACCTTCCTCCTCATCCCAACTAAACAAAACCTGCAATTCTTATGAAATGCTGTGAAAGTAGAAAGTGGGACACTGATACCAAATAACCATAATGCTTGCAACAACAGCAGGATCACAGAAACAGAGGTATTGTATGTTACCAAAGTGTAACAGCAGCACTGTCAAAAAATGAAAGACGCTATTTATTTTATCTTAAAATACTACTGCAATGTATTATACAGGTAATATCTTGCAGATATAGTCACAGATTTTCAATTTCTTTAAAATTGTCATCAACAAACCAAAATTACACAAAAGCTGTGTTTTAGATTAGTTGCTGATTTTCTACATCTTTTTATACTACATTTCCAAATGTGCTTTATTTTACACCAGTAGTAAACCACTTCTATCTCAACCAGAATTTAAAAGACAGAACTGAGATTTCAGGACACCATAGTGTATAGCTAATGCAAAATGCTAAAAGCACTCATACTTTTTTTTTTTTTTTTTGACTGCATTAATAGCTATTTTGGGCTAACAAGAAGATTAATAATTTCATGTTCCTTTTGACTGCCTGTTAAATTACTTCATTGTAATGTAAGCTGGATCCCAGATACTCCAGTCATGTCAACTGCCATTTCTTTTGCACTCTTACATTGCGGTCCTGAATTATTCAAAACATATGATTTGCACAGTCTTTAATCTTCCTTGAAGTTTTAGACAACTAGAGAAAAAGTGTCTTCCAATCACTGCCTAATAAATAGACAATCTAGTTTGCAACACTGAAAATCTAAATATTATTGTATTTAAACTTCAGTATCAAACCTATTAACTACAGCTTTATTTCATTATAAGTATACAATGCAAAAACATTCTTCCACGTTTGAATTGCTAACATCAATAAATAGGTGTAAAGAAATTATACCAGATTGCCATTCTTCATTAAGTGCACTTTCACTGCTGGGGTTATTTTCATCTCCTTCATCCAGCTCTGTACCATTTGTTATGCATTCGATGACATTAGCCTTCAAAGTGGATTCCTCCTCTTCACTGAATTCCTCAGTAGGCTGCTCCCTAAGCAATTGCTCCATTGACACCCGGAGTTCCTGCAGATCAGGATCTGCCTCCTCAAACATACTAAAGGAAAGCGATATAAAATTCACGAAGTTCATATTTTATAAGACCAACCCTGTAGGAAAAGCTCATTTCTTTTGTTAAGCCAACAAGCTGGAAAGCCATTGTAGCTGGGGGAAAGCATGCAAATATGGGTGTCCTCAGTCCAACATGATTACAGCACTGATACCACTGTATCATGCAAGGGAATAGGGATTAGATAAACAGATACCACATTGTAAAAAGATGTGCTGTAACGTATTAGTAAGATAACTTCGAAATCATTGTATTGTACACTGTTATAGAACCCTGGTAAGTATAACATTGCTAACCCACATAAAAATGTGTCTGGAACAAAAAGAGATCTAGAGCTTATCAGAATAGGCACACCAGATCCCAAGCTGCAGGGAATAGTCAAGAGCCAGGGTCAGATTTTGAAGTCCCTGTAGAGCTTCAAAGAGTAGAGAAGGTAGGTGAGCGAGTTTCCCAGAACATATAAATAAAGGAAATACTCAAGAAAGTAAAATTTTATTTCTAGAAGAGTGGTAGCCATAAGCTTTGATCTGCTTCAGCAGAACACAAGGTGCAGAAGCCAGATGGAACAGCACCGTGGATGGAATCTGGAGCATAATCCAGACAGCTATTGGAAGCAGTACATCCCGTTAGCTTCTCAGTTCTCTAGAACAGGACTCAAAGTAAATGGTGCCTCAATACAGGATTTAAAAATTTCAGGTAAAATCCCCACGCTGGCATACTGTGTGTAATCATTAGTGTCTAACTAAAAATTTTCTGGATCTAAGATGCCTGTAGAAATACTTGATAAACTTGATGCACTCACATATCCTCAGAATCAGAGGGTCCTTCTTTGGCTTGCTCATCTTCCGTATCATCTATTTCAAGATTATGGTGATGCCGCACATCTGCTACACTGGGAACATCGACTAAGGTTCTGTACAGCTTGTAAAGATCTGGGAGCGAACATGTTCTCAACAGCTGCAAAGGCAACAGAGAACCTGCTTGGTAGCAATACTAAAGACAGCCTGAGGTTACAAAATACTTGAACATGAGACTTTGTCCTTTTTCTTTTGTAGATCAATTTCAAACTAACAATGTGTCCAGCACAGATACTCTAGCTGTTGAAAATCTGACATCTTGCATTTTGCCTCTCAGCTAGAAGAAAAGTATTCCTTCTGCCTCTACAGGTTACAGTGATTGAAAAGCTTTAAGGACACCAGAACTGACAT
The DNA here is from genome assembly GCF_028554395.1 of Pezoporus wallicus. Classification (NCBI taxonomy): domain Eukaryota; kingdom Metazoa; phylum Chordata; class Aves; order Psittaciformes; family Psittacidae; genus Pezoporus; species Pezoporus wallicus. The sequence continues at coordinate 7,291,955 of NW_026640488.1, forward strand.
ACAGATCCTGGGTTTGTGCAGATTTATTCATTACCTTGACGGCTATCAAAAGAAAAAGAACATTGCATTAGCTAAATAATGTATCTATATATTAAATTTTGTACAATGTATATGTGCCAATCACTTATAGCTTAGGACCATTTTAAGTAGCAAAGAAAGGAATATTTTTTAATTACGTTTTAGTATTTCTCCAGGGGGGCTGGAACTAGATGATCTTAAGGTCCTTTCCAAACCTAACTATTGTACGATTCATTGTCTGATTCTATGATTCATACTGAAGCAGTTCATACTGATACACTTAAGCACTTCATTATAAAGCATATCCACTACTTTCTAAATCTGTAAGGGTACAAAGAATGTTCATCTTCCCCCTGCTCACAAGCTGGCTTTTCTGTAATCATTGTCTAATTGCCTGATAAACAGCTTCATGAACTAGGGAAATTAATGACAGACTAACTCTTGAGGAATCAAAATTAGAGTAAAAAAATCCATTTAGGTGACTATATGGATCTATGAGAACAGATGCAAGCTTGTCAATAAGCCGTATTTTCCCCACACATGTAAGCAGCAATATCCCTGATATTATGCTTCCTAGCTATGCATCAACCAACAGGTACTATTCAATATTCAATCATCAATAGTGCAGCTTTCATGCACTCACAAAAAGGCTAGGAGTCGAAAGAAGAAACATTCTTCTTTATCCAGCATTCCACCATCCAGGAAATCCTTTACTACATATTGACTGATCACAACACAGCTGTGCAGTTTTCCAGACAGTCCTTGCCACCACTGGTTCTCCAAAAAGCAGCTGCTCTTTTATGCACTTTCCACTTTAGAACCCAGGCAAGTATTGCACGTAACTTAAGAAGTCTGCTTCATCTACTACTTCCGTAACTGTCCTTCAAACATTTTAAATTCATATCAAAACCACATTCCACCATCCTATGCTCATTTCATAGACTGTGAGCTGCCACTCAACCCTATGTAGCTGATCAGGAAACAACTTCAAGAAGCAGTTGGTTCCATTCCCTCTTCTTCAGTTTTCCTGCTTCACAGCCAGAACCTGTGCTGGTTGATTAAATCCTGTAGGAAAAAACGCAATCACCTGGTTGCAAGAAATTATAAGATACCTCTGCTGATCTGTTCAGTGTGGATGTTTATGATGACAAGGCAGCTTAAGTCTTAAAAACTGCACAAAAGGGAGAAAGCAGAAAGTTAGGAAATTCCTCATGAACTCCCTCAGTTATGTCTCAGAGAAGTGGTGGCATTCCTCCACGAACACCTGGACGCAGAATGCCAAATGGTGAAACTGGAGTCTCTCACTGCTGTTCAAGTCCTGCTGATAAAAATGAACACAGCAGTCCTACTGCAGGGCAGACATAGGTAGACAAACACAAGCACCTGCTGAAACAGTTATGCCATCTGTTCTGGTCTCAGAAATAAATTAGAATAACATTACTACAGAAAAACAAGTATTTAGTTTTTTTAAACTTGCCTTTGGGTCATTTGCATCAAAAAGCCCTGTAGAAAGTCCAATCAACAATGAACTTTTGCCTTTATTTTTTGCTGGTGATATGGAATGTGAACGAGGTACAAAAGGCTCTTCCTGTGAAGACTGAGCTGACAGAACTGGCGAGTCTGTTGGTACAGCTGTGGGCTGTATTACCCTCTGGAATAAGGGTTCTGGTTGCAGAGAATCACTGGAACAAGTTTCTGATGTGGTAAAAAGAAGTCTATTACAAATCTAAATAGATTAAAACCCCCAAACTCTTAAGTAAAAGGTAACTAAAGTGTATAAAACTAACTAAACTTCTGTTGTATAATTAAAGGGGAAAATAGATAGCACTGTAAAAGTATTAAAATCTCCTCCCATTTTAACTTCTTGGGAATATACAGCATTCAGCTATAGCCTCTTGTCTTCTCAAGCCTTCTAGTTTCTCACTTATCCAGTCCATGCCTGAAGTTATGGTGTCATCCATTTTCATGTTGCTTTTTGCCTTATACTAGATTTCTTCAAAGTTACCTCAACATAATTTGCCCAAACACTGAAAACACCCCAGTTTGCTTAAGCCACCCATAAATAGATGCAATAGTATCACTGATACTTCACAATATTGCCAATGCACTTTCTGTATGCAGACCTTCTGAAGTTAAAGACCTCTAAGAGCAAGCAATTCTTCTATGCAATAAAGATAAGAGATTATCATTAGCAGCTGCTTAAACCTTTTCTTATCCAAGCTGCAGCTCAATATTAATTTGCTATGACTGATAAACAAAGCAACAGTGTTAAGTAAATAATCAGATTTCATAACATTTTAAATAGTCATTTTAAAAGGATGTTAACATTCAGAAACTTGACATTCACTTTCAAGTCTCAGTGTGGGCCACTGTCCTGTTCATTGATGCACAGTGTAGCTTTGTTACGTTTCCTCCTAAAGCAGCAAAAATAACATCCACCATTTGTCTTCCTAATCTATCAGAAATCTGCTTTTTAGAAGTAAGAACTAAAAAAGAAAAATGAAAGTAGAAAACCTGCTCTTTTGGGATGAGTGAGGAAATGAGAAGGGATGGCTCAAGTACTCCACGCTGCCAGCTATGATAAAGAAGAGACTTCAACTGACCTTTTTGAGCTTCTTTTGGTGGTTGCACCTTGTCAAGCGCTAGTTTCTCAGAAGCTGCCTCATTTCTTCTGTCATGTGGTCCCCTATTATAAAATACCACATCCGTGGGAAACACCATGTAAAAATAGTCATTAGTCCACTGAAAAAGTCACCAAGGGCAGTAAAACTAACATGCCAGACAAGAGTGAAGCTTTACTAAGCATAACATTTTAACTGATGCATGTAAATCCTACTCAGTTAAAGCTAGTTGTTTGAACTGGAGGGAGGGGGATCAGAAGAAGAGAGCACTTACTTATCCTCTTTCTCTTTTACCCACACTTCATTAACAGTGATGGGAAATTTTTTGCTCTCCTTACTCTGGTGCTTTTTGTCTTCCGTTTCTTCCAACATCTCTGCTTCCAAATCATCAGGCTCTAAAATTAAGTCATATACCTCATTAAAAATGAATTACAACCAAACAAAAGGACAGGAGAGAATATACATTTTAAGATTACACTTAAAACCTTCAGCTTTAATAATTTTCTGTATTTTGCAGAAAACTGAAGTTTTGTAACCCTGGAGATAAAAGTTTTTTCCTTATATAAGAAGGGCGTCTTAAAGCTCCAACAAACTCTGTCTTCTAAAAACTTCATTAACATTCCCCTAGATGTCAGCACAGGATGTCATACAGGGGAAAAGATTCCAGCACAACTGATGGGGAGAAACAAACAAAATCCTCCCCTCCCCACCAACAAAAAAATATGAAGCACTTCAGAATTCCACTTGTGTTCTAGAGTTTTCTATAAGCACACAAAAAAGGTTTCTGGAAATTTACAAAATATGTTAGTGAATCAAATTACAACATAGGCACAGAAAGCACTCGGTCCTACCTAGAAGGTGTTAATGAAGACCTGCACATTACTTATGGGAAGACATAAAAGTATACAGGATCATTACTTCCTCCACTGAACTAGAAAACAGTCTGTAATTAGAATTACTAATGAAATTACTTACCATCCAGCATAATAGGTTTGTTCTGCACCTGAGTAGCTCCAGCATTTTGAGATTCTTCCGGTACAGTCATGTCAGACTCTGTGACACCAACCGGTACTGAAGACTGAGCTCCAACAGCAGGAAAAGCTTTCTCTTCCTTCTGCTCCGATGAGGACTGATGACCTCCTTCAAGAAGTTCAGCAGTACCTAACACAAAATTATTCTATTATTTAAACAGTGCTTTGACACAGTTTGATAATAAACTACAATGTGGATACAAGGAAAGTTGAGAATTTTGGTTGCTTTAAAGGAGAACAGAATAGTCTGCATGCTTTTATTGTAACTATTATGAAAAGCTAGAAATATTAAAATTTGCTTTTTACTTGCTGCACTATCATTAGTACAAGTTTATACTTGAAATAAGCTTAAGTCCTTTTGCCCTTGGAAAGGAAAAAAAAAGGCAAGAATTGACCAGAAAAAAAAAAAAAATCATCCGATTATATGGTAAGTCACATGCTAACAAGAAGATTATAGGACCTATCTAATCCAATATTCAGTTGATAATATCCTTTTAAAAAGCAGGGTTGTTTCTATCAATAAGCAAATTCCAGGGCTTTTCAACAAAATGAAAATCCTTCCCTTTAAGCACATCCTTCTTAGTTTCTTAGCATTTCACTGAGTTTGAAATATTTTGGTGTCTTCCAGTATCACTTTGTGCTGACATTTAGAACTGAGGCAACATCCAGAAGTGGAAAGCTAGAGAGAGGACAGAATATGCTTTTATAACTTCAAAATTGTTCTCAGTAGACTAAGTGTCAATCTGGCACTCCCTACACTTGCTGTGCAGATAATTACTAGCTGTGCTTACCGCTTACTACATCTAGCTCCTCAAGTAAGTCAGTTTGCAGCTGTGACTCTGCTTGTCCTAGGATCTTCAGGACTGAATCAGTAGGGCTTTTGCCCCACATTTTTCTGTGGGGTTCACCAATATCTAACCTAATTACTTCCCCCAGAGTTTGACCTGTTGGGACACAAACACAAATACAGAAATATTTAGAAATGAGAAACTTCTATTCACTTTCTATATCATAAACAAACAACCTCCACAAAACTAAAACCTACAAAGTCAGAACTCATGTCACCTCAAACCATGTCAGACAGCCTAAAGGCTGTGCTCGTAAGTCTACAGTTTTTTTCTGCCAATTCCATTTAATAGTAGGAGTATTAACATCTGCAACTTAATAGCAGCAGGAGATCTTTTCAGCAATTCAAGTGCTCCAAAAGAAAACTAAATGAAAAAAACCCAACCTGTTTAAATCTGGCATGAGGTGGTCTTAACTTTACCTGAAATGGGAAACTAGAAAGTTTTTCACCCTGCTAACCTTTTGACGTTTGTTTCTGTTATTTCTCCCTTCAAGGAAAACAGAGTATATAAAGCAACAAAGAACAGGGCAAAAGAAGCTTCTTGATCTTTCAACATCCTGTGTAAAACTATTATGCTATGAAGTAAGCTTGTCACATTCTTAATGATTTTTATTTCTACAATGTGAAACAGACCCTTAATATGACACACTAAACCCAGGAAAAAAAGTCTTCCCCCCAAAAGGTCAGAGAATGCAGAAAATTGGAAAAGACAGGCTTGATTTAAAAGAAGAAAAAAGCTAGGGGCACAACAGAAGTAACAGATATAAACTGAGGAAACCCTCAGCTTTTATTGTAAGAAACTTTCATGTATCTGCAGTGCTTCTGTTAAATTAGTGCCCATTTAAATGTCACTTACAGAAAGTTCAAAGAAAGTAAACATGCATTTAATTAGATAACTGTTGAAATTAGGAAATTATTGCTGAATCTCCTGCAAGCCATTTAATTACTCAGCCTGTCCCTTACTCCATATCCAAGGGAATACATAACCACTCATTTCTTAGGGGCAGATGACATACGAGTGCTAACAAGGTAAGAGTACTTGCTTTATATAAAACAGATGCTACACATAGTAAAATGATTTACTAATATCATGGTGGCAAACAAAAGTACTTACGATCTGTTCCAGAGAGTGAATCTTCCATTGTTAACTGAGCTAGAGGAACTACCAATTCAGATGCTCCAGATTTCCATTTTTTGCGATCTCCTAGAATTGGCTGGTCATCTTCTTGCTCCTTTCCATCTTCAGACCCAGCTGACTCAGAGATATTCTGACACTCCTTTTTATCTTTCTCATCTTCTTGAGCTTTAAGATTTTGATTTAATCTTCTCAGTATTTCACGTTTATTCTGAAATAAGGGCCAATATATATCACTTAAAATAGTACCTTTCTTAAAGGAAAAGAAAAATAAATGAAACTGAATGCAATTCAACATACCTGAATTGCAAAACCTGCCTTTTTTGTTTCCTCCTCAACTTCCTGGATAGCAGTTGCATTTTCATCCTTTAAATTCAAGCAGCATAAAATAAAAATTAAAAGAGTATGTCATAAAAAAATAATCTTGAAAATATTAATAGACTTAAATAATGAAAAATTACCTCTAAGAAACCTTTTTTTTTTTTTCTCAAATCAATTCTTTATATTAATTTTACCCTCTTAGCAAAAGTACCTACCACACCAACTTCCTTCAAAGCAGAAGTCATGGAGATGACTGGTGTACTGGGCTTTGCTGGAAGTTGTGGTTTAGGAACAGCTGGTTCAGGCTCTTGTAGTCCATGCACAGGACTGTGTTCTGCAGCTCCCACATGAAAAGGCACATTAGGATTCTTTACTCCTTTTGCTATCAGCTGTATGGATAAAAAAAAAATAAAAAAAATCAACAAATTAACTTCAAGAATTTGCACGTTAAACACAGAATGATCAAATATACTCATGTAAGCTTTAGAAAAGGACGATAATGCCATGTTTTCATACAAAAGACACCTGCTAACTGCACATGTGAACTTTTTCAATTTTAACAACTTCACCTACTGCTTTTTGTAGTGACACATAGCTAGTTGGACTTGTCACTCCACAGTACACAGACACAAAAAGAGACTGGGAGGACCTTATCACTCTCTATAGCTACCCGAAAGGAGAACGGAGTGAGGAGGTGGCTGGTATCTTATCCTCCCAAGTAAAACTGTGATAGGACAAGAGGTAACAGCCTCAAGCTGTACAAGGGTAGGTTTAGACTGGATGTTAGGAAAAATTTCTTCCCTTGAAAGGGTGATGAAGTATTGGAACAGGCTGCCCAGGGAAGCAGTGGGATTACCATTCCCAGAAGTGTTCAAAAAAAAATGTGTGAATGAGGCCCTTAATGATATGGTTTAATGGTGGACTTGGCAGTCTTGGGGTAACAGTTGGATTTGATGATCTTAAAAGGTCTTTTCCAACCTGGTTGATTCTATGATCATATGATGGAGTACACTTTGCTAACCTACAGATCATTAATAAAACATTTAAGGTGATCCTAATGATTCTGAGGTTTGATGTTCTTAAATTCTTGAACCAAATTCTTCATTCAAGTATACTTAAGATTAGGCTTCTAATGGGGGAATTCTGATTGACAAATGCTCTCTCAGTTTCAGAGGAAAAACACAATTATGTAAGCATGAAAAAACCACAGGATAGGATTTTAGTTATACGAAGATATAGCACTACATACTTAGACTTATATAACTATATAACAGATTTATTTTCTTACATGTTCTTCCCAGGCTCTTTTCTCTCTTTCATATGCTTCCTTTCTCTTCCACTCTAACTGCTCTTTCAGAACTGCAGCTCGAGCTTTTGTTTGGGCCTATAGTAAACAAACAAGCAAAACCAACCAACTTGAAATCATAAAAGCTTTAGTACCCCATTCCATGGAACATTCCAAAAAGAGACACATTCTTGGATTACTCCATCGTACTTTCTCTCTTATTACTGCAGAGATTGTGAAGAGAGGACTCCACCGACAACTGAACTCGCCACACAAGTGTAACAACTGATCTTTTATGTTGAAGATAATGGCAGTTCCTCAAAATTTACTTACAGTTCCTGATTTGCATGGTTTTACTTTTAGTGTACATACTAATCTTAAAAACAGTAATGTAAAATTAGAACCTCTACACAAAATTTGTTTTGAAGCCAAATGCATTAATCACAAAATATTAAATATTCAGCTTAAACTTCACAAACTTACTCAATATAAACACAAAAAGCTTCAGTTACCTTTTCACCTATAGTTTTAAGGTTAGGCATAAGGTTAGCTGGTTTTTACATCGCACTTTAAAGATGATGGGGTGGAAAAAAAATAATCATAGAATAGATTAATACTTGCTATGGATTGTATGGTAGAGATAGTTACTGATGTAAGAACACCACAGGAAACAAAGTTCCAATCAAACATAGAATTTCTGTGAAACACCTTTGCTTTAAATATACTTCACCACAGGGGTATACAGCTCACGTTCCAAACCACATGTAGCCTATGCCAGCACATGTTAGCAGTTTTGCCTTCCTTTACTCTTTTAAATCAAATACAGTTGTTATTTAAGGTACATTTTACTTTGCCTTTCAGTATCAAACCTCTCTATAAAAGCCATACGAAATTGCCTTTAGGACTGCAGCTAACCTAGAGATAAATCTTAAAGGCAGATATTTATTCCTTAAGCTTAAGGAAAAAAATCCATAAACTTGCTATACTGTATCACAACATATTTTAAAATTACTGAGATAAAAAAAGAGTTGTTACCTTGATATAGCTAAAATAAAAACCTCTTGTAGCAGATGTATGAACAAACTACAATACTACTCATAGCAAAATAAAATGTAAGAAACTTCATGAGATAGAAAACACATTTGAAAACAGCAAGTTCTATCTCCTCCCGCCCCACAAATACCTTCTGTACTTCTATCTTTTTGCGTTTCAGTTCTGCTTCCTCGCTTGACTCTTGTCCATCAGAACTGGCAGCTTCATTCTACAAAGTAAGAGTCCTCAGAGAATTATCACCAATTCCTGTGTTTAAAAGCTGAGTGATTAAGCGTCTACTTAGATCATTTAGACTGACTTTGACAAACACAGGTCATGATTTCACAAGGTAACTCCTCACCCAAATGGAATGTCTACTTGGACAGAACTTCGTCTTTTGAGATTTGTGGGAGTTTTTAATTTATTTGGTTAGTTCTGATGGGGTGTGGGTTGGGGTGCTAGTTTTAAAAAAATACGAAGCTTTTACAAGCCAGGAATAAAGTAATGTGCCTAATGTTGCAAAGGAAACGACCTAACAATGCTGGGCTCTCACCTGGCACCCCTCATTACTGTTGCATGCCCTGAAGATAAGGTGTACAAGAAAGTCTGATGCTTTGGAATTCCAGCTTCTTCCTGCAGATAAGGTGTACAAGAAAGTCTGATGGTTTGGAATTCCAGCTTCTTCCACTGTATGTGCTCCAAAGAAGGTGGCATGGGTGAGGGAGGAATACGGTAACAAGACTATATAAGATCTACCTCTGAAATCTCTGTTTTCAATCTCTCTTATTTCTTTCCACGGCTTCTGCATATTCCTACTTACAGGACAGACCGACAGAGCTACACAGAGGTTCTGACAGGTTTTTATTGCTCATGACCAACTTGTGCATACCTTTTATTTAAAATAAAAACTATTTAGAAGGCCTCTTTAGAGGGAAATTAAGATTAAGCATGGGTTTATGGTGCATCAGTTTAGCATTTTATGTGAGTCAGTACTAGTGATAAACTTCACAGCCTCTACAGTAATTTCATAGACTCGCAACACCTTGATTTTTCTCATGCTCCATAAGACAAACTTAGGAGAACAGCCCATGTTGGTCCCATGACAGACTTAGCCACTAGGCTATCTTATGAAGTTTATACAGTCTTCTCAGGTAGAAACTTACGTGACTCTTGCTCCCAATCATTCCTTTTACATTTAAAGGGACATGGGTTCCTCCTTGATAAACTGAAGAATTTTTGCACCTCAATCAAAGGATTGAGTTTGACTCTCTTGCATCTCATCGGTGAGATACATACACAAAAAGTCAGTAATACACAAAACCCCCAGATTATTCTAGCATTAGAAAACCCTCCAGAACCTATAGCAAGGCAGAACTCTGTTTAGTTGGGACAGTGATCCAAAGAAACAGGATAGTACTGGGCATGCTCTTGCATTCTGTGTCTACTTACTATGCATAAGATACATATGGGTGCTTAAAGGTGCAAGGGGAAAGCAGGGCAGGAACATTTCTCTTATTTGAAATCACAAAGTAGAATGTGCATATACAAACAGGTAATCACTTGAGGAAATCAAACACTCAATATGAAGACGAACAGATGGGAAGGGGAAGAACAAACAGGAGTACAAGATCATATAGCAATTTAATGAAAAGATGGAAACAAACTCTGGACTGTATTTACTATGCAGATTGGCCCTCAAATGAAACCTTTTTAAACAAGTAAATGGATTGCTTCCAAGTTTGCCCTGGATTATTCATTTGACACCTTAAGTAGTGCTTGTTCTGAATGTACTTTGTGAAAATATTATTTTGATTTTATTACGAACATACTTCAGAAGAGTGAGGTTTGATAAAAGTCTATTAATTAAACTGAGCCCATGCCAGCAGTGTCCAACTTCAATACACCAGCTACAGAATACATGAAAATAATCGTTTCATACGCGTTCTGTGTGAGCATTGTCAAAAAGTGAATTCTAAAGAAGTTCCTTTAACTAAAAGCAAATAAATATAAATGTGCTGGTTTGATGAGAAATTTAAGTGTAAAATTCAGATGTAGCCTTCTGTTGTCTTGGTTTTAAAACACTGTTAGTTTACAAGCACTGAAGTTGTACCCCCATCACTGAAATAACAAACAGATTTTGCATATTCTGCAAGAAGAGACGGAAGTGTGGAACAGAATCAAATGTCAAAAATATATGTCTATACATCTCAAACTGCTGATGAGAAAAGTCTTCCTTCAGAAGTAAAAGAATACATCCCACAGCCACCTTCCATAAGTATTTAAGATTATTTTTCAAAACAAACCTTTTCTCCACGAAGTTTTGCTCTAATCTGTTGACGTTCATTAAAATTTTGTAGCCGAATCTGTCTTAATCTTGCCAAATACTCCTAAGGGAAAAAATGGAATTAAGTTTCAATTACACTGAAACTGTCCCTAGTATGGTTAACTTAAAAATACATAAAATTCCACAAAAAAAAACCAAGATGGATGGATAAAACCCAACCCCACACTATTACCCTCACCCTATTAGCATTTAATAATCTCTGGAAAAACCCTCATCTAATGAAAATAAAGAAAACTGGAACTTATGTTTCCCAATTTGAAGCTGTAATTTCATTTTCTATCATTGAAGGCTAAGAATGGTTATATTTATCACAACAGGGTTAAGATATACCAAGTCATATCTTTATGTACGCACATTCAAGAAGCTTTCTGAGACAGACTGATGTAGACAACTTGATGTATCAAAAAAAATGAAAACCCCAAAACACACCAACACAAACACACCTGAACTCTAGAACTTCAATGGTAAAGTATTTCCTAGGGATTTATTAAGTCCTTTTATTTTGTTACACAGATGGAACCATGCAGGGAAACTAGGCACAGTCAAGGTCAAAACAGTGCTATCTGTGTGATGAGCAAAGTGGCAAACATGCGGCAAGCATACCTCTTCCTCCTTGTTTCTGGATTTCCTTCCTCTTGCAGAAAAAGGCCTGCCTCCATAGATATCTGCCACGTTTTGCAGTGTACCCTGTTTGCCATTTAATGGTATCAAATTTAAGGTGGCTGGAGCAGTAAAACTACCTGCTTTATCCAACAACTGTTCACTTATAAGAAACCAAATCGATCAAATCATACAAGATGGAAAGCAGTATTTCCCATATTCACCTTTTTAGAAAGTATTTGGGTTTACTTTTTATTTTTAATGCATGTTCCTGAGTTTTACAAAAGCTAACTAGCACTGCTGAGGTCAACTTCATTTTAGCATTCAAGTTGGTTTAGGTATTTTCATCAAACTGATGGAGATTTATATCACTGCTCTTAAAAAGAAAGAAACTGGAAGATTTTGGGGTTTTTTTTGGAACTGATTTTCTTTCTGTAGATTGTAAACTTTTACTCATCTGCCTATATTAAAAGTTTTCAAATACCAAGACTCCATGTCCTGCAATGCCACACAGCTACAGTGAATAGCAAATTAAATCACCAGCTGTCTCAAGAATAGATGACTGAAAGTATCATTAACTCAACTGAGTCAAACTTTAGACTGCCAATTGAAAATTAAAATTGATAGTAACTATATTCAACAGAAGCAGGGTAGCTCAGTGCAAGTTATTTGGCTTAAATGTCTTTTTACAACAAAGAGCTGCATATTAATTGATGATTACTACTAATTTCTCCTGTCAGATCATCACTGTCTGGGCAATAGGCCCATCCCTACATGAAACTACTGCCAACTAGTCAAACCATTTTCCTGCACAAATAGCAGAAGTTCTTAGCAACTTCATTCTATCAATGGCAAATGACAGTACATGAATTTGGAACCCTGGCTACCAGCTGTGTCAAACATCTGGAATTTACAACTGGTCAGTAAGCTCCCCGTTTTATTACAGCAGCCAGGTAAAACTAAAACATGTGGGCTCAGTTGGATATATTGGAGAAACACAAGAAACATTAACGTGAATACTTGAGTATATTGCATTAATCGATGTTGTACATTCATATTCATGCCAACAAAGTCAAGAACAAAATGGAAGCAGGTACTACTAAGGACTCACCTAACAAGGCAGTCTTTAAAAGAATTATTTTTTCAAATTTACTGGTGTTGGAAGTTTAAAAAAAACCCAACAGAACCAGTTTTGAAGTGGAAGATTCGTTCTCTGCAACATCTATACTATTATCAGAATGTTTCACCATCAAAGCAGTGAATCAAAGTACCTAAGAATTGCTTACTGTAAGTGAAATAATCCCTGAAACAAATACGTGGCTGTAAATCATGATCCGATACTCAGATATAACTCAGAAGATACTACTATACATCTGAGGTTGGTCTCATCTCACTGGAATGCCGCCAGCATTGTCAGTTTAATTTCAGCGACTAACAGTGGTATTGCTACTGCATTCTATAAGAACAGTGTGGAGAAGCACTCAAAAAGCAGAACTCTCTACATTAACAAAACACCCAGTTAAACCACACAAAGTCCTAGTGCGAATGAGTCATTTCCAAGATATTTTTTCTGCAAAACAAACTTCCTAAAGGAATACTGAATTTAGAATTGCAAGCACAAGAGAAAAGAACATTTTGTGACACTGTCCACTAGCTAATCTCTAAAGAGTACGGGTTTTAGAAATATCAACCTTGATAAAGATGTGTGTCTTTATACCTTCTTAATTAACAGAAGGTTTTTGTAGAACACACTAATGCATCAGTTTAATCAAAATTCATTTTAGGTTCAAGCTACTGAATGATACATGAAGTTTAATTTTAATCAAAACTTTAAAGCTATGAACAGAAAAAAAAGTAAATGACTTTCTAAAATTCACAATATCAAGTTAGACACATGCAAACCCAAAGTAATTTCCTTTCTTAGTAAGTTTACAGTAATAAGAAATGTACTGCACAGTAACATTTTAATAAAATCAGTAACAATGCAAAAAAACTTACCTCCCATTATTTTATATTTAATACTTAAAGAAACTATTTAGTCAGCATTTTATAGTTATTATGCTACTTCAAAGATTCATAGAGCATGCTGAAACAGTAATACATATAGAAAGACCAGATTCCATACCATATGTCCCTCAGCTCGAGCTTTGTTTTCCATGGCTTCTCTCTTTCGTTGCCAGAATTCTTCAACTTGCTTTGCTCTATCTGCAGCTATCCATCCTTTATGCCTGAGTAATTACAACACATAGCAAGATGAAAGGCTATGAAATACAAGACTCAACCCCCACCTGCATTTATTCTAACTAGGACACACACAAAAAAAGAGTAACTTTCTATAAGTAAGGCATCTTCAAAAAATGCCTTTCATCAGCCAAGATACAAGTCAGACTTCCACAAAATGGAGGAAAATAGGCTCAAATAAGTTAGAAGAACAATTTTAACAAACAAACAACATCATGTTATCCTTCTAGACCCTGGTCATCAAGCCCAAAACAAAAGCCAAACCACAATCTCAGTGTGATTATTTCTGAAAATGTCTCAGCTTGTTTCATTGTTGTCATCATTTGTGAAAAAAAGACTTACTTCTTCCAGGTTTCCTTCATCAACGAGCAAGAATTCATCACATGAACCAATCAGTAAGGTCAATACTACAGAAGTCTCTCAAGACTGACCTATGTTTGGACTAAGGCTTCTAGCACTTAAATAATTAGTACATCACTAGTATTCTCAGAGTGTTCAAGCAACTCCTTGGGGGTGTGCGTGTGTGTAACTTGGAGGGATTTTTGTTTCTTTTTAAAGATATGGTGAAGGAATTTTCCAACCTTAGAACGAACTAGAACAAGATGGCTTTTTATACATGTTCCACCCCAGGTCAAGGACCTGCTTGGCTAGACAAGAAGGCTATGTTCAAGTTACTGTAACTGAGCATCTGGCAAGTCTCCTAGTACACACATAGGATTGTTCTGTAGATGAAGCAGTTTCTGACAATTTGGTTACAAGTGAACTCTGAGAAAGCTTTCTTGTACATAAATTTAAAAAAAAAAACAAAAACAACAAAACCAAAACAAAAAGCAACAAAAAAATCCCAAACAAACAACACTGAAATTGTGTAAAATATTATAACAGATGGCAGAATGATGAGGCAGAATGATGAGGCAATCCTCTTTCCAAAGTTCCCCCAGCCCTGTTTGACTGAAGGAGTCCAGTAACAGGCAGGAAGAAATTGGAATAAACTGATAACAATAACCTATCAGGCTGAGACAGTTAAAGAAAGAATTGTTTTGGAAAAAAGGAGCTATTGCTAGTAATTCATTAATGAATTAGCACACTAATTAGATATCCTTGCATCTTGTTTTTTCTCTGCCCTCATCACTCTCCCAAGCAACAAGGAAATGAAATGTCTTCATATGCTTCAATTCATTAAGAGGTAGATAGAGATAAAACTACTTTGATGAAATAGAACAAACACTGTAGCTCCTCCAAAAAGGCAAGATGATCCCTGTGGTGGTACTGGTAAAGAAACAAACACTTGATAATCTTTGTATTTGACTCACCACAAGATTTTTACTCTAACTGCATATGAACTCAACTGTTGAATGCTGAAATCTGCCTGAATCCACATCATAATAGCTGAAGTTTAGCTTACAGTTTCAGGAGAGGTGCGTCCAAAGCAAAACTACCCAAACCTATTTCTCTCAAACCAAATTCACAGGAAAAACTTATTTCAACTAAATTTTATGAAAATGGTTTTCTCTACTCTGAAGCTGAGTGACTTGTTTTGCTAAAACATTTCGAGTAGATTTCTTCTGGGCTGCATTTCTGTCCGAGACACATTTTTTTTAAGATTGCTGATGTTGAATATACATAGCTCTACAGCAGAAAGATTGAAACTTGAGGATTTCTCCACTTCTTTAACATACACTCTAAATTACTTCACCTTAACAAAGTTGCAGTTATTTATATTCTGTGAGCTAAACACCCTGAATGCTTATCTTCATATTTCATCTCTAGCTGAAAGAATAAAATGCAGGAGGGAAGTACTACTAATGTAGCTGTAAGAATGAAATGGCTTCTAGATAATGATAAAGTACAAATACCACATTTTGAATGCTAAGAAACAGCACCTCAATTTAAGACTAAACGTAATCCAGTTTATAAATAGAAGAAAAAATAAAAAATAAAATTGCGGCACTTTGCGCCAAGCACTGAGAATAAATAGAGCAGGATGGAAATAGGCATTTACATCAGCTGATAAAATACACCTTCCAGTACTGGGTTTTACCAGGAAGAATTTTAATTAGCTCACAAGAGCCCAAATGACTAGAAAAACCAAAATATACCTTGTAGCTTGCAAAACTGTAGCACTGGTGTTAAATGTGTTATTGCCATAAATTTTAAAATAGAAAAATATCTACAAAGGCAAAATATATCATATTAAAACATAAAACTGAATAAAATTAGTTTAGAAGAATAAACATTTTCTTTGGCCACTTCCTTTTCTTAATATTATCTCCATCTATTTCTTCCTACATAGCATACATCATTGGATTTTCAGAAGTTTAAATAATGCATGAGAAAATTTGCCCCTCTAAGAAAGTTAGTAACACTCATGAATTAAACTTCTAGAAAAAAATATATTTTCCCATTTACTGATCACAAGTGCAGACACAGTTCTTTGGGCAATTATTAATAGATTCGGAGAAGGCCAAAGAAATTTTGAAGAAGCTACTTAAAAAAATGAAATAATTAAAAAAAACAAAACAAAACCAACCCAGTGCTCATTTGCTACCCTTTTATATATAAAATACTCAGTTTATAGTAACTACAAAGAAGAAGCATCACCAAATTGGAAGCTGCACCCCACTCTAACACTTTACATTCGCATCTCAATGAGGAAAACTCTTAGGAGTTTTCTACTGATAAATAAGCAGTACCTAAGAATTCCACGAGCATTCTAGACACTCTTCTGTGCTAGACAGTCAAACACTTAGATGCAGAGAAGGCAGTTAGCATGAGATGGAAGCATCTTAGCAGGTAACACAAAAAGTGGAACTATGAAAAAAGCAAAGGAGGAGGCTTATGATGTTATGTGCAACTGCATTAGGCCAAGAATTCTGGCTGAGATCCAGCTTAGTTACAGTTTATAGTAATCTACTTTTTCCATTACTGAGGAAGCCAAGGTTTCCATTGGTTCTAGAAGAACTGTAGTCTGCAGGGGACTAACACACAAACAGACAGCACAGTACCAATGGCTAAAAGTAATTTTGAAACATGTCCGACTAAATGAAACAAGACACAGAACAAGAATCTAACACATAGGGACATATGGATTATCACAGTCCAACCTGTTTGCATTGGCTTGTTTAGACACCTCCTTCAATCTTTTCATTTTTTTCCTAACTGCACCAGCATCAGGTAAATGGTGATGACCTGCAGGCCCCTTAGGAACTCCTGGACGTATTCCAGGTGGAATTCCTCTGTAGATAAATACGTACAGCAACTTTCATTACTTTCATCTGAAGCAGACCACATGCAACTTCCAATGGAATGTAGCCATACCTCTCAAAAACTTCCCGGCCTTGTAGTCTCGCCCTCAATTTGGCTTCCCTCACTTCAGCTACTCTAATGTTTTCGTGTTGTTGTTGCAGCTGATCAAAAATAGCGTGATAGTGTTCATACTGTCCTCTGGAAGACACAGGAGACGGACCAACACCACCTCCACCGCCATAATATGGTGCCTGGAAATCAAAAGGGTAGGGTGGAAATCTCAAATACTGGTTTTAACAAGCCCTTCCAACTTTCAATTCATCGGCAGAATAAAAACATTAACAAGTTCTGCAACAAAACCCCATTTTTTCCATAAAGTTGGAAACAGTTAAGCACAGTTGGCAAGTGGCATTAAGTGCAGATTTACCTGAGGATCACCATCATTACCAACCTGTAATTTGGTTTTATCACCAGAATTAAGATGTTTCATGCAAATTATCTGTCATGCTCAAAGAATTAGAATTCCTACAGAATATTCATGTGAAAATAATAAAAAACATGTTGCAAGCAGCTGTGTAGAGTAGTAGCCAAGGATGGATGCAGAAAATGTGAAACTGGCAAAATAAGGTTAAGGTTGTCAGCACATGCATAAAATTGTTTCCTTTACACCAGAAGGAAGTGGTCAAATAGCCCATGGTAGTGAATCTATGGAATCTGTTTGAACAATAGCGTCAATGTTCCTTCCAGTGTGTTCTAAAGTATTTTAAATAAATTCAAGCATGTGAGTGCACATGCGACAGGTTTACAATTGCCTACTTAGAAGTTCCTGAACAGATTATACTTGAGAGTGGAATCTAGCTCACGTTCTGAGTTTCAGTTGCTCAACACCCATCAATAGCTCTCTATGATACATATAATAGACATACAACTGTTTTCAGGAACATGCATAACTCTCATCCAAATGTGACAATGCTCATCTACTTGTGTTGTATGGAAGCTTGTATCGGTGCCTGACAGTTTTATCCTGAAAAAGAGAAGGATGGCATAGGAACCAAATGACAGGTTTTGACTTTTCCATTAAGTCAGTACCTGGTAGTCTTTAAAGTCTGGTACGCTTAAGTCTGCTTTTAACTATGCTTTATTATGTGATGTGTTGTACACATCTAAAGATGATGTCTATTTTGAAATAATATATTTAATAAGCAACTACTGAAATGTGATCAATGTAATCTTCATATTCTTGTGCAACGAACAGAAAATAAAACATCTATTCACGTTGACTCTATTGCTCAGAGATTTTTTACAAAAGCCCTACTAAACCTGCGAAGGCCAACTATTTTTGTAAGGCTCCCTACCACCACAACAAAAAGCTGTGTTTTAATCCTTTTTCTATTGTCAGACAGATTTACACAGCAATACTTGCAATTCCTGCACTGGCTCTGTCTGATGAAAGTACTCAGATCTTTATGTTCAACTAACTTCGGGAGACAGAACAGTTACGTTCCCATGAAACTATGACATACACGAACAGGCAACAAAAGAAACCGTCATAGGAGTCAGATGTACATTATCTACATTATGTAGTAAGTGAACAGCTAAAGAGTTCACTGCTTTCAGAAAACACATCTCACCCTCAGCACACCCCCCCCATCAACTTGTGTTGCTAAATAACAAAGAATGCTTAGAAGCAGGTGTTTAATACTGGAGAAGAGGCCCATTATCATAAGATGAGAACCTGGAAAAAGATTTCAACAAAAAAATTCAAGAGCAAACTTGAATGTGAAAAAAGCTATTCATGCACAGATTCAGCACAGGAAAAGTAGCAAAAGCAGAAGTGGACAAAAGAAAGTGGTGAATGAAAACCATTACTGACAGAAAGGTAAGAGATTCATAAATTTAGTAAGTATTTGAAATGAAAATTGCACATTATCTCCAAAAAGCCAGGGAAGAGAATCTTGTTATACAGTTTCTCTTAAATTATCCACAGATTAATAATGGGCAGACCCAAGAGTTGACCTCCAAGAGCAGATCTTTCTGAAAAGAGAAGACCATGCCAGATAACCAAAGGTGGGGGATCAGACTACACCACATTTCTGCATCTGCTGCCAACCTTAACATCACCACTTCCACCTGAACCAAGCACATTCCTCCATCCTTGTTCCCTGGCTCTGTTTATTCGTTCCATCTGAAGAAGAAAACAATACAGGAAAACAAAATTCAAGGAATCACTAGGTAAAAATTGAACTTCACTATTAACACATTTTAAACATTTTTTACCCTTTCTTTTTCTGATCTTCTCATTTCATCTGCCTTCAGTAAACTGATCTGCAATGTGTAAGGATTAAACATTTTTAGTAACTGGGAAATTGAACTACTCCATATTCTTACACAACAGATAACACACCACACCACAAGGTATTTCATTAAAATTACTATGGGTGGAAAAAGAAAGTTTCAAGAATATTGTCTACCTGATCTCTCTGGCGCTTTTCTTTTTCAGGCAATTCTAACTTTTTCTTTTTTGAAGGTTCCTGAAAAATAAGCATATAATTTGGTATTTATTACTGAGCTATGATCTGTGAAATCTCTATCAAGATAGGTTAGTGCTCCAACTGCTGGTATATGTCCATGAAGATTAAGAAAAGTACAGTTACATAATGTTTGGAAAAGATAGATAAGGAGGAAAGGTTTGAAGGTTTTACTTTGTCATTCTTGCTGTGGACTTAGCTTTTGCTTAGTTTGAAAATTAACAGATAATTTCATGATACCTCAAACATTTTCCTCCTTTCTTCTCCTGGATTCATTTTCTTCATTGCAAAAGCCTGAATAAAAGGTGAAACTTCAAATTAGACAGCATGATGCCAGAATGCAAGAAAAACTGTCATCAGAAAAAATAAAATTGCATCTTAAACCCACAACTTAGTATGTCCAAAATGTGGTTTAAAATAATTACTCAGGAGGTTTTAAATGAAAAGAACTGTTAGGATATAGAAGTAAACGCTTTTGTACTTGCTCATCCTCTACTAAAAGCTACGCCTCAAAAGCTGAAGGCAGTAATTTTTAACACTGTTTTGTCTTAATTTTTCTTCTCCACCAATACCATTCTGCATGACAATGTTTTCCCATTATAAGTCTTTGAAGGTCTCTAGACTTTAAGATTCTCTTATTTAAAGAACAGATTTATTACATTATCATTAGGCTCTTCCACTTGTGTAACTCTAATCAATGTTCTCATTAGTTATGGAAGACGAGAATTCAGCCACTATTAAATACCTTACACAAAGAAGCAGCTATACATAATAAACCATGCTGTTTATTCTAATCTTCTCAAAACAGTGATAGTTAATATTATAACCCTTTTTTTTTTTTTCCCCGACACAGAAACATGAAAAGTTTCATAATATTTTCTCCTGGCAACCTAAAATCCTATCAAATGAGTACTTTAAATATTTCAGAAGACAGAAGCCTTTAGAGACTTAAGTCAACATAGTTCAACTACAACAATTTAATATCACTAAATACAGGAGATGATTAATACATGCTCCTCTGAAAAGCCAGTTGAGAGCTGCAAGCTCAAACTACTCTAGAACAATAGCAAAGAGAAGAAAATTTATCACACCATAGCCATTATTTCTATCCTGCATCTTATCCCTTGTCACTAGGTACCATCCACACACACTAGGTCTTAAAATTGCAGCACTACTGACTTCTTAGATGCAGCAAGAGGATATTTCCTCAGTCTCTATCCTGCCGCTTTGAGTCTCTGTGCAAGCTAGATCACTGTTGGCTAGTGATACTGATTATAAAGCGCAGCAGACTAGGAGACAGTTGCACAATCAAGCCTTAAAACATAAAACCTCAGTCTCATAAACACACACAAGAATTCTGTTCCCTTCTTGCTTTTTCAAATTGTGTATTACAAGCCAATAAAGCTTGCTGATCAATAAGCTTTTGCCTATACCTCCAATAATTTGTGAACCTCAAGGGTAATTTATAACTCAAATTTTCTATCCACCTGTCAAATTTGACAGATGCACAGTGATCTTCGTATTATGTTGCTTGAAGTGCCATGGGGAGAAGGAGGAAAGAAGAGTTTTATATAATAAGTACCACAGAGAAAACTACAGCAAGAAAGATTGAAAATACCATATGAAGGTATACAGAAGACTATTTCTCATTAGCTTATGAAATTAAATCTGGGAAACTCCTCTTCCAATTACACAATTTGTCTGGCTGAAAATGACTAAAAAAAGTTTTCTGTTTTTTTGAAAATGCAAATATTCTTATCCAATGACCTTGGTATACCTGACAAGACTTTCCACATTTCTTGGAGTGGTCAACACCAACAAAGGAAATGAAAAGATGCAAAGCACATCTAATTCAGCAGTGGAATTAAAACCCAAAGCTAAGGCAGCAGTATACGAAAATTATTCTATTAAAACCAACTAAACAAAACCAACCAACAAAAACCTCAGTAATAAAGCAAACCAAGCATTTGAACGACTACTACTTCTTCTGCAGATGCATGTCCCCACATAAAATACATTTTAAAAAGGAATACATAATATTTTCATATCATTTAAATAAGGTATGAGCAAAACAGTTTAAGTAATTTAGCTTCTTACCTGTCTAGATTTAGCCAATGGCTTCTTATCATTAGGCTTTTTAGGTACATCACAAGGCTTCCTCATCACTAAAGGCACTCCATATTTTGCAGCAGGTTTGGTAATCTTCTGAGCCGGTGCAACTGAAGCCAGTATTTGTTCTTGAGCTGGCCTTTTAGCTAAAATGAAAAAAAAAACAAAATAAAACAACAAACAAAAAATCCAACTCTCTTTTACAGCAATCCAGGCTAGCCAGTGTACCATATTTCCCTTTCCCAAGGTCTTGGAACAGCAAAGCTGAGGAAAAAGTGCAAACTGCTAACATTTCATTCACATCAGCTGATGCAAAGTGCAATACACCCAGTTGTCCAAAACAGCTTACTTTCATGCTTGATAACAGCAAAACACAATCCCTGAGCCTTTCACTCTCAATACTTCAAACTGGAGAACTGAAGTTTATTTCAGCTTCCATGCTCTATCATACAGTTGTCATGGACACAGGGAAAAGTTTTCCTAATAGAATGGAAGGACAGGCTCCCCACCACTAACAACACTAGACTACAACACTAATGTCAGCAGAAGATGAGTTCTGGAAGAGCTTCAGTGGCTTTCAGGGATAAAGTTTTCCCTGTAGAGTTCCTGAAAATATGCCAATATTGTGGATTTGATTCTGTGTTAGCAGGGCTCTCTTACTACAGAATGTAATGACAGCAGTGAAACAAAGAACGTTGTTAAAAGACACCAAAGCACTTGCCACAGCTTCAAGTAATTATGAGGAAATAAAATAAAAAAAAGTGGAAAAAATCCAGGAAAAGTAGAGTAAACTAATGCAGGAAAATGAAGCAAGGTAAAACTATATTGACAAAACAAACCGCTATCTAATTTCCTACCAGTAGCAGAAATTCTACTGCTTTGGTCTGAAGTCAGGGCTTAATCCAGGAATCTCTAACAAAACCTCTCACCTTTTTAGAGGAAATGGTATTTCTCATCACCCATTTCTCATTACTAAGTGGAAAAAATGCTCAATAGCAAGACATAAATTTTTTTATGTATTCGTAGTCTTCACTGTCCCCTTAAACTCTGGAAGCATAGCATACTGCAAGAGGAAAAAGCTCAACTATAACAGTACAGGACCATAGTTATCATTTGTACCCTACATACACCCAGCTCCCCAAGGGAGGGAGGTAAATTGCTTCTCTCTCTTTCTTCCTGAAACTTCTAGGATCAGGTATAAGAACACACCAAAACCACAAGTAAAAACAAAACCACATACACTGTCTTGCCAGTGCTGAAAGCAAAAGCACTTTATACACTTACTTACCTGGTGCAGCATGTTGGGCAAACTTCTGGAAGATTTTGTGATTGAATTCTTCTGCAATAAGCTAAACAAAGAACTGAAGTTGTTAGCCAGCAGTACTTATGGCTGAAGATAAGAAAAACACATTTTCAGAGAAATCTGCCATTCCCAGTAAGCATCTAATAGCATTTACTGTATCTTAATTTTAAATGAATACTCAACCTTATGTATTCAATTTAGTATCACAAACATGAATAGGAAGCTGGATTCAGTGTTTTCAAACAGTTTTGGTGCATTTACCCAAATAATTGAAGAACTGATTTAGTCTGACTTCTGGGTGGTGTGTTACCTCATTTATGAGCTAGCTAAGAATCTAGAAGAAAGTTAATGTATCAACATAGCTTTATGCATAGTACATTTTAGATTTCTGTATAGTTGCCAAAGTTCAATTTCTCAGTTAGCTTGTGTCAAAAAGCAGTCCTTTAAAAATGTTTGCAGTTTATAAGTTTCTCTATCCTTTTCAAGATGGGAAGTTGTCTATAGAGATATCCAAGAACAACAGATAGGGCATGCTATCAGGCATATCGAAACAGCATAATAAAGTGTGGAAAACAGCCTTACTTGAAGTCTAGACAAAGACCAAACATTAACAGGCCATCATCTCAAATACTGTAGGCAGTTCTGAACGCAATACCTCAAGAGTATCATTCTCAAGAGTTTCATTTCTCAAGCAGAAATGAAAAAGGCTCAAACATAATTAAAAGTGTTGAAAAGATGCAGTAAAATAACAAACAACCTATAAAAAGATGACTGAGATGCAATGTGACAGGTCTAGAATGCCACATGTGATTTTGCAGAGAAACATACAAGGACAGCAAATGATAATACCATTATAAGTGTGGTATGACTGAATATAAGGAGGAAGGTTTAGAGTAAAACAAAGTTGATGCTTTCCGCAACATGTAGCAGACCTGTGAAATTTCTTACTGATCCAACTATATATGGCCATTTTGTGAAATCACTTTAGTTTTGAGTTAGAATCCATTAGAATCCTTTATGCTCAGTGAGGTCTGCTTTTGCATTCATTTCCTCCTTGCTGTTTCTCTGTCTACATACTTAAATAATTTAAGATTTTTCTTTACAGTTTATAGTAAAACTCTTTCCTCAACCTAAAGCATCCCTATAAAAGCTCTTGGGAATACCATTACTCCAATTTCTTATGTTGTATGTTAATATTAGAATAAAGAGAAGTCCTATGATGCCTTTAGCAAAACTAGAATTAAAACTAATTCCATACCTGTGGTGTGAGAAATTTTTCAACCCGTTTGGCTATAAAATTTTTCTCCAATATGGAGTTTACTGATGGTCTGTTCCTAGGATTCCTTTTAAATAACTGTGAGAGCAAATTACGTAGGTCATAGGAATAATGCGTAGAAACAGGAGGAAAAGGTCCAGATATTATCTTCAGTACCAAGTTCTTCATGTTACCAGCTTCAAACTGTATCATGCAAGAAAGAAAACAGTGACTGCATTTTACTTACTGTCTGTCCAAACGCAAGCCTGTATATAAAGATGATGAGGAAAACAAAACCGAAAAGGTATGTTTGCCTCAATATGCCAAAACAAATTTTGAAGGCTATGTACAGTTTATATCAGCAGTTGAAAATAACTTGCTGCCAAGTATTCCAATTCAAAATACATCATAATAGATATGCCACTGAGATATACTTTTTGCTAACAAATAAATATTTCCCTTCAGATCTAGACTGACAATGATATGTAATTAAGAATACAATAATTGTATCATTCTCTGCTTGATCTCCTCTCCCAAAAAACTTTCAACCATCACATGCCTTCTGACCTTTTTAGAAGCCACGTTTCAAATGAAAGAATGTAGAGCATTAACATTCATTCAGTGTAAAACCCAAAGGAATCCAAACAGAGCACACCATTTCAATTTTTAGTGACAATAAAAACAGTGCGTATCACCCAGCTCACAAAAAACAACCTACAGCCATCAACTCACAGAAAGGAAACACTGTTAGCATTGCTGCCACAGAAAAGAGCAAGCAATAAGAAATTATGTAAGTTAGACATTAAATCCCTCCTGATTTTCATGTCATTATAATCTTTTTTCTTTTAATAAAAATACCCTTCCCAAAAAAAACCTGAAACAAAACATTAAAAAAAAAATATTTTTTTTCCTTTTCTTCCTAACTGGAAAATGTATGATAAAGATACAGTCTTCAAAACAACACATACACAGAGGAAAACGAAATGAAAACCAAACAAAAGCCAACCCTCCGAGCTTGGGATATTGTCTAAGAAATAGTTCTGTTCTAAACAGAAATGCATTAATCCACCTGCACAAAAGCTGACAGTCCAAATTCAGATTTTCAATGAAAATGTCAACTTTCTTAAAAGAAAGGAACACCATCCACAGTATCACTTATTACAATACCAAACAACTTACTCAGCTAATACAGTTCATTAAAAACCTACAATCGTGAACAAAATATACAATGCTAAGATTTCTGAACAGATCAGTGTAAACCAAAACAGAGATGGAAAATGCTGGTCAGTATAGGAAGAGGAGATAGAAATGCTGAAGGTTATTTTAAACAGCCACCACAAAAGGCTTTCATTAACTGACATACATTTGCATAATATCAGGAAAAAAATATTCTGTTTGAAATCAAGAAGTTTCTACTCACCGCATGTTTAAGTGTGCACATTTCATAGAGAACGCAACCAAGGGCCCAGATATCACTAAATCAAGAAGAGAATGTATCCCAAGAATTAGTTGTGGGTATAATACTGCCAAGCAACTTACATCTGGGAAGTCTATCTTTGAAACGGAAAAAGTTGCATTTTGAGTACGCAAAATCTCCTCTGTACATACATCTTCCATCCCCCAAACAAAAAAAGAATTCAACCACCAAAAATAAGGCCAACTGAAAACCAGCTGAGGATATTCTGGCTTCAGATTTCACTTAGGCCTTTTCATCTGAATTAAATGAAAAACCCAAACAAAACTCACCACCTAATTCAGCAAATGCAATTCTCAAAGTCAATTTACTGTTTAACACTGACTTACTTTATCCTCACTCATTACAGGATTACAGAATTTGGTTAGAATGCAATTGGATAATAAATCCCATGAAGAAATAAAAGGGGCAAGGAACTGTAATTTGTATCTCTTAAGAAACCAACTGAAATTAGTCTAATTCACTCACAGCAATAGATGCAGCAACTTAGTAGAGTGTAAGGCTAACTTGATAATGACCATTTTAATTACATTAAAATGTAAGGGACACTGTTACCAGATATAGCCTACTGCCAGGACAGCAAACATAAGCAAGGAATCAGTATGACTTTGTTACCTGAAGCAAGCTGAGTCGCCTATCTATGCACACGCTTAGAGAATTCAATTACTGTGTTTGTGATTTCATCCATAACAGTATCACATTCGTACTACATAAATTAAGGCAGCACAAATAGCTAGGCAAAAGTAGAGCCATAATTAAAAACACGGCTAGATCTAGAACTCAAAGCATTAAGCTAAGTCATCTCTGCATCACACTGCTTTGCACTGCACATACCTACTAAGGTCCCTCTTGTGTAATGAGTCTTGGTACCTTCTTGGCTAAGAGATGAACTAACAACTGTTCATCATCATAAAACAGCTTCTGATTTCTAGAACTCACTTTCTTCTCCTGACCAAAAACGTTTCATTAAATGCTTATTAGTACCTTTTATTGTTGTAAGGCTTGTTCTGACATATTTCAGGAGACAAATAGTATGGTGTTCCTATGCAAGTGCGAGCCAGCTCTGCAGTACTAAAAAAGTAAGAATGAATGTTAACTAGTTAACTCACGTGATGTGCACAGATCAAAGCAATTTAAATTAAATCAGAGAAAACTGCATTGAAAATGAGTTACCTGTTAAGAACTCTGGCGATCCCAAAATCTCCCAGTTGTATTGTTCCATCTTTGGTTAAAAATATATTCTTGATATACAAATTTTAAGAAGAATTAAAACATTCATACAATTACAAGCTTTTTGATCTCAATATGTTTTGGAAAGCATAAAGTTTTCTACTATTCAATCACTCTGAAGTCACAAGCAGTAGTAGTGTTACTGCCTACTGTGAACCACCAGACTTACTCAAGTCCTACTTGATCAAAATTAAACACACTAAACACTGTTCTAACACATGACCTCTTCTGTCCCCACACAGAAACATGAATAACATTCATGCAGCTTCATCAAATAGCCACATCCATTTTTTCATATTGTATATTTATATCATATATCATATAAACCTCCTCCAGATAATTCTGAGGAAAAAAAGTGTTTCCAGTGTTAGAAGTGTTTACGTTAAAAGACTATTTTCCATAATTTGCCAACTTATACTAGCAAGATACGAATGTAATCACTTTGAAAGTAAATTCAATTTAAAAAAAAGTTACCCACATACCTGTGACTTTATGTCCCGATGCAAGATTTTTCTATCATGTATGTGCTTTAGTGCTAAGCAGATTTGTACAAACCAATCTAGAATCTACACATAAAAGGCAACATCAGCATATTTATTTGAAAACTTCCCCAGTTACATAAAAATCTTATAAAATCAGTTTTATAACTCAAGATTTTACCCTCTTCCCACAAACCTGTCTTTATTTATACCACAGAATAATTAAAAATGTAAAAGTACTGTCACTACAATGCAAACATTTTAATGAAAGGTGCGTATTACTAAAATTAGATATTTAGTCTGAGGCTACTAGTTTCATTACATATTATAAGCCTAACAAAAATTTGCAATATGAATTTAATTGACTAAAATGTTTGAAACTTGGAATTTGCATCTTAAACATTGTACTTTTGCTGCAACCATTACAACAAGCCTTGTTGCAGTCAGCTAATCAACAGTTTTAGAAAGCCATGCTGATGTTTACAGCAACACTTATTTTATCATACAATAATTTTAAGTATTCCACCTTTTGAAAAAAGGTACAAAGCAGATTTCAATGAGAAAAGCAACAAACAACATGTAATTAGAATATTATAAACGAGCCAAAATTCTCCTTTTTATTTTTGTAAATCTGTAGAAAACACAATACAGAAGTGACCAACGGCAAGAACTTTTCCATGTGCATACTGGTTTCACATTCTCAGCTTAGAAGTACACACATGTCAAAACTACAGTAAAATGCAAGATGTAATTGTCACTTTTCCACTTTAAGGTATTCCTGTAAAAGTGAGTCCAAATTGGAACTAAAAAAAAAAAAAAAGGTATCCTACATAATCTATTTTCACTTAACCAAAAACAAAACTGCACATAAAAACTTCTTATTTATTCCAAATTAAATTCTTCCACAGTACAAATGATTTTATACCCAGAATTGTAGAAAATCTGCTGGTCTACTTACAATATTAATTTTTTTCCTAATGGAAAAATAAACTTTTGAATCATGTCAACTTCATATTGCCATATTTAATATTATTGTAATTCTGATAAATGAAAATCAGTATTACAAAACAAAAACCTCATGCCATTATATCTTAAAAAAATATTAATTTTAAAAGTTTTAAAAATAATTATGGTGTCCTTCAGTATTTTTCATTTCTCAGATTTGGTTTACTTTGCAAGAGATCCAACTTTTTTTGGAGCATCTTACACATAGAAAAGCCCAAATAACATACCTGTAATTTTCAGCTACATTCCCCTCCCACCCTTTAAGAGACTACTTTGACCAACGGCAACAACAATCATATTTCAGAACCTCCTTTTAGATTAACCAACCATATCTACCAAACTGAACCAAAACAATTGAAAACTTACGAAAAATTATCATTCACCAAAACACTACAGCAGCAGTTTGCTATTACCTGATCTTCAGAGAATAAGATTCCTTTCTGGGCATTTATTTTTTTAAATAGGTCTCCTCCTTCACAGTAATCCATCACTATGTAGAGACAGCCATTTTCTGTAAAATAAAACACAAACTACTTAAAAAAACTCCCCAAAAACCCACCAAACAAAAAAAAACCCAACCAAACAAACAAAAGCAAACCACAAAAAAACCCTACAACAAGCTTTAACATAACTCTCCTAATATCTTCTTTGCAGTCACAGAAAAGCAATCAAAAATTAACCTTTTCACATGCAGCTTCAAATACCATTTATTAGTCTTTTTTTTTTTTCTAACTTGAAGCAAAAATGCTTTTATTATTCTGAGTTGTAAAACAGAAGTTTCCCATTTCTAGCAACATCAGACTATTTTATTATGGAGAGAAGAAAAATGACATTTGCTGAACCAATGCCCACTATGAAATTAAATATGTCACTGACTGCAATATAAACCCATTCTTCTTGTGCTTTCAAACATCCCATAGATTCCCCACCCTAGAGATCTTAACTTCCAATTTAGATATCTGCCACTATTTGCCTAATTCTTTCTTGGAGTTTTACCTGGACAAGGTACTACTACTCATACTAAGTGCAAAAACATGGCAATCATCAACACTCACACCAGACATACAGCTCATTTCCCAGTTAAACTTCCAGCAGACAGTGACAGATGGAAACAATTGTCATTTTTGAGTGAAATTTGGAGAGACTTCCAAAAGTCCTATGCAAGCTTCCACTAGGAGGTATGAATATATATATATTTAATTCAAAGTTACAGCTTTGCTCTCCAATGCAATCTTTTCCAGTTACCGATGAAAAAGAAAGATTAGGCAGAAGCAATTTGCAAGTTAGCAAAACCACAAGAACTACATTACTCACATGTTAGGAATGATTTTGAGAAGAGCTAAATAAATGCATAAATCAATCAATTCTGGTACTCAAAAGAAAAAACTCTTATGAGCTCGCAATAGCACTTAAAAAACCTAAATAGATGATGTAATTAATTTTAACTCTAAGTCACTTAAAACACACTCCTACAGGATGCTTCTGAAATCGTTTTTCAAAAACAGCAAACCCAGGATATTTCTTTTTTTTGTTTACAGTGGTTTTTATCTTGGTTAAGCTTTGTAACTGGTATTATTTTAAAAAACAGGAGCCTGGATTTCTTGCAGACCTGTTGCTGAAATAATTCTCATTTATAAACCATATCAGCACGTTCAAAGTCAAAGTGCTTTAGCAATAAAGATCCAACATGAACTCTTGCGAACTACAGATTACAGGATCTACCTTGTAAGAACAACAAAGAAAAGAAAAAGGCAGTCTTAAAGAACATAGTTCTATTAAAGAAAAGACAGAAGAGTAAATTTATAAAGCAGAAGACTCTGGCTGTGCAATAAAACTATGGCATCAAATTCTAATTTAATAAGTAGAAAAAACAAACAAACAAACAAAAACCAAAAGCCTCCAAAAGACATAAGAAAGTCAGCAGAAAAGAAGGAAAGCAGTGTTCCTGAATAGTATTTCAAGTAATAGGGTTTTGAATAATATTTTAACTTATATGATAGGTTGTTGGAATATTTTATCTGTTCTGCTCATTTCCACAGACATTCACAGTTGTCCTGGGTTCAGCAGTAGCAGTCATTTTTCTCCTTCTTGGTAGCTGGTGCAGTGCTGTGTTTTGACTTTCGGCCTGGGAACAGAGCTGATAGCGATGTTTTGGTTTGGCCAAGGACTTTGTGAGCCTCATGCTCTGCCAGGGAGGAGGGGAAGTCAGGAGGAAGCAGAGACAGGACACCTGACCCAAACTGACCAAAGAGGTATTCCATACCACAGCACATCATGCCCAGGAGGTAACTGGGAGTCAGCCGGAAGGGCTGGGAGACTGCAGGGTTGGAGGAGGTATCGGTCGGTGCTGAGGTGTTGTACTCTCTTCCCTTGTTATTTCCTTTATCATTATTATCATTGGTGGTAGCAGTAGTGATTTGTGTTATACCTTAGTTACTAAACTGCTCTTATCTCAACCTGTGGGAGTTGCATTATTTTGGATTCTCCTCTCTGTCCCTCCGGGAGTAGGGGTAGGGCAAGAAGGGGGGGAAGTGAGTGAAAAAACTGTCTGACTGGGTTTAAACCATGACAACAGTGAAACCAACGTGGGATTATGTTTCTCCATCCTTCATAGCTTGATGAAATAAAGTCACATCTATTCTTCCAGCTCTGAAAGCAGCAATATGATTACAATTACTGAAGACTGCATTCTAAGATATCAGACTTTGATATAAAATCACTTTTGCTAGGTTATCAATACCCAAATTCAGACTGTACTCATATTTAACACACACAAGCATTCAAGCTGTTAGGATCTACACAAGGAGACTTACGCTGTGGAGAAACAAGACATCATAACCCTTTCATTAAAGCATCAACCAAAACTGATGCATGTAAGGAAGAGGCATGAAAATTTCTGTTTAATTGTTGCAGTTTTAAAAAAACTACAATTACTTTAAACTGTGCAGGGGAATTGTGGAAAAAAAAACCAAACCAATTCAAAGGAACCAAGTAATGGAAGTATTAAAAAGACTGATTAAAGAGAAAACACATTAAATACAATAAGTAGCGCACAAACAGTCGCTATCGTTACTTCACATTCTAATGTGTTAATTAACCTTACCTTCAAATGACTCCCTGTACAGGACAATATTTGGATGTTTCATGTTAGCCAATACAGCGACTTCTCTCCTTGATTCTTCTCTCTCCTTATTTGACATCTACAGAAGGAAAATAATGATTTTCTCAGAAAAGAAATGAAAAAAAAAAAAAAGGGTCAGGAATTAACAATAATCACTCACCTTTGAGATGTTAATTTCTTTAATAACATACTGTTGGCCATTTTCTTTAGCTTTGACAAGAAATGCTTTCCCAAAAGATCCTTCTCCAATTTTTCGAACTTTAATATACTTATCCATAGTTATCTTCTTAAGGCATTCTTTCTTGGGTACTAGGAAAAAAAAAAAAACCCACAGAACATATTTGGTTAGCTGTACTTAAGTCACCTAGCCTGCTAGGTCATGGTATATTCAAACCATTTGTCTCTTCAGTTGCATCACATGCTTTGCAGCTTTTCTCTAAACCGTCTACTCTTACTCTTAATTTTATTTTGGTACAGTTGGCTCACCTGGTATAGAAAAAAGGCTGTACTGATAAAACCAGCAACCAGGTTTAATCTTTCAACTTGACACATTCTAAAGTAAAAAAAAAAAAAAAAGTGTTTTATCTTTCAAAAAGGCACACAGTCAGTGCCATAACTTCTGATTCAGCTAGCACACAATCATCATCAGAGCTATTGCACCGCGTTAACAATCTTTCATTTGCCTTTACTTGGAAGAACTACAACAGTGTGTGTGTGGAATCCCTACACGTTGTTTCTTAGGAAGCACTAGATCTTTTATTTTGGAAGTTAGTCATGATAATGAAGCCAAAAAATGGACTGAATTCAAGAGACCCCCCCTTTAGCTTAAAATCATTATTTAACATGTGACCTTAATTCTGACTGGAAACAGGTATTTTTGCCTCCAAGTACAGAAAGATAGTGTAAAGTTGCACATACTCAGTATTAACAGCAATATTATGTTTAGGGCAATGCTTAAACTAGCAGGCAGGACATAATTTTAACTTCACATGACTTTACTACATTCTCTCTCTATCCCTGGTTTATTTATGACACAACCTATGCTTTACTACAGCCAAGCCAGCTGCATTAGGCATAGCTTTGGGCTCCTACTACACGCTATTTTCTTCAAATACAAACCATCGATAAGCAGCCTGTGGGCGAGAAGGTACAGTTCAAAGAGGGTTTACAATTTTGTGCGAGTTAGATGGCCTCTTTTTAACCGTGGCATGGGAAATACGAATCTTGAAAAAGGACATCAGCGCTGATAGGGCGTTGGCTTTTCCAGCCCTGGGCAGAAGTCATTTTGTCCGTCACCGACACGCAGAAGAGCGGCTCGTGCGCCGGGGCGTAAGTCATACCCCAAGACAACCCGATCACTAAACACGAAGAAAACAGGGCCATAAACCCGAACCACACGGCCAAGCCGCAACTGGGCAGAAGGAAAGCAGTACGGCACAGCGCTAGCCAGCCCCAGCCCGGCGGCAAGAGAGGCCTCAGCCGGGCCCCGCCAGGCCGCCACCCCTACACAACTGGGCAAGACTACCACCAGGGCAACAAACCAGAGCCACCTTGCCCCAGGGCGACCGAGAGTGAAGACCCGCCACCTGTTTGGCCCCACGACCCCCTCCCCACTCCTGCCATACCTCCCTACTGCACCCGACCAGCGCTGCCACGGCCGCTCAGCCGAGACTCACACCCGCCGCGGACCCGCCCCCTCAGGTCTCATTGGTGGGCCGGCCCCTCAGCTCAGCCCCCATTGGCAGACCTGCCCCAAGGCGGGGCAGCGGATCAGCCTGACCGCCCTTCCCGCGTTAGCGGCACGTCACCCTAGTAACGCGCCGCCACGAGCCAGGGGACGGGCGGGGTCTGCCGGCCGCCGCGCCACGAAGCGGGACGGGCGTCCAGCAGCGGTGTGAGTTCGCGTTCCAGGGGGAAAAACGGGAACAGCTGTAAACCTTTCCCGGGCCAGCCATGACCCACAAGACCGCGCAGCCTGGCTACAGCGGTACGTGTCTTCCCAGGGACCTCATCGGGGCGGGATGCCTGGGGGAGGCATTCAGGAGGGTCGGGGTGCTCAGGGCCCCTGTGGCTTCTCCGCTCCCCAGAGTGCGGGTTAACGGCATGTGCGAGTAACGGCTTGTGATTCACAACGATCCTTTTCGTTCTTACTCTGATTGTCTTCGTACGTCGCCCTGTGTGCACAGCAGGAAGCACTGTTCGGTTTTGTTAGAATACTAGAATGGTTTGGGTTGGAAAGGACCTTAAAGATCATCTAGTTCCAGTCCCCAACACTTTCCACTAGACCAGGTTGTGCAAAGCCCCATTCAGCCCGGCCGTGAACACTGCCAGGGATGGGGCAGCCACAGCTTCTCTGGGCAACCTCTGCCAGTGCCTCACCACCCTCATAGTGAAGAATTTCTTTCTAAAGTCTAATCTAAATCTCCCCTCTCTTAATTTAAAGCCATTCCCCCTTGTCCTGTCACTACATGCTCTCTCGTAAAAAGCCTCTCCAGCTTTCTTGTAGGTCCACTTTAGGTACTGAAAGGCTGAAATAAGGTCTCCTCAGAGCCTTCTCTTCTCCAGATTGAACAATCCTAGCTCTCAGCCTGTTCCATACTAGAGGTGCTGCAGCCCTCTGAGCATCTTCACGGCCCTCCTCTGGACTTGCTCTAGCAGGTCCACATCCCCCACCAGATGGGGTCTCACGAGAGTAAGAGTAGAGGGGCTAAATCACAAACCTGCAGATATTCCATCATGTTCCGTTTAAAAAAAAAGAAAATAAACCAAAAACCTCATCAAACCTTTTACAGTATTTTACTGGAAGCTCTGTTCTGTCGATGTATGGCCAGTAAACTCTTTACTGGCCTCAGTCTCTCGGCAGGCACTGAAACGCCTCACACCCTCCTCATGTAGATAGCACGCAGGAGTTACGTGCTCTGCCCGAGATCTGCCATTTCAGCTGCAGATACACACCACTTCGAGCTCTTGTGGCCCTACAGTCACGTAGCGCCCGTGAAACTTAGACGCTTCCTGGTTTTAGCCAGATGACGCGGCGACGTACGGCGGGAAACCACCTCCTCCCTGTTCCGAAACGCGCAGTACTCCCCCCCGCCCTCACCTCACCGGGCCCGCGCCTAACTGCCGCTCTCCTCACCGACCGCCGGCAAGCCACGCCCCTCCGCGCGCACGGGCGAGCGACCCGCGAGGGAACCGGAAGTGGCGGCGGTGACCCTAACTCTGGCAGGCGCTAAGAGATACCGGTGAAGCGCGTGCGCGGCAGGAAGCCCCGCCCCCCCCGGCCGAGGGGCGGGGCTGGCTGCCGGAGCGACCGTTGGGGCCGGGGGCCGAGCCGGTGTCCGCGGCGTCTCCGCCCCGCCGCGGCGGGAGGATGAGCCAGCGCCTCCCTGGGGAGCAGCAGGCGGCGCCGGCAGGACAGGTAGGGGCGGGGCGGGCTGGGCTGGGCTCGGTTAGGTTAGGTTTGACTTGGCTTTCGCCTTCTCGCGGCGTGACGGGAGGGGCCGCTGGTGGGCCCCTGGGTCACTGCCCGCTGCTGTCAGGGCGAGCGCGGCTGAGGTGGTGGCTCTGGCCCGACCCTGGTGGGATGGGGGGAGGAGAGGAAAGGAAAGGAGAAGGCAGCCCCCGCTGCACGGACCGCCCGCGGACGGCTGTTGCGCTCTCGCAAGCGAGACCGCCTCGTCCTGCGGCCGGGAGGCGGGAAGGGTCAGAAATGGCGGTTCCTCGTGGACCCTCAGTATAATTTGCCCTCCTCCTCCAAAACGGGAAGTGCCGGGGTGAGGGGCAGTTCCCCGCAAGTTTACACAGCGTGTGGTCTCTTGTCACCCGATTTCGGTTCTCGTGTGTGGTAACTCTCATTCACGTAAACTGAGGTGCTTTGCAGCTTCGAAGATCCAGAGTCTCCTCATGTAAACAGTGTTAGAAGTAATAATTCAGCTCAAGCTGCTGCTTGCTTCGAGTTGGCTCACAGGTTTGGTTAGTAAGGCTGCTGTTATGCAAGGGAGGGAGGTGATAGGCTGCTCCTGGAGCCTCTTAATTAAATGAGAGGGTGCAGGTCAGCGAGATTGGAACTGAAGATTGAGTTTGTTCATGTTATCCTTTCTACTTATCCAGAATCCTTCCCTATCCGGAAACGTGAAACATACTGTAAACCAAATACGTATCAGTTCTCACCTAAAATGAACAGCTACAAGTGTGACAGTAGAAAATCATGTGAAATAATGTCGATTAGTAAATTTGCTGTGTCACACTTTAAAGTACTAAACTAGGTAAAACAAGGCCTTAAAACCAGCTTAAAACAAATTAGAAACATTTCTGGTGCTAAACTCTTAGAATATACACTAAAAAATCTTTTTGGAAAAATATCCTTATAAGGTAGTCATTTGGGTTTTTGGACTTGTACCTCCTATTTAAGGTTATGGGACCTCAGAGGTTCATGGTGGAGAGTTTGTGAAAGAAATGAAGTTTGTTAATAAGTGTCAGGTGTATTGGTGCTTTTTGCTTTCAAATGCCTTTCTTGGTGGACCTGTGAAGGCATTTCTCTTCTGTATCCCTAGGCAACATAGATGCTGCTTTGCAAAAACATCTATTTGAGTGAAGGACGTGTTGGCATGACAGATTTGAAAGCAGATAGTTACAAGTACTGTTTCTTTATTTAAGGTAACTTCAATATGCAGCAAAATAAAATTGAAAGAAGTGATTTGTGCATTATAGGAGACATACCTTTGTGAAGTAAAATAAGCCCTTAGAGAACTCGCCAACTGTCACTACCATTTTTCTTCAAAGATAAAGTCTTTTACTGGCTAACTGCTTTAGAGTTGATGTCTCTTTGATTGGCAAGCAGATGTAAACTTGACGCTCAGTACTTGTAGGTTGCCAAAATGGAAAGCAGCTTTGCTCTGGGAAAGCTGCAGGTAGGTTGAAGCTCACAGCTTGAAAAAAATTTACTTTACATCTGTCTGCAACACCTGGGAAAATAAAAGGTGTATAGTGTCTAGAAAACCAGAGCTTGTTCATTCTTTGCTTCTGTTTAGTATTGGTGTGTCAGTCTTAGAAATTCTTTGCCTGACAATAGTAGATGTCATGCATAATGTGTATTGCAGTATTTCTACAAATATATTTTCCTTGTTCTATGATTCCTGAGGCTGTCTTTGCCCAAATCTTTACATCATCCTCTCTGTGAGTGGTTTACAGTACCACTGTTCTCTCTCTGTATCCCTTCCATACTTGCAAGTTAAAATAATCTTGGGGTAAATCTCTTCTCTCTCTTGCTTAATATTGACTTGTAATAAGAATAAGCCTGTCCAAATCCTCAGCTGCGAAAGACACTTGAAGCTATTGGTCTTTGCTTTTCATCACTACATTGCTGTGAGCCTCTTTATGCGTATGCCTGCATCTTTCTGTTGTGACTGGACTTTCTGTTGTGTTCTCTTCCATGCATAATGTTTGTCACAAACTGGTGTTTCAGTAACCTGCAAGTGACAACGTGCTGTGCACTGCTTATTCTATGAACAGTTACATCTAGCTGCATAATATATATTCTCTCATTCACTGAATATACACTTTGGCTTTTCTTTTTTTTTTCTCACACATTTTGCTTTGGGGGCTGTGTGTCTTAGCTTGGTATTTGAACAGCAGAGTTGCATTTTTTGAATGTAAGCACTAAAGCTGGGACAACTGTTCTGTGTTCACAGCCATTGCAGAAGGCATTCTAGGAACACTCAGATTTCCCCCCGCCTTATTTAAGTGACTTCATATGCATCTGGCTAGGTGTTACTGTGCAGATCAAGTTTTCAGGGTGAAGTTTTACAATAATTTGGCCGTAGGAATGTTTTTAACTAGGTCACAATAAAAATGTTAAAAAGAAGCTCTGCTGTTGGGGAGATTTGTGCCAGAAATGATGGTGCCAATTTGAGTTGTTTGAAATGTTAATTTGCTAGTTCTCAGACTTTAGGTTGTCTGTTCCAAAACTTCTTGCTTTGGCACCTCCTTGGCAGCAGCAGTAACCCAGTAATCTCTGAAGGTGATCAGAAGTAGCAGTGATCATGCATGTGAAACTGCTTATATGCCCTCTGTGCTTATTTTCCCCAGACTAAGATTTTGACTTAAGACCTGTGTCCTCTGAGAGCAGGTTCTCAGTACTGGGTTCCCACTGTCAGTCTTTCCCTTCTGTCATTACATGAAGGTGCAGGTTCTGCGTTGGCTGACTCCTTAAAGCTGTTCAGGTGTCAGGCCATCTTTTTAACTGTGCTCATGAATAAGGTATGCAGCTTCAGGCTCTGCTACACAATACTTCCTACTTGCTTATGTGCCAGGCTCTGGTAACTGAAGATGCTCAGAATATGAGAAAGTTGACAATCATAAATTTTCTTAGGTGTTAAACTTGAAACTTGTCTTTGAATTTTGAAGGCTTTTGTAAGCTATCTGAGTGAATAACGTTTAGGCAAAACAATGCACGTTAATTCTGGAAGAGGGTTGTGAACAGACTGAAAATTGTTCTCTGCTTTAAAAAGATAGAAACTGAAAAACTCAATGTTGAGATAGTGGTTACACTTAATGATCAGATAACATGAGATAAATAGTATCAGAGAGAAGAGAGTTGACAAAGTAATTCCCCTGCTTCCTGACATCTTGTCTGGGATTCTAGACAAAGCTGTTAAAATAGTTGTAAATCTGCTTACATCTAAAGTGTCCTGATTTGTTTATATTGTGTAGTAAGTGATCTTGAATGTGTGTTCCTGAAAATCAGTGGAAAGAGACTTCATAACTTCACAGTGGGTACCAGTGGTTGTTATTAATGATTTGCAGAGAGTCTAGTCAGTTATATCCCCTTGAACTTCCTAGACATTGAGCTTTTTTTGTTTGTTAAGCATTTTGATTAGACTTTCCAGTTACAGGAGCAGGTTCCATAGGAGGGAAAGGAGGAATAGTAAATTAAAAAGTTCAGTCCTAAAGCACAGACACTTTGATAAAAATAACCTTGTTGTTAATTTGTTTCTTATTTTTGGTATATTTTGATAAATTTCTCTAAAGAGTTGATGAAAGAGGAAATACTCAAATGTGCATTTTGTGTGTTCATACTGCAGTACAGTAATGAAGAATAATGAAGAATAATTGAAATAGTAAAAATTAAATTACAGATAGAGCTACTGAGTTGACCTAGTATTTTGACATCCTGACAGTTAAAATTCAAGTACTCTTTTCTCTGAAAGGTAAGTTTGTGTTTGAGTTCCTGCCGCTTTTATCTCCAAATTAGCGTTGTCTTCCAGATTTGGTTGTTTTTTTTTTTTTTGTGTGTTTTCTGCAGTTCTTGATTTACTGCAGCTTTTCCCCTGAGGTTTCTGCTAATAATTTGTTTTGTGTACATGTTGGGGGAAGAAAGCAGTTCTCAATATGCTTCCAAACATGCTCATTTTCTGATCTGAAAAGTGAATCTACAAATTTCCAAAGGGGGTCTCTCTATGAAAGAAAACTGAAGGCTTTTTAGATAATTTGACATTTTGCTGCTTGTCTCGCAGAAAACTTTTATTCTCATCTGGAAAACTGCAAGAATGACTAAACATTTAAAATTATTATGAGTTTTATAGACTTACCAGTTTTCTTCTCTTTTTGTGCCAGTACATGAATATTCCTTTAACTTAGCTGACAAAGCTTATAAGATTGGAGAACACTCAAGGAGACCTAACAACCTGTGCATGGGAGTATTCATGTTATTACCATAGTTATACAAATCTCAATGTTTATTCCTTTCTAACAAACTTTAAAAAAACCTTTTTGTTTTTTGAATAGGTAGAGGATGGGTTATTTCTAATAAGTTTGATCTATGAACCCAGTGAACTGGCCTTGTCTCCATGTAACTTATCTGACATTCTGGTGTACTCTTGTTAGCTAGAAGCCTTTTAGGAAAGTATCACTGAATCTTTGTTCTGTAATTTTCAAAATTGAAAATCTACCGCAAAACTACATTCTTTTTGCCTCAAAATACCTACCTTGTTTCTTGCTTTCAACTTAATACCTCTATTTAACAGTAATAATTTCCTTCCAGAGTCTCCTGCCAGAAACTTGTCTACCATTTGTAGACCCTGACAAAGTACACATCATTTTAGAAGTTCAATTTGCCCAACAGCCCACTAGGTTTTACAGCTGGAGAGGAGAATATTCAAGTGAAAGGAACTTCTGTGCATTCAGAACTGCTCACACACTTGACATAATGAATGCTTCACTTTTGATGGTGTTTGTACATCTTTGTACATCACTGCCTTTTGTTTGTTTGTTGTAAGTGTATATTTTTTTTTAGTGGCTTGTTTCTGTTTTTTAATAATCTTATTAATTAATATCAGAGGTTCACAGGTCTCTCCACATATTTATTTATTTATTTAATCCTTTGAAGATCACCAGGATGGCAAACAGTAACACTGGGTATGCTGTATTTACAAAGATGTGGTGGCTTATGTCTAGTCTAGCCAAGAAGGTCAGCCATTAGCGAGGGCTAGGTGTTGACTGCAGATCACTTCAGTCCTTTGTCGCCTTGCTGCCTTAACACTGTTGCTCAAGAGGATCCAGGCAGAGAGCAGGCCTGTTGTCACAGTTCCTAGCCTTCAAGTTTGAATAGCTCTATATAGCACACTTGTCACTTTATCTGTTTGTTACACATATCAAGAAGAGCCTTCAGCTTTTTTTACTTTTTGATGACCAAAGGTTTGTACTTTCTGACCAGAGTACCTCATTAGCTGGGATTTCCTTCACTTCCTTGAAGTTTAAAAATCAGGAGTAGGGTGAGTAAGTAAGCAAGCAGGAACCACCAGAGGTCCCCACAAGATTTCATTAGCAGTGGTCCTTTGCCTGTGCTTTGTTTCGGAGAGCTCTATAGGATTTTATTTTTTTTTTTTATCTCAGGGGCTTTAGTGCGTTCATAAAGAAACTGGAATTCAGTGCAAGGACCTTAAAAATCTGTGATAGCTGCTGTTATTGAGAAGATGCTTAGAGCTAAACTGGGGATAGTGGTCCTTTTTCAGGTTACAGTTCAAAAATCCCAAATTACAGTTTTGCATATCAAGAATGAATACTTTTCATGTGCTTCTCTTATTGCTGGAGTCTGCTCTCATATGCTCTTTGTCTTGGCTTGCAGAGCCTCCTTTCTATGATGCTCTTATTTCCTTTATATTAAACTCTCTCTTTCATTCCTTGAGTACTTTCAGATCATTCAGATGCAAATGCCTTGAACTTGAATGAAATTATCTGAAAGCTACCTAGTTCAGGTGTGACCCTGAATTTATGAATCTCTGCGCATAGCTAAAGACAGTTCAGTACATTTCTCTGAAAAGATAAAACAAAAAAAGATTTCTGGTTGTTGTGGTGGTGTGCAAAAGCTTTGCTCCATTGTTTGTATAACCCTCAGATGACTGCAGCGCAAGTCCTCATTAAAAAGGAATAAAATCTTAAAAATTGTAAAGAGAAGATTGCATACTGTTGCTGTGTCTTTTCATCAAACTGAAAATGAGCATCATGGCCAAGGACTCCACAGACAAAGGCTACGTTGTCTACAACAGAACCTAAAGTCATAGTTGCTGCCCCTCAGGAGTATGGGGTTTACCTTTCAGTTGTCTCAAAAAATATCCGTGTTATTCTTACCTGAATATGATCACAGAAGGAGCATAATAGATTTTTTTGCTAAGGAGGCTCTCCACCTTTTTTTTTTCCTGGAGCTAGTATTTGCAGCTATAGTTATATATTAGTTTCTAAGCTAATGCGTTAGTACATAAAAGGTAACTGCACATAAATACGTGTGTTGTTTACCATGACTTGGTTGGGAATTGTTATTTGCCCATAAAGCTTATGCTTTTGAGTTATATTTGCTTTTATATTTAGTTCAAGTTCATGCTAAGGGATTATGTTCTTAGCTTTTTTCTTTTTTTCTTCCAAAATTGTTACCTAAAACCCCCTTAAAGACCCTGCCACTCGTGTAGCTAGCTATTGGTGTGCCTGTGTGCACTTCAGCTCTGATGGCAGAGTTTTTTCTATGATGTATCATACATTTATCGTGTATCAATACATGAAGTTAGTTTAGTAAGATTAAATCTGAGTTTTTAGCGAATCCAGTCAGTTTTGGTTGAAAGCAATTAAAAAGTATTTACTTTAGTAATTTGATTATGAAAGAAGCAATCCCATCAGGTAGGCTAATATCTTTGTGCCAGGTGGTGTAAGTCTTGAACTGCTACAACTGTGGATAGCCATGGTTAAGACATTTTAGAGAACAGAGATGAGGTAGTTTTGAGTACTTCATACAAACTAAAGTCCAGTACCCTTAATGTTTGGAATCATATGACTAAAAGCATGAGTTCAGTATTCATCCTGTAATTAGGCTGGCAGTTTCTGTTTTTTTTTTTTTTTTAAAGCTGAGAAGATTAAAAGTGCTATCAAACATGGGTATTTATTATTGATTCTGCTTTTGTGAAGATCAGATAAAGTGGTGATATTCTGTATTGGTATGTATTGTATAAGTAAAAAACCCTGTTAAGCTTTTGTAACTGAGAGTGGTGAAATTCAGTAGAATCTAGAAAGTAGATATGAATACAGTTTTAAGACTAAGATTGTCTTTGTGCTTTACAAGTATTACCTTTTCATGTAGTTTTGCCTGTGTTTCTGGGCTTGTCTTTGCTTCCTTTCTTGTTTAAATAATATTTGTTTCTTTCATCCAAAAAATGTAATTTTATTTTGGGATTAGCTGTGCATGAACTAGACTAAGCTTTACCTATGTATATTTTTAGAAACTATCTTTTTATTCTCTACTCCAAGAGAACCTACTACATAAACTCAGATAATTTTTTTTTAACTCAAATAGCTTCAGTTAACTGCCAGTGCTCCTTTATGACTTTGTTTTTTCTAAATATAACCTAAAAGTTAACCAAGAGTGTTGGTCATCTCATTAAATGACTGCAGTAAGAGTAGTCCTGTTCTTGAAACTAGTTTAGTTTTGGATAAGTTTTGAGTGCTACAGTATATTTATTTTTTGTGAGGTTAGCATATGCATTCCCTAATTCTTAAACAGTTTGTGTTCTTGAGTGTCCTTAACAATTTTGCTTAAGGACACTCTAAGCTGACTTGAGAGAGTTCAGGAAGGCTGCTATTTCACTCATCCTCCCTTCTGTATTTGGTTTGAAGTGTGTTTTTTGAGCCTGTTTATGAATTAGTTTCCTACTGACCTAAAAATTAAAGTGAGTTCATTCAGTTCATTCACCCCTTTTCCAAACCTGAAGTTTGGAAAGTGAGTGATGTTCTCATCTTGCTTAACTATCTTGACAGGCAAAATAAATAAATAGAGGCTATATATGCTGTTTCTCTGATGAAAATGGGAGTATAATTTTGGCACTGGTGAGCCTAAGGATAAAAAAGTAGCCACAACATGGTCTTTGTTTTAAAATGGTTGTAAAAGTCTGTTCTTTACTAGCTCTACATTTTTTTTCTGAAGGACAGGCTTATTTAAAAAATAGAAATTATGACATTGCACTATTTTGGGTTAACATGATATGGGAGGTTTGAAATTAAGCATTCAGAGCTTCTTGACTGCTTCCATCTTTTGGGCAGTTGTTCTGACATATATTCCCATATATGGGATATGTTAAAATTTTATTTGAAGTGTGGGTGGGGAATGTTTCTGCCACATTATTTATCTGTTTTTAAAGAGTATAATAGTTGGATGCTTCTTTTAATAAGATGATGTATATAGAATTCCTGACTATTTTATAAAAATCAC
Source organism: Pezoporus wallicus (assembly GCF_028554395.1). Lineage (NCBI taxonomy): Eukaryota > Metazoa > Chordata > Aves > Psittaciformes > Psittacidae > Pezoporus > Pezoporus wallicus. Next base: position 7,334,929 of record NW_026640488.1, read on the forward strand.
TTTGGAAGGTTGTTACCAGTTAAAATGTTTAAAATTCTTCAATTAAAAAAAAATCAAGATATTACTTTTCTGTTGCTATCACTTCATTTCCTCTACTGTAGAACACATTCTTATTTGTGAAGATTGTAGTCTTAATTTTGAGTTCATTTGCTTTTGTTTTGTCTGCTTAACATTTATCTCGCTAGGTGCTGGCTGTCGTGGTTTAAACCCAGTCAGGTAACTTGTTCACTCACTCCCCCCCCTCTTTCCCTCCCCCTACTCCCGGGGGGACGGAGAGGAGAATCGAAAAGAATGCAACTCCCACGGGTTGAGATAAGAACAGTTTAGTAACTAAGGTATAACACAGATCACTACTGCTACCACCAATGATAATAATGATAAAGGAAATAACAAGGGAAGAGAATACATCATCTCACCACCAGCCGACCGATAACTCGCCCCCCCAGTCCGACCAAGCTCCGACAGATACCTCCTCCAACCCTGCAGACTCCCAGCCCTTCCGGCTAACTCCCAGTTACATCCTGGGCATGACGTGCTGTGGTATGGAATACCTCTTTGGTCAGTTTGGGTCAGGTGTCCTGTCTCTGCTTCCTCCTGGCTTCCCCTCCTCCCTGGCAGAGCATGAGGCTCACAAAGTCCTTGGCCAAACCAAAACATCGCGGTTATCAGCTCTGTTCCTGAGTTGAAAGTCAAAACACTGCACTGCACCAGCTACCAAGAAGGAGAAAAAATGACTGCTACTGCTGAACCCAGGACACTGGCCTAGATTAGTTTTTGTGGAAGGTCAGTTGTAATGAACAGAAAAATTGAGTATTATGCTGGCTTTTGGGTTTCTCAAGATTCTTCTCAGTTTTGTTTGGTTGGTTTGATTATTTACTTCCAACTATTTAAATCAGGTTTGTAATCTGGAGGATTACTTTTAAGTTTTCAATTTCCTCCTGGGGAAATAACAAACTTGAGATGCCTTTGTTTCCTGCCGCTCCTTTGAGATACAGAAAAGTGTTTTTATGGACAACAGAGCGCATATCCAAGATCTACAGATTAGTCAGATCACCTGACAACAAACATCCTGTAAATCAGACTTCTTACTGTTCTACTCCTGTGTTCTCCAGAGGCATTTTTCTGCACTGGAAGTGGTTCCCTCATCTGACTTGCTTTTCTGCTTGACCTTTTATTTGTAGAGCTTCAAAGATAAGCAGGATATTTGGTGTTTGAGAGTAGAAAAATGCTTGAGGTACTAGACTGTGCAGAAAACTGCAGTAGCCTTCCTTTTCTTTACTATTGCTGTTCCCAACAATCTCTTTCTGAGTAGGAGTCTACTCTGTGTCTACATCACTCCATTTCCTTCTCTCAAGTGAGGCAGATCTCTCTCACCTGCTTACAGTATCTTAAAGGTGCATGAGCATACATTTTAAATTATCTTGAATGTTGCGTACAGCTGAAGGTCGTGCACCCCTAATATTGTGTCCTACTTTGTTAAACAAACCCTTTTCTTAAAGGCATGCAGGGAAATTTGTTGTACGTTGACGTAAGTTGTGTCATCCCCCCATTATTAGTGCTATAAAAATTGGTGACTGACATGCTCTTAAGAAGCAAACTTTGAGTCCTACATGAAGCTTATTGAACAGTTAACATTCTCATGGTCTTATTTTCCTGCATTCCTGCCATTGCTGCTGCTGTAAGACAGTGTAACACTGTGTCAAATATGAAGCAGTTGGGGTACTTGACTCTCTGGGAATGCAGCGAATAAATGTACAGTTCTTAAAAATCTTGGTTAGGGTCCTCAAAATGAATGGTTTTGGTAGAACGCTACAGACAGGACTTCTAGTAGCCTTCCAGTACCTAAAGGAAGCCTACAAAAGAGGTGGTGAGCAGCTTTTTACAAAGGCTTGTAGTGACAGGACAAGGGGGAATGGCTTTAAACTGAAAGAGGAGAGATTTGCATCAGATGCTAGTAAGAAGTTCTTTAACTGTGGTGAGGCACTGGAACTGGTTGCCCAGAGAAGCTGTGGCTGCCCCATCCGTGGAAGTGTTCAAGGCCAGGTTGGATGGGCAGCCTGGTCTAGTGGAAGGTGTCCCTGCCTGTAAGTGGGGGTGTTGGAACTAGATGATCTTTAAGGACCCAAACCCAACCCAGACCATTCTGTGTTACAACTTTTGCTTGATTGATGGAGAGGTCTGTCAGCAGCAATACTTCTGCAGGAGGATACATGAAGTGTTTCAAAACAAGAGAAGGCCTGTAGTGTCATGCCTATTGTGTGAGTGGAGGCATGTGTATGCCAGAGGAATTGGCATGTGAAATCATGTTGTGGAGACATGATGCAGGGATTCTTCATGGTATGCTTGTTACTGCTCTGGAGAGTCTGTTGGGTTTGTTTGTCAGTTACTAATTGATGAAAACTTCATTCCGCTGTAGCCCCAATCTGAAAGCATTTTCTTAGTTACTGAAAGATTTTGTATCTGTAATCCACTGCTGTGACATTTATCTAATGTGATTTAAAAGACATCCAAAGGGAGAGTTATTTCGCTTAATCTGAATAGCAGGTTTGCAGTCAGATTAACTCTGGCTGTAGAGTTTAACATAAAGGAAATTGTATCTTCAAAAAAAAAAAACACAAAACATTTATAGTGTTCCAGCTTTATACTCCAATAAATATTTCTGCTGAGACTATTACAGGAAAATGTCTTTATTAGATGAAAAGACTGTATGTGACTTCCAAACTTGGTACAGTAATTAAAGACTAAGCAGACTTTAGCCGTGCCCTCAATATGCATCAAATATAACAATAAATCATTAATACTGAAATACTTCTGTGATGATGGCATTGGGCTAAGGAGAGCCCAAGGAAGGGGATGAAGAAGTATCATGCAGTAAAAAAATTACTCAAGATTTGTGTAAAATGTTCTCTGTGTAAAATGTTCTGTATTACTGCTATGTTTTTTGTAATTTGTAGTATTGTGACCTTACTATATGCTCCTCAAAGCATGAAATAAACTTTTATTTTATTTGATAGAAACTTCTCAATCCTTTGTGCATATTCAAATGGAACATAACTAATTTTCTTTATATAGGTCATAAAGCAGCTAAATGGAGTCTGAACAGCTGTTTCATAGAGGCTACTATCGAAATAGTTACAACAGTATAACTAGTGCAAGCAGTGATGAGGAGCTTTTAGATGGCGCAGGTGTAATTATGGACTTTCAGACCTCAGAAGATGACAACCTCTTGGATGGTGATGCATCGATTGGTAAGTTAATATTCATTTCAGCTTAACATTTTCTTTTTTTCTCTTGTGGTTTCATGGTGGTGTTTTTTTTCTTCTTGTTTTTAATAAACAAAACTAACCCTTTATCATTACTAACTAATGTTTCTCTTTACCTAATCTGCTCTTCAGAGGGATGCCTTAACACTGACAGTGACTGGGCATTTTTCAGTGTGCTTGCCTAATAGTTACATTGTATGGGCTGACTTCTGATACAAGGCAGATAGTAACTTCTGACAAATTACAAACCTGCTGTCAAGTAGGGGAAGGATGGCTGTTTTGCAGCTACCTGTCCATTCTCTGCTGCAGCAGGATTTTGCAAGTATCACTGTCTTAAATATTTCTTTGGGGCAGAAATTGTCAGTTTCTTTAAATCATTACTTCTAGAGATAAATTTGTTTCAACTTGGTTTGACTTCAGATCTGTAAAATGGAGACAAAACCGTTTAGAGGTGGTGTTAAAGCAACAGATAACACCATGTGAGTCGAACTTACAGCTAGGTGAAAGGTTGCAAAGAAAGCTTTCTACTGTGAGTACTGATAAATGCACTGAGGTAATACAAAGGAGAAAGGACTGGGAAGCTCTTCCTCCTTGTTTTTGTTTGTTTTTTTTATTAACAGTTAATGGAGTGAAAGCGTTAACGTTCTCCTACCAATGGTCAGAGGGGAACAGAAGGAGGGAGAGACAGTAATTTCTGTTTGAGATGGTAAACTTGGGTAAATATATACTCTTGTCGTTTCCTCTTAATTTGTTTAAAATGAAACTCAGCATCTTGAGTTTTCTTATCACTGTTTCCTGTCCTTCCATGCAAGGTCTCTTCCTTCATGCATTTTCCCTTTGCCATACTTAGCAATTGGATGTTGGCATTGTACTAGGTAGTTGCATCGTATTGTTGTAAGCATTCTTCTCGTCTCTGTGCCTTCTATCTAATCAGATATATCTTGAATGTGCAGTTATTTAACTTGTATACCAATACAGGTACCAAGAGCCAGGACATCTTCAGTCTACATAAAAATGTCTTCTGCCAAATTACTTGGGGAACACCAGCACGATGAAGTCAGGCATTTAATAGTTTGGAAATTACTAAGTGAACAGCTGGCTTCCATATGTAATATTTTGTTGTGAATATCTGGCACCTCTAATAAAGTGAGTGCCTTACTTGTTTAACATAATATTTGCAACTTGTGCTGGAAGTCTGAAGCTACTCTGGTTATCATTTATATAAATCCTCTCCATCACTTCAGGCTTGAAGGAGAAATTAATTTGCAATAAAACAAAGAGTTTCTGCCCTTCTTGTGAAATTAGTTCCTTAAATTGAATCCAAACAGATGAGATCGTTGTTTTGTTTGCACTGTCAAAAGCAATGCTAATTGCTGCACATGCCAGCAGCCCCTCTCTCATTGTTACGCTGAAGTATTAGTATGTGCACTAGAACATAAATATTAAGTTGTGTTTTTTTTTCCTGGAGTTGAATTTTTTTCTAATAGGCATTAGCAAATAGATGTTAGATCCAATTCTGATTGCTTGATAAGAGGCATTTCTTGTAAATCATAGCGAATTGTGTAAAATCATAGTAAATATCTTAGCTCAGAATCTGGTGTAAATTTTTATTTCAAAGTGGCAAGAACATAATTCCAAAAAAAGTTTTAAATAAACTTCCATGTAGGAGGTGAATATCAGTGTTTCTCATTCCTTAGGTTTCCAAGTATGTAAGGTGCTTTTTCTTATGTGTTTTTAAATAAGCAAATTTTGACAGGACCAAGCACTTTCTTGCTAGACTGCATGTGTCCTTTTTACAGTCCTCTATGACTCACTTAGCATCAACTGTTTGTTTTGTTTGTTTTAATTATTATTAAAATACTTATATCCTCTAATCATGTCTTTATTGATGTATTTTGTTTTGTCTAGTCTAAGTTCAGATGCATTCACTATACAGAATCTGTTCTACCTCCTGAGGAAGGGCAGACTATCCCAGTAACTAGATGATCCCATGCTTCTCAATACAGCAAGCGCTCCCAAGCATGATGTGAATGCCAGGAGCATTAGGGCTAGCTCTGTGCATTAGCTGGTGAGCCCTTCCAAAATGAGGAACTCTAGTTAAACATGTAGTTTGTGATTTTTAAGTCTGTAGGACTGGAAGAGTTTGTAACCCTGGTTTCTTAGCAACATGACCAAAAATGGCATTAATGTATCTGTACTTAAAATGATTGTGGAAATGATGTAGTTAAACTGAAAGCTGCATAGCTGCGGAATATAAGCTTGGAGTACAAATGAGCACAGAGATGAATTTACCCAATCTGGATAAGTTGCCATGGACAATAATATTCAATGTAAATTTACAGTTTATGTAATAAAATACAGAATTTCAGAATTTTTTCAGAAAATGAAGATTAAGACCATAAACTGCACATACATTATGCAGATAGAAAGCTAACATTATGGAATTTCTAAAGTAATTGTTGTCTTCCCCCCTCATTCAGAGGGCAGTAGATTAATGGAAGGAGTCTGCTTTTTTCAGTAGGCTTCATAAGTCCCTTGGCTGTCAGGACAGCAGTTCTGTAAAGCCAGCACAGTATTGCCATTCACATTACCCCTTAAGTACTTAAGTGAGGCTTATAAAGCCATTGGGGCTGTTACTCAGTGGTGAATATGCCTTCTCTTGAAAGCATGCAGAAATGGGATGACATTGGGAAAGAACACTAGTGATATATACGCTGCTTGTCTTATGTAGGGAATTCCTTGATACTATAGGAGACCAAACAAGTGACTGTTAACTAAAAATGGTATTCAGGAGGTCTGATGTAGACTTTTATTTAGTTGATAGAGATGTGTGTTTTTTGTGTTATCTCTGATTAGCAATTTAAGTGGTTTTGTGGAGTTCCATGTGGAGGATTCACCATTATCTTACAAAACAGTGATGTACAACAATCTTCTTTCTCTTGACAACATCTGAAAGCATATATATGACTTTCCTTTATTGTGTCATATGAGAATACAGAAATTGTGAATATGTAGTATTATATACTGAATGTATTCTTATGTATAAATATATATAGTATATCATATGTCTGTTATATTCTCCAGTAGCCATTTTCTTTGCACAAATTTCAGACTTTTAGTGGCAGCATTAGGGAGAACAAATAAGTATAATGACATTGTAAATCCTTTTGACTGTAGTGTGTGTTTTAACATGCTAGATAATTAAACTGCTGTGCATGTGGAAGCTTGAATGATTTGCACCAAAGCCCTGCCTGGAAGAAATACTACCTGTCAGCTTTGATCAAAACTTGCTTTTGCTGCTTATCCAAGCTAATCTCTGTATGGTACTTAAGTCAGTTTTTTTTTCTTATTAAACTGCTGTTTAATGAGAAGTATGGTGACATTATACTGGTAACAGAAGTATCTGCCTCTTTGTAGGGAGGACATCTTACCAATGCTTGTACATGCAATGAACTTCCATGCAAGCAATGTGGAGATTGTTTTCATTGTGGCTTATCTATGTTTTATTTTTAGACTGTTTGCCTTGCTTCTTGCTAGGTCAATTTAAACATGTTATACTTACCACTGAAGAGCTATCGGGTCTTTAATAGTTAAGCCATGTAAGCTAATATTTACTGGTTTAAATTTCACAGGAGGAGATCTATGCTATTTAGTTTTTAAAAATCAGTTACACTAGGATAGTTCGTTTTCCATCACTAACAGAGGAAAAAAAAAAGAATTCCTTCTAACCAGAAGTGAAATCTCCAGAATTTACATCTATTATCAGACTAATGTTTTAATTGGGGAATATGACTAGGAAGATGAAACGTCTAATCCGTTCTTTTTCTCTCAGTATTGTCTTGTGCCTGTCTCTGAAGTTTGAGACACACAATTCTAGGCTTTTGGCTGGGGCTTGAAGGTTGTAACAAGTGTCTTCAAAAGTTCAAACTTTCTCCTTTTATGACTCAGGGTTAGCCAACCAGTGAGGTGAAACTGAGAGCTCTTCATAATTTTACTCATGATTGAGGGCTGTTTAGGGAATGCGAGAGAGGACTGCATCAGTGTTCACTTTTTTTCTTATGTCTTTTAAGTGTAGGGCAGGCTCAGTAGGAGGTAGATTTTGGTAATGTCGGACTGAAAATTTTTCAGGGCACTGACTGAAATCATGATTAAACCGTATTTTCAGGAAAAACGGTTTGCAAACAAATGATCTCACTGGTGTTCACATCTCAAGGTACTTTGATCTTCCTGTGGGACTCTGAGTCCTGAATGTGCTTGGCATTCTTTTCAATAGCTATAGTGATTCCTTCTTCAGTTGAAGGAGCTTAGTTGCTTATATTGTGACTTCAGTGTGGAGACAGTTTACAGTCTGGCATATGGTGTTAACATAAAATTGGCAATAGTTAACCTTAATATGACAACCTGTAAATTGGTAATTCAAAAGCTGCTGCTACTATCTCCTTGCAGTGACAGCAGTGCCACCAAAAAAAAGACTATGCCAACAGGTCATGGTGTGAAACACTGCAGCAGTCCTAAACTGGCCTTACGCAGGAGTTAGTCCTTTGCTTAAACTGAGTGACCAAACCAGTCAATCTTCAGTGCCCTAAATACTGACATTAAAAATACATCACATATATATTAGTTCACAATATAGGGAACTAATATTATGGTATTATTTGGCAAACAGAATGTCATTTTTAACAAGTGCGGCTGGTTCTATATAATCAAGAAATTCATACCACATCAGATGTTAATTGTTCAAGCAAGATCTAGACATAGTTATCTTTTCCAACAGTACCTGAATGTTCTTTCACATGTATGCTTGCTTCTATTTAGCTATTACAGGTTTTAAAAACAAGAAAGAATACAAAGAAGAATAAAATAACTTATTTCCTGCATAAAGAGCTGAAGTTCCTGTTATATTTTTTATGCATTGAAATTGCATTAACGGATTCTTCCTGTTGTCCACAACTGATACTAAGAAGGGTCTTCAAAATCATTTTGCACCATTGGCATTGCTTGTGTTTTCCATGCATATGGTATAAAACTGACTTGACTGCACAGTCCTTATGACAGTTTGACATATCTCTTCCTAAGTTACATACAACCTATTTTCCAGGTTAGGAATATTTGCATTAATGGGCTTACTGTTCTCCTTCAGTAAGGAATATATTTGCTCTCAAATTATGCCATACAAATTGAAGCATAAAATAACATTACTTGCTCAAGGGGAATCGTGGGGCATAGTTTATTTTAACTAGTTAAGTTGTCAGTAACTGGTTATAATTTACTTTTTCCTGTAGAATTGTATATAGCTGCAGACACTTTGCGTATGCTCCATGCTACTAATGCAGCTAAACACAGGATATGTGACAACACAGAACCACATTTTCTTTTACTTTTTTTATTAGTAATGCATGATGTTAATTTTGTCCATCTACTAAATTAGGTTTCATCATTTTGCAAAACACACAAGCATGTGCATTTCCAGTCAGCTGCTCAGGAAGAAGATGAATCGTACTACTAGTAATTTATTCTTTCCATCTTTCCGATATTATATAATTTCTTTGGTTTCCTTCTGCAGCATTGCTGAAATGCTTAAAGCATGCTAGCTTTGTTAACAGATGCTGCTAAGGCAGTTATCCTCAATTTGACAGCCTGGTGTAGCGTTTTAAGTATGTCCTTCTCCCAGGCTCAATGTATGAATAGCATTAAGATGAAGGGATGAAAGCAGAGGAAATGTGATGGCATATATATATATAGGTATGTAGAAAGAAGAGTCTGAATTGTACAATAAAATAATTAAATCCAATATGACCATAAAGTCTCCAGGTACTAAAGAAACAATTTTCACTACAGTTTTAATATTTCATTTATTCATTTTACCTTTGTTTTTTCAAGTCAACCAAAGGAGGCATATGAGATTTAAACCAAACTGATATCAGGCTACACTCTTGTTTTCTACCTTTGAGAATATTCTTGGTTACCAGCATGGTGAAGTGAAAGCTTTTCATCTGCTTGGATTAAACAAAGATGTCATTCTGGAAGAGGGTATCATGATGTCCCTGAAACACTGGAACAGCTGTACTGGGTCAAACCACAAATCCACCTAGCTCAGCAGCCTGTCTCTGACAGGGGTCAAAAGTCAGTGCCTAAGGAAGGGTAAAAACAGAGTATGTGATAAGCGTCTGAGTACTTGTACAGCAGATTTGTATAGCTGACAGCCTCTTAATCAAGTGGTGGTTTTTAGAGTTTTAGTCCTTATCAGTGGGGTTTTCTTCCACTGACTTTTTGTTGAAGTTCTTTGGCGCCCACACTATCCTTTGGCAAGCTCTAACAGCTTAGCTATATTTTATGTGAAGAGCCACCTTTTTTTCTTTATTTTGAACCTAAATTCAGATATAAATACTACTGAGAACAGTTACAACTGCCAGAGTCCTGCCTCGCCTAACATTGTCTTAGCAGCGACTGACACATGGACTTCCTTGTCACTCACCCTTGTGCAGAATAAAAAGCTTAAGCTTTTTTTTTATTATTTTTGTATTTTTTTTGCTGTTGTTGATAGTTGCAGCTGTGAAAAATCTCTGCTGATACATAAGGGTCTTAGGGGGTATTATTAGCCTCCTGAAATGAAACTGCTTTTGATACAAAAAGGTTTCATATGAAACTAGGACAGGGTGACCTGAAACTAGGATGACTTAATGGTCTTGCCAAATACAGTCTTGTAAGTCTGATAAGGTGTGTCATGCATTGCCCATCTGAAGGTAGAAAATAACAAGGGTTAACATCTGGACAGCATGGGGCTGTCACTGTGAAAGGTGGTAGGCTCTCTCCCACTTCTAAGAGGAGAGAATTATGGATTACAATCTCGAGTTTCAAAGCAATGGTTTAATTACAGGAAATTAGTAAGCAGGTATATTTATTAATGACCAGTGTGAGGTATTAAATTGTTTATAGCTTGTGTTTTGCTATGCCTGTATATAATGTATACTTTAACACAAATCTGTTGTCCTTGTTCTTGTCACTTGTAAAGGTTTTGATCATCTAAAACAATAACTATCTTTAGAGCTCTATTACTGGAAACAGGTAGTGAAAATTGGTTTTCTTACGCTGCTTGTTTCTTTCCCTCCTTAGTTATCTCCTTTCTAGGCTAAGGACTTCTGGTTTGCTCAGTTGGACCTTGCAGCTATCTCATGCTTTGGAGCCTTTTCACTGCCCCTTTCTCAGCCTTTTTTCATGTCTTCTATAACTAAGGGAAGGGATCAGAACTTCACACAGTATTTGGAATATGGATATGTCATGGAAACGGAGTAGCCGGTTTTATTCTGACCTCTGCTGAGTACAGAGCTCAGTTTCATGGAATTCAAATATGCCTGGCAAAGTACAGTATTATGTATTAACAACATACAATGTTGCTGTTGGCACTATGTTCACACAGCTTATATGGAGAAGATATTCTTGAAGATAGAAAGTAAGCTTAATATATAAGGATGTCTAGGGAGGAATACATGTTGGTGTTGTAATTTTATCTCCTGCACATACTTTGAACAGCAAGTTGGAAATAGTAGCCAAAAATAAACAGTCCTAAACCAGAATAAGAGTAGTCTATAGCAGATAAAACCCACTTCCTTAAATGCATTTAGATAAGAGGAAAAATAATGCTGGCATTAGCAGAATTCTGAATAGTCCTAGGAAAGGGAGAAGTAAACTTTCAGAAAGCTGCTGAGTAAGCCAGGATCACTTTCTACTAAGGATGCCAAATTTTCCTGTTGGTAAGTTATAACTAGAGTTTTAGCAGATAGGAGTGCAAGGAAAGGACAGGTATGCAAAGGTGAAAAAGCAGCAGGACTACTTTTTTAGTAGAAGTCTACTCTAAAGAAAAAGAAAAGAAAAAAGGTAGGAAGTAGTTAAGAGGCTCTTAGAATCAGAGAAAGCAACTTGTTTGCAGAAACTGTCCTGCTTTTTCTTTCTGATTAGTACAACAAAATATATATTTTTAGTGTCTCTGTAAAGCTGATCAATTAGGGGAAAAAAAAAAAAAGGAAAAAAGAAAACAAAAAGCCCACCACCTCTTACAGTTGATAGCTATATGTAGTTTGCAGATGTCAGGGATTTTCTTCCAGCGTTGTTAGGCTACAGGTCAAGGAGAGCTTGATGGACAACCCCAGAAAGAAGCGAAAAGTCAACTGAAAAGAGTAGTCTTGCCTTCAGTGTTTTGAGCTGAGATGCCAAAGCAGTCTTTAGAGACCAAAGGCTTGTGTGTTTTTTTCAGTTTATTTTTTATTTTGGGGGTTAGTGTTGCATCATGATTTCATTATTTCCTGTTCTGTTTCTTTCTTCTCCTGCCCTACAGTTTTGCATGGCAGTGGGGAGCATTTACTCCTATTTTATTGATTCACAGTGGTTTCAGCCATGCTGTGGGGAAGTCAGTCCTAGAATTGGTTATACAACATGCTTGTGGCTGCATGACCTGCTCTGCTGCATTCTGTTGGCTGGTTGGATTTGACTTTAGTTACCATCTTCAGTGTCTGGGCAGTGAGTAAAAGCACCACTGGAAGTTACATAATACTGTAGCAGCATAATTCAAGAACCTGTGGTTGGCCAGTGAAGAAACAATCATATTACTCAGCATCTTGGAATAAAGCATTCTCTGCTGGGTGAAATGATTGTAAGCAAAATTAACTAACTAATTTGTGGGAAACAAGCAATTACGAAAAAAGAAACTGTGATTAAGAAGGTACTTTTTTTCTGTATAATAAAATGCAAATAGAAAAAGAATCTTACTGTGTATTACTCTTAAGCACATTCCTCTGGGTTTTTTTGACTCCTGTCTTGTTTAAATCCCATCTGCCTTGAGCTATTTAACAACATATGCTGTAAATTTGTTTACTTCTGCTTTTACATTGTATTTGGTCTGAAATTTTTCCTGCCATTGTCTGTCTGCCTTACTGAGGCTTTTGATGAGGTGGCAGCGGAAATAGCTTAATGGAGTCTTCTGTATGTAGTCTGATACAGAGCTGGGAGCCTTTTGTCAACACCACTGATCAAACACAGAGTTCTTTATAATGTTTGTTTCATCCTGGGCCATGTCTGAGCTAAGGGCTGCAAGATTAGTAAACTGACACAAGTTAAGAAAAGGTGTTGAGATGGTAGAGGGATTAGACCTGGGCTTAATTTTGGCTGCATGGGTTAAGAAAAGGGTAAATGAAAGAAAAAATTGGGAGGATAAAAAAAGGCAGGAGAATAAAGCTGGAAAGAAAGTGAATGTAAGGAAGAGGAATGGGACACAGTAGGTTTTGAGACACTGTGTGTATACTTGTAAATGGATGCTTCCAGGCCCAACATTCAACTGTGGGTGCATAGGAGTTAAATTCTGTTCAGAATGGTTGGAGTGGTACCTGTTTTGAGGAGTGCTCTTATTATGTAGCATTTTTTAAGAGAACATTATCTTCTAGCTCTGCTGAAGGAGAAGCTTTAGTTTTGAAGAATAATAGGAGAGAAAAATGACAGTTAAGAGACACCAAAGTCTTTTTGTATGAGTCATTCTAACATTTGTAATCTTCAGACACACTTTTGACATCTCTTGTTAAATGAAATCATTCAGCATCCCCAATCTTGCATTTGGAATTTCATAGAAGACACAATTTTAATTTTCACTACCTCATGCAGTGAAACTAGATGGTCACCAAAATAAACCAAGTAATTGAGGGAATTGGGAGAATATGTTTGGCTTGTATGTAACAAGGTGCTTGGCTGTCTTCCTTAAACCTGGCTTGCTTTTTCATAAAATTAAATGGTGGAATAGCACTTCAGAATTAAGATCTTCCTTCCATCCTTAGATAAGCAGGCTGTCACACGGCCGTGATACTCCTCTTTTTACTGGCCTTGTTCTGTTACATCAAGACACCTTTGCTTAGCTGTATGTGTTTTGTCTGACCTCTGACTTTTTCTTATGTTTTCAGATACTTCAAGCATGTTTCTTCTCTCTCCCTAAAAGGGAAAATATAAGGTGTGGAGGGAGGATTAAGGTGTCTTTCCTCATTCTTAGTATGCTTTAAAGGTGTGTCACCCATATATATTATGATATTTTTGAGCAATGGACTTAAAGCCCTTTTCTGTTAAGATAGATGTGTGTAAGTGATGGTGTACAACAGTATGTGCATGTTGAGAATGATGGGAGCACTCAGATGTGTGAAGTTATTTGGGCATGGAGGATTTCTGGGATTGAGGCCTTAGTCTATAATTACTGTGGTGGAATCTTCTTGAAAGGAAACTGCTTTACAAATGTGCTGTTTGGGCAGGAGCTCTTCTGTGTCCTAAATTGGCCATTTTAAGAGATTCTCAGTCATTGAAAATAAGGCTATTGTAAAACTAAGTTTTGGCCTTACAGCAAGTGTTCATAATGTTATGTACTCCATAATACCCAAAACACGTAGTTAACAAGAGACACCATTTCACTAACTACAGTTGTGGAATTTGATGAACTTCACAGCAGAAATAACTGACATACCATTTTGAATATAAAATTGTCAGACAGATAAAGTCAGACAGTACTTCAGACCAGGTAGAAAAAGATAAAGTTGGAAAGATTAAATTGTATAGACTTTTAGATTTTGCTTGTTTGTTTTTAAAGTTTGGCTTAACTAGGTCAGGTTAGTATGCATAGTATCTTTCTCTGTCTCTCCTGAAACAACCACTCACCTTTCATGGTATTTTAAGAAAGGGTATACACACAGTGGTAGTGGTTATGAACAATGAGAACAAAAGCTACTGATAATTGAGAAGGGAAAATTACTTCTGCCTTTTAAGACTAGACAAAGGACTGTATTTGGCAGCCAGTCTGTAGGCAGTGACCTTGGAAGAGTTGTAATTTCATATTAGCTGGACTCCTGAAATTTATATAATAAGTTGTATCCATTCTATGCTGCAGACTGTCATTATTTTTCCTCATATCTAAAGTTCATTAGCTATGCCCTCCAACTAGTTGTACCCTTTGTGTTTTCCAACTCGGACTGAGTTGTAGACTTGTGTAGAAATTTTGCCTTAATCCAGTGAACAAGCTTAGGCTAACAAGTTAGACATTTCTTTGCTGTGACTGATTATTATAATCAGTTCTGAGATGTTCCAGGCCTTCAGTAACCACATCAAACTCTTAAACTGCTGGTGATCTTCTATACTGTGTTAATACAAGTCCTCTATATCCTTTATTTCATATTCTGTCAAATATGAAGCTGAATTTATAGTGTTGTCTTCTATAATTGACATACAATAAAATGAACTCACAGTTCACTCTGTACTAATTCTTTATTCAGTTTACAAATGTTGTTATATTTCTTCCTGCTGTGAATGACTTTATTTAGAGCCTTACAATAATATTACAGACTCTTTGCAAGTGCTGTTGAGATAAGGAGTTGAGAATGCTATGGGATTTCTGTTGTACTTCTCCTTAGATCAAAATCATGTGAATAATTTAAAGTTCAGAGGTACTTGGGTTTGTTTCCTTAAGAGGCAAAAACAAATGGTGAGAATGCATCACAGTTCTGAAACCCACTTTTGGATGTTCAGGATCTTAAAGTTCTGTTGCTCTTGTTAAAAAGGTGATTGTATGAGGCCACTCTTCAGGGAGCATTTCCTTGGATAGAGACAGCAAATGGAAATACCTGTTTAACTTGGTGGAAGACACCAGTAATTTAGAACTAAGTAACTGTGGCTCAGGGGTTCCCCTTGTCTTGGACATAGATAGTCTGTAAGTTTTTAAAACCTATTTTGCTGCATGCTCTTTTGTTCCCCATGTTATTCTCACATCTGTGAAGATACCGGCATTTTCAACATTTGTACTGGAGCCATATTTTTAAGATTTAATACCTTGATAAATCTGTGAAGTAAATTTAATATTTATGCCCTACTCTGTGCTCAAAAAGATTATTTGAAGTACACAGTTTGTAGCATTGGCTTCTAAAATAAGTAACTTTTTCAAGACCATACTTGGAAAATTATGTAAGAAACTAATGTATTTGAAAGCTAAAGTAGTTGTCTGTCACAATTCCACGAGGGAAAAGTCATACATAATAAAATCAATTTCTGTCCTTGTGTCTTGTTTAAGTGAAACTGAAGCTGGGCCTTGGTGCTGCAGGCATGCAGTATTCTCAGCTTCACCAAGGGTGAACAGACTCAGCGAGGACCCCTCAGTAATGTCAGTCGTGTGCGTTTGTGTGCATACACACACAGAGAACTGTTACACGGATGCAGTATGGTGAATGACTTGCACATCCATTTTCAGAGCATTTTTTTTCTTTTATGTATTTTGACAAAAATGAATCTCTGCAGCTGAAGTGGTAGTGTGGTTAATGCATGACATTTTACTGAAGCAGAACACTTGTAATGACTGAGGAGACAGTAGTTCTATATTACTTGCTGGAGGGAAAAGAAAAAACTATTCATGTCTTACTTGTTTCCATACGACTAAACTAACTATGAAAACCTCAGATAAAATAGTTGTCTTATCAGTAAGTGCAAAATAGGAGCAGTATGTGATCATACAGTCAACATATGTTAATGTATGGATACAATATATAATAACAGCTGTTTCAAGAGCAGGCAATTATGTGGTCAGTTTGAGATTTCCTGTCTTTAGATGCTGGTTATGTGAAGTGCTTGGGTTTTGCCAAAGCTGTAACAGTTACTGTTTGATGTTGTGTCACATGGATGCCTTGGTTAGCATTCATGTGGGTTGCTGCCTATTTTGAGGCTGTGGCTTTTCAGGGACTCGAAATGTTTTGTAAATGTGTAATGTAATCCAAGCTGAATTAGGGATTTGTGTTATGGTTGATCTCCTCCCCCCTAAGCTTTTTAATAGGAGTACGGATGTTATGTAGTTGTAACATCGGCATGATCATCACAAAAATATAGAAGACACTGGCCCGTTTTAGTTAGATCGTAGAGTCATCGTAGGATCATGCATGGAATGCTTTGGGTTGGAAGGGACCTTACAGATCATCTTGTTCCAACCCCCTGCCACGGGTAGAGACACCTTCCACTTGACCAGGTTGCTCTAAGCCCTCCAGCTAGGCCTTGTGTAATTAAATTTAACGTTTGTGATCACCTGTGTTCAGATCTGCTCCTCACTAAATTAGAAGTTCAACGGGGGGGAGGGGGAGGGAAGGGGAAGTTGGCAGCAGAGCATAGTGGCCGGCTGATAGCCGGTTATGTTGTACTTTCTTGGTGGTAATCGTTTTGATGTTGGAAAAGACTAACTAAAATCATCAGGAATCAGTCCCGTCCCCCCTCAGGGTAATACACGAATTCATGAATTATCCTTTCCAAATACAATGTGATTATAACTGTTTAGAAAGCCTCGGTTCGTGTGGCTTCAGAGAGGTGAACAAAGGGAGGGCGAATGTCTTTAGTTGGAGGTTGGCCTTTTTAACGGAGCCGGTTTCCTACCGCTCACTTGTTGGAGGCTGCAGCGTTGGCAGCTTCACCTGTGCAGGTGAACTCGTCCCGCCGGCGGTGTGCTTGTTCTCGGGACAGCACCCTTTGACAGCCAGCCCAGGCGGGGGTGGCGAAGGGGCCGGAGGCAGCCGCGCACCGGAGGGCTGTACCTCTTCCGTAAGCTGGGAACGGGCTCCGCGCCGCTTCTTCCTGTCAGCGGTCGGATACGTGGCTTCGTTTTCCTGTGCAGATGGCACAACCCGCACCCAGCGGGAGGCGCAGGTAGCGGGGCCGCGCCCGCCGCCCGCGCAGCCACTGGCAGCGGCTGCGGCCGCCCAGCGGTGACATCAGCGGCAGCGAAGCCCCGGTCCTGCGCCAGGGCGGCGGCGCGCAGCCGGGTCCCGGGCAAACATGGCAGCGGCCCCCGCGGCCGCCCTTGCGGGAGACATGCTGCGGCCCCTCTGAGCCCGCCAGCGGGCTTGCGGTTCGTCATCTCCATGGATGCCTTTTCCGATCCGTATCTGCCCTACGATGGCGGGGGAGGAGACGGCATTCCGCTCAGGGAGTTGCACAAACGAGGTATGCCGAATTTACGTTGGAGCGACTTGTTAGCATATCTGGACGTGCGGGACTGCTGTTCGGATCTGAAGCAGAGCTGTAGAGGCTTGTTAATTAGCACATTGCTTTGTTTTGCCATCCCGGTGCCTTTTGTAGGGTGAGGATTCAGTTTTGCGTGGTTCCTGTGCTGTCAGTGATTGTGTTTTCGGCAGATCCCCCCTGCTTCACAGCTCGTTGGCCTCTGACTCCATGTTCCTTATGTGGCAGTCTCTCCTCTCTCTTTTTGCTTTTTAATCAATAAAATGATCTCGTGCACAAAAAACAAAACACACACACACACAAAAAAAACAAACCAAACCCAGCCCAGCACTGCGGCTGTGAATGACCATGACCAGATTGGCAAGAGTTTAATAAGTAGGATGTTTTTGATGCCTTTCACTAACTTGAATAGGAACTGTGTTTGTCTAGCTTTGAAGTTTCTGTACATACGTGCTTTTGGACTTAGCTCTTTGTTGACGTCTTTGCTACCTGAAGGCAAAGCTGGACAATTGTAACATGTCAGTTAAGCCGATACCGACGAGCTCTTAAGAAACTGGAGCTTTGTGGTGGGTTCTTTACACTGTTGCTTGCAAGGAAACAGATCTAAAGAGAAAACACAGTTGTTAGTGTTCAGGGAAGGAATCCTTTTTTGAGCTTGCCTTTTGTTTCCTACTGCAAATTGAAAACAATCTTCTATGAAGATTTGCGTTTGTACTGAGAGAAGCTGTAGTAGGAATAAATTAAAATTATGCATTCAGATTCTGACGATATAAATAGTTTGTTTTTTTTCTTGGTTGTATTTTATGGTTATACCTTGGTGTTTAAAAGAGTAAATGAAGAACATTCTCACTTGAGTTTTGTTTAAATTGGCTAATCTAAAATTAGAAAGTTATCAACATTTATGACATTATGATGGCATTAGAGAGGAGGCAGGCTGAGAATAAAGAGATGCTTTACATAGAATTATTTTTTCTCTCCATCTTCGTGTGTTGTTTCACCTCTCCTTGTAAAGTCTTATTTCTGTAGCCACAACTCTTTATGTTCTGTAATCACACCTTTATGTTCTGTCAACAGTCACACCTTTTTATGTTCATCTGGAATTTTCATCTGTGTTTTAGTAGTTTACGTAAAAGGCTAATTGTTTGCTTTTTATGATTCTTAAAATGTTTTTCAGCATATTTTAAGAATATCAGTAAGTTCCAATATGATTTGTTTTAAGACAAGCAAATTTTTCTTTGCCCCAGTCATTGTTATATAGCAAGTGCTGGATAGTTTTCTAACTCAGATTTTAGAGTCACTCCTAAGAAATTTAGGGTGGTATTTTCTTTGAACATTTGCAAGGTGTGAATTGAAGATCTTTTTATCTATGCTCTACAAATACAGAAAGGGAAGGTGCAGAGAAGACAAAGCCAGGCTGTTTTCAGTGGTACCTAGTGACAGGACAAGAGGTAGTGGGCACAAACTGAGACGCAGGTGCTTTCCTCTGAGCATCAGGAACCATTTTTATACTGTGGGAATGACTGAACACTGTACCAGGTTGCCCAAAGAGGTTATGACATGCCCATCCTTGGTAGTATTCAAAAGCTGTCTGGACATGGTCCTGGGAAACAAGCTGTAGGTGGCCCTGCTTGAGCGGGGGGTGGACGTGGACCAGGTGATATCCAGAGGTCCCTGCCAACTTCAGCCGCTCTGTGGGTTTAGATTTGTAGGTAGATTTAAATATGAAAACTGCAAACAGCCATGATATTACACTTTGAGATTTCGCAAATTATAGATATTGAAATGTGATCAGCTGTATATTCCTGGAATTTGCCAGGTTGTAGTTGATTTTGTAATACAAAAAGCAGAGATTTGCAGTGCAAAATAGTGTCTGGCACATTGGAGTATTGCTATTCAACATGCAGTTTACAAATACTGTGATGAAGGTTCAGCTGAGTGTTCCCATTGTGATGACAACCCTTGGAGCCAAGAGAATTCCCAGTTATGACCTGTTCCTTTTTGCAGTTTCCTTGAATTCCGTTAGTGCTTTTACTTCCTATATTCTAATACTGTATTTCAAAACCAGTGTTACTGGTACTTCTTGCATTTGCTATAGTGAGTTTAGAGTAAGAAAAAGCAAACAACAAAACCCCAACAGTGTTACCATAATCTCTTGCAAATCTTAATTTGTCAAGTGCATATAACTCATGAAAATAGAGTCTCCAGACCAGTTTGCTCTATAGATTGAATCAAAATTAGTGGGTATTTTGTGCTGATTCACAACACCACAGACAGTAATCTGTTACTGTCATCCAGCTATCAGAGTAAGGTTTAAAATGCTAACAGACAAAACCAAAAATTTAAAGTAAATTCTTGACATTTCTTTATTATCTGTGGGTCTAGAAAAGGATACTACCAAGAATTTTTTCCCCTTGTGCAGATTTCAGAGCACTTTAATAACAAGCCAAGACAAAATGGATTAAGATATTTTGAGAAAACAAGCTTAATTGTTGAAGCCTGTGGATTTTTTCCCCCTTATTCACATACTGACAGCTCTTCTGCCCTGCAGAGTAATGATCACGTCACGAAAAACTGCTCTGTGATATCAAAGCGTTTGTTGCACTAATTGACTGCAGTGGCTTACCCGAAGTGGCTGTACCTCAGCAATGATGAAAAGAGGGTTTAAATCATTACAGGTCTTTGAGGTTTAATTAATGGCCTTTACTAACATTCAGTGGGATGAAATACAGAGTATTATAATACATTATTACATTATTATTAAAAGCCTGACCCATTGTTTTGCATTTAGATGATGCTTTTTTTTTTTTTTTTTTTGAGCGCAGATATGCGGTGAAACATTAAATGGGAAGATTTTAAAATACATATTTATTGCGTTCATCTTTTAATGATGGTTAATCATCATCACCTCTTTGAAAAAATTAAAGATATAGAATAATTCTTATCAGGAGTTCCTTTACCTTGCTCTGTCCTGAGGCTGCTCTTTACATGGTACTAAATACATAGTTCCAGACCTCCTTATCCTCCCTGGTACACTTACATGAAACTGCAGGAACACAGTTCACTTCTACTGTATCTTCTGGTAACTAGAAGAGTTGAAAGTACTACTTCTCTCCTCAGAAATGGTTTTAAAGTCCTGATTTAGGATTGCGTATATTATAAGCAACTGACACACACACTTTTTCCTAAGAAGTTTTTATGTAATAGCCATATACTGGAGTATATGTGGTGTAAAAAATCGTTTGTGTAGCTCAGTTCTTTGCCCTTTGATTTATTTTTTCATCATTTTTGCTTTTTGAAAGTTCCAAATCATCATTTGGCTTGTCTTCAGCCATTGGCAGACATGCTCACACTCTTTGATTCCCCTCCCCCCCCTTTTTTTTTTCCTAAATAAGCATTCATTTTGCTATTCTTTAGAAGTCTGTAATGTGAGCAGTAGCAGTATAGTGGTGAGCTACCAGCAGCAAAAATTGAGCTTCAGCATGAGGGTTGTTAACTTCCTTTTATGAGGGTTGTTATCTCCCCTTTATTTGTTCCATATACATAAGCATATCTTAGATTTTAGATTTTGAAGGTCCTCAAGCAACATTAATGAAATGCTGGTCAACTAATAATCTGCGATTGAGTCAGTAGCTGGGAGATGTGAAAATTACACATAGAAAGAGCACAGTAAGTTTACTGATTACTTAGGTTTAGAAAACCTAATTTTTTTTTTTAAAGATAACTCATAATTCCATTATTGTGCACCAGTCACCACTTTATGGAGGTGCGACTCCTATTGCTTAGACTATACTACTAACAGTAACATCAGGGAAACCGCTTCACCTGCCTGTGGTAAGCCATGGGGCAGAGGATATATAATACGATAATATCCTACTAAGACTTTGGGTCAGAGACATGCTGAATCAGGTCATATCCTCTACGTGGTAAAAGTTATACTTCTGTGCTTTAGGCTGCATTTCATCTTATGAGCCTCATGTTTAAGAATTAATAAAAAATCAAAAGCCATTAAAAGACTGGAATTCTTAGTGTGACCTTTGAAGTAAATGGGTGTGAAAGTTGCGTACACATGCTTAGAGGTGGAGTTCATTCCTGAAATTTTATTGGTAGCAGAGGAAGAGGAATAAAGTTGAGTTTTAGACTAATTACATGTTCGTGACAGAAAATGTGATGAAGATGATTATAGTTGTCCAACATTGAGTGCTTTGAGAAAAAGCATTACTTGGAGAAACTCAGCATGGTTATGGCACTGAATTTCTGCTGCCCTTTGGTTTAAGGTTTCTAGTATAAAAAGGGGATAGGAATTTTCAGTTATGAGTTTAACAGATTTTATTTTGGTTATTAACAGAAAGTGCCATGAGATGTAACTGTGGTTCTTTGTAGGTAGCTACAGGTTATCTGTCTGATAACAGTACTTGAGCAGTACTTGACCTTTGCTTTGCTGCCTTCTCAGACTCCTGTGCACTTGCAGTAGAGACTCAAGTCTTTAAAAGTCTTGGTTTAACTCTGAGGTGCTAATATTCAACTTTCATTTAACTCCTGCTTTTTTGAGGGTTATTTGTAAACACAGAATTTATTTTTTTGTTTGGTAGGAGAATCGGAGAGGAGGGGTTTGTTATTCAGTACTTTGGTAAAGCATTTTTTTTTTTATCCTGTTCTTCAAAGTGTGCTCTGAGTTTTCCCGTTTCCCACCTATCCGATGTTTTTCTAGCTGATCTTTTTCAGTTCATGTGTATATACTTTTGTAATTTTTGTATGCATTTTTATTGTAGCACAGAGACCAGTTTGTGCTTGTAAGCCTTTGATGCAGTTCAGAAGAGCCAACTGGAGAGGCTGAAAATTCATAGTTATGCAGAAGAATGTATTACTTGATTACAAAGACTTTAAAATTCTTGATCATCAACAGTAGTGAATGATGGCACTCTGGCCTGGTGTGCTGTGCTCCTGATTCTGAGGTTTAACAATTGCTTCTAGCCAGGGAAAGACAACGGTGCTTAATGACTCTTTTTGAGCAGTTACAGACAAATTGAAATAACTGATGACTGTTTCTTGTCTTTTTTTTTTTTTAATTGAAAGCCTTGTATTTTGATGTCTGAATAGGGAGACAGAAAGCAGCAGAGGCACTAGCACATATCTCCTGTATACAAATCTTCTTTGTTACACGCGTAAATGATCCTTATGATGTGAGTTGCATTCAGGTTGCTTCCCCACCTCCATTCCCCTTGCCACCTAATACCCAAGGACACACGGGTGAAGCAAAGCCTTGGATTAGTATCTGGCCTCCGCAGAGCTGCAGCCCCTGCTGATTTTAACACTCAGCATGTTTGGATGGTCGTGTCAGGGAGAGCTTATTTCAGCCTTTGGTATAAACTGATTAGGTTCATTTTCACTCTCAGAGGTGCATTTATTTTTCCCTTCTCCTTTCACAGTGCTCAGAGTAGCACAAACGAAACACGCACTGCTGCCAGCCGGAAGGATGGCTGCTGAGGGGACTGCTGTGTGGTTGTGCACTGCCTAGAAAAAGGGATAGATATGTGAGCAGCAGCAAACTAGGGTATTCTTGCTGTAAGCATTAGCAATTATGTAGCTTGTAGAGAAATACCTTTGAGAAATTTGGTCCTACTATTGCTCTGCTGCTAACTCAAATGTCGACATTGTTTATCTGTTGTGTTCACAACTCTGAAGTGTTTCCAGACACAGCCACCTTTGGGAGTTTTGAGCTCTATGAAATGGATATTACTGTATCATGTCTGGATATTAATATTTATATAGAAGTTTTGAATGGTTTCCAGCAGAAAGATGTAATTAAAATCTAACAAGATCCCAAGGGTGCATTTATGTATTTCAGTATAACTAGTCTGACAGTTACTGTGAAAGAGGGTGAACTTGTCATTCCCTACCTCTTCTCTCAGTTCTTGCTCTCCTATTGGCTGTTTCTCCTCTGACAGCACAGAAGCTTGATTTGTTCTATATAATGGTAGATCTTTTATTTGGTATTTTCATCTGCTTAGTTGGATTAGCATGTTTGCTTGGTTTACTGTGCAGTCGGATCCAAAGGTGACAGAGCTAATCCAAGGGGGAGAGTGGGAGTATGTGACCAGGACCAGGGAGAAATAGGGGGAGTAAGATCTCCTGTTTGGGTGGCAGCAGATCAGGTCAGCCTTAGTCTGTGATTATGTCTCATTTCATACAATGGATTAAGCTCATATATGCTCAGTTTGACACAGTGGTGTCTTTAAAATATACGTCCTATACGTATAATAATAACATGTATATTATGTGTTGCATAGAAGGGCTCTTAAACTGTGTCTCGAAATTACTGTCTCTTGTTAACTCTTCTAGTTACCCCCTTGAGCATATTCGTGTCTTTGTTCTGTACCTTATTTGCTATGGAGGCTGCAACTGTGTGGATTTATTCTCTTGGTGATACTGGCTAATTATTCAGATGCTCACTTGATGGAGAGCCACATAAAAATCTGTTGTGCATCATTCGGTTACCTAGGATGCAGCATTTTTCTTAAATCTTGATGTTTCTCATTATTTATGTAAGAAAAAACGCTGCACACAAGGAAAGAGTTGGGAGGGATTGTTTAAAACAGTTACGCTGGAATCAGGAACATCAAACATATTGCAAAACCCCTTTCTTGCATGAAACTGTATTTAGATTAACTGAAGCACTAGCTCCCTTACTTCTTTAACTCAAGGTATTTTAAGTGTACTTTCAGTGGGATTTTTAAAATCGTAGAGAGTGAAAGCTATCTAATTAAAATTGTAGGGTGTGTGAAACCCACTGCCTCCCTGGAAGAGAGAACATCAAGGAGAAGTGAGAACAGAGGTCCACTGACTCTTCATTTCTTCATGTCAGGGACAGGATAGTAGGGCCCCAAAGATCTTTGTGATCTGCTAGGTTCCTTCACTGGGGATTTGTTCCATAAAATCTAAGAGGTGAAAAGTGCAACAGTGTATGGATGTCAGCAACTCATGTTTTGCTTTGTTAGTGTTTTAGAATGTTTTATTGTGAAATTTTTCGAACTATACTGAATAGTCATTAGTGGTCTGCTCGTGTTTTAAAGGTGGTAAGTCCTTGCTGATGTGATTTTTTTTTTTTTTTCTTTTTAAATGAATTAGCTAAAAACTTACCAAGTAGTTTTAAAATCCACAACTTTCATCAGCTACATGTTGCCCAGGGTAGCTTTCAAATCTGAAAGGAAACTACTGATTTGCAAAAGGAGAAAGGAGTAGGAGATCACTACTAGAGCAGGTGAGGCAGCCTTTGAAAATGCTGTGCATGGCACCTGAAAAATGCTACATAAATCAGCTTTTTGTCATGTTTATCATCATTCCAACATCAATCAAGATTAAAGACTGCTTGTATGAGGCATGTATATAGAATATGAAAGAAGAGATCCTCCTTGCCTTAGGGGGGACATAAGGCAAGGAGGAATCCATAATACATAAAGCAGCTTGTGTATGTATAGCAAAATATTAGTTCTGTAATTTCTGTGTTCCTGCTTTATGTCAGGAGGGACTAGCTAAGCAAAGCAGGCGGTTGGGTCAGTGTTGGGAGCTAACATGCACTATAACTTCATGTTCAGAGAGAAATGAATGAGAGCAATCTGGTACGGACTACTTTTTCTGTCAGACCTATTGTCCTCTCAAGCAATTTTTTGATTGTATTTTTTCATTCTCACAAAAAAAAAAAAAACAAAACGCAAAGAAAACCACCAACAACAATGGTGTTGGAATCTGCTATTTCTATTCCGGTTTTGTCCATGTAGCATTTTTGTTTGGTTTTGCTGTACTTCATTCTGGTCAGGTGTCCCAAAGTACAGTGTTCTACTGTTTGGTGGGTTTTTTTAACAACTTCACTTGAAGCAATTCTTCAGCACTACCAGAGCTGATTGCTGAGGAAGGATTGTACTGAAGGGTTGGAATTACATGCATGGAAGGATAACAAAAGTCAGCTGCTTTCCTAGAAGGCAATTCAGGCAAGACCTACAGTGACTGAACCACCTAAAAGAGACAATCTCTTTTCTCTGTCTTTTTTTCTAGACTTTTATTGTCTAGAAGCTTGCAGTCTGTGATTGCAGCAGCTCACTAGTTACGTGGTGAGAATACAGGATTGTTAAAGATGCTGTTGGAGAACAGTGTGCTAATAAAGGGATTCTAGCTACCCTGGAAAGATTGTGTTTAATTTACTTTGTAAGGATTTCTGTGAGTTGTATTGAGCCTCTGAAAGGATCAGTATATTCGTATTTCCCTCCCTGTAGTTACATGGGTTAGTTTGGAATAATAATGAAAGTTCTTCCTGCCACTTCAGCTTCCCAGTCTAATAAAGCCTTAAGCAAACTCATACGTACCAAAAAGATGACTTCATTTTCTGACAGCTGTAGAATGGCTCACAAGTGTGCATACAGAAACTGGAGGTGTTCTCTTACCACAGCTAGAGGCTGTGCTTGTATACCTTGTGTGCTCGGTACTTTTTCTACTTTTAAAGACTAAGGCAGCTTGGATTTTGATGAAAAGCACTTGCATTGAGTTGTAGCCTGAGAATGAGTCTTGAAACTTGAAGACGAGGAAAGGCTGGGAGGAAGGAAGGAGAAATACGCTCTGAATATTGGAAATGTCTAGAAGGCTGCATTTGCTAAATGCTGCAGTTTTTCAGGGTAATGATGATTTCCTGCTTGGAGGTTAGAATGTGATGAGAAATCTATATTATGGTAAGGATTCTAACAAAATCTATTGAGTTGAAAATAAATCTAATAACAGTGATGAAATTGGCAACAAATGCCAGTTCATGCTGATGAGAATCATTCTCGTCATAGGTGGAAGGAGCGTCTTGCTGCATGAAATACTAGAGAAGGAAGGGAAGAAAAAAGTGGAAGTTTAGGAAAGTATTGAGTATTGGTAAAGGTATACTGCTTAAATTCTCCTGCTTCATAGATCATAATACTAGCTGGAGAATGTCCTCTTCCCACTGCTGTCAGACGTGTTCATCTTAGATACAGTGTACTGGGTTTTGTACAGTTGTCCTCTTCATGGTCTTCTATAGGGCAGCATTTCTACCACACACTGACGCAGGGTTTCTCGGTATGAGATTATAGATACTCAGCTGCATCAGGCATTCTTGGCAGCTCTGTATTCAGCAAAACCACCTCTTCAGCTTCACATCTTGTTCTGTCTCCTCCCCATCATACAGTAATCATTTATATTCCAGTATTTGGTGACAAAGTAGGAACATGGCACAGTTTCATTTGGGGCTTTTATTGTATCCAGGCAATGACCATTCTTTGCAGTCTGTTCAAAGTTCTGCTTGAGGTCTAGTGCAGTGGTTTCCCTGGAGAGAATTCCAGTTCAGCACCTTGATATGCATAACGTCGTATCTTACTGTTTGTGATATATTTATAACTCTCAACTCTCCTTTGCTTTTGTGGCGTAGGATTGCATGTTCCTTATAGCTTGGGTACTTCTTCATATATAGCAGGGCATAAAACTCCCCTGGGACAAAGGCAAGTTTTTCCTTTCCTTAGGTTCAGGAAACTGCTTGTTCACATTGTAACTTTGTAGAAGATTAATAATTAAACTGTGGCTGAATTTAATATATGTCCCATTGCTTTGAGAAGGAGGTTAATTTCGTGTAAAAATAACATTTTCATAATGTTTTCCGTTATCCTTTCAATTTTGATACCTAAACTAATCGTTACAATATGAATTTTGTTACCACCTCTTCCATAAGATCAGCTTTTTCTTTCAGCTAGCCAGACATGCATCTTACACTTCTTTTCTAGTTACGAGAATTGGAAATGGCAAGAGAATTGAAACCCTTACCCTAAAGCAAGGTTTTCACAATCACCTGTATTAGCAAATCTGATTTAATTTGTTGTTGTTAGCCTTTTATTAATGGAACCATAGGTAATGCTTCTTTGCATCTGCCTTAAGAGAGACTAGCAGGGAAGAGATTTACAGGTCTTATCTATGATCAATAGATGAAGGAAAATTCCGTATGGCATAGACTGAGGAAAAAACAGTATTAAAAAAGACAGCAACCAGGCTAGCTGTCTATGAGAGAATGCTACTAGCATTGTTGAGGAGTTGTTTTCATCCATTTGCATTCTCTTACTTTAAGATTAGAAGAAAAAAAGAAGAGTAATCTTAATAGACTTTCAAGCTTTTCTATATGTTATGTGTATATGTAATGAACATTAGTTTGTGTGTCTTGAAAATTTAAGATTGTGTTTATTCTTAACAGGATTTTGGTATTATTTTCTTGTGTGTTTGTTGTCTTCACCATTAAGAAAATGTCAGAGTAACCACAGCAGGCATAGATGAAGTCTCTCAAGCAGTAGATGGCTGAGGCACGCCTTTGGGTCTGAATATAATGCCAGATGCCACACTGCTTCTGCTAGATCTCAGACTTCACAGATTTAAAGGGAAAAGACACAATTTACCTGTGCATAAGTCTGGCCGTTGTTGGTGAAAGCTTGTGCTGGTGAACTTGGCTTTTGCAGTATTTGGAAATTTGCAGATAGGCACTTTGAAAATCTTTTTTTTTTTTTTTTTTGATAATTTGGAAATACCTGCTGACAGCACTTAGAAGCTGAGCTTGCAATTATGAAAACTCAAAAAAAAAAACAAACAAGAAAACCCAACTCAGTCCCCTGCCCCACCTTTCTAGCCATCTGTGGGTCAGTCTAGTGAAATGAATTCTAATGCCTGTGAACTGATTAGAAGTCTGAACTGAAGATCATCAGAGTGAACTGGTAGAAGTCTTGGCCACCTGAGCCCACATCTTTAAGAACAGAGATTATTGTGGTATGCCATATGCTGTTGCCACGTTATTTTGTTCTGAGGCAAACAAGTGAGAGTAATTGCTCTTTAAATCATTATCTGTTAACCTCGTTATAGATGTTCCCTTTGTAGCAATTGCTGTTGCAGGAGCAGTTTGTGTTGGGTGAGCAAATGGTAGCCATGCTGTATTTAGGCAACCATCCAGCAGAAAATTATACTTGGGGTCTACAAATACAGCACAGGAGCTCAAAAAAGCTAAGGTATTACAGAATTGCTGACATTTAAAAACTTAAAACCCCAAAAACTTTCTTGATTGCTTGTGAAGAGGGAAAAATTCCTAGTATTTGCTCTTGTTCTGATCACTTAAAAAAATACTGTTGGGGATGTTACTATGATTGCTGCTTGTGAAGGAACTAGCTGGTGATGATGGATTAGTAGAAGACAGTTTATACAGTATTTCTAACTTTTCATGACCGAGGCCTGTTCTGTGCGTTATACAATCATAGACTCATAGAATGATTCGGGTTGGAAGGGACCTTAAAGATCATCTGTTTCCAACCCCCTGCCATGGACAGGGAGACCTTTGCCTAGACCAGTTTACTCAAAGCTCCATCCAGCCTGGCCTTGAACACTGCCAGGGATGAAGCACCCACAGAGTTGGGATCCGTGATGACTGAATTTCCGCTACACCAACTGGCTAAAATGGTTGTAAGCTGTGATAACAACTGTTCTAATGAGGTCATACCTATTACTGCCATGTTGTCAGGTAATACCAGAGAAAGAGAAATAAAATGCAGATCTTCGATTTTGGAAAAATTTGAATTTTTCCCATCAAAACCATAAACAATATACATATATTTTTAGTAAAATTAGAAATTTTTGTTGTTGTTTTTTTTTTTAATATTTTCTTGGCTTTCTGTTACTTTTTAGCCGCACTGATAATCTTTTGATAATGTATTTTGGGTTTGAATTAGACATGTAGGAAAGATTGGTAATCAGTGGTGCGGTTATGTAAAAATAATTAGCGGCTTACGGAAGTGCTGTGAACTTCATATATAATCATCTGGGTTTGCCTTTTTACAAAGAGGTTTTCCTCTGGTAGTTTATAAACTGAACTAAACTTTAAGTTAAATGTGTGTCAGAGCTGCTGTTCTGTTGAAGTTTTTCTGGAATCTGCACACAAAGTAAAAAACCCACTTTGACTGGTACATTCATTTAACCTGCAGATAAGTGACAGAAAAGAATAGTGACATCAAACATGGAGAGACCTGCATGAAGTAAAATGCACATATTATGGGAAGTGTCTAGTTGTTCAGAAATTTTATATGCAGTAGTGTTGTGAACATTAGAATACTTTGTTTATTGCAGCATTAATTAATTCCTGCCTTTTCTCTGCCTCAGGAACTCATTATACAATGACAAATGGAGGAAATATCAACAGTTCAACACATTTACTGGATCTGCTGGATGAACCAATTCCTGGAGTAGGAACATACGATGACTTCCATACCATTGACTGGGTTCGAGAGAAGTGCAAAGACAGGGAAAGGCATAGACGGGTACTTAAGATCAGTAACAGTAATTGGAAAATGTTTTTTGTTGGATTTTAGAATTCAGGTCTGATCCAGGAACACATACCAATATTTACATACCAAGTGGTTACGTTAGGTAGAACTACAGTGCTATTAAAAAGGCACCTTTTCATTTATACCTGCAGTCCTGCACCGGTATTACAACTTGGAAAGGAAATGGTAATTAATTAAAGCGTGAAGAGCTCTCTGTCATCCAGGTGACACTTTTACATTACTGCCTTTTTTTCATGCTAGTATAGTTAAGGCGATTTTCCAGTGTAGATGTATTTGTAATAGTACAACAGTGCTTATGGTAATACTTGTACAGAAAAGTAAGCACCGATGTGTGCTGCTTTTATCGTGACAAATGTATCTGTGCTAATGCAGTGTAGTGTGGTGGTTGTTTGGATTATGGGAAGTGAAAATTCTCACACCTAAAACATTTATATTGGTGTACATATGCTTAACAAAAAAGTAGCCTCAGTATGTATATTAAATGTCCTTTCTACTCTCCCATCACAGAACTTGCTTTTCTTGTCTCATGATTTCTTGAGAGTTCAGACCATTCATCTTTATCAGTGCACTCTGCAATGAGTTCTTTCATGAAATGGACTCTAGGTTTTTTAGTCAGTAACATTCTTGATACTGTCATTCATGTAATAAATTTATTTAACAGAATTTTAAGAGGAAATATGCTATTTAGAACCTTACTGCCAAACTTCTGGGATACTTACCTTAACTAACCTTAAAACCAGAACAGATCTGGAGATGTGATTTCTCCTAGAATATTTTTAACTTATCAAAATTAATAAAGATTGAATTGTGTGTAGAGGGGCAGAGGAGAGGTTCCTTCATGTACAACACTGTAGCATTATTCTGCTTTCTTTGGAAACACCATTTTTAACTTTGTGGAAGCAAATGTAGGGTGTATATGCTGATTTACTTTGACATGGTTGAAAAAAATAATCCTACACTAGTTTAAAAAACAAAACATCCGCAATTACACTATCTAGTGCTTTTCTAAGGAAGAGTGATACTTGGACATTGCATCTGAGAACATGTACCTTGCCTGAATGCTTTTAATGAAAACTAAGAAGGTGTTTTCCGTGGAATACTTCATTTTACCATTTGATGTCAAAGCAGTAATTAACACAGTGCCGTCTTTACACTGCAGGTGTGTAGGTCAGTGTCCAGTGGATATACCTTTGGATAACATGCTGGGCCTGACCAAATCCTGGGAAACAGGCTGGGGTGAAGTCTCAAAGCTCTTAGGCAGTTTAATGTCTGAGACAGAAAAGTCAGACAAGACAATTCAGTTTATAGCCACAGGACTACTGTGAAATTTATAAATATGTCCTGAATGACAGGAGACTCTCTGGCCATGTATGTAATCAAAGATGTAGAAAGAAGAAGGAATGAGTTTTTGAAAGACATGCTACTGTAGAAACAACTTTTATTAAAAAAGAAAAAAGTTTGAGAATCTCAGAGGAAACTATAAAATTTATTTATTTGATAGGCTGAGAAAGCTGGGGCTGTTCATCCTGGAGAAGAGAAGGCTGCGTGGAGACCTCGTAGCAGCCTTCCAGTATCTAAGGGGGCCTATAGGGATGCTGGGGAGGGACTCTTCATTAGAAACTGTAGTGATAGGACAAGGGGTAATGGGTTCAAACTTAAATAGGAGAAGTTTAGATTGGATATAAGGAAGAAGTTCTTTACTTTAAGGGTGGTGAGGCACTGGAATAGGTTGCCCAGGGAAGCTGTGAATTCTCTATCCCTGGCAGTGTTCAAGGCCAAGCTGGACAGAGCCTAGGGTGACATGGTTTAGTGTGAGGTGTCACTGCCCATGGCAGGGGGGTTGGAACTAGATGATCTTAAGGTCCTTTCCAGCCCTTTAGGAGTGCTTTAGGAATGTTGGTTTTTTTCAGATTACCTTGTCTAATACTGCACTTTGTTGGTTGGCTTTTTCTTTTTTTCTCCCTATTTGTTGCACATACTGTCTCCCCCCCTTTTACAGTATAAAAAAGTCATAATAATAGGATCCAATTACATCATAAAGGTTTAACATAAACAAGTTATGCACAAATTTCAGCCAAGTGCATAAAGGAAATCAGGCTAAAATATGAATTACCATTTTTTTTTAGTACAGTAACTTTAGATGTCATTAGTAAGAGTTGTCTAGAAGTATTACTGTGTAGTTACCCAGTTTTTGAGTTTATGTGTGATTGTTAGTATATGTTTTGTGTGATTTTTAGACAAATACAGAAATATATATATTTGGAATTGAAGCTTAGGAATTTGAATTGTATGGAATAGCTTATTAGCACTACCCTGTTTATTTAAGGTACAGCAAAAAATAAGTTTTAGGAGAGAAATAACTCTTCAATTTTAGATGTTTTAGATATGTATCCTGTAAATTGTTCATTTACCCTAATAATGCATTTTCTGGTATTTAGATTTTTAAATGAAGAACATTTACTTCCTGTGTCAGTTGTTTGATGTCTGAGTAACCAAGCTGTAAAACACTACATACAATGAGAGTGCATGTAGTTTAAAGAGAGGATCTACTTACCTGTAGCTTGCATCATACAGTTTGTATGTCATACTTACTTTTTTCCTCCTATTCATATTACAGAAACACATACAAATACATGATGATTTCTCTTTGCAGATTAACAGCAAGAAGAAAGAATCAGCATGGGAGATGACAAAAAGTTTGTACGATGCATGGTCAGGATGGCTGGTAGTCACACTAACTGGTTTGGCATCAGGTAAATTAAAAACCAAAGGGTTTCTTTCTTACATCTGTCAGCAAGTATAGTTACTGCGTCTTTCATGTGTGCATTACCACCCAACCTGGATGAGAGCTGGTTCAGACTGCTTACCATAAGGAAGGAAAAAGGTTGGGAAGGAAAAGGTTGATTTACAGGCTTTAGTGTTTTGAGGGGCGGGTTTACTAATCAAAAGGGAAACAAAATTGGCACTGAATTTAGTGAGAGTTTCTCAGAGTTACTGACCTTTTACCTACTTATCAAAGGTCTTTAATTGTGTGATTGAGATCGATGTTTTCCTTTCTGCTAAATTGTGCTGTTTTCCTGTGGGATTTCTTGTGAAAATGTATTAATTGATCTAGATTGCTTTTTCAGCTATGAGTTTGGTTTTTTTTGGGGGGGTGGTGGGTTGTGTGTGTATGTTTTGTTCGGTTTGGTTTCCCCTAGCAGATTAGTCCCTGGATTAGTTGCAGAGTATAGCATGGTAACTGTATAATTACTACTTAGATATATGCATAATCACTTTCACAAATCACATATAAATTAATATATATGCAAAGTTTTAGCGTGTTTATATAGCTCTGAATGTTCAATCTGGGAGTGTGTAATTACTGTAAATTGCTTATGATAATTTGGTTGGGAATGTGCTGTGTTGTACTTCTACCCCCCAAGCTGCTATGTATATTAAAAGTACTTTATTATGTTTCTGAGCATCAAAGAGCAAATTCTGAACATTTCCAGGTTTTTCAGTTTCTTGCTTTTTGTTGAATGTGTCTAGTGAATCTTAAATTGGTCAGCCTTGATTTAAGTCATGGTAAGATCTTACGTTTATGTAATTTTAAATAATTTGGATGAAATTTTGTCCTACTGAAATACTGCCTTTGACTCTTGACTTTAGTTGGCCCAGGATCTCAAACTGAGGGTCTGTCAAGATTAGCAAATATGAATTAGTAAATCAGAGGTAATTTTCTACTACCAATCTACTACACAAGTAAATTGTGGCTGTCTCTATACAGCTATTTCTGGTAGTGATTAATACATTAAAAATAGGTAATTATAACTAACAGTTGTACATGTTCACAAAAATACTGACTTTAGAAGTAGTTTTTCAGTATACTGCTACCTATTCTTTGGGGACTCTTCAGCAAGCTTTCTGCATGTACAATACAGAATCCTTCTTAAGCTTTGAGGTTAGGAACTGCTAAGTATTTATACTGTTTGTTACCTGCAGTAAGAATTAATTAAAAAGAGTGGTCTTAAGGTTAGGGCATGGATTTGTGTTGTACTGTCTCCTCATTTTTCCCCTCCCCATGTTACAGAATTCAGTAGTCTTTTTATGTGGATCACATGAATGTCATCAGTGTTTATTTTGGTGATTTATGTTGTTCTAAAACTATTGTTGGTAAGGTAAGAATTATTTATTATTTAGTTTCAGTGGACTGTTGGAGAACTGGCATAGGAAAAATCAAAGAAAAATCAAAGATGCATTTGACTCAGGAAATGCACAAGGTGCTATAGATCCTTCAGCAAATCCTAATCTTACTGGATCACAAATATTCCTGCAAATCAGTAATATTTAAATGTCTGTTTGTTTAGGTTTTCTGTAACTTAAATTTACATCAGTTAATAGCAGCACATTTCTTCATTTTAGCTGTGTGTGTTATTCCTGCGTACCAGAATATTAATACAGAGCTGTTTCTATGACAGGGGCATTGGCAGGATTAATTGACATTGCTGCTGACTGGATGACTGACTTAAAGGAA
Source organism: Pezoporus wallicus (assembly GCF_028554395.1). Lineage (NCBI taxonomy): Eukaryota > Metazoa > Chordata > Aves > Psittaciformes > Psittacidae > Pezoporus > Pezoporus wallicus. The sequence goes on from NW_026640488.1 coordinate 7,369,086, forward strand.
GGCATTTGCCTTAGTGCTTTGTGGTTTAACCATGAACAGTGTTGTTGGGGTTCCAATGAGACCACATTTGAAGAGAGAGATAAATGTCCACAGTGGAAAACGTGGGCAGAACTAATAATTGGGCAAGCAGAAGTAAGTATATACCTGTTCTTTGATGGCCTTGCTCAACAGCTTGCCTCAGCATGGAAAGAAAAATAATGTTCTTAAGCTTAATGGTACTGAACAGATTTGGGTTGTACTGTCTGCTCCATTTTTTAGCATTTAAATAGATTATAGTGTAAATATGCATTCCATGCACTGCAAGGGTGCTTGGAGTGTTGCAGAGATAAGGAAGTTATGATACTGTAGAACTGTAGCTTTTTTTCACAAGATTTTCTATTCCTGATCATAGCTATACAAAAAAAAAAAAAATTGTGGAGTTCTGTGATAACTAAGAATAGATTAGTTTTATTTTTTACCCCACATTTTTTAAAATAAAGAATATTTACCTGGTGTTCAGTAGATTTTAGCAGCTAATAACTATAAATAAAACCCAGACTGTGCTGTTTACTTTTTCTGTTTAAGGTGCAGTGTTAGAATACTTTCTAGTTTGTATAAGCCAGTCTTTTCTGATGTGTGTCATGACTTCATGCTTTTCAAACAAAACTCTCTCTTGGCTTGGTAATAATTACCATCCCTCAAAATGTGTGCGTAAGTGTACATGCAGCAAGGGTACTTTTGGGCTACTTTATGTGGTGATTTTGCTCAAATTTATATTCTGATTTTTTGTTTTTAGGGTCCGGGTTCGTACATAATGAACTATATTATGTACATTTTCTGGGCTTTGAGCTTTGCCTTCTTAGCAGTTTCTCTGGTGAAAGTATTTGCTCCCTATGCCTGTGGCTCAGGGATACCTGAGGTGAGATCTAATATATATGTTGTAGATGTTTCATATTGATGTGAAAATTCCTGCAGGGTCAGAGGGAAGGCAAGAGGGAGCGCCCTGTGACTTTGATGAAATACAAGTATTCAAATTGAAATAATCTAATTGTGCTAATTGTTGTTGAGAAAAGTACTCCAAATTTCAGAGAATCTCCTGAGTTTGTAGATTTTGCTGCTTGCTTCTGGGTGGACTACTTTTTAAGGACACATTTAGCTTAAGAGAGTGTACTTCTGAAGAGTGATTTCCAAACCTGACCCAAATCCTTACCCGCCCAACAGTGATAAGAGAGTAGCTGTTCATTCACAGAATTTGGTTCCTTTGGTGCAGCAATTGATGTATTGTGGCACTGGCTTTAATTGCCTTAACTCAAAATCACACCATCAATCACAGTGAAATGTGTAATATCCTCAAAACTTTACTGGTTTTAGAATTGCTGTCTGTACTATACACAGAATGGGAGGGAAAAACACAAAGTCTGATCAGTCTAGTAATTCTGTAGATACTTCTTTATGTATGTGTATTGTGGAAGTTGAAGGACAAATCCTGTCTCTGAATAAGCCTGGAATAATTCTGTGCCATTATTCCAGAAGAGATTTCATTCTAAATTGGTTTCCAAATTTAGCTAATCTCTGCTTTTAGTCACTGCTGCCCAGTGTTCTGTGTACATTGTATTTATAGACAGGTTGTCCTTTCCTGTGATAACTATATTATTTGCTGTATCTGGGCATGTATTCCAGGGTAATAATATGACACTGTTAGGCAAAGTAATACCTTAGACAAGTGGCACATCTTTTCTGTTTGAAAAAGCCTGATCTTTTCCACCCTTATGTCAAGGAATCTACTGGTAAATTTTTATGTGGAGATGGTAAAACATAAGGAGAAAACAGAGAGGGGTAAAATGGGTGCAAATGTGGTATTACTACAATAGATGATCTTGAGTGTAGTTTTTCAGGTTTATTCTTTGGGAGTTTTCCAACTTGCATGTAAGTTATGTCATAAACCAATGAATGCAGTCTTAGAAGCTAGTGCAGAGTAAGTTTCCGCTAAATGTAATTGATAATCATGTTTTATATTATTGTACAGTGTTTTAGAATAAGTTGCAAATGGAAAGCCTCTGGCAACCAGATGGACTCAATGTAGCAATATGAATACGTTTTAAAGTGTGATAAAGGTAGCCATTTGATGAAAAGGCTATTTTTGAACTTAAGTAGCTAACGTAATGAAATTAATTATTTTCTGAAGAAAGCAGAATACAATAACAGATGATATTTTTTATTTCTTCCAGATAAAAACTATTTTGAGTGGCTTCATCATCAGAGGTTATTTGGGGAAGTGGACTTTGATGATAAAAACAATTACTTTAGTCTTGGCTGTCGCATCAGGTTTGAGTTTAGGAAAAGAGGGTCCCTTGGTACATGTTGCCTGCTGCTGTGGGAATATTTTTTCTTACCTCTTTCCAAAGTACAGCACAAATGAAGCTAAAAAAAGAGAGGTAAGTTCTTGTAAAAGCATTTCTAGAATGTATTGCATTTCTATGTATTTACACTGGTTTGTTTAAAGGACAATATTTTTTCTATAAGACAGTATTTAGTCTTCTGTCATTCAGCCAGTTCTTCACCCAGCCTGTTCATCCCACAGCTGAACAACTTGTCCAGAAGGATGCTGTGAGGGACAGTATCAAAAGCCTTATTAAATAAAAAGACAGTACATCCACTAGGTGTGTGGATCCTTATAGAAGGATAGCACATTAGTTATATGCCTGATAACTGCATTATTCTGTAAATGCCTTTTAGTAGCACCCAGCATAATTTTCCCAGGAACTGAGGTTAGGCTAACAGGTCTGTAGTTCCCTGGGTTTTCCCTCAGCACCCTTCGTGTAGGTTGGAATACCGTTGGCTTGTTTCCAGTCAGCAGGAGCCTGCCCAGACTCCCTAGACCTGTGGGATATGATCGAGAGGGGTCTTGCCATAACATCCGCTAGCTCCTTTAGGACTTGGGAGGAATCCTATTAAGCCCCATGAATTTATGAGCATTCAGGTGATACTGCTGGTCCCTTGTAATTTCAGTGTCCACAAATGGAAAGTTGCTGTTCCTGCACTTGTGGTCCTCTGACTCAGGGCACTGGGCAGCCCGAGGTCTGTCAGTGTTATTAGACTAAGGCAAAAACTGCATTGAATGCCTATGCTTTTTCCTAATTCCTGTTAGTCAGATGACCATCTTCAACAAGTATTGGTCCAGTGTTTTCTTTAAACCTCCATTTGCTATTAATGTACTTAAAAAATCCCACCCCCCCTTTTTTTTTTTATTTGACACAGAACTGGCTGGTTTCAATGTTGGGTCCTTGGGGTCCCTTCCAACCTTGTATTCTGGGATTCTGTTAAGTGTAATTGAGCTTTGGCCTTCCGTGGGCTTTTTTCCTGCATATATGAATCACGGCTCAGTAACCTTCCTGTGAAGCCTGACCTTGCTTCAGGGATCATACAATTTCTTTTTTCCTCTTGAGCTCCAAAAGAAGTTCCATGTTTGTCCCACCTGCTCTTCTGCTCCGCTTGTTTAATTTATGACACAGTGGAATTCCTTGTTTTAGTCCAGGGAAAGCTTACTAGAGTTTCTTGAAAATGAGATATCAGAAATTTCATACTGAAGTATAGACTCTTTTGGGTGCTATTCTGAGGAGGCTTTGAGCAGTGTCCTTGGCTTAGTTATGGCTCCTACCTGGTCAGTGGCTGCTGCGGTGACTGGCCAGAGTTTACGAGCATTCTGATACATGTACTTGATGCTTTTCTGTTAGCAAGTCTGTGAGTCCGTGATAGAAATACAGAAGAAATTGGTAAATGTAATGAGATTCTGGTCTTCATGTTTAAAGCATTTCACAGACTGTAAAAAACTCCCTCACCATTGTTTTCCAGGTGTTGTCAGCTGCCTCAGCAGCGGGAGTATCTGTAGCCTTTGGTGCCCCAATTGGTGGAGTCCTTTTCAGTCTGGAGGAGGTATGTCAAGAGGTGGCACTGAAGGATAGATACTTTAAAAAATCTCTTCAGCATGAATAATCTTGGACTCCTTTAAGCTGCGGAGTCTTTCTTAGTAAGGAAATTATTTTTGGACCTTCTTTTCAAAGTCAACAGTCTTGTTACCAACAAAGTCCTAAAGATACCGTTTCTTTTCTTTGGATGAATGTCAGCTTTGCTTTGTTCTCAATTATATTTTTTCTGGAGAAGGGTTGAGTCAGTTAATAATTACAGTTTGCGTACAGATAGAGATCCAGCTGGTTTTCACTGTAGGAGTGTATTTAAAAAAATCAGGCTTTTCTTTCTTTTCTTTTTTTCCACTTTGAAGGAGGCTTTTGAAACCTGCTTGACAGTTGTAGGAAGCAAGTTTTTAAACTTCTCTCAAAGTTTCAGGCACTAACGATAATTGAAGACGTTAATTATTAAAAGGCAATTATGCCATAAAATGGACTGCCAAGGCAACCAAACTCTCTTCTCCAAGAAATTTGTGTTAAATTAGTTTTCATTAGTTATTTTAAAAGTACGCAAGAACGTTATTTAGATCATCAGCATTTTTAAAGAAAACTAAAAGTCTGTACATTGAAAAAAAGGAAGCAAAATATCCCGTTGTGTAAATTTTGCTGTATCCTATGGGGGTTTTGAGGAATTCAGTTGGTGCAAAAAAAACACTTCCAGAAGAAAATTCTTTTGAAATTCAAATTGGGCAGTGTGGGGCTGAAAGTATGAAATTACAAGTTCTGTTTTAAGGATTGTATTTTCTTCTGTTTTAGTTGTACTTCATAAAAATAACATCTGCCAGAAACCTTTCACTGTAGGTTGAATGGAGATGAAACAGCATTAGCAGGAAATTTGAGAGGGCAGCTAGTACACAGTCTGGTTCTCATGAATGCTCGGAAGAGATACTTACGAACAGAGAAGCTTTCAAACATAAATTACTACACATTATTTCCTAACAGTCGTAAAACAGCAGTGGTTATATTAGTGCTTTAGTATTGATGTAAGTATGAATTGCTGTCAAGCTTTTAAAAGATGTAGTATGTGCTGAAGTGCCAGTGCTCCAAGGGTTGAGAATAATAACTGATAATGTAAGAGCACTGGGTTTTTAGCGTTTACCATGTCAGTAGCAGTACTGTAAAACATACATAAAATGGTCTTTCCAGTATTTTTAATTGAATCACTAATAATTCTCATGTATTGCCTTTTACAGGTCAGTTACTATTTCCCACTGAAAACTTTATGGAGATCATTTTTTGCTGCTTTAGTAGCTGCATTTGTTTTAAGGTCCATCAATCCTTTTGGTAATAGCCGCCTAGTTCTTTTTTATGTGGAATATCACACTCCTTGGTACCTTTTCGAACTGCTTCCTTTTATTCTTCTGGGAGTATTTGGTGGGCTCTGGGGAGCTTTTTTCATCCGAGCAAATATTGCATGGTGTCGTCGGCGCAAATCTACAAAATTTGGGAAGTATCCTGTCCTGGAGGTTATTATTGTTGCAGCAATAACAGCTGTCATTGCATTTCCTAATCCATATACAAGGCTAAACACCAGTGAGCTTATTAAAGAGCTCTTCACAGACTGTGGGCCGTTAGAATCCTCCTCCCTGTGTGACTACAGAAATGACATGAATGCGAGCAAAATAGTAGATGATATTCCTGACCGTCCAGCAGGCACTGGAGTCTATTCAGCTATATGGCAGTTGTGTTTAGCACTCATATTTAAAATAATCATGACAGTCTTCACCTTTGGTATCAAGGTAAGTGTGAATGCAGTGGCTGGATCATCTGCTGTGATAATTTAATTATTGCCTTTCTCATTTTCCATCCACAAAGTTAGTAGTTTTGTGTATAGAAATCTTAATGTGTATTTCTTTTTAAAAAGGTCTTTCTGTTGTTGACTAATAGGCAAGTAATGTAGAAAACAGTATTAAACAGTATATAAGCCTTTTTCTCAGCTGAACAGAAACATCCTAAATTTAATAGGGAACAGTAACGGGGTGCATGGATGGCTGTTTGTATGGGCCCGATTCAGCAGTAAGGATGATTCTAAAATATCTGAGAGACATAAACCACAAACATAACCACTCGGGTTTCCTAGTCCTTTTACATGGAAGGAGAAAAGACCATACCTCTTGATCAGCTTGTAGTTTTGGTTTTTTAAATCTTCTCTCCTCATGTATTGTATGGATATCATTACTGCAGACTGTCCAAGGGAGCCAATGGTAGTTTCTTTACTTTCCAGCATTGCATGTCATGACTAAAAAGCAGGCTTTGGTCCTGTGACTGTAATGGGAATTTCTTCTCCATTGCAAAGCAGCATGGTTTTTTTTTCTGTTCATTTTAGAGCTCTCTTCAGCTTCTCTCCAAGCTGTGGCAGTTTTCTGAATGACATATAACTGTCATGCCTTCATTTTCTGTCTTGTCCGGCTCTCTTCATGGCTTTTGCAACTGCGTCATTATCAGTCATGTCTTAACACAAATGTGTTCATTAAGCAGGATTTGTGTTAAAACTGGCTTTATTGAACTTTTCAGTCTACATTGCTGTTCCATGTAACTGCATGCATAAGAAGACACTTGTTTACTGTGAGAGTGGTTGAACACTGGAATAGGCTGTCCGGAGAGCTTGTGGAGACTCCATCCTTGGTGATACACAAAACCTGACTAGCTGCAGTCCCGGGCAGCCTGCTGTAGTTGACCCAGCTTGAGCACAGATAGACAACTTGGAGTGGTCAGGCCCAACCACAGCCATTCTGTCATTCTGTAACTGATAGAACAATATCATTGTGTTTCTTATGTGTTGATGTTTTAGAAGATGTTACAGTCTGTCATTTGAAGTTATTTTCCACGTTAGTCAATGGGTAAGAGAAATCTGGTGTGTCTTTTAAATGCTAGTCTTCCATAGGCCAGAAATTGATCAGAGGTATCAATAGTTGCAAGTTTTACAAACCTTGCAAGGTCAGTTTAGGTGGTTCTAATCTGACAGTTTGAGCATTTGTATCTCTTGGAAAAACACCAAGCTTGTAAAATGATGCATCAGGTATGTTCCCGTAAGCATGACAGCAGTACTTCTGGTTTTGTTACAGGTTCCGTCTGGGTTGTTCATACCTAGCATGGCAATTGGAGCAATAGCAGGAAGGATTGTAGGAATTGCAGTGGAGCAGCTGGCTTACTACCACCATGACTGGTTCATTTTCAAGGAGTGGTGTGAAGTTGGAGCTGACTGTATTACGCCTGGTCTTTATGCCATGGTTGGTGCTGCTGCATGCTTAGGTAAGTAAAATGTAACAAATAAGTATTTGATTTCTTATATGTATGTTGCCAAAATAGTGGTTAAGGAATGAAAGGAGATATAAATGTGCAGTTTTGGAACACCGTTTTATATGGACTTCTGTCTTTTCAGAATAAGACATTCACATCTCTACACGAGACTCAGATCCTTGTGATCTGAGGAATAACATGTGAAATTTAAAATGATAAGCATTTAAACAGCAGTGTTTGCTTTCTGTCTTTGGTATCGACCACACCAGTCTGAAAAACCGGTTTCATGAAATGTATGAAGTAGAGGATTTGCAAAGTCAGGTACTGTTGAAATTATTACAAGGAGGTGCATGATCAGCTGCCACACCTACACGATGTGCAAAAAAAGTTCTTGCGATTCATAATCCAGACAAAACTGTCAGAGGTTTCCGATGGTTTGGGGAGTCCAGCTTGAGGGGTTTTTAACAAGTCTGATTTACAAACTGTTGAAAGTCAGCTTCATGGAAAGAGGCTGAAGTTGGGCACCTAAACTAGGACAGGTTTTTTGAAGGCCTTCTCTTGTCCTCACAACTTCATTGCTTTAGAAATTAAGCTTAAAATCTATTAGTACAGATTCTACAAAAGGAAGACCTTTTCTTTAACGTAAAATGCATTTGAGTGATGAAGTAAACTAGTGGTACAAATGCAGTTTTTTGAGAAGTTGTTTGTTTTTTTTAATAGTTCAACTTGAATCACTTTTGAATGCATTGAAAGAAAGAACATATTCTTTCCCTAAATTAAGATATGGCATGAGAAACCTTGGCAGAAAAAACATCTTGAGTACTAACAAAAGAGAAATACAATCCCTTCCTTCTCTCATTGTCAAAGACATTTCTTTTTGTCAGCTCAGAATTCTCTTTAGGTTTTATGATTCAACAACAGCATTAATATCCTCATCCTTTGGACAACATAGCTGTTGAATTGCTACCTGTGACTTCCGTGCATTCGTTCCATTCTTTTACCATATTCTCACCTTACTGGATTTCCTTGAATTTCACAATATTTTTAACGTAGGCGTGGTGTGGAGAAATACACTTTTATTCTTAATTTACATGAAATAATTGCACATATTTTTTGAATCCTTTAATTCTCTCTAGGAACTAAAGCTCTTTTTTTTACTTCTGACAGCTTTTTGTTCACTTTTCCTGTCTGCTTTTGTTTGTAGTATACATAATGGTGCGTGTCAGATGATCTTTAATGACAAAGTTATGTTTGTAGTCCTCAATGGGAAGGCAGGAAATTCTGAATTCATCATTATTTGATACCAGAATGTTACTGGCTACCATTTACCATTTTTTTGTTGCAGGTGGTGTGACAAGGATGACTGTGTCCCTGGTAGTTATTGTCTTTGAGCTAACAGGAGGTCTGGAATATATTGTGCCCCTAATGGCTGCAGTCATGACCAGTAAGTGGGTAGGAGATGCCTTTGGTAGGGAAGGCATATATGAGGCGCACATCCGACTGAATGGATATCCTTTCTTGGATGCAAAGGAAGAATTTACTCACACAACACTGGCTGCTGACGTTATGCGACCTCGAAGAAGCGACCCACCTTTAGCAGTTCTGACGCAGGATAATATGACAGTGGAAGACATAGAAAACTTGATCAACGAAACCAGCTATAATGGTTTTCCTGTTATTATGTCAAAAGAATCGCAGAGACTAGTGGGCTTTGCTCTAAGAAGAGATTTAACTATTGCAATAGGTAATTATCTAACAGTCTTGCATGATTATATATACCAATTTAAATGATTTTATAGCTTAAAACACAATTTACTTTGTATGTTACTAGACTTACTTCAGGTTCAGATACCCTGCAGAATCTGTTCTTTATGGAGGTATATGACTTTATGGCTGTTTCTTTATGGAGGTATATGACTACCTTCAATGGCAAGCTTTGAAGTGGAGAAAATACTAATCTCTTTGTCATAAAACCACACCATATTGAAGTAGGCCAAAACATCATCTAGTCCAGTATTTTTGTTGGTTTTGATGAATCACAGTCCGGTTTGGGTTGGAAGGGACCTTAAAGATCATCCAGTTTCAACCCCCCTGCCATGGGCAGGGAGACCTTCCACAGACCAGGTTGCTCAAAGCCTCATCCAGCCTGGCCTGCTAGTACCTCTTTTCCTCAGGTGGCACTGCACTAACACTGTTCTTTAAAATTGGGTAATACTCATTTTCAAATAGCAGGATTCTGGGGGAATTAAAAATGTTCAAGTCATTTTTAAATTTAAACATACGCTGCACTTCTCTGTGACAGTTGTTACAACTAAAATTGTACTACGGAGAGATAAGCGCAATATTTATTACTTTAGGTTTCTGCTTTTCAATTTGTGTAATGGGAAGTTTGCACATGAGCAAACAAGCCCTGTTTGGGCCCTCATTCTCTGGGTGAGTATTAGAACTTGTGTGACCCTTGTGACAGTGCTTTGTGCACCGCTAAGAAAAATGCTGTGGATTTTGAGGACATTATCATAACAAAAGGAAAAAATCACTGTTATGTAAGGAAACGCTACAAAACTGTAACTTCTGGTGCATGAACTCAGTGATGGAAATTGCATCATAAACTACTTTTTCTTTTATTATTTTTTTATTCATAAAATCATACATTGACAGTTATCTCTTTAACAGACACTTGAGAAACAGAAGTCTCCTGAAACTTTAAAACCACAAAAGTTCTGTGAACACAACACTGTTTACTTCAGTAAAACTTTTGCCTATGCTCTTAATACTGTGTATACCATAGTATTACACTGCGTAGGATGCACAGAAGCATCCAAAACTGAGAAGTGATTCAGACATCATACTGGTTTAAGTTTGCATTTACCTAAGAGTTAAAGGGGTAATAGTAGAACATTCATCTAATAATACACTTTCACAGGTAGGACTCATTTCAGCTGCTCATGCTGAGATCACATGGTGCAAGTTGCTTAGTCTTGGATTTTGTCTGGCTTAAGAGAGTCCTTGTGTGAAAAGTTTTAGGTATGGGGAGGGAAGCTGTTGTCACCCAAGTGATGAAGGTGTGAAAAGGCAGAGGCAGTTCAGAAGAATCTAAATAAATTCATTGTAAACAAGAAGACAACATTTTCAGAGTGCTCAGAAATGAGTTCTTTGGTTTCAAATCCACAGTAATTCCAGCCGTTGGAATCGTGACAGGGGAACTGTCAGCTGAGATTGGCTTTCCCCTTGACAGTTTCTTTAGCAGCTGTGTGCTTCCTGCACGTTATTCTTTAAGTCCTTCCACCTCTTTATAGTAAATAAAAGTTATTTATTGGAGTGAGGAAGGTAGTAGCTGAAGAATGGCTAAAGCTGTATGGTAGATGGCTTTTGTGATTTCTGCACACTCATTAGGGCTATGGAAACACATCAAAATAGCGTATATCAGAGTCTCAGCATCTAGAGAATAAGATCAGAGTCAGGTAGTGTTGATTGATCTGTCTGTTTGCACTAACTTACCTTACTCCAAGAATATAAATTCTTCCTCCTTTCCTGTTTCCCCCCTCCCTCTTTTTCTTAAAGAAAGTGCTAGAAAGAAGCAGGAAGGGATTGTTGGCAGCTCCAGGGTCTGTTTTGCCCAGCATACCCCATCGCTTCCAGCAGAAAGCCCTCGGCCTTTGAAACTTAGAAGCATACTAGATATGAGCCCTTTCACCGTGACAGACCACACCCCAATGGAAATAGTGGTGGATATTTTCCGGAAGCTGGGTCTGAGGCAGTGCCTTGTAACACACAACGGGTAAGTTAAGTGGCAGCAATGCTGTTCATTGTGTTAGATACACTGATTTTCAGTTCCAGGATCAGAGTATTTGAACCAGGATATATTCCAGGATGACAGTACTGGAACCCCTAATTTTGGTACTGCAACTGAGGGCCCTAACTGTTCGCTAAGAAGGTGCTGTGCTGTGACACAGCTCTTAAATTCTTACTTCGCCCTCATATTCCACCTAAGCAGGCAGATGATCTCAGTTATTTTAAGATGTTCTGTTAAAAACTCACATTCAGCAAGTTTTGTGTGTGCAGCTTGCTGTTGCACACACATGTGGAGGACACACAACCCCTCCACATGTGTGTGCACCACACAAGACAATTTAGTTGTGTGGTACACAGTCCAAGGCCTGCACTTCCTTGTTTTTATCTGTGTTCTGTGCAATGTGTCTGCTGTTGAACGGCTACAAATACCTGGGTTTGTAAAAAAAAAAATAGTGGGAGATAATGATTCAATCTTTGTCTCTTCTGGAGTTCAGTGATGGTGATTACCACCAAGCTCTTGGTTTCAAAATACTAACAACTAAGTAACTGCTGCTAGTTCTGGAACTTCGATGTGCACCTTTTGTTTCTACACTTCAAAGCATCTCCAGAAAACTACTCTATGATTCTATTCTAATTTTAAGATTTAGAATGTTTGTAATGATACTATAGGGAGTTGTCATGTGATTACCTACTAAATATATCAGCCCCAAGCATGGAAACATAAATGTTCATTATAACATTATAAGTGTCTCTTATCTAAACTACTACTTTTTTTCTTTTACATGATCTTTTTCTGTGTAGCTGTTCCTTTAACATTCTGCTTTCCTTGACACACATTGCACCTCCTACCACAGTGTCTTGCTTTCTCTTTAGCATGTCTTTGAAGGCACCTGGGGAGTGAAACACAGTCTGCTAATCCACCTTATTTAGGATCAGTGTCAATGGGAAAAACTCAAGAAACCTAAAGAGGGATGGGACTTCCTTTGCTGTGGGCAAAAGGATAGCTGCTATAAGTGGCAAATACTCAAATACCACATTGGTTTACAAGTTTATTTTCTCAGGTGTATTTTAAAACAAATTTATTTTAAATGTTCTCCTGCTGCTTTTCTCTTCAATGCATCCCTGTATTGAACGGCAAGTGCATGCTTTCAGAAGCATAGGTGACTTTAAAAACCCTTCTCACATGGGGAGAGGATGTATGATCTGCAATCAGTGCAGGCACGCAGTTATTCTTGTTTTGGGGAGGGAAACTGAACTGATAGAACTTCAATGAAGAGTATTTACTATGATGATTTTTTTTCTTAGTTTCTGTCATGGTTAAGTGCTCGAACGTTGACATTGATGTTAAAATCAGCTCTGTAAAAAGCCTAATTGTGCAAAGCTATGTCAAACTGCACTTCAATTTTTTAACTGTTTTATGATAAAGCAGCAGCTAGTATGGATGGCTTTAATAATTTGCTGTTTTCAGACATTAATTTTTTGTTATCCTGCTTCAGTTTGCGACCTTGTGATGTTCCATGAGCCTGCTGTCCATTGAAAGATCATATAAGTAAAGCACTAGGGGTAGTTTGCCATGGCATACAGCCATGTGGACAGCAAGGACTAACCTATATTTTGGCAAATTCCCTGCAAATTGAACATCCCCACGTAAAGACACACATCAATGTACTGATTCCACTCCAGACTGGAATAGGAACCGTGCAGAAATTGGTGCTGGTGACAGAGAATTACATAAAGACTGAGTCTCATTCTTCCTGTATCTGTACCAGAATACACATTCCAGGAAGTTGCTCTTGATTATACTGTCAAGAATTAGAAATTTGTCTGAGTTGGTCTGTTTGTAGGCATACCAGGTAACACTGCTGTATAAAGCAGCTTCAAACCTAAACTGCTGTGACTTTACACAGTTACTAATGTGTTCATTTACTATGCTTTGTTAAAATTTTGAATAATATCTGTATGTGTGAGGAGAAGTAACTACTAAACCAAGGAAATAAAGAGATTTTTGTTTCAGGGCCTCTTAAAACCTGAAGAGATGTAAAAGTGGGGAGAAGGGAGAAGCCATGTACTTGCTACAAGAAACATATTACTCTGGGGTGGTTGAAGATGCAGTTGTATTCAGCATTTTGGGAGAAGTCTGGGAAAGGGGTTCTGACTTTCAGATCATTTTTCATTGAATCATCTCATTAGCTTTCCTGCAACCATTCTTTTTCTTCTATTTTGCTCTAATCCTTTTTCATTATAGAACTTTTTTTTATTTGATTTCACACACAGTTATTAGCATAACATGATCTGTTTCAGGATTGTCTTGGGGATCATCACAAAGAAGAACATATTAGAGCATCTCGAGCAACTAAAGCAGCACGTCGAACCCTTGGTGATTAGATATATCAGATCTCATAATTAGACACATTAGAAGTCAGGAAGCATGAAACTTGTGAACTGTTCAGGGCTTTTATGACATCGGATGAACAATGAAATCATCTTACGCTAAACCTTTCTACTAAGCCATAAAACAACATGTGCAAAATCCTTTGGTAGAAATGAAGCTGTTAATATGGGTGTACTGTTAGTCACAACATTAAAGGAAACTAAACAATAGACTTTCTGATACTTCTGTGCTTGAGGTAACATAGTTGATCTGCTGATTTCCCCAGGTGGGAAAGCACACAGCTAGGAATACTTCTTCCGTGACTAATAATGGAAATTAAGATTTTCATATATGCCAATTTCTTTTTCTGACCTTGACAGCTTTAAATAGCTGTCAGATAGCAAAGTGTCTTGTCTTTTGAGAAGCAAAACCCAGCACGTTTTTAATGTACCGCAGCATTAGATCTTCCCTGTAATCCCCCTTGATCAATGTGGTATTTTTAAAAGTACTCTTATTTTTAGTGAATTCTGTGATATTATGTAAAGTCCTGTGATTCTGCTGCTGTTCCCTGCAGCAATTCATGTACTCCTTTATAAAATGTTCACTGATATCCTAAGCCACCAAGTGGCAGCTACTGTACTGACTGTTGACTTCAGTCGATTGATTGATAGATACTGTTTTAACCATGATGTTGTGAACTAACCTTAGCAAGATGGTAGACTTTGTCTTAATTTGGACATGGGTTTCTAGTTACCTCTCTACTAAACATACCCACCAAGTTTAGCTGCTTATGTGCAAAACATGCTAATTATGTTCTCATTTTATGCTAATATTTCACAAGTATTTCATGCGTCCTTTAATATGAAATGTACTAACCACAGTAACGAGGGCAACAGCTCATTCATTCTGCTCTTTGCTTCTCCTGTGATATTATCCTTTTGGAAAGTCTCAACCTTCTTGGTATTTTGCAGAGTTACAATTCTAAAGCCATGAAGACCCTGTCATAAGAGCACAGTGTCAGAATTGGAAAATGAAAATTCTATTTTATTATTCTCAATTTGTTTTCTAAAGCAGTGAACTCCAAACCCTGGTTAACATGTTTGTCTTACAAAACCTCTGTGGCCCATATGGTGTGCTCCTATGAATACGTTCAGCCTGAGCCAGTGCATCAGACTGGCAGGATCATTACAAATTACAAATGGAGGGAAGGGGAGTTTGATTTGCTCTCAGGATTTTGGGCCATCAAGTGGTATGTTACTTGTGATGGCTAGGTTGGAACATGCCTCCCTTATGAAACAGGATCAATATCACTTCTTTTTTCATGCCTCTTTTTTCTTTGTCCCTCTTCTGTTACTTTTTTGTTGGCATACGCTAATCAAAATTTCATTTTTGTAGACACAAAAAGTTAAAATATTGTCATGGGCTCTGCTTGTATTTCATCAAAACAGACTACAGCTGTCAGAGACCATCCAATACAGTGTCTCAGCATTGCTGTCTTTTAACAAACGGGTGGTTCCTCAGTATTTCAGTTAATAAAATGTTCTTGTCTGAATAAGAAAATCAGGCTTTTTACTTCTGCTCTATTCCTGTCAACAAAAAGGACTTGGCTACAGATTTGTTCTGCTTTATTATTTTTTCCTGCTTGGATTAATGCCGATTTTCCATTTGTCCTTTTCAGGCGCCTCCTTGGCATTATAACAAAAAAAGATATCCTCCGTCATATGGCCCAGACGGCAAACCAAGACCCCGCCTCAATAATGTTCAACTGAAACCCATAGCTGAGGAGAGAGAGGAAACAGAAGAGGAGGTTCATTTGTTGAATAGCACAACACTTTAGTCTGGGGGATGCTTCCAAGATCAGAGATGAGAGCTGGGTTTTTGTGTGACAGTGCTGCTGGAAATCAGGAGTTGGTCTGGGGGAATATGTGGCAAGGAGGAGGAAGGCTGATGGGAGCATGGGAAGGGAGAGCTGCTGTCCTGCACTGGATGCGTCCCGAGATGTCAGGTCTGCCATGATAGTGCAGTGGGTGAGCCGTGCGAGGTGGCACAATTCTCCAGCCCCAGCCTGGTACTTCAGCATTGAAGAGATGTGTTCTTAATCCCTGTTTCTGGAGGGATCATTCCGATTCGAGCCATCTTACGGAAACTGAAAGGTCTTGCCCTTTTCACCATTGAAACTGTTGTGTTAAGTCATGAAATGTATTAATTATTACATGTCACCTTTCTACATTCCAGAAGAGCTTTATTTCTCTCTCTCCTGAGCCGTAACAAAGCCTCTTTAAAATTGGTGTGCCCTTTCAAAGCAGTTGATTCTCATATTGAGATGTACTGTGAGTTACTGAGGTTTGATCACAAGAAGGGAGGTTTTTCTTGTGCCATTAATCGTGTAAGTTTGTACATCATGAAATGCTTGGGGCGGTACAGATGCACTGCGACAAAACCAGACTGAACAGGTAATACCTTGTGAGAACTGTGCAAGGCTCCTTTCAACCCATGTGCTGTTGGGGTAGGAGAAAAACTAAAACCGGGCAAAATGAGTGTTTCAAATGAAGATACTGGTTTTGCTGCAGAAAATATCAATAATGTGACCTGGTCTTATGCAATTTTTGTATTATTAAAAACACATGATATATACCAATGGTGTGCAGTATAAGGATAAATACTGCTATTCTACTAGTTAAGAGCTGGAACAATTCTGTATACGTGTATCTGGTAAAACTGCATGCTACAACACTGGAGATCTTTCCCCCCCCCCCGTAAAATTTGAGAAAGGTCATTTTTATTTTTCTCTTCTCCACAAAAGCTGTTCCACTGCTGACATGGTAGGAAGAAACGTAACTCATAACTTGCACTAAATGTATATTATTTTTCTTGAGGTTTTCCCATTCTTTATTTATATTTGTATGGATTAAAAATTATTAAATATGAATCAGTTAATATCTCACATAACTAATTACCTTTTTAATGTGATTTTGTAGAATAATTCAGAATCCTCTGCACGGAACAGAGGATTAACAAATGTTTACAACTAGATGAAGGGTTGAAACAAAATGGTTTCTTTATGATCCAACACATGCAAGATCATTTTCAGATACAACTCTCACTGCCGTTACCTTGAGGTTTCCTTTTCCCTTTAGTAGCAGGTAACTGGAAGAGGAATAGTAAAATTTTATTTTTAAAAATTGCAGGGTTTAAAAATAATAGCAGGAAAGCAACTGTAAGTATTAGATTGCTTTTGACTTTTTCTCTTTTTCAAGTGTATAGAGGTGTAAATGATACATAGCTACAGGAGGTGAGCAGCGGGGCAGAACCTAATCTAGTACTTGAAACTCTGGCAGGACTTTTACCATTCAGCAGCAGCACACATGCTGGCAGGTGAACTGGCAGGTCCCTAAGTTTTTCCCCAGCACTAGATTGTTTCATAGTCATTATAACAAGCCACCACAAGCACATGCAGAGGAGAAAAGGCAATATACTGTGAGCCTCAGGGGCAGGGGGAGAATCAAGAAATCCGGCTGACAAAAATCATGCTTTAGAGTATGGGATTAGGTAAAATTTCCTTCTTTAACAATTACACTCCCAAGACTGCAAAAGTTGTATGCATATAAATGGTAAAAGTCCACAATAACAATCCTAGGTATCTCTAAGGCATTCAGCAGGGTTACCACAAATGTCTTTATTTGCAAGTACATGGTAGATTTTAAACATAAGATACTGAATTGGCGTTCTGGTACTTTTGGCAAATCTAAAACAATGCCTGTGCTTAAGTGCTCTGCTGTTTTAACAATTTTTTTGAGTATAAAACTGCCATCTACAGCCATCATCTCATCTCGTGCAGCAATGGGAACCAGTAGGAAGCAAAATGTGCCAGTGGGCTCGTGGTTATCAGCCCCAGTATTAAGAAGGCCCCTGAAACAGGGCATTGAGCTGTGTTAAGGTGGGAGGGTGGCAGAACCAGCTGTATTCCTCCACATGAAGTCAGTGTCTGTGGTTCAGAATCAGTTCCTGAAGGAATTTTGCAGAGGAAGTTACATAATGAGTAGGATGTGGCCATTCCCAGAGGCAACTCTGCAAGTTGTCCATGCTGCTGAGTTCTGGTGTCTTTTACTTTTTTATACAGTGTAAGAATAAACACACTACACCTATAAACCCTGTTTTAAACCACTTTGAAACCTCTGCTATGCCTGATGTTCTCATAAAACACAGCTGTCCATATGATTCTGCAGACCACCTGAAGTGCAGTTCACACCCAGAATTTCAGTATGGATGCAAAGTGCTGCACAGCAGTTGTGCATCTCTTTTCTTACTTGCTGCGCTTTCCCTGTTGACATTTAAAACATGCTTAAGAGGTTCTTATAATAATGTCTGTTTGCCTGTGCTGTGCAACACAAAGTTCTCAACCGTACAGCTTCCAGCGCCTTACTCAAGTTACCAATTTGGAAAAATATGAATGTGGTGGATGGGAGGGGAAATGTCAGCATTTTTTAGGTTTTCTTTAAACCGTTCAGTTACTGGTTCATGAAGAATGCATTCTTTGTTAATCTGTGATGTTGCCTAGGGCTGTATTTAATATTGATCTTAATGTTTTTATTTATAATAGTGTGGTAGAGCTGCATATCATTGCAGTAAAAATTCTGATTACTGTGATGATTTAATCAAACATTAAAAACTTCTGTATGACCATTTATTGTTCTGTCATGTTTTGCTGTTGTTTTCACCACCAGTATGTGTGTTGATTCCTGTATTTGTTTTCCCTGGGAAAAAGTTAACCACTAGAAATTCTACATACAAAACCAGTAAGCAAATGAAAAAAAAAAAAAAAAAAAAAAGTTCTTGTTACTTCTGTGAGTTACAGGGCATTCATATAAAGGTCGTTTATACTTGGAACCTAAAAAGTAAGGAGGAGCAAGACTGAAGTTTCAAGGAAGTACCTCCTATTATAAAACATGAAATTCTGGGCCCATGGAAGTGTCCATATACGCTAGTGCTTCTGTCTGAATAAATGGAACACTTCTATGCTGAGTGAAAGGGTGGGGGTGTCAAGTATACCAAAGAAGATGTGGCACGTGATTGTATTTTTCATTTAAAACTGCAGACACTTTTGCAGAACTCAGCCTGCATTGTGAATTAGCTTATGCTGGATGGGAGGGACACTTTGGAAGTACAAACGTTTTCTTAAAAAGATAGTGACAGCTCTGAAATATGGGCATGTTGCTACCAGCCTGTGATCCTTGTCAGTGCTGCTGTCAGCAGCAGCGATGTGACCTGCTACAGGACAGGTCACTGTATACTAGCAGCCTGCAAGAGAGCAGGCACTATTCTCCCCTGGTTTTTGACTGTTACTTCAAGCATTTGCTCAAGGATGAAACTGTTACGTGCAGTAGCAGGAAATAAGCAGCAGACCAAGGAGCTTAGAAACAATTTTGATCTCGATTGTGTCCCGATTAGTGAAAACAGGGAGTGGCTTTCTCTCAGCTGCAGTGGATTTTTTGATTTAGCTGGTAACATCAGTTAGCTGGTTTTTAATCCCATCTGATTCCTGGTAACCCACAGCCAGATGCAGCTGCTGGAGCCGATTTAGTAGTTTGTTTTCACGCAGAAGGGAACGCTGCTGTAACACCGAAGGTTTACCTGCCTGGTGGGGCAGACTTCAGTTGTACCAAAGAAACGGGGCTGGGTAGATTCAAGTGGCCGGTAGCAACTCTACTGCACCAACGCATCCACCCAATGCATGGAAGGACCGCCCCCCCCCGTGTCTCTAGGAAACGTAACAACAGCGGCAAGCCCGTTCCGTGCCTCGTAACGGCCAGCAGCGAGCCCAGCACAAGCGGCGCTCCTTGCACCACCGCTTTTCCGGCCCGAGGCTGCCGCAGCCGGGCGCTGTGGAGCGCCCCTGCTCCCGGGAGGGTGCCCCAGCGCTGCCCTGCACCATGTTCCTCCCCGCCTCCTGCCCTCCGCGCATGCGCACGGTGCGCCACCGCCGTGGCCGGACCCCGCGGCGCTCAGAGCAGCACAGGGAGCAGCCTGCCTTCGGAAAGCTTTACTGACCGCGGGGCGCGGCCGCGCCGTACAGAAGAGCACGGTCGGACACACGGACACACGGACAGGGACACAAAGAAGGCGGCCGCCCGGGTCAGGGAGCGAGCTGGTCCAGCGGCTCCTCCCGCCGGTTGGCCAAGTGCGACTGAATGATCTCGGCAAACAGGCTCCGCTGCAGCAGCGTGTAGGCCAGGGGCAGCAGCTGGCTCACCGTCTTGTGGAAGTACTGCGGGAGAGAGGGAAAACAAGAGCGGCCGGCGGTCAGTGGCTCTGCCCTCGCAGCCACAGGCACTGAGCCTCCAGGCTGGGCCTGGGGCAAGCTGCACTCTTCAGCTGCAAAGCCAATACTCAGAGCACATACACATGCTACATCAGCAACCACCACAGAAAGGTCAAGCTGGGTTACCTCAACTGCTGCAAGGGAGAGAGAGATGGACATACATTTTCAGCAGCACACAAGATGACAACAAGCATTAAGGCCCACAGCTGCCCAGCCTCTGACTAAAGCCCCACATCCTGTCGCACTCCACAGCTCAAGGGGATGAGGATGGTACATACAGGAGCCATTTAAGTGCTTCCAGTGAACAAGAGTATTTAAAATTTGTGATAGTTACTGTACTTGTAACCATTATTATCTCCCATTTGAGGGGGAAGAGGTTCTTTCCCATGTCTTCCACTGCAGCTACTGTGTGGGTGTTCCTTCTGGCTCTGCAAGCAAGGGAACAGCCAGAACCAATAAGCTCAAAGTATCTACAGACAGGCCAAACCACTGTTGCAAGCTGTGTGTGAAGTCACTGCTTTTTCTTTGTTTACTAAACTAGAAAATGAAGGAAGGTTTCTCTTTTTAGAAAAGTTACTAAATTACAGCTTTTTGTTTCAAACCACTGCCTAAGATAAATCTCAGGATATGTTGCAGCACTGTGAAGACTTAATTTATCATGGCAGGAGTTGGTCACTGGTTAATCTCATGTGCCGAGAAGCACAAAGCATCAAAGACAGGGGTTTGTCTTCATCTACTCAGCCAGCTGAAATAACTGTTGTCTTCACTGCCCCTTCAGATGTACAAAGGAATTAAGCAGCAGAAGCAGCAAATTGCTGAAGGGTCTAAAATAAGTAGGGTATCAGAGGAAAACAAAACACATTCTCGAATGCTGCAGGGCAAGAAGCCTAAGAAACACATCAGTAATTTAACTGTGTGGAAAGATCAGAGAATTTTCCTTTGTTTCAGTGGCTAAGTATTTTAATTGGTGTTTAGGACAGCTTTTTTTTGGGCCTATATTTAGCACTTCGAGGTTTTCACCTTTCTACATGATACTTTGGAGCAGCCCTTAGCCAATCATGTTTTTATTAAAAGCAGCTCTTCTTCACAGGTTTTTCTATGACCAGCCATTCTTCCACAGTGATGCTGAAGCTTCTTTGTACATTATTTCCTAGCTACGGATTTATTACAGGCATGACCCTTTTCATTAGGGCAGTGGCTAATCACACACAAAAAGCATTCAGTGTAATTTCTACATGTGACTAAGTGCTGGTAAATCCATCAGCGTATTTATGACATTTGTTGCCAAAAGAGCCAGAACAAGACACACACTGGGAGGTCTCTTACACAGCCATATGCAACTCTCCCTGGAGCCAAGCAGCTGGCTGAGGTTCAGATTCATCCAGCTGGGGTTACTACACACATCAGTCTGTTTCCTGACCTAGCTGAATATAGCACTCATGCCTACACAAGCAGCTGGGGACAGGAGGCTACAGTTATTCAATGTCTCTGGGTCAAACATTCTGCACTTGTAGGACTCAAATGAGAACTCATTATCTTACATCAAATCACAACAATTAAATGCTGTTTAAATGCTTGTGAATTGCAAGATTGTGCTTTCATACAAGCAATTTTAAATTTAACATGGTATGATCTCCTAAGTGTGACTTTTTAAACAGTCTTCACAAATCAAGAGTATTCTTGTAGGCTTCCATGATTCTTGGGGACAATCATGCAATAGAGTTGGGAATTAAGATCTACAACACAAAACAACTCCCAGTCCATGCACAAACCACCAGGTAATTTTGTGACATAGGATTGCTGTGGTACTCACATGTGATCCATAGCAGAACAGGTCTATACCCAGTTCATAGCCCATCCCATAGTCACATTCATCATTAGCAAACTGAACAAAGGTCAGCATTTCCTGAATGGGTGCAAAGGCCTTCAGCCTCTCTTCATCGCTAGAAGCATCAACAATGGCCTTACAAATTCTCCTCAGATTAGCTGCAAAACACAAAAGCAGAAATATTTAGATGTTTAGAGAGAGAAATTTAATGTTGCACAGAGGTATTTTGTGGGAAAAACATACCTGTGTGTCATACTTACATGACATCCAATTGGGCACACCCTGAGTTGCTGGTAAAAGGGCTTTCCCCCCCTTTCCTTCGCTGCTCATTCTTGCCCTATGCCCACCCGTCCCAGTTTCCCATAATAGAGACAAGCTTTTGTGTGGTGAACTTGTGTGAACGAACTGATTCCGGTTAGAACACTGGGAGGAGAGGATGAGAAACACATCCACAAATCCCTGTTTTTTGGATCTACTTCCTGCATGGCTGTGCCAACACAAAAGAGAAAGGCATCTAAACTACTCCTTTAGGAATTATTATTTTAGATTTAGCATGGTTCATTGATTGCCATCTGAGTCATTTAAAAACAAAAAAAAAATCATACCTGAACTCAAAGCATTAAGGCTTCTGCTCTTTACTCCAATCACTCATATTCTTTCCAGGAGGAAATATGAATGCAGTTTTGGTTTTGCATAGTAGCTTTATGACTGAGGCTTGTTCAGTAAAGCAAAGAATAGAGTAACCAAGATATTTACCATTTGTTTCAGGAAGTTCTCTGTATCCAACATCATTTTTGTCTACAGGAACAACTAGGCCTGCTCCGTGAAATGCTTTGGTCACCACCTAAAGAGACAGGAAATGGGATACAGTGCTCTAAGTTAAAAATGTGACATAAAACTTCTCACCTTACTAAACAGCATTAACACCTGACTGCTGGTGGTCAAACCTAAACACAGTGTCCAGGCTTCACGACATGAAGTTAATTTTATGTCCTGGAATTCTTTAATTTGTATGGAAGTTACTTTTGAGTACTGAAGTTTAAAAGAACTGCAAACTCCATTTCAGTCACATCCTGAAATCTAGAAATCCTTGTAGTCACCTGTGTAGTACCATACTATAGTTATTTAGTCACTTCCTACTATAATTATTTCTGACAAGTATGCAAAAACCTCTGTTATCCATATCATCCTTAATGGTTCTGCTTCCAACAGATCCAACTCAACTGTTTACAAGAATATTCACTTCAAAGCAGTTTTCTCCATGCTCCCCCTTTGTTATAGTTTTCTTTTATTATATCCCTGGCTTTTGTTTTAATGGGAATGCCAAGCTATGGTTTACAAGAATAAAGTGTTCCGATTTAATCCTATTATTTGCAACACTTGTATTGATCTCCCCTTTCTCAAAGTTTGAAAGCGCTGATTAGCCCTGGAAATTCCTAAACAAAGCATCCCTACTGACTAGAAGGAATTGAATAAAAAAGTAAATAAAAGAAACAAGCAAGTAAATTAAGAAGTGTAACAGAACTTAATTCTCTCCAGTGGATGAGGAAAGTCATACTTTCTTATCTCTCTGTTTCATCTTCACTGTTTTTTGTTCCAGAGAATAACCCAGCTCTTTTGCTGTTCTTGTTAGTTTTTCATCTATGTCTTTCAAAATAGCAGTTTTCTTTTTATCAGTCACTTCCTTAAGTTTCTTTGACAAAAATAATCTGCAAACAGAAGAAACACATCTTAAAAGAGCTTAACAGAAAACAAACATATAGCCTTCTAATCACTAAACCTCCAAATCTTATAATGAAGATCGGCAGTCATGGGTTTATTTATACACATGGACTTGGGAATGCAAGCCTCTTAAAAACAAGTTTGTCACAGATGGTACTTTGGCATTTCCCACCTTTTTTGCATTACAATACAGTTCATGCAATCTGCAGGTGCTGAAGATTCTCCTGAAGTCAGTGGCTGTTCATCTTACTATCTTAAGAACTCAGTTTGCTGCTTCAGTTTTGTCATCCAAGTCACACACACAAATACATATTTAATGAGGTTCATCAATGGTGCTTTCAAAACAAATGTCCTCATTTAACTCTGCTGTACCCACAGGTTCTTCTGCAGAAGCTGTTCTTCAGTTACTGACACATCTGTCCTTAGCTTTCCATTTTTTTTACTGACAGTTGATGAAATCTTGTTTACATTCATGATGCAGGACCACTTAAACCTTCATGAATCATACTGAATTACATGCCCACATAAATGTTACCCTGCCCCAGGTCAGAAATGGTACTTCTTGTAGCTACTCATTATATATGAAAATTACATATTTTTATGTAGGCAAGAACAACAGCTACAAGATACTCATTTAGTACAATAGCCAGGTTTCCTTCACCACTGTTTGAGATGCTCTTTCTACTTACAAAATATTTTAACATACCTGGTGGGCAATTTTTTTTTCCTATAGAGCATATCCTTGCCAATATATGTAAAGAATGAGATAATGAACATATTTGTAAAAACAAAACAAGTTCTAGAAGCCTATTAATGCTTTTGAGAGTATCTTAGGACTTGCCAGCATGAGCAGAAGAGTGAGGATTTCTTGAGAAAGAAGGATATATAATAGGTTAGCTGCATTATTCTTGTGTCCCAATTAATAGTTTCTTTCACTCTACCCTTTAAAAAAAACAACAAAACAAACCAAAAAAAAACAAAAAACCTTACTTGACTGCAGCAAAGACATTATCACCAACTTGTGAAATCACACAGCTCTTCTTAGCTTCATTTGCACCAACCCACACTGGAAGCTCATCTGGAACATCCCTATTTATGAAAAAAAACCACACAAATAGTCAAGTTGTGTTCACTTCTCATATTTCGAAGTGGGATTAATTTGTTTCCTCACCATGCTGCTGTCTCATTCAGAAACCTAACATCAAACACCCTTAGATCTAAAGCCCTAAAGCCTTACAGCATGGCTTTGAAAGGAACTTGTATCAATATTTGCAGAGAGAACACACATTCCCCTTATATTATAAGGTTTGACTTTTACTTCCTAGGTATCATGGCAAGAGTTAAAGGTTAATGAGGGTTAGGGGCTAGTTCAATAAATATTTAAATCTAGTCTTCAACTCCAGTATCTGTGATCCTTTTTACTACATGATACCAACCCATGTGTTAATATCCTGCTACAGGAGAGAGAAATTGTTTGGTCATAGTGCAAAACCCTAAAATCTTGTCTTGTGGAAAAAAAAAAAAAGAGGAAAAAAAGCTAGACCTAAAAACACCAGAAAGAGCATATATAAATACCTGAAATATCCCATGTGATACTGTGTTTTGCTATCCGCAACAAGTATAGTCTGGAATTCTGGGGGATCATAGAAGAATCTCCAATGAAGATTGAAGTCCAGATTTGCTGATTTTGCCTTTTTGTGTTTTCCAGCAAGAATATCATATGGCCCAACCAGCCTAAGTCCAACACTTGACACAAGTGCATCTGAAAAGCAAAGCATGAAGTGGTTCACTTTCTGGTGGGTGCATACCTAAACTGAAGGCCTATGTCACCAAGGTATCAAAACCTTCCAGAAATCTGAAAAAACATTCTGTTTTGCAGACAAGGAAAGCTGAGACATGCTTCTACTTAGATTAAGAGTTCAGTTATTACACTTCTCATAAGTAGTGTTTAATGGCTCAGTGTCCAGATAGAGATCAGTGACAAATGGTGTCCCTCAGGGGTCTGTAGATACTTAATATCTCATCAATGACAGAAACAGTGGGACTGAGTGCACCTTCAGCAAGTTTGCTGAAAACACCAAGCTGTGTGGTGCAGTGGACATGCTGGAGGGCAGGGATGTCATGCAGAGAGACCTGGACAAACTCAAGAAGTGGGCCCATGTGAACCTCATCAGGCTCAAGAAGGACAAGTGCAAGGTCTTGCGCTGGGTCAGGGCAACCCCCAGTACCAATTACAGGCTGGGGTGAAAGGGACAGGGCAGCCCTGAGGAGAAAGACTTGGGGGTGATGGTTGACAGAAAGCTCAACATGAACTGATGTGTGTGCTCACAAGCCAGAAAGCCAACTGTGTGCTGGGCTGCAGCAAAAGGAGTGTGACCAGCAGGTCGAGGGAGGCGATTCTGCCCCTCTACTCTGCTGTCATGAGACCCCACCTGAAGCACTGTGTACAGTTCTTGGGCCCCCAAACACAAGTGTAAGGTGGAGTGGCTCAAGTGAGTCCAGAGGAGGCCACAAGAATGCTCAGAGGGCTGGAGGACCTCTCCTATGAGGACAGGCTGCAAAAGTTGGGCTTTTCCAAATTGCAGAAGAGAAGGCTCTGGGGAGACCTTAGAGCAGCCTGCTAGTACTTAAAGGAGGCCTACAAGAAATCTGGAGAGGGGCTTTTTACAAGTGCATATGGTGACAGGACAAGTGGGAATGTTTTTAAGCTGAAAGAGGGGAGATACACATTAGACATTAGGAAGAAGTTCTTTGCTCTAAGAGTGGTGGGACACTAGAACATGTGGTTGCCCCATCCCTGGCAGTGTTCAAGGCCAGGCTGGATGCAGCTTGGAGCAACCTGGTCAAGTGGAAGGTGTCTCTGCCCATGGCAGGGGGTTGGAACTAGATGATCTTTAAGGTCCCTTCCAACCCAAACCAGTCTGTGATTCTGGGATTAGAAAGCATCTGAGCACCTCCAGTTGGCCTGTTTTCAGACTGGTTTTGAGAATGAGAGTCAGAAAATGAAAAAAAAAAAATTTCAAAACCCACCACTTGGTTTCTCAGGATCTAGTTCCTCACAAAACCTCCAAAACTGGTAGAAATCTTCAGGCAGCGTAAGCCGATAACATGTTTCTGCTTCTTGATGAAGACTGTCAGCGGTATCTGCCTGATTTGACCTTCTCTTCTTGATATCTCCATTTTTTTCACACTGCGGTTTAAAAATCAACAAACCCAAAGTTATTTAGTTGCTTTCTGTCAGTTCTACCAAAGGATTTTACAAAGCTTCTGTATTAAAAAAGGAACAATGATTGAGAGCATTAAGTCACACTTGTTACTTAAAACCATTTATGTACTGATTAGAACATCTATTTTGGACAGATTCCCTCAAAAGCTCGTTATCTGGAAACATGCACTAAACACTGCCAACTGCTACTTTGATATTAATGGGCCAGTATAATCAACAGAAGCACTTTTATTAGTGATTCGGGGAAATCTCCAGGAACTCGCCAACAAAGTTTTAAGTTGACAAGCAGGTTTTTACTGGGACGCCGGGAGACATGGGAGATAGTTCCTCCAAGTGTGTCTCTTCCAAGCATCAACCAGGCTGTGATTATATTGTCCTTAAACATAGATATTCATGAAATTACATACATTACATCATACTTTTAGAGAAGCCCTCCTGCATGCACACTAAAATGTGGCAGTGGGCTTTGGGACCCCTGGTTGTTATTTCTTCATCACTTCGTTTTAGGATCGTTGTCATATCAGTCATAGCAGTAATCACCAGGCGGTTCTGGCAAAGCTTATTTTAGTAATTTCCTTTTCTCTATAGTTGCTAACAAAGCCTAATGTCCTCGAGGTTACTTATTTACAACCCTATTCTTCAGTCAGCCCCATTCTTCAATTAGTTATTCAAGCAAAGGACTAAGCAATACCAAAGTTTCATCTAAGTTCTACATGACTTTGAAAGGACCGTTTCCAATCACACGGCAACTTGGATCCAATAAACCCACGTGTTTTACAGAGAGCTGGAAGTAGGGATACTGTTTTGGCACATCTGGTTAAATGACATTACAGAAATATTCCAAGTCTGCACTATCTGGACTACTCAATTCAGCATCTGAGCTGGTGCAATCTACAGCATAGCCTCTTAAAAGTAATTTTAGGTTTAACTTGTTTTAAAACAAGTGATGTAACATGAACACGCTGGGAAATGATCCATCCAGGCACACACACCAGTGGCAACCTCAACTACTCATCCCATGTAAGGCTCTAAGAACTGGTAGTACTCATTCTGCCCTTGGTTTAAAGGGCATGATGAAGAAAAGCAAGGATTCTTTTCTCTTGCTAGGGCAGTACAATGAGGTACATTTCACCTCCGAAGCAGGCTGCCATCAGATAGGTAACTACACCAGCAGCACCCGTTTCCTGCCGCGGTCACCCTGGACACTGAGGCTGTCGCTGTTTACAGCGCACCTGGGACGCCGCGGTGGGAGAGAGAAGCCCGGGTATAGAGGCGAGCCTCCCGCGTCGGAGAACGGGAAAGGCTCCGGGCCTTTCCGCAGACTACGGGGCTCACTAGAACGAGGGGCAAGGAGGCACAGGCCCGGCGCTCTCACAAAGCGCCCGGCCCCATGCAGGCCTTGGAGCAAGCCCCCAGCCCCGGGGGCACCTCAGGCTCGGCCTCCTCAGCAACCGCCCCGCCTCAAGCCACCCCCGCCCTGCGCTCTCCCGCTAACGGCCACCTGCTCTCCGGCCGGGCCCGCCGCGCCGCGCGGCCGCCGCTTCCCGCCACCTGTCATGCTCCCGCCGACCGCATAGCGCGCGCTCCCGCCCCGCCGCTTCCGAGGTCGTGTCCCGCGACTCCGCGCGTGCGCAGAGCGGTGAGGCGTGGGCGCACGCCCGGTCGGTCACGCAGCGGGCCGTTAACGTCAGCGGCTGGGCTGTGGTGGGAACGGGTCGACGGTGGGGCACAGCGTCTCCGTGCCCCCGGGACACCTTGCTGCAAGGTGAATAAGCGCCGTTACAACGGCGGTGCGCAGCTCTGTATCTAGGCATCAGCGCCTGCACGGAGCTGCGAGCAAGAGGAAGAGGGTTAGTGGGGGGTACAACGGTATCCCGTCGGCTGGTTAGCCCCGGGCCAGAGGAGGCACCACAGCGTCTGAGGGGGGAGTGAGGTGGGGAGAAAAGGAACGCGGTTAGCTCTTGATGGCGCACACGGCTATGGCGGGAGGTGGGTGATAGAGATAAGCCCTGGGACCTAACAGCCGCGTGTCCTCAGTGGTAGGCTAGGTCACCTCAGGACTGCCCATAAACGCTTTCAAGACTGGATTATTATTTATTTTTTTTACCCTAATTACATAATACGTGCAGATTCCTGTAATACAAGTTAGGTTAGTATATTGGGGTGAGACACTGATAAAAAGTTACCCTGAATCAGATGGAATTGTTCAGAACTAAAGATATACAAAAGAGGGGAAGCAATAGTACTTTTCAGTACACAGGAAAAGGACGGAGAGAAAAAAAGCAAACCAAAAACCAGGCCTCTCAGCCTGCACTTCAGCATTTGACAGCTGCCAGGAATATAAAAATGTCATCATGTAATTTCTGTTCCAGTGCGCAAATCGAGGCAGCAGTGTGTAACATGCAGCAAGAGGGACACATTCCTCAGTTTAGAAAAGCACATGATCATATTATGCAACATCCTTTCAATTTAAGTATACTGCTGAAGTGCTTTGCATAGGAAAAGGCCTAGAACACCAATAGCACAGGAGGCAGTGGGAAGCTGGTTATATATAAACGTTCATTTTTTTGTTTCATTAACTTGGATTGCAGTGGGTATGTTTAAAGAAGCATAAGCTACAGGAATTCTTTCTGGTATGCAATGTGTGTTCAGCAAAGATGTATATATGGCATAAATTTCAGTGGTTTTATCTTGCAGTCCATTAAAGCTGTAAATATTTGCAGAATAGACTATTAGCTTAGGTCTAGGAATAAGATAATAGTGCCTTTGAAAACCACTGCTGACATTGAGAGTTATATGACCAACACAAAAGCTTGATAATTTTAAGGGCATCTATGACATGGTATAGAAACCATGGGTTGATACTGTGTGGATGCAGGACAACCAGTGACAAAATGGGCTCCTTCAGCTGGAAGGACTGTTATTTAAATCTACATATTAAACTGTTTGCTTACTGAAATCGTGCGCACAAAGGAATATTAAGATTCAAATCCAAACCTTAAGGGATGGATTATGTTTCAGCACCTGAGGTTAAACAGAAATGAGGTACTAAAGCTCACTCAGAAACCCCACGCCTAATTTTCTTCCTGAAAAGCATGAGAAGTAGTGCCCTGAGGTTTCTTTGCGAAAATGTTTGAGTATTTGTCTCACTCCATGATTTCTAGTACCTTAACTGTACTAGAGGCTAGACAAAATGGGACCAGAAGGAATGACATCTTCCTCCGCAGCTTGGTGAAAAGCTTTCTAGAACGAAGGCATACCTGCCCTAGCCTCATCACAATTATTACTACATGCCCAAGCTTAATTTACCCACATTCCAACCTCATGCAGCAAATGGGTTCACCATTTGCAAATACAGCAAATGGACACCAAATGCACCAGTGTTTCCCAGCTCAGTATTAAAGTTAAGAAGTTCCAAGTTCTGTCACCCGTTACTATTTCAGGATAAGCTTCCCTATTGCAAGGTGAGGTTAATTCCATAATTAACCTATAGGTTTGCAGATGCTTATCATGCCCTTCTCTCAGGGGTTACTGAAAGAAACCGTTTGCACAATCATTAAAAGTGACATGGGAAGAATAGCCCAAGCATGCCTTAACCCAGAGTCTCAAGTGTGTGTTCCTGCTACATTAGTCTTCTGCTACAAAACAAGTAAATGAAGTCAGCATGACAGCTTCTTCCTTTATTTTAGGTCAGTAAGAAAACAGAACCTTTTTTTAACTTGTAGTGGCCCCATTTTAGGAATGCTGATATCTCACAAGGCAAAGCTATGTTGGCAAAATGCAGGTGAACTAGAAGCATACTCATATTGGTTTATTCTTAATATCAGTGTCCAAGCTCAACAGCCAAACATGGAGTGCCTTTACAACTTCACGGAAGACGGCTCCTTTAAGTTTATTGATCAGTTGATTAGTGTTTGGTTTTTTTTTTGTGTGTGTTCTTTTCTCCACACAAGCTATTAGAGAGCCTGCAGTGTGGTGATACTCCAGGAGAGAAAGACACAAGATCTAGGAGGGGAAGATATTAAAACCTCTCCAACTGAGAAACTCAAGTTTCTCACACTTCCCAGGCAGGTACCCCAGCCACTAGATTATTGGTTAAGAGTAGCAGTGTTTTGCCATATTTAAGATAAAATGGGCTTTTAAAAATATTATATGTATGTGTATATACTGTAATTTATAATCCTTTCATAGGTATCTTCCAACCAGCTTTGGAATGAGTACTTTGAGAGAAATAGGTAATAAAATGGTCAGTTGCCTCATCCTATCCAGGCAGGCTTGAAATACGAGGCAGTTAGCTTGATTCCATTAAGATCATAATGGTGGTTATGTTCAGAAAACTAATTTTGCATGTTTGAGGTTAGATGTATCTAGTGCCAGGTAGCAGCTGATAAGATGTTTTCAGTTCAGCAATTTTGAGGTTAAGTACACAGGTTAGGTTTTTAACCCTTTCATTTACTCTTAAGTCCATTCTCATCAGTTCACTGAAATTTGGAAACAGACTGTGGGGTGCCACTATACGAGTCCTTAGAAGAGAAACTAAGATTCTGAATGGTTATTCAGTGTGCTATATTATTTTTTTCCTCTGTGAAAAAGTAACTCCACCTGTGTGCATTTACCTCCAAATAATTTGTTCTCACTTTTCAAGTCCTAGATTTCAAAAGCATATGTAATTTGATATCGGTAGTCATGCCATCATTCATTCTATTAACAACCAGTAAGGCTGTAACATGGAAGACTTTATGACAAAAGGTAAGCAACTGAAGCAGAGTTTACAATACAGTAGTTTAAAGCCTCCTTCCAACCAGTAAACATTGCCTCCTGTGTCTGTACCATCAGCCTTCTGAATCAGGATAAAAGGAGATTCTCTCAAGAGATTAATCGGCCAAGTAGCTTTATCAAGCTTTAAAGCTGTCCGTATGATTAGTCCTACTAAGAAAAATTACCTTTCTTCTTTTTAATTTACATCTTTATAGTAACAGATTTTATGAGAAACCACAGATCTGGAGTCTGTTGTCTTGAAACAAAGCTTTTCAGACCTGCTTTCTCAGCTGCTATGGTAGATACATCTTGTGTACACATTTAATTTGCCCCTTGAGGTCACCAAAACCTTAGTGTGTCAGTTTCCAAGATTATGGCTTTATATCCAAAGTTACCAAAGTATGCCCCATACTATGACAAAGTCTCAGTTCTTAATTTCAGAGTTTTATAGCTATTAATTTTTGTGAAGAAAGCCTTCATGACTTAAAAGCCCAAGTGAAAGCTTTATTGGCTAGTAGATACCAAAGAGAAGGAAGAAAGACTTGCAAGGTTGTTGAAATTCAGTTTATGCTTCCTCACTGCCATTCACTGACTGTTGTGCTCATAGCCTTCCTCCAGAGTTGACTGTTTTCCTCCCACCCCTTACAAAGTTCAGATTTGTTTTTTTCACATGTGGAAAACCATCAGAAATAAAACTAAGCTATGCAATCCAGATATTCTGTGCTGAGAGATTCCAGAGACTTAGACATAAGGACAGATCTCTGCGAGACACAGTAAAGTCTACTTTGCATTAACAAGTATGATGGGGTGCAGTCGGTTCTATTTTCCCCTACCCTGCTGCATATGCAACTGAAAGGTAACTGTAAATATATAAATTCCTATTTTCTCTTAAACTAATTTTTGCCAAAGATCATGATGCTGCATTTTTCTTGCCGCAAGAGGGAGCCATTTAAATTCTTGTCGTTAAAAAGGCAGTTGAAGAACGAAGGCAAACCAAATAGTATCATAATACGTGACTGGCCACATTGATGTCCTTTTATACCATTCAGTATAACCCCTTTAAAAGTAGACAGCTTGTTTCTGAACACCAGATAATTTAATCTTACTCTAAGTAATCCCAGCATGTGTAGCAAATGTGTTTTTGTATGTGTCAGCTGTTATGCTGGGTTGTACAGAATTCAGTTTGGCACAAATGCAGTGAAATGATGCTGTTTTAAAACAGTTTTTATACTGCACTTTAAGTGAAGATCTGAGTCTTAACGAGTTGCTTTAAAAAACTGCCAGCAGTCTTCTCAGGTTAAGCCTTAAATAATTCTCAAATCACACAAGGCTTCTGTTCCTTGGGTTATTAGCCTCTGTAGGGCAGCTCTGTGTTTTCAGGTTCAGAGGAGGACACATTCTCCCTTCCACCGAAATAAGGACGAGTGGAAGCTGTGGACACATTCAGTGTCAAAGACAAGATTTGCCTCCAGGAAGGCTGGGAGTGAGTAGTGCTGCAGCAGACCGCAAAGACACACAGTGCCTCTGCTGAGTCACCACCTCATTGCTGCCTGTGCTGACAGGTTGTCCTGGATCCCCGCCAGCTCCCCTTGCAGTTCTGCAGGGTAGGCTATATACATCAGGATGGATGAAAGAAGAAAGTACAGTAGGAGGTGGTGGAGGAAAAGTAATGTCACTGGAAAAAAAAAGCTTACCAGGATACTGCAGGACATATTTCCTGAGGAATCCTGGAGGCTCCAGGTTGCTTTTACTGTGAATGTTTAAAACAGAATATGAGTGAAGATGCACAGTAATCTTGCTGTGAAAGCACTTGTAGTTAGTTATGTGTATTACTATAGAGATTAATATTATTTTGGCATTAATTCAGTGAGCCTTGCAATAGCTGCTCTTGACAAGAATGCAAACTCACAGCTTGGTACTGCTGTAATCCAGCATTTTGAACCACTGTTTAGATCTGGCAGCTAGCAGTAGACTATTAATTTAAGGTGGCAATAGTACTTTACTGAAAGCCAAACTTAGTTCTTTCTGCTCCATTTTGATTATAGGGAAATCATCCTTCCCACATAAATTAGGGCTTGGAACACAGAATATCTGTGCTATTTTCCATTTAAATTACTTGTTAGTCCTGCAGTTGTACAGAACTGTGATTTATATAGGACCATTTGCTGTACCTACCAGTTACATTCGCCATAAGCCTGCAATACTGCAAGTTGCCTAGC
The DNA here is from genome assembly GCF_028554395.1 of Pezoporus wallicus. Lineage (NCBI taxonomy): Eukaryota > Metazoa > Chordata > Aves > Psittaciformes > Psittacidae > Pezoporus > Pezoporus wallicus. The sequence continues at coordinate 7,402,505 of NW_026640488.1, forward strand.
TTACTTGGAAGCACAACTGTTTATGTTCAAAGGAGCAGTGAGGCACAGTTCAGCTGAATGTATTATCCCAGGAAGTTAGAGTCTTCCTGTAAGACTTTACTCCTCTAAGGGACTGCTAGTGTGAACACCTCTCCAAAAGTGTTTCCCCCAACAAAAGCAGAACCTTTGAGTTAGTAGGTCTAATCCAGTTTTACTTCCGGTAGGGTAGTTCTTTGAGTCAGGTAATCTAGGTACAAGATTAATTTTTCTAGTTATGTTTTTTTTTTTGTCATTTATGGGTATCATGCTTCTTTTAATCTGCCATTTTTAACCTTAAAACCTTCCCTGTATATGTACAAAATACAGCATACAGACAAGGCACATGAAAGCATGTACAGTCAAATGGGTGCCACTGGAGGCAATAAGCGGAAAAAAAACCAATTTGGTCCAATACAGAAAAATAAAAGCAGTGTAACAGCAAGGCTTTGTCCTAGCATATAGAACAATTCACATTCTGCTCTCACCAGATGTTAGGGTGACAGTCAGTACAAATAATGAAACAATATGCATTCACCAAGTGTTGACTGATGACATTAACATTTCATTTAGTATATATGCCTTGGTTTCCTCCCCCAACAGACAGTGGGGTGAGATGGGTGGAAAACAGTGGCTCTGAGTCATTTCAGCTTAGGCTACAGTGAGTCAGTATGCAAGCAACTCAGTTTAATTCCTTCTCTCTTTTTTCCTCAGGGTCTAAAGTTGTGCAATTTGATCATACTCCTATTATCTGGTCTTTAGAAACAGAGACTTGCTGGCTATAACTGACTGACTGGCAAGACTCCTCTAGGAACAGGGTAAATCCATTTTTGTATTTTAACTTCCTGAGAGGAAGCAGTTTACATTCACAGGTAAACCATTCTCAAATAGTAACTTTTTTAGTCATTACTGCTGTGAGAGTCCCCAAATATGAGTATTTGGTACATGGTTTAGGGTGAAAAATCCAATTATATTTAGCAGCTTCCGTAAGAAACATATCTTTTTGCATTTTTCTGGACACCCCAGCAAGCACAAAGTATTTAAAGGAACAAAAGCTGGGGTTAGCATACTTTAGTGCTGCCTCCAAGATTTATAACATTGACTTTGGACTTGTGCTCATATTTAAGGCTTTTCCCTCAGATCTACTTGGTTGTTTCCACTCCATACGGCTTCTTGTGCAACAGTACAGTAGGTTTCTGCTGTTGACTTCTAGCTAGTAACACAACCTGGTGTATTCTCACTGTGCCATTCTCAGCTAACAGCTTCAGTGCCTAGAGCTGTGTTGCATTAGCACAGTCTGTTCCCAAATAAGTTAGCTTTCTGTCTATAAGCATGACTAATTCTGCTGCAGCCCAGAGCTTGCTGCTGCTTTCACATCACAGCTGAATTTGCCCCTAATACAGTAACTGAATTACTAAAGACTCCGCTGGGAAGCTGCAAATGCAGCATGTCTAAAAGACCAGGACTTCACACCACAAGAGACTTAAATGCGTCTTCAGCTTCAAGAAGCAAGTATATTTCTTACTCATGCTTTAGCCAACATCAGTTCTCTAAGGCCCAAATTTTTTTTTGTACAGATTTGCAAAATATATGTAAGTAATTTACACAGCTCTAGTATCAACACTAACAAAACACCCCCCCCAAAAAGAAAAAAAAACAACAAACCAAACTAAAACCAAAAAAGCAAGCAAAAGGTTAACAGCCCCAAGAAATAATGAATGCTCCTTTCACAATAGGATTTTCTCTTTAGCATCATCAGTGTTTCCTGTTGTAAAATTAAGCTTAGTCTTTGTTGGTATGTACTACTTTCCACAAGCCACAAACACCCATTGCTCTTAGTTTCAGTATACTCATGAATATCCCTATCACTGCATTTTGTCATCTACCCGTAGCAGTATGCCAGCTTTGCAAGCCACCAACTTTATTACCAGCACAGTATAAACTTCTAAGTGTTGGTTTGTTTGGGGTGTTTTGTTTTGGTTTGTTTTTTTTGTGGTTTTTTTGATTTTTTTTTGTGGTGGATTTTTGTTTTGTTGTGGGGGTTTTTTGGTTTGGTTTGGGTTTTCATTTTGTTTTCCATAAAGTACTGGCAAAAAAATACACATGCTTTGCCTCTGTCCTGAAAGCTAATGTGCCACCCCTTACAGGGACTCCCAAGTTTAACAATTAGTATGAGCTAGCCAAGATGACTCTAGAAAAAATACCTCTGTGCCCCCCCAAATTCCAAAATAAGAAAAAGCATTTAAAAAAAGATCTCCAGTTAGCAAAAAAAATCAAACAACAACCCACCAAAAAAAACCCCTCACACCGCTACCAAAAATCACCAAATACTACCACACAAAAAGCCAAGATAAGAGTCTCATCAGGTATTGCATAGATACAACTCTCCACATCCAGAGAAATCAGTTTTCTAGTTCAAAGACCAGCAACTATCTTATGTTTATCATCAATTTCAACACTTGCAACAAACAGACTCTCCAACTTGCATCACTGAACTACAGGGCAGTGGTTCTCTCTTCACTCGTTTGGCTTCTTATTCTGTATTTACACTAAAAATACTACTTGATGGTTAGCATTTTCTATTTTTAAGATACTTTTAAAGCTTAAGAACACTAGTTACAAAATAATTTCAGTGAACAAGACATTTTTGTTATATTTAGAGCCAGTTGCTACACTTTAGCCACATAACCCAGCTCTTACCATTCAGCTCCCTCACAACCTAAATATTTTTTTCATAGTTCATAAAGAAGTCCAACCAGCACTCCATCTCAACACAACCCAGCTAGTACCACTACCAGTCAGCAGCTATTGCTTAGCAAAAAGATAAATACACCAGCTATTGTTAGACAAAGCTCTCAATTTTTCCACTGTTCTCAGAGCAAAACGGAATAAAACCTCTTAAAAATTAGACATCCCAGCAGATTAAAAACCCAAGCAACTCTAAATGAAAAAGCTTACCATTGTAAGAGAGAAAAAATCCAATGTGTACTGAAGCTTGTGACTCTGCGGTAAAAGCTGTGTGACTTCTTCTTAACAGGCTTGTGCTCTGATGTAGATACGCTCTTACCAAGGTGTCAGCATTGGCTGATGAGTTGCAGGGTTTCAGCTGTACCTGCTACCTGACCATTTAACACCTGCATTTCTGCTTCCAGTTTTCAGCAGGTATAACTGGGAAAAGTAGGTTTAAGGTTTTGAATTGTTTAGCAGGACATAGCTTAAGGAATTTGTAGTGCCCCCCAAAATGTAGTATAACTTGACATAGTTGCTTCTTTCCTGCATAATTTCCATGTTTTCCCCTTACTTGTTTCTGTTTTTTTTATTTACCCTATCTTTCTTTTTTTGTTGCTGTTGCCTATTAGAAGTGATAAGTGTAGAATTTCCACTGAAAAAGAAAGGGAGGAAGCTAGGTAGGGACCTCATCATAGAAAATGTGCTCATCGATCTGCAGTTGCCTCTCATTTATTTGTTTTTGTTACACTGCCAGGGCTAGCTTATAGAAATACTTCTTATATTGGTTCTATCATTCAAATAATTCTGTGACACTAGAGGGAATTAATTAAGGAAAAGGATAGTACTGAAAAGCAGTAAATAGGGGATGGATGTTGCAAGTAGGACTTGTATGAACTCTTGCTGAACTACCACTTTTGCTATAATTAGACCATGGTGCATTGTTCTCTTATGTTGATGTGCTCTTACCAAGGTATAAGCATTGACTGATGGATTGCAGGGTCTCAGCTATAAAGAAATAAATCTTGCATATTGCAAATATATATTCCAAACCACACTTTTTAATGCAAACTGTTTAAAGTCTCGGTGTCTTTAGAGTGTTTGTCTACCCATTTTAGCACCTAAATACACCATGTAAGCAATATGCTCAGTTTCTATCATCGGTCATGTATAAAGCCCTCATGGTGTTGGTGCAGCCAACAGCATGGAATTTAAGCTGAAGCATCAAACATCCTAAAAGCAAATTCCCTTTTGCTAGAAAAGTTTGGGTCTTCGATACCTTCTGCAAGGTTCTAGGAACCTGAATTGTAGGTTCAATAGACCTTTCAGGATCAGACTTCTATAAGCAAACTCATCGCTCATTGTTATGGGTTTTGCAGCAGTTTATAGTTCAGCAATATAATACACATGAATTTTAAAACAAAACCAAACTATAGTATATAGCAACATGAATGAAAAAGACCTTGTGTAGTAATTGACTCCATTGCTTTTCTTTATTTCATTCTCAAATGTAATTCTCACGGAGGTCAGCATTTTACAATTACAGTTTTTACAATTTTCCAAAAACTAAAACATGGTCATGGTCATTTTTCATTACTTTATCATCTCTGTGATATCTAAACAGATCAACATAGGGCTTAAGCATGGTGCCTCCTAACAAAATTCAAAATGCTAAAATTGTTTTCTGCTGGCTTCCTGTAGTATTTTACTGAAAGTATTCCATGAACTTACTTCCCTGATCATCATCAAAACACTACTATGGTCAGACAAGGAAAGGATGTCCTCTGGAATGGTAAACTCTATGGTGTAATTCATCCCTTAAACAAGTTACAGTCAGTGATTTAAGAAGTTGGCAAAATGTGACCTGCAGAAAGAATGCATAAAAGTGTTGTGAGCATAGGATAGGGAGTTATTCAAAGCTTTGAGCAATTGCACAAGTTGAGGGACTTAGGTACACATAAATAAGAAATGATTCCAAAGGTATTACTGCCACACCCAGAAATATTCAACCATGTGGATATTCCAGGGCCGATGTTCACATCCACGCAATGTCATAAGACATTCCAAAGAGATGCATTGACTAGTGAGTTAATTCCAGCGTATTTTAAAATGCCATATGATATACCTTATTGTATGTGAGCATCATATTATGATCAGTAATTATTTTAATTGCCTAAGAAAGAATGTAGGCATCTGTACTTTAGGGTGTTGTAGCAAAACCTCTTGTTCTGATGTGTAGAGACTCCTGTGACTTTTAGCTGACCACCTAGCATTAAACCATTGAATGAAATAGTTTTTTTTGACATTTTTTGTCAAACAGTATGGTTATATATAATTGTGGAATAATATCTCAGAAACCCTGTAGAAAAGCACTTGCTGTGTATGTCTGGTTAAAGAATAGGTCAAGAGTAATTTTGGTCATTCAAAGAGAAGGACTTGTCCAGTGAGGCAGGTTTCCTAAGAAAAACCTGTAAATTAGTCTTCTTAATACTATACAGACTTTTTACTAGGACAGCAGCGTTTACTGTTAGGGGCCAAATTTGATGGAAGTACCAATTGGGCTAATAGCCAAGAATCCAAAGGAGAGTGATGGGGCTGAGAAGACTGCAGTGTCTTAATTGACTTACTAGTGACTTATTTCTTAAGTCAGAACTAAGGAGAACCTAGAGATTTAGACTTGCACTTCAGATGGGAGTTGGAGGTAGAACAAAGTACCTGCTTGAAACTCATCTTTGTCATTAAAACTTTCAGAAGATACCTATTCTCTACCTTGCCCTGATGGTCTCCTGACTGCTAAGAGGTTTCTGGTAGCTGGTGCAGCCCAGCACTGCTGTCTGCATAGTGATTCTTGAACAGCAGAATGTTCAAGATCTGTGGAACAGGCATGCTATGCGAAGCTTACCATTTACATAAATTTTCCTCTCAGTATTTCTTTTAATTTTGCCCAACAGAGCAGGCAGGGACTCCTGTACAAAGCAGGCTTCATGCTCAGCCAGTTATGTGAGAGGCATTACAAAATTATATAAAATTTGACCTGTAAACTTTGTAACAAGCTACTGTTTAACTTTGCCATTGTCTTCTCATGTCCACCATTAATAAGTGAACTTTGCTTTGTGATATGACTAATATATTTTTTCTCCTCTTCACTCCCATCATAACATTTCAGTTGACATTGTATGTAAAAGTTTTTTAATTTACTTCACTGGGGGGGGCGGGAAGAAGAAAAATTAAAAATCCAGAGTGAGTCAACTAAAGCAGCAGAAACATAATTTTAAATAGGCAGGATCATTACACAGTTATCATGGTGTGTACATACACTTGAAAACAGCTATAAAGCACAAATGCAGACAGTTGTGTTTGCCCTACAGTTGACTGCACCCTCATCATATTAGCAATTATAGGCATAGTATCATAATCCTAATCAGTGGGTTTTGCAGTATGAGACAAAATCCCACATGCACAAAATGGACAGTTCTGTTGCAAGAGAAATTAAGAATTTAAATAAAGAATTTATTTTTCTTTAAAATAAAGATGGTGATTTAACCTGATGGCTGTTAATGGTAATTGGAGACAAGCAGTTCTATATAAAATGAAGTTCTATAAATCAGAAAGAGCATTATCCTCTTATCTTAGTTTCATCTTCTCTAAAGCAAATAAAATACTGTATAACATGGCAGCATTTCTGACTAAGAATAGTACTTATCAGAGATTCTTAAATCAGTTTGTTATCACAAGATTAATTAGTGGCATCATTTTATTCTTCATTAATTAAGTAAGCAATTTGTAGCTAATTGCCATCTCCTTGCTTTTCTCAGGAATCCTTCCCCAGAATGGGTTTTTTCTTTCTGCCTGTATGATATTGCCTCTAATGGGATGAAGCACAGCTGTGAATGAGTCCACGAGCTTTTGGAAAGAAGTGCGTAAATGATGTGGTATCTGTCATTTCCTACACACATATAGTCAGTGCATGTAATCTTATTTCCATGTGATTTATCTATTTCCTCTCTCCTGTTCAGTCCTGACAGTAGCTTTGGATTTCACTGAACTGTTCCGCAAATGGAAAGCAGATTACGCTTTGCAGGAGCTGTAATTCAGTGGAGAATGTAACACGTGGTAAAGAAGCTGGGAATCCCTTGTGAGTATCCCATTGGAATAGATAGAATAAGATGGAAAGTTCATTGCATCTAGCTTTGAACCAAAATGTGTTCTATCATTTTAAATGAATGGCTTTACTTGGGGTCCATCATGAACAAAGAAAGTTGTCATGGAAACCTTGATGGGGTAATTACTATCTGGGCAGAGCAATAAGGCCCCAGAGACTGTGTAATCAGGTGGCCATTTATTCAGGAAGACTTGGGCTTCTGTCTAGTAGAGGAGTTGGAATTGGTTGATTAAAGGAAAGCTGCTCTAGTAGGATCCAGTAATGAGATACAAACATCTTTTTGTGTCTCTCAAAGACAGTTACTGTGTGGCACTTTGATTTATTCACTGGTAAAAAGTACGCTAAAGCTGTTAAGAGAAGCCCAAGCATGGAAGCTAAAGGAGGTTTTGTTCCGGAAGATAGTTGTACTCCAAGTTCTCCTCCCTTCCGCATTGTCTACACTCCTGCTGTAATTATCACGATTGTGTTCTTTTCCTGTTAGCTTTGTATGTCTGTATTACACTGCATTACATGGTGTACACGTAACCAACGTGCCAATTATACCACTTGAGATAAGCATCATCCTGTGCAAAGAGAATATACATAATTAATCTTGTTTAATTTGAGTATTTCACAGTGTAAGTGCAAAGGGCTAAAAGAATCACACAATTGTAATTGGAAGTGTTTAAAAAGTACTTCAAGTACTTCTGTGAAATGGATGACTGGAAAGCTTATCAAGTCCTCTGAATCAGACTATTTTGGTTATCCAGGAATCCAGAATTCAAGCTGCACATGTGTCCTTCATGTTTTTGGTTTTTTTTGAGCAGTTTCCTAAATTCATCCCATTTTTATGCAGTTAGCACAACAGAAAGAAGTCAGGAGATAAAAAGAAATGACAAGACTGTTTGCTAACTCAGTACTGGGTTTCTGAATCTCTCCAGGGTCATGCCTTGCCCGTTAAAGGTATATAAGATAACCATTCAGATCCGTCCACTTATTTACACTGGCATCATGTTAGAGACAGTTGTGTCTTAGATTGTAGACATCACTTGCAGGATAGTTAAAAATAAAATTAAAATTCAAACTGGCTCCTTCAAAACTGTCATGAAAGCAATCTGTTCACACAGTACTCCTATGCATCAGAGCTGGATGCAGTCAGGATGTGAATAAGGGTGCTGTTGAACAGCACAACGTATCCTCTGTCATACGACATGGAGAGCACATCAATCTGTGTAGAGCAAATGGGGTTGAGCAGGAACTGTAGCTCCTTTATGTGCTCCCCTGGTAAATCTGTCCTTCCTTCTGGAAGTAAAAATGCTAAAAATACAGGTATATTGTGGCTTTCAAAAGGATGGACTCCCCTTTTTGGTCTGCAGAAACCAAATAATAATGCTTATTATGCAATTCTTGTCAAATATCTGCATGCATGAGGCACATCAGTGGACCCAGTCAAGTGGCTGGTATTCTGTGAGACTCCCTAAATACCATTCCTTTAAGCAGATATTAGCTTAGTGAAAAAATGATGTGCAAACAGAAAATGCTAGGGTGGAGAGTGAGTTTTGCACAGGTGCTTGAGAAGAGTGAGGAGAGGATCTGTGTTTACTTCCCTAAATAATTTTTCTTCAGAAGATAACTGATCCATGAAACAACCTGTGTGAAGGTTGGGTGTAAGGTAACTACAACCACAAGCTCAGCCAAGTTCTTTTTCAAACAGAGGTCTGTGTACAGATATATTTGCCTCTCTGAAGAGGGCAGGTAGTCTAACCACTTCTCTAAAAGTATCTGTAAAACTCCTATGTATTTACAGAATCAAATGGAGATGTAAGACTTCACCCACAAACTAATTGGATTCCTGCTTTTTGGCCCTTAACTCAGGATTGATTTAGAGTCTGTTTTATGTTACCCTTACTCAAATACATGTCCCTTGGAGGACAAAACAGAGTTTGTGAGGTGATACCTTATTATTCTCATCAGAGCCTTAAAAATAGCAGTTCAATGGTATTTAGTGCTGAGTATGAAAGAGTTGAGTATCAGAATGGATGATTGTGTCAGGCTAAAAACCCATTTAATGGCTGCTTTGTTATCCGAACGAGCTAAAAGCAGGTATGTGTGCTATATAAATTGTGGTAACAGCCCAGCCATGAGGTAAATGTCCCCTAAGACACATCCAGATAGTGAATGATTTTAACTGCAGCATAATTCACTACTGTGAATATATGAATATAGCAGTTACAGCAGATCACAATAATACAGTGACTGAAACATTACCATGGAATCCCATGCTACTATTTCTACTAGAACTTCAGCACTGGCTTGCATGTCTAAAGGAGACATTGTCTTTCTGGAATGCTGTTCTTTTATCTATATTCACCTTTGTATTTTTCACCTTCAAAAATTGTTAAAAAGGCCCAAGGGCTGTCGTTAACTCTTGGTTTTCCAACAAAGCACCATGCACAAAGGTGACCTGAGACAATTATTTGCAAACTGAGCAAGAATCATTTTTTTCTGAGTGTTGGGACAGAATAAAGAAAACATGTAATTTGAATGTATATCTTAAATATTCCAGTTGTGACACTTCTGGCTTAACTAGGACAAGACAACTTGGGTGATAAAAAGAACTGTTTAAAAATTTTTTTGCACTGGTAAATCTTAGACTGCAGTCTGTCATTTCCTTGCAAGAAGTCAATTGCTGTCTTACAGAGGTCAGGATTTTATGTTACTTGTGTTATCTTTACAGTGGTTTCAACAAAAAATTATGATGGGTAGGGAATGCAAAAAAAAAAGTTCTCATATATGATTTCTATTTTTCCAAAAGGTTTATGTACTTTTCTGTCAATATTTATGTAGAAAGCATCCTTTTTGTTTACTTGCGTTTGTCAAAACTTGATCAAATTTGTAAAAACTCACATAGGTCTCTGCTGGCATATTGTAACTAAATAGCCTTTGAATAAATTGAAGTTTTATTTGAGATTAAGTGATACTTTTTAACTCCCTTTCTTAGTTTCAGGTGTATAATATGCTGAAAAGAGATGCTCTGTTGGCTCTTGGAGTTAGATACAGGAGTTACAAAGCTCTGATGGTGCTAAGAAAGGGTTATAAAGCAGGAGTTCATCCTGGAGGAATATGTCTTAACGGAGCGAAACAGTTCACTTCATATTTGTTCAACTCCCTGTCAATAGGGAGGGTAACTTTGGAAAGCTGTGACTTTGTTCAATTTTGAAATATGCTGTCATATTTGCAGTGTGGTATTCATCTCACAGAGGCTAGCTTTTACTGAACTACATTCATACTGCTACACCAGCTCTGAATTATGATGTGCAGATGAAAGGTTCTGCCATTATCAATATCCAGAAAAATCATTGCTAAAATTCTACCCTTTCTGCAGTAGTAACTTAAGGATGGCCCCTGATTCAGATAGTGACAATGGAGTTTGCTAGCAATGTAGCAATATAGGCTATGATGTTTTGGTATCTGAGGTACGAATATTCTGAGATTAGGTGTAGGGCATAGATAGGTTCATAAATTATTAACCTAAGAACGTACCCAAAAGTGGGGTAGTGGAAGGAAATAGATGCTTCTGTTGCAGCTTGTACTATTCTGTGCTAGTTCTTACCACTGCCAACATTATTCAAGAAATAAATGTTATCTTGAGTCCCAGTAAAAATCATCTTGCTTGGCTGTTTCATATGCTAGCAGCAATAAATATTATGCAAGGTTAAAAGTATGATGAAAATGTGTTGTTGCAATGACAGTAGGTAAAAGTACACTTTTTTATTAACTTCATATGATCTAGAATTTCTTATCTATCTTATCTGTCCATCATATTTGAAAAATCATGGCAGTCAGGTGAAGTTCCCGGTGACTGGAAAAGGGGAAATATAACCCCCATTTTCAAGAAGGGGAAAATGGATGACCCAGGGAATTACAGACCAGTCAGTCTCACCTCTGTGCCTGGCAAAATCTTGCAGCAGATTCTCCTGAAAGACATGCTAGGGCACAAGAAAAACAACAAGGTGTTTGGTGGCAGCCAGCATGGCTTCACTAAGGGGAAATCCTGCCTGACCAGTTTGGTGGCCTTCTACGATGGGGCTATGGAACTGATGGACAAGGTTAGAGCAGTTGATTTCATCTTCCTGGACTTGTGCAAAGTGTTTGATGCTGTCCCACAGGACATCCTTGTCTCTTGGAGAGACATCAATTTGATGGATGGACCACTCAGTGGATAAAGAGCTGGCTGGATGGCCGCATGCGAATTGTTGTGGTCAATGGCTCAATGTCCGGTTGGAGACCAGTAATGAGTGGTGTCCCTCAGGGATCGGTGTTGGGACTGGTCTTGTTCAACATCTTTGTCGCTGACATGGACAGTGGGATTGAGTGCGCCCTCAGCAAGTTTGCCGATGACACCAAGCTGTATGGTTCGGTTGATACGCTGGAGGGAAGGAATGCCATCCAGAGGGACCTTGACACGCTTGTGAGGTGGGCTGATGCCAACCTTATGAAGTTTAACCATGCCAAGTGCAAGGTCCGACACCTGTGTCGGAGCAATTCCAGGCACAGCCACAAGTTGGGCAGAGAAGAGATTCAGAGCAGCCCTGCGGAGAAGGACTTGGGGGTGCTGGTTGATGGGAAACTTACCATGAGCCGGCAGTGTGTGCTTGCAGCCCAGAAGGCCAGCCGTATCCTGGGCTGCATCAAAAGGAGCGTGACGAGCAGGTCGAAGGAGGTTGGACAGAGCCTTGGGTGACATGGTTTAGTGTGAGGTGTCCCTGCCAATGGCAGGGGGGTTGGAACTTGATGATCTTAAGGTCCTTTCTGACCCTAACTATTCTATGATTCTATGATTCTATTCTATGATCTTCCTCTTTTCCTTTCAACCCATTTTTTATAGTTTATGGCGTCAAGATCTACATAACAGTCAATGTCCCTTTCTGTCTGAAAACCAGATTCTGTAACTACCAGCACGTGAAATAAATGCTTTGATTAATCTGAATACTTTTGGATCCCTGATCTGAATGACCTTTGTCAATTTATATTTGGTCATCCAAATGCAGCATATGAAATTGTGTCTTTCTGAATCTGTTGATAACATACTGTTGCCACTCTCACCATTCCCTTCTGCTATGATGGCTCACAGTATAACTGGCATTCCATAGATCCTTGGGATTCTCAACCTGAATCCCAGGTCTCAGCAGCTCTGTCTATACTAATCAATTGTTCTATTTAGATAATCACTACTAGTAGCTGTTACAAACCCACCAGTTCTAGATATTTGGTTTATTAGCATATTTTGAGAAGTGATAGTTTCCAGTCTTCTCTGTTTATCATCTTTTTACTGTGACAGAAATATTTGCATTCCTTTTATATAGAGATACTGAGACAGTCATGAGAAAGTACTCTAGATTCACTTCTGCAACACATCAATCAACTTTTTTTAGCATTACCTATCGGTGTGCATTGCTCCGTTGCTCCAGCTGGATAAAGAATATATATATCATACATATATATATATTTGCAATAATATATGTGAAACAAACATTATATTTCTGGGAGAGAAGTGCCAGCATAGTGATCCAAAATATTGCAGTAGCACCTATTATAAACATTGATTCTTCTTACTTTCCCATGATTAGGAAATGCTCCCCAGGTCAGAAGGTCAGGTTAAACACATGTAGGTTTCTGACGCTAAGAAAGGGGAGTATGCTGTGACACCCTTTCAACCATATGATTAAATGCCTTCCTCTTTGAAAACAACACACACGTAAGCAGTAATGTATATGCTGCTGTGGAAACAGGCATGTGTGCTTGAACCCAGGAAATAACAGGTGCTCCCAGATCCTATGATAGAGACAGAACAGCAGAGGCAAGATCAGATCTAAATTCATAAAAAAATGTATTCTGCATCTGTAACAAATGATCTATCTGTAAGAAAGCATTTTCCTCAAATAACTGTTTTGTTGGTTTTTTTTCATAAATGTTTGTGAAAAATACTCTGGCAATACATGGAAATTGGACTAATTCAGTTTGCCTTTTCATTCCTTCCTTCTTGATGTTGAAAAGAATGCATAGTTTTCATTAGTAAAGATTTTAAAAGATTCAAGTGAAGACTTGCAAATGACCTTGCATTTACAAAGACAGTGTTATAAATCTGTTTTGATGCTGGACTTTTACTGTCAGGATAGTGAACGATGTGTGCGCTGGTTTTCTCTGACTTTCCCCCCTTTCATGCTACTAAGTGGCAAAAAGGAGAACTAATACTGTGGACTTTTTCAAATGCCTATTTTGAAGTGTTCAGTTGATAAATTCTGTCTTGTAATTCAGTTCAAATGGAAGGACTGGAAAGAATCTGCCTTTGCACCAAACTTAATTTCAAAGTAGGAGTTACTAATTTTTTATGGCTTCGGATACTGACAAGAGAGGAGGGAAGGAGAAAGAAAACTTTGTTAAGAAATATGAGTTCTTGTCATAAAACCAGAAATGTCAACCCTGATCTTACTGCTGTAATTGCAATACCTCTTTTCCGCTCTGCAGAGGGATGTTGTTCAAGCAGTTTCAGTGCATGACTCGCATGTCTTCAAAAGCCTCTGCTCACATGAGTCCATAGGTCTTGATAACCAGTCTCCTTGTTTCTGATTTAATTTCCTTTTAAATGAGACCAATGCCTAGATGGTCACTGCCTACATAGACTCTCAAGGAATCATAAATAGTACTTCAGAGCATTTGAGCACAAATACTTTCAATCTAAAATAATCTTTTTCCTTCCTCCAGTAATGTGTTGAGTTTAAAAGCAGATTAATGCAATTGCTTTGTATTGTTTATAATAGACAAGGTAATGTGCTAATAAATCAATGTTCTGCTTTGTGAGGGACATTTACATGCAATTTGTCTGGTTTTCCTTCTCATAACTATTCATTTGAAGCATTATAGGACTTCGTTGAGCCTTTGGAATAGCATTTTCTTTAAGGCAATTATTAACTTTGTAGCTTTCTAGCTGAGCATGTGTCTTACATTTAAAGAATTTAAGCTTTATAAAGGGTGTTTTGTTTTTCCTGATTTTCAATATGAAATGTTCTAATTTTCTGTGTTGTTGTTGTCATGCTTATAAACATTTAACCTTCTTCATAAAGTCACTTTGTGGCATATAGAAGACTCCTGCTCATTACAGAGTTCTGAAGGCTTTCCAGTTCACATAGACATAGGTGAATATTTGGAAAGGATCAAGAAAACAACAAGCTTTTTTACAGAAAATAGTTTCAAAAATCCTTTATTAAATTTCTTCTAATTTGTTCAAACAAGTTATGTAATAAATAATTCTGATATACATTAACTATTGTACATACATGTATGTCTCACACGGCAACTTTCCTATAAGCTAAGGGGTATATACGCTAACCCGTGTACATTGCTGTTTATTATAGGTACATTCTTCATCGTTATCTTTCTGTGCTTATGCTTTGTGACATTTATATTACATCCACATATGTTTTCTAAATTACTGAAATGCGAAAAAAAAAAAAGGCTTTTTTAAAGCTTCAAAGAGCTGATCTTCCAGAGAATCCTAGTTTCTCCCAGTTACTATTAGGGTAAATCAGTTATTTGTGTGAAGACGAGGAGACTGTAGAGTGAGACTGTAGAATGTGAAAGCAGTGCAGCAGGATTGCAGCTTTATTATTTTGTTTTTTATCAGCTATTTTGAATCCTTTCATAAAGTTAGTCACAGTCTCTGTTACAAAGGAGAAAATATACAAAGCGATTTAGATGACAGCAGATGTTATTTGCTTTTTCCAAACAAGAGTGGATGCCCAAGCAGTGCCTGTTTCTTCCACTCCAGCCACAAACTGGGACTGGTCCTGTATTTTTGTTTTCTGTGACCTAGCTGTAGAAAAAGGTAATTGTTTAAATGTAAGTGTGTTTATTCAATAAGGTGACTTGAAATAAGCTCAGACATTTAGGTGGGGGAAAAAACAAATGTTAAATGTCAACTACTGAGAAGTTGAGCAAAGGCATTTTACTCCTTCTCCTCACTTGCTCAGTCACGCGAAGTTGGAGCAGAAGAGCTCTTTACTTCATGGCTACACCTACTGTGATGCCAACCATAGTCCATAATTACTTTGTAAATTATGCATTTACATATGCATATGTGCATTAAAGCGTATGCATATGTGGGTTAAAATGTTGGATCATAATAGGTGACGTAGGAAAGAGGCCTGCAGTGATCTCAGTGTCATGAAGTGTAGTCTTCAGCTCTGGTTTCAGAAATGACATCAGGTGGTTTTTTTTTTTTCTCTTCTTAAACGTGTAAATCTGTTATCCCAGAGGTGCTGTCACTGTTGCTGATGGGCTCAGCCCCAGCCAATGGCAAGCCCATCTTGGATCCAGCTCGCATTGGCTCTATTGGACATGAACCTTCCATCAGCTTCTCACAAAAGCCACTCCTGTAGCCCTGCCATTGACAAAACCTTGCCATGCAAACCCAATGCAGTTGTGCTGTCATAACTGAGTTCTGTTTCCCCCCCCCCCCCCGAAGACAGGGAATCTCTCTGTTACTTTGATTATCCTGGAAGACATTTCTGCATCTGATCCAGTTTGAATGTATCTTTTATTAGCATAGATGATTGGAAGGTGTAGACTGCATTTGTGCTGCAATGTCGAAAGTCCTTTATACAATGGCATTTGTACTTTTCTTGGCTGAAAATAGTTTTTCCTGATGCATCATAGGATTTCAGTTGGCTTTTTCACAGATGTATCAAATGGGTGTCTTGGGTATTCTGTGAGGCCATCCTTTTCCTATATTGCTTCCGGTTGTCTATATTTCATAGCAGCCCTCAAGTGCATAACACTGTATTTTGTAGTATTAAAATTTAATCTTCAGTCTGCAAGGTCACACAGCTCTTTGTGTATGATATTCTGGTCCTAAGCCAGACTGGTGCTGGTTCCCAGGTTTTAACATCAGCAAACGTTTATTAGTATATATATTTTTTGTTTCCAGTTCATCAATGAAAATATTAAGAAAAGACTCACCCTAAAATGGACCCTTGAAGGGCCTCCTTTAAGAATTGTCCCTCATTCAAGTAGTTCCACTTTCAGTACAGATCACTGTTCATTTTTGCCAGTTTCATACCTACCTGTTTCTTGTGCTCATTTCCTCCATCATGTCTAATATTCCATGCAGAGCAACTCAGTGGCTGAAAGTCATTGTGTTCCTTTGGAGGTGTATGCTTATCTTTTCAGTACTTTTGTGAAGTCCAGATGTAATCTTTTCCATTTACCTTGGTTTTACTTAAAATAACATAAGGTTTTTAATGGGAAAAAAACTGTCAACATCATCTTTCAGAGGAGACTGGGGAGGCAGCTAATAGGTCTTTTTCTCTTTGTGTGTATTTATAAGAGTGAACGTAAGGGTACAGAGAACGATGCCAGCAGACTTCCCTGTTTGAATTGTTGGTATGTTACCTGAGTTCCAAGCTTTTAGCAGCCCTAGTCATGTGTCTGTGCAGCTGCCTTCATCACCATCAGATTCACATATCATCTATGCCTTGTTTTCTCAACATTATTATTTAGAAAAATCATTCTGTTTGCATGGCTTTGAATTACTGAAAAGAGTCTATTTTCTCTCTTGGAATCTGTCCTCTTTCCAAATAATTATGTGGGATCACCTAGAGCCTTAAAATATTTTAATAGGGTGGCAGTGTGAGAAATGTTTTAATCTTACTCCACTTCTCATATCTGTGATACGCTGCCATACTGCCATAAATCCATGGTACTCAGACTCAGTGTGTACATGCATGAAGGTTTGTCAGTTTCCCTCCACATAATATGGACTGTCTACAAGTGAAGGTGGCAACTGTGAGTGGCCTGATATCAGGAGAATGTTCATAATTAGGTAGTAACATTGTTTTGTGATTTTGTCCTCATTTGACAGGACATCTCTGCTAGTATAAGCTGGTACTCTGACATCATGGTAGACAGCAATCCAGTGGTGTTTCTGTTCTTGCTGTATGCCACAGTCTTTCTCTTAACTTTCATATGACTTAAATTAATTACTCTGTTCCCATTCTGTATGGACCAATTTTTTCTTTAATCAGATGGTGCTTCCTAAGTCTGTCCTTCCAAAGATAAGTCATTTACATTTAACACAATGCTGTACTGGAAAGATCTTTTCTGTCTCATCTATATTCAGTAGCAAATTTCTACTTTTCAAATGGAGATTGAGAGAGGATCCTATGAACTACTGCAAACCTAGAAATGCTCCTGATAGCAGTAGGAGCTGGCACCATTCAGGAATTCACTTGGATTATAAAGGCTAAGATTACTGGGAAGCTTGTGTTTGTGAGAAATTTTACTGACCAGCTCTCAGAGCCAGGCAGACCACCAGCATGGATCCTATGAAAACCTTTTCTTCCATATCCTGAAATGGAGGCACTGTGATGTCCCTTCACTTTCAGCATTTTTCTCCTTCTGTCTTGTGTAATCAGTCTTAATCAAGAACTTTCTTTTGCATTCTAACTATGCCAAGGGGACCCTCATCTTAGATGTGGTCTTCAAGGGCTAAGGCATATAATCTTCTCCAGCATCAACATTTGAACTCAGAATTAGTGGGAAAAGGCAGAAGCTGAAATTAGGTTTGAAACAAAGTTAATTTCTTTTTGCAGGGAGTATAATTAGCCAATAGAGCAGCTTCTGGTAGGAGTAGCTGATCTATGGTCATTAAAATGTCAAAGACTTACTGTGTTTTTGTTTGCTTGCTTGTATTTAATACGAGCCATATGGCAATGAACAATACTTCATTTTGAGTATCCAAGAAGGGGAATTCTTATTAACAAAGGCTTTATAGTAGCATGTGTGAAAGAGGGCTTTCATTGTATTTGTAGGGTTAATTTATATGGGGTAATGGTTGGTCTCAGTTAATCCATCTGTCTAATATTTTAACAATATTTTAACGAAACCTTGAGCCAGAAGTCAGTGTAGCAAGAATTGCCTATTTTATCCATTGATTTTCAGTAAAATACTAAGGAATGAAAACCTGAAAACCTAACTCTAATAAAGGAGAATTACAGCGATCGTCGATTTCAGCAGGGTCAAAATTTCATGGAACATTTATATGCTTAGCAACTGAAGAAGTGAAGTATAAATATGCAGATTTAAGATTAACTTTATGCATGTAACAGAAGCAGTTATTGCAAAACTGCAATTCTGTCATATATAGTAGTTCATAATGTTTTATAAGCATCAGGAAAAAAAAAAACCACACCAAAGCAACCTTTGTGAAACATGAATGGCATGTCAGCTTTCTTCCTAGTTCATGATGATCACAAAGATGGTCCCAAATCTGTCACTGCTAAATGAACACTAAATTGATACTGGTCACTCTGGTTATTATTCCTAAGTGTGGTCATCGCTGTTCTTAGCCTTTTGATTTGAAGTGTCCAACAAACAATAAGCTGTGCTCATTACATGCAAATTTTAACTGTGTTTTCAATCTTCAGATCAGATGCTGCTGCTGAAGGAAAATGGACTTATCGGGGTACTCCTAGACCTTGACGATCCTGACCAGCCTTACCTTGGACCTCTGCCTACACCCTGCCATGGGCCCAGGAGCCTGCTTTCCTCATTCCAGTCCCCACCTGAGCGATGTTGGAAGACTTGCTGGTTTCTGGCTCAGCCACAGCCCTGCCCTGTCTAGCCATGGGCTGTGTTGGTTGAGACGCTAACCTGAAGACTGATTTTCTGTCTTGACCTCAGCCTTGACTCGTCACCGTGAATTTGCCTGGACTCTTGGTTGAGCCTGGTTGCCCGTTCTGGATCTGTCCTGCCCTGTTCACCTTGCCTGGGTACCATAGGGCTAGGCCCCGGCTGGCAAGATGCTTGCCTTACTGGCTGGGCATCACGCTTGGCTCCCAACTTCCCACGTGCTCTGGTTACAGAGCAGCCAGCCCTCACTGTACACTGTTATAAGTGTGTACTGAATGAGTCAGAGAAACTTAGATTCAGCCTAGTTGACAAAGGGATGTTGCCTATGGATGTTGGGATCATGGAATCGTAGACTCATAGAATGGTTAGGGTTGGAAAGGACCTTAAGATCATCTAGTTCCAACCCCCTGCCATGGGCAGGGACACCTTACACTAGACCATGTTGCCCAAGGCTCTGTCCAGCCTGGCCTTGAACACTGCCAGGGATAGAGCATTTACCACTTCATGGATTGATTCAGTCCCTGAAATATTAAAAAGAAATCTGAGGCAGCGTCAGCCTTAGTTGGATCCTGTCCACTAAAATAGTTGTATTTAGTGGTTACATGCATGAGTCTGTGGTTAAGGAGTTGTTACAGAGCTGTACTTGGTCATGTACATTACAATATTGAATCTGTACAGGACTATATTTAGCAAATTTATAGATTATAGCTGAACCTATTGCAAAACAAGAGGCTTTTATCAGGCGATAATTTCTTCACCTCAGAATAGATACTGCAAGACATAACTATCCCAGATGGCTGGGTGGGCAATTCCCACATTCCTAATTTACTGGGTCTTTAAAATTTCACTGCTGTCATACCCTTGAATGCACTTGTGGCTGGATAATATTTTGGTTTCTGTGGCTTTTGGAGGAATCTAACTTGGTTATTCTGCACAACATTCATATGCCTCCTCCCCCTCCTTATTGTACAAAATTTTTTGTCTTCAGATTCTTACATCTCAGAGTACATGACTCATGGCCCATTGCAGCTCAGTAAAATGTCACTGTTATGAATATAGTGCACAATGAGCCTGCCTTGCACATCTTTGGTGCAATATTTATTATTCAGATCTTGTTGGAGCCAATGGAAAGATTCCCATTAAGCTGCAAAGACATTTGGAGCAGGTCTGAGTTTGCCTTGGTGTGCCTGACTACTACTAAAAAAAAAAAAGCCCACACAGAAAAAGCAGCATATTTGTATACCCAGTAGCCATCTCTTTTATGACTTTAATGTATTCACCTGGTGACTAAATTGGAAGCTTAAGTGTACTCTGGTCACAAGACTACATACCTAGAGCCTCTGAAGAGCTCGCAGGTTTTCACATAGGCTAACAACCAGTTGCATTTAATTCTTCTTGAATGGGAAGTTTGCTGCAGATGCCCATTGCAATGTGACCCATGATGGTCTGCCTGCTAATCCTAACCTGTAAATTGTCAGGTGGCTCATGTCCATCCCTGGGAAGAGCTCTGTGCATTCCTACCACTTTCTCATGTAGAGGGCAAATCCCTCTCCTTGCCTTCTCAGCCTCTCCTTTCTAAAGATCCTCTTTTCTTTGTGAATTTCACTTTAACCCTCATTGATTGCATTTAATTTCTGATTTCTGTAATTTTGCTGCCTTGAGCTCTTTCGCCTGTTCCCATGTTTCTCCCTAGGCCCACTATTCCTTTTCCCCATATCCCTTGTCCTCATTCTTATGTATCTTCCTCTGTCCTCTCTTCCCCTGTCACCACTTTGGCTTTGATATCTCCACATCAGTAGCTATTTGGGGCAGTGGAAGACCCAAACCTCAATGGATATGCTTTGATGACATTCCCTCCATCCCTCAGAGTTTTTACTTCTTCCTCTGTTGTCTTCCATGGCCCTCAAGGATTACCTTTTTGTAAGGTAATCCTCTTGAAACACAGCCTGTCTTCTTTCTTATAGTCTCAGAGCATTAAAATTGTGAAGACGCTGATGCTTTCTTAAGAAAAATCAGGATGTATCATACCACCCAGGATAACCTGTGATGCGCTAGTATGAATGGGATCTAAAGTAAAGGTATGCTCTGGCCTTGGTCTTCATGGAGTTCTGTTTCTTCATGATGTATTTATGCACCCAGCCTGACCACCATATATACAGTCAAAGAAACCACATGTGCAGTTTGTCTTTTGCAATGTGATAAAAATGTACCTTTTTTAAAGCCATCAATGTAATTTCCTATGACAGCACTGACCTGGGCCATTCTGTGTGGGCTCACTCATTTGGCAGAACTCCACAGTAGCTGTGATATCCCAGTGGGTTTTTTGCTGGATATCACAGTAAACCAGGAAATCACTGGCTCAGTTTCAAAGCAGGGGAAAGAAAAACAGCATAGCTTAAAATTATTTAGAAGACAAATATGCAAATTGTTGGAGGAGTCACCATACACATTTAACCCACTCTTAACATCTTGCTTCTACTTTTAAAATAATAAACCTGAGTATTACTGTTCTTTATGTTATCGCTTTGGTTTGAGACTTAGTAATTTCTATTGCAGGAGGTGCAAAATCTCTTAAAATAGCATTTGCTGATAATAGATCATTACTACAGACCAAATAAATAGTTTAAAGCCATTATTCCTAGCTAACTGGTATTCTTTGCTAAGCCTTGAAATTATGGACTTGATTATTCTTTGAGGCTGATCTGAATTGAGACTACCTCTGCAGAAATTAATGGAGTAACAGAAAGATAAGAGCATGGAGAATAAGGCTGAACATCTCTGAAGGGAGGTGACATTTTTGGCTTAAAAGATTGTCTGGTTTTATAGTCATTTATGACTGATTCCCGGAAGACAAACGTTGTCTAAAATTAAATGCTTCAGATTTGCGAGCAACAATGAGTCATGGGTTGATGTAGAGAAAAGTGGCAAAACCAGCAATGACAGAAAGTGGATGTTAAGAATAATACAAAAGAAATCTGAGATCTTATAGCTGAATATTCGTAATTAATCTCACTTTGCTTTGGTTTTCTAAAAATATGTTATTTGAGTTTCTTTAGCTCTTTTTTAATGTCAGCAATCCCAAATAAGATGAATAATTTTTTATCCAAAATAGCAAAATATTCAAATTCAA
Organism: Pezoporus wallicus; assembly: GCF_028554395.1. NCBI lineage: Eukaryota > Metazoa > Chordata > Aves > Psittaciformes > Psittacidae > Pezoporus > Pezoporus wallicus. The sequence continues at coordinate 7,424,206 of NW_026640488.1, forward strand.
ATAAAGGAATCTATCATGCATGTGAAAATCAATCTTTTAAAAAAAAAAAAAATCACTTTTTTTGAAGGTGTTCTTGTGTGTTTCTCAATTATAATGGAGTCTGATTTTAAATGACTTTATAGCTATTTTTGAAGAAGTATTAAAAATAGCTTCATGGAGTGCATCTGTTCTTCATTATTTCTCTCAAAGCTTTTAGTTTGGTCTTCGCAGTACTCTAAATAACCTCAACACATCCAGAGAGCTGGTTGGTTAGCCTGGTATTGGCACGTTAGGTGAATGATCGCAATCAAACTTTTCATGTGGAACTGTGGGATCATATCCCAAAGCATACTTTTTCCCCTAGGGATCATCATACAGATGGGGGGTATGATGGCAGCCATTTTTGCAAAGATTTCCTTCCCCGAGGTGGGAAGATGAAACAGATGAACAAAGGAATTTCTACATGAGTGCATCTTACTGCCCTGCAGTGAGGTTCCCGTTTACTTTTACGCCTGAAAGATGTGGTTAATAAGATAACAGATAGTAACATCTGTGTGTTTAGTATTCAATATACTGAGAATATACTTCACAATATCAATACATGTGAAAAAGAATAAAGTTTTAAGACTGGAGTTAATACCAAAATGGGAAAATCACACTTCAACTTTTGATGACAAAGGAGAAAATAGACTCTGTTGTTAAATTCTGGTTTTTGATTCCAGACAAAATGCCAAGAGTGGTTTCATGGATGCTTTGTTACTTATTCATCACTGAATTATTCTGACCCTGTTTTTATGCTGGAGTACACAACTCCTGATCTTCATGTGTTAAACACTCTTCGGGAAAAAGTGTACCTTCTGTCCCTAGTAACAATAAAAAGCTTGATTTTCTAGATGTAACATAGAAAAAAAGGCAAAGAAACTACATCTAAAGAGGAAAACTTACTGTGTTTGATAAATCTGTGCCTGCACTTCTTTTGTGACTGCTGTATGCTGCACTGAGCAGTCCTAAAACTAGCACTATGACCAGCCCGAGTCAGGAGAATTCCTATTGAACAGAGCCAACACTAGGCACTTTGCCCTCTGCTTCTCCCTTCTGACCTTTTCCCTTCCTGATTAGTGATCACAGCTCAGTTTTGTGCAGAAAAGTGAGGGTAGCTTTCAAGCTGTCATACACATTCCTCTGATAACTTGAATTGTGATCATTTGAGTGGAGAATATGAAAAGCTGCCTGATAACATCCTCCTTTAGTCAGCAGAGAAGATGCCCATCTTTCCCACTTAAGTTAGGATAGGAAGTAGGGTTAGATCTTGAATGAGGGTCTTCCCTCTTTTCTTAGTTTAATATATTTACACTAGAGCCAGAAATGACTTTTACGTGCTTAATATTTAAAACACAACAATGAAATAATAATTGGTAAAAGGCTGCTCTATTTATTATTACATCTTAATGAAGACATTTAGCAGTTCTCCACAGGACTGAAAATCAAAAGGAAATATTAATGTCTCCCAATGCCCTGGTGATAAGAATATGTAATTATATTTTACTTGGAAGCAAAGTGAAGGCTTCTTTTATCAAATCTCAAGACTTCTCACATTTAGGACACCTTTTGGTCCTCCCTCTGTGCAATAGGCAGCTGGACCGCACCTACCCAATAACCTGTACACCTAGAGCAATTACTTTAGCAGTGTATATGATGATGTTCAAGAATCTTAGCCCTTAGGAAAGGTGACTAAAAGGAAAAAGTATAATGTGATACATGGAATAAAGAATTCAATGCCATCAGCTGATTAAGTAGAAAAGTGTGGTTGATTTTCCAAGTCCAATGTAACAGATACTTGAAGACCTGCTTGTGGTGGTTCTCCCTCTTGCTTACATTTCCTGAACTCAAGACTGACTCCAATATAGACTAAAAACACCACCACAAAAGAAGCTGTAGGACACTTGGTGACTTGCAGTAATTATCTTCGTTTAACAGTGGTATGAGAGCTCAGCATCTGTAGGTGGGTCAGCTCCTTTTCTCCCTATTCTCCCTGACTGCTTTTTCTGTTGTCACTTCTTTGACAGGACTACTCTGAAGTTTTGGTTTGCTTTTTTTTAATTTATTTTTGTTTTGTGTTTGGTTTTGTTTGGTCTTGTAATTTTTCCCTTTGAGACTGCTATAGAAATTATGTTTCATGCTCCTTTGAGGCTGCACTGGGTAAAAGCAGTGTTGTTTAGAAAAAGTATCAAGAAGCTAGTTTTCAATATTTAAAATAATAAAATACTCTGGGGACTATTTCTTGCTCTGCCATGCTTGGGTAAAACTGCAAGTCCATAGGTGTACCCTATGGACAGAGTTAGGAATTTCAGAGAGTTGTTCAAGTTGAGTTTTCCTCTGGTGAATACAAGACTTGTCATTTAGATTTAGGCTCTTCATCAAATAAGTGACAGCAGTTCCTGGTCCTTCAAGGAAAGTTGTAAGAGCTTGGCAGATTTCTCCTTTATTGAGGCTTCTGATCTCTGTTTAGAGACTGGCCAAGTCTGTAAAGTAACAGATCTAATGTCCTTTCCAAGATCTTTATCAGTCTTATGCTGCCACTTGATACTTTAGTGGAATGCAAATTTGCAGTCTAACTATTGCACTGTCATGGTTTAAACCCAGCTGGCAACCCAGAGCCACGCAGCTGCTCACTCACTCACTCCCCCTTCCTCCCCCTGCTACCAGAGGGAGGGGGAGGAGAATCGGAAGAATGTAACTCGCAAGGTTTGAGATAGGAGCAGCCCAGTAACTAAGGTATAACGCAAACCACTGCTGCTACCGCCAACAATAATAATGATAAGGGAAATAACAAGGGAAGAGGATACAACTGCTCACCACCCGCCAGCCGATGCCCAGCCTGACCCAAGCAGCAATCTAACCCTTCATTGTTATCTAACATCGGTGTTATCAGCACTGTTCCCTGGCTGAAAGTCAAACACACAGCACTGAACCAGCTACTAAGAAGGAGAAAAATGACTGCTACTGCTGAACCCAGGACAGTATCCACCCCGTATTCCATACCATTCATGTCATGCTCAGATCCCACATTTTCAATATATCAACACTCTTGTGTATATATATATATGTATACATCCATACACACACAAAGAGAGAGATGCATGGACCAATCCCTATAAAGCTGCTGAGTTCATCTGGTCCATGATGTGGGGCTCCATCTCTTGTAACAGTCTTTCAGAGCAGGAGAGGCTGTGTGCAGTGTTGGATCGTTGCCTGCTGACGATACCGCAGAACTCGTCTAGTTTCATCAAAGTTCATTCTTTGTTGGGATGATGGTCGGAGGGGAGTCAGGGCCAGTCGCTGGTGACCTGAAGACATCTAGTTGATGGGCTATAAAAGTATTACACAGCAGGCAGCAGCATATAATTGACTTCATTAGCTTTTCCCCTAAAATCAAATCCTCTTGAGGTACACATCGGACTTCTCCATCTTCCCACATTACCCATCAAGTGTATCTGGGTCCCTCAGCAAACCTGTGGAAAGACTGTCTCAGGAGTTCAAACAATTGAGAGATGATCTGTCTGATCTATCCAGCTCATATGTATGTTGCATCTCTGCCCTGATGGAGAGATGTGTCTCCAGGAAATGGAAGGCTCTGTGCCAGTGCCAGTCAGTAGGGACTGCCGTGCTAGTGGGATCGTGCCTGTGAATAGCCACTGCAGTGTAGCCTGGGCAGCACAGAGAGATGCGGGTTCCTAGAACTTTAGCCCAAGCCTCCCACAGCCAAGAAACACTAAAACAGCAAATACCATCTGTAAGTAAGGTGTGACATGATGAAACTCCGAGATTAAGAGTAACAACTTTGAGAGCCAATAAATCAGCATTGTGACATGTGACTGTTAATCCAAAACAATGAATGCTTATCACAAATACAATTAGACAAACTCTGGTCAGATCTGCCGTTATCTCAACCCTTCGAGTAGCACGTTGGGCGCCACAAAGAACTGTCGCGGTTTAAACTCAGCCGGCAACCCAGAACCACGCAGCTGCTCACTTGCTCCCTGTTCCTCCCCCCACTCTTGGTGGGATGGGGAGGAGAATTGAACGAATGTAACTCTCACGGGTTGAGATAAGAACAGGCCAGTAACTAAGGTACAACACAAACCACTACTGCTACCCCAATGATAATAATGATAAGAGGAAATAACAAGGGAAGAGAATAGAACACCTCACCACCCGCCGACCAATATCCAGCCTCACCTGAGCAGCAATCTAACCCTTCCAGGTAACCGCCCCCAGTTTATATAGTGGGCATGACGTGCTGTGGTATGGATACATCTTTGGCTAGTTTGGGTCAGGTGTCCTGTCTCTGCTTCCTCCCGGCTTCTCCTCCTCCCTGGCAGAGCATGAGACTCAAAAAGTCCTTGGTCAGACTAAACATTACTGAGCAGCAACTGAAAACAGTGGTGTTATCAGCATTGTTCCCAGGCCAAAAGTTAAAAACACAGCACTGCGCCAGCTACTAAGAAGGAGAAAAATGACTGCTGCTGCTGAACCCAGGACATGCGCGTTGGTAGATATCTGACAGCCTCTGGCAATAGGTTCCTTAGTTTTAGTTGTTTGTGTGAAAATACAGCTCACCAGTAGGGAACTTACTTTCTTTTTGTTTGACTGTATATCCTTACTCTCCTGCCACACGTCAGAGATACTTGCTCAGTATTCCACTCATTATATACATGATATACTTTATGTCCTCTTCCTGATGTAAAGTACAAATCCTTACAGCATCCTTTCATTTTTCTTTGTCGATAACCAATTATTTCTGATTCTAATACATATTTTTACAGGGTAGGTGCTCAGTACCTGCAGAGTACACCAGGCAAGACTCTGCTGTTTATTCATAGAAATGTATTGTCTGTGGTACTACTAGGATTTGGGGAGTATTTTTTTAATGCAGTTTGTTGGGCTTTCTGTAGTAACACGCACATCTCTTTGGATACCATTAAACTGCATGGGTTATCTATATATTTCTTTAAATGTGTCTGCTCTTTAGTGTGCGTATTGAATACTCCATCATGCTATCTTAATTCTCTTGCTTAGGTCTTTCTGCACTTTCCTACAGTCTTTTCTGGACATTACAAACTTAAATAACTTGGTATGATATGACATTTTGTCACCTCGGCATTTATTTTTTTTTAATGCAGCATTGACTATTCCCTTTAATAATTCAGTCACTTTATATATAAACTGCATCAGAGAGATACACTGTTTTAAGCTTGATTACTTACTGGTTTTTAACTACTAATTTGCTTATTTGCTTTTTCTTTCATACCCCGGAGTCATGCTTGACAGTGAAGAGACAAAATCCAAACTGTTAGCTTCTAGCAATGTCCTAGTCTGTGTTTACAGATGTGTGTTTTCCTGGTTTTGAAGTTGTAAAAGGAAGTTCATAAAAGCTGTCAGACAGGTTTTCACTGCAGATTTTATATGAGGAAGCCTCTTAAAACTTAACTCAGCCGATCTGGGTAGAAATCAGTCCTCTAAAAAAAAGAAAAAGGACAGGTGACATTGTTTAAAAATGCCAATAAATATTCTCTGTTAGTGCGCCAAATATTTCTACAGCCACTCATCCCAAAAAGTAAAGATCATTATCACTATATTGCCTTAAAGTTTACCCACTCATGGTAAGCTTCAGTGCCTAGAACTCTCATCTAATAGTCTAAAGGAATATTAAAACTAACTCCAGATTTACCTTGAAGGACAGACAGAATGGACTGACAGGAAAATATGATTTGACTTAGGGAATAATTCAATTTAGTCAATGAAAGTGGAAGTGCAATTTTTATAATAATGGGCTTCTTCAGCCTGGAGAAGAGAAGGCTCTAGGGAGATCTTATCATGGTTTTTCAATACCTAAATGAAACCTTCAAGTAATCTGGAGAGGGACTTTTTACAAGTACATGTAGTGACAGGACAAGGGAGAATAGCTTTCAGCTGAAAGAGGGTAGATACAGACTAGATAGGAAAAAATTCTTCAGTGTGAGGGTGGTGAGGCACTGGCACAGGTAGTCCAGAGAAGCTGTGGCTGCCCCATCCCTGGTGGTGTTCAAGGCCAGGTTGGCCAGGGCTTTGAGCAATGTAGTCTAGGGGAAGGTGACCGTGCTCATGACAGAGGAGGTTGGAACTAGATGATCTTTAAGGTCCCTACCGATCCAAACCATTCTATGATCCTATGATAATAATCATAAGTCTCTTCAGTAGAGCTAGAGACACTCCCTTTCTTAATGTCTACTATTTTCCACTAAAGTAGCGGGCCTGAAGGGGAAAATAATATCCACATTTTATAGCTTAGACAGTATATAAACCTCAAAAGAGTAATAAGTGGCAGTGATGGTTTTATGCAAGCATATGGAACAAGTTGTTACCGAGTTGTATTTTGTATTGGATTTGGTTTTGCTTTTGGCTGTTGACAGAAAAAATGGAATCTGATTGTAGAATTTGTTTTTTTGAGTAGCTGGATATGGAGTACATTACCATAAGCTGTCACTTTCTGATTCTCTTAACTCATAGTTATGAGTTAGTATAAGGGACTGATTCTTTCACACTTCATAAATCGTCTCTGCATTTCTAAACAAGAATAACACTTAAAATGGCACATAGACAGTATTTGCCATAAATACTCTTATTACTAATGGATTGCTCTAAGTGCAGCTCCTAAGCAACAACTTTTGAGCAGGTAATCTAAGAAGTATCTAACTGAACAACAGAGCAGAGTATTAGCTTGCTGCTTTAGCTGTCCTACTAGAATATTTTATTATGTATTTATTTCAGCCATACATGGAATGTTCATTTATTGAATACAGATTAATGATAGGAAATATTTTTTCAAAGCAATTTGTTGCATTTCAGGTATTATATATCCTTTTTTTTTCTTCCAAAGACAACTAGAGCCTTTACTTGTAAAAGCACTCAAACAACTGAGTAGCTTTTTATAGTATATGAATAACTCCAGCACATAATTATTTTTCTTTTCAAACTTTGCCATTAAACGTTGTAATACATATCTGTGCTGCATATATCGCATATATAATCTGTTTTGAGGGATTTATTTTTGTGTATTTAAGTTCCACTTTTGTTATTCTCATAACCTAGAAAGTTCTTGGCAAGAAAAAGTAATGATTACTGTAAGGCAAAATGTATTTTTGGAGAACAATTATAATCTTTACCCAGGCTTTTCCCAGAAATAACCTTTCCTTCTATTTTCACCACGTTGCCATTGCTGTGCATGCATTCAACCATTTCATGAGCAGTGTAGCCAAACATCCACTTACCATCACATCCCCCACAAGTTCTTCCTATTCACAAATAGCAAGCCTAGGAGGGCATCTTTCTAGTTGGCTCACTGAGTACCTGTGACAAGAAGTTACCTTCTACTAACTTCAAGAATTTCCAAGACCTGCTCGTCACAGCAATATGATATTCCCAGTTGATGTCTGGGAAATTAAAACCTCCCATAAGGACCAGAGTTACCAATCTAGAAATTTCTCCAAATTGCTTATTGAGTAATTCAGCAGTGCTTACATCCTGATTGGGTGTTGCGTAATAGATATACACTGCAGCATCTCCTTTATTTTCCAGCCCTCCTAATCCTTACCCAGAGGCTCTCAATCACATCACTAACTGTAAGGGCTATACAATCAAACCTCTCCCTTACATGTAGTGCACCATCTCTGCATCTCCTGCCCATGTTCATGTTTGAAACAGCAAATACTGGTAGAAGTGCATAAGAAAGAGGTGCCAAGTTGATGATGGGGTATCATGAAAATAGAACAGATGTTGCTTAATTAATCAGTTAATCTTTAACATTTGATCTATTGCTGCTGAAATTCTGGTTATTCTATAAATGCCTTCTATGGTCTCTTATGACCTAAAAAGCCCAAAGGCTGTTTGGAGAGGGTTGTTATTTTAAATGTTTTGCAATTTAAAATATGTAAAAATCTGCTTGCAGCTCTTTTCTAGACAATGCTGTATGCAGATATTCTTCAGAGGAAGGATGAATATGAACTAAACCCCCACAGTGTTCAACCTTGCCAAACTGTGAGGAAGTTTTACTGTCAATTTGAATCAGAATTAAAAACTTTCCTGCCAGCAGCCATCTCTGCACTGCCTTGGAGACAGAGTACCTGAAAGACATTCTTTAAGACAAAATTGAAATACTTATTGAGGCTTTGTAATAATGGCAGATTCTGAGCCTGCTTTTTGTTTCTCATGTTGTCAGTGCTGAAATCAGGTATTCAAAGAGTTGAACTAAACAGATTTTTAGCACAATAGAAGACCCATAAGTGAAGAAATTCTTCATGTTTCACATGTCTCTGACAGAATGTGATGTTTGAATCTATTTATCCAGTTTAGGTTACTTACATTTGCTATCCAGACAGCCCATTTCTATGGATTTCATGAACGAGCAAAGGTCTAATTGCTCAAATGTCTGGTAAGAGTGTGCCATAGCTACAAAAGCTTCTGTGGATTCCATCAGAAATTGTAATTTAGGCATTGATAAAAAGCAGTGAAAGAGGAAAGGGAGGTGCAATAACCAAGGTATAACAGAGCAGTTACAGAAACATAGCTGAAAGAAATATTCTGACAGTGTCACATTCATTTAATGGGAAGAAAAAAAACCCATTAAATAGAAAGTAGGAGGCTTCTTGGGCCCAGCTGAGGCCTTGAAGGTGTGAAATGATGCTGTGGACTTAGCCAAACAAAAGATTGCAGGGAAGGTCAATAGGATGTGAAAGGAGAGAAAATCATACAAGGTGCCCAGGAATTTCAAATTGCACATTGATTTAGAGGAGAGCACAGGAGAACAGGGATATAAGGGAAATTACAGATGTTATGTGAAAACTTTCATAAGTTATGAGCAGCCCAAATAATAGGAAAAAGAAAAGGAAAATAAAGAGGGTTTGGAGAATTTTATTTATGGGAGTGGAGGGGTGGAGTTTTATTTCTCCCTGGGGTTAGCTGAATTGTAAAATAGAGAGCAGGATGTAAATAATTCACTACAGTCCCAGCTAACTGAAGTTTTCTGCAGGAGGATACAACTCAGTGCCTGTGTAGTATGCAGTAATACTAGTAGCCCTGATCAGCTCTTCTGTGGTGGACTTTAGAGCCTTTTGGGACTTCTTTCCAGGGCAAGCACAAATAACGTATTGTGTATTATTGGATGCAGAAATAGAATAACCTGATGAAAAAAAGTACCCCTAAACCACGTAAGTAAATAAAGAAATGAATGTTTTTCCCTAAAATATTTACATCAAGAAATTAGATGAAGTGATGATTATAACTAGCAGTTTCTGGGCCAGAGATACAAAGCAACCTGTTTTAATTGTATCCAGCAATGGGCAGTGGTACAGCCACACATTAGTCACATCCTCCCAGTGGGTCATGAGCCATTTGTCCTACCTGCTTTCAGTCAAATGTTTTATTTGGACAAGCTAGGGTTCTCAATTCACTCTATAAATTGTTTAGATTGTGCTAGTGCTGCAATTCTAATAGCATTGTAAAAAAGGCTTGTAAATAAATAGTGCTACTGCCATACTTGTGAATTCAGCCTTCAGGCAGATTTTCAATAAATGGCGAGAATGTGAATGGTAACAGCATGGAGTCCTGAAGAACTGCCAGTTTTGCAGAAAAGGAAAGTAGAAAACAAACAAAAAAACCAATAAGGATAACCTGCTTAGAACAGTTATTTTTTTTTGGCCACCAAAGCATTTTTTATAGAAGCACTGTGCTGAAGTAAAGATGTTTAAGCAAGTTGGTAAGTATCAGTCCTAACTACCATGGCGGTTGACAAAATATGATGAAAGCAGTATCAGCTATTGAGTGTGTATGGACACAGTTTAATGTTGTCTGAACTGATTTCAGACAGGATTTTTCATTTTCATATAGGATTTATTCTCCTTCAGTAAGAATCAAGGTCAGAAAGAGGCTGTGCCTTAAAAGTGGCTTTACTGCGACTATGCCCGGTTTCATCACATTTCATAACATAACATTTAGTTACGAGATTTTTCCTGTTGACTTCAGAGAGAGTTGGGCTGGGCTCTTAATGCTTGGTACATGGAACATTTAATTCACATTGTTCTCTTTCTAAATATCACACATTTCCTTTTTGTGGGGGGAAGGGGAAAGAGTTATGTGCTAATGCTCAGGCTGGGCAGAATTTGTTTGATAGCACAGCTGATGTGTTACTGGCACACCACCGCAAAAGTGAAGCATAGTGTTCTTACTTCAGTATGCATCTGTTGCTGTTTATTAGCAAGAGGGTTAAAGTCTTATTCCATTTATCTGTCTTTTTGCCTTTGGTGGCGTGGGGAAAGGATTAATACAATTTGGGTCTGAACAACTGTAGTAAACTGGGACTGATGCGTAGCATAGCACTGTAGACAGATGCATGTTTACCTATGTTTACATAAAAAGTGGAACTCTCTTCTGATTTCATTTTCATTAATGGGAAGCTATGAATAACTTACTTAAAGTAAGTGGATTTACATAAATGCAGGACTAGGTATAGACACAAATGTGTTAGACTAACAAACTGCATACAGTCTAGGATACTCAATAAAGGAAAATAATTGGATTATATTTTTTGTACAATGTTTTTTGTGATCTTTCAACAAAGGACTTTGTCCCCATCTACAAGTAAGTATTTTCAGTAGGTGGTTTAAAAGACTTTATATTAATATGGCATCAGTTATTCACACTTTATCATTTCTCAGTTGTGTACAATAGGAAATAAAGCCTGCCATACTTTGGCACCATCCAGTACAAAATGTTACCGAGAAATGTCTTCTGCCTCACAGATCATCAGTGCCACATTCAAGCTGCCCCTTCTCTGCTAAAATTCGTACTGAATTTTGAATTATATTACTGCTTTGACCCTGATAGTCAACATTTTCCATGGTGTATCGAAACAACCAACTAACGTCTCAAATAAGAGCCATCAAACTGTCAAGCAAACTTTCTTTGCCTGACATTGTGAAGCTTGTGTGTTCAGATGTCATACGGTTTTCTGGCCAGTCAGGCATGCGGCTAAATAACCACAGAAATTAGACTGCCACAAACCTCCTGCCCCTGCACTTACAACATAATATGCTATTCATATACTTACCTTCTCTAACTTCAGTACTTAGTAGCACATATAGTTATATAGTTAAAAAGGTTATATGAAAAATACTCAGTAAATACATTTTTTGTTTTAATAGAGTAAGATGAAAGCAGAAATCTACATTCAAAGGTAGAGGTAGGTAGTCATGTTGCCTTTGCTCAGTATGATAAAAGCAAATACTGTGGTGTTGAGCCACAATCTGATGATAAGTGGTGCTGTTGCTAATCCAGACTGGTCCAGAGCTGCAACATATGCTGCAGTGATGTAGTTTCATGTAAAGGAAGAGTGGGAGATCAGCAGTAATTTTAGGAAGAATGCTTACAGCAAAATGAAGAAAAAACATTTCTTCCTTTAATTTCCTTTTCTTGTGTTTCTTTTTTATTTATCTTATATTTTTATCGTTGCAATTGTGTTGAATTCAGATAAGGATTATTTGATGCAGCTCTTTTTGGGCATTTATAGATTATTCTAATCAGTAATGGTGAACTTCAGCCCTTTGCTAAATTTCAGTGATACCAGATATCTCATTCATACCCTCAGGACAAGAAGCTGGAGTTTTAGAATATTTCAAGAGGAACCGTAACAGCTTGTTTTTCACTGCAATACTGCAATGACTGACAGTTAGAAAGATAATGTCATTAAAAGTTTTGACATAAGAGAACTGTGAGCTCTTCAGAAAACTTCATTGTATTTCCTCACATTTACAACATAGTCCAGCTCTTGTATTCTTCACTGGAGCTCACTGGAGTTTTGCCTAAATATAGAGCAGAATGTCAGACTTCAGTTGATGCAGCCTAATGATCTATTAATTCCTTTTTTGTTCACCCTTGTTTTGCAGTTTTGCTAGTGGCATTGAGTCTGTTAGTGGCATTGAGTCAACAAAATCTGTTGTTTAAAATAGGTGGTAGATTTGGAATTACTTGTCTAAATTTCATGGAAGGTTGTAACTTTTGCAGACAGTGGGTCAACATTACAGATACATAGCACTGTCAATATGTGTATATGAACATGTACAATAGTAGTACTTTTTTAGTGTTGCCAGTTTGCATTTTAAATCATAGCCTTATCTCATTTGGTGTGTTTTCCTTAAATTATCAGATTTGAGACTGAGATTGAAACTGATTTGTTATCAGACACAATGCTGCTTCTATGAAGAGCTATTGAGAGAAGCACTTCCCAGTTCTGGGACCTGTGCAGGAGCATTGCACCTGCCCTAGCTCCATGCTGGGATGAGACCTTATTCCACACTCCTTCTCCTCTCTGCTTCACTTTTCAGTGGAGGTGAACCTAGCTGTGTGGATTAGGCAGGCCTCCCCCCGAGTCACTGCTGAGGTTCTAGTCTATAAAATCTGCTTAGTTTATGCATAGTTTGGGAATGTTAGTTTGAATAAAAGAAAGACATATTAATATTAGCTGTGAAGAAAAGACTGAAAATGTGAACATAAATGTCCTCGTATTAGAAGACAAAACTATCAATTTTTTTTTTTTTTTTAGAGACTGGTCTTATTTTCCTTCCTACAGTGATGTTTGGAAATAGACTTTTGCTTTTGTTGAGGGTGTCTTTCTGTTTGCTATGATAAAGCTTGCAGAGATGATGCTTGTCAAACAGATGAATCCCTTGTGTAATTTCCTTGGCTTCCCTGGAGCTTTTCCCAGTGCTATTTCAGGAGAATCTCAAATGGTGCATAAATGCTTTCCCTGGTTGGAGTACTCTCTTGTTCTGCATACACAGAAACGATGACTGTAACTTGGCCCTTAAGCCCTTTGGCTGTTCGAAGAGCTGTGTTCCCCACTAAGCTTCATGGTGTGCGTCACTGGCATTAAGTCTAATAATGATGAAGACTGGTGTTACATTATGTGTCTCACAGCATGCAGCTTGAAACCAGAGGTCTAGGATCCACCCTTCATCCTCTTCTAAGGCTAATTAAGGTGCTGAGCTAGAAACACCAACCTTTTTCAAAGCAGAATGCACTTCCATGTTAAAAAAATACTTAACTGTTTTAAATAAAATAGGTTTATAATTGAAAGGGTTAAGTTTATTCTATGAACCTATTTTTTTTTTTTCATGGAGGGAATGAAGCAGTTTTCCCTGTTCTTCATAGGAATCTTCTACAGATTTTCTTACAAAAACAGACAACTCCCAACTTCAACATACTGTGCTCTCTTGGACTTCTCACCTCCTCTCCTTGACTCTGAACTGATATATCCATCAGAGATAAACCATTTTCTCCTCTTCCTTCTCTTTCTCACCACCACCACCCCCCACCCCCTCCCCCCCAATCCCCCACCTTAATAACAGCTGTTTAAGACCTGTTGACAAGCATATCAACTGCATAGTCATGAGGGGGCATTAACTTCTGGTGGGTATGTATGGCAATGGGCCATTCTAAACAGGTTTTGGAAAACAGTTTTTGTCTGCCAGCAAAGGAATAGTGAGCCTGAGAGGAAGGATAGGAGACAGAGAGATTGATGAAATCTATGCCACAAGAAGAAATGCATGAAGCTGCTTTCTTCTCCCTCCTCATTTTCTGGGTCAGACTTAACAAGTACAAGAGAGCTTGTTCCAGAAGAAAGAAAGTGTGCAGACAATGAGAGGTGGTGCTGGAGTAAAAGGCCTGTTTTCTGAAAGAAATGTGATGGGTCAGCTGGTTTTTAGCATGTCCAGCTTAAATTCTTGGCTGATGGTAAAATATGTCAGTTGAATATTTTATTCACTTGAATATAATGCCAATTTAGATTAAGGAAAGCTATGTGTGAATTCAATAATTTGGTCAAGAAGCTCTATCAGAAATTTAAATATTTTCATCAAAAATTAAAGTATTTTTAGTTTACTTTTTTATTATTAATTGCTTTACGTTTCCATTTCAGAACATTTTGCACCCATGCAGTAAGGAAGAATAGCCATTCCAAGGTGACAGCACTTTTATAGGCTTCCTTGTTTGTTTCTCTAGAGAAAAACTGAATAAATATTTCAGGCTGAGGTGTTTTATTTTTCTTCTCAGCTTCCAAGTCAGTAGCTGATGTGATAATAGTTTTACAGATTTAGCTGAAAGCACCCCTATGTCCATTATTTAGCATGTAGAGACATGGGGACAAAGCCAATCAAGAGTCTCCCAGATTTCAAGAGGCACAATTGATATTCATATACCACATCAAAACTGAGCTTTTCAGGGTTTTTTTAATCATTCTTTTGCATTGGATCATCTTGATGAATTCGTTTGCTTGTCCCCAGTTCAGTTAAACATTATTTGAATGTGCATCTACTTAAAACTGATACTCAGATTTCTGGAAATACATCTTTTACTTGAATTTGTGGTTTTACTTTAGTTTTAGTTATTCTGTATCTCATTGTAGTTGATGTTAAAATTTGACCTTTGAAGGTGTTTAGAAAGATTTTGTGATTCAGTACAGATTTCATCCTTCTGTGACAAGCTCTAGTTTCTGCTTATTCAAAGAACGACAGAGATTCTGGAAGAGCAGGACTGAAAATTAAGTGCTAATTTTCTGTTATTATGTTACATTATCAGAATGATGGTCTGCAGAGAAGACTGGCTTCAGAAAACAGTGTACTTCTATAGTGGTGAGTGGAGAAAAAGGCTGATGAAACTACTTTCCAGAACTAATAAAAGTTGCAAATGATTACTGGTAGTGGCTTTATCTCCAACTCACATCTTCCACTATTTGAAGAAAAATGCTGCTATCAAAAAGAAATTCCTAAATGTGGGTATGTAGGCATCTTACAAGAAGTTTTCAAAATTTCAGTACATTTTCAGGGTTTTTTTCTTTGCCATAATCTCATTACTAAATGTGGTTGATGGCAATCAGTCAAAAATCCAACAGTATCTTACCAAATCAAATCAAATAACTTATGTTCCATTAAAGAAGGACGGTTTCTTCTTCTACACTGATGCAAGTATCAGTAGTTTCATTGCTGTAAATAGGACAAATCAGTGCAAATGAGAACACAATCAGTATTGAAGCATTTGAATGTTTTGTATGCATACCAAATAAACACAATTTATGTGCTGCAGGATAGCTTAGGAAAAGAAATTATTATGCTGAAATGATCTTTGTTCGTCTTTTCTCAATTAATTATTCTCTTTGTAGTAATGACATAATCTTGTTATTAACAGCTAGTAGAATAACAAGTTTTCTCCACTAATAGAAATTGAAATTATTAATTAAATTGAATTGAACCATAAGTTTTAATCATTGTCACCATACCCATATTTCCCATGCCTTTCTGTTTCCTGTGGTGTAAAATAAAAAAGTTGTTCAGCAGTTGGACATAATGATCTCTTCAGGGTCTTTTCAATCTAAGTGATGCTACGATTCTGTGATAGTAAATCAGATATTTAATAACCAACCACCTGTAAAAATGGAAGAGTAATATAGACTCATGTGCTTTTAAATTAATGCCCTTCATAATCCTTTTTTTAATATTGGCACTTAGAAGGGAAAAAGTTCACCAGAGATATACAGTAAGTTAAATGTTTTATATAAATTTTATGGGAAACACACTGGAGAGCAATAAAAACATGGAACTTGATTTCTTTTTGCTTGATTTGCAATGATTTCTTGCATAGCAGCAATGGGGAATGGCTGTGATTTACCCATTAATTTCAGAAGACTGAGAAAGTAAAAATTGCATGGAAGACACAAGTTCAAAGAGAGGCCCTTCTCTGAGTACCTGCCCAATACTAAATCAAGTTGCAGTACTTTTCCAAGTGCATCTGTTTTTCTGACAGCTGTATTTCTTTTGCTTAAAGCCTATGGGCCCATGTGAATTTGTCTACCAGGTATGATTTTGGCTCAGGTTATGGCTTGTTGATTGTTGCTTTGGTTGTAGATTCTTTGAGTACTTTTTATGCAGTGTTTGCATAAGAACATAGAAGATAGGCTTATCCTTTTTTTAGGGTACCTAGTTATTATCGTGATACAAATAAGAAATAAATATTAATTACAAGAGTGGCCAGTAGAAATTTCTGGCTTATTGCTGAAAACTTCTTAGACATAACACCAGTGTCACAACATTTCAAACCACCTCCTGAGAAATACTGCTTCCTGCCAAATCTCATTGGTAGTTATATGTAAAACAACTGTTAAGAGCTTGCACTGAGTGAGAATGTGTTGACGTAATGTGTAGCTTAATCCAGGTGCCATATCTGCATTCTTTGATATATTTACCCATATTTTAATGGTGATGCATACACATGGATTGAAAAGCCACATATGTTTCTGGGGAATAAAGTAAAGAAAAAAACACTTTTATAGTTTTGTAGCTGGCTCACAGTTTCGACTCGGATGTTTTCTGAGACATAACACAATTTTTAATTGACTTAAAAAAGCTTCACAAGGGACCTCTGAACAAAATGATCATGGAACAAGGGGGAAAATACTGGTTTAACTAGTATAAAAGCTGAGAAATATTTTTAATTTCAGACCTCTGCTCTCCTTGGGCACTGTCTGTATGAACCTCTTTAGAGAAGTATTGAGATTCAGCATATCTCAGTCATTAATTTCACAGAGGGCAGGTAGTCTCCTCTAGCAGCACTCAGTGTTCTCTTTTCTCCATTTTTAATCAGTTTGGATGCTGTTAAACAACAGGAAATTCAAGTAGTATGGTAAATGCTAATTATGGAAGAAACTGCCTATCAGTGATGAAAGCAACAGATAAATAATTTTTAATTGCTTCAGGATGAAAAAAACCCAGACAACCACCAAATCATCCAAAATGAATATATTTATTATACATAAAACCCAAGGCCATCGAAATGCCAGTTCTGGGTTTTAGCTAGGGCTGAGTGGCAACTTGAAATGTACAGCATTTCTCAAGATGGGAGGGATTGTATTAAATTAAATTGGATTTCATTGCAGAACATGATTTCAGGGGCCTGTGGAAGCTCCTCAATAATATTCTGTCACTAAACTGAATGACAAGGTTGCTGTGATTCCCTTTTATACAGTGGATGACATAATTCCAGTTCTGGTTACTGTCAGATCATTCCTGTCAAGAAGCGTAGTCCCACAGGTAAAGTCCCTAGAAAGAAATATTTTGGGGAAGTATTTGGAATGAATGATTCCAGGACTAAACTATTAAAAAAAAAAAAAAATCAGGAAAGCTCTCTGTCTCATTGTGAGATACTCATTTACCCTGTGCTATTTCAAATAACACAAATTAAATTCAACATCTTGTTTCTTACAGACAAAGAAAAGGATGTAAACCTTATAAAAAGTGTGAAAACCAGCTTTTGGCATAAGTAGGAAAGTAGGAAACTCTTTGTTCCTGGTGGCTGGTTAAATCCACTTGGGATGGGAATGGTCATATTTACCCTGGGAGGTTATACTGGGAAGGAGTGAACCTTTCCTTTCTCCTATCATAGGTGGCCCTTGTGCTGACTCACTGACAGCTGTGGCATGTCAGACTCAGCTTGGCTCCGTTCAATGCAATTCTTAGCCAAGGATCCACCTGGGCATCAGTCCCTCCCAGCAAGCTCCCCACCCAACAATGCCAGAGCTCTTACTTGAGCAGATGTTTTTGGATATTCCTATATAGAAATTACTCTACATTGCTCTACAGAGTAAAGCATGATGATGATTCCCTTCATATTATACCATCACCAATTCTACTCTGTGATTCTACTAAGTCCACACTAAGGACTCCTTCCTTATGTTTGAATGCCTTGATAACTGGTTTGAAGTGCTCTTTTCCCTGAGTGAATCTCTGGGAAGACACAGTTCCAAGCTGAATTAGCTTTTGCATGTCATCTCTGCTGAGTTGGGGACAAAAATGTAGGATCAGTCTTGGTCATCTGTGATTGCCATCTGTGACTGCAGCACAGTGAGGAGGAGGACCACATACAGAATAAAACATTTATAATTGCAAATAGTGACCACAAATGAAACTCTGTTGTCTCTAAGGCCATCTCTGAGACCATCAAGTAATTGTTTGATGTCAGTGAACTTTGCCCTTCATTTTATCTGTATTTTCTTTCCTTGCATTCAAATCATTGTTATCCTCCCCTCCAAGTACCTGTTCATTCAGTGAGATCAGAATTCCTCATCTTACATTTCCTCATATGAAGAAGTTATCAACTAAAACAGTTGAAAAAGGGCTAGGAAAAAGTGGTCCCACTGTGGCAAATGTTTCTTCATCTGACCAGCCCAATGTCTCCCATAGTTTGTTTCTTTCTATAAGGAAGTCAGGACCAGGGAGTTCAGTCTAAGCAGATTCTGGTGAGTCATTTTTCTGTCTAAGGAGTCTGCCTTGCCCAGTTCTCATCTCTGACTCATTGTAGCTGTAAATGGTGGGGCCTATAATTTTCAAAGGGCACATACTACAACCCTTCTCAGAACATGTAATCTGCTTTTACAAGTAATTTCTCTATAAAGTACATTTTGTTCTCTTCTAAATCCTGATTCCTGGCATTGGCAAGTTCTTCAGGACTGGACTGCAGTCAGAAATGTTAAAAGTTTACAAGTATTCTTTAAATAATACTTATTTATGTAATTCTTTCATGTATATAAAAATAAATCCTACTGACTCAGTTAAAACTATAAAACTTGGATATAGAGAAAAACTAATTTTTTTTTTTTTTTCCTGAGGTTGAAACAGATGTGTCCACTGCTTGTGCTACTGCACCATATGGATTTAATAAAAACTCTTGTATTTGGTGGACTGAACTTCTTTCAAACTTTGCCCACGCTATTTTTAGTTATATTGAATGTGAAACTGGGATAAACTTTTGCTGTTTTGATGCAGGCAGAACCTGTATTAATATATGAGGTGCCTTCTGTGTGACAAGATGACACCTGGTTTTCCTTGCATACTATGTCCCTCAGCTACAGGAGAAAATCTAGTAGATAAAGTTACTGAGTCTCAGGTCACAGAGTGATGTACCTTGCTATGGCTATTTGACTAGTAAAGGGAAAAAAACAGAGTCCTGTCTTTTTGTGATTCTATTTTAGGAACTCATAATTTCTCAGAATCTTCCTTTGGGTTGGAGTTCCCTACTCCTGTTCTGAACTCACGGGTGATTTCTGAAAAGCAAATCCAAGGAAAATGCTAAAACAATTGGTAATGTTGTAATACTAAAAGAAAATGTTACCATACTTGAAAGAAAAAGATGTAACATTAGTGGAGTTTTGTCAGGTTCCAGCAGTGAAGGAACTGTAAACTGTAAAAAAAGGAAGTACAAGTCAGCTAGAGGCACCTCCCAGGCCCATATTATATATGCATACCTACATGGTTGTGGAAGGCAAGATGCCAATGGTACAGTTCCTGTATAAGGGATCGTTACTGTTTTAACACCTTATGTTAGGGTTACTGTTGGACTTGATGATCTTGAAGATCTTTTCTAGCCTAAGTAATTCTATGATTCTGTGATTAGGCAGGAAAAATTTAACTTGCAAAGCGAGCATTAGGATCCAAACTTTGTTGCTTGGACCTAACTACAGTAGTAATAGAACTGCAAAAGCATGTCAATAGTAGCTATGATAATAATACTATAGCTACTTCTTTCATGACACTTTTCATTGTCTGGTAAGTTGATCCTGGGTGGACACCACATGTCCACCACAGCTGCTCTATCACTCCCCTCCTCAAATGGATAGCGGGGAGAAAATACAACAAAAGGCTCATGAGTAGAGGTAACGACAAGAAGAATTCACCAGTTGCCATCACAGGCAGACTCGATTTGGGGAAAATTAAGTTAATTTCTTTCCAATCAAATCAAAGTAGGATTATGAAACATAAACACAAATCTTAAAACAGCTTCCCCCCACTTCTCCCTTCTTCCTGGGCTTAACTTTACTGCTGAATTCTATACCTCCTCCCGCCCAACAGCCCAGGGGATCAAGGGATGGGGGTGGGGGTTGTGGTCAGTTCATCCCATGTTGTCTCTTCTACTCCTTCCTCCCCACACTCTTTCCCTGCTCTAGCGTGGGGTCTTCAAATGGGAGACAGTTCTACATGAACTTCTCCAGCCTGGGTCCTTCCCATGGAGCGCAGTTCTTCATTAATTGCTCCAGTGGGTCACCCATGTTGTCACAGGTCCTGTCAGGAGCCTGCTCCAGTGGGGGCTTCCCACGGAGTCACAGCTTCCTTCAGGCATGCCCATCTGCTCTGGCACAGGGTCCTCCAGAATCTGCAGATGGATATCTGCTCCACCATTAGTCAACATGAGCTGCAGGGGCACAGTTTGCCTCACCATGGTCTGCACCACAGGCTGCAGGGAGAGCTCTGTTTCAGTGCCTGGAGCACCCCTTCCTCCTCCTTCGCTGACCCTGGTGTCTGCAGAGCTGGTGCCCTCATGTATTCTCACTCCCCTCTCCAGCTTCAATTGCTCCTGTGCAGCAACATTTTTCCCTTTTATCTGTTATCCCAGAGGTACTATCATTGTGGCTGATGGGCTCAGCCTTGGCTGGTGGTGAATCCATCTTGAATCCATCTGGCATAAGCTCAATCAAATATGGGGGAAGCTTGTAGCAGCTTCTCAGAGGAGCCACCCCTGTAGCCTGTCTGCTACCAAAAAATTGCCACACAAACCCAGTGCACATTGGTAGACCATATTTTTCCTGTTTTATGGATGATGGTTCCAAATGCAGGGAAGTTTAGTTTATTCACTGGACTCATGACAAAGCTCAGGTTTTCTAAATTCTAGTTCTTCTCTGTACTTCACTTTGATAGAGCTATGACATTCAAGCTGAATGATTTTGTGGTCAGGTAGAATCATAATATCCGTCATAGAATAGTTAGGGTTGGAAAGGACCTTCATATCATCTAGTTCCAACCCTCCTGCCATGGGCAGGGACACCACACACTAAACCATGTCACCCAAGGCTCTGTCTGATCTGGCCTTGAGTACTGCATTGGAAATTTCTGAATTGGTCATGAAGATGCAGACATTTGTACTCTATCAGCTGTTAAAGTATTGCCTTTCTTCCTGCTGGAAGGTTAGCATTCATCTGTAGTCACAGCTGCTGCAGGAGACAATAAATGTGAATCATGAAGTGCTATATGCCGTAGAGCTTGAGCACATAGGGAAATCAGGCAAAGCCCTTTCCTGCAGACATAGAACAAGCAAACAGCTGCATGCCCAGCAGCCTTAAATGATACAGAGAAGCTGCCAAAGCTACCAAATCTACCAAAGCCAGTTGATGAAGTTGACAGGAAAGAATTACTAAGTAGCATCATTTGTTTGCCGTCAACAGAATTATGCATGATGCAACAAAACTAAGTTCAGACTGAGCCTAATGGCACAAGAGCTGCAGTAAGAAATCAGCTCTTTTCATTTTAAGCACAGTCCATCATGGTAGGTGTGTAAAAGATAGACTGTTAATGGACAAACAGACAGTATGATAATCAAGACTGAATTTCTGCATGCTATAAGTAATGATCCTCTTTAAATAACTTCTGCACTGACTACCAGATTTCCCTGTGATAATTAGCATACATTTTACATACACTTATATCTGCTTTTGATCTGGGATTTCCAGGAATGTAACCCTGCATGAATTATTTCAAAATACTATTTGAAGCTGCAGTATATACCTCTTAACATTATTGCTGCAATATATACATTGAACCTAACAACACATGAATGTTTTCCATAGAAATATTCAGTAGTAATCTGTCCTGGGTTCAGCAGTAGCAGTCATTTTTTCTCCTTCTTGGTAGCTGGTGCAGCGCTGTGTTTTTGACTTTCAGCCTGGGAACAGTGCTGATAACACCAATGTTTTTAGTTACTGCTCAAATGTTTAGACTGTCTAAGGACTTCTGAGCCTCATGTTCTGTCAGGGAGGAGCAAAAGCCAGGAGGAAGCAGAGACAGGACACCTGACCCAAACTGGCCAAAGAGGTATTCCATACCACAGCACGTCATGCCCAGGATGTAACTGGGAGTTACCCGGAAGGGCTGGTAGACTGCGGGGTTGGAGGAGGTATTGGTCAGTGCTTGGTCGGGCTGGAGGGGGTGGCAAGTTATCAGTCAGCTGGTGGTGAGGTGATGTATTCTCTTCCCTTGTTATTTCCTTTATCATTATTATTATTGGTGGTAGCAGTAGTGATCTGTGTTATACCTTAGTTACTAAACTGTTCTTATCTCAATCCATGGGAGTTGCGTTCTTTTGAATATCTCCTTCCCACCCCTCCAGGAGCAGGGGGAGGGCAAGAAGAGGGGGAGTGAGAGAGCAACTGCATGATTTATGGCTGAGTTTAAACCACGACACACTCACAGAGAAAACTCAAAACACATGTCATGAAAGATGTTGTTTCAGACTAGCAGGACTTCTGTAGTGTTTAGTGTAACCAACTCATTCCGTCAATCATGTCACACAAGATAGGTCAGCCTATTTTTTTGCTAGAGTTCTTTTTTTATGTATATGAACATACAGCTAGGACTATCTAGCCTAGCTCAAAAAAGTATAAAACCATTTTCTGAAATAGTAATTATGATTATTTACCGTGTGTATATATCATCTTCTATTTGTGGTTCTCAAAGACTTAATGTGACAGTAGTTTTGTTAGAGCTGATTGGGAAGATATCAGGGATGAATCTGACTTTGAAGGGCTTTGAAAGTTCCTTTTTGCCCGTGTTAATTTTGGAAGAAAGAAAGAAGCAAGCAAGCAAAAAAGAATTTGGCAAATAATGACTTTTGTTGGGGTCTTTTGTTGCTGTTTGGAAAGATGTATCTATTTCAATTTCTTTCTTAGCTTTTATTAAAACAGACAAACAAGTAACCTTAAAAGTTGATCAAAGGATTCTGATGGAGCAGAAATGAATATTTGGTTTATATTCCCTTTAAAAAAAATTGTCTTCTACAGAATTTGGAAAATATTGAAGGCTTCTTCCCAACTTGAAATATCACCACCTTTTGTTTGACAAAGTTCTGTTTTCCACCCAGGTCTAGTCTGCATTATATACTTGGAATTGCTGTCTTTCTCCAATAGCTACCAAATGGGGAAACTTGTGAAAGGATCTGCCCAGCATGGCAATGGCTACTGGTAAAGCAGGACCTGCCTTGACTTTTAGGCCATTTCTTTATGTACCAGATTTGAGGATGGAGTCAGGTCATTTTAGCCCACAGTCTCTTTTAGTGCACACACTTCCCATAGTGCACCCTTAAAAGGTGAGATCAAAGATCTGGAGGGGTGGCTGCCCACCCACTAACCTACCAGCATCTGTCACAAATCAGGAACACCAAATTGTCTCTTTCTCAAAAGTCTACCAGCAGGTATTGACACTTACAAGTTATGAAGCAGAACCACATACTGTTTTTCTAATAAATACCAAGCAGGCGTCAAAATCACTGGCTCTGAGGTTGTTGGGTTGTTGGTTTGTTGGTTTTTTTTTTGAGATAAGTGTAATGTTTATTGTACTGTTTGAACAATATAGACACTATGATATGAATGGTATGTTATATTTTATACTGTGTATATAATATATATACAATGTGTATATTTATGCTATACAGAAGTATTTTGTGCTGGTAAACAGTCAAAGAGAAAATGACATATCTGAGTGGTATGCAGCTCAGCCTTCCCTTCTGCCATGGATCTTCCGTGTCCTTCTGTATACACTGTGTAGAATGCAACCCTATCCCTGTGTATCTTTGTGGCAAAACATTGCTGCCATTTACCAATGTAAGATCATAATCTTGTGCCTCAATGGCACAGTGTGAAATGAGCGTTCTGAGTCTTTTGTTTCCCTGCCAATTTTCTTGTCTTATCTGTTTAGCCCTCAAGTTCTTTGTTTTCTGAAACATAGCTGTTGTTTTATTATGTGCCTGTTTGTACTACAGAAAAGGGACTTGCATCTGAGTTGGAGCTGCAGAAATAGAGTGTTGTGGTTTAAACCCAGTCAGGTAACTCGTTCACTCACTCCCCCCCCCCTTATTTCCCTCAAAAGAACTGTCGTGGTTTAAACCCAGTCAGGCAACTCATTCACTCACTCCCTCCCTTCTTTCCCTCCCCCTACTCCCAGAGGGACAGAGAGGAGAATCGAAAAGAATGCAACTCCCACGGCTTGAGATAAGAACAGTTTAGTAACTAAGGTATAACACAGATCACTACTGCTACCACCAATAATAATAATGATAAAGGAAATAACAAGGGAAGAGAATACATCATCTCACCACCAGCTAACTGATAACTTGCCTCCCCCAGCCTGACCAAGCACCGACAGATACCTCCTCCAACCCTGCAGTCTCCCAGCCCTTCCGGGTAACTCCCAGTTACATCCTGGGCATGACGTGCTGTGGTATGGAATACCTCTTTGGTCAGTTTGGGTCAGGTGTCCTGTCTCTGCTTCCTCCCAGCTTCCCCTCCTCCCTGGCAGAGCATGAGGCTCACAAAGTCCTTGGCCAAACCAAAACATCGCTGTTATCAGCTCTGGTCCCAGGCTGAAAGTCAAAACACTGCACTGCACCAGCTACCAAGAAGGAGAAACATGACTGCTACTGCTGAACCCAGGACATAGAGTGATATAAATAAAATTCAGCATCATATGATGTATCAAAGACAGATAAATAAAATGAGCAAAAGACAAATATGTATGCTTGGAAATCTTGCCTTAGAACAACCTTTTGCTTCAGAATTAGGGTAGGGTTTTATGATAGAGCAAGATACTCTTTATTACCTTTTAGAGCCAGCAATAAGCTTTTGTCTTTGTTCTGCTCAGATATTGATGTGGAATCCTCTTTTTGTTCTGCTCAGATATTGATGTGGGATTCCAGCCTTCCATTAATATTTTTACTTTGTTGGGTTAAACTTCTGTTTGCGTGATCAGCTCAACTGACCAAACTAAATGACCTGCTCTGAGAATGCACTCAAAGCAAAGCATTTTTGTATGGTTTCTCTCATAAAAGTTTAATGCGGTGTATACTTAGGAAAGGTTTAGTGCTTCCATTACTTCTGCAAATTTTCTCACCCATTTATTCTGATAAAACTAATATTTTGCTGACAGGACGTATCTAGACTTGATTAAAGGTGCACACAAAGACATTGTACCCCAGAAACAATATCCTAACGGAAGGGAAACAAACCAGACATTTTCAGGACACTTTTGCTGTCCTCTCAGAACTTTAGGGAAGATGGAGCGCTCTGTGGGAATGTTAAAGTCTCGGAATCCCAGATACGTAGTTAATGGAGTTGAGTGATGTGCAGATCAGTAAGCTGTCCTGGGGGAACTGTTACCTCTGTTTCTGTTGCAGGTACCTTCCTCTAATAGCACAAGCTGGGCAGAAGCTGCGATGCTGCCATAGTCATGTAGCAGAAGCAATAGAAAGAAATTTGCAAGACTTCTTAGTACTTCCCGAGGCATCATTAATTCCTAATGGGGCCTGAGGAGAACAACATTGTGAAGATCCAATCCTCTGGAAATCCCATGCAGTCTAATCCCTCTGTGTACCTGTAATAGTAGTGATGTAAAACTATGCATAGGTCTGTTATTACATTGTTTACTTTGTTCTCTGTTTATATCTTTTTATTGGAAAGATGGCAAAAATGACGCTTTCTTGGGAATTTGCAGAAAGACTTATCTTTAGGTTTATGACTTCAGGACTCTGAATATTATGTGAATATTCTGTTGTACTTTGTGGTTATAGCAGCTTCCAATAAATCTTGGAGAGTACTATATAACTTTTTACTGAAATAATTTTAATACTTTTTCCAGACACTATTGCTAACTTCAGAATAGAATTAATGTGGAGCAAATCAGTCCATAAATGTGTCTTTCTTAAAAAACTCACACTCCTTTTTTGTCAGGTTTCAATGCAAAATTTCACCAAAATGTCTTTAACACAGTCCCCTCTGATCATCTCAGGGAGATGATTTCATTAGTCTCTGTTGCGCGGCCCTAATAATATGTGTGTGTGAATTCCTGACTCTTCTGAACCCAAGAGTACAGCAGCCTTTTACCTCTCCTTAAAATGCTTCATACTCCTTGGCAAAATAGCAGTTCAGTGATTCCTGAGCTGGTAATTTGGCTGCTGCATCAGTTCCTAGCAAGGTCAGCACTGCAGCATGTTGTAGGTAATGGTAGGCAGCTCTTAGAGCAAAAGTTTATCAATCATCTTCCCTCAGAACTATTCCCCACTTTTGTGCTTGTATCTAAGGAGCGCTCTGTGTGTGTGCATTAGCTTGCATATGTAGCTTTTCTTCATTAGGTTTAGTTAGTTCATCACTGGAGTATGAACATGTGGAAGTTAAAAGACTTTGTACCTTTAATAAAAATTTCTAGTAAGTAGACACTAAGCATACGTTCAGATTCTTTCAGTGCTTCTTACTGCTTTCTGCCTGGCCTACTCTCTGCACACGTACAGGGGTACAAATTAAAGTTACCTGTCTTTGAACATCTTTCCCATTTTTCCAGAAACAGTAACTGTATTGCAGTATTGCTGCAACAATACCATTCTGTTCTTTAGACATGCACCCAGATTTTCTGAAGGGCCAGGAAAAGAGGGAGCAGGACTCAAGAGCCAACTCTCTTCTTAAGATAAAAGTTAGCAACATTTTCCTAGAAGAAGTGAAACATTTAACCCACAGCCAGATGTCCTAATTGTTAGCTGTTTCTGTGAGCCAGGCCTGCAAAGTTAGTCCAACGCTTTTAATTTGTAGCAGAACATCTAGCACGTAGGCTATAATAATCTCTGCCATGGTGCCGCTGAGATTCGTCAGGGATGTCAAGAATGAATTTGGCTCCACTGCTTGTTTGCCTCTTGTACTTTGTCAAAAAGATTTTCCATTGTCGTTTCCCAAGGCAGTCATGTCTTTCCATAGAGGGCTGTACAGAGTCTAAAGGAGAGGGAATAGATGCCTCATCATCCACTCCAATTAAAGAATTTTCAGAGGGAAGGAAATCCTGCCATGGTGCCTGAGTCACCAAGCTAACATCAGAGACCAACATCTTGTTCCCATTGTGTGTTGAATTGATACTTCCTGATATAATTAAAATTATATAGCTATTTCTGCTCTTAGGAATGTGGGAAATGATTCTGGGTTCTGCATTGAATTTAATGGGTATCTTTTACCAAAATTTAGGGTAGAAGTCATGGATACAAATACTCATGAACCTTCTGAACTACTTACCTGAAGCAATTATTGTGCCACAGATTTTTTGTTTCAATTTAAAAAAATTGGAAAGCAAAACAAAGAAAAAAGAAATTTAAAAATTCCAAAGCTCTACTTGTCATGATTGTAAACAAAACCTCAGAACTGTTCCAGGCTTGTTTATGATGTTACTCAAGAACAGGTATTCCTGACTAACTCCATATGTGGGTATCCCTATTCCCTAATTAGCTTGACTCTCATTTTTAGCGTGACTCTTGTTTTTAGCTTGACTCTCATTTTTAGCTTAACCCCATTTCAAAGTGCATTAGGTTGAGCAAAACCATAGCAGTTTGGAAGATGAAGTGAAATTTAAAATCATCCACTTGAAGCATGCTTTCCTATCTTAGTAGTGTAGTCAGTTTACAGGAGGCTTTGCAGAAAGAAGATGGGAAAGATCATAATGAAACAACTGTCAGCCCATTGTTATCACAGTTGCAGTATAGAGCTAGTAATAAGCCTCATATTTATTAATTTTTAATAGAAATTTATGAATATGCAATATGGACCATAAAGTTCAGGTTTAAACTGAACTTTAAACTGAAAGATATACAACAAGTCACCAGGGTCAAGGGAAGAGTTTTACCCCTTGTCGATAGAAGGAGCTGTATGGTGGTTTCTTGACTCTGGCTAGACATCCACTGCAGCTGCTCTATCACTCTGTTCCTCAATGGAACAGGGGAGAGGAAATATAACCAAAAGCTCATTGGTGGAGGTAACGACAAGAAGATATCATTCACCAGTTGCCATCACAAGCAAAACAGACTTGGCTTGGGCAAAATAAATTAAATTATTTCCAATCAAATCAGAGTAGGATCATCAGAAATAAACCCAAATCTTGAAACACCTTCTCCCACTCCTCCCTTCTTCTTGGGCTTAACTTTAGTCCTGAATTCTCTACCTCTTCCCCACACAGTGGTACAGGGGGATGGGGAATGTGGCTTGTGTCACTTCATCCATCACATGTTGTCTCTGACACTCCTTCCTCCCCATGCTCTTCCCTTGCTCTAGCATGAGTTCCTCTCACGGGAGACAGTTCCAGACGAACTTCTCCAGTGTGGGTCCTTCCCATGGGCTGCGGTTTTTCATGAAGAAGGGTTTTCTGGTGATGGGTTAGATCTAATGGCAGAAAAATATTGACAATGAGAAAAATACTGGAGAATTTTCAGAAAGATTTATCCTTAGGATTCTGACTTCAGGACTCTGAAGGGGAGAACACTTTTGGATTCTGACTGGCTGAAAGGCAGTTCACTATAGTCAGCAACTGTTCCTGGCTTGCACAAACTGAAATTTCAGGGCCTCTAGTTTGTTGGAGCAGTAAATAATGGAAGTATCGCAAAGCACAAAATACATCAGTATACAAGCTACACAAGAATGGTTATAAGGAAACACAGGTCAGCTCTGTATAGCACAGGGAGACTTTTAGAGTCTGCCCCAGTGACTTCATGAAGTCTTTGGAGACTCTGTGGTGGTTTTAATGGGTTGACTGAAATTGGAAGGAATTGTCTGCTCAAGTGTTGAAAAGAAATAAAAGGATCCTTTGTGAGAATAACACATGCAGAAACCTCTGAAAAACATTGCTCCTTGTTTTGTGAGACTATGTACTTCCTCTTTATGCATGGAATATAAAAAGGAATTAACGTTGCTTAGAAGTGAGGAGTAGGTTTTATTTTTATATCAGTTTGTTCTTCTTTAGCATATTTGAATTGTTTACTTTTTGCTATTTTCCTTCTGTTGCCTGGCAACATTTAGTAAGTTGTCAGTACTATAACTTTGGTGGATTTAAGATTCAACCAGAATGAGTTTTAACACAAAAGCTTGTAGTCTGATTTCTTAAAACACCCCTTGAATGTTGAATTAAAGAGGTTTTTGCTTTGTCAGGTTCTGGACAAGTAGGAATTAATTTTACTAGGACAACAGCATTGAATGTACTTTTACAGCAAGATTAACTTCTTGTCCTTGACTTCGTATGCACTGCTGAGGCAAAGTTTCTCTCAAAATCATTATCCCTTTCTCCAAGAACCGGAGTGATGATGTTGTGTGTGTTACATGTCACTGTACATTGAATATACAGTTTTTTTTAAAATTGCTCTTTCAACTTTCTTTTCTGATTTTAATCTCAGAAAGCTGAGATTAAAAGCCTTATCACAAAGTTATCTGCTATGTGATAGGGCTATCAGGACTTTGATTCTACAAGATTTAAATAGCTCCCTGAGACAGGCTGTCAACTCCCATTAGAGTTTATGGAAGTTAATGATGACAAATGTTTGACCAGCATTGGTATTTCTGCAACACTGACCATATGGCTGAAGTCATTCAGTGTAAAGTTGCATCATGTTGATGACGCAGATCCATCTGCAAAGAGTTTGTGTCTAGCATTTTAGAGTAAATATCCCATCAGCACTTTCAAATGTCTGGTTCACTATGTGGGCATCTCCAACAGGAATTCCTAAACCTAAAGTCGGATAAGTGAAATGACCAGATTATGTGAAATTGTTTCCAAGAGTCTTCATGTTAATGATCTATCTCAGTTAATACCTATAGCTAAATGTTTATTTTGCTTATGGGACTGCTTGAAACATGTTAATATCTCTCCTCTAAATATACACCACTGCTCATATGTGAAAGAATATTATTAGGTTCACAATATAGAATCCACACTATTTGTTTTTAAAGTAGTTTAGGTTTAGAATTCTGGTGGTTTAAACCCAGCCAGAGAGCTTGTTCACTCACTCCTCCCCTTCTTGCCCTCCCCCTACTCCCGGAGGGTTGGAGAGGAGAATCTAAAAGAATGCAACTCCCACGGCTTGAGATAAGAACAGTTTAGTAACTAAGGTGTAACACAAATCACTACTGTTACCACCAATAATAATAATGATAAAGGAAATAACAAGGGAAGAGAATACAACACCTCAGCACCAGCCAACCGATAACTCGCCCCCCCCCCCAGCCCGACCAAGCACCGACCCATACCTCCTCCAACCCTGCAGTCTCCCAGCCCTTCCGGCTAACTCCCAGTTACGTCCTGGGCATGACGTGCTGTGGTATGGAATACCTCTTTGGTCAGTTTGGGTCAGGTGTCCTGTCTCTGCTTCCTCCCAGCTTCCCCTCCTCCCTGGCAGAGCATGAGGCTCACAAAGTCCTTGGCCAAACCAAAACATCGTGGTTATCAGCTCTGTTCCTGAGCTGAAAGTCTAAACACAGCACTGCACCAGCTACCAAAAAGGAGAAAAATGACTGCTACTGCTGAACCCAGGACAAGAATATTTAGCACTTAATATTCCAACTATATTGTAACTCGTAAGTCTTAACTACTTATTCTGCAGTGATATTTCCCTAACTAAATGAGCTACCAGTATGATCTTTCTAAAAAGTCAAGCTGAGCAAGCAAGCTAGCCAACAGGTGTTCTGATGCATGTGAATTGATTGGGATGAAATGCAGTGCTGAGAACTGACATCTCATTTTAAACATGGAGTGTTTAATTGTCTCCATAAAGTGTGTTTTATATCTCCATTCTTCTGAGAGGCTTCTCCTCTCAGTCTTTGGGAATGATCATGCGCATAGTATGCACCCCATTATGAATCTGTAGGAAAATCTTGGGAGAAAAAGAAAGGCCACATGTAGGCAATAATGGGGAACAAAGAAGCACTAGCAGAAAAAAGACTGATGGCAAATATTGGGAAAGAGCCTGCACCCTTCACAATGGTACTATTCATATATATAAATTGCATGCTTATGTTTTTTTCTGGATCTGGGCCTAACTGCACAACTGGATTTCTTTCAAGCAGCAAGTAAGTGCAAGCAAAATCAGAACACAAATTTAGACTTAGATTCCTCTGGTGGAGGGTGCAGTTCAGGTCAGCAACTCAGAAAGTTAAGGGCTGTAAAGGAAAGCTGCAAAAGACCTGGAAAAGGGAAGAGAGTAGAAAGTGCCTTTGCACAGTGGTGGTTTAGTGTTAGTATTTAAAATTGAAGATGTTTATTTGTTGAGCTAGAAGGTTGTTTTCCTCCTCTTAATCTTTGGTTGTATTTTAAGAGAATGGGACTGGATGTGGACTTAAGTCCTTTAGAGGTAAAGAACAAGGGTATATTTTGGTCTCTGAGTACGCTGACTCCTGTTTCAGTGCAGAATAAGGTTTTGGGAGCTTTTGTAATAGTGCATTATGAAACTCTGATTTGGTAGTGGATGGAGGACTGTGAAGGATATCAAGGGTATGAGGTGTGGTAACATATTGGTGAGTATCCTGAGTGCTGTGCAGTGTAGAACTGACATGCATGTGGGTCACAGCAGATTCCCTCAGATCTGAGCAATGTTAATATGCAGAAGGCAGATACAGCTTGTTCATCTGCTGGATCAGAGATCCTGTTTCCTTGCTTAATCTGTTCTTTTGTCAGGTAGCCAGTTGGAAGCCTAAGCTCTGTGTCAGATATTTTCTTACTTTTAATGCTTGTGTTTCATAATAAAAACATGAGAGGTGTGGAAATTGCAACTTGGTCATTTTCATTTTGAAGCAGTTAATTCATTTGAATGTAAAATTAATGGCTATTCTAACCCATATTTTTCTCTACATAGATATACATAGAAAGAGAAAAAGCATTTATTAATTGAGGATAAATTAATGTCATTCAAAAATCTAGTAAAGCAGGAAGATAATTAGATTAATGTGTAAAATACAATATTTGAGCCCATCAGATTTAACAAATATGACACTGTGCTTTATTTAATGCATGCAAATGAAACCTCACATGAGATTAGAGAATGCAGAGCTTTGTAGTGCAGAATCTTCCATTACCATTCCAACCACATAGCCATAATCATAAGTCACTCATGACAAAAATCAATGATCTTAGTTTTTTGACAGCTTTTGTTCTGTGTTCCTAGGAACTGTTTTCTTTCTCAAGAGGGCATTTAGAATTTAAGCTCCTTCTCTCTGCTTGTTTATTATGTGTAGTGCCATTCATTTGCCAAGTGACCATGGTGCCAAGTTCCAGCTTGGCATTTGTGGAACATTTTCCTTTCAGTCCCTTGAGAATACATGCTTTGGCCTCTCAGAAGCCAGCAATTTCTCAGCACTCTAATGAAGAGGTGTGGTCTAGGCTGAAGTGGGCAGAAAAGTTACCAGCGTCTGTCTCAGTGTTTGCGGCTATAACATGGCACAAATGATTAAGTTATTGATGACAACTTTTGAAAGAAAAAATAGGAAGGAATACTTATTATTTTCTGTTTCTGTATTTGAATAAAATCTTTCTAATTGCATGGGTAGAGCATTTGTAGTACATATTATATCCAATAGGAGACTCTTAAGAGAAGAGAAAAAATGTGCAGCAGTAAACCAGACTTTTAAAAGATTGTGTAGTTCTGCTCAGTAAAGTTGGCCTTTTACAATCCATTATATGGCAAGTCAATATAAAGGGAGCAGATCTCATTTACAAACTTGGAATTCCCACTGTAGTTGCTTTCCAACAGAGTACCTAATCAAAAGCATTTGTTACCAATTCTGCTAATTGACAGTGCCTTGGAACCTTTTATTCTGTTATGTAGAAGCAAGATGAGGACAACCGCCATCACTGAAAAAATATTGATTTTGCTAGGATATCCTGTGTTTGTTCTGCAAATTGCAAATAGACACAGAACACAATTTATAGCATTGTGAGAAGAAAGTGTTGTGATTAAGTCTGGAATCTGTTCTCTTAACCCTTCATTGCTCAATTTGCACAGGTTTAAAAAAAAACCCCATATAGTCCTCTCCTTTAAAATACAGCAATAGATCAAGTTGTAGTTTGTTAAAACTGGCCAGCATCCTCTCATTATGAAATGAGAAGATGAATAAGCATACAGGGCTTAACCAGGCAGAGGCTGTAAATCTGTTAATTCATTTTGAAGTGCCTAGCTTCTGAACATCCTCCTTTAGAACAGAATAGTTGGTCTGTTAGGTCTCTGAGGACTAGCTTTTTGCTTGTGTGCTGGCAAGTGAATCCCATGCCTTCTTTTATGTTAGTAATAGGGAGAGACAGGGCAAGAAAAGCCAAAACAAATGTCCATTAGGATTAGACAGCCTTGTAGCTGCTCAGTAAGAAGCAAAAACTGGCTGGTCAGAGCCTGACTAGGCAGAAGGACAAGGAGCTGTTGCTGAGCTGGCGATGGGTGACAGCTCTTTGGAGACGAGTGTGTAGGGACAGGGAGCTGATTTTGCTGGAGGTGTTTTCAGCAGGAAGTGTGTGATTGTCATCTTAGTTCTATGCCTATTGGACTGGACCACTGCCTCCAGCTCACTCCCCCCTGCCCATTCTCACCTGCTTCTGCTTTTTTTCCGGACTCACAGCATCACTGCCCTTTTCCATTCAACGCTGGCAGGCCCCTGGGAACATCTTTATCTGGTATGGTACAAAGGCAAGTGCACATCTGTCAGTACAGCTGAGACACATTTGCATGGTTTTCAGCAGTTGCCTCACTGAAGAGTCCATACTTAGTCTTCCTTGAAGAACTATGAGGTAGTGCTAGAGCAAATAAAGAAGAGGTGTAGTCTGGTCATGATATCAAGCCAAAAGGAAGGACTTGGGTTCTCATGGAAGGTTGTCTGACTCCACCATCCCAGCACAAAGCCTTTAGTGATGCTCCCAGTGCCCTTCTCTAGTCAGGAAACAGGCTTGAGTTTCAGGTGCAGTGCCATCACCTGAACAGTTTGGGGCCTGCATCTTGCAGCGTCATCCATAGACTCCAGGACATTACCAATTTACATGCTATGGAGTAACACTGCCCTCCTTATAGTATCATGGATTACTGTGAGAAGTGTCTTTAGCTGCTGTCCGATAACTGACAGCTACCTACTGGGAGTGATGAGTTTCCATACTGCAGTGACCTCCATCATTGGTGATGGAGCTCCTGCATCAGTTTCACAAGTAAGGACCTCAGTAATCACCTAGCTGGCAGCTGGGGGTTTTGGGGCTGTTTTCTTTTTTCTGAAAACCAATTGAAACATGAAGTACTTGAGAGGCTTTCAGTCCCTGC
Source organism: Pezoporus wallicus (assembly GCF_028554395.1). Taxonomy (NCBI): domain Eukaryota; kingdom Metazoa; phylum Chordata; class Aves; order Psittaciformes; family Psittacidae; genus Pezoporus; species Pezoporus wallicus. The sequence goes on from NW_026640488.1 coordinate 7,458,439, forward strand.
TTCCCTGATGAGAAGGGATGGGTTTTCTCTGGAGTTTTTTTTTCCTGAAATTGGTGTAGAGTAAGTGCATAGTTCTCAGTGGCACTGCATTGTGGCACTGTATCATATAACATTTGGCTAATGTTCTGGGGCTATTTCTGGTAACTGCAAAGGGAGTTACAGTGCCAGGGTAGGTATATGTTCTAATAAAATAACTAGCAGTCTGATGCAGACTACATGTATAACAGATTTGAAGCCTTTCACCTCATTCATGATGTATATATTAAAGAATGAGCTCTGTGCTTAGCGGAGATTACAGGGGGATTATGAAATATAGAAACTGTAGTTGCAAAAAGCAGCTTTATTTGGCAGCATATTACTGTCATTTTACTGCATACATGAAAAACTGGAGTTTCTAGTTAAAACAGAAAAAGAGACTCCATCAACATGTAAATATCAGCCTATATAGAAATACAGCGTTTCCGTTAAAAGAATGCAAAAAAGCATTTATCAATGCATTTGAAATAAATATCATTTACATAGTGTCACCAAGCTGTCCGCAGTCCTTTCACAAATATCTAATGTATCGACACCCCTGCACTTGGCATGCTATCCAATGAATAAGATAAACCAATCCACATAACGGATAGCTGATGTAAAAGTGTAGGGATGGTGCAAATGTGCTATTCCATCAATGATCAGAGGCTAAGCCAAAAGAAACATGTTATTTAAGGCTTTTTTGAAATGAACAAACAAAAGAACATATATTCATAGACCCATATGTGACTGAGGACACTTATTTCACTTTTATCTTGGGAATTACAGCTTTACCTGTTGTGTTGGTGCTGCTCTGCAAAAGAAATCTGCTGCAGCCTATTGATTAGCTCATCCTGCACCAACCTGGGAACAGTAATATGTACATCAGTGTAATTAAAAATGAATTATACAGATGGGTGTGAGTGATCTTGCTCCAAAACAGGCAACTGAAAAAACATTAGGATCCTCTGATGTTTTAAAACATGAGGGACTTCAGTGCAAACAACCCAAAATCCAAGCAGTAAAACAAAACACACAAAAAACCAAAAGGTATCCAAATGGGATGGGGAGGGGAAGAATGAAGATAAATCTTTGATGGAACATTGATTTTTATACATAAAGAGGAGATCATACAGGGTATAGACTATTTAACCAAGAAGAAGACAGCAGAAAAGAAATGCACCTTCACCAATCCCTTAAGGAAGCTGCAGATACCTAAGCAGAACCATAGAAAGGACTAGAAATATCTTCCCTGATAAATGGTATCCTGAGAGATGGGCTGAGCAATATGTTTTGTACTTTCATGATAATTTACTTCGGGGTTGGTGGTGAAAATGTCATTGGTTTTAGGAATCTCCTTTTTCTCCACTTGAGTATGTTTAAAAGCACATCAAAGCATGATTAAATGAGTTAGAATTTAATATACTTTGAAGATAAATCACCTCTGGATGTTTTGAATGAGGAGGAAGATTTTCCATTTTAATCTTCTTAAATTTCTTTCTATTTTTTACCACCTTTTCCTGAGGCAGTTTACTCTGTGCATATTAGAGAGAAGGATAATGAAGCATTTTTATCAGGCAGCATCCATGCTTACCTCCTTAGAAGGGAGGTTCTTTTCTGGCTGATTTTTGTTATTACTCTTTTTTTTTTTTTTAATCTTTCTTTCTGGCTAAGGTAGTGTTCCCCAGCAGGAATGAGATAACGGATACCCAAACAACTCAGGAGCTATCTGTCCATCAGGGCTAATCTTGAGGTAGAAGCAACAAGAGGCTTCAGAAAGAGGGAAGTGGTGGCAGCATTTAGTTTTCTTCTCCGTAATTATTAATTGAGAATGACTGGTGCCATTAATAAATGAGTGGTTTATTGGGTGGTATAATCAAAACCTATGCAAGAGAAGGCAGACATCTCAGAAAAACTCACTCATGCATCTCAACTGGAAGCTCCCAAACTCTGGGGCTAGACACTAAGACAGGAGTGGTTGGCCAGATCTTTGGCAGGCCTTTGATGCATAGCTAAATAGTCAAAAATAGTAGATGAGGGAGGCAAGGCTCCTTCTGATAACTCTTGTACTATTTCCATAGCTAAGGTGCTTGCTTACATAGGGAAGTTCTGCTTAGAGTAGATACTAAAGGAATCTGTTCTCAAAATAGAATGTGGCTACAGAAGAGCAGACTGATTTGATACTGATGCTAAATTTCTGTTTAACCATAAATAGGGGTTTACATGTATTCTCCATCCTATACAAGGTTGACTGTTAATTTTTCTCATTCTTGCCTCATCTCGTTGTGGTATGGAATAGCTTTTCATTGCATAACTTGAGCGGCCTAAGTCTACCACAATTACTGTTTGCTGCTATGCAGTCTGATTTTGTATAAGGAATAGGGAACTTAGCTTCAGTTTATATTACTGTCTTTGCCGAATTTATAGACTTATATATGATGCTATGGATTCACAAGTCAGCCTTTACTCTAAGAGTATGACTCAGTTTGGGCCTGGGAGCCAGACAGCTAAACATAGTACATAGCATTAGAGCCTGGTACAGTTGGTGGAAAAATAAAATCCATTTTGGAACGTAATGAAAGGTCAGTTTGGAACAGAGGTACCTGGAGTGCAGAAACACTTGTCCTGACCACTAATTTCACTCTGTTCTCACTTGAGAAGTAACACTGCAGAAGTGGCAGGGACAGAAAAAAGCACAGGAAGGTAAGATAGGGAGAGGAAGAGATGGAAGAAATGGATGCTGAGAAGGAACTGATTCTCAAGTCTTAGCTGGTTATTCCAGGAACTAGTGCACAATGCAAGTTAGAAAATCAGCAGTCCTGTGGGAAAGTGGTGTTGTAGCACTGCAAGGAACTGGGCTACCAGCCCTGAGCTACGCACCAGCTTTCCTTGGCTCAAGTCTTAGTAGGAGAGCAGAGACCCCACTGTCCACAGGTTTGTCTCTGTGCAGATACTACCCACCAGCAGCTTTTAGTTTGGGGGTGCCTCTGTAGTACTAATGTAAGGCAGCCTCCTCCACATGATATAAAGATCTTCATAAGAAACACTGAGACTGGGAGCAGCCTGTTTCAGTGTTCAGGAGTGTAGCTCATTGGGACCAACTGCTTGGTGGTACCCTACCTTCCTGAAAAATGCTCCAGCAAAGCTGTTGCAGGAGTTCAGCATGCTGGAGGGGAGCAGCCTGAGGTGGTGCTGTTCTAGATGAAAAAAACCATCACAGTGTATCGAACTGCAAGACAAGGTCCCATGCTGAGACAGTAAAATAGCATATGTCTCTAGCCATATGTATTCCATTTTTATGATGAGTTTGTGACTTCTTCACGATTTTTTGTAGATATCTGTCCACAAATTGTGGCTGTCTCACCACCAGTAACTCAGACAAGACTGCTGAATAAAAATGCTTCTGAAAATATTTTTCAAAATTGAAGCACTCTTTCAACAGCAGAGTTAAAACACAAAATAGCTATTGTTTTCCTGCTGTTGGATATGTTCTTCAGCCTAGAACAGGCAGCTGGCAAGAGCAAATCTTTCATGTGTGAAAGGGCAAGTCCCCCATTCCATCTCTGTCAATGACTGCCACTGACTGCTAGCTGGGTAGCAGAGCCAGGACAAGGTATTACAGTGTCTGCTTCAACCAAGTCCTGCTGAAGACTATTAGGGAGTGATACAGTCCAACTGCTGTGGTACAGGAAAGCCATTTCACCTCATCCTTTTAGGGTGGGTGAAGGAATGGGGGCGTGGGTATAGCCACTCAAGATTTTATTTAGTCTTGGTGCTAGGGTGCCTCTGGGAGAAGAGGCACTTATTTGTTGGCCCCAGTTCTGAAACAGCAGCAATACTTTTTGCAAGGCCCCATGACAAGGCTCAGAGAAGAAACAGCAGACAAAGGAAGTCCTCTGGATTACATGCAGAACTGCTGATATGTTTCCAAAGAGAGACTGCTTACATACATGAACAATTTAGGCTATTGATAACAATACTGATTAATAATTAAGTCTGCATTCTGATAACAACAACAGCTCCCTTTCAGACCTTTATTAAAACTTCCTTTTTAGGTAATTAATTCTTTTTTCCTGATCAAAGTTTCTGGAATATTAGCAGATGTACAATGGAATACATAATTCACTTCCATTTGAGTTGGAGCAACAGCATACTCTTACTAAGAAACTATCATCTTTTTGAGTATGTACAAACTCAGCATACTCTGTGCAAATTCTTTATTGAAACAACAATCAATTTACAAGCTGGATCACATTTCATTTTGCCACTTCAGCATGAACTGGTCTCTTTGTGGTTTACGGCTGCGAACTATAAAATCATAAGTTATTTAAATCAAAATACAGTAACCACTTCTCAAAAGAACACATTCATATCTGTCTTACATTTCTCGTAAAATCAAAAAGGATTTCATAATAAATGAAATATAACTTAAGATACTTTAGTGCAAGCATTTCCTTTGCATCTAAGAAGCTTTCAGCTGTCCCACTAAGTATGGCATACTTAAGAGGCCTACTCTTAAAACAGCATACTGCCAAGAAACTCCATGAGAAATTTCAAAATTCGACACTGTTAACACTTTCCAGAATTAACTGATCTGAACCAAACTGAATGTCAGAAAGCCCTAGTTATAAGTTACAGTACTTGTGTCGAAAAGTAACTGCAAATCGAGGAACTGACATATATGTACATTAGAATAAACCAGGCACTGATTAAAAAGAAAAATAAATCAACATCTGCCATATATGCCATTCTGCAAATCTTATGGCTATACAGTAATTCTTTAGCACAGGAACAAAGGGCTGTGCCTTCCCTAATACCAATAAACCTGCATTAAAATTCTGATCTATGGGTTCTTTTAAAATTGTTCAATGACAATCTCAAAAAATGACTGAAGGGCAGGTTTCATCACAAGCATACTCAAACCAGAGAACAAAAAAGGATCAGCAGTAAACAAATGCTGCTCATAAAGAAAATGTTGAGTAAGTAGATAGTACTCTCTTCAAGTGGTCTGATTAATGTGGTCTTAGATTTAGCAAAAAAAAAAAGAATAGTAAGTGTAAAATTCAAATCTAACACTGCTTTCTTGTGCTGCAGAAATCTAGTGATGTTTCATGAAGCTTTGGCAAAAATATTTTACAATGGTGTAAATATAATCTGCAGATCTCTTTTCCTTTTCAAAGCTGCCCCAGTGTTCCTTATACATTTAGAATGCAAATTCAGTTAGAATGGATTTTCCAGATTGAGTACGGTAAGAACCATTAATGTTTAGTGCTATAATATATAGAGCATAGTCTGTGACGGGAACAGATAGCTGTAATGTCCCTGAAGTACCTAAGTCGCATGGAAATACATTACAAGCAAATATTAGTATTTTCTTAGAGCCATCATTATTTTTATATTTGTTAATTGTGTTCTCATGCCATAAAATGGCCATTCCCTAAGAAATACTGCAGGACAGAATTGTCTACTTTATAATAGCACAGACAGAAAGTTTGGAACAGGGAAGATGGGTTTGTGTCTTGCTTCCCATCTCTCTCTCTCTCACAAAGGAAGTGCCTGAAAGTATGTAGAAAGCTTTAGGCTTTACACATATTATATCACAGAGTCATAGAATCGTTTGGGTCAGAAGAGATCTTTAAGATAATTAAATGGATGCATAAAGATCCTGAGCAGCATACATGAAAGCAGAAAACATACTTAAATCAGACCCATTACAGTCTGGATTTTCTTCAGATACAGTGCTGTTCTGCTTTTATTCCCATAACATCACAAAGCTGAAGAATTTATAGCAGACTGGCTGGTGCACTGGACCTGTTACATGCATCTAAGCCAAATCACTGTTGCTCATATGTGATTTGCAATGTACATTTGTGTGTGCTTCAAACACATGCATTTTATGGGCAATCTCTGGGGGAAAAAAGAAGTCTTTATCTTCAAGGAAGTTTACACAGAGATCTTGAAGAAAACCATAGGGATTGATTGCTTTCTAATGTATCTCAGTAAAAATAAACAGGATAGAGGACAGTCTGAGGGCAGCAGCTGGATCAGAACTGCCTGGTACCAATCACCATATGAATACATGAAGGGGGCTGGTCTCTACTGTAAGAAGTTTATAATTAGAAAAAAATTAAAATATTTTAATAAATAACTTTGAAACTTTTTCTTTTTTTAAGTGTAATTTAGAACCTATTTTTATGTTTTCAAGGAAAACATTCTTGCTTATCTGTGCAACCTTAGCTGGGCACCAGGCAGGTAACTTCAGAATGCGTGAGCATTGTTTGTAAATGCTGGTCAGGCAGAAAAATCAAGATGCCTATATTCAGGAGTTTAAGGTGAATTAAAGGAATTTAGTGCAAGTTCCTGCTTTTGTTTCTGCCCCTTTTTCGTAGCAGAAGCAAATTAAGTAACTTGAAAAACTGACGCAAACACTAAATAGAAACATAGTTTGGATGCAGACAAGAAGTTAACAGTTTGCTTCAGTAGTATTTTCAATCACACTGGTCAGAAGTGAGGTTCTTTATGGTATTCCCTTAATTTACCCTGTGTTCGAGATTTACATTACTTTACTGGACCTAAAATATTTCCAGGCACTGGAATGGACTTTGCCCTTTTTTCCTTTTGGGAATGTGCAAATGCATTTTGTATAGATGCCTGCCATTGTGGTGAGCACAAGCAAACATTAGGCAATACCGCAATTTTCACAAGTTGGTCACAAAATCTTAAGTCCCTTATTAACCATGGTTGTTTTTTTTTAATAACTTTAGAAAGGTACATATGGAGCCTTCTCTACATCACCTACTTAAGTCATGGGGTGTTCCTGTATTATGCTGCTAGTGAAGCTCTGCAGTTTAATGTGAGGAAGTTGAGATAAAATGTCTGTTCATTATCAATGAATTTTTTAGAGAGCTACAACATTGACTTTGTTTGCTCTCAATTACCTGTGCAGTTAATATACCTGACTGCCTTGAATGGACACCTTATGTAGATGTGGCCACTTCAGTAAAATGTCCAGAGAGCCATCCACACCTCATCTCCCCAGAGACCTAAGTGACTTCCGCAATATGCTTAATTCCAGATTAGTTTTGAGTAGCTGTACTTACACTACAGTCCTTCTTAAAAACTGTAAGGTGACAGTTTGTTCATTACTTCCAAATTAAAGTGTGCCAGGTGATTAAGTAATATGTTATGAATCTTACGCAACTCCTCCTTGGAAGAGCTTTCATTCCAGACTCACTCCAGAGAAGGTCCTCTTTATAGTCTACTTGCAATAGAAATTATCACTTCCTTTCCACTCCTGGCATTTCCTGGCATAAACATTGACCCTTTTTAATGCCCCAGTCACTGTGATGATTAAAGCTTTATTGGGGTAGGGACACATGTACTCAAGCAGTGAACATCCTACACAGGTAGGAGGTAAAATAACAAAGCAATTACAATGTAGTAAACAGTTTGTGTGTGATCGTCATATTGGAATTTCACAGGACAATTATATTATTTTGTTTTTTTAGTTTGGATAAAACACTGTCAGACTTACAGATGAATTTAGGTTTGATCTTCAAAATACGAATCTGCACCAAATTGAGAATCCCAATAAAAGGGTCTTCTGCCATTTCAGCCTTGTTACCAGCTGATTACTGGCATTCGCAGGACTGTTAAGGAACCTGCGTATCTTTTGGTAAGGTAGTGCATACTTACTCCTACCAAATAACTACCAAAAAAACTCCAAACAAACAAAACCCAAAGACATCTTGCATATTTGCAGCTATTTTCCATATAAACTTCTGGCAAAGTTAGAAACGGTCAATTATAAAAAAATCCATGCAGAGTTGTTGGATTGGAACTTTCTGTGAGATGTTTACACACTTTCCCATCTGTAAAATATACCTCAAAGTTGTTTCTTGATGTGAAAAAAACACAATTGTTGGCATCTTCATTCCATGGAAAAAGGGAAACTATTTCCCCTGTGCCTGAGCAGTGCAGTCTCAAATGAAATGGAAACATTTTAACTTTCTTTAATAGCCCTCTAAATGACAATGCAGCTGAACAAACGGGTTTTTTAAATGGGATCTATTAGGATTTGATTTGGCTACTGGAGTGCTGCCTCTTGGGCAATATTTCAAATTCACAAGATAATATCTGCAAAAATGCTGTAGATGGAAATAAGAGAGTCAAGGAGGAAAATGAAAACCAGTTTTATGTTTAGTAAGTTCAAGTGTCCTGCATCGAAGACTACCAGTGACTTTCAGGAGGCCACTATAGGGAACTCCAACCTAGAAAATGCTGAGGTAAATGTTTCTTGGAAATACTCCTAATCAAAAAGAGCAATTAATATTAATGTAATAGCAATTACTCTGCCATACATCATGGTAAACTAAAGTCAAACTGAGAAGAAAGTGCCAAATAATCCACATACATGCTTTTGCTATGATAGTCTCCAGGTAAGGCTTAGCGGCAATTACAATATGTATTTTTAAAAGAGCTCCACCTGATTTTCCTGCTATGCATAGATTCAGGAGTAACTATCATACATGGCTTTCATATATAATGCATGTATTTTTGTCATTTGCCAATGCTGTGTCATCAGAACTGAGTTCAGCAGAAGGCTCAGGAAGGGGTTCTGCAGAAAGTGCTGGTGTTTGAGAAGTGTCCTCTTCCTTGCTGTCCAGCTGCATGCTTTCTTGTGACTGACCGTCCATGCAGTCCTTTTTAGAGAATGGGTGAACTGATACTTTTATTGCAATCTGTTGAGGTGGCTCGTGCAGTGATGATGCATCAGAGTCACCTGTGGGAGAGTCACTGCGCTTCAAAGCATTTGGGATCATGTATAGCTCATCTGTTTCAGTGGTTTCCTGGCCTTCTGCTGTCTGCCGTACAAAATTCTGTCCTTGCTCCTCCAGACCGACAACCTCCATAATTTCTTCCATTATAGTCCTGCAGTTCATGATGAGAGGTGGCAAAGGTACGCTCCGAGCAAGCTCTTCGATATAGCGAGCAAATTCCATGGTCTTGAACTGGGTTACTTTGGCAAGCTCAAGTGTTTTGGCTGAAGTGATAATTGGGATACGCTTTGCAATCTCAAAGGCTTTCTGGAGTTTCTCTGCCCCTTCTGTTCTGAAGAATTCATTGATTGCTTTCTCAGTTTTCTTCAGATGACTGCTCATCATACATAACCGAGTAATGTTCAGTATCATAACAATGGTAAAAGCTACAAGGCAGACAATCATGTAATAGATGCCCATATCTCCGGAGGTGAAGACAACCCTCAGAGTCACAGTATTGTTAACACTGCCGTACGTATTAGATGCAACACATGTGTATTTGCCTCTGTCTTCAAAAGACACGCTGGTAATGTTTAGTAGCCCATTGTCAAGAAACCACCATTTTCCTGCTGGAGAGGAGACAGAGTAACTTAATTAGAAGCATTTTGTTCACATAATCATCATAGTTTTAAACATCATCTTTGTCAAACTGGCTTCAGATTTTGGAAGAAGGAAATAATGTTCACAAGAAGACAAAGAATTTACCATCACAAAGGCCTCTCTATCCCTAGATGTGTTACTATAAAATCCTGACATCAACTGTGAATAATCTGATCATGCCCTGAAAGAGTCTCATGAAAAAAATTAATATGCATGACATCTATCACAATCTTACGGCCAGTTAAGTTACACAGATAGAACTACTTACCCCAGAGAGCCTCCCAAATGCATGCCACACTTCCTTAAAAAACAGTAACAATGGGATTGTGAGGCAGACAAACCTACTAAGCCCTCCTTATTTTATTCCCTGACAATGCATTTTCTTACAATTGGGTTATTTTTGGTGTTTTGTTACAGTATCTCATATAATTCTGTTAATGTAAACTTTAAACCCCTAAAATTTCAGAGATCATATACTATGCTGCCTACTCTCTGAGGTTTTCAAAATCTAATTTTGAAAGATGATTTTAAAAAGAAGAAATAGGAACCAGGGAGTAAAATGGATGGGAAAGGGAAAAGACATGACAGAGAACACCTTTTTTGCCAGTGTGAACTTCTACACATCACGATGGAACTTATTTTACTTTTAAGAGTCATTTCTATCAATTAAATGTAAGTGGTATTTTTAGTCGTTATATGCAGTTGTACATTTCATATCCTTTGAACCTGGCACAGCAGAACAATTTAGCTATTAAATTGAGACTAAACAACATGCTAAAATCCAGCACTGCTATCACTGCTAAAGTGATTCAAGATTCAGCTCATTACTGTGTTTGGCATTACATATTGGTAATGAATTAGATTTTCAGTTCCCCGAGTGAGTTTCATTTTTATTCAACTATCACTACCATTTTAGACCTGAGGATGTATATATTTTTTTTTTTTTTGCATTATTTGGTGTGATATGACTTATTAAATTACAACTTTGCTATAAAAAACATGATTCAACTACAATGGGAAAATCTGGTATCAATTCTTTCATTCATGTAAACCTATCCCTAGAAGGGTTCACATGGTGAATAAAAACAGCCACAAAGTGTAGGAGTGCCTCCGTGCCTTCTGAACACTTTCCACAGAGTGATGTCATACAGATTTCCTTTTAGAACAATGACACAGGCCTATGTAAGATGGCAAGATCATCTAATACGGCTGCTCAGAGGCAGGCTCAACTGTTTTCAATCTCTGTAACGCAATCCCAAGCAGGCACCTGGCAGATATCTGCTGAAGGCAGTAATGGAATCTTCCACAGGAAGGAACTTCAGGTGTGCACCTATCTTTACTATCAGAAAGTTGGTTTTCCTTAATCCTAACCAGTTTAAGTCTATTAACATGAGCATTGTTTTTACTTGGGGTTGCAACACACTCTCTTTGTGGCAAAAGCTATCGCTAACCCACCCAAGCCCCTTTGGACCCCAGCTGTCTTTGCACAGTTCCTACATGTGCCCACACAGAAAATTTGCTCACAGCTCCCTGAAAAACAGTTGTGTCATGCAGCACAAGTGGGAAATGGCTCCAGAAGCCCCTACAAAATGCACAGGAGACAGCAGATCCTGTGGGAGCAGGTCAGGCTTTGCTTTTATCTGCATGCCAGCCTGGAGAGTTAGCCTGGTGGCAGAAACAGATGCCAAAGGATGTGCTGAAAGTAGATTAAAACAAAATAGGAAATTCAGTTTTGCTGTCTTACTAGCCATACTGAATGATGAAGAAAAAGCTGGAGCAGGACTTTTTACAAGGGCATATAGTGATAGGATGAGGGGGAATAGTTTTAAACTGAAAGAGGGGAGATTTAGATTAGACATTTAGGAAAATATTCTTCATTATGAGGGTGGTGAGACACTGGCACAGGTTGCCCAGAGAAGCTGTGGATGCCCATCCCTGGCACTGTTCAAGGCCAGGCTGGATGGTGCTTTGAGCAACCTGGTGTAGTGGAAGGTGGCCTTGCTTGTGACAGGGGTGTTGGAACTAGGTGATCTTCAAGGTCCCTTTCAACCCAAACCATTCTATGATTCTACTAAGGCATCTAAGCAAACACACAGAATCTGTGATGAGAGGACTAAAACCTCTGTGCAATGCAGGTAAATGCACTCCTGTCACATGTTGGTGTACACTTTGCTTCTACATTTATTTTATCCTTTACATAGTTCTTTGGTTTTTGAAAAGATTATTTTTTTTACATTATTTCTTTCAAGGAAGAATCTGTGGGCAATTTTGAAACTCATTAGTCAAAAAAAGCCTTTATGTCAGAGTACTTACGGGCTTTTAGCATTTTGAAAGTTTTTCTAATTAAGCATGGCTTATAGAAACCTATATAGAAAGTATTCCCACAAGATCCTTGCCTCAATTCCTGTGTGGACACTTCTTAATTACATCTTTTTATCTGCTTACTTACAATTTTTAACTTATCTGAAACACTGGGTTTTGCCCTAGTGTAATTCTTGAAAACAGCTGCATCACTTTGCCTGAAATTTAGAAATATAGAATAAATAAAAAGCTCAGTCTAAAGCAGACCTTCACATAAACAAATCACCCCAATCTTCTAAAGTTAGGCAAATTCAGAGGACAACACTCTTATAGAGGAAATGTCATGGGATGCCCAGGGAAGTTGGGAATGCTCCATCCCTGGTGGTGTTCAAGGCCAGGACGGACAGAACCTTGGGTGGCATGGTTTAGTGGGAGGTGTCCCTGCCCATGGCAGGGGGTTGAAACTAGATGATCTTAAGATCCTTTCCAACCCTAACTCTTCTATGATTCTATGATTCTATCTGTAATAGGTAACACTTCTTTCTCCATCTCTAGAATAAGAAAAAAATACAGAGTATTGGCTGCTCAGTATTTCTTTGAATTGAAATGTTGGCAAAGTGGGTGTTTATTAATTGTTAAATGATAAGCTGCCTTGCTGATGTATCCTGGCTCCAGCTGTTATAAAAGACGTAACAGCACTGAACTGTGACTCAATGACTGCATCTGGGCCAGTGGATCCTGGCAGACAGTATAAGCCTAACAAGAAAACAATGATTAGGAAAGGTATCATTTCTGGGTTTTGGTAACAATTCAACGCCATATGCAACGTAACTGTATACATAGTAAGGAAAGGCCTTGAGCTAGGAAACATTTCTTATAGGAAGGCAGTCATTTTTTTAAGGGGGGAAGTGCCCTGTTGAAAGTCCAAGTGATGTTGTCTTAATACTACATATGCAATTTTTACTGACTTGGTCAAAGTTTTTGCTCAGCTACCTAAATATTTGTGTTAGTACCTGCCTCTCTCACTTGACTATACAAAGACCTAAAGTTAGATGCCTAACGAAAGGGGAAAATTTCTATTAGTGAGCCTTAGGAAACCACTCCAGTGCACTAATCACAGTATGTTGCTATGACTGCACAGATTACACCTGAAAACACTAGCTCAAGTAGTTCCTATTTCTAGCTTTACTCAGAAAATTATGAAATACTATCATGTAAAATGTAACCAATTATGCAGTAAGCTTTTACAGATACACTATGCTCTTGAGTATCCAGCTGGATCAATCATTACTCCTGTCATAGCAGCATTCTCCCTCAGGTCAGCTATTAGTTAGGCAAGCTATTTTGAATTTAGTATGAATAACTAGTTTATTTCATGATGCTGTGAACAAAGCAGTCAGTATGGAAGGATTACATGAGCAAAACACCTTCCCCCCACCTCCAATGAAATGTTCCCTAGAACTATAACTAGGATTATAACCTAACCCTTCCATTTAAGGAAAACAAGCTTGTGTAATTAAGGTCTCCAGCAAATGCAACTGAAGAGTCTTAACTAAAGCCAGGAAGGCTCAGACTGCTTGTCCTTCTGACTGCTGCCCTATATAGCTTTCTGTTGGTCATTCAGGGCATCTCCTGCATCTCACCCTTCATGGCACTACACATAAAGACCACAGGTGTATCAGGGAGTTAGCTGTGTTGAATTCACATCAACAAATTACTGTCATATGTCAAGAGAATCCTCCCTTGATTTGGAAAACAGCTTTTTAATCTTTTTTGGTTCCAGAGAAGAACAAAAGAGGACAGAAAGGGAAACAAGATCAAACCCGAAACCTTCCAGTGAAAGAAGCCTGTCTACACGTTCTGTTAAATGTTTCAGCTTCATGCTTTGTGCTGCTATAAATAACAACAAAATGTTACTGTTTTCTTCCAAGGTGCACACAACAAATTTATGGCTGCCACTGTGTTTTCACACAGTTTCACACAGGAAAATACCACAGTCAGGCTATTAAATTCAGGTAATTAGTCAACCTGCTGAAATCCAAAGTGCCTCTGGACAGGCTATATCAGTGAGAACATGAAGATCTTACCTTTATTCTCCTCCTCTTTGAGTAGGTAGCCATTGGAATTGTACCATCTGTAATGTGGACTAGGGCTACCTTGGACATTGCAGTCAATCAAGGCACTACTCCCCTCCTTGACTATAATATGGTCGATGTGGGAGATCACCGAGGGCATGGATCCCGTGTTCATGTCAGTGCGGTTGAAAGTGCTATTAGTCACATCCTCAGCAGTTGCTAAAGCTGCTAATAAGATGACAAGGCGTGTGGTAGGCAGAAAGTACAAAAAGTGGTGGCTGTTCAGTATGTTCATTTTCCTTCAGCGGTATACATACACAACTGGCTGGGGACTGGGATTGGTTCCGTTCAACACAGGCCCATGACGTGAGGAGGTCACAGGAGAGTTCTACCTTGATCTGTGCAATTTAATGTTTAAAGTATCCTATAAAATAAATAAATAAGTACAATGAGATGGATGTATAAACAATCCATTAGATGTGCTCTTTTAAAATAGTGACACATCCATTAATGCATTTCACAATCATCAGCTCAGTGTCTTGTCTAAATGCTAAAGTTATCACAGTCCTTATTCTTACTGGAAAAAGATGCATATATTTTCCTGATAATAGTGTTGTTCAGTGTGGCAGGCGTGGGAGAAAGCTTTTATCACCTAGACACTTAGCAGCAATTTAGCTAGAGCAGCAGCTACAGTTGTATGCCAAAAGTTCGACTGATTTTTCTCTTTTTTTTTAACATTTGCAAAATCAACAGGAGAAACAAAGGTACAGCACATTAAAGCTGTCACTATGGATTCAGTGCTGTAACTATGTCACGTGCATGAGTTTAGGTGAATCGTGGAGCATGGTGTAAGAAAGAACTGGTCCAGGAAAAGTTTTCGGAGTTGCTGTTGGAATCCTTAATATACACAATTTTGTCCAAATACAATAGCACATACAGGAAAGGCCATTCACTTTAAGCTGCTGCATTTTTTTAAGTCATCTGAGATAAAACATAGCATGAAAGAATATTCTTAAAAGAGGATATTTGGTACTTGGTAAAGTCATTTCAATGTCATTTTTAGAGCAGACTGTCACGGTTTAAGCCCAGCCAGCAACTAAGTACCAAATGAAGCTGGGACTTTTCCATTCCTTATGTGGCACATACTTTTTGCACACTCTCACAAAGTATTTTCCCTCAACTTATCATCTACAATGAGCCCTTTCTTACACAGTGATTTCAAATTGTAGACAGAGGAGGGGGGTTTACAAATGTGTTCTGTACTGCAGTCATAATGCTTTCAGCAAACACAACTGGCATTCAGTACTGAGTCAGGACACAACATATGCCTCGAAATGAGCACCTCTGAAAATTTCACTCAAGAGTCTAAAGGTCCTAAGTTATGCTAAAATCACATCAGAGTATCAAACTACATTGGTTTTACTCATGTGTTTCAAAGGTAAATAACTGAAACTTGGTGAAACTTACTAGTTAGAGGAGTGTACCTGGAATCCAAATACAGGTAACTATCTAAAAAAATTTCCCAAAATGAAGATTTCACTTGCAAAATTGTTTATATTTTGTTAAAAATCTGGTTGACACTGTGGTAACTCCTCTACCATAGCACAGAAAATGACTGCTGACAAGGCTACTTCAGTTCCATATATAAAGGAAACACTAAAATAAAAACAAATGAACAATCCCATTCCCCCTTTTTTTCTTTATTCAAAAAGGAAAGAAAACAATATTACTGTTTTTCACTGGTAATATTTGACTTAGGTTATTTTCTTCTCCATTCACCGTTCTCTGTAAAGTAATGAACTTAATTTCATACAAATAGATACAACTGTTATTAAAAGAGCAAGAGAGTTTCCTCCATTTTGCAGGACAAATCACTACTAGAAATGACAAACTATGTGCTTTTAGATAAGCTGCACACATGGTGTGGATGCCTGTCACAGCTCCAAGTTTGCCCTCATTTTTCTCTGTTTTTCTAATTATTGAATGTGGAAATCTTTTGTCTTGAAAAGTCAGAATAATTTTTTACTTTAAATTAGTATGCAATTCTCATTTGTCATATAAAGCTATAAAAACTTTAGAAATCCATTTTAAATTATGCAATATGCGTAGAGCCTGTGGGTTTGAAGTTCTGTATAGGTACAGCCTGTCTGAATCTGCACTTTGGAAAAAATCCTTCAATTCTGCCTATTCAATTCAGTAACTATTTACATCTCATTTCTATTGCTCCATTAACCTTGGAGACAGCCATTCTATATGGTCACACATATTCACTCTCTAAAATGTTTCTGTGCAGTGTTATAGATCTGCATTGCGCCATACACAAAAGCCAAAAGACACGTCACACTTCTTGGCAAGGGAGCAAGAACAAAGACTGGCTGGATTAAGACAATGGGAAGGGCAAAAGAACAACATAAACTGATTACGCTTTGTGTTGCTAATTACTAACTGTGGCTTGTTGTTATTGTATTTGAGCCTACCATATTTTTTGATGACAGTAAAATCAGTAGCAATCAAAAAAGGTGTTTACCATGGAAAGAATTAAATAGCATCACCCCAATGGGTGAATAGAAAACCTGTATGGAAGGACCTGCAGTGTATTGGGAAGCTTAAGGCAGGTGCCTACTCTGTATGTTTACTCGTGTTTAATGCAGAGCATATAAAAGCAAAATATAATGGTAACAAACATGACTGGTTCTTAATATGGTCAAAGGGCCAATTACTTGTCTGAAAATAACAGTGACTCCCTCATTCTGGCACGAAATTGAACCATAAATAGCAACACTAAATGTTAAGAAATAGAGCCAAATAATTTATGCCTACTGTGGGAAATGCATACCTACTCATGTCACTCCTGGGAATGTATGTTCCAATATATGTTCCTGGAACAAAGAATATTAAGAAAACACTAAATACTTCTGCAGATACATTTCTGTTTGAAATAAATAAAGTTTGATGGCTTGTAAGAGGAATAAGCCGGCACTACATTTAAAGCAGAATGTCTGGAAATGGTGGCTACTGCTTTCATGTGCCATCCAGGGAAATGCTCTGGATGTTCAAGGAGTCTGGGAGAGAGATCTCTGAAGAACGATGTTTTAAACTGCAAGTTTAGACAAATGTTCCAGGGCAACTAGGAAGGGGCAGGGAATCTTTTCTTTGGCATGCATCCTTTGCACTGCTAGTGGGGAACAAAAAAAATGAAGGAAACCAAAGAAGGCTTTCTCAGCCTCACTTAGAACCAGAAAGCTCAAAGATGGACATGAAAGGACCTGCAGGCCCAATACCCTCTGCTAACCTGTTGGACAGAACCAAAAATGATGGAGTCAGGTTAGGAAAGCAGGAAGAAGCAGAGAGAAAGAACTGAAAGAGTAGAAAATGTGCTCACATCAGACTCTGGTGCAAAGGAAAGTTTCTGTTCTACTGCTTTGCTCCAGGCACAACAGCAGCCTGAGGACATCAGGGAAAACAAATTTGGAAGCCAGCTGCTTTGTTAAACATAAATGACGTAACGGGTTATGATCCAATCACACAACTAAATGGGGAGAAGGCTAAGGAGATCAAAATAGGACTGCTAGTGACATCTGCCCACTTCCGGCAAAGAAGCTAGACAATCCAGAGTATAGGAGAAGTGGGTACAGTGCCACCCTGGATCTTGGCCATGAGAGGCAGTTATCAGCTGTGGCCCATGATAAACCTGATGAAGGCAGGCAAAATTGTAACCTTTTAATCTAACTCAAAAGTCAGAGAAAGCTGCACTGACCAGACTAAACCAAAGATTCCTGTAATAACTCCTCAAGACTGACAGTAACTCACAAAACTCATGAAGGAAGCCATCTGCAATGCTGAGTATCGCTCTCTAGGAACAGACTGAGTCGCTGGGAGCACTTTTGCCACAAAAGGGTCATTATAAGTTTCTGGTCATGGAATGAATGTAAGCATTCCCTTCTCCCATCCCAAAGCACATGACCTACTTGTAAAAGACTTATATAGAGTAAAAGTTCACAATATTTAATTTGGTTACATAGACTTCCTTTTTTTTTTTTTTTTTTCCCTCTTTTTATCTCTTAACTGTGGTGCATGAAAAGCAAAAAGAACACCTCCGGCTACTCTGAGCTACCTTTTCCACCCAAAGTTGTAGTCAGGGACAGGCTTACTCCCAAGATGGAAAACAGAGGAATCCCCCAACTCTCCTTCAGGACCTAGAATTTATATATATAGGTAACTGGCTCTGCCACATTTTATCTGTAGCAACATTTGCCACTGGTTGCCAGTGATCCTTACATTTAATAGTTTTGTTTTTTTTCTTACCCAACCCAAATGGTATAAACTGAAAATCTGAAAGTAATAAATCTACTGCTTATGGGATTAACTTTCACGGAAAACTGCACGAGACTTGAGCCACATGAGGGACCTATGACAGGCTTTTCTTCCAAGTGACATGATATCCAACTCTACTGTGCTCTCTATGCACTTCCATCCAGAGATGTGCTCCAGAACAAACACAGCTGCAGGATCATGGCACTCTGTGTATCAGGGACAAAAACTGAGGATAAAATTTCTCTGTCCAAAATCAAGCATCAGTCTGAACAGAAGTCCCAGCTTGGACTGGCTGGGAACATTAATCACTCAAGAGACATGTTTTGATCGACCATTTATTTTTTCATGTCACAGATGACTTTGCTTCCCAGTACTACCACCACCAAAGAAAATTACTACAGGTGAGGGGCTACATTTGCAAATACTGCATTTGTGCAGAACAACATGATGACAGAGCACAAAAGAACAGAAAAGCAGGGCAGTGGTGCATACCTTTTCCTGGCTCTCTCACTTCTGTAAGACTGCCCTGTTCTTGTTCTTGGAATAATGTGTAATCCTATTAACTGTGAGGCTGTTCAATTCAGAAGTAAAGTACAAGAAACCAGCTTATTGTATAATGCATAAATTATGTTCCTATAGCTTTAGCATCCCAATGCTGTCTTGGCTTGTAAGTGATCAAGAAAACAAAATAATTTTCATTCTAGTTCTCATTTGTCTATAAATAAATATCAAGGATGATGCTACAAAACAAAACTAGAGCTAATTCAGTATTATTTAGAAACTAAGTACTACCTTTCCTGGTTTCCATGGGCAATGCCTTTACAGAGTGGGCAAAAGTAAAAGCTAACAGGTTTTATGGGAACAGGAATGCAAATGAAGGAACTTATGCCACATAGAAGGCTAGAAGCTCAGTGCCAGTTCACAGGCTTAAGAATGAGAACCACCTCCTGAAAAGGTTAAGCTATTAGGGGCTCAGACAGGCTCTGTTCATTCCCTTTGGGGGGATTTCAGTCCTTTATAACTTTGTGTTTTTCAGTGTCCCTGGCTATGCTGAACAGGCTGCATGCTGGTGATGCTTGTAAGATGAAGAGCTTTCCTCTGCACATCTTAACTGGGGCTTCCTATTTGGGTAGCAGCTCCCAACTATGGGTGTGTTTCAGCCTCTTCAGCTGCCTGAGCATGTTTTAGAAACTTCTCATCAGGGCCGTGTGGTACTGCCCCGGCCACATATGCTCAGCCACCTGGTGAAAGAGTGCAGAGAAGACAAACTCAGGCTTCTCTTGGGAGTTGTGCAGTGAAAGGACAAGAGACAAGGGACCCAAGCTGCAACAACAGAAATTATGATTGTTTATGAAGAAATTTTTAAGCATGAGGTCAGTGAAACCCTGCAACAGGTTTCCCAGAGGGGCTGTGGAATCTCCATACTTTGAGATGTTCAAAACATGACTACCCACAGTCTGAGAAAACTGGTCTACACTGGCCAGGCTCTGAGCAGGGTACGGGATCAGATGGCCTTCAGAGGCCCCCTCTATCCTAAAGAAACTCTAATACTCAAGAAACACAGATGCAAGAATCGCCTTGTGGAAAAGTTATTGTGAAAAAATAAGGCTACTCTTAACAATTTCTATATGGGATGCTGGGAAATTGCCTTCATGTTCTCCATAATCCTTTTATATTTGAGTAGCAGTACTTCAGAATGACAAGACAAGCTGAGGATATTGACTACAGCTTGAAAAATAAAGTTGTTTGGCCTTCTCCATTATACTTACATGGTAAGTACAATGATAAGTCCTCTACCATATAGAGAGGACTTATTTCCAGCCTAGATAACTACTGAAATATCATTTATTCGGGGTGTCTGCAATAGTGAATGTTGCAGATCTACATGGGAATGTTTTTTTCCCCATGTAGATAGCCAGACTCTCAAGTTCATGGGTTATTATCTGCTGATAAAACCAGCTTCTTCATGCTAGAGAACTGTCAGTTGTGCTGAATTTAATCTCGAAATAGAATAAAGCAGAAATAAGCCAGACTGGAATGCCGACTAAGGTAACTTTTTCAGACTACTGACTTCAGAGGGTTGATGAATAAGAAGAGATGTTATTAAAAATACACACAATATTGAATGGTATAAAGAAGACAGCTGAGGCATAAGTATTTACTGCTTCTCATAATATTAAACAGAGAAACTGCAGTGAAACTGAGGTGGAAGATGGGGCACTGGGAGGAAAGAGAAAGAATTTTTTTTTGACTAACAATGACTAGACTGCAATTCCTTGACACAAGATAAAATAAATGCTGGGAATTTAGGAAGATTCAAGAGAAACTGTATATAATTTACCTGTGCATATAATTTACCTGTGCAGGTTCATAGATTATGATGGTATGTGCAGAATGTGGGGACTTAACTCTTTTCTGTGTGTTCACTGTCCTCCGAGTGTATGGCCCTGGGCAGTGAACAAAACAGGCTGTCAATATGGCAATTTGGAGCCCTTTTCTAGGACTCCCATCTAAAAGAAATGATAATAAAGAAGCCTACAAATTAATTTTGTGTTTTGTAGGCACTGGTAAGCTATTACAGGCAAACATTTGTCAATCAGTTTTGCAAGGTGACGATAAATAACAAAAGAAAATGGAAAAATCAGAGGCTGTAGCTTATTCTGCTATTAATGCCAGAAATTGAGTTAAATTTGTAATGAGTATTTTCTAAAGTTATTTTGCTCTGAACACATTCAATACTGTAGGGGGTAACAGAGTAAAGTCAGTGACTGTAAAGATTCACTTATCTTAGTGTCATGCTTACACAGTGTATGAATTAAATGCTAGGGCCAGGCTGGATGGGGCTTTGAGCAATCTGGTCTAGTGGAAGATGACCTTGCTCGTGACAGGGGTGTTGGAACTAGAAGAGCTTCAAGGTCCCTTTCAACCCAAACCATTCAATGATTCAGTGAATAAACTCCAGCAAGAAAGCACCAAGCAATAAGGTCATTCCACATTTTGTATGTGTGATTGAAAGTAAATGCTATATCCAGACTTTTGGTGGAGGGAAAGAAGCACATGCCGTTCTGTTCAGCAATGGTACAGTGAAGGAGCTCTTGGTACAGTGAAGGAGCTCTTCATGTTGCCTTTATGAGTGTGTAAATGTTTTAGAATATTTTTACTGTAAATTTATTTCTCTTCTGTTTTGTTCCTCTTTATCCTACTTCATGTCTCGATATTGCAAAACTAGAGAGCATATGGTATCCTAGAGCCTTTAAGACCCCTTTCACTTTAAGTATTTGATTGGATTCATTGATTTAACTATGTCTTTGAATCGTCTGATGTGCACTCCCCTCATGTCAATTAACATTCAGAAACCCTAATCCATTAATCTAAAAATGTATTGATGAAAGTAGGTAATCATAAAAGAGATTATTTAAAAGTACCTTAGGAATGCCAAATCTCTGAAAAGTTCCCTTTTGGTGTCACAGCTCTTGTAATCCCAGCATCTCTGCTCTATCAAATCAATTTATTGCAAAACACACTGAAGTAACAAGAACAGTCAGGCAACTTGGATACTTAACTTTTCATTAAATAAGCTATAGTTTGTATGTGCATTTTCATATGGACTGAGATATTTATTGTTCTTTCTTTAAGGTATTTTAATGACTTCAGTGAAAACATAGTTTTATATTCAGTCAAGAAACTTGCTGGTTTTAATCGAAACAGGTACTGGGGTGGAAACATCCTACTGAGTTGTGGGCTACCCTGATCATAAGGCAAATTCAACACTATGAATAGTGGAGACTTTTTAAGGCCCAGGTCATGCTTGGTTTATGCACTCTTTACAGAATTTTTAATCTTACAAATAAATACTTTGTTTACTTAGATTATCTAGATTTATTTAGCATTTATATTTATTTGGAGGCTGGACAACTATCACTTAATGTAGTTTTGTATACAAAGCTATTATTCCAGAAACATCCCTATGGCTTTAAGAGATACTTGCTTAACTCCTTGCAAGCTTTCAGCATAGCTGTTGTCATGCTGCTGCAGTACATGCAGATGGATCAATGCTTAAAAGTCCCCTTTGTTGAGAAAGGGGGAACAAAGAAGATGCACAGAGAATCTCTCCCACACTTCCATATACCTCTTTGTGCTGCCTGGACTCACCAAGTTCTACATATCTATCATTTTCTTTACTCACCTCTTATCTTTTATTTATACTGGCACTCTGTAAGCATTATTCTGTCAACAGTTTAAATAAGCAAAGTCAGCAAATACAACAGATCTCATATGCTCTTAGCATGGCTTAAGTGACCCTGCTAAGGACACAGCAATACAGAATGCATTCACTTTACCGATTCACTTCCCTCCACTTCCTCTTTCGAGCTGCTCCCCAAAGCTAACCATCCTTTAAGCACACCTATTTGTTTTCTTTTCCCAAATGAAGACTAAAAATTCCAGATGTAGGACATTAAAACAAGACATAAAGTGAAAAATTAAGTTTTGCTTAAACAAAGACATGATGGGCTTTGCAGGGCTAAAGATGTCTTCTATTTAAACTCTGATTTTTTTATGTGCTTTGAATAAGTGAATGTTTTCAATGCACTGATCTAGTTTTCATTATACTTTTTTAACAAAAGGGTCCCATTTTAGTTGGAATATAAAAAAGAAAAAAACCCAAACCAAAACAGGAGAAAACAGACATGCGTACAGATAATTCTTCTCTATCCCTATAGAACTGCAAGATGGATGTAATTTTTAATGACTGGCTTTCACATTTATTGGTTTCCAGGATACAGGGCAAAGAGGTTACACGTGGATGCCATGATTAGGATTAACCCTGTCAGAGGGGGAATTTATAGGAAATCTAACCATTCATGACTGATTGCAGTAGAAAAGGATTATTTCAGGTTGAAAGTGCCTGCGCCTATTTCCTCCTCAAGTAACAAAGGGGATAGCAGATAGGATTCAAACCAGTTTGCCCTGCATCACACAACAACTTCAGTCTTGCCTGTACATAAAAGCAATCAATTCTGTTCTTTCCAAGCATGTATATAGAAGGCCATGTATGTGCAATAATTTAGTTGGAAACCCTCAAGAGTTTATACTAAAGAACCTCTGTAATTTCAGACTTTTGTGCCAGTTATTTCTACATCAGTTTGAAAAGTAACATTAAAGTAACATAAGTTTTTTCAGCACCCACTATTTTCAGTAGGGTAGCTGCCGTGCCACATATGTGCTCTGGCCCTACATGACTTAAAAACCTCAGTAGAAATACCTTCTTGGTATAAAACTCTAGAGTGACAGAACCATGTCAATTAACTAAGTTTGGGCTAGGTAGGTTATTCTTAATGCAGTTCCTCTGCACACAGTGGCCCTCTCCAAAATATGATACTTACACGCATGTGTAGAGAGTTCCTTATTTCTGATAAACTGGTGCTACTCATTGTAACTACTTTTATTCGGAAATAAGAGCCCACTACAAAAATTTCTTGGATAGCTAAATCAAAATCACTAAATCTCTTTGAATTTTTCAGTCTTGAAACAAACAGGTACAAGTTTTGTCTGCCCTTCACAGCCTTCCTGGCAGATAAAAGACAGGATACTCTAAAATGCTGCAACAAATTATTTCAATCATAGTAACTAGTGAAAAGGAATAGCATCTCCACTGTCTTGGAAATAATGTTTCCAAGATGGGTCTGTATGTGGATAGAAAATGCCACTGATTTAGTTAAGAGAACTAAAAAAAAAAAAATTAAGATTACAAAGAGACATTTGTGAAGGCACACAAGTCAGCATGGATGGACAGCAGCTCAGAATCGCAGGAATGAAAAATTCCAGAAAGTATCCAGCAATTTGGTCTTACACCACTGTCTTCTGGTAACATTAATCTGGTCCAGGATGTCTCAAAGTAAGATCTTCACACCTGCAAAAACTTTTCGTAAAGGTGCAAAATGCTTATAGAGAAATAAGACCCTGCTAGCAAAGTCTGGTACTGGTTCCTTTAGCTTCTGGCAAGCTCATTCTTCCTGTTCTAAGTTGCATCCATATCTCAGTGGTGCCTTACACCGGCAAGAAGTTTATACCGCAATATAAATTACAGCCCCCAGATTCCAAACTTTCTGGGCAAGAACTGAAATGGTGATTGGTTTTGTTCCATTTAAATCAGTCCCCACAGCACTGTGTCACAAACGTGACCCTCTCCTAAACTGTATGGCACGGCTTTGCATATTTCTGTTGGTCGGTTTTGGTTTTTTCCCCTGTGAAAACGGGATGAACATTATTTTAAATTTAAAGCTCTCCTAAGAAGCTAGGTTCCTGTGCTAACTCCATCCTCCTCTATATTAGCACAGGACCTGTCTAATTGCAGGGAGGCACAGGGGACAGGACAAGGAGACAAATGGAGCTGTACAATACATATCACTTCCAAACTCACTGTCACACTCCCACCATGTGTTAAATGTTTTAAGAGCAACTGATTTTATCTCACCACTTTCAGCATGGGAAACACGCCTTGGACAAATACAACATATCATTAAATTAGAGTGGGAAGAAAGCCCATTTTTTTGGTGGATGTCCTGCTGCTTATCTAGGCCCCCCCGACACCTACAAATTCTTCAGAAATAAAGGGTGTACAATGTGTACTCCAGCTGTGTAAGCTGCACTCAACATCAACTGATGTTGATATACTGCAATCTAAATACGAAGGCTTTCTAATAAAAAAGGATTCTGACTACACCAACCACAAGTAGATCAGTGGTGCTGTTGCTAACTGTACATGCTAAGCCAGACAAAAGATTCCTGCCGTGCAAACATCATCTCCATTGAAAACAGACTGGCTGTATTTTGTCATAACTGCAGTGAAGAGAGAAACTCTTCCACAGTGTTAATGGCTCTAAACAACTAAAATGCTACATTTTCCCCCTTTTAACTCCTTTGTCCTTTTCCTTTTGAAGTAACTTTACAGCCTTTCAGGCAAATACATAACAAATTAGGTCGCATTTAGTATTTAGCACTGCTTTGCTTACACAGCTGGTGCTTTTATTTCTGGAGCTGGGTTATGAGGGAAGCTCCATTTGAGATGCTTCAATTTAACAACTGGACAAAGACTGTTATAAAGTGTAGTCTCTTATAAGGCTCTCCAGCTCAATGCACTAGAAAACTGCTTGCTCAGTAGAACTCTCTGTTCTCCTCAGCTCTCCTCCTATACTGTTCCAATTTGCCCCATTAAGAAATAGTACCTAATAGTTATTTCAAGACCGCTCTCGAGTTTTAGATTCTTGTTCCCTCAGGGCACTTCCAAAATTGAGTTTTATCTTATTAGACCATCCTGTGAAGTAAAAGGTAATTAAAGGAAAGCATCAGGAGGCAGCTTTTAAATTTAAAGCTCTCCTAAGAAACCAGTTCCACTGAAGAGCACAGGACTGCTGCCTTCCTTTCTCCGTCCCAGCGTGGGACAGCATCCCGAGCCGACGGTCTCCAGCAGGGGACTCGTTAGGTCTCTTGCCTGAAGCAGCACATCTTCCAACAAGCCCCGGTGCTGATCTGAATTAATCTTCTGAACTTTGATGCTGAACACAGCATTACCCCACTCCCGTTACGCGGGGTAGCTGCTGCTCTCCACAGCGGGCTACCCGTCAACTGCCGAGGACTGCCGCCGCGGGAGAAGCACGGTGCCGGGCATGCCAGGCTCTCAGCTATTCCCCCGGGCACGGTAACCGTCCCCGCGCTCCAGCTCTCCGCCCGCTCCCAGGCTCACCGCAGCGCCTCTGCGCCGGGACCGCGGAGCTCCGCAGTCCCCGCAGCACGGCGTCCGGCGCGCAGGTCGCAGGCAGCCGCGGCAGGTGCCGGCGAGGCCGGTCGAGGCGGCGGCGGGCAGCGCCTGCCCGAGACCACCGCTCGCTCTACCACAGGAAGAACCGCGGTCCGCGCCCCCACAGCACCAGCTCACCTGCCCGCCGGCTGTTGCCACCGCCCGCGGCAGCGCCCACCGCCGCCGCCGCCGTGCCCCTCAGAGCGCCCCGCGCTGCGCCATGCCGGGGCCGGGGCGGGCGGAGCGCGGCGCCGCCGCAGTGCCGTGCCGTGCCGTGCCGTGCCGTGCCGTGCCGTGCCGTGCCGTGCCGTGCCGTGCCTTGCCTTGCGCAGCCCTACCCTCCGCTCCGCTCCCCTCCGCCGCTGCCGGCTCCGACAGGGGAAAGTAGGTCAGGGCGGTACTGAGCATGCTCAGGGCCGGGCCGGGGGGTGGCCCCGGGGCCCGTGGGGGGCGGCAGCACCCGGGTCCTCCGGGGAGAGGTGGGAGTTGGGGTGCTGGGACCCCCGTAGGGTCGGCGGGGGTCGTGCGGCGGCCAGGAGCGAGGCGGCGGAGCGTGACACGGGGCGGCGGTGGTAGGAACGGGGGTGTCAGTCAGCCGTCCCCGCGAGTTCCCTTTGCCCCTGCGGTGCGGCGGGAGCGCTTTGCCAGGCCGGCCGCGCAGCCGCGCCGCCGGGATGCGCACGCCTGTCCTCACATCGCTGATAAGCTATCCCCGCGGGAGCCAGGGCTGCAGGAAAAGAGGGGAAGGCCAACCTGTTCGGATAGTCTTCGAGATCAGAATGCTGTCCTTCAGAGAAATGGCACGCGTGGTTTTCCCGCAGGACTGTATTCATAAGGGGATTACAGTACCCAGCGCCGCTTCAAAGCCAGTCTGTGGAGGTCCCAGCTTGCGGGAAGCTGAAGCTGGCTCTGTAGGTATCCAAGTCACAAGAAAGTAAAGCTGTCTTTTAGGCTGAGCAAAACTGATTGTGGTTGGTGCTACCTGTGCAGGCTGTGCACTTGCTCAAAATGGATTGGTATGTAGATGGGCAGCTGCAGGCAGGAGTCTGGCAGGTACCTGCTCTGTGCCTGTGCTGTCCTGTGCCATTTGCCTGTACTTCCTTCCCGACCTTGTGACATCAGAAGAGAAGGACGAAGGGCTATCTTCAACTGAGCACGAAGGGCAGCAGGTTAAACCATGGAGGTTTATGCTTCCAGATGTTTGTAATTCTCCTATAGAGAATTGGCTTGGACCTTGCTTTTGATATCCTCTTCAGATTGCTTTCCGGGCACTAGTAACTTAAGATTCTCTGCTCCAGATAAGAGTAATCAGATAAGTGAGCATTTGCTGAAACTGCTGGAAAAATGGGGGTTAGGACTGCATCTCGTTGCACGGGGAGGAATATGTAGCATATTTCAAAGCAGGTCTCCAACCTGCCTAGGGAAAACTGAAGAGGGATAGCGAGGAAGGCCTGAGAAACAGAGAGGAAGACCCACTCCAGGAAACTGGACTAATTAACACCAAGGTTCTGGGCCCCTGGACCCACCACCTTGCATGCTGTTCAGAAGTGGCTGCAGTGGTTGAACACAGGTGCAGCCAGTGCTCAGGAGTAGTGTAGGCACTGGTGAGACCAGGGCTGCTGACAGCCAGGGCGTCTTGTGTTCAGGGTCTCCAGTATGGAAAAATTTGCAGACTCTGAGGAAGGCGTATCTAATATAGTCAGTCTTGGCCAGAGCCAAGTGCCAACTGAGTGAATAGGTCAAGGAGTGTGCTTCTTACTCATCCATTTTCCCAGCATAACACTTTCTTGATGGGAGGAGCTGTTTTGGTCATAGGACCTTGTTTAACACTGTCTTGTGAGGTGTGCTACCTTGGCACCACTTACTATGCATTTGATTTTCCTTCTTCCTATGTTTAAGTAAGTACTGGTTTTGAACAGTCAAGTGGCTTATATTTATTGCTTAATGATGGAGCAGTTAGGTAACTGAGTCCCCATCCTCACAAACTCTTTCAAGTCCAGTAGCACCCAGCAGCTTTCTGAATGCATGTCAGGTCTGTGTGAGATGAGGCTGAATGCTTGTATTTGGAAAAGTCATACAGTTTTCCTTAGTCTCATGAAAGTGGCTTCCCTTTCAGTGTCCTCAGGTTTCAGTGAACATTAGCCTGAACACAGCTGTAGGAATTTTGATGCCCACACACCTGGGACTTCTGTCTCTTCCCAGCACTTGCACATCTCAGTGTGGAGCATGACCCCACTGCTGACAGCAAAGGCACCACATGATTTGCTCTGTGCCCTTTCCATGGAGATCAGTGTCTCCTATGTCTGGTGTGGCCTGTGCTTGTCCTCCCATTCACAATAGCTGTTCTGGGGATAACTCCCCAGGGAGATGTAGCTATGTAGAGTACCATGAGAAGTCTCTTGTTGATCTTCGTGGTCTGCAGCAGGTAGGAAGCAGGACTTAAACCACCGCAGCAATTAAAAGCAGTAGCTATCCTGCAGAGCTTCCTTTGATTCAGTGCTTCCTTGATGTCCCTTTCTTCCCCATCTCCTAGTTTTGCCACTGACACGTAGTAGCAATGAGGAAGACAGCTGAGCTGTGAGGGCAAGCTGCCTGTTCCAGCACCCATGGCACGCAGCTGCGATCTGACAATGAACTCCCAAAGACAGGTGAGGAACTGCCTTCTAGCAGGTCAGGCTGCCTTCCTCAGGCTTGAAGTGCCTGATTTTCTCCCTTGCTTCCAGCGTTAGGTATACCCAACTGGTATATCATCTGTACCTCAGAAGATGCAAGTTTGGCAGGCTTTCTGAAACTAACTCTGCGCCCTGGTGGCTAAACTTGATGGTTTTGGTGCATAGGAAAAAAACAGCTAAGGTCTGTGGGAGAAAGCAGGAGAGCTGGCTTCTAGTTTGTGCTTTGTCCAGAGTGGAGCAAGGTCTGAAATCCCAGTCTTGTCAAATGAGTACATGGACTCTCCACCTTTCCAATAATGCTTGCACCAGCTGCATACAGAAGACTGGTGCACTGAGTGGAGCAGGGGCTATAACTCAGGTCTTCCGGATGTGTACTGTAGTTTAAGATTAGCTATGAAAATTCCCTAATCTATCTAAGTTTATGCACCTGTGAAAGCACATAAATAATAAAACTGACAATGTTGTTATTTTCTTTGATAATGCCTGCCATAGTTAAACACTGGTGTTTTAGACAGTACAACACTGAGCAAATTTTACATCTATAATATCATAGTATCCTTTAAGAAAAAGCAGCCTTTTACCTTAGAAACAGCAAAACTTTGGCATTTCTGATAGTCGTATCCAAACAGCATGATCAGGGAAGCCTTGTAATCATGCTGTTAGTAGTCTAAGATAAGATTAAATTGTACATTCTCTGTAATTACAGTCCCTCCATCCACTAGTCAGAGTGGGACACAGGAGTGCCCGAGACAAGCTTGTGTGCCACACAACATAAAGTAGCAGCAGAGAAACAAAAGAAAAAGGGAAGTTTTCAAATAATATTGAAGAAAATAGCTGTATTAATGTGACAGTCATAGAATCATAGAATCATAGAATAGTTAGGGTTAGAAAGGACCTTAAGATCATCAGGTTCCAACCCCCCTGCCATGGGCAGGGACACCCTCACCACACCATGCCACCCAAGGCTCTGTCCACCCCAGCCTTGAACACTGCTAGGGATGGAGCATTCACAACTTCCTTGGGCAGCCCATTCCAGTGCCTCAACACCCTTACAGTAAAGGACTTCCTCCTTATATTCAATCTGAATTTTCCCTGTTTAAGTTTGAACCCATTACTCTTTGTCCTATCCCTACAGTTCCTAATGAAGAGTCATCCCAAAGTTGGTTAAAAACAAGTATAGGTTAATGTTCTCACCTACAACATTCAAGAATGCAATATTGAACTTTGGTTGATTTTTACTTGTATATTGATACATGAGGGGATATTTCATTTGGAAATCACGTTGACATATTTCAGGTAAAGTAGAAATGAAATTTTTGATGATTAGAAATGCCTTTTTCCATGTGGTGATGTTACTCATTTCTTTTTTAAAATTTCTAGACCCCAGTACAATTAGATCTTGCATGAATGCTAATGAGAAAATGCTGACTTTATTATTACGTATATCCTCACCATGCTATATTAACTCAATTTGTTTTCTGAAAGATGTGCTGCATTTTATTTTTATTTGTATCTGTTACTTAAGATTGTTACATTAGTCATGTAATCATATGAAAGACTGCAGTTCCAAGCTATACTAGCACTGCATTCTTAATTGAGTAGCACCCCAGTTTTGGGGAAGGATATGGACACCTGAAAGGCATGGATCTGGCCTACAACTGATTTTGGTTGGGAGGAAGATGCAGAAATGCTATGGTCCTGGGACCTCCAGGCCTGCTCCAAATGTGTCGGACTCCTGTGGGATGAGGTGTCGCAGGAGGGAATGGGCATTCCTACCTCAAACCGGAAAACTAGGGTCTATCTACTTCAAAATATTTTATTTATTAACTTATTTAAACCATCATACATTCTTGTGGCAAGTGAAAAAGGACACACTTCTTTCGATGCCTCATCAGGGAGAGAGCTTGCTTTGTATCAGACCCCTTGGAAATATCTTACTCGGGATTGTGTCCTAGAGCACTGTGGCTTACATCATGGCTTGTGTTTTTTTCTTGTTTCTCCTCCCTATCTTTTGAAATAACTCAAAATAAGTTAAAAAAGATTATGCACGAAGCTCATGAACTTTTGATGATTTTTATTTGTACCTCACAATACCATGTAATGATAACTATTTCTCTTCTGCACTTCTGGATTTGTTACTTTGGTGGTGGTTCCTTGTTCCTTTTCCTACTTCCTCTACAAGTGTAAGAATGGGAATGACCAATTAAATTTTATTCCTCCCTATGCCTTTTTTAAGGAATGAGGTTACGAAAGTAACCTGGTTTTATACTTTTACTGTGATCCTTCTTTTTGCTCCTCCCAGAGGAAGAAAATCCTTGTCTTGTTGAGGAAGACCTTCTCTGCAGTGATCTACTTTAATCACTTACTTCTGAGGGAATTTCCTTCCTGAACTATATTGCAGGCACAGTCCATAAATGAAACAAACCCACCAATTACATGGGTGCTATAATATTAGTTTACACAAATGCAAAAGGTATTTTTCTTGAAATTACCTCTTTAAGGTTATCTTGGCTTTGCAGTACATTTTCTTGAGGTAAAGATCTCTCCCTCTCCTATAGCATGTATGTGGATAGTTTCTACATGCACTTGTGTTGTTGCTCAGGCTCTTCAGTGATGTGTGTCACAGGAGGCCTAGCCATGTGGATATGCTAAGCCAAGGACAGATATGTCTGCATAAATTATTGGCAGCTGAGGAGAGGGTGAAATCCACACCTCTTGTGATTGGAAGGGAAAATTCCACTGTGAGGTCACAGGAAACTCCGTTCAGAGGGTTTGGCACCACTGTTTAAAAGCTGCCAAGCTCTTTAGGACATGAAGAAATAAAAGACTGGTGAAAGCTCTTCTGTCCCCATCCTCTCCCCCACCCCCAGCAACTTGCAGAAAAGCTTTCCATCTGTAAGTTGACGCCAACTGAGAGCATTTCTTAAAAAAGTTTTTGTTTCTTTCTTTTTCTGCACCTCACCACCGCTTTCTTGCCCATGATTTCCTGTACATTTCCTTCTAGCTAATGAAAACTAGAGTCATGGTATTGCTTCAGAGGACACTGATGAGATGAAACTTGAAGCTAGAAATGAAGAGTCGCTGAGCCAGGAACAGAAGGATCTTGGTTCTCTGTTAAAGCCTAAGAGGGCTTTTGTCTTTAGACAGAAATACTAGGTGATAAATGGATTAGTGAGGACCCTGGGTGAGCCAAAGGCCTAAGGGTCAAAACAATTGGTTTATAGTTGCCCTAATAGTATCAGATACCTCAGATTGTTTAATTATTTTCTACACCAAATAGTCTTATTTATTTCAACTTCTGTTGTATGAAACAATCGCCTTTGCTGACCTTGCCTGGCCCGTAGCTCTCCAGCTGAATAAACGGAGATAGGGCAGCAAAAACAAATCTACGCCACGAATAAGCTTTTGAAACATTAGTGTTTACCATTCACTGCATGAACTTACTATCAGGCATTATACCACCATGGAAACACTCTACAACTGCATGTCATGAATGTAAAATAATATGAAGCACAGAATACAGTGCTGAATTGCACATTGAGAAGATACTCGGAATGCTGCATGACCTTCAGCAAGATTCAGTGTTTATGTCAGTGAGAAAGTGAAGCCAAATTATTCATGAGGCTGAAAGGGGGAGAAAAGACATGTGATCTGGGAGCAGTTAGAATTATGTTAGTCTTGTGGGAAAAGATCGAGACGATCACGTTAATATTACCATTTCTGTTACACTCTCACCAGAAGCAGAATTTTAGGAATGTGTCAAGCTTTGTGTGTATTATCCAACTGCAAAAAGACAGTAGGATTTTACAGTGTCAATTGATGCAGGTTTTATTCCTTTTTGAGGCTGTATTTTTACAAAGCAAATGCTTTCAGAAACAAGGTGAATCAATAGGTGTGACTTGTCAGTAAGGTGGCTATAGGATGAGGGAAACATTTAAGGAATATAATGTAATCATGCATTAATATGTAAAAAAACAAAAGAAAACACCAAAATATGACAAAAAACTATTAAGGATTTTGTAAAATAAAAACAAATCCCAAAACTATTTTTAGTGATGTAGTCAAAGGTATGTTCTTTAGTGACACTCCATGCTTCCCCGAGGAAGTTGAGTATATTATTGCAGGAAATAATAGGAAATGTGACTTTGAAGATACTGTTTATCACTAGGAATGAGAATTCTGTTTTTCTGCATGGTCTGCAGTCGGGTAGTGCTACTGAGGGGCACTGGTGTAATAGAGGTAGAATTTGTCCTCACACAGAAGGTGTGCCAGGCTGGGCACATTTCAGAAGCCCTGTGTGTCATCAGCCCATGCATTTTCTCATTAGATCTTCACAAAAGAGAGCATGTAATTTCTCTTTATGAATAAATATAGTATTTCCACTAATCCTCTAATTCCACAGTATAATAGTGAAATTAAATATGTGAGTAATTTTAGTGAGGCAAGCCAAACCTGGCACATACCAAAAGAGAAGCAAAAGTATTGGGTGTCTGATGTCTGAATCTTTTCTGCTAAAGAAAACCATATAAAATGTGGCTTGGTATTTTTTTCTGTAGCCATTTCAGCTTACCTGCAGGTTGATATTAGTGGTCATCCACATATAATTTCAGAAGCTGTTGACACAACCAGAATGACCACATTTATATCCACTTCATGGATATCCAGCTATCCTTCAAGCATGTGCCCAAACAACCTTGGGACAATTATAAAGGAATTAACTTAATAGAATCATTACGAGTGTTTGAAATACAGTGGGGTGCTTCTTGCTGCTTCGGCTGGAAAAGCAGATTCAGAGAATTGTTGTTTTAAGAAACCAAAGCCTTACCCATTTGCAGCCAGTTATTTTGAAGTCAAACTGGGCTGAACAGTTTGGTTCCTGGCACATAAAGAAAGCATTTCTGATTCTGATTACTCGCACCTCCATGGGAGCTCAGAACCAAGGTATATTTGTGATTGTATTTGCTGTTGCTGTATGCTGTACCTTGTGATACTATTAAAATCTGTATAGATTCTCATTTATATACGGGTCCTGTAATTATTCAATCTTTGTTTAGCACTGAGTGCATCAGGCTTTCCTTCCATCTGCTTCTGAGGGGGGTCCCAACTTGTGAACATATTCTCTACCCACCGAGGTCATAATTTCTCATAGTGACAAACATGGTACAGAATTCCCTTTTTGGGGTCCTCTTCTTCTGCTCAGTCCCTAGAAAATGGTGAACACTACAACATGCAGTTGAACTGATTCTGGTCCTGAAAGCCACTTTTGCTGGTCACTTTCAGTAAGATTTGTGGGGTTTTTTTTTCTTTTCCCATGACTTTATTCTGCAGCTGGGAACTGTAGTGGATTCTAACATTAAATAGTGTGGTTTTTGTCTTGTCAGTTTTGTGGTATAAACAATTGTCTAAATGAAACTCATTTTTAACAAAGTTCATTTTTAATACTGTGTTTAGGTTCAAGATTTGTCACTATCTTAAAATCTAACTTCTACATTTCCTAGTTTACATTAGATCACTTAATCCAACATGTGTTTGTGCCTTTTCAGATATCAGTTCATTCTGCTAATTAAACATACTTACCCAGTACTTGAACCTTTATCCAGGAGCATTTTCAGCTCAGGACTCTCATCTTTGGCATAACGTAACCCTGCCATCTACTGGAAAGTCTTCAGTAATGGTTTTTGTTTGTGAAATTGGGGTGGGGAATATCTACAGTTTTTACCTACAAAGGTGGCCACTTCTAATTCTGAAAAGCAGAGGCTGATTTCCTGTTGTTCAGGGGAAACGTGTCTGAAATGCAAAGACTATGAGTTTTCTGGGAGGGGATCAAATATGTGGTAAACAAGAGCTTTTCCTTTCCGTCTCGGACAGCCAACATTTTCTCCATCAAAGCTTTTCAAATCTCCCATCCTCCACTCTAGCTACTTTCTGGATGGTGTCCCAGGGCTAGCAAGGATTGCTGGGTTGTTCCCTGTCCTCCCAGATCTCTGCATGGTCAGAAAGACTGGGAGCTCACTGGGCAGTCGGGAATGTGACTGTGACAGGGACTGTGAGAATGAAGACCTTGGGCCCACTGTAGGAGAGGATCTGGTTTGAGACCATCTTAAGAACCTGAACGTACACAGGTCCATGGGTCCTGATGAAATCCATCCGTGGGTCCTGAAGGAGCTGGCGAATGAAGTTGCTAAGCCGCTGGCCATCATATTTGAAAAACCATGGCAGTCAGGTGAAGTTCCTGATGACTGGAAAAAGGGAAATATAACCCCCATTTTCAAGAAGGGGAAAATGGATGACCCGGGGAATTACAGACCAGTCAGTCTCACCTCTGTGCCTGGCAAAATCTTAGAGCAGATTCTCCTGGAAGGCATGCTAAGGCACATGAAAATCAACAAGATGCTTGGTGACAGCCAGCATGGCTTCACTAAGGGGAAATCCTGCCTGACCAATTTGGTGGCCTTCTATGATGGGGCTATGGAACTGATGGACAGGGGTAGAGCAGTTGATGTCATCTACCTGGACTTGTGCAAAGTGTTTGACACTGTCCCACACGACATCCTTGTCTCTAAATTGGAGAGACATCAATTTGATGGATGGACCACTCAGTAGATAAAAGAACTGGCTGGATGGCTGCATGCAAAGAGTTGTGGTCGATGGCTCAATGTCCGGCTGGAGACAGTAACGAGTGGTGTCCCTCAGGGGACTGGGACTGGTTGGGACCAGTCTTGTTCAACATCTTTGTCACTGACATGGACAGTGGGATTGAGTGCGCCCTCAGCAAGTTTGCCGATGACACCAAGCTGTGTGGTTTGGTTAGTACACTGGAGGGAAGGAATGCCATCCAGAGGGACCTTGACACGCTTGTGAGGTGGGCTGATGCCAACCTTATGAAGTTTAACCATGCCAAGTGCAAGGTCCTACACCTGGGTCGGAGCAATCCCAGGCACAGCTACAGGTTGGGCAGAGAAGAGATTCAGAGCAGCCCTGTGGAGAAGGACTTGGGAGTGCTGGTTGATGGAAAACTTACCATGAGCCGTCAGTGTGCGCTTGCAGCCCAGAAAGCCAACCGTATCCTGGGCTGCATCAAAAGGAGCGTGACCAGCAGGTCAAAGGAGGTGATCCTGCCCCTCTACTCTGCTCTTGTGAGACCTCACTTGGAGTATTGTGTGCAGTTCTGGTGTCCTCAACATAAAAAGGACATGGAACTGTTGGAACAAGTCCAGAGGAGGGCCACGAGGATGATCAGGGGACTGGAGCACCTCCCGTATGAAGACAGGCTGAGGAAGTTGGGGCTGTTCAGCCTGGAGTAAAGAAGGCTGCATGGAGACCTCATAGCAGCCTTCCAGTATCTGAAGGGGGCCTATAGGGATGCTGGGGAGGGACTCTTCATGAGAGACTGCAGTGATAGGACAAGGGGTAACAGGTTAAAACTTAAACAGGGGAAGTTTAGATTGGATATAAGGAGGAAGTTCTTTCCTGTTAGGGTGGTGAGGCACTGGAATGGGCTGCCCAGGGAGGTTGTGAATGCTCCATCCCTGGCAGTGTTCAAGACCAGGTTGGACGAGGCCTTGGGTGAGATTGTTTAGTGTGAGGTGTCCCTGCCCATGGCAGGGGGGTTGGAACGAGATGATCTTAAGGTCCTTTCCAACCCTAACGATTCTGAGATTCTATAATTCTATGATTCTATGAATGCACAGCTCCTTTAACAACTCAGAGGTTCTGCATGTGTGCATCTGATTTCCCTTTAAGCATGTGTCTGGACCCTGGTGATCATGAAGTATTCATCTGGAGAGAAGGCAGAAGCAAGCATGGATAGACCAACTGATAGACCAGCTGTGCTGAAGGAGCTGTGCATATTTCTCCGCTGCTAGTCTCTGCTAGCAGGTGATGCTGTGGAAGAGGCTCTGGGGCTACTTGGTCCAATTTTGTCCTCTTGTCTGTAGGCTACTTTGTAGCTGGTAGATTGCTGGCATCTGGAAGTACTGGGTCTAGTAATAGATGAAGGCTTTTCTTGGCTTTCTGTGCTCATGTTTTTCTTTCCCTGTGTATTTGTATAGCTGAGATGAGCAAAGAAGTTCTTGTAACTTGGTCAGACATATGCTGTTATGTCTGCCATGTCTGTGCTTCTGGAGGCATCTACTCTCTCTTTAGGGGTGAGTTTTGCTGTAGTTATTCCATAAGACTCCCCCCGGAATTAAGCCTATAGCTTTGTGTGAAAGTCAATCTAAAGAGCAAAAGGAATTATGTCCTCTGGAAGAGAGGGAAAGACAATCCAACTCAAAACAGTAAAGCAAAATTTGTCCCGTAAATAGTTGAAGGGATTCATAAGTCATCTGGCATTGGTTTGTAAGGTCTGGAAGCTATGTCCCCATTTAATCAATTGCCATGCAGAGATTCATAGCTAAAACTGCCCATACAGGGGTCTGTACTGTTAGCACAATACAGGCAACTTCATCAGCTCCAGTACAGCTGTATGTTTTGTACAGTGTTTAGTCCCAGCAAATAAACTCAGTGGTGACTGTTGTTGTGCTTATCAGGACATAGTGCTTGATCAGACTTGGACATCTTGGGTTGTGTCACTGTAAGGTGCTCACTGCAGAAGCAGCAAGGTTAGATGTGCTAGCACCTGGCAATGCAGCTATGCCAAACTGTAACTGGCTTAGCAACCGTGACAGCTACCCATTAGCAAGCAGAAGCTTCTCCAGAATGGTTTTTTAAGTGTAAACAGCTGTACAAATGAAGTATATTAAGCATCTGCTTCAGTTTTGGTTTTAAGATTAGATTAAAAAGCAAGATAGAGCAAGCAGGCAATTTTAAGGATTATCATGTAATGGCAGAGCTGTAATCAAAGTGTCATTAGTGCTTTCTTTCCTCCACACACTATTTTTCAAAAGAGATGGTACTTAGTAGGAGACCATTCTGTTATGGAGGAAATGATGTAACTTTCTCTTTGCTAGCACAAAAGACCAAAATTGTTATCTACTCTTCATTAAAATTGTCATTTTACAGCTCACCTCCTCACAGAAAGACCTTGAGTAGGGTTCATATTACTTCCAGATAGCAAAAGAAAAAAAAGTAATTGGTAGCAGCACATTGTCTGGATGTTAATATTTCAGCTTTACCTTTGTTGAAGAAATAATTTATTCCCACCATATATTAGAAGGGAGGAGGCTTGGCACAGGCATGGGCTTACTTAAATTTAAGCTCAAAACCATTTCAGGTTATTTAGTCTTATGGAGGATTTTCTCCTACACTATAATAGATGGAAGGTTTAGATGGCAAAGTTTTAAAGCCCCAAACATGGGATATAATTCATCTGGGACTGTATTGGGATAAACTGCAGAAAGTACTGCATCAGAGATGGGGCTGATGGGGTCAGCCTTTGGGTTTTGCAGAAAAATCTTTGCTCTAAGCATAGACAGGGGTAGTTTCATAGGGAGAGAACACAGGAAATGATCAAGCTGCTCATGATCAGAGGACAAACAAGAATGCTATTTTGGGTGGTTGCCACTGAAATCGGTTCTGATTTTCTGCTTCAGCATTGAACTAGCAATGCTTGTACTTAGGCTGAGAGAAGGGTGGCATGGGGTGGGACGAGGTGCTGTGATGTTGCTCAACCTCCCTGCAAATGCCACGTCTCTTTCATGCAGTCAGCCAACTGATGTGAGTTGGGATATTTTTTTCCTCCAGCTGCAGTGTATCTCTGTGTATTACACTGAAGTATTTCTTGAACAAAAGCAGGACAATTTTAGTCATGGCTAGATCGTAAAGGGAACCAAGGGTATTCTGGTCTAGCTTCTCCTGTCACACCACAATACAGTATGTGGGGCAGTAGTAGGAAAAATCTCTTTCCTCTCCCCTGCAGTTCACCTCCTGAAGAAACAGCTATGTCTGCTCTCTGCAGAGCATGTTATTATTTGCCCATATGCCTCCTTTTTTCCTCCTGATAGTTTTTAAAAGCTCATTAGAACTGCTTCTTCCTTTCACAATCCATTTCACAGGGATCTGATATTTATGCATTATAAAACTTGCCTTTTGTCTACAACACAGGTTGATTTTGCTGCCTGCTCTCATTGTTCTTAAGCCTGCATTAATGAGACATCGTAGGAAAAATACTAACAGGTACTGGCAGATTGCTTAAGATGGAGAAAGTGGTACCATCTGCTAGAATAAATAAAATTGCAAGAAATTCCAAGGCCCACAGACTGCCAAAATATACATTGTTACAGAGTCAAATAGGGTAATTCTTATTTGCAGAAAGTTACCTATGTACTTTTCAGGATAGATGTACTAAACTTCTTTGAAAAACAGGAAGCACAGAGCAGAGTATCCATCTGCACAGCCTCCCACGAGCAACCAGCCCTGCTCTGAAGGTGGGAATGGCTGCTGTGAATACATTGACCATGGTCAGGAAAGGGGAAAAACAGTAACTCCAACTGGCAGAACAAACAGGATATATTTGCCTTCTTCTGTGTTCTGTAGAATGTTATTCTGCCTTTTATTTTCATTTGTGACAAATACATGTCACCTTTAGCACTTGCACTGGGTTGCAGTGAGTTGTATGTCCACTCTGAAGAAGAGGATGGTGTCTGTGCTTGCTTACAGTGGAGATGCTCTGAAGGAAAGCAGTGCTGTGGCAGTACACCTTGAGATGCTCTGGAGGAAAGCAATGCAGTGGCAGTGCACCTTGAGATGCTCTTTACCCCATTCTTCCTGCTTGTACAGGCCAGGAGTCATCTTAGGTCATAAACCCAGCTGGTAAACCCAGCCACCTCACAGATGTGGTGGAGCAAACACTCAAGCTATCCACATCAGGTATTTGGTGGGAAGTGTAGCTGTCATTTCAAGCAAATAGGTATTTCAAGGCAACTGATTCCTCACAGCAACAGGAGCACATGGCTTTGTCTTCACCTCAAATGAACTGATATGTGGGTAATTGGCTTCTCTCTGCATGATATATATAGCCCATGTATTGATGACAAGAAGTTGTTGGAAGTATTTGCAGCGCTGGAAAAAGAAACCATTTCCACTCTTGTTTATTGAAAGATACATAATTTTGCTTGAACAGTTTATTTCTGGAATCCAGAGAAAGCTTAATCACTTTAGAAAGCTAATTTACGAAAATGCTGGAAAATGCCACAGTCCAGAGGGTAACTTATCATGTGTACTGCAGGACTTATAAAAGCAAACAGTATTTAAGCATAAAAAAGTGAAAAAAAAAATTGATAGTATATCTATGATTTTGATAGAAAAATTAGGTAGGATATCAAGATGTATGAGAAAAATCAGTACTCTATATTTTATTTTGAAAATCTAAATTGCTGGTAAAATGAATTACTGTAACATCTGTCGATTTGAAGCTCAACTGAGACTTTTTAAATATAAAAATTAAATGGTTATTCACTCAAATGTCATTCATTTGCATAAAGATAAAGCAAACTGTCAGTTCATCTGAGTGGGGATTTCCTATTACTTTTTTTGCTTGGATATAGTTTATGAAGACGTTTTCAAAACAAAACTTTTTCTTTTGAAACAAGATTATTATTAAAAATTACC
The DNA here is from genome assembly GCF_028554395.1 of Pezoporus wallicus. Lineage (NCBI taxonomy): Eukaryota > Metazoa > Chordata > Aves > Psittaciformes > Psittacidae > Pezoporus > Pezoporus wallicus. The sequence goes on from NW_026640488.1 coordinate 7,498,583, forward strand.
AAGACATTGAGGATGCAAATGAGATTTAAATATTGTCACATTTCTTTGTGGAATGTAAGGCCAAGTGCATCAGACTTGCTTAGGTCCTGTGTACACAGAGGTGCTGCTGGGTGGTCGCATGCTGCTCTTGTGGTTCTCTCCTCCTTCACATGCTGTGCCAGAAGGATTGGAAATGCTCAGATTTTACATGGGGAATATAGAATTTTTTCTTTTGGGTCTGCCACTTCATATTTTACTATCTCAGAGCACTAGAAAAAGCATATGAAACCACTGTGTGTAGGCAGCCACTTTTAGTATTGCAAACATTATGGTTGACACGGTAGTGACACTGCTGAGCAGCCGGTATTTCTTTCAAACTGCGTTCTTGGGAGGCTTGTTGAGCATAAACACACTTATTGAAAAGTGCACAAAATTGCTGTTCACTTTGGTCACACTGTTCATACACCAGTAAAATGGGGGTAGTAGGTTCATAATTAGGTTACAGAGGTCATTGCTGGATGTTCTGTTTGCATATACTGTGTAAGGTATTACTATTTGGAGTTAATTGTGCAATTCTTAATAGTTACTGAAGGTAAGATGGCTACTTTTTTTTGACGTCTGAGTGAAGTTAGAGACACAATTTCTATACATTAATGAATGCAGGTTTCAAAAAGTGCCAGTTCACAAGAGAATTTTGTTTCTGATCTCATGCAATTTCTCTTACAGTTTCTGATAGTGTCCTAAAATCTTGCTGTTGAAAATATAGAAAAAAGCAAGTGTCATAAAAAAAGAGAAGCTGGAGTTGACTTAATCCAAATACCAGCAACTAACATACTGACTGCTAATATCAAACTGTAATACTGTGCCTGCAAGGAACTTTAGGCAGTAGTGTCATTTAACACATTAAAAACCCCAGGCAAACTTTCCATCTTGCGTCCCCTCCATGACATTCCACTTGATGGCATGTTGAGCCTTTGTTCTCTCAAATCATGATGACTTGACTCACTTAAGTCAAGTTTAGGGGGGCATATAAGATAATGTCTTATGCTTCCAAGTTTAAACTTTAATGCAGCAATTTGTCAATATCTGAAATGACCCTCCTCTGAAATGAACTGAATAACCAGTCTGAGGGAGTAGGGGAGAAATGGGATGCATTGCTACCTCCCTGGGACAGTCTCCAACACCCAGAATCAGCAAACACAGTGGTGTCTGTGAAAGCTGTCTGGTGAAATACACAAATTGTATATGATCTAGAGATAGATGGTTCAGCTCTGGAGAAAAGCATATGGAAGCAGTGAAGTATATTGGGAAAACTGCAGTGATTTGTTATGTTGCATTTGCTCCCTTTCCTTGGGCAGATGGGTGACTTTGCTCTGTGCCTTCTGAGCAGCAGAGCTTGGCACTGCAGATGCCCAGTGTTGATTCTGTCCTGCTCATCTCACCTGTGCCATACACTTTGCATCAAAACAGCTCAGAGAAGTTTGCAACAATATGTATAGCTCAAAGTTGCCAGGCATTAACAGTTATGAGTTTTCCAGTGTTGTAAAAATGAATTTGGTTAAAAATAATGAAAACAGCCACACATTAGCAAACTGGGTGGCTTTTTGGATGGGCCCATTAGGTAGAGAGAAAGCTAAAGCATGTGTCATTATCTTGCTTTTTGGTACTCAAGCCGGTGTTGGTCACTGTAGACAAATCCATTGTCAGGCACTGTAGACAAATCCGTTGTCTGCCTGGGCTGACTGACTCTTGTGAATGGCTATGAGTTCATCACTACCATGTCTGGAACTGCTGAGATGTCCAATGCATTGGTTCCTGGATTTTCTAATCCAGAGGGTGAGAGCCAGTAAGTATTTTCGGAATATTCCTATGACAGAGGAAAGGAGGGCATGTGTTTATGTGTCTTGAGGAGTCTTGAGAGTTCAGACATACCAAGCAGAGCTTCTACCTTAGTCTTCAGAAATAGCCAGCTTTGCTAGAATGGTACCATGCCACAACTAATAAGCCTTCTCTTTCAGTTTTACACGTATCACCACTCTAACGTAGCTTCACTCCTGCCAGCTGCAAAGTGAACCATCTCTGCTAATTGCGGAATGGGCTCCATCCCCTTTAGCCATCATTTGCTCAATCAGGTTGTAGGGCTCCCCTCATGAGGCTGCAGATTCATTTGTGCAGCAAAGAGGTATTGCTTCCAGGAATGAATAATAATTATGATCTACTCTGCATTTTACAGCCGAAGCTCCCAACTGTCAAATGAAGATTTTATCTACATAGTAGTCCTACTGTGAAAATACCTACATTGCTTATTATGCAGCATTCCAATACTAGGGTAGTCTCCAACAAGCAGAAACAATGCTGCTTCTGAATTTGTTCAGAATACCACTTCTTAGGTCTGTGTGACTTCAAGTAATTACTGACATGCAGGATCACATACCAGCTTTAGGCTTTTAAGAGAGTTTTTGATAGCTAATTTCACCACTACCTGGCAGATCCTTCTTCTCACCTAGCATTACACCGATCCAGGCTCAAAGTAAACAGAATAGGCTATAATGTCATGACAATTTCAGATGTGATTATAGGCTATAAATAACTTAGTAAAGGGTTATCACAGACTCTCTAGGCTGATGGACAGAAGAGGTTATGGCTAACAGGAGCTGGGAAAGAATGTAATTCCTTAATTTAAATGTAGAACAAGTTTAGGGTCAATGAATGCATTTGTGATGGATGTGCAAGCCAACTCCAGTGGGGACATAAACCCAAAGTTGTTAATTGCATTTTAGTTGCCAGATGGAAAATGGATGTAAATATTTGACAGTAGTGCAGTGCAACTGCTGTTAAGTGTCAGTTTATATGATTTGGGCACTCATCAGTTTTTTAAAACAAATCATTTGCATATGAAGGCAAACAAAAGTGAGGAAGATTTGACAGGATTCAGCAGGATTAAAATTAAGCATCTCAGTCATCAGCTTTAGTTTTCCTCACAGCACTCTCATATGTTTTTCTGACAAGCTTAGGTATAAGAGCTATCCATTCCCTGCCATCTGTGGAGGTTATGCTTCCTTGAGTCAGAAGCTTAATCTGAGCCTAACAGAGCTTCAGACAAGTAATTGCAAATCTTTTGGGCTATTTTCTGACAAATAACCTGTTCAACTATTTACAGAAATAACTGAGGGTTTTTCTATTTTGTGGAAGTACCATTCCTATTAGTAGTGAAGGAAGACTTAGGTGCCACTTTGGTTATGTTTTTTGTATTAATGTCTCTTGCCAATACCATAGCAAAGGAGGATGTATTGCAGACCTAGAAAACTCCTGTAAAGTCCTTTCTGCTAATTGTAAAGTGATTCAAAGTGACTGTAGGATCAGAAATGTGTGTCTAGTTTTGTACTGGAAGAAAGTGAGTCAGTGGCTTGGTTACAAGTGTGATTGATGTTAGAACAAATATTGAAGATGGAAAGAAAGCCAAGACTATTGCCAGGATATTTCTTAGACTTTAGACAGCTCTTTGTTGGGGTTTTGGTTTTGGTTTTTTGTTGGGGTTTTTTGGTTTGTTTTTTTTTTTCACTCTAAAGTTTGTTTTTTTTTTTTTTTCTAGTTTCCTTTTGGTTTTGGCATGATGTTTGTAAATTGCATAATGTTCCCAGGTATTTATAAAGAAAAATTAATCAAGAAATTAATTTTGGGGCTTCCAAGAACCAGCAAGCTCACACCATTTAGAATTCTCTATAGTTTGTGTAAATACATTTTACATACTTATATCTAAGATTCAGGCCAGGTTTCACTGGGGCTGAAAGAAATTAGTGGAAGTGCTGTTACTGGAGTCAGCAGTTCTGAGTATGTGAGTGTGGTCACTCAGAAGACCTTCTAGGCTGATGGTGGCCTTATAATAGAATTCATACTTCTTCTAGTGTTTTACATTTCTTTAGTGTAAAAACTATAAAAGTGCTAAAAGTTCACACCCTAGTCTTGCTAATCTTGTTATCTCTGTGGTGATACTTCTTGCTACTTGCTGATCATGTTACCTCTGCAAAGAATCAGGTAAACAATTGGAAGAACCTTTTTCGTCAGTAAGTGAGAGATTCACCCACCCTGAGGGTTTCCCTCAGGCTTGTCTCCCCAGGCTTTTATACATGCCTGAGGAGACAAGCATTTTTCTTGGTTGGCATTTTCTGTGTCCATTTCATTTAATGGAATGCTATTACATTCTCAGAGGAAACAATGTGCTAATAATGGATCAGATCCAAATCACTGTAATAACCATGTGATTCCCCCTTCCCACCCTCTGAAATTTTATTGCCTTTTGAAAGAAAACATCACTTGACTCACGGCATATTCAGAACAACAAAAAATTCACAATGCAGGCAAAACTACTCGAGGAATAAGTTGGTGTTTTTTTCCCCTGGATAGTTTTTACTTACCCCCCTCTCTGTGGCTTCTTCCATGATTAGCTGTTGTGTTTTGGAGGTTTCCTTAATTGTAATCCATAAAACCATTCCAGTGCATAAACAGTCCTACTCTGCCAAGGCAGGCAAAAAAAAAGATACAAAATTAATGTTTTATTGATCCTGCAACTCTCCAACAATGTCATACTGAAAGTAACTTCAAGATGGGCAAGATTTAATTTGCCATCCAGTTGTTTTATAGCCATGTTTTATGCAATGACCAAGCAATTCTTTCTTTTTCTGGAGCCTAGGCTAGGTTTCCCTTTGTCAGTCAATGATAATTCCAAATCACTGATGTACGCAGTTCAGCATAACTTAATCAATGCTTGCTTTAAGTTAAATATTTGTTAAAAAGAATTTTAGAAGCATAATTATCCTCCATTACTACCAGATGTGTGCTGACACAAAAGGTGCAGGAATGCTGTCTTCATTTGCACTAGTAATGGTCATGCTAATTTGATTTCTGTGCAGCAGATGTGTGCGCATGCAAGGATCCATGTGTAGACCCTCTGGACAGGTTTTCAGAGTCTGGCAGCTTGGTACCCTGCCTTTTCCCATCATTTCATTATGTGATCTGTGCCTGCTGCTCAATCATTATATTTGAGGCAAATCATGGAAGCAGTTTGCCTCGTATTTCACTGTGAAAGTTGTAACTTTAAAATCATGCCTCCTCTTGAAAAAATACTGTTTCCAGTCAGCCCAGTTGCAGGTAGCACTTTTTGGTGAGAGGCCTGCTAACTCCAGTAGCTACTGCCTCTTAGAAGTGTTGGGCTGTAGGCTCATTGACAGTGTCAATTTTAAGTTGTTTGAGTAATGATTATTCTCTCAGACGATCTATTTAATTTTTACCCATTTTCTGCTCATTGTCGAAGAAGCTAAACACTGTTTTGTGCAACGTCCAGCTTACCAGGTCAATTTTGCTGGCATTTGTTCTTTTAAATAAAACAGACACATCACAAAACAACTTCGGGGGAACATGCATGTCTTCTATAATTACCTCTGAGTAAACTTATGCTTTGAATGTAAATCTGAACTGCAGGGTTGTTCGATGCAGTTAGAAAGCATTCTAAATAGTTTTAATATGTGTAGCACTCTTAAAAAGGGAAGTCCAGCTTGTTTAGCGAGCCATGCCTTGCATAGATCATTTACCCCACAGACACCAACTACTTCTGCCGTTTATCAGGTGAAAAAATATTTCCCTGAAGAACATGAACCCAGTGTACTCTGTATTATGCAGCTTGTATACAAGCTCATAGTCTGCAAGCCAGCATTCAGTTTCCTTAGCAGTGTGTTTCAGACACTGCTGGTCACCCAGACTAAGCAGCTCATGGCCTAAAGGCAGTAGGACAGGCACAAAACTTTCCTGTTCTGAGCACAAGCTGCAGAGGCTTGTGACCATTAATGGTCACTTACTGACCATTTCCTCTGGCACAAGCAGTAATATGGATTAAAAAAATAAAATAAAATGAGGTTATGTTTTATGCTTTGTCTGGAAGTCATGACTTACCTAAGGAGAGATGAATATAGCAGTGTGCAATCACTTCGCATCACCAGAGTGACTCCAAAGTTAGGTCCTCCTCTGTCTGTGAGGCTCCTGCTCTTGGCAGTGCTCAGAATATTTTATATCTTTGCTAGGCAAAAGATGTCACCAGACCTGCCTCCAGTCGCTGGCCCTTGACAGGCAGCAGGACAACCCTTGGCAGAGCCAGGGTGATTTGCCTTTGGATTCCTGTGACGTTCCTGCAGCAGATGAGTCACCTGCTTTGTGAGCACTGCAGTATGACGGGCTGACATGCCTAGCTCCTGCTGGCACACTGCTCTCTGATACCTTCTGGTAGAGCTGCAGGTATCACTTACAATATGTGATGACTTGGGTCATTTAGGCTCTCTGCTCTTTGCCTCTGTCTGTTTCACTTCTTCTGTGTGAGGACCTCACTGAAGATGTGTGGCAGGGTGTCCCTTTCAGGATGGGCTCCCAGCTGAAATCTCCCTAACTCTCATGTTCAGAAAGCTGTGAAAATTGTCCAGTTCATCCACGTGTAGTCCTTACTGTCTGTCTACACTTCTGTATGGAAGTGCCTTTGCGCTCTGGGTGAAGAGGGGCTTCTCTGCCAAGCCAGTTTTTAATAGCCTGGCGAGGTGTTACAATGAGTGTGACCTGTAAGTTGAAAGCCATAGATGATTATGTTAGTTTAAACCTTTTCGATGTAGTCTGGCTCTATGCGTGTGTAAGTCTACAGATGCAGACTCACATCCAAGAACAGGCAGAGGCTGCGCTACCTCTTTCCCTTGTTTGATTATGTGGCTCACCACTACTGCTAATGGATTATATTCACAGCTATTCCCAGCTGCTCTTAGTTATAGTTTAGTCTCATTAGATGCTTACTTTAAATGTAGGCAGGGAAAAAAAGACACAAAAAAAGGGCAATTTGTTATCAGATGTAATACTTTTGCCTCGTAAAACCTTCTCGATTATTAACTTTAAGTTAGTCAATCATGTGTTCTGATGCTATAGTGTAAGTAGTAATGTGGCTTCCAAGGTAATATGAGACAGCACAAATGCACAGCAGACATTCTTATCTCTAAAACATCATTGTATTCCTACTACAAGAAAAATAAGTCAATTTTCATGCAAACTCAAAGAAATGCTGATTCTTATCAAGCTTTGAGCATTTTTAATGTGTTTGAAGTTCTCTTGGCACTGCTTCTGCCTTAATGAAAGACAGTTTTCTGCAAGATAGACAGATCTGAAAGGCTGGTACTCCTGGCTGTGTATTTCCTTCCAAATTAAGGTTACGTGTCCTAATGCAATAATTAACAGTTATTAATAGGGCCCCCAAACTAAATTGAGAGGTGTGATCCACTGTCATTGTGAAATGAGCTCTGAGATGGGAGGTTGTGTCACTGGATAACACAGTGGGGTAAAGTAGGGTTTAACCTCCAGCGATAAAAGAAAAAAGGCAAACCTTGTGTTCATAACAGGGAACCTGGGAAGCCTTTTAGGGTTCAGTCATAAAGCACTGAGCTGTGTTTATGTTGGGATCCTAAAGCAGTTTTGATGATTAGCTCTGGCTGGGATGAAAGTAAGGAGTCAGACTCAGTAAAACCATGATTTATGAAACCTAAAAAGTAATACTAAACTCCATCATAATGCTAGTTGTAGTTTCTAGCTGTCCCAGAAGAGGTATGGGACAAAACCACATCTGGGGAAAAGAAATGGGGTACAAAGGCCGGAGCTAGAGTTGGAGCTTGAGTTCACATTGCTCCAGAGTAAAGGAGAGTGCCTGCAAGGGGAAATGCTGTCCTCTGTTTCAGATGGCAGGTTGGTGGCAGGGTAGGAAATTCCACTGTGAAAGGATGGAGGTGAGATTGAGATACATGTTGAGTCAAGGCTAATTGTTTCAGACTTACTCAGGAAATGATGCTGAATTTCATTTCTGAGCCACCTTTTGTTCTGGGGCTTAAATGCAAGGTTGGGGAAAAGATTAGTAAGTGTTGCTGACAAGCTGGTTACACAGAGATGGCCACACTATATTGGGTGTCAGCACCAGTTTGTATCACTGTGATGTTCAGTACATGTAGGACTGGATGGTGTCACTAGGTTAGGGGAAACTCTGGGCTTCTATTTACAATTACAGTGATTCTACAGATGGAAGGGTGGAAAAACTCAAGATGCAAGCCTGTTTAAACTGATGTGGATTGACCTGCAAAAATGTAGAAATAGAATTTATCAATGATGGGTATTTTTCAGGAGGCTGAGATAGAACTGCAGGTAAACACTTCTGAAATATAATTTTCTTCTTTGAATTTGCTTGGATGTTGGCACATACAGCAGCAGCACAGATGCTACTGATGTGCATGGAGCACACTGACCTTTCAGCAGTTTGTCGGTGTGTCAAGCATTGTATCCTTCTGGGCTCTGGGGAATCTCAGGATGCTGGAAGCAAACCCAAGTAAAAGTATAAAAAAATCAATGCTTTTGATTTCAAAGAACAGCAAAGACATGAGTCAGTCACAGAGACGTCATTCCTTACTGCTCTCCCTGTCATGTTCAGCCATAATTTCATTGGAAATCAATTTTAAGTGCTATCCTAGATGGAGCTTCTTCTATTTTTCCCAAGTCCTTCGATTTCTTTTTTCTTCATGCCAACTTTAAAAAGAAAAACAAAGTTGGTGGCTGACCAGTGGCAATTGATGAGTTAATTGAATGCCTGGCTTTGGGAGGAAGCTACCAGGCCAAAAGTGCAGCTAACTATTGCCTAACCACTGGAGAAACTGTCCAGCCTGCTGGTATCTGGCTGCATAACCCCTGGGGAATAGCTGTTTCTCATGCCGAGGATACCTGAAACTAAAAAAAAAAAGGCAATGTCAAATTCTGCTGTACATTACATGTGTTCTGTAAATGTAAGTTATAGTAGACTTTGGTCTGTAATGCACCACTACGATTACACGTTTGTCATGGTTCAACACTATCCGTCAATTAAGCACCACACAGCTGCTTGCTCACTCCCCCATGCAGTGGGATGGGGGAAGAATCAGAAGAGTAAAAGTGAGAAAACTCAAGAGTTGAGATAAAGACAGTTTAATAGCTAAAGAAAAAGCCACACACACAAGCAAGGCAAAACAAAGAATTAATTCTCTATTTCCCATTGGCAGGCAGGTGTTCAGCCATCTCCAGGTAAGCAGGGCTCCCTCACACGTAATGGTTACTTGGGAAGACAAATGCCATCACCCTGAATGTCCCCATTTCCTTCTTCTCCCAGCTTTATATACCGAGCATAACCCATATGGTCATTTGGGGTCAGCTGTCCTGGCTGTGTCCCTTCTCAACTTCTTGGGCACCTCCAGCCTCCTCGCTGGTGTGCGGATGTGAGAAGCGCAAAAGGCCTGGACTCTGTGTAAGCACTACTCAGAAATAACTAAACCATGCCTGAATTATCAATGCTGTTTAAAGCACAAATCCAAACAAATCCAAAACATAGCCCATGCTAGCTACTATGAAGAAAATGATCTTTATCCCAGCCAAAACCAGCACAATGAAGGAAGGTCTTGTGGCTGAATCATAGAACTGAAAGTTAAAAGATCTAGGTTTTCATCTTTACCACGATGTTCCAAACTACAGAATAAAAATATTTGAAGCATGAGGTGAAGGTACCATATTTTGTAAAGTTCATCTTAGGAACAAAATGCTTTGTCTGGGTCCTCTAACATGTTGCATGCCTACAACCATCTCAGCTTGTGAGCCCTGGCATGATCTAGTTCACTTTCTTACCTGCAAGCAGGTACTTTTCCCTACTTTTGATCTGATGTGCACAGAGAAAAAGCTTCAAAACAAATGCATATGATCTGCAGCAGTTTCTATTAGACTGTGGTTTTGCTTCATTAGAATCTGTTAGATTTAATCATGTTTTGGGAAGCTAAAGAGTCACCGCACTTTCAACGAGTGGGTTTTTGTGGTGAAATTATTGTCTCCTATTATATCATATGCACATTGTGCATTATGTGAAGTAGCTCTGCCTTAGTTTGCTTTATCAACAATCATTAAAAGTAAAAATTAAATATAGAAGGGAGTTATCATGTACATTGGAGTGTAAGGTTTCATCGATAGAGGGGCGATGCCTATTTGGTGTTTGCCTTTGCTAAGTAATGCAAAGCCTGCTTGCCAAGGACGAGCCCCAGAGGAATCATAAATCTACACATTTGCTTGTTTAAAGTATAATCAGAAGAGGCCACTCTGGTCACTGATAGGTGAAATGAGAACGGACAGTACTTGATTCCTCAAAGATTTACCAGGGAGAAGGACTACTATAATCAGGACACTACTTTGAAGCACTGCAGAGGGCATACTGCTCAGAAGCGTGGTGTCAGAGGGAGAAGGGATGTTCTTAGACCTGTGTTATGAAGCACTTCTTTTCTGCTGACCTTGGCTATGCCTTTAGAGGTTTGCCTTACACAGCACATGACATTCTAGTTTAAAAATATTTTCTTAGCAAAGACTATTGACGACTTGAGGCTCTTTGTTCACTTGACTGCTACAGAAATGAACATATTCTGGAGGTTGGTAGTATGAGAAAACGTTTGTGTTTGCCCAGAAGAGATGATTTTGAAGAACAAATTAAACCTGACCACTTTAGCTTCAGTGTTGGTGGAAAGAAAAGGTAGTATCTTATGCTTTTAATATTAATTTAAACAGCCTAGATGGCACAGAAATAGCCTGGATGGCTTTTCTGGTACAGTGTAAAGAGGCAATCTCTTCAACTTTGTATCTCTGTGAAGGTTTAAGTGAAGCCTAGGAGAGCTTCACTGTGTAGAACTAATGTCTGTGGGAGCAGAGCTCCAGGGAAGCTGAATTTTAGGGCAAGTTCAGTGATGAGTCTGTGGAAATTCTACTTCTCCAGCTAGCTTGGCCAACACCACCTGCTGGGATCTTTGAGGAGGGAATTGGTGCATTTAGCATCCCTTACAGCGTGTTGGTGACCCTCCGCTGTCAAGTGCACTGCTGGAGTACAGGAAGCTCTCAAGGTGAGTATTGTGTTAACCAGCAGAACTGCCAAGGCAGACTGATAGGATCAACACTCACAACCTGCTTTACTCTGCAGAGGTCCATAACATAAGCACCAGTGAGTTTAAGCAGCTCCTTGAATTTGCATATAAACAGTTGTATACATTTCACTATTGCAATAGTCTAAATGGGTTGTGTGGGCTCTGATTTGACTGAATGACAGCTTGGATGGCCTCTAACTGCCAAAATACATTTAAAGCAAAGGATTCTTTCAGTATGTTTTACTATTTGAGTATTTTAACTGGGGCAGATGAAAATACGTTGCTCCTTGTGAAAGAAAAATTATTCATGACAGGAATACTAAAAACCACAAGCAAGTACTTATCTATTCCCACTGAAGAATGTAATATGGGTCACCCTCTGTCAAACGAAATCAAAATCGTGCAAGGAAAAAGGAAACTGTATTTAAAAAGGAGCTATATTCTACATTTCCTTCATATCACTGAAGCATACTGACAGAGAAGTAGTGTGATCTGTGATTGTCTAACAAGGATGAGTGGAATTAAATTATATTGCTCCTGGAGCTGTTTTATTCCTCTCAGCATACTCACTCACTAGGGAAATTGAGGAATGATTACAGGCTGGGTGAACTAGAGGGTTTTCTAACACCTGCATGTGCAGAACCAGTATTTTTCTCTTTGAGTTATATTCTGGTTATATTCCCCTGTAGGAGGGCCAGAAAAGTAACTGAAGTCTGCTCAAAGTTACATTACAAATTTGTCATTGACAAAAGGTGCCTTTCATTTACACAGACTTATTGCTGCAAGTTTGTGGTGACTCAGCGAGCTGAGGAGTTCGGCTGTCAAATAAAATAGTCTCTCGTGGCACAATGCCAGAGTTCAGTGTGCTTTCACTTAGTGTTATCAGAAACTTGAAAGTCAATAAAATTTATAGCAGCAAAATTTTCCAGCAGGTCCACGACCTTGCTAGAGAAAGTTGTGCATTCAGCAGTCCCAGCAACTGTCTCTCACTGTTCAGAGGCTGAGTCCTTGCTGTGGTGTGTCTAGGCTACCTTTTGTACAGGAGGAAAAAGATGGAGTTTCATGATGTTTTAAAATCTAGTCTTATGACATGGTGTGATTTAAACTAGATTATATGTGATAAAATTGCTATGTAATGAATCAGTCTCTCCATCTTGCTTTATCAAGAAGTGTAAGGCAACAGCTCTCCATAGAACTTTGAAAAGGGATAATTTTCCTTTCTGATGGGGGAAGTAAGAAGAAGCTTCAGGGGGAAGAAATCTGGATTATTTTTCTGGTCGTTCTGCATATTGCTTTCTAGCTGGAAAGAGTTCTGTTACTTTATTATAAGCTCAGTCCTTCAGTTCATGAAGGCATTTGCCAAATTTTCTGAAAATATTCTGGAGAACTAAAACTGAATGTAAATTCAAGAAATCCTATTCACATGTTGCACAGCCTAGAGAGTGCATATTTTCACTTCAACACTCTGATGAAACAGACTGCATATTGTTGCGTCAGGCTTCATGACATTAGCGAGAGCTCACTGATGGCATTTCTGAAGTTTCCAATCACCTGGATGCTCTGTGCTGTCAGGGTTGTGCTCTTTCTCTTTCCTTCTCAATAGGATGATCCCTCTCTCTTGTTAATCACAGAATCATGGTGAAAATGTATGTAAATCAAGGAACAGAAATACCTTCATGTTATTATTTTGAAGTCACATCACAGCATATTCACTGGCTGTATCAATCCAGACCTGATTTACCGGAAGCTGAAAATAAAAAGAAAATATAACTTTAAAGGTATTCTCCTAGCAGGAAATCTAGCAGCATTCTCAAAAAGAGTCAACAAGGCTCTTATCCTTTTGTGGTGATACCTGAGCTTTGCAGGGTCACACAATAGCTTCCACAGCCATTACAAGGCACTGGTATTCCTGGTAGCAACGTTAGAAGAATGAAAATGTGTGTTTCTTTGTATTTGCAGAATGCTTTTCATTCAGAATGACTACAGTTCAAACACTGCAATCGTTCTGTTCCCATCTAAAACACAGTCTACAGTGGGCTGTTCAAAAACTGTTATTAAATACTAAAAAAACCAAGACAGTTTAGGGCATGCACCAGTAGAGCTCAATAGAGATCTTTTAAATATTAGCCCCAGTATATCACAATTCATATTGCAATGGCAGAACTGAAAGTGCTGTAGGCCACAGGGTTTTAAAATACAAGGTTCCGCACACACAAACTAATTTTAAAGGATGAAGTTTAAAATGAAATTTAGGGGACAACCCTCCAAAACTAAATCAAGTGTTTTCCACGAGAACTCCGTTCTTTGACACCACCACTGATGCTCAGGAACTCGCATTCAGTTAGATGAAATAATCCTCTGCACACTCACAGTTTAATGTAAGAACTGTCATATTGGATACACACATACATTCTTTCTTCTAGTGAATTCCCCATAAAAATCTTTTCTTCTCAATTATTCATTAATCAGCACAGCAGTGCTGAAGGGCTCTCTTTAGAAAGTAAAGGGGAATATTTTCCTTTAGAGTAATGAGCTGCAGGAACCTAAAATTTGTAAATGTATTTTATGCAGAAGTTCAGGAGTTATGTTGAAGTTGTTATCATTAGTATTTCCACTCTCCCAGGGAAGAACTGCTGCCCATTGCTACATCAGTAAAACCTGCAAAGCAGAAGTGGATGCGTTGCACAAGTCTGAATGTGTGGAGCAATAGGGTGGGTTGATATTTATGTCCCTTGTACAGAATAGTTTGGGTCATATACCGCAGGTATTTGTTCAGAATTTCTAGGTCTTTCTAATCTGCCAAACTCTGAAAATCCACTGGAACCAAAGTGTAGGTACAAGAGAATGGGCAGGTATTGATCACTCAGAAACAAGTCTGGAGACTCAGCCTGCCAGAACTGCCCGCACGTTGGGCAGTTCTCTACAGCACTGCTGTAAGCTCTTCCACAGTTACCCATATCCAGCACCAGAGGATGTGCTTATGACACCAAGCCCTTTCTCTCCCCTGTATCTTCTCTTCCCAAGCAGTGGATTGTGCCACTTGTAGCAGATTAAATCTGCTGTGAAAGAGAGGTTATTTGTTCTTAGATGGATGAAACAGAAAGGGAAAAACAAACCTTTCATTTGCCATGTAATTTCTTTCTATGTGAACCTGTTGCCTTTTGTCCTTTGCCTTTTGTCTCTACATGGCTTCCTCCAGGAACATTTAATTACAGTGAATGCCTTCTCCCAGGAGTCCAGAAATTCTGCTTTCAGAGGTGCAGGGAAACAGTATGTGCATAAGATTTCACTGCCATTGTTCAATTTGCATTGTTCAGGGTATTAATTTAATTTTAGATGCCTCACCACAGTCAAGGAAAAAATCTCTAAATTAAATTAGCTGATAGCAAAAGCATCTAATGTGCAGCAAATGGGATTGCATTTTGCTTCCATTCAACTAAATTAATATTTAGTTAAGTGGTGTATTATTCAACACATCACCAATACAGAGCTTGCTTAATAATGATATTTTGATTATGTTTTTCTAATTCAGGTCAGGCTGAATGACAATATGACAGTAGTATTTGACAATAGCATTCGCTTGAGAGCTAAAATCAGTCTTACATAAGATTTACATTTATTTGATGTGGACTATTGTACAGGGGGGTTGTACAAGGGCAGTAGGTAAATTGTACAGGGGGGTTGTACAATGGGGTACTGTTTAAATTACATAGCTTACTTAACAGATATATCACTCAGCAAATACCTATCGTGCTTTACCAGGCAGTACCAGAACATAACCTCCTAATAAGGAAAACAGTTACTTAAGTTTCAGAAAAAAACATTTGGACAGAGACCAGACTCATCCAGGCTCCTAAAGAGCATGCGTGAGGACCAATGGTGAAAAGTTCAGGTCCAAGGAAGACTCTTTACTTCATCTGAAGACCCCTGCCCACGACCACCAGGAGGCACTGCGCATGAGCAGAAGACCTGAGCTCATTATAATACGAAGCGGGAATAGGACATAAATATGTATAGGTGTATTGTGTAACCTAATGCATATGTAGAAATTTAGAGGATAAATGTAGAGGAAATGACACTGAGGCGCGCATGCCTTTGGAGGAGTAATCCCCCATGCGTCTTCAGCTGAATAAACGCATACCTACTTTACAACTTTAACGGGTTGTGGAGTCTATTCCGATATCATATTCCTCTGCAAAATGTTTTAATTAAACAGACACACAAATTCATTCTGTTGTATAAAATGTTTTAATAAATTGAACCCAGAATAAAAATTACCTTACTTCTTAGCAAAGTCAGACCTTCCAAAATTTCTGTGTGTGGTTGAGAAACCAAGTTGAAACATGAACACTTGCTGTTAAGCAGCACTACGCAGAAGGCACCGATAGTTTGGACCTCCCATTAGCACCATCACACATTGTATAAAAGGAGAAGTTTGTCTTCAAGGACAGAGGTGGTGCCCTAAGAACAGCTTTGGGACTGTGGGCTCTCCCTGGAGAATCTGTACAGTTAAAACTTTCTGAAGGTTCTGTATTTGTTGCCAGGAATCAAATGTTTGGGATGATAAGGGCCAAGAGATTAGAAATCAAAACATTTCTTTATTTTTCCATTTTGCTTGCTTTGTACACCTGGCAGTGTCAGAATATTGTCCATTCCACTATGTACCCTGTTTAGTTACTCATGCTCCCCATTCAAA
Organism: Pezoporus wallicus; assembly: GCF_028554395.1. NCBI lineage: Eukaryota > Metazoa > Chordata > Aves > Psittaciformes > Psittacidae > Pezoporus > Pezoporus wallicus. The sequence goes on from NW_026640488.1 coordinate 7,514,240, forward strand.
AGCACATCTGATTGATTAACTAAGAGCAGGTAGCAGTTCTATTAGCACATCCACATGCCTTTGCAAACCACAGAATTTCTAACACAGGTACAGAGTAATTGTTCACAGACTGAAGCTAGAAGCCAGAAATCAGAAAACCTTGTACAAGTTAGAAAATGAACTATAATCATAGCCTAATTTTGCTGGATCAGTTTCAGTTTTTCCACACCCGTACATCAGTTTTACCTGAAAAATGTTAGTAAAATTAAATATTGATCTTCATGATCTTCACATCTTCAAAACCAGATGCCATATAACAGGACAAGAAGGAAAGTGACACACAAGACAATTCCAGCATAAGGTGTTCGAGGAATGTGTCAGTTGGGATTAAGTAATAGTGGCTAAAATCACCTCAGGTGCGACTTCCTAAGTAACTGATTTCCCTCTTTTGCAACCCAAATGGAAAACAAAAGCCAAAACAAAAATCAATTCAAATGTAACAAAACCATGGATTTGACGGGAAACAGAACATTTTGTGTTAGAGTATTTTAAATGCTTCTGAATTTGAATAAACTTAGCGATGCAATGACCTGTCAAAGTAAACCCCCAAAAAGTGTTCTGATGAAATACAAATGTTAGTAAACATTTTCTGGAGATGATTTTGATTGCTGCAAGATCTCTATTTAGCTTTTTCATAAAGCTTCTTTTATAAGGTCAGCCAGTCTCTTGAAGGCCTGCAATGACACAAATATGGCTCACATTTATACTCCAGCATTACTTAAACAGGCAACATGTCAAACCTGTAAAGCTACTGAAACCAACTTACCCATATACAAACTCAGTATTTTATACTGCAAAATTCTGCTGATATTCCCTGTTTTCCTTTTATAATGTATAGGTCTGGAGGTTCCAAAGGTGAAAAGTAAAGGAAGAACAGTTGAATTGGGAAGCATATAAAAGATACCTTTGACTATCAATAGTATGGTTGTGAATTTTACAAAGAAGGAAGGAACAGAACTACAAAAGAAGGAATAGAAAGGCAGTAGAAGCACTTAGAAATTACAAACCTTCACAACTGAATGAAAGTACAACTACAAATACCAAACTGTTTCAAGCACCTGAATCAAATGAGTATTAAATCTGCACAAATAAAGGTCTCCTATCTATCCACTGAATTTATAGATATAGCCAAATATCATCCAAACTGTAAAATACATAGATTTGTTCCTGAGAAATGAAATACGATGTATATTTCAATTGTATGCAAGAAAAACAATATTCTTTCTTATAAAGGATTGACAACACACAGAGAAACAGGTAATTCAATCTCAGGAATGGAAAGTCTGGAAAATAAAAGATATATGATGCCTGCTAATGCTAAAGCAAATAGCAAAACTTACTCTAGCCTCCAGTAAAGCCTTTATGGGTAATATCTGGGGGGGGGGTTAAGTGTGAGAATCTCCATATATGATATTCACAGAAAAATTTCAAGCGGTCCTAAAAATCTGGTACCTTTCAGGTCATTTGGATATGAACGTCTTGGCTAAGAAACAGCTAATACTGCTTCAAAAGTACTGCTTCATAACCCAAGTACTAAACAAATGTTTAAAGACGTTTACTAAAATGTTTACTAAAACATTTACAAATGTTTAAAAAAGTACTAACACTCAAGAAAACACATAAGGAGAAATAAGGAGAAATAAGGGAGCATTATTACATGAGATACTGTCTTGGTAAGAAAGTAAAAGGAAAAAACCTCACCAGATCCATCTGGGCTGGAGAAGACAAAGAGAAGGAGGCTCTGACGTAAGAACTCGGCTCTGAACTATTGATATTGAATGCTCCTCCAGGAACCAGTAGCACCTAAGAAAAATTGATTAGCCACCTGGTTATTGCCACTTGTGCAGTTTTAAAACACTATGTTAAATTAAATTTGACAGGTGTCACTGCTGAAAACACAGGGATCAGAACATGGCATAATGTATTTCTTCAAAATCAGAAGCCAAAAATAGCATTTGAGTCAGACTTTTCAAAACAAAATCAAAGTGCTCTTACATTTTGTTTACCTAGGCTGGTGGGTTACCAGGTCTGCCTTATCATCACAATGTTTTGAGGCACTGGTAAGGTGGGATGCGGTTTGCTCAGTACACAGTGCTGGCTCTTACAGAAATAAAATCCCACTTAATTTCTCTTATTGAAAAGAGATAGTGGACAGCCATTATTCATATAGGTATGTATATTAATATTCTGTATGTATGTATGTTGTATACATGATGTATTGTGCTATTATAATAGTTTAAATTTAAGTAAGCTGATTAAATACCAACATCTGAATAGAGACATGAAAATATTTTATTAATTAGTCACTATGTGACCGTGCCTGACTTGCAGACTCAGTGACGGCAGGTGGCAAGTTACCCTGCTTTTTTACGTATGCGCATATGTGTGGATAGAGATGGTAAAATTATTTTATCCTTCCCTCATTTCATTTTAACATCATAAGCCATTAAACCATAGGTCATACTTCTTTCTGCAAAGCTTTTTCCATGATGAGCTGCTGTGTATCAGAAATACCCTTAATTTTGATCCATAAGAACATCCCAGCAGCAGGAGGGTACCATTCTGCCAAGTCTGGGGAGAAGGAGAGAAAGAGAAAACAAAGGAATTGGGAAAGAAACTTCCACCCCATCTTTAACCGATATGTCATCAATTCAGTGAATAGTAGATTTGTTGCCCTGATAACCTCAAAGGGAAGGTAGGCCACATATCCTGATGCATTGTTCAAAATTGCAACACATTTTAGGGTAGCCCAGTGGTATTACACTGTTTTGATACTTTGGGAACTGAGACAAAGAGGGCCTCGCCAGGTCAACAACCCCCGTTTTTTCACATCCATGCAGAAAAAAAAAGAAATACTTCATCTCTAAACCCTGGAATTAGCAAGAGTAAGTACATTAATGATTGCGTGGTACCCAAGCACTCATGTCCCATGAAAGTATCATCTAAGGTAGGTGGGCAGTTCTTCAACAGTTATTGCTGATTCCACTTAAACTGACTAAAAGGAGTGAATCCCTAAGTGTAGTTGCATTATTGTTGATCAAATTTTTCTGCGCTGTGTGATTAACCACAAAAGGGAACATCTGAAATTGATTTCTGACAAAAAAATTGATTATCATTACTGCTGTATCTATCATTTATTTCTTTGAAATTAAAGCCACTGAATCTGATGACTATTTCAGAGATTTTAAGGACAGAGATTTTAAACATAAACAGCATAAGAACATACTGGAGCGAAATATATGCTCTTTGTAAAAGTGCTTTATGCAGTAATGTGGTGAGCTTTGTACTCATCACAATCCCCTTGTCCCACCAGAAAAGCATGAAAACAGCAGTACCAGGTAATTTGTCCTAAGCTGAATATTTAATGTCATTGATTTGCTGTAGTGCTTATCTGTCACTTCAGTCAAGAGATGAACTTTAGTGATTTTTCTTGAACACAAACATGATAAACAGTTTGGAAAAAAATTAAGTAATTAGCTATGTTGCACTCACTGACCTTTTAACCACTTGTCAGCAGCAGTGAGCATTGCATCCCGTTGGGCCCTGTAGAACTCTACCACTCTGAAAGTAAATTATCAGTTCAAAGTCATGATCTCATAGAGCTTCAGAGTACATTTCCTTCCAAAGGCAGAAACAAAGCTTTTCTACTTGAACAACTTAAGTGTACACTTAATGGAAATATAAACATATCCTAGATGGGCAAATACAGTATACTGTGTGTATAAAACTTTGTATATATATCAGAGAGGTCTTGAATGCTTCAGCATGTCTCCAACAAAGCGCAGATCAACCACACGGAGAAAGTGCCTGCCTTAACTTTACATAGGTCATGAAAACTTTTTCAATATTATATCCATTCTGTCTGTAACAGTGAATGCAAGCCCTGTCAGCAATATTTACTGCACAAAATGGGCGTATCGAAGAGAATTAAGGACCTTACACATATGCAAAAGCACAGACTCAACATTTGTGCCTTTGGGTTGATTTCTGTAATAGGTACACATGGAAATGGTATTTCACAAAACATATGATAAATGTATCACGGCTATTTGACAGCTTCCCCTTTTCTACACTTCTGAATCTATCTCCTTCTCACGTTAAGTGAAGCTTACAAATAATTCACTCTCTTCCTGGGGAAAATGAGGAAAATGACCTGAACCCAAGTTTCAACATGGACAAGTCTTTCTTTTGTTAACATGAGACACCTGTGCCAGGGGAGACACAAGAGAAATGCCTGATAGAGAGTTCATAAATCAGATGGCAAATGTGTTCCCAACTCTAGAGAAAACATAATCAGTAGTTTTCATAATTTAATATTTTTTCTGTGTTCCCAACTCTAGAGAAAACATAATCAGTAGTTTTCATAATTTAATATTTTTTCTTATATACTCTCTGAACCAATAGCTTTAATTTGTGGGTGCATTTTAGTACACCTGATAGACAAACACCAACATAGACTCTATCTATAGTTCTGGGACTCAGCCTACACCAATTGCTACATTCTACATGAAATGGTGAATCTCACTTTTACCACATCACAAATTCTGTTGCAAGATTTTGCCTCCCTGGTACAATTTTTCTCTCATGTCAGAATGAAATTAGAAGTAGTAGTAAGACAAGACTTCCACAAAAATGTAACTGCTTCAAACAACAGACTAACTCCTACTCAAATGCATACTCTAACAAGTCAATCTTGTCCAAATAAAATCACCTGGAAGATAGTCCAGTCAGCTGTTTGGCCTCATCAATAAGTCACCTGACAACAGAGCCTAAAAGGTTATAGAGGACTGCAGCTAATCTACTGCAATACTATTTTCATTATCTCAGAGGAAGAATGATCTTCTGGCTTAAGCAGGCATGCCTTTTGGCCTAGAAGAAGGAGGTAAGTGGAGAGATGCACTTGGGATATGTTTTTCAAAGTGCTGAAAGTTGAGCTGAAGCGTGGTTCAAGTTTCCTTGCAAAGCCCATCTTTATGCTCCTAATCTTTAAAACAAGGGCTAGGGCTGCTGTGTCAGCTTTGGGGGTTTTGCTGCTTTTTTTAATGCTGGTATTTACAGTATGGACAACAGGCAGGTGCTGTGGGGATAGAAGTGCCTGTTACAGTGAGGTATAAGAACTTTTTCTATGTTTTGCTCATATTCCTATTTATAGGTTTCTGTAGAGTTTACCCCTGCAAAAGTAGGAAGCTTGGGGTTCTAATAGAAACCAAGTATGGTGTCTGAAATGAACCATGGATAGTCAAGAGAAACTACGCTCCTCCAGCATAATAAATAAAAGCAAAATGCATGTCAGTCAGTATACAAAAAAATGTTCTGTTTCCAAGAATGGCAATAAAGGCAATGCTTAGCAAACGCAGGTGAACCTTGCTGTAGATCTTTCCATCAGCATCCAAAATCATTAGACTAAGGATGTTAAGAGGGTGAATCCCTGCTGAGTTAATGAGGCAAGAATTCCCTTTATTGAAGCCATGTTGACCATTTCTCAGTAGATATGTGCTCAGTGATCTTAGCCTTTGCTATAGACTGTACCACATCAGCAGAGAGTTGCTGCCTGGGAGCTCCCAAGATCCTCTTGCATTCCCTTCACATGGGAGCTTGCCTAATGACTGGGCCTATGGATTGCCAGACTGCTGATTTGTAGTGGTAGGTTATATGCATTGACTTGCACATCTGCAGTTTCACACTGAGCTCCTTCAAGACTCTTCTGTGAATACTGTCAGTCTTGATGATCTGGCTTAATAGTGATCCATCTCTTCTGACTTTTTGCTGCAAAGAATGTTTTACGTAGGAAACAAGAAGCAGAAGGACAAATGATGGGATTCAGCATACGACATGACCCTACCTTTCTGTATGCTCCAAGAAACCCTTTTCTCCCCATTGCTGAAGCAGCTGTAATATCATAATCTAGAGAAATAAAACATATCATCAGAACAGGACTGTTCTGCGATCATCGTAAGATACATTTCCTGATGCATTATTCAAAATTCCACACAAGCAAGAATTGCCTTTAAGATCTCTTGGAGCCTTTTATAAACAGAGGTGGCAACAGAAACAGGCCATTGTAGTTCATGTTACTGCTGTCTCTAAGGATCATGGCAGTGTTTGGATGTTGGGATGGAGGGAGTTAAAAATGGATGGAGAGCTAAATATGATAATCAGGAAGAAAAAGGAAGGCAGTGTATGTTGATTTACTGTTGTGCCCATAACAGCCTCTTTGCTTTAATGTTGCCTCTCACAAACTAATGGAGCTGGAAGACGGAAGTAATATTTAGATGAGCTCAATGTCTCCTTTCCTTATAATTAACCATAATAGGGCAGTAGATGGTAGACTTCTTTGTAAGGTTTTTGTGGGCTGCCAGTATTGTTCTAATTATAAAATAATTGGGGAAAAAAACCAACCAAGTCAAGCAAAACCCAACCCTGAGTGCTTCTTCCAGTGTATGTTTTCCATTGAGGCTTTTCAAGGGAACCTACTAGCAAGAGATAAAGTATTTTACATCTTTATTCTTGAAATCTCAGAGTTAAGGGCATATTAGCTGTGCCTTCTGTGCACTGAGACACCATCTATCCCTGGTTCTAACTTCTATGGCAGTTTGTCTTCCCTTGGCAGAATTGATAATGTATGTGCTTATAAACAAAACTGCAAAAGTGCAAAGCAGTTTGTGGTTTCTTATGACCTGGAATATCTTAGCTTTTCTAAATATAATTCAGTTGACAGTTCAGTACTTGCCTGTGTGAAAGTGCTGGTGTGCATTGTTGAAACCTGTATGTGTAGAATAACTCTGTCGATAAGAGGCTTGGGTCCTGTCAGAAAACCTATTCTTAACCTACAGAACAAAACAACAGAAAAAAGTTACTATAGAAATGCAATGGGCTAATACTTCACGAGAGTTACGGTTTAACTTCTCACTGGGAGAACATATAACAATTTCATTGGTTTTGTAAGGATCTTTTATGCTTTTAAGTTTATCTGTACTTTAATACTGCCCTAAGCCCCAGGCTTATGCAACTTGTGACTATTCAAAGTAATGAAATAAAAACATTTAAGGTTTTTTAATGCTTACAGTAGCTTCTTAGTTCTGAGACTTCAGAACATATCCCATATTTTTAAGTTTTCCTCTACAATCATAAAGATTTAGATGACTCAAAGATAAAGGATTTCACATAATGAAAAATCATGAGTGCTCAGGCTTTCTGAAAAACAGATGGAAGCAATGAACAGCTTTACTCTTTCACTCCCTTTCAGTACTGCAGGATAAATGGAATTTAGACTGATAAACTAAATTTTTATTCCTGCTTCAATTCTAATGATTCATCTTTAGGGACTGGCTCAAGTTTTTCTTTGAAGAAAAATAGAACCAGTAAACTTATATGTCTGATAAAGACAAAAATAAACCATGGCTTTTCAGTGTCACTTTTGAAGTGCAATCACACTTAGCATTATGTTATTGCCTCACTTTCTCAGGTATAGGGTTATAATGACTAGCTGCCAGTGCAGAATTCATATTATTTTCTTATATTTCATACCAAACAAAAGCAAGTTAATCAAATATGTTCATTTATGTGAAAGCCAAAACAGCCAGCCTAGTTTTTCAGGCAGAGAATTGTACGCCTAGAAGACTAGAAAGCACTACAATGCTACGAACAGTTTGTGGAGAATGCCATCATCTCTTTCTATACTACAAGTTTAGAGAGACTGCAGGAATGGTAAGAGATAGGAGAAATGGAAGGAGAGAAAAGCTGCTAGGAGTTCCAGGAACACAGCTAGATCCAGCATCTGTCTTTCTGCCTAGATGGTGCCTGCAAGAATGGACTGCCTGGAGGGTCAGTATCAGAAGAGAAACAGAAACTGGAGTTACATGACTGCCAAGAGGTAACATGAAAAGTGAGTGGACTGCAAAAGCTGTGGATCCAAAAGTGCATTCCAGAAATGGATAGATATTAGATGAAAAAACTGACATGTCTGATCATTTTATATGAAGTCTTGTGCCTTAACAGGCAGTGCTGAGCAGTCCAAAGCTTGCCTTACCCAGATGAGAGAATTTTAGAGAAAGAGTCAGTTCTGATAACTCGACCATCCACATCCATTGAGAGGAAAGTTGGAGCCCATGGCTTGGGAGAAAAAGAAAAGTAAATTCAAGATGCTAGTCAAGATTATGATGTAATAATTTTATTTACTATGAAGACATAATTAATTTCTTAATGAATTATTTTGATAGTAAGTAATTTGATGTGCATTCAAAGAAAAATAATGCAGTAAATTGCTGGCAAGGGCTGTTTAGGGTATCTGTCTGTGATTACAATACTCCATGAAAGTCATCAAGAAAGCAGCCTTGTTTTTTTGATGCTTAGCCCACTGTTCAGCACACAAGTGCTCAGTTCAAGTTTTGGTATGAAGCCAAAGTAGAAGAGAAAAATAATTATTTCTTTGCCAAGATTTTTTTGTGGAGTGAACAGACACTGTAATTTCTAAGATGAGGCTCCGTGGCTTTTAGATTTATCTTAAAAAATAATAATAATAAAATAAATCAGAAGCTATGGCCAAATTTTGATGGACTTCAGCACACTTTTTCCTTATCAGTAGTTCTACGTTTACGCCTTCTCCCCTTACACTCTCTAGAAAAGCTGTGTAATGCTATTCAACAAGTGAAGCGGTTTTATTGCCTCCTTCCATAAAAACATATTGCAAAACAGAAAATGCTGAACCAGTGTTCAACATTCTACTGGTGTTTTATTGCTTTGTAAGACCAGCTTCTAGGTACTTGTGCAGACTGTGTTACTGTAGACCCCTGTGTGAAGATGGGTCAACAGCCAATTGTTACCCATCTGGGGAACATTTACATGAAGAAAAGAACCTGCCTATCCAGTAGCACTCCCTGTGGTATCTGGGAAAATTCTCTCAGGTTCTCCAGAAGGCCAAGGGGTAAAATTAGCATATAGTGGATTGGGAGTAGGCAATCTTCCACTGAAAGACTGGGCTGAAGGGATCACTAAGGGGCTGCTGTTTTCAAGTGCTGCTTCAGTGGCATACTTGTTTTGCTCTGGAGGCAAAATCTTAGCTATTTTGACTACTGCAGGAAACTGTCCTGTAATAAGGCCTGAGGAATATAAACATGCCTGAGGCAATGAAATGCCAAAAAGGGGACAACAACTGAAAGTAGCATAGACCGTGAGGCCTACAGCTACCCTGGAGTAGGACATGAAGAAGGAACATGCAGGAAGATCCATGGCTCATATCTTGGGTCTCTCCTGGACCAGAAAAGGTATAGCTAAGGATTATGGAAGACAAATTACCTTTTCAAACTGAACAAAGTAGTAAGGATCATCTTCTATTATGAGAAAATCATATTTTCTTGCAAGCTAAAGAAATTAATAAAAAGAAAGGATTTATTAAAATGTAAAGACACTGTAAATTAAGTACTTACTCTACCCTGGGCCTATTACCAGGACCAGAAGGATGAAATTCTTTCCTATTAGGGTGGTGAGGCACTGGAATGGGTTGCCCAGGGAAGTTGTGAATGCTCCATCCCTGGCAGTGTTCAAGACCAGGTTGGACGAGGCCTTGGGCGACATGATTTAGCGTAAGCTGTCCCTGCCCACAGCAGGGGGGTTGGAACTAGATGATCTTAAGGTCCTTTCCAACCCTAATTATTCTATGATTCTATATTATCCTGTGTATTGCTCATTCGCTGTATACAAGGCCCTATCAAGAGAAGCTTTCAAATGCCCAATTTGGACACCAAGCAATTATAAGAGTAAACATGGTACCTGCTGTACAAAGTCAAGTGTAATAACTGAATCTGTACCATATTAGTGTTCCAGCTGTGTAGAAATCTTGCAGTAAGTCCAGTTAGAAGCCCATGGCAAAGATACTGGCAAACAATGGGGTACTGTTGCAAAAAACAATTTATCTAATGCATAGTCCGCCCCTGAAGAGTTGTCATGAAAGAGGTTCTGCTAGAACCAAGTTTGAGGAGGAGTGTCTACTGGACCAATAATTGGCCCAAATACCACACATAGGATATCTTCAACTGAGACTGACACTTCTCTATTTCCAGCTACAAGGCTCACAAGGCCCCAGCTACATACCTGGTAAATCTCTTTCTTGCGCTCTGTGGTCAGAGAGTTTCCAGTTGGGTTGCAGCCATTTGGAACAGTGTACAGGAATTTTGGAAGGTGACGGCTATCATCTGGGCTCCAAGTAGATAGAATTTCTTTTAGAGCATTTGGAATAATGCCATGTTGGTCACTAGGAACATTAATTATGTTACAACCCAGTGGTCTCAGCTGTTGACAGAAGGAACAAAACTGTCACAATCCCATAATTCAAAGGTCTTACTTTTGTCATCAACATTGTTAGATTTCACTAATACACAGTCCTTCTGAATTTATAGCTATAATCTCAAGCTCCATTTGCTCATGATTAAAAAGAGGTTGCCTGAATTTGCTGTGGAGCTTGTCAAATTTACCACATTACTCTTTATTTGGCCTGTTAAGCCATCTGAGGAGAAAGGGGTAGCTCTTATGTCCAATTGCTCCTCTTCTCTAGGAAATTGCATATGGTTTTTGCAATCAAAAAGGGATTTTGTGAATTTGAACTGTGTTCTCTCAGGACTCCCTTGGTCTCACTACAGATGCTATGTTCACAGTACCTTCATTTCCTACTGACATTTTGCATTCTACTTCAGTGGAAGTGCCAGAACTGCAAGCTACCTCTCACTGACAAAGGACAAAGAATCTGTTCTTAACAGATATACTCAGCAATACAAAAGGGAATAGAATGATGCTACTGCAATGACATATTAACAGCAGTATGAAAAAATACAGGTAAAATTCCAACAAAAAAGCATGTTGTCTCCCCTCTATGGAATTTCAATTTGTACCAGGTAGCAGTCTCCATTTTTAAACAAAAATGCAAGCTGCTGCATTGCCAAAATATATTCCTAACAAAGTATATTTATTAGACAAGATATTCAAACTTGGCACAGTAAACATCAAAATTCCTTCTGATGCATGAGGACATGACTGAAATTGTGTATTATCCATTCTAACCCTTCTTTTCTTATGCATGTTGAACTGACATTTGAGTACATACTGATAGTTATTTTTCAGAAGTAAAATTTGCTATTTTTGTATAGTTCTTAATAATTCACCTCTTCATACTCATATAAGGATGTGTTAGGCCTATTCCAATTTTATACTATCCATAGCTATGGTATAATCAGACCACAAAATACTTCAGGTGAATGTGCTGACATGTTAAAATACCCACTTGTTATAACTTTGTTTCAACAGAACTAGGTTATAATGGCTTTCTTTCCCATCCCAAATGTGACCCTAGTCCTTGAATGAATTAGGATAGAAGTTCCTCTTCCAAATCCCAGAATAATTTTTATAGAACTTAGTAGATGGGCTTCTATGAATTAAGATTTATGAACTTAACTTGACTAACACTAAAAACGTGATTCCTAAATATCTTTTCACAGTAAACAGAGCATATATAAGCCTGCAGATCAAGTACTAAATTGCTGTTTACTTCAAAAGTAACCTTCACAATGTTGTGTAGCTAAAAAATACTTACAGCTGCTAGTGTTCCAGAGTATGTTGGTGCATCCAAGAGGATGTTGTCCCCAGGGTTAATGAGCATTTCAAACACCTGTAAAAGAGTATTTTAAAAGATTGTGCTATTCTTGTATACATGCTTCATACTTCTGACTTCTTCATGGGATTAAAAATCTTGATTAGGTATTAGTAATTCCCTAACCACATAATTATGCTGTCTGTGAGAAAAGCATTGAAGTGATTGGATAAAAAAAAAAAAAAAAAAGAAGCTTTAGAGCCAAAAGAAGCTGGGTAATCAGCTATAGAATACCAATCTGAAATGGAAAGACAGCGCTCTATTACACAGTAGAAACAGTACTTCAGTTAGGAAGTCAGGATCAACTGAGTGAGTGGACTGGAAAGGGTAATTAAGTGAAACAATTAGAGTCGAGTTACAGTAACACAAATAATGCACTTATGTACTTATTACTGCACTACCCGAGTAATGTAAAATGTTACCTTAACAGAGTATTTTCTGACAGGCTCTGGTTTACCTCAGCATTTATGACAGCGAGACTGCCACACCAGTTTTATTTCAGTTCTATTATCTTGTATTGATAATACTGGGACATGTATTTAATAAAGTACCCTGTTCATAGTTATACAATGGCATGTCATGCCATATATAACTGAATAATGAATCATGTATAACTGAACTAATGGGAGAACAAACATCTCAAAGAAATACTTTTAACATATGAAACTTTCAGTCTTACTTTACCCAAGCCTTCCTGACTGCCGGTTGTGATACACACTTCCATTTGTCCTTGCTCAGGACTGTAGTTGGCTGTGGGGGGATTATGTAGATTTCGCTGGAAATTCTTTAGCCAAGATAAAAGCTCTGGAACCCTGAAATGTGAACAAATAAGGTGTATACAGTGTCTTCTATAGGCCAAAGCTAGGCTGTTCCTTTAAATCACTGCCAAATCTAGCACACAGTCCTAAGTCTGATTTCAGCTGTCATACAGATACACTTTGATGTTAATTTTATGACTACTTTATCAAACCATGAAAATCAGACAAATGTTTCTTATGGGAAAGCAGAAGAGATGGGCATCTGTGGTTTGTATACCAAATCATCTGAAATGGGCAGAAATGATTTGACAAGGATGGAATAGGGGTGGAGGCTGAACTATGTCCACTCTTAGGAGTGATCTTCCCATACTCAAACTTGGCAGTGTGGCAAAACTTTCAATGCTGCTAGTAATAGGCTGCAGCTAATAAGGATTTCTGAAACAGGTTTTTTAAAAAAACAGGTATCAAGATCTTTCAGGATGTTCACAAATGGCTGGGCTCATTTCAGTATCAAGAAAAGTCTGAACTTCACTGATTAATGCCCTGCTTGCATCTATAAATTGTGTACCTAAATATTTTTGCCAACTTGTCACAAGGCTGACTCAGTGCTGTCTGCTGGGGCGTTCACATGACTGCTAAAGTAACTTACTGATATGCAATTTCTATACTAGAAATGACAATACTATAAATAGTTTCAACTATCACTAGCAATATATATTGATTTCAGTCTATGGTACCAAATGAAAGTAACCCAAACACTCCAGAATGTGGGAAATATGTAGTGCAATGCAGCATCTTTTAATGAGGATCTTACTGCAAAACACAGAATGATTCCTCCTAGTGATCTGGGAGTCTGGAGTCTCAAGTACTAACAGACAGGAAATGCTCTGGCATGAGAATTACTAGTATTAGGTTTGTGTTAACTTTTTAAAATCGCTTATCTGCTGAAAACTTTCCACTTAAACCAAAATGTAAATAGTGAGGCAAATTGAGAGAAGTTAAACCTTTTTTGTAAAACAGATTTTATAACCAGGTTTTAAAAACACAGGTGAATTAATACAATAATAAAGGATTTTGTGATCCCTTAATTCTGGTATCTTGACATGCAAGCAGTTGTGAAGGATACCCTGCTGAGGCTGAGTACTGGAGAGCTCTCTTCATCAACTCTTCCCCAATCTCAATAGCACTTCCATGTCCAATGGCAACAGTAGCCTTCTTAAATGGAAAAAGGTCAGGGTTTGGTGCTCCTCCAGCCAGAGAGATGAGAGATGGAGGAGACTTCTCCATCAATTCAGCTAGAGTAAAAGGAAAAAAAACCTTGGTTACAATTTGATTATTGCAACACTGATCATATCCTTTAGTCAGTATGCAATTATACTCCAGAGAAGCTTGTTCCATTTTTAACTTCTTTTTAAACTGTCATGAATTCAGACGGATAATGATTCTTTTCAAACTCACCTTTCTACCCAGATTAAATGTGTGCGTGCGTGTGTGTGTGTGTGGCAAAGGTACATGAATGAGACTGACCAAAACAAAAAAAATATCTTTAAAGTAAACCATAAACAGCTTTTTGTAATCTTATGTGGTCTGTTCTACTATTACAACAACTCGTTCTGTGACCGGTGTCTTTTAAGCTTCAAGAATTCAAAATCTTACTATCTTCTGTTTAGACTGACTTGGCATGATTGGCTGTTGGTTCAGTGTCACTTTAGTTTATGTGGCTGGCAGTAGAGCATCTACACTGATAGTTATGTATATGATTATAGCTTTTTCCACAAGGAATGGGAAAGTCTGACTGCCCAGCTTCAGTGGTGGAGGCACTGTGCAAGTAATTCAGTATGAAGGAAAAGTTAACAACTCTTGCTTTAAAGTCTGTTTCATAATCACTCAGACCCAATCTATGCAGCACAGACTAGACCTTAATCCAGCAAGAGCACTAGACTGCATTAAAGCTAAGAGCTCACAATATAGCAGCCATGTGGACTTGACAGTTTTACATCAGGTATGAGAGGACAGATGACACCAGATCTGGCTTAAAGCCTCCTGTTACAGAGTTTATTCTCCACTATTACTTAGCAAACTTGAACATGGGGAGTTAATTTTTATTTGTTCAGTAACAGGGGTCATGTCTGTGACTTTTGGTCTGGTAGACAGATTTACTTTGTCATCAAAACTGCAGCCTCAGTGTGTCTTTCTGCACAAGCTGTGTTAATTAGCACTGGTGTTATGATGTGTATCAGTGTATTACTTGAAAAAAGTACAGAGACTGTCTATAGTGAGTTAGTTGATTTAGCATGGAGCATTTTAAGCAGAACAGCAAATGCCAGCCCCTTACAAAGAGAGGTAATTGACCCCTGAAGGTCCAACTAGTGATGTATGTCTCATACTCTGATTCTGTCAGGTCCCTGTAGGTTTCAACTGAGTAAATAAATAGGCAGTTAACCTTTTCTATCTGTCACAGAAGACTACGTAACACGGTAGCCTGAAGATAGCATAATGCAGAAAAGGAAAGTGTAGCAACACTGAGGGGGTTGGTGTGGTGAGGAATTTATGGACAGGACACAGGAAAGCTACATGTAAAGAAGCTGGGCCTGAATTTCAAGTCATTAACAGTTGCTTGTTCCTGGGCACCCAGAGCAAATTCAGTGGAAAACTGTGCCAAAAGCCCTCCTTCAGAGGCAGTAGCAGAGATTTTCCAGACCCATGCTGAAGTGACAGTACTCTCTCTCTTCTGTCTGGATGGGTTCAAGGCTATCCACTTTCTTCTTCTTTACACCTCCTTGACATCTCAACTTGACAAAAGCAAAAACAGTTAACTGGCCTTGCTATCAGCTTACAGCATGGTTTTCTTTCAAGCCTTTTCAAGCCCTCAGCGATGATACCCCAGAAAAGTCCAGAATGTAGAACCCTTCTAGAGAACCTGGAAAGAATGGGCAAATACTCACTCAGAAGTCTTATTGGAGATGCTTTTCTTGCTGCACTCACAGTGGTGATGAACCGAGAGTAATTCATGTCTAAAAGGAAAGTCATTGGTTGGACATGAAGCTAGAAAAGTGAATAGGAACCCTAGTGCCTCTCACACAAATAATGCTTCCAATTTATCATTTCCATAGATGTGCTCTATCATAAATTAAATGTCACTTTATGTTAACATCAGCGCTGGAATTTATTTCCCTCTTTGAATTAATGGGAAAGATCTCACCTTCATACTCACAGGTTCTATCACAGCCTCCCAGTGACCACTGTGACACTGGTGTAGTGAGATGCTGTTCTAATAAACAGATAGTGGTATAGCTTTGATCTGGGGAATTTTGGTGTGCCAGTGAACAAGAAA
Source organism: Pezoporus wallicus (assembly GCF_028554395.1). Lineage (NCBI taxonomy): Eukaryota > Metazoa > Chordata > Aves > Psittaciformes > Psittacidae > Pezoporus > Pezoporus wallicus. The sequence goes on from NW_026640488.1 coordinate 7,530,009, forward strand.
AAGCCCTTTACTGCCAGCTGTGGAGTTAAAAAGGCAAATTACAAATTCGAAGATCTGTCAGATCTTGAAGAACTATTAGCTTTCTAATGAGAATCCAGCTTTCAGTAGCTGTATTAGGTCTTGCATTTAAACTGATTTAACTGTTGCAAGCCATCAGTGAATCAGTGCCTCAAAACGGTTCAGATGTGGTTTTCCCCCCTTTCTCCTGGTGCCCACAGAGATTTGGTGGATAGTGAACCGCAGGCTCGTGGGAAGCCTCAAGGCCTGTTGTCGCAGGAAAACAACTCGGTAAAGGAGAGCCCAGGAATTAATCAAAGGGCAAAAAGACTGGCACTTTGGCCAAGCTTCCAAGTGTGCTTCTCCCGAGCTCAACAAATAATCCCCCTGGCAACTACAGCAACACGTACGTGCTTGCAGCTGTTAAAACTGATCTGTCGATCAAGGCTGCTTTAAAGAATAAAACCAACCTCCTGCTTTCTGAAGGTACCGTTCTTCACCCTCCTCCGCGTAACGCCCCAAAGCGTGCTTCCCCCAGCAGAGGCGCACCAAGGCCCTGCCGCAGCGGTGCTGATGTATATAAAGGCTGCGCTCCAGGGCAGCGCTTCTCCCCCGACAACCCACCGCTGCCCCACTTCCCGGAAGGGGACACCCCGGCCGCCCCGCCCCGCCTGCCCTCCGCTGCCCCGGCACCTCACGGCGGGCTGGGGAGGACCCTGAGGCGGCCGTATACCGGGCCGCGTTCGCACCTACCGGCAGGCCCGGGCGCAGCGGGCAGCGGCGGTGGGCGCCGCTGCTGGGCATGTGCAGGCCCGCCCGCTCCGTGGCCGCGGGGGAGGTCCCTGGGCGTCGGGCCGGGCAGCGGCGCGGGGTGCCCGCGGTCTGTGCGGGGCTGAGGGGCAGCTCGGCTGGGATTCGCTGGGCGGGCTTGGACACCTATCCTGTGTAGATTCCTGCACAAGTCAAAACGCACCGCTCCCCAGTCAGCTGCTCCCGTGTAGTGTCCTTAAAGCCGGCGTGGAGCCCCATAGGTGCGGGAGAGGTGAGGGAGTGATATAGGGAAAGCAAGTGCCTGGAAAACATAGGGTTAAGATACTTTTAACTTAACTTAGGTCTAAGATAGAGAACAATGTTTGTGTTGTAAGTTTGTGGTGTGATAACAATTCAGTGGTCTTACTAACAGAAGTTAATTATTTCTTTCCATCCTTCTAATTATCAGTTAGTTTGGAGTCTGACTCCCAAACATCCGCTAGCTTAGGATACTCCTTGTCTGCCCATCCTGTTCTGCTTGCAGTAAATTTTGTACGAAGGTCATGCTATTCTAAATCTTTGCCAGCTACCAGAAACTTACAGATCTGTCTGGTTTCAGCTGGTTTTGTGGTTACTGGGGCATCCAACTGTGCCAAAGGTGAAAAGTGCACTGTGAGGAAGACTGCTTACTGCATCTTGCAGACCCCTGCCCACGACCATCGGAGGGCAGTGTGCAAGTGCCAAAAGGGAGGACACTTATGCGAATGAGTACCTAAACTAATTGTAATATCCCCTCCACTCTGTCGGGAACCTAATGAACATGTATGTTTGTGTGTAATAAATACCTGCCTGCTTAACCCTTCGGTGTGCAAGTTAGGAGGAGCGATTCCCCTTGCACCTGGCATCGTAATAAACATAGCTGCTTTATAACTCTGAGTTGTAGAGTCTGATTCCGTGTTTCAGGAGTGGGGGAACGTAGTCGTGCGGAGAGAAGTGCTGCGAGGCTGAAGCAAAGGTTGGTTATGGGGAGAGCGGAGGAGGTGAAACCTCTTGTTTTTCCTTCATCTGGGAGGATGGAATAGTGGGCTTGGCCTGCTTGATCAATGTATTTGTTTTCTAATAAAACAATCATAAGTCACTAGAAAGAGGCTGTGGAACAGAACCATATCTGGTGGTGCCTTACATACGAATTAGGTAATTGAGTAACCATGGGCTTTGTTTTTATTACACTCTAAGCTTCATAAAGCAGTCAGTCTGTGCCTCCGCCCCTTGGTGGGGCTTCCTCTTCTGGAGCTGTACAGGTTGAAGGAACTACCTTTGGTTAAAGCCCAGCAAGAACCTTCTCATTTTTCAACTGAATTACGCTCTAATCCACTTTATCATGTTTTCACTACAGCTTCTGTTGATAAAAGGAAGCAAGATGAAAGATGTCCTCCACCAACTTCTTTTTTCTTTCCAACAGGTGAGCAGGTTCGGTTGTCCTGGGTTCAGCAGTAGCAGTCATTTTTTCTCCTTCTTAGTAGCTGGTGCAGCACTGTGTTTTTGACTTTCAGCCTGGGAACAGTGCTGATAATCCCGATGTTTTTAGTTACTGCTCAAATGTTTAGACTGGCCATAGGACTTTGTGAGTCTCATGCTCTCCCAGGGAGGAGGGGAAGCCGGGAGGAAGCAGAGGTAGGACACCTGACCCAAACTGACCAAAGAGGTATTCCATACCACAACACGTCATGCCTGGGAGGTAGCGGGGAGTTACCGGGAAGGGCACTCTCGGTCGGTCTTGTTTTGGTGGGTGGTACCGTATTCTCTTCCCTTGTTGTTTCTCTTATCATTATTATTGTTGGTGCTAGCAGTAGTGGTTTATGTTATACCTTAGTTACTGGACTGTTCTCAAACCGCGGGAGTTACATTCTTTCGATTCTCCTCCCCATCCCTCCGGGAGTTGGGGGAGTAGAAACTGTGTGGTGTGGCTGACTGGGTTTAAACCACAACATCAGTGCAAGGAAAAGCAGGATCCGTAGTGTTGTGACACGTCCCTTCCTCCCTAGGTGCCATGTGCTGTGCTTTGGGCAGCGCATATGATGGGAGTTGCTGCTGCCGGTGCTTAGGTCCAGAGACACGATGGTGTTTCCTGGTCTTTGGACTTAAGTGCTTCAGGGCTGGTATGGGCCTTGCTCCTGAGAGCAAAGTGGAAGGGAGGGGTCTAGCTGTAAAGTGGCCTGAAAAAACAGTGCAGGGATGTATTAAATGAAAAAACAGTGCAGGGATGTGTTAAATCAGGCACATGCAGCATGTAGGTCTTCCTAGTCAGCTTAGAGGTGGGAGAGTAAAAATGCTGTAAGGGATCACTGGAGCATTTCTAGTCTTTGAATCAGTAAATCACCAGGATTTAAGGTGCCTTGTGCTTAAGGCACCTTTTAAACTGGCACCCATTAAAACCTGCTCAAGGCAAAGCTGAGGTATGACAACAAGGTGGCTCTAAAAAAGTGAGGCAGCACCATAACAAGATACCTTTTCCTCTATAATTTGGGTGACTGCATGATGCTCAGATCTGCTGAAAGGCTCCATAAGTAGATGAAGTGGATTGAAATAGAAATGGAGTTCCTTCTTAGTTTGTGATGGAAGTTCTTGTCAGTGAGGAAGGATTGTTTGCTTAGTTGGTATGTGAATGCTGTTACGCTGAAAATCAAATTTTGTCACTAAATTTTGGTAATTGCCTTCCAATACTGTGATGTACAGACAAGAATGTAAGACAGGCATATAAATATGAAATAACTTAGAGAATGACAGCCTGTAAGAAAACCACTGGGTATACTGATTGTGTCCCCAAGCAGCCACATATGGGGAGATGCCAAACTTGTGTGGGGAGCTGGCTGTGAACCAGTTGAATTTGAGCTGGTTTTTGTGTACTTTCATGTGTTCATTTTCTGGGTTTCAGTGCTGCAGTTTGTGGCATAGGCCAAAGCCCAAAGAAGTCAAAAGCAACATTTTCATTGATTTCTGTGGGCTTTGTCTGCTCTCTTGGCAAATTATAATGTCATCCTATTGAAACAAATTTGAAAGGAAAAAAAGGGAGTCATAAAGTGTACCAATGCCTGGATGCCGATGCCCACTGTATTCATATGGCGGATTTCTGCATTATTTTCTATTCCTTAGCAACCACAAATTGAGTGCTCTGTTTTTCTACTATGTAAGAATAGTTATTTTCTTGTTCTTTGTGTATTACATGCACACTTAGAACAATGGCTCTTCGTTGTAAGCCTCGGCTAATTCAGGAAGCATTGTTAAGGCCCAAGGTTGTTTCTAATGAGGAACATCTCCTGTCATCTAAAAATGTATTCTGCCTCAAAATCTCTATATGCTGATGCTAAGCTAGGGCATAACACCATTATGTGTTAAAAACCCCAAAGCAACCAACAAACAGAATGAAAATCCCTAAAGAAATTTGATTTAGGAGAACAAGGACATTAGGCAAATGATTTTTTTTGCACTATTTTATTCTCCTCTATGGACTTCAAATATGCCAAAACAATATTCCTTTTAAGAGGAGCAGGAGGAGAGCAAAGAATTGAGACAGTGAACACCAAAATTCAACAGAGATGTGTCTTTTGCAACTGTATCAATTTTAGTGTAAAGTGTAAGTAACCCTTAGGGAGCTACATTGTAGCCTGGGATTTTACAATTCTTCATAGTTTTAAAGCAAGTTTACTCTATTTAGTGCCCTATTTGAAGTGATAATTTAACATCTACTAAATGTGAATCTATGGAAAATAGGATACTCTCTGCAGAGGACCTAGTCGGGAGTAAAACCATTAGAGTTCAAACCTGAGTCAGTGGTGGTGTGGTTGGTTCAAGCGATGTAAAGGTAGCTTGTGAAAAGCATGGTTTGGAGGCTCGCACCGGCTCTCTTTGTCCATGAGATGGCGCATACGCACTTCGTTTCCAGGTAGTGGACTCGAGCAAAGTACAAATTTCAGATTAAATCATATTGGCATATTTTATTTGGCTGTAATTGCTTCACTGCAGGCAGTTTCTGAAACTCGAAATTAAGAGTCCCACCTGAACAGCTTGGCTATCTGCATTTCAGTTAATGGGTTAAGTTTTGGCCAGTAATGCTTATTACTAGTTGTACATCACAATTAAAATGTGGTACTGTCAAAATAGGGTGATGACGTGAAGGTGGAAATTTTAACGTGACAGACTGGAATGGCTGCCCATGTGAAAACAGCATAAAACCAGAAAATGGGTAAGTGTGAGATCAGCCATTTTAAACATCAGAAGCAAATTGCTGCTGCCAAGGCCTGCCTTCTGCAGGAAAAATGCTGACTTTGGCAGTACCTTTGTGTTTGCAGAACACCCTGTATGCAGCAAACTATCACTGATGCGCAGAAGCTGCAAAGATCAGGAAGGTCTCAGCAGTGCAGAGCAGTTTGAATCTAGGATGTAAACATCCACTGACACAGTTACTGCAAAGATCAAAGGTACCTCCTGTTCCTGTGGGAAGCTAAAACTGCTAGGAGAATGTTGGCTCTGTGTCTAGAGAGAATTAGTGGAAGAGATGTGACATTAGCTGTCCTTTGGCTTACAGATTACTTCAGTAATTTCCTGACTCTTTGTTTGTCTTCACTGTAAGCTTCTTGGGAAAGTAACTCTCTTATTCTTCCTTTATGTAGTGCCTTTTTCAGTGGGACCCTGATCTTGCTGGCCCCTAATCAGAGCTATTGCAAAACAAGTAGAGTGGTGTCACTTGCTCTTTTCCCTCTCTTTTGAGGTAACTGCATAGTAAAAACCTCATCTTAGCATCTTTATCGAGGGTTTTAGAACTTGATGCATCCCAAAAATGGGAGAGGGCTTAGGAAGTGGTGAAGAAAGGTTCTGAAACAGTTACAAATCTGGCTGCCTATCCAAATAAAATTAAACAGCAGCTTGTAAACAGATCTTGTTGACCACCTCAGAGTTAAGAGGACATTCTTGTCAGTGTGCTTTCTGCTGGTGCTCATCATTTGGTCTTTTATTTTTAAAGGCCACTTCCTATACTTCAGAGACTGTTAGACAAAAGTAATGAGAGATCCATGTTATTCATAATAGTCATAACAGCTGTCAGATGATACTGTCTTAGAGTGAAGGACTTATGGTTCTGCAGAGTGACAGCTGTGGCTTGTATATGTTTAAAGTAACAGTCTGTGCTTGAAAGGAGGTTTCAGCTGGATATGTAGCAGTCATTTTCTGATTGACAAGCATTGACGTGTACCAGGGCTGTCATCATTGTTTTCATCTTATCCCTCTTCCAACCAAGCAGAAAGAAAGGCATGGTATCTAGGAAAATAGTTTTCTAGATATGCTACTACAAACTCTAGAAAAGCTGAATTTTGCAGTAACATTGGAGTATTGTGTGCAGTTTTGGTGTCCTCAGCATAAGAAGGACATGGAACTGTTGGAACAAGTCCGGATGAGGCCATGAGGATGATCAGGGGACTGGAGCACCTCCTGCATGAAGATAGGCTGAGAAAGTTGGGGCTGTTCAGCCTGGAGAAGAGAAGGCTGCATGGAGACCTCATAGCAGCCTTCCAGTACCTGAAGGCTGCTATCTCTGGCCTACAAGGATGTTTCGTCAGGGGTTCTATCAACAGGGCAAGGGATAATGGGTTTAGAGTTAGACAGGAGAAGTTCAGGTTAGATATAAGAAAGAAGTTCTTTACTTTGAGGGTGGTGAGGCGCTGGAATGGTTGTCAGAGGAAATTGTGAATGCTACATCCCTGACAGTGTTCAAGGCCAGGTTGGACAGGTCTTTGAGCAACCTGGTCTAGTGTGAGATGTCCAACCCTTGATGATCTTAAGGTTCTTTCCAGCTCTAACTATTCTATAATTCTATATTCTTCAAAAGCAGTTGTTTATTCCGGAATGCATTCCTTTGATAGGATGTCTAATACAATGAAGGGTTTTCCTTAGGTATGTATCAGACACTCCTGTGCTTTTTTTGGAGAGGAAAAAAAAAAAGCCGGGAGTGATATTTTTCAGATCACTTTGTTCATAGTATAGAAACTGAAATTGGATGGAGCAAAGATCAATAATGTACCCAGTTAATACACTAACGTATAAATGAAATGAATCATAAGAAATGAAATGACTTTTCCTGACAATCTTGAGATAAATATTGTTCCATAATACCTCAGTCTTGTCGATTTGAAATTATTATAGACAAACAGTTGCTGACATGTGAACTCCATTGTGTAAATCTCCCAGGAAGTGGGTACTCGCTATTATTTGGAACATACATTATTCCCTGGGCTCAGCCTTTATTACCCATTTTCATTTAGTGCAGGCAAAAGCTTTTCTCCCTTGGCCTGGTATGATGTTCTGTTCCTAGCAAGGTCATATGTTTTAGTCTGACGCAAGAGTGGCATGGAATAATGAATGATCCTAAAGGCAGAATGAGATCATGGAAGAGTAAATTGTTGTTTCGTTCTTGTCGTTGCCTGGAGAAAAAAAATGTTTCTCAGGTATGGTGACAGCTGGTACCAGCAATGGTTTCTTGTGTATTTTGAAGTTTGTCTGTTCAGCGTGGAAAAATTTGCTGGTTTTGTATCTGGTCTTCACACTGCTAAGGATACCTCTTTGTTGCTAATTCTTGATTACAATTCAGACTCTTGTCATAAGAGTAAGTTTACCTCATCTTGGGCATTTATCTGTTTAATTTTAATTTCTGGGTCTTGCTTTTGTAAACAAATAATTCAGACTATTCCTCTATATCCTACTGTGACTCATCTTACATTCAGCAGTTGATAGAATTGTTCCATTAGCTTTTGTTCTTCAGAGCCAAGTTTCTTCAGTTCATATTCAAATTACATCTGTAGTAAAAAGAAAATTACTTCTGAGAAGAGATGTCTACATGTGTTACCAGAGTGGGGTGTGGATAAGCAAGTCCTCGTATCAGTCAGTCTTGCAGTGGTTGTCTGCCTGCAGTCATTACATGGCTCCAGAGATGATACAGAATTCCTAAAGCAGCCTGAAGGTGCTTCTGTCACTCTGAATGTGCAGGAATCTGGGGAGATTGCCTTATGTAGCTATTGCCTTTGAAGTGTGCGGATTCTCTCCTGTGCTGTGTACCCTATGATATCCAGTCTTAGCTTAATATACTTCACCATTATAGCTTGTAACTAGGACTCTAAAAATCTTGGAGAACTCTGGAAAAGTATATTTGTAGAGACTTATTAAATGGACCAACTCCATCTCCTGATTAACTTCACTAGTGGCTATTGTTCTAGTATGTTGACATGCCATAGGACACTTTGGCATATCACATGTAACTCGCTGTTGGCCAATGCCTTTGAGATTCAAACCTAAAATTGATGAGAAACTTCAGAAGCTGCAGATTCTGTCCTTTGTAAAAGTTTTCTATAATGTTGACAGCAAGTTAATCTCCAATGAAGGTTAAATGTCCTTTATACTTGAATGAAGTTACAAAAGGACTAGGCATGAATGGGAAGAACTGAGAGGGTGAGTGCCATCCATTCATAGCAGTGCTTCAGGGACACTTTGTGTATTTATTTTGTTATTTCCTCAGAACATCTCTCATTTTGTCTTTCTTTTTTCTCTCATATTTGAGGGTATTGTCTCTGTCAGAACATGCTCAAAGCACCAGGTTTCTGTTCTGTGGACAGTATCTGCTCCTTTCCTAGTGAAATTTCTGAATTGCCTGTGGTTCTGATAATGTTAATACGTTCATTCAGGTTGAAGCAAGGTCTCTTTTTAATTATGGCACCTTTCTCTACTCTGTAATCCTTATTTAAACAAGTGCTGAGCCTTGCAATCCCAAGAGTGGAAAAATATGCATTGTTGCTCAGATTCTTGGGCTTTTATCCTTGCAGGTGGTCATGGTGATCCTTTTTCATGAAGTATATTCATGTCTGCCTGAGTTCTGCAGTGCTGCAGGGTCGTTGGGTATCATCTCAATTTTTTTACTTTCTTTTATTTTCTTCATTGCTCAGTCCCTTGTTTCTCTTCCTGCTTTCCTCTTGTACCTCTAGCTCTGTAACTGGTTTCTTGAACTTCTTTGTCCTTTTGCTTTCTTTTGTGTCATGTTCTCTCATATTATATGGAACAGCACCCCGGTTAAAGTGCATCTGATTTCTCCTCTCATTTCAATGGATATCTTTAACCAACCTTTTAGTTTATAACCAAGGTACATTTTGTTGTTTACATGCTACTTGATACCAAATGTGGTGTGTTTTAGTTGTTTTTTCCAAACACAAAACTGTCCTTGGGCAGTGACAAACTGTTTTACTGCTACTGTGTCTAATTCTCTAATGCACAATGTAACTTTTGTAGGACAGTCAGAATAATGTATTATCTGTTGGAATAACAGGAAATATTGAAGCAAAATCATGATTGCTGCAGTTTGGTAGAGCTTGGAAATGCTTCTTTAGTGGTGGTGGATATAGATTGAATAAGGTTATATTAATTCATCATCAAATAACAAAAAGAAGGTTCTAGGAGGGATAGTTTTATCTTGTTTTTAAATAGTACAGTTGGTTTCTTCTGATGTTGAACTCCTCAGTCTCACTTTGTAAAATAGCTTTATTCCTGTGTCAAGTGAGTCTTGATATGCTATCATTGTTTAGTGTATTTTGTATTTCATTGTTTCTCTCCCAGACAAGTTCCTCATCCTTTTTCCTCTTATCTGGGGCATGATTCAAAATCCTCAAAGAGACAGCCTCAGCCAAGCTCAGTTTTACGATTTGGATTTGTAAAGCGCACTCGCTTTCTGTGTTTTCACACACCACTAAATTTAAAAAATGATAAATGGTTCTGCAAACACCAACAAGCTGTGAACTTGTACTTCTCTGTCAGCATATTCAGAGGAAGCAATTGCATTCACAGAAAGAATGATAAAATTGACTATCATATGGGCTATGAACAGCATTTTAATGGCATTTTAGCATTCATCAAAAGCTCTTAGGTATGCAGTTGCTTTTGTTTTGCTCCCTGTTTGCATTCATTCTATAAGTCACTGCTTTTAAAATGGATTTAGACGGTGCTTTTCTAATACTGTCAGCAGTTAAATGTGTGAAAGTTAGTTCCTTGGGAATTAAGTTATATAAATTAGTCTGATTAATTAGTAAAACTAAGGGAGGGATTAGTACAAGTAAGATGAACTGTGGAATGACAGAAGTAAACATAGAAAACAAGAATATTCACAAGACAAATTCAGTAGGTGGCAAAATAAAATGGCTTCATATATAGAGTATGTCTGAATGTCCTTCATTTCTCTGAAGCACTAAGTATATATGTAAGTAAATGGTTACCTGTTTTTGTGAGAGTGTCCTTGGAATCCCAGAAATTAAGAATCAAAATTCTAAGCCACATAAGAGTTTAGAAGATTCTTTAGAGAAGTTCCTTGTTTCTGTGGTGTGCAGGAATACTTAGGAAAAATTAAAATTATCACATGGATATGGGACTGGTAGGTGGTTGGAAAGATTGATGAATGTTGTGGGATTGCCTGAAGTAGCTGGGGTCAGGATTTGAATGAATGTGCTTTCACTTTTAGGATGGCTGCTTGTTGCCCATGCAGGTACTTCAAGCTGAAACTTGCAGTAAATTTTTGGAAAACTGGACTTAGCATACTTACCTTGGGCCTAACTTACCCAGATGCCAGCTTTGCTCCGACTGCAGCTACCATAGGCAGAGGTAAGGATGAGCCAAATATATGAAAATATAATTCAGAAAACTAATCACCTTATTGAGTGTTCTTGGAACGTGGCCCAACATTCTTGACATTTATCGTGTTCTGCAGTACAGGGTATATACCCCAGTAATACCCATGCCTCTTGGGTATTAGAGTTTTTTAAAACTCAGTACAAAACTCTCAGACTGAAGGAGTTTTGAAGTTTTCTTTACTCTATACTGCAAGAAAATCATGATTCCAAAAGGGAAGCATGTGGTCGATTCCTGGCTACCTGTTTACAAAAGACTGTTGAGATGCTGCGCTGGATATTTGCTATTGAACCTTAGACATGTCAAGCTTGGTAAAATACTGGTGTTTTTATTCTCTTTACTGTCTTGAAAGTGTTGCAGCTTCTGAGGCTACCTGGGCTGAGGTGTAATAGATGCCTTTTGAAGATTTCCTATCAGGTGGCATGCTTGAGCCTCCTCCAGCTGTCAGTCAGTTTGATAGTTCTGGCTTCTATGGCATGAGTCTCTTGAAACTAAAGCATCTGGGGGTGGTGAAATGCTCTTGAAAAGATTCTGTGACTGAGCTTCACTGGAGGCGGGGGGTGGGGGTGGAGGAGAGTACTTTATGTACAGGGCTGTGAGCCTGCAAGAGTGGAAGGAGTGAGGCTCAAATGGCAGAGTGAGAAAGCCATAGATGAGGAGCCATAGCCATCTTGTAGACATCTGGGCTGTGGCCAACAGTAAGTGGAAATAAATGCGAGTGCCAGAGGTGAGCGGAATATAATGTATGAGAAGTTTTTATGTTTGTTTCTTAAATGAGTTCCACTGTCAAATGCTTCCAGATATTTTTCTCTCTCATAATGAAAATTAACATCAGTTTCAAAATGGAAATATTACTATGCATTGATCTGTTTGTGAGAAGACATCATATACCCTGTCTTCAGACTTATTTATTTAGATGTTGCTGCTGTTTTCTAAAGGCTTTTGAATTACCTACTTGAAACATTGTTTTTGCAAACCTTCCTCTGTAATTTAGCTGTTTCATGTCAAGTGAAGTTCAGTTTGGATAGAGCTGCATCAAAATTTTGGACTCTAGTTTCATACCATACAAAACTGAAAATTTTAACATCCCCCCCCCCCCCCTTGGTTTGATGGCTCTCTAATGTAATATTAAATGACTACAGATTCTGATGTATTTTAGTTTTGCTTGTAAGTAAGTGGAAAGTAAAATATTTTGTCACATATTTCAGCACAACTTTAGACATTTACAGGCGTGCTTGGGTATCACTGAGGCAGCTTGAAAGCCTGACCAGTTCTCCTGATTATTCTCTCTTGCAGGAGTGATGAGCATACTGTGTAATTCTGGGACTTCATATAAAGTAAATCTTGCAGAAAGTAGCAGAAAGGCCTTGGAATCCATGGGGTAATAAAGACTGTATGGGCTTAATGAGAGAGTTTGAAGTCTGAAACTGTGCTGTGCAGTGCTGGACAGTTCAGAGGGAAGCTGTCCAGCTGAGCTTGCCTGCTTACTTAGCAAAAGCTGTTGTATTGAAAGATAAGTGGGGAAATTCTTAACTTTACTGGCATATTCCTCAGATCCCTATGCATCTTTGATTATTTCCCAATTTACAGAATATCTGTAATGAATGCAGTATTCCATAATAACCTGTTCTTTAAAAAGCTTTTAGCCTAACTGGTCACTTCAAAAGTTTTTCTTCAGCTTTGAAGGATACCTTTTGAAGCTGTGGAAAGCATAAGCCAGCTCATAGGATTTCCACCCCTGCTCTAGGGGACTGATAGGACTAGCCTTGGTGGAAGAAATTCTTTTTGTGTTTCAGTTGCCCTTCCTTAAAGGAATCTTCCTATAGTTTAAGGCAGAAGCTTCTTTCCCCAACCTGTAAATCAGAGTTTCAAGGCAGAGAACATTATGGCGCTAAATATTCAGAGAGATGAGGTCTAATCTACCCATTTTCTCCTTGTAATTTGTATCCACAGCATTTCATTCCACCAGAAGAAATTGCAGAAAATGCATATTCAAGCCTCTTGACTATCTGTATTTCCCATATGAGTGCATAGATGGAAAGGATGGTGAAATTTGCACTGGAAACAAAATTTTAAGTTAAAAATCAGTTGTCATTGGAAGAAGCTGCTTTGAAAATTAGATCTGATAACTCATGAAGATTTTTGGTTGCTAAATAGTATGCATACAGAGTGTGGGAATAAGATACTTTTATAGGTTTGAGGATCACATCTAAACTGATTAGGGATCTGTGAAGGTGCTTGTGTCAGGGTGAATAAATTGAGAAACTGAATGTATTTTGAGCATCTTAGTCAAGACTTGCATAAAAGAAAGTGATTTTTCTACTATTGCCCTGTCAGTTGTTTACTTTTTATCTCTATTTTTCAGTGTCCCTAGAAGATAGGGCAACTATGACCTTTTATATTTTATAAGCCATGTTAGCTGCTCTGCTTTCCATAAAGAAATTCTTATTTATCTGATTGTCAATTGACTTTTGTTTATCCAGCTGTAGTCTTTGTTTTGCAAGTTCCTGTAAACAAAACTGGCAGTAAGCTTTCAATAAATCTGTTAAAATGATGGCTTACTTAATGTCTGTTGCCATGAGGAGAATCCAGTGTTATATGGAAGATTTTGAGGTTTGAATGAAGTGTAAGAGTGTTTTTGAAAACTTCCAAGAGAGGATAAATCCCTCATCTTGATTGAAATATTGTTTATAAGCCAATTTTCAAACTCTTCCCCATATGCTCTGAAGGTATTTCAGACTTTTCTTCTCAGAAATACACCATTGACAAAACTGATGTTTGTTTCGTGAAACTTAACTTCGATATAAAGGCCTCTCCTGAAAAACAGACCCTCTCAAAGCTTTGCCATATATCTGTATTATATTTGTTTACATTTTGGCCTGACTTTCTTGCAATGTCTTGGGTTAGGAAAAGTCATCCAAGAGGCTGTTGTGACGAGGTTTTGGAATTGTCTGAACAGTTTTCCCTCCTGCTTTTATGCTGATACTATCTTTAATGTACCTGGCAGTGTAATGCAGTGTGAGTAAAATTTCTTTTTATTCATTTGGGCTGGATTACGTTGCTTTCATTCACAGGGTAACTGTTTGCTATAGTGTGGTCATAGACATGATATGTGTCAACTCGCAGACTAGACTGAACTGGAAGTGCAAACACCTGAAAGTGATGGCCTTTATGTCACTTCACTGCCTAGGACAGAAGGGTGTCTGCAGTAGTTAGAACAAGAGTACACAGTACAAAATATTAGTTGGAATGCATACACTAACTTCTTGTTTTGTATTTGTCATGGTGTCTGAAGTATGAAGCACTGATTACTATTGATGACAGCATGCCAGAGGCTGGATGTCAGCTCTTGTGTTCAAGGCATGTTTTGTAATTCATTTTCTGTCTAAATTCTTGAGGCATCCTCCTGTATTTGACATCTTTTGTACAAGACATAAGTAATAATCCTACAAGATTAATTAGAATATGCCTAAGCTGCAAAGGCTGAATTTCATAGCTGTTTGGACTTCAGTGTTTGCTTCCAATTATAAAGCATAAAATGAGTAGGTTTAGTTTTTAGACTCATGAAATCAGAGTTATTTAACATTGAGTTCTCTCAGCCCTGACTTCAGTGAAGCAGTCTGGTTCAGTGAACAGAAAACAAATAAATTTTTAAGGTAATCTTTGAAATTCAAGAACATAGGCTTTAGATGCATATAAAAGCTTCCTCCCTACCACATTATTTTCTTTTCTGTGTTTTTTGTGAACAGTTAAATTTCTGAGGTAGAACTCGCACAAAAATAGTAAATGGAGAAGAAAACATTCTTTTATTATACTTTACATCCAGATCACACTTCTCTTCATGTCAGCTGAAGATGCAGCTGTTCTTTCAGATAGTTGATTTATGTCACCCACAATTAAAATGTCCTTGCTATTTAAAAAAATGCTTCTCAGCATGCCTAAAAAGGTTGTCAAAACAATGGGTTGTTCACAGTGAGAGAAAGGCTCTTAATGCTTTATAGAAGACTGATGCAATGACTTGATTAGAAAAATCTGGTTTTAGCTGATTTCAGATGAAGTCATATGTTTTCTGGTATCTTGACTGTTAGTTTAAAACCGCACCTTCCTGATTTGGAGATGGAAAGTTATGCTGTATTTATGATTTCTGATTTATACAACATATTTACAAGTACATTTGTACTTACCTCTTTCAATATTGCCATTTCGATCAAACACTTCATTTTTTGCACCAAATGCATTATTTGCTATAGGTACTCAGGGCTTTGCAGTCCAAACTTTCTAAACTCCTAACCCTTGATTATTGATAAAGAAAGCTGCATTCTGATATTAGTGAGTGCTTTAAGGAAAGCCACATCCTGAGGCTTGTTCTTGCTTACTTCATGATGGTTGGGCATTTCTAAAATATTGAATACCCTCTCACCCTCCCTCAACTTCTGTTCGTTCAAGTTTATGAAAAGGTTGAGTTGACACAACTCAACATTGTAGTGACATTTTAGCAATGTAATTTTGAACTCCTTGCTGCCTTCTGGAATTCAGTGTCCCAAACCAGACACGTAGCTATCTTGCTCAGTGTGTGTGGGAGGGCTCCTCTGCTTTTGAGTGCGAGATTCTGGTGCATAAACTCCTAACTAAATGAGTAATGGCTGTATTTGTGTCTTTTGTACTTGTTAGGATCCTTACCTCGTAGGGCTGCCCAGCTCCAGATTGTGGTGGTATTTTTTTGCTGTAGTTCAAACCCCACACTTCTCCAGGAAGCTGCCTGAGAAGCAGCAGTTAGACTCTTTGCTGGAATACTGTAAAACAGACTCTTATTCCCTTTCTCAGTGAAAGCTCCTGACTGCAAAGTTACGGGTGTTTTGTAATGTGAAGTTTTTCCAGTTTGAAGCTGTTCTTCTCTTGATAATAAAATGTGGTGTTCACAGATGGGATGCCTGTAATTGTGGATGGAGGGTTATGTAGATCCTTTTTCAGTGAAACAACAGCATGCACTGAAGCAGGAGCTGGAGCCCAGCTTGTTGGTCTGATCAATAGGACTGTGGAGTGTACTTCTGGGTTCAGGCTCACAGAAGCTATTACTCCTTTCTGAACTGCAATAGCTTCAACTGAAGAGTTCCAAATTTCATAGCAAGCGTTAGCTAAGAAAAATACCTGCTAGCTGGACTGTTGTAGCAATTGAGTAGCTAGACTGCTTGCCTGGCAGCCATAGTTTAAATAAAGAGACTTGCATGTTTTTTTTTGTTTGAACTGTTTTGAAGCATAATTCCCAATTAAAGGTTGTGAATTTCAAGTGGGGGAGGCCTTTGCAGTGCGAAAACAAGACGTGTCTTTTACTTTTTCTGTGGTCTGGTCAGCATGAGAAGATTTGTTAATCCTTCCCATATATTTATAATTACCACTTGTGTTATTAGGGGGGAAACAGAAAGGCTCTTGGGGTTTGTGTGATTTGTTGCAGTTTGAAGATGCTTAAAAATTGAATACTGCGGTTCTAAGGATTGTAGTGTCTAGGTCTTTTAAAAAGAGCAAAGTACCTAAATTCAATTAACATTTGATCTGTTGCACCTGTGCCGCTTAAGCCTGGAGACTTTTTTTTCTATTTTGAGAGGGCTAAGCCATTCATGCGTTTCCCATTATCCCTTCTGTGCACAGATGTGCTCAGTGTGATTGTCATTGTATTCCTTAGAGATGGCTGCAAGTCAGTGTGGCAAAGGGTTTATGACATTGATGTGAGTTTTACATGAGGACTTCTAACAGTTGAATGCTCTTGCTACTCTTTGAATCTCAGTGACTCTACCATTTTCATGTTGCACGTGGAAGGAAGTTTATTCCTACAAACCCTACTAAATAGGCACTATTTCTCTTTTCCCTTTCCTTCTCCATCATCTGCTTGTTAACTACATGATGTGCATGTCGCTTGACTAATTTTTGCAGCAGGCATTATGGTGATAAAACCCCAATGAAACTGATAGGAATTAGCTTAGGATTTCACATTTAACTCAGTGTATGTTTTTAATATTCTCTCTTACCTGTGGAAGGAAATGTCTCTCATCTAGGAAGACTACGTGCTGATCTTTATGTACATATTCCATGGCTACTTTTTCGCCGCATTTAAAATCAAGATGCTTGTAGTCTCATTATGTTAAAAAGTTCAAACTGTCTAAATTGTAATGTTCAATAGCAAGAAAAAATATCCCTGTTCATAGAAGTATACTTTGAGGCATAATACAGGTTGCTGCAGGTAAAGGGAATTTGCACTTTGGAAAAGTAAATGTGGTATGGTCATGAAAACAATGGAGATGCTTCTCCTTCAGAGAGTGCTCTCTATGAAATATAAAATAAACCAGCCTGAGTTTAGTCAGGCTTGTCTCACCATATCCTAGGGTGGCAGTTGCTTGGCCTCCTTTGCTTCATGTCTGTTACAAGATTAAGAAAGCAATAAAGAATCACAAGAGAAACATAAAATCAACATCTAGCAGGACAATTAGCAATCTATTCAGAGCTTATCACTGTACAAATTAAGATCGATTACATTTTGCTACTGTCTTTAATTTAATGAGGGTAGCAGCTGCTTTGCTGCTTCTTATAGGAGTCACATAATTACAACGCTGTGTAGAGGGGCTTTATTTATTTTTTATACGCACAGAAGGTGGCAGAGTATTCAGCAAGTAGTATTTCAGGGGAAAAAACTGCCTGTACTAGGACTCTTCCGTCAGTCCCCCAGCTCTGTATCACTTCTGGTATATCTTCACCAGTTTCCATTATTCAAAACCTCATTTTACCATTAAATGATAAGAAAATATTTTCCACAGATAATGGAGTTAAGGGGAAGTCTGGAAAAGTCAATAAACCATTATGAGAATCATAAACACAATAATTTCACAAAAATGATAAATGCCCTGCTCAAAGCTGCAGCTGTATTGCTGTGGTTTATGACAGACTAATGATTTAGCTGTTACCTTATTGTTTTGGTTTAGAGGACAGTAACTTATTGTTTCCAGTTGATTTTTAAGTCTTCCAGAAGAAGGGTTCAGGCTAGTCAGATTGAGTTTATGGTGACTAGACTTCATTAACTCTCAACTGCTGGCAAAGAGGTAAGTTCCTTCCAGTGATGATTTAAAGTAACAAACAAGTTTTGTTCTGAATTGACTCCTAAGGAAGGACACTCTGTCTCTCCATAAACAGAGCCATGTGAACATTTGTAAATGCTCCACAAGTGAGTTTTGAAACCTTAAGTTTCAGAGGCTCACATAGCTTAATGCTGAGATTCCTAATTTTGGCATAAAGATTTTTGGTGTTACGGCAGAATAACACTAATATGGTGTGAGTGTGGGAATAATTGGGTTATGGGGTTTGGTTCTGTTTATACTGGAATTTGAATGGGGCATTTGGATCACATAAAATTTTTTTCTCCAAAGTTTGAGCAAGTCAGAATGAAAAGCAAATTACTGTGTGAAGTTGACTTCAGCGTTTAAAGAATATGAGGTTTAAGGGTTTTGATGCCAGAAGTTTCTCAATGTGTATTTTATATATATGAAAATATTGTACATATATATGTGTACTTCAAAAACTAAAGGTTAGGGAAGTGTGGCACTTTCAAAATGCTTCAAAGAGTTTTTATAATATGAAAAGTTCATTGTAACTGACAAATTGTAAAAGCATTTTATATTCCCATGAATATTTTGCTAAAAGCTTGGGTATTCTTTTCTTTTTTACATGGTCTAATGTTTTATTAGGTCTGTATGTCTCGGTCTTACTCTTTAGTGTATCTATAGTGCCGAGATAGTGTAGATATATTTCTGTACTGTGAAAGAAAGGCATATTGATCTGATACCAGCTTTTCATTTGTAGGCGTGATTGGATATAAAATGTATCAAGTGAGCCACTTCTATTTAATTTGAAGGCTGTAGAGGATGGGGCTAAGGAGTTACTATTTCAAGGAGCACTGGATCTACAAGCTTAGAATAATAAAAAGAAATTAGGTTTGGCTGACGGCTGCCTCAGAAAGATGCACCCTGAAATGAGCAGAAATTGTAAAGAGAGGAGTTATTACATTTTGTGGCTTAAGACTTTCAGCCTGAACCCTCGTGCCCTGATGCAGTTATTGTTTCTGATTGGAAAGGTTATAATGAATTGTTTGAATTCACTCATATGAGTAGTTTCTTATCTCAAAAGCAGCTAGCTGTGGGGACTGGCTGAAGCAGAGGGGCTGGGGTCTAGGCTATGGTTTGCATGGTCTGGAGAAGCCCAGATGCAGGCTGTCTTGGGCAGATGCTTTGAGGCTGAGAGTTTTGTCTCTTTCCCTAACATATTTCTTTACTTTACAGACTAGAGGCAGAGTCTGACCTGGAGGGGCAGGTTTGTTGGCTAATGTGCTTTTCAGTCCAGATTCCCCCAGCCTCTCACTTCAGGGTTGGGGCTGGTTAATATTGTTCTCAACTGCATGCTCCTGTTTTTCTCCTTGTGAAAGGGTGAGGGCGGTAACATGTGAGGTAGGGTCTGAGTGCAAAGAAATGCTCCAAGGCCCTACCTTAGGACTGCATTTGGAAGGAAATGAATGGTGGGTCTGAAGAGCCCAATATGCATGCAAATTTTTTATCCTGTGTGAAGGAGCTCTATCGCTGTGGATGGGGCTATGTTTTGGATGGATTTAAGGTAGCTAACTGAACACAGACTGGGGTAAAATCCTGTGTCTATCATTGAGGAAAGAAATTGCTTCAATATTAGGTGACAGAATGCATACCTAACCAGAACATAATAGGAACTGAGTGTTTTGAACTTGATCAAAGCTCAGGTGTTGGACACATTTCCACTTGCTTCTCTTACATTAAGCAAGCAGCTGTTTTTATCACTTGTTTAACTGCAGCTTCTTAAGTCTAAGATGGACAATAATACAGACCATCTGACCCCTGGATTAGCTTCATTTTCCTCTTGAAAATAAGTCTCTTCTGTTCTATGCCGTTTGTCTTGACCATAATAGCACTTGTATTCAGTTCATCGTCTTTGTAGCTAATCACAGTATCTAGTCTCTTCTGTCCCTGAAATTAAAACATCAGCATTTTCCAAGCTCTCATATCCTAGTTCAGTTACAAATGGTAGCTTGATTCTCAAATCTGTCCTTTCTCTTTGAAAATCTTTGTATTTTTAAATGTAGCTTTATATTGTGGGACTGCACCTCTGAAAAATGTCATCAGACTTGAGGCATAGCCTGAAATTTCTCAAGGCAAATAGTTTACAAAATCTAGGGCAGAGCAATCTTGCCTTTGTAACAGGAAAAAAGTATATAAGAAGTATAATTCTGTTTGCCTGTATGATACATAGAGCTCTGTTTACATAATTCATATTATGATCATGCTTATTTGCTTGAACAAGAGAGGACATTGTACATGGATTTTTCAAGTCTTATGAGTCCTTTCTGAATTTTTTGAACTCTCTCAAAAAAAAAAGGATATATAAAATTTATGTGACTTAAATATTTAAACATGGTTTTCCCTTAAATATTTTTGAAATCATGCAGGGATCTGCTTTTTATCCCTTGTTAATTTAGGTTTTAAGAGAATTAAATCATTAAAAACAGTGAGATTTGCACTGCACTGTTAAAGTTAATGAGAGGTTTATAGTTTATAGCAATGGGCTTGCAGGATCAGTAGTCACCCAAGTACTTTTAAATAAGGTCCTAATTACAAATAGAAACATATTGAGTATGTGTAGGAACATTCATCTCTGCTGGAGTAGAACATCGGTGCCTATTCATTTTGCTAGATAACCATCCTCCCACCCTCTTGTCTTGTATCAGCTTAACAACATTGCAGAGACAGTTTTCATTTCTGGCCAGTGAAAATTTTTAGGGAGTGCCTATCTTTTAAAAGCAATGAAATTAAGGACAAATTTACTAAAAAGTCAGCTGTTACGACACTTTTGCTTGATTGGCAAAGGAGAGCCCTAGCTTCAGGCATTCTTTGTGTTGCTTATTGATACAATGTTGTGTCTGCTTTCCAGGAGCTGTGAAGAAAATCTCTTCCAAGGAGTTTGCAGTCTAATTCCCTAAACCTACATTGGAATGCAAGGAACAGAAGGCTGCAGACTTGTTTCTTACTGCTTTGTAAAGTAAATGTCCATGTAGGTGCCTGTATCCATTGTGCTTTCCACACTGATCAAAGTATAAGGAGGGGAGAAAGGAAACAGAAGAGATATTACTGCTTTTAAACACAATGCTTTTTTAACACTCCAAGTAGTGTTGTTGGTTTTTCCCCTCACAGTTCCTTCCAATAGACAGAGGGCTGCATATGGCTTTGCAATTCCACCTAGAGGTGGGATGTTTCAAAATTAGGTAAATGGATACAAAATTTGTGACAAATTTCACATCATTGTGTGAAGGCACGGGATCTGAGCCTATACTTAATGGTATGTAGTTATACGGTGACTATGTTCTTTGAAATACTGATGCTCCAAGAAGGACCTACCTGTGTTAGGTGACCATGTGGAAGTTCCATGGTTTGGATCAGCTTTACCAGGCAGCTGACATTTGTTAGTACTAACAGTGATTACCTAAGAAAGGCTGCATTGTGTGTTTTAACCAGAAATCCATTATGTTACTCCTTGTCAAAAACTTGCAAAACAATGGCTAGTCATTCAATTTTATTTCTTGGCATTAAGTAGTTCCAGAAGCTAAGTGTTAGTAAAATCTGCAGTTTATTTACGATTACAAGAAATAAAAGCTGTGGTCACAGTGTAAAGTAGTAGTTAAACAGGTTAAGCAAAGTTCTTTAAACAAGAATTGAAATTGAGTATTTAAATTGGCTGACATACCAGTGGGAGGTGTATTTGGTTCTTCACCTTGGACTTATCTAGTATTTTCCTGACTTGTAGGTGAAGGAGAATAACAGATATTACAAAAAAAAAAATTACATTATATAATTTTACACCACTGGTATATTTGACTCAGCTTGTGAAGAAATTTTAACCAAAAGAGCAGAAATCAGAGAGATCTTTCTGTCATAATGTAATTCTGTTGCTGCTCAGTTGCATCCATGCAACTTAGTCCCACTCAGCTGAAGCATCTTAGTTGCAGTGAATTTGGGTAACAGAGCTGGGCTTTAAAAAAAAGAGTTTATTTGGTGACATTAAAAACTGTTTGAGTAGGGATTTCAGTGATGACACTGTGTCACTGGGGATTACCTGGGTATTTTTTAGTAATGCTGTTAACACAAATGTTGACAGAATCTTTGAATATGATGGGAAGGGTACTGTAACATGGTGAGTGTGTGTATACCCATGATTTGATTTATAGCTTATATCCCACATATTGATAACTTTGGTCTTGGAGAATAAAGCCTGCAATGGAGTGGGAAAGATGCTCAGTTTCCTAGTATAAGCTTGAAAAACTGCATTTAGGATGTTGTGACACAGCATAACTATCTATGTTTAATGTAAAATAGTAAGTGAATGTTGCTTAGGTTTCAGATACATGACACTCAAGGTAGTTTTTAAAGCTCGTCTGTTATGTTTCAGGAAACCTTCTGACCTGCTGCTCTCTAACCATTAGGCTTACCCAAGGGCATACTTGCTACTGCTTTTATTCTGTTTCTGATATGCGAGCAAATTGGCACAATGTATGAATAGCCCCAGCTGCGCAGAAAGAGACCTGCTTTGCTTCTCACTCTGTCTCCCCTGGGCAAATCTGATATGGAGATGCTCACTATAACTTTTCGTACCTGTGGGGAAAATGCATGAGAAATCCTGCTAGAAGGATAATCATTCAAGCGTGATAAACCACTGAAAACCAAATAGTTGTCCTTCAGTGACACCTGCTCTCCTCTCATTTTCATTTCTGAAAAGTTAACTGATGAAAGGACTATGTTCTCCCCCTTCGCATATTGCATTAACATTGAGGAATATGGTGTCTGTGTTGCATTACCTTTCATTGTTCTTTGTAAAGCAACTACAAAAAGTAAGCTCATCAGAAAAGAAAGTAACACACCTTCACTGATGGATTGTGCTTAACTATTGCTTATTACCGTAGCTTTTGAAGAATTTCAAAACTGTAATAATTCATTTATTTGTGTGGTACTTATTATGCAAGTCATAAGGAAAAAAGCATGGATTTCAAAAAGCTTTTGATCTGGGACTTAAAGCCTCTGACTTTGTAATTCTTGTAACTTCTACCAACTATAAGTAGAGATAGCGTTATTCTTGGGCCAAATGCATTATTTTTTTGCACAAGTTTCATAGAGAATCTCTGTAGTCATTTAATGATATTCATATAACTTTTTTTCTTGCTTTTACTAAATTAATTACTTCCCTGAACTGTTGTGGCAATAAGTCTCCTGAATTTATTTTACAGCATAAATATGAAGCCCTCTTAATACTTCTAATATATACTGTAATCTTGTTTCACTAATTGAGTTTGTACAATCCCCTAGCTGGCCACTATTTACATAGAGGGTCAGTGGGTTTTCCAGTATTTTCTATCTATATGCTGTGGGTGTAGAGTCATGGTTTGCCATCACTATGGAATTTAACAAATTGGACGTAGACACATCTTTTCAGAATAAAGTTTTGTGTTTTTTTTTTTTTGTCTTCCCTCCTCTTAGTAAGCTGAAATTTTAAATTGTCATACTTTGCATTAATTTTCTTTTGGTTACAGTTCCTAAAATACCTAGATTCCATAAATTTTCATAGGTAATCTTTGAGTGTTACTAAATATATTCCAAGGTAAAACACTAATTGTATGGTAAAAATTCTGCCCTAACATAGTTTTGTTGTCTATTTTGCAAGCCTACAGAGCTGGAGGGATCATGATACCTACTTGACATGTGTGCATGAGGAGTGGTAAGATTAAACTAGAAAACCTTGTAACAGAGGTTAGGGTACTGTCTTGGTTTCAGAGGCTTAAATCTTGGTACCTGAAAGGTGAGTGAAGTCCAATGTTTCTGTAGAGTGATCAAGGTCTTTATCAGTGTACATGAAAGTAGATATGTGCCAAAACATATGTTTACTATAAAAAGTTGGTTTTGAGGAAATAGTCATCAACCAGAATTGAGTTGAAGAGCAGTGTTATCTCTAAATGATTTGCGTTTTAAATTGCTTGTTTTTTTGCCTATCTGACCACTTATTTAGGATAATATATGCTAAGAATGAAAAAAACCCAAAACATTTTATATGTAGATTAGGGAAGATAGAGGCCCAACTGATTAAATTACATTCCAGTAAAGTGAATTTAGACATCTAAGGAGGCAGCTTTGACTAAATAATTTTAGAAGATTTCACTCTTGAATGTGGTGTTTATATGGGGAGAAGAAACAGGCATACTTCAGTATTGATTACAGGCTATTCCTTATTTATCTGTACATTAATAACAGTCACCTTGAGTGATAGAGGACACAAATTGGAAGGCTGTTCCCTTAAGAATTTTTGTGCAACCAGCCTGTTTCGGGCAGCTTCACCACCTGTCATCACCCTAACATTGTACGTATCAGGAGTGACAAGTCCAGCAGTATTGTTTGGATAAATAGTGTTGTTTGACAGTAAACTTCTGTCTTGCTCAAGAGCTCCCTTTTCCCAACAAAACTTTCAATGTTCACTCACCTAAGAATTATGAGTGTTAATAGGGTCACAATCAGCGTAAAACATCAGTGTGATGTTAGAAGGATGTGTTGATGAACACCAAGCTTAATATCTGCTGGTTGTCTGTATTTGGCTTGTGACATTGTGACAATGATGTTCATTGTTAGAGATAAAAATATCGTGAGCAACATGTTCCACTCTACATTTGGAGTCCAGCTCAGGTGGAAACCCACATGGAAGCATCAAAATCTTGGCAGGCATGCATTAATTTGTCACAGTTTGTCAGACAGTTCTGTTGCAGTCAGTGCTTATGCCTCACAATTGGTGTTTAATTTTTTTCCCCTGCTTGTTCCCAATCACAAACCTCTGTCATTGCTACTAAGTGACTCTACACATGCATCAGTTTATTATACAGGGCACAAACATGTGCTATTCTGCCTATCTGTATCAGTTCATGTCTGTCCATTGCTTATAGAGCAATATACAGGGGTAGAAGCAGCAGCTGTAAAGGGAGTAGGCAAGGAAAGCAGCTGAGGTAGTTCAATACCTGTGTAGGGAGTGGGTAGTTAGGAAAGATAGGATGACAATGGAATGGGTAATGCACTTGTCCTTAACACATCAGCTGTTGTTTGTCCATTCAAACTTAAGCAGAGCTATCCAGTGACCTAGGAGAAATGGCTATATTAGTCTATATCCCTGCCAAAGTGAAAATGCTTGCTGCAGCACACTTTAAAAACTTTTATCTGTAATGGCCTGAAACATGAAGTGGTTTCACAGTGTAATTATTTCACTGATGAAATATTTCAATAAGGAAGTTCTTATAAAAATTTCTCTTTTCTGGTCTTCATCATTTACTTCTAATCCTTGTGTGTCACACTAGATAGATCTCCTCCTTCTTGGAAGTTACATCTGTCAAATATTCATGGGTACTTACGCTCAGTCTTCACTGTTAGCAAAGATCCATGTGTTTAACTCTTAATTTTTCTCCATAAATCAGTTTCTCAGTCTTATCATTCATGTTACTCTTCACAGCTTGGTGGTGAATACTACCAGAGCTGCACACAGCATTTTAAGTGGAATCACAGCTAATAGAAGTAATGGGTATTGCTTTTCTGCAGTGTGGTTTCATCTCCTGTGATCACCAGGAATGCTCTAAAAACTACCAGTAGCACATCCTTTATGTCAGGTGTTTCTTCATTGTCTAGTTTCAGTCTTGTTTCTGATTTAGCTTAAGTTTAACCTCTTACATCTTGGCAGGAAACAAAATTTTTGTCTCTGAGCTGCATCTGTGCAGAAGTGATTTTGCCTAGAGTGAGCCTGGCCTACAACTCTGAGGTGACACCTTGACTGCAAGGTCGTAAGGTGTTCCTTACAACAGAACTAACACTTTTATTATTCAAAGTGGTGTTAAATACCCCCAAATCCGTACCTAGTTACAAGAGGGAATTCTGTAGTTATCTGCTGGGAAAAATTTCCTGTAGATTTTGCAGCTTCTGAATGAAAATTTTTTTTTTTTTTTTTTTTTTTTTTATGGTAGTGAATTGGTGTGATTTATAGTTAGAAGAAAGTCAGGCTTTCAGTGCACTACCTTTATCTTTGTTTCTTCTCTTTGTTTAAATGAATCATTTTCCTCTTTAAAAGCTTACTATTAAAATGTTTGTAAGTTTGGATTTCATATGGCCCTGTTTCTGTCAATGAATATCTGAATGTTTTGAGAAATAAGCAGTCTGTGGTGGTTTGTTTTTTGTATTTCTCAGTTAGTTGTGTGCCAAAGATGACAGCCACTTCAGTAGTAATTTTACGGTGCTCTAGGTGTTCAGAACTGTTGTGGCTGTGATGATTTTACATAGCACTATGCTGATACTACTGTCCTTGTATCATTCCTACTTTTTGGATCGGTACACAAACTTGTATTTGCAGATGTAAATCATAGAAGCAGTCATTCCTGCTTGAGTAGCAATCCAGGGCAAGTAAAGAGTGACTCTATTTGAAATGCATTGTCAATTTGCTTAGTATGTATTTTCCAGCGGATCATTTGTGCTTTTAACCTTGATATTGCTATGGATAGAAGGACTCCAGGCCGTACTCGTAGCAGCTCCATCAGTCATGAGATAAGTCAGCTCAAATACATCCTCCTCTTTGCACACTGCTTTTGTCTATTAATGGTCAACAAATATCCTATAATTTTAAATATTTTAGTTTCCTTTGTTAGCACTTTGCAGTACACAGAAATATGTGTTGGTAGTAATAGTCACCTTTCTGTAGGAGTTTTGGTATGTTTGTCACTAATTTCCAGTCTTTAACATGGGGGAGGAGTAAAATTGTAAAACAGTGGAGCAAAGAGTGAATCTTTATTTGTGGCCTGAAAGGGTCAATTTCTACTGAAAAGCAAGGAGCAGAGAATGTTTATTTGGTCAAGGAAGAGGTGTATAATCTGAATTACTGTTGGAATAAAATAAACACCTTTCTGCAGATGTTGCTTTCAGGAATGAAAGCTATTTCTTTTCAGATATCTCATATGTGTATTAACAAAGCTGGCATACCACTAAGAAAAGATAAAATACTCAACAAAACAAAAGCCAAAGTGCTGTAGAATGCAGAGTACTGCTACATTATTAATAGTGCTCTAGAAACTGTTGAAATAGCACAGTACAGTTGTGTATTGTTTAGAAGAACTTTTGTCACATGTGTTAAGAGAATTTTAATTATTGGATTTATGGATATGAATTAACAGAACGAGGCTATTTTTTGCTTGCTACTCAAGCTTTACGTGTATCATATAATGAGAAATGTAATGAGGGAGTATTTTCTAGAGTAAACTGCTTCATAACTCTGAGTGATGTATAGAAATGTTCTAGTTTCAGTAATGAGTCTGTTTCAAATAGACATGGTGCCTTTCGGGAGCTTTTTCTTTTCCTCATACAATATGCAGTCTTCTTCTGAGCTCTACATTGCTGACTCTGAAAGATGCAGTTTTCAGCTCTGTCTTCAGTAGTTTGAGGAGGAGGACTGGGCCTGCCCTTTGAGAGTGATTGTCTTTCTCTTGTCATCTTATGAGTGGGATTGTTGAAGAGAGATTCCTTTCAATAAAAAAAGGGAAGAGGTGACAGGCAGGAGATTCTCAGCATTACAGGATTCTGTGCCTGCCCTTGGTGTAAAGCTTTGACCTTTCAGACATGCTGTTAAAGCATGGAGGGTATTTTGTTATTGTTTTTCAGGTAGCCAGTCCTTGGCTCTCACGTTTATTCCACAGGAGGGATATGCACAAAGGTGTTTCTGTAAGCATTAGTTCAGTCTGTTCCTTTGAATGTAGTGATAAAGTTCCCAGTTATGGTTTTTAGCTTCACTGCAGCTCACAACTACAATTGTAAAGAAATTCCTCATCAGTTGTGGGCCGAACTAGATAAGTGTAAGTGGCATCTATCAAAGTTTTGGCATTGAATCTCTGTCAAATCTTAATCTTCAAAGCACAAATAATGGAGGCAAAAGCTATATATTAGTCTTAGTGACCTGTAGCAAGTTTTGGCTGCAGACCACGTGCATGCTCAAGATTTTGATTATTGATGTGTCAATTTTTTGACATGGAGAAGGCATTTTAGCTTAAGTGGTTGTCTTGTTTTACTTGAACTGAAAGTATATGTAAAAAAATTTATGCATTCAGACAAGGTTGCAGACTTCAACCTGAGCAGCTAATGAACATGCTAAGTTACAAGCAGCTGAAAAAATCTTATGATGAAGACAAAGGAAAATCTTAAATATTGTCTTTGTAAGTCTGTTCTGTATGTGAAAACAAACTTCAAGCTATAATCAAGGACACTATTACCTTGAATCTGGTAGAGCTTTAACAGAAGCTCATGGCTTGGCAACATGAGTGTGTATCACGGACACCTTTCTTTTATGAGATGCTCAAACAAATGCCGATAAGCAGTGCTGATTAGGAGGCAGGATGGAAGCAATCTTGTTTAATGGTTTATAGGTATGTCTGGGATCGAAACTTTGTCTCTGTTTGCTTATTAAAAAACAATCTGTGAAGGGAATAGCTTAACTGTGAATATCCAAGGAGCTGGGACAATCAGCTTGCTGACAGTTGCTGAATTTGAAAGTTGCCACCTGTTAACAGTACAACAATGCCTAAGTATTGCATCCGTTCTTTCTTGTAAGATATTGAGCCTCTATTGGAAAATCTTGACACTTCAGTAGCATGTGGTGAAGATGAGTAGGAGTTCATCTGGCTGTCTAAATGTGGAGAAACATGCTGGCCTGCTCATTCTTCTTTATGTAGCCTTAGCATTAAGAGAAATTTGCTTTGCATTATGAAGCTTGCTGATGTCAGATGGAAAAAAAAAAAATTAGGCCCAGATGGCATGATGCTAAATAGAGCTGAGTACGAAGTGTGCATATAAAAAGAGGCCAATCAGTTTTTGCTGATCCTTTGTAAGTATGAGCTGTAAGAAAAATACTTGCTTTTCAATTCATCTTCCTTAAAGAGACCCAAATTATGTATATGTTATAGCTGAGCAGAAACCTGAGTGACAGAAGCCTCTCATTGCTTTTAGCAGGGCAGTTCTGTCACTAGTTAGATTTCCCATCTCAATCATTTTTAAAACTGGCTGTTATCTGGAAGCTTAATTTCATAGGTAAACAAACATCAACCTCTAAAGATGGGAAAAATATTAGTTGATGACAATTATAGTAATTGCTCTTGATTTATTCAAATCTTCAAGTGAGCAAAACTTTTTCATGTGCATTTGAGTAGGTTGGATACTAATTCAGCTAGACAGGAGAAATATGTACAAATTTGTAGTCACACGTATTTATAGTTAGGTTATTACTAGAAGACTTTCTTTTGAATAAGAACCATTGATACTCATAAAATAAAACTTGTGAAAGATTCAAGGAAGAAAATCTTTAATGTTGTTTATTTCTCACCTTTAAAGTGGGAATACCAGGTGCTTTTTCTGTTTTAATTCGTAATGGCTTCCTTCAAACAAATTGGAAAAAAAACACCCTAGGCAAGGTAAAACATATTATATGGACTAAGTTTGATTTCTTTTATACCCTTTATACTTATTCCAGGATAACTCTAGGTTATATTCTGGCTTCTATACTTATTAAGGATAAAAAATAAAAATCAAGCTTACAGTCTTGTTCAGTTACAGGCCGGTCATGTAGCTCTTATTTTGCAGGCTTTTACATGCAGCAGTGTTATGCATCAGTGCTCTTGCTCTTTGGTGTGAGTTTATAATGTTACGTGTCCATAGCAAGAACTACAGTTGTTCTTTTTAATTTGGACAAAAAAGGTGAAAACTCAGACATATACTTCCATTCTTCTGCAGTAAAATTACATCCTTGACTAACAGGCTTTTTGCTGTAACTTTCAGTTATCCTGCTGATTAAAAATTGCCCTGAAATATTTTGTATATGAGGTCTGTGTGTAAAGATTATTGCTTCTTAATAAAAACTGGTTTAGCTTTACCAGACATGAAATACCCTCACCTTTGCACTGCTTTATCAGAATCTTCTTAGTATGCCTCTTTTTCTTCTCATCGTTCTGGTTTGAACAGGGTTCTTTCTAGTGATACATATGTGAATATACATGTTATATATGTTCTGTTTTTTCATAGAGTACCTGGGTTCTAGGTAGTGTTTGTGATCTGAGACTTCCCCTGCCCCCACCCCAATGAAGGTAATGAATCACAATCCATGTCAAACAGATTCCTTTTAAAGGATGAGAGGAGGAAGAGTGCCTTGAGTAACCTGGTCTACTGGAAGGTGTCCCTACCCATGGCAGGGGGGTTGGAAATGATTGATCTTAAGGCTCTTTCCAACCCCAACCATTCTATGATTCCATAAACCTCTACACAAATGAATATGACAAAAGATCTCTTATACATCCTATGTATCACCTTTTTTTTTTTTTTTTTGCTTTTAGTGTTTTATAATGTATTTGAAACTTTGGGAGTAAACAGAAGCAAAAAAAGTGAACTTCACAGGATGTCTAAACTGGAAGGGTTCAAAGGTTTAAAGAGGTTCTTCATCCTTTTATTTGTCTAAAATCTAGCTGCACCCTTATTCACTGAGTTGCATTGTTACAGAATTCTGTGGGTGGCAACTTTTTCACAAGAACTAGGAAAATAATTTGGGAATAAGATTTATCCCATTGTCTCCCTCTTCAGTTCCTCTCTAAGCTTCATCTGGGCAGTAAAGACTTACGTTGATTCTCACTCAGTAGAAAACCCTAAAATACTCCTGTTCTCCTGTTTTAGTAATTCGTCTTTTTGCTTTATTACTCAGAATTGATCCCAAAGAAATCAGAGCAGAATGAAGAGGCTGAACCTCACAGCTGAGCACTCTTTTAAATGAGAAGATAAGCAAAAAGCCAAAAGTCTGGTTTTGTCTTTTTTTTGCATTTGCATGTGGAAATTTGCATGTGTCTGGAAACAGATGATGCACTAACCCCTTTTATCACTATTGATTGCTTTTTATTAAGAATAGTCCAAGCAGAGATACAAGAATTGCTTCCTAAAGCCTTTAAAGTCATGACAGCTGACTTTCATAGGTGTTAATTCGGTTTGCTGTAGCATTTAGCTACCTTAAGCGTTCTGGTACTTTTCCATCACAATTTTATTTTTACCTACAAAACTTTGCCCCCCCCACACCCCCCCCCAAAAAAAAAAAAAAAAAGAAAAAGTGATAGTCTTCAGAAAATGGCATGTACAGTGTGTTACCTAGGTTCATTCTGAAACCTGCTCACTCTGCTGTAGGGTGGAATATGACTCTAAGGAAATACTTTGTATAATATAGTGGAGGAAAATAGATTTTGTTGTGACCTTTAAGTTGAGCTTTTTTGTCCTGAACCAAATTATTTTGCTAAATAGACGGGAGCTGGAGACAGCCTGTGACCTTTTGTTATCATGCAGCTTTGAGAAATGGCAAAAGTCATTCTGATGCTCAGAAGCTCCATTACAGAGATAACTGTGTTTTTTTTTTTCTTTTTTAAGGAAAAAAAAACCCCACCAACATTGAAAAGTTTCATTGTACTACAGCACTATACCAGAACAATGTAACCCTTTCAATATTGGCATAAATTAAGGTTTCTTACAAAGACATCTGAAGTTAATACATGTTGTCCTCAGCCCTTTTAATCGCAGAGGTTCTCAATACCTCTGAGGAATGGATTTTCATTTGAGCAGTTCTTTCAAGTAAGGAAACTGTAGCATATAACTGATTAAATGATTTATCCTTAAAGTTTTGATTTTTGCGTGTTTGTGGCCTGTATCTTTGCTGTCATAGTATAGTTGACTTTCAGATGGTGTCTGTTGTGGTTTAAACCCAGCCACACAGCTTGTTCACTCACTTCCCCCCTTCTTGCCCTCCCCCTGTTCCCGGAGGGATGGGGAGGAGAATCAAAAGAATGCAACACCCACGGGTTGAGATAGAATCATAGAATCGTTAGGGTTGGAAAGGACCTTAAGATCATCTAGTTCCAACCCCCCTGCCGTGGTCAGGGACACCTTATGCTAAATCATATCACCCAAGGCTTCATCCAACCCGGCCTTGAACACTGCCAGGGATGGAGCATTCACAACCTCCCTGGGCAACCCATTCCAGTGCCTCACCACCCTGACAGGAAAAAATTTCCTTCTTATATCCAACCTAAACTTCACCTGTTTAAGTTTTAACCCATTACCCCTTGTCCTGTCACTACAGTCCCTAATGAAGAGTCCCTCCCCAGCATCCCTATAGGCCCCCTTCAGATACTGGAAGGCTGCTATGAGGTCTCCACGCAGCCTTCTCTTCTCCAGGCTCAACAGCCCCAAGTTTCTCAGCCTATCTTCATACTGGAGGTGCTCCAGTCCCCTGATCATCCTCGTGGCCCTCCTCTGCACTTGTTTCAACAGTTCCATGTCCTTTTTATGTTGAGGCCACCAGAACTGCACACAATACTCCAGGTGAGGTCTCACGAGAGCAGAGTAGAGGGGCAGGATCACCTCCTTTGACCTGCTGGTCGCGTTCCTTTTGATGCAGCCCAGGATACGGTTGGCTTTCTGGGCTGTGAGTGCACACTGCCAGCTCATGTTCATTTTTCCATCGACCAGCACCCCCAAGTCCTTCTCCTTGGGCTGCTCTGAATCTCTTCTCTGCCCAACCTGTAGCTGTGCCTGGGATTGCTCCGACCCAGGTGTAGGACCTTGCACTTGTCATGGTTAAACTTCATGAGGTTGGCATCAGCCCACCTCACAAGCGTGTCAAGGTCCCTCTGGATGGCATTCCTTCCCTCCAGCATATCAACCGAACCACACAGCTTGGTGTCATCGGCAAACTTGCTGAGGGCGCACTCAATCCCACTGTCCATGTCAGCGACAAAGATGTTGAACAAACTGGTCCCAACACCGATCCCTGAGGGACACCACTCGTTACTGGTCTCCAGCCGGACATTGAGCCATTGACCATAACTCTTTGCATGCGGCCATCCAGCCAATTCTTTATCCACCGAGTGGTCCACCCATCAAATTGATGTCTCTCCAATTTAGAGACAAGGATGTCATGTGGGACAGTGTCAAACGCTTTGCAGAAGTCCAGGTAGATGACATCAACTGCTCTACCCCTGTCCATCAGTTCCTTATCCCCATCATAGAAGGCCACCAAATTGGTCAGGCAGGATTTCCCCTTAGTGAAGCCATGCTGGCTGTCACCAAGCACCTTGTTGTTTTTCATGTACCTTAGCATGCCTTCCAGGAGAATCTGCTGCAAGATTTTGCCAGGCACAGAGGTGAGACTGACTGGTCTGTAATTCCCTGGGTCATCCATTTTCCCCTTCTTGAAAATGGGGGTTATATTTCCCTTTTTCCAGTCTTCGGGAATTTCACCTGACTGCCATGATTTCTCAAATATGATGGCCAGCGGCTTCGCAACTTCATGCACCAGCTCCCTCAGGACCCGCAGATGGATCTCATCAGGACCCATGGACTTGTGCACATTCAGATTTTTAAGATGGTCTCAAACCAGATCCTCTCCTACAGTGGGCGCAAGGTCTTCATTCTCACAGTCTCTGCATCTGCCTTCCAAGACTTGGGTGGTGCAGTCAGAGCCTTTGGCAGTGAAGACCGAGGCAAAGAAGTCATTCCAGAACCTCAGCCTTCTCCAAATCCTGTGTAGCCAGTTCTCCTGAGAGCTTCCTGAGGAGGCCTACCTTCTTCCTTGTCTGTTTTTTTATTTGCTATGTACCTGTAGAATCCCTTCCTGTTATCTTTAATACCTCTAGCTAAGTTTAATTCTAACTGAGCCTTAGCTTTCCTAACCTGGTCCCTAGCTTCCCGGACAACATCCCTGTACTCTTCCCATGCCACCTGTCCTTGCTTCCACTTATTATAAGCCTCTTTTTTCAATTGAATTTTTCTCAGGAGCTCCTTATCCACCCAAGGAGGTCTTCTGGCCCTCCTGCTGCACTTCCTTCTAGTTGGGATGCAACACTCCTGAGCTTGCAGCAGGTGATACTTGAATATCAACCAACAGTCTTGGTCCCTTCTGCCCTCTAGGGCTGTACCCCATGGAACCTTCTGAAGCAGGTTCCTAAAGGGGCCGAAGTCTGCTCTTTTGAAGCCCAGGGCAGTGAGCTTGCTGCACACTCTTCTCACTGTCGTGAGGATCTCAAATTCGAGCATCTCATGATCGCTGCATCCAAGGCTGCCCTGGAGTGTCACATTTCCAACGAGCCCTTCCCTGTTGGTGAGCACAAGGTCAAGCATGGCACCTCTCCTTGTTGGCTCCTCTATTACTTGCAGAAGGAAGTTGTCTTCTACACAATTGAAGAACCTCCTGGATTGCTCATGCCAGGCCGTACCGTCATTCCAACAGATGTCAGGGTGGTTGAAGTCACCCATGAGGACAAGGGCCTGTGAGCGTGAGGCTTTTCCTATCTGTCTATGGAGTGCTTCATCCACAGGTTCTCCTTGATCAGGCGGTCTGTTACAGATCCCCACAGTAATGTCTCCCATAGCTATATTCCCTTTAACCCTGACCCACAAACTCTCTGTGGACTGCTCACCTGTCCCCAGACAGAGTTCCATCCTCTCTAGCCTACTCCTAACATAAAGAGCAACTCCCCCTCCCCGCCTGCCAGTCCTGTCCTTCCTAAAGAGCCTGTAACCTTCCATTCCAACACTCTACTTGTAGGAGCCATCCCACCATGTTTCTGTGATACCTATTATATCATACTCCCATAGATGTGCACACATCTCTAATTCCTCTTGTTTGTTCCCCATGCTATGGGCATTTGTATAGCGGCATCTGAGCCGAGCTCCAGCTGAAGCCAGCTCATTGGCTGGAGCAGCTGGGATATCTCTACATTGCTCCAAGCAATGGGCAGTTTAGTAACTAAGGTATAACGCAGATCACTACCACTACCACCAATAATAACAATGATAAAGGAAATAACAAGGGAAGAGAATACAACACCTCACCATCCGCTGACCAATAACTCATCCCCCCCACCCCAACCGAGCACTGACCAATACCTAGTCCTACCCCGCAGTGCCCTAGCCCTTCTGGGTAACTCTCAGTTACCACCCGGGCATGATGTGCTGTGGTATGGAATACCTTTTTGGTCAGTTTGAGTCAGGTGTCCTGTCTCTGCTTCCTCCTGGCTTCCCCTCCTCCCTGGCAGAGCATGAGGCTCACAAAGTCCTATGGCTAGTCTAAACATTTGAGCAGTAGCTAAAAACATCGGGGTTATCAGCACTGTTCCCAGGCTGAAAGTAAAAAACACAGCACTGCACCAGCTACATAGGAGAAAAAATGACTGCTACTGCTGAACCCAGGACCGTGCCTCATTCATAGCTTGCTAATTAAGAGATACAATGTCTAGAGGAAGCAAAGGTGTACTTTAAATATTGATGTTGCAATTTAATCTTCTTCCTTAATCCCTTTTCTCACTCAGCTGCTTAGTGATAAAGATTGATTTGTTCCTGTCCCTGTAAGCTGTTTTTCTCTGTTCTTTACAGGGCAGTGTTACAGCTGAATGATGATGACCTTCCCTGGGGTGCCAGATCCTGCAAATGTGGCACCTGTTCAAGATCTCTTCTTCCCTGGAACTGGAGTGCTGGGTGCTTGCATGACACTTTAGTGCTTTGCAAAGCTGTTCTCATCCACCGTGTGTTGGGATAGATTCAGAGCACTGAAAAACAATTAATGTAGTAGCTACCTGTGACTCAGGATTAACTCTGAAGCGTGCCTTTTATTTGTTTCAGCTAGCAGGCTGCCAAATCAAGCTGCTCCCAGGCTGTCTTCTATGGTTCTCCAGAGCTGATATACCATTGCCTGGGCAACCTTGGTCCTTAGGTGTCCCTCTGTAAAATAATTACTGAAGATTCTTCATGTAGATATTCCCCTTATCTCCTTTCCCAGAGAGGGTCACCCTTTGTGCTTCTGACATTTTTCAGTTCTGATCATTGACCTGGTTATGAGCCTGTTTCTTTGGCAGGTGAAGTTGCATTGTAATAAGAGGCACTCTGTGGTTCCCAAGGAGTTGGACCTCAGGTAGCCCTATAGTTCATTTTTTTGTAAAATCACAATGTATTCACCCTGTGTCAGAGCCTCTTTTTTTCTGGCAAGAAAGGCTTTCTGGGTATCACTGAGTTTAAATGCATTCTTCCAGGTCACGTACAGATTTAGATTTAGTTCTATAAACCTGATAATGAGAACAGGGAATCCAGTCATTACTAGCTCTTTAAAACTACACCCAATGAAAATGGTTTTGATAATGTTAGAAGTGGAGCTATATTTGTGATTGATGTCCTGAGCAGTATGTTTCAAGTTGCATTCAGACCATGAGATGGATTGCTTTATTTTGATTGATGTGGGTGTGCTTTATAGAAGGAAGGGACTTCAGAAACACTCTGTCTTTTTAAAGCACAGTCTAAAGCCTGAAGTCTTCTGTGTAGACAAATTGTACTGGCAAGTTTGGATCTGGATCTGGTTTGCGACTGGAGACCACTGCTATATTTCCAGCAGATGGGCTCTGGGAGTTTGTAGGTGATGAAGAAAAATAATGTGCATCCACTGTGTCACTGACAGCTGATGCTGTTCTGTTTTTAAGCCTCACTTCCTTCCATTTACCACTATAGTTCTCTCATCTCTGCCTTCCTCTTCAGCCCTGGGCTCTCAGGAGGAGTGAAACACTGTAAATCATTAGTCAGATACCAGAGGCTCTGCTGAGTTGTTAATCTAGAACCAGGTAGATTGAGGGATTGGAAAAAAAAAAAGAACAGTCCTAGGCTACTGAGTCTTCTGGATACTCCAGTACTGATGGAGCGAAATCTGAAACAGCTTGACCGGTCAGACACACAACACTCAAGCAGTGCTTGCTTTAGAAAGCTGTATTCTGAAAATGCCTGGGAGATGATGGGACAAGGCAGCCCACAGCAGTTGTAAAAGGATTGTGTTTTCAGTTAACTAAGTGGCTTTACAGTGCTTTCATTCACTTCTAGGGACTGAAGTGGACAGGAAAGGAGCAGCACTAGGAAACTTGGGAGACCTTTGACCCTATGGGACAGTGTAGTAATATGAGATGGTGGTGGTAAGTCAACTCTGATTAACGTTACATACAGATGTATTAAGGCAGCGGAAATAAGGATGATGTGAGTAGTGAAGAATCAATGGCATCTGGTGGCTACGCATTAAAGGAAAAACAGAAGGGGGCATGGCAGAGATGCAACCATAGGTCTCTTAGAGCTTTTAAGTTTGCTAGGTAAGGGATCAATACCGCGTTAGGGAATGTGTCTGAAACTTGTGGATGTGGGAATACTTTCTGAGCAAGGAAACTGAGAAACCTGTTTAGTGAAACCCACCATCTTAATGATGAAAGAAGTAGGATATTTGGTGTGCTGCAGAGCGCAGCTCCCTATTCGTATTGATTTAGAGTTGGCTGGTAGCAATAGTGATGTACTGCAGTCATACAGATACAAAACCTGCCAGGCCTCAAACTGTCTGAGCTTTTAGTTCATCAGTAAGCAGAGCTGTGTCAGTCTGTACTCATTTACCAGTTCGTTCAACTGAAACATTTTCTTGAGGACATGAGGTTCCTGTCTACTGATCTGCTTTAATCCAGCTGATGTCTGATTTGGAGAGGAGGCCTAATTTCTTTAACTTGCCATTGCCAGCTCTAAATGTGGCATTAAAAAATTGCATGTAGTGTCTGTAGTCCTGAAATGCATATGAAAGGCCAGAAAGCTATTTGCCACTCATCCCTTTTTGCCTGTTGGCTTGCTTGCTTTCTTGATTGCCTTCTTTCCTGTGATGACAGGAAAAAAAGCTGTTTACATTGTCAGGGTCTTGCTTTGGGATTGTGCAAGATGTATTATAGGAAGAGTTGAAAGCCTGAATACACATCCTAAATAATGATGGTCTCTATCCATAATTTAGAATTTTCATGGTTTTTTTGTTAGACCACTGGAAGAACAATACAGTCCTATTCAACACCTTAGGAGATACATAAATTCCTATCTGTGACAGACTGCTTACTACAGCAATTTGTATTAAGGTATAAATCCAAGAGCTGCAGCTTGTACTTCACATAATTAATAATGCCTCACTTTGTTTTCCTTTTATTTGTGTCAATTTTGTTTAACTTGCAACAGCAAATTAAAGTCTGAGTTGTTTAATTTGCGTGAAACAAGTGAGGCAAGGGTAGGTCTTGTGTTCACTGAAGGTTAGTTAAAAGTGCAGGGCAAACGCAGGCAATACAAGTTCCATTGCACGTAAGAATAAAACTCAATCTTTGGAACATTTTTAGGAATGATTTATTGTGGCTTAGTTCTGAGATTTCCAGTCCTGTTTGAAAAAAATTGAGAAAGTTTTTTCACTCACAATTATTAGAGGAAAGTGCACCTAATCTGACCACCAAAAGTGGATATCGGATAAGCAATGATGTTTGACATTGCTTTTTAGCTTCCAGCCAGTGAGAGTTCTCTGTAAATCTAGCTTATTGTGTCTTCTGGATGTACATATTTGTTTTGTGCCAGAACTTCTGTTTTCTTTCAACTCTAAATATCAACTCAGGTTCATTGTTATTTTTGTCTTGATTAATTTTTTTTTGTCCCTGATTGATACCCTTTGGTTCTTTCAAGACCATTCTCCTTGTTTATGTGATCTGGCAGGAAGGTTGTTACATTTAGCCCTGTCTCTACTGCTGACAGTTAAATCTACAACACGAAGATGAAAGGAAACAAATTCCTTTTCGGCTTATTTCCCTAAACAAGGTATTCTAAGGAGAAATCTACCTATTTCCTGCTGTCAATTTGTTGCTTGGTTGCTCTGGAAGTCACATTGTAACCTTTCAGGTACTTTTTTTCTTAAACAAGGTATTCTAAGGAGAAATCTACCTATTTCCTGCTGTCAATTTGTTGCTTGGTTGCTTTGGAAGTCACATTGTAACCTTTCAGGTACTTTTTTCTTGGAATGATCATGCTGTATCTTCCTCATTATGCGTCTTGCATTGTGCCTTGCAGACATATCTGTCCTCATAGACTGCAGTAATGAAGGTTCTGTTCAAGAGTATTAAGGGCAGACTCTGTTCAAGAGTATTAAGTTTTGGATTTTGTTTCTAAAGTAAGTAACTATCTGGCACTGAAAGGGTGTCCCAGTTTTATCAGAGCAGGCAGTTAATCACTCATGGACTACCTGGGCTTCTTTAGCTGTTTCTTTGCTCCTGTGCCACTTCCTGTTGTTTGGATTGTTTCAGCACATTGCATCATCTTGTCCTGAGCTCATGCAGAAATGTTAGCAATTCATCTTGGCATTTTCCCTTTGTCAGCTGAGGTTGCAAACCAAACTAACATCGTTTTTCAAAATGCCACTTTAGGTGGCAAAGAACTAAGTCCTATAGTCCTTACTCAGCCAGGAAAAAAAGCCCAACCCTGAATCAACTCAAAACCCTCATGCTTGCCAATTTAACAGTAGAGAATCAGGCTGAGCTCTGTATACAATTAAAGTGTTCTGAAGCTTACCACTGATTTTTAGTTACTGTTTTCTGCCAATATTAAAACCAAACTGCATTACACTGTACATTTCTTTTTTTTTTTTGCATGCTTGTAATACCTGAATGGTAAGTTGAGATGTGAAATTTTATATTCTTAGGTACAGATTCTAATTCCACAATTGACTTGGAAATGTTACGGGCAATAAGACTTTTGACTTATATATAGTGGTAATAAATCCTGTCTTGAGTACTTCTTCCTGTCTGGGGGTTGTATGGTATTTTCTTTGACCTGAAGTCCTAAGGTAACCAGAATTTTGACTGAATTGTTTGACAGTGTGAGGAGCTAGAAGATTGTCTTCAAATTTCATGGGGGAAAAGAAAAATAGCCAAGCAAAGAAAATATCTTTTTATGTTCCAGAGAACCGGGGCTTTGCAGTGTCAACTCAGCCCTGTTCTTTAACACAGAATTCTCAAAGGGAAATTATTAATAATAACCTAAAATGTTTCAGTAAAATTTGTGCTGTATTAGAAGTCAGAGGATGTAATCCCTATAAAAGCGTGCTTTTCCTGTCTATTGTCTAATAAGGGGTGAGCTGATATTATTTTTGAACTGTGGATTCTGAAAAAGGCTTGTGTGCTCAAAACTATGCTGCTCTGTCAGTGGTATCAATTGATCGAAAAAGGTATTGCCACTCTGTATAAACCTTGCCTTGCTTCATTACAATGCAGTTAAAAATATCAATCAGGCATGAGACACAAATCTATAGAAACATGTCATTATCTTCTCAGACTTTTTTGTTATGTGATCAAGATGGGCTTCTTTAGGGAGGAAAATAAAAAGACAAGTGATGTTTTAGAAGAGCTATAACTTTGAGTTGCTATTAAAACAGTAACTGATATGACTGAAACAATCATACTTATTGAAAAATACTGCAACTTCATATCTTTCTTAGGGAAAACAAATCTAAGAGTGTGCAGGAAGATATCTATGGGTAAAAGAAATGTCTTTAAAGTTATTTGTCTCCCACTTGCATAGTGTCATATGCATTAATCTTTCCTCAGACTCTGGCAGAATGACTACTTCAATTTTATAGATTGGTAGAAATGGGAAGGTCAGAGAATTTAGGAGCTAACATTGGCAGGCTATACTGCAATATCATTTCTACTTGGAGAGTGGTTTTGAGCGACTGTTTCCCCACTTGCTGTTGTGGGTTTGGCCTGAAGGGTAGTTCTGGGGCTCAGAAGTAGATAGCTTCCAGCATAGCGTCTTCTGCAAGGATTCCTTATATCAGTGAAATCATACATTATTAAATGATTTACTATCTCATTGAAATGGGTTGAAACAGCCAGATACCCAGATGTATTTTGTCAGAATCCTTCACTTAGGTGCTGTTGCTCAGCTGCCATCTTACCCTGTAAGTTCTTGTGTTTTTGCTGTCAGTCATGTCTAGAGGGCTGATTCAGCTCCTCATGCTTTGCACTACTGTTGTTTAGACTGAAGCCTGAGGTTCCCTGAAGTAGCATTCTTGAACTCTGAATGTATTTTGGCCAAAGCCCCTACCACAGGATAGTTTAGTTTGTAACATTAACATTTGATTTGTGACCCTGCAGTTGAAGTGAAGTCAAAACTGGCTATATAAGATGTGAAGCAGAATCCTGCGCAGGATTTTCTGCGTGGCAGATGAGTACATTAAACACCAATGCAAGACATAGTGTGGGACATATTTTCTCATCATCTACTATTAGCTTTTCTTTGTTTTAGAAAATATTTAGGGCAGGGTTGTGAGCCTGTTTTTTATGCCTTAGGCAGTTGCTGGATATGAAACTAGAGGGACAGTGTCCCCTTGGCCACTGTGTGTAGATCAGAGGCCATGCTTTATAACGTTCCATTTTGTAACATATGGTTGTTTTGTTTGGTCCCTGTTTAGTTGTGGGGCAAGTTGATTACTTAAATATTCACAAAATGGTATAATAGTTTCCCTTAACTCATAAGTTGCAACAGCTGAAAAGCCTTTTCTGATTTTGATTGTTTTCTGAGCAAAGACAAATGGACTAACTGGGTAAAAAGTGCTAAATGGAAGTGAAGATCTGCATTTGCACTGAAAGCAGAATTTTAGATGAAATTAGGACTCTTTGTTAGGAAAGTAATTCAGAGGTTGCAAGTCTTTACTTAGAAGGGTTTGCTATTTTTAGGGAGTTAAACAGAACAACATTGCTTTTCTAGAGACCCCAAATGAGTATGCAGTATTCTGAAGGTGTATAAAACACTTAAAAGCTTGTAGTATACTGATTACTTTAGCCAAGGTGTTTTAATATCTCATTAAAGAAATGAACAGAAAGGAAGACAAGACAGGAAACAGTGTTGTGTGAACTGAAAATTTTATGTATGGAGTCTACAGAGTGGAATCTTAATAGATGATCCCAATCAACTGCAATTAGTGAGCAACGGGAAAACACCTTATGACTGAAATTATCCACATCTATGATATCCAGTCTGTCATATTTAATATAACCTTGAGGGAAAAAAATGCTGGGCTCAGTAACCCTGAACTTAAGAAATCTATACCTATGGCGGGGGGGAAAAAAAGGAGTGTGTTTTCTACAAAACATTTGTGATTATCTGTAAGTGAAGTGCTGTGTTTGGAAGTTTGGAAGCACACTGTTTGGTTTTTTTTTACCACTGCCTGTACAGGAACTGAAGCTGAGCCATTTTTTTTTTTTTTTCATT
Source organism: Pezoporus wallicus (assembly GCF_028554395.1). Classification (NCBI taxonomy): domain Eukaryota; kingdom Metazoa; phylum Chordata; class Aves; order Psittaciformes; family Psittacidae; genus Pezoporus; species Pezoporus wallicus. The sequence continues at coordinate 7,571,732 of NW_026640488.1, forward strand.
TGGTAGGGGGAACCAAAAGTCCAAATGTTTCAGAGTAGTCCCATTAATAAAGTAGCATGAAACAGCATCTGTCTCCTTCTGTCAAAGACTTCATGTCTGATAAAAAATATAATTGCTTGGACTACAAGAATATGTAACATTGGGGTATACTGGGGTGTAATAGGTGTCTTGCTGAAAAACTCAAGAGCAAGACTGGTTCAAAATATGTGAAGTTATGTTCCTCAAGGCAAGTATGTGTTCTCAAAGTTTACAATAGTGACTTAATAAATTAGGTATATTATGGAACAGGTTTAAGTGGTAGTGAAGTATGTGAAGGTTAGTGTAGGTTAGAGTAGATTTTGAGTTTTTTCTAATGTGTGGAGTAGATAGAGATTTTCTGCTGCACTAAAATAAGCATTCAAAGAGCTCAGTGGTCTAAATGTCCCTGTACTCAACAGATGTTCCCTTCCATTTTAGGGACAAGGGATGGTTAACGATCCTTTCTTAAGTTTTACTGTCATGTATGTCGTAATCCTTTTTGTAGTACATCAGGGGAAAGCACTCATTTGAGGATCATAAGCTATTGACTTCAGTTTTATATTGATAGCATTATGAAATTGTGACAGCTAGAATAATTTGATATTTGTTGCTGACCTTTTCCAAAGGTATGACTTCAAGTCATATAATTCCTTGATTGATACCATGCAGATATTGGAATTGTTCGTTGAATCAAGGCCTAAAGGATATGTTTCAAAACTGATCAGCAGGTGCAAGTCATCCTCAGGTAGTTCAATCTGAAGTTCAGTTTAGATCATTATTTGTTGTCAGAAAAGTGGAGGATTAGCTAGAAGCAAGACATATCACTCCATGTGGAGAGCTGTTCTGGTTTGCTTGTGTCTGCTTCCCTCCATTATTGCCATTCTTGTTCTTCAATACTTGTTTCAGATCCTACCATTTCTCCAAAGCAGAGACTTTTTCCAATAAACTGAACAATTTTTAATAAAATGTGATGTTCTAGAGTGATTAAGTTATAAAATATTATAAAAATGTCCCAGAGTGGTTCATTTACATTGTTAGACACAGAAGTGTCTCGCTGTGTTTGTGTTTTGTTGTTTCCTTAGCCTAGGGTTATATGTATGGGGTAAACTAAAAGGTAAGGATTATTTACATCTAGTGATACTAATTAAAGTCACAGATAAAGCTATTTGTTCCTGCCTTTCTGCCTTCAGATTAGAGGAATTTTGATTTCCTGCTCATCCTCTCCACAGAAGGGACAGATTACCTGTGCTGGCCTTGTATGAGTCCAAGTGATGTGGCTCCCAGCTACTACAGTTGAAGTTGGTCCTTTGCTTTTTGCCAGTTCCAAGTCTCTTGGGATTTAATTTCATAGTGAAGAGAAGAATAAAAGAAAACATAATGATAATCTGTCATGCTGTATGATGGTTGCTGCTTTCAGGTATGTTCAGAAAAGTTTCAGCTGTTTTAATTGCAGTAGCTGTTTCCTTTGGTCCCATATAATGATGAGCTGTTGTCCTGGAGATATTGTCCTTAGTACTCCTCTGATGTGAGGTCATATTTGAGGTTCTGATTCTTTGCTTCAAAGCACCTAGCTGCAATTAGCCCAAGGAGGCGTTTGTTGTGGTATCCAACTGACCTAAAATTCTGCAATAGATCACGGAAAAAACCCAAATCTCTTAAGAGGACACTTGATGTGATGTTAGAGCTGATACAGTTGGACAGCTGCAGATTCACTACCTTCAGTTATCCTGGTATAAAACACTTGAAAAAGTTATTTTTCCAATGTCTGTGTAACAAAAAAAAATTCTAAAAGTATGCTCCTGTCTTACCTCTGCAAAAAAAAAAAAAAGGAATAGCAACGTGTCAACATTCTACTAGTGTGTAGAGGTGTCCTAGTGATGAACCTGCTGTAATACCTGAACAGACAAACTAAAATGCACAGAAATCATCCAGGATATAAAGCAAGGCAAGACCTATTTCACATCATCCAGAAGAAGGGGCAAAAACCCAATTCTCTACCTCCTGTAAACATTGCAAGACTGAGTATGGCAGGACTTTGTTATGAAAAAATGTAAACTCATGAATTTGCTAAACTTTGAGACTAAACCCAGTCTTTCACCAGGTGATTTATTGCAATTTGCTGATTCCATGCTCTGTGCGGCCAAAATGCTGTGTTTTGCAGCTTGTGGTTCTGTTCTGCCAGTCCTTTTTGAGTGGCTTTTGGGCACACAACTTGGCACTCAGGGTGCAAACTGAGATATGCCAGGAAACACTGAGCAGCTTTATGCTTCTCTTGAATAGCACTGGGATTGGGAGAGTGCTCTTGGAGACCAAGTGTTGGTGTTCAAATGTAAGCCAAGTCAAAGTGGAACTGCCCCTAAAATGTCCATTTTAGGGGAGCAAAAATGAACAGTCAGCTTAAAAAATAAAAATGAAAGAATGTTATCAGCAAACAAATAACAAACCCCAACACTTTTCTGCTGACTTTTGTAGACTTCTGTAGTTCTTTGCACTTCTCTCAATATTTATCAGTTTCATCAGCCTTGAAATGGAAACTGCAGTTGCTTTGAAAAATAGATGCAGGTTATTTAGTTTCACTCTAGTCTCTTATAAGCATCAGTGTGTTTTCTGCTGGAATGCTCTTTTGTAACTTCAAGGAGGATTCTTAGTAAGTTGTGAGCTACACCCTATCTCATGAAAACAGTGGGAAGAGGGTGGTTTTCTAGCAGCCATTGTTTTCCAAAATGTAATAGTGTCAAGCCTTTCCTTCATTAGAGGAACATGGAGACAAAGTTGTAACTGCTTTGGTCTTGCAGCACTCAAGTTAGTGTAGTCTAGACCTCTTTTGGTAGATATTAGAATTTGGATCAAAACTGTGAGCTCAGGTGTAAATTTTTTGCCTTCGACTCACAGTGAGCCACTTATCTTACATTCTTCCTGTGTGTGAGAGAGGATTTGTTGAGGGGTTTGCATGGATATAGCATATGAATGCCATGTGTTTTGAGCAGTATGCATGAACTGAAAAGAAAGCTAGTATGACAACTGTTACAGGTTATGGTACATCTAGTGAACACTGGGGAATGTTCTACAGCAGCCATTTAAGCATGCCCACTAAGAACAGGTCAGTTACTCAGCTTACCCTGAGCTGTCTCATCTATCAGTTCAGAACCTGTAATGTTAAGACTGAATAAGCTTGCATTGAATGTGCAATGTTTTAGGAATAACAGACAGCCCAATGGTTTAGTCTCTTAAAAAGTTAGTAATTTTCAGTTCAACATAACTAACAAACTCAACTAGTCTTAATGGACAGGCTTTGCTCAAGAAACTGTATCTGGGAGATAACTTAGAGCCATGCCACAAATAGGGTTCGAAGCCCAACCAGACATCCGCCTGTGCTTGCTCTGCATTGGTGACTCTCAACCTTTTCCCTTGCCTGCTACCTGCTTTGCATATCCTGCTCTGTGCTGCTTTTTTTAAAGCTAATGCAGACCCTATCCATGTTTTCAATGAAGTGCTTTGTATAGTAATTATGCACATACGCAAGATTTCAGTGACCCCAGTGCAGCCCTGCATTTGCAATTAAGTGTATTAAGATGAGGGCATTACAGTTTAATTTTTCAGTTCTTTTTGGAACTGAGATTTTACATTATATAGAAGCATACCGTCATATAAAAAAAAAAATGTAATAAAAAATAATAACTGCTAAGAGAAAACTATTCTTAAATAGGAACGTGAGCCTTGATCCAGTTTTTGACAGTTACCAGCAATGTTTTTACAAGCTTGCAATGTGCAGTATTGTCTCTGGATTTAGCTGGCATGGGATAAATTTTTAAGTCTGCATTCTTGCTGGAATCCCAACTTTAGAAAAGTAAAGGATCTGGAAAGTTAAAGATTAAAAAAGGGTAACTGCAATGGAGATTAAGGATGCCACATTGAATACATTCTGTATGCATGTGATATTGAAAGTAAATATAACCAATCCCATTTATCATGTCTAAATCTGCAGGTTTCAAGGTTTGTTTTTCTTTTTTTTTTTGTGGGAAACTGCACAGGCTTGGTTTTAATTTGTTCCATCTTACTATTGAGGTAGTTCTGTACTGACAGCATAAGCCCTACAGTTCTGATAAAGCACCTGTGGCCTAAATATTTAAGTTATTTGTCTTTGGGAGTCTACCTGCCCTTTCAATCCATGTTTATATCATGAAATATTGAAGTTTTGCATGACATTTATCAACTTCCAGCTGAAGGAAGAAAATTCATTACTGGCAATAAATGGATACAGCCATACTGTTATCACTGAAGTAACATCTGCTTATGAGCGACTGTGGTCCAATATTTTATTTTTCTCTACATCAGTAGGATTAAATTTGGAACCATATTTTTCCTACGTAATAACTATTCTCAGGAATTGAAAATCAGAAGCATTTTATAAATGAGCATATCCTATAAACTCAAATATGTATTCCTTCAGACCTTTAAATCCTGCTTTCTGCATAAAGACTTCTTGTTGGTGGACTAAATTGAAGCTGCCTTACTGCAGCTATTTTGTCCAGTGTTCTATCACAGACCAATATTAATATTTTATCCCCTTTAATATCATTACATGATGCAGGCTTAATTTAAATGGATTTGACGGGCCTCTTGGTTGGCTTGACAGCCAGAGGGAAAAATTAATGTTCTGCATTTAATCTCAGCTCAAGGCGCTAAATTATTTTGGAGGTCGAAGCTGCCATGCATATCATGCTAAATTATTGAATGTAATAACTATTAGCCCAATGTCTATTTATAGATTATTTTTTTAAATTGTTGTTTACTCCATGCATCTTCAGTTAATTTTGAAGAGAACATTTCAAGTTTTCCTCATCCAATACAGTACTACTGTATCTTTTACAGATACAGCACTGGGTATTATTTAACCAGCAATAACAAAGGAGATAATGGAGCCAGCAATCGTTAAAGCTGCGGAAATAGAATAGCTTTCTTGCTGCTAAATTGCATGGTGTACACAGCCTATGTAACATACACAGTCTTCACTACTTCAGTTCAAATTACTTAATTTTAAAATTTTATAAAGGAAATTATTTCCTTGTTTTTTACTATTATAGAAGAGATTCAGGTCCCAAGGAGGAGTTGAAGAGCTAAGCATGTAACTTAGAAACCCAGATTTAAAGCTATATGACAGTGACTTGTTACCTTAAGAGTACCATATGTTTTAGGAAAAAACATATTTCAGGTTAGACTGAATACAAAATGTTGTTAGCTGTTTTTTAAAGAATGCTATAAATAGGAATTGTCACGTTACAGCTTGCTATAATGTAACTATTCCTACTGGTGTCGATACATATTTTCTTAGCTTTGCATCCCCTGCTATCTTAATCTGCCATGCTAAATAATGTCAAGAAATGTGATAATGTGTACGTGCTAGAACACTGTTAGGCTTAACGGCCTGTTTGTATAGCGAGGGCTCTGAGAAATACCAGTCTCTAGAACTGGGTGTGTATGGCCATTATCTGAAATGCCTCTTCTTTACTGTGAGGGTGGTGAGACTCTGGAACAGGCTGCTCAGGAAAGCTGTGGATGCCCCATTGCACGGGAACTGTTCAAGGTCAGCCTAGATGGGGCTGTGAACAACCTGGTGTAGTGGAAGGTGTCCCTGCCCATGGCAGGGGGGTTGGTACTAGATGATCTTAAAGGTCCCTTCCAACCCAAACCATTCTATGATTCTGTAACTCTGTCTCCTGGCACAGGAATCAGTTTCTCACCTCAGTGTTTTCTGTTTTGATGATGAAAATAAGAGGTACTTAATATGCATCATTTAACAGCAATACCTATCTGTGAAGTAGAGCTTCTGTAACTGTTTCCCTTTCAAGCATCATCAGTTGTGACCAATGGATTATAAGGAAGTGCTAACGTCTGGAACACTGTCTTCCTTGCAGTAAGTAATGGTGGACCAAAAATATTTATGTGCTATTGAACAGTGCATACTTACCACAAAAGTGGAGACCATTGTACTGGTTTTATATGAGTTAATACATTTTTAATTTAGATGTACAACAACAGAGACAAGTTGCCTTATGGTATGTCTTGTAGGGTCCACTGATTTAATATTACAACAGTTAAATAAAGTGACTCTTTTTAGGTATTGGTATAACCAGAGTAACAGCAGCTTTGCCTTGTCATTCTTACAAAACAAATTCAATGTCTCTTTGTACAAAAGCTCACGTAAAAATGTTTTCCTTTTGTGTTTTTTTTTTCTTTAATTTTACTTATTTTTTGTACCCTCTAAACCCCAGCCCACATCCATCTCACATGAACTCTTCAACTGCTGCAAGTTCATTGTTGTAAGACAGGGCTTGAAATTTCCCTTTAGCAGACTCTGAGGAATATCTTGGGTTGTGAATAGAAATGGATAGATGAAATAAATGCTTTGGCATCGGTGCACAAATGTTTGTAGCAAAGCTGTGGATAATGCCTTAGGCAGCTCAAGTCTGTGTGCCTTGACCATAGTGGTTCTTGACTCTGGGGAAAAGAGTTGTGTCCTGTCACTTCAAAAGGATGTTTTTTCTAAAAGATTTTTCTGAAATTGTTGTTGTGTTTGGGTTTGGGTTTTTTTGTTTGTTGTTGGGTTTTGGTTTTGTGGGTTTTTTTGCTTGTTTTTTTGTTTTTTTTTGTTTTTAAGATTTTCAGTTACTTGATACAATTTCTCTTCTTTGAGATTGGAAAGGGGGAAGGGAAAAAGCCAGTTCTTCCTTTCTTTACTCTTGACTGCCTCCCTGGATAAAATACCCCTAATGGTAACATTAATCCTCTGTGGACTTATTCCTGCTTTTAAAGATATTGGAGATGGAGGGGAAAAAAAGAACGAGGACTTTCTAATACAGGATTAAATCCATAGTCTGTTTACTAGCATTGTATCTCTGATAGGTCTTGAATATGAGTAATAGTGTCTTTAAGCTTTTCTCTTTTCCTTCTTTTTTTTTTTTTTTTTCCTTCTCCTAATAAAGGTTTATTTCTGTTATATCTGGGCCTCCACACTGTATGGTTGAACAGAAAAAATTCTTGGCAGATTCCTGCATTTAGCACCTGTATGTATGTAGGCTTGGTACTTTGCTTTAGGTACCTAAATGTTCCAGCATTATCTCTTTTTTTCTGACCCCTGCCACTTGCCCTTCATGTGCTCTGCCTCCTACCTCAGTAGGAAAATGGAAGTCTAATTGCTCAGGCTTCTAGGGCCAGTGCTGATCCTTTCCTTACAATATCTTAGTTACTGAAGCACACTGTTTTCCAGAGCTTTTGCTTACTCTTTTGTGTATTTCTCAGTAGAATAGAGAAAATTGAAAATAAATATTTCTGTCTCTTTGCAAAAAGATATTCTAAACAAGTACAGCTGGTACAGGACACACATAAATCCAGACAAGTGGTAGAAGCCTGTGTATGCTTTTTTTGCTTCTTCACCATTTATTACTATTATAAATGTAGTCTGAATTACTAAAATATTTATTCCCTAGAAGCTTATCTTTTTTCGTACATGTGGTTTCTCCTCCAAGTCAGGTAGCCTTTTTTGCTAAAACTGCTGGGTGTTTAACTGTAAATAGAAAAATATTGTGTCTTAGTTACCTGCTGTGGTTTATTACTGCAATTAATTTTGCTAAAATAACTTCTTATTTGTATCTTAATATATTACTTTTGTCATATTGCTACTCTTTAAATTCCTGATCCAAAATGAAGTTATAAATGCAGTCCACTAATTCTGTGAGTAGAGTAAGATTTATAATTTTAAAAGTGCATGAAATTCTCTTGAACCAAAATTATAAATAGCCTGTAGACTCCCTTATTCATCACAGCTTGTGTTTTGCTGTGCACTGTGAAATGCTGATAAAAAATAAAATATGGCTGTATAGCAGACTAGACTAGTCTTCTAGATACAGTGTATAAGTTATCACTTTCTGTGTTGCATTTCTGTCATTTTGTCTTCCAGTGAATTAACATGACATGCCACTGTTACACAGTTAGGGTATGTCTTCATAAGCAAATAGGCGCGTGTCCTTCACTCTTGTGAGCTCAATTGAATGAATTTAATATGAGTAAATAGGATCTTCTTTAGTTTAGCCAGCTAACACATGGCTTCAGATTTTCTAGCCTTCTCCTAAACAGTGCTTTTCAATCATATCATACTCATTCAGCTGAGTAAACGTGACTTAAAAAAGCACATACAGGTTTTTGCTCCTTGAGACTTAGCCTTAGAGAAATTTTTTGGGAAAGGGCCTGAAAATGCCAAGTTCAACTTTATTTACTTTAAGTCAATGGTAGCTTTGCTATTAACTTCCGCAGGATCACATAGTATAAGAACGTGATTTCTCGAGCTATTTCACTAATTAAAAATTGATTTTTGGCTTTGTGTGGATTAACACTGCTGGATAGAGAGTTGTAGGTGTTTTTATGTTTCCATCCTGTAAGCCCAATTGCCATATAGCTTGTGCCAGAGCTGAGCTGGAAATAATGGTAAATCTAATTCTGCTATTAAAACAACAAAAAATACTGCCAGCAACTGTGTACAGCTATGTACACAAATGTCTGGTACCTGCAGAATTTCACTGACTTTAATCTAAAGCACTTAATAAAACTGCCAGAATCAATGTTAGTTACATCTTTTTTTCTGAGGGAAAATTCAAGTTCTGACTGTATATCAATTTCTTTTTTTGCTAAAATCCTGTAGCATATTAAGTTCTTTTTGTACTGCCAGTTTTCACTGTTCATGATGTTTAATATTAGTTATTCCTAAAGGAAAGCAGTGAAAGCCTTCTGGATTTAAGTGTTTGTTCCTCCTTACATGGGAAAAAACTTCCAATTGACAACAGTCTACTTTCCAGAAACACTGATGCAGGATTTCTCTCTTTGCATCTGTCTGGTGGCATTTAGAGTCTAAGTAGATTCAGTCTGATCTGAACTGCTCCAGTGAAAATTTCTGAATGAAGAACATATTTCAATGACCTATTTTCAGTTTAAACAATGTGCTGAAATTCGTTGCTGAACTCAGAGGAAGGACTATATGGATCATAAACTTATATCACCGTTTTACTGTTGAACAATTATGGCTATTTCTTTAGTAGATTTTCAGGAATTAATATTTTATTTTAAATGTATTTTGTTTTGTCCAAGCAAGTATGCTGGCAAATATACAAGAAGCCTACAAATCTGCAGGAGTGAAGCATGTTCATGACTTACATTTGGGGACTGTGGACCACAAGACTGCTTAAATGATATTAAGTGAAGTTTTCCTACTAAGTTAAATGTCAAATTCTTAGTTTAGAGTTTCCTCCAATTTATCTACCATTGAACATTTCACTCTGTTTTTCATCACTGACTTACACTGCAGTGAGGAGAATTTAAGTTAAACAGGATGACATTTCTGGGTATCAGCTGTGAAACAAAGGGATTGAAAGAGCTTCACCATTCAGTCTGGACCCTTAGGGGGGTGCAAGAGGTTAGATATGCATGTCAGAATGGTTCAGGTATTCTTGATCCTTGTTTAGGTCAAGCATATATCCTAGACACCCCCTTTAAAGTGCTCCCAGTGCTATTTTATGATGGTTCTGTCTTAGGCATGTTGTACCTTGTAGTGAGCACTTCGCTATGGGTAAATGTGATATAACAAGGAAGAGAACTTGAACTTAATAGAATATACTTAAACCAGTAGAGTGTAATTCTTTGTTCAGAAGTAGGAAATCCATGTGGTTTTAAACTTTCTATATTGTAGATAAATAATGAGAGGTTGTACTTGCTTAGATTATAGCATTCAACTGGAAAAAAACAAAGCAATTCTTGGAAAAAAGATACTAGTGTTTCCATATAACACATAGAACTCTGATGTATTGAGATTTTTGGAGTTAATCAGTGAACTTGAATTTCAGGTTATGAACCAATACCATTAAGTCATTGAGCATAAACAGTGATTGCTTGGTTGCATATCCCCAGTGTAGCAGCGAAGTGTGTGGGCGTTCAGAAATGTGTCAGAGTCATTTTGCTGTTGTAGAGATGCTGTCCCTTTAAGTATCTAGCTTTTACCACTGTTTTTAATGAATACGTGCTTAGTAACTGGGTTTCTTAGGTTGAATAATTAAGTAGAAGCAGAATACGCAGGTTAACTTCTATCAGTTATTCTCAGGTGAAAGCTGATGAGAAACCTTCTTATTTTGCAATTTATCTTAAGGAAAGGGACAATATTTTTCATATTTTCTAGGGCAGACAGCCTCTTTTCTATGCTGCTGTTCAATAGCATGAATTAAGCTCTCTGAGATCAGCAAAAAAGGTGTTTGAACAACAGCAGGCTATTGAAAAGGATTAAAAAAAGTAGCTAGCTACCGACTTTAATGCAATAGATACTTAATGGTGAAACATTCCTGTCTAAGCAATTCTGTTGCTGAAAATCCACAGACTTTTAATGGTCCTTTCATTATTTTCTATAATTTAATATCCTATTTAGTTACCTAGAATTCAGAAACCTCGGTGAAGACTATCTAGTCAGCTTTAATTTCTTAGCAGTGATCTTCCTATGCAGTCTTACCTTCTGTTGACCTACATTTGAAGTGCAGCTCTGTGCTGAAAAGCTGCAACTGTCTGCTGAAACGCATTGTGTAAGATAGGCTTACTGCTCAACAGCCCCTCTTAGATTGAAAAGTCAGCAAAAATAAATAACATTCCTACTTCTTCTGCCTACTTGGAGGCAATAGAAATACAGGGAATTTGCATCGCATATCATTCAAGGGCTGGTTGTTGAGATTCAGTAAGAAAATTAAATTGTATAATTGCAGGAGGTGGGAAGGTGGCAGTTGCACAGGCCCCCAGCAAAGTGGGGTGGGGGAGTCTGTGCCAGCAGAAAGCCCCTTCTTAGCTGTTTAAGATCTGCTCAGAGGCAAATCAGACATATTCATTCCTTCTTGCTGCATAAGTAGTGCTGGTGAGTAGCATTGGAACAGGGCCCGAAAGATGTACTAGATCTTTTTTAGCTTTCCTGGCTGGCTACTTTTCTTTAAAGGAGGCTTATTCGAAAGTGGTATTTATGTATGTATTGACTGGCACGGAACATTCTGGCTGGAAACACTAGCAGCTGTGGGGCTAGAGACATTAATTTCTTCTCTGACTTTTTTCAGAATGTTAGATTCCCTGTGGGTGGAGTAAAGCCTCCTCTTTGGTGTTAGTTCTGACTTTGAGTTTTCTTATCCATTGTCAGGGTTGGAAGTAGAAACGGAGTGGTGGGTGGGAAAGAGTATCTTAATCAAGAATCATTGCAGACAATTGGAGAGGGATCAAGGATAAAAGTAATCTCTTACATCAGTGAAGTTATAGAAATTGATTCATTTAATAGGAGAATGACATGCGATCCAGTTATCAAACTGTGGTAAAGAAAGGGGAATGATGCCATGGTCTGTGGAAATAGTTTCCTGAGATGGATTTCAAGGACAAGTTGGATAAACTTTGGAAATGTTTTGAAATATTTGAGACTTTGTCAAGTATACAATTTTTGAGGCTGGTGGAACCCCTGTTTGAAACCATGTTGTAATGGAGCAACGTGGTTACAAAGACTGCCAGACCATCCTGGTGCGATGTGGGAAAAGAAATGAAAATTTGCCTGCTCAAGAGTGAGATCAGGCTATAAAATCAGAGGAAATCTTGGACAGTGTTATCCTTAAACCTAAGAAGGATTTTATAATTTAATCAAAAGAATCTTGTAAGAAATAATGCAGAGGATTTCACAAATCATAAAAGAAACCTCTGTCTTAATCTGTGCCCAGTTTTCGGACAGATAGCTGTGAGGTGCGAGATAGGTGTGCTGAAGCCTGAAGGTAAGAATGGAAAATACCTGAGGAGAAATAAGGTGCCTTTTGTGCAGCAAAGTAGTTGTGAGAAATTTTCCATAAACCTTTCTGTCTAGTGATGAAATTATCATCTTGAAAACAAATGGAACTTACATGCTTAAAAATTTGCCCAGTCATGCAGAAAACAACACACTATAACTAAAGTTACAATAAAGGATATATGGACTGGTAACATTGAACATAGACTGATCTTTGTGTCTCAGCTTGTGCAGCAGGGGAACATGCTTGCTAAATGTGTCTGAGCTAGAATGGCTTGCAGCAGGAAATGAAATTATGTATTCTGGGGCTGAAAATATGTCCCAGAAAACACTTCAGAAAGACATGATATCATAGAATAACAGGCATTGCTGTAGATAAAGGTAGAGAAAAAAAGCCAAGCCAAGCTAAGCAGAAGGATGGAGATGTTCTAGACCGCATTCTCAGAAAGGAGGCAGATGATGCCATTAAGCAAAGGACAAAACCTAATACTTGGCGTGATTCAATGTCTGACAAAGAATATTACATGTTAGCATGCTTAAGGAAAGGTAAAGGCGTCAGGCTAAACCCAAATTGTTTGTGCATCCTATTATATAATTACCCTGTGGTCCTTCAAATGGTCATTATTTTCACAGTCCATAAATAATGTATCAGAGTGTCACTCCTAAACACCTAATTTGATTCACAAACTGCATGAATACTAAATGTGGTAAGTGTCCATAACAGATCCATTTTGTCCTTATGATTTATCCTACCAAAATACAGGGAGCACAGGATCTGTTCTAGTGTGTGGTGCTGTCTGCTGAAATGCTACTGCTTAGAAAACCCGACATCAGGTTCGTAGTTGTATGCTCACTCTTGTTCCAACATAAGAACGTCCAATCACATCATATGCTACAGTGAGGAATGACATGACCTACTTAGCTGAATCTGAGACTCTGAGATTAGGACACATTAGTGATTTTTTGCAACTGGAGATGTTACAGAGGAGAATCTGGAATTTCAGCAACACAAGGGAACGTTATCTCTGGGGGAACCAAGTAGCAGCAGGATGAAGGGCTAAGCAAAATGGCACAGTCTAAAACTGCCAAGGTACATATTTTCATATGGACTGTGCTACCATAGGCTGTCTGACAACTTTAATTCACATGTTGTTTTGTCAAGACTTTTTCCTTCTTTCAAAGAAGGGAATAATTAGAGCTAGATTAGAATTAAAGCATGACAGATGGAGATCTTTCCTTGCTTCTTATGTGTTGCCTTTTTAGAAGTAATTTTTTTTTATGTACCCAATAAAAAGTGAAAAAATCATAGCTACAAGATCATACTTAGTGTTTTCCTCCATTGCTTTCACCTAAAATAATGTAGGCTGTTATTTGTAAGGCTGTTATTTAATATTATAGTACTAATTGGGTACATTCTTTTCTAATCTGTATTCCCTCTTACATACTAGTGAAGTGCTTTTAAAATGCAAGATATCAAATGTCACAACTTTTCTCCCATACTTTTTGTTTAAAAAAAGATAAAAATAAAAATTGCTGCATCTGCTAGTTCTAAATCAGCTCACTGCTGCTGCTTCTATAAACAAGATAGCTATAAGCAAGTTATAAAGAGACAGATGTGAAATCTCTTTCCTGCTTATGGCTAGTCCTTTCTTCATTACCGTTAATTATCATGGCATCTCTGTGGACAGAAAGTTCTTTTGGTTTCAGATTAATATGGCCTGTGAATTGCTCCATTTAAGGACAAACATTAAGCTAATTTCTGAGAGGTTTGAAGTTGTGTATTTTGGGATGTTTCAAACATTTCAGTCTCCACTTTGGAATCATATTTGTCTTGGTGCATGAAGAAAAGTCAAGGGATCTTGAATTTTATACCACTGCTTCCTTGATCCTCTGGCATGACAATGTAATAATGTAGTTCTGAATCTGGCTCACCAAATGCTTTTTGTACAGTGTTAGTATGCATAAATGCATAATCCCACAGTTGCAGATTCATGTAACTCAGCAGAAGTTTGACCTTCTATTTTATGGCTTTTCTGTGCCAAATTCTCAGATTCTGATGAGGAGCATCTTATGGGCATGTTGTAACAGGACAAGGGGGGATGGCTTTAAATTTATAGAAGGGAGATGTAGATTAGACATTAGGAAGAAATTCTTCCCTGTGAGGGTGGTGAGGAACTGGCACAGGTTGCCCAGAGAAGCTGTGGCTGCCCCACCCCTGGCAGTGTTCAAGGTCAGGTTTGATGGGGCTTTGAGCAACCTCGTCTAGTGGAAGGTGTCCCTGCCCATGGCAGGAAGTTGGAACTAGATGGTCTTTAAGGTCCCTTCCAACCAAAATCATTCTATGATCTACATTGAGACAAATAAAAATCTACATAGATATTTAACATCTAAATCTTTTCATATCTTTTACATTATCACTTCTGGATTTATTTTGAAAACAGAATGCTAACCTGGTGCTTTCCATCTCACTGTGGTAGCATGGCAGGAAAATGGGATTTTTCCCCACAAATTCTAAACTATGCTAGATCGATTTTATAGAGGAAACACCTTTTGGCTTCTAAATTGCTTAGTATGTTTTCCCATGTTGAAAGCTGTTCCTTAAGCACATATTATTGCAGCGGAGGGTGGTGGAAAAAATTGTAGACAAGTTGCGCTCTGAAAAGATGGTGGTGTATTCAGTGAGAAGTTCTATGAAGTCAATGGCATGTTCTGCTGCTAAGTGGAGAAAAAGTATTAGAAGATGAATTTAAAAAGCAGAAATATCAAGGGCTCTGTTCCAATGTGTTTCAGTCTCTGGATGTATGATCCTATAGTGCAGCCATGGATGTCAGAATGCCTCTCTCTAGGGAAAACGAGTAGCCAGATGATGGTTCACTCACTTTGGGATAATGGCTATGGCAGATAATGGAGAATGTCCTTACCTGTGAATCGCATCAATGGATAACTTCTTTTCATTAGCAATGGTCCAGTTGTATCCTGTGACCTGTAAAATCAGAGATGTCCAAGTCATTGTCATAAAACCACACATTTTATAAGTGCACATGACTGTTGATAGTATTCAGTTTAGGCAGAAAATAAAAGGTGAATTTCATCTTGGAAGAAGAGTTTGAAAGGATGTTTTAAGAAAAGTGATATGCAAATATGATTGAGGTTGGTATTTAGCTATAAATGCTTGTCTTCTGGGAAGCTGAAGTGGAGCAGCAACCAGAATGCCAAAGGCTGTCCCCCTCTGACCTCCCCCACAGGTTGTAAAACACCAGTATTCTGAGTTCCCAAGTGGTGGTATTTTTGGTTTTCATGGAGATTAGTTGATTTAATTACATTTAATTTATTGATTGAAATCAGTTTAGTTGATTATATTTAATTACAGAACTCAGTTTTTCTTCAGGGTACTTTTGATCTATTAACAATTGTTGAAAATATTTGTCATACTCAGGATGAAATTCTGTCCACAGAGGTGAGTGTCAATATTGCCATGGACTTTAAACCAATTGATCTCTTGTCTACTAGATCTTCCTGTAAGCAGTAATTATACTGTATTGAAGCAAGAAGTCAATGAGCCAAATTTTCAGTGAAAGGGTGAAATACTTCTCAAGTCAAAAGTTGCTCATTAATGTTAACAGCATGGCTGGCTTTAGAATATTAAGTTGTTCAGTTAAGGATTCCAAAGCCAGGAAATGGCAAATCTTGGTCTTGCGGATGTGTAACATCACAGTTCCTAATTAGATTAATGCGTACTGTTTCTCAGATCATGCCATATGATGTTTAACTGGCTAATTTATTCATTAGGTTGTGTTTTCAAGCCTTTATTTTTTTGTATAATTTGAAATCCATGGTTACATGCAAAAGCCTGTATAACATATGGGATTCAAGTGATATAAGAAGACAAACCTTTCTTAAAGGGAAAAATATAGCTGATCTCTAGAGATATAAGTCCCTGCAAATTAATCTTTTTTTTTCCCAAATACTTTATAATGAAGCTAAATATGTGCTATGCATTTTAGTTTTTTTACATGTTGTTTAGCAAATGACCCTGTGATTAAAGAAAATGAGATTAAATAGTGAAGATTGACAGTCAGTGTATGTAAAGTGTATGTTTGGATAGTTTTCTCTTTGTACACACAGTCCTGCAATAGTGTTCGTTGTGATCCTCAGTATCTTAAAGGGCAGAGAGGGTAAAGCTGGGAATAATTACTTTGCTAACAAAGTGTGATTTTGTTGTACCCGACTTCTGCCAAGTGACATCTAATACCCCTGAAGTGTGTGTCCCCCTCTCCCCACAGCACCCCTCAAAGCAGAGTTAAGTACTAGAAGTGGGCACTAATGGTCATGTTATAGTAAACTGTATGAGACTGGGGAAAGAAGGAATGGGAAGAAGTGGAAATTAAATTGATTCTGCTACATTTTATCCATATTCTACAGCAATTTTGAATCCCCAGTAACAGCAGCAAGGGGGAAAGTATGCTTTATATGTAATGAATGACTGCTTTCCCCAGTACTGCTACTGCATTGACTCTTTCATAATGCAGAACCAAGTATTTATCATAGCATTAGTAAAAAAGCCGTAAGCTTTGTATAGATTTTGGAATACAACAATAAACAGACTCATATGCAATGAAAGGCTAGGTTTCATAAAACCCTAAAGAAATCTGTTCCAACAATGTTTTAATTACAGTATAAGCATATTCAGGATGCAGTATTATTCTGTCTTGTTTCATACAAAAAACCTCTGGTAATTTTATCCATTGGTATTCTTACAAGACTATTCTTAGGCTAGGCTTTGAACATTGGGGCTTACTGTGATCAAAAGGGACATCCCAAATATATGTCAAAGGTAGGCAGTTTTGGAAAAATGTGTCTGCAGGATGGCCTAAAAATCTGTGTATTTACCTAAGGTATCAAAATAAAAGAGTATTTTGTTAATCTACAGTTATTTGGGTTAGTCTGGACTGTGGCAGTAACAAGTTTTGATCCTTCATGCAAGTAAGAAAAGTGCACCATGTGCACTTCACAAGACAGCTGTTTCTCTGTGTGCTTTGTATTTTCTGTAGTTTGTGTGGTATACACTGTGCTCACTGCAGGTAGTTAAATGTTTGTTCAGCTCATAAATGGCTTATTTCAAATAATGCACTGGTGAGTTCTTCCCACCTTGCAACTTAATGCATATAGTAATTATACTTCTTTGAACATGTATAGAATCATAGAATAGTTAGGGTTGGAAAGGACCTTAAGATCATCTAGTTCCAGCCCCCCTGGCATAGGCAGGTATGGCCACAGGAGAGATGCAGATCTTGCTCAAATCATGTATGCTGTTCACACATGTGAAACTGAATGTTTGTTTGTGCTAGGGCAGGCAGTGGGACAGGTTGCTCAGTATATGACCTGACATGTTCTCATTGCTGCAGTAACATGCCGTAAGCAGTAGTAGATTCCAGGGTGTACTCCCAGATGGGGGCAGCATTGATTTATAAAGAAAATCAAGAATCGGGCAGTCCTGGTCTGGTAATTAAACTGTTCACTCTGAGGAAGTAGATAGGCTCTCAAATCAGACTAATAAATCTCTGGGTTAATAACGTGTTACTCAGATCAGCATGCCCCATAATCACTGCTGTTGATCCATTTGTCTCTCTTTACACAGTAAATTGATTTTAACCAAGGGTTTGTCAAACAAGAAACTTTCATAAGAAAAAACAGTGTGAAAAACTAAGGAAACAAACCATGATTCTTAGCCCCAGTGGATAATTTCTCCTTAAAACTGTGCTGCTGCTGTTAATACTGTTGGGAAGTTAATTCTTGGTGGTGTAACTTTTAAAATATTCCTGAAATGTCACCCTCTGTTTTACCAGTATTTCTTATTGCCAGTAACTGAGTATGTAAAGAATTGCAAGAAAGAAGCCTTTTGCTGTAGAGAATAAAGGTGACCGAGTTTACTGCTAAGAGCCTGCAAAAGCATCAACTTCATCGTCTTAGTTTCTGGTAGTGCATTTTTGGGTTTTCCATACCAAGAGAGGATTTCCTTCTGCTTCAGTCAGACAGGTGTTTATGCACACTCACTTACCTCCCCTGTCTCAGAGGACCACTGCAGCAAATGGAAAACCATCTTTATTAATCCTGGAAAATGGGGAATATATTGAGCAAATGGCAGTTCGCTCAATAAAAGAAAAAATAAATGGGCAATTAAATTATAGTTAGTGTGTTACAGGTACAGCTTAGATCATTTTCAAATTCTGGCACTTAGTTGCTTTGGAACTAGATCATCATCATTTTTCTTCTGTTCATAAAGTTTAGTTGCATTGTCAGTGTTTCCGTAGTATAAAGATAAAGCTGCACATAAAGTTACTGAATTTCCTGGAGGAATCTTAAGGAACTTCTTTTGTGGCTTGTATTTCTGTGGCTAGAGCAAAGGAGAGAGTGAAAGGAGACATCCCATTGCTGCTCCTGCAGAACTGTTAGATTAATGAGTCTTGAAACCTGCTGCTGATTGCTTGTTTATTTGTTAACTAGCAAAATCCATTCCTCATTCAGTCTGAAAATGGAGGTGTGGCAATCAGAAAATGGGCATCTTTGGTTTTATTCCCAAGAATGGTGATCAAAGCCTTGTAAGAATAAATTGGTGACACTTGGTACAGAAAACTTCTTTCAAGCAGGTTAACTGTCAGCTATAAAATCCCCTTCTGAGGCAAAAGCAGGCTGGTGAGATAGACCTGTAAAACTTTGCACTTTTGTTCATAATGTTTTTGTGGAAGTGTACATAACACAATGTACATTGGCATAAATATATTTAATAATGAAAAATGTCTTGTGGATGTAGAAAAGGCTGTGGAGTGCGGAGGTGTTTTATAACTTGGCTGGAGTTGTGACTATGGCTAGTAGAAAAATGACACATATCTCCTGAAACAGATGCCTACGTTCATAATTTGTGTCACCATGTTTGTATGCAAAGAATCCTACCAGAGTGCTCGTGGTTTTCAGGTTGGTTTTGAACAGTTCTGTCAACAGTGCAAACACCCTTCTCCTTTCGCTCCAGATTTTAGCATTAATAAACTGACAAGGTGTGTCCTCGTGTTGAACACTATCTGAGAAAACTCATATGCCGCATTCTATTTGCCCCACATATTTGTGGGTTGACTGAATACTGTATATCTTCAGAAATGCCACCATGTGCTCTAGGCCAGCTCATGTAACAAAAGCACTTGTGTGTCTGGTATGGCAAAGGGGGCTGAGATTTAGATAAGACTAGATAAGACTGAAATCTTTCTGGATGACTGAACAAATTAACTGTTGGATACACAGGATTGCCTGCAGCCGGTGTAAAATTACATTATGTTCAACCTTCGTGTGAGAACTGCAAGAAGAGTAGTTCTGAGTTGCAATTAGGAGGAGAATAAATCAAAATACTTCCTACGGAGAGAAAAGCTAGAGGCAAGTTGTGTACGGAGCATGTTAATCTTGCTTCTTTCATATCTGTGTCTGCATTGCAGTGAGAGGTGTAATTACAGCACGCCAAGTCATACCTGACTGGTCTTTATCCAACTCAGCTGAACAGATGCCTTAAGGACATGGTAATATCAACTTCAGGAAGGGAGGGAGCATCCAAAGAGATGAGGGACTTCCTTTTTACTGAAAATTAGATTAAAACTGTGAGTGGGGTATTAAATATGCAAACTAATATACTTTATAATAATGCAACCGGAATTAAACTTGAGGGCTATCTCCCTAGATGGGCATCTTTGCACATATTGTTCTTGATATGGCTTAATAATTGCGCTGTTCATGTGGTCACTGTCAGAAATGTTCTTTTCAGAAGTTATTTATATAGTAAAAGATGGGTCTGAAGTGATAACATTTCTTCTTTTATCTGATTATGGTAGATAGGCTGAGGTTGTAGGATTGGTTTATAAAGCTAGTAGTTTGTTGGATTTTTTTTTAAGGCTTCGAGAGTATGCTTACAAAAAAAATACCTACTGTGGATATTTCAAGAGCTTGGGTAGCTGTTCAGATCTCTAAAAAACAGAGGATCTAGCAGAGCACCAAATATTACAGTACACAAGAACAATATTTTCTTGCTTGCTTCGCCTTTCATGGTAAATTCTTTTAATTGGAAAAAGCCAGCTATTAAACATACGTAGTTGTTTTGATTACTCAAAATATTCCCAGTGTTTTATGCTTGCAGGTGGACTGCAAATGTGTCATTATTAATTTATTTCTCAATTAATGTTAGTCCATTAGAGAAAGGATTTGTCTACTTGACCATGTATTATAGATAGCAAACTAACTGGTTCTGTACAGCTGCATTTCAATTTCTGCATTGAAATACTGTTTGCAGAATAAAGATCCTTCATCAGATTTATCTTTGTAGAACTCCCTTGACATTGGCCATATCTGACTATTAAAGTCAACCAGGTTTTACTGCATATGATTGACTACAGTGATCAGTGATGAAACACTAATGTTAGGCTCTTCATGGTTTCAGGATGTGAATAACATTCACTGGTGTGTAAAGCAGATAGATGGAAAAACAGATCTTATTTTCAAAAAGGAATTTTGTGCAGAATGTAATTTTTAAACCATGTTTGATATATTTCACACTTAAGGAAGCTTCTCCTTACTTTTATTATTCAGAAAATCTGTGATACCAAAGTATAACAAATTGCTCAGTTAAGCCCAAGTCAGGTTATGAGGAAATCTATATGCAAGGAAGATAGGACTATATTCATATCTTTAATTTATGATAAGTTTTGCAGTAGTAACATCTATAACAATGAGTCAAGGACTAGCAGAAAAAGGGTTAGTGTCTGTCATAAAGCCTTTTGTACGCAAATATAATGGGGCAGAAGTGTGGGGTGATGAGGGGACTTTTAGGCCTTTTATTCATCTTTAAGAAGGAATGTATGTCTTTTTTGTATTTTTAACGATTTCCTCTCCTCGTCTGAAAGAAGAGTCCTTTCAAATGTTGTCACATTTACTTTCACCTACCAAAAATATATCAGACATACAGAATGATGGTACCATGGCATTGTGAAAGCTATCAAGAAGTGAATTAAGAATAGAATATACCAGGAATTTTCTAGTGGAACCTTTTTCATCACAAAGAGCTTAATAGTGCTGGTATGAATCAGGGATGTCTGTGACCCTGATCTGTATTCTTGTTCCTAGTCAGGGATCAAAAGGTATTAGATCATAGAATCATAAAAGTAATCAGGTTGGAAAAAACCTTTAAGATTGTCAAGTCCAACCATTACCCTAGGACTGCCAAATCCACCACTAAACCATCTCTCTGAGGGCCTCTTCTACAAGGTTTTTGAACACTTCCAGGGATGGTGATTTCACCGCTTCCCTGGGCAGCTTGTTCCAATGCCCGATGACCCTTTTGGTGAAGAGATTTTTCCTATTATCCAATCTAAACCTCCCCTGGTGCAGCTTGGGTTTTCATGAATGAATGTTGTGGTAGGAACATCATTATCTAAAGACCTTCAAAATTTTATTTTCTTATTTCATTTTTATTGGTGAAGAATGAGTTGAATACATTCTACATGAAAAAACAAACAAACAAACAAAAACTGTACTGCTCTGAGTTTACCTCTTTATATCAGGAGATGTAACCAAAACTTGTGTTTTCAATTTTTGAAGGAGGCTTAGTGGTAAAGTACGGCCTTTTATAGAATTCTCATGGAGCATGTACTACTGCATAGAACCGCACAAACAAAGATGTTTATATGATGCCTTGAAAATAGGGGAAAAAGTAATATTACAAATTGCTTGAATGTTGTCAGGGTAAATTTGTGCAAGGATGGTGACTGTGTGTGATTTGACCCATCAATGGAGCTGCTTTATGCATCAACAAGTGTATGCCTGGATTACATATGCTGTTGAATACACCCAGGTTTACGCTAACCAGGAAAAGCTGAAGATCAAACAAATACTATTTCCATTCTTTTTCTTCCATTCTGTTGATGTTTAGGATGGTAGGTTTTTTTGGTGAGGTGGGGTTCTTTGTGAGCACGATACAGGCAGTGCGTTACTTTATGCCTCAAATTTTGCATTCTCATTTTACTGGTTATCTTCCTTGTGATTAAAACAACTATTCTTTTTCTCCACAAATTGTGAATTTGATATATTTTAAGGAGCATCAAAAACTGTATGCTGTGTTCTGTTTGTTTCCCTTACTCGTCACTTTTCACGTGTCCTTCCTTTTACCCTTGTAAGTGCAGGAATGAGCCTGGTGATTCTTACAGGTTAAGGATGTTGTCATTGCAGATCAGAGTCATCCTGGTCATGGTGTATGTGACTGAGCAGAGAATACATGATTAGTATGAGTGTAGTGTCGAGAGTGTCAAAGATTTGGATGTGTTACTTTTCAGAATTTATTTACTTGCATCTCATGTTCTTCGCTTGCCTTTTCTGACCCTCTGCCCGAGTCTTATTTGAGTCTCTTGTAGTCATTAATGACAAGTCACAAAGAACTTTGGACTTGTTTCTTCTAAATCATTCACAGTAAGCATATTTCCACGTGTACGGTGTTTAAAATTGCTGTAACCTAACTTTGCCACATAAGAGTAAGGGGCAAGCAGAAAGAGCAACTTAAAAAAAACAAAACCAAAACAAAATCCCACTGTTTCAAAGAATTTGTGAAGTCTTGTGTGTTAATTTTCACACAAGCAAGCTCTCTCTGTGGTTTGCATGTACGCGAATTATACATACAGGTGCATTGGAAAGCTGAAGGCAGCCTGGGTTTTAACTAGGTGTCTCTTTCCATTCCAAATCATATTTAGAACAAACATGAATGTTTATCTGTAACTATAGGAATGATACAGATGTTTGGGGACCTAGGTGAAAGTATGAAGGTGTGGCCTCCAGCGCGCACATGTAACTCAGCATATCTGCTCTGCTGTAGCATAGCCTCTAAACAAAATAAATAAGGCATTCCAAGCTAGTTTTTCCTATAAACTAAAATAATTGATTTTGACTTGCCTGATAGTTCTCACGGGCTCTAGAGTCCTATTGCAACTTGCTGGTCAAAAAGAAATATGCTTATAGAATTCCACTAAGAAAAGTCTGCTGTCATAAAAATGTAATCCCGTGTTTTATATATTATACAATACTGGAAATTTTGTATGCAATTGATCATATGTAATTGATGTAATATTGTGCTGCTACTCCATGCAGCTAGGGGCAGCTAGTGCTCCTTTAGAGAAGCTTAGTGTGAGTGAAGGAAAGGATTTTAACAGAATCTAGTGGGTGAATCATTGTTAAGAGATTAAGAGCCCCAAAAATTGAAGGAAGAAGCCTCTAGGAAAACCATTGCCAGTTGTTAGGTAAAAGAATTATAGTAACAATATTATCCATAAATTGGTGTCTGCCTAATTATTCATAATGTTATCCTCCAAGGTAAGTGGAAGGGGAGGTAAAGCAGGCTGTTACAGTAAATGTTGGGAGTTAATGGAAGAATTGTTCTGTTTCCATCTTTGCTGTAGACTTTGTGTATTGAAGACTTGCTGCCACTCCACAGAATCAAAGTCCAGCTGTATAAATAAGGGTGTTAATTTTTTACCTAAAAATGAATGTACAAAGCCTTTATGGGTGTTCATTTAGAAAATAAAATCAGATCTTAGTGGGAGAGTCATATCTGTTTATTGCTTTTATTCTATGACAAAATAAATGGGTTAATAATGCAAACAATAAAAAGACTGGATAGAAAGTCTTGTTCTGCAGAAATGTTAGAAATAATAAGAAAATTCAATCTTTCTTTGACAGTCATGTCTGAAAGCAGTCTGTTTTGCCTGGGTTTTACAAGGTGATGAGAACCTGATGTGATGTTGTATGTTGGATGTGCTACAATATCCATAGCCTTAGGACTGAGCTGAAGCATGAACGTCAACTGTGATGACAGTTTTCTTGCTTTTTACAATTTGTACTGGATTTAACCCCTCCTGAAGTGTACTTCTGCATTTGCTTTTTAGGTTGATACACACAAAATGGATGATATATGTTCACACTTCTATGAATGTTAGTTATATCTTTCATACTATCACAATCATAGCCCAATCCTTTTTTGTTAGAGATCATAGATAAATGATGCTCCAGGAGCAGGAAAATCACATTTAGAACTGAATAAGGTGCCATCCTACTGAAATATCAAGTGTAATTTGTTTGTGCAAAAACTTAGCCCTAGAATTTGATCATGCTGCTAAATTGATCAAGTTTTTAAACCTATTAAATTTCCTATATATCTCTTTGCTAAGAGGTAGCTTCTAAAGATGATGTTAAAATGCTAATGTGAATCTGACTTAAGCTTTTTTTTTGGCTAAACTTCTCACCATTCTGCTCATGTGTTTTACAGTCAATATTACTGCAGCTGCCTCTTCTCACTGAGTGCAGGTGTCTTAAAGGAAAACAAAGTTCTGAGGGAATTTACCGTTGGGACACAGCCTACTAAATCAGAGTCTGGAGAAATTAGAAATGGAGAGTGAAAATGCAAAAAACCTAGTGTAGGTGAGGACTGGATAATTGCAGTTTACGTGAGGCAGCAAATACTTGCAGACTTGGTTACTGGCCATGTCACAAAAAGACAAAATGCAATGTGTTGGCCCAATTTTAAGAAATAGGAGCTCTCTATGAAGTACACACTGTTGTGTATGATAAACCCCTTATACAGGCAGACTTTTGCCTACATATAGCCTTTGAGATACTTACTCTAATGCCTGAAAAGCATTCATCATTGTGACAGAGGTCTACAGTGTGATTTCAGGGAAATGAAATGGAAAAATTGCTTGATCAGACCACAGTTAATTTCAGTTATTTGTTTTTAATTTGCCCTAAAGCAGCAAATTATTAAGCAAATAGCACTTTTGCTTTCTTTGCTCATCTTAATTCTAGAGATGAGATATCTGCATACATGTGATTGTAACTAGATGTTTTAAATTCTTTTCTTGCTTGTATACAACGAAAATGGTATTGCAGTGAATGTCTATTGCAATAAACACTGTCATTAGTGATGGGTTTGAGAACAAACGTGGTAAACATTTGTGTCTCCATCTGAATGAATGTGTCTTGTATTTTTTAAAGTTGTAATTTTGTGTAGTTTGGTGGTTTTTTTTAATTTTTTTTTTTTTTTAAATTTATTTGTGTGTGTAGCATGTGACTCCAGAAATCAGGAGAGTAGCTAACACCATGAAATGGCTACTACATGCTAATTTCATTCCTTTCAAACTTTGTGCTTGATGTTGAATGTGGAGCAACACAAGTCTGAGTTGCAGTCCACTTACTGATGCTAGAATCTAGTAAACAAATATTATGCTACTGTGAATACTGGAGTCAAGCTCGATGCACTTGCATTTGGAGCTCCTGCCAGCAGAACTGACTCCTCCATGAAGCTTTACCTTCACACTGAATTAAAGTTGGCTACTGTAATGCGCTGGTGATAGTTTTCACAAGCCAGTTGGGGACAGGGGGTGTCAAGCAGTTGGAAGTCAGTATTGCGGAAGAGACAGTTCTCATTAGGGAGCAAGGAGTAGCAGCCAACATCAGTAGCCTACCCAAAGGAGGTTGAGGTGCTCACTGAGAGGGTGCTGGGAGCTTTAGACTTCTTACCTACCCTAATTCTAACCGTTGATGAGCCATGCACAAGTAATCCAACAGCCATCACCCTGATGGAGGATTTTCTCACGGTGGAGTTACCTTGAGAAATTTTTCATTTTGGCAGTGTTTGGGCTTGTCTAACATTCAGTCTGAGGTGAGGGCAATCAAAGGCAAGTGCAGGCTGCAGTAAGAGCTTGGCTGCATTTGGTCAGTAAGGTTTATTGCACAAGGCTTAGCCAGTGCTTATCGTGGTGAGAAAGCTTTGAGTCTTAGTAGTAGTGGGGCTGAACAGAGGCTGTCGAATATTGTGTCATTCTTTTCAAACTCATCTGTTTTTGAGAGAAAATAGTTAAGAGAAAACAGGGGAGTCAAGCAGTTACTGTTCTATAGAAATAAAGTCGGGTTTATCTCCTCCTCCATCATAACCGTGTGGAATTTTGCTGGTTTTGTCTTAAGTCAGCTTTATAAAACATTCATTCTAGATACTGTATGGAAAATGGGTTGGAATGGCTTTTGGTAGAGAAGCACGCATGGTCAGAAATCTCTTTCCAATATGCTCTTTCCCATTCTTGGTATTGTCTGTACTTGTGATTTTTGTGAGGTTCTGAATATAATGTTCTTGATTCAGATTGAATTTCTTTTCTTTTCTTTTTTTTTCTTTTATACTGTGGCCATGTGATCTCAGCTGGAGCCTGAGATGTGGATGTGACTGACAGCATCCCTTAAGCAAGGACAGTGAGTGAGAAAGAACTGATGGCCTTCACATTATTGTCTGATAATTAAAGCTGTGATCTAATTAACCCTCACTGCTATCACATGGTGGTTCCGACAAAAAACCCAGCCCCCAAACCATTTCTTAGTGGAGGTCTTTTGCTTAACCGAAATTGCAAGGAAGTAGATTCGGAGTAGAACTTGCCTGAATGCTTTTAAAGGTTGTTTGCTGTAGTACTGCTGTATCACATCATCTCCATTATCTCTAGTGTTATTATGTATTGGTCATCCTAAATTTACACTGGAATTACATATTCACTTTGGAAATACAAAGCCATGTAAGTCCTTCGAAATTAGCTTTCTTAGGAGGAGAGGTATTTAATGCCTAAAATGAGATGGAGGCAGGGAGAATTTAGGAAACATACTGCTCAAGAAAATGATTCAGAGTAACTGATCTTACTAATGTAATTGTAGTGAATCTTTTCTTGCCTTACATCTCTTATTACAGCTGACAGCATTCAAAATGATGTGATGCTTCCCTTCTGAGTCCACTCTTGTCTTCTTCCCTTATTTTTATTGTTTTCTCAAAGATTTAAAGAGGCAGAGAAAGGATTCATTTGTAATGGGACCCTGTATTCAGACTGCAGCACTCTGTTTTCTAGTTTAGGATGCCTTGCCCAAATACTTCTTAGCTAAGTTCTGAAGTGCCAGCTTTAGAGTTAGTGCCAGTAGTCAGGAAAGTGACTCAGAGTAACTCAACACTACTGATGTTCAGCTTGAAAGAATTCAGCACTAGGGATTTCCAAGCAGGAAGGAGAGAGTTTCAAGGTATCTAGTACTGGTGGGTGAAAGAAGGAATATATGAGAGCAAAATGATTTGAAATTGACAGTTGAGCATTTTCAAGTCACAGAAGCAGCATTTCTTCATTGTGGGAAAACAAACAGGAGAGACTATAAAGCACAATGTCTTGTTGTGCCTTATTTTTATTCTGTAAATCACTGCATACGACTGTTTAACAGAAAAAAAAACTAGAAAACTCTCCAAAAGACTGTTGTTACTTTCAGTACTGTAAATTCTAAAGAGAAATTTATTGTGGTATTGTGTTGCATATAGTATTTAAATAGAAAAATATATGTAATGATTATCATCACTTAATGGTACCTACCTCCTTGCTAAAGATGAGATCATAATTGTTTAGCTATATGTGTATGAACTATATAAAGTAAAACCAGCTGTATAAAATGAAGATTAGGGATACATTTAAACTCTGAAAGAGGATGATCCTACATCCTTTTTTCAGTCTGGTAATGCCAGAAGGGACCTAGATGATATCAATCATTATGGCCTTCATTGAACAAAGCTTTTAAACGCATGGTTTGTTTTAATCCTGCGATTTTTTTTTTCCACACTGTTTTAGGAATTTCTGTTAGTACAGAAAATATAACTGCAAGCATGAAGTACAGCCTGAACCTGTCCTCTGTGGAGCTGAAGGAGCTCAGCTGACTTTGTTATGTTAGATAGGCTGCCTCCAGGTAAGAGTGGCAGCCCAGGTTAAATAAGTCGTACTACTCTTGATGTCTCTCTTGTAGACTCATGTGAATACACTGATGTAACAGGCCTAGTGTTAACATTTTGTCTAATGGGCTCAGCAGAGCTGTGTCTTCCTATGGATAAAACCTTGTGGGACTAAGCTTCTGATGGTGAAGGTACAAAAGTATAAGGATTAAAAAATACTTGCAGGCAAAAATATACCTTATAAGAACTATCCAATGCCTGCCACTTACATACAGTCCCAGATAATTCAGTAGTTGCATCCTGCCTTGCAAGAATAAAGGTCAGCTCTGTTCTACTAAGGATATAAAGTAAACCTCCCTATGAGAGAAATTGATTGAATGCAGTATCTGAGTATTTTATTTGAACAACCCCAATTTTTTGATAAGATGAAGCAATTTAAAAGTTGTGTGATATTCTCATATATTCAGATGTTTGTGATGTGTCCTTAGTGACTTGCAGTATACAACTGTTTAAGATTTAAATTGCACTTTAAAATGGGAGATCTGCCGTAATCAAGAAATATAAAGAATTAAAAAACCTCTTTAAAAACCTGAACACGTGGGAGGAACATGTTATTTTCCTCTAACTTTTATGATTAAAATTAAGATGCTTAATTTTTTGTCTGTATTTTAGAAAACTAGTATTATTTTGTTGTCTCCCATCTCTCCTTAGCAGTACTAAAGCATTTCTAAAGGACTGCATTAGCCTGTTGAGGTCGTTCAACACCTGCTGTTTTGCTATGGGAGACAAAAGTAGCAATAAAAATATCCTTTTAGGATTAAGAGTATAATTCCTCTTCCAACTTCTGGTGTAGCAGCAACTTATATTACACAAGGAGAACAGGACAAATCTGGGTAGTGTCGGGAATGGTGTTTAAATCTTTCTGCTATGGCCTGTTTCTTATGAAATTGCAAGACCTGGAAGCAAAAGATAATTGATAATACATCAGCATTCATTGCTAGAGGCAATAACATGCTCTTGTTTTACTGATTTGAGCATTTTGATTTTCATTGCAATCTTACTGCAAGTCTCTAGGAAACGAATTATTTGTATGGGTGTAGAGTTGCATATGAGCTAACTTCCCTACAGCATCTGCTGCCAGTGGGGTTCCTCTTTTAGCAGTCATATTTTCTTAACATGAGGCTGACAATAATAATACTGCTAACTATGACAGAAGTTTTAATAAATAATTTAATTATAGTTTCACAATGAGAGTCAGCTTTCTTGGTAATATAAATCGCTGTGGTGTCTTTTAGCTGAGACTGTTCTCCTGTGACAAAATCATTGACTCAAATCCACCCTTAAAAGAATTTTGTTCCCATGGCAGCTAAGCAGGGCAGAAGGACGATGTGTTGATATGTGCTTTGACGCTGAGTTTAAAATGTTGCTCTACTCTGTTGTACAGCTATCAAAAAGAAGCTTCTCTGACATTCAGTGGTTGTAGGAATGGTTTTCAAAACAAACCAAGTAATTGTCATCAGATCTGGGAAGATGGTGAGGGAAAGGGAGGAAAGATTTCAAGATTAAACATCTAAAAATTGGGTGCTTAACTTATCACAAATGGAAATATATAGTGTGACGTGATTAATGGAGTTACCGAGTGTACTCAAGTCCTTTTGGGTGCTGGAATTGACTCTCCATCCAGCTTTAGAAATATAGATATTTTTACCTTGGTTTGGTTGGAGGATGATCCCATGTTTGCCAAGAATGTTTCAGCTAACAGACAAGAACTGGTCATTTCATTCCAAACCTGGCTCTGTTAGGCTAACAAAACTGTACTATTTTGGATCTAGTAGCAGCAATTCATAATGGTGGGTTATTAGTGAAGCTAATGTTATTGAGACTTGAAATTTGAGGGAACCCAAGGAGTGTTGAATTGTACCTCTTTTCAAAGCACTGCTACATTGATATAGTAGAAGAGAGGTGAGTGAGATGGGGGTGTTGAAAAAATTCCTTCTTGGCATCTATGTATTAATATATGAGCAGGGATGCCATTGAGTCACAGTCAGGAAAGCTCTAGACTATTTCAAGCAGCTAATTGCTTTAGTATCCTTGGCCTAGCTGTAGTAAATCTTTTGTGCTTGCAGGGAAAAGGTTATCCTCACAACAATCCTGTCGTAGAAGTTACTTACTGGGAAAGAGAGGTCAGAAAATAACCATTTCCCTCTACAGGGACTTTATAAGGGATTTATTATGATTGTATTGACAACCTAGAGGGTCAGGACCGTTTTGGGTAAAATGAACGTCCTATTATCCAGAGACCTGAAAGTATTAGTACAAAGACTGAAATAGAGACTACTTGCCTGAGCAGACCAAAGGCTGCCCTAGGAAAGCTGTATGGAAATGGTAAATCTGAGTTAAACTGAGTTAGACTGTAAAAAGTAGAAAGTTTCCAAACAGTGAAAATGAATAAACACTGAAGCAGCTTAACTCGAGCTTGCAATTACTAGTTTTTGTATCCTTGTCAGGAAATGCTAAATATATCATCTCTCCACATAACTCTATATGAAGTGTTAACCACCTTACAGCCTTCTCTTGAACAGTGGAAAATGGACCTGAGTTTATAAAAAGCTTTTCCTGGAAAGCTTTCTGCCAGGTGCTATAAACTATGAGTCTGTCTTTATGTTATCTTGGATATATATTTATTTGCCTAAGATTTAGCTATCCAGCCTTGCTAATGCTGGTATGAAACTGGTCCTCTTTTGTGCATTTCATATGACTTCTACAAAAGGTTTTCCACTTGCTTGAGCATGCTATGATTTGGGGTATTTTTCACTGGTAAAGAGTAAATCAAATTTTCTACGTCATTGTATAAATGAGAATGATTTGTTTTGCTTTTAAAACAGTTTATCTCTAGAAAAGTCTTGAAAACAATTGAAGACTTTTAACTCAGGGTCCTCATTACTTTATTATTTTTATTACCTTGTCACTATGGTAGTTGTACTCTCTATGTATGGACATGAGAAAAATTTTAGAGGTTTGGTTAAAATAGGCATTAGAAAACATTTTAGTTATTTAATGAAACCATACAGAAGATATTTTAAAAATCAATTTACTCTGTATTGTGAGCTCTGAGTTGGGAGTAACTGGTAACAGGAGAACCTGTATTACTGTGATTGCAACTTGCAGTCTTTATTTGGAAATTACAGTTAATATTCTAAAAGAATGATATTGAAATACTGTTCTCCCACTTCTCATAACAGCCTGAGATTTGTACTTACAAATATAACGATTGAGACAAATTCAGCATTAGAAGCATGCAATCAACCTAAAATATTCTCAAAACCAAAGTCAAACCATGTCAGAGATGATATCTGCTTCTATTTTGGCTATGTACTACAGCAGATTCCTTTTCTTTCCCCTATTCTTGTGAGAAAAGAGACAGTGACTAATATCCAGCTTCTGTGAGGAACAAGATATTTGGTTAACCTAAGCAGATGAATAGTATCACTGAAATCAGTGGGACTACTTGATAGCTGAATAGGAGTTTAGTGCTAAATTATTTACTTTTTTTTTCTCCCATTGAATATATTGTCTATTTCTTGGTATTTATTATACTTAAATCAGAGTAATTTTTTTCAAGTGTCTAAGCAATCAGTAGAGGAAAAAAATGGAATTAAATTTTGTAACAGCATCTTATTATGGGATATTTCTATTATACTATTTCTAGGATCTTTCCTTGAAAGGAAAAGTATAGGCTTATTGACAATAGAAGCTGTTTTGGACTCCTTACTGGGCTGTATATTCAAGACAGCATCTTAAATAAAGAGGTATACTTACAGAAGTAATTGGCAATAATGTCTGTTAGTAACTCCTAAGACTTGATTCCTGCTGCTGTGAATGTGCCACCCTTGCTGCTATGAACATGGTTGAGTGTTTTTTTCTAATATCTTTTTTTCTCTCTAACACCTATATTATTCTATATATCAGTGCAGGAGCCAACCTTACACATGTGTTTTGATTTGTTTCTTTACCTTGGCAGGAGAGTATTCAGCTCTTTCCTAAGTGTAATTGTTGTACAGATTTTAGCACTGATGTGGTTGCCACCATGGTGTGCCTCCAAATGGCCATTAGTTTACAAGAGGTTCTGTTACCTGTTGGAGTCACTGAAGAATGGATTCAGCCACCAAACTGCCATTTAAAGTAAATGCAGGGTTTTTTCTTAGAATGGCTGAGTTATATGAAGTAATACTTACTTACATAATTTTTGTTTCTGACTTGAGATTGAGATCTGCTTGTGTAACTTGACATTTATTCTTTGGCTATATTCTTTTTTATTGAAGTAGTCGAAAGAAGTCAGGATGCCTAACAAGCAAAGCAGCCACCAGGGCCTTAATGTAAGAGAGAGATGCTAGGCAAAAGAAAAAAGAGCATTTTCCTGTCTAGGTTATTAAATTCAGGAAAACAGTGCATAAATACTATTCTGTCACTGTTGTCTGCCCTTTGACAGGTTAACTAAAGTGAATATGAAGTAATCAGCAAGCCATTTTTAAGAAAGGAGAAGGCCTCAGGCATCATACTTGACAATGTGGTTATGTTTCAGAGTGAATAAATGGCAGCTGCTGGGCAGTTTCGCAGACCTGGCTTTTAGGTATCTGTGTACTGTTGGTTGATATACTGGAAGAAAATTCTCTTTGTACCTTCATTCACTTTTGCTTAAACTTCTGAGGGTAATGTGAAATGCAGTAATTTGTACTACATGGATGTCCTGGGTTCAGCAGTAGCAGTCATTTTTCCCCTTCTTGGTAGCTGGTGCAGTGCAGTGTTTTGACTTTCAGCTTGGGAACAGAGCTGATAACAGCGATGTTTTGGTTTGGCCAAGGACCATGAGCCTCATGCTCTGCCAGGGAGGAGGGGAAGCTGGGAGGAAGCAGAGACAGGACACCTGACCCAAGCTGACCAAAGAGGTATTCCATACCACAGCACGTCATGCCCAGGAGGTAACTGGGAGTTAGCCGGAAGGACTGGGAGACTGCAGGGTTGGAGGAGGTATCGGTCGGTGCTTGGTCGGGCTGAGGGGGGGCGAGTTATCGGTCGGCTGGTGCTGAGGTGTTGTATTCTCTCCCTTGTTATTTCCTTTATCATTATTATCACTGGTGGTAGCAGTAGTGATTTGTGTTATACCTTAGTTACTAAACTGTTCTTATCTCAACCTGTGGGAGTTGCATTCTTTTAGATTCTCCTCTCTGTCCCTCCGAGAGCAGGGGGAGGGCAAGAAAAGGGGGGGAAGTGAGCGAACGAATTACCTGACTGGGTTTAAACCACGACAATGGAGTACAAGGATAGATAAAGGAGTAATTTGCCATTTGTAGCAGATTAAGTCTGTTTTTTAGTTCAATCTGAACAGCTTGCAGCTGAATGTTATAATTGGATTACCTGACATTGGAGGAAAAATTGAAGCTCACCAAAAGGTCTGCTCAGGTTGTCTTCATGAAAAAGAATTTTTAGTTTCTTCCAGTTGCTGAATGGTTTCAGCTTTACAAAAACTGCTGCACCCTGCCCACTGACTGCATGAAAGTTGCATATTGAAAGATAATGGAACTGTTAGTATAATGCAATAGAATGGTGGTGCTGGTATTCCATTAAAATCAGTAAGGGATTTGGTCAACATTTAATGTTCTTGTAAAGTTATTTAGCTGAATGTGTCTGGCAGCACAGTCATATATTTAAAACACTGTATTTTGATTTTTGTCTTTTTAAAAAAGTTAGGAAACTTCTGTCTGCTCATAGTTATAGATTTCTATTTTGCAGTTTTGATCTTGGCTACCGAATGTATGCCTGCCTGCTTTTTCTCGGGTTTATAACGGTGGTTTCATAATTAATCTAAGTCCTATTTCTTCTGCTGCAACCTTTCCATGGTGCATTCAAGCCAACTGGCTTGCAAAGTTATCAAAACTCTTTTACTGGATGTCTTTCATAACAGCAATCATTCCTGTTTCCTGTGTGACTATGTAATTTTATAAAAAATATACTAAATGTGAACTCTTGCTCCTTGCACAGCAAGCTGACAGTTTGCAAGCGACAGATCTGCTGAATGGCTTTGCAAATAGAAAAGGAATTTCAAGTAACTGAATAATTGCTTCAGAGCACCTTTTGTGTCAAGAGGAGTCTTTTCATAGAGTGCCGTAATTTTTGGATCCAGCCTATATAGCCCATTAAATGCATTTAAGATATTGTAAGGGCATAATTAAGTCTTGCTGTATTCCTGTATTCCTTGACAATATCTCCCTTTAAAGTTGTAACGTTCTATTATCTGAAGTAGGTTCAAGTAGTAGGCGATCTTGATGTGCTATTTAAAATGGTTTTTGTCCAATGGGAACAGTGGGCCTATCATGTCAAAATCTTTTATCATTAGCAGTTACAAGTGCTTTCTAAAACTGCCTCAGGAACTACCTCGTATTTCAGTGATCTGAAAGATGAATCTGTCATCTTAAAAAGAGTCTCCCTGTTGACCGACTTTCTCTTCCAACCAAGAATTCCTGGGATTATAGGAAAAGGAGTGAGTATTCAGAAAGAAACTACTATGGTTCTTTCTCTTCTTACTTTGATTGGTGTCAGATATGATGTAGTCAAGGTCACTTATCTGTTATGGCTGTACTGCAGTTCTATAGGTGACATTCTATAGGTGACAAAATTAGATAGCTACTGGTGTGAGAATAGCTAGGATAGTCTAGCTATACTGTGTGGGAAAGGACATGGCAGAGGATTAGGTTAGGATAAGGTGGTGTGGTAGCTCACTTTGGTGATTGCATCAATTTGGTTGAAAATTGTAAGCTTGTCTTTTGAGGGTGTTTTGTAGCAATGGGGAAAGAAATCTTCTTTAGGATTAGAAAATGCAAATATTTTTTCTACACTGAAAATTCCTTAAGCCTAACATGTTTAGATCACCTTTTAAATAGATTCAAGTCTGGTACTGTTTTTTTTTATACAACTGAATAGGCTCTTCTACAACTGTTTGGAGGTTGCTCTTTATTTATGGGAACTTTCCTCTCATCCTATAACACATTTTTTTAGGGCCACAGGGGAATCCTTCTCTTTCTTGACGAGATAATCTGAGTAATTTCCGCTAGGCTCTGTGGGGTTCCTTTGAATTTTTCAAGAACACAGAGGAAAACAAACCCCAAGTTATTCAAATTGTGTTAAAACAAAATTGCAAAGCTGGTGTCGCTGACCACATTTTTAAAGGTAGCGCCAGTGCAAGTGGCTGTTTAGAGAATTGTAACATAGGGTGTTATGAAAAGGTTAAAATAAGCATGGTATTTTAAAATAAGCAGGTATAAAGATAGCCTGATTTGGCTAATGATTTGAAGAAGGCTGAAAGTAGGAGCATGGTGTTTGAAACCAATTGAAGCAGCAATTATTTATGGAAATCAAAACAAAAACAAAATAAAAAATAACTCTGCCCCCCCCCCCCCCCCCCCCCCCCCGCCCCCAAGAACCAAAAAGCAAACCAAAATCAAGCCAAAACGGTTACGAATGGGCAGTCACAAGTCTCACCAGGCATCAGTTCCAAGGAGTTGCTAATGATTTATTTAACTGGACTGTGGCTATGAAAATAGATCTTCAGAAAAAGAGAATGGGGAGAGTGACCCCTCTTGAAGGATCTGAAATAAATGTGACAGTAATCAGCTTTGAAAATGTTGTGAGGATATTGAGAAGATACTATCTGATTCATACATTTCTACGCCAATGACATGGTTTAAAGTAAATGTGGAGGTTTTTAATTAGTTCCTTATGCAGCTGCTACTTTTATCTCTTAGTATCATCCTTTTGGTCTGTGATAGAATACCAGTGATTACAGATAGAGGCTTAGAGTGAAGGAAATAATTTGAAATGCACTGAATGACTTGAAAATGATGAGGTATGTGCTAAATGGCATTTAGCTTGGGACTGGAGCTGGGCAGACGACTCATGATAAAAATATTTTGTTAAATGTTATTGTTTATTTTGTGTGTGTGTTTTTTTTCCTTTCCCTTCTGATAAGACACTTGTAAAAGTTTCTATTAATCTGGAGAATTAAATGCTAAAGTTGCCTTCTTTTAGGAAACCCTGTAAAACACATTGGGCTTGCATATATTTGAAAACCAAAGAACATACACACACTCTTGCTCACACTGTGTATGCTATCTCTTTTGCCTCTATGAAGAGTTGCACCAGTAAGATAACAATGTCTGAAATAATATTTCCAAACACAAATATATCACTTTCCATCCATATAGGCCTAGTATGAATTTATTTTCTGTAACCGTGAAATAATAAGATAAAACTTACCCCAGTGCAAGTTCTGAGTAGGAAAAAAATAGCAAAGATAGTTTCTTGAAGAGACTATAGTTGCACCATCAATGGGAACAAAATTACTGGGGTGGTTCCACAGAGAAAAGAATGTCTTATTCCCTCAAGGAAGTAGCTGGAGATCAAAGAGGATCCTTATCTTCACATAAAAGTCTGAGTGAGCAAAGGCAGGCAAGCAAGCAAGTGAAGACCACCTGAGGGAGAGAGAATAATTACATGGGTATCAAGTTATGCGGCTTCTCCTTTAAAACGATGGAAGTTACTTGAGTTCATGGGGCTAGAAAGTGTGGGAAAACTTTGCAAACATTCCCTGATAACTCTTTGCTCAGTGGATAAATAACACCACTAAGTTTTTAAGCTTGAGTTATTGTGTCACGTGCATTGTAATTCTTACCTGAATGTGCATCTGTGATGTGTTAACACTGGTTGGAATTGCTTTGCATATGGAATTTAATAAGAGAGATAATTGTAATCCCATGGCTCCTCTGCCAAGAGAAACATTATAGTTGTTGAAAATTAAAGCACTGAATCCCAGGCTTGCCACAAATGGGAGCACAAATAGCTTTCTCTGTAACTATGACATCCTTTAAACTTGGGTAACATGATGCTCATGATAAGTTTGGTTATTCTAAATCCTTTAGAGAAGCCACACCACCGTGTGTACTGGTATTTTCTGTATTTCTCCACGCTATCTTCTGGAATGCTGTACAATCTTAGGAATTTCTGTCAGGCCTTGGCTTTTGTGTAGTGGATTTGAGTGGTGAAGTGTCCCTTCATTATATCAGGAACCCTTGCATGGCTAAGGAGGAAGGCATTGGTTGTACCAGGGATTCCTGTTCCCTGGTAAGGTGGGAAGTGACAGAGGGGATAATCCAGACACTCATTCTCTTGACTGTAGCCAGAGTGGAATGATACCATTGTTACTTCAACCATTGTTGGAGTTTTGCTTCTAGTAATTACCATCCTTGGTGAGCATGGAAATTTACTACTGATTAAATCCAATCATCTTGTGACCCTATAAATAGTATTCCTAAGTGAGACCCTTTGAGCTCTCCTGGACTGCAGTGATTGGCAATTACCATCTCTGAGTGGGACACCCTTGGAGTTTGCAAGCTCTAATGTTTGCCATAATGGGAGAAATATCACTAAAAAATGGAACCTTGGCTGAAGTTCCCACTCCTCAAGACACAACCCTCACCCACTGAGAAATGCAGAGTGGCATAAAGGAGAATTTTTAGCAGCTACCTTTATATGTCTTTATATATGTGTCCATAGATTGTTACAGCGGTGAATTGGTAGGATTATAACCCTTTAGATGTGTACTGTTGGCCATGTCTGAGACTAAGACTAGATCCAACCATACCTAGGCTTCTTTGGGAGTTTAGAAAGCAAGGTGGTCTGTTCTGCACCTTGTGACTCAACAGGAGGATTTCCTTATTGCCTGTATTTCTTCAATTAGACATAGTTTGGCTTCAACTGCACTTAGTCTCTGTCAGGAATTTAGAAGGCAAGGTGATCCATTCTGAACCTCGTGACTCAACGGGAGTATCTGCCTTATCCTTTTCACCTTCAGTATCTATACAAATAATTTTAACTTGATTCTACCTGGATCTTCCTCTTACATATGCATTAGACCCAAACCATAGACCAGGTCAGAGACTAAGACTAGATCCAGTCATACCTAGGCTCTGTCAGGCTTTTAGAAAGCAAGGGGGTTTATTCTGAACCTTGTGAGCCAACTGAAGGGTCTCTATTACCTTTTGTGCCTTCGGTCTCTGTACCAATTATCTCTAGCTTGATTTTTTTTATCTCAATTTTCCTTTGTGTGCCTCATTCATGTAGTAAGTAATAGAGAGAACCTTGCATTTAATTGTGTTAAGTCATGTCTTTATAAGTTATATTAAATTTGCTCTTGCTAATACTTTTGATGGTAATTCTTTGACTGACTCTAAACCACTCTCTTCGTGACAGTACACCAGAACTTAGGTCTAAAATAATGGAACAAATTAATTTCTAGCTAATAATTAACTAGCCTGGGTTTGATCAGCTTTTACAAAGCATCTTAGTGATGAACATTTCAGCTGAGGTGATAGCATTTCTACTTCTATGAGTTTTCCATTATTATGACTAAAATGATTATTTTATCTTTCTGAGGAAAAAAA
This sequence comes from Pezoporus wallicus, assembly GCF_028554395.1. NCBI lineage: Eukaryota > Metazoa > Chordata > Aves > Psittaciformes > Psittacidae > Pezoporus > Pezoporus wallicus. The sequence continues at coordinate 7,609,881 of NW_026640488.1, forward strand.
TGTCCACTTTCAGTTAAAAAGCTTATGTCCTTCTTTTAACAGGGGTAAAAGCCTGCATTGAGAGGGGAAGAAAGGCCAGGCCCTGTCCTGTACTTTCTAGTGTTTACTTTTCCATTCACTCTCAATAAATCCAAATTATTATTATTTTTTTTAAGATAAGGAACAGTTACATTAATAGGAAAATAAGATCTTTTAAATATCATTGAAAGTATTTTATATTTGATATGTAACCAAAATTATCAGACCAACTGATGAGCTTACAATGCCTTTGACTCCACTAGGCATTGTCAATAGCAGACCTCTTAACAGCATATTATGCAATAAACTGCTTGTGCTGCATATTAATCTGTGGGATGCAGGTGTCCAACTGTGTGGAAGTCTATAGGAATGAAGACTAAGGATGCTGCGTTTTCTGTATACTAGTTCTGCATTCCCAAATATCTGGGTTTCAGATGTGTCTACTACTTATATCATGCATATAAGTGCGGTACTGAGAGACTACCAACTAAGGGAAGTAGTTGAGGCAGTTCGTAGACTGTAATTACCAAAAATAAGTGTCAGTCATTTTTCACCTTGATATATCCAGGATCATTTTTCTTGGATAAATTATAGGAAAAGGATGGTTAGTTTGACTTCATAACAAGATACATAGAAATTGCATTTTTTTCTGGTATGTCCTAGGTAATGTTACTTACCAAAAATCTCAAATGCTAACTTTGGAATTGCCAGAAAATGACAGAAAATCAACTGTGTGTTTAGGAAACCATCCTAAAAGTCTTTGCTCTTAAATGTCTGGATTGCTGGGTCTGGTGATACTTTTTTTTTTCTTCTCTATTGTGTTGTAGAGTTCACTGTCAAAGTTTCTTTCTGCTTTTTGTTTAGTTTTCCTTACCTAGCTTTTTGACTGTTCTCCTGGCATCTTCTGTAATATCTGTTTTCTGGTACAGGAGTTGTTCCTTGTGGGTCATCTGTGGTCAGTCTTCGTTTCATTGTCTGGTGGAAGATATTGGTGTCTCCTTCACAGCTGGCCTTCTTGTGTTATATTTTTAAGGAGTTATGTATTTATCTATAAGCACGTTTACTGAAGTCAGCGCAATCATGTGCTTAAACACCAGCAGGATCTGGGCATTAAGTCTGCTCTTCTCTCTGAAGAATATGGCTTTGTAGTATTTGAAATACCTTACCATACAGCACTTTAAGTACTTGTTTTGTTTCTAGCTTTGTTTTCTTCCACTTTGAGTCATAAATCGTTTCTCCCAGATTCTCCTTGGCCCTCAGCATTTTTCACTTATGGACCGTCTAGTTTCTCCTTGACTAATCGTCTTGTATGTTTTTAATAGCCTGAAGAACTTTGGCCAAAATGCCATTTTAAATCTCATTTTCTGTTTCCAGCATGCATTTTGATAATCCTCTTTTCTTATACTACTTACAATTAATGTATCCTATTAGTGTCCCAGACTATCAATGTGTCATTTGCTCAAAGGATTAATGTTAAAAAATGTGTTAGTACTAATACATAGTAAATGAGAGGGATTCCACTTATGCCTTTGGCTTCTAAATGTTCACTGGATGCTAGCTTTTCCTGGAGTCCTAACTAGAATGGGAATATAAACTAGGACTGTTAATAGATGGATTCTCTCAGATATTCATTAAAACTCATTTCCAGTAGTGGGCAATATTCTCCTTCAGTCTGTTGAGAATCCTCTTGTGGTTGTGCACTGCATACTTTGTGGTGACAGTCTTTACCAAATCAGCTTGCAGAACTGAAAGTCAACTAGTTGTTGGAATTAGCTGCATTGAATTAGCTGTATAGCTAATCTACAGTATTTGGGAGTTTCATGCTTCAGTGGTCATAAATGGTTTGTTCAATGTCTTTAAAAAGAATAAGTTGCTTACGGTTGAAGATATGGTCAATGTCAGGCAGTAGGTAGCCATAATATTTTGAAAAAAGTTGCAAATGTTTCCAGAAAGAGTTCAGTCAGGGTCTGAATTGTGCTTTAGCATTAACTTTATCCTTGTATATGAAGATTCAGAGTGGCCAGATGGGCAGTTTCAACCATAATATCCACATGCAAGATGATCTAACTCTTCAAGGTGGTGTAAGTAGTAGAGCTGGATGTAAAATGAAAATATGAAAATTAGATTGCAAACATTAGGTAGTAGGTAGGAAAAGTGGCTTTGATTTTTAAAACTGTTATTTATGTTATTAATTGATGGTTGGATCTCTTGCCAGGTGGTATTGTTGAGAAGAATGTGCCTCTCTGTCATGCAATGGAAGAAAGATGTATCATTCCCATCACTAAGAATTTTAAAAAGTAACTGCATTGAGGAAGGAAGAATTCGGAGGAAGATTCTGAAGTACAAGTCCTGAGAGAAGGTACTTGTTCTCCCACAGTTCATATGTGTCTTACGTTTACATGCTTTCAAAGATGTTCATTGGCTTCAATGATAAACTCACAGAGCATGAAAGCATGGGCATAAGTGTTTCCTTCTGAGACTGTAATCTGAGGTGTTGCCTCTGTTCATTTGCTAAACTGATAAAGCCTATAATGGGGCTATTTATTGTTTTGTCAGTTATGAGCAGTTGATGCTTTGCCTTGTTTACAAATATTTATTGAAAAATTGTTGCTTAAACTTGAGATGGGCAAGAGCTTCACTTTTCAGTAAATGCAATGATATATATTTTTAGGGAGCAGATTCTCAGCAGGTTTTAGTTATTGTGTGTGGCTGAATTTCAGAGACAAGTACCGCTTTCCATATGTTGGAAATTTGGACTTATCTTAGTATTCTAAACATTATTTAAATGATTACTTTCATCTATGGATCTCAAAGTTGGCTTGGGTGTGCACATGTGGCATCTGGATCCTCTTCAGATCCAGGACATCACATGTTGAAGAAATAGATTATTGGATAATATCCTTGAACAGTTTTGTTGATGAGTCCTTTGTTCTGTCAGTCTTTGAGCTAGTTAAATAAAAACGTTTAGTGAGCTCATTTCTTATCTTGCAGAATGAGTTACTGTATGAATTTATCCACATTGCTTAGTAATGTGCAGCTTGTTATATGTCTTACGGTTGCCACTAATTATCCGATTCAAAGATAGTGGTTGATGAAAGCTGTGAACTGGGTGTTAAGGCAGCTTCATTTCATATAGTTCAATTACTGGTTTGTTGACATTAGGAAATAATTGAAAGAATTTGTAGGTCACTTTTAATGGTCAGTTACTGTCTTGTCTTAACTCATTCCTTCAGTGTAATTTGACATAATTTTCTGAAACAATGCAATACCTTTAATTCACTGTGGTTGTTCTTGTTATCACTATTGTTCAATTAGCATTTGATTTTTTCCTTAGACATGTTAAGTGCCCCAGTTTTCATTTAAGACTTTTGTTGGTTTTCTCATTTTTGTTTTAATTTTTCTGTCCCGCTCTTCAACCTTGTTTTGTAAAACATGTTTTGATTATAGCCCTTTATAACTTGTATATGGCCTAAATTGAAAACAATCCCCTTGGCACTCAAAAGATTCTGCTTTTGATTTTTGGCCCATTGCATTATTCCCACAAAGCTGTGAGGTTGCTGCATGTACATCACTGCTATATATATGCTTACAGGACCCTGCAATCACATTCTGACTTTTTTCCAAACACCAGTTTCAGATCTTTTCCTTAGAGAATCCTGCAGAATCAGCTGGGACTTGGGGCTCCCAGTGGAATTTCTTCCAGTTGTTCTGTGGAAGTTGAAAGCCAGCATGTTTTACCACATTCACTAAATTACAAAGCTGTTTCAAAGACCTTGCAGTACTTAACAGTACCTACAATCATTATGCTTCAGTGACAAATTGGAGCTCTTGCTAACATCTTTTCGAATGTCTCTGGCAGCACAATTCTGGGGAGACTTTAGTAAGTGGCTTCCCTTTCAATGAGGGAAATCCCTCATGGTTGATTTCAAGACATCAGGGAAAAGAGAAAGAATGGGGGTTGTGTCTGTTTTTTTCCTGAGTGGTAGGTAATAATCTCTTTCTGTAAAGAAAAAGAAATTTTTCTCTAAAGAAAAAGATTATTACTTACCTATTTCTTTACAGAAAAAGATTATTTAGGTAGAAATGGTGAAAGGTAAGTACCTTACTCCAAAAGTGTAATCCTGGAAACCCTAAACTCAATTACTGACTAATCCTGAAAGAGCAAAATCTAAACAAGAGCTTCAATGATAACTTCACTTCTATTTTATTTGTGAGCATGTTTTAGCATACATCTTTGTTTTCTTGGAATATTTCAAAGACTGGGAAATTTAATGCAAATCAAAGCTTATATTACTTACAGCTCTCATCAAGTGGTGGCTGCCTGTTCTTGATCCCTTGTGACTATTAGTTACTCATCTCATGATTGTACTTTTACGTTTATTAAATCCATGAATAAGCGTAAGCTGTGACAATACAGCTGCAGAATTAGGGAAAAAAAAAGTAGTTAATGAAAAATGAATTAACACCCCATCGTTCAATACCTCATTTTACATTTTGGCAGATGAGCAATCCCACTCCCATGCTGCATCTGTATAAAGCTTCTTCAGGCTTTTTCACCTTAAAGATACAGCGAGGCTTCATAGTTCCGTAATAGCTCCCAACCTAGCAGGTATTGCACAGTGGCGGGAAAGTGTTGTATGGATTTTGACCAAAATGAAGTTTTGATCTCAGTACAGAAATGGAAGCAACTGCCTTTATTTCTAAAAGGACATGTGATTTCCCTTTGCTCAATCCCTCAATGACTGAGTGTAGAAGATTGACTTTGGTGAACAAGTACTAAATTGGGTTCTCTTTAAGGGGAGGAAGGAACTTGCTGGTAGGCAAGAATTAATGCACCAAACCAGGAGAGGTAAGGGATTGAAGATAATCTTATTTTATTTTTAGTTCATGCTTTTTGATATGACTATTGGGATCCAATTTTAAGATGCCTGTTTCTGTATACTGTATAGGGAGCCTGAATGCCTAACATGAAGTTTCAGAGTGCTTAATGCTTGTGTAGAAGTGCTTCAAGGATTTGTCTTCATGGTCCATACATTTTTTTTGGACCTTGTTGCAAATGGGTATATAGTAAAAACCCTTATTTCCCTGACATTCTGCCTTTTCTTAATAGAGATTAGGAAATCAAACGGTTACAGGAAGTGGGAAGATGCAAGACTAAATTAAATTTGTCATTTCTTTCTAGTGTTATGTTAAAAGCTTGTATTGACCTTCTCTACAAGGACTGATATTTAAAGGGAAAACTAAATAGTTAATGGCATTACTAAATTGTCTTATGTGGAAAGATAATGGTTCGTATTATCTGTAATCTTCATTACAGGAAAAGAGGTATAGTTCTAACATTTTGTATCTATTTACGATAAGAAGCAAACTCAATTTTTCTCTCCTCCAGGAGAGGTGCGTTTTTTTCTTTTGTTCTGAACTTTTTTATAGTTCTTTCTCTACCTGTCTGCATTGATCAGAATTATTTTATGGTAAACCTTGTATCAGTAGTTTCAAATGAGCTCAATATCTGTATATAGAGTGGCAGAAAAAGAATCTGATAGAGAGTTTAGATTTCCAAGCAAATAGATAATAGTACATAGCAGAATTTGTAGGTATTAATCTAAACCAGAACATTTGTTCAGTGTTGGCCTAGTAAGTTTTGTGTCAGAATCGGTATTGCACCCAGACCTCCGCAGCCTGAATGTGTTACATTTGCTACAATATTTTTAACTTCCTTACTTAAGTGTGCGTGTACATGTACACACACATATGCACAGTTGTGCTTGCGTTTGAAAACCAATGCAATTCCCAAGACATTTGCTCATAAAGGTGAAAAAAAATAATCCTATTGTTATATAGTTCTTGGACAAGAGACTGGTGTGCAGTAAACAGATGTAACAGAACCTGACTGCTCAGTTTATTCTCTATAGCTGTTTCATGACTCCTGTGAAAAATTGTGTGCCTACTGAACTTGATTGTTGTTTTAGCTAGAAAGCACAGCCACTGGTTTGTGTAGCACAGAACCTTTCCTGAATTGTAGAGGGGATGTGAATTAGAAGGCACATTAGTCTCTGAGTTCACAGTTCAAATGGTGCAGCTATTGAGACGGGCTTGTTTTTTGTCTCAAATTTCTGTACAAAAATTATGTTTTTCAGTTAATTTGTAACAATTCATTTTCCAGTTGCTAGTAATTTACCCTGGAAGTCTGTTCTCCCACCTGTCTTAGTTAAGTGTTTTGCTATTAATAGTTGGCGTTTTGTTTATTTTTATTTTGCATAAATAAACAAATATATTCATGAAGTCTTTTATACTAAATCAGGTATAAATAAAGCTACATTTATTATCTGTGTCCTTTTAACTTATTGGTTAGGATAGTTTAATGTCAGAGAAATCAACCAAGAACACATTGAAATGTTTACAGGATTGTATATAATGCTGATAGTAATGTGCTACTGACATTCCTGTGAAAATTAATGTTTACAAACAAGTTTTTAAGTTCTTGACACCCAGGCTGCTGGTAGATATAAATGCTTTCCATTTTTGGTGGATACGTTTTTGTCTTTCTGAGAAGTGTGGTGTAAATTGTCAAGAGGGAGGTCAAGATGTTCCCATGCTCTGCTGTATTATTACTGTACACAGAACCTTCTCTACTGTCAGTTATTAAGCATCATGGGAAAACTCTCCTGTACATTTTAATACCTTTTCAAAGCTGTAATTAATAAATTGAATTCCTCTTTCCTCCAGCCAATTTATTAATGATCTAAATAATGTTCATTAATATTTTCAATTGTATTTGTCCAGTGGTAGGATCAAAAGTTGACTGTGTGTTAGCCCTAAAGGTTTTAGAGACCTCACTGAGCAATAGCAGCCATTCTACTAGATGTAGGAAAAGTAAAAAAAATATAAACCTTTCCTCTTTCTTCTTCATTTCATGTTGGTGGAACAAGGTGTGATGTGTAGCTTCTCTTCTGAAACTTACATGGACTTTGTGCTTGTAACTCTGGCAGCCATAACCCTAAAGTGGCTTGATGTGAGCTGTATGCAGGGAAAGAGGAAGAGATGCTAGGAAGCTGCATATGTTCTCCAATTTACAGAAAAGAGACCCAGGCTCACCCAGTATTCCAAACTAACCATGAACTTCATTTACAATTATTCCCAAAGCCTTTAGAGGTCTGAATTTTGGACGTTGTCCTGCATTATTACAGATGTAATCAGGCATTGGTGTTAATACTTCACATGTCTGTGAGCAGTAATTTGGGCAAAATAAAACAAATATCCTTGGTTACATGATCTGAATACATTTGAATGAAGATGGTCTAACCTTGCAGCCTATCTATAGCACAAGCATCTTTGTATCTGTACAGCACTATAAATGCTATTTTTCAACTATCAAAGTAAAGCTTGAGGCTGAAAGACCTCTCGGTTATTTCCAATTTACATCCATATGCCTTTCTGACTCTTACAATAAGAAGCACTATATTCCTCCATCCCTGTGGCTCTCTTGTAATTTATTTACTTGGGGAAGATCTGCTTTTAGATGCTGCATCTGATTTTCAATGATTTCCTGCTCTTAGCCAGCTGAATTGACTGAACCAGAAGGAGGTCGTCTGTTGCCTAAGGTCACACATTGAATGCCTGGGCTTGGATTTAAAGTTAGATCTGGAGTATTCCCTCTTGATTCTTTGCAGCTTGCAATAAGTACTTATTTTAAAATGTCAGGTGTATTTGGGAATAATCAATCTTTATTACATGCGCACAGAAAATTATAATGCTTATCCCAGTACTTACTAAATACATAGTTCTTGCAAATTTTATTTGTCAAAGCAGCTATAAAGCAGGAACAGTGTAGAGTATTTTACAGTTACAAAACATAAACATGCCTAAAGCAATAAAAAATTCTGTGAACTGGTAAATGAGGAGACACTTTCTTGGTTTTTTTAATTCAGATAGGTATTTGTGTTAATGGCAATTTAGCATGGTGCTATTTCCTTTAATAGGAATCAGGTGAAGAGCAAATGTGTGCTTTATCTCTGTTCTCAATAGTAAATCACATTGTGTGCATCTTCACGTGAACCTGAATTGCAGGACCTTGGACCTCTATTTTCCTGATATTCTACTTGTATAATTCTTTATGTAAGAAGCTGTATATCAGGAGCTGGAGAAATTAAGTTTTTATGCGATTCTGTTGCAAAACATTAGTTTTGATTCAGGACATGGAAGAACGAGATTATCTCTGTAATTGACAGACACAAAAATGTTTGTCACAGAAGAAATATAATTCATAAAGATATATTTTTCCTATTTCTTCTACGAACAAAACGGAAGTGTGTCTACAGAGATGCTTTAATCAATTTGAAGAAAGCCATTGATATTGTCAATGGGACTTTGTCTCAACTCAAGCAAAATCTGAAATACTGTTCCAAGCTAAAAACTGAAATATTTGACTGTTTTGAATTTTTGTAGTTGAAGAAGTACTGCCATAGTTTTGTTCAATTCTATCTGCAGTTTCTAGATGGAAACAGTTCATATGAAAGAGGACTTCCTTTTCTTGCTACTGTGAAGTTGGATGGTCATTAAAAAACCTATGAGAGTAGTTGAATTGACAATCCAGTCTAAATAGAATAAAATAATTATGCTCCCAAGTCGTCTTGAAATGAACCTCACAGTCTGTCAGCAATAGCAGTTATCCATAATAGTGGTTTAAACAGCCCCTGGAAACGTTAACAAGTCCTTTCCCATCAAGCAGAGGCTGAAAGAGGAAAGAAGCTGTGTCAGTCAGGAAAAGATACAATTAAATGAAAATAGTAGAAAGCCTTGACAGTAATTACTTTGACCGATGATACTTGTTTTATATCCTTTTACTTTTGGGAGATAACTAATAGGACCCTTAGAAGGCAAGTGCAAGAAGTTTTATCTTATTTTCTTGGCTGTGGAAACACTGTCTTGTTAGGAGGAGTCCTTTAAACACAGAAACAGGCTACAGTGATCTGGGAAAGACTGCATATATGTTAAATCATGAGGTTTTTTCAAAGAATCCACTGTCCTGTTTACCATGGTTGTGCTTAAGGGCTGTAGAATGAAACAAGCTGTTGCAGTTGGTAGTTAATTTCCTTGCATGGATTTCAAATGTGAAAAACAAATGAGTTTTTAAAAGTTACAGCCAAGTTATTGATGGGATAAAGTCTAGTTAAAGACTTTCAAAAATTTGTATTTAACAGATGGTAAAGCTTTTTTTCTTGGCCTTGGTATTGTTTAGAAGTTATGGAGGTTTTGACACATCAATAACTTAGAGAATCCTTCCAATTAATTTCAGACAGACTTCCTTGTTAATTGCTTATTGAAAACGCTTGAATTTATAGCAGGTATTTAGTAAATAAGGGACCTAACTGTTAAGGTAGAAAGTAGTCATCTTGGTAAAGTTAAAGAACTATTAGGTTGTTCAAAAGTGCTGTTTTTCCCCGTCTCTTTTTGAATGCAACTTGGAAATATTTGCATCCTTTTTTACATCGTGTTTCAACTCTCCTATCCAGCAAAGAAGGAGATACTTAGTTCTTGATGTATGGATAAAGCTGGAAGTGACATAGGCATAATAAGCAAGAAGCAGAACAGGTAAATAATTGCTGTTAGTTAAAAATGACAGTTACATTACAAAAGCATTATTCAGATACTTGAAACATGTTTTGAAAAGGGTATTTTAAGCATATAAAAATGTTATATTGTTTTGTAGTTGCAGTTAATAGCCTGTTGCAAAATATTTGCTACTTGTAGATTTCTGCAATGAACACATAACCCAAAGAATGATTGACTATGAGTGGACTTGGACCCTTTTACAAATTAAACTGTCAATAAATACAGAGATAGAAATTCAAATACTGTTTCTCCTTATACAAAATAATCTTTATTAACACTTTTTTTAAAAAAGTTCTTTCTGGGGTATATTTTGCAATTGTTGCTATTTTCATGTCTCTGCAAGCTTCAGACTTCATACACCAAGCTTTCCATATGAAGTTTACTTAAAAAGAAGTCTCTCTTTTTGCTGCTTCAAACACACAAAAATCATATGCTCTGTATATGCTTTGGAGGGATGTCAGGAGTGGTTGGATATGCCTACCTGTAGTGAACCTGTGTTTTATGAGTTAAACTTACACAGGCATGCCAAGCTTTCCCTGGCCAATGATGTACTGCTTAAATGAAGTACAGTGGAGACCAGTGCAGAAAAATCTGCTTGAAAAATTGAAACAGTTCAGTCAGCTTTGTTATCATGGTTACAATGCCAGCATGTATCAATTAGCTCTTGGTTATGTCAGAAAGACATGGAGCTGTTGGAACACATCCAGGGGAGGGCTGCAAGGATCATAAGGGGCTGGAACACCTCCCATATAAAGATAGGTTGAGAAAGTTGGGGCTGTTCAGCCTGGGGAAGAGAAGGCTGCATGGAGACCTCATAGCAGCCTTCCAGTATCTGAAGGGGGCCTACAAGGTTGCCAGATAGGGACTCTTCATTAGGGACTGTAGCAAAAGGACAAGGGGTAATGGGTTTAAACTGAAACGGGAAGTTCAGGTTAGATATAAGGAAAAAGTTCTTTACTGTGAGGGTGGTGAGGCACGGGAATGGGTTGCCAGACAAAACTGTGAATGTTCCATCCCTAGCAGTGTTCAAGGCCAGGTTGGACAGGTCTTTGAGCAACCTGGTCTAGTGTGGTGCTCCTGCCCATGGCAGGGGGGTTGGAACTTGATGATCTTAAAGTCCTTTCCAACCCAAACCATTCTGTGATTCTATGGTTCTATGTCAGAGAAATCTGATCCTGAAACTTAGAGCATAACCAAGCCCTAATGAACTCTTGAGACCTCTATTCTTGGAACTATGATCTGTTTTGAAGTAGTTATAGCTCAGCTGAAAATCTTTTGTGATATTTGCTACGAAGTGTAAGTGGTCCCAGAAGCATCTAATGCTGCTGTTAGGCTGACTGAGCTGGAAAGCTTCTGAATCTTTGTGTTGGTAGGTTTTCATCTGTTTGTTGATCAGCAGAATGTACTGAGACATGCCCGTAGTCATAAAATGCACAGTTGTGACTAGAAGCTCAGGACTGGAGGACTACAAATGTTTCACTATCCTGTATAATATTATTAAATGGTAGGATCGTATATTTCCTTTCCACTGTCTGCTTTTTGAAATGTTATTCTTACCCTTCTATCTTCCCATTTTGGTGTGTGTATAAACTTCTGAGGCCTTGTGAAATAGTGTGTACTAGTGCTTTTTTTCTTTAAAATTCTTCACACTTCCAACACAGTAAAAGGGTGTGCTTTTGGGAGCTGTTTTTGTTGGCATTATTTACAGCACACTTGGTATTGTAATGCTGTGCTTTGAATAGTCAAAAATTGTTTCTTCAAGGTGTTGCAGGGCTAAACTTGTATTTCAAGCTTTCTATGCATATCTGGCTGGAAGGAAGCAAGTTGCTTTATGGAATAATTTTTCTCCATCAATTACTAATTATTTGTGTGGCTCCAGCAGGTGGATTTGACTCCTTATAAGACATACATAGAAAGAACGAAAGTAAAGATTGTCATTGCTTTGTAGAGCTAAATGTTTAGGATCCCAATGACATCTATCTGCAAGATACGCATTCTTAGCCTAGCTTCTGTTAATTATTTCTGTTAAATTTTTGATTTTTTTTTCTCTTTTATAAACTGTTGTTTTGGGCACAGGTCCCTTAAACACAGTCTAGCAGAGGGATACTGTGTTGTGGTTCATTTTTCTAGTTCCTTGAAACCACTCACTTTGTTTAAACTTCCATCAAATCAGAATTTTCCCTTTTTGTCTGTACCTTTTCTGCATTTTTGCACTCAAAGTACTAGTAATACTTCCTGATTATTCAGTAGAAAACTAAAAATGTCTCTTGAGCCACTCAGCAGGGTTTAATTGGCTTTGGTGTATGGCGAGTGAAATTCAGATCTGCCTTTATCAAACCCCAAGTCTCTCCTCCCCTCTAAAACCAAGCAGTGCTCAGGTGAAAAAAACATAGAGAGTCAAAAAGTCTGATTGGGAATGTGCATAAAGGATTTTGTAACATTCCGGACAGCGCAGTGCATGACTTAAAGGAAGGTTGGTTGGTTGTTTGCATTCCACACCTGCTGATTGCCTTTAGTGCTTGTCTGAGCCCCTAAACTAGTATTCCTGACAGCTTCTCAGCTTTCTCAGGGTTGGTTTTAAGTAATATTTCTATTGTGTTCTTTGTTTCTCAATTTTTTTTTACTTTGCCACATAGAAAAAGGGGTGGGGGAGTGCAGAGGAATATAAAAGATTATTTTCTTGTATATCAAAGATAAGCAACATATTCAGATGATGAAATTGGCTTTGTTTTCTTTTTCCTGAAGAATTTCATTTCCCAGGTATATGCATTTGAGTAAGTATCACCTTAAACCCCTTGTTTTCTGGTGAAACTTTGCATGCTTTCCCACAGTTATCCTCCAACCTGCTTCTCTCTCCCCAGCCCCTCTAAATTCTGTCTGCTAAGCTTTGCTTGCTGCAGACTTGTCAAACTTCAGGACAGTGCAGTGTTGAAAATAAATGACAAGACACCTGTAAGAAATTAATTCCATTTTGTGTTATTTACATGCTTAATAACAAATCTGACATGCGTGTTTGTCCTGATCTTGGCTAAATGTCGGTTACATAGTAGTTCATGGTTGGAGGATTAGATCTTTTTATTTCATTTACATGCTGTTAGCACCCTACATACTACTGGATCTCCTGGTTTATTCTTCTAAAAGTGAATGAGAGAAGAAAAAGGCCTTCAGCTCACTTCCTGCATCTTCAGTTTTTCCTAACTTGGCAGCTAGTGGAAGTGGAAGAATTAGGAATAATACAGACTACTTTTCCTTCATCTGTCATAAAAAAAGGAATGTAAAGAGCTGACTATAGCTAACCTTGCAATATGTGATAATCATTGGCTTAGATGCCTGTAAACGTGTAAGAGCAGACAGGAACGTAGATCTGGGTGAAGTTTAAAGGCAATTCTGAGTATTCCTGTATAAAAGAGGTTTTCTTTAGCAGTTTATTTTCTAGAGAATGCCCTTAATATGTCATTTGAAGGTTTGTAAGTTTGAGGATCTGTGGCAGTATTGGACTGGGTTGGAGGAGGTTAGCAAAATATGGCTTTAAGTCATCAAGCTCTTAAAGTTCATAATTACTAAGATAATAAAAGAACAAAAAGGAGAACAAGATTTAGATCAATGAAAAGACTTCCTCTGATTCACATTAGAGTAGCAAGCTCAATTAGCTGGGTGTTTTATGTCATTTGCAAACATCATATAGACTCTGATCAACTATGCATTTGTCAGTGCCAAGGGAATAGCCAAGGCTCAGCTTTCCATCTCTGGAGTGCTCCAATGAAGTAATCATCTATGTTATTTTTAATTTATAAAAGACAATAATTTCAGATATCTTCTATCTTAACTTCTTTGACCTGTAGGCTAAGATGTTCTGTCTGACATCTCTACCCTCTGCCAGTCTGCTCTCTTTGGGGGCAGTGGAGGGGAGAGCCACCTGGCAGTGCCTGAGGCAGAGAAGAGGGGCTGGACTCACAGGGTCTGTTCTCTCCTCTGCTGCTGACTCCCACTTTCTAAGTGCTTGATTTCCAAAAGAGTCTCAGTCCACAGCCCCATTTGGCTCTATAAACAGGATCATAAGAAACCTTATATGTTGTTAAGAAAGTACATTTATGAAGGGTGAGCTAGTCCTTGCTGCCTACAGGCTAGATATTGATTTTAAATACAGCCCTAAGTGAGTGAAATACTGAGCTCCTCAAAAGTACCCCCAGGAAGCAGTGACCCCAAAACACATCTCCAAAACACAATCCTTCCCGTGTTCATTTTCTACCCTGCTGGCCAGTAGCTCAGTGTTGGCTTAGATCGGCAATTATTACTGCTTTGGCTACAGCTTCTCAGCACCTTTAAGCGAAGGTGACATCTGCCGGGTGCCCCTTGCGTTTCAAAACAAAGCAGTACATGCCATATTGTGTTTGTCCTGGGCTATTTTGTTATGCTTATGTACAAAAGCTGTGCACAGCTGCAGTTCTGGAGTTAGAAGTTTACAGTAAAATTCTCAATAAAATGAGCAAAGACTATAAGAGCAGAAAGAGCTGGGTTTGTTTGAAGTAGCTCAAGGAAGCTTGCCCCATCAGCAGTGACACTGCCTTGGCTTTGTCTGAGTTGCTTGCATTACTTACACTGATACTGAGTTATCAGTATTAATTTTCCTATTACAGACAAAGTCACAGTGATCAAGTGACTTAAATGGGTTCATAATCCTGGGTATGCTGACAACTCGTGGTTAATTTTTATTCTAGGCAATTTCTTCATGACATGAATTACTCAAGGAAAATCAATGGTCAAACTCTCATTGTAGACAAATCAAGATTTTTAGGAATATAAATGAATCCATTTGGTGTATTTTAATAAATTTGTCAAGAAAGTTACTGGGACATCACTTGCTCACAGTTGACAACTCCTCACATTAACCGTTGATATAGATGTGGTTTAAGCTCACATTTTAGTCTCAGGGACTAATAGCTGTATCAAGGAGATACAACTGCATGGCAGTATTAAAATGTTCTCTGGCAACGTGAAATAAAGATACTTCTTTATTAGTGAGGAAGTTAAGTCCGCTTGAATGAGCCTGCCATGCCACAGGTTGCTTACTTGCTTGGCTTATCAGTTGTTGAAAATTCCTAATAAAAGCATCTGCAGCACAGATGGCTTGCATGTATTGTTCCTTTCATGACCTTTTTCCTTATAGCAAGACTGATTAGAGACCTCATTCTACAGTTGAAATAAGACTTAAATATTTAAATCCCTCTTGTCTTGCAAACAATTCAGGTATTTAATTTGTGTGTTTTCATCTGTAATTTGATTACCAGTGGAAATTCATGTTTTGGAAAGTTAAAGAGGAGCCAAGACTTTCTGGGATGTTCAATTCATTTCCATGTACTATTTCACAAAAGTTATTATTGAGACGATGGGCACAGGGCTAACAAAGGGTGATATAATTTGTTTCTGGTACTGTATGAACATAGGTGGTTCTAGTTTGTCAAATAGGTCAAAATTGTATCCTAATATAAGTTATTGTAGCAGTTTGTCTGGCCGCACTTAGAATGTTTAATAGGACAGTCTCTCTTCTGACTATCTGGGAAGTTTAAGATAGCTGTATAACAAGCTTATCTAAGCAAGCTGTGAGTATGTCTGTGTAAGACAGCTGTTGATTCTTCATCGGGAAGGCATGAGTTTGGGGCCAAGTAGGAAGTAAGGAACAGGGATCATCACATAGTTTGGCACAGTGGCAGTGCAATAGGAAAGAGACGGTATACAGAGTTAGGAAGAGTCTTGAAAACAAGAGAACAAGTTTTAAATTTTATATTCCTGGAAGAGAAGAGCAATGGTGTGAATACAAGTGGAGTGGTGCTTAAAACAATGGGGACTGGGGAAAACCACACTGCGGAAGCTGGCTAGTTTGAGCTCTGTGGAGGTAAGTTAAAAGAGAGTTAGACTTGAATACCGTGAGTTTTGGCAGTATGTTAGATACATACCAAATACTCTGATGTTTATGTTCTGGATTTCTAAGGAGAGTGGGTCAAAGATGTCAAGGATGTGTGGCCTTGAGTGGCAGAAAGGTCAGTGATGTTAACAGAAATAAAAGAATATATACAATAGGTGAAGTGTAAAAGGAAACATATGTATTTCAAATAAGGCCAGACAAGTTATTTTGACAGTGGGACCCCAACAAGATTGTGTTTGAGAGACAGCTGAAATGTGGAACAATAGGATTAGGAAAGTAATTGTTCAAGAGATCATCTGTAAGGAATGCAGGGAGATAACTCTGAGGTGCCTTAGAGTGACACTGTGGTACTATTTTAAGTCACACCTTCAGTCTTCAGGTCTTTCATTTCTGTCCAAGACTAAATCTTCAGGTCTTTCATCTCTGTCCAAGACTAAAATCATCTCAGGATTTGTGTTCACTATGATGTCATTGTAGTCTCTAGAATAAATGCACATGAAGATCAAAGACAGTAGTGTACACTCAGTAGTGTATAAACCATAATTTAAAAGATATATCTTGGGTCTGTTTTCCCCATTTAAATCATAAGCCCAAAAGGACCTGGTGTTCCGGAAAGCCACAGGGAAATACATTGCTGCGGTGTTCAAAGGAGGAGATGCTTTGAAGAAATCACATAATTTGTCAAGATTTTTGCTGGAGTTAAGTTTCTGAGACAGTAGGAATTCATCCAGCTCTTGGGAGTTGTCAAAACATCTTTCCTAGTAAAAAAACCTGACAGTCTGTTATGCCTGAAACTGTAAGTCTGCTAGTGGTCATTGCAGGTTGTTTCATCAAGTGTTACCCAATACTGTACAATAATGAGTCCATCCTAATTGAAACTTGATGATCCTGAAGGGAAAAAAATGGATGCAATGTATTCTTTAGGTCTTATTTCTAAAGTTTTGGGCTCCTTGGAGATCAGAATTAAAGGATTGTTGTGAAGGTTTCCACCACAGCTTCTGTCAATGAATCTCATGTTCAAACCCAACGTGCTTGTCCTGGCATACCACACTTCCTAAAATAACATCTTGGAGCTTTTTGATGATTTTGCCTGGAACTGGGACAGAGATGACAAGCACCACATACCTCAAAACCAAATTATTTGTGGAATGTCTGGCATAGCGAATACAAGAACCCAGCTAAAAAGAATATTTATTAAAAAAACATGTCTTGTAAAATTAAGTTTAGCAGTACTTCTAAGCATGAGGAAGCAATCAACCAGTTAACATCTGCAGCATAATCTTTCCTCCCCTCTAAAGTCTTCCCATCTTCCCAAAGTGCAGTGCAAAATGATGACATGTTAAAAATTGACCAGTGTCCTAAACAGAAAGTGGGATGGAAGAATACAGTAATCAAGGGAAGAAAGTAATGCCCCAGGTATGATGAAGAAGAACATGAAGCTCCTAACAGCAAGGCTAAGAACTGAAAAAATTGAAGCAGAGGTAGAATAAGAAAGGACATATGAAAAGGTGAAGAATGCAGGTAAACACTATTAATTTGTATGCCACCGAAACAGGTACTTTATTTGGATGTTTTTTTTTTTTTTTTTCTTGGGCAAAAAACAACGTGGTGCAAGCCAGGCTCTTTGCTTTTTGTGGGTTAAAAGTCAGAAAAGATATATCAAGTGTCACAGAGGATCTTCACTTGTCTTAAACCCCATTTTCATTGTTATTTTCCAGAGGATTTCTGTTACCTTTACTGTATTTTAAAAATCTTCACAACATGTTGAATGGTGCTTTAATTTGAAAAATTTGGGATGAAGGGATGAATTACATGTAGTGTAATAAATCTAGTTTTGCAAGTTAAGCTCAGAGGGCTGCTGCTGTTTTATACCTACAAGTTGCTATACAAGTACTGACCTTTAAAATAATTGTCAGGTTATTTTAATTATCTCTAAGTTATCCCAGGAACAAAGTAATTTCATCATCATGAATCAAAAAAACTCCCTCACCGGTGGTATTTTATATTTCTGTATTTATATGAGGTCTCTTCAGACTTTTTCAGAGAGATGGGTGCAGGAGAAAGGAGAAAGAGAACTCTTCATTAAAAGCACCCTGTTGTCATCCATTATCTGTGATACTGAGTGATCAGGTTTGGTCTCTGAAGGTTTGGATTTATAAGTTTTCTTGAAGTTGTCCAAAAATCCCATACCTAAGTAGCACTGAATGTTTGCTTTGGAGCTGGAACAGAATATTTTCTAAAGCCATACTTCTTAAGAATGAAATAAAAGATGAGGCAATTATATTCTAAAGACCACATACTAAACCCAAACTTTGTCTCAGACAAAACTAAGATCTGTCTCTGTGTCATATCTTGCTTATTGTTTTTAATTGTTCCTGTAGCATGTGAATCCAGATAGCAGTCACATATCCTTTTAGTTGTTATTAAAAGGATATGTGTGAATGTGTTTAGTAATTCTGTAGTGTTTAACATCCAGATTTCTTACTGTCATGGGAAGCATCATGCTTTTGCTTCATAACCAGACAGTGTATGTTTTCAATGAAATCTTATTTAGGAAAGTACAACACATTCATCCTTGATATTTAAGCAAATTTGCGTTGCAGAATGATTAATTGCATTCAGCCTTTTCATCCACTTCTAATTTTTCAGGGGACATAATTGGATGCAAATTGGCCAGTGTTAATCATTAGATACCACTAATTAAAAACAGAAGCTGTAGGTAATGGTATGATTATTGGTAGAAATAAATGAAGCAGATCAGGTAACGCTTTTCTTCAGGGACTCATGACTTGTGCCTGAGCCTCATTAAATTCCAACATGTGAAGGTGCCCTGCTGGTAGAAACTGCAGGAGAGATGTATTTATAAATAACTTAAAAGTAACATAGGATGGCAGTGTCTGAAAAAGTAGGTGGGAACATTTCCGTGGCTCAAGGACTCAGCATTTTAATAAATTAGGAACTTTAAAAAAGTGATTTAATTAAGTGGAAACTGGTTTTGCATTACAAAAAGGGTTGAAAGAGAAACTAAGGACATTTCTGACCGTTCTTCTGAAGCATACTGAAATGCCATGTTCTGAAAATGCAATGAGTATTTTTTGAACCCAAACAACACATTTCATACTTTGTCTTACAATTGGCTGTGATGTTATATGACCTGTATGCTGAGTAAACTGGAGGCTTGCTGGGTAAACTGTGATCATGCAGTCAAGTTGATCACAGTGTTTTGTGTGTGTATTCAGAGGAGATAATTTTCTCATGCAGAATCTTGTGACTTAGTTTTCAATTATTTTTAAAATAGACTGATAACTGATGGAACCTTTTAGTCCAGTGACTGTCTTTATTATCGTAATCATTGAAGTTTATCAGGATTAAATGCTAGTAATAACTAGCTTTAAGGGATTCATAATGTGACGGAAAACATTATTTAAATGATTCAAAATACTGATTCAAATAAAAGACAACCAACAGAAGGTACTGTACACTGTTTTATCTATTGGACAGAATTAGTGAATTGAGGGGCTTTGAGGGGTGAAGAAAGCCGTGAATGAGAGCCTTTAATTTCCAGTATTCCACATTGGTGCGATGTTTACAGGTGATGTAAGCAGCAGGCAGGAGCTGGGGTCCCTGTTGTCTGGATTACATGACACTTCTGCCTACAGCTTTGCTTTGGCACTCTGGAGGAGGGAAGGGCTGAACATGACCTCACCTTGGTCACAGCTGGAGTGAAGGACCTGCACAGAGGGCAGTGCCCCAGCTTTTTGGAGGCAGAGACTGAGGAAAGAGCTCTATAGCAACCAGAATTGGGACCTGAGCTTATTGCTATGCATACTGCAGTTTTACACACATGTACTACATTTAATCGTTTTGATAATGGCTGTTTAGAATTGTAGCTACTACTGTGGTATCAATATATCCCCATCGCTCATCCATAAACATAAATGATGGCTTTAGCATAAAAAGTCATACTGAAAATAGATATTTTAAATTTGATTGCTACTATTTAATACCATAAAGCTTATTGTATCCAGTCAGTTTATTACTTACACAAACAGCTTTCAGTGCCACATTCTTATGTTTAAAGAAGTATTTTATATTGCAGAATTCTCATCAGATATGAACAAATACTGGGGTAGTGCCAGCAATACCAGAAAATATGCACAAAATAATATAAGTACAATTTCTTGGGCTAGTATCAAATCACAAAAGCATAATTTTACACTGCACAGGATTCACAAAATCAAGTCCATCAGAAATACAATTTTCTGCATATCACTACAGTTGGTCTCAAAACAGTGGGAGATTTTCATAAAGGCCAAGCCAATAAAGGTTGTTTGAGTAATCTTGCTTCTAACATGTGAAGTTAATCTAAAGTGAATTAAATTTCACTGAAATGTATGGCGATATATGACTTTTTTTTTTTTTCTTTTTTTTTTTTAATATGGGCTTTTATATATGAATGTGAAGCCTGGTGAATACTTCATCAAGGTATTTTTAAGAGACAACACTGTCCTCTGAAATAGTCAGTAGAGCAGATGCACTGAAAATTCTACATCTTAATTGTCAATAGTAAATCCGAAGTCTAAATGATCTCCTAAAATAAGACATTTCTGAAAGGAAAAGAATGTTCTCGGTGGGGCACGAACAGGAAAATTGGAAAGTATATACGTATAGATATACTGAATGAGAGAGGGAGAAGATACTTGCCTACTGCAATATTAACAAAATATTCTTATTTCAAATTACACCTTCCATCTGAGTCTGCTTCACGGAAAACAAGAAATACAGGATCTTTTATTGGCAACTATCTGAAGAGAATGGTTTAGGATCATGGTCATGAATCAAAAGTGAACATGAAACAACAGCATCATGTGAACATTTTGGAGGGCTGTGTGTAGATAAGGTTTTAGTTACGACTAAATGTGTTGGGGTAGGATGTACTCTAGTGAAAAGAAGAGGGAACAGGTGGAGGTCTTTAAGTCTCCATGCGCTTACAGGGTTGTGACAAGGAAATACTAAATGATATATGCACCATAAATTAGAGAACAGATTAAGTTGTGGGTTTGCACTTCACAAGGATGATTAGATGATAACAAAATCCTTTTACAAGTAAAGAGTTTAAATAGACTGTTCTGCAATGGAGATCTTTAGGAACAAATTGTGTCTTTAAGGAATAATATAATCGAACCTATCTTTAGGCAAGGGGCTAAATTAGGTCAGACTGTGGCAGCTTGTCTATTGGTAGTCTTTATGACGTCAGGAAGTAGTTCAGAAAAATGACTGTGCAACATAGAATTTCTATATAAGAACATCTTAAGCAGGTGCACAACATGGCTGTATGAACTAGGAAATGAAAAATGGGGGAAGCCCAAAATCAGAATTTAGTCCAGTATTACATCAGTTGTGATGAAAAGCAACAGTGGTCACCTGCCCCAAAAAAACTCCAAACCCTCCTGTGGCTTGAATAACTGTTACTTCTAATTTGTTTATTGTTGTTGTTTAATTCCAACTAGCAACTAAACACCTTCCAGCTGCTTGCTTGCTTTTCCTCCCACCATGGGATGGGGAGAGAATCAGAAAAGTGAGAAAGCTCCTGGGTAGAGGTAAGGACAGCTTAATGAGCAAAGCAAAACAAGGAATTTGCTGCTTCCCGTGGGCAGGCTGGTGTTCAGCCATCTCCAGGAAAGCAGGGCTTCTTCGTACATAACAGTTACTTGGGAAGACAAAAAACATCACTCTGAATGTCCCCCTCCATTTCTTCTTCCTCCAGGTTTATATGCTGAGCATGACGCCATATGTTATGGAATATCGCTTTGGTCAGTTGGGGTTAGCTGTCCCATTTGTGTCCCCTCCCAGCTTGCTGTACACCCCCAGCGTCCTTGCTGGTGGGGTAGAGTGAGAAGCACAAAAGCCCTTGACTCTGGGCAAGCACTGCTCAACAATGAGAAAATCATCCCTGAATAATTAACAGTTTCTAGCACAAATCCAAACCATAGCCCATATTAGCCACTGTGAAGAAAATTAACTATCCCAGACAAAATTGGCACAAGAAGCCAGTGTAACATTTTAACTTTCTTGTAAGTGTGTACATTTTTAATAAATAAAGTATGTCATTTCAAAAAGCATGCCGAAATTCCAGGCTCTGCATAGGTGACCAACCAGTGCCATAGTGAAAAATATTGCCTGCTTTACTTGTGTGCTCTGTGTTATTTTAACCATTTATTAATCTCTCTTGCTCATTCTGTCTATATGAATGCAGATAAGTGTACTGGTACTATGAAATCATTGATAATACCAGAGGATATGCAATCTTGTGAATATACGAACCACAGGGAGTTAATTGATTCACACTGCTGTAGCATTTATCTAATGACTCTTTATACTAAATACATTACAAATTCAGAACCTCATGCTCTCAGGGTAGCTTGGTACTCTCTAAGCTATGGCTGCCGGCTGGAGGCAGTGCGAGGTGTGTGAACGGCATGGTTGCAGGCACGGGTTTGTGTGAGAAAATGCTGTGCAGCACCAATAAAAGCTGGTTCTGCTGCCTGAGCTCGCTGGTTCCAGGGGTGTGTGGGAGAGGAGAGGCACGTTGGTGTGCGCTTTGTCTTGGAGGGAAGCTGGTCAGACTGCATGGAAGGATGTCTGCCAGAGTTAGCCATTTAGAAACATGACCCTGCTGTGTTAGGAACATTTGTGCCAGACTGGGGCAGGGGGAGGCACCTTGATGGCCGATACCTCTGTTTCTTATCCAGACCTACTCTTGGTAGCTTATGCTTTGCATACTACAGTTGCCATTAGAAGCAGCGAGTTAAAGAACTGACAAATCCTCTGCCCAGGTTGTGTATGCTTGTTTCAAAACCCATCTGACCCAGGCACAAGCATGATTTCCTTTCCCTGAATGAAAAAGTAGAAAGAAAATTGACTTCAGTTTTTGTTCTGAGATGAGTCCGAGCAATCAGGAGTGGGGCTGTAGACCAGAGAACGTCTTCTGGCTACCTCAGCTTCTTTCAGAAGCAGATCCCGTGAGGAAGAGGGTGATGTGTCCTCATTCCATGTTGGCCACTCTAAGGGACTGCTCCCCATCCATGTCCACCCTTAAGGACAGCTACAGTGCCACTGGTGTGACAGTGTCTATTCTGGGCAATAATGGAAATGCTTTTCAATATTTTTACCTTCTCTCAGGACAAGAACGAGTGCTGTCCAAATAGTGACTGGGATTTGATGTTGTTGTTTGCAGTAGGTTCCGTCTAAGTGTCCTTCACCCACATTGCTATGGGTTCTACTTTGCTGTGAAAATTAAAGGTCCATTAGCCTGCCCTAGTAAGTAGACATGTTACAGCAATGTGAAAGGTGTGTGTATCATGGTCTGACCATCAGATCTGCTAGAAGATTGTGCTACAGAGAGCACCAAAGTAGCCAGGAAGCATTAATATACAAAAAACTGAGAACTCTGCCATCTTTGTTTCTTCCAGCAAGCCTGTCAGTTAAGCCCTATCCATAAGCAGTTTTTTCTGCCTGTGGAAAAAAAACAAAACAACCAATTTTCACTTTAATTTTCATCCCACATTAAAGACAAACAGTAAATGTGCACTGTTGAAGTGATAGGGATCAGTTGTTCAGCATGCAAACTTAATGCTGTCAATGCTGTATAACATTTCAGGTTTAAACAAAGCTGTTAGTATGTTTTATATCTACATGGTCAGTGTAACAGCTGTCACTTTGCAGGTGACTGTCTAAAGCTAAGTGGACTAATGAGTCAATCTGTCATCATTAGAAATTGATGGAAAGGCATCCACTGGGTTAGTGAATAGCCTCATCAACTGTCATCGTAGCAGACTTTCTTGACCTGTGCATTCAGAGAAGCAAAATAATGAGCATTCCTTCAAATCCATGTAGACTGAGTGGAATGGGTCCTGTTGTACTAAAGAATTACCAAGTGGAGAATGAAGTTTCTGGATATCTTCTCTGAAAATCTCTCACTCCTATGTAGTACTGTCCTGGGTTCAGCAGTAGCAGTCATTTTTCTCCTTCTTGGTAGCTGGTGCAGTGCTGGGTTTTGACTTTAGGCCTGAGAACAGAGCTGATAACAACGATGTTTTGATCTGGCCAAGGACTTTGTGAGCCTCATGCTCTGCCAGGGAGGAGGGGAAGCTGGGAGGAAGCAGAGACAGGACACTTGACCCAAACTGACCAAAGAGCTATTCCATACCACAGCACGTCATGCCCAGGATGTAACTGGGAGTGAGACGGAAGGACTGGGAGACTGCAGGGTTGGAGGAGGTATCGGTCGGAGCTTGGTCGGGCTTGGGGGGCGAGTTATCGGTCAGCGGGTGGTGAGGTGTTGTATTCTGTTCCCTTGTTATTTCCTTTATCATTATTATCATTGGTGGTAGCAGTAGTGATTTGTGTTATACCTTAGTCACTAAACTGTTCTTATCTCAACCTGTGGGAGTTGCATTCTTTTTGATTCTCCTCCCTGTCCCTCCAGGAGTAGGGGGAAGGAAAGAAAAAGGGAGGAAAGGGGGGAGTGAGTGAACAAGCTGTCTGGCTGGGTTTAAACCACGAAAATAGGAAATCCTTTTTCTTACTTTCCCCCCCCCCAGTGACAAGTACATTCTCAGACAACTTTTTTAAGTACAGTGCATAGTATTCAGTTTTGCAGAAGTCTTAAAAAAAAAATCAAGTGGCAGCTCGTTATGTTGAGAGATAATCAGAAAGGTGGACAAAGTCATGTGTGTAGTTTTCCAAGCAAGAACATGGGTAATTTCCGTGCTGGCATGTATGAGGAGTTCATAAGCCCACTTTACCTATATTTGTTATTGAGTCCTTGTGACTGTCCCACAAGCTGTGTTTCAGATCTCTGTTGCTTGTATGACTCTAAAGGAATATAGGTTAATATTAATTAATTTTTATTTTTGTGATAGTAATTTTACATTGTTTTTCTTTAACTGTAAAGAACATGATTCTGGGGTTTATGGGTTATGAATAATAGTCACTAAAATTTACTTGCAGGTGGTTTCTAAAATGGACTATTTCATGCCAGCTATGTCTTTATACTGAGTAAGGTAGTGTTCTCCTTCTTGAAGGTCAGCAGCTTGTATCACCTCACATGCTCAACATCTTTGAGTTATTCTGTACTGAAGTGGCAATGTGGTGGCATGAAACTTTTAACACCACTTGGATGTAATGTATTTACACACCTTGTCATTCTTGCATGAAGGTGTGTTATAAGTGACAGTACTGTAAAAGGACTACCTTGTTTTATTATGACCTAAAAGGTGACATGTGTCATTTAGTAGCAGGTCTGATGGAATTCTTCATTTTGTGAATTGTTAGAAGAACAATCCAGTTTCTGGAACTCATTAACTGCTTCAATAACAGAATTTCAGACTTGTTCAGTCACAAGGGTGTAGAGAAAAATGGTGCCAGTGCTTCATGCCAAACATTTTTTCTTTCTTTTCCTTCCTCCTCCCACTTCCATCAGTATTCGTCTTTATCACAAACTGAAAGACATTCTGGCATTGCAATAGCTGAGGTCAAGAGAACAGGAGCAAAAGAGGTGTGGAATAGCAATAAAGCCTTAAAGTGATCAGAAGCTGGGATCCTGGTATACGAGTCCTGCAGGTTCTGCTTTTGGCTGGCTCTCTGTGTTATTCCTCTCTCCAACTAAACCAAAGAGAGGGAAAAAGAAGGAAGTTCTTTCCCCCAAATTCTTGGTTTATTACCATATTTGTAGTTGTCTATCATGATTGATGCTAATGTAAGTGTTGATGGAATTAAACCTGAAAGCATATATTAAAAGAGCTAAAAATGTGGGGGAACAGAATGGAAGTGTCAAAATATGTCTTCAAGAAAATGCACTCAGTATTTCAATGTCTTGAAGTCACCACATAACTTGAACTGACTCAAAATGAGACAGTATTCATGAATAAGCTAAAATCATATAAAGCTTAGAGGCTTGGATCTTTTGATATATTTTTTTTTTCTGCAAATGATAATCTCAATATTACACAATCTATAGCCCTTCCAGTGTTGTGAAAATGTCATGCTTTTGAAGTGCAAATAGTGGTGATTGCTTTGCTTTATCCACAGTAATTAAAAGACGGCTTCTTTGCCCTGCTGGATGTACATCTTCTATCTTATCTTTCAGCAAATCTGTTTTACTAGAATAACCTTGTATTTAGGAATCTGTGCTTATCTACCACATGCTCTTCTTTCTTCTTTTTTGAAGATTGAAAAATTTAATGTTTGAGGTTATTTTCAGTACATTAAAGGTTGTACCCATAGATAAACAGGAGCCTGAATTTTCCAGCTTTAAAAAAGCATAGCAGCTTTTTGAACTACACTAAACACTCATAACATTATATTTACATTGATATTAAATACTCAATATATGCAGCCTTAATCAGCAGAAAGAGTGTACCCCAGGTGTCCTGTTCTTATTTCCAGTAAATTGCTGTTTAAGCTCCTGTAGATTAATATTTTAGATAGATATGATACCGAGTGAAATATTTCATGAGATTTTTACTGTGAATTTGTTTCTTTTTATTTTCTTTTTTCTTTCTTATATGTATCTATTTATATCTCTCTCTATATTTATATTTTTTAAAAAAGCTCCCTTTCTTTTAGATGTCATCAAAATTAAGTTAGCTGCATCTAATTTCAGACATAAGTCAGCATGGCCTATTTCCATACAAATTTAATCCAGTGTAGTGTGCATTATCCATGACTCAGAATAGCATAACAAAAAAGCCATCAAAGGTTTCTATTATGAGTAAAATAACTGCTAGATAAGATAAATATTCAAGACAGATGATAGTGGAAATTAAAATTTTATAATTGGCCTTCTACAATTAAATTCTAAATCAAAAAGAGGTTTTTCCTGTTCCATCTATTCTTCATGAACACCTTTTGTTACATCTTTGTGTAACTTGAAGGGAGGAAAATGCATTAAATGGATTGCTTTTTTTCAAAAAGGGATTATTATGATGCAAATTGCAGCTTGTAATATGTGCTGCACAATGCTGCTAAGAAAGAAGTTCATTAGGGGAAGACTGGACACTTCAATGGACTGCAGACTGGAGAAAAAGCCTTCTACTTATGTTTCATTTTTTGGATGGGATCTGTAATAGTGGAAGGCTACTTGTAAAATTGTTATGTTTTGATCTCATTTATTTTCAAATGAGGACAAAAATCACTATCGTTGCTGTAGTGGTCTTTTTCTCACTGATAAAAATAATCAGCACTGAGGATCTGGAGTGCTCTTTCCTGTTAATTTATTTAACTTGTTAGTGACAACAAACTTTTCTCCTGGATCCTTTCTTGTAAAGAACTGTCCTGGGTTCAGCAGTAGCAGTCATTTTTCTCCTTCTTAGTAGCTGGTGCAGTGCTATGGTTTCGACTTTCAGCCTGGGAACAGTGCTGATAACACTGATGTTTTTAGTGGCTGCTCAGTAATGTTTACTCTGACCAAGGACTTTCTGAGTCTCATGCTCTGCCAGGGAGGAGAGGAAGCCAGGAGGAAGCCGAGACAGGACACCTGACCCAAACTAGCCAAAGAGTTGTTCCATACCACAGCATGTCATGCCCAGGATGTAGAACTGGGGGCAGTAACCTGGAAGGATTAGATCACTGCTCAGGTCTGGCTGGATATCAGTTGGTGGGTGGTGAGCGGTTGTATTCTCTTCCCTTGTTATTTCCCTTATCATTATTATTATTGGTGGTAGCAACAGTGGTTTGTGTTATACCTTAGTTACTGGACTGCTCTTATCTCAACCCGTGGGAGCTACATTCTTTTGATTCTCCTCCCCATCCCTCTGGAAGAGGGGGGAGGAAGATGGGGAGTGAGAGAGAGGCTGCATGGCTGGGCATAAACCACGACAAGAACATAGATTAATTGGTAATGCCAAATAAACTTTATATGACACCTTCTGAATAGTCAGACTAGCCCTTTGCTCTGAGTGTTTAAAAAGGAAACAAGTAGGGAAACAAGAGCTTCTCAGCTCAGGTTAAAAGAGAAATGTCAGTGATTACATAAATTGTAAAACCAGTGATGCTGTTTTGTTTAGCTGGCTGTTTTCTATTGCCTCTTTTAGGACTCAGTCTCTTGTGTGTGCACAGGGCACAAATAATGGTTTCTAATAACCTCCTGTAGTTTTGTGTTTTGCAATGGCAATTTTAGGATTGCACAGATCATGGCATGAAACAATCCTTGGAGGAAACGTGAGTGGAAAAACAATTGGTACAGAGAGCAGTATATGAACAGGCACTTCTCATATTTCAAATGGAGGTAGTATTTAGAGAAAGGGAAACATGATGAGCAGGATGGGTGCACACTGGAAAGGCATATGAGGAATTTGGGCCAGTGGGACATATTAGGAGAAAAGTGACGCTTCCCCATTCCAAACTATTAGAAAATGGTACTAGAAGACTAGATAACTAGGCAACTCTGTACTGTGGACATGAAATGCAAAAATACCTGATCCAGTGCCAGACCCATGAAACCTTCTTGCTTTACAATTTTCTAGAAAGCCTTGAACTTTCAGTTTTGCATAAAAGCTTTTCTGTCTCCACCTCATCCATTACCCTCATCTCTCAGATGTGGACAAGCTGAAAATATGGATTAAGTATCAGAAAACACTGATCATACAAAACAATTACAACTGTTTGCTGGAATGAAGTATGTTTGTAAATACCTGATAAATAAATCAAAAAACATGGTCATTGTAGCTGTGAGTGAGACACTGAAAGAGCTGACTGAATGGTGGTGCTCTCTGAATCCTGTTTTGTCTATTTTTGCCTGAGAATGTAAGTGCTTTAATGCAAAGGTTAATGAAAACATAGTCTTAAGTTCTCTTAACAGGCAATGGGAGATAATATAACTTACGCTGATAATGTTTTTTCTCAGCAGTGAGTCTTGCATAATTTATTATTCCCTTTATTATTCCCCAAAAGAAAAAAATTGCATACTGTTATCATTTTAGACATATTTGCTTACTGAAAAGTCTGTACATCAATACTAATTAGAGTTGTCTTTACTCACTGGCTAAATGACAAGACACTAGATTCCATTTTCATCATAATGGTGTTCCTGCTGTAATAAAGAAAAGGTCTCTTAATGAAATGTGATCACCCTGAAGTGCTGGTCTAGTGTCTCCAAGCAATGGCAGTCTCTTCACTGCATGATGCTCCTGAGTATATAGGTTTATACTATACATATTACATAGTCTTGTTATACATGTGCTTCACTAGAAGGTCCTTATGCCTGGTCCGGATTTTAGTTAACATTAGATACAGCTTACTTGGCATCATTTTTAAACTAGTGCAAATACAGGATTAGCTGAGAAGCAAAGATCTTTTCTCCTCATCAAGGAATATCCTTAGGAGTGATATTTTTGATATGAAAATGCAAGTTCGTTGTTTGTTTTTTTTATTAATGTAGAAAAGTGTACTCTCCTAGTTACGTAATCCTTATGAAAAGTTCTGTTTTGAAAGTAGATACAAAATTCATGCATTTAAAGGTATTTGAAGTACACAGGTTTAAGTACTCATTTTAAGAAAAGTTTTTAGTCGATTTATCAGTGAGCTCTCTTAAAGGCAACTGAGGGTTTTACTGATGCTTAAGGAAAAAAATCTTCAGTACTAGAACCATAATGGAAACTGTCTCATTCATGATGACTGCTGTGGAAAGCTGTTAGAGATATTGAAAAGAAGTTTATCTTGGAAACCATTTTGTACTGGCAACTATAGCAACAAAGTTTTGAGTATGCAGAGGCATCTGTCGTTAACAATTTATGTTGTTTTTCATATGTGTCCTACTCTTTCTGGTGCTACTGAAGTCTTACTGGTAGTGACATAAAAGAGGCTTAAGATCTCAAGAAAAATAGCTATGTTAGATATTTCTGTACTCTGAAAGAAACACTATGACAAGGAGGAAGTAAGTTATTCTTTAAAAGGTTCTATTTTTCTTTTCTCATCACAAAGTTGAATTGAAAGAGTAATAAAACACAAGAGCTTATCAGTGTTATCTTGACTACAACCATCTAAGTGTATTGTCAAAAGTGCTAGCCAGGGAATGCCATGGCTGGAGTAATCTGCAAAACTATGCTTGAATGAACCAGGAACCCAAGCAATTAAAGTAGTGAACCAGGTGCATTAATGACAAGCCATTAAAGAGCAACACGCTTTTATGTGTCAGTTTTGGGCTATAAAAATGTGATGCTGAAAGTTAAGGCTACACTGAGGTTTAAGCTCATGCTGTGAATGCGTAAATCATAAACAAGTCTCTCCTGGTGGTGGCTGTCTGATATGTCACAAAAGTAAACAACTGCTCCTGAGGAGTGAAGCAGGGAGCTTGTAGAGCTATGTGAGGCCCTGCCTTTTCAGCCATGCAGTAGTGCATTAGTGGCTCACCTTGTGGTGGTGACCACAGACTTGTGTCTGTGGATGCCATAACTCAATAGGTTGATGCTGTTTGTCCATTGGAAAGAAGAGTTTTGGAAACTTAAAAATTGTTTATTTTTTTAAAATATATTATTTCAACTAATCTGTTAAAAAATGTGGGCTGAGTTAATATGATAATAAGTGATGATAACAGACAGTGTCTAAAACACATGGCTAAATTCATTACTTGCTATTACTTCTGTCAAGGGATGACAGTGCTTTAGTCATCTCTGCTAATTTCTGAAATTAATAAGTAAAAAGTAGTCTGCATTCTTCCTTCCTGAGTGATGACAGAGTTCAAGGCATGATTTTGAGGCTTCCAAGCCAGTGAAAGAGAAGCTTCTAAATTGGTCTGAGTGACTTAATAGTATTATGTGTGCAACTTACACATGACCTTCAAGATGTGAGTGAGAATAACTGTATGATACTGCTTTTTTAGTTAATGACTCTTTTCTTCTTCCCCTATATAACCTTTCACAATTAGTTCAGTCCCTGGTTAGAATATTGACAAAACAGTTTCATATGCTTAAAGCTTAGAACAGCTAATACGTATAACAGCATTCATTTAATCGTTTAACTAAATAATTATATCCCCGAGAAACAGCCTTATGAGATGACATGTCAAAGAAGCCAGAAAGAACTTTCAAAATCCGCAGTGATTTAATTAAACACATTTAATATTTGCATATGGAGTTTATATTATTTATAATTAACTTCCCAAATAATTTATTTTGCAGCCCTGTAATTTCCTCCATGTCATTCTGCCTTATTGATATATCCAGTCACATTTGACAGCCTCAATCTGCCATTTAAATGTGACCAAAGTAGACAGAGCAATCATTCTTTAAACAACTTATCATGATTGACATACTAAGAAAAAAATCTTAAAATCAGTGCCAACAGCCACTTTTGCCTATGGCATCATAGATGGGGCCATTTCAAGGCCAAACACTCTTTTTTTTATTATGTAGATAGAGCTTACCATATTCTGATTAATTTTATCCACAGTGTAAGCAGTGGATAACTCTCTGGGTGCCTTCTTATCGGAAATAGTAGCCAGGAAACACTACAGACTACAGGAAATTTATTTTCTTTTTTTAATGGGAACAATCAGTCATGGATTACATTATTTTTAAAATTACATTTATAACAAAGAGCATATTTACTCTTCTTTTTTATCATCCCAATGCACAAATTCTTCTCTGCCTCCAACTCTGCTGCTAAGTTTTCTTAGGGCTTTCCCAAGAAATAGGAAGGAGTTTCACTATCTGAATCTTCTGCTTTTAGCATCTCAGTTCACTCAGCTTGTCCTCAAACACGGAAAGTGATACATGCTTCTTCCCTATGCCTAGATTGCAGTACAACCCCTGTAAAAGTTACCAGAAAGATTATGTTACAGTGAGAATTGAATTGCTCCTTATCTTGCTTTTACATTTATCCTGCTTCATCCAAGTGTGTCTATCATAATTATTCATACTGTTTAACTTAATGATGTGACCTCGTTCTGTGCTGTCAGTCCAGTCCACTTCCAATAAGCAAGGATGGGATAAAGAGAATGTTATGTGAGAAAAGAAAAAATAAGGGCATACAGCAACGTGGAAGGTGCTCTGGGATCAGCCAGTTTGTCCCTTTCACACCCATTACTGCCAAGCTTGTTATCTAAATAACTTAAATAAACATCTTTAATATTTTTTTTTAATACACTAATGTTTCTTTTCACCTGAGTGGCCTAATGGCCATGTAAGTTTGATGTTTAATGTTCATAAAATGTTAAATGCGGAGAGTTATCTGCTTCCAGAAGTAAATGTAGATTGCACAGGAGAACTAGTTAAATATTGTCTTGAGTATCACAAGGCACATGCTCTACAATGAAAGTCAAGTAATGATTTCACCTTGACATACATTTCCATGACTATGACTAAATCAAAGAATAACCAAGTATGAGTCTAGTACTGATGTCTGGACTATGATTTTTATGTAGAAGGTTGCTGTAAGGAGCTGTATTTTTTGATCATCAGGTGAAAGTGTGGTATATATGCGAACAGACTTTGTAAAGCAAAATCTGGTGTTTGCTTTTTAGGGCCTTACTCCTGTAAACGTCTCTGCAAAGTTACAAATGAGGTTAATTTAAGATTAAGCTCTTCCCTTCTCACACAGCCTAAAGGCAATAATAGAGCTTTTCCAAATGGGAAGAAATTTTTTTCAGAGAAGTTATAATAAATGTAACATCCTGATGTGGATGGACTTGGTCAGGTTAAGCTTGCACTGATACAAATCTCAGTCCAAGCTTTCTTACATTCTTACAATGTGGATTCACCTTTTACTCTCTATGTTGAAATTGATTCTATTTCTAAGCAAACACAGATGGAAGTGTGGAGATAGAATGGCTTGGTAGACAACTGTTTGGAGCTTTTGTGTTCATTGAGGGTCTTCTTGTGAACTTGTGCCAGTTACTTGCTGTTTCCATATTCAGTTGATGCCCACAGATACACTGAATATCAAGTTCAGTTTTTAGTTACTGGAATTGTACTCTGTCAGACTATGAAGAAAATTTTGTGCATTTAAATATATGTAAAGTATTAAGAGTATGATCCAGATCCCAGTGATGTCAATGTTGTTTGGGTTCTTCTATTTATTTAGGGAGGCAATCTTAAATTAACTAAGGCCATGCATGAAAAGCAGATTTAAAAGTTAAATGGTACTTTCAGGTATTGATACCTTGCTGCCACTTCATACAGTGTCAACAAACTCTTTAGCACAGTTCTCAAGTACTTGCATGATTAGGTATTTTACCTTGTTTATCCCTCTGATGTTACTATGCCACGTTTTCCTTGTGATGAGTTCATGAAAAATAATTCCTTATGTGGGCCGTATGTGAATAACTGTAACACACAGTCATACTAAAACAGTCCTGTTAAATCAAAATTACAGTTCCGTTGTCATACATCAACTATTATGCCTTTGAAGCAAATAGGAACCCAGCTCTCTCATTGAATATACTCTACGTTTTGTTGATGATAGTAGCAAAATGCATTCAGAACCATAGGAAATTCTGCACCAAGCCTGCAAGCATGTGATCAGTATACTGAGCTGCTGCTTTCTAGAAATTAAGAGTATGGTAAATCCCTGAAGTGTTTCACCTCCACCATTTCCTTTGACAGTCTTTCACAGAACTTCCACTGATTAATTGTTAGGCTGAGTATGCTTGAACAAAGTCATTAATTTTGTCTGAAAAGGCATAATTCCAGAGCACTTTCTCTAGCAAGATGATATTGCCTGCATTATTAAATACTTTCTCTAGTGCCTGTCATCCATAAACCCCTGCTCCCCAAGCACAGACCCCTTCTATTTACCTATTTACCTGCAGTTCATGAATAGAAATAATAAACTGAGATTTTGTACTTCAAGTGTCCTTTGATGAAGCAGTTTGTTTTTCTGAAGCTGAAATAGCAGTAAATGATGAGTATTTTAAAGCTTTTTCTTGTGTTAGAAGCGAATTGCTTATATTTGACTTTTTGTACACAAATTATTACAAAATTTAACCAGAGTCCCCCTTTCCCCTGGAGGAATGCACAGGCCTGTTAATTGTGGCCTGACAATAATGAAGTCAGTTGAAAGATTAGAGAGATAGAATCATAGAATCATAGATTCGTTAGGGTTGGAAAGGACCTTAAGATCATCTAGTTCCAACCCCCCTGCCGTGGGGGGGGGGGGGGGTGTGCTATAAAAATTCATGGCATATTAGACAATTTTGGCAAGCAGTTTATTTTCATTTTAATTTAAAGTACAACATTAATAAAGGTTTCGTTCTATTGGCATTCACAACGACCTGAATTTATCTGGTGTGATTTTACACTAATACAATAAATTGCTGCAGCTTTTTCCATGGACATTTAAGTCAAAAGAATATAAATTCTTAGCATCAATAAAAGAAATAAGGATCCAGAGCCTCATTCATTTAGGAAGTGTTCCCAGCACACTTGTTTGCCTGAAAGCATCCATATTATTTATTGGACAATATAAAGCAGCAGTATAGGATGTAGTCATTGCCTGTTTAACACTTTATAAGTGCAGTATTTATGATTTTAATGTGCTGGGTATGAACATAAGTACGGTCACACAAAGCTTACATCATTATGAGTTTATAATGAAAATTAGCACAAGTTTACATACTAGCAATTTCTTCTGACCACAGTCATTGAAATTTATTGGGACCTAAGTGCTCAACCACTGCATCTCCAAAAAAATCCTTTGAAACCTGATTCAGGTAAGAGTTTAAGAATTTGCTCAGTTTTGACCATGGCGGTATTTATATACTTATCCTCCTGTCCTGAGAAGCAGTTGTACCAATGCTTGCGATCCATTCAAGGAAAGAAAACAACAGAGCTTGCTGTGTTTTCTCAGTTTGTGTTCCATACGCACCAGTGAATTTGCAGAAGAATTAAAAATTGCTCTGATAATTCATTCTGGGGGGTGATGCTAACACCTTGCATCTAAGTGAGGACTGGAGGTCATGGTAGCAAGTGTGTGAAGCAAGGTGATGGGAGTGAGGGAGTCCTCAGGATAGATAAGAGGCTAAAATGGGGCTCACTTCAAGTGCTTATAGATGAAAGCGCACTTGACTGGAAAACAATCAGGAAGAGTTAGTTTCCTGTGCAGACACTGAAGTGTGGCACTGTTGGAGTAACTGAGATACAATGGGGTGGCTTGGATGACTGGCCATCTCTGATGCTTGGAGACTGGCTCTATATAGAAGGCATTATGGAAGATGAGGAAAGAGGTATCTTTTTACATGAAGCAGCAGCTTGAACGTATGGAGGTTTTCTATGGAATGGCAAATAGGGCCTTTTGGAGCAGGATCAAGGAGAGGCGATTAAGGGTTGTGTGTTCCTGGGTGTTTTTACAGAAAAGCCAATTAACATGAGGAAGTCATTGTAACCACCTTGGATCTCTTGGATCTGCTATTCAGTAAGACAGAAGAATTAGTCAAGGAGGTGATCCTTAATGGCAGCCTTGTCTGTAGTGGAGTTCAAAATACTGAGGGAATTGAGGAAGGCAAGCAGAAGACTGCAGTTTCTAAAAAGAAAGGGGGCTTTATTTTGCAAGATAGTATACTTCTCAAAGGTAAATGGCTCTTTAATAAAACCCCAAAAGCTTATGGAACACCTATATTTGAATTAAAAACTCTCCTTCTGTTTTCTCAAGGGGAAACTTCCTTTAAGTCACGAGGACTTCAATGGAAGTCCGGCACAAAGGGATTGGATGTCCGTGAGGTAACCCTACTCCATTAGAGTTTCAAATTATTTTGTAAAATTTTGGTATTGCTGTCAGTAAAATATTACTTATTTGGCATTCTTTTAAACAAGCATGGATTGCCCAGATTTGATTTAAAGTACAAGCTGGCCAGCAAAACCAGGCAGTGTGATGGCTGAGAAGGCAGGAATCCAGCTTGGCTGTAAATTCTAGATTGTTTGCTTTTGGAACCATCCTCTCCTCTGCTTTGTTATGTGTATAAATGACAGGCACTGAAAAGTGGTGTTGCTGGCAGAGCAAGGAACATGAACCCTCCTGACAACAGCTGTGAGCTTTCTTCTGAGCAGCTGCAGACCTTAAAAGCATCCTCAGCTGGTGCCGTGAATTTAATAATTATTTAAATGTGTTGATGAATAATTGAAAGATAACCAGTAACATATTCATCAAGACTACTTAGAAAATAATGATGAACATCTTATAAGAATCTCCATTTTTATGAAAAGTAAAGAACACCGCATGAAGACAACAGAAAGTGGACTCAAAATAACAGGAATGGGCTGCGGAAAGCTATAACCTAAGCAGTAGAGGTATTTGCCCAGTATCTACAAGATACAGAGAGATGAAGAGCCACATGGAGTTAAAATGAATCCAATTATTCTTTGAGATTGCTGAATACAAATTAACCATACCTGCCTTAGTAAGTCCATGAACTAAAAAGGTCAGAGGCTGTGAGGTTGCTTTGCAGACATGCTTATCTTGTTCTGCTACTTCTCCAGCATTCCATTTTGGCCACTGTTGGATGTTGGACTAAATGGACTTCTAGCATGATTCTGCAGCTTGTATGTGCTTAACTATTTTACAGATAATTCAGTGAGGAGAAAAGTAAGTTAATTTTTTGAGTTAGTCATTGTGAAAAATGTAGCAAGATCAATCCATGTTTATTTATATCTTAGGTAGAGAAATTTTATTTTATTTTATTTATTTTATTTTATTTTGTTTTATTTTATTTGAAGAAGTCTAGCAAGACAGAACTCTAAAGTTTGACAAGCTGTTTGTTGTAATGTGTGCTCTAATATGTGCTTGTTATATGACCATATAACTACGTAGAATATTTCTCAGCCCATAGCCTTAGTATTTTACAAAGTACAGATGAAAAACTTGAGCTGAATTTGAAATACTGGTAACACTATTGTTGAAACATGAGGCACATGTTCAATTTTCAATACATGTATTTGGCAGTATTTAATATTGTTTTATGAAAGAAATAAAGATCAGACCATAAAAGAAAGGGTACCATTGTGGGAATTTTAAGACATGGGCAATTAGAAGACACAGCTGACAGTGGTAGAGCGTTCTTTAAAACCTTGCCAGTTTTCTTCTTATGACACGTTGACTTACAAGCACAGGCACAAAAAGTAGGGTGATTAAGGAATTTATTCTCTTTTGTTGAATGCTGCAGGCAAATGTCTTCAATATTTAACCAAGAGATCAATGAAAGCAAATTGTACACTGACAACCAGCTAGTTACTTCCCTTCAGGTGAATTACTGCTTTAAGTACTCTACTGTTACGAGGACAGTTCTCGCTCTTCATTTTCCTTTATTTCCTGCACTCATTTTCCTCTCTGTTTTTATTACCTTTCTTGCAAGAGTCTCCTTAAAAGGTAAAACTGGAATTACTTAGACATGCACGACAGCTAGTTGCTATCGTGTCATATATCAGTCAAGCTGCAGTAAGGAGCTGCATGTTTCAGTTTCATATATGTTGATAACTGTAATTTCAAAATGAAGTATAGATCCCAGAGTATAGAAAGGTATTTCAGCAGGGTCTGTATGAAGTTTCCCCAGAAGGGCAGCGCCGTTTCACTTGTGACACCATTTTGTCCTTCATGGGGCTAAGAATTTACCAAGTATTGCTACTAGCCAGTACGAGAGGGGACATAGTCCCTGCCAAAGGGATATCAGCATTTGCAAGGAGGTGGTAGCCCTATTTCAGTTCCTTAAGGTCAGTCTGACATTCTATATGACTTTTTTCGTAAGATGTGGGTAGCAATGAGAGAAATGCTTCTTGTGTCGTATTCTCTCCTAGTTACGGGTAATGTGACAGTAGTTGTGAAATTCTTTAAATAGCTACCAAGCTGGATGCAGTACATTTCAAAAGTCATTGTATACCTTAGAAAATGATCATCTTTTCATCTTTTGTGCCCTTGTAGTTAGGAAAGTGGGAACACATCGTCAGCTCACAGAGTTGTACATGAGAATTATTTGGGCAGTTATTTTTTCTGTACGGTTATAGATAAGGAGCTTTTGATCATTCTTAGCCAAATTTATGAAATCCTGAATTGTACACCTGTAAACCCTAAGAAGCTGATCCATGCAGCAGATGACCAGCTTACAACATCATGCCAGCATTTAGAGAAGCCACAATCTCTTGTCTCTGTAGCAGCCTATATATTGCTACTTCCAGTTCTGTCAAGAGGTGGCCTCATTTGCAAAGCTCTCATATGCCAGTCACTCTTACTAGAGCTTGACAGATCATTCTTCTCAAGGAATGAAACAGTATTTTCCACAGCTATCTTCAGCAGTTACTCCTCCAGGTGCAAACAAGGAAACAAGAGAGAAGCAGTTTCAAATTAAGAAGGAATTGTAAAAAAAAAAAACAAAACCAAAACATCAAAATATATACTTAGATATAAACTGCATCATACTGCCCTTCGTACACATTCTGTCATGTCCTCGAAGCTCTGATCTGTGCTGTAGGATCCTATTGTGCTTTGTGCTCTATAAACATAAACCAAAAGATGTTTCTTGTAACATGCTCTCTATTATCCTATGCTATTGTATGTTCTGAAAATCACTTTACAAAAGACTTCTAAGAAAATGAATGATCATTCTTTGTCCTGGTATGTGCCTTGCTTAGTTAAGAGATCTATAAATATTCTCTTGAAAATTGATTTTACAAAATTTCCATAGAGAATGTTTTTTGGGAAGTTCTTTATTTCCAGGCAATTTTAGTGCTTTCAAGAAATATTATTTCAGAGAAAATGTTGTTACCAGAACTGATCGCATTAATGCAGAAGCAAAAAGTAGTAGTGGAAAAAAACATAATATTGTGTAACTAAAAGAACTTACTAAATGAGCTCTGAAGACGTGCCTATAAATATAAGAAGACACTAGAAAAGTAGGTTTCTTAATTACAAATCTATTTCAGTCATTATGCATTGCAAACATTTTTGCTCCTAAAATTAAAGGTTATACTTTCATTGATTTCACTACACCCTGTTGATTATTTATTAAATGCTGTCATAATAACATGGTAAAATATACTTGATCAAAGAGACCTGTAGGGCAGGATATAAATCAATGTAGCAATTTTGGCAGCAAGAAAATTACAGCAGTTCAGATACACAAAGGATTTGTGCCTGTGTCCTAGGCATGTTGGTTAGTTCTCAGTATATCTTTGATGGACGTTTGCAATCAGTGACACTATCAGGAATTGCTGTATCTAGTAATGAGAACCTGAGAAGTATGGTCTGGGGTCAGATCAGATGTTCATCTAGTCTGGCTTCCAGTGTTTGTAGCACCTGCTTAGAAAAGAAAGCAACAGTGGTATTTCCCCTGGTATGTTAATCCAATTTCTGTGTTTAGTAGCTTAAGTACATCCTGATATAAAGTCCATTTTATGACTCTGGATATGCTATACTGTTAATTTATATTCTTTCTTCCCTCAGCTGGATATTTACCTGCAGTTTTTCAATTTCTCACATAGTCCAGGAACATTATATAAAATAGAAAGGTTAAAGTCCAAATGGATGTGTGAACATGTGGTTCAGAATGCCACTTTAGTGCGATCACCACAAATATCCCCAAAAGATGTGGGTAGCCTTTGCACATCGCATTGGTGGGCATACAGATCACGTACTTCTCTGCATAAAGCCATACTTATGATTTTTCATACAATCAGCTTTTTAATCATTCTGCTTATGAGCCCAAGAGAATATGCATATATATTTACATACATATACATATACATTTGCACACTTTTAATGATTTCCAAAATTATCTCTGCACATGCGACCTTTTATGGATTTCTCTAACTCTAAAACTGGAAAGAAAGAGCAAAAAAGGAAATTCTTTGAATACTAAATCCGGTGTAAAGCATTTCCCAAAATACAGTAAGAAATGTAGAGAAATGTGTAAAAGTTCAACTCTTAGCTTCAAACAGAAAAATTTTTCCTTTATTGTGTATCTTACTATCAGAAATAGTTATTGGCATGATATCAAGGAATTTTTTGTTCCTGTGGTTGTGCCACTGGACTGCATCAATTAGTCACAATTCCACAAAGCTGATTTCCCTGTTTTAAGCAGCTGCAACCTCTGCTTCAACTCCAGCAGAAGCTGCCAAGCAATAGGCTGAAAAAGGTATTTTAAAATATAAAGTGAAACAAGTTGCAGTTATCTCCTGGATCAAAGAACATTTTTTTGTTCCATCATTAGTAGGTTAAGCATTCTTCACTTTCCAGATTCTTTGGTCTTCCTTCAAATATACTTAACCTCCTTATAAAAGATGAAAAAATTGCTGAGATCATCTATGCACACCTTTCACTTTATTTTTTCTCATTTATGCTCATTTTCCTTTTATTCCTATACATGTTGTATTGATATGTCATAATTCCAGTCAGTTATTTGAAGGCTATTAGTCTGAAAACTACACAGATAATATATATTTGACAGCAACCAACTGGGTTGGTAATCCATAATTTCTTGATAGCAGTAGACATAGAGCATTAGGGGATTGTAAATGAAGTACTGAGGTAGTGATAATTACAGTCAAACTCAGCAGCATTGCCAGAGTTAAGGACCCAAGTCTGCTTTAAAGTCTGTTTTCAGTGATTTATGCAATTCAGCTAGGCTAATTTGCAGTTGAATGAAACATGACATGGAAATTGTCAGCTCAAATGCAGATTTCCTTCTGAAAAGGGTTCAAACAAGCACCTAGAACACAGCAGACATTAGAGAGGAAGTTCATTTTGCCAGATATGGTTAAGAAATAAACCAGGCATAGGCATTTACAGCTTCCAAGAATTTATTTTTGAATGATTTGCAGCTTTTTTTT
Source organism: Pezoporus wallicus (assembly GCF_028554395.1). NCBI lineage: Eukaryota > Metazoa > Chordata > Aves > Psittaciformes > Psittacidae > Pezoporus > Pezoporus wallicus. The sequence goes on from NW_026640488.1 coordinate 7,650,243, forward strand.
TTTTTAAATACATTAGCAATGAAAGGGTACCTTTTGTTACCACATCATGAAGCTAGCTGTCAAGCAGCAGGCACTCCACATAAATCAATGAAATGGCAGTGGCACAGAACGGTGTGAGACCACAACCAGAAAAGAGCAGTTTAACTTTGGAATTGGTTCTTGGTCCCTGTACCAGTAGCTGTAAATGGCTACTGTTAACATTATTCGCTCTTTTAGGCAACACTGAGGTTTGGTCTCCTAAAGGGTCACAGTAGGTGAAAGCAAAGAGGGAATTAGCAGTGGCTCTAAAACTTCAAATTGATATTAAATGAAGTTTTCAGCAGTGATGTGGCTGTATTTCTTAGAATGTCAGATCACTTTATGGGCCTTCACTTACTTCTTTTGGAGCTTTCTCTGTATTGCAAATTCAGAAGTTGAAGAAGAGGTCACCAGCCAATCAACACAGCAAATTGATTGTAATTACTCCAGTCCCCAAAGGTAATAACATTTTCCTTCGAGTGACAGGTCTGCATATCGTTGTGGTAACCAAGGTCACTGAACAACTTCAATCCTATCTAAATTTTGCACCATGGGAAAGGAAATCCTGCTCTAAGATGACCTTTTTCTTGATTAAAACCTTTGGAGTTCAACTTCAAGTCCTTGATCAGTTCAGATTCCACTTTGGTGTATTTAACTTCTCGTACTGTATGCCTGTACTTACTGTTATGTATTTATTTTATCAGAAAAAAAAAAGAATGGATTAGGTATTTGATATTGAAGTTAAATGTTACTTTTCTGCGATGTAGTGAAATGTCAATTTCTGGATTATGCTTTTTGTCTTCAGGATCCTTTGGCTGCTATTTTACAAATGTGCTATTGAATTTGTAGGGACAGATAATATGTTAGATTTTAATAGGGAACTATGCTTACACCAAATAGAATAAATTTGCAATCATTTCTTTGGGCACACATCTCTAGTTCTGATCTCAAGGTTCTTATATATCTGGCATTCACAGTGATGGGATTTACTTCTCAGAGGTGTAACATGAAATATAAAGTGTTACAGGCAATGGTGACCTGGGCAGCACAGCATTCAAGCTTTTTTCAATTGTAAGGAGAAATTGGATGTATTTCATTGATGTCACTTTATTTGTAGAATCTGCTTTCCTGAATATGGGGTGAATTAAATAGGGGTGTTTCGTGCTAATTACCTCAAGCCTTTTTCCAGTAACTCTTGGCACCTCTTATTGTAGTAACCTCTTATTCCTGGTTCTGAGTTTGCACTGATCATATTATGGACTTTATGGGAACTTAGCATCCAGTGGTATTGGAATGCTTAGTCCCACTTCATTACTGAATGAAAGAAGCTTTAATTAGAGGGACAAACTTGAATTCTGTGAATGAAACAGCTATCTTTGTGGCACATTTTATTAATAACATTCCTTGGTCAGCTATACCGAGCTAAGTACTCAACTATGAACCTTGGTTCCCTCCGTGCATTAATACTGACAAAGCCTAAGTAACCTTTCATGCTAAAAGTCTACAAAAATAATATAGCATGTTTGACACTCCTTTCCCTGTCTTACTGTCTACTCCTCCCCCCCCCCCCCCCCCCCCCCCCCCCCCCCCCCCCGGTTGGTGTTACTGTGTGCTTTTCTCTCTTTTATGTAAGTGTATTCTGTTTTAAATGGAAAATACTGTATAGTGCTGGTGGTAGTTTGGGTGCTTGATGGAAATAGTATGCATTTTTTGTGTGTATGCAACCTGAAGGAAATGAGAGGGGCTGCTGGTGAGAAATTGTTATTTGTACTCCGTACTTTTTCTTGAAATTAAGTAAAGAATAGGTGGATAGGTGTTACTGCTGCCAGTTTTGAGAGGGCTATTCTAAATGAAATAATAATCTCTATTAGAATGGATAGGAAAAGAAAAATAGGGGTGAGAATTTCCAAAGACTTTCAAGGATGCTGTTTTCCAGAATCTGTTTCAGAAACTGAAACTTCATGAGGTCTGTGTTGTGAGTTAACCCTGTGGATTAACCTCTGTTCTTAAGAGCTGCACTTAAGTGTTCTTGGTTTTCTTCTGGACTAGAACTGTAGAACTGGAGAATCCTTGGAAAAATCAGTTCCCTTCAGAAAGAGGGGCTGCTTGGTGTCAGTGAATTCCACTGGAGTTTTATGTTGTACGCAATAGTGACTGAATTCCATATTTTGAGCACCTTTCAACAGTAGGTCCGTGCTCTGCTATGGCTGCCCTTACGAAGACTGCAAAAATCTCTTACAAAGTACATGAGCAAATTTCTCTGTTGCTGTGAGAATTCATTCCATTACTGTATCCTTATGTATTGCATGAAGTACCCGGTAAATTGCACATTATGTTCTTTTCCCCACATGGACAGCTTCTAAGGTCTCCTGACTTAGAGTTGTGCTCAAACAATAAAGTTGAAGAAAATGTGGAATTATCAAAAAGTCTTTGTTAATTCACTGTCTTCACTTGGGATTATGACTCCTTAAACTACAAGAATTAGACTTAGATAGCAAAGGGAACCTACACTTAAAAACTGCTAGCCTGTAACTGTTACTGGTTTTATTTGACTGGGAAACGTGAGGGAACAACCCCCCATCTCTTCAAAGCTTGAAAAACAGTAAAATCTCTCAGTTCTTTGTCCATACTACATTACTCTTTGTTGGTGATAAAAGCTTTTCAGATTCCTGCTCTCAATTTCATGGCTGTTTAATCCAAATCAGTATTTAAGCATACCCTGTGGAATAATAGGGTTTGCCTACAAAGGGAAATTGCTGCAAGTAAAGTAAGCTTATATTCATCTATGTAATTTGCTCTAAGTGCTCTCTCTGTACTAACTCCTTGCATAGACAATTTCAGAGCATGTGTCCATCATACGTTGCGCAGAAGCACCCATGTTAGCTTCAGTATCAAAGCAGTACAGTTATGTCACAGCTACATTGCAATGCAGTTGATGTAGCTATACTTTTAGATTGATCTGGTTAATAGCTCTTCATAATGTCAGGTCAATGTCCAGCCTTGTCAGAGATAGTTGCGGGCTGTCTGTGCTCTATGCTGACAAATGGTGTGGATATGCTCTTTCTATGTTTTTCAATAAAAGAGTATGTAATCTTGCTCAGATTAAACTAGGATTGTGTGTAGTGGGGAATTCTCACAAATTATCTAGTGCACTGTGTATTTCGCACAGGTAAGTGTATGATACAGCTTCTCTGTTTAGGCAAACTAGCAGACTTCAGGATAGAGTGTATCCGTCATTGCCTCACCAGTTTACCTGAAGGCACTTCTGTGACTGAGGACTAGAAAAATGTTATATTTCAAATTCATAGGATCTCTCACTGAAGTGCTGCAGCTGTTGAACAGTTCAGAAACATTTGTATAGTGGCAGGAGAGTATTTTATTTCTCTGTTTGTTTAGGATCTGTGGAAAGAATAATCTCTTGTGTTTGTTATATATTAATGACGCTGCACAAACTATACTTCATGATGCAGTTGGGTGCAATAACTTATCTGGATGGTTGAATACAATTTAAATATGCAAAGAGAATGGACTAATGGACTATCTTCAAGGACCAGCTAATGCCTTTATTTATAGTTATGTCATGCTATCTAAATTTGTGAAGACTGTGTTTGTCACATTGTTTTGTTGAAATATAGCATTTTAGATTTAATTATGAAAGGACCTTGGTATTTGTGGAAATATGTTACTCTGATCTGTGTTTGTTTTGTCCTGGGACCTGTTTCTGAGTTCTGAGCCTCTCCTTTGATGCAAAGCTTAATCTGAGTAACAGTTTTCAGTGGAAGAAAACCAGTATTGTGTAGGGATGTTGAGTCAAGTGTTGGTTTCTGTATGGTGGACATTCTTTTCTGACCAGTTAATTGGCAATACTGGTTTTAGTAATTCTGGGGACTCATAGTTGCACAATTAATTTACAGATGGACATCTATCTAACCTCCTTGAGGTATTTACCTAGACTACCAGCTGGACAGAAGCACCAGGGACTGATGGAACTCTCCTGATTTCCTGTTGTAGGCAAAGCTTGTCCATCTATTTCTGAAAAAGTGTATGGCCTAGAACATCTAGACCATCCACTTTCTGACAAATAGCAACATAACCAATTGTGCGTGTTGTGGCCCCAAGGGGTATCTGCTGCCCCTGAGGAATTTTCATTCCTTCCAAATTTTATTTAAATGCAGTTTGTTTTTAACTCTCCCTGGAGAGTTTCACAGACACTTCTATTCATGTACAATGAAAGATATTTGTTTTTCTGACACTTTCAGTCACTTCAATCAATACGATTGTCAGCTGCTAGTTAAAAATAGACTTGGATATAACTACATTTTTTCATCTACAATCTGCTGTGCTTGTTTCTAAGTCATTTTGCTGCTCTCCCATCTGCTTTTATTCATCACAGGAAATTTAAATACCCTATTTAGTCTGAATATAACGTTCATGTCCTTTGTATTTGTAAAAGCAGTCATCTCAAAGAAGTCATTACATTTACTGTTAACCTTTAATGTAATCTGTGAACATGAATTATTCTATGAGTTGTCTGAAATTTGTATATGACATTTCTATGCCAGACCCGTCATTGATTAGCAATGTAGTGATGCATTTACAGTTTCAGGGCAACATGTCCATTTTCTGAGGTTTTGAGGATGTTACTGTCAAGTGTTTTTGGTCTTACAGTGCTGTTTTTCTTACTCTTGAGTATTTTCCAGCTAATATCAAACATGACAGGACTCCAGCGTGGAGTTTGTGTCATACTGTTTACTAATACTGCTCAACTTAAGTTTCAAGCACTGCAAAACTTTTTTTTTTATTTTTATTTTTTAATGTATTTTTTTCCTGGAAGAGCTGGAGGCATTAAACATTTATCACTTTGCTTTGCGATACCTTTTCCTTCCAGCCCTCACTGGGTACTGTGGAGCATGAGTCAGTGTAATGATTTGCTGCAAGAGCATCTGTGACTCAGTAGACAACCTGCTTAATAAATGTTTATTGATTTAAATTACAGATTATACACATGCATGAGATATTGAAATAAATTAAATCAGAGCTGGTTATGCATCTGTCTACACTTGACTATATGTCTAAAAGGATTATGGCAATATTTGAAGCAAAGCAAAAGGGTTAACAGGTTGAGGGAGTGTCTGGTGGATTGCTGGGTTTCTTTCTGAAGGTGCTGATCAGCTGCATCACCCCTAGAAAGTGGTTTCTGATTATACCCCCAGAAAGTGGTTTCTGATTATACTGAAGACAGCTTTTCAAGTGCATACTTTCTGTACATTTTCAAGGACCTTTACCTTGTAGGAAAGTGCTACAGGCTACAGCTGGTGCAAGCAGAAGCAGAGGCACTGACCGTATGACCCAGCATTAAGTTTGGCTTTATGCCTCTCTGCTTTGTGACATATTTCTGTAGCCATATTGTATGAGAAATTAATTTTTCTCACCCTCAATAATCTGTTGACTCTAATCAACTATTAGAGGTACAGAGCATGTAGCTATAACAATTTTCTTACGCATTTTGTGCACAATTACAGTTTCCCTTATTATTGTTTCTGACCTTTATCCTTCATCTGTCCCCAAGAGGCTGGTTTAGAGGTCTGTCACATATGGAGGACCTAATTATGTTCATAACAAAGGCCCATCCAAAAACTCCATTTTTTTAAATTACTGCTTTTCAGTGATGATTTCTAGACTCTATTGCCAATAACTGCATTTCTGTGTGACTGCTTTAACTATTTGAAATAATACAGATATAACTCAGACGCAATTTATCTGTGGGATTTACAGTTTCAGATCATCTGTTTCAGAAGTTCTGTTCCTAAGGTAAGTTGTATTTATTACACAGTGATGTGTGTAGATCACAGTATTATTTTATATTAGTTTTACAAAGTATCCAGTTTTGCTGACCATCATGTTCTGCAGTATAAAACAGTGGATCACGTTTATGATTGTGCTTACAAATGAAAACAAGTTTGTAGTTCCAGCTCTGTGATACTTTGCAGCACTAGCTTGCCCCCAGAGTTCACTTAAACAATCTTTAGGATCCAGTTTTTAAGTGATGGCTAGATGTTTCAGGATGAATATTTCTGTTTTTTCAACTTCTGGTCTTGTACAGATCTTGCCCAGTTATAAAGTCATAACCAGCTGTTTCTTCCTGAAAAAAATTCTATCTTCCACGAGGGTTAAGCCTGTGATTCTCTAGCCTCACAGTACTTTCTAAGGGAACAAATAGAGGATGCCGAATGATGACTGAAGAGATGTACATTAAAAGGGTTTCTTACTTCTGTACTGTTGCTATTATCTGTGTTTAGGTGAATTCTGCTTGATTTTTTTTTGAGGAGTTTGCACATCAGATCCCCACATAAAGAACCCAAATCCCATAGCAAGGTGAGGTATAACATGAACAACAAACATCAACATTTCCGCTTAATTGGCTTCAGAATTAATGTAGGCAGGACAATCACAGCAGTGTAACTCTACTCAGTCATACACTTGCACAGCTTACATGTCCCCCTCAGGGTTCGGGTTATTGCTACCAGCCACCTCGAATGGGCATGGAACACTCCATGATGTTTGTCTAAGGATGAAGATGCAGCCAGTTCAGAGCACCTTGTGCTATTAGAGCTGCCCACATGGGCTTGACTGTTGTTTATAACTTTTCTCAGTGAATATCACAGAATCATGGAAAGGTTTTGGTTGTAAGGGATCTTAAAGATCATCTACTGTCAATCCCCTACCAAGGGCAGGGACACCTTTCACTAGACCAGGTTGCTCCAACCAGTCCAACCTGTCCTTGAACACTTGCAGGGATGGGGTGTCCACAGCTTCTCTGGGCAACCTGTTCCAGGGTATCACCACCCTCATAGCAAAGAATTTTACCTTAATGTCTAATCTAAATCTACCCTTTTTCAGCTTAAAGCCGTTCCTCCTTGTCCTGTCACTACATGCCCTTGTAGAAAACGTGAGCAAAAGCCAGCAGGCATAAGGTGTGGGCGATGGGAAATGGATGAGAGGCCATGGTGAGGCTCTTGAGGTTCTGTGTAATTGGGTTTCTCTTTTCCACACATGTTGTCCAGGTGAGAGTACTGGTAAGCTTGACAGGTGACCTGGGCAAAAGAGCTGGTCCAACTGAATCATAGAATAATAGAATCAACTATGTTGGAAAAAACCTTAAGATCATCAGGTCCGACCATTACCCCAGGACTGTCAAGTCCACCACTAAACCATGTCACCAAAGGCCTCATCTCCATTTTTTTGAACACTTCCAGGGACAGTGATTCCACTGCTTCTTTGGGCATCCTATTCCAATACCTGATCACACTTTTGGTAAAGAAATTTTTCCTAATATCCAATCTAAACCTCCCTGGCACTGCTTAAGGTCATTACCTCTTGTTCTCTCGTTACTTGAGAGAAGAGACCAACCTCCACATCACTACAACCTCCTTTCAGGTAGTTGTATAGAGTAATAAGGTCCCCCTGAGCCTTCTCTTCTCCAGGCTAAAGAGTCCTCAACTCCCATGCCCACACTTACATGTTTAGAACATATGGAGTTGTATGCTATGCTAAAAAATGAAGTTGTATCAGTTCCACTGTCTGATTCACAGGCTGATTTGGCACAGACTGGTAGTGAGGAAGCTGGTGTGAAGGTGAGGCAAGGACAAAGAGCAGTGACTGGCTTAAGCTGCTTGTTGGACTATATTCTCAATGTCTTTATCGAGTTGCTTAGTTGTTGAATGCTCCATCTGATTTGTACGTTTACACATAAGAGAATCTCATTAACTCATAATTATTTTACATTTGGGTTTACTTAAATTTGTTTTGTCATATAGTCTTTATGTGACTGCAGTCTAAAGAGCTTTCTCCCGAATCGTCATATATTGTTCACTTGGTATTTTGGATCTAAATCTCTTGCTTGTAGGCATATTGATTTAACTTACTGAATGGTTTTATTCCATTTAGTATAAGAAGATGAATATTCATGTTAGCAAAAAAGCGAAGTTTAATGTTCCCTATTTAGTCAACTATGATAACTTTTACTAATTATGCTGGCTGACAGCTGAATTTTGGAAAAGTCAGCTGCCTTCCATGAGTCTTTGGTACTATTCATAGACGTAAATACTAATTATGCTTACTTTGGAAAGGTGTGGCATGGCTTAATTAATGTTTGCAAATTATTCTGGTATTGTAAGATGCCAAACAGTCTGGTTCAACAATTAATGTTGCCAGTGTTGAGTATCATCCAATTTCTGTATTACATATTCATATGCTTTCACAAGTGAAAGGAAGCAGAATGTAATGTTCACTGATGTTTTTAAATCTTTTATTAGAGCTAATGTCTTATTAATAGCCAGGAAAGCTTCTTTGGAAATATGAAGTTTAGTTCTTTTTCTGCTACTTTTGAAGTCTAAAGACTGTAAAGAGTATCTGTTACTGCTTCATAAACAGTTTCTGGGATGAATTTGCAGATTTACTCATGTCTCATCTTGGGGTAGTCCTAGAAATACTATTTCATGAATATGTAGAGTATGTTTGCTATCATTTTTTTTATGCTTTAGATTTACAGCAAATTCTTACTTTATTCAGAAGGTGTCCTGCTGTGGAATCCTCACTATATAACATATACATGTTTCTTTGGCAACTCAGACTTCATTACTGATTTGAAATGAATCCATATGTGCAGTATTACTATGCTTTGAAAGCATTAAATAACATTTGTAGTTCCTCTGTTCTTCTTTACAATGTCTATTGGATTTTTTTTTTTCATTTTCTGACACCAGTTTTATCTCTACCATTCATCATTTTTCTGTTGAGTCAGCTCCATTCAGCTTTGTGTATAAATTCCTATGCTAAGTCCTTTTTACTCAGAGATCTTTAGAACTATGCTTAGTTTTGACAGTTTACTATCTTCATTACACTGTTGCTTCTCTTCAGTTCTCATGGTTGCATTATACTGGTCTATATTTGGTTCCTGTCTTGCTATAATTTTCTCACTGAAGATTGCCTAAAGAGGTTAGAAATGGAATTATCAGGAAAAGGCTTTTATTTTTTTCTTGAAACTAAGTGTAATATGGGAAAAGAATGGTAGAATCTTGTAGCTGAGATAAAGCAGGATTTAGAAGAATCTATGTATTACTGCAGGAAATTTGGTACTAGTGTGAGCAGCAGAGATGTCTACATGAAATAAATACTTCAATGTAACCTTAACTGAGTTAAGTGGGCAGGTGTATCATTAATAAACTTGGAAGGGACAATGAACAGAAATTTGCACAGTGTTCAAACCATTCATCCAACTGAAATACGAATGTAAACCATGTATAAAAGTTATTGAGGAAAATACCAGGGGTCATGAAAATAAAATTGATCTCCAAAATTTACTCAATGCATTGCTGTAGAGCAGACTAAATATACTATAAAATTATTTAAAAAAAAACACATTATGCAAATTGCATTTTAAATAAGCTTAGAAATTGTCATATAGTTTTAATGTGAGAAAAACAGTGATAGAAGAATCTGGAGTTCTGATACAATGGGTGTTTGCCTCCATGCTTATTTGGTACACTTAGTGCTAGACAGATTGCTAAAAATGAATTCAGTAAAAAGTGTTGAAAATAAAGTACAAGATATTGAGAATGTACCACAATGTTATTGTAGCTTGGCTATAATTAAAGATGATATTGTTTACAAATGCATCAAGAAGGGAGCAATACTTAAAGAATTGTATGGATTGAATACAAAAGTCTTTTAAAATATATTAAAATCGTTAAAATACAACACAACATGATTTCCAATGCAAAACACTGAAGGCTAAAAGTTCTTACATATTTTTGTAACAGAAATTGCTACATAAAACAGACTACCTAGGGTAATGTAAGTAAGATCGAAATGAAAATTTCTACAGCCGCTACACTTTAATAAGCACATGAACAGTAGCATAGAAGTGGAAAAGGAAATGTTGGCTTGTTGGATGTAAACAGTAAAAAAATCCCAAACACAATGATATTGATTTTGATTGCAGAATTTGGATGTCTGATATGATGTGCATTAATAAAGATCAAGTTGTGGGCAGGTAGCTGCCATTTTCTCTCCATGTGAAAGCATAATTTTACTGGGTGGTTTCCCGTGATTTTACTGCCAGTATTTGTGAATGTGATTTTGTTGGGATGGTTGAAATTAGGTACTTCTTGTCAGCCATGAGCCTTTGCTATACTTTCTCAGTGTAAAAATGAAAAGTTGAGATCATAACCTCACACATAGAAGTGGATGTCCACATTGCAAACTGAATCACACAGCCCAGTGTTTTCTCTAACACACTTGCCTGTCTTCTCAGCAGTCTGCTGAGATGAAAACAAAGAACTGGAGATTTCTGTTGAATCAGTCCTTCACTGTCACAGGTAAATGCATAATTTAATTTCTTTCATTGGTGTTTTTTTAAACTTTATTACTGTCCCACTTTTTACCTGTTATAACATGGTTCCTTCAAGAATATGAATGGCTAAACTGTTCTCTTGGATATCATGGTAGGAGGTGATGTTCAGGATGCAGCATATGCACTGTGTGGTGTTCAGAGATTGAAGGTGAAGTTTGGCTCACGTGCTTCTGCATTGGAACCTCGAGTGCAGAACAAAAATCAGTCAAGAAGTCTAAGCAATTGTAAATAATGGAGATGTTCAGTGTAGCTATGTTAGTATTATTTTTCACTTACAAAGATTCCCTCTTTTACTTGGAGACACATTTTTCATTTCATCATTAAGGCCTGTCTTCTGTGTTCCATTTCTCATTTCCCCCTGTATTAGTTATTCATAACCTTTATATTTCTATGATTAGCACAGGCTACAACATTGTCTTTCTTTTTATCTTGCTCATTTTTACTCCAGCAGTGAAATCCATGCTGATTGGACTCAAGCAAATTCTTCATCATGTAGTAGCTTACATAGCCCTTAATGTAGACATTACCTTTTTATAATTCACTTATTCAGTCTTTTCCTGTATAGTGCATATAGATGCAGATAATTTAGACCCTGTGCATCCACTTAATTTATACACATCTTCTAAAACCAGACACACTTTTCAAATTCTTTACAGTAAAGTTAGGTTTTTTCCTCTTTTGTATTAGAGTAAAACTTACCAGTATTGTCTTTACTTCAATATTTCAGTTTTACTTTTCCCCACCTATTAATTGTTAGTAGAATTCAAAGGGTTGTCTGTTGAAACAAAATGATTTTTACCAGTTTCTCCTCCTCTTTCACATTGTTACCACTCACATTTTGTAGAGCAAAATTGACTTCAAGACTGAAGTATAAATATATATTGTATCAAAAGCAAACCTACCGGTTGGCATTAAAATTCCAAGGTAGCTTCTGTGGAATGATAGGGTAAAATATAACATTTGGATATAAGAAATATTGTATATAGGAATGTCACAGTAAAAATTCTGAGGAGCCTCATAATATCAAGATGAAAGTGGAAAGGACCGTTAGAATGAAGATGAACATTATCACAGTATCACAGTATCACAGTATGTTAGAGATTGGAAGGGACCTCGAAAGATCATCTAGTCCAATCCCCCTGCTGGAGCAGGAACACCTAGATAATGTTACACAGGAATGCGTCCAGGCGGGTTTTGAATGTCTCCAGGGAAGGAGACTCCACAACCTCCCTGGGCAGCCTGTTCCAGTGTTCCGTCACCCTCACTGAGAAGAAGTTTCTTCTCAAGTTTAAGTGGAACCTCTTGTGTTCCAGTTTGTACCCATTACCCCTTGTCCTATCATTGTTTGCCACTGAGTAGAGCCTGGCTCCGTCCTCGTGACACTCCCCCTTTATATATTTATAGACACTGATAAGGTCACCCCTCAGTCTCTCTTCTCCAAACTATAGAGACCCAGCTCCCTCAGTCTTTCCTCATAAGGGAGATGCTCCACTCCCTTAATCATCTTAGTTGCCCTGCGCTGGACTCTCTCCAGCAGCTCCCTGTCCTTCTTGAACTGAGGGGCCCAGAACTGGACACAATACTCCAGATGCGGTCTCACCAGGGCAGAGTAGAGGGGAAGGAGGACCTCTCTCGACCTACTAACCACCGCCCTTCTAATACACCCCAGGATGCCATTGGCCTTCTTAGCCACAAGGGCACAGTGTTGGCTCATGGTCATCCTGTCGTCCACTAGGACCCCCAGGTCCCTCTCCCCTACACTGCTCTCTAACAGGTCATTCCCCAACCTATACTGGAACCTGGGGTTGTTCCTGCCCAGATGCAGGACTCTACACTTTCCCTTGTTATATTTCATCAAGTTACTCCCTGCCCAACTCTCCAGCCTATCCAGGTCTCGCTGGATGGCAGCACAGCCTTCTGGCGTATCAGCCACTCCTCCCAGCTTAGTGTCATCAGCAAACTTGCTGATAGTACACTCAATTCCCTCATCTAAATCATTGATGAATATATTAAATAATACCGGTCCCAGTACTGACCCTTGAGGCACTCCACTAGTCACAGGCCTCCAACTAGACTCAGCCCCATAGACTACAACTCTCTGGCTTCTCTCCTTCAGCCAGTTCGCAGTCCACCTCACTACCTGATCATCCAGTCCACACTTCCTCATTTTAGCCGTGAGGATGCTGTGGGAGACTGTGTCAAATGCTTTGCTGAAGTCAAGGTAGACCACATCCACCGCTCTGCCATCATCCATCCACTGTGTTATTTCCTCATAAAAGGCTAAGAGATTGGTCAAACATGATTTCCCCCTGGTGAAGCCATGTTGACTGCCCCTCATAACCTTCTTATCCTTGATATGCCTTAAGATGGTACCAAGGATAAGGTGTTCCATCACTTTCCCAGGGATGGAGGTGAGGCTGACCGGCCTATAGTTACCCGGGTCCTCCTTCTTGCCCTTTTTGAAGACTGGAGTGACATTTGCTTTCCTCCAGTCCTCAGGCACCTCTCCCGTTTCCCAAGACTTGGTAAAGATGATGGAGAGTGGTCTAGCAATGACTTCCGCCAGTTCCCTCAGCACCCGCGGGTGCATCCCATCTGGACCCATGGATTTATGGATGTCCAGATTGCTCAACTGGTCTCTAACCCATTCCTCGTCGACTAAGGCAAACCGCTCCGTCGACCTGACTTCATCTAAGGTCTCAGGGGTACAGGGCTCTTCAGGACTGCCCGCAGCAGAGTAGACAGAGACAAAGAAGGCATTCAGTAACTCTGCCATCTCTTTATCTTCTGTCACCAGGGCACCCATCCCGTTCATCAGTGGGCCTACATTGCCTCTGGTGTTAGTTTTGTCTGCCATGTATTTAAAAAAGCTCTTTTTGCTGTCCTTGACCCTTCTTGCCAGGTTTAATTCTAAGGATGCCTTAGTCCTCCTAGCTGCCTTCCTACATCCTCTAGCAGCAGCCTTATATTCCTCCCAAGTGGCCAGCCCCTCCTTCCATGACCTGTAAACTCTCCTCTTCCACTTGAGCATACCCAGCAATTCCCTATTTAGCCACGCAGGTCTCTTGGCCCTCTTCCTTGACTTCCTACGTGTCGGGATGCTCCGATCTTGAGCACGGAAAAAGTAGTCCTTGAATGTCAACCAACTATCTTGGGCCCCTTTACCTTCAAGCAGCCCTGCCCATGGGATTTCCCCTAGCAATTGCTTGAAAAGGCCAAAGTTTGCCCTGCTAAAGTCCAGGGTTGCAATTCTACTTGGTATTCTACTAGTCCTGCCACACAAGATCCTGAACTCCACCATCTCGTGGTCGCTGCAACCAAGGCAGCCCTCAACCCTTACTGCTTCAACCAGATCCTCCTTGTTAGTGAGGATGAGATCCAGCAGCGCTCCTCTCCTGGTCGGCTCATCCACCATTTGCAGGAGGAAGTTATCATCCATACACTGGAGGAACCTCCTGGACTGTGGCTGGGTTGCCGAGTGGTCCTTCCAGCAAACATCAGGGAAGTTAAAATCCCCCACGACGACCACGGCCTGTGACTGTGAGGCCGCTCTCAGCTGCCTGTAGAAGGCCTCGTCAACTTCCTCACCCTGATCTGGTGGTCTGTAACAGACACCTACAACAGTATCCCCCCTGCCAGCCTGCCCCTTAATTCTCACCCACAGACTCTCAACTCGCTCATCATCTGTCCCTGGACAGAACTCGGTGCACTGTAGTTCCTCCCGCACATAAAGAGCAACCCCACCACCCCGCCTGGCTGGCCTGTCTTTCCTGAAAAGGACATAGCCTTCCATGACTATATTCCAGTCATGTGAGCTGTCCCACCACGTCTCTGTAATTGCCACCAGATCATAATCTCCTGACTTAACACAGGTTTCCAACTCCTCCTGCTTATTTCCCATGCTGCGCGCATTGGTGTACAGGCATTTCAGGGAGCGAGCTGAGCACACCGATTTCACCCTAGGATTGTAGGAGGCCTCCCAGTCTTCATTAATTCTGGAGCGCTGCCCCACTGGGGCAAGCCCAGCTACAACCCCATCCCCCTTCGAATCTAGTTTAAAGCTCTCCAAATGAGCCCTGCTAATTCGTGCCCCAGCATCCTTTTCCCTCTGTGAGACAAACCTTTCTCACTTGTCATTGTCCAGACTGGTGCCCTATAAAACCAGCCGTTATCAAAGAATCCAAAGCCCTGCCTGTAGCACCAGTCTCGAAGCCAATTGTTCATGAACTGAATCTTCCCATTCCTTCCCACATCATCAGTGGAAGATGGAAGGAGAGAGGAGAAGATCACTTGAGCCCCAGACTCTTTCACCATCCGCCCCAAGGCCCTGTAGTCTTTCTTCATCCCCCTCAGATTGCGGGAAGCAGCTTCCTCCCCACCTGTCTGGAAGATCAGCAGCGGGTAATAGTCTGTCGGGTGCACCAGGTTGGGGAGCGCCCTGGTGATATCCCTGATCCGGGCTCCAGGCAGACTACACACTTCCCTATGATGAGGGTCAACTCTGCATATCGGGCCCTCTGTTCCTCTCAGAAGGGAATCCCCTACTACAATGACCCTTCTTTCTTTCTTAACAGAGGCAGTCTTGAGGTGCAAAGTCGACTCCCTTTTCCTATGTGGCCTTGTGGGCTGGCCTTGCCCCACATTCTCACCTACCTCTCCTTCAAGATCCAGGGCCTCGAACCTATTATGGAGGGACACCTGGGGAAGCAGGGCAGGAAGGGGGGAGGGTTTCCCACGACGTCGACCCGGAACTAGCTTCCAACCCTCGTCGTCTTTTTGGTCCCCTACCTCTGCGCAACAGCTACAGGGCAGGGGCTGCCTCAGGCCATCCCCCTCTGTGTGAGAAGGCAGGGGGTCCTTCCCCTTTTGGGGGGTATCTCCCTGGAACCGTTTTGACTGGCCCGCCAGGGAGTTACTCCACCAGTCGATCTCCCTTTCACACTCCCTGATGGTCCTCAGTGTCTCAACCTCCTCCTTAAGTCTTGCCACCAGGCTAAGCAGATCTTCTACCTGCTCACACCTCACGCAGGTGGAATGCTGTCCTCCCTCCCCCGGCAGCAGCAGGCTCTGGCACTCCCTGCACCCAGAGACCTGAACAGCCACGGTTTGGGACGGGGTCTCTGTCTGAGTTGCTGTAGTCACCTTACTGCAAGCTCTCTTTCTGGAAGCAACCATATTGGTGCGCAGTCTGGGACACCAGCAACACGACCTGCTTGTTCCTCCCTGTGCCCGGTGGGCAGCGACCTGTCGCTGCCCTCTCAAAGGCTTTTTCAAGGGAAGCTGCAGGGGAGTGGTCGCCGTCACCGTGGGAACGCCCCCCTCCACGTCAGCCTCTCTCTCGCAAGGGCTGCTGGGGCTTCGGGATTATAAAGAACTAATAGAAGAGATTCAGTTACTTTAGCACAAATATTTTTTCTTAATGTGCCTGACAAGAGGACCAATTGGTTCAACTTTTTCCAGAAGAAGATACTGCCCATTGTCAGGTCTGTCAGCCTCTGATGAGAGTATCTAGCACACCAGAAGGTGTGTTGTGAACTTAGCTAAACTCATCAACATAATGAGGTATGTGAATGTTTGTATACCTGTGTAGTTTTTTTCTAAGTTCACAGGTGTTTTATACATATTCTTTTCCCATCCTCACAGAGTTAGAAAGAGAAATCTAGATTTGTCATTTCCCTACAGATACCGACGTGTGTTATCCACGCAAACTTTTCATATTATTGTTCTTTGAACTTGATATCAAGGCAGTATGTCAAAAAGTAATTCGTTTTCGTCCGTTTCTGTAATCCATCCTCTTAGAACAGACCTGTTCCTTAGAAAAGTCAAAGTATTAAGAGATGTTTTTCAGCCCAAGGAAAACCTCTGTGTGGATGTCTCTTCCAAAGACAGATGTAGACTTTTGCAAATGCCCAGCTTTTGGTGAAAGTGATGGTGAAAAGCAGAAGTTGTTGGAAATAGATGAAGAAGATAAGCTGGAATGGGTCAAAGGTAGAGTGGTAGCCTGGATACTGTTATGTTGCTCATACTTGCTTTGATGAGCATTGCTTCTGGATCAGTTTACTTTTGGAATTTGTTTTCTTGTTTGTGGAACAGGTAATATGCAATGGTATGTAGGTGAAAATGCCAGACCTCTGTCCTGCCTAATCATTCCTTTGGCTTGCTGAATCTTTGTCATCTGCCCCAAAATGAGGACTGTACTGAATCTGAGCTGTGGAATACAGAAGTGCCATAGAGCAGGTGAGCTTCTTCAGTGAGAAGAGAATGATTTATGTATTATATACCTTCTCCTTGACTGGGGGGCATTTACATGCCATTTATGCCCAAATCTCTTGAGGCAAAACTTAGAGAAAGATTTCATACTGTCATCCTAGGAGTGATGTGGGCCAGGCAGAATTATTATTATTTTATTGAAGGCTTTGAAAAGGCTTGTTTTTTTTTTTTATTTATGTATTCATTAATTTATTTTTAGGACAAGGTATTGTTTGAAGATGATTAGTAGTATACTTGAAAACAGCAATGCTTATTTACCTTTTATTTCAACATAAAATAACCAGCTAAAACCAGGAATACACAATAAACATATATGTATATATATATAAAACAGGTTGAATTCAGCTTGAGGTTCTCAGCCTGCCTTATGAGAAAAGGCTGAGAGAATTAGGTTTGTTCAGCCTTGAGAAGAGAAAGCTCAAGAGAGACCTTATCAACATGTTTCAGTATCTAATGAGCATCTACAAAGAGGACAGAGGCTCCCTTTTTTGCAATGAGTCACATGGAAAAGATGAGAGGTAATGGGCACAAGTTTCTCCTGGGGAGATTCCAACTGAACACAAGAGGAAAATTTTTCACAATGGGAACCATCAGCCATTGGAATAATCTCCCCAGGGAAGTAGTGGATTTCCCAACACTAAACACTGGCAATTCGACTGGACTGGACTGGTTTGAGGTCCCTTCCAACCTAGTAGGATGATACTCTGTCATGTGCCTGCTGATTGCTGCAATTAGCCTTGAACGTATCAAACTTCTCTCAACTTAATTTTTCTAAGAAAAGTTTGGAAACTTAATTCATTCAGCCTTATCTTACTGGTTGTGCTCTTAGCACTTACTCCTTGTTCCAATCTTGGCGTTACTTCTTTGCATACCATAATGCTAGCATCATAATGCTGTTAATAAAGGTACTGCAAACTTTCAAAAGCTACAACTGTTCTATTTTTGTTTTCTCATTATCTGATTAAACCTCAGATCATTGACATGAAGATTTTATTAGGGCATTTCTTCTTTTTTTTTTTTTTGCCATTAAAAATATCAAATGTAAGCTCCCAAACATCTATTTTTGTCCTTTTCTTCCATGGAATAGTTAAAATTACTCTGGAACCTTTCCTGATAATTAAATGACATTTAAGTAGTAACTGGACTTTGACATTTTCTGCTGGGCAAGAAGAAGTTTTACTGAGTGGTCTATTGAATAACTGAGAAAATATATGCATAGATTAAAAGATAAATGAAGTGCAACTTTCCTGCTTCGTGCAGTCTTCAGAGGATAAAATCTGGTACAGGTGGCTAAATTAATTCAATAATATGACAATTTTTTTTTTTTCCCCTGGAAAATAAATATGACTAAGGATGATTTGAGAGGCAGATTCTCTACTAAAATGTGGGACACTCCAGTTTGAAGGATTCTCCAGTAGAATTAGTGAGAAAAATCTTGCCTTTTCCATTTGCTGTGTACTATCTTACGAACATCATTACTTTATTTTTGACCTGATGTTTTTCAGACATCAGTTCCTTGTTGCTGAAGCACTGTGATTTTTTTTTTTATTTTGCTAACAGATATAGTCCCTAGAGAAGACTTTCAGTTACATTTAGATACTGCAGACACATCAACCACAATGACAATCCCTCCAGCTAAACCAGAGGACCAATTCAGGCCAGTATTGGTTGCCCCTGTACACAAGGGGAAAAGCAAACAAGAGGCACAAAAAGCAACCCATACAGTGAAGAAAGATGAAGAACCAATGCACTTACTATATGGGACAGCATCTGAACAAGTGTGATGGTGTATTGAAAAATGTAGGATCTGAACATGACGTGAATCGTATGGAATAAGGGGAGGATACTGTCCTGGGTTCAGCAGTAGCAGTCATTTTCCTCCTTCTTAGTAGCTGGTGCAGTGCTGTGTTTTTGACTTTCAGCCTGGGAACAACGCTGATAACACTGATGCTTTTGGTTGTTACTCTGACCAAGGACCTTGTGAGTCTCATGCTCTGCCAGGGAGGAGGGGAAGCCAGGAGGAAGCAGAGACAGGACACCTGACCCAAACTGACCAAAGAGGTATTCCATACCACAGCACATCATGCCCAGGATGTAGAACCGGGGGAGTAACCTGAAGGACTAGATTGCTGCTTGGGTCGGGCTGAGTATCAGTTGGTGGATGGTGAGCTGTTGTATTCTATTCCCTTGTTATTTGCCTTATCAATACTATTATTTGTGGCAGCAGTAGTGGTTTTGTGTTCTACCTTAAAAAAAATTAAGCTTGTGAGGTGGGCTGATGCCAACCTTATGAAGTTTAACCATGACAAGTGCAAGACCTTATACCTGGGTTGGAGCAATCCCAGGTGCAGCTACTAGCTGGGTGTTGCAGAATGGCTCTAAGAGCAAGGCCATGGATCCATGGAGGCCTTGTGCGAGCAAAGCAAGGTGTAGGCCTCACAGGTAACCGGAAACTGGATGTGGGAGGAGAATGTGAAGGAAGCTGTGTAGAACTGACCAATACTGTTGTGACTAGGAGGTGTGGCTAAACACCACGCCTATATAAGCGAACTGCGCCACAAATAAAGTAGAAGTTTGCTTATCACCCATATTGGGTTGGCCTGTCTTGCTTCTCCTCGCCATTTACAGTTGGGCAGAGAAGAGATTCAGAGCAGCCCTGTGGAGAGGGACCTGGGGTATCAGTCAATGAGAAAATGAACATGAGCTGGCTTCAGTGTGCGCTCGCAGCCCAGAAAGCCAACCGTATCCTGGGCTGTACCCAAAGGAGCGTGACCAGCAGGTCGAAGGAGGTGATCCTGCCCCTCTACTCTGCTCTCATGAGACCTCACTTGGAGTATTGTGTGCAGTTCTGGTGTCCTCAACATAAAAAGGACATGGAACTGTTGGAACAAGTGCAGAGGAGGGCCACGAGGATGACCAGGGGACTGGAGCACCTCCCGTATGAAGACAGGCTGAGGAAGTTGGGGCTGTTCATCCTGGAGAAAAGAAGGCTGCGTGGAGACCTCATAGCAGCCTTCCAGTATCTGAAGGGGGCCTATAGGGATGCTGGGGAGGGACTCTTCATTAGGGACTGTAGTGACAGGACAAGGGGTAACGGGTTAAAACTAAAACAGGAGAAGTTTAGATTGGATATAAGGAAGAAGTTGTTTACTGTGAGGGTGGTGAGGCACTGGAATGGGCTGCCCAGGGAGGTTGTGAATGCTCCATCCCTGGCAGACTTCAAGGCCAGGTTGAATATAGCCTTGGGTGAGATGGTTTAGTGTGAGGTGTCCCTGCCCATGGCAGGGGGGTTGGAACTAGATGATCTTAAGTTCCTTTTCAACCCTAACTATTCTATGATTCTATGATTTTGAGGTGCAATTCGTATAAAGGGGCAACCAAATTTGGCTTTATGTGCAAATAATATTCCTGTCATTCTATGCCATTTAATTTTTGAAATGTAAACGAGAAGCACATATATGACTAGGTCAGTGCAGAACTTTACAAGAGATATCAAGTTATGAAAATAATTCCATTCATTAAAAATGAAGTGAATTTTACATGTCAGACAAATCTCCCATTGTGAGTCAGTCATTCTAAACAAACTGTATTAGTGTGTGATAATTTAAAACCAAACAAAATGAAAAATTGTCTGCTTTTTGCATAATAATTTGCAGCATAATTGTTAAAATCTGACTGATTTTCGTTCTTCTATAGTGATGAGTTTTTAACCATTTGACTTGAGAAAAGGATTTTAATTGTATTGCTGCATGTTATATAGCAGCTCTTAGTAATTGCCTGGTCTATAGAGCTGCTGCAGGAAGGGATCTTACTGCAGTTCTTGAGAGGTATCTGCCAGGAATTTTACCTGAAGGACTGCTTCATTGTCAGGCCCAGGTTAACATAGCAATATGAAATAGCAAATGAAATTCTGAGGCACTATCTTTGTCCTTCTTTCTTGTCCTGGGTTTAGCAGTAGCAGTCAATTTTTCTCCTTCTTGGTAGCTGGTGCAGTGCTGTGTTTTGACTTCAGCCTGGGAACAGTGCTGATAATACCGATGTTTTCAGTTGTTGCTAAGTAATGTTTACCCTGATCAAGGACTTTGTGAGGCTCATGCTCTGCCAGGGAGGAGGGGAAGCCGGGAGGAAGCAGAGACAGGACACCTGACCCAAGCTAGCCAAAGAGGTATTCCATACCACAGCATGTCATGCCCGCGGCGGGGGGTAACTGGGAGCTACTCAGAAGGACACGGGGTCTTTTGGGTTGGACTCATTTCTTGGCGGGTGGTATTGTATTCTCTTCCCTTGTTATTTTCTCTTATCGTTGTCGTTGGTGGTAGCGGTGGTGATTTGTGTTGTACACCATTTGCTGGACTGTTCTTGTCTCAACCCGTGGGGGTTGCACTCTTGATTCTCCTCCCCATCCCTCTGGGAGCGGGGAAGGGGAGAGCCCGGGGGGCGTGGGGGGGTGCCTCGATTGCTTCCATCCTGGTACCACTCACTGGGAGTGAGTGAACAAGCTGTCTGGCTAGGGTTTAAACCACGACAGTTCTGGTGCCCAGAATGAAATAAATGAGAAATACGTACACATGTTACTGCTATGACATGCAAAAGCATAGACAAGTTACAAGCATACCCAAAGAGATTTTACAATAATAGATATGCTAGTTCCAAAAGGCATTGTACACTGGTGCTTGAGATGCACACTTTATATTACAGAAAACTTGCATGATGTATTTATATGGTTCTTGTGATCAAAATCATGAAGTTTGTTCAATTCATGCAGTTCACAAAGATCTTTCCATTGGTGTGTAATCTTTTGCTTGCATACAAAGTCTGTTAATTCTTGCTTAGTTGCAGTAGCAAGACCTTGTTTGCAATGCCAGTGTATCTAATTAAAAAATGTTGGTTACTGGTGTAACCACAGATGAAAAAACAACATTTTCTTAGTGAATTTGCAACTTAACATCTAACTGACGCATGATCATACTCTCTCACAACAATAGTGCAATAAAATTTCACTTTTTTTGGCCATGTACAAACTTTACTCTTTCCCCTAAACACATTAATCTTTTTGACTGATGCATAGAATAAAAGTAATTCAGGAGGTATAAAACCTGTTAAAGTGCTAGGTATGAAATAGCTGTCACACTTCACTTTCACAACTTCAGGCGTAATTATTGCTGCTTAATGGTTGACAAGCTAGGGTCAATTTTTACAGTCTAAATGTTAGGAGTGGATGATGACAGCAATAAATACCTTTCAGCAACAGCTTTCAAGTACTAAAAAAAAATACATTTGTATCTGGTTGGAGTGATAAAAGCACATGAAAGTTCAGAAATTAGCTGACTTTAAAAGGTTTTGTCAGGTCAGAACTGACGGATTTCACAATTTATTTTTTTTTAATAATATTTGTACCTACAGATTAGCAACTATTGTTAGAGAAAATGAGCTTAGAGATGAGGAGAAGAGCAAGTATGAGTTTTTTATCTACATTATATCAGGCTGCCTGTATTTTTGATTAGTGCATGCAGGACTTTGTAATAAAATACCTTGTCTTGTACTGGCAAGCAAAAAAAAGCATTCAGCTTTGGGCTATAGACTAGCTCCCATGTCATCAGCAAACATATTTAGGCCACCATAATTTTGATGAATTTAAACTTAAACGCTGTTGCTTTGTATGGCATTTCTTTGTCTTTCAGCCTTGGTACTAGAGATACAAAGGAGATAGTATCTGACTTCTTGATTAATGCTTAGGTAATGCACAGTACAGCCCTCCAAGCCCCTAAACAGACTGCAAGTCTGACAGCTGCTTTGTTTATCTTGCCATTTGTCTTTAGTTCATGGTACAGAAGCAAGAGGGATGGGGTGCTGTTACCAGAGGTGAGTGTGAGCCAACCTGCTTGCTGTATTTTAATTGGATCTTCTTGGTTTTTAGATCTAGGCTTTTGGTGCAACACACTGTAGCCAAAACAAGACTAAGACTGCTCCTTCCTTCACACTCTTCCCTGCCTCATCCTTCCTGCTCATATTCTCCACTGTGGTGTGGGTCTCCCATGGCCACAGCCCTGAGGACTGCCAGTGCCAGCCCTGGCAAAGTGTGCCAGGGCAGCCACCTCCCCTGATGTTCTTCCTCAGCTGCCTGTGCTTAGAAGTGCTTTCCACAGTGGTGCCGCCAACTCTACTGGGTTCAAGAGGCACCACAGTCTCCCTGACAGGCTCAGCCATGTCCTGGGCCTTGTCCATTTGGAAACTGTCTGGAACCAGCTGTTGCCAGTTAGGGGTCAGCTCCCATCTCCTGCCACAGGGCCCTAACTGCATGCATTGCCATGTCTCCCTCCAAACAAAACATTGCCATTTACAGCCAGTACAAGGGTGCAAATGGCAGTACCACGCTGCTATGACACACGAAGGACTGCAAGGGGCTGGCGCCAGCAGATGCTCACCCTGCCACCCTGGAGCTGTCAGGCCTCTGATCTCTGCCCAGACCCACGGTGCCAGAGATAAGCCCTCCTCCAACATACCTGGGGCCAGGAAAAGCCTCTTTTCCAGTTTTCTGCCCAAGTTTTTCCAGGATTTAATTTACCATTTTGGCTCTGAAGTTAACACTCTTCTATACCAGTGGTAGGGCCCTCTAAACCCTGCTGTGATTTTCCACCTGCCTCTACTTAATTGTTGCTATTTTAGACTACTCTTGTCTCCTATTCCTCCACAAAAACAACTCCTATAGTAGATATATCACTCCCTCAAAAAAAATACTAGCCGTAGAATGTGATGCTCATTCTGCTTTTCTCACTCAATGATCTCCAGCTTTGTTGCTGTTCTGCTCCATGCATATTTGGGGTATTTCAGTTACTTAATGTTTATTTTCCTTTGATGGATAACTTCAATTAAAGTTACAAAAGGATTTAAATAATTACCTTAGAATAACTATGTCTGTGAACTACAGAATTACCACAGTGGTTTATCTCAAACTGTTTTCAAAATGGATCATGTTATCTTGGACCAAGAACATTCACACATTAATTATTCAGGGACTGGTGTTCTGGAAAAAACTGTTCTTGAGTAAGTATTTCTGAGAAGCTCACATGTAGAAAAGCTTTTCTGCTGATGTTCTCCACAATTCACTCATCACTCAGAACACTTAGTGTAACAGCAGTCTTGAAGCAGAGGTGAAAAGAACCACAAATCTCACTTGAAGTGCCATGTGGGTTGTTTTTCCTGCAAGCAGCTTAGATGTTCCTTTATAGCCATTAAAAGTTTATTAAAATGCATGAGATACATCCATTATAAACCAGAAAAAAAGTCTATTAATATTACATATCAAATGAGAGTTATATCCACACATTCCCCCCAAAACACTCACACACACAAAAAGCACATATAAATGTAGAAATTTAGAAATGGCAGGGGAATATTTTTATACTGGCTGGGTAATTGATTAAACTATTAAAAAGTGGATCAGTAATGATCCTAGAAATCCAGACAGTTCCAGACAGTGCTGGCATAGCTCTGTGATATCGTGATGTAGCTGACATTTCCTGACCTTGCATACTTTGAAGGCAAATTACATGTCCTTTACACAATAGTTCTGGGAAACATGAGAATAACCCATAAATATTTGAAGGCTAGTGACAATAAGGAAGAAAAATCCTTTAGTGGTGCAACTAGAGTTAATGGGAAAAGATTAAGGGAAAGGTGAAATGTAAGTGGACTATGATGAGAAAATTCTTGTTCTTAAGTTACTAAGCTATATTTGAATACAGAACAATTTCCCAGGAGAAGTGGGGATAACGCTTTTACTGGGATCTCTTCATACTGGTCTATGTGCAGCTATATTCTCATGCGGCACTAATATAGTATCGATGGAGAGTAAATTACTTGTTCAGCGTGTGAATATTTGTCTAGCTTATGAGGTCTTTTGCTTCAGTTTCATAGTGGGAAACTGATAGAAAGTGAGTTTTGAAGATGTATAGAATATGAAGAAGCGAACAAGCATAAACTGATATCCTAAAACAATACTCGTTCCTCACTGCAGCTTCAAAGATGTTACTGTTTTCTTTGTAGTCAGGTCTAGTGGTGTTTTAGCTTTCTAGCCCCCTAGGAGACTTCTCACTGCAGGATGATCCTCTAAAAATTAGGTCTTTTCTGAGGTACGTGCAGTGTTAGTACATCTGTGTAATTCTTGCAGTGCAGCTCAGCAGGCTTTTGCCAAGTAGTAGCTTTCAAGATAACTCCCTATCGGTATCCTCTGGAAGCAATTGATTAGTTTCTTGGCTGTAAACACAGTCTTTTTCCAAAATATTTTCTCCTTAAATAAGCTTTTTGTAGCTTGTAACCATTTTCATTCTCTTGTAAATTGCAGTACATATATTTTTGGAAGGAAAATCCTTCTCTTTCTGATACTAGGAAGTTGGTATGTGCTGTTGTCAGCCAGCAGAGCCAAAGGTGCTTATGAAACATGCCAGGTAGAGAAGCTGCTTAGCAGTTAAACATGAATCATCACTTGTTTGCATTTATTTCAGTCATCTCTTAAAAATGTAACCCTGAAACATTAAGAATTATATTAGTTTGGACAGAGCCTTGGGTGACATGGTTTAGTGTGAGGCACCCCTGCCCATGACTGGGGGCTTGGAACGAGATGAGCTTAAGGTCCTTTTCAATCCTAACCGTTCTATGATTCTATGAAAAATATTCTCCTTCTTTATGACAGCTTCTGAAATTGTACTGCAGAACTTAATCCTTCCTTCAAGGAGCTCAATTGTCACAGTACCCTCAATATTGCAGCACATGATTTTAGGTAGTCTTCTCCAGGTAGAAACTGTGACTGAAATTCTTGGTATAGACATTAATCTGCTTCTGCAGATTTTAACTGCAAGGTCAGGAAATATTTGTCAGTGGACAACTTTGTCCATTGAAACAGCACAAATCTTTAACAGAGCAACATGAACTGTAATATTAATCAGCAAAAGTCTTCTCTCTTTTTGAAAATACACTGGTTTCCTCTACATATGACATTAGACAAGTGGATACTGCAAACAGATGCAGAACAACTTGATATTACATATACAATGAATTGGAAATTGTTGAGATACATCACATTAACTCTGCTTGCAAATTAGGTTCCAGTTTTTTCCTCATTTTTTTTAGATACATTTCAGTATATATGAGCCAGGAGGAAAAGAAGAAATAGCTGATGTACAAAATTCCTGGTTTTTCTTACTGAAGTTTTTTCTTACTACATTTTTTAGTGATGACATATTGCACTAACCAATTTATTGAGCAGTGTTTTTTTTTCTGGTTTTGAATCAAGAAGGAAGAAGTGTCATTGTTCATAAGGAATTGTATAGATTCTATATTCAATTTCAAGAAATGTACTGAATATACTGTAGCAGACTTATGATATCCAGCTATTTCTGTGGTATAGTATTACTGCAGAGAATGGAAGGAACCAAAGATGACCATCTTCTGCAAAACCTATTGAATATTTAGATTGCTCACTACTTTGTTATGATTCTAATGTCTGTATTAATTAAACTAAAGGCTACATGTTTTGATAAAGATGAAAGTCCTTCAGCTGCAACTTTAGAATGCCTAGTTTCAACTTGTCATAGCTTAGATGGAAAGGGAACACACAGTTTGGGACATATAGCTAGGGAATAATAATCACAAAAGATTGACTGCTCTGGAAATGTAGTACAGGTATATTACACACCTGTCCTCATTCTTTCACAAACTGAGATTTAACATACAAGTCAAAAGAGCCTGAAAAATGGACTTCGCATAGTGTTTAAATGCACTTAGACTGGAGCAACTTGTGTGTATAAATCTGCTTAATATTAATGTGCATCTGACTTTGAATTAGAGAAGCAGGAAGCTTGTTTTTTCCTCAGATTTGTGTAGCTGAAGCTAGTTATGTCTAGAATAATACATAAACCTTAATGTTATCACGATATTCCATGGCCTTTAGTAAAGATTAGTGGAAACTGGTCATGCGCTCCAAATTTATATGCGCTTAATCAGAGTGGCTCTGTACTGATAACTACAGAGAAATTCTTTGTTAACTCTGCCCTTAGTACGTTTCTATAGATACTGCCAAAATATGTGTACTGAAAATACATGCTTATCTGCAGAGAGCTTTGGAAATTTCCATAACCTTTTTATTGTAGTTTTAGGTTGGTTTGTGTATTTCTGGATTTTAAATTTTCCTGCCTCTGGTTTGTAAATGATTTGTAAAAACTTGTATTAATAAATCCTTGTATTTTCCCTCTAGATAAATAAAACTTATTTTAATTTGCTTGCTCTAAAAGTCCAGAGTATTTCTAACTGTAAATCCTGTATTCCATACATTGCTATATTTACATTTCACTTCTTAATTCAACTCTAAAACACCTTTTATCCTGACAAAAAAAAAAAAAAATTAGTTTTAAAATGGGACTGCGAACGTTAAAGAGCATTAACCATTGGTTAAATTGTAGCCAAATGTTAAATTTCTGTGACTGTGAGTGTGAACAGAGTTAAGTCTGGCAATGAATAGTTTTGGAAGTCTATGCTATGTACCTAGTTTCCAATAATTTTCAATAGGGGTTTGTTTCTTATTCTTTGCAGGTACCATAAAATCATTTAAGGAATATCTAAATCTATATTGGAGTATCATTGGTTCACAAGGATGTTGCAAGGAACTTTAGAAATTAGGAAGTCACAGGGACTCTGTGGCATGGGTTTAACCTTTAGGCATCTAATCTGTTAGCCTTTGGCATTTTTAGATAGAATAAATCACTAAAATATAGTACAAATCAGGATAACTTGGAGACTGATAACTTGTAGCACTTTCTCCTTGTGATTTTTTGCATCATGATTTACAAGCCCTTTAGTTTGAATAGACAAAACAATATGCTTAAGCATCTTTAAAAAATCTGAATTCAAACTTTTTTACAAAATTCTGGTTTAAAGACAACTAATATTTTCCAAGTGGCATTAATTGCATAAGTATTCTGCCAATTCTGAGTAGGAAATAACACTGTTAATCCAAAAAAGACTGCCTGAGAATTATTATCTTGGAACCATTAGAAGGGAAAATAAGTTGACCTGTATAGGTTGAAGAAATGCTGTTAAATGGTATACCAAAGAACATACAGAATATATTAGAAATGTGATGATTCAAAGAACATAGTGGCTGATTATTGTTTTAATACTGTTAGTCAATGAAAATTTTATTTCTGCAAATTAATATTGTTCAAAAATTGGGGAAGTGTCGTGGTTTAAACCCAGTCAGGTAACTTGTTCACTCACTCCCAGTGAGTGGTGCCGAGCTGACAACAATCGAGGTCCGTGTCCCCCCCCACTGGGGTTCTCCCCCACTCCCGGAGGAACGGGGAGGAGGATCGAAAAAGTGCAACTCCCACGGGTTGAGACAAGAACAGTCCAGCAACCAATGTACACAAATCACCGCCGCTACTATCAACACAACAATGATAAGGGAAAATAACAAGAGAATACGATACCACTGGCCAAGAAAACGAGTTCCACCCGGAAGCCCGTGTCCTTCCGGGTAACTCCCAGTAACCCCCCACCCCGGCCATGACGTGCTGTGGTATGGAATACCTCTTTGGCTAGCCCGGGTCAGGCGCCCCGTCTCTGCTTCCTCCCGGCTTCCCCTCCTCCCTGGCAGAGCATGAGCCCCACAAAGTCCTTGGTCAGGGTAAACATCACTTAGCAACAACCGAAAACATCGGCTTCACCAACACTGTTCTCAGGCTGGAAGTCAAAACACAGCACTGCACCAGTTAACACAAAGGAAAAACATGACTGCTACTGCTGAACCCAGGACATTATCCACCCCTTATTCCATACCATTCACGTCGTGCTCAGATCCCACATTTTCAATACACCATCGCTCTCCCATATATATACATCCATATACATACAGACCAAGAGGAAAAGATCATTTTCTTAGTGCATGGACCAATCCCTATAATGCTGCCGAGTCCATTCGGTCCATGATGTTCAAAGTTCATTCTCTGTTGGGATGATGGCTGGAGGGAAGTCAGGGCCAGTTGCTGGTGACCTGGAGACATCTAGTTGATGGGCTATAAAAGCATTACACAGCAGGCAACGGCATACAATTGAGTTCACTGGCTGTTTTCCCCTAAAATCAAATCCCCTTGAGGTATACATCGGACTTCCCCATCTTCCCGCATTACCCACCAAGTATATCCAGGTCCCTGAGCAAAAGCAATCCCACGAGTGGGTTTGCCTTTACCTGAAGCAGGAATAACCCAGACTGTCTTCCCCAGCAAATTCTTCATATGCACCATGGGAACTTTTTCCCCCTCTACAATATGTAAAAGTTCTGACTGGGCTGGGCCAGCCCTGTTGGCAGATCCTCTGGTGTTGACCAACCAGGTGGCCTTTGGTAAATGTGTATCCCAATGCTTGAAAGTTCCCCCACCCATAGCTCTCAGTGTAGTTTTTAACAGCCCATTGTACCGTTCGATTTTCCCAGAGGCTGGTGCATGGTAGGGGATGTGATATACCCACTCAATGCCATGCTCTTTGGCCCAAATATCTATAAGGTTATTCCGGAAATGAGTCCCATTGTCTGACTCAATTCTCTCTGGGGTGCCGTGTCGCCACAAAATCTGTTTCTCAAGGCCCAGGATGGTGTTCCGGGCAGTGGCATGGGGCACAGCGTATGTTTCCAGCCACCCGGTGGTTGCTTCCACCATGGTAAGCACATGGCACTTGCCTTGGCGGGTTGGTGGCAGTGTGATATAGTCAATCTGCCAGGCCTCCCCATATTTATACCTCAACCATCGTCCTCCATACCAAAGAGGCTTTAACCGCTTGGCTTGTTTAATTGCAGCACATGTTTCACACTCATGAATAACCTGGGCAATAGTGTCCATTGTTAAGTCCACCCCTCGGTCACGGGCCCATCTATATGTTGCATCTCTGCCCTGATGGCCTGAAGTGTCATGGGCCCACCGGGCCAAAAATAATTCACCTTTATGTTGCCAATCTAAGTCCATCTGAGCCACTTCAATCTTAGCCGCTTTATCCACTTGTTGGTTGTTCTGGTGTTCCTCAGTGGCCCGACTCTTGGGTACATGGGCATCTACATGACGTACCTTCACCACCAGGTTCTGCACCCTGGCAGCAATATCTTTCCACAGTGCAGCAGCCCAGATGGGTTTACCTCTGCGTTGCCAGTTGCTCTGCTTCCATTGCTTCAACCACCCCCACAGGGCATTTGCCACCATCCATGAGTCAGTATAGAGATAAAGTACTGGCCACTTTTCTCGTTCAGCAATGTCCATGGCCAGCTGGATGGCTTTCACCTCGGCAAATTGACTCGATTCACCCTCTCCTTCAGCAGTTTCTGCAACTTGTCGTCCAGGACTCCATACAGCTGCCTTCCATCTCCGATGCTTTCCCACAATACGGCAAGAGCCATCAGTAAACAAGGCATACTGCTTTTCACTTTCTGACAGTTTATTATATGGTGGGGCCTCTTCAGCACGCACCACCTCCTCCTCTGGTGACATTCCGAAATCTTTGCCCTCTGGCCAGTCCATGATGACTTCTAGAATGCCTGGACGACTGGGATTTCCTATTCGAGTTCGTTGTGTAATTAGTGCAGCCCATTTACTCCATGTAGCATCAGTTGCATGATGTGTAGAGGAGACCCTGCCTTTGAACATCCAGCCCAGCACGGGCAACTGGGGTGCCAGGAGGAGCTGTGCTTCAGTGCCAATCACTTCCGAAGCAGCTCGAACCCCTTCATAGGCTGCCAGTATCTCTTTCTCAGTTGGGGTATAGCTGGCCTCAGATCCTTTGTATCCCCGACTCCAAAAGCCGAGGGGTCGACCTCGAGTCTCCCCTGGAGCTTTCTGCCAGAGGCTCCAGGTAGGACCGTTCTCCCCAGCTGCAGTGTACAGCACATTTTTTACATCTGGCCCGGTCCGGACTGGTCCAAGGGCTACTGCATGAACTATCTCGCGTTTAATTTGCTCAAAGGCTTGTTGCTGCTTAGGGCCCCATTTAAAATCATTCTTCTTCCGGGTCACATGATAGAGAAGGCTTACAATCGAACTGTATTTGGGATGTGCATTCTCCAGAACCCCACAACACCCAAAAAAACTTGCGTTTCTTTCTTGCTAGTTGGTGGAGACATTGCTGTTATCTTGTTGATTGCATCTGTGAGGATCTGCCAATGTCCATCTTGCCATTTTATTCCCAAAAATGGAATCTCCTGAGCAGTTCCCTTGACCTTACTCCGTTTTATGGCAAAACCGGCTTTCAGCAGGATTTGGATTATTTTCCTCCCTTTCTCAAAGACTTCTTCCGCTGTATCGCCCCACACAATAATGTCATCAATGTATTGCAGGTGTTCTGGAGCTTGCCCCTGTTCCAGTGCAGTCTGGATCAGTCCGTGGCAAATGGTAGGGCTGTGTTTCCACCCCTGGGGCAGTCGGTTCCAAGTGAACTGGACACCCCTCCAAGTAAAAGCAAACTGTGGCCTGCACTCTGCTGCCAAAGGAATGGAGAAAAATGCATTGGCAATATCAATCATGGCATACCACTTGGCTGCCTTTGACTCTAGTTCATACTGAAGTTCTAGCATGTCTGGTACGGCAGCACTCAATGGTGGTGTGACTTCATTCAGGCCACGATAGTCTACTGTTAGTCTCCATTCTCCATTAGACTTTCGCACTGGCCATATGGGGCTATTGAAGGGTGAGCGGGTCCTGCTGATCACCCCCTGACTCTCCAGTCTACGGATCAGCTGATGGATGGGAATCAGGGAGTCTCGGTTGGTGCGATATTGCCGCCGGTGCACTGTTGTGGTCGCAATTGGCACTTGTTGTTCTTCAACTTTCAGCAACCCCACAGCAGAGGGATCTTCTGAGAGACCAGGCAAGGTGGACAGCTGCTCAATTTCCTCAGTCTCCAAAGCAGCAATACCAAAAGCCCACCGGTACCCTTTTGGGTCTTTGAAGTACCCTCTCTTGAGGTAGTCTATGCCGAGGATGCATGGAGCCTCTGGACCAGTCACAATAGGGTGCTTTTGCCACTCCCTCCCAGTCAGGCTGATTTCAGCCTCCAGCACAGTCAACTCTTGGGATCCTCCTGTTACTCCAGAAATATAGATGGGTTCCACCCCTTGACAGCTTGATGGCATCAGGGTACACTGTGCACCGGTATCTACTAGAGCCTTATACTTCTGTGGGACTGATGTGCCAGGCCATCTGATCCACACAGTCCAGTAAATCCGATTGTCCCCTACCTCCACCTGGCTGGAGGCAGGGCCCCTCTAATGGTCGTCACAGCGTTGGACACTTAAGTCGTGGTGAAAGGGATTATTCTTCGTTATCACAGGAGCTGGAGTAAAATCAATGACAGTCAGATATTTTAGAGAAAGGGTGCTGACTTTATCTTGGGGTTTTTAGCCTGTGAAAAGTCTTTTTTATCATCAGAAGCTGTCCTTCACCAGATGAATAAAGGAAATTCATCAGTTTAGTTAACTCCTATAACGCAGGTGAGATAGTTGTAATAGCATAGGTAACTTAAATATTTTCCTCTTTTGTATTTTTCATGAGTAATACTGGCTTCCTAACTTCATATATAAAGTGATATTGTGAAACTAATTTTCAGTGAAACCAGTAGTGTCAAGGCTTTCTATTAGTGTATTCTGGTTATGTTTGCCCTGACTTATTAGTAGTCAGCTTCTTATTTTAATCAGAATAATACAGGTTTCTTCTTTAGTCCTCCTCCAGGGGTAGAACAAAATTGCTAGATTGGCTTTTTGGAGCCAAAAGGGGTCACTAGTTGCTCTGATGAAAAGAAGCATCTAGACCAATATCTTATTATTGCTCCCTCATCTAGATGTTCTTTTCTAACATTATTTGCTCTGTTCCACTTTAGTAGTTACAATTATATCTTCGTCTGCCTGGAGAGAACAATACAAATTGGTTAAGTACCAACTGCAGACATAAAGTCCATCTAAATCTTACCCAAAGTCTTGCAGAGTTAGGAGGACAAAAGTAAGTCAAGCACCTCAGCATTCCTCAGCAGTCACAATCAGAAGATTATTTTACACTGGAAACTGTGTAAAATACTGTACCATATTTATAAAAGTAGTTTCTAACCCAAAGGGCAGAACATTAGGGAAAAAACTTGCTTTATGAATTCCATAACATGTCTGTTTCAGGATCCACCACACCTGTCCTGTCATATTAATAAAACAAAACAATCCCCAAAGCCCCACAGTATTTATGAATGGTTGAAATTTGTTCTTTGTAAATAAACAGTTTGGCAGGCAGCTGTCTTCAAATTTCTGATAGCTGTAGTATTATTTGTTGTTCAAAATATTGTCTAAAAATGAGTGCAAATAAGAAACAATGGTATTATTCTATTGGACTATTTCCTATTGGTTTTCTTATGTTACCGGAATGACTGTTTTTTAAAGTTGATTTTGCTGGTTGTTAACTGAAACTATGGAACGAACAATAATAAAATAAATCTCGGCTTTTAGCTGCAATGTTGCGTTGCTCTCAGAGCTCCAGCTGCTGCAACTGACAATTTCCATTGGAATTTCCATTTGATGCAAATTTTTAGCTTTTCATGTGAAAATATAATCTCATTGCAAGGATGGGAAACTGATACCCAAATACCCCAGATTTTCTGGAATACATACCTATTACTATATTACCTTGGATTTAGAGATAATAGCAATTATGAGGTTGCCTGTGTAGTCCTTTACTGCAGTGTTACGTCAGCAGAATCTGACTATCCTCTGAACTGGCCATGATGTAATAAGATTAATTTTTGCTAATGAAAATTAAAATATTTAACCTCTGCTACTAACAAGAAGATCAAGTGTTTTATTAAAATTGCAAAAGGTCTGAGCCTTGATTTCCTGAAAATAATGCAGAATGGTTGGACTCCACCAACCCCTGAAATATGTTGAATTCCAGTTTCTGGAACATATTTTCCCTCAGAGGAACTGCAGTATGTTCTCACATTGTCATCTAATGAGATAAGCAAAACTGAAAATAGCGTCACCAAAGCAAGCTTTAACCCCCACTCTTATCTTTTTCCCCTCCGTAATTTCATATCTCTTTGTTATAACTGCTGTTTTTCCTTAAATATCTGAGACAAAATGCAAAAACAATGGATGTATTTCTTTGAGGAAGAAATAGAGTATAAGTTAGATTTCAAACAAACTGACAACAAACTTGCATATTTTTTTAAATTCTAACTTTCAATTTGGAAATTTTAAACTGGGAAAATTCTGTCCAAGGTTATTGAAACGAAGATGCTCTCCTGGGGTTTGATATTAGTTTTGAACTTAAATAGATATGTGAATGGACTGTAGTGGTCAGTGAACTATCCGAAATACATTCCAGATGCCAGAAAGAAAAATTGCATTGTAGACTTAGGTGCTGACAATAAGATACTGTTTTCTGGCCCCTACTGAATGCATGTGTGTGCAGATACGAAGAGTGGGAGGACAAAGTTTAGCTGGATTGATAACTTCTTGCTTTTTTAAATACTTTCATAGCAGACTTACTTATTACTGTGCTTCCAGCAGTGCTTTCAGCATCCCCACAGGCAGCTGCCTGATACTATCTATTTCTGTAGTAGGTCTCCTTTCTGAATCCGCACACCTCTAGTGCAGTAGCATTCCTACTGTTAATTGGAATGACATGATTAAATGTTTTGTTGCATCAGCATGGTTTTAGAAGTCTGACCTCAGCTAATAATGGCATCTTACCAAAAGTATTACCAAAAACAAATGTGATAAAAAACATTAAAGAAATACTTCATTGAAATAATTTTTTACTTTTACTTTTTTACTACTAAAAAGTATATTTTTAATTAATATTTTTATCATTTAAACGGTTTGATGGCTTAAATATTGAAATACATCCAAATACATTCTACATATACTCTATATATGTTGATAAGCATATATTACTTGATGTAAAACTGCATGTGTTTAAAATTAGTAAAGTACAAATATGATACAATTTTACATTTATTAATAATTAAATTATTGTAATATAAAACCAATAACATTACTATACTAGTAGATATTTGACATAGGAATTGTTTGATTACCCAAAAGTTGTGGTTTATTCTTTGAAAGTATTTTTGCATTTCATTTTCACCTTTCAGGTTGAAAATAATTTTCCTCACAATGTATATTTGCCATTTTTCCTGCTTTTGCTCCATAGCTGTTGTGTAAACTGTAAGCAATAAAAGAGCAATGGCTTGCCCAATGGTCTCTGCAGAAGACTGGTCTTGCCAGTGCTGGGTGCTCAGA
The DNA here is from genome assembly GCF_028554395.1 of Pezoporus wallicus. Lineage (NCBI taxonomy): Eukaryota > Metazoa > Chordata > Aves > Psittaciformes > Psittacidae > Pezoporus > Pezoporus wallicus. Next base: position 7,685,255 of record NW_026640488.1, read on the forward strand.
ATTGTGATGAATTTTCTCACTTTGAGTGGCTTGTTGGTATGGCTCATGTAGATATTTATGTCATATCATACTTTTCCTACCATGTATGTAGGCTATATGCTAGAAGCCATAATGAAATCATGAACTGCTTCATAGTAGTCTGTGTGTTCTGATGAAAAAGTTTCTGTGAACAAAATCATAGTGAGCCATTAAAGAAAAACTAGTAAACTGGGAGTAAAAGTACCTACCCGGGAAAGGGAAGAGAGTCAAGTTCTTATTCTGCCTAAACGAAAGCAAAGACATAAACTGGAATCTCTCCTTGAGGAGAGATTCTTTTCTCAGGGAATGCTCAGACTTTTGGAGGTAAGCTAATTCAGCTTTTGTTTCTGCTTACTCCACGAAACAGGCTGACTTTATAAGCTTCTAGTAATTCAGTAAATCCCTGTTCAAGCCAGAGTGAGCTAAACAGAGTGGAAGACCTTGAGCAAAGGGGCTTGTGTCAGATGCAGTTGCTACCTGTGTACTTCCCTCAGACTGGAAGAATAGAGTGAGCATGGCACTGTGCTGGTCACCCTAAGCAACTTCCAGGTGAGACACCACCTTCTACGCTGCCAGCATGGGCATCTCTACATCTTGATTCCCTACCCAGTATAGACAAATTTTGTTTGTTGCCTTGAATTGGCAGAAGCAGGTCAAGTACTTAAGTTTGTATTTCCCACTATACTATTGAAGCCACTGTTTTGGTAGGGATCAAAGGAGAGAAGAAAAGTTCTTGATCAAGATATACACACATTAATGCACGTGTGCCATAAAGACTATTCTTCATGCTATTAAAATACTGCAGGATGCTTTAAGCCAATAAGATTTTATGACTGAGTATTGTGAAATTTCAGAATAGAAGGCTAGAAAAGCTAACAAATCATTGTATTAAATAGAGGAAATACATTTCCCAACCCCCATCCAGGTAATATTCTCCAAAGTCATAATGGGAGAATGTAGCTGCCAAACTTCCTATCACTTCAAGGATGTTCAGGACTAGGATTTGGTTTCTCATGGACTCCACCTAGATAAGACTTTCTTGTCAAATAAATCACTAAAGTGTCTGCTTTGTCAGTTTTGTCTGTGAAGTTGCTGGAGCAGTAAAGCAAAACACTTTGGGGATGTACAGAATATGAATAAAGATTAAGAAAATCTTTAGGGAAGGAGAGAAGGCTGAAGCAAGAAAAGCCTGATTATTTAGCATATATGAACTTTACCAGTGTTTCACTAGAATGTGACAAAACAAGATGAATCTCAACTGAATTTATTTTTTGGAATTTAAATTTAGAGTAGGGGTGAATTAAACGAATGTATGAAGGAACTAAATGCCTATCATGTTATACTGGATTGTCTGTGTGGATTAAAACTGAATTCTCTGAAGCACCTTTTTTGCCAAATGTGAATATACTCACATGCAGTGACTCCCACTGTTTGAAAGTTATGGTAACTATCTTCTTTACTGTTTAAATTGTCCTTAAGCTAAGATCTCAGTTCCCTACAATTATATTTCAAAAGGATTTTGGGACATACATGTTGAATACCTAAGCTTTAATTGATGTAATTGAAACAGTAACTCAGCCAGAATTCTTGTTGATTTCACTAGGAAGAAGTATCCAGTCATTAAGATCAAAGTAAAGGATTCAATAAAAAAATAACTAAGAAAGCCAAGAATGATTTATGTTCACAGCAGTGATGGATTATATGTCAAATTAGATTATTTGGTTAATATCAGGTATTTTATTTACAATACAGTTCTCATGAAGTAATACTTTTCCTTCAGAAAGCAGAGTGGATTTTTAAAGCGGGTTGCATGAAATTAAACCCACAGCTATTAAAAACAATGAGAAATTTGCTATTAACTTCTATAACAAGTAAGTCAAGGCGAAGAGGGTTTGGAAATCCTTCTAATTCCAGGCTGAAAATCAGTTATACAGTCGTGTATGAATTGTGGAAGATGTAGATGGAAAAGTGTAAGATACTAAGCTCCATTTCCCTGTTTTGCAATTTTTGCCAGAATCATAAACATTGAGGAGTTTCTAATAAGACTACCAGAACATAAAATCTTTTTCAGACAGACTTTAAAAAAACACCACAAATATCTGATGGCAAACTGGAGATTGATTTGAGGCTTTTTATGACCTGCTTAGAATCTTAAAATTGAGCTGCTTAGGTAAGCATTTCTACCAGCTCCCTCAGTACCCTCGGGTGGATCCCATCAGTCCCCATAGACTTGTATGTGTCTCAGTAGTGTAGAAGGTTACTGACCATTTGCCCTTGGATTATGGGAGCTTCATTCTGCTCCTCATCCCAATATTCCAGCACAAGGGGCTGGGTACCTGAAGGACAACTGGTCTTACTATGAAAGACTGAGACAAAGAAAACATTAAGTGCCTCGGCCTTTTTCTCATTCTTCGTCACTGCATTTCCCCCTCTACACCTAATAAAGGATGGAGATTCTCCTTAGCCCTCCTTTTCTTGCTAATGTATTTACTGAAATCAATAATGGGTAATAAACTAAGGGCCATACCAGGGTAGGAAGCTTCCTCTTCACATGTTTAACCTGGACCCCAGGGAGGCAGCAGACTTCCTTCCCCAAGAAGTGGGTCCAGGCTGAATATTGGGCCTTCTGCTCCCTTCAGAAGGGATTCTCCTGTAACAATGGCCTGTCTTTTTTTCTTTTCTTTCAGTGATGAAGCAGTTTTGATGCAGAATGTAGTCTGACTTAACCTTGGGATATTGTTACTGTCTTTTTGCAGAGGTTTAGCTAGTAACAGAAGGATTATTTATTTATGTGTTCAAGCATCACAAACAGTGAAAATGTGAATATTTTTCCAGTCTCTATTTCAATACTTTTCTTTCCATCTGGACCTACCTTGCAGCTCCCTGTTTTCTTAAATAGATGTTTTTCGGAGTAGGCGCTCCTGTCAGTCACTTCAGTGGTTCTGTGTCTGGGCATGCAGATATGTAACAGTGGGCGGTTGATATGGAGATGGCCAAAGCAGGAAGGAGGTCTGAGCTGCATCTTTAAATACAGCTAAATAATAATAATTAAAAAAAATCATTATAGGAAGGTTAAGAGCTTTATAAAATCAACATTCTTTTTTGTCTATCCCTTTTTTGTACTTGCCCCTCAGTCCTATAAACAGTAAGCATTAGAAAAATGTAGTAAGTAAACATTATGGCTATAAAATAAGATGCATTTAGAAGAAGAATTTTTAGGGAAGTAGATGGTATTGCTTTATGTATTGAAATTGATAACAGTCTTGTCAAATTACCATGAAAAGTTTATTTATTTTATACTAGGGTTATTTCCTAGGCAGCATTGCTGCTTTTCTTGTACAGACAAAGCTTATTGAAAATTTTGTCATGGGCTTTTCATGTTTTAGAATTATGCAATTAAAACCAGTATTAATTATAGTTTCAGCCACTGATTGCTCATTTTGCATTAGGGGAAAAAAAGAAGCAGTAGCAAAACAAAACTCAATATGACATAAATCCCACTAAGAGTTCAAGTAAAGAAGCTCGTAGATTTATCTTTACATAAGCAATGGTTCAAAGAATAGATGTACGGTGTGCACATTTTCAGGACAGAGATGAAAAATTAGTAAATCCACTAAAATAATCTAAATTTTCTTTCACGAAAGTAAAAGCTTGTGACCTTTCCTAATTCTGCTTTTTCCTAGATCTGAATCTTTCCCCTATACATTTAGACTTTTTAAATTTTTATTTATTTATTTTTAATCAGGGAAAGTACATATTTTCATTGAAAAACTGAATGTTCGGTACTGGCTTGAATACAATTTATTTTGGAAAGTTAGCTTAGCACATTTAATTATCTATGTATTCCCAGTGATCTTAAATTTTTGGCTATTTTCTTGCATGATGAAACTTGTGTGATATCAGAGTTTCTATCAGAGGACTTCGTATGACTGATAATATCAGGTAGCAGTGAAAACGAATGCAGCCAATAAAGGGAAGGGTGTGGATTTTACAGGCCACAGACAGTATTCTTTTTTGCCTTGATTTAGGTGAGCATGGAAGAGGTGGGAGGTGTTACAAACAAAACTTGACTTCCTTGTGAGAATCAGGGAAAACCCCTAAGAGTAAACCTATAAAACTGGATCAACAGTGCAAATTTGCCAGGACAGCTTTCATTAAGTACACTAGACAGTGGTGAAAATCCAGATATCAATGCATTCTGTCTTCTACATGTGAAGAACTGGCTGAAGCACAGGAAACTGGTTTAATCTGAGATAGCTGGAGGTTTTTTTTTTTTTTTGGTGTAATCTTTATCTCATTTTACAGTCCATAGTCTAAAATTCTTACAACTCAAAGCTGGGGAATTTGCAAGACCAGGTAGCTTTTGGGAAGAAATTTTCCTAACTCAAAAAGAGAAGGAAAAGCTTGGGGCAAAACAAGAATGTGAGGTTATTATGAATCTCCTACTTTAAATTGCTGCAAAATCAAATGAAATTTAACCATGTTTTCTGTTATGCAAACATTATGTTTAACAAATATCAGTGATATTCTAGATCATGGTAGATATTTATGTTATGAATGATGACTAGATAGTAAACCACACATACAATAAAATGTGCTTAAATAGTTTTTATTGATCCACTTGATCAGTAGTAAATGATTTATATAAATGTATGAATACATGTGAATTGCCTATCTTATTTTCACTTCTAATTAAAAAAAAAATTTTAACAAGAGGACATATAAAAGAGAGATTCTTATTTGTCGCATTATTTAATGAAGCTGTGGTCTGTGGAACACTAAGCAGTAGCTAATGCTGATTTCTTCTTTGCCCCTGTGATGCCATTTTCTCCTTGATGCAGCACTTCTGTGACAGCAGCAATTTTTTTTCAAAGTTGTAAATGGGAGTCAGCTTTTTAACACTATTTATAGGAATGAATGTCTCATCATAACTGATATAGGTCTGAAATGATTTTTAAAAGTTAGGAAAATGTAGTAATGCCTGGAAGCAAATTACATGTTAAAATGGTGTCACATTGTTATTGTTCATACGTTTCTTTTCTGTGCAATAAGAGGGAAAGGTGAAAGTACTTGGAATAAATACTGCAGTGAAGTCTTTGTAGGAGCATCTTTTCCAAGGAAGAATTGCATTCTTCAAGCAAGGACAGTTTTTTTAGAAGGGTATGCATGGTGGGTTGACCATGGTGCTTGTTCACTTACCCCACCCTCACCTGCCCCAATAGGACAAGGGTGGGACTAGGAGGAATAAAGCTCAGGAAACTCGTGAGTTGAGATAAAGACAGTTTTAAAAGTGAAGGAAAGAGCGGGGAATACCCAACTGGTGATGCAGAGGCAATCACTCACCACCTTCTACAAGCAGAGTGGTGCCTAGCCAGTCTGTGAGCAATGCCCTCCTTTGAAAGTCAACCTGCTTTTCCCCTTCTTCCACTACTTCACTTTTACTGCTGAGCAAGACATTATGTTGTATGGAATACTGCTTTCAGCAGTTTGGGTCAGCTGGCCCAGCTGTGTTCCCTTAGAACCTTTTGCTGCTTCTTACCCTTCTTGCTACTGCTGCAATGTCTTGAAAACTGCTGCTGGTTCTAGTACAACAGATGGCGTCTCAGTGTTTTTATCCATCTAATACTGTGAGTTTCGAGGCCAGTCGCAGCTGATTCTATGTCTGAAAACTTATACAGACAAGCAAGCCAGAGAGTGTGTCACTTCAGTTATTTTCTTCTCTGGGCTGTCCAATATCACTATCCTTAGAGCCAAGTGAAAAAGAAAGCTTGGGCAGAGTTGCTTTCATTTACCACCCTTGTTGAGATAGACCTCCCCCTTCCCACTGAAAGGGGTATTTCTTAGTCTTGTTTTGTGCTCCTCTAGCTCCTCTTGTATGATGTGGCAAAGTAAGTGTCAGCACATGATTTTCGAAGGGCAAGAGAAGTTTTTTCGTCTAACAACCTTTCTTCTTCTCCAGTGATATGTTTTTTTTTATATCACAATAAAACATTATCTGCCTAAGGCTTTGAGTCACAGGAGACGGTCTGTCAAAAGCATGTGACTTACATTTAGAGCCATTTCATGTGCAAATGTGCCAGTAATTAATGTGTTCCATTTCTATAGTCCCAGCTGGTTTCTTAAAACTTACCAAATACTGTCACAGTCAAAATGCCTTAAGGCTTGCAAATGAAGAGGTGTTGCATATCCATGATGGTAGGTAGGAGGGACCCATCTACGGAGGGTCTTTGAAGCTCCATCAGTTTCACCCTGAAAAGTCTGGCTTCAACAGAAAATTCAGGGTTGCCCTGTGTGCTGAAAAGTAGTATCTGACAAAGTCCATTAAATCTGCTTACTATTACACTTAACAAGATCCTGACTTCTGTTTTACCCATTTAAAAATCTGATTGATGGAAACTATTAAAATAGATTTTACTACTGATTAAAAGGTAAGCACTGCGTCATTAAAAAAAACACCACCAACAACAAAAAAAAACACAAACCCAAACCAACCAAACCAACCTCTGGAAACTTGACAGCAAATGAACAAAGACAGAAAGCTTTGGAAATTACTCTGTTTATTGAATATATGTGAGGAGCCTTGTTCTAGGATTATGTCAGTTGACAGAGCTTCACTAAATTTAGCTATGCCTCTCCTGCAGTAGCTACAGATTTGATTTGGGGTTATCTTTTGTACAGTTTAGGTACTCTATTCCCCCTTCCTAATGCTCAGCTTCAACAATTCCACTACCTGTCTCTAACTCACAGAGTTAGAGGCCAGAAACCAGCTCACTGGAAGAGATCCACCTGCTTGGAGATAGCTCTAGGCTAGTCTGTCACACAGGAAACACTGAATGTCTCCCCCTGAGGTGAAGGATGGGGCCAGGCTTCGGGATGCTCATTCTGTGGGAAGGGCTGGGGCCAGGCTTCTCTACTGCTATTTCCCTCCTGGAGAAAGGATGTGGGAGGGAAATTTTCTGCTTCTGTGAGGAACGATGCTGGCGACCTCCCCCATGCTGGACCATCCAGCAATGACAGCAGAAGGCAGTCATTGCATTTCCAGAGCATTTGAGGCATCTGTTTTTCCCTGTCTACACCTTGAAACAGGACAGCCATTATGTATAGTGATGCTCAATGGCAACAGATACCAGTGTTCAGAAAGCACATAATGTATAATATTTATCTGCTTCATTGCTTCAGTGCTTGGTTTGTAGCGCATAGTATCTAAAGAGTAAATCACAGATGGTTGGAATATTTAGAACCTTAATATATTTCAGGGAGAAATATGTTTTCCAGTTCTAGCTATGTTAAAGAACAACTTCTGTTTTACCAGTTTGAAAGTTCAGGGACATATTATGAGTTTTCTCCCCATTTTTGAGCATTCAGGTTAATGGCTGTTGTTATTCTGTCACTCCAGATGAACTTAAAGGTTTTCTTTCTTCCTTCTTTTTGTATATATAAAACCTGAATATCTGTATCATTTCATCACTACTCAGGAAAACACTTAGGTACATGCTACAAATTGCTTTCCAGAAAAAGCACTGTCATCTACAGAAAAAATGGATTCATAATGCAAAAGGTTTGAAAACCCCTTTGTGACAATACAGCACTATTGATGTGGACATAACTAGGGCAGATGTGTGGAGGTTTTTATAGTTAGAACCTTAAAGTCACTGAGATCATGTCAAACCCCCAAAATTGGTTAAAGTTTTTAATTAAATCTTTTTGTCATTTCTAATGACAGAGAGTACTCAGATACTTAGGGTATCCTTGGAAGTGTTATCTTTGATACCAGCACTATTTTGTTTTGTAAGAGCCTGATAGTTTTTTTTTGCAGGCAGAAGTCAATGATGCTACTGACTCCTTCATGTTTAGACATAAAGTGACTCCAAATTTTTTTTCCTTTCTAAATGTGAGAAAGGTACAAAATTGATTGCTCTTTATTATGTAGTATTCCTATGTTCAGCCCTATTTCAGACTGTATTTCATTAATGAACATAGATGAGACATACATTATGGATGTATAATGTATTTCACATCTTTCCATACGAACACCTACACAGTATATCGAATTGTTTGTGAGTTGGAAACTGAATTTTATTTTTGATTAAAAGTTTGTAGAAGATAATAATTTTAAAACATATTCTTGCTCGTAAAGATACATAAGTGTCAACTGATTTCTACAATTATATATTATGGTTCATAATTGATAGCGTCAAAGATTATTATATAAACAATATACATTAATTACATATGGCTTCTGTTGCTTAGAGAGGTAGGTTTTACTGAAAAAGTCCAGTCCACATTTTTCCAGCACATTTTGTGCATTGGACTCTTTGTATTTGGACTCTTTTCAGAGTATTTCAGAGTATCTGCAGCAATTTTAGCATCCCCACAAAAAAGCATTTTGCAATACTTTAATTCTGAATTTGTTTGCATGTGTATGAGATGTTGGGAGGGTAAACATTTGCAGTGGTGCTGAGAATGAGCCAATGTGATTTTTCAGCCTGGATGTTCTTTTCTCTCAGTGTATTAACCCAGATATTTTAGCATATGAAAACTACTTGGAAGTGCCACATCTGTCAGAGACAATGTTGAAATGCTGGTAGTTTGTAAATACTAGATATTTATGTGTGGCCAGTTTTACATCCATTGTTCACAATGTACATCAGGTATGCAAACAGTTCTCTTGGTTAGATGAAAGATCTGCTTTTAGCTCTCTGAGTAGAGATTTATACATTTGTGTATCAGGAGGGAAAAATATGTGGTTTCTGAATCCATATGTTATGTATAATTTAGAGAGATTTTACAGAAGCTTGTATGAGACTGCCTTATTCCCCTTCATATTCAGCAAATTCATTTCAGAACATTATCTGTTGGAAAAGTTGTGTGCCCAGTGTGGGCTTATCCAAGTGACATAGCTTAGATAAAGGTCTAAACACCAAAAAGGCAGACAAATTATTTAGTACTTCCTGTGAGTTATAACTGGAATAAACTGGATCACAAAAAGAGGTTCAGTCTGGTGTGGATGGGAGAAAACCATCTGAAACTTCCACTCTACCCTAAAGACCAAAACCTGTGCTGAAGCTCAACCATCCAGGAACCTCAGATTGTACTGATTTCATCAGCTGAAAAACAGGGAAGCATTAGACACCTCAGCTGTAATGGACAAACTTGTTGCAGTCCCTAGACAATTTATGACCTTAGAGCAAAATGTTATACTCTTCTGTCAAGATGCTGACACCTAGGTGATAGTGTGAAATTCAATACAGTGCAGTTAACCAGTTAAGCATGCACATCACTTCCCTGTGCAGAATCTGAGGACCTGCTTAAAGTCGTTGAGTTTGGAGGCCAGCAATGGCTGGAGCAGACACACTATCTGTGGTGTCAGCTTTCAACTGGGAGGCTGAAAGCAGGGAAGCCAGAAAGCTTGAGGATGTTGGCATCAGTGCAGTGATACTGAAAGTCTGAATATATGCCTTCAGTGGGCAGTGGATTAGGGGGCAACCACCACCTCTTGGCAGCCAGCTGGGGAATGATCAGTATCATCTTTGAGACAAATGTGTAGGCATTGAAGATGTGCTGGATGATGATGAAGCCTATTTCTGTGATAGGGTGGTGCACTTTTCCACATTAGTCTGTGTGAAATAGCCAGAATCCAGGGAGCAGAGGCTGCCCTCTTCGAAGCTAGAATAGGATTTTAAACATTATGTGTCAGCGTTGCAGATTTCACAGGTGACACTACACAGAAAACAGGAAGGTAATTCTCACTTTTCTAGTCTCCTGTAAAATGCACTAAAGGATAGACATCCCCTTAGCTGGAATGCATGCTGTGCCTTCCTATACTAGGAAGCTGAGGCTTTTGTTGCCCTTGGCCTCAGCACAGAGAAAGAGGCTTGAGGTCTTCTCTAATGAAGGACTTCTGAGCATTTACTATCAAACCAGCAGCTGGTAGAAAGCTCATTGAAACTAATTTAGCACAGGTGTTATCATGATGAGATGGAGCTCCCTCTAAAAGGATGTGTTTGGAGACTCTTGTGATGGGAGCAGGGCACAGGAGTTAGTCAAGGAGTGCACTTTATGCTGCGCGGCTGTCGGTGGCACATTAGAAAGGTTGTCTTGTATGGTATGTTCTAGTGTCTTGAGCCTGGGGGCAAAGGCAGCTTACAGGATGGATATTGCTGATGCAGAACACTTGTCTTGATAAATTTAAGCCTGAATTTAGGCATGTCAAAGGCAATATGGACATTACCACTGAATCTGATTACAAAACTTCTACTCAGGACTGTGCAGGCCACACTTTGGGTGCAACTGTGTTATTTTTTCCAGTATGAAAAGCCTATTTCTTCTTAACCATTCATATGTCAAGCTTATGTTCACATAATTTTTACAGGCAAAACTTTCTATGCATGGCTTCTGTATGGAATGTGTAATAGCACAATGACATCAGGGGACTATATATTTCATAATAACCACTTCAGTGGATATAAAGGCCTCTAGCAGTATTTTGTGTATGAAAATGCCTTCAGGATGTAATAGGCTTATGGTACTGCAACCATAATTCACCTTTTTTAAAAAACTAATTCTAAGGCACAGCATTTTTTTGTGAATTTTTTGTTTTGGTGGTGTTTTTTTTTTTTTTAAGGAATTACAATTGTAACATTTATCTGATTCATTTTGCAGATTCCACTCCTTTTGCTGTTTTTACTGTGGGCACAAAGCACAGAATTTACACAGCAGAAGAGTACAGAACAGCCATTTATTGTTAAGCACACTGTGGATAGCTAGGACTAATGAGCTAGTAGGTAAGGATTAATATTACCAGACTGAGCACTATATGCTCACCAGTCTGATAGGACATCTGACAAGTGCTTGCTGATCACATGGATGAGGTCAATCATTTTTGCTGCTTGAATTGTGCTGATCTTTGATGTTGCTGAGTTGCTCTCTTCTGGTTCCCCACTTTTTTGTCATTTTTCCTCTTGAGTTCTCATGTTGCTATCACCACGTCCAAACTTACACTTTTTCCTCTGTTTTTACACATCTTACCTCATGTGGCTTTTCATTCACTTCCTTTCAGTCTTCTCAGCAGTCTTCTCATCAGAATGACCAAAAGTAACACTGCTGTACTGCCCCAAACTGGGCTTTAGTTCATAGATAGCAGTAACCTTTGTCTGAGGGCTGCATATGAATGGTGGCCCGAGATACTTTCTTATTTGACTTTTTATCTGAAATTTTTGAAAAAATATTAATATTTGCAGTTGTGGATTTAGCTAATTCCCATTAAGCTCAGATAGTATATAGAAACAGCCAACACCAAACACCAACAGTGTCTTGGCAGCGTGCAAGTCTTTACAGAATTTAGAGCAGTAAGATGTGCTAAAAGACTATGAGTAATACTTAGGATTTCCATTGTGTTTTGCTGTTCAAGGATGTATACAAACATTAAATAACTAATAACTGAATAAAGTATTTAAGGTAAAATACAAAATGTGTGCTACAGTTCAGAAGCAAAAGAGCATTGCTCTACTGAATAAAAATTATATGGAGAAAATCACTTGAGAGAGATTTCCACAATAAATCAGATATTATTTTCATTATTTGCCATTTCCTGGCATAGAGAAGATCCTATCACAGACTAGAATTCAACTCTTTTACACACTATATAAGCAAAACCAAATAATGAGCTCCTGTCAAAGAATTTACCATCTAAGCAAAATATGAGGGATGATAGGCAACAAAATTTTAGGATTTGGTGAGACACGTTAGGCTATAGTGTAGGTAGTGTCCTGTTACATGAACTGCCTAACTTCAATCTGACTTTTCATAGACATTAAACACAAGAGGTTATAAAGAAGGAATATATATGAATTTAATGAGTGAAGCTTTCAGATGTCTTTTTTTATAAGATTTATGAACCTTAAACTGAGATCCCATGGGAAGCCAGTATACTGTTTAATGATAAAACCCAAGTGTCTGGGGATGCTGCCTTTACTGCAAGACTGGCATTCTCTTTTCCATGCTGGAAGAAATTTCAAGTTAATTATAATGAAATTTAATTCAGTTTTTCTGATATGAAGTTGCACTTTTATAATATAAAGCTGTGATTCTGCAAGCATTTGAACAGGTGTGTACCTTGGCACATGTGAGCAGTTACCTGACATCATGAAGTGAGTCACAAACACCTTAGTAACTTTGCACTCTGAAAACATCCTGGTCCCTAGCAGACTGAATCTACCACTGTTGGATCTTCAGGAACATTTTGAAATAGTCTTCCAAGGTGTCTTCCCAGTTCCCATGGAGCTTTTTCTCTTTAAATTTGAAACTGTAGAAGAAACAAAAATCCCCCTTAGACGATTCCTATTCAAGTGTCTCAGAATTCCTCTGGAAGGCTCCTTGCTTGTTTTGTGACAACCTTCTTGTGCTTCACATACTAAAGTACTCGAGACAGCTGAAAGGATATCTTCTGTTCTCTTGAGCATCTCACCTGCTACAATGAACACTTACCCAGCTTTCTGTTAACAGCTTAGCTCTCTGAGATTTACAGAGATGCAGACAACAGGTTAAAGGTTTGGTCTTTATTTGGGTTTGGTAAATGCTAAGACTCTCAAGAAAAAATTTGCTTTTTGTTATTGAAAGCTTGTATAGATTCACATCTGTGTTTGAACCTTCAGCTTGCTTTATACTCCTATGTACAGGTTCCAATCCATGTATGACACAGCCCATACACACTTAACCTCAGAATAGAGTGGAATCATATGGACAGATAATATCCCTGTCTTCTCTTCTGAAGTATAAAGATGTATGTGATTAATGATCTTTAGCCTGAAAAGCTAGAATATTTCATGTGCCACGATGTAGGATGTTTACCACGTAGAAACCTTGATTATGGAGATGAATGCATAATTACTGAGAAAGAGGAAAAAACCCAAAACTCTAGGGAAAGAAATTACATGTCTAAGATGTTTTGAATGTCTCTGATTCCATCTGGGGTTGCAAAAGTTGACTAGGTAATCTCTCAGGATTTCTTTCATCTCTACTTTTTGTTATTCTATTCTGCTAGGAGAAGAAATGTAGGATGCCGAGATTAGTACTTGTCTGCATGCAACGGTGTTTTTAAATAACATGTAACACCGAGATAATATCTTGTCTGTAGCCAAGGGCTTCCTCCATGCAGATCTTTATCTGGGCTCATAAGGAGGGATTTGCAAGGGGAAAGAGAAAGAGCCAGAACAAGGACATAGGCAGAATTAACATGGAGGCTGAAAAGGGAACTGATGGCCAGATGGCTCTGCAATGAAGGAAAACCAGAGTCTAAGGGTACTAGAGAAATATAATAAAGCATCTGGTAATACTGCAGGCATTCAGCATGTTCATAAATGAATAAATGTAATGCAGTCTCCAAGCTAAGCTATCTTGTAGTTCTGCTTGCTTTAGCAGGGGATTTCATATCCCTGAGGAAACCGACAGCACTGTGTCCCTGCCCACACTCTGGAGCCACCACCCACCTGCCCAGGGCCCAAGACCCCATTTCAGCTCCCCAGAGCTGTCAGTCCCTGTCCCAGCAACACCACAGTGGTGCTGGTCTCCAGCTCCCCATAGTCCTGCAGGCCCAGCCTTGGCCTGTCCCTGTCCCCGGGAAGGTGCCTGATGCCCAGTGATGGGGCTGTACCCCAGCTGCTATGCTTCTGGCTGGGGTGGTGGGATGGACTCTTGTTGTAGCTGCCAGACCCTTCCAGATGACCCCAGGGAGTCCCTGCAGCCCCCTGGCAGGGGTATAGAAATCAAAGTCTGGAGTTAATTGCTGCATTTCTGTGTAAAGGTTTGAAATATGTGGCTGAGTTTCATACCCTGCTTTAAAAATGGTGGGAAATAAAGGAGTAGAGATAACTTTGACAGAAGAACTTGTAGAAGAATTAGCTAATTTAGGTTTAAGTTAGTAATACAGTTTCCAATGCAATTCTGATGTTCTGTGAATGCCTCAATTCTTTACTTTTTTTCATATTCTTTAAGACCTCTTAAAAAAAGTCTTTCTTTTTTTCAAGCTCCATTTTTGATTAGACCATTATGAAATTCCAAAAGTCATGTTTACATTCCAGTCTGTGTACTTTCGTTTCCCTTGGTTTTTAAACCTGTCCAGGATGACTCAGAAAGCTTGGTTTGTTCCATCAAATTTGACTGAGGCTTAATGGATCAGATTGAAGAAGAAGCTCCTGGTGTCTGAACAGAGAAGTGTGTTTTTTTGGGACCTGGCGAAAGCATTTGGAGACACTTGAGCAGAGATACCAAAAATTAAGGTAGTTCTGCCTTCAAACAATAAAAGCTAAGCTACAGTGATGTATGGTGCTTCAGTCTGTTCAGTTCCTTGCACTCTAGCTTTTGCTTCTAAAAATGGTTTCTCTTGTTCATCTTCCTCAAATTGTCTGACATTTCTACTGTATTTCTTTTCCTTTCACCCACTTCCCAAGACACTGCTTTAATTCTGTTCTAATATAAAATATTTCAATGAGTATTGGGGCAACAGGTTAAATATATGAAGAGAAATTTTGCAAAGACTTGAAGACACTAAAAATTTGCTCTGTTTTTTCATTTCCCCCAATGAACAAACCCTAACATTTTAAAATTTGTTGCTAGGAAAATCCAGATTTTTTTTAAGATAGGTTAAACAAAATTTATCATCTTTACAAAATCAAACTGTTGTGTGTTAAAATTTCGACTTCTTACTATGCTATTACACAAATTAGAGACTTGACAAATCAAAGAATGATTTAAAAACTGAAAGATGGAACATTTTATCTTCTTGCATCTTGTCAGAGCTTTATACTCTGGTTTTCTTTTGAAACTAAATGACAACATTATCCAGTTCTATTAAATGCTCTGATTTCAATTAAGTACCCTGTTTTTCAGAAGTTTTCCACCAGTTCTACTTCCAGTAGCTTGTGTTGAATAGGCACAAAGAAAACAAATTCCTCAGCAGGAAATAATGTTGTTAAACAAGCACTTGTGCTGAATAGCCACCACTGAACGTACAACATTAATTTCAATGTGCATTTTTTGATATTCACAATAACTGTGATGCAGTATAGTTCCTGCAAGAATAATTGCCTTGAAACTCCCAATAATGAATTTCAAATAAAATAGAAAACTTGGAGAAGATAACAGGCATGCAGGACAAGCACTGGCAAACCAGTAAACATTAATTTTTCCTATCAATTCTGCTCTCTATGTAGTAAACATTTCATATTTTGTCCAAAAAAAGACAAAGATACATTGTAATAGCAATGCACTGTCTATAGGATTTTGAAGAAAATGGGTTTTGCGGTCCTGCCACTGGCTGGTGTGTCAGGTTTTATGTTGAAAGGTCTTTGGATTTCATTGACAATTTAGTTAAACTAGTTGTCAATGTGGAAAACATACTAGATACAATATTTGATATTACATCAAGTATAGTTTAAAATAAAATGTTCTCTGATAGTTTGGGTGGTTTTTAATTTTGCTTACTGCGACTATTAGTGCTTTGGGACACGGTGAGAGATTTATAGATGTTTGAGTATCACATGAGTTAAGGTGATAAATAACCTTCAGTGCTCTCTGGAAGACTAAATTCTTTAATCCCTTCTTAAAATCCCATTTATACCTTTTGCTTTCAGTGGCAAATTGAAGGGTACAGGCTAAGAAACTCACTCAAATAATGCAGTTGAATTAAAAAGAAAAATACTGATGACAATGCCCAACTCTACAGCTGAAAATAGAGGTTAAGAACAATATATAACACATCAACTATTATGGTAGCTATTAAAAATTAGAAAGGTATATTGGGGTAGTTTGCAGATAGGCATGAATAGGATATGGTTTTAATCCAGCACTGTGTTGCAAATTGAGAGAAACATTTACCTTTAACATAAACAATTTCCAAGGCCCTGTGTAGAATTATGAATACTGCAGGAAATCTTACAATTATAACGTGTTTGATGTGTGAAAGCATTCAGATTGAAGCCCATAAATAGCTTTGAATAACATAAGAATTTGAAATGACAAAATGTTGCTGCCTGCATTCAGTATTGTTGCAGTTTATACAAAGAATCACAGAATCACAGAATCCTAAGGGTTGGAAGGGACCTCAAAAGATCATCTAGTCCAACCCCCCTGCAAGAGCTGGGTAACCTAGAGTACATCACACAGGAACTTGTCCAGGCGGGCCTTGAATATCTCCAATGTAGGAGACTCCACAACGCCCCTGAGCAACCTGTTCCAGTGCTCTGTCACTCTCACAGTAAAGAAACTTTTCCTGATGTTCCCACGGAACCTCCTATGCTCCAGTTTACACCCATAGCCCCTTGTCCTATCACTGGACATCACTGAAAAAAACCTAGCTCCATCATCCTGACACTCACCCTTTACATATTTGTAAACATTGATGAGGTCACCCCTCAGTCTCCTCCAAGCTAAAGAGACCCAGCTCCCTCAGCCTCTCCTCATAAGGGAGATGTTCCATTCCCTTAATCATCTTTGTAGCTCTGTGCTGGACTCTTTCAAGCAATTCTCTGTCCTCCTTGAACTGAGGGGCCCAGAACTGGACACAATAATAGAGATGTGGCCTCACCAAGAGGCAGAGTAGAGGGGGAGGAGAACCTCTCTTGACCTACGAACCACATCCTTTCTAATACACCCTAGGATGCCATTGGCCTTCTTGGCCACAAGGGCACATTGCTGGCTCATGGTCATCCTCCTATCCACCAGGATCCCCAGGTCCCTTTCCCCTTCACTACTGTCCAGCAGGTCAGCCCCTAACCTGTACTGGTACATGGGGTTGTTCTTCCCCAGATGCAAGACTCTACACTTGCCCTTGTTGAATTTCATCAAGTTTCTCCCCGCCCAACTCTCCAGCCTGTCCAGGTCTCACTGAATGGCAACACAGCCCTCTGGTGTGTCAGCCACTTCTCCCAGTTTAGTATCATCAGCAAACATGCTGAGGGTACATTCAGTTTCCTCATCCAGGACGTTGATGAAAATATTAAACAGCACTGGTCCCAGCACCGACGCCTGAGGGACTCCACTAGTCACAGACCTCCAGCTAGATTCTGCCCCATTAACCACAACTCTCTGCCTTCTTCCTTTCAACCAGTTCTTGATCCACCTCACTACCTGATCATCAAGCCCACACTTCCTTAGCTTATCTATGACGATGCTGTGGGACACAGTATCAAATGCCTTACTGAAATCAAGAAAAAACACATCTACCACTCTACCATCATCCAGCCACCTAGTTACTTCCTCAGAGAAGGCTATAAGGTTGGTCAAACATGACTTCCCCTTGGTAAAGCCATGTTGGCTGCTCTTAATGACCCCCTCATCCTTGATACGTCTAGAGATGGTGTCAAGAATAAGTTGTTCCATCACCTTTCCAGGGATGGAGGTAAGGCTGACTGGTCTATAATTACCCAGGTCCTCTTTCTTGCCCTTCTTACAGACCGGCGTGACATTTGCCATCCTCCAATCCTCAGGCACCTTACCTGTTTCCCTGACTTACCAAAGATGATGGAGAGTGGCTCAGCAATGACCTCTGCCAGCTCCCTCAACACCCGCAGGTGTATTCCATCCGGGCCCATCTATTTATAGATGTCCAGATTGCTTAACTGATCCCTAACTCAATCCTCATCCACCAAAGCAAACTCCTCCTTTATCTTGACTCCTTCCGGGGCTATAGGAATATGGGTCCCCTGGGGAGAGTCTGCAGGAATAAAGACAGAGGCAAAGAAGGCATTCAACACCTCTGCCTTCTTTATATCCTCTGTCTCTAGGGCACCCACCTCATTCAGCAGTGGGCCTACACTGCTTCTTGTGTTAGTTTTATTTGCTATGTATTTGAAGAAGCCCTTTCTATTGTCCTTGACCCGACTTGCCAGATTCACTTCCAAGGAGCCCTTAGCTGTCCTAATTGTTTCCCTACATCCTCTAACAGCTGTCCTATATTCCTCCCAAGTGGCCAGCCCCTCCTTCCATAATCCATAGATTCTCTTTTTCCACATGAGTTTGCCCAGCAGTTCCTTGTTTAACCATGCTGGTCTCCTGGCTCCCCTGCTTGACTTCCTACCCACTGGGACACTCTGATCCTGAGCTTTGAAGAAGTGGTCCTTGAATGCTGACCAACTATCTTGAGCCCCTTTACCACCTAGTACCCTTTGCCATGATACTTCCCTTAGCAATTGATTGAAGAGGCCAAAGTTTGCCCTTCGGAAATCCAGAAATGTGGCCTTTCTAGGTATTCTATTCCTCCCACACAAGACCCTAAACTCCACCATCTCATGGTCACTGCAGCCAAGGCTGCCATTGACCATCACTACTTGAACCAGACCCTCCTTGTTGGTGAGTACCAGATCCAGCAGCGCTCCTCTCCTAGTTGGTTCGTCCACCATTTGCATTAAGAAGTTATCATCAGTGCACTGGAGGAACCTCCTAGACTGTGAATGATTGGCTGTGTAAGTCTTCCAGCAAATATCGGGGTAGTTAAAATCCCCCATAAGGACCAAGGCATGTAGTCGTGAGGCTGCTTTCAGTTGCCTGTAGAAAGCCTCATCAACTCCTTTGTCCTGATCAGAAGGTCTATAACAGACCCCCACAACTGTGCCACCCGTACCAGCCTGTCTGTTCACAACCACAGACTTTCCACTTGGTCCTCATCTGTCCCTGGACAGAGCTCAATACATTCTAGTCGCTCTTTCACATAAAGAGCAACTCCACCACCTCGCTTTGCCGATCTATCTTTCCTAAAAAGGACACAGCCATCCATAACCACATTCCAGTCATGTGAGCTGTCCCACCATGTCTCTGTAATTGCCACCAGGTCATAACCTTTAGACCACACACAGACTTCTAACTCCTCCTGTTTATTCACCAGGCTGCGTGCATTGGTGTGCAGGCATTTCAGGGAGCGAGCAGAGCACGCTAGTGGCACCCTTGGGAGGTGGGAGGCCTTCTGGTCTTCATTAATACTAGAACAATGCCCCACTAGTTCA
The DNA here is from genome assembly GCF_028554395.1 of Pezoporus wallicus. Classification (NCBI taxonomy): domain Eukaryota; kingdom Metazoa; phylum Chordata; class Aves; order Psittaciformes; family Psittacidae; genus Pezoporus; species Pezoporus wallicus. Next base: position 7,704,268 of record NW_026640488.1, read on the forward strand.
AACCCAGCTACAACCCCATCACACTTTGAATCTAACCTAAAGCTCTGTGAGTGAGCTCTACTAACTCTTGCCCAGGTACCCTTTTTCCCCTGTGGGACAGGGTCTAAACAACTATCCTTTCCCTCAAATGAAACAATAGATTGAGAGTCCTCCCTAGTCCGCCATCCTTCAAGCCCTAGCATGTTTCTCTTGGGCTTGTCCCCAACAGGCCCAGTTATCTCCCCTTCCCCCTTCCTACCTAGTTTAAAACCCTGTCAATGAGCCCTGCTAACTCCTGCCCCAGAAACCTTTTCCCCCTCTGGGACTGATGTATCCCACCTGCCACCAGCAAACCAGGTGTCTCATATAGCAGCCCATGATTGAAAAACCCAACCCCCTGCCTTTGGCACCAGTTACATAGCCATACATTAATCTGCAGTCTCTTCCTATTTATCTCTTCATCCTTGCTTGTAACAGGTATGGAGGCAAACACCACCTGTGCTCCAGACCCTCTAACCAGCCCCAAGTAGGCAGCAGACTTCCCTGTGGGATGGATCTGGTCGACAAATGGGCCCTTCTGTTCCCCTCAGAAGGGAGTCACCCACCACAATTACTCTTCTTTTCTTCTTAGTTGAGGAAGTTCTAAGGCATGGGGGTGAGTGACAAGCCCTAGGTGACTCACTAGATGGATCTACCCCTCCATCTCCCTTTACCTGGCCCTGTAGTTCCAAGACCTCATACCTGTTACTCAAGGGCAACTGGGAGGAAGGAAGAGATTGTGAGGGTTTTTGCTTAACTCTCCGAGGTGGGACCTCCCTCCATACCTCCTTGTCCCTTAAGTTCACTCCTTCTATCTGATGGTAGGAGCGAAGGGGATCCATCACTTGTTCAACCACTTCCCTCTGCCCTTGCCTTAGGCTGTGGCTCCACCAATCAATCTCACTATCACACTCTCTGATAGCTCTCAACCCTTCTACGTCCTCCCTCAGTTCAACCACCTGCTTTAGCAGGTCATCTACTTGCTGACACTGCACACAAGCGGTGTCACTGGCTCTCTCCGATACAAGTGCCAGGCTCAGGCATTCAGGTCTCAGCCAGAGACCTGCACGGCCACATGTCTGCAGGAAGGCTCAGTCCGGGTACCCACGTTTTTCCTAACTACAGGTTTTGATCGAGTGGTGACCATGATCTATCTGGTCGATCGGTCCGTCTACGTCTCTTTGCACAAGCAAGCAGTCCTTCCCCCTCCTGAGCTCCAGTCAAGTCCTCTTGATCAGGCTTTCACCCCGCTTGAACTCCCGCGCAAACTGCCTCGGCCCGCTCTGTTCACCGCGCTCCTGGTCTCCCATGCTCCCTAGGGCAGGCTTTTAACCAGTCAGGGCTGTGCCGCTCCTCAAAAGAGGACTTCAGTGTTAGTAGTAGTTAAAAATAGTGAAGCTTTTCTTTTAATTAAGACAGAACTCATTAAATGGAACCAGTGCATTCAATAGGACAAGACCTGTTACAGTTTCCTAGATGTTTCCTGGAAGTTTGAGGATGAATTTATATGGGATAGTTGGCAGAAAGTTTCAGTGCATTTTCTTTAAAAGAATAAGTGCTCCATGTGAACAATATTGCTTATGCTGTCCATTTCCAACTGACAAATCGTGCCTGGACAACATGAATCTTCAGGAAATCAAAGGTCTTCATACTTGCCTTTTGGTTTTTGAAGTTCTTCACTAAGTCTTGTTGATTTCTTCAGACTTTTTTCTATGGAAAAGCTGTATGTATTTTTACTTCGCGTATTTTAGTAGGCTATACCAAGTCTGCTGCTGCAAAGCCCAGGATGCTTCTTGCAAGTTGCAAAACAACTAAAATAATTGTTAAAATAATACTGAAAGCAAAACTCACCAAGATGAATGAACACATATATCTCTGAAACTTAGTCCGTTGTCATGGTTTAACCCCATATGGCAACTAAACCACAATCAGCCACTTGCTCTCTCCTCCGCAGTGGGACTGGGGAAATAATGCAAAGGGTAAAAGTGAGTGGGTTTCATAAAGACACTTTAACAGATAAAGCAAAAGCCATGCATGTAAGCAAAGCAAAATAAAGAATTCGTTCACACCTTCCCATGGGCAGGCAGGTGTTCAGCCATCTCCAGGAAAGCAGGGCTCCATCATGTGTAATGGTTACTTGGGAAGACAAATGCCATCACTCAAACGTCCCCATTCCCCCACTTTCTTCTTCACCTAGCTTTTATTGCTGAGCATGACACCATATAGTCAGTTGGGGTCAGCTGTTGCATCTGTGTCCCCTCCTAACTCCTTGTGCATCCCCAGCCTCCTCACTGGTGGGGTGGGGTGAGGAGCAGAAAAGTCTTTGACACTGTGTAAGCATCCCTGAATTATCAACACTGTTTCCAGCACAAATCCAAAACATATCCCTATATTAGTTGCTATGAAGAAAAATAATGCTATCCCAGACAAACCAGCATGAAGTCTTTGTGACTGAAGCTTTTTTTCCTGATCCTCCATATGGAGGCCTCCTCATGTGAGCAAACGTTTGGCCCACAGTGACCAGAATTCAGACAGAAGGGAGTGGAGAGAGGGCCAAAAGAAGACTATATTTAACAGGTAATTAATGTGGTAGGACTGGAGTCACTTAATAAGGAGAATCTCATAATAAGCGATTGTACAGAAAGGTTCTGCTTTTGTCAATAGGATCCCCAGTTCTTATGCCTGCCTTCAAGGCATTTTAAAATGCAATTGAATATGTTTTCCTCATAAATGCCTAAAAAGGGGAAAACTTTGTCTCTGGGAGAACATAATTGGGGATTTAAATGTTAATGAATCTCTCATTTTGCATTGTTAATGCATTTATTGAAAGATAGTTATTGATTTAATTATACTAACAAAACAAATTACATTTAAAAATGCAGTCTAACTCAGTTTTGAACTTTGGAAATGGAAATAGGTTTTTCACCTTCAGAAAAGAAGAAAATCCTATTTCAAAGGCAGGAAATCAGTTGGATTATGTCTAGAAATTTACTATGGATGCTTTCAAAATGCTGTTGGCATTGAAATTGCAGAATGCTATTATTCTCCAATGTAATTATAATTGGCTTGATTGCATAATCTTATACATCCTAGTAATAACATTTGCAGTAGATATGGTCTAACTGAAATCCAGGCAGACTTAAATTTTCTGATAACACCATTAAAGCCCTACAGTAAACTGTAAAGGAATTACATTCACAGTGCTGCAGCATAATATAAGCACAGTTTAATATGTCCATGGAATGTGAAGATTCAAGGCACACAGCTGAAGGAATGAAGGTAAGGCTGCATATCATGTGTTATGTATGGACAGCATAACATTCCAGTTATGAATGGGCTTTTTTTTTGGTACTTTTTCTTCCCAAATTTTGTGAGACAGACAGCCTCCTAATAATGATTTCTAGTCATACAAGTGCTAAACTGCAGCCATTCGACATGAATATATTTTGAGTACTTAGGCTCATAAGCGGCAGTGGAGGAAGCAACATTTTACTCATGAACTAGTGGTGGGTACAGGATCTCGTTCCCCAGCTATTCAGTTTCTGATGCTCCTAGTACTTATATGTGTTTTTTGAGAACTTGTGCTATTACTAGAGGTTGTATGTAAAGGTTGAATTAAAGCTTTAGCCAGTTTTTGCGTTCAGCCTATTCTCTCTTTCCTCATTTGTGACTTCTTAGAGAGAAACCAGCAGCTGCTATTGCTAGTACCAGACTGACACCTCCAGTTACTGTTTGTGACAGAAGAAGCAGGTACTAAAGCATTACCCAGTCTCTCTTTTGCCCCCTTGAAGAAAAAAACTTTAAAAAAACCTCATTGTTCAGCTCATCTTGATATGTAAACCTGAGGCATGCTATGTTGTGTAATGCACCTCGGGAGGAATAACCCCATGCACAAACACAGGTTAGGAGTTGACCTGCTGGAAAGTAGTTCTGGGCAGAAGGATCTGGGAATCCTGGTGGACGACAGGTTAACCATGAGCCAGCAATATGCCCCTGTGGCCAAGAAGGCCAATGGTATCCTAGGCTGCGTTAGGGATAGTGTGACCAGCAGGTTGAGGAAGGTTATTCTCACCTGCTATTCTGACTGGCAAGGCCACATCTGGACTACTGTGTTCAGTTCTCAGCTCCTCAGTCAAGAAAGACAAGGAACTACTGGAAAGGGTCAATTAGAAGGCCATAAAGATGATTTGGGGACTGGAGTATCTCATGAGGAAAGGCTGAGAGAGCTGAGCCTGTTTAGCCTGAACAAGAGACAAATGAGAGAGGTGTTTATCAATGCATACAAATATCTTAAGGGCATGTCTTAAGGATACAAAGAGGGTAGGACCAGACTCTTTTTAGTGGTGTAACCAGTGATAGGATAAGGGGCAACAGACACAAACCGGAAAAGGAAATTCCATCAGGATATGAGGAAGAACTTTACATTGAGGGTGGCAGAACATTGGAACAGGCTTCCCAGAGAGGCTGTGGAGTCTCCTTCTCTGGAGATATTCAAAACCTGCCCAGATACGATGCTGTGCAACCTGCTCTAGGTGCACCTGCTTTAGCAGGAGGGTTGGACTAAGTGATTTCCAGAGATCCTTTCCACCCCCAGCCATTCCGTGACTGTGATTCTGCTGCATTTTTCTCATTAAAGAAAAAAAAAATTAAAAACGAATCAAGCCTACAGTAATCCATGAAGTCCAATTCAGTCCATTTCAGTCCATTTCCAATTCAGTCCGTTTCACTTTTTTTTTTTTAGCAAAAATACTTTCAAAATCATCTTAACTGTAGCTCTGGCTGCATGAGATAAGGAATAGTGCTGAAACAATCCTGTTTCTGCTTTTCAACCTACACATATACCTCTGAGCAAGGGCTTTGACTGGCAAGATGAAACTTAATATATCTTGCTTATATTGCATATTTCATTCAGCAATTTAATGAAACTGGCAAAGAAGGAAAGGACTTAAGGAGAGTTTGTAGATATTTGCTGCTATATGTAATATCTTTTATAAAATTAAAATATGTGTTTTAAGGAAACAAATTCAGTCATTTAATTCCAAAAGTTGAAAATCACAAGTAAAAATCTTTCTTACTTTTTTTGTGTTTTAATGCCTGCATTCGCTGTACTTATGATTAATATAATGTAGCAGAACTATTAATATTTCATTTCTCTGAAGAGTTTAATGGAATTGAAACTTGCTATATCAGAAGTGTTGGAGAAAGTAGAACTTTGACCATAAAATATTAAAATACTGAAAATGGCAATGGAAACGTCAGTGGGCTTCATCCCTATTTGCTGTGCAAGAACTACTTCCCTTGGATTCTATTATCATATTCTTGAGCTTTCCAGTGCACACTACAGAGGACAGCCCAGGTGATGCAGAGATTTGCCTCAGTTGAGCTGCTAATAAACTAAATGTTTAATTCGTTTGCCCATTGTTTTCATGAGTGTTATCCACCAAGGTGGCAGGGCATTTCAGATGACCTTTCCCTACTTTAAAGGAAGGGGGGATTATTTAAATGTTTCAATAATCTAAATGCATATCACATTGCCTATGTACTCTAACATTATTCTTGTTACTATTTTCATAATCACTAGCAGGTGTTCCTATAGCCATCAGTTAGCACTGCAATGGTTAAAGCAAAATATTTTAGCTGTAGCCTGCATGAACCTTACCAGCATGTATTCATTGATGCTTTTATTTTCTTTAACAATGAAAAGCATATAAAATTAATGGGATTTGCAAGCATTGATATAGCAACATGTTTAAGTCTGCTCTGTGTATAAGATGGAGCTATATTCTTGACTAAGCCTTTGCTTTTTCTGCTTGTCCCACCCCTGAATGTTTGTTCCTCATAAGCATTCTAAAACTACATTTAATGACACGATTTTTCTGGTAAAGCATACTGAATTGTGAATTTAATTTTTCCTTCACATACTTTCTATTTTTTTTTTTTGTTCAGAATTATGATGCTGGTTGTATTTCTTATATCTGTAACCTGCTACTGCAGAGAAATGTCTCCCAAATAATACTACAGTCAAAGCATTCAGCTGACTTTCAAAAATATTCAGTTCCAAATTTGCTAAGTGTGCTGCAAAGGCACTTCGACTAAAAGTAGTGAGGAAATTTAGCATGAAAGGAGGGTTTAATCTATTTTGCACAGTCTCTATATTCCTTAGGTTCTAGAAAAAGAAGTGGAAGATTCCTCCCAAATGCAGAAGAGTACAAAGGCCATAATAGAACACTGTTATTTGCTAAGTCAAGATGTGAGATGGAGTATTGACAGCCCCACAGTATAGGGGATTATATCTGTGACAATTTAGCATTTAGAGCATTCATAGTTTTAGTTTAAATGTGCTCACCAAACCTCATGACTACGCCTTAAGCATAAACTCCTAAGGAAATAATTCTGAACTCTCCCTGAGAATGGCTTCTCCCCTGAGAGACAAGCTGAGTGAAGTAAGGATGTTATTTTTGTGCTGTATATCTTACTAAGAAATGCTGCTCAATTCAAATAAACCATTGACCATTTCTGCAGTGGTTTTATTTACAGCACAGTAAACTGAGATAGATATAAATCTAGAGATGTGATAGTGACTTCCCTATCTAGGTCACTCCTTTATGTTATTAAAAATAATAAAAAAAGAGGTCTAAAAGGCCTTATGCACTCAAGCTTGCAAATACTTGTTTCTAGACTTTCCTTCAAGCCAACACCCTTTCCTGATAAGGATGGAGTTTCTAATTAATCATCTAAGTGTAAATACATGACCTTAAATCTGGCAGAAAACCACACAGTGTGGTGCTCAAATATAATGGTAGAACTGAGCTGTGGATAGGTCATGTATTTCTTAAAAATGTGGTTAGGAATAACAGTGGATGGAAATTTTTTTCCTATGCTGAGAAAACAAACTGAGAGCTCTTGAAAATTACATTTTCAGGTATGATATCATGTCATGCAATTGTCCTAGGGGCTCAAAGTTTTAAGATTTCTGTTTTAGAGGAATATTATTCTAGCTGAAGATAGTTTATTGATTAACCCTGAAAGAAAGGGAGAGGCCTGAGAAATTGGAAAATGGACTAGCCGAGGTAGCACATTTTTCTTAGGCCTGTGTTCTTTTGATCTCTTTTAAGAGCACATACAAACTTTTATCTTGTTTTGGTTTTATTTTGTAAATTAAAAGCAGAAGTTATCATTCAGACCAACTGAATACTGTCCAATGAGAAAATTTAAGCTCTAGAAGGGATTTAACCTGAAGGGACTTGATCAGTTCATTTCTATAAATACCAAAGTATTGCATTTGTAAGGAAAATAAACTTTTGTGATCCCAGAGAAAATAATTTCATTAACTTTTCATTCTTATAGGTGAAACTATCTTTAAGATATGATCTATAAGTCATAGTTTGTATCTAAGCTTGCTATACATAGTAAGTCAAATTAATTTTGGATAATAATCATGTTTTGGCTTTTTAAAATTATTATTTTATTTATTTTTTTATTTTTAGTATGTGAGGCCTGTGTGTAATGTATTTATGATCGTTTAAGGTATCCTGTAAATTAATTACTCTCTTGAAACTGAAATACTTAAGGCTTTGGTGTTCTCCTTCCCCCACTCCCCCCTTTGTAGCTGAGGGCACTATTTCAGAATAATTTTGTGTTGAAAAGCATGGTATTATTTTTAGGGTGCATTATTAGGTGTATGATATAGGTCAATACTCTAAGTGCTTTCTGTTGTTTCTGAGCTTTTCTAAGAGAAAGAGAATCATCCAACCTGTAGAAAAAGTTCATTAATTCTGTGTCTTGTATGTATTAGCAAGAAAAACTGAAAGGAATTTAAAATACATGGAGTAACAAGAAGTATTTTTTTTTTTAAATTTTATTAGAATTTCTAAAGTACAAAGCTCGTTTACTATCCAGGTTTTTTGTCTGGACAGTAGCTTGATTAAAATAATGAATACAATGTCTGGCATGCTCTGTGCTGTGTCTCAGCATCTGACTAAATAATACTTAAAAATTAACTCCACTTTGAGGCCTATTTCAGGGATGTTGATGTCAAAAACACTTTCTTAGCTACACTTTAGGCCTGCAAACTGATTTCCTACAGTGTTACTTATCAGCTGCTGATTGGCTAAAAATAATGAACGTTCTCTTTGTTGTTTTTTTTCCATGTTAATTCTCATTAACAGCAATGTAGAGGTATGAAATACATGGCTAAAAGCCAACCATTTCTTTTTAGCATGTAAGCCACACTATTTTTAAATACTAAGCATTTTTATTTATACTTTCATGTGTCAAAGAAGGGAAGGAAATTTCTATTGAACTTCTTGAGTTCTCTTGGTAAGGGCAAATTCACATGAAAAAAAACCAAACCAAAAACACTTCATGCAAGACAAGCAGAATTTCTTCAAGGCAGAAAGGAGGAAACTTTAATGTGCAAGGACACACAACACTTCTAGACTACAGATCAAGAAAGTACAGTATCATGCTGGGGAAAAGAGTGTCTCTCTTCAGATAAGAAGAACTGTGAATGCATTGGATGTCAGTTTTTTCTTAATGTGGTGGGTGAGTTTTTGTAGCCTTTGGGAAGGTGAATACAGAGGCTGACAAGCTGCCAGGTGTTTAGGAGAGAAGTGTCAGTAAACAAACTGCCGTGGTCACATGAAGTGGTGGCATGTGAGTGAAATGAGGTTATTGGGGCTTCAAGGTGTTATACAGGATAGCAAGGGCCTGCGTCTTCCTTTTGAAAAGACAGTGGGGATATAAACTGTTGAATACTGAATGTCAGAGCTATGAATATTAAGGTGCTACTTATGGTCAATTTTTCAGAAATACTTGGAGGAAACACCTGCTTTGCAAGTCTGCTTATCAGCTTACTAAAGAGGGAGAAGGAAGGAAGAAAAAAGGTGTAAACTCATTAGAACAAATACTTATTTTGGTTGTTGTAATTTGGTCAAATTTCCCTCTAAGATTTTCCTTTTTTACTAGTATGCATGACGGATATATCTTTCAGTGCAAAAAGAAGTAATTTCCTCTGTGAAATATGAGTGGCAAAACCCAAACCCTGCAGTATAAATTAAGTAGAACATACTGATTGATTGTTGCAATACTTGAATGTATTTATTTTGTGTCGCATTTAATACTGAATTTAATATTGCATATTAATATGCATTTCATATGCATTTCATATTGCATATTCTGTATTACATGAAATAAAAATTGTGTACAGAATATTAATTGTGCTTAGTAATATCTGATATATATACAAATGTCATAATGGTATGAGAGTAGGTGTCCTGGGTTCAGCAGTAGCAGTCATGTTTCTCCTCCTTGGTAGCTGGTGCAGTGCTGTGTTTTGACTTTCAGCTCGGGAACAGAGCTGATAGAGATGTTTTGGTTTGGCCAAGGACTTTGTGAGCCTCATGCTCTGCCAGGGAGGAGGGGAAGCTGGGAGGAAGCAGAGACAGGACACCTGACCCAAACTGACCAAAGAGGTATTCCATACCACAGCACGTCATGCCCAGGATGTAACTGGGAGTGAGCCGGAAGGGCTGGGAGACTGCAGGGTTGGAGGAGGTATCGGTCGGTGCTTGGTCGGGCTTGGGGGGCGAGTTATCGGTGAGCGGGTGGTGAGGTGTTGTATTCTCTTCCCTTGTTATTTCCTTTATCATTATTATCATTGGTGGTAGCAGTAGTGATTTGTGTTATACCTTAGTTACTAAACTGTTCTTATCTCAACCCGTGGTAGTTGCATTCTTTTGATTCTCCTCTCCGTCCCTCTGAGAGCAGGGGGAGGGCAAGAAAGGGGGGGAAGTGAGCAAACGAATTACCTGACTGGGTTTAAACCACGACAGTAGGGAAAAAATGAATACAGTAAGGCTTTCACTGTATTTTTCTTTCAAGTATATCTTTTTAACCATCTTGCATAAACAGATGAGATTCAAATCATGCTTTTCATCACAGAGCGTATTTTCCTTTTTTTGGAATATTTTCCTCTACAAATATTCTTACTACAAATGACATTTCAAAGTAAAAGCTATTTTCCTATAATTTTTATTGTAACTGTTATTTTAGTGCTAAATTGAACATTTACTTTCTTTTTGTGTAAATATGTTATGTTAGACAGAAGGTTTCCATTTAAGTCTTGAGTTTCATAAAGGAAACAAACGGTAATGTGATGTGTTTATGCCAGTACTAATCAAATAAAATATATTACTGTCATCTTTCTTGCTTGTGTCATTCCAAGCTTGCACACAGACCTCTATAACATTAAATTATGCAAGCTAGATATGTATATTTCAGGGCCTGTGAGTATTTCCTACTACTAACCTTGCATACAAATACACAAATAGGCATAAACATGGAAATACTTTTTGCTGAGGTTTCGGTTTTTTAAAGGTTTAACTTTGGGGAAAAACTTCAGCATTTTCTAATGTAAGATTGGAGTACCATTAGAAAGATTGCCTTTTTTAAAAAATTATTATTCCTGATAAACCACTACCATTTAAAAATCCCTTATGTGATGTAGAACTCATTAATGGAATCAGGCTAAAAGTTGTTTATGATGGCTTTCATGGAGATCTCAGATTTACACAGTGCCTAAATAAACAAGTGAAAACATCTTATAAAGAAATAAGAGCACTGCTAAGTCATTTATTTGTTTTAGAGAGGGAGCATATTCTCAAATTAATTTAGCAATCTGTAAAGGGCTATGTTACTGCGCAGAAAGCCCTAGAGAACTCTTGGGTACTCTTTGTTTATCGACCCCACTGTAGATCTAAGTTGCCCTTTGCTGAAACAGTTGTGTTCAGTTACTAGTGAAGTGACTGAGCTGTATTAAAACACAGCTGTAAGGAAAGGGGTGTCATTTCATTATTCAGCATCATTAACATGCACAGTCAGTGGTTTCTGCCATGGCTGGAGTGACAGGTGAGATCTGTAACTGTAGTCTAGGACTCTTTTGGTTTATCCTATGACAGACAAGTATCAGTGTGCAATTTAGTGAATGAGAATGTAGTCACTTGTATGTAAGAAAGAGTGGCAGCTTTATGTAACTCATATACTTTGTGGTGCTTAAATGTTATATCCATCTATAGTCCATGTGTGTGTATTGCTACCTGTGATTAGAAGACATTCCTATTTGAGCTTGGTCTAGCTACCTTATGTCAAAACCATCACAGTATGAGTACTACTTTGTCCATGCCATGTGGTGGTGAGCATGGTTCCCAGAAAGCATTGCTCACAGCCTGCACACAGAGGTGAAACCAAAAAAGCCCCCAAAGCAATAAATTACTAATTAACTACATTTTTTTTCATGAAATATTAACACATTAATCCTTCTGCATAGGGCTTAATGTTACTAAATGGGTTGCTGTTACTGAATGAGTGAATTAAAGCTGATATAATCTATGGAGTGCAGCAAAATTCTGGTAGACAGTATAAGTAAAAATTAGAGCAAAGTGTAACTTATATCTTCTTCTGGCCTCTTCTTGTCATGTACCTTAACCAATCAATGTGTAATTTACTATGCAGACTGATTGCATTCATGGATGGAGAATGGAAACTTGGATGTGCAAATTTAGGTAACTCTGGGATTAGTCACACACTGTGGCAAATAGCATCAAGGGAAGAACAAAAGCGTTGCACACACAAACTTTCTAACATGATCTAGGCTTTATCACACCCTAAAATGATCTTTTATGTCTGTTGATGTGTATGAAAAAGTGACTTGATTAAAAAGGCTTCACTTTTTAAACTGTAGGCAGGCAATAAAACTTAAACAGGGGAAGTTTAGGTTGGATATAAGAAGGAAATCCTTTCCTGTTAGGGTGGTGAGGCACTGGAACAGGTTGCCCAGGGAGGTTGTGAATGCTCCATCCCTGGCAGTGTTCAAGACGAGGCCTTGGGTGATATGATTTAGCGTAAGGTGTCCCTGCCCACGGCAGGGGGGTTGGAACTAGATGATCTTAAGGTCCTTTCCAACCCTAACGATTCTATGATTCTATGATTCTAATAATCACAGAACAAAAGAAGGTATTTATAGCTAATGTTTTTTTCTTTTTAGAAGATGTGCAAACTGTGTTGATATTTCTTGTTTAAATCAGTGGTTGAAAAACATGCTGAAATGACAGCTACTTTCTCAGGCAGAATCTTTAACCCTGTTGCAACTTCTTCATTTCTCACAGATTTATGTTTAGTTCATTAGCAATCATACTGTGGTATTTGCCCTGTATATGGAGTGTGGGCTACTTTCTCCTGGGCTACTTTCTCCTCTGCTGTTACTTTGCTTTTGGACCAGACACTGGGAAGCAGGCAGGAAACAATTTGCATTTTATCCCCCATTTTCTGAGATTGTGAATCAATGCTCTTCCGTGACCTTACTGATATTAGCAGCTCCTCCAAAATTTCATTTCTTGTTTCATTCACAGAATGTGCTATTCATAGTCATAGAGATAGTTCTTACATGAGATGTTAAGTCTTATGCATTTTGCATTGTTCATGTAAGGATTAGGTCCATAAATAGCAAAACTGTTCTTTCTCTTTGTTTCAGTATCTATGCTACATAAAAGGTGACATGTTCCTCATTAAAAAAAAAATAAATCTAGGAAATGGTGATGCAATGAAACCATCATTATCACCACAGAACAGAAAGGATATTAGTTTTGTAATATACATAATTTGGATTTTAAATATGTCATAATTTATGAACAGTTATTAGAACCTTTAATATATGCAGTATTATTGGAAATTTGTAGAGAAAGAAAATGTAAGGAAAGCTGTACCAAAAGCTTTGCTATTTATTTATTATTATTTTAATCCTTACATGAGCAACACAAAATGCATAAGACTTAACATCTTATGTAAGAACTATCCCTACACCTTAATGTTTCTTCAACCGTCTATCTGCCTTTCTGTAGATTTAAGGTTAGCTTAATAATATTTTATTTAAAATTAAAGCCACGAATTTTACTCTTAAGTAATTCTACTATTTTAGAGCACAGATTTATCAATATGGTTTTCCACCATGTTAAATATGATTAATAATTAATTTTATGAAATCTGCTACTTGATCTGTCTTACAGCAATGCTGAAAACTTTACTGTTCAGAGGGATCATGTGGATCTTCTTTGCATGCTGCTGTGCATCATTTAGGAGGTTCTTTATGGGTTCTCATTGCCTTTGGAAAGACAACATATTTCTAAACTGATAAAATAGATTGGAAATTTATTAAAATGAATAGAAATTAAATCTGCAAATATGTGAAGTCTTTGTCTCTCCGCACAGGAAAAAAAAAAAGGATGTGGCAGAAGAGGAGGAAAGGCTTTTTAAAATGTTAAACATGTTTTGTTTGGTTTTTTTTTTTGGTTAGTTTTTTCTTTTAACGGAATGTGAGACTGGATGGGACTGGTTGGAAACACTTGAGTCAGGTTGGTGGGTTGTCTGGTGGCACTTACATGAATAACTTCACAAGTGACTAAAACTCTTCCTTTGCAGGCATTCAGCTTCATGTTAGACTGTTGGAAGAAGTGCTACCATCAGGCTTGAAGTACCTACTGGGGGGAGACAGTGGTAATTGCATGGTAACTCTGAAGGGAAAGCATGGGTTTGTCTTCTCATCACAGTAGCTCAAGATTTTGGTACTTGCAGTATCTGGAATAACAGGGAGATGACCCCAGACTGAAGTAACAAATTCAGTGTAAACGCTGGGAGCCAGGTATGGAATGGAAGATTAGAGGTTATTCAGGAAAATGTATAGTGAAAAAGCTCAGGGTCATATTCTTAACACCATGAGACATGCATTAACACAGATTAATGAACTTAGATTCCAACTGAATACAGTACCAAGCCTCTCTTCCTGAAGGTTAGAATTAAATATAGAGTAAGTGGTATCTGAAATGCTTTCTCCTTGTATTTCTTTTATTGGGTGAAAAGTACAATGTGTTAACCTATTCATATATAAGAATGCTTTATGAAACTTTTTTTCTCCCATCTTATGGGGTCACATGAGAAGATGAACTGAGCCCTGATCTGAAGCTGTTCTGGAAAAAAAAAGTACCTCACTTTCATTTCTCTCCCTTACTATTCTAATACTAGTATTCATTGTTTTCCCCCTTTGAGTTTGACTCTCATATTAGCAGCTATTCTTTCAGCTTGCATCTTAACTTTCCACCAGCTCCACATGTCACAGAAAGAGAACAGTAGCTTGAAAATTTGTCAGCCATGGCTGAAACAATGTCATGACAACGAAAATACCTGAAATAATTTATTTTCAGAACAGTGTAGCCTATTGAGTATGGTCTTGAGTGTGACCCATGTCTTCAGGCTAGAAATTCCTTTTGTGTATTAGTTGCTCATCTGACTGGTACTGATACTAGTTCTTTCATAAAATGCTTTGAGTTGGGCTGGTAAGAAGTGCTATCTCAAAGCAAAGGTTCATTATTATTCTCTTTTATGCTGCATGATTTTCAAAGAGCTGCTGCAAACAAAGGGGTTATTAAAGCTTCCTGAGGAATGATTTATTGAAAGTATCTATTATTATTTTAGTCTCCCGTTATGAACTAGACTCCCACTGTATCAAGAAAGGGAATTTTAAGCATGGTTACTTCATTTTAAAATGAGACTTGCTTCATTCTGGGAAACTTATTTCCTCAACTCAGCCTTTTTTTAAGTTAGCACTGTGATTTAAAAGATTATGGTCCCCAAACAAACCTCACTTATTATTGCCTGATATATTACTGGAGAGAAAATATAGGAGAGATACTTTTGAAGCTTTTTGGAAGGCTTTGGAAGGATTGTTAAACCAAGCAGTTTTGTTACAAAACTGGTGAGACAGGACCTCTAACATTTTTTTCCCTGAGATAGTCAGCATTAGGAGTGGGAAACCATCAATTTTTGTGAAACAATTTCCTGAAGTGTACAGTTCATTAGAACTCATGGCATTTAAGATCGCCAGCTGGACTTTCTGTTAGTATCTTGAGGAAACTTGAAAGGGTTATGAGAGGTGGCTGTTCCCCTTTACACTTAGAAGGTCATACTGTGCTAAGCTTTGGACTTAACAGCCTGGAAAACAAAAGAGCCAGACTGACTTGGAAGTGGAAGTGTACTTCGATCTGCTGTGCAGTGCAAGGGGAAGGGGAAATTAGTTTAAATCCATAAAAGTAGAAGAAGAGTTTGAGTCGTGGCATTCCACATCATGAAAAATTCTGTACATGGTTATACAAAATAAGAGTGTCGAGAGCATATGATATGTCTCAGTTCCTTCACTTTTTTGCATAAATAATATTATTTACTTGATATAGGCACAGAACAGAATATACCTCTTCTATGAGGACAGGCTGAGCTAGTTGGCTTGTTCAGCCTGGAGAAGAGAAGGCTTCGGGGAGACCTTAGAGCAGCCTTCTAGTACCTAAAAGGGCCTACAAGAAATCTGGAGAGGAACTTTTTGCAAGGTCATGTAGGTTAAGGGGGAAAGGGTTTTAAAATAAGAGATTTAATTAGACATTAGAAAGAAGCTCTTTACTGTGAGGGGGGTAAGTCATTGACACAGATTGCTCAGAGAAGTTGTGGCTGCCCCATCCCTGGCAGTGTTCAAGGCCAGGCTAGATGGGGCTTTGAGCAACCTAGTCTAGTGGCAGGTGTCTCTGGGGGGCTGGAAGCAGATGACCTTTAAGGTCCCTTACAACCCACACTATTCTATGATTCTTACGACACTGAACTAGAAAGTCCATTGGTTCAGTGTAAGGTCTTGCACTGTGCCTTTATTTGTATTGGTAAATTCAAAGACAGTTAAGGTTGCAGTGAAGGCAAAGTAACCCATGGACAGCTCCAAATGATCTGTGATAGAAAAGGAGAGTATCTAATCTTGAGGGAGAAGTTAGGTTAAGCATAATACGGAGAACCTTAGTAAAACCATTGCTTGACCATTTTTTTTTACCCCTCTTTCCCATTAAGGAGATTTAAACTTGCATCTAGTAATGATGCTGTTAAAGATATCAGGAATAATATCTTTTAAGAAAAAAAGCTTCTGTCTTACAGTATTGCTGTCCTTCCTCCTGAACTTTATTAAGACTTTAAATACTGTCTTTTGGGCTATACCATGCTGTATTACTAAGGATGCACTGCTTAGTAAGTATATGGCTCTTGAATGATTTGTTCTCACTAGACTTTGTTGGTTTTGCACTTTGCTTGAACATACATATGTCTTTGAGTTTGCATTAATTTTGTTTAATTGCACTTGGGAGATTAGTAAGGTCAAGCAATAATTAATAAACTTTCTTCATTAGGGGAAGGCTCAGAATTGATAAAAACTTGAAGAAAAATGTAAGTGGAAGATATCTCATTTCACAGTCAGTGATCTATTAAACTTTGCAGTGCAAGCAGAAGGGTTCCCAAAATAATATCTCTGCTCATGTCATTGCACAGTATGTTTTCTACACATACCAGCTTTAGATTACTTTGGTATTTGCCCAACAAGTCTTCCAATTTCTCTTCAATGATATCTGAATTATTAAGGCTTCAATATTTTTTTTTTTTTTCTTTTAGAGAGCAGGAATTTAGGAATGTGCTGGCAGTATGACCCTGACCATTAACAACATATAAATTATGTAAGCAGCTCTATACTTTGAGAGAGATGATTTGCTCTGTAAAGGTATTTGGACAAATGTGTTTGCTATTTAATTCTCAAGCATATAAAAACTAATCATACTAGAAACAGCCTATGAAAGATAAACTAATAAATCTTTTCAAGAACTATGGATGCCTACAGTATTTGTTTTGAAAAAGTAGTGAATAAAGGATATGTATTAGTGTGAAAAATATTGATTGATAAACCTGTCATTTCTAAGGGCTGAAAAATTATGGCTTTTGGACTTATTGATGCAGAGATAATGGTCATTTTTATTTTAGTAACAAATCATACTATGGCAGCTACAAACGTATTAGGTGATAAATCATGACATAGGAGGATTCAAATAGCAACTCTGAGAAAATAGTCCTCCTATAGAATAACATTTACATTTAATTTATGTTTTAAATAGAAGTGTACCTGAAGCTGGTTACTTACGTCTGAAAGATGTTCCCATTCTGAATCAGTAAGGGACAGAATGTCAGGGTCTTAAGCCAGAGCATATTTCAGTGACCTAATTGTGAGGAAAGAGTAGGACACTTCTTATGTGACATTTCTATTTAGGTAAAATGGATTTTATGTTCTGGTTCCTTAAAGTAATTATTCAAAATGCTGAAAAAGCTAAAATTGGTTTATCTGTTCATTGACTTAGAAGTGGCATGACCTAAAATGTGTAAAGCCAGGCCATTTGGGCTCCATGTGCAGATCTCCAGTGATCTGTTTTGTGACCTTGTCTTGGCTTCCTTTTTTCTTTGTCCTTCTCTCTACCTTTTTTAAGGGTTGCTTTCTAATGCAGATGATGTCCTCTGTTCTCATCAATAGTTTCTGTCTACGCTGTTCATTAAAGTCATCTAAATCCACCATTCAGATGAAGAGCTTCTCTTTTGTATATTAAAATTCCCCCCAAAGCCATTTCAGGTTTGGTTGGAAGATCCATTCTCACATATCCTTTGGGTTAGTGCATTGCCAGATCTTCCAGGGTTGGCACCTTGGCAGTCTCTGGGTTCTATGTGAGAAACCAACTGGTGGGGGCTCATTCAGAAGAGAAGAACTAAACTAGCAAAAAAACAGGGGTATGGCCACTTTGGAAGTCACTATTACAAAATGATGCACACCTAGCTATAGTGCTTACTACAGTAGAAACTTGTGGTACTAATGTATTATGAACAATGACTAATAGTATTGAGACAGTGCTATCTTGTAGGTATCGTCTCAAGTGAGGCTAGCTTTCAAACCATATGTAGTTCTCTGACATTTTCATACGAAGATAAGTTTGAGGTGATACTTGAAGCATTGGAGAAGCTGAAATTAATGGACTGAGTTGTGGTGTCCATCTGCATTGGTGACTGTTTAAGGCAAAGGGGAGCAAGACTTCCTCTGAGGCCAGGGGCACTCATGCTTGTTTCTTCCTAAGGTAGCTCATACAGCATCCAGTAGCTTGTTCAGATAGTTAGTGACTCATATGCTTGCTGTCTAAAAAGAAGGATGAGGAGATCACCTCAGATTCACCTTTCCTCACCTTCCATGCCACCAGAGACCCTGTCTGTCACAGGTCATGACAGCAGCTGACATCAATCTCACATTTATTGTATGAAAATGGAATAGAAATTGAAGGGGAAATGATGTGAATCATTATACTTGCTTATTCCCTAAGACCTGGTCTTGGTATGAGGAACTGAAAATCTGCTCAAATATGCGAATCAGTATGCAGGCAGCATTTATATCCAGTGCATTAATGGAGCAGGAAGGCATCACACTTCTTGCAAGCAATGGAGGTGTCCAGTGCTGTCCGAGTTTTATGAAGTTTAAGGCAAGACCTGTGGTGGCCGAATGCAACATCAAACACGTATCTAATCTGCAGTACTAAAGAGAATGTATCTTGTGCCCATGGGAATGTTTTAATTAATTAAATTAGTATTCTAATACAGAAGACGAATTGAGCACATTTTATTTAATTAGGTATGTACCTTGCCTTTGTCTATAGTAATTGTGAAATAAAGATAGCAGCGATCAGTAATTTGAATCTGTGATGTTGGCCCCTAACCTAGGTTTCTGTTGTACACATAAAATCAGTCTTATATTGAATTTTTCTTTTACCTTGTGTCCACAGTCACAGATTTAATAGAAAACTTTGCTGTTAATTTTGATTTAAGTAGTAGATACTTTTAAGTATTCTAGATGAATTTATCAAGGTATTAAGCCGGACATGTTTTCACTTTGTAGCTTTCTGTGTTTGGAATTTGCAAACAGGCAAAGCTTTCCAATCAGAGTAAGTCAGCCTTTGATTCTTAAACTGTTGTTCTTCTTTTTTGTTTTTTTTCTCTTAATGTAGAATTTTATTCTCATTATAATCCCATGAACTGACATTTATTAAAAGTACTGTGGCAAATCTCTAAAACACTGAAGATTTCCAACTGGTAACAAAGCATGACAATTTAAAAATGAATGACCTGATTTACTTGCAGGACAAAGTAATTTCATGGTGATACTGGCTTTTAATCAGAGATATGCTGAGAGTGATCTGGTTTGGAGTGTGTATTAAACAGAATAGTAAGGCCTTAAGCAGTAGCTAAATAGTCTCTAGTATTCCTCACAGAATTTTAAGTTAACCTTCAAACTCACTTAGCATCTCTAACAACTGTGCTACATATTCATGTATTATATACAGAACTAATATTCCTATTTTATTTTATTACTGTAGGCACAGTGACCACTGTGATGGTGACCAGCATTAGTTTCTATTTGACAACCAATTGGGCAAAAATATTAAAACCTGCATTTTTTCTTATTGTTTCACTCATTATCTTTACTTCTTTGGGATGACTTATAGAAAAAGAAACAGACTGACATTAGCATCTGTATTTGTGAGACTATAAATACTTCATCTGGTTCACAAAGTAAGAATTTATTTCAGTTTCAAAAAAAACTTATCTATTCCCAGAACTGTAAAAATATTTTTTGCCTTTGTGTCACAGTATAGGGAATGTAACTAGATAAGAATTTGTTTCTTTCACATAATTTAGAATTACAAATAAGGATGATTGAATATAGCATTTCATTTATTTGAGATGTATATTTAACAAGCATTTCATAGATGGAAGATGGAAGTTTTCACAAGAGGATGAATACATTTTCAGATGATATTTTTGTTAGGATTGCAGCATATTAAGACTGTGCTGTAGCTGAACAGCACTGATTTACTATTCAAAATATTAGAAAATAATTTCTATTAACAGAAGAGCAAATACTGCATGTGTCACCTCACAAATTTCAGCAAAGATCAACTTTAAAAGAATTACAAGTGTATGCAACAAGGTCATGTTGAACTAAGATTCTGAAAACAACCACAACAGGAAAACTAAGACATATTTTAGTTTAATGCTGTGAAAAGGTTGTTGTGAAAAGGTTGCTATGAAAAGGTATTATGAAATCTTAAGTTGAGTAGTAGTAGATAATTCATAAACTAGGAAAATAGCATTGCTATTTTTATTATCTTTCAAAGCTTCTGCTTACACAGAAATATTAAATCTCGTTCAGAAAGCTCCAGGAAACACTACTGTTTCTCCTAATTCTCTTATAACCTATTACCTAGTGTGTCTGAAGGTAGTAGGACAGCACTAGCAAAAGCTGTCATTTCTTCCTTTAGTCCTTGGTAGGTGGATACTAATTGTACCCAGGAAAATTGTTGCTCTTCTTAACTTTCAGCAATCAGAGGAGGAAGAAGATAAAGAGAGATTGTATATTCTGTTGTCGTAAAAGTACAATGAGTCTATGATTCTGTACAAGCTACGGATGCATGTTCATGGCATCCATAAGTACAGGTTTAAGCGCTCTTAGCATTATTTGAAGGAAATGGAGATTAAAGCCACCAAGAACCATGCAATTCTCTTGGAGCTTAATGTAACTGAGAGCATTACTCTCCTGCCTCCAATTAATGAAAAGATTCTGAAGTGTTACTTGTGACTTTTAAAGTTTTTTTGCCTCCCCCACCTATGCTGCAAAAGATGTAAAAACCCCCATCCACTCAGTGATCACTTCTTTGTTTATTTTTATGAAAGAAGGAAATACTATCTTTTCATTCCTAGTAAGTTTGTTAAAAAGTTTGTTTTAAGATTTTTTTTACACTTGTAAATTAACCAATAGATTATTTTTTGTCAGCTCATAAGAAGTCACTCTGTACTGAATTTTTGAGGAGGAATAGTGCATTTTTTAGACATGAAAAATCTTAACATTTGTTCTAAGTGCAGAATAAACAGAGAAAACTAAAACGCAGAACCAGAATAAGGGTTTGCAATGAAAACAGTGCATTTTTTTCTAAGTGGAAGCAGTACTTTTGCTGTGGTACATGTGTGATCCTAGAATAAGCAGAACTACATCTAATAATTTAAAGGTGGTATCAGATCTCTGCTTGTATTCAGAGTGTAAGCAGGCGAGATTCCATGGGAGATCAACATATTCAAAGTATGTGTTTTGAAATTAAGATTTATTTACAAAGTAGGCAAAATGTCCTAGTTGTTCTTTGGCTTTGCTTATATATTTTTTTATTTTAGTTCCAGTGAAGATAATGAAATAAATTTAAAGCTTAAACAAAAGATAATGAGAAAGTGACACAGACAATAATTTCTTCCTCTTGCACACACAAAAAAAGCATTTAAGAAGTCAGAATAAAATCCAGAGGTCCCTGCAAACTTTTAAAATTCCTTTTCTTAAATCAGCCATCCTTTGATTTGTGACTGTTTTTTGCAATGATTTGTGTAAAGTGTGAATGAAGATCGTAGGCTTTGAACTCTTGAATGTTTTAAGTCTGTCGTGATGCATGCTAATGATTCTTTACCTGTGTCAAAAGCCATGCTGATGTTATTGTTGCTGTAGAGGGTTTATAACATCACTAATCAGCACTGTGTCTAGCCAGCTTTTATTTCTAAATGTGTGGATATTATTATGTATCTTATTTGTCTTCATTTGACTGTTGATGAACTGTTCGTTTTTGGTAATTTGAGTTATCTTTTCAGATAATTTTTTAAATCCAGAGTGGGGAAAGCACAAGACTGGATTTCTACCACCAGTAGCTGATGATACTGTTTTCCAGCACAGAATTAGAAAAACATCCTGTGCAGGAGCAAGTGAAGGCTGTGAGGGGTACTTGATCCCTCTCAGAGCCAAGCAACTGTCCCACAGCATTTGCTTCTCAACCAGTCATTTGTTTTTTTCCTCACAGAAAAAGGCAGTAACCTGGATTCAAGTGTCCCATGGGCTGGATGGGTTTATAGACTGCTATCAAAAATGATTCTGTGCACATCAATACAGAGGAGCTGTTGTGGCAGGAGGGAAATTCTGGGCTGCAGTGGTACTTCAGTCATAGTCATTGGTCCGCGACTATAATTTTGTTCTTGTATGAAATTAATGCTTTATTAATTTGTCAAAACAGATTAAGGAGTACTCTGAGACATCAGCAGCCCTGTATTAAATGTCCTTGGAAGGCAAAAAATTGGATTTAAGCCTTTTTCTTTTTTCTACAAGTATTTTCTTTTCAATAAATTTGCCTCTGTGTATGAAAGTCTATGTTCTTTCATATTATGCTTGTGGTACATCAGGTTAACGCATGACTTTGTTCAGTAATTCTAATGATTATTTTATGAGCAATGTGGAAAAATTCATTGGCAAATGGTTGAGAAATGCCACTGAAGTTATTCCAGTCACTGCTCTTTCCAGTACTATTTCTTATTTAAGAATTTCAGTATCAAATCTGATATGTAGAGTGCTGTCTCTAACTACATGGTTTAGGTGTCTACATTACAAAAAAAAAAAGTATGTGAATAGTAAATTATTCTATTCATTTATTATTCCTGATGACTACTAAATTATTTTAATGACATTGACTACCCTATTCATGCATTACTTGAAAGTGATTGGAAGTGAATTGCTGTCAAAAAGGCTTTGCAGCTGCAAAAAATTGCACTTCTACTTTTATTGTATTCCTTTTACCCCCAAATAGAATATACTATTTCTATCTTTCCACTCAATTCAGCCAGCTGTCACTCACACATCCTCAGACAATTGCAGTGCACTTGCATCATATCCCAGCTGCCTGTGATAGACTATTGTTTTGTAGTGCACTGCTTACAGGATAATCTCTGAATATCTGTCTCCCACTGGAAACTGTCTTTTCATTGGCCATGCTCTTTTTCAGCTGAATGATCTGTGATGTTCTGGTCACGTTTACAGGGTGTCTTAATTAAAGAAGAATTTCGCATGATCTCTGTAACACAGGACTGTCTAAGATTAACATCTCACTATTATTTCCAATTGTTTTGTTACAAAAGTGAATTAGAAATAGTTTTATTTACTTTGTAGAGCTTCTAACATTTCAGATCATTAATTTATTTTGTAATGAGAGTATTATGTCTGTTGTATAATTACAGACTGAAGCCAAAATTGTCACTTTTCATACTAAGTGCTCTGAGACAAGTATAAAAAAGTGCTTTCTAAAAGGCATTTATTTTCTAAGAATTCTTTATTTTCATTTAGGGTCATTTGAATTGTGTTATTATTTTCTGGACTATTTTAATCGTCAAGTATCCATGTGTTTAGTATTCTTCTGAGTATGAAGAACAAGTCCTTAAAGGAATATGCAAAAAATAGGAAAAAGAACTGTGGTCTGGGAACAGCTGAAATTGGCTACTTTGATCAGTGTAGCATTGATTAATTTGAATCTCACAAAATTTTATGCTTATTCTGATGTGTCCCCTTTCTTCTCTTAGTGATCAGATAGGAAATAGAGCAATTACAAATTTATTAATCATAGAATCATAGAATGGTTAGGGTTGGAAAGGACCGTCAGCTTATCTAGTTCCAAGCCCTCTGCCATGGGCAGGGATGCCTTACCCTAGACCATGCCACCCAAGGTTCTGTCCAACCTGGCTTTGAGCACTGCCAGTCATGTGTTCAGTTTACTTGCTAAAACAAAAAAGATGACCTGAGGGGCCTGAATAGAAATGAAATCTTATATTTCTCTTACAGAAATTCAGGTAGCCAAAGAATTATTGGTCATTTTACTGTTTATTTCAGACATAGTAGATATAGCATTACAGATTAAATAAAATTGAATGTGAAAGAAAACAGTAGTTTAACTATTTCTTTTTAATAATATCCAAAGTCTTCAGCTGAGCACTAATGATGCTCAGTAGATGAGCAACTTGAAGTGGATGGTTTGCCATGTCTGTGAAAGCAAATTCTAAGGAACTGCCAGAGACACACAGTGACTGGATCTTATCAACTGCAGTGCTGATATACCAAGAGATTAGTGTAGCTTTAAACCATGAATCGTTTTTGTGGTGTGATTTTTGACAGAGAGCTTTGTTCTGGAGAGATTCTGGGTTGTAAGATAATTTCAGGAAAATCTGAGTCTTGCCTTCGTAATAACACAATAGGCACCTCCCTCTGTCTATTATTATATCTCCATGTTTTAAGCTTGCTTTTAACAATCATTTCCACGCTTTCCACATAAAACTGTTTTTTTTTTTAACCTCATACTACAATATTATGTCCAGTTCTCAAAAAAATTCTAAACTGATTGTTATATACTTTATTTTCCGTTATTGATGACTCTAATTATTAAATGAATTTTAAATTCTGTCTTGTGTGTATTTACATATATGCATCGTCTTTTTGTCACTAATTATTATGGATATAGCAGAGCGGTTTTTCAACCACTACTTTGCTTTCACTATGGTTTTCAAAATGTCAGTCTTTAACCCACCATTCATCAGGGAAGTAAAACTGGGATCCTTTTGGTAGGCATGAGTTGACACATACTTCACTGATGCAAAATGGTATGTTGAGTTTGTCAAAAAGTCCATTAGCTTCTGGCATGATTTCTCTTTGTGATAACAGTGAGATTTACTAAAATAATGTATGGTCCTCATTTATGTTATTATTGAATTATGGCTTTAAAAATACTACAGGTATTAATGTATGGTTTACACATTTTTTTTCTAATTCTTAATTTAGAATTATTGTGTTTCTTTCATCCTTTTCCTTTCTAAGGCCTTAACACCACTGTTTCAGCTTCAAACTATGAACTTCAGAATCAGTTGCTCTTAAATCATATGGTCTTTATTGTCAGCGAACATGTAAGTGAATTAGAAAGGGTGACATACAGTTAACACAGCCTTTTGCAGGTTTAATGAGCAATGATAAATCCTTTATTTTGCACTTTAAAAGTAAGTGAAGTTACAACTAGAATGAGCTAGAGAGATTGTTGTTCTCTTGATTCATAATAAATTATTTGTAATTTATTTATACTGGGATAGGAGGCATCTTCTTTGAAAAGAAACCCCTAGGTTTTCTGAGTAAATGTCTGTTATCATAAAATCCAATAAACTATTACTTCCTACATTATAAGGATTTACATGGTAAGATGAGGTATGCTGTTTCATTATTTGTTTTTGTTTTTGTTTTAAACATTCAGTTAGTATCCCCTATACCACTAAAATGTGGCTTTTCTTGCTTTCCATTGACATTATTTTATTAATAGCACTGAGAAAAAGTGTTGTTAGTTTTGTAGCGGCAATTTTGTAGGCTGCAAAACCGTTAATTACAGTTTTAATTACCAAGTAGAGCCTCTGCATAACAAATAATTTTTGCTGTTATTATATATATGCAGAAAACTGTATTTTGTTATTTTAGAAAAAATACTTATTCAGAAATATCTACAGTTATCAAACACAATGCCTTTGATTATTTTGATTCCAGTTTGTGTAGACAAACTATTTGTGACTGGAGTTTGAGAAGATGCTTTTTCATCCCTCCTGCTCCATCCGCATCCCCCCCCCCCCCCCCCCGAATTTTCCAATCAAGAGCAGCAGATCTGCTTTGTATTTTCTGTAAGTTGTCTTCCTAGTGAGAGCATCTCTGCTATGTGCTCCTCATGTGTTTCTTGGAGTGCTTCTATAAAGCAGATAATTTAGATTCTCTTATCACATTAAGGTCTACCAAGTATAAAGGCAAGTTAGCTCATCTTACTATGGTAAATAAGAAGAAAAAAAATAAGACTTAAAGGGCAAAGTCAATCTAGTTCAAGTGAATTCCGTGGAGCTAATTATACTTTTCCTTAGTATGATTGTATTAGCACTTCCATTTATACAATTAATATCAGAGTTCTGGTCCTCAGGGTTTCTAAGAATACCTCTGGAATGCTGTGTTGAGGATGTTTCACTCACTGAGCATCTTCCATCAAACAGAAGATAAACTGATTTAGAGATTTAAAGAATCAGTGTAAACAGCCATGCTTATATTGCATTGTCTTTTGAAATATAAACAAGGACGATTAATTTAAATGGTAGGCGTTCCTTTCTATGAATCTGTATTTCTTGACTCAGAAATTAAAACTTAAAATTGAAGTTATTCTTAGAGTTTTGAAAGAATAAGAGCTGGAAACCCAAATAAAATTCATAACTTACTGAGTTTTTGCGGGTTCCATCCATCTAATTGTAAGTGTTAATAAATGAACAATTTGCAGACTAGTTTAAATGTATCCTGCTGTGGGTATTTGAGGCACTTCGGCATACTTGAGATGCAAATATATACAGGCATTGTCATTGTGAAATACATAATAAGCAGTTTTCAAAAGAGTGAAGACAGGATTGAAAGATCGTTTTATTAGAAATGCATACATTTTTGTTTAATGAAATAAAAATAGACATTTTATTTTTTAAAGGTGCTCATGCATCTTACGAATTTCAGTTCAAATGGAAGTACACAGTAGCATGAACTAGGATGTTTTACTCCACATAATCAAAATTATGCAGGTTCTGCTCCCTAATTGTTAGATTTAATTAAACATCTCTCTTCATATGACTGTCTCTGTTCCCTTCACTTTCTTTCCTACCTGCTCAATAGCTACTCTAACATGAACTAGCATGAACTAGGATGTTATTTTACTCCACATAATCAAAATTATGCAGGTTCTGCTCCCTAATTGTTAGATTTAATTAAACATCTCTCTTCATATGACTGTCTCGTTCCCTTCACTTTCTTTCCTACCTGCTCAATAGCTACTCTAACCTTAAACTCATAACATAACCCAGCATTCCCTCATCTTTTCAACTCACTGTTCCCTCGATTTCTCTTGCTTGGCTTTTCTCTGACTTTGCTTTCTGGACACTGGTATATCTTTCCCCATGTCCTTGCCAATGTAAATTGTTTGCCAGTTCTCTGTGTCTCTCCTTTTGAAACAAAAGTTCATGTATATCGTGCTTATAATTATTATATTTCTGGGTTTGATAATCCTTATTTTATTATGAAGTGCTAATACTCTTCAGAATTCCTCATGTACCTCAAGGGATCAGTGTGAAAAGCAGCTGATTAAAGCTTGACAAACAGTGAGGGTTTTTTTGAAGAGTATGGAGAATAAAATTGAAGATTCAGATAGTGTTCATGTTCATACTCAAATAAAAATAGCTTTAACCAAATACACTAAAAAAATAACTGTATATTATTTTGGAGAATAAGAATAAAAAGGAATAGTGGGTTTAATAATAATAAAAGCCTTTAGGAAGAACCCCTCATGAAGGATGCATTTTCTACCTCTTGGAGAAGCTTGTAAGAAATTAATGGAATACTGAAGGTCTACACTTTGAGTGTATGCTCATAAATGATAGTCTTTTGTTTCAAGGGGAATGCTTAGAAAGCATTCATGAGAGTTATGTGCTGGAAAAATAGTTGCTCTTCCACCCTGTATTACTACATGGTCGTTATACTTCCATCAGTTATTTCCCACTCTAATCCATACTGCTGATGCTCCTAGAGATGCATACATTAGTTATCTAGAAAATGCAAAGAAGAATCCTTTCCTTCTAGAAAAATTAAGGGGCTTATTTAGGTGACTGCTTGTAGATGGAATTATTGACACTAGGAGGCCCTTAAAATGCCATGAATTTACACATTTGATGTTTTAAAATTTGAAGCTTTTGTGTGATACTATTTAATGCCATTTGAGGGACTACCTACAAATCGTTTATCATGGCCTGAGTGACTCTAATACTTCAAGGATCAAGATTTGAAACTCTTCTGTTTTCCTCATTATTTTGATGGGAATTCGATATTGAAACCTTCATTGCACACACTACCAATTCTCCTATTTTTCCTCAATTTTTTTTCCCCCAATTATATCTAAGATTTTTTTTTTTACTTTAACCTTCCTATGAAATATCTCAACAAATAACTAATGGTCTGTGCTATTAAGCATTGTGAAGCTAGGAAGGAAGCATCGTTCAGTTTCCTCATATATATTTGGTTCACTGACACCTTGCTTAACTATGGAATATGCTTGAACTTCTTTAAATAAAGTTTTTTTGTAGGTATAGTCTTAGCAAGTCAAAGCCTTTGTTTTCTTCTACAATAAAACAATGAAACAGCAATACTATTTCTTCAAAACAGTTTGGGTTTCTTTTGTTCTCTTTCTGTTATATGTACTTCTTTTCTGGGAATTTTGGCATTCTGTTACTGTTTTCCTGTGCTAATGCATACTTGACAGTTTACACAAATCCCTTCATTTTTATAGCTCTATGCTTTTGCCAAAATTGTTTCTTGTGTAATATGATTTAGCTTAATTTCCATAGGAAGAGCCATAATGCTTCACATCCCCTTAAGGAAGAAGACCACTTTAGTGTTGCTGCTTTTTATTATTACGCCTAATCCTAAATTTCTAACCAAAAGTCATATCCTATCATCCATCACAAAGCTAAAGGCTTCACTGAAGTGACTGTCACCAAGTAGCTGAAAACCTGATCTATGGATCAGTTGGAGAATTAAGACTTTTAACAGAGAATAGAAAAGCATTGAGAATCTGTGGAAAGGCTGGCACTTGGGAGAATATGCTCACAGTCACTTGGCTCAGTGAGGGAGCAGGCAGCTGGATGAGATGGAGACAGAGGATTCTACATACTATTTTCAGTCTAAATAGCCTAAATAAAGTGTGCTACGGTATTGCTGTCTGAATGATGACCGTATGGCTTATTGTAGTCATTTCAGTAGGCCAGAATACATGAAAGACATTAGAGAGCTGCTGCAACAGATTTATTTTGTCAATACTTGAAAAGATCAGGCTGTTTTGGCTTAGCAATTACTTTAAGCAGAACCTCGTTTCTTCACACACATGGGAAGAATTAAGAGAGAGGAACTGGGTACTGGGTAAGGATGATGCTCAGATGGTTATCAATTGGGATTCTTTCCATTCCCTTTGCACTATCACCTCACTTTTTCACCTGCTTTGGTGAGAGCTGAGTGTATTTCATCTAGCAATAGAATGTTTTTCAACTTGATATACTTGCTTGGGAAAGTGGGATGTAGTAGTACATAACTCAGAAATCCAGCCACAGATAGCTGCAACTTGACTGTATTTAGGAATTTACCTGTTACTTAACTCATCCTATTTTTCTTGATTTACAGTGAGCAGACTGAGAAAATGAAGTATTTTCAGGAATGTTTTATATTATTTGCTATTTAAAAATTCAGCTCTAAACCTAAGTAAAACTAAAAACCGAATCCCTAAAAGTAGTTGGTGCTTAAAATGTTAAACTATAATGCTGCTTTTATGTCAGCATTGTGAGAATTTGGGCCAAAATATGACAGCATTTGTTTTCACGACAGTGATGTTTAATAGGAATAACTGATGTTGCCAGAGGAGTTATAAACTGATGAAAAATTGCAAATGTCATATTTTCCTTTTTTTTTTTTTTCCTGCCAGTAGTAATTTCAAGACTACATTGGATAGTCCAGTCTCTCCATTTGTCCGTCTTTAAATGGCAGAAGCTGGGCAGTCATCTCTTCCTTGCCCAAGCACAAATGTCGCTGTAGTGTTTAAGGCTTCAGTGCTCTTGAGCTTCATGAAAGGTAGTGTTGCAGACTATCTTCCTTTTATCTGATGAGCTTTAGGAGGTTACTAGGTTTTGTTTGTTATAAGGGTCTATTAGATGGTAAACGGTAGCCTGCAACTAACCAGCACAATTACAGACCAATAATACCCTAAAAACTCCAGTTAGGCAAGTTTCAGGCATTTATTAACTGAAGCTTAAAGACTAACAGCAACCCAAGAGTCCCAATTAGAGAATGGGTTTGTAATAGCTGCTGACAGTTGAGTACCAGCTATATTTGCTGCATCTGACAAAGCTTTTACTTCTAATATATTTTTTTTTTCACTCTTCTCTCTCATTTTTTCAGATTTTTTCTACCACGTATGAACTACCCCAATGGCTCATCTTCTTAAGACCCTTCTTTCAGAAGGGGGAATAAAAAGGGGGAAAGAGAGGGGTGGAGGGATGTGTGTGTGCAGATGCCTCTGGAAGAATGTAAATTCTTCTTTCTCATTTCCATTTATTCCTTGTTAACTGAAGCATGTCTTCCTAAGAATCCCTTCCCTATAGTATTTTTTTTGCTAGGACTAGCAGTGGTAGTACATCTGTAACTTTGCAACTTGTGTATGCAGCTGTTCCTCTAAAACCTCATGTGCACTCAAAAGGAACCTGAGGGTAAGCCATTCCTGTGCAAGTGGGGTTATATATGTACAGAAGTATTAAGGGGTCACTTAAGATGTTTTATAAAAAATTAATGACTAAATATATATGTGACAGCTATTAGAATTTATTTTGTATCATATATATATTGTAATCTTGGCTTAAAAACCCCAGACAAAATAACTCCCCCAAAATTCAAGCCTAACCTCCCCAAAAACTTACACAGCTTGAGGCTTTTTTCTACAAATATTCCAGGAGGGTTTTTGGTCATTTGTAATTTTTCAAGGCTGTTTTACATACTTCAAAAATATTATAACTTGTACATAACAAGGGCATATTTTTAGATATGAAATTTGAATGCTCAACTTCTCAGGCTATTTCCTTTTTCTGTTACTGAAAATATAATCTGGAAGGTAGAAACTAATACAATACAGTTATTTAAGTCATAATTATATACAAAAAAGGCACAGATATTCTGGATTGGCTAACGTGTTATATATCCTTAATACTTCTATTAAATATGGCAGTTTATATTCTTGACAAAATTACTGAATTAGGCTCTGGTTTCATATGATGTAAATTGTAAGATCTGAATTGCTTGAATTTAACCTTTCTTGTTGACTTTCATCTCAGTTTGAACACTGGGAAATTTGACTAAAGCTAAATGCCTGGAGATCATAATATTTTTAGATTCCAGTCATCTTGACATGTGAAAGAGTTCTGAATGACCTTATGAAGAACGTATGAGAAAATTGCCTACTGTAGATAACAAAGTAACTGTGACCAAGGGCAGAAAGGACATATAATTCTTTATAGTGAACTTTTTACTGGCTACTGGCAGTCTATTACTGACAGTTTGAGGCTGAAATGAATATTGGATAGTTTCAGCAAAAACTTCACCTTTCACATCTAAGGAAAGCCATGCACCTTTTGATTGGTACTGCATCAGGCTGTTCACTAGAGGTTTGAACACTTGCAAACAAGTCTCTTTAGGTAAGTAAACTGGCCTGTCAGTTCAGTTCAACATGCAGTTCAACCAGTTCATTTTATTTTGGGGGAGAACCGGTTTCCTGGAGTCTTTTAATGGAAGTGAGAGTCCCATCTATAACCTTTTAATTTACTTTTTATATTATTTCATCTCAGCTAGCTCAATCTATCTGGACTGAAAAGCTTATCGTTTATCTGAGTGCAAAGATACTGCTGTGGTTACTGGCAAATTGTCCGTATGTTCCTACTAACATTTATTACACTATGTAGCATAAAAAGGAGAATATAGATAACACGACTTACTTGAATGCAAATAAAGAGCTCTACATCAATATGGCTGATCAGTATGTCCAATTCCATTTTTTCACAAAAACTTCATACATTGTGGTTTTAAGTTCTCTGCAGGCTGGCCCTTTAGGAAATAGTTTAGTGAAAGAAATTTACATTTCAGCTCTGCTATTGTATTTCAGCTGACACTTCTGCCAGAAACTTATCTAAGAGTTGGTAGGAACAAAGTATTTTTGAAGAAATTCTCAGAAATCCACTAAAAAATACCTCAAGTACCCTTGACAAAACTTGTATCAGAGATAAGCTTTGAGAAGCCTGTTCAGCCTGCAGTATTCTAAAGAATAGGTTGTAAAATATACATCCATTGCTATAAACACACAGATAAGACTTTATGCAGCATAATCCAGGTTATATATAAATACAGTTGCAAGAAGCATCATTATCAAATTGTGTATTAAAATGATCAATATTTATATGAGAGGTAGAATTCAAACAAGAAGTTAGTCTATCTCAACAAGGTCCAGGGTATTATTATACCTATTAATCTCAGTTTGTTTGTTAGAAAACAAAGTTATGATTCCTTGAAAATACCCATTTTATATGAATAAGGTAGTCTTACGGAGTTTTCTGTAATTGATAGAATTTCATCATGTTTTGTCTACTTGCCTACTCCTTGGGGGCAGTCAGGAGAGAAATATAAATCTCTCTCTAATCTTAGTCTTTCTGGAATACATTATCTGAGCATGATGAACTCTAGAATGGCATTTTAGCAATGTTAAGTCTGCTTTTATCTTCACTGCACATCACTTTCACTGATGAAAGCAGGAAAATGTGTATCTCAGTCTAAAGACAACACTGTGAAGAAGTTTAGAGTCTCTTCTGTATTTTGTCAGCAAATGTATTAAAAGTTGGAAGATTTTGCGGGTAATTACCATAGGAAAGGGCTTACACAAATATAAGCTCTTATATTTGTTTACAGTCTTTCTGTGAAAACATATTTTTTCGCAAAGAACAGCATGTAGTTTCTGATAGGTTACAGCAACCTACAGATAGAGTGGTGTGCAAGTAGTCTTTGAGACTTATTATATGAGAATAATCTTGCCAAAGTATTACATACTGTTGGCAAAAGCAGTTTTGAAAAGATTTTGTAATGTACATTCTGTCTCAGTAAAAAGATTGTCTCAGCTGCTAGCTGAGATGACTTCTCACATAATTATAATTGAGTACTAAAATAAAATGTTATATTTTTTAATAGCTGATGGAGGTAAGGGGAAAATTCATGAACACAAAATGATCAGTTTGCTACCAAAATTAGTCTGTGGACAGCACAACTGCTGAACCCAGGACATTATGTTTTGGAATTCCATCATGAGTAACTTACAGTTTTTTATAGATCTTAAAGGAAGACTCTAAAATCTGGAGCTCATCTGTGTAATTCCATAGGACTTGTTTATAAGAGAGCCTAAAAATGTACTGGATGCATCTCTCATCTCTAACTTTGTCCAGATCCTATTCATATATTATGTATGTATCCATATGTATTTATGGTGGGAGTAAAGTGCAAACTCCTTTTCAAATATTAAGAGGGGTTTTTTTTAATTATGTTGGACAAAAGAATGAAAGCTAGATGATGGAAAGATGATAATGGGAAAGATGGCTTCTAATAAAATTGGAAAGTTAATAAACTCTTCTCCAAGAGATATGATATAGAAAAAGAGATTTGTTTATTTTTTAGCAAAAAGTGACATTTATTAGCTGGTAAGTAAAATGCAAATATAAGAGTAATAGAACTTTAGTTTTAGTCTTAAGTAAAGATAATGTGGCTTATAAGTGTGACTGGCACTATTAAGGTGACTATTCATGCGGGATGGAGTGGAGTTACTCTGCTTATTGCAACACTGGATTGGTTGTCTGAGGTAGAATTTTTACCTAAGTGTCTCGCCAGTAAGTTTTACCTACTTTAATGTGTCAGTACTGATTTCGAGTTGAGGCTGGTTATGAGCAAGTTGTGATAACCTCTGAATTTGAAAGTGGGCAAAATATAAGTTTTAACAGCAAACTAGAATATGAAAAAGAACTAGGAAATGGATAAAGGATGAAAGATCAAAAAATATGCATCTTTATCCTGACTGATGTAAGTAAAAAGAAAAAATATTTTTAAGAAAGGCAGCACAAAGTTCAAGGGCTCAGTGGGTTTTTATAATCAGAAAAATAGGCAAGAGCATTTACACTTTTGTTTTGAATCTTGCATTTTAGAACCTCAGACTCCTGAGAAACACATTTGTCTTATTAAGTTCAAAATGCCTTGGACATTGATAGAGTGATGTAAATATTAATCAAAGTAAAACATCTAGATGTAGCGTTTATTCAATGTGTATAGTCTTTATTCTCATATTTTGTCCTATTCATTCTATCTAATCTATCTTTTAAGGCTCTTCAAAACAAGAAAAAGTGTTCCTGAATGAAAGTATGCAGTGCCAAAGCTGACAATCTAATAGACATATCAAATATATGTTATTCATTGAAAGGACTGAAAGCTTGAATTCAAGTTCTGCATCAAGAGTGGATTATGCCTACTGAGAATTGCATTTCACCCCTGATGTCTGTCTGTTACTTATTGTCCTTACCGGCTTCACTAATCTTTTGATTCCTAAAGACAGAAGTTTCCTCTAGGGTTAAAATGACATGTGATTGACTAGTATAGTCTGTGTTCTGCCCAGCAGGGTATGATGCAGAACAAGATAGTCCGGTAGACTATAATTGCTGTTTTACAAGAGAAAAAGCTTTCCGCTTCTAAAAAAAGAAGCAGTATAATCAGGGAGAAATATTATGTTGGAGTTCGGACATTAAACATCATGTGGAGCTCCTGCAACTTTCAAAATCATATTCTTACTGTTCTCAAGACAGTTTTCGTCAGTTTTTATAGTGCATCACTGTATAAAAAGTAAATTGAATAAAAATCAGGAAAGGGATCTGCACAGAATGCAGTCTCATTGGCAAAATTCAAGCTCTGTAGCTGCTATTTCTACAATGCCATAAATTTGAACTTTTTACTTTGCTTTTATTTTTCATTGTATAAATGATTGTACATTATTCTCTTCAGTTGTCTTTATGTATTTTTTTACCCCAATTGCCTTCAGTCTCTTTCTAGTCTAGAGTTAAATGATTTTCTTTTTTCTTTTTTTTTTTTAAATTTTAATTAATTTATTTAAGAAGATTGAATTAATTAAAATAAGTTGTTCATCACCTAAGAATGTGATGTTTTATCTTCAGGACTCTGAATTATATAAATGAGTTTCCTACTGAAAATGTCACACAGGTCTTTTTTCAGTACACTCACTTGCAGCAAAACTCTGGGTGTGCAAATATATAACTCCACCTACAGGAACAGAAGTAATTAACCTGCAAATCAAAAGACACTGCTGCATAGAACAATTAAAGGTATTTTACTGTAACACATTCTGACAGTATCAGTTTAATTCCATAAGTGAGATTTTTGTCTTGTTTTCAGCTAAGTTTTTTACATACTTTTTGGCCTTTCTTTAAGGTTTCTGCGAAAGGTTTCTGTGAAATGTCCATAAACTATTCTTTTTCACTGAAACAGCATCATCGGGGTAGAAACTGTGTCCTTTAGGTCCAGGTCCATCAAAAAAGGGACAAGCCTTTTTCTATTTTTTTCTATGATAACTGGTTAAAAAACATAGAACTATAGTCAGTACTGTGCTGACAGAAGATTGTGAGTGATTAAGTTCAAAACACTACATTAAATTGTTTTTTGTGTATTTTCAGTACTGTTAACTTGTTTGACAACAGTTCTGTCCTCTCTTTGCAGGTATTCCTTGCTGGACTTGATTTTCGTTTTCAGTTTCATTGTTTATGTCTGCTAGCAGCTTCCAAGTGTCTGTCCTCCCTAGGCAGTGTTTGCTGTTGAGGTATGTTCTGCTATTTACTACTGCTTTGTAGTTAAGTAATAAAAATATATGTTGAACACACAAATAAGGTGTTAGTTTCTTACAGAAAGGGAGCATCAGCTGTCGTTGCTGTTGTCAAGGAGAGTATTGAAGCATTATATGCACCATCTAAAACTGCGCTACAAAGTACAATCGTGTGGTATTTCTGATGAAAGTGGAATAATTCAAAGATGCAAAGGAATACTTTAAACTCACCCTGTCCAAGAATCTGCCTCTGGAAGCACTTAATAAGCAGACCATGTTAAAACTAGGACTTTGCTGTATATACAAATGCTTGCAGTGATAACTGTAAGTGCAAAGTGCAAAAATACTGCCAGTCTCATTTTGTAACCTCTTGTTCTGTTGCTTTGTGCCACCTTTGCACTTTAAAAGAAAATCATACAGGCTGCAGGATCATTCTGATTGGGACCATATGAGTGACTGGACTGGCTTTTGTTTTTTCAGTGACTGCCAGCATAAAGTATGGATACAACATTCAGTGATATCCTGCCTCTGTGACAATATCTAGTTATCTTCTTGGACAGGCAAATTTAGTTTCTCTATATTGACTTATCTGGACTACTGAAAGTGTAAAAGGTGTGAATTAGGAACATATTCTCCCTAGAACTGCAGCAAGGGAAATCTTGAGCCTGAAGGTAATTTTTGCTTTAAGAAGTTTATATAATGTTAACTACCTCTATAATGGTTTTTATAGTTGTGCTTTGAGATCCTTGGTACATTTTATGGCTAACGGGGGGAAAAAATGTAAGAAAATTTTGCTAAGTATATTAGCAACTGAACCTTTAACAGTTGTGAGAAAACTTAAAGATAGCTCCGTTCTGACATTTTCCATGCCTGGAAGTCAATGGAGTTGATTTTGGTTTGGCACTTCCACATTGAAAGAAGCAATGAGTGTGTTTACTTCCTTATACTGCCAGTGAATTCTGAGCTCCATAAGTTTATTTTTAGTCAGTTAAACTTTGAAATGCTTTAAGATAAGAGATTATCTGAGCCAAAATAGTGCTCTGCAAGCGTGGATGCTACAGATTATAACTGTGCTTTAAACTCTGTGAAGGTAGGAAACTGTCAGGAGACAGTTCTATATCTGTTCAATGCACTCCATCAAATACAGTACTTAAAATTTTTCAGATAAGCAATCTTCACCTACAAACTGCTGAAGGACAGCACAGTTTTACAGATTTCATTTCCGGGGTATGTAGCATCATCAATGGATTTTGATTCAGCAGTAGTTTCTTCCTGAAATATTCTGGCAGAATTGGGAAGCATTAAGCTAATTTCTACATGAACATTAAAATAGTCTAGTGATAACAGTTTTTATACCTACAGTACATTTCAAGGTCACATGTGCATTGTGAGCCTGAAAGACAGCACTGGGGTTGTGAGAAGATGCTAGAGGTTGCAATACACAGACTTGAGCACTGTAGGTCAAACTCTGCATTTGGATCCTTGTCACCGAAGTTGTTAGAGGTTCCTGGGATAATGGTGTCTTACTCCAGACCTTGCTGATGTAAAAGGAGGTCCTCTTTGGAACTGTGTGCATTGTATGTATGTGCACATATGTAAAACCTGATCGAATGTTGTATGTTGTTGTTGGGCTACTCATTTAATCACAATTATCTATAAATTTTAAAATAAATCAGTAATATTTGAATTTAAATGCATCTTCTCCATCATGTGCCTTTTTCCTTTTGGGTATCTTCAACTCTTACAGTTTACCTGAGAAAAATATTGCAGGGATCAGTTAGTGCCCACTTGTTTGACCACTAGATTGCCAATGTGTTTAGGCTGCAATAATAAGGTATACAGACATAACTTGTGTAGTTATGCACACTTTAACATATAGGTATATAAAACAAACAAAAAAAAGAAACAAGAAAAAGAAACAGCAAGGAGGTTTCAAAGGGACAGACAAGATTTTATACCTATTGAAAAAGTGGGTTAGGTGAGAGAGGTGATTTTTAGTATAAAAGTAACATTTACGTATTTGTGGAGAGTGAAAAGAAAACAAATGACAAATGCACATTTCACTGTACATAGAAGGTGATCATGGACTCTTCTATGCAGCAAAATAATAGAAGGAGTTTAAGGTAGAAGATACTGTATAAACTTTTGACTGATGCCCTGAGTACAAGGGCTGGTTTACCCTCACTTAGAGACACTCTTGTAAATCTTGGCATGTGAACATGGAAAAGAAGATGCCCTGGAATCAGCAGGGTGCAGATAAATTACTTGGAAAGCTCTGATCAGTGCAGCTTTGAAGAACTGTGGCAATCTAACATCCACTGCCCCTTGCAGCTGCTGAACATCCCATAACCTTATGCAAAGATGATTTAAAGTCTGTTTCATCTGCAAGAGAAACACATTTAAAATACATTTCTTGAACAGTTCTACTGTAGGCTTGACTTCTTAACAATAAATTGCACCAGTGACAACAAAGGGAGCCATTTATAGTGAGTTAGGATGTTCCTAGTTTTGCACGTAATATCTGTTTTCAGAAAAGTGTTACTGTATATGCCGATGAGGTGATATACAGAACTGAGTTAGGGTTACCACTCTATTTTCAATTAATTAATCAGATTTAAAAAGGCAGAACACACTTTGCAGTAGAATAAATTGCAGATTGGTCATGCTGGGATTATTTTTAAGAAACAAAATAGTACAAATTCAGACAGTCTGAAAACTAGGTAAATAAGAATGGAAAATATTAAAGGAATGTTTACTTCTTAAAAGGAGAAATAAGAGTCAGAGGAAATACGCATTTCAGGATATTTCTACAGTTGAAGTTGAAAGAAATATTTAAAAAAAAAAGCCCCAACCAACCAAAGACTTCCACAACTGAATAAATAATGAAGGTTTGATAAAATACAATTACACCGAAAGGATAGTAGTTTATTTAGGCTTATTGCATGTAATTTTTGTAGTAGAGGATGAGAAGGGAGAATGGAGAATAAGGTAGTATGTGAACACAGGTGTGTCAATGTGACTGAAGTTCAGGATAAAGTTCTATTTGTAATGTTCTGCAGTGGCTAGAAGCTCCAGAAACACAATTAATTGGAATGTATCTTGCTCCATTTTTTTCTGTTTTCATTCTTGTAAAAAACAGTCTAAAATTTCAAATGCCCTAGTCTCTTATGCCCAATCTGTTATTTGTTTGTTCTTTCATATTCAAGCCAGGTTATAAGGTTTCAGTGCCATATTCTCTTATTTGTTTTTAAAATCTTGTATTTCAAATATATTAAGTGACACAAAGCACGTCTGGAAAATGGATGTTTGCAATTTTCCATTAAGTCAATACGTATTGCAAATTAGCAGCTGTTCTTTTATCATGTAGTCCCATAAGTAGGCAAAATTTAATATGTGCTACCTTGTGGAACAAAATTTTGTAAAATTGGCAAAGCAATGCGTGTGATTTCTTTTTTTTCCTAAGGAAATTACCAGTTTCTGTCCAGTTTGCGCTATGACTCCTCTTCTGGGTAAAATATTAGAGGAAAAAGAAGCTGTGCCATGTAGCACACTGGCTACCAGAAGCAGCAGAGGTGTCCTAGCATGTTAAGTGAGCTTGCGCTGTCACAGTGTCTCCTGGCTTCCATAACCATCTTTATTTAGATGAACACCACTTTATTTAGTGAACAGCACTTTGGTTTGTGACTACTTCTGATGCTTCAGAAGCTGGGTGACTGCTATCATACAATCCATCCAGAAACCTGAGACAGGGAAAGTTGGGGCTGTTCAACACGGAGAGGAGAAGGCTGTATGG
Source organism: Pezoporus wallicus (assembly GCF_028554395.1). Taxonomy (NCBI): domain Eukaryota; kingdom Metazoa; phylum Chordata; class Aves; order Psittaciformes; family Psittacidae; genus Pezoporus; species Pezoporus wallicus. The sequence continues at coordinate 7,743,406 of NW_026640488.1, forward strand.
AGACCTCTTAGCAGCTTTCTAGTATCTGAAGGGGGCCTGCATAGATGCTGGAGAGGGACTCCATCAGGGACTGTAGCAATACAAGATGAAATGGATTTAAACTTAAACAGAAGAAGTTCAGGGTAGATATAAGGAAGAAGGTGCACTGGCCCAAAGAAGTAGTAAATGTTCCATCCCTGGCATTGTTCAAGGCTAGACTGCTGGTTGAATGGAGCCTTGGGATACATGGTCTAGGATGAGGCATCCCTGCCCGTGGCAGGGCGGTTGGAACTAGATGGTCTTAAGGTCCTTTCCAACCCTTATCATACAATGATTCTATAAATCTCAAATTATACTTTCCCTCTCTCATGTAACAACCTGAGCAAGTAGATACAAAGAAAAAAAGATATTCTGACCATATGCGTTTTATAAAATACCTGAGTATTCTAATATGATTACGGAATTCACTGAATAATTACTCAACAAACTCCAGTTGCTGAAAGGTGAAAGGACAGCTCATTTCCCACATTCCTCCTTACCCATTAACCTGTAAAGTACTCTAGGAAGTGGCCTGACCATCCTGCTGCTTAGGCTTACAGAACTTGCTGGAAAAATCAACCTCTGCTCTTCTTTATCTCCCCACTGTTCTTCACTTGCCCAGTCTGAGAAAAGTCTAGATAACAGGTAGATTGCTATGAAGAGATTATTTAATTTCCCAGGCTTTTGCCCTAGTGTGATATGGTTCCTGTTCTGGTCCTAAAGGAAGAGACTTCATCAGGGTCACTACTGAACTTCAGTATTATTTTTTCCATTGCTGGCTCTCTGCTACCTATAATACTTATGCTAGTTACAAATCATTTCCATTAGCTTGAGTCACCTGCAGCTTTATTACTAAGTACTCTACTTAGTTATCTTTACTCCTAATTTCTCACAATAGCTGTTCTTGTTTTTTCCTTTATTTTTATTATTTCATACTTTTGGATGATTGGCTTTTCTGCAACTGCTCTTAGCAATCTTTTTCTTACTATCAGTAACTGTAGTGTTTAAGATGGTCAGGCAATGTGGATACTTTACTGTTGGCTTTCCTAGTTATCAGTGAAGCCACGCTGGTTTTCCATGTGGGAGGTCTTCTTCTACTATGTAGGAGTGTATGTTTGTCCTGAGTGTATGGGAACCTCTAGTATTCTTTCCTTTTTTGGATTTGATGGCCTTTATATAAAAAGTAGTCTTTGGGGGTAGTGCCTCAAAAGTACTCAAATCATTACAGGTGAAATAATTTTCAAGACTATTTAAAGATAAAAATCTCAGGGTTAGTTTTGAAATCATTGCCTGCAGAACTAACACAACTGAAGGCTTTTGACCAGGTTCCTTCCCTTTTAAAAGCAAGACAAACAAGTGGTGTGTTTTTTGAAATGCTATATGGTTTAGGACTTGTACTCTGAACTAATATTTTTTCTTTATAGAATTATAAACATTTAATGAACTGGTTTTCCATGTCATCACCCTATCCCCTAAAAAGAATAGAATTCATATTATTAAGAATTCATTATCATTAGGGTAAATGTAGCATATAAAATTACCTCCCACCAACTGAGTGAATGGCAGGCACAGGGAGATGAAGCTTGTTACCTGAAAACTTGATATCCTCCTCAGGGATCTAGGAGGACAGTAACACACCAATATCAAGCAGAATGATAACAAACATACCTAAAATATATATATTATATATATATTCCATATATATATATGGAATATATATGTACTCAGAGATAAGAAAAGTAATTAAAATGCTGAAGTTTCTCATAGCAAGCTTCAAACATTTTTTAGTTTATTTTTATTAATCACAGTATCACAGTATCACAGTATGCTAGAGATTGGAAGGGACCTCGAAAGATCATCTAGTCCATCCCCCTGCCGGAGCAGGAACACCTAGATAATGTTACACAGGAATGTGTCCAGGGAAGGAGACTCCACAACCTCCCTGGGCAGCCTGTTCCAGTGTTCTGTCACCCTCACTGAGAAGAAGTTTTTTCTCAAGTTTAAGTGGAACCTCTTGTGTTCCAGTTTGTACCCATTACCCCTTGTCCTATCATTGTTTGCCACTGAGTAGAGCCTGGCTCTATCCTCGTGACACTCCCCCTTTATATATTTATAATCACCATAACATTAATGATTGGAATATGAAGTATATTTCTATATCTATAGATTTCAGTGGAAGTTTTCCCCAGGGTGTAATTAGGAGTGTTGTGAGACATTTTTTGCTTCATTTTGTATATGTGAAGCCTACTTCAACTTCTACTTAAGTCAATGACAAGATTTTCATTAACTCTCTCCTGTGATAGCCCAGTCAAGCTCGAAATGAGGGAAATACACAGCAGGGTGCTTTGTTGAAGCAATTGCTTTAACTGAGATTAAAATAAAAATGAGATTAGCTATAAAACAATTTAAGACTAGTACACATAAACTGATTTATTATCTCTCACCATGCTTAAAACGTCCCACCACATTAGTACATAGAGCATAGAATTATCATTGTAACAAATGGAGAATTTAGATATCCAGTAATGTGTTAGTAAAGTGCTTGATGATAAAAAGAGAAAGGAAATGACGGTACATCATTAAAGAAAATGAAATTAAATCATATAAACTAAAAAAAAAAACAAACAAAAAAGCCTATAAAGAAATGTATAAATACTAGGGTATATATAAAAACTGTGTTTCAAAAGAGAAATTTCCCAATGGAATATCTGGAATATCTTAATATTTTTTGAGTAATGCAGGAGAAATAAACAGAATATATGGCACAACAGAAGACCAGTGCTAGGAGAAAAATTATTGTCAACAGGAATTACTTGAAAAGAAAATCTTTGAGCTATGATTGTGATTGATAAGTGTAGTGTACCACTTAAAATACTTCTTTTGTTAAAATTGAAGCAAAAGAAGCCTTTTATTTTTTAGTGAACCTTGTCAAGAGAGTTCTAGGCCTCAGGCAGATTTATTTCTAATTTCTTCAGAGCTGAGCTTGATTTTTACACTGCATTCTAGAGAGAAATGGTAACCTGTTAGAATTTAATATTCAGCCAGAAAACTTAACAGAGGTTTTCTCCTACCATAAGTGATTTAATCTCTATTTACTAGACTCCATTTCAACACTGCTAATATAGTCTCTTAAAATTCTATTTCTTCTCTAGCTTCTTTTTTGAAGTAGTCATAAATATCCTTGTTCTGACTACTCAGTCTTGGTCATACACTGAAAGATGCTAAGCTTCCATCAGAAAGTTTAATGTCAAGGGAGCTGAGTACTCTGAACTTTTCAAGTATCTTGTAGAATAGCAGCAGTTTCAAGGTATTTTGAAGCCAGATAAAGCAATACAGGCCTACTACTACAGCACAAACAATGAAGTCATTAGAAATACAAACCACGTAAAGGCTGGTGAAATATTTTCAGAAGTGAATGTAGTGCTTTTATAGTTTGATATACAGACAAACAGCTCAAAACATGCTGGGAAGTTAGCAGACTTGTAAAAAACAAGACAAGCAAAATAAGACACTCAAAATTAAAACAAGCTTAAACCTAAAAATTTCGGTCCTTTCCAAGTCTGGTCCACTGGAGCATGTGGTTTTCCTACCAGTACCCACCTGAATTTAACATGTGAAAGTATCTTGGGGTAAGTAACTGCAGTGTCTATTGTGTGTGCTTATTGCATGGTTGAGAGTCTGTTATTTTAGAGTTAATTAATTGTCTGACTGCCTACCCCACATAAAAATTAATTTCTAGGATTTATTTGGAGGAGTTTGTGCAGCCAATACTTGATGCATGTGTATAAATAGCACATAAGCACTTTAAAGAGCTAATCAAGAATAGAAGTATATGTTAATTAGCAATGTATTAATCTATGATTAATGTAAAAATGGATAAAGATGATGTTCCAAACCCATTTTCATTAGCAGTACTTACATAATATGATTTTAATGGTTTAAATGAGAGTGGCCTAACATCCAGAGCTCTTGATTTCTCATTGTTACTTTTTGTAGGTTATCAGTAGCTTTATTACAGAGGATACCTGTAGGCATAGTCTTGTTTGAAAAGGCTGGCCATACTGTAAAGTGTGTTTCTTTTTATGTCTATCAGCATCAGATTCTTAAATGCAGTAACCTCTCTCTTTGAAGTTCACTACTGTGATTTACTTATGCTGCAAATATAGTATGTTAGAGAAGATTTTAGTTTCTTTATTTTTCTTCTGATATGCAAAATGTCATTGAAAAAGTCAATCATAGAATCATAGAATGGTTAGGATTGGAAAGGACCTTAAGATCATCTAGTTCTAACCTGCCTGCCATCAGATAGGTCTTACATAAATTTCAGAATTACCATAAAAAATTACAGTGTAAGTTATTTCATAATTATTATAAATGTACTTTTTTCCAGATAAAGAGCATCTTTTTGTTTGTCTCCCTTTGAATCACAGACTCATAGAATGGTTAAGGTTGGAAAGGACCTTAACATCTAGTTTCAACTCCCATGCCTCACCCTGGACCATGTTGACCAATGCTCTGTCCAACCTGGCCTTGAACACCGCCAGGGACAGAGCATTTACTACTTCTTTGGGCAATCTGTTCCAGTGCCTCACCACCCTCACATTAAAGAACTTATTCCTTATATCTAACATGAACTTCCACTGTTTAAGTTTAAACCTTGTCTTATTGCCATAGCCCCTGATGAAGGGTCCTCTTTTATATATCTTGATGCTACACTGTTGTGATTTAAGCCCAGCCAGCAACCCAGAGCCACGCAGCTGCTAGCTCACTCCCTCCCCTTTCATCCCCTCCCCGCTCCCAGAGGGGTGGAGAGGAGAATCAAAAGAATGTAACTCCCAAGGGCTGAGATAAGAACAGCCCAGTAACTAAGGTATAACACATATCACTGCTGCTACCACTGACAATAATAGTGATAAGGGAAATAACAAGGGAAGAGAGCACAACTGCTCACCACCTGCCAACCAATACCCAGTCCGACCCAAGCAGTGATCTCACTCTTCCAGGTAACTGCCCCCAGTTTATACAGTGGGCATGACGTGCTGTGGTATGGAATACCTCTTTGGTTAGTTTGGGTCAGGTGTCCTGTCCCTGCTTCCTCCCAGCTTCCCCTCCTCCCTGGCAGAGCATGAGACTCACAAAGTCCTTGGTCAGAGTAAACATTACTGAGCAACAACTAAAAACATCGGTGTTATCAGCCCTGTTCCCTGGCTGAAAGTCAAAACCACAGCACTGCACAAGCTACTAAGAAGGAGAAAAAATGACTGCTACTGCTGAACCCAGGGCATACATGCTAACGGAAATACAGTCCAAAAGATGATGCAAAAGAATTTGACACATAAAATCAAATTACATTAAGTCAATAGTCCTTAAAGTCAATAGACATGAGTTTGGATGTTGATAACTAAATGCGTAACAGGAAAATATGTATCAAAATATTCTGAGAAGACAAGTGAGTTAATAAAATTTTGCTAAATATTTTCAGTGTGGCAGATTAATTTTCTTCTTTCTAAATTAGGATTGCATATTTGTGTATGGGCTGCACTGGATATATAGAGATTTTTATTTGCTCTTATGATGGCATCACTAAATGTTCTTTCACTGAAACTTTTTTTTTGTCAAAAGTAATTCAATGTGTTTCTCTTTGTGAAAAGCAATATGATTTAATACAATTTTGTTAGCGGGAGTTAAAATGCAGTTTTTAATTTAGCAGTAATGAATATGTTAGAACGAATAGGTGACATATACTTTGTGAAAGCTGCAGAAAAGATGACTTCTTCTTAGTTGCAGTTGACCCACATTAGACTTCTGAATACACTAGACTGGGGAGGAATAGGGAGGAATTATTTTTAAACCAGGATCTGCTCTTCCATGCTAAAGGAGGGTGCCCTACATCTGTCTCTGCCAGCAAAATTCAGGCTCAGCAGTTTGGTATGACACTAATTTACTTGCACAGAGATTTATAAAGCTTCATAAATAGCAGAACAATATGATTAGATAGTACTTCAGTTGATTCAATTACAACTGAGGTTTAAAGATACTAAGAAAAAAATCAAATGGCCCAAGCTGGAATTAAGCTTTCCTAACTGAGTGGGAAAAAACAGTCAGCAGTGATGAAAAAGAGACAATTTCTGCTGTGATCAAGCAGAGAAACCATTTCTGAAGCTGTGATGGATGTATTTTGCATCAAAAGATGGAATTCTGAACTACACATCATTCTTGTTCAAGATCCAGATTTTATTTATAACTTTGGTGAAAGTTTTTAAATGATTTATTTTGGTTTCCATTTAACTTACATATTTTGATACAGACTGGTTTATACACTGCGTCACCCACTCATAAATGTACCCAGAATACTGTGAGAAATTTTTTGGTAGTGACATATTATGCTTTTATTCCCTTTCATGTGCAGTGTCAGCAGTTCTTTGATGATGTCTGTTTTTAAGCTGAGCAAGGCAGGAGTTTTAAACTAATGTCCAGCATATACATCTACTTGCAATATTGATAGTTCAAATATGACATGTCTCTTGCTACTTGTCTGCCTTGTAGAGCTTCCTGTGAGAGGCAAGAATACTTTATTGAAATCAGTGGGGCATATGGTTGTAAACTTCAAGGTGTAGCTTAGCACCAGTAAATCTTCAGTCAAAAATCTCCATCAGACACGGATTTATTTAGGAAAAGGTTTTAATTCCCACTGTATAAAGCTTGGCTCAGCTTTTTGTGTCAGCTATTTATTTGAAGAAATTTACATGTATGTACATACCTGCACATAGAAAACTTTTTATATGTATTTTTCTGGCAAAAGGAACTTTTCAGATGCTATTTCAGGGTGAACAAAGCATTTCATATCTGTAAAAATATTGAAATATGCACCAAGTAAGAAAGATCATGATGAAAATAAGTACTGAGTGCCTATCAGTGTGTAGGGAAGTTATTTAGAAAGTTGAATACCTGTATTTCAGCTCTAGCAGTAAGAAATATTCAAATACGATATGATATTTAGTCCTGTCATTCCAGGAAGTACAAGCTGTTTTGCTCAACCCACTAAGTCAGATTGCTTTCTCCTGTTCCTAGCCAATAAAAATTAGCTGTTTGACCTAACCCTAGCTGGGTTACAATACAAGCCTAACTAAAATGTACTCCTATTGGACCCCTTTGAGTCTAAAGCAAACGTGAAGAAACTTTGATGTGGCTGTTGTTTTGGAAAGCCTCATGTTTTATACCCATCCTTAAGCAAGTATCACCTTCCCAGAGAATATGCAACTAAATGAAAAAATGGTCTTGTGAACCCCTAACACTGTGTCCTTAAGTTTGCTTTCTGGGTTTTGATTCTTTCGTGTTTGTTTGTTTTGGTTTGGTTGGGGTTTTGTTTTGGGTTTGTGGGGTTGTTTTTTATTTTTTTTAATTGTAGGTTGTTTTTGGTTTTGTTTTTGTTTTCCCTGGAGAGGGAGAACTGAAAGAAGGACAAGCTATTTACCTGTTCTTTAGTTCCATTTATGTATTCCTTCTGATTTGAGCCATTAATGAATTATTGAATGTCTTGGATATGAATTCTTGAATAAGATGATTAAAAGGCCTTTGTAGACTTTTCTATGGAGAGATTCCATAAAGATAGAAGTGCATTGACATGCTCGTTTTTCTGAAGTATGTCAAACTGACAAATACATTGAGTAACTATCTCTGGAGTCATTTAAGAATAAAGATCAAGGGAAAAACATTTAAGAAAGTAGTATTAGAGGTTTAAAATTAAAATTATTTAGAATTGTGCTCAACAGTAGGATTTAAGGATGAAGAAAATTTTTTTGCAATCTGAGGTTATTTTATGCTTAGCAAAGTTTGTCATTAGTCTATTGATAAATACATAAGTGTACACATGCATAAGTGTACCTCTGTGGTGGAATAATAAAGTAGTAAAATCACTATATTTACAAAGAGATAAGAAGATCTTTGTAGGATGATCTTGATGGCATCTCTCGGCCAGCAGAAACAACTGGATCTGAAGGCCTGGTTTGTAAAAGTTCTCTTACGTGGCTTGAAGTGATTTGAAATTGAGTCAAATATAGTGTTCACTGGAAATTGTATTGACAGTTGTCTACCATTTCTATTAAGGATTATTCTTAGCAGTGTAAGGATTATTATAGATTAACAGTGTTTTCCGATACTATGGTAATGTCAAAGAGCCTTGGACTGAAACAGTGCAGGGGGAGAAACTCCTCTTTTAGTTGCAGATTTGGGATCTGATGGGTCACTGTTTTCTCTCAGGGCTTACTGCAACTGGTAAACCGTAAAATCACGATGGAACAGCATGAGCCACTTTTCTGAGGCTGTTGAAACTACAGCATCTATTGCTTCCTGGCAGGAGATTACTTAGCTAACAACAGACCTGGGGTCATTTGTGCTGGAAGAGCTCTCTAGAAACTTCCAGCACTTGGAATCCTGCACAATGAACTATGATTGCTGTATAACACCATTAGAAAGAAGTATCTGATTACCCTAACAGCTGTTCAAAGTCATAGGAGTGTGATCAGGATTTTTCCATTATGGATGTGCTCTGAGCGACCGTTATTACTGTTACGTCATTAGTGTTGGTTGTGCTGATTTCCAAAGTTGTCGTTTTATTGTCCTTTACTTTTTCTTTCTGAAGTATAGTGAATATTTAAACATGAACAGACTTAGCATTTGAAAATGTGGTGGTATTTCTCATGAAGTGGAATCTAGATGGTGTTGTTTATTTCTGCACTCTTAGAGGGATGGTAGTATCAATGGTTAAGAGCACCTAAGCACTGAATATTTATCTAGGCTCTGAAGAAGAATAGTGCATAGGGATTAATGCAGATGGAAAAATACGTAGGAAAAAGGAGTTCTTTTAGGGAGGGTTGGTAGGCAAAAGACCCTTCTTCCTGGTTGATTCCTTTCTCTGAGCCCGTATGTGTTTCAAACTATGAACTTTTTAATAACATTTAGCTGTTGACTGCTGCTGCATCAACAAAATCAGCAATGAAATATCTTATCAGGGCTGTTACCTGTTGTTTTGTCAGGAAATGAATTAACGGGGTCTGAACTTTATTTAAAAGCTGAGCAGTTTCCTCTTTCACAAGCAAATGGAGATACCACCAATTCTTATTCTAACTGGGTAGAAACAATTACTTTGCAGTATGGTCTTAGAAACCATTGAATGAAGCTTCAGTAGCCAAGTGCTATGCCTTAATAAGAAAATAAAACACTTGGTCTTTCATCGTAACTGTTCTAATATAGACCAGCTGCTTTTAGAGGAAATCCCATTTGTAAGATCTAGTTTTCTGCAAGAAATAAGTTTACACACAACTTGTATAGCAACTAAGCTTACTGCTTTGTAGGACAACAGTATTCTGTAAGACTCTTTTCATTAAAATGGTTGGTGCAATCCCCTTATTGCCCCTTTTTTTTTTTTCCTCTTGGAAAGTTCATGATCTTTCCATGAAAAACATATGCACACTATATCTGGGATACTTGCCCAGAATATTCTCACATTCTCTGCAGTCAGAAGAGTTATAGACATTTATTTTCACATTAGTTAATGAAAATACAGACATGCAACTTGGAAATATGAGGAGATTTACTTAGATGCAATCTGTCCTTTGATGGAAAAGGAAGAGAGGAAAAAAAAATGATTGGTGGGATTTACAAGTGACATTTTCTTTATATTATTGTGGACTTACAAAAGTCCAACTGCTTGCAAATAAAGTACACCAAGAAGTAACTGCATCCCGAGGGAATAATACTGAACCAATGGTTATGGATTTCCAAAAGAAAGTTTTCTACTTCCAGCAAGGTAAGGATCCTGTTACTAGATGATGAAAATATTCATAATTTTAATTTAATTAACAGTGCAGAAGACAAACCTCTCAAAAACCAGAAGCCATTCAATTTGCACCATTTGTACAAATAATAGAGTGTAGAAAGGTGACTAATAATGCATAAAATTATGCATTTATTAATTCAAAAGAATAATTTAATTGTTCCAAGAGTTAGAAGTTTATAGAAAGTGATCAGATAACTTACAGTCCTTCAAACAAAAACATTATCATGACAGTCAAGAGAAGCAAACTTTTCAGCTTTGCTCTATTCATGTCAACATGTCATGTTCAACAGAAAAATATAAACATATGATAATTCACTCAGTCATGTATATGTATCATCAAACTGACCTTTTGCAGAAAGCGGCTGAGTTAAATATTGCTTCTTTGAATGCATTTTTTGCCTGTGACAAATGTGGGTGGAGAAAAAGAATTCTAAAATGTTGAAATCTCTCCTTACTTTGATAAATGTAAGATAGACCAAGAACCCTAGGTTATCTTTCAGTAAATATTAGCATATAAAAAAATCAGAAAAGATTTGTTCTAAATTAGGCAATTCACAAAACTTTCTTTTAACTGTCAGGATTAGAAAAATTTAACCATATGTCAGAAACTTGTGTGACAGTGACTGACCTCACTTCTTTCCTGTTTCCTTTGATACAAGATATAATCCTGTAGACTTACTATTAAAAAACCATTTTACTCTCCTTTGATTCTTTGCTATGATGGACCTTCATATCAGAAAGCCATGGCACTGGGCTCCATTCACACCATTTTTTACATGAGCTTGCTTACTGAAAAAATACTATTGCTAAAATACTGCAGTGAATTTACAGTATACTACTACTTACTATTTACTGCTACTACTATTACTATTTACTATTACTTTCTCTGAGATGTGATCTGCTTACAGTCAATCTCTGTAGAGTGCTGATAGGTTTTAGACTGACATTCAAAGCACTTTTTGAGGAATACTTTAATAGCAGAGAACCCACATTAGCCAGCAGTATTTAAGTGTTGAAGTTTAGCTGCATAGAAGCAATGTTACTATATCTCTATGTTCACCTGAAGACTTGCCTGCAATATATTAAACAGGGAAACTAATTGCTTAGCTTCCATTGTTAGTATCTGTCTTCCTATCCAACTCATGTTTAGGACCAGCTGGTCTTAAGAAAATTTTGTCTACTATATTGTCTTGATGACTCAGCCAGGGAAAACACCTGAGTATGCTTCCCAGACCTATGCAGAACTGAGTATTGTGTAAAATGAAGTGGTGATCAATACTCAGTTTTGAAATTTCCTCTTTTCTTTCCCCTTTGCTGGTATGAAATGCACCCAAGAGAAAGGAGATTATTCTGTTTCACATCTGCTAGCAGCCTGGTTGTTTTCTGAAATACATAGGGGATTTGGAAAAGGGACAAACCTGAGATCCTTTATGTTTTTTTTACTTCATGGATGTGTCTGTAAACTCAACAGTGCTGCAAATTTCAGTTTTGTACTATAATTTTACTACTAATTTTAGTTTACTTCAGTGTTACCTTAATTTTTTAAAAAACCTTCAGTGTGTGCAGGAAGAATAAAAATTATCAAAGCAAGGCACCCCAAAACTAGCACATCAGAATTCCCTCAGCTTCATTGTGTGAAGTGTAATATTTCTTATGTAGTTCATTACATTATAATTTTTTTCTTTTTCTTCCAGAATGTTTGCTTTATTATTCAGAATATCAGTTGAACAGGGCTTGCTAAATGAAAAAAGGGAAAGGCAGTCACTATTCTAGTTTGGTTTAATCTTGAAATGTATGGTTTGAGATTTTGACTCATAAATCTTTCATATCTAGCTCTAAGTAGAAAATATTAATTTCTTCATAACCTTTTCTGGGTTTCTCAGCAGTATAGCACCTGAATGCTTCACAAGCAATATTTGATGAATTTGTACTGCTAAAGTTGTCTGAGCGAGGTATGTGATTTACACCCTGCAAAGGGAAAAGAAAACTGTAGCCCTCACTGATTTCAGCTGCAACTGAATTGTCTGTGTTTTAACAGCTCAGGCCTTCGGATTTCAAGCAAGGAAACACAAACACATAAATTCTGGCTGCCTGTCAAGAGCATGCTTTCAAACTACTGGATTGCTGGAGAGAAGCAGCAAGGCAAGAATCCAGTTTTTCAGCGCTACATCCAATCATCCTCACATTTAAAAGGGAATACCAAGCCTTTGTTAATACCCTTTATTATTATTAAAGGGATGTTACAGACAAACGCATCTCCATGAACCTTGGAGGTCATTCATCCTTTGGTTGGATGGGAGGTGATTCACATAGAGTGAAATGGGATCACATAGTTAGTGCTTATGCGCAACTGATGTAAAGTGCTAATGTACTAAAGTGCTAAGGTACAAAGATTAGGCCATTTTAGATGGGCTTTGAGCCTAGTGGAACATGACACTGTCCTTGGCAGGGATTTTGGAACTAGGTGATCTTTAAGGTCCTTTCCAAGTCAAACCATTCTATGACTCTATGAAAGATAACTGCGAATCTGACTTTTCTCAACTGCTAAACTGACAACCTTAAAATAGTTATATCTTGCTGGCACTTGCCTATCATTTCCTAATCCCTTTGTGATTCACAAAATTTGCTTATAGAAAATAATTATTTCTGTTAATTCCATTCAAAAGAGTTTGTCATAATTTTTCCTAGTGCTAGCATAATGTTTTTAGTCAAGCAGTTTATCTACTAAAAATACACTTCCGGAATTAATAAGAGTTCTCATAGAATCGGGTTGCATTCAGAATATATTTTCATCCCATAATTAAGGGAGGAAATATTTTGAAAAGGTCTTTTGTGTTTGGTTTTGTTTTTTTTTCTGTTTATTTCTGTTTTGTTTTTTTTTTAATTCTTGTAGTAAAATAGATTAGGTTGTTTTGTTTTTTTTTCTTGGTTGAAAAAAAGCAAACCAGCAAAAAAATTCACTCCAAGTAACTGCCTCAGTTCTTACTCTCACCAATAGCCATATAGTCAGGGAAGGCAAGCCTAAGTAGCATTTAACTGCTACATTCTGACCCACATTACTTGAGTATATACAAACTGAATTTTTATAATATAGAAAGATCTTTAAGAAAAGGCAGATCTCTGGCTCTAGTCTGTCCTCTTTTCAAGTTTCATGTTCTGCTGCAGAATTTGGGACATCTGTTTGAAGTGGCTCTAAGTGTTCAACAGGACATAAAGCCATATTTCTTTCTGACATTATTCTTATAAATGATTGAGCCTTTCTTGCCTTGAGAGTTGCCTAAAATCTTTATTCTGGGACACATGGCTTGCAAAATTTTCTACTAGTTGTTCAAGTTTTGCCAAATTAGTTGTAGCTAAATGAAAAAAATAAAATGAGACTATTATAAATAATATTAAAATAATATTATTAGATGTAGCAGTACTTGCCAAAGATATTCATGGTTACTTTAAAAGCCAGGCATACTTTCACCCAACACAATAACATGACCATTTAAGTGCTTCACCTGGGAGAAAATACCTGTTGTAATTTGTCTCTTGGGATGAAAAAGAAAGTGTATGAAGACTCCAATTATAGAGGAAGCTTTTTTCCTCCCTCTGGATTACTTTCATTTCAATCATCTTGCAGTCATTCCTGCGTCTTGCAGAAATACTAACCATGTAAATTACATTTCCATGCTTCATGTAGCAGTTTCGCCTTTGGATAGTCACTATTCTGTTTTCTAAGCAGCTGATGAATTTAAGCAGCCTACTATATTCACTGAAGTGTGTCTGTAAGCAGAATTTGACCAACAAAATGGCCTTTTTCTTCTCTGCAGCTTTGCTTGCATCTGCTGGTGACAGGGTTGTTGGTTTTATCTCAGTTCTTTCATCTGTTCTACTCTCCACTAAGACCCTTCTTCCAAAATGGCTCCGTGTTTCCCGGCATATTTTAATAATTCATCACAAAACGCTAAAGGAAACAAGATAAATAACAGTATGATCTATGTCTGCGGCTCAAAGGCAGAAAGCACAAATTGTGTTTAACCACATAAACATCGATCGGGCTCTCATCTCACTTAACAGACAAGGAGTGGCACACTTGGTTAAAAAGCCACCTGATTTATCAGCACCTGACTTTTCATATGAAGAAATGGGTGGGGACGGTTCACAAAACACATGGTAATTATTTAAAGGAATATTATTAAAAAATAAAAGGTGCATTCATGTTCATAACTTTTTCAAAAAAGCATTGATATAAACTCAGCTAAACACATCAGTTAACATCACCTCTGTTTCCCTAACATTGTAATTTTTTGGTTTTCTGTGAAGAAAAACCTCAATAGTTATTCAAGATGTTTGTTAAAACTAAGGTCTTTGCATGTTATTCAGGGTTCTTCGGACTATTTTAGTAGAACTGGCTGATAAAAATGTACCTGACCGTGCAACTACTTGATAGTTGACTTCTCTTTCTTCTTTGTCCTCTCGTCCTCTCTACTTGCTTCCAAGTCTCTGTTCTTCCATCTCCTCAACTTCACTGGATGATGGCAAATTCTTACTTCTATACCTGTCCCCACAACTCATAGCTTTTCCTCTAAACTTTGCTTGGTGAAATAGTCTGTCCATTCATCATATTTCTAAATATTACTCAAAATGTTGATAAACCGTTCACAGTGTTCACTGTATGCTCTAGGGACACCAAAGAGTTAATCACCCCCACATACAGGGCAGCTGGGCAATGAAGCAAAATAATGGCAATGTGTAAAGAGGGCAGGTTTTTTTGGATATTCACTGGGAAAAAGAGTGGAAGCTTATACTGTACATAATAGCATTAGATACTGCTCTGTGCCTTCTGTTCCAGCTTATGGATGAGAGAAGAGGATTAAGCAACCATAGGGGAGAGCAGGAAAATAAGGTTCACTGTGCAGATGCCAAGGAGCAAACTTTGGCTATGATACAGATGCCCCAGGAGATGTGCCAGCAATGACCAATAGCCCCACAGATCTTTATGCTAGCTGGCTTTTCTAGCACTTTTCTTCTTTCTTGGAAATTTGCAGAAGCTGTTTAATTCTCAACATTTTATCATAAAACTAATGCTATGTCCTAAAAATTCTTTAGCTTGGGTATTTTGTGTCAGCAAGTCTGCATTCTGATAAGCTTTTGGTCTCCAAATTATGCTTTTTCTTTGGCCCCAAATACATTACTTGCACCTTTCTCTTCACTTCTTTTTTTTTTTTTACTTTGCGTAATGTTAAGGTCTTATGAAGCATCCCACTCATTTGTATTGCAGATCACAATCTGAGTCACTGGGCTAAGATACAAGGATGATGAAATGGCTGGCTTTATGAGTTTTTAAATAAGAATGATAGTGTAGATATCTCAAATGCTGTTCATCCACCAGAATTCTTGATCTTTTCACCAGCTACTTCACCAACTATAAGTCATGCAGAAAAATCTGTCATACCCATGGACTCTTCCACACTGATAATTAAAATGGGTTTATGTAATTGAAATAGTCCTAGTCACATCATTTAAACAAAATGAATTTGGACAACACCCAGAGGGATTAACACAGTGTGAGTGTTTCCAACAATTTTTTTACACTTCAGTGATATTACTTGAGAGAGCCAGCTAGTTTTATTAATTAGTAACCACATAATGTACTATATAATCTATATACTGTAAAATAATGAAACTAATAAATACAATAAGTGCTGAAGGAAGTACTAAAAAATACACTGTATCTGAGAGCAGTTTATGTGAGTGTGTGTGTTACTTGTTCATTATCTTTTCTGTGATCTTTTTAGGACAAAGAATTATATATCGCCATTTTAGAAGTCCCATCCTTGTGTCTCTCCTCTGTCTGCAAAATGAAATTCACAAACTCACAAAAAAGGGCTTGTTACAGGGGAACAAAAAGGCATTGCATTTCTGGCAAATTATGATTGGTGTGGGAGTAAATCTTTACCTTTTATGCAGTAGCTAAATTATTTCCCTGATCTGTTTCAAATACTTAAGTGCTGCCTATAATGATTGCTATTGGGATTAGACAGCAGGTGTTTGCTTCAGGTAGTCATAAACTCTTTTAAAAGACTTTAAAATGCCAGTATAGGTTTAAAAAGTCTTGGTGGGAAGTTAGCTACTGTGGAGATTTTATGGAAATTTTCTATACAGTGCTTTTCTTCAAAGAATTATATCTAATTTTCATTCATCTATGACAGAAGATAGCCAACTGGATGCCTCCAAGAAGCCTTCTGAAGCCCATGTGTACAGAAATTATGCCATTACTCCCTGTGCCATTTTCAGGCCGCTGCTGGCTTTGTTGGAGTTATCATTTCCTGCATGCGCGACATACCTGCCAAGAATTCTGCTTGAAGCAAAACCATCTTGTACTTGTGTTTTTTCTTTTCTTCCCCTGACAAGCCTTTCCTAATTTTCTTCTTATGATTTCCATTGACCCTACTCTGATCATTTTAATTTATTCTTTTCTCCCTTGCTTCAAAAAGACAGACTTTAGCTTTTCAACCATCTGAATAATCCCTAAGAGAATGAATGTGTTATTATATATGTAAATATCTAGATTTAGTATAGAGATATTAGATTAAAAAAATTAAAAATAATCAGATAGTTAACATAAACTGAATGCATAAAATATAGTGTATCTTTAGCTTTTTTTCCAGAGTATGATGTATATTACAGTTGTGAATGCTTTTTAAAGCAATATTTAATTGTTATTTGTTCGCTCTATAAGGGACACTAATGTATAAATATATATATATGAATTTATTCCAAAAGCTGTGAAATAATTACAATGTTTTAAATACAATATTTTACATGAACTAGTGTCCTTTTTCTATATATGATGTTCTTAGAAAAGGAACATTTCACTCTGGTCTTTCTTCCTGATGACTTAGCTGCAGTGAAATTATGGTAAAATAATTGATCAATTTTAATGCACGTTTTAGTGACAACATAGAATCACAGAAGAATTGAATGATTTGTGTTAGAAGGGACCTAAAGATCATCTAGTTCCAAACCCCCTGCGATGGGCAGGAGACCCTCCACTAGACCAGGTTGCTCAAAGCCCTATCCAGCATGGCCTTGAACACTTCCAGGTGTGAGGCAGCCAAAACTTCTTTGGGCCGCCTGTTCCAGTGTCTCACACCCTCAGTGTGAAGAACTTCAACCTAATATACAATCTAAATCTACCCTCTTTCATTTTAAAACCATCAGCCTTTTTCCTACCTTCCATGCCATTGTAAAGAGACCCCCTCCAGCTTTCCTGTGGGCCCCCTTGGGTTACTGGAAGGCTGCTATAAGGTCTACCCAGAGCCTTCTCCAACTTGCAGCCTGTCCTCACAGAAGAGGTGCTCCAGCCCTCTGCTCATCTTTGTGGCCTTCCCTGGACTTGCTCCAATAGATCCACATCCTTCTTGTGTTGGGGGCCCCAGACCTGAATACAGTACTTTAAGTGGGGTCTCACAAGAGCGGAGCAGAGGGGCAAAATCACCTCCCTCGACCTGCTGGTCACCCTCCTTTTGATACAGCCCAGGAAATGTTTGGCTTTCTATGCTGCGAGCGCACACTGAAGCTGGCTCATGTTGAGATTCTCATCAGCCAGCACTCCTAAATCCTCATCCTCAGGGCTGCTCTTAATCCATTCTCTGTCCATCTTGTATTTGCGCCTGGGATTGCCCCAGCTCCAGGTGCAGGACCTGGCACTTGGCCTTGTTGAACTTCATGAGGTTGCATCAGCACCAGAAAGGAACTGGAGGAAGACCTGAGGCTATAAAATGTTATATTGGATATATTTAGGTAATACTCCTAGTTTATGAGAGACCTTCTGAAGTTTTCTGTGTTTTAGTAGCATACTGCTTTTTACAGCACCGTTTTTTACATCAAAGGGACATAAGAAAGAAGATGCTTTAGCCTATTCTGTAAAATAGGTAGAAGATATGTGTTTAAACTTTTTGAAATTTGTAAAGAGGTTTTTTGGAACATGAGAAAGGAGTAAGGACTGTGGGAAATAGCGCTAATGTCTGTTGGGAATATCTTGTGCACTTCTGTAAAGATACTGCAGTCTGTTTCTTATTGTTTTCATCATCTCCCACCAGGCAACGACTGAAGGCCTGCATCAATGTCTTAGCATATTTACGCTTTATTTTTAGAAGCCTAATAAGAAAGACAGTGATGAAAAAAACAAACAAAATAATAAGTGTCTGTCCCAAGATGTTAACAGGTCCTTTTTCTGAAAGTTAATTGCCACAGAGAGGTAGCAGAATGCAGCAACAATGTTTTACACGTAGAGTGCTATACAGTGTGTAATTCTGCAAGAAACAGTAGTAAGAATATTTCACTCATTATTTTAGTATTCCAGCGCAACAACATGTAAGGCTACAAAGAATGAAAGATCAGTTTTGTTCCAATCCAGACCCTCTATAATTCTATAACTTAAATTCAGAGGAACAGTGGACTGTAGCTGTCAGCTGATTGTATTGACTTGATACTAGATGACACCAATTTTAACATTTTTTTTGACCTATTTTACTACATCAGAAGCTTTATTTTGGTTTTGAATTCCAGTTTTTAAGTTGTTTTAAATGAATAGAATTTCTGTAAAACAAACAAACACAAAATGCTGTCATATTAATTCCAGAAATCTACATACCTTACTCTGTAAACACTCTTTTTGGTGATCTGGTTTTCATTTTGCCTTCAAGATTTTGGTTCCTTGTTAATAGGTTGATTAATGTATGTCCTGAAAATCATATAATATTGTTGCTATCTTGAAGTCTGTATTGATTAATTTAGTTATAACTAGGGGGCAGAGAGGATATAAATAGCAGCAATAACAATTAATGCTATTTCTCTAGAGAATAATTTTTGGTGCTTTACTTCCTAAAATCATCATTGATGTCCTTCACTTGCATTCCTTTTTCTTGGCAGGCAGGACAGAACTTGATATGAAGTGTTGATTCAACACATCAAAAGTGTTGAATCACCTTTCCTAGATTCTTGTGTCTTTCATTTTCTGTAGTAGTGCCAGGATGACCACTGACCTGGCCATTTGATTTTCAGTCATCCAAAGTTTGGTGAAATGTCTTCCAGGCACGGCGTATAACTTGCATTAGCGTGGCTTTTCAGAATTTTGGTTTCAAAGTTGGTCTGTTCTATGCAGTCCTGGAAAACTTGGCTACCAACACGAAATTCGTTTGATTTCCCCTGTTCGAAAGTGTCCAGTCCAGTGGAAATGAGTATGAGTGTGAATGAAGCAGGTGAAGGCGCACAGACCCACAGCTGGTCTCCTGGCCAGGCTGTTTTAGTCTGTCTCACATAGATGTTATTCATGTTAGGTAGCAATGCACACACAACTTAAGTGACATGTAAATTCTTTCTTTTTTTCTTTTTAAACAAGACAAACATTTGGTTTTCACAGTGATATTGATGAGGTGATTTTTAATGAGTGTCAGATATTGTGCTGACATGATTTTTTTCAATGAGTCTGATTTATGTACAGTATCTGATGAATTTTCTTTTTTTCCAAGGTCCTTAGAAAGAAAACTGGTGTTTTCAAGCCGCAGAAATCATTACATTTACCTAAAAAAAGAGGACAACTTTTAAAGATCATGAAATCAACACTACACTGAAGTAGCAACTTCTGTGGCAATTGTGGTAAGCAAAAATATTCATGACCATGTTTTTTTATTTTTATTTATGGTCAATTTCTTTCATGTTATAGCTTGCTTTCATTTTATGTAGACAGTGCCAAGCATGAAAGTCTATTACTAACATGGCAAAAATGGTTTCTCAATTTAGTACCCTCCGAGAGATTTATTTGGATGTGTCTATGCATTTAAATTTTGTTAAAGGGAATAGTAAGAGTGTTTCTGATGTTGAAATTAGTTTCAGAACAATTTTTAAGCACTTTTTAGAATGTCTTTTTATCATCTCTCATTGTGCTTCTCCATTGCTTGGATAAAATGTCAAGTAAGGTTTTATTATATGCATTTTTTTCATGCTGTAAATCTTTGATTATTTTACTTGTTTATTTGATGGTCAGATTGTTGAACAAAGAAAGAGACACAAATTCTGGTCTATTTTACTATGTTTGTATTACTTTATCACATCAATTGCAAAGGGATAAATCTGTTTTATCGTTTTTTCAAAAGGTTAATGTGACCATTAATCTCTCTTCAATTTATGCTAAACACTATCTTTTTTATTGCATATCCATTACAGAACCAACGCTTTACGAATTTGGTCAAAACCGAATAAATTATTTTTCCTCTTATTGTCCCCCAAACCCTTGCCTGCCCAGACACTTTAGTGTAACTCTGCTTTGTTATAATCCCTTTAGCATTTTAACAAATTAGCTGGCAGATACAGTAAGAGTGTCTAGATGATAGAGTAAATAGATATTTCCTTTGTCAGTTATAGTGTAGTTTAAACTATGCTACAGCAGTGAAGCTACTTCAGTGGAAGCAAGTTTCAATCTGTAGAATAGGTGGTTGATATTTCTTTAAATGCAGAAAAAGACAGTTTTCTTCATTAATAATGGCGTCTTGGAGGAAAAAAAAGACTTTTCTGTGTGGCATTTTGGAAGGCCCCAGATACCAGAAATCCTCAGAGAAGGTTCTTTAGGATGTATGGTCCAGTTTAATTTAGAACAGCCAGCTTTGTTTCCAAGACACGAAAAAGGCTGTGAGTCATTTGAGATTATCCATTGCCCACACAGGAAAACTAAATAGGTGTTGAGAAGATTTGAAGCCATCCTGTAGCAATATAATGGGTCCCACCTGTAGAATAGCTGTTTACTGTAGGAGTGTATCTAGTGTGGCTTAGAATTTTTATGGAAAATTCCCCAGTGAGTGCTTAAGATGTGGTAAGAGATGAGGTCACAAGCAGCAAAAAAAAAAAAAAAAAAGTCCTCATGGAGCATCAAAGGAGCTATAGTGAATTTAGAAAGGAAGGCACCCTCCAAAGAGGTGGGTAATCAGTGAAAATATCTGCAAGGTGTAATGCACACTGCTGTGGGTTGACCCACAGGTGTGACAGCTTTGGGGCAGAGTGAGGTTTAATCAGGGCTGTATGTGGTAGCCCCGTGTTTGTGAACTCTGCTGGGAGGAAAAGCATGTCTGCTTTTCTATTTGTGTACAGCTGTAATCCTTTGGACCCCAGCTGGCTCATTGTCAAACCATCACGGATGCTTTCTTATCTTACTTTCCAACAGCAGCGTTGTGCTTTAATCATCTACTCTGTAGACATGGCTTGCAACACTGACAGGAAAAAACCTTATCTCGTCTTGCTTAGGTAACCATGGGGAATGGAAAGACAGATGCGTACATCGCTGGTTTTACAGCCCTTTCCCCAAGTATTCTGTTTTTATTGAAGTGTAAATAATACTTTGGTTTGCTTTGGCCACAAACGTGGAAAGAAGACTCACAAATACTTAAATCTAGCCTAATATGTTTTAGTATAGGTCAGACTTGTTAAAAAAGTGGGAGAATTGCAAAAATTGAAATACTTAGCCCAGGAAGGAAACCGTAGAACAATAAGATTTATAACTGACAGATGGTACCAAACAAAAAATATTGTTCAGGTTTTCCGATTAGAAAGCTCAGTTGGCAAAGCAGACTGAACAACCAGAGACAAGGTTAAATACAGTGTCTGCCACTCCGTTTTGGAAGGCACATCAGTAAGTGCTCTGGGTTGTTGGACTTGCTTGTCAGTTTACAAAAATACCCCACAACAAAACAACCTAGAAAGTGCATTATGTTTTATTGTAATCATAATTAAAGATAAACAAAAGATTCAGATATTAAAAGTTATCTTCTTATCAAGAGCTATGTGTATGTCACTGAACAAAAGATTCAAAACCTCAGGCTCCTTTCCAAATTAAGCTTGTTATATTATCTTCCTTTCTATGTTAAAAATAAGAGGGATCTTTTCTGCATTTTATTTCCTTTGCAAGCATGGTGATCATAATATGTCTGCTGATCCATAAGCACAAAAGGGAGGACATGCTGTCAGCATTTTCTGCCTTATTTATTCCAAAGAATGTCACAGGGATTAGAGACCTAAGTAAATGTATTCTATTATGAGTAAACATTTCACAGCCTGCAAGGAAATACTAATTTTTCTTCAACTCCCTACTCTTCTTGCTAGTCTTCCACAGCGGACTCAGTTATGACTAATTCTTCATTTGAGCTACCTATTCATTGCTATCTGTATTTAATTCTAAATCCCAGGGGTGGTTTAGAAAAGCTAGATCCAGAATTGTGCAACATTCATCCTGGAAAATTTGACAATAAACAGAAAAGTTATCTACCATCCAAAACACTTTATTCTCTGAAGGGGTTACTTTCTAATTTCAGAGTTGTTTTTATTTCTGTTTCAGAGGAAGTCCTTAACCCCCAAATAAATCTTTAGTTTCACTGTGTAGTGCAGCAGGTTCAGGCAATTGGATGCCTTTGAAAGTGTTCAGCCTATGCCCCAAGCTGCAAGGGAAATTTTAACAAGAAAGCATTAGGAAACAGCAATCAACTTCAGGCATACTTAACCTTTCAATAGCTTATCAGTTTTATATATTAAAGAGGAAAGATATTATTTATGGCAATCTGAGATCCCAATATGAGAAAATCCTAAGATTTTTCATCACCCTTACTAATCCTGTTGGAATTAATTTTTTTAAAAAAGACACTAAAAGCATCTCCCCTCTGAAAGGAATGTAACCCAGGATTTGATGATGCTTTATATCTTGGACTCTCCTTTGCAGAAGGCAAACATTTGAAAGAATGGGCAAGTAAATCATAGAGCCTTCCAGTTAACTCAGGTTACTTGAAAATGAACAGCACAAGGACAAAGTTTTGCATATTGACTATGAAATGTTAAACATCAGGAAAATTGCCGCCAAAAATCCTCTCATTCTTAATGGTTAGTCTTTTTGGTGGTTTTCCTTACTTTTAATTTCCCCTCTAAATAAAATGCTTTGATGAAGAAGAATTGGGAGACAGACTTGAAGATGATTTGTCTGATAGTATAGCAATTAAGTTTTATCTTTATTAAAGTGACAGCCAGAGGAATGCACAGAACGTCAGTTAACCAATATGGCAAAAATACCTCACAGATGTGTTGTGCCTCACTGCAGAGAAAATGGTCAGGGACTGGCTGTTGTAGAAGGAAGGTGAACAATTTTTATCAGCCTGTCAGCCAAAAAACCCAATTGCTTTCTTTTTTCACTGGAAAGCATTAGAGGAAAATATATGCTTCTTTTTAAAACTAGGGAACTAACTCTGGTACTGACTTTTTTTGTTATTCATTTTTAATTTACTCTACTGTGGACATTCTGACCACTTGTAAAATTTGAAACTGATTTTACAATTCAATAATGGAGAACACTTAACTTTTTTAATTGAATAAAAGAAGCTCCTCTACAGAAAAAGTATTTCCAGACCAGCTCTACTCACAGTGCTTTTGGATCGCTCCTGGAGACGTTATTTGGATGAAAGCTCCTGTCAGACTAGATAAAACGGCTGACAAGGCCAAATTGGCATACATTAAGGAAAATGACAGGAGAAAAGCTTAATCATGCCTGTACCAATAGATTCAAGCTATTCTGGTGATCACACTGCCATCCTGTGTGTGTCAGTAGGGCTTCACTTTCATCTCCATAGAAAAAGCTACAAGGCAAAAAGGCAATTGGCCTTGATTATGTGCCAAGGAGAGGCCAAAGAGAAAAGTAGATCTTTCTTGGCACTGATAGGATGATGGTCATGTTAATACACACTGCTGTGTCCCACAAAACAGATGGCAAGATAGTATTAAAATGGAGAAATTAATTCTTTCACATGAAGGAAGTTTGGAAGTACACGCCTTTGGTCTCTCAGTCCCTACTCCTGACCGACTTTGGTGAGAAAAAAACATTAGTGGAAAGTGTGTCATAGTGGATAAACAAAAACTGTCTGATCAGCCATCATATTACTCTAATAAATGACTATACTATTGCTATGACTGATATTAAACACAAGTTGCGAATTAAGGAAAGGTTAGTCCAGCCCTTTTTCATAATTCCTAGTGGTTTCACTGAATGTCTGCCATGAAGAATTTGTGTTTCTCCATAGCCACAGTCTATGCTGGAGGCTGCAGAAACCCACTACTGAGGTTTTTTTGAATGGCACAGCTAACAAGCCTTTAGCTTCTTGGGTCAGCATTGGAAATACAAGGGTCTTGCTTGCAGATAAAACTCCCGAGTGTCTATCTCTGTCATACTGAATTATGAAAATCCTCACATGTAGCATAGCCATGACAGCAGCATTATCCTGAGAAGATGAAGGCTGTCAACCACATTACAACACAGCTTTGGACACAGATTTTATTCCACTAACTACAACTGGCCACTCTTTGAGTGTAGGTGGGTGTGCTCTAGGGCTACATCATCTCCTTCAATATTGTTTCCCTGTATTCCTTTTTTTTTTTTAATATTTCTTGAGATTGTTATTAGAGAAGAATCATCTCCACAGGACCTTTGGTTTCTGCCAAAACCTTGCTAAACTTGTAGGAGAGGTGAAAATGCTAAAGAACTATTCATTGTCTGTGCTTGAAAGAGAGAAGAATGCTGCTCTGTCACACATAACCGCATTTGAAGTTCTTAACTTTTGTTTCAGTCCTCCAGATGGGACATGCTCAGACATGCTAGTGACAGACAGAATGACACAGGATTTCTTTGCTTTTCTCAGTTTTGGTTTTTATGCCCAAATACTAAAAACAAAATGAGTGATTGGGTTAAGTGGGACCTTCTGGCAGGAGAAGAGCAGATGAGCATGCCTGTGAAGGAAAGTTTAGTACCTGGAGTTTGGGGCAAGTAGGAGAGTAAACAATCACAGGTGGCAGTCAGGAGCTAGTAAGGCTGGGAGCTGCTGGGAAGAGGGTACACATAGATGCATAGACCTTTGGGCTCCTCACTGACAAAGACACTTCCTAGAGAGTAGGAGGGATTTTGGCATTAAGTAGGGCAAAGCCTAATCAGCAAGAAGTGAGTGAAAGAAGTATTTGTTTGCCTTTTTTTTATTTATACCTCAAATGTCTTTAAAAAACACTGATCTCTACCAGGAAAGCTCTGGGATCCTTTGGCAAGCAGGCATAAAAAAAGTGGGATCGTAAGCCAGATAATACACTTTAAAAGCTTCATTAGCGGTATGATTTTTCTTTCATTTATACAGCTTTGTTTATGTAAGTATAAATATAGCAAGAACAGTATTTCTGCCACCATGTTGGGCAGATGCTTTTGTAATGACGTTTAGCTGGAGTAACAGTGAAAACTCAGTAGCCATAGAAAGATCCTCAGAAACACAAGAGTTAAGAATACGGCCATCGGATAAAAATCTTATAAGTCTCCCTCTGTAAGTCTCACTTTGTAATATCCTAATGCACAGCAACATGGCCACAATAGCAGGCAATTACAGAAATTGCGTTTATTTTAAGATGTGAGTCAAGATGTTACCATACGGTACTGTAATCACACAGGCCAAAAAACTATTTGTCTTTTTCTCTAAACAGCTGGGGGAATATTGGTGGGTTCCACCTCTTGCTCCTTTCAGTCCATTCTTGATTTCCTACCGGTTTTGTCTTTTTGAACATTTCTTTCCTTCAGGCTCTGTTCTAAATATGATTCTCCTTCTTTTGCATCTTCATTCTGTAGTTTCTTCCCACAGTACAAGGCACTTCATGCATTCTGATACATGATCCCTCTTTTTTTTTATATTGTCATCATTGCTTTTTATTTACAACCTCTCCAGCTTCTCTTCCCCTTTTATAAAAGAATTCCCAGCTTACTAGCTAGTGTGGTACTTTAATAGTTTGGTTCTTCAGCATGTTGCTGTCATTTTATTTCGGCTTTTACTTATATTTATTCTTTTCTGTTATTTTTGACCTCATGTTATTTATTGAGCTGACTCCCTTTTCTGTCATGGCAATATCTTCACCTCTTACTGTAAAACTGCAGAATGTTTCTGCTTGATGGTGGCTACTGCAGCCTTTCTTACTGAGGCTTCTTTTTCTTTTTCCTACTCTAACTAATGCTCCTCATTTTCCATTCTCAGACCAGTCACCATGTCTATTTGCAGCTTTTTCTTAATAGTATCAAGATCTGCAAGGGATTTCTTAAGCCTGCTTAGTGCCATGAAAGTATCTGTTGTGTTTGTGGATCACAGTGCTACCCTTCAAAAAGTCCAGAGCTGCTGTTGACAACATATTTGACAGATATTATGGTAAAAGATATATGAAGTTTATATGAAGTTATAAAAACTCAATTCATCTAAGATATATGGAAAACAAAAAGAAAAAAAAACAAAACACCCCCTGACCCCCAAATTCTTTACATGAAATAAAAGTAAGCAGTGCTCTTTAGTACTGCAAGCTCAGGCCTTATTAAGATAGAACCAGCTATCAAAGATGACAGTCCCTAAAAATGTCTATGTGTTAAACAGTAGCATGCATGACCTGGTTGTTACTGACAACCTGAACTGAAGCAGCCTTACACAAACACAAGGCTTTACAATTAATGCTCAGTAGCATTAGGTTTTAAAAGTCTTAGTAGATGTTTCCTTTATGATGAGGATTTTTGGCAGAACTTGGGAATTTTGGATCAGGTTTCCCATAAAAATTCAAGACCAAAGGGATTTGTTCGAGTTAGACTTTGCCACTATGACATTTACTGACATCTCAATCCCATAGAGTCACTGTGAGTGTTAATAAGGATTTAAATGAAGTTCAGGTTTCACTCATGGCTCTTTTTCTTCCATTAACCTTAATGGACTGTGAATCACAGCTATTGAGCAATGGCAATGAGAAATCAATTACTTTTATTGTAATAAGGTATTGTGTGAGAGGGACAGAGGCAGATCCTGCCCCTTTGTTTTTATGCTTTCCCACATCTCTGAGGTTTATTTTTCATTTATAAAACCATAGATGGACTAACTTCTGTGGATTCACAAAAAGCACGAAGCAGACTCAGAGTCACTTTAAAGAGGTAGCCAGATCTGCCTAACACATATCATGTTCAATGAGTTAGCTAATAACGTAACTTAGTAGGTGGTAAATGAGCTAATAAAAGATGTAATATTGTTCTATGTTGGAGTCCAAAGTAACCAATTGTTAAAATAACATTTACCATTATGTTTATAGTAATTTGTATAAGCTGCCTGGCAGGAGGTGTGTGTGTTGCACTATTAAAAAAATTACAACAGGAACAAGCTCATTATTTGTATCTGGGACAAAAGGAGGTCTGTGAATTTATCCCACAAAATGTGCTGTATGAAGAACTGACTAAGCATAGAGGTCAGCATTGGGTATTAAAATTTAAAGTCCGAGGACTTACCCAGTGAGTCAACAGGGAGTGGAATAATTATCATATTAGCCAAAAAAAAAAAAAAGTGTGCCACTGTATACTGTGGAAAAGTCATAAAATTACTTGCATAATGTTGCTTTGAGTAATTTTTGCTGATTCCAGAGAAATATAGAACAAATGAGAACTGAAAGCAAATCCTAACTGAGAAACCTAACACAAAGAACTGTCGTCTCTCCTAACTGCAAATTCTACAGGAATTGCTTTGAAATAGATATCTAAAAAAGTGTGTAGTGAAATGATCATGCTGGGCTTTATTCTGCACCACCGGCTTTAATGGGATTTTCCTGAGCAGTAAATGCAGGATTCAGCTTTGTTTAGTGGCAGTGCCACTCGGCGCCAATCACACAGCTAGTCAGTCAGACCTGGTATTAGAAGCTATGTACTGAGTTGTAACACTCGTCTAAATGGGGAAAAATATATTCACAAGATTTTTTTTTTTTCCAGTATATTAACTAAAAATACTCTTTTGAACAAAGGTTCATGTAAATTGTCTGGCAAAATGTTGGAGCAGATTCTCCTGGAAGGCATGCTAAGGCACATGGAAAACAACAAGGTGCTTGGTGACAGCCAGCATGGCTTCACTAAGGGAAATCCTGCCTGACCAATTCGGTGGTCTTCTATGATGGGGCTACAGAACTGACGGACAGGGGTAGAGCAGTTGATGTCATCTACCTGGACTTGTGCAAAGCTTTTGACACTGTCCCACATGACATCCTTGTCTCTAAATTGGAGAGACATCAATTTGATAGGTGGCCCACTCGGTGGATAAAGAACTGGATGGATGGCCGCACGCAGAGTCGTGGTCAATGGCTCAATATCGAGCTGGAGACCAGTAATGAGTGGCATCCCTCAGGGATCGTTGCTGGGACCAGCCTTGTTCAACATCTTTGTTGTGACATGGACAGTGGGATTGAGTGCGCCCTCAGCAAGTTTGCCAATGACACCAAGCTGTGTGGTTCGGTTGATACGCTGGAGGGAAGGAATGCCATCCAGAGGGACCTTGACATGCTTGTGAGGTGAGCTGATGCCAACCTCATGAAGTTTGACCATGCCAAGTGCAAGGTTCTACACCTGGGTCGGAGCAATCCCAGGCACAGCTACAGGTAGGACAAAGAAGAGATTCAGAGCAGCCCTGTGGAGAAGGACTTGGGGGTGTTGGTTGATGAGAAAATAAACATGAGCCGGGTTCAGTGTGCGCTTGCAGCCCAGAAAGCCAACCATATCCTGGTTTCATCAAAAGCAGCGTGACCAGCAGGTCGAAGGAGGTGATCCTGCCCCTCTACTCTGCTCTTGTGAGACCTCACTTGGAGTATTGTGTGCAGTTCTGGTGTCCTCAACATAAAAAGGACATGGAACTGTTGGAACAAGTCCAGAGGAGGGCCATGAGGATGATGAGGGGACTGGAGCACCTCCTGTATGAAGACAGGCTGAGAAAGTTGGGTCTGTTGAGCCTGGAGAAGAGAAAGCTGCGTGGAGACCTCATAGCAGCCTTCCAGTATCTGAAGGGGGCCTATAGGGATGCTGGGGAGCGACTTTTCATTAGGGTCTGTAGTGACAGGACAAGGGGTAATGGGTTACAACTTAAACAGGGGAAGTTTAGATTGGATATAAGGAGGAAATTCTTTCCTGTTAAGGTGGTGAGGCACTGGAATGGGTTGCCCTTGGAGGCTGTGAATGTTCCAACCCTGGCAGTGTTCAAGGCCAGGTTGGACAAAGCCTGAGGCGAGATGGTTTAGTGTGAGGTGTCCCTGCCCATGGCAGGGGAGTGGAACTTGATGATCTTAAGGCCCTTTCCAACTCTCACTATTCTATGATTCTATGATTCTAAGTTATTATTTAATTGAACCCATCTTGACTGTTAATGCTTGGGGATACCTTCTCAGGAAGACATGTATAGAAATTTAAACATGCACTAACCTTTGGTCTGAGTAACTCCCTAAGTGCTCTCTTATGCAATCTTTATCCTACAGACTACTTCAGATACTTTTCTGGGGGGGTAGAGGAGTGAAATATCTAATAATGTTTCAAAAATGAGTCAGCAATTGTCTTACTATCTGGAAATTATAATCAGATATGCTACTGTAGATGATTCTGTTTAGGTTGTTCACGTTATTGCAATAATTTACTGGTTTAGAGATGTCAGTGGGGTTCTGGAGTCCCAGTCCATGGCTAAATAAATGTTAGAGAAAGTATAATTCAAAAATATAAACCACCAGACTTTGTGTAAACCCCCAAATGCAGATTTTCATTATTTACATGCACTTTAGTTCTCGATTTATGTTCTGTTGAAGAATAAATATTGATTGCTGGGATTTTTCTGTAATTGCAAATCATAAATACACAAAACATCAGAAATCATCTAATAAAGAGTGTCTCCTCAGAAACTGCATAATTTGGGAGTATTTGAATTGGAATATTGGAAATATTCTTAGCTGAAAAACTGAGGTTGAGACTGATCTTTGAAATAGCTTTAGTGCAGAACAGTGTAAAGGTTTTCTACTGAGAAGCAAGCAAACATAATGGTATTGAGAACATAATTAGTGTTGTAAATACTGTTACAAAAAGAACTTATTTCTATTCCTACCATAAGTAAAGACCTCCCATTTGCAAAAAAAGTATTTTCAATAAAATAACATAGTAAAACCGTTGGTTAGCTTTTATTTGATTCCTATTTCCTCTCAGTATAATAAATCGTGGTTCTTCTTTATGGCTAAGATGACAAGAGCCTTTTAAGATGTAAATGCTGTGTATCTTTATATAACCCTCATGTAATAATTTCATAATACTCTTGTAGAAGAATAATTACATAATTTATGAAAAATATATTGAGGTCATTTGATAATGCAACTGGTTATTACTATAAGAATATTGATATCAACTGGAGAAAGTAATTACCTGGCAAGGCTTAAGCAAGTTGCTTCCAAGTACAGCAAACTCAGAGCACTCTTTCGAGAGGATTCTAACACTGTTTCAGAAGTTGAGAGGATTGGTGTAAGAATCCAGTAGTTTGTTTCTTGAAATGAAAGAAAAATAAGCACTTATTAAATCCAAACAAAATGTAAAAGCTTACACAGAAAATTAAAAGAGTAAAAAATATGGCTACTACTGAAAAGACACCTGGAATTTTAAGAAAAAATAATATTAAATTACTCCAAAAGACTAATTGTAAAACACCTAGTTAAAGTTGACAGGTGCTACTGAGGTTGTTGTATGCTATAGAAACTAATTCCTGTGAAACATCAAGTTGTTCAGTGGTCACATATGCTTAGAAGGGAGGCATTAGTTAAGATTTGGTGGAAAGGAAGGAACAGAGAAATTTAATTCAGATTTGGGACTGTTGCTGTTCAATAATTTGCCTGTTTCAAGGCAATTTCCTATGTGCTTTTGCTAGGAAACTGACAAGTACTGGGTTTTATTTTAGGAATTATTTATAGGTTACAGCCACTAGTCCTGTTATAAGATATGCAGAGTATCTAGTCTGTTTAAGACAGAGTTAACTAACATACAGGATGTTTACCTATTTTATTTCTTGCTTTAGCTACCTTTAGTGATCATTTATATAGGAGGCAAGATAGTCAGGTTCAGCCTTCTCCAGGGCAGGCACTCCTGTGTTTTTTAAAGTCTTTTAATCCAAGCTGTGAAAGAGCCCTTCAATTTTGTTTTCTGCTGTCTATATTGTTTAAATTTTCTCTAATATAATAAAGTGATAGTGATAATGTTGATCATTATGGTTATTTTACTTGTTTCAACTATGATAGCCCTAGGGCTGGGGAAAGGTAATAAAAATTGTAGAGTTACCACTTGGTAATTGCTTCCACAGATACAGTAAATAAGAATTTAACCCCACCTTTTCTAAAAAATGTAAGTAGCTGTCTTTAAGATAAAATTATTTTACATTTAGCAACAGATATATATTAAGCCCAATTGTTATTACCAGTGACAGGATGCTCATCGAAGAGAAAGAAAAATACCTTTCTAGGGATTTACTCATTTAAAAAAAAAACTAGAATCCTTTGCTTAGTTGGATAAACAGAACAGCAATTAAGAGAGGAGGAAGTCTGTGCCAATAGAAATGGAATGATTGAAGGTAATTTATGACAACAAGGAAAAAGGAATTGTTCCTTGTTGTTTCAGTCTATTAAAATCACACCGGAAATGTACTTTGGACTATTGTTGAGGAAATACTTCACTAGCAGAGGATGAATAGCAGAAAATAAGCAAAAGGATTTAAATGGTCTTATGAGTTTCTAATTAAATAAAATTAAAATTGAAAGAGAATTTTATTATTATTATTATTTTCCATCTACGGTAAAGATTTAGACTTGTGAATGAATTAATAAGACTCATTTAATGTCAAGGAAAGATAGTGGTATATAAAAAATTTGCCTTCTACTTACTGACATAGCTAGATCAATGTTTGATTAGTTCACAGATGGTAATTGAATTAAAGCTTGAAAGTAGAATGCATAGAGTATTGATTTTTCCTCTTGACTAGTCAAGAAGCAACACTCTAGATGCTGAGAGAGTAAAAAAACGTTGCCAGAAAGTATAATTGCTACTAAAACACACATCGTAAGGCAATGACAAAATCGATAAAAGACTGATACCATGCAAATCTGGGTACTTCTAATTACTCAAAATTGTACAGACTAAATTCTGTATTGGATTTATACCATGTATAACCCTATTGATTTCAGCATGAAATTTGGTCCAGTACCTATAGAACACTCTATTCTTTTTTGTTTTCCTTTCTCACCACTGGCCTTCTGCTGAAATCAATAGCAAAACTCACATTAAATCTCAATAATGTATGATCATAGAATATTGCTACTCAAGGAGACATTTGTATGAAAAGCGAGGGAAATCAATTCTCCATTGATAACAATGGCAGCTATATTGATGAGGCTGTTGCTTTGCTACATTAGTTGCCCGGTTTTAATCCAATATTTTTGTAAGTGGCAGTTACATACAAAGGCTTATGATAAGGAAGAGGACTTGAATAAAGAATCCAGGAAAGCATATCTCTGTGTTCTTAACTTCAGCTATATGAGTAAAGTCAGTAGAAGTCAATTGATGGTTGGTTCATTTAGGTATAAAGCTAAGAATGTGTACAAAGATTTTTTTCTTGGTCCGTTAAAGCACATACAATATGCAACCATTTTTTTGCAGATGTCCTTTTTCTCCAAGACACTGTGGATTTGTAAAGATGTGTAGATTTTGGAGGAGCGGGCTATCGTCCCTGCTTTTCTGAATAGAATACGTTGTATTTTAATATTTTTTTACTGTCCCACAGAGCTCTCGTATGTTACTATGTAATGAGAATCAGACTATAGTTGAAATGTGGTTTTGTGGTCCCAAGTGGCCTTTCAAAATCTGTTCAGTATCAGGATTTTCTATTGCTCCCCGTATTGCTGTTTGGGTGCAATTGTTAAGCTTTGTAGTTGAGTGACATTTAGAGATGAATACTTTTAATGTTTCCACATAGTGTACTTCACTTCCCTATTGAAACTATAAAGACACTCCTTCATTATGCTTTAACATATAATCATTACCAAAAAGGGCTGCATTTAAATACAAGTAATTTCAAAATCCAAAGCTTCAGATATAATTTTCTGAGGCTTCGGTGACTGAATGAAAATATGCCTGCTTGTCTATTATGCCAACTGTCCCATTAGAGATATGATAGCTATTTTCAATCTCAGTGGTTAACATAGTGTGACATCTATAGATGGATGGGAATTGAAGCTGGTTCTATGTTAGAGGATACTATCTGATAATTTAGGATGTACATCACTTAACTTTGATGATTTGCAGGTGTGAATTGAGTTCTGTCAATTTGGCAAATTTTTATTGTGACATAGAAATATTTTAAATCTATCTTGGTTATTAAAATAGTAATTTTCCTCTAGACAATATCCTGCTTCCTCTCATTAACCTGCTGAATCCATGTTACTTGCATACCTCTTGCTTTACCCTTAAATGGAAGCAGTGTGTGCTGGAAGCCTCCAGTTTCTGAATAAGAGCTTACAAGTTGGAAGACAAAAATCCTTTTCCCCATGTATGGAGAAATTAACATTTCCATTGTGGCCATACAAAATGAGAGACATGGGCTCTGGCTACTTTAAGAATGAGTCCTTTTGTGGGATTAAGAAAAATGTTAATTATATGAATTGACAACAGAAGTTTAGTGATCTCAGAAGTATTATTTGGTTGAAAAAGCTGTAGATCTTGCCCAGGCAGATGATTTCATATACTCAGCTTGGTAGCAGAAAGTAACATTGCTGATTGAAGACCATATCTTCTTGGATAAGAGATTCAAAGAGGGTAAGTAAGGGAAC
The DNA here is from genome assembly GCF_028554395.1 of Pezoporus wallicus. Classification (NCBI taxonomy): domain Eukaryota; kingdom Metazoa; phylum Chordata; class Aves; order Psittaciformes; family Psittacidae; genus Pezoporus; species Pezoporus wallicus. The sequence goes on from NW_026640488.1 coordinate 7,776,980, forward strand.
TGCTGGAAGTAAAATACAGAGTTCAGAAGTGAGAAGTAGAGGCAGCTTGATGAATGCATCCCTCTCTGAAGAGAATCCTGTGGAGGGGAAAAGATACATAAGGTTTGACTTAGGGAATTTAGGAGTGCATTGCTTTGAGAAAAAATCATGCAGAGAGCAGGGATTGGTTCAGATGGAGAAATTCCTCTTTGGATTGGTCTTGGGTAAAGTTATATTTGTGAGCCTAATGGTTACTGTTACCTGTTAGGTGAGGTTCAGCAATTTTCTGGCTGAAAATCCTCAGTGTCTTTCCTGTAAGTGGTCTGACCTCCAGGCTAGGCAGAAAGGTTTAGTTTTGTGAAGTACTTAAGGAGGAGGGCACTCTTTACAGTACTTTCTTTTTTTTTACTACTAATATTTATGGAAGTTCTGACAGGTTTGTAATGTTAAGAGTTATTGACTGAAATAAAAAAAAAAACAACATTTTTTTAGTGTTTCTTAATAAAATCCTGGCATTTTCCTTACTTTTTTATTAATTTGGTTAAGGTTAATATATTAAAACATTAGAATAAAAATGTATCAAAGGCCAGTTACATGTCAGAAGTAGCTAGTTTCTGCTCACAAACAGTTCTTTTACGAAAATGATTTGTTGAGAATATTTGGTGAATATATACATTGAAAAAGGATCAGTTTTCTGCAAAATCGCTGTTCTAAATTTACTATTTTTTTTTTGTGCGATACAGTATACAGATATATATGTTTTATGTACTATAGGCTCAAGCTGTGCCAGGGGAGGTTCAGAATGAATATTAAGAAAAATTTCTTCACTGGAGGAGTATTTAGGCACTGGAACAGGCTGCTCAGGGAAGAGGTGGAATCACTGTCCCTGGAAGGTTTCAAAAACCGTGTAACTGAGGCCCTTAGTGACATGGTTTAGTGGTGGACTTGGCAGTCCTGGGGTAACAGTTGGATTTGATGGTCTTGAAGGTCTTTTCCGACTTGGTAGGTTCTATGGATTCTATGATTATTCCAATAGCTGATTTTTCTCATTGTGAAAAATGTTCCTTTTGTGTCCAGTTGGAATCTCCCTAGGACTGACTTGTGCCCATTACCCCTCATCTTTTCCGTGTGACTCCTTGTAAAAGGGGATCTCAATCTTTGCAGCCAGCCTAGAAATACTGGAACACAGTGATAAAGTCTTCCCTGAGCCTTCTTTTCTCTAGGCTGGAAACTCAGATTTGGCATCTGAGCTTACTTGAATTGAAGCTGCCAAGTAAGTGCTCATCTCTCTTGATAGTAAGTCTCTTGCCCTTTGATCTAAATACAGATTCAGAAACCTAACTCTTGTCCACCATTTTTAAAGGTTGTCCTGCCTATGGGTTGATTTGGGATCCTTAGTGATAATTAGTATAGTAAGTGTTGTGAATGAAACTTCATTAACTAAAATAAGTTTACACTTTGATATATATATTTAGATATATATGCTTTGAACATATATATATACATACTCTGCTCACTTTTAGCTTCATCCTAGTATCTCATTTGTATTTCTCATTTTAGCCACCTAATGGGCTAAGGATTTGTCTATAACAGGTCCCAAATCTCTTCCTGGATCAATGCCCTGATGTTTGTTTTCCACTTAGCTATACAGAGTCTCTTTTTTTGATCCAAACTCATTAGTCCACATTTATCTGCATTTGTCATGAACCAGCCAGGTGCATTTATTTACATCATTGTGTGTTGCATTGGTTTTCATTTGCTGTTCTTCCCAAGCATTGCTAATAGAGTAGTAGGAAATAATCCATGAACTCATCAAATCACTATCTTTCCTTTTATGGTTTTCAAGAAAAGAAACAATGAGTTTGTTTCAGCAGAATTTATACAGTTATTTATGACAATTTGAACAGATATTGTCAAGTCACAAAATGTTCATTATTTACTGTATGTTCATGAATTATCAACTATAAATCATTGTTCACCAGGAATCTGTAGAGAATACATTGTCCTGTCAGACAGGACAATACTTTTCTTTATTTGTTGTTTTTTATTCAATCCTAAACCAATTTTCATTCCATTACAAAGAAGAAATTGGCGCAATGTGACTGAGGCAATTAATCAGACACCTCAAATATCAGTAACTCTATTTCATGTAACTCCTTCAGTGCACTTGCTTATCTGATGGTGACTGCATTTCTCTCATGAACACAACTGTATCACTATGCATTTCTGTACATTCTGCTTCTCAGATACATGGACAGAAATATGTGAATACTCTCTGGCCACATATGTGGATGTTTATTTCTTGTACTAGATGCCTGCTAATACATTACTTCATTGTTCTTTTTTTATGCCCATTTTCCAACACTGTAATTCAATTGAATCATATTTTACTGCTTGACAAAGTATGGAACTCTAAATCAGATACCGCCTGTGCTGGAAACACAATCTGTCCTATATAAAGGTTTTTGAGTTTAGGCTTCTATTCTTATTTATTGTTTCACTGTGCTCAGTCTGATCAAATCACCACCACACAAATTACCAATTATATTTAAATGTGCTTTCCTACTGTATTATACTGTCTAAAGTGTGGCTTTTTTGATGGTTTAATAATAATAGTAATAAAAGGTTGTTTAGGGTTTTTAATTTCTGCTTTCTCCTTTTCTCACAAGGAGGAAAGTTCTAACCTCCTTTGCCAGGGCCTGACCCTCAGCTGATGATACTGCGAACTCAATTGTTTTGGAAAATAGTATGTTGGGGTTGGATGATAGGGGTTGGAACTAGATGACCTTTAGGTCCTTTCCAACTCTAACCAATCCATGATTCTATAAAGCAGTGTTTCTGATTCTGTAGTTACTCCATCCTTAGTGAAGTCTGACCTGTAAGATTTATGCATTCACAAGCAGACATGGTAACTAAGTAAATCTGGAGACAGCAAAATTCACCTCTCACTAGAGAAAAATGGACAGATACTCAGCTGTAAAAAGAACATATGAAAGTTATATAAAATTTGAAACATGTTAAAGTCAGGTGGTTTCTAAATCAGTCTTAAAAAATCCACCTGTAGATTTTGACCATTCTAATTTATAAATGAGAAAAACAGCTGTGTAAATTAATGAATTAGGAAGAGTGCTGTTCTGAGACATTCTAGGGACATTTTTCCTACTGAATGAGAAAAAGAATAAACACAGTAGTTCCAAAAATCATGTAAAGCAATAGAAAGACTCTTGGCACATAGATCAGGTCTGCACAGACTGAAGATCCACAAAAAAATGAGACATGATCATTGCAAAGAAATGCAAATTGCCCAAGGAAAAACAACTCAGTAAGTTGTTATGACCCTCGTTACTGTGTTATCCTTGTGTAAGCCCTCCACTACAAGCTGAATGCTAGGTTCTCTTTCTCTGCTCATATATTGCAAGCGCATTGATGGTTTCTTTAGAAAATTCCTTCATCAGCCTTGAATATTCTGACCGATTTTCTATTTCTTTGTTCACATCAAAGCCCTTCTAATTCTGTAGTATGCGTTTTTGCTTGCATACTGTAATCGCATAAATAATTTCCTAGGGAAAAAGCTGAAGTATAATTTAAAGAGTTTATTTAAGCAAGCATTTTAATATTTATAATACATTTAATCTAGAATGCAGTTAAATCCAAGCATCTTTGATAAAGTGATATTGATTTGTTCAACTGCCCTAAGCAAAATGGATAGTATAATTTCTCTTGTTGATTAGTAAATGCTCTGGCTGTGCTGTCTTTAGTTTTTAAATGGTTGACAGAACGTTCTGGGGAAACAGACAATGAATTATCATTGGCATTAATTTAAATTTGTTTTAATTTATTTTGATGTTATGTTTAGAACTATGATCATTACAAAGATTTATACTTTTACAGAATGCAGTGATGAAATTTCAAAAAAATGCATTTGATAGTTCCCTTTACAGAATATGAAAATTTTAGAAAGAAGTAGCAACTGCAAATTACACACAGTGACATCTATAATATTCATTTGAAAAATGCGAAAACAAATGTGAAATTTATGAAAAACTCCAATCATTCATTTGTTCCTCAAAACTGAATGAATTCATAAAATTGCTGCTGGAACATACTCAGCAGGCTTCAAATGTTCTTTTCAATTATATGAACGCCATTCACCATCTGTCATCTCCCATATCTGGTCATTTATCTATATGATGACTCACTGCAGGGTGCTATAAGTATCACCATTACTTTATTTAATGAGTACCCTATTTGCACCCGTCTTGACAGCTTGTGTCCATATCCATTCATTGTCAGCTTACCATCAACATAGTAAGAAAGGCATCTCTGTCTGCTGCCTCATGACAGCCTGCTGCCTTCAGTTACATCTATTCTGCGTCTATCCTGACACCGTCGAGTCCATTCTCATTGTAGAACCAGTAGCCGCAAAGCAAATTCAGCCCACACTGTCACAGAATTTCTCCCAAAGGATAAATGGAAACTTGCCTGGGGAATGTTGCATCACTTTTGACCTTGAGAAAAGACAATTATCTGTAAAGGGAGAGTGAAAAGGAGATACTGATTCACATAGATCGTCTCCATGGAAAACAGGAAGGTTAAGGTGCAAGGACAAAATATGCATGTGACTTCCTTATTCCTCTTGTAATTCAAGTTGCTCCATGTGGGAAAAAATTTTTCTTCTCAGTTCTCCCGTGTAGGGGTCTAGGTGCACTTGGTGGAGGAGAATTAATACCCAAGATTATTAACTAAAGGCCGCATGTCATGCTGAAACATAAAGAATAAATGACTATGACCAACACGGACAGGAGCTGTAGAAAAGTTAGAAACAAAATTCTACAGGAGCAAGTGCAAGGATTGCAGATGAATTTTGAAAAGTAGCTTCTGCTATTATTCCTCTGAATTCCAAATTTTACCAATTCATGCAATTAAAATTCTCACAATGAATCAGGATATATCATTACAAAATCATTAGGTATCTAGTATATCTTTTCTTGTAATCTATTAATCGTATGCCATCCCTTAGTTTTCCTTAGTTATCCAAACCTGGAGAAGTTGAGAAAGGGTTTCCTTTGAAGTTAATTCCACTCTCTTTCTATACCACATGTAAGTATTTCAGATGCGCTTAAACAAGGACTTTTTATTCTGTGGAATAGGAATCTGCTGGGGAAAAATATTCTTGCATGGAATTGTTAATCATGGAATAAGGTCACCTAGTTCCTCTAGCTTCTGTTGGGGGATACACTTAATTTTCACTAGGAAGGGTAGAAGGAAAACAGTACAATGTTTCTTTAAGCAAACTAAAGAAAGCAACACTCATTTGAAAATGACTTCTATTTGGTGGGTTAAATTTTACAGTGGCATAAAATAATGTTTCTTGATTTGTTATTCATTGATAGTACAGTTTTAAATTGTATCAGAAGTGTTATATAAATTTTAATTTATGTAGCTCTTTAAATTTTAATTTCACTGGTAGAATCAAACAGAATTTAAAATTTAATGAGAAATGCCTATCTGAAGTGGGAATAAGAGAAAAGTTATTACAATTTGCAGTGATACAGGTGTATAGGTGGTAAGATTTAACCCTGTTAATGGGAGAGGTTAATATCATTCTCATTGATAATGAAGAATAATAAGCAGGATAGCATGACATTCATAGATCCCCTTCTGTTTGCACTCAGAGTATCATAGAATCATAGAATGGTTAGGGTTGGAAAAGACCTTAAGATCATCTAGTTCCAACCCCCCTGCCATGGGCAGGGATGCCTCACCATAGATTATGACTCTTTGTCATAATCAGTGTCCGCAGACCTCATGAGGAGATTTTCCAGGTCTTTTTCTCTTCTTTCTTGTTTCCTGCTCCTGTGGAAGGAATTTCACCTTGAAGTGGGTATGATCTCGCTGTTCTGCCTCAGCTCAACACAGAGCATCCTCCTGTAAATGATGAAGCAACAAGCAAACAAAAAAGTTACTTTAAGTTGGATGCTCAAAAGCATAAGTTCCTAAAATATACGAAGCACTTTTTGTATTATAGGAGGGGACACCACCAACACAATGTTGCACTTATATAAATAAAGCAGGTCATAAATATAAATGAGGAAATAAAGCTACCATTAAACTGTGCAGAAGATGTTTAAGAGATGAATGTATTCCCTTGAAGGAACCAGACCCAAGAAGTAAGGGTCGTCCGAATGGTTAGATAGAAAAGTATGGATCACAATTGCCGGCAGTTTCTAAATGTGGAAACTCACATCTATTTTTAAGTAATTCTATTTCAAATATTTGACTGGGTTTAATATCTGACTCATGAAAGTGGCCAGAATGGAAACTGTTCCACCAGACTTTGAATACGAGCTTCAATACACATTCAGTGAGAAAATCCTCAGAAAAGACATGGAAAAATCCCAAGCCCTTTTCATTGCAAGTTCCAGCCCAAGGTTGGTTATCAGGAATCCCCTCTCTACTGTAACAAAAATAGAAATTAAAAAAAAGCATCCTAGCATTCCAGATGTAACCGAGGCAACTTGAGAAATGTGTGAGGAAACAGTCACAGAATACACCTCCTGTGTTTGTGTGTTCTTGTAAATACATGAAATAAAAATATACTTTTTTTTTCTCCAAATAAGCAGAGCAAGCAGTTCTGAAGCATGTTTCATGTTATTTAAAAAAAACTGGTAATGCAGCATTTTTAATGCTCGCATAACTCTTAATTTTAAAAAAATATAAATGTAATTGCCTTGAATTAGCTGAAATTTCCTCAGAGTATTCTAAGCAAACACTTCCCTTTTTCCAGCTAAGATGCAAGTGAATATTGCTTCTTGGTCAATAACAAATAAAATAGACTGGTTTAATCAATTTCTTTCTAATTTTTTTAGGCTTTGTATTTTTTTTTTTTTAATTCCTAAGAGAATAAACCAAATCAAAGCCTACGATATACTAAACTGTTGCCTAATATTTACTAGATTTGTTTTTTTCATTATTGTTGGGAGGTATGATAATAAAAAAACCCAAACAAACAATTATTTCCAGGTTTTGAAAAAATTAACTCTTGTTAACTCTTCTAAATGTTTATAATTATATGACATAACCACATGAGTTGATGAACTCTAAGTATTAATGTTTGTTGTGTTTGCACAGACAGCTGCAAGCCAAATTGCACATTTTGGAGGCTTTTGCTGGCATGATCCACTTCATTTTTTTCTTTAAGTAGCCAGCTGATTTTATCAAGAATTTAAGCTTTCTCAGTCAGTAGACCATTTTTCAGTAAAGTAGTAACCCAGTGCTTAGTACCAGAGTGGGCTAGACTTGTCGCTCCTTTCTGGCATTTTACAACTGTTCTCTTAATTTATCAAAAATAGATGACATGTTGCTTAGACAACGATAAAGTTACCACAGAATAGGGGTTATGCGTTAAAGAGCCAGTGCAAAGTCAGCCAAGCACACTTGACATCTGGTGAGATTTCTTGGCATTTATTAAATAGCAATTCATGACATTTAGGAAGTCAAAAGCACTTAACCCACTACTAATAAGCCTGAAGGTACTATTGCTTACATGAGTAAACTAAAACAGCAGCAGCTATGCATAGGTATCCACATACATAAACACACATACACCGGTATCTAAACATCACTAAACCATACACTGTCCCATGTATTATTTAGCATATTATTACCCATTTATCACATTCTGTTTTCAAAAGACTATAACGTATGTACAACTACTCATCAATTTTGCGTATCCACACCGCTTTGTTCTGGACTGCGTGCTGTTGCTTCTGTGCATAATGGACTTTGATTTTTTGCATTAGACATATGGCTGTTTAAAAATTCAGAATCTGAAACCCCACACACATTTTTTCATGTAATTTTATGCCTATTTTATACCTGTTTTTTTCAGGTTATATGTTGTCAGCTTTTTCTAAAACTCATTTATTGGTCTTACTGCTTTGTGGATGTGTAACATCCACATCAGCAGTAGGTGTGCAAGATTTTAACCTCATATGTATTGAAAGTTCACTGAGGAGACATTTGGAGAGAGTGTCAGGAAGGATTTGGTAGTAATAGACCTCGAGCAAGATTGATTTTTTTTTTTTTAATTTTTATTTTAAGTTTTATACTATTTGGTTTGTAAAACTCTTTCTAGTTTGAGAGTGTTTTATATCAACCAGCAAGTGTTGTTATACACAAACAAAGCATAGCGTATTTCAAAGAAAATGGATCACAAATAATTCGTTCCAGATATGTAATGTATTATTCTTACCTAGGACTATTTTTCAATTGTAATGTTTGGGAATACTAGCTTGTAACTCCCAGTGATATATATTCTTTGCTGATATGTATTTACTGCTTGGGATTATTAAAATGCAATATAAAAATAAATGAATAGGAAAAAGAGATGCGATATAGGAAATGGGCAGCGGTGTTTTTTTGACTTTTATTCTCAGGTGAAAATGCTGTCTTGCGAACTCTGTCAGGAGATGACCTGCCAATGCCAGCTTTTGCAAACCTGGAGAACTTTTGCATACATGTTAGAACAATAGATAGAACAAAGCCAAGCTTGCCTTCATTGCAGGCGTGGTTTTTTTTTTCCATAGCTTACAAACCTACAAGCAAATAAGAAACAGAGATTTAACTAAAAATAAAAGATATAATGTGGCTTGAAAAAGACAATGCCTAATTCTTATACTTGTCAAACTATACTGGGATCTGGTAAACAGACAGATCATGGCTGATAAACTATTAGTGGTTTTCTGTAGTCCATAAAAACCCCTATTTGGGTGCAAAGAGATAAACAGGCGACAGACTTTCAGGAAATTCTGGGACAGTCTCTCAAGCATCAGTGGCACCTTTGAAGGTCGATGCATACATAGATCTGGTTGTAATATGCACATGCTTGAGTCTCAAACCTGTAAGAAAATGCACATTTCAATATACAAGGTGCCAATTAAAAGATTTTTATTCTTGTCTTTGGTCAGGTAACTCTGTCGTGATACCCTTTAATCAAATGTAGACTGAAGTTACTCTTGCTACTGACTGCAAAGCCTCAATGTTGGTTTCAACTCTAGACTGCACGAATCCAGTCCCTGGAAGAGACTAGAAACATATTCAGGAGTGACACATGGCCTGTATGGATGATCAGCAGTCCCGAAATTACTGGCTGTTGGTTAGTATTCCTCGGATGCTGGTGATTCCTAGAGATCAGCTGTAAATTACTGTCCTGAAGTTTCAGGAGTCTCTACTATGCCTGCAGGCAGCTTTTGGGATGAATCAGCCAGCAGGAGAGACTGACTCCATAAGGAGCAGGCAGTAGAAATCATAGTGAATTCACACATTGCAAATGACATTAAAAGCAATATGTAATTATGCAAGATTTCTAGCTGTGCTGTGACATTACCTGTTCGCTGCCATCACCTCAAATTTAAAAGCTGATCATCAAAAACAAGTGACATAGAACAGACATAAAATGAAGCTGTAAGATTAATTTAGCCCAATCTTAATTGCAGTGATTTATCATTGTCCATTGGGCATTGCAAAAGTATTAACAAATCTCAAAGAAAGATTGATACTTAGTCTCCACATGATACATCAAATTAAACATGAAGGTTCCTCATGAGACTCAGATTATTATTTAAATATTTGAATTATTATAACTTTAGTGTTTCCATCTTGCAGAATTTCCATATCTGCTTTAGCTTTAAATGAGATTATATTTGTCCAGAATTGTCTTGACAGCCTCAGGAGTCATGAAACACACAGTGCTCAGTGGTGCTTTGCTATCCCAAAATTGGTATGTGAACTTGGCCTCCACTGTTGTTATATGTCACTGCTCACAGGAGCCCCATGAGGTCCTCTATGGGTTCTCCTGCTTCATTCCACCATGCTATTTTCTGAGGGGCTCACCATCTTGCTATTTCTAAGTGCAGTTCCACTGTGATAGAAAACCACTAAACACTCTAAAGAGTGAAATGAGGAAACTGGTGCTGATAGCAACAATATAAGGATGGGAAGCACTCAGGGCTCTGTTTCCTAGAGGTATACTCGCAACCTAGCCAGGTGTCCTTCAATGCGTACAATCAGAGGAAAACACCTCACAATGAACCCAAATCCCTGACAGAAGAAGAGGAGCAGCCAGTATGACAATACAATTATTTATATCTTATCCAAAGCTTATTCTTGATTGTAAGCGACTCAGGACTTCAAGGGAGGAGCTCTCTGGGTTTAACATATACAGATGTGAAAGGTTTCTTCTGGAAGCAACCCTTGAATACTTCTTTTCTTTCAAAATGTCATAGCAATCCCCCTTTATATGTTGCCTTCAGTTTGAAGGGCAACAATGTCATGAATACCAGATATGTCATGAATACCAAGAGATTTAATGTCTTCATTGGTCAGAGAAACAAGTCATCTTCCAGGCTCCTAGCATATCATGTCAGGCATGTGCAGCAGGTGAGTACAGCACCTCATCACCAAGAAGGGCTCTTCATGCTGTTTTCCTTGCTGGGATAACAAAATTTCATAGGAAGGCTGAAGGTTAGAAAAGAAGAAGCTAATTTATGGGCTTTAAGGGACACGTAGAAATGGCCTCTCCTAATTTAGATGGGCTTCTGATCTTATGTCGCTACAGGAATAGCAGCTTTGTAACTATGAAAAATGGAGAAATATTTCTCCTTCTCATAGGTTGAACTGGCAAATAATGAATGTTTATATGACATGATGGATTCAATGGATATGTTTAATCCCTTTGGCAAAACACATTTCACAGCTTCTGACAAGCAACATCTATTAACTGCTCTTCCTACCCTCAGGTGATTTCTTTCTGATGTCTTTAATTAGAATTTTAAAAATGGAGTGATCCTATTGCATGACATTTTCTGCAAAATTCCTGTGTGAATAGAATTTTATCAAATGCTTAAAGGTAGTTCCTGTTTGAAGATTTATCAATAAAACAGTCTAACAGAGATATGAGGGAACTGCAAATAATATTACACAAAATTATATTAACATTTAATAAACAACATATTTCCTACAAGTGAAGTGATAGGCAGAATGGTGTTTCCCAGAGGATTTTAAGTTTAGGTATAGAAAGGGCTTTGCAAAAGTTATCAGTGGGCCATACCAGTCATTAATTTCAGTATGTGGGCTGAGATCTGATGGGTGACTAAGATGTTCTTTATTTGTTATTTGCTCCTTTTTAGGAGTGTTCTTCTCAAGTATTATCTGTAGTAGAAAAACCCCTAAAGTTATACTGTATAACTTTTAATAACGAAGTAACTGAGAACTTGTGTATAGATAAAGATGAAAAAGTTGAAGGGTATCTGCTTGTCAGCATGTCAGCACCCCGACTGTGTTTCATATTATTACTTTCTTCCCTTTTTTCTGTGGATGTGAGGTTTTTGAAATGGTGGAATATTTGGTGGAAGAGTTAAAATGAAAATAAAACGATAAATAGAATAATCAAAACAAAGTACAAGAATAAGCAAGAAAATACTAAACTACAAAATTACATACTACAATAAAATGATATACTGAAGTACTGGCTTTTCATTCAATGTTTTATGGATGTGCTGAGACTTTATAGTGCCTACTGCTGTTAACAGCTCGTGGGTTAATTAGACCATACTTAAATTCTCTAAAGGATTGGCCCAGAATTACTAATTACTTACTGTATGTCTCAGGCTGAAGGGAAGCTGTAAACGTATGGTATGTGCCATGCACCTGTCAGGCATTCACTCCTTACTCATAAGAAAAAGCATATGAGGTTTTCTGAAATACCAGGTTTTGATTGCTTTAGGGTCTGGGTTTTTGTAAAGAGTTTAAGATCTGGTCACATTTTCCTCTTTGATCTCACATATTTCAACATCTGATGAACCTGATACAGTTTTGATACAAGCTTTTAATTGAATGAAATCATCAGGACAAATGCTTGAGATAAATGGAAGCTGCACCGACATAAAGAACAAAGCTGCTCATTGCGTTGTGTCCATGTAATATTTACCTGCTGCTTGATACTGACACATTCAAATCTTACAAAAACAAACAAACAAAGAAAAGAAACCAAAATGCACCACTCAACAAAAAACCAACCCCCAACTCCCTCTTTTATAGTAGAAGCTTTGAAAGGTGACTTTCTTACATGGTATACTGATATTCTCTTTGAAAATTACTTGGCTCTTTGTGGATAACTTTCTGCGTTTAAAAAAATACATAAATGCACTGCAAATGACTAACAGTTGGCTCATTTTTGAGAAAAAAAGTCTTTCTCAACTACCTACATTTTAGAGATGTTTGTATCTGCCAATAGGTACGTCTGTGTGAGCATATGTACAGCACTGGAGAAACACTGTCGTGGTGTGAAGTTTCTCTTTTATTATTTTTTCACCTATTTAACTTTTTCTTTGTATAATGAACAGAAACAGAAACACCTATCTGCAGTTAAGCAAGTTTTTCTAATGCTTTTATTAAATAATCACTACTTGTGTAATGCTCTGACAAATTTTATTTCCAGAGCTTTTTGCAGTGTAGCTTGTGCTTGTTAGCCCAGCTTAGCATAATGACTGTCAAAACTGGGCCCATGTTGCTTAGAGCTCCATTACTCATGTTGATTAAAACACTTACCTTGATTCATTCTCAGTTCAGTTTTACACTAACTCCTTAAGGCTTAAATCCCTTTTAAGAGTATAGAATGGTTCTACATGCCAGAGGTCACTGTTCCGAAGGTCCTTGGAAAGAGAGGGTCATATGAGATCTGTTAGAATTCATTAAATCCTGGTGAAAGCATTTTGACTTTAAACTAGTCAGATTTTCCTGAAAAGAATGTTAGACTTCTCACAGGATTATTTCTCCATTAGAGTTATGCATAGCAGTAATACCCAAATACGGGCTGGTGAGCTCTTTTACCAACACAGAGGTAAAATCTGTTCCCGTCTGTGCTAGTTATGACTGGGGTAGAGTTAATTTTCTTCATAGTAGCTAGTGTAGGCTTTGGTTTGGATTTTTCTGAAAACAGTGTTGATAATTCAGGGATGTTTTCATTATTGCTGAGCAGTGCTTATACAGAGTCAAGGCTTTTTGTACATCTCAGCCAACCCCATCAGTGTGGAGGCTGGGGGTGCATAAGAAGCTGGGAGATGACACAGCCAGGACAGCTGACTCCAACTGGCCAAAGATATTCCATACTATATGGTGCTACGCTCAGCAATAAAAGCTGTGTGAAGAAGGAAGGGGTGGAGGGGAAGAAATTTGGAATGATGTTGTTTGTCTTCCCAATTAACCATTAGGCGTGATGGTGCCCTGCTTTCCTAGAGAAGGCTGAACACCTGGGAATTGGTGACTGAATTCCTTGGTTTGCTTTTGCTTTTGCTTATTGTTAAAATATCTTTATTTCATCCCACAAATTTTCTCACTTTTACCTTTCTAATTCTCTCGCCCATCGAACTGGGTGGTAGGATGTGAGCAAGCTTGCATCCCAAGTTTTGGGGTGTGGGTGGTGCTTAGTTGCTGGCTGGGGTTAAACCACAGCACTGGCCTAAGAGTTTTATTTTGTTTGGAATGCTCTTAAGGCTTAATTTTAGGATTTTGAGTACTGTTAAAAGCAAGGAGTATCAGCCTTTTCCAGTCATATATGTTTTAGCAAGCATGGGAATAAATGATGGGGAAACACTTTTCGTTACTCAATTACAGACTATTAAAATTTTCTTCAGTTTGTAGACATAAGGACTAATGCTACCCTTTTCACTTTAATGGTTGTGTATTTTTATGTATTTTTAACATCTAATCATCCTAATGAATCTTGAAGATGTTACACATAGATATCCCAATTAATTTCTTAATAAATTTTTATGTATGTCTTATGAGTAAGCTGGAACTATTCCTGATTTAGTTTGATTTACTTAAAAAAATACTAGGAACAATGAGTAAGCAGTACATAAAATCACAAACCTTAACATAACAAAAATTAATGGTATCCTGTGATTGTATTTTATGTCTGATTTTTATGGTGGCTCAACTTTTCTACTACACTTCATCCTGATGAAAAAGGGCACTGCTCATACCTGGTGGCACTGCTGCCTGTTTAGCTTCACTGCTGCATTAAAATAAAATAAATTATGCCTGAGATTCAGAGGCTATATTTTTCCAGACAAACAGGCCATTCAAATGAGCAGGATCAAATACAAAACATGCAATAGTTAGAGGAATCTTTCACTTAAAAGGAAAATATCTGGGGGTTTGAAAGAAAAGAAGAATGGAATTGCTTACAGCTTTATGCATCGTATTTAATCCATGATTTTTTGCTTATGACAAAACCCCACAGTATTAGAAGAGGAAGAAAAGTTGAAAGAATGTAACTTTCTTAATTTTTCATATATCTACTCATTTGTATTTTCCTTATTGACACTCTGCTGTTCAGTCTGCCAATATAACCATTTTCTGAGCACTCAAAAACGAATACGTAGTAGGTTGGTTCAATATTGGTTTCAGTAGTATTTGTAATAGTATTAACTGTGAGCTGGTATTTATACAATGAACTTTAAATTCTAAATTCTAATTTAATGATAAAATGATAAACCCCTTATCATTTAGAAAGAAAAAACAAAGACACTTGTGGTTCAGGGGAAGCTTTGCTAGTCTCTGGAATAACTTCATCATTAGGAAGATTTATTAATGTATTTGGTATTTGTATTAAATACAAATGTGCTTAACTTTTCAATATTTACAAAATTTAAAGGTTAGTTTGACTTTCTGAATTAAATGTATAAGAAATTAAATGGCCACAGAGATGAAAACAATCTTCAAAATAGATGTTTGAAATGAACAGTGTAAATTTACTATCAGTGTTTAAGCTTCTGCCTGCTCAGAATTTGCTTATATGGAAAAGGTCAGCATTAAGCAAGCTAAGTTATGGCAAAATAAACCTGTCATTCACTGGCATCCTGCTTTCTTGCAGTTTTGAGTTGTTGTTACTTGCATGGTGTCAATCATCAATGTGAAGTCTGTGAAAATGCATGTGGATTACAAATGGTTTATGAATGTTGCTTATTCAGCTACCAGGCATATTTCTTTCTGTTTTGTAATTTAAATACAAAATTAATTACTGCATGACCTGCTGCAGAATTTAGTGCATTGATGCACAATTCATTGCATTGATCAGTGCTTAATGAGGAATACTAGAAATGTGGACTGTGTAACAAGCACTGAAAGAGACTGAAATTGCAAGCAGTTAAATCAGCAAATATGTGGATGTTTGTTCCTAGGTTATGATGTTTTGAGGAAGGAATAAAATTTCTTTGCAGCTTACATATATATGTAAACAAAGTCCTTGAGAAACAACAACTTGAAACAGACACAAATGTTAGAAATTGTAGTAATGAGGGGAATAATGACTTCCTATTATGAAAAGGCAATTGCCATTATCAGACCTCCATGCTTTCCTAGAAACTTTCTATATTAACCTTTTTTATATTTTTCCGTCCTTTGTCTACTCATACTTTATTATTTAATGTATTTCTTATTCTAACAAGTAGATGGCATCAAAACTCACATCAGTATTTCTTTAGAAATCCATACAAGACATTATAAAAATCTTTAAACGGATTTAAAATCTAAGATGATGGAGGGTGAGGTGCAAAAGCAGTAAAACTAATGTAAAAGCAAAGTAAGGAAATAAATTCAGGAAAATGTAAAGAGAATAAAGAGGCACCATTGGTCATGAACATTTTATGGTAAGAATTGAATCCTCTTTTGAAAGTTTGGTACTTAAAGAAGGGACACAGCTCTAATTCTGATCTAGCCAAACTGGAATAATTAATTGAAATTGAACCGCAGAAAACATAAGGTTTTATCTCACTGGCTTTCCTGTCAAGATTGCATATAGTTTCTTTCTTTTTTCTGTTTTAAGAGGAAACAACTATAAGCCTAACTTCCACATGAGTTCCTCTATCTCTCTTATATAATAAGAATAAATAATGAGTAAATAGCTGCTACAGCCGTGAGTCTTTTATCTACACCAAACACATGGTGTAAAGGTCCATAGATATTTCTGAAAGTTGGAGCTCATCATGGTATCAGTAGCAGACTATAAAGTGACAGCAAAATCAGTCAAAAATGGCAGGATAATCAGCATATCTATGCTGAATATAGTGGTAAGCCATGTCTGCTTCCTGCTATCTTCACTGGCATCTTAATTTTTCTCATGTCAATGGGTTTAACTTAGATGGTTTAGAAAAATATCTGGCACCAAAAGAAGTCCGAAGCTTGTTGTATTATTAGTGCATCAGATCAATTCAGCAGTTGCAAAATGTTATGATTTCTGTTAACTGGAGATATTTTGGCTTGATACATGATGCACATGTAGCATATGTTGCAACAGTGGCATCTGCAACTTGACAATGCTAGAGAGCATAGAAAATAAAGGCCCGCTCACCTCACCCCTGAAATCAAAATTTCTAGTAAGTTAATTCATCAGTAAATATTGTTTAATGTTATATAAAGTAGATGCTGTTAGGGAAAAGAGAACTGATTTTGTTTTTATCTCTTTTGTTTAAAACAGCAATCACTAGTGTACTGAAGAGTATATGCGTGTGTGTTTGTATGCATGTATGGATGGGCTCCAGCATGGATTACTGCTTCAAAGGCAGGTTTGTGCCTTAGGGTAGGTTCAGCTTTTTTGTTATCATAAGAAAACCAAAAACATATCAAAATTATTGTCACAGCAGCTAGCAGGTGGCAGGGGGCAGCTAAAGGAAGTTTCTTACTGCTTGGAAGCCACATCACATTGAAAATATCTAAATTTATATTCAACTTATGTGCAGAGATAAAACAATGGCACATTGCCATTATTACTGTCATATTTCAGATTAAGCTGATAAAAAAAAAAATCCTCAAAATAAAATGTCCCAACCAAATAAAAACTATACTATCTTTTTGTCAATATTACCATTACATAAAAGATATTGAGGCTGGTTCACATGAGAGAAGATTTCATAGTGGGTTCTGTAGCTAATGGTATATGTTAGAACAGAGAAAGATAGTTCTGGGATAGGATAAAAACAAAGGAGAAAGACAGAGAAAAGGGAAAGTTAAAACTCTCCCTAGTGGTCAGCCGCTGGGGGCACTCTCCAGTACAACAGGTGGAAATGATGAAGGTGATGATGATTTTTTTGCCATGCTTTCTCCCGAGCATGATGCTTTGCACTGGGACTTGCTCAAACTCCCCACAGCTTGTTCTTGCTTATGAGGCTATTAACAATGACTGTTGTATGCTAACCAGGTGCAAACATGGCATCCTTTTTATCCATGAAGTTCCTGTATGTGTGTCTTATTGAATGTTTACAAAGCATTTCAATGGTTGGCTACCTTATTTTGCACTGTGTTCAGCTTCCTCATATAAGCAAAAACCAGAAAACAGGAGGAAAAGAAAAGCAGAGGAAAGAAGGGCAACATCCCATCAGTGGTGTTTGCTTCCTGCGAGAATTGCCACAGCAAGAACACCAGGGGTTTGCAAGTTCAAGATCATGGGACCAGATGCACAAGAGCAGCATGGGAGCACAAGGGAAGACCAGTGCCACAGAGGCACTGAGAAGAGACTGCTACAGCAGCTGAGGAGAGAGGCTCCAGAGTTACAAGCAACAGGGCTTTAGCACTATTGAGGCGATAGCATGAAGGCACCCAAGGTACTGCATCAGCTCACATACCCTGAGGTTTGGAATTTGATGCATTTTTTTAAATATTTTTTTGTTTTCCTTTTCTTTGTCCTGTGGAAGTGATACCCCAGTGAATAGCATGACATTGGTAGCTTTGTTAGGGAGGATAAGTTCTTTTGCAAAGGGAAAAGACATGAAAGACATTTTCTTGGATTATGCCATGAAGATGAAGTTTTAAAAATTTTTTCAAAGTAATTTGAAATGTTCTGACAATTTACAATGTTTCTTTTTTGAGTTCCTCGTTTTAATTTATATTAGAATATTTTTAAACATTTTTGAGTGTATTTCATAATAGATTTATTAAACAATTGTGAAAAAAACTGTATTCTGAAATTTCTTATTTTTTTTTTTAAATCAAAGTGCTATCAAAGTAAATTGTTTGAAAATGATGTGCCATCAACCCAGTTTTTCCTAAGATGGAAACCCTTAACTCTTTCCCAAACAGTTCTTGAAAGCAGTTTTTAAAATGGAGTAAGCATTGTCTGTAACTACAGAACCAGCTGACTGAATTTTCATACTAACTCTCAAACCCAGACTTAACTATTACTGCCTCTGCTGCATTTGTGCATTTAAAAAGTAACAACTGAACAGTTAGTATACCTGGATACCTCATATGCATATAAACCTGTATGTATTTATGTACATATACATATATGTAAACACACACATGGTGCTTTCATGTACTTGTTGTTTTACCTGAAAGGTTAGTGCCAGTTGAACTATTTTCTTCCACTTGAGAAAGATCTATAAAACGAGTGAAGGAATTTCTCTGGACAGTCTAAGGCACAGTGCTTTACAGTCAGTGCTGTTCAGTGCTGTTTAGTGGCTACCGCATAAAGCGAAGCAAACGCAAGCTCTAAATCTAGAAGTTTAAAATTTGTCTGCTAATTAACCATTTCAAAAATTTATTTTTGTTTTACTGGCAAATACTTCTACCTGTAGACCATGAAAAAACTCCAGATAATTCATACTTTAAGGAGATTAGTAATAAAGTATGAATAGGAGCATTTACTCTGAAGCTTCTGGACTAAAAGACAAAATTGCTTCAAAAGATGCAGAAGATGTCAATAACTTTCTGTGTGTATAGGTGAAAATCAGTGGCAGGTTACAGAGAAAATGTATTACTCACTAGGAGAACAGCTATTTGGAGCAATTTTTTCAGGAAGGAAGGCTAGGAGTCTGTTTAGTTTGGGGAGCTGCAGCTTGTGCTACCCTAAGACCTGGGGAGAAGACCCAGACTAAGGCAGGATGTGAAAGGGATAAAACCAGAGGGATGAAGCACAATGAGATGGAAGACAGCAGGAGAAGAAACAGAGACAGACTTTTGCTTTACTTGCAGGCTGAGTTGGGGAATTTGAAGGTTATTTGTTAGGTGCCAGTTTAATGCCATTCCTTTTTCCCTCACATCGTTGTTTTTATTTCAGTTAGTTCCACACACACCACCCTCCCCAAGGAATTACACTGTACAAAGAATTTGCAGGTAACCTACAGTTATAGGCAAGAAGTTTAGTTGGAGATGTTGGAGGATGGAAGAAAAGCAGAAAAGAGAATAAGTAGGGTATTTACTCTCTATACATAACCACAAACATGTCAGTCAATGTCAAACCAAAAGCAGCCATCATTCTTTTTGTGTGGTTATGACAGGAAGAAAATATTATTTGCAGCTGTACACCCAAATTCTTAGATTGTGCCATTCTGTAATTCTTTCTGCAGATGTGTTTTCCTGCAAGTGTGTTTTTAATTAAACTGTCTCTTAAGGTCATCTTCCCGAGAATAAAATTTATTAAATCTCTCAAGATCAGGTTCAGAAGGTGGGGTGAATTTTAATATCTCGAAATTTATGTTGTATCTGTGGCAATATGGACATTTCCCAAGAGGTACGCTCTGAATCCTTTCATAAGGATGACTAGCACATTGCTAAGCAAACAGTACCATTAAATTTCCTGTGATGTGTTTTTCTATCACCTTACTTTGGGTCTTAATGAAATTTGAACTTAGATTGCTTCTATCTGAGCCTGAATCATTATTCTGTTTATGTGATGGCTTATGTTCCAGCTCATCTTATATAATGTTGCTTTTTTTTCTGCCATGAAAACATGGGTTTGGGGTAGAGCTTGGCTTGTATTTGAACTCTGTCCTAAAATTCTGCTACAACTGCATGTGAATGCTCTTCCATAGTTGTCGCAGCACATTTGATGGCTTATATTATTCTTTCTGACATATATTAAGCCTTATATTACTATGCCTTATGTTACTCTTTCTAATTATTTCTTTATATTACTCTTCCTTTTTCTGTTTTATGAGCATTTCAAGGCTTAACAAAGCCTGTTAAAACTTAGTCATTACTCGAAATTTATGTACAGTGCTGTATTTTATTTTATCCTTTCAGTATGTGATATTTGTTAACATATCTTTAGCTAAAAATAATAGGCATGATATTTTTCTGTGACTGTTAAAGAAATCAATTGTTGGGTTAAGTACATGACATACTATTTTTGTTACTGGCAAATAGAAGAGATTTAAAATTTGACATTGCTTTCAATCAAATGTTCTCTGAATGCAATATGCGTGTTTTTTTCCCCGTATTGGTTATATGACTGAAGTTCACCTGATTCAAATAAATAACCATGCATTTTATTTTTAGCTCCTGCTATAGGTTTTCTGTATCAAGGTGTCAGTGAACTGAAAGGACAGAAGGTAAAAGCTCTAAGACAAGGGCAAGCAATAATTTTTTCAGAGGAAAAAAAAACCCAACCCACAACCGTGGCTAACAATCCTTAGTGGACTGCTTCATGTTCCTTTCAGCATGTTTTCATACTTTTTTCCTTGTTAATAGTTCTAAGAAAAGATTACCAAAACACCTGGAACTGTTAACTTTCATCAGTGTTTATAATAAAATAAATAAGAAAAATGCTTATGTGTATGCTTGAAAAAAGAAACATTTTGCTGCCCCTTTTTTTCTTAATTAGTTTTGGTCCAACATTTTAAGGTAAAAGATAGGAAGAAAAACCTAGATCTAATAGATTATTTGAAATCACAGGAATTGTTGAAACTCTGAAGAACCAGTTTAAAATATAAAACAGAATTCACTTTGTTTTGTTTAATTAGATTCTTTTGTTGCTGTTACATTGCAATTTAAAGTGCAACAGCAGCAAAAAAAAAACCCAAGATGTCTTATGGTGGACTGAAAAGGGCTTTGTACAGGGTTGCATCACTTAAAATTCTGCCTCATTTAGAGGGAGATGAAAAGCACAGACTGTGTGAATATATCATTGATTCTTCTCTTCCCTGAGGTTGTGCACCTTATTAAAGACAATACAAATTCTTCACTAAGAATTCACAAGTTGTGTTTCTCTATTGGGTGGTTTCTTTCAAAAGTCTTTCTTTCAGCTTCTCCCTTCCCAAAGGTGGTCTTAGTCTTCCACAATAATTTGGTAGGTAGGACATTTGCCCAGAAGGCAGAGGAGACAAATTTAATGCTTCCTTTTTCAGAGGTGGGTCTCAGTCCACATCCTCTATCTTCTGGGAGAATACTCTAATTAAAGGGCTCACATATAGTGTCTGGGGTATGACTTCTTTTGTGGGAAATCTCAATTTGGACAAAAAAAAGTTCAAGTTCCACTGACTGGTAAAAGAAAGCTTGAGGAAATGCAATTTCTCTTGCAGCACTCACAAGACAATGCAGAACCCTAGTTCCAATGTGAGACAATGAAATTTACATTAATTCTGTTAATGAGTTATGTGGTTACACATGTTAAGTGTTGCTAGTAAAATGTCATATGTTATCAGGGATCTGCTGTACAATATGCTGGCCCATGTCAAGGGCCATGAAAAGACAAATAGTTTGTTTTTTTATTGTTGTATAAATAGTAATTTATTTGAACAATTGTAAAATATATATTCCATTATAATTTTTCACTTTTCTTTTAAACAAACTTCATTTTTTTTTCCCTAAGAAATTGTGTCAGTATACATGATAGCAGTACAATGTTGGGAATATTTCTCAGGCCTCATAACCTTAATCTTTCTCTGAAATATTATAATGTTAGTTCCTCCTCTTTTACCTAGACCGGTGTTGTATACTCTGCTAGCTTCCTTTTTATTCTTATTATGAAAGCAGCACTTCTTTTCAGCTTCTATCTACTGTCCATTTACATTAGAGCTCTGAGATTCATTCTCCTTCCTGTCTCCTACAGATTGTCTTCAGGCCACCTCATCTTGTCCCATTTACAGATGATATTGCTAAATACCACTGCTGAACTGACACCTTCTAGATCTACTCATCACACCTGACCTTTCGCTGTCAGTCTGCTTTCTGTCGCTGCTGTGCTGCTGCCAACTCAAATTCAAACTGGCAAACTCATGTTGATGCTCCAGAGCCCTGCACAGCTCTAGTGAAATCTGACTTGAGTGGCAGATTACGCCTCCTGAATCCCTTTTAATGTTAAACATACAGCTTGTGCTGCTGAGCAGTGACAATTTTCCCCTTTGCTACAGAAGGATCTGTGAATTACATAGTCAAAGCTCATTTGTGCTACACAGGATGCCAGTTTGGCAACTGGGAGTTGAACAGTGTTGAGATGGAAAGACACAGTTTGTGGCTGTGGAAAACATTGCTGATTTCAGTGTCCCTTTGTGGAAAGCAAAAGTTCTGTGGTAATGAGAAAATTATTTCAGTGCAGGCACAGCTTTTTTGAAGTCCATTGACACTTCCAGACAGCTTATAGTTTTATTTCTTGGTCATCATTGTGTTTGGTTAGTCCATGCAAGGGAATGGTGGCAAGGCCTACCATTACCACTGGGTACATAGCATCACTTCTAATATCACAGACTAAATGATGTTGCAAGTACAGTGAGGAAGATTGCTGTGTGCTGCATTTTTATTGCTGATACTGTGTCATTGTAATGTATACATAAGGACTTCCTGTGCCCTTCAATTGATCAAGCTATGACATATGGAAATGTTGAAATAATTATAAATTGAGGATGCAAGTATAAAGATCCTTCAAATGTGACTACATTTCTGTGATGCATAATTAAAATGTTCATGTCAGCAAATACCATTGATTGCACTTGATGGTGTATTATGCTACTGTTCCATTGAACTGGCAGAGATACTTGCAAAAGAAATGTTTAGGTTTTTAATAGAAAGGGATTGGAAATCTATCTCATATTCTCACTTTCTCTCCTTCCCTATAAAGTGACTTTATACACACATTCTTTGAGGGTAAGTATTGTAGCAGTTCTGAAGAATGTATAATAAGTCTCTATAAAACAATTGTTCAAAATTTCCTTGGCTTTCTAAATGTAAAGAGACAAAAGAAAAAGTGAATCAGCTCAGTATATCTTGAGTGATAAATAATATTCCTTGCAATAATACTTGTAACTGAATAGTAACTGACCATCACTAACTACATGATAAATCAAAACACAGATTTTGTTGTTTTGTTTTGCTTTGTTTTTCTTTTTGTAGCCCTAGAAGATACAATGCTTATGACATTGTTTTGCCTTAGACAAATTCAAAACTCTGTAGTATAACACAGACTTTGTTAAAGCCATTTTTGATACATGTCATGCTGTGATCATAACCAGATTTAAGTTCTTTAACAATACAATTAAAGAAAGTTGCCCAATATATGAATTCTAGTTTCCTCACCTTCTTTATCTTTCCCAACATGGTTTATTCATTGCTTCTCTGATTCTCTGAATTTGAAAATTTAAGTATTATTTTCTGCCTTGCTTTACTGCTGCTCCTGCTGAAATCAGCGATGTCCTAGCATTCATACAGCCACTATCTAGAAATCTATTAAATCCTTTCTTCTAGGTTGGTAATGACATTAACACACTCTACATGCAGCAAGCAGATTTTCCTCCTGGGGCAGTGTAATTACAGTCTAAGTTTAATTTTACATCTCTTTCCTTGAAATGGGTTAATTAGCTATGGATGATAAGAGGGCTTAAGAATAACACTTAAAATAGCTGAAGGTTATTCAAATTTGCACTGTATTCAAATTAGGAAGAGAAACCAATGCTGATTTTGAGTTATATTTTTTTTTTCTCAAAAAGGAAAAAATATTCTAAATAGATGTTTCCCTAAACATGAAGGAATGCAGCAAAAGCCATTGCCTTTTCAATGCTCCATGCTGTTTTTCAATACAGACTGAGATGAAAAGGTGTGTCTTCAAGCTTTGTTGAAGTGAGTAAAGGCAAGGGAAGGAAAAAGATCAGGAAACACAGAATGTTGCAAGTGGTTGCACCAAAATCACCTTGTTGTTCCCTGTTCCTTTGTTATCGAGATAAAAACCTGTTAATCCCAGTAGTTAGACTCCTAACTTTGCTATTTAGCCCTGGAAAACTTCTCACCCACAAAGTGCAGTACTGCCCTCCCTGTCAGACATTGGTGCAATTAGCTGTTGATTCAGTCTTGAATGTCAAGCTGGGAATGACATGTACTTATTTTGATACCATTTATCTCACATTTCAATGCTATTTAGCTGAACCTATGACTTTTTAAAACACATAAGACTTGCCTCAAAGAGAATAAAGGAAATCTTTTTTCTCAACTGGCTCTTCTTGACTAATTAGGTGAGTCTTTTTCTGACCCCTTTTCTATTTGCCTTATTGATTATTTGTGATTTTTCCATATAGCACATGAATACTGACTTTTATAATAGAGTTTGAAAGTATTTGGTCGGGCTTAACAAACATGTGCATGCAAAAAGATGTACAATAATTTTCAAGATGATATTTCTATCCTCTATTTACTCAACAGTTTAGACACAGGTGAATTTCTAAAGATATTGAGGCAAAATTTCTGTCACTAAAAGTATAGGCAGATGCTGGATATCTAGCCAGGGGACTCCCCTAGCTGGCTCACTCAACAGCTGGGTTAGGAAGTTATTTTCTACACCCTCCAAGAACCTGCTGGATTGTTTCTTCTCTGCTATGTTGTACTCCCAGCAGACATATGGTAGGTTGAAGTCCCCCAGGAGAGCAAGGGCAAGTGATCATGAAACTTCTCCCACTTGTTTGGAGAATACTTCATCTGTAGCTTCATCCTGGTTGGGTGGTCTAGAGCAGACTTCTACCAGGACATCTGTTTTGTTGGCCTTCCCGTTATCTTCACTCACAAATGTTCAACCTTCTCACTCACAACACTAAGTTCAAGGCAGTCAATGCACTCCTTGACATACAGTGCAACCCCACCACCTCTCTTTCCTCGCTTATGTCTCCTGAAGATCCTGTAGCCATCTACTGCAGCAGTCCGATCAAGCGAATTGTACCACCATGTTCCTGTGGTGACAACTATGTTATGATTTTCCTGCTGCACAACAATTTTCATGTAATTTTTTACCAGCTGAATCTGCTATATATTAGAATATTGGAATACATATTAGAATCATAGAATCATGTCATGATTTTCCTGGTGCTTCTTGTAATTCTATCTGGATATCAAAATTTGATAGAAAAGACATTAAGTCTTTCATGAAAGCTTCATCTGCCATCAGCAAATTTGATATAATTAAGTAAAATATTCAGGAGAAGTTGTATTCTTGGGTTGTATTCTTGATTGCATAGTTGTTTTGCCGTGTATTGTAAGCAGATTAAGTAAGCAAGAAAGATAGGACTTCATTACTAGCATAAAATAAAAAGGTAACCGGTCCAAACATGGAAAATGTGACACAGATGTTCTACATTCATTTTGTAGCAGAAGTAGAACATTAGTATTACAGACTGATCACACTGGATTTCCATCATTACTATAGCTGCTATATAAGAAAAAATATGTCCATCGATGTCCATCAGAATTCCTGAAAGCATCAACCGACAGGGATAGGTTGGTGGGGAGAAAACATGGGAAAAATCTAAGTGTGTCAAGGTTATGAAGCTACGATAAGTTTGGGATTAGTTTGGGTTAGGAAAAATAATAACCAGTACGGAAAAATAATAAGCAGAAAAATAGTAAGTATATTCCCAAAATGGTCTTCTGCAGTGAACAAACATGTATTTCAGTGGGAGAAACAACAGCCAGGAAGAAAGGAGCCATCATGCTGTGTCTAAAAGCTGTGGAAACACAGGAAAAACTTCCAGGGAATTTTCCAGAGCATTTTTTACTTAACTGTTAGAAATTTATAATTAGAAGCATCCTGGAATTACATCTTATATGACTATATAAATGTGTGCAAAATAGTGTAAATGTGATAGCATACATCTGGACATTTCCTATCCCTCTGGGTATGCCCACAGTGCTGTGAGGAGAACAGGGTTAATAAATGTTTGCAAATGAATGCAAGATCAATGGTACCATTACTGGTCCTTTTTCTGCATCAGTGTATTTCTGACAATGTGCACTATGAGCATGAGAGGATGATTTGACCTCTTTATTGTAGTGGGATGTGGCAATTAATTTTTTATTGAAATTTCAATTAGCTTTTCTGTTCCTATAATGTTTTACCTAAATCCTTTTTTTCAGTTCTTAGTAAGGTTACCAGAAAAGATCATCTAAGCATGACTGTGTTAAAAGGTAGAGGTAAAGAAAACAAATTATTTCTATTGTGTTCAAAATTGAGGTCACTTTAGGTTAACTAAATCAGATTCCTTGAAGAGATGAAGACTTTCCACATCATGAAGAATCATTCAGAGAATTCTAATTGAAAAGAAAAAATAAAAAGACACTAGCCTCTTGAGAAAGAAAAAGATACCAAGATTAGAACAACTGAGCAAGAAAACCTGAAACGGATTTTACAGACTGTTGCCTTTATGAGTCTTGTAAAAGAAGAATTGCCAAATGAAAAAACAATGGAGAAAATTCTACAGATTACAAATTTATATTAAGCTGTCTAACATTCTGGATCAACTAAAGAACAAAGGAACTGGGTCTTATGTTTAGAATTCTGGTGCATCTGAAATACTCAAATGTTAATAGAAATGTTAAAGAAAAACCTACTCTGCACTTGAAACCAAATCAAAAAATAGTGTTCACAGAGATTATCTCAAATTCCATTTTGCAGTGACTACTGCCAAAGGTTAAGAAGTTTTTTTCCTTGAAAAACTGGGTTTTTTTTTGTTACATGTGACTTCCTGAAAATCATAGTTATTAAATGAAATGTTATTTTACAAATGAAAACTTGAGCCATTGTTTTTCCCATCTTCAGCCTGCATCATGAAGAAGACATTTTGAACTGAGCAATGAAGCTACTTTGAGGAAATGTATATATGTTAAATATAGGGAATCTGAAGTTCATTAGCTCTTGTGTAAGTGTTAAAAGAGCATTTACACTTAAAATCATCTTTACTCAATGCCATAAACTGAGTTTGTTCAAAAACATAACTATGTTGCAGGGTCCTCTGTTTTCTGTGAAAATTTATGGTAGTTGCCAAGCTTGATCTCTGAAATGTGAATACATTTAAGTAAGAGAAGTTAATAAATAACATACTAGTAACTTCCATAATAAAGCAAATCATTCTTACTGTTCTAGCTAAGAAGCCAACAAGCCCATTTTCACAATGATAATGCAAATATAAGTCACAGGGCATTTAACTCTGTCCAAGAAAGGAATAAAATAGATTGGTGCCTGTGCATGTGTCTATGTCGCAGGAAAGTGTTTATCAACTATCTCAGTGGTATTGAGTCCCTTCCATGAAGTACAGGGAGAAATAAAAAGGGGAGTTATGGGTTATTTCATATTGAAAGGATGCTTTTAAAAGACATGGCAGAAGAAATTAATGTAAGCTTAGGTATTCAGTGTATATCCTCTGATTTACAATAACACCGGAGACTGGCTGAAATTCACAGTCAATACAAATGAATGCAAGTCCTCCGAATTGTGCGGCATCCTGCCAGACACACAGGTGGATGTTTTGTACTTTCTGCAATTCCAGTGAGGAGTAACAGTGCTGTGCAATGGATAAAATTGCTCCGTATTTTTTGAAACAAAAATCTGTACCTCCATAAAAGATGTATTTTCCTGAGTTCTCATGTAGCCTATAGGGAGATTAGAGAGAGAGGAAAAATGTCAACTATCTCCACCTGTAATCAAAGCTGGTTGCCATAGCAACAGCACCTGGGTTTTTTTGTTAACAGGGGTCAGACTCTGGTGTGGTCCCCACCGATCTCTTTTCCAGTGTCTCACAGAGCGACTCTTTTAAACTTTGCAAATGCACAGCTGGTAATTTGTGACCGTTTTTCCTCTTGTTTTTAATCTTCTAAAAGAAAACAGCTCAAATCGCATCAGCACTACTGCCGCACATCCACACGTGAGCAGCTTGGGAAAATGAATAATTCCTTTAAAATAACATTGCATGCATGCAATTTCTCACCTATCTCTATGTACCTGAAAGTAGTTAAAATCTGTGATTATCCAATGACAATAGACTGATGCAAACATAAGGACAGTTCCTGTTTTTCTTTAAGCATGTGTCTTAAAAATTTTGCTATTAATGCTTGTCTTTAAAGGTAAAATAACATAAAAAATTTCTCCTTCTGGGACAGTGGAGAAGGAAGGTTTGTAGAGGGAGAGCTTACATTACTAAATACTTGCTTTAAAATTATCCTTGTTCTCAGCATACCTAAGATTTTTACTCTAAAACTTTTAACCATTTAATTTCCTAACTTCTTGCTGTTCTTGAGTTTATCATTTTATGGTGTCAATCTTGTCTCCCTTTTTGAGAATGAATGTGAACACAGATTTTCTTAAAACTGCAAAAATACATTGCTCTCACAAATTGTTCTTGTAGTATTTCAACACAACAAAACAGGCCATCACCCATCCAAGGACTGGATAACCTGCAAGTGAATACAGCAATTAAGTTGCTGCCAGTTCTATAGGTAAAGAGGTATTGTAAAAAAGCACTAGGTAACAAAACACTTATATCTTGAAACATTTTTACAGGTGTCTCCAAATACATGAACGTAATGAAGTCCAGCAAATAAAACAATGACAGTAAGGTGTTAATGAAGCATATTCTTTACATTTTTCATGGATTTTTCACTTGGATTCTCCCCAGTGTTACAGAGTCTAGAACATAAACATTGAAAAAAGAAGTTGTCTTTTAAGTAAATCCAAGGTTCACTGAGGAAGTTGTAGATCCTGACTGTGTATATCCAGTAAAGTAATAAGAAAATATACCTGGTTGTTTTGAGGCTAATTTAACAAAATGTGTCCTTGCTTATTTTTGCAGAAAACATCTGATGATTTAAGGTGAAATCTGAAGCTCATTCCTGTTTATAGGGATCAGTAAGCTCTGTAACTGAATGCAGCAGGTTTTTCAATTTAATCTGTTTCTATCTAAAATTACTCCTGCATCTTTTTGCATCTGTTGGTGTGATGAATGAAGAATATTTGGGCCAATGAACAGTCTGAAACAAAACTCACTAGAATGAACAGGAACCTCCCTGTTGACTTTAGTAATCTTTGAACTGATCTAAGGTTACTTTCAGATCACACAGCTGAATTTCAGCAAAGAAAATCTTCTAGCATGGGTGGAAATGTAAGGATGACAAAAAAAGACTATGACACTTTCTACATGATAAAGGGACCACATAATAATATAGCAATACTAAAAGTTCAAAACCAGCATTCGCAAAATGAATGCATAGAATCTAAGCCAAGTAAATTTGTGAGTATTTAGAGAAAGATGAAAGAGTTTCTGTGATTGACATCACTGACTTATTTTTCAAATTCAGACAGAGTGTATGTATCTTGGACAAAATATATCACTGGTGTGAATAAATACATCATATATCATAGGAGAAATGGACAATGTTGCACTGGAAAAAAATGAATAAACAATTCGCCTAAAAGTAAATATCACTTCTATCAATTCTAAAAGAAGATATGCACAAGCCCATGAGATATCAGAAACTGAAGAGGGAAAAGAAACCTATAGGCAATAAAGAGTAAGAAACTCAGGTCTTACTGTGATTAATCTACTAACATTTCTGTTATGATTTTTTTTTTTTTTAGCTTACATACATACTATTCTCTGAATATTTTCTGCTAAGGTGTTATTCCTAGCTGTTATCTTATGAGACTAAACATGTGCACTTAATTTTGAATCCTCTAAAACACCTCTATTGCTCTGATTATGGATTTATTTCTCCTCAGGTTTTGCATTTCCCAAGTACAAATAGACCAACTATGGTTGACTGTTACATTCCATTTTTTAAAAGTCAGAGTGAAACTATTGTTTCCTTTGGTGTCCTTCAGCTGTTTTCTTCTGTAAACATCTGCTGCCGCTGTTTCCTTAAACAAAGGTCTGTGGTTGTTTTGCTAGTATAAGACTTAGAGGTACTCTTCAGATACCCAGGATATTGGGTAATGTCTTAGGGTTTGTACCTGTGTGCAAGTCAAGTAGGAGAAACTCCAGACCTTCCCAAATTGCTGGAATTACTCAGATGTGTTTTGTTCTATCTTTGAAATTAGGTCATTTTGCTATTCTTTTACATAGCCAGCATGTATGACAAGTGATACTGTGGAGTATTTCACTGCAGTTTTAGTGAACATATTGCCCACTGAGTAATCTTAAGAATGTTAGGAAAAGGAGACAGTGTTTTCTGAGGTTATTTTTTGCATAACATATGCTAGGACGCATGTGTTTTGGGGGGAATTTTAGGTTTTGTTTTTTTGGTTTGGGGTGTTTTTTTTTTAGAATTTCTGGGAAAATTTCCGACAAAAGCAGTCACATCTTCCTTCTCACGAAAAGTTATTTCTTCTTAGTTAGCTGGTTGTTTTTTTTATTTCATAAATTTCATAATTAGTCAATGAAAATTACTGGTTTTGTGAAGGCTGAGACTAATTGTTCTATGTTTCTCTTGCAATTTCTATTTTTTCTTCATGCTCCCAAATCCTCCTGTGTTACGTAACCAGTTCTCCAAGGCTCCTCTCCTGCCCCCACAAAAGCGTGCATGAAAATCAGGAATGAAACTGATATGCTCTGTTTTTCTGGGTCTGCTTTTCATTTCAGGTTGTCTTTTTATTACTTTAAGATCATAAAATGAGACAAATAAAGAACTCCCTCAACGGATGAAGTTTTGTCAGAAACATTCCCCTGGGTTTGAAATCTGATTAGGTTTATGTGTATGTATAGTCAGAAGGAGACCAAGAAAGTGAGAAAGATGAAGTTTCTGACATGTATTGAGAAACATAATTCCTTCTCACATGAATAAAATTCACCCCAAAATAACAGGAGAGTTGATGAGTTAGTTTGAGTTGAGTTGATTTTATGTTAGAGACACTATTGGCTGTTAAAGACAATAAACTCTTTAAATGCTTATGTATTAGACTCTGACACTAAATAAGAGTAGGCATCTGTATACTGCCCACAATGCAAGTAAAAGCAGGACTTTCATAGGTCATACTGTGGTTTTGAGATAGTTTCCACTTGGAGAAAAAGATCATCAGGGAAGAACACCAGCCTTCTCAATTTCATTGTCAGATCCTTACAGATTTGATTGTTACACATTTCACATTACCAAAGGTCAAAGTAAACATTACAGTAACATTACTGGATTCAAGTTTTTCTTTTATCAGCAGCAGCTTTTCCTGTCCTTGATTATCAGCTACACTTAAAATGTTTCAGAGGCTTGTGCTGTTACTACTGGAGAAATTGCTCTTGTTTTAATCTCCATTCTCCAATAAATTAGAAAACAGGGAACAGGTCATTAACATGTGCTTGCTTTTAAGGAGAGACATACTGTCATTTCTAATTAATATATCTATATTAGACAAAAAGGAGATCAGCTTTTTAAGCAATCTGAATAGCTTTATATCCCTAAAGCATTAAAAAACCCACCCCTCAAGTAGACCATTTTTCC
Organism: Pezoporus wallicus; assembly: GCF_028554395.1. Taxonomy (NCBI): domain Eukaryota; kingdom Metazoa; phylum Chordata; class Aves; order Psittaciformes; family Psittacidae; genus Pezoporus; species Pezoporus wallicus. The sequence goes on from NW_026640488.1 coordinate 7,808,468, forward strand.
TCTTTATATCAGGCAGGGTGCTACAAATATTTCAAATCCAAGCAGCTCTACTTCAGGCTAAAGAAAGACTCGTTTCACTGCAGTTTGCATCTTCCTTTCTCAAAATCATATGCAAAAAAACATATTATTGTTGTGTTCCTTATGCACTGCTCTAGAAGCATGAGTTTCTGCATCTGTGTATTAATTTCTAAGTAGACCGAAATAAACCTCCTGTTCTTAAAATATCCTGCAATTTGGCTTGCATAAAAAAGATGGCAAATAGCAGTCTGTTTAGTTATTTTTTATCTATTGGTTTGTGATATGTAATCTGTGTAGTTGGCAAATTTTCAACTACCACACGGGATTTACAAGCACTTATAATCATATAAATAGGTCAGCATGTGCAGAAGAAAAAAACATCGTTCATCACATCATGATACATGTTTTATTACTCTCAGGGTACATAGATCTTGTTTTTTATCTGTAGGCCATTTTATTTTGGTGTGGAAATAGCTTTTGCACACAAAGGTGAGGACAGTCTTTATTTAAATAAGTACCAGAGTCAAAATATGTAGTTTCATGCCCGTTTTATTAAGACAAATATCCTAATCACAGTAATACAAAAAAATAACCATTATATGCTCTTTGCATTTCCTGTCCTGTAGTGGGAAAATGTATATTTTATAAACTAATAGACATAATGTTTCTATGTTTCCACCCATATTGGAAAATAACTATTACAGCATCTCACAAGAACTGAATTCCCTCTGTCATGCTATTTGGTTTGTACAAATGCATCCTTTCCTGGGACATGCTTTGAACTAAACCTCTTCCCCAGTAATTTCCATTCAAATTTGGTATTTGCTCAGCAAAATGTTTGGAAAAGTTTGGCCATTCAAAAGAAAAATTATTTGGGGAAATCTTCCAGGGGAAAAGAGTACTGCTGCTGTTGGATCCTGCTTTTTCTACATGAAGCAATGAATGGCATTATATGTCAGGTAAGCTTCTCTTCAGGTATGCAATTTGTATCTACTGCTTTTATCATCTTTTAACAATAAGGTTTGGGGCTTTTTGTCTATGTTTTGTTTCATATGCTATAACTTTTCACCTGTCCATGAGTACAACAGTATGCTCTCCACTATCATACCACACTTTAAGAGGTAGACCTTGACTGTATTCATTACTTGGTTCTTGAATTAGTTAATAATTCTTGAATTAGTCAAAACACAGCACTGCACCAGCTACCACGAAGGAGAAACATGGCTGCTACTGCTGAACCCAGAACATTATCCACCGCTTATTCCATACCATTCACATCATGCTCAGATCCCACATTTTCAATACACCATCGCTCTCTCACATGTATACATCCATATACACACAGACCAAGAGAAAAAGATCATTTTCTTAGTGCATGGACCCATCCCTATAATGCTGCCGAGTCCATTCGGTCCATGATGTCAGGTTCCATCTCTTGTAACAATCTTTCAGGGCAGGAAAGGTTGTGTTCAGTGTTGGATCATTGCCTGCTGATGCTGGTCGTTCCTTTACTGCGGAACTCATCCGGTTCTATCAAAGTTCATTCTCTGTTGGGATGATGGTTGGAGGGAAGTCAGGGCTGATCGCTGATGACCTGGAGACATCTAGTTGGTGGGCTATAAAAGTATTACACAGCAGGCAACAGCATACAATTAAGTTCATTGGCTGTTTTCCCCTAAAATCAAATCCCCCTGAGGTATACATCGGACTTCCCCATCTTCCCGCATTACCCACCAAGTATATGCAGGTCCCTGAGCAAAAGCAGTCCCACGAGTGGGTTTGCCTTTACTTGAAGCAGGAATAACCCAGACTGTCTTCCCCAGCAAATTCTTCATATGCACCACGGGAACTTTGTCCCCCTCTACAGTATGTAAAAGTTCTGACTGGGCTGGGCCAGCCCTGTTGGCAGATCCTCTGGTGTTGACCAACCAGGTGGCCTTTGGTAAGTGTGTATCCCAATGCTTGAAAGTTCCCCCACCCATTGCTCTCAGTGTAGTTTTTAACAGCCCATTGTACCATTCGATTTTCCCAGAGGCTGGTGCATGGTAGGGGATGTGATATATCCACTCAATGCCATGCTCTTTGGCCCAAATGTCTATAAGGTTATTCCGGAAATGAGTCCCATTGTCTGACTCAATTTTCTCTGGGGTGCCGTGTCGCCACATAATCTGTTTCTCAAGGCCCAGGATAGTGTTCCGGGCAGTGGCATGGGGCACAGCATATGTTTCCAGCCACCCGGTGGTTGCTTCCACCATGGTAAGCACATGGTGCTTGCCTTGGCGGGTTGGTGGCAGTGTGATATAGTCAATCTGCCAGGCCTCCCCATATTTATACCTCAACCATAGTCCTCCATACCAAAGAGGCTTTAACCGCTTGGCTTGTTTAATTGCAGCACATGTTTCACACTCATGAATAACCTGGGCAATAGTGTCCATTGTTAAGTCCACCCCTCGATCACGAGCCCATCTATATGTTGCATCTCTGCCCTGATGGCCTGAAGTGTCATGGGCCCACCGTGCCAAAAATAATTCACCTTTATGTTGCCAATCTAAGTCCATCTGAGCACTTCAATCTTAGCCACTTTATCCACTTGTCGGTTGTTCTGGTGTTCCTCAGTGGCCCGACTCTTGGGTACATGGGCATCTACATGACGTACCTTCACCACCAGGTTCTGCACCCGGGCAGCAATATCTTTCCACAGTGCAGCAGCCCAGATGGGTTTACCTCTGTGTTGCCAGTTGCTCTGCTTCCATTGCTTCAACCACCCCCACAGGGTGTTTGCCACCACCCATGAGTCAGTATAGAGATAAAGTATTGGCCACTTTTCTCGTTCAGCAATGTCCAGGGCCAGCTGGATGGCTTTCACCTCGGCAAATTGACTCGATTCACCCTCTCCTTCAGCAGTTTCTGCAACTTGTCGTCCAGGACTCCATACAGCTGCCTTCCATCTCCGATGCTTTCCCACAATACGGCAAGAGCCATCAGTAAACAACGCATACTGCTTTTCACTTTCTGACAGTTTATTATATGGTGGGGCCTCTTCAGCGCGCACCACCTCCTCCTCTGGTGACATTCTGAAATCTTTGCCCTCTGGCCAGTCCATGATGACTTCTAGAATGCCTGGAGGGCTGAGATTTCCTATTTGAGTTCGTTGTGTAATTAGTGCAGCCCATTTACTCCATGTAGCATCAGTTGCATGATGTGTAGAGGAGACCCTGTCTTTGAACATCCAGCCCAGCACGGGCAACCGGGGTGCCAGGAGGAGCTGTGCTTCAGTGTCAATCACTTCCGAAGCAGCTCGAACCCCCTCATAGGCTGCCAGTATCTCTTTCTCAGTTGGGGTATAGCTGGCCTCAGATCCTTTGTATCCCCGACTCCAAAAGCCGAGGGGTCGACCTCGAGTCTCCCCTGGAGCTTTCTGCCAGAGGCTCCAGGTAGGACCGTTCTCCCCAGCTGCAGTGTACAGCACATTTTTTTACATCTGGCCCGGTCCGGACTGGTCCAAGGGCTACTGCATGAACTATCTCACGTTTAATTTGCTTAAAGTCTTGTTGTTGCTCAGGGCCCCATTTAAAATCATTTTTCTTCCGGGTCACATGATAGAGAGGGCTTACAATCGAACTGTAATTTGGGATGTGCATTCTCCAGAACCCCACAACACCCAAGAAAGCTTGCGTTTCTTTCTTATTAGTTGGTGGAGACATTGCTGTTTTCTTGTTGATCACATCTGTGGGGATCTGTCTACGTCCATCTTGCCATTTTATTCCCAAAAATTGGATCTCCTGTGCAGGTCCCTTGACCTTACTCCGTTTTATGGCAAAACCGGCTTTCAGCAGGATTTGGATTATTTTCCTCCCTTTCTCAAAGACTTCTTCTGCTGTATCGCCCCACACAATAATGTCATCAATGTATTGCAGGTGTTCTGGAGCTTGCCCCTGTTCCAGTGCAGTCTGGATCAGTCCGTGGCAAATGGTAGGGCTGTGTTTCCACCCCTGGGGCAGTCGGTTCCAAGTGAACTGGACACCCCTCCAAGTAAAAGCAAACTGTGGCCTGCACTCTGCTGCCAAAGGAATGGAGAAAAATGCATTGGCAATATCAATCGTGGCATACCACTTGGCTGCCTTTGACTCTAGTTCATACTGAAGTTCTAGCATGTCCGGTACGGCAGCACTCAATGGTGGTGTGACTTCATTCAGGCCACGATAGTCTACTGTTAGTCTCCATTCTCCATTAGACTTTCGCACTGGCCATATGGGGCTATTGAAGGGTGAGCGGGTCCTGCTGATCACCCCCTGACTCTCCAGTCTACGGATCAGCTGATGGATGGGACTCAGGGAGTCTCGGTTGGTGCGATATTGCCGCCGGTGCACTGTTGTGTTCATGATTGGCACCTGTCGTTCTTCAACTTTCAGCAACCCCACAAGGGAAGGATCCTCTGAGAGACCAGGCAAGGTGGACAGCTGCTCAATTTCCTCAGTCTCCAAAGCAGCAATACCAAAAGCCCACCGGTACCCTTTTGGGTCTTTGAAGTACCCTCTCTTGAGGTAGTCTATGCCGAGGATGCATGGAGCCTCTGGACCAGTCATAATCGGGTGCTTTTGCCATTCCCTCCCAGTCTGGCTGATTTCAGCCTCCAGCATAGTCAACTCTTGGGATCCTCCTGTTACTCCAGAAATATAGATGGGTTCCACCCCTTGACAGCTTGATGGCATCAGGGTACACTGTGCACCGGTATCTACTAGAGCCTTATACTTCTGTGGGACTGATGTGCCAGGCCATCTGATCCACACAGTCCAGTAAATCCAATTGTCCCCTACCTCCACCTGGCTGGAGGCAGGGCCCTTCTAATGGTCATCACAGCGTTGGACACTTAAGTCGTGTTGAAAGGGATTATTCTTCGTTATCACAGGAGCTGGAGTAAAATCAGCTCTTCCATTCCATCTGGGAAACTGCTCACCGGAGACTGAAGACATAGTTCTCATGGGAGCCTCACAGAGTCCTTGGTCAGGGTAAACATCACTTAGCAACAACCGAAAACATCGGCTTCACCAACACTGTTCCCAGGCTGGAAGTCAAAACACAGCACTGCACCAGCTACCATGAAGGAGAAACATGACTGCTACTGCTGAACCCAGGACAGGGGACTTGTTTAAAATCATCAACTTTGGTTAAAATGCATCTCCAGATTAAAATTATTTTTTAATTTTTCCAAAATTTGTTTTGGCTCACTCTCTTTTTTTAAAACTGGTTCTTCTGTGGTTTCAGTATTTTATTTTATTTTTTTTTTTTTTTTTTATTTTATCTTTTATTTTATTTCCAGATTCTTGGATAGCCTGATTTCCATATTGTCTTCTCCCCCACTCTTAATTAGTGTATTAGGCACTGGAGCAGGGGACAGGGAAGAATGTGTGGATTTTCTAAGAGGCTGTAATTCCTCAATATCGTCATATGCTTTTGTGTTTTATTGTACTTGTGATTTGATGGATATATTAATATAGGAAAGGTGTGAATATCATAACATCATACCACAGAAAGTCCTTCTTCTGATAATGACATTTTTAGCAACAGCCCAAAATTTACAGGGTAAAACTGTGACATGGCCACTAGAGAAATAAGGCTTTATAACACCAACCACTGAGCTACATAAAAAACTCTGAACACTGTTATTTAGGCTGTGATCAGTACTACATTTAGTCTTCTAGTGTTCAAACACCATTATGCAAAGTGGATTCAAAATAGGTAACACATTTGCTTTCCTTGCTGTTAATCTGAAACACTTGCAGAAGAGCACCTGATGCAATTTAGCTATCTAATTCATAGAGGTAAGGTATATTTGCTGCCTACCCTGTTTTATTGATTTTTTGATTTAAGATCTTTGTTTCTTTTGGTGTTAATAGAAAGATAAGAATGAAAGGGAGTTGGTGGAACTGGGAACAAACTCAATTTTTATTGAAGTATCCTAAAATACTTACCAAAAGTCAGTATAGGCTGTTTCTGGATTCTTGTTAAAATTAAACAAATGAACTTTCAGGACCTTTATCTGCAGATTGGTGATGTTGTAAATCAATTCCCTAGGTCTTTAAAGAGTGATCCATTGATCTCTGCATTATTAGCACCAGCCTTGTATCCTCCCTGCTGACCAGCTGTCCTCATAAATTCTGACTGCCTCACATGGATTTCAGCTGTCAGGGGTCAGGTAATCCTCAGCACTGCTACAGCAACCATAAAGTATTTGAGAATTTGCACTGCATTTTTCAATTATCCACAGGTTAAAGTGTGGTTTTTTTCTTTACTGAAACTGTTTCGCGCTTTTCAAGTAAATGTATTTGAACGTAATTAGATTAATGTGCCTATGTAAATTAGGAGGGCCTCCCGTTTCCTTCTGCTTCATTGGAGTAAGACCTTGAGAGGTCAAGGGATGGATTTGTTGCACCTTAAGCTTTGAGTGTCCAGTTGAAACAGCTACTTTGTGTATTTACCATTAGATGTTAAATGCTGGGGTTGGTGGGGTGTTTGTTGGTTTGTGTTTTTTTTTTTTTTGTGAGGTTTTTTTTTTGTTTTGTTTTTATGATGTATATGTTTGAAGTTCAGAGTTTTGGTAGAGGGAATTTTGAATCATTTATGAATCACTTAAAATATTGAGAGTTTCAAAACTAGTGGGACACCTAGGCTTGGGGAAGAAATCACAGAGTGAAATGCTCAGAGGAGCTTTGAACTACACCCTCAAAGTGCTTAAAAAAGGTAAGAAATGGAAATAAGAAGCATTTGCTCTTTTGTTTAATATGCTTCTGCATTTGTTGATGTGTATAAAAGCTGCTTTTTTAACTCTCTCCTTACATCATGTAATGTTTATATAGTGAATGCTTTTGTATTTATTTTTATATTCTTTGCAAAAAGAAAAAAAAAAAAAGATTGGGTTTTGGAATGCTTTCATAGGGCTCACCAGCTGTTTGCTTTTGTTGCCACAGGCATCTGAAGAAGCAGAGAAAGTGTGTACTTGAGTTAGTATTGGGTTTAGGGATTGGTCTCATAGTCTGCATTGAAACAATCACAAATTTCAAGTTTAGTGTTTCTCTCCAAGAATGGGTATGTTTTAGTGGGGAAGTTCTGGTGCAATTTAGTTAAGTAATGACTGAAACTTTTGAGAGCGTTCAAGTTGACCGCTGAATTTAGCAATCATTTTGAATGTTTCTTTTGTTTTTCATAGCTAAAAATTGTTCTTCAGAAATAGATTTTGTTCACTTCCTCCACGTATTTTGCCCTTTATGTTGATCTGTGACCTGTGTTTTGACCTTGGACTTTTTTTTTTTGTTGGAGCAAAACTTTAGGTAATATGTCCTTCAGATGGTTTTCTTAGTGGCCATGCTATCAGATAAGGCCCTTATAATAAGTACTAGTGACTAATTTCAGATTGGATGTAGAAATTTTTGTTGAGTTGTTGATTTTTAAATTAAGTTCTGTATCTTTTTTGGTTTCTGAATCTGTGGGGAGATGCAATAGACTCAAATTCTAAGGTGAGAAAAACACTGCTGTACTTGTGGAAAATTCTGCCTTAGGTGATAGTTTCTGGGTTTCAGTGAAATATTACAGTGAAAATATAATAACAAATGTTGAATAATCTTATTTGCTATGGAAATCTCAAGTAACAGTTTCTTTTCCTTGGGGTTGGACTATTACCTAATGCTAAGAGTACAGAGATTTCTTCTGCTTCTTTCTTTCTTTGTTGGTTTGGTATTTTTTTCCCCCTAATGAGAGGACAGTTTTTTTTAATAGGGAAATAACAATTTAAGGTAGTCATAAACCCAAATATTTTTTATGCCCTAACAAGTTTTGCTTTCTATTTTTGTCATGGTTTTGTTGGTTTTGGGTTTGTAGGTTTTTGGGGGTTTATTTTTTTTGTGTGTGGTTTTTTGTTTTTTTTTTTTTTTGTTTTGTTGATTTGTTGTGTTTTTTTGTTTTTTTATTTATTTTTTTTTAATTGTTTAAATTCTGTACTTATATGGATCAAAACTTGGTGCAGGCAGAGGAATTACAAAAGTGGAGAGTTTTCTGTTGGGTTCCTTTCCCAATCTCTGACATTCCTTACTGTTCCTTTTAGAATAATGTTGGTGACTTTTAAGGGAACAAGCAGAGACCTGTTGTGAAACAGGAATGCTGGGAAAACAAAGTCACTGAATCTTGTTTCCAGAATGACTGAATTCTGAATAGCCAGAACCATGGAAATGTTATGCAAGATGGTTTTGTTATACTGTATGACAATCTATAACTTCTGTAAGGAAAGAGGTAAAATTACTCCACAACTTCATTGTGTTTAATTTAACCAAACTTAAAATTCATAATCTGTAATTTTACAGCAGAAAGCAGCAGCACAAACTGCTTTTCTTTTTCCTCTGTCCCTGGATTTTAATTTTAGTTTTTTCCTCCCTAAGCAAGAGAAGAAACAGGTCTTGAAGCAGTATGATTGACCAAAATCTATTAAAACTTACTTTCACCCTTTTGGGGCAAGGGCATTTAATACTATCTTAGTATAATCTAAATCCTGTCCAGCAGATCCTGTTCCTTTGTACATCTGACAGGAATGGTATCATAGGAGAACATCTGAAATTCAAGTTTACCCTTCTTTTGTATGATTGAAAACTAAACTATGGAATTGTGCTGAACATTACACAATTGAAATTCAAAACTATATTCTCTGACAATCGTTCTAACAATGCTTTTTCTTGTGGCAGTTATCTTTTTCAATAACGCAAATGTGTTTTAATGAGAGTGTGACATCTGAGTCACAACATGAAATTGATGGAGCTGCTTTTATTTTAGGAAATGTAGAACTTCATTGATGAACATGCACACATGCCTGTAAATCATCAAATGATCTCCAAAGGAGATCCATTTGGATCAGAACTTTACTAGGATATGAAAAGGATAACAGATGTAACTAGACATAAAGACACTGAATGTATGACAGCTATAGAAATATAAACCCCATTGGCTTGAATAATCGCTTGCCAGGCGTGTTGGTCTGTGCTTGAAAATACAGACTGATTCAAACCACCTTCCTGTGAGGTAGTTGAATGAGTCAGAACATGACTTCTGTTTTGATGGCTAGGTTTCTAGGCATGCATGAAAGAAGGCAGTGGGCTTTTACATGGGTTCACTGAACCTGGACTACAGATGCTTTTTTGCTTGTGATCAGACTTCAGTAGTATGATTCTAAGATGGTAGAATTTATCTGTTTTCTGAAGAGTAGGGGTAGAGAGAATATGCATTTCCTTCACCAAGTGTGCCTTTCACCTTGTCCTAGCCTCCTCACCTCCCAATGAGTTAATATTTTCTGGGGCATCCCAGATGGTCTAACACTAGAGATTCATGCAATTTATGTGGTCAGTTCTTCAGGCTGCATAATGAAGTCTGAATGATGAAACAGTGGGATGACCTTTTTTTTTTGGGGGGGGGGGGAGGGTATGGGACATGTGACATAAACCCAAATGAAAAACCAAATAAAAACAAACCAACCAACTTGTCTCTAGTAACAAGCCAACAATTGCAATGTGGATAATGAGGGTGCTGAAAAAACACTAGTGATTTAAGGTTTGTATCTAGGGATTAAACTGCACAGCAATATTCTACTGCAGGGTATGAAGGAAAGAAAAAAAACCAAAACAAACCAGCGACTCTTGGTTAGGAGCCAAAGACTTCTTTTGACTAATGCTAACTCCTATTTGAGATGGTAGGAAATGATTAAATTTAGGCCAGTTATGATATTGCAAAGTAATTTTTCAGTCTATGAAAGCAAAATTTTTATTTAGCCAAGAAACTGTAGTATGTATCATTTGCATACTGAATTCCTTTTATTGGTATTTCTGGCAAGTACAATTCACTATGTAATGTTAGTGTAATTTGTTTATAACATTCATGACTCACTGTGGGATCGTTCATGAGGAAAGTGCTCTATAAACATTAAAGATGACCTATGACTAGAGCAATTTATCTTATGCTGCCTGCAAACTTCCCTGTAGTGTAGGAAATAGTACTTGGATCTTGTTTAGCTCTTGCTTATCTACCTCGCACAACTTGCAGTACAGTAAGAAAACCTGAGGGTAGATTTTTATCACCCTCTCTTATAACACTGCTTAGTGTATTTCCCCCTCATATATGAACATAGCCCTCCATAAAGCTTGAGGTATCGTACTTTTCTTCTGCATCCTTGTTAGATTGAAGATGAAAGAAACGCATCTAGATGTGTGTTTCTTCATGGAAGAAGGCTGAATATAGCTTTGCTGTTTCAGAGAAGGGGCCCAGATACTTAAAATTGTTTGATTTATTGTAATTTTGGTTATTAAGATCAATTTACTACAAAAGTAAACTGTTACATTTTAAATACAGTGGCTTCAGAGAACAAAAGCGGTATGATTCCAAATCGTGATTGATTTGCTGTTGTTTTTTTTAATTACCTACTAGCTTGTTGCAAGTTAAAAAAGAAGTGTAATCTTCAAACACTCCAAAAGGACTTTTTCATAAGAAATTAATGTATTTTTCTGTAAGGTTATCCTACTAAAATTCTGTTTAATCTGTGTATTTGCAGATGGCATTAGGAATAACCTGACATAAATATTCCATGATCCTATGTATAAGATTTGTTTTGGTGCTATTACTACTCCAAGGCACATCTTCAATTTAAACAAATCAGTTGTCTGAATTAAGCTTAGTTCCAAGTCTTTGCCGTACATACTAAATTATTCCATTTACTAACTTCAAGATGCTTTTATTATCCTGGTGGTGTGGTGGTTGTGGTCTACTAAGTTTAAAAGAAGATTATTTGGTCTGTATATTTAGTTATTTATTCATAACTGGAACTTTTATTTAGAACCTCATAATGCTACTTCTGGAACAAAAATGCAGATTATAATTCAAGCATTAGCAATTTTACAATGCCTACTTAAATCCTGAAGTTTGCTTTCTTCTGCTGACCTAGACAAAAAGTCTTGCACTTATGGAAGTTGTAATGCACGGTTCTCTCAAACTTTGTTCTACAAATGTATCATTGCAATCTCATTCATGTAATGTTTTTTGCAGTTTCTCTCTCCTTTATCTATTAGATCTTATCCTAGCTCTCTTAAACATAGCTATTGCAACTGTTCTCTGATGCTTTGAAGACTCTAAAAAAACCCCAAAATCATAAAGCCATCTGACTTTAAATAATTTCCCCCTGATTCTAGTGGCCCTTTCATAATACAGGCTGATAGAACACAGTGGCTTTAAAGCAATGGGGTTTTAGAAGTCCAGCAATATTATTTTGTTTCCCTCGTCCCTTTGTGATATGCTTTTATGCTATTTTTCAAACCTTACTGTTGAGTCTCACTCCTTGGCCTAATTTATATGGCAGTGATAAGTATTCTGCTCTTTGCTGACTGATAAGTAGGTGATTCTCTTGATTAATGTTGAAGAAATGGTCAATAGCTGTTGCAGTCTGTGTTCCTGTTGCAGAAAGCTGTTAAAATCATATGGGAAGAGTACTTGCAACAAAATGGTTAAAAGGGAGTTGATAGCTTTGCTGCCTGATAAATGGGTATGAGTTTGAGATGCTATACAGTGGATAATACTGTAGGTAAGGTGTATACATAGCAAAGGAAGGACGTATAACGTTTCAGGTAGAACACAATGTATTTTAGAAGGAAAAGGTGGGATGGTCCTTAATTATAACCAAAACAATGTCCAGTGAAGTAACTTGTTTCCTTGTGATTAATGCTACCTCCTAGGACATTGTGATTAATATTGCTTTCTAGAAGGTTGTTAAGATAGACTGAAACTGAATGGTTGTGGGGTTTTACAGGGTTTTGGGGTTTGGTGTGGTTTGAATTGTTTTTTTTTCTTTTTTGATCCACCATATAAATGGAAAGAAAAACTACAGGTGCGATTTGTCCACTAAATGCAGAGAGAAAACAAATATTTAAATTGGAAGGGGAGGCTTTTTTTTTTTAAATTATTATTTTATTTTAGTTTAAAATTTGCTGGTACATGAGAAGCTCCATTCTGAACTAATCATTGGGATACCTGCTGTCCCTTATTATTAGAACAACCCTGTAAGCATCAACAGTTTTAAAACAGAATATCCTCTTTTGATTTGCCTCTGTAACATCATTGTAATTTTTCAGTGGCAATATTATGGCTTCTGGTAAAGAATAAGCTTCTAAGGAAAAGAACTTGTCTCCATGCAAATATCCAAAGGAAAAAATAAAGGCCTACAAAAATGCTTCTCATAGCAATTTTTGTTGAAAATAAAACAACTGCCTAGAGAGCTTCAGTAAGGCTTTTGACAAAAAGATTCATATTCTTGATCAACACGCAGGCATGTACTTACAGCAGGTGCTACAGAAATGCTTCTGTTTGCACTTGCTGTTATTTACTGTGCATTAGCGTTTTTAAGAACCCTTCAAACACTATGCTTCCAAAAATTTAATAGGTCTCACCTTAAAGCTTGGCATTTATCAATAAAAATGACACACTTGGGGGTATACCAAGACTTGTTCTATTTGATTAGAGTATTTTAATTAGCCAATGAATTACGAGCACAGCCAAGCTCTCAGTCTTGGTCTTCATTATTACCTTCTGTTGCATATCTTTTTATTTCTCCTACTTCCTTCTGACCCTCATCCTTTAGGGGAAATGAAAATTGATTAAATGGTGGCTATCCTTTTATGAAATTGGACCTGGAAGTAACAAGCATTAACTTATTGAAGGGGATAGAAGAATTTCTAATGCTAAAGCAAATGTGCTTCTGGAAATCTCTTACCCACTTACCAATTATCCAAATTATTTTCTGGGTGATCAACATGATTCTATCCTTTCTGTAAACATCCTGTGCACAGAGAAATAATGAAATCAAAGTCACAGGTAACAGCAGCAAAGATAGAAATAAAATGTCTGCCAACAATTTTAGGGAGCACAGATATCAAACACTGAATTTCTCATTTTTGAAAGTTTATACTTGGTGAGGAGTGTCTAATTAAGAAAATTGCTACAGATAATTTTTAGAGCTTTTTTTCTAAATCTGTTTGCTTGGGAAAAAATTAATTTAAGGCAATCAAATCTGAAGATTTAGGCAGAAAAAACTCCATAGAATCATAGAATTGTTTAGGTTGAAAATGACCTTTAATATCAAGTTCCACATGCTGCCCATAACGGAAGCAACCTAGAATTATCCTTAGTCAGAAGAGGTGATAAGGTTTAAGAACTTTGTTTTTGAGAAGTCTAAATGGGGGGATTGTCTTAAAAGAATGTCATGTAGTGCGCTCTCTTGGGCCCTATATTTTAAGCAAAATCCAGATGGCTTCCTGATGCAGTGAGGTGCCTTAGGTACATGAGTGCATTGATGTATATGCATTTAGGGGAGTGGGATATATCAGTACAAGAGCAGACAGTGAAGCAGAGGAACACAGCACATGTTGCTCAGATTGCATTATTTTAGTGTTGAAAGAAGCTGCTCTCTTTGGAAAAACTTGTGAAATAATTTTGTCCTCTGTCTTGGAGTATGTATGTGTGTGCCCTTTCTTTAAGTTGTTTGTTTGTTTTCTTCAGAATTTCAAAGCAAACTTTTCCTGAAGAAAAGCAGAGGTCTGTCTCTGAGATATCTATCTTAAGACATAGGCTCCTAATAACTGCTCTCCACATCTGGTCATCAAATCTGCCATATCAGCAGGAGATTACAAATGTCTTAAGACATTATTAGCATGTATCTCTCTACTACTATGCCACAGAAACTGTTGTGATAGTATATAATGAATATTTGCTCAAGCTGACGGTATTCAGTTAATGTTCACATTTAGCACTCCCTGTACTTAAGTAGTGTAATTTATGTTACCATATTGCAATTCACTTTTAGACAATAAAGGGAAAATACCTCAGCTATTGGGTGAAATTCTACATATTGTACAGATTTTTCTTTCATAGTTACATCAGTGGAAGCCAGTTTATTCTAGGGGAAAAAGTAGGTTTAAGTCCATATATTAACACAAGTAAAATTTAAAGGACCCTGATATGCAGGGGTAGAAAGATAACCCAAAGCAAACCCATGTGATACCAGGGTTGGATGCTTTTCAATGCTTTGTTTTAATCCACTTTGTACGTTTGGCTCTGGGCTTGGGTTTTAATGAAACACATTCTTAGCCTGCGTAAATGGGCATGACCACCAGTTTAAGCAAGGAATTGACCCTATTCTCTATTCTTTACTTGCGTGTATGCGCATGTGGGGAGCTTGTTCCTTGGAGCCTAAGTTTTACCAGCTCTGTTTGAAAACTGGTTTTGGATCAGATTCTCCTCCCACCTCTTACCATACAGCAGAACAGAAATCAAGGGGCTCTGATCAGATAAAACAATCAAGCTCACTAGAACCCGCTTAGGCATTCTGTCATCTTGGGAAAGATAGACAGAGACTTTTAAGTATTACTATTTTTGGAACCCAACAGATGTTCACTCCTGTTAGTGATGCCTGAAGCAGAGTTGAAAACATCCACTGTAATGCGCCCACTCTGTGTGTCCCACTTGGAAATGCTGCATTACCACTGAGACTGGAGATCTTTTTTACAGTATCAGCCTCCAAATGAAGTACAAGAGTGGGGGAGACGTGGTTCTCATTTAGGTTAAGCATAAATGGAGCAAAAGCATAGGACAAACTTCACTCTTTTCTGCTGTGCATTTGTTAGGGAAAAATATCATCATAGCCATCATTTCAGTAATGATCTGTTTGTATGCTGGGTCCATCACAAAGGCCCCAGTCCTGCTAACTGGAAGGGAATGGAGATGAGATGGAGAGTAATACCTGGTAAGACTATTTCTCTTGTAGAGGAGTGCAGCTTGGTTCTTGACAGAGTTCTTATTGCTATACATATGGATGTATACGTATTCTGGCTTTCAAATAGTAAAGACTACAAAAATATGTAGAGGTCAATTGTCATTAAACTTCATTATAAAAGTATGAGTCTGTGTGACAAATGGATGACTGGTTTCTTCAACAGGCCATGGTGTATATATTGTGCTTTTTAAAT
The DNA here is from genome assembly GCF_028554395.1 of Pezoporus wallicus. Taxonomy (NCBI): domain Eukaryota; kingdom Metazoa; phylum Chordata; class Aves; order Psittaciformes; family Psittacidae; genus Pezoporus; species Pezoporus wallicus. The sequence continues at coordinate 7,823,527 of NW_026640488.1, forward strand.
TACAATTTGAAAGCAGTAACTACTTCTAGAAGGAATGCTGCTACTTTTGCTTTTTTGCTTAGTTTTACTCTGGGTTTTTTAGAGGGAGGCCCTTAGCTGAGAGTGCTCAGGTAGGAGAAACCCCAAAGTGTGCATCTCAGCAGGCAGTGAGAGACCAAGCAAGCAGGAGCAGTGCAGGCAGAGAAACAAGCTTCTGGGCAGACCTAAAGCTAAGCTGTTACAGGGCAGAAGAAATAAATCTTTTATAAAGATTCAAGATGACTCGTAATTCAACTAAGAAAGCCACTAAGAGTTTCCACACTAGAAAACAAAATGAGTAAAGGGTCCTATGCAATACTGGGCAGAGAGGACATTGTCTGCTCCATCAAGTTCTCATGTTCTTTGCTTAGAGCAACTTCTGGCTGCAACCACACTTATCAAGGGAAGATACAGAATTACTGGAAATAGGAAAGTATGATCAGGAATTACCAAATTGTCAAAATTATTGCTATTTATTGGATAAAATCTGTAAATTATTTTATATATTCAGGATTTACAGTTACCACTTAATATTTAACCTTCCTGAGCTTTAAAATATAATATCTAATTTCAGCCAAAGTTTCTTGAACTGATCAGAATTAAAAATCTAAATGGTGATCTGCATAAATTCAGTGATGTTCCTTGGTCTATTCTCTCCCTCTGTCAGTATTAACACTTATTTTCAGAGCATATCTATCTACCACTTACCAACATAAATGTTTTTAGTTCATCCTACTTCTCCACAGGTCATAATTTTAAACCCTTTTATTTTGTAGCTTATAGTCACCCTAATAATATAAATGATTTAATTCAAATGCCAACTAAACAGCAACTTTGTTTTGTCCTTATACTGTATATTTTCAACACTTGTTTACTATAATGTTTCCAAACAAGACTGCTTATTCTTTTCTGATGACATCTGAATTATTGAAAGATTGCATCTTGACTGCAAAACTCACAGAATGTCTGAAGGAATCTAAATCTATTCCAGACAGTGTAAATAATTCATGTTCAATTCTTCTCTCAGCTGTGGGAATGCTGCTGCTTATTTACAGCATCCTTCAAGGAACAGAAAAAAATTTAGTTTTTTTAATATTTCTGTGCTATTCTGTGAAGCTGGTCATATGATCCTATATTAGCTACTCAAATATATTTACAGTGGTGAACTACAATCATCTTTAATTGTTATGTTTGTAGTTATTGTGTTCTTCATTTATGAACTTGAATTAAGAACTTTGGGCTCTTTTTTGAAGCATTTTTTATTTTACTGTTTTTTTAAATGAGGTAATATAATCAGTGTTTTCTTTTAAGGGGCTCCTGTATTCTCCTTTCAGAACCAGAGATGGAGGTGGATGCAGGAGCCAAGAGTTCAGACTTCTTCAGGGTTTGTTTTTTTGTGTGCCTGGTTGAAGATAGTGTGTCCCTGTTAACATTCAAGGAATTGACACTAGCTTTCATTTCACTGTAGGATGAAAACAATGCTTTCACAGAATCACAGAATCCCAAGGGTTGGAAGGGACCTCAAAAGATCATCTAGTCCAAACTCCCTGCAAGAGCAGGGTAACCTAGAGTACATCACACAGGAACTTGTCCAGGCGGGCCTTGAATATCCCCAACATAGGAGGCTCTACAACACCCTGGGCAACCCATTCCAGTGCTCTGTCACTCTCACAGTAAAGAAATTTTTCCTGATGTTCCCATGGAACCTCCTATGCTCCAGTTTACACCCATAGCCCCTTGTCCTATCACTGGACATCACTGAACAAAACCTAGCTCCATCATCCTGACACTCACCCTTTACATATTTGTAAACATTGATGAGGTCACCCCTCAGTCTCCTCCAAGCTAAAGAGACCCAGCTCCCTCAGCCTCTCCACATAAGAGAGATGTTCCATTCCCTTAATCATCTTTGTAGCTCTGTGCTGGACTCTTTCAAGCAATTCCCTGTCCTCCTTGAACTGAGGGGCCCAGAACTGGACACAATATTCCAGATGAGGCCTCACCAAGGCAGAGGGGGAGGAGAACCTCTCTTGACCTACGAACCACATCCTTTCTAATGTACCCTAGGATGCTATTGGCCTTCTTGGCCACAAGGGCACATTGCTGGCTCATGGTCATCCTCCCATCCACCAGGACCCCCAGGTCCCTTTCCCCTTTGCTACTGTCCAGCAGGTCAGCCCCCAACCTGTACTGGTACATGAGGTTGTTCTTCCCCAGATGCAAGACTCTACACTTGCCCTTGTTGAATTTCATCAAGTTTCTCCCTGCCCAACTCTCCAACCTGTCCAGGTCTCGCTGAATGGCAACACAGCCCTCTGGTGTGTCAGCCACTCCTCCCAGTTTAGTATCATCAGCAAACTTGCTGAGGGTACATTCAGTTCCCTCATCCAGGTCGTTGATGAAAATATTAAACAGCACTGGTCCCAGCACTGACACCTGAGGGACTCCACTAGTCACAGACCTCCAGCTAGATTCTGCCCCATTAACCACAACTGTCTGCCTTCTTCCTTTCAACCAGTTCTTGATCCACCTCACTACCTGATCATCAAGCCCACACTTCCTTAGCTTATCTATGACGATGCTGTGGGACACAGTATCAAATGTCTTACTGAAATCAAGAAAAACCACATCTACCGCTCTACCATCATCCATCCACCTAGTTACTTGCTCATAGAAGGCTATAAGGTTGGTCAAACATGACTTCCCCTTGGTAAAGCCATGTTGGCTGCTTTTAATGACCCCCTCATCCTTGATATGTCTAGAGATGGTGTCAAGAATAAGTTGTTCCATCACCTTTCCAGGGATGGAGGTAAGGCTGACCGGTCTGTAATTACCCAGGCCCTTCTTATAGACCAGCGTGACATTTGCCATCCTCCAATCCTCAGGCACCTCTCCTGTTTCCCACAACTTACCAAAGATGATGGAGAGTGGCTCAGCAATGACCTCTGCCAGCTCCCTCAACACCTGCAGGTGTATTCCATCTGGGCCCATCTATTTATAGATGTCCAGACTACTTAACTGATCCCTAACCCAATCCTCATCCACCAAAGCAAACTCCTCCTTTATCCTGACTCCTTCCGGGGCTATAGGAACCTTAGTCCCCTGGGGAGAGTCTGCAGGAGTAAAGACAGAGGCAAAGAAGGCATTCAACACCTCTGCCTTCTTTATATCCTCTGTCTCCAGGGCACCCACCTTGCTCAACAGTGGGCCTATATTTCCTCCTGCGCTAGTATTATCTGCTATGTATTTGAAGAAGCCCTTTCTATTGTCCTTAACCCAACTTGCAAGATTAAGTTCCAAGGAGGCCTTAGCTGTCCTAATTGCCTCCCTACATTCTCTAACAGCTGTCCTATATTCCTCCCAAGTGGCCAGCCCCTCCTTCCATAATCCATAGATTCTCTTTTTCCACATGAGTTTGCCCAGCAGTTCCTTGTTTAACTATGCTGGTCTCCTGGCTCCCCTGCTTGACTTCCTACCCACTGGGACACTTGGGATCACCTGAGCTTTGAAGAAGTGGTCCTTGAATGCTGACCAACTACCTTGAGCCCCTTTACCACCTAGTACCCTTTCCCATGAGACTTCCCTTAGCAATTGATTGAAGAGGCCAAAGTTTGCTCTTCGGAAATCCAGAAATGTGGCCTTGCTAGGTATTCTATTCCTCCCACACAAGACCCTAAACTCCACCATCTCATGGTCACTGCAGCCAAGGCTGCCATTGACTGTCACTACTTCAACCAGACCTTCCTTGTTGGTGAGTACCAGATCCAGCAGCGCTCCTCTCCTAGTTGGTTCGTCCACCATTTGCATTAAGAAGTTATCATCAGTGCACTGGAGGAACCTCCTAGACTGTGAATGATTGGCTGTGTAATCTTCCAGCAAATATCAGGGTAGTTAAAATCCCCCATAAGGACCAAGGCATGTAGTCGTGAGGCTGCTTTCAGTTGCCTGTAGAAAGCCTCATCAACTCCTTCGTCCTGATCAGGAGGTCTATAACAGACCCCCACAACTGTGCCACCTGTACCAGCTTGTCCCTTAATTTGTATCCACAAAACTTTCCACTTGGTCCTCATCTGTCCCTGGACAGAACTCAATACATTCTAGTCACTCTTTCACATAAAGAGCAACTCCACCACCTTGCTTTGCTGATCTATCTTTCCTAAAAAGGACATAGCCATCCATAACCACATTCCAGTCATGTGAGCTGTCCCACCATGTCTCTGTAATTGCCACCAGATCATAACCTTTAGACCGCACACAGACTTCTAACTCCTCCTGTTTATTCACCAGGCTGCGTGCATTGGTGTGCAGGCATTTCAGGGAGCGAGCAGAGCATGCTAGTGGCACCCTTGGGAGGTGGGAGGCCTTCTGGTCTTCATTAATACTAGAACAATGCCCCACTAGTTCAAACCCAGCTACAACCCCATCACACTTTGAATCTAACCTAAAGCTCTGTGAGTGAGCTCTGCTAACTCTTGCCCAGTTATCTCCCCTTCCCCCTTCCTACCTAGTTTAAAGCCCTATAAATGAGCCCTGCTAACTCCTGCCCCAAAAACCTTTTCCCCCTCTGGGACTGGTGTATCCCACCTGCCACCAGCAAACCAGGTGTCTCATATAGCAGCCTATGATTGAAAACCCCAAAACCCTGACTTTGGTACCCGTTACGTAGCCATACATTAATCTGCAGTCTCTTCCTATTTATCTCTTCACCCTTGCTTGTAACAGGTATGGAGGCAAACACCACCTGTGCTCCAGACCCTCTAACCAGCTGTCCCAGGGCCCTGAAGTCTCTCTTCATTGCCCTTGCCCTCCTTGTAATAATTTCATCACTGCCAACCTAGTAGTCAGAGGGCTGCACCAGATCAGAGAGTTTCCTTTTAACATCTCTAATCTGAGCCCCCAGGTAGGCAGCAGACTTCCCTGTGGGATGGATCTGGTTGACAAATGGGCCCTTCTGTTCCCCTCAGAAGGGAGTCACCCACCACAATTACTCTTCTTCTTGGTTGAATGTTTCTGTAAACCAAAAATGCCCAAATATTTTCCAGTTGAAAATCTTAGGGATTTTTTGTTTGTTTTGTTGTGTTTTTTTGTTGTTTTTTTTGATGCAGTTTTTCAGAACTCGCCAGCAAGTCCAACCTGTCCTAGCCAGTGCTCTACAATAACATCACAGTGATTACCTTCCATGAAGTGTTGTGATATTGCTGATAATAAGCATATCTTAGTGTATTCCCTTTAATAAAATGTGCTCAGATAGACTCTGAACCACATAGACCTGTGTGATTCCAAAGGGGAAACTGAAAAAAAAATGTTTAATACATACTTATTCATGATTTTTTTTTCCCTACATTATTGATATAGGAAGACTTGAGAATGTTAAAAGCTCTCAACATGTTCTTTTGTTGTTGTTGTAGTAAGTTTCTAACTTTAGGATCTTTGTTTCATACTTCAGATCAGACATCTCCAACTGTAGATGTAAATGTGTTAACTCTTACAGTCAAAAAAGACCTTGCAGGCTTTGTTTTGCAATAATGCACGACATGTTTGCATGATAACTTAGGGGACTGATACTGGAAGAAAAGCTACTGCTGCTATAACAATGTTATATTGACACTTACAAATCTTTTCAGTTACATAAATTCATAATTCTATAGATACAGTTCTAGTCTCTGCACTACACAAGCCATTTCCTTCTTGTAACTGTAAATCCGGATGAATCCTATCAATTAGGGGAATAAACCACTATGACTGTACGACTATCCTTTTTTGCTTAGAATAGATGTAGTAGCTGGTAACAGTGCTTCAGAGAAAATGAATCCATTTGATACTGGAAATTATATAATTATCTGCTCAAGGACATACTTGTTCCTTTGTCCTCTGCAAGTAATCTTCTGTTTCAAGGAGATTTCTATTATGATTAGTGTTTATATCTTAAATTGTAGCTATAGGTATTTTCACTATATATAAACATCTCTAACCCTTTTTTGAGTGTTATTGCTTTTTGTGACATTATCTCAATATGTATTGAATAGTAGTGTCTTACAGGTTAACTGAGGTCTACAGAGAAGTCCCTTGAGCATTCTGTACCCACTTTTCAGTGGCATTGAATGGATCTTGCCTTCTGCAGTTACCTTGGAATCATTCACATTTCAGTCATTGCAGTTTCCATTTTATAGAAGTTAAATATGAAAGGCTAATAAAAATGCATTTGCAGTTTTTCAATCTTCAATTTCAACTTAAGAGCCTCGGTTAATTTTTCTACTAGCAAAAAGGATTCTTTCTCTGACTAGTAAAGATTAATGCAACAAATACAAAACCTTTAAATTAACATTTCAATTAAGTGATTAGATATTTTAGAGTTGCAAGAGATGCATTAAATGTCACTTTTTCAAAATACCTAGAATGAAAACAAATTGGTACTAAGTTTTTCAAATTACTTCAGGATATTTTTCTGTGCTAAGAGGGTAAATTACATTCACCGAATATTCCAGGTTCTGTCTAGTCTCAGGGGACTAGGATTTCTGAAGGCTAGTTTAACTAGAAGAGAGTGGCAAATACAGCGTTGAGTACCTCAGCCTTTTCCATGCCCTTCCTTTTGCTGTTTATGTATTTGTAGAATCCTTGTTGCCCTTTGCATCCCTCATCAGATCTAACACCTAAGATCAGCCTTGGCTTTCCCAACCCTATCCCTGATCCATCAGACAGTAACTATACTTATCCTATAATCAATGTACAATTAAAAGATGTAAAAACTGTGTGGGGGAATTAAAAAAAGTGTATTAAGGAATAATTTTTGAACATAGATATTGTTTATATTTTGCTTACTTTTGCCAGTAGAAGATATTATTTCCTGTCTTATGAAAAATATAAACATGGGTTAATTTTATTTGGTGAAAATCTACTATTAGCTATCTGGATTCAAAGTTACCCTGCGCGTTGTAGCGGAGCAGTTCTTGACTTACCATGGTATAACTGCATGCACTGTGTATCCTATTGCTTACTTGTCATTAAATAAATGCTAGAGGATTCAGGTGGAAGTTCTTCCCCAATCCATGCTGCTAATAGTCATATTACTCTTCTCAAATCTTTGACTACTTAGTGACTACCCATCTACTTAATCTCACTTAATAATGATGGAAAGAACATTGAGCAAAGGTTATAAGACAGCCTCAGTTACCTTGGAAGCACTAAAAATATGTCTCGGAATAAAAATGGTAAAAATTATTATGCAGGGATTTCTGGGTTTTAAGATACTTTTGAAGAAAAAGTAGAAGTTCAGATGAATGAAGTTACTCATTCTTTCTAATGTAAGTTCTCATACTATTTGTTAGGTGCAAAAACTAAGCACTGAAAAGAGAATCATGGGTTTGATTTCAAAAGCCACGCTCAAATAAAACTCTCACAGACTTCTCCAAGTAACTTTGAAATTCATGCCATCCCAGTAACACTGAGAAGGTATGAGTTATGATACACCCCAATAATAGTGCTTTTCTTGGGCAGCGGTAGTCTTTTTGAAAACTATTGCAAGAGAAACTGTAGTAATTACATTCAGATCCAAATATGTCTAGATTTCTTCTGAACTTGATTTACCAGTGCTCTTTGCATGCATTAATAACCTATACCTGTTAGAAATGCAGAGTATATAAGGGAGAAGAAGAGAATAGGCTCTGCTCTATCCCTGACTACAAGAGATACAAGTTGGTGGAGAACTGATCTCGGCTATGGTTGTTTTAAAGCAATCTGCTTTCTTCATGGGTCTGTCATGTTTATATTTCCCTAATACAAAACAGTCAACTTTAGTTTTTCTTCTGAATATTAGATTTTAAGAGGCACTTACTACTGTGTCATAAAATGATTAATTTCTGCCATCAATGTTCCATGAATTGACAAAAAAAAAAAAAAACAAACTTAAAAATCAGGCTATAAGAATTGTGCTGTCAGAGACTAAATCTAACTGACATCAAAATAGTCAGTATTTTTGTTCTTGATAAAGTTTTGATTAGTTTTTTGTTTAGGGAAGAGCACTAATTTTTCTCAGACTGTCTGGAATAAAGAAAAGAGGCTTCTTTCTAGTAGTTTTTTTTTTCCCCTCAAACAAAATTATTTTTGTGTATATACTCAAACCAATTAAAACTGCTAACACTGAACTGTGTTACAACAAACTTGTATATGTTCCATTTTGAGGCTGCTTCTTTACAGCAATTATCTACATGCATTTTCCTTTTTAACTGGAGGGGAAGAAAGAAAAATCCTCATGTGTCGCCACCTCAGTTTTTTATCTTCAGCAGTTTTTACTTCAGTGACTCCATTCCCCCTGTGACTGCTTCATTTTCTTCTGGAGTAGGGGTCTGTCCATCATGACATTTGTTGTATGGGTGCATTGCTCACGTTGTAATTGAGAGGAAACGCTTTCCTCTGACTCCCCTCTCCATTTACCTAGGTGTAGGTGAGATCTGTTCCCTATTTTGAAAGTCGGTGGAGGTGAATCTTGCACATGTTGCTGTTAATTATGCTCGGCATTCTTCCCTGGCCACGGCATAGAGTGCAAAAAGACACCTTTCTTTTCTGAAGCCCTTGTTCTTCTGCTTATGATTTTCAGTCCACTTCAAACTGTATCTGAAATATCATTAAGGTTTTCTCTATATAGTTTTTACTAATGATTCTTAGTATTTCCATATATGGGTATCTTTGTCACCTTCCTCCACACCCAAGTTTTATTTCATTAGTTTTCTAAAGCAATAAGAAAAAATTATATTTGATTTTTGTTGGCTAAAATTATCACTTGAAGTTTGGAAATGGTAAACTCTATAGGTGATATTTTACCACAGGAGGAAAAAGTAGTTCTTATAGACTTTTTCTGTTGTACCTCAGAAGGACTTAATGCCTTATGCTTGTGTAGTGCCTTCACATTAGGTTTTAGCTACTTCATACTGGTACAATGTAGATAAAATTATGTGTTTTATTAGTCATGTGGTCACCTGCTGTAGAGAAGGAGCATGTTAAATTAGAAAGGAAATGCACAATGTAACCTATCCTAGATGACCTTGCTTTGAGCAAGCTGTTGAACTAGATGATTCCCAGAGCTCCCTTCATGGCTCAACTATTCTGTGAATAGGTTTGTGGTAAGACAAGATGCCCTGGTTCCTTATCTTTCTCTTCTAGATTAGCCATATAGATCTTATTTTTAAACCTCTCAAAATACCCTTTTCTCAAAGCTGGAAGCTAATCAAGAATGAATGAGATAGCTCTGCTTCCAGTCATACTTCCCAGCCAGATTGGCTGATGGTTGGATGCAGTGAATGGCAAATTACCAAGGGTCCTTTCTAAAACAAACAGGTGTACCCCCAAGAAAGAAAATGAGAGAAAAAAAATGTGACTGAGATGTCTTTCTGGACTGTAGTGACTCCTGATATAGATACCGCTTGGATAACAGTAGAAGTAGCTAACAGTCTGTATCTCACTGTAGCCTACAGTGTGCCTGCTAGCGTCCTGATTTGAGTTTTTGTGTCAGCAAGAAAGCTTTCACTGATTTTGCTGATGTGGAAATAGGCCTTTAGCACTTTAGGGACTAGAGGATCATATACTGTCTAACCAATTATATTTCAAAAGTTGATACGTGTTCCCACTCAAATAAGAGATGTGTAGAAAGTTCTGGACAGTTTATTTTATACTGTGACATAGAAAGCTTCTATGAGGAAAACCTGAATCATTTTCCTTGGACCACCTTTACAAAAAGCGCTCTGGCATAAATGAATGTTCATATGTTCAGGTTACTGCTCTGTATGTCTTTCATATCTGGTACTTTGTAGGCTCTTAATACTCATGCAACTTTGTAGGCTTTTTAACAGGAAAATGTCATGAGGAACTTCTGCACAGACTGAAAGAGAACTTAGAGACCCTGCTTCTCACTTAACTGCCACTGACAGAATTTTCTGTTCAGGGTGTGGGGAGGTAATTTTGTGCAGAACAGAATAAGAAATAGCAAGATTACATTTTTTGCTGGTCCCTGTGAGGCCTATATTCCTAGAACTTTCACACTTTTCTGTCACAGTATGTCTTTAGAGGCAAATACTGTATGTGGATAAATAAACATCAGGTATGCAGTCAGTCAAATACTTCCTTTATGTTGTTTCATATCTGAAAAAATTAATTCCCCCACTTTCTCTATGCCCTCCCTATTTATCTTCCTCTCCTCTCTATATGAATCTAGAGATGGATGGGAGTTATCAGAATGAAGAATATTTTGAATTCAGTATCATATTGCTAATTCTAAACACAATTAGTCTGAGATAGAACTGATTGCCTGTATGAATTGCTCTTTAGTCAAATCATTGCAAGTTATCTGACTATATCAGAACTGAAGGTTGTGTTTTTCTGTTGAGAGAATTTAAAATCTGAAATCTTTAAGAAATATTTATGCTTAATTTTGTATTTGCATAGTGTATCTGATCCTCACTTTTGGAAACATTCACTTTTGTGTTAAGATGTGCTATCAATTTATATAAAATCCTTTAAAGTACAAGGAATATTTGCTTTTAGGGTCTCAACTATTTTAATTCTAAGGTCTTACATGAAATATGAGTGGAAGCAAAGGTGTATTTGTTTATATTATTTGCTCCAAACTGTCCTTAAAAGGTTTGACTAATGAAGGTCCTGTCTTGCTTTAGTGTAGCTTGTAGTTTAGTAATCAAAAATTGTCTTGAAATCCTGCCTAATATATAACAATACCAATGAAGCTTGTTAAGTCTTAATAGTTTTTGTTCTCCTAGCTTTTGAGGGTAGCTAGCTTATCAGAGTAGGTTCTGTCTGATACTAACAAGGTCAGTAATGAAGGAAGCTGCCCGTTTTACAGATTCCTGGCATTTTTACTCCAGTCGGACATGCTAATGCCTGAAAAAAGCCATCTACCACTTAATTTCTGTGAGCCTGCTTTTCCCAAAATTTAAAGCATTCCCAGTTAATAACACTCTTTTAAAGAAAAATAAAGACTCATTCCAAGTGAAATGCTTTCTGTCATAAATATCCTTTGATATATGCTAGTTAAATCCCTTAATTCAGTGACCAAGGCAAAAGAAAAAAGTTTGTTTTCCTTCACTTCTTGTGTTGGGACATGAGATGGGGATATTGGAACGATTTTGTACATAATGGTGTTTTAAACCAAGCCAGCTTTTCCTCCTGATTTTCTGACCTCTAATATCACTATTTCTTGTCACAAATAGAAAACAGACACAGTATCTCTTCTTCTAAATATTATCATTTGGCTAGTGATAAGCATGTAATACTGCATAGTTTATAAGAAAACAAATAATACTGGATTCTTAGAAGTCCTTGTCAGTGTTTAAAAATGAAGTATGAGATCAATATCAGACAATTTGAAAAAAACCCAACCTTATACAAAGTAGTTTTCTTATGGAGAAAAACAAGGAGTTGTCACACAAGAACAATGCAGAAACATGGGAACTGCATATTTTAAGATGCCAGTATGTACTGATATCCAAGAGCTTTGCTTTTTAATGAATTTCTTGTCTATAATTTATCCTCCATGATAAGTTGACTACACTTTCCACTTCTATTGCAATGATAAGAAAAGAGATTTATAATAAAAAGTGAATATCGGGGTGCTGTCAACTGCCATGGTATATACAAAATCTTTCCAAGAAGGAAGGGAATGTATCTTATTCACATCAATTTTGAGGGATGGTGCAGTAAGAGTGCAGTAAGAATATTTTTAATCTTGGAGCTCTTGTAAACTCTTTTCCAAAGCAATTTCCAGTCACTGTCTTTATGAAATTAAATTTGTTTGAATCAGTTGAAATTGAAAGACTGAAAGTCATAGAAAGGAATACAGAAGATATTGATACTAATCAGCATTCAGAGGAGGAAAATGGACTCTGTGAAAAGGAGAAAGAAAATCAACCTGAAGCTATATTGTTGATGAGAGGCCACCTTGACTCTCTGACAAGTACAGAGGAATCTTTGTGTCATATAAAATCTATTCAGAGTAATTCCTCTGAAGTAGAGAATTTGAGAAGAACCAAGGGATGCCAGTCCAGAGATAATTTTGAAAATGAATTATTCATTTTCCTGCTTGTTAAAATATTATTATCAATCGTAGGTACATGATCTTCAGTACTTGATTGGCTTGATATACTGCAAGAGAGCAGTGTGTGTTCTGACTCACATTTTACCCTGTTTTTGGGGGGTTTTATTTGACTGAACTTAATCCTTTAGAGGAAGAGATGAGAATGAAGCAGAAACACTCTGCTCTTGTGAGACCGCACTTGGAGTATTGTGTACTGTTCTGGTGTGCTTGACATGGAACTGTTGGAACAAGTCCAGAGGAGGGCCACGAGGATGATAGGGGACCTGGAGTACCTCTTGTATGAAGATAGTCTGAGAAACTTGGGACTGTTCAGCCTGGAGAAGAGAAGGCTGCGTGAAGACCTCATAGCAGCCTTCTAGTATCTGAAGGGGGCTTATAAGGATGCTGGGGAGGGACTATTCATTAGGGACTGTAGTGATAGCACAAGGGGTAATGGGTTAAAACTTCAACAGGGGAAGTTCAGATTGGATATAAGGAAGAAGTTTTTTACTGTAAGGGTGGTGAGGCACCGGAATGGGTTGCCCAAGGAAGCTGTGAATGCTCCATCCCTGGCAGTGTTCAAGGCCAGATTGGACAGAGCCTTGGGTGACATGGTCTAGTGCTAGGTGTCCCTGCCCATGACAGGAGGGTTGGAACCAGATGATCTTAAGGTCCTTTCCAATCCTAACTATTCTATGATTCTATAATATGGGATTTCTAAATTTATTTGAAGATGGGTAGAACACTTTGGTCTTCACCTGTTGTGGCACAAAAATAACTCTTCTCTGAAGTGGTGGTGTGGAGGTGGGAGAATGTTGGGAGAAGGAGGGAGAGCTTGAAACACACAAACTGGTACTCTCTTAGGTTGCATTCTGCTAAAAAAGACTGTTGAGATCAAATTTAGGCTTTATTAAATCCGAAATCAATCTCAGTGTCCTAAGTAGTTATTCCCTTGAGATTACAGATACTGCTTTTGGAACGTGCAACATTGAAGGAGTGGACTAGGAGATGTGCTCTCTCAAGCTAACTAAATACACAGCAGTGAATTCAAAATCAACATTTTCCTCACTAAATGTCTTTGCCTTTGATAGTCAACTTTATTTTGCCTTGAAGTCCTCTGACAGAAAGTGATATTTATCTGTACAGGTAGTTCACCTGTAATGTGTGTGTGTGTGTATATATATATATATATATAGGTAGAATATACATATAATGTAGATACATAGATATAAATTAAGTTAAAAGCCTACTCTCCTGGGTTCAGCAGTAGCAGTCATTTTTCTCCTTCTTGATAGCTGGTGCAGTGCTGTGTTTTGACTTTCGGCTTGGGAACAGAGCTGATAACAAGGATGTTTTGGTTTGGCCAAGGATTTTGTGAGCCTCATGCTCTGCCAGGGAGGAGGGGAAGCCGGGAGGAAGCAGAGACAGGACACCTGACCCAAACTGACCAAAGAGGTATTCCATACCACAGCACGTCATGCCCAGGATGTAACTGGGAGTTACCCGGAAGGGCTGATAGACTGCGGGGTTGGAGGAGGTATCGGTCAGAGCTTGGTCGGGCTGGGGGGGTGGGGAGTTATCGGTTGGCCGGTGGTGAGGGGATGTATTCTCTTCCCTTGTTATTTCCTTTATCATTGTTATTATTGGTAGTAGCGGTAGTGATTTGTGTTATACCTTAGTTACTAAACTGTTCTTGTCTCAACCCGTGGGAGTTGCGTTCTTTTCGATTCTCCTCTCTGTCCCTCCGGTAGTAGGGGTACGGAAAGAAGGGGGGGAGTGAGTGAACGAGTTACCTGACTGGGTTTAAACCACGACACCTACAAATAGTTATGAAAGTACACATTAGCACTTCAAACTACTATTGAATGAAAGTCCTCTTCCTATTCCTGGCAGTAGTTAGGGGGTAGGGGATCCCTGTGTTTTGCTTCATTTTAACATGCCCTGATAAGGCAAAGAGTAGTGCTGCTGCAAAAAGTGAATGCACGGGTTTGCATATATCTTGCTAGCACATTTTGACAAATGTTTTTGATATGTTGGTTCTGTAGAAATTTGAACTCTGGTAATAAAACTATAATTCCTTCAAATAAAATATTGACTCTTTCTGTGGTTCCTTCATGTATCTTTTTTAGATGTCTGATTATTTCGTATTTAATGACCTACTTTGTACTACATACTCCTAAAGAGGAATGAATGAGTAGAATATAACATTGAGATCTTGAAAAAAGCTGTGTACCATGTTAACTTGAAAACCTTTGTACCTGCCCAAACATAAATGGGGCTTCCTTCTAGGTAAATAAAACACAGCTTAGCTCTTGTATGCCATCACCTCAAAAAAAGGAAGAAATAACTAAGTTATTGAGTGTCAGGTCTTTCATCTCGTTCTGTTTTGAGACTGTGATGTGATCTTTTCCAGTTTATTATGACTCCTGTAAAGCACTATTGAGTTCAGTAAAGCATCCTTTTCAAGTGAATGCCTAAAAAGCAACATTTTCTTCCTGTACCTACTACTAATTTTAAGTATTTGTGTTTGTGCATGTATTAAGTAGCTGATGAAACTTAACATGAGAGAAAAGAGTGGGTGATAACCTCTTGAGATCATTAAGAAATTGCAGTGTTTTTCAGATAGGGATGCATGATGTAAGGCAAGAAAATATGTGTGTTATGATGTGTAAGTCGTGTTTGCACCCTGCTACCTTCTTAATGCTAGAAAGACTTGTTAGACATGGGTCAGCAAAAGTAATATGAGTTCCTAGTACAGCATGTTTTAGGGCTAATATTAAGGTTCATTAAATCACTGGCTCTGTATGATCAGAAGTTGAGTATCAAATTTCATACAGAATTTTCTGCACTTAACTCTTTACTTCAAGTCCTGTATTCTGGTGATTTTACCTATAGTTGTGCTTGGGATTGCCCTGACCCCAGTGCAGGACCTTGCACTTGGCCTTGTTGAACCTGTTCATCTTCTCCACTCAAGGTCTACCTTTGAACTCTTCTACTTTAATCTAGAGATGGACCCACAATAAACCAGAAACCTTTACAAGTAATCAGTTCAGTTCATTTCTGTATTGCTTACATGTGTGTGTGTTACAAATTAATAGTGGACTTCCCTCAGAAGTTATTCCTTAGTACTTGATATTGTTGATTTTTTTCATGTTATTTAGCTTAGATTTATAAGCCTTACATTGGCTTTCAAGAAAGGTCTATAAACGTCAAAGTTCTAGTGTTTAAAAAAACAAAATAAAATACTTTTAAAATTCCTAAACCCCACAACTTCATCTATCAATAAAATTGAATGGTTAACCAATAGAAACTCTTATTCAATAGAAAGGTAACCCTGACAATTAATAAAGTCAGCTCAATTGAAATACATACAGGAAGGAACTGCAAAACTCTTTCTTAAGAAAGAGGAAGAAACAGGCATATATTTTAGAGTATGGGTACATATTAGAGAAATCTAAGATTTAATCAATACTGCAAACTTTTTTGTTCAGTTGGTATCCAAACTTATGAAGTTTAACCTTATTCTTCTGTCTCTCTGTTGTGAGATAGTGAAGTTGTTCTGGAAAATATTAACTTTGGCACACTGACTCTTCCATTTCTATTTGGCATTTGCAGTTTCATAATGAATGTACTAAACATCCATTTCAATCAGCAACTGTTTCACATAACTCATTCTATTGAAATATTTTAATTGTGGTGTGGGATTTGCCATTTTCAGTGTGAGATTAGTGGACTGATAATGCATTTGGAACAAAATTTAAGGATATGTAGTTGAATTAGTGCCTAGAGGAATCAATCTCAAGTGCCAATTTGCCAATTTTTTTTTTTTTTCCAAGTGTATTTATGGAACTTGTGTTGAAGCCAGGTGACCTTCATCACGGTGTTTGAAAGGTACAGTGTTAGGTCCAAAACATGTAGATTATCTAATGCACAAGAAGAAATGGACAATGAAATATGCACGTGTTTTTTTTAATCTCTTTTGACTTTTGCAGTGTTTAGCAGAATCTTTTGCTAACTTTGGTTTTCAGCAGTTTCTCATGCATAAGCTAGATTAACTATAGGTGCTACTGTTACAGTAGCAGGGCAAGTCTTTACAATACAGAAAATACATTGCAGGAGGCTCTGCATATGAATAATGTAAAAGGTTTGAGTGGCTCAATGAAGGGGGGAAAAAAGGCAATCCAAATGGATTCTTCCACTTATAGGTTTCAGGGGTCATTTCTAAAGATTTCACCCTAAAAAATTGGTTGCATTTAAAAGCCTAATAAAACTTAAAGCTGTGTTACTAGACTGCATCTGCTTTTGGTACAATGGTTTATTTTAAAATATTTAAACTTATCTTGTCAAGTAAATTAGCCAAGAATTATAACTGACAAGTACATTGGATGGAATCTAGTCTGAGCTGCTTTGAATTTTAACCACTGTGATATGAGGTACATAAGAAAATTTGTAATGATAAACATCCATTTGCTTTTTGAGTAATGTTCACACTTATTAGAACTCTTGTCCCAGCGTGTCCTCTCACTCTGAAATCATCTGTGGGGAGACACTGATTCCTTCTCTTCTATTTTCTTTGGATATATTGAAAAGCTGTTCTTTCTTGGCTTCTTAGTCCTCACATGGATTGATTTTTTTTTTTTTTTTTAATTCTCCCCCAGACCTGGAGAGAGAAAAGTGGAATGGAAAAATATCAATTGTTTTAAGATACAACGTTAAATAGACCAGCAGCAGAGTATATTTGGAACTTGTTCTTTGTTTATTAGACTATGAAACTGATCTGGTTTTGTATAGTACACAGTATAATTCATAAAACATGGTACTTTGCCTTTTCAAGTAAGGTCGGCTAATACTTCATGGTAGTTATAAAATTATTTCAGAGTATCTGTTCTGGGTTCAGCAGTAGCAGTCATTTCTTCTCCTTAGTAGCTGGTGCAGTGCTGTGTTTTTGACTTTCAGCCTGGGAACAGTGCTGATAACACCAATGTTTTTAGTTGTTGCTAAGTAATGTTTAGTCTGACTAAGGACTTTCCGAGTCTCATGCTCTGCCAAGGAGGAGGGGAAGCTGGGAGGAACCAGAGACGGGACACCTGACCCAAACTAGCTAAAGAGGTATTCCATACCACAGCACGTCATGCCCAGGATGTAAACGGAGAGTTACCTGGAAGGGTTAGATCACTGCTGGATCAGGCTGGGTATCAGTTGGCAGGTGGTATTGTATTCTCTTCCCTTGTTATTTCCTTTATCACTGTTATCATTGGTGGTAGCAGCAGTGATTTGTGTTATACCATAGTTACTGGACTGCTCTTATCTCAGCCCGTGGGAGTTACATTCTTTCGATTCTCCTCCCCATCCCTCTGGGAGCGGGTGGAGGGAAGAAAGGGGGGGGGAGTGAGAGAAAAATTGCATGGCTGATTTACGGCTGAGCTTAAACCACAACAGTATCTTCAGGTAATTGAAATATCATGAATAAATACTTCATGTATAATATTGATTTCGGTATCAGTCCTACTATGATGTGGGGAAGTGGCATAAAAATGGGACAAGGAGTTTTTTCAATTGTTGGTAAAGGACCAAGAAGACAACAAAGAGCCAAAGGGGTCATTTTGGCCATACCTGGACTTCTGGGTATCATTTCACATATTGGCCTGAATACCTAACTTCATTTTGATCTCTCTGTATGGTTCTTACATTGGGGTTAGTTTCAAAAATTTTGTGATATCGACATTCCATTTTCTCTGTCCTTTCTTTGTTTGACTTTTCTTTGACTTTTTTTTTTCCCTCAATCATAGTTGAGTCTAAGAAAGCTATGACAAAGATCATATGGTTAATCAAATATGTAATTTTCTCCTATTTCTTGCCTGTATCATTTAACAAAACAAAGTAACTTTTCTTCAATTTGGAGAACCTTGGTATTACTTTCAGGAACCAGGAATCTGATCTAGGGGAACATTAATTAAGATAAATAGACTGTCCATCCTCATCACTTCAATTGAATGAAAAGATGGTGACTGACTTCCCTCCCTCCCCCCACCCTGCAGCCCCCTGCTTCCCTTTTCCTTGCTGTTTCATATAATGAAAAATGTAATGTTGTTAATGAAAGCCAAAATAAAAGGGAAAATACTTACACCTGTGCTTGTGATAGTATTAAGAGCTTAATGAAGGTGAAAGGCTCAGTATTGATAAAATTCAACTGATTGGTATTTAATAAAATGCTTTTGTTCTGTAGCGTAATTGCAATTTTAATCATTTTTGGGAGACATCAGACTTATTGAATGTTATCTATACTTACTGCTCTCAAGAAATGGCTAATTAAGAAGAGAGTATAACCTTTTATTCAAGGCTAAATTCTGTTCAGATAATAGGAATTCTTCCCTGATGAGATTTACCTTTATTAATCTAAGATCCAAGGCTCTGTATCATCCTGGTAGCAATGGAAGGTAGGAATTGCACCTACTTGCGCCATATGCTGATACACTTAAACTGATAAACAATATTTAAGGGACAACTTTTACTTTAGGATTTTTACAAATTTTTTTCTTATGAATAGCTTTGCTTGTTTTGCATTCTGTGCTGTGTAACTAGGCTTTGACCTCATGCTGAGAAAATTGTATATCAACTTTTTATATAGATAGAATTGTTAGGTTTTTAAAGTTGTCAGAAATTTTGAATGTATAAAAAGCAGAACAATCCAGAGACTGCAAAATGGGAGCTTTTTTCAAAGGATTTCTTTTAAAATAGGTTTTTACTTTTAAAAGTGAATTTAGTGTAGGAGGTAACTGTTCTGTGTAAGAATCTTCAAGGGATCACTGCTTTGTATTGTAAGTGGGCTGCATAAGAAGCTAGATCTTGACTATTTTTGGCTGTAATGTTTTTCTGAAGGCTGTTATCAGCTTTATAAGACTAGATTTTTTCCAAATAGACAGTAAAAGCCATAGTAAGCTATGATATGTACAAGGGTGTGTTGGGACACACAGGAAGTAACTTGTGTGTCTATGCTGCGTCTTACACTATGTGAAATACAGTTTAAAATGCAGTGCTCTTGAAGGTCTTCACCCCTTGGATGAAATGAATTAGTAGGCAGGAACATTGAAATGCTGCTGAATACATTTCATTCTCTTTATAAAAATCTTTACTGTCTTTTGCTGTTCCCGGGCACTTGCAAAACTGAAAATATGATAAAAACGTTCTTTTATGGTTTCTCTTCAGGAAGAGAAGTTAGGAATCGTTCATAACTGCTCATTAGCCTGAGCTCTTGAACTCCATTAAAATGCTTCCTTAACATTTCCTGAAAAATCAAAGAAGAAATGAGAGATTAAGAGGGGAGAAAAAAAAAAAAGGGGCATGAACTTGAAATCATTAGTATATCTGTTGAGCCCAAGGCTTGGATTACAGTAAAGGGAAAAGATGGAATATACTCATAGTACATCAAGGAACTGATGCGAGAAATGTGGGGAAGCACAGTGTTGGGTATGTGACTAGAAAAAGAGGTTCAGGAGAACTGCTGTATATACAAAAATAAACAATAGCACAAGGGGAAGAAAGTCAGAACCAAGAGGAGTAATGAACCAAGCTTTTAGTAATTTCTGCCTTAAACTTTAGCCAAGTATGTAAATGCTGTTGCAAGCAGTTTTGGTTAGACAAATATGCTCTGGCTTTGTGGTTGGCTGTTTGTTTTCTAGGGTGGTGTAGTGTATTTTGTTGTTTGTGGGGGTTTGAGGCAGGCTTAAATTTGGGTGGTATTTTGTGTGTGTGTGTGGTATTTTTTTACTGTTGTGGGGTGGGTTTTTTTGTTTGTTTGGTTTTGGATTTTTTTTTTCTTTTTGTTTTGTTTTTTTAAGGAAATTGGATTTGGCCTTTGGCATGGAATGCTTCAGGTTAATTTCATCTTAAACTTTAATATTATTTTTAGAAACATGGTGGTTTCCTGTGTATTTGTGTTTCAGAGCCTTGCAAGACTTTTAATTTTTATCTGTAGGAAGGCAAGGTGTCTAAGCGAACAAAGTTGTGGAATCCAGTATGTGGAGGCTACGTATTTTGGGTAGGATGCTTGAGTGAAAAATAGACTGTGCTTAGATCTTGAATTAAATTTGCTTTTGCTTTGTGAAGTACCTTGGCCTAGCTATGGAGTGCTGAGTCTGGACTTTCTCCATTTTTATACCTGCTTAACCTAAGGAACTATTTGAAAATGTGTTTTAGCCTCCAGAGCTTATAAGTCACATAGTGCTAAGGTCAAGTTTTATTTAAGATTGAAGTGTAGATTGCTATTCTGATCTAATAATGGAATCCAGGCTACCTAGTTATGACTCCAAAAGACACTATTTACCCTGACTTCATGGGGTCCTAGTACTGGTGGATATACTATTTCATAATCAGTATGTTTTATAAAGAATGTGAAGTGTGTACTATACAGCTCATACTTGAGTTCAATTTAGTAGAATTGGATCTGTAAAGTGGAAAAGATAAGATATTCAGACTACAGGTGCACCAAGAAAATTTGTTTTTTTCACTATTAAAAATCAACCTTTTAAACATTGTATGTAAATCGACTTGACAAGCTACTGATGAATACAATGTTATATTAAATAGAATATGGAATAAGAATAGTTTCTAAATTACATTAGTCACAGCATTTTTCTTCATGTAGTGGTATGCTAGTGATGTAGCCATTTGCATGAAAATATGCTGCTTTTCTCATGTTGCTGATCATCTGACTTCTGACACTTCTATTAAGCAGCAAGTGCATCTGACCCTTTATCAAATTACTCATATCATTTGAGTGTTATAGTAAGAAAAATACACACAGAAATGTTGCTTCTCCAGTGTCATTCCCTGACTGTCCAGAGAAAATGCAGAAAATCCTCCTGAGATGCTGAGAATATAGAATGAGAAAGCTAGAGAAATAAATGCTAATGCACCAGAACACTGCATAAAAGACTAGAGGAAGGTGGGAAAGTGTGACATGGTTTTAAAAATGGATTTAGAAAGCATGATTTCATGCCAGCACCATGATTACTGAGACGTTCACTGCTAACAAATTAGTTCACTTTTCCAGGATGGATTGAAGGAGAGTTATAGATTTGCTATTTAGTACTTTGAAATTCTCATATAAAAAGATAAGGTAGGGAAGAGGCCAAAAATACAAGAAAAAGGCGAACATGCGTATATTTTAGCACTGATTCACTGTCATCTTTGCACCTCTTTTCATTGCCATCATGACTACTGGCAGCAAGATTTATCTGAACATTTAACTGCTCCAGTTCTAAAATATGGGTATTTTTCCTATTACGTCTTGTACAAGACAAAGGATCAGAGCTATAACCTCTGTCCCAGTAATGTTATTTTTACTTTGGTTCTCTCCAGTTACTTGTCCAGTCTACTCCACAATTTATTGATGTTACAGAAGATGACTGTTTAATTACTTGCATAGATAATTAGGTGATGAATGCCTACCTAAGTGCTGTGCTTTTAGAAACTTAAGAATGGCTGGGGAAAGGTTGATTTTGACTTTACAGAATGGCTTGTTTGCCTAATAGTAGACAAACTTCCAACTAGTATCATAAAATGGGTTCCTGGTTATATTTTGCTAGCAGTAAATATTATTTCTTGCTTTGTTGAAATAATTCCTGTGCCAGGTTCTAAAAGCTGTTTGTTCATGTACAAGCTAAATGTAGGTTTGATACACTAATAACAAAAAACCCCAAGAGAACTTTTATCTTTTAAAAATTGTGATTAAGTAGATGTTGAATTAGTGGCAGAATGGTCACTCACTAGAGTGATGAAAAGAACCATCCCCTAGTTCCAGAGGGAAGAGGAACTCAAGCATTCAACCTTTAACTCCAGTGACCATGGTGGTTTTTATCTGACTCTGAGATGCTGAGAGGTTACCAGAAGAGGACGCGGTGAGTCTCCTGCATGTACTCGGCAGTGAAGCTGTGACATGGAACAACAAAAGTCTTTGCTTCCTTTTTTCCATGTCTAAGGAAAGCCAAAAGGTGAGGTTTCACTCAAAAGGTTAAAGTGTTGATTAGTGATTTTTTAAAATGAACTTTTTTTCTACCTGTGTTATACTTGGCTGCCAATCAAGCCCTGTGAGAGAGGTTATCATCAACAGGCCAGGAGCCTTGTTTACCTTGTGTCCTGGGTTGTTTGGAAGTGGGGAAAGGAAATAGGGGAGGAATGAGAAAGCGGCTGTGTGGTTCTGAGTAACCTGCTGGGCTTAAATCACGACACCATGTTATGGGTACTTCTAAATCCAATCTGAAGTACTTTTTGGTTTTGTTAATTAAACTCTTCATAATTATGTAATTTTAGACTTTTATTCTCATAAGCAGTGTGAGAGTACATACCTAAATTAATTTATGAATTTCAACTTAAAAATGTATAAGGATTATGGGACTGCAAACTTGGATTAATTTAGTTGAAGATTTAGTCAGTTGAGATATTGTACTTACAGATTTACTGTTTGTAAGTTGAAAGCTTGGAATATTTCCATATTTAAAGATTCTTAATTGTAATAGTTGCAGAACTATTTCATAGTTTAAAGAGCAGGTTTTATTCCTCCTTTTGCACTTAGCATAATTTCAGTTAATACAGTAAAAGCAGAATAGAATGTAAGTTTAGGTGACCCCTAGTCTTGAGTTTCCACTCAGCATTCCAGTATTCAACATCGAATTTACTAATATATGAGTCTATGGAAACCAAATTAACTCCTTTTAGGAAGAACTTATAACTTTGAGGTTTTTAAATTATTTTTTTATTTCTCCCCTGATAGAATAATCCAGTTCAAAATGAACCCATAGGGAAGGAGAACACTGACTTGTCAGAGTTTTTATAAAAAGTAGTCTGTACTACTAGATTTTGGCCTTTGGGATTGTTGTTTTGTGAGTTGGTTTGTTTTGGTTTGTTTGGGCTTTTTTTGTTCTAGGTTTTTTTTCCACTTTAGGTAAATTGTATTTGTGTATCTAAAACATCTTTTTACAATATCTATATTTAGCTGTGCTGTAGAAAATGTCATTCGTTAATATGTGTTAGTGTGACTGATTGCTTTTACAATATCTCCCTGAATCGGAAGAAATGAATTTCAGTAAAATGGCATTACAGACTTTGAAGGGAAGTTGAAAGACAGTTGAATTGATACCGAAGTCATACCAGTAAAAAGGGGAATAGTCCTAATCCTACCCATGACAGTAGAACTGCTAAGGCATACTAGACATGATCCATGAATTTTAAGTACTTGACCAGACATTCCCTTTCTGAGCACCATAGTCTGTCTCATAGTGCTCCAGGACTTCTGATTTTCACCCTGGATGAAAAGAGAGATGACAGAAGAAACTATGTTGCTGTAAAGAAAATAAATGTAAACAAAAAGGACATGTACAGTGTTACAGTTTAGATTCAAAATAATTTCTATCCAACTCAACTCTTTTCTTTCTTCTTAAAGCTTAGAACAAGCACTTGAATCAATTAAGTTTTTTTTTTCTAAGTATCTGGTAGATAAATATGCTGTGTACAAAAAGGACAGGACAATTTCCATTTGTTTTTCTTGAAGTGAATGCGTAGGTGTTGCCCTGAGGGGTCTAATTTTTGTGGTTAACTAGTATAGTGGAAAAGAGAGACGGTCTGTGCCTGTGCTGTGACCTCACAGATAAAAGGAAATAATTCTTTAGTGTGAAATATGGATCTTTATGAGAGTGCATGCATTATTTCCCACACACACACTTGATCTTGCAAGTTGGAAACAAGTGTAATGATAGGTAGTGTCTGAACTCTAAACAGCTAAAATAAATGAAAATGTAGCTAGCAGAATAAAATGAAGAAATGAGAACAAGTGAATGGAAGGGATTTGGGGTCATTTTGGATTCCCAGCAAACGTGAAAGCCAATAATAGCTAGCCACACTGTTTGCCTGCTGGAAGTATTGCGTAGTAATTCTTTGACCTGAAGTAAAACTCCTTGTGGTAAATTGAGGCAGAAGAGAAGGAGGAGGGTTTTAAAGATATGACTTTTGGAGGTGACGGAATTGAAAGGGTGGGTGCTGATGAGATATGGCTTAATGTACCATGAAGTGCCACCACCTAGCTGATCACTCCCAAGAAGGAATTCTTTTGATACACTCAGAAAAACGCCCTAGCTTTATCCATTTTGGTCTCCAGTTAAAGACAGCATTAAGTACCTTGCTTAGTGTTAGATGATGTGAAGCTGTTCTGTGTGTTTGTTGTGATTTAGACCTAGCAAGTAACTCAGAACCATGCAGCCGTTCTCAAGCCCATAGGTTGAGATAAGAGCAGTTTAATGACTGAAGTACAATATAATACTGATAACAATAATAAGGGAAATAACAGAGAGAATATAAAACTAAAAGGGAAAAATTAATAAAACCCCCTAAACACTAGACACAAGTGATGAACAATACAATTGCTCACCACCTGCTGGCTAATATCCATTGCTGAGCAGCAATTGGTCCCTTCTGGGTAACTTCCTCCAGTTTGTATACTGGTCATGACTAGCCAAAATGGTTTTCTATACTACAGCACATTTGGGTCAGGTGTCCTGTCTCTGCTCCTTCATGGGTTTCTTGTGTCCTTCCTCACTGGCAGAGCATGAGAGACTGTAAAGTCCTTGATCAGGGTAAGCACTACTTAGCAACAACTAAAACATCAGTGTGTTCTCACCATTGTTCTCAGACTAAAGTCAAGACCACACCACTGTACCAGCTACCAGGAAGGAAAAGAAAAAAAATACTGTAACTGTTACAGCTGCAACCGGGACAGTGGTGTAAGAAGTAAGAACAGCAATGTCAGAGATTCTGTTTCACATAGTCTGAGGTGGTGATCACTTTAAAACTCTTCTGATTTAGAATTTCTCTGTCATGCTGTAGAAATATTAAGCTGTTTGTTGGGGTTTTTTGGTTTTGTTTTTTTTTGTTTGTTTGTTTGTTTTTTTTCTCCTATGGGTTTACTCATTAGTTCATCTAGGTTGTTGCTTTAGCTGCGCTAGATCTGCAGTTCGTACATGTTCTGCGGCTGGCTGATTCATGAGAGATTATTAAATTGAACATGCATGACAGAAACCACTAAGAAGTGTGCCATTAGTCATTTGCATGCATGCTGCAAACTGTCCTTAGATTGACTAAGTAAGTTAAAAGAGAAAGCATTAATGCCAACAGATTTAAGTCATGTTGAAGATGGGGAGAGGGGGAAATCTACTACTAATTAATGGTCATAAAAATGATGTCTGATTGCAAATTTTTTTTATTGTGACTCAAAAGAAAAGGGGGAAGTTCCCACCAAACGGACAATATTCCAAAAGAATTCTAACTAGGTAAATAATATTATAATAATAATAAGTTTGAAAAGTCATTCAAAATGGCATTTTGAGTGTGACAATATTATGAAAAGAAAACATCTCTATTCTGGTGAAAATGACACAGGAAATAATTTATGTTAAGTTCTGCCATATGTCTATGCAGTTAAAAAAAAATCAGGCCTTGTGATGACTTAATTTCCCTTCTTTTCAGAAGGAGAAATGAGCAGTAGAAGTGCAATTCAGTTTGGTTTCAGCTGCAAGACCACACCATACTGTTGACACAATGATATTGTCTAAATCTAAGCTTGGCATTTGATTAGCAAAGATATTTATCATGTGAGAAAAAGTAATACGGAAGAGACTACATTACCTTGTTACTAGACAGTACTGGTGGTGTGGTTTTTGTAACTAGGGTGAAAGCTGATAAGATGCATCTTTCTAGTATTTGTGTATGTTTTTTGCTGTATTTTTAACAGAAAATGTTTACTACAGTGATACGCTCTTACCTCTTGAAAATGCTGAAAGCTGCCAATAAAGCTACCTTTGTCCTAAATACGACAACAAAAGAAAGGATCAAGAGCTGCTGCAGATAAACAATACAAATTGAGAACTTTATCAATACAGGTAAAGTAGGTGAAATAAATGTACAGGCAAACATAAGTAGGTGAAATAAATAAGTAGGTGCAATAAATGTACAGGCTAACATATATATATATATATATATATATAGGTATATATGTAAAAATCTGCAACTCTTCTCCCAGAAAGTAATAAAATATTCACCCATGGAAAGTTAAGTTTTCCGCATGATGAACATTTCTCTTCTTGTTTCTAGCTTCTGCACTCCTTTATAAGGAAAGTGCTTTGTACTTCAGGCTACTGCTGTGTTTCAGAAATTGCTATGGAAGGATGGATTAATTAGGGGGTTTTATAGAAAGATGCATGTGTGCAAGACAACATTAAAGTGAATTAGTATTAAACATTACTTGAGAGAGGGGGAAAGAGTACTCATTTAGAGCAATAAGTCTTTGGATAAAGGACAGGAGAAAGAAAGAGGAGGGTGGATGACTTTGAGTCTAGATACCATTGGGAGATTTCTTCCATTCTTGGTTGTATCATTCATCAGTGTCAGGTGACTAGGGGTGATTATTGCTAATAGTTATTGATCCGTGACACTGACAATAGATTTTTAAATGAACATGATCATCTGGCTCCAGGCAACTGAAAATATCGCACTTCTCCTTCCACCTTGTCTTGCAGTCTAGAATTCATCTTTTTATTCTGTGTTAAACTTATTGGAATGGTAAACCTATTGGAATGGTAAACCCAATCCTGGTTTAGCACAACATAGCCATCGTAAATTGAAGAAAAACTAAGTAAAGTGAACTGTTGTATGCCTAAAAAAAGTCACAGTGGTTTAGTTCCTAGGAACAACACAATTTAACTTTCTCCATAAATCATAACAAGAAAAAAAAAGAAGAAAACAAAGAAAAATAGTCCACAGAGGCAGGATACAGAATTTCTATTTGGGTAGACTTTTATCCTTCCTTGTAACTTGTTTTCTGTCTATAGGGTAGAATCTGTGGCGGTAAAAACTGTTGCCCAACATACAGATAGGGAACTGTACATTTTTAAGTCTGAGTCTGGGAGTAGGTTGTTTTCTTTGCTGTACGAACTAACATGGACTTAAGTAACAAAGTGAGTTTATAGGCTGACTTCTACTGAGATGTTTGTTTCAGAGGTTTTCATAACTTTGTGTTCTCAAGACTTTTAAGTCTATTTAGGCTAAGCAGCTACTTTGTAGTGTCCACATGGACATTTGAATCTCTCTTGTGAAAAGGCTCTGAATTATCAACCTACCTGCATACAAGTAGGTTAAATTATTCTTTCTAAAGCATATTCCCTTGTACATGTTTAAGGCAAATGCTTCACCTGTCATTCTGCTAGTAAATTGTACAAAACTAACCTCTTACGGACTTTTGATGAAGTACTCTTAAAAGAACACCACACCTCCTTTTTCTTCAGAAACAAGAAAGCATATCTGTGCTAATTTAACATGATCTATATTGCTTCTAAGTGCTTTCCTCATGCTCCAACAGGATTTCATCTTTGAATATTTCCAGTCTTCCTGTTAGAGCTGTTTGTTGTGATGTTGAGCACATTCCAAACACTACATGTGTGTACCTTACCCTTTTTGGTCTGCTTTTCAGTAACGATCTTTTATACTGCTGTTCATGTCCTCTCCAGTCTACCTTCAGTGATAGAAGCAGTTTTCTTCCAGCTACTGTTGAACTGCTTCACAGATAATAATAGTTATCCTATGAACTGTGAGACCAGGCTGTATTTCTAAATCTGATACTTCCTTCTTGAAACTATAAATTATTGTTCTGGACTCAGCTGGTGAACATGTTTCTTTTTATAAATTGATTTATCTAATAAACCTGTGTCGTAGTTTAAACCCAGTCAGGTAACTCATTCGCTCACCCCCCCCCCCCCCCTTCTTTCCCTCCCCCTACTCCCGGAGGGACGGAGAGGAGAATCGAAAAGAATGCAACTCCCACGGGTTGAGATAAGAACAGTTTAGTAACTAAGGTATAACACAAATCACTACTGCTACCACCAATGATAATAATGATAAAGGAAATAACAAGGGAAGAGAATACAACACCTCAGCACCAGCTGACCGATAACTCGCCCCCAAGCCCGACCAAGCTCCGACCGATACCTCCTCCAACCCTGCAGTCTCCCAGCCCTTCCGGCTAACTCCCAGTTACATCCTGGGCATGACGTGCTGTGGTATGGAATACCTCTTTGGTCAGTTTGGGTCAGGTGTCCTGTCTCTGCTTCCTCCCGGCTTCCCCTCCTCCCTGGCAGAGCATGAGGCTCACAAAGTCCTTGGCCAAACCAAAACATCACTATCAGCTCTGTTCCCAAGCTGAAAGTCAAAACACTGCACTGCACCAGCTACCAAGAAGGAGAAAAATGACTGCTACTGCTGAACCCAGGACATTATCCACCCCTTATTCCATACCATTCACGTCATGCTCAGATCCCACATTTTCAATATACCATCACTCTTATCTCAGTGCACTCTTATCTTAGTGCATGGACCAGTCCCTATAAAGCTGCTGAGTCCATCTGGTCCATGATGTCAGGCTCCATCTCTTGTAACATTCTTCCAGAGCAGGAGAGACTGTGTGCAGTGTTCACACTCGTGAATAATCTGGGCAATAGTGTCCATTGCTAGGTCCACCCCTTGATCATGAGTCCATCTCTATGTTGCATCTCTGCTCTGATGGCCTGAAGTGCCATGGGCCCACCCGGCTTAAAATAATTCACTGTCCCCTTCAGCAGTCTCTGCAGCTTGTTGCTGGGGACTCCATACAGCTGCCTTCCATCTCCGACGCTTCCAAAGCACTGGAGGGGCCCAGTGGACTAGATGCTTGCCCATACTGTCACACACACCCTGCCACTCATGACTGTCCAGCCTTGGGGAAAATCTCCTGGTCCTCCTACATCCTTTTCTAACCCCAGACAAGACCCAAACCTGACTCTGCTTAACTTTTGAGATCAGACAAAATGGTTGTGGGTAGAACACAGTCTGTGTGTGTGCCAACATGCTGATCCCCACCACAATCAGCAGGCAGGTCCCAAGGATACCCAAAGGCCATTCAAAACCTTCAGAACTCTCAGTTGATGCTGCTGTGCTTGTCACTGGGGCTGGTGTAGCTGCTGTGCTTGCCGGCGCTCCCACCGCCAGCTTCTCTTTTCCAGAGTCCAGCTCTTCCTCCTCTGCCTTGCTGGGAAATGCTGCGTGGTCTCCTGCATCCTCCTGGGGCTCGGCGGGCGGCTTCCGGGGAATGCTCTCGGCCGTCGCGGGGCTCGGCTCCTCCGCGGGGCTGGGCTCGGCCACCGGGCTCGGCTTGGCCGCGGGGCTCGGCTCCTCCACCGCCTTCTCCGTCTGCTCGGCAGCCGCCTCCTTCCTCTCCTCGACCGCCCCGACCTCCTCCACCGGCAGCCGTCCCCTCGTAGCCTCCGGCCCCGCTCCCGCCGCCGCTTGGTGCCCGGGGCCGCTCTCCCGGGCCGGTTCGGCTGCCGCCGGCTCCCGGGGCCGCTCCCCCTCGGCTCCCCGCAGCCTCACGAAGATGGAGAGTAGGGTGAGGGCCAGGACGGTGAAGAGCAGCCGGACAGCCAGGTACAAGTCCACGGCCACGTCCGTCCCGCCCTGCTGCTGGAGCCCGCCTGAATTACAAGCCATTGCCATAAAGCACAGTGAGACAAGAACCTTAGCCCAAGCCCCACACTTGATAAACACTAACACAGCAAATACCGGCTCTACGTAAGTTACAACATTCTGAAGCTGTGAGATCAACAAGAACAACTCTGAGAGCCAATAAATCAGCATTGTGACGAGTGACTATTAATCCGGTCAGATCTGTTGTTATCTCAACCCTTCGTGCCCCACGTTGGGCGCCAAAAAGAACTGTCGTAGTTTAAACCCAGTCAGGTAACTCGTTCACTCACACCCCCCCCTTCTTTCCCTCCCCCTACTCCCGGAGGGACGGAGAGGAGAATCGAAAAGAATGCAACTCCCACGGGTTGAGATAAGAACAGTTTAGTAACTAAGGTATAACACAAATCACTACTGCTACCACCAATGATAACAATGATAAAGGAAATAACAAGGGAAGAGAATACAACACCTCAGCACCAGCTGACCGATAACTCGCCCCCCAAGCCCGACCAAGCTCCGACCGATACCTCCTCCAACCCTGCAGTCTCCCAGCCCTTCCAGGTAACTCCCAGTTACATCCTGGGCATGACGTGCTGTGGTGTGGAATACCTCTTTGGTCAGTTTGGGTCAGGTGTCCTGTCTCTGCTTCCTCCCGGCTTCCCCTCCTCCCTGGCAGAGCATGAGGCTCACAAAGTCCTTGGCCAAACCAAAACATCACTATCAGCTCTGTTCCCGAGCTGAAAGTCAAAACACTGCACTGCACCAGCTACCAAGAAGGAGAAAAATGACTGCTACTGCTGAACCCAGGACAGCCTGTTGACCAGCTATTCATTGGGTGTTTAGAATTAAGACACCCAAAATTAGTTCTCTACATACAGGCATTTAGCAGACTTCTATGCGTGTTCAGTATAATATTATATATCCAGCTGTATGAGACGACCTCACTTCAGACGACTATTTCAAGGTGAGTTTTGCATAGACTGTGCTACAGGCAGATGTTTCATTTACACCAAGGCATTTTAAATACTACTAGACCTTTATATTTATAAAACTGACAAGCTTGGTCTGTTTGGAATTGTGTTTGCGGGATCTTCATGAATATTCCCTGGATATGAGGGCTGAGAAAAACTCCATGAACTCCTTTGCTGGCTTTTAGCAATGTAAATACTGTTTTTCAAGCTCTCAGTGTTCACCAGAAGGATCTATGAAACTGTAGGCCAATTCATGACAGAGGTTGAAATTAAAAGTTCCAAAATTGTTATGGCTGGCTCGCAGAAAAATAAGATTGTCTTATATAATAGATATGGCTAACACAGAAGGTTAGGTAGCCTTAGCATGAAGAGGTTCACAATTTCAGGATCATCTTCCCATCTCTTTGTAAATGAAACAAGATTTTTTCCTACCGTTCAAAATGATTACATATTTTAGACTTAAATGTGTTTACGAATAAATGGAAAAAAATTTAATAAATTTATATAAATCAAATGGGGTGACTTTTAAGAAAATGTGATGTTTTCATTGCAGAGAGTTAGCTAGAGGAATTTGAGTGATTCAAGAAATCTAAACATTTAGGAAAAATTATTTTTAAGGACCTACTTTTACGCAGATACATAAAAGTAAACTTTGAAAGCAGAAGAGATGATAGTGATCAATTTTGAAGTTACTGCATTCATTGAAAGTTTATCTTGTAGCTCCAAGACATGTGCATGAAGTAAATCAGGCAACGTTAGTATTTGATGAACATTCTTCTGGATGCCAGTCAGATGCTGTGAAACAACCTCCATCTCCTCCTATTTCTCATATTTGCCCAAATATATCTTTCCTCCTTCTTCATATGCCCCAATTCACCTGTGTTTCATTAATTTCTTAATTATGAAATAATGAGAAAAGCCCTTTCAGTCACAATGGGCCTTTTTTTCCCTTCTAATCAAGAAATAAATATTTTAGAGTTTTGCAGAAGACTTGAAAGTTCTGTTCCCTTGCCTTTTACCTAACAGACAGCAGAAATGTACTGGTTGGTGTATTTCAATCAAATACTGTTGCTTTCTTTTTCTTTCTTTTAATACTCCCAGTGTATGTGTTGGATAATGAGTCATACGCCATCATCAAAACAGAATGGAGCGAGTTATCTGAGAAGTCAGAAGGAAAGGGGACTTGAACAAAGAATTGACAGTGCTGTGAATTAGTGAGGAACAAATAATAATCAAATACATGCTGCTCCCTGCAGTCTGGCATCTTTTCTAAAAAAAGCTACTTACTGGATCTAAACTAGGATATGACTTGCCACTCCCCACTGAAGATAATTAGCTAATGAAGACAAAGTCATGAGATCTTCAATGAGTTCTTTAAGAGAGTTTGAGCTGATGTTTTGGTTCATGCTTCTTTTTAGCATGAACATTTTCAAGCAATAAATTCAAGCGCAACAATATAATTATTGGAAATGAATAATTTTTTTACTTCTACTGCCTATATCAGATTTTTCTGATACCTGCTATTAGACCTTAAACAGCATAAATCTTGAGTCTATATGTGAATAAAATGGAAACAGCATAATTTCTTATCTCCTACCATGTGACAGTTCTCTTGTGTATCTCAGTGCTTTCAGATTGTCATGCAGAACTTATAGAAACATATGGGTATCAGTGTAGTTTGGTCTCTAAACTGGAGAACTCTGAACCAAAAGTTCAGATTAGGGTCCTAGTATCTGAGTATCAAAGAAAAAAGGTGGTGATTTTTTTGTTGATTTTGTTGGTTTGTTTTATTTTTCTTTGCCACTCAGTGATCAGCTTTATGTCCTGCTTAAGCAACATGAATTCAACGTGTAATGTGCAGACTAGAATATAGTATAGTACCTTCTACATAAGCTTGCAATAGGAATACCTCTGGTATTGCAGATGTAGAAATGAAGCTCTGTCAACTCAAGTAGAAGCAGAACTGAGCGAAATAGAGAAGAACATATGTGACTTGACAGTACTAAAAATCCTAAAAGTTACTTAGTCACTATGACATCAACTCTTGGTTTTGGTTTTTTTTTTCCATCATAATTGTCTTTGTTAAAAAATTATTTGGAATGCATCTTTTAATTTTTATTTTTATTTTTTTATACTTTTTGTTTCGAAGCTTTTAGATTGTGAGAGAAGAACGCTATAGCCCTGATTTGGGGAAAAGGGTCACAGTAACAGTCATTACTTTCAAAATTACAAAATAATAGTAAGAGGGAATTCTGAGTATATTGCTGTCTGTATCAGGGTATTACTGAACTAGGTACTACTGAAGACTCAATAGTAAAGGAATAATGAGACTGAAAGCTAAAGTTTATACTTTGGTCATATTTCTATCATTGTCTTCAACATGTTTAGGATTTGCATCAGAGTAAACACCCAGGCAGCTGTGACAGCTCCGAGTTCCTGGACAAGTCATGGAGTAGAGATGTTTGACCTTGAATAATCTCATCCTGTGATAATAACAGAATAAAATTCAAACATTTAAGGAAAATATCTCCAGGGATTTTTTGTTTGGTTTATTCCACTTTCCAAAGACCTTCTGGAGAAACCTTCAAAACCTACTGTCATTTTCTGATGTGCTTTGAGTCCTTCATACTGAGATGCAACTAAACAAGAGCTGTATTTTGGCCATCTTTAGCTGAAGTCCCTAAATACCTGCTAAGTTATCTGCTAATGTTCCTGAGTGTGAAGAATGTGGATAGGAGTGTTTTCAGACTTCTTTACAGGGAGCAACTCTATTCATCAGTGTTTTCAGGGTCCGCAGAGGAGCTGTAACTCTGCTTACTCTTGCCAGCAGGGACAGATACAGTTAAGGTTCCTGAAGTGAGCCTACCTACAGCGTCACTTCTTGATGCAAAGGATATAGGAATCTAACTCGAAAGTCTCCCTTGACTGAAGGCAAAAAATGTCTGCTTTAACTTTGTTTCTCACTCTATGCAATCATGCAAGTCCCTAGATAGGCAGAGGATGGTGGCAGAAGGGGAATATCTACTTGTGAAACACAGGTGGTTTAGCTTTCTGTACTTAGTTTTACCATGGAGCATTCCAGACTCTGGATTACAGCTCCTTGTAGTTGTAATTTAGGCTATGGCTCCTACTTTAGGGGTTAACAGGATTTAAGACCAGGTTGGACGAAGCCTTGGGTGAGATGGTTTAGTGTGAGGTGTCCCTGCCCATGGCAGGGGGGTTGGAACTAGATGATCTTAAGGTTCTTTCCAAACCTAACTATTCTGTGATTCTATTTCCTTTGCTCACTTGCACAGACAGCTGGATGTTCAGATCCACTGCAAATAGCATATGCCCAAGTCTCACTGTACCTTGACAAAACACAAAGGAAGAACAAAACAACAAAAAAAGTTCTCTTGTGTTTGACCTTGGGGATCAATCTTCTCTATTCACTGCTTTGATTGATCTTCAGTGATCTTGTTAGTTCTTTAAACAAACAAGTGTGTTCTCCTGAAGCCTGGAGTCCACCTGCTGCTTGCCTTCATCACTTCCAGTTCTCATGTCCACAGTCTCTCTCATGGTTATGGCACCTAAGGCTGCCTTGCATTACCCATCCTCGGCCAATTTCTCCTTTTTCACAAATAGCAGGTGCAGCAGAGCACCTCTCCTGTTAGTCTATCCAGCTAAGACATATTAAAAAGTGTTCAGTTCAACTCAGGTTGCCTTCTTGTCTTCCCTACTTGTTTTTTGTGTAATGTCTGTATCTGTCTGTTGTGCTAATCTGGACAGGCAGCTAAACACCACTCAACTGCCTGCTTATTCCGTGCACAGTGGGATGGGGGAGAAAAGTGGTGGGAGGAGAGAGGAGGAAATGTAAAATTCCTGGGAGATAAAGACGGTTTAATAGGACAGAAAAAGAAGGGAACATGGTAATAATGATAAAAGAACTAGAATATACCAAACAAGTGATACACAATGCAGTTGCTCACCGCCTGTTGACCATTGCACAGCCAGCTCCCAAGCTGTGGCCTGCAGCTAGCTTTCCCTACAGTTTTATGCTGAGTGTGCTATCATATGGTATGGAATCTTCCTTTGGTCAGTGGAATCAGCTGTCCCAGCTGTGTTTCCTCCCAGCTTCCTGGGATGCCCCAGCCTCCTTGCTGATGTGGTGAGAATACTTAACACAACGGATGTTTTAGTTGTTGCCATCAATATTGTTTTCATCCTAAATCCAAAACACAGCACTGTACCAGCTGCCAGAAAGAAAATTAACTCTCAGGACAACACAGTACTCCTGTTGTATGTGCTGTATAGAATATTGTATCTCTAACTTTAAAGGCACCATAACTCTGTTTCCCCTCATTTATTTCCCTGTCTATATGCATTTGTGTACTGGCACTTCAGATGACCCTCTTTCTCCGGCATGTAGTTTGAGGCAATATGTGCTTTATGATTTGCCAAAGTTTAGTTCAGACTTACAATTTTTAATAGTTAAATATATGCTCCCGTTAAATATATGCTTCCCGTACAAGTCCCCTTTTTGAAGACTGTAAAAACAAAAATTAGAAGTAATGGTATCGACTTTGTAAATCTGCTACCACTGCTCTTGCTTGCATTCTGTGTAGTAAGCACTGTGTCCCTAAAGATTTATGTGAAGAAGTTAGTAAAGTTACTAACTTCCCAAATACAGAAAATATGTATAGTTAGCATAATTTCAGAATATTTGAATAGCCATCAGTCTGTGTCACCTCAGGACACACACTGATGAATGTTTTAGTCAGCACTCCCCGTGACGGTTTGGTTCTGCAGCTAGAAATTTGTAGGAAGGTGAAGCTCCACAGACTTAATACTATTAGAAATGCTTCAGTGTATTTAACAGGAAATATCTGGTTGTAGGAAAATAGCCTATGGGCTCTAAGGGCAAAACCTGTCACAGACTATAACTGCTTCTAAGAGAGTGGAAGGTTCCCACTGTACTCTGATGCTATAAATGAAAAGGCAGCCACTGGGTCAGATCACAAGTTGGATCCTCAGTGTTAAGTGTCTGTATTTCCATTAATGATAGGCAGGTATACACAAGGATAAGGACTGAAAGATAACTGTAGATATTACTTATGAGGTAGTGTTTATGGTAACTGCTTATTCTTGTTATTACTCATGTATTTGATTTACTCTGCTCGCTCACAATAACAGGTTATGTATTGGGTTAGTATTAAATGATTGGGTTAGTATGGGCATCTTATGCAAGAGACTGACTTTTGAATCTTTGCTCATTGCTGCTTCTTGCTATGGCAAACTATACTGTAAATACTCTCTGCCACATAAGTGGTGCATTTATCACTCAGCTACCCAGCTTCTCATTCCTCCTTTAAAATGGACAGTTCTCAGCTCAGACTGTCTCTCTATGCTCCTTTATGATCCAAAATTTCATTTCCTCAAAACACACTTTCACTCTTCTGCTTCATAGAAATATACGTGTAAATGTCAGGAAAAAAAAAAAAAGCTGAGAAATGAGGAGGTTGGAGAAGAGCTTGGGTAAGAGCTATGAGTGAAATGACAAAATTCCCTTTGTAGGAATTCTCCTTGAAGCAAGTCAAAATCCACTATAAAGAAAATTATCCTCTCAAATGAAGTTATGAGGAAAAAAGCATTTATAGTTTTTGAGTACTAGACTATGTTCAAAACATATAGTAGATAAATCTGTCCTAATTATAGTTGAAGGTAAAATCATAGAAGGGTTTGGGTTGGAAGTACCTTAAAGATCATGTAGTTACAAACCCCCTACCATGGGCAGGGACACCTTCCATTAGATCAGGTTGCTCAAAGTCCCATCCAACCTGACCTTGAACACTTCCAGGGATGGGGCATCCACAGCTTTTCTGGGCAACATTTACCAGTGCCTCATAACTCTCATAGTGAAGCTTTTTTTCCTAATATCTAATATAAATCTCTCTTCTTTCTGTTCAAAGTCATTCCTCCTTGTCCTGTCACCACATGCCCTGTAAAAAGTCCACTTCCAGATTTCTTGTAGGTCCCCTTTAGGTATTGGAAGGCTGTTCTGCACTGGACTCAACAGTACCTTACTTTGGCCAACAGAATAAAAAGCTAGAACTCAAGTCCAGTTCAGATCTAAGGTTAGTGAGGTCTCCTAGGATATTTTTCAAGACAGTTCAGGGGGGAAATGACAAATCACAAAGCAACATTCTTCACTGTTTTTAAACTGTCTTCTTTTTTTACTGGAAGCAAATATTTCTTCAAATGTGAAACTGCAACCTTAAATGATGAGCTGACTTTGAAACTGAGTCTTCAATCAGGCTCACTTTTAAAACTGTTTCATTTGGCTAATGATAAGTAATAGACATAAACTTGAGAATTAGTAGTATGTCTGAAATAAAACTGGTTTGAATCTAAGATTTAAAAATTTAGTTTAGCTTGTTTTCTCTCTGTCAACTTCCACCCTTCCAGATGGGTGTCACTAAATTTTCTTCTTTTTCTTCTTTTTTTTTTTTTTCCTTTTTCAAGAAATCCCTTTTTTTCCCTATGGGGAAATTTTCATTATTTCGTTGAACTACTTCTGAGCTATTCTGGATGATTAGTTCTAGGTACTTCAGGGTGAGTTACTATTCTAGCCAACTGTGCTACAGCACCAAAAACCAGTGGCAGGAACTATGCAATTCTCTGCATTGCACTGTTGTACAAGAAGCTCAAAAGTATCATTTTATGGCTTTGCAGAGGTATAGATCTACTTGTAAAGTTTCTTGCTGTTTGCAACAGTGAAAAGTTATCTCCAGAAACAGATGGTTCATCTAAATGACATGTGAACTATAACTCTCTCAAAATATGTAGCTGTGTGCTTCTCATGTTCTAATTTTGTTGCGAGTTTTCACTTCTTATTTTCCCTATTAGATCAGTTTGCTCAGGACTATCATTCTGTGAGTGGTCAGTCAGGAAAACATGTATGAATCATGATCCTGCTTAAAAACAAGTTTTTCTTAATACCAATTGCTTGATTCAGTATTTGATTGTTGTTATTCTGTCTGAAAAGTTCTTGGGTTTTAATTGAAACAAATTACTAAACCTGATTTTATACAGAGCTAAGCTAGATAAGTGACATGGTGCATCTTTTCTAGCACAAAATTCTTGTCTCTGGAAGTTTACCAAAAACCTGCTATTCTGAGGGGTGGTTGCATAAGAAAAATAAAAGATTGTTAATCTGCTCAACTTCATGAATCTGACTAATTCAGTTTGTCTCCTTAGTCTCCTTCTAGAATCATAAACAGTAAGGTTCTCAGAATATAATTCATGGAGGGATCACAGGTTACATTTTCTGAATTATCTTTTGAAGGAATCTGTCTCCCTCACTTACAAAGTCTACTGGCTCAAGTGGTAGCAAAAATGGGCCTTTAATTTGTGTGGCAAGAATATCTGTGTGAGTCACTCGTAGCAGAACATGAATGTACATGCAGACAAGGGAAGAGAAAGAAATGAGAGGAAGGTAATGATAGTGTAATGGACAGACTGTTCTTTGTAGTTTTCAGATGGAAACCATAGTATTTTTTAAAAATTATGATAGAATTTGTGAAGTTAACATTTCAGAATTGATTTATAACAGAAAATGTATTTCAATAAAATCAGATTCTGTTTTGTGTTTGGTTTTTTTTTCTCGCAGAAAAATCTTTGACTTTCCATAAGCGAACTAAAAATAAATTACGCTGATTTCTGCTAGCTTTTGCCCAAATGAAAATAATTCGTTATAGAAATACGTTTGTAAGGTCTGGAAAAATATTATTTCAAACCTTATTTAAATTGTCAGTCTCTGTAAGATTTGTTGGAGAGTAAGATTTGTTGTGCTATTTTCTGTACTACTGGGGTACTTCTGGAGTACTGTAGATGCCTTAACAGAAAATTTCAGCAACTTTTCTCATCCATATAACACCTACAAAAAGACTGGCCCATTGGGTGGTGAACATGAAACTTGTAACTTCACCACAATGAAATCAATTATTACAAAACAAATAATGTTTGATGATGAGGAAATGAAAAGCAAAACATTTCCTGTCCAAAGAATGAATAAAATATTTGAACATTGCCACTTCTTTAAACATGCAAAGTTAAATGTTCTTATTGGGATTTTTTTTCTCTTGTAAAAATACAAGTTTACAAGTAAAAATTACAAGTTTTTACTAGTAAAAATGCACTCTTTATCATCGTTCCCAAAATAAGTTTGGTTTTTTTTATTTCTAATTCAAACCCAAGGCTTCCCACATTTTGTGCCTTTGGCCTGAATGTCTCTGTAATTTCTTAGCTCCTGTTGTTTAAAGAAAATCGACTATGTGTTAGTAGGAAAAACAAAGGTCCTCTCAATTTCTTGCATCAGTCCCTTGCAATAGTTTTGCTTATTCTCTTTTCTGTACAGCTGTCTTACACTGCAGGATTGGTTTTTAGCTAGTTTTAATAATCACAACTTCCCACTATATTCCTTCAAATCTTTCTCTGTACTTGGTGTTTTAAATATTATCCAAAAGCTGTAGGTCAATATGACCACAGAAATATTTTCACATCTAATTTCAGTGAGGTTCCATCTGTAGTGCTTTTTCTTACTGTGTGGGTTGTTTTTATTTTTCTCTGTCTTCTCTCTTTTGGCCATATTGGCTTTTTAAACTGCTCAGTTTATTGCTGGATTCTATGCATTCCATATCCTTTGGGCACACTTTAATCTCATTATACATGTTTCAGTTTCTCTCTGCTGTTTCCTCTCTGCTATTTTATTACACTCGATTGCACTCAACCTGCTGATTTTTTTCCCCCTCAACTCTTATTCTGAAACCCAGTATTTTCATTTCCCCCCCTTGGCTTTACTCTAGATGTAATTTTACACTTAACTAGACTAAAATTACAGTGCAAGGCAGATTCAGTTACTTTACTTGTTCCATAAACTTTTATCTCAAATACTGTCTGGAACTAAAGAATACAGTACAGTAAGAAAACCACAGGAAACAAAACCACAAAAAAATATTACATGACAAATGCATTAACCATTCAAACAGATCCAGAAATGATGGAAGATAAATTAAGAACTCCTGGAACAACCTTAAAGTATGCAAAATAAAGCATAAGACAAGT
The DNA here is from genome assembly GCF_028554395.1 of Pezoporus wallicus. Classification (NCBI taxonomy): domain Eukaryota; kingdom Metazoa; phylum Chordata; class Aves; order Psittaciformes; family Psittacidae; genus Pezoporus; species Pezoporus wallicus. The sequence continues at coordinate 7,863,232 of NW_026640488.1, forward strand.
AGTGACGTAAAAATAACACAAAAGATACCAAACATAACACAGATAAATAATATTGAAGAGGTGAATGAGAACAGAGAAATGAGCCAGCTGGGACAGAATGATTGCCATAAGAAAAGAAAAATGTTGGTTAGCCTTGCTCACTGACAGTATTGTTAGCTGCTTCCTTTTCCTTTTTCACGCAAATGGTCTTGTCTTACAGAATTATCTAAGATAGCCAAATGGGAATTTAAATTTCCAGGGAGCAGTTAAAGGGATTTGAAATTGAAATTAACTTTTTCTTGTATGCATTAGTCAGAGGTGGAGAAGACAGCTTCTTCATATGCCACATAAATATGACACTAGTCAGGTGTGACATAACCCTTATGGACCATTGCTCCTTTGTGTAATTTGCACTTTACAATTGACTGTATCTAATTTTGGGCTTTTGCTTTCACACTTATTAACACTATTACTAATTACATTTTTATCAGCTATGTTGTGTCCTTGCATGTATTTTCTAAAAAGCACTCTGACTAGAGCAAAATTGAGATTTATTATTGTAGAGTTTGACCATCACTAAATTCAACTGAAACGAAGGATTTGGGGTCATAAGAATTTCCCAAGGAAAAGATCACTGCTGTTTTCTTCAAACATCAGAAAAATTATGAAAGTAATTACAATTTATTTAACTGGCTTGAGTATTCTATAGCATGCTTGCTCTCGTATTTTTTTTTTTTTTGTTTGTTTTTTTTATTCGTTTCCTCCCTTCCTTAGGAATCTGACATTATGTTTTAATTGAAGTCTTGGCTTCTCCCAGTCCCTTTGTGGCTAAACCTAGTCTGTTTATGACTGGGAGCGAATATTAAATAGGTTTATAGAAAATTGACTACATCAAGCTTTGAAAATATAAAACTTTATTTACCTGCTTTTCGATGTACATTGAAAAGGCGAGCCTACCTGCTGTTTATTGCATTACCAACTTTTACTGTAACATGCAGCATATTTTGATTTACATAGAAACAATTTCCTTGAACAATTAGACTTTAAGTTTGTTATGCAAAAATTTTCCTGTTCATTGGCTTTAAGCACCATACCAAAACAAATAGTATCATTTCTGGTGGTTTGTCACTAGTGAAATAGAAAATCTGAAGTTATGCCAATGAAACAATTAACCTTATTCTGTACAGAAAGACTTATATTCCATATATTAAAAGGCTCTCTTTTACTTTTACTTTTACTTTTACTAAAGTACACTACTCCTATCTGTGCTTAGGGAAATTTGAGAGGCCTGGAATCAGAAAACTGTGTAGCTAGATACCTTCTATTCTCCAGAACTCCAGCTGGATTTGGAGTCTGGTTTTAGGAACAAGAATTTTTATTGTTTTCTTCATAACGCATTTGAAGGGAAATTAATTTTATATATTGCTATCCTGGCAAGAATCAGAATTCTCATTCAAAGTCTTTTTTCAAATTGGTAATCTTCAGAAAAAGAAATAAAACCAAAACCAAAGAACTTTTGCCCAGGTGGCAGCAAAACTAGAAGATCCTCAGAAGCGGGAGTTGTCTTCTAATGTATTGGGTCAGGTTTTGGTGTGGTAGAGATTACATTTAGAGAGGAGTCGATTGAGGTAATTTTGAAGGAAAATAGTAAGAAGGAGTAGGAAGAGTTTTATTCCCAAAACAGAAAATATGGGGTTATTTTTTGGTTTGTTATTTGGTTTTGTGTTTTGGTTTGGTTTGTTTTTTTGTTTTGTTTTTTTTTTTTGTTTGTTTGTTTTATTTTTTTATTTAAGCACTTAGGTATGTCTACCTTCAAAAATAATTGAGGCAAGTATAAGAGCGCAGTTTTGGTTACTTCGGGGGCCTTTTACCTCTGTGGTACTCTTTTCTCTAATTATATGGAGCAGGTCAGATTATTCCCAGTTTAATTATATTGGGTGATTTAGGAGACACAGTGATTGCTCTAGCATGCTATGGTTTGGCTAGGATGTCGTGCTGAGGAAGTCCATTTAAGTTGGAGAGAAATGTTGCTGATAAATGGTAATGAATTTAAAAGCACCAAATCAAGTGTGATGTTCTTAATGAAAATGGATTTTTATCAGATACAATGGGACCACCGTAGGAAATGCAGAAAAATAACTTTGAAATTGTGACATCTCTAAAAGCAGCCTAACACAGATTAATATTTAGACCTACTCTTAACTCTCAGATACCACAGTCTGAAAGAATATCTAACTTTCCAAAATGTATTTGGTTCTGTGAAATTTTTTTCTCCACTTGTGCTGCTGAATGTCTTTTTCCAGATACTGATTTTAAAAGACTAATGAATTTAAAGACATTTAGGAACTTAGGCATGAAATTAATATCAGGAAAGTAAAGAAATAGAAGCATAGAAATGGAATTGGTATGCTGCTAAAATGAAGGATTAAACCAGAGTAGTATGCTCATACATCAAACCAAACTGTAATATTGACTGGTTCTTACTTTTTGTCCCCATTTTCCAAGAATCAAAATGTTCTTAAATGAGCAACAAGATAGAGCTGTTGACACTCTAAAAGAACTTACTAATTATTCATGGATCCATAATGCCAAATGCAAGGTCCTACACCTGGGTTGGAGCAATCCCAGGCACAGCTACAGGTTGGACAAAGAAGAGATTCAGAGCAGCCCTGTGGAGAAGGACTTGGGGCTGTTGGTCAGTGAGAAACTGAACATGAGCCAGCAGTGTGCGCTTGCAGGCCAGAAACCAACCATATCCTTGGCTGCGTCAAAAGGAATGTAACCAGCAGGTTGAAGGAGGTGATCCTGCCCCTCTACTCTGCTCTTGCAAGACCTCACCTGAAGTACTGGGTGCAGTTCTGGTGTCCTCAACATAAAAAGGACATGGAGCTGCTGGAACAAGTCCAGAGGAGGGCCATGAGGATGACTGGGGACCTGGAGTACCTCTTGTATGAAGATGGGCTGAGAAACTTGGGACTGTTCATCCTGGAGAAGAGAAGGCTGTGTGGAGACCTCGTAGCAGCCTTCCAGTATCTGAAGGGGGCCTATAGGGAAGCTGGGGAGGGACTATTCATTAGGGACTGTATTGATAGGACAAGGGGTAACGGGTTAAAACTTCAACAGGGGAAGTTTAGATTGGATATAAGGAAGAAATTCTTTACTGCAAGGATGGTGAGGCACTGGAATGGGTTGCCCGGGGAGGTTTTAAATGCTCCGCCTCTGGCAGTGTTCAAGGCCAGGTTGGACAGAGCCTTGGGTGGCATGGTTTAGTGCGAGATGTCCCTGCCCATGACAGGAGGGTTGGAGCTAGATGATCTTGAAGTCCTTTCCAATCCTAACTGTTCTATGATTCTATGAGTCTATGATCATTCTTCCTGTCAAGATCTTGGTAATATGAAATTACCAAGAAAAAAATGTAAAATGGGCATTTTTTTTTATGCTACAATTTGTTAAATCATAAAATTCCTTCAAACCTGCTAGTCAGTAAAAGAAGCAATTGTATTTGAAATTTCAGCTTAGAATGATAATTACACTTAGCACTATCAAAAAGTCATATCAGATTATCCTGTCCTACATGTACAAGCTTAACTTAAAAAGGGAGTATGGAAGTTTCATAGTACAGAAAAAAATCATGGTCATCAGCAATAACGCACAAACTAACATAGTATTCCTTTGACTTTTGTACTTGCTTATTTCTACGTTTGCTACAAATAATTACTGGAATAAATGTTTTGTTTTTTTTTGTGCTCGTAATATTTATATGCATGTTTCTCAGCCTCTCCCTCTCTGAATGTGTACAGTTCTGACTATACAGTTCAATGCCTGTAGACATTGCACTGAATTTTTTTTTTTATTACCATCCTACATATAAAAAGGTGCTTTCACACTTTGCCATTTGACACAAATTGACTTAACAGCGGGAGCATTAAGATATAGCAACTGAAAACCTTAGTTCTGTATGTCAAATGCTACCTAAAAATCAGCATAACTGGCTCCAAATGAATTGTGTATTACCATAAATAATATATAATTAACTTATATGAAATCACCATTTACCCCATGACTGTCCCTGTTTATAGGAATATTTTCATGTGTTAGTGACATAAAATATTAGGAGGTTAAAAACATCTGAGCAGAATAAAAAATTATGAGCTCAGTTTAAGTGATGGTGACATGCATGCCTGATACCCTTTTTTAATACAGATTGGGCTGGTTTACAGTAAAAAATTCAATCTGATTTGTTTAGTTTACCTCATAACTTCAAAGAATGAACTTTTCCCTCTGATGTGGTCAACTGGTCTGACTTGTGCAGTATGCAAGAATATTTTTTTGAAACTCCATTTTTTCCTCATACAGCCTCCATAGCAGTGAGGTGCAAGATATTGCTAATCTAAAGGTTCAGTGTTTGAAGATGGCAAGTTACACTGAGAACTTCCACCCCATACACTGGTTTCATCAGAAATTTTCTATCATATATATAATGCTACCTAATTTAGCTCTAATTGGCTGAGTTTTGAAAAGAAGGGCCATATGGATGAATAATTTCCATTATTTTTTGCAGAAATTAAGCATATGTTGAGTGGAATGGCTCCCTTTTCTGTAGAAAAGTATAGACAATTCAGAGGACTTTATGCAACAATAGCTGTAAAGTAGCTCTTATTAACTATTATAAATGAACATACTTAAAATTAGTTTAGGTTTAGATTCTAAAAGTTTTAGGTAGCACTGTATTCCTAACAGGAAACACTGAAGGAAAACAGTCTTGAGATCGAAAAATTATGACTATTACTTCCTTATTTTTGCCATTTGGAGTCTTTTTGTTTTTTTAAACTTCAGTGCTGGCAAATTAGAGGATAAACTTTTTGGTGATTGAATTTTTCTTAATGAAGAATTTTTTTTTCCAGTAGGATCTGAGTGTTTGCCTGAATATCTAAGACTAGGAAAGGAAGAGAAAACTTTCAATATTCTTACTCAGTTTTACAAAACCACAAAGTTTTTAAGTGTCAAAAGTCACCTTCTGATCTTCTAAGTGAATAGCATGAGTATAGATGAGCACTAGTTCAAATTACACAATTCTTGTGAGAAGACCAAACAACACCAAAAATCTTAATATCAGTTTAACAAAGACATACATAATATTATAACTGGTATCGTTTGTTCCTAATCTGTAACCATGTATAGTCATCTTCATTTTTCTTTTGTCACATATCTAGTTAAAAGATAAAAAGCAATAAAGAAGTTATTCTTTCCGGTTATTCTTTCCAAGGAAGCTGTAAGTTATTGGATAGGGCTAACTTTAATAACAGACCCATGGAATATTTAATCTACTGGTAATGAAAATGAAAGCTCTACTTAGTAGTTATGTCAACTTTCAGCTTGCTGTACCTTTACCACGCTTATATGTAAGTGACCTGTGTGTATAGAGAGTTGGAGTTAAAACAATAAAGAAAAAAAAATAATGAAACTTCATAAGTATATCAAAATATATTTACTTCATTGTCAGGCAGAGTCAAAAAATAAAAAAGTGCAGCATATGTAAGGAACACATACTACAAAGCTTATGAAGACATATTTAAGGGTATTATATCCACATTCTTTAGTCAGCTAATGAGATACAATCAGAGAAGTAAACCTGGAAGCCAAACTGAAACAAAAATTCTGTTTCAGTCTCTAGACCATAATTTAATTATGGCTGACCTCTTTTATCAAGACTCATGAGCTGGGCAAATTGCAAACTACAGTCTGTAGACTACAGTTTGGTGATTTGCCAGATTTATTTTGCATATCTATCATCTGTTACATTTCAAGATTGAGAAAGGGAAGGTACAACTCATTCACATTGGGATTTGGTCTCATTAGTGTTAGGTCAGTGATTGCAACTCTTTTTGGAAGGTATAGAATCATAATTTAGGTCAGAAGAAGCCTCCAGATATCATCTAGTCCAACCACCTGCTCAAAACAAGTTTAATTAGATGAATTTGCTCAGGGGCATGTTGAGTCAAAACTGGAACACCTCCAAGGAAAGATATTCCACAGCTTCCCTGGGCACCTGTTCCATTAGTTAACCAACTCTCAAGGTAAATGTTTCAACTTGCATCTGTTGCCTCTTCTCTTATCGCTGTGCACCTCTGAGAAGAGCTTAACTGCATCTTTTCTATATTTTCCTATCAGGTAGTTGCAAACAGGAGTAATGTTTCCTCTGAGCCTTCTCTTTTCTAAGCTGAACACTCAGCTGTCTCAGTCTCTCCTTGCATGTCCTATCCTCCTAACTGAGGACCTCTGCTGGACTCACTCCCGTCAATACCCTTTTTGTACTGTGGAGCCCCAAACAGGACACATCACATCACTCCAGACAATCTCTCACAAGTGACAAACATAGAGCAAAGATCACTTCCCCGGGTCTCTGTTGCTTAACTCTTACAGATACAGCCCAATACTCCCACAACCCTATCTCATTTTCCTCAGAGAAGGCTGCTTCCCTCAGTCAGCCTGTGCATGTGTTACACTGGGTCATTGCAAACCAGATGCAGAACTTCACAATTGCTCTTGTTGAATTTCATGAGATTCTCGTCAGCTCATTTCTCTGACTTTCCTAGGTCCCTCTGAAAAGCAATACTATCCTTCAGTGTGATGACTGCTCTCTTGATTTTGTGTTGTCCGTAAACCTGATATTCTGCTGTTCTGATTGATGAAGACATTAAACAGCACCGGACCCAATATTGATCCCTGAGAAGCCCCACTAGTTACTGTATGAAATCCAGACTTTGTATCAGTGATAACTCTTTTGAGTCTTTCAGCCCAGCTAGTTTTCCACCTATTAATCCAGCCCATATCTGACCAGTTTAGTGATAAAGGTTCTATGGGAGTATGCATGAAAGGCCTTGATAAAAATCAGGGTACATTGTACAAGGTACATCCACTGCACACTTCTTGGTCACACTGCCATTCACTTCTTCAAAGTAATGAAGTTAGGCATGTAAGATTTGCACTTAGTAAACCATTCTCACTGCTCCTAATTACCTTCCTGTCTCTTGTTTTAAGAAATAGCTTCTGAGAGCATTGCTCCCTAACCTTGCTAGGGAATAATGTGAGGCTGACCAGTGGGGCCCACATTCATCTTAGCTTTCCTTTTGCTACTGAGTAACTTAAAGAATCCATTCTTATTACCCTTTTCTTCTGTTGGTAGTCACAAATCCATCTGGCTTTTTCTCTACATGTGGGCAGTGTTTTTTTATTTCTTCCAAGTAACTTATCCCTGTTTTCACCTTTTGTGTAATTCCTTCTTGTGTTTAAGGTCAAGTCAGGAGCTCTATGTTAATCAGTGCTAGTCTTCAGTGCTCCTTCAGCTTTCTGCAAATCTGAATCTGCTCTTTTCAAGTCCAGGTTTGTAATTCTGTTGTAAATCTTGCTCACCACTCTTAGGATTGTAAACTTCAGAGTCTTGTAGTCATGGAAGCCAAGACTGCCCTTGACCTTTACATCTTCCAGCAGTTCTTGTTTGTGAGTAGATCCAACAAAATATCTAGTCTGTTTGTTGATCACCTGCATCACTCAACTTTTCCCTGTTGTACAGATGTAATATTTGAGCTAAGATGGTCCTGATGAACCCTAACAAGCCTTCTCACCACTATGCCGTAACCTAAATACACCTGGAGTTCAATCTCTGCAGGTGGACCAAGAGCCTTTCTGCTACTGGCAGAAGCCCAGCGCTTCTAGCCTGCCCTGAATCAACAACCCCTACAATAGGCTGGAATGGGCTGCAGGATACACGGGCAGCGTTTCCCACACCTTGTTGGTACTCTAATCAGACTCACTGAACTTCTTTGGAACTGTTCTATTTCTGCTTTTACCATTTAGAGATCAGATAATCAAACCAAACAGAGTTTCAACTTTATTAATTTATATAATGGCATTTTAACATGTTTAGTAGTATTCTCACCTCTTACACAACATGACACCTTCTTTTCTTTCTGACTGCTGTGTACTGAAATGACATTTTCATGAGCTATCCACAGTTACACTTGCATCTAAATTGTTTCAGCTCATTTTGAAAGCTGTGAATATGTATAAATCTGCTGTTTCTTAAAATCTTTCCTGGATGAAACTGACTCCAGCAAATGTGCTGGAGATTTTATTATCTCATTTTGTATTCATTTTCTCAGGTTACTCTAAATATACTATGTAAAATACATGCTAAAATGACAAGGATGCATAAAGGTACATGCTGTATGCAGAAAATGGAACTTGAGCATCATGGTATGTTTGTGATTGCATGGTATGCTGTTTGTTTATAAGTGGAAACAAAGAGAAAGTGAAGTGTCAGACAGAAGGTAATCTGGCCAACAAAATGTTTATTTTTTTTTACCTAAGTCAGTTCTCAAAAGGCTTTTTCAACATACTGCTTCACAGCTGAGTGTCCCATTCCTTACACATTTCTACAGTGTATGAAAGATACCTTTTTATTAACATAAACAAAGGTATGCGAAGCACTACAAACACACTTTTAAAATAATACAACTGAAAAGCATAAAAAGAAGTAAATTACTTCAGGAGATAATACATGTGATGAATATAAAATATATACTTTGCCCTCTATTGATTTGTTTCTCTCCCCTTCCCACTTCATCACATACAGACACCACCTGCAGAACTTGGCAATTTCACATCACGTGCTCTAACTTTTGTACATTACTTTCATGGCTTCTGTTAATTTTATTGCTTTGATTCACCCTAGTCAGTTTTCTCTCACATCAACTGCCTTTTGTGTTAGTATTTTTAAATTTAAGTAAGCTGCTCACTCATACACACACCCCTTCCCCTCTTCCCTGAGTAGGAAGGGAAGGAGAACCAAAAGAAAGTAAAACCTGTGGGTTGAAACAAGAATAGTTTAATAACAAAAATAAAGTACAATATCATATGAATATTACTAAGGGGAATAACAAGAAGAAAGATATAAAACTTAGGGGGAAAAGGAAAATAAATAAAGAATGAACAACAGTAAGACACAATAAAATTGCTCACCACCTGATAACCGATACCCAGCCCAACCCAAGCAGCGACTGGTCCCTTCCGGGTAAATCCCTCTAGTTTATATACTGGGCACAACTTTGTGCTGTGGCATGGAATACCCTTTTGGCTAGTTTGGGTCAGGTGTCCTTTCTCTGCTTCTTCCTGGCTTCTTGTGCTGGGTCACTGGCAGAGCATGAGACTGAAAAGTCTTTCATCAGAGTAAGTGCTGCTGAACAACAAAAACATCAGTGTGTTATCAGCATTGTTCTCAGACTGAAGCCAAAACACAGCACTGCACCAGCTACTAGGAGGAAAACTCATCCTATTCCAGGTGAAACCAGGATACAAATATTTTATAAAACATAAACTGGTGTACAGACGATATGGTACTGGGAAGGAGAAAAAAAACACATATTGTGACGGTATGAAAAATATGCACTATTATATCATCTATTACAGTTTTTTCCCTTGCAGGCACTCTCTCTCCTCATAGTCTATTAAAGTATGGCAACTCGTTTGCAAACGTTTTCCCTATTGTCAAGGTGATTTCCCAATATAGCATAATACCTCTACAAATTTTAAGTTTAAATAAATAAGCAAGAACTCCAATGGAGATTGCAGCATGAAATTTAAACGCCCTACATTAGAAAAAGTAGCAAGAATGTCAGCACAGTTCTTTTAAATATATATTCTCTTTTCTCTGTCATACCCTTTATTGGTATTCTAAGGAACAGGAATTCTGAGAGAAGGATTGATGTTTTTTTTTATTGCTGACTTAACCCCAGCAACACCTCCAAGATGAACCACAGTACCACCATTCTCTTTTCTACTGTAAGTATATAAATGCATCTTATGGCAGGACTAAAGGAATAGTGTTTGCACGAGGTCCGCCTTGGCAGGCAATCTGTGATATTCACTTATTTATTTTTATTTCTACAGTTTCTTTTAGTTTATTACTGTCATACAGCTGTCAATTAAAAAAAAAAAAATCTGATTTGATTTGTACAGTGATTAGCTGGAGCAATTTGGAAAAAATCCAGCATGTTGCTGAGAACATGTTGTTAGGAGCAGTTTTGTCTGCAAGGCAAGTAAAGTTTTTTAACAGTGCAGATGTATGAGGTTTATTCATCAGTGTTTAGCATGCCAGGGTTTAGCTTTCTGCCCAAACAGTTTCTGGCCAAGAGAGCTTGGTATTCTTACTTGTCTGCTGTCATTGCAGTTGCTATACCCAGGGATTAAATACCAGTGGTACAATGTTATGGTAAAGAGGCAGAGTTTGGCAATTATGGATATAATTAAGAGTAGCAGGACAAAGCAGAGTTGTTACAGAAGTCATGGGTAATTGCACAAACAAAGCTGTGTTAAATCTACGATTTGCCTTGAGTGTGTCATTGTAATTGCCTCCTTAACTTATGTTTGCTTTTTAAAAGTGTAAGCTCTTAGAGCTGGAAAAAAAGTGGGTTTGGAAGACTTTTCTTATAGCCATATTTGCACTGAAATTTTTCTCTGCTTTTCTTTTTCTTTTTTTTTTTTTAAAAAAAGAAAATATATTCTTTTGTATTCTTTTTTTTCCTTTTTTTAAAAAAGTACATTCAGTGAGTACAATTCTAAAATCTGTCTTTAAGCTTTATTGAGGAAACTTAAATGAGTTTCAAGAAGTCAGGTAAAAAAGTAAATTAAAAGTATTGCCTAAATTTTGCCTCATAATAAAGAATCAGTCCACAATCAGAAATACCCATTCTAGCTAACTGCTAACTTTAATAGTAACCTTTGTTGTAAGGAAGCAGAGTTCTGGGCAGGATGTTCATGGTTAGAAATAAAATAAAAAGTAAAAAAAAAAAACAACAAAAAAACCCACACAAGCAATTTTCCATGGAGAGAATATAATTTTTAACTATTTGGAACTATTCCTCTTTTGCTTACCTTTTGGGAGTCTCTCATGCTCTGGTTTAAATACTGTGTAGCTTCACCGAGTTACATTTCAATTATGCCAGTTTAATATCAGAGAGATTTGATCTCTAGAGAAACCAGTGTACAACATAGTTGGTGCATATATTTCCTACCTTGATCCATGAATTTTACTTATTACATTAGCCTTTGCCTAGAGGATTTCAGATGCATGTTGATGCTAAATGCCTTTCCAAAAGTGAATGTCAAGAGAAATAAATACTTTCTGAATGATTGACTTAGGGGAGAATATGTACAGATAATAAGCAAGTCAGCAACATACAATTTTATTTTCAGATAAATGGCCTGAAATTGGTGATTTGCTCGCCCTGGGAGATCAAAAGGGATGCTAAGATTTAGTGAGTGGGAAATATAGACTGTTCTTTTGCTTCAAGTGATGTTGGAACTTCTGGGAACTTGGGGCAGTGTTGTAAGCAGACACAGTGGTCTCTGCATTTGTTCCTCATTGGGAAAATTTGATAACATATTTTCCGAGAGTGGAAACACTTTATTGGAAAATTCTTATCCAAAATCTTGTTTCACAATTTCGAAAGTTAAGATGTTTGAAAGACTGATAAAAGCTGATGAGGTCAATATAAGATATGAGGGCCTAGGAAACATCTGGTTATTACGAGATTAAAGATTCCAGACAGCTGGTGGCACATTAAAATTTGTAGAGGTTTCTCTTTCATTTCACCTCAGTGAAGCTGTAAGAGTAAAGTAATACTCCAAAGGAATTTCTCCTTGCAAACTTCTGCATAAGCAACCTATGCCTATGCAGAATACCCTTCAAAATGTACCACTTGGCAATCACTTTGAAAGTCCTCTTTCATTTACATTATTAAACTTAATTTATAGGGAATATAAAGAACCACAATGATGGCCATACCTACAGTGTTTGAGAATTGGCTGTGAAACACTAGAACCTGGTGGCTCCTGTCAGTGTAGTTTAAAGTAACTGAGTTTCTGTTGGTCACATAAGTTAATGTGAATCAAATGTTGCTTTCTTGCTGTTTCTATCTTCTAATGTGTATCTCAAAGGAGAATTAGTTCTGCTTTTACTCTTTTCACAAGATCCAGGGATATCTGCAGTAAGTATTCCCATTATAATGGCAAAGATAAGCAAACAGGTGTTTACAATTTTCTTAGGACACTGGCAAGATATTTTTGCGGTTGAACCGGTACTGATGGTAGCCCTTAAGTGGAATAATTGTGTGCATTTGACTGTTGAATACTTGGTATATTACGCACGATATGTGCAATATAAGATTGCAAATTATTCTCGTGTATATCAGTTTCAGATAAAAATTGCACTTATCATGAAACCACAAGGGCCAGATTCTCCAATTTTTATTACATCACCTTGCATAGTTATTATAATGATGAATAATTGAGATCACTTGGGCTTTGGGGAATTTCGTCTTTAAAAAAGTCTGGGAAGAAATGCATTTCATAAATATTTTATGGAAAAATCTGAATGCCATCATGGTCTTCAAAATAACACCTAGGGAAAAAAAGAAGTCTCTGATTGAGATCTGTTATACATTGTCTGCTTTTGAGATATATTTCTGTATTTTTCACATGAAATGTAAAGTGCAATCAAATTTGGAAGTTCACAGCTTCACTAAGGTGAATGGATTTGCTTTTGATTTCTAAATGTTGCCTTCTAGTGTTCAGGCCCATAACCATAAGCATTTGCATTTGAAAATTCAGGAATTTGAAAACTGATGGTAAATGAAAGTGAGCCAATCTCTGGCATAAGCAGGTTTGTTGTTCTGGCTCTTCAAGTTGATTTTAATGTTTGTTACAAGCAAGGTAGACTGAAATTCTTATTTGAGTGCTTGAGTGTCCTGGGTTCAGCAGTAGCAGTCATTTTTCTCCTTCTTGGTAGCTGGTGCAGTGCTGTGTTTTAACTTTCAGCTCGGGAACAGAGCTGATAACAAGGATGTTTTGGTTTGGCCAAGGACTCTGTGAGCCTCATGCTCTGCCAGGGAGGAGGGGAAGCTGGGAGGAAGCAGAGACAGGACACCTGACCCAAACTGACCAAAGAGGTATTCCATACCACAGCACGTCATGCCCAGGAGGGAACTGGGAGTTAGCCGGAAGGGCGGGGAGACTGCAGGGTTGGAGGAGGTATCGGTCAGAGCTTGGTCGGGCTTGGGGGGTGAGTTATCGGTTGGCTGGTGGTGAGATGTTGTATTCTCTTCCCTTGTTATTTCCTTTATCATTGTTATTATTGGTGGTAGCAGTAGTGATTTGTGTTACACCTTAGTTACTAAACTGTTCTTATCTCAACCCGTGGGAGTTGCATTCTTTTTGACTCTCCTCTCTGTCCCTCCGGGAGCAGGGGGAGGGCAAGAAGCGGGGGGGGAAGTGAGTGAACGAATTACCTGACTGGGTTTAAACCACGACATTGAGATTCTTGGGTTTCATTTTTATTCCAGTTCTTTCATATGGCTTTGGTAGAGGATGAAAGTGGAGAAAGCTCTTATGTTCTTTTTCTTCTGTTTTTGGAGAAAGAGAAAACAAAAAAAATTCTAAAATACAGGCAAATTTATTTACATCAGAAATGGTATGGTTAGCTTCAGAAACAGACACTTGTAGGCAAAAAGCATTCGTAGATCTTAAACTGGCACAGATCTTGAAGTTCGTGCACTTTGATAGAAAGTGCTGAAGATCATTCAGCATGGAAGATCATTCATGTTGGAAAAGACCTTTAAAGTCAAGTCCAACTGTAAAACTAATACTGCCAGATCCACCAATAAACCATGTCTCTAAGCGCCGTATCCAAAGAACTTTGAAATACCTCCAGGGATGGTGACACCTCTGGGTAGCCTGTTCCAGTGCTTGACAACCCTTTTGGTGAAGAAATGTTTCTTAATATCCAGTCTAAACCTCCCCTGGTGCAGCTTGAGGCCATTTCCTCTTATCCTAGCGCTTGTTATTTGGGAAGAGAGACTGACACCCACCTTGCTCCATGTGATTGTAGAGAGTGGTAAGGTCTCCCCAGAACCTTCTTTTCTGATGCCTAAACACACCCAGTTCCCTTAGCCACTCTTCATAAGATTTTTGCTCTAGATCCTTCACCAGCTTCACTGCTTGTCTTTAGACGTGCTCCAACATCAAAATGTCTTCCTTGTAGTGAAGGGCTCAAAGTGCCCCCTTTCATATCTTCTTCTGTAACTTCATGTCCTATATTCTTTCCTTGTACATTCATGCATGTTAAGGTGATATTCAGCCTACTGTTCATTAATCTCCTGAAAAAAATTAAAATAAGAGAAATACAAGAAAGGAAGTGAGTGTTTTCAACAATTCCAGATCACTGGAATCTCCACTTCATAAATTTGAGACTAACAAACACATCTTCCTTGGTTACCACTTGTTTCCTTCTTTGTTGATAGTTCTTCACAAATGGTTACCTATTCAGCGTTGGTATTTCCAGGGAATTTTCAGGGGTGCATGTCTGGTACTTGCCCAGTCCCAGAATAAATGTCTTCTCTGTCCTTGTGGGCATAAGGATTTATATGTCATAACCTTCATCAGCTTGAATGATGTAATATTTGCTTGTAACTCAAAATGCTAAATTTTCAGTTTTGTTTGATTTAGTGGTTGTAATTTGTCTGTGAGCAGGTTTTCATGTGTGTCCATTAGATAAAATCTGACAAATGGATGCTGTTGTGTATCTTTTTTTCTGATTGGATCAGAATGGTATTTTAGAAATAGAAATGACATTACATGTACAAGCATAAATTTGAAATTTTCTTTTTAATATCACCATTAGAAAAAACAATTAATTTGCTTTGCGGAGTTTCTGCTAGAGCTCAGCCAGTCTTTTAACCTGGGAGAATATATGGCTTGTCCCACTAAAGCCTTGCCTGTATTTGGCCACAGCTCAAAGCTGATGGAAAAGTTGGAGAAACCCCAATGAGAATATTCTTGGAAAGATATTTTCTCTTCTTCAATTCTCTGTAGCTTTCCCTGGGGTGTATGATCTTTGCAGAGATAGGTTTTCCCCTCCATTTTCTTTTAACAGCCTATGTCTATTAATACAGGATATTGGGTTTGGGGTTTTTTGTTTGTTTTTTTTTGTTGTTTTGTTTGTTTGTTTGTTTTTTTTTGTTTGCTTTGTTTTATGAGGTTTTGGTTTTTTTATGTAGTTTTGGTGGTTTTTTTTAAGCTGACTATTATAGTCTATTACAAATAATAATGAAAAGTCTTATAACTTGAAACAGGAATACTTTCCTTTCACAAATAAGAGGGTTTTTACTAAAGTGGTTATCATATATATTGAGCTAGAAACAACCCAGACAGGAGATTCACTGCTCAAAATAATTGTAGCTTAGTAGGGTATGTTAGTTTTTCAACAGAAGTTTGGTGGCAGCATTTATCTCCCTCCTGTTTTGCCATTTTCAAGACAGTAGTCAGATTTTTCAATGATGAAATTATTATAGTTGGAAGAAGAAGAACTGCTGCTAGTACTATGCCCTGCCCACATAGTGGAGGTTCTTGTAAGCATATTAAGCAATCTCTTTGCCCTCAGTCTGATCACCCTCATCTATCATTTTTACACCAATGAATATATTACTTTGGAAAACAGCTTGATCTTTCTCATTCACTTGAAAACTACTGTAATATGCTCTGTCCTCACAGAATATTGCTATGGTTTAGGAATTACTGTCAGCAGGGAGTATATCATAGTGAAACCTTATATATCATGGTAAAAAAACGCTGAGAGTTTTCTGATATGCTTAAGATACAGTGGACTGTGGTAATAAAATTGAAATGAAAAGAAAAATAAATTAGCTTTTCTGGTTTGTTTTTGTTTCTTTTTTTTCCCCATAATTAATATTTAACGTCTCAATCAATGTAAATCACTGTTGTTCCACTGACGTAGATGGTATTCTGCTAATTCACAACAGCTGGGAAACTTCCTCAAGATATCAAGAATAGTGGAGGATATCCTCCATTGTATCTTAGAAATTGCAGTTGATCATTACATGTTACAATCTGTGTAAGTAATAAAAGATAAATATGTTGCTAAGAATAAAAATGTTTAAATGTTATTTAAATTATCTGCATAAAAACTTTCAGTGGTTAATAAGTCAGGGACTTGAGATTGAAAAGGGAAATGCTACCTACTAATTGCCCACCATGACATAGGGTACTAATGTAGAGGTAGAACAGTGTAGGCTGATCCATAGAATATTGAATTAAACAAGGAAATTTTGTGAACAAACACAGTGAATAAGGACATACTCTCATCTGAGAAGGCTGTAAGCTGCAAATGCTCATACAAAATAAAAGGTCTGATAGTTCTGTGTGGGACTTTATCTTCTTTCCTTTCTATAACTGAAATTTTTGATCCTTTAGTTTCTTGGTGTTGGGGCAGACACATTTTGTCTAACAAATGTTTGCTGTTCAGGAGGAAGTATTAATGAACACATCAGTGAAACTGGATAAAGTGAAATCAAAGAAGGAGTGGCCATTATGAGGCAGCAAAAACCTCTTCATCTATCAATTATTATTAAACACCTTTTTGATGTGGAGGTGTTTGGGGATATGAGAATTAAGTTTTGCCTCTGTTTATTGTAAGGTTTGTTAGACCTTGATAAAGATGAATGGAAGTAAAGTGTCTCAGTACACAGCAGTACTGAGTCCTAAGATTATTTAGATGACCAAGCAAAATTTTAGGTGCCTGCAGTTGTTCAGGATGACTTAGTTCTGTAGGAATCTGGCAGCTAATTTAGCAAGGACTCTCCTGAAGTCTCATTTGAAAAAAAGGCAAAATTGAAAGGAAGTGAAATAATAGGAAGATTGTGGCCTTAATTCATTGATGAAACTGTCACTGAAATTTGGGAAATAAATTTCCACCACAATGACAGGTTAGAAAATTGATGTTGTATACATCTGCACAGACAATAAGTTTCAAAATCTTTCATTCTCTCCTACTCATCCCAGCCTGAAAGGACAAACTCTCTCAAGTTAATTATCAGTACATATACTGATGGATGGACTTGGTGTTCTGGCACACTGCTGAACTGAACCCCAGACAGCTTATTTTTCACTTAAGTGTTGCATTCAGTATTTGAAGATCCACAGTAGTAAAATGCAGCAGACAGTTTTATGCCAGGTCTTTCTCTGGAATGCAGTGTCTTAATGCCCAAGTATTCCACACAGGTGAATAGAATCATTCTTGTTTCATACCAAGGTCCCTTATGTCAGGGTGGATAGTCTTATTTATGAAGAACCAGGCTGAGGCTCAGTAGATCTGTGTTCATTTGCTGGTGCTGTCCTGGAAAACTTAGTTTTTCCACTTTTCATTTTCACATTTGTAAAATTATACTTCAACTTTTTTGCTTGTTTAGAGTCAAGTTGGATATGACTATTGTTTGGTCTCAAAATTTTTGCCAGAAGCATTCTTTTGCCTAGCATTTGGGCTTGGATTCTTTTTGGTACATCACCCAGGTGGTTTGGTTTTGTTTTGTTTTCTTCCACAATTATTTTTTCCTGTTGCAATTGGTGTATAATAAAGTAAATTGTTTGGCTGAAAAATATTTTTCTTTCATATGTTGCTTCAGGTGACATATGTGAGATCTAACTAGCAACAGTACTGCAGTGAGCAAATATTGATTAAGAATGTTGACTGTTCTTAAATCTGTCATGCTGGTTGCCAAAATTGCAAACCATTGTCTGTTCTGGAATATTTCTCTGTAAATGTTATAATGACTGTTTTATTCTATGTTTGAAGGAAGCAGCATCTTAGAATCCTAGAATCCTAGAATGGTTGGGGTTGAAAAGGACCTTGAGATCATCTTGTTCCAACCCCTCTGCCATGGGCAGGGACACCTCACACTAAACCATCTCACCCAAGGCTCTGTCCAACCTGGCCTTGAACACCACCAGGGATGGAGCATTCACAGCTTCCTTGGGCAACCCATTCCAGTGCCTCACCACCCTCACAGTAAATAACTTCTTCCTTATATCCAACCTAAATTTCTCCTGTTTTAGTTTGAACCCGTTACCCCTTGTCCTATCGCTACACTCGCTAATGAATAGTCCCTCCCCAGCATCCTTATAAGCCCCCTTCAGATACTGGAAGGCTGCTACGAGATCTCCACGCAACCTTCTCTTCTCCAAGCTGAACAGCCCCAAATTTTTCAGCCTGTCTTCTGTACTATTTGTTCATAAGGAAATGAAAATCAAAATGCAGAATGTGTAATTAATTTATGAACTACGTCTGCAGCACAGTACATTTGTCTTGCAATAAATTTTACATTAATGCTGCCTGAGCATTTAAGGTATAGATCACTTGTGCTGTGATTGCATTGAGTTTTCCAGAGCAGTGAACTCTTATTTCATCAGGCACAATATTCCTTGACTTCTGGGTTTTGCTTTCTTGTTTTTTTTTTTTGTTTTGTTTTTTTTTTTGTTTTGTTTTTTTTTGATACAAATATTCAGGATAACGATAGTGGAAGAACATTTATCAGGACTGCAAAGAACACAGGCTGTGAATTACAGCAAAGGAAGACAGTGTATCTACAAAAATTCCAGTGACGCAGCTATAGTTTAAATAGGTCACCTAAAGCCAGCGTGCATGTTCCTTGTAGCCAGGTGGTAGTGCTTCACAGACTGTTTATCTTGTATATTTGGCTTCTTCATGCAAGGTCAGAAACAGCTCTGGTAATATAGAGAACATTTGGCCTGGAGTTCTTTTCTAATTGCTGGGAGAGAATGATGTGGTCTCTCTCATGCACAGAAAACTCAAACAGTAGAATTCTGAGGTTTTCAGTAAAGAGTAAAATTTATATTTTATGCAGATTTTGCTTTTGATAATGTGTGTTATTTTTTCCTCATCACCTTTGGTATGTGGTAGAAATTGCACACACAGACTTCTGTTTTGAAAATTGAGTTCCCCTGATTATCTCCCACAGCATTCAACTTTACAACAGTGGCCCTTTCCTTTGTCAATCACAGTATGGTTTTAACAAAGCAAATATTTGCATTGTTTTGATATTTGTTCAGGAGGGCATTTTATTCACCTTTGGAAAGCATGTAAATTATTAAAGCCACCCCTGGAACTCTGCAATTGAATTGGACTTCTAATCCTTGTTTGAAAATATAAATTATTCATTGTAGGATTTAATTTAAAAGTTGGCTGTATGGTTCCTATGGTTGTTTACATTGCATTCTGGTGAAATTGAAAGCACAAATGAATTCCACTATGTTTTGTTAGAGACCTTCTGACTCAATATATCTAAAGGTTGTCTTTTTATTTCTTTAAATATATAATCCCTTTGGTTTTGCTTCCTATATCAAGGTAAAATCAGATAAAAAGTGAAAGTTCCTAAGTGCCATCAGCAGTAGTGTTTCACTGAATGCTGCCATCTATTCACACTGGCCATAGTAGGCTCTTGGATGAGAAACAGTGAAGGAAAATTGATGTCTGAAGTGGGAGTACTATTATTTCCATATATTATGTTTCATTGTGAGCAAAAAATGAACTGGCGTGCTTAGACTCTGGTAATTTGGAGATACTGGAGACACTATACCATTTTTTGAAAGAGGAGTAATGGCCTCTCCCCAACATGCAGAGGAGAACAAGAGCTATATCACAATTTCCCAGTGATTGCTATAACAAAGGAGAAAGGGGTTAGGTAATTGTCTGATCCAGTTTTCTGTTTCTTTGTTTTCTAAAAAAAAAAAAAAAAAAGCATCATGGAAATATGAGCAGAAAAGTCAAGGACAGAGTCAAAATAAATATGAAAGTGTGGCATCAAAACTGAAGAATATGCCTGTATGTTAAGCTCATAACAAATAAATTAAGGAAGATATGCTATATGAAAACTGGAGATTGTTTCTCTGATTCCATTAAAAAATTCATAAATTGTTCTTTTTATTGCTATAGGTTTAAGTATTCAGGTCTGTATTATGCCACTTCAAGTTTGTTTAGTCTTTCAATAGTATTTCCCTGAGTCCTGTGAAAATGCTACACCTCAGAAATGACTGGTCTGGAGAACAGAACAGAGTGCATGCCTTCAATACGTAGGATTACAAAGCAGACACAGGCTCCGTACTGGTCGGGATACACATGAGGGTGATGTGAGGATCAAATGTGTTAGGTCCTATGAAGAGTGACTGAGACACAACAGTTCTGTGGGAATCTAGAGAAGATTGGTCAAAACTGCACTTATTCTGTATTTAACTTGGTTTTAGCTGAGTCTCTGGCTGAGACTGTTTCTTCCAAGTTCTCTCCTGTTGTGGTCTGCTTTAAACTTATTCCCATTGTGTTCTTGACATGTGCAACGCATACCACTTGAGAGAGGTTGTAGTATGGTTTTTGTGTAAATGCTTAGTTTTAAATTGCTGCTTCTTTTTGATCATCCATACTCAAATACATTTGTGTTTTTCTAAAATGTGTAATGTAGCAACTGGCTGTCATGCCAGCATGTGCATTTACATGCTGCAATCCTGTGCAGTGCTTCAACTATAGGTCAAGAGTAACCATATGCAACCATTTTTTTTATGTATCTCCATCATTTTCCATCATTTCCCACCATTTCAACAAGTTTGCCTTTCCTTCTTTATAAAAAGAAACACTTTAGAAGAAATTTATTTATAATGTCAGCTGAAATAATCAAAAATCTGTGATCGAGACTTTAGCACATGGAACATGGTGAAATTATGTCAGTGAGTCTGAGAACTAACTGAGTTTGTAGGGTTTCTGATTTGATCCTTTAGCAGAGCAGGGTATAAGTAAACACTTGAAAACTTTCAGGAACGTAGTGCATTTCTTGTCTCCTTTAAGAGACATCATTTATTAATAAATATGACACTCGGTTTTATTTTTCTGAAAGATGCTTCCACTGCATCCATCATTTTCCTCCACAGTCTCACTAATGATATTTACCTCTTGCAATGTTCAGGAACTGACAGAAAATGTCATTTTCTTCCCCACAGGGTTTTTGTCAATTTCAGTGAAATGTGCTTAAGTAGCTTTGCATGGGGAGAAAAGAAGGAAAAAAAGGTTTCTGTCATCAGAAGATATGTACTGAAAGGATGTGGTGGAATGCTGTGAAATACAACTTCAGTACTAGAATAGGAAAGGAACGTTTGGCGTTTTTGTTTTTCTTGAATATACTGGAGATGAGTACTTGATTCTGTTGAATACCATGGATAACTTCTGCGTAGATGGAAAAAAATATTCTTTTTTTTAATTTCTTGTTTAATATTTTTCCACTGAATCATTTAAGTTGGAAAAGACCTTTAGGATCATCAAGTACAACTGTTTTCCTGTCAGCCTTTACAATAGTACCAATATTTCATAACCTCCAGGAGTTTTTCTTCATTGACTATAAAATACTTATCATAGCACTTTATGGTGTTTCTGCTGTCAAATCTGTATTTGGTTTGATGTTTGGTCTCTTCCTTCCCCTCCCATATCTAATTCCAGTATACGTAACATATATTTGCCAATGGTTTTGTGCCGTGTCTGAAAGAACCCTGATAATTCCGCCAGTATATTCTTTTAGTTGCTCCTAAAATCTGGTTACGCCATCCTCTGTAACTTCAGTTGTCTAGCTAGAGAGTGTCAAATATGCAGCTTTGCTATCCTAAGGTGCTGTCATTTCAATTCTTGGGTTCCTCTTCTCTAAATAATTTATGTAAAACAGAAAAAGGAATGCTTTCCTTTCTTATAGTTATAACCAATGTTAGGTTCCCTAGGCAAAATCTAAAGTGACATTGAAAAACAACTTGCACACTGAATAATTTTCCCATCTTCCTGACACAGGCATGTCCATGGCCTGGATATTATATAGCATTTCCAGTCTTAGACTAAAGCTCTCTCTAAGATTTGGTATTAATGTTATCGAATCACAAGAACTGTGGAGGAGTGAACGTGCTGTGAATGCACCAAATTCTGAAACCAAGGAAAGTTATGTGGATTTTCTGGCTTCCAGACTATACTTTCTGGAACAGTTTCTATTCAAAGAATATCATACATAGTCTCCATGGGCTTGGCTTATGGCTGAGCCTACGAGAAGGAAAACCTCAGAAAATAACAACATCAGATCAACAGTTCCAAGTCAGACAAATCATTATCTAGCCTGTATCCTTTGGCTAATAGAAGATGCCTTGGGAAATGTGCAAGATCACAACAAGTACATAACGATACTGCCCTATATTACTCTCCCAACATCCAGTGATTTGTAGCTCAATTGTTATTGAACCAAGGGTAGTTTCTGTTTAAGAGGCTGTACTTCATCTCTCTGTCCAGGTCTGGTTTTGTTGGGTTTTTGCTTTTGTTTTTTTTCAAATACTGTAGGAATCTAACCTCAGTAATATCCTTTGGTTGAAGCTGCAAATATAAACAGCGAGTGTTAGGTTAATCTAGCTTAGACTCAAGTGTATGTAGAATCATATGACAAACTGTAAATTTCTTGAAACTCTGTCATCTTCTATGGTAGCATATCCATCTGTCAGTGAAACATCAGTTATACACATTTTTTGGTCTGATTTACTGTAAATATAAATAAATATTAGACTCTTCCTTGGACTAATACCTTTGGTCTCGCATGCTTAACTGGTGTAAATACTTTTAAGCACAAGTACAGAAACATTTTTGGTTACACCACTTTTTTTTTGGATGGGGGGAAGAGGAGGAAAGAAAAGGGGAGAGAACGATTTTACCAGAGCTCATGTATTAGCATATTGCCTTTGACACAGGCTTTAATCAAGAAGGTTTTTGAGAACTCTGGAGAAAGATGGTGGAGTGGCTTACTGGGAAACAGTTTGGAGATCTTTTGCTTTTTTTTTTTTAATTTATTTTTTTATTATTTAAAAGTGTGCAAATCAGTGGAGGAAAAATTTCAGAAGCACCAATGTTTCATTTTGCATAGCAATATAACCATTTGGGAACATAAGCCTCATTGGAACTACTTCTAGTCCTTAGAGAATAAGTACTATTCTGCCTTAGGCATAAGACAGACCTATCTCTAGAACACTGTTAAACACAGCACTGTCCAACAGGGAAATATATGTCTGGGCCCTGAAAGTAATACAGTCATACTAGTGCATTTTTAAATTTAAGTTTACAATGCATTTGAAAGTTACAGTCAGATAATAATTTAGGATTCTCTTGACCATGTTGTTTTGGGAGCATGGGTATGTTCATGACATGTTCAGAAAGATTGATTAAATAAAAATAATTTCTGATGGATTTACATTAACTTATATTAAATATGAGTTTAAAATTCTATTCATTTTTTCACATCAGCTTTGGAATTGCATTCAATTGCTAAAGAATTCAGCTGCTGGAATCGTCTTCTATGCTGACTTGCCAGTGGCATCACTTCATGAATTCTGTCTATGAAGAGTTTCTATTTTCACAGTATGTGGAGAAAAATGAATAATGTTATTAACTTTTTTTTTTCAGATTTCAGATCTGCAAGGTTTTTATTTCCTCACTTATCAAATTCATCAAGGATCTGAGGCTAATGCTGCCTCACAGTTGTATTTATCATCACTGCTGGCAATAAAAGATTCGGTAATCAGAACTTGGTTGAGGATTCTGTTTATATGATAGGAAAACTAGGGTCTCTGCATTGCTACCTGTAGTTATAACTAGTTTATTGTCAGTAAGGAAAGGAGATATACCTCCAAATCTCATGGAATATAGGCATTGCATATAAAATGTTTGCAGAATGACATCCTATTTGAAAATTGCGAGAAACCATTTCAAACAAATTTGATTAAATGTTTGACCATAAAGGCATAATTTTTGTAAAGTGAAAATGTACTGTAGGCACAGAATTTCAACAGTTTTCTATAGGAATGTTTCTGAAATCCATTGTGGACTCCCTGGTCACATCAATAGAAAGAAATTAAATAAGAAGGGTACGGTATGAACAAATACAAAGGTTTTGATATAGATCGCATTCTCGGAGGCAAATTCATATTAACCCTGATATTTAATATGGTGCATGTCAAAGAACTGTATGATGTTATATGGCTTGCTGGTGGACATTTGTGTCTTGGAAAAACAAATTCACAAATATCAATTTAAACAAGTAGATAGTAGAAGCAAAGCAAACCTCTCATCTGGTGTATGTCTTGCACTGTACATAACACAAAGGAAAATCTATATTACTATTTCTAAAGTTAAGGAAATGCAAGAAAATGCAGATATAGAGTACCCTGGAAATTATTATCTTCAATCAGTGACCAGATCAGTTGAGCCAAAAAAGATTGATTTAGGCTTTGCTAAAATTATGAAAAAGCATATCATCTCACTTTGCACACTGAATGAATTTGATTGATTTCAGTTAAGAATTGTTCCACACCTTGAGTAAGAATGAATAGAATTTGCGCTTAATGAGGTGAATATTGATTTCCTAGGGAAAAAAGAAAAATGTCTGTATAAGGAATTTGCCTAGAGGTAAGCCAATACCAATAGCAATAAGGGTAGAAGAGGTTGCACCTTTGGCGAGTGCCAAATACTAGTTCTAACTAGTATTAGAAGTTTCCTGGTGGAATATTCTGTTTCCTAATTAGAACACTTTCCTCTCTTAATAGATATTTCCTATGTTAGAAAATAAGAGTAGCGTTGTGTGTATGATAACTCTTTGTCACTGGAGTGTTAGCATTTATGGGACACGCAAGTTGTATATTTGTAAGCACGGCACACCTTTATGGCTTATTTTATTCTTAAGCAGCTTTGCACTCATGGATGCAATTTTGTACTATTTATTAGATTATGTAAAAAGAAAAAATATTTTTCAGAAATTTGTATATATCCATAAAACATATATTTTACTGTTCCATTGATGCATAGCATCTGATACGCTAAAAATATTGCTTAGAAGCTACTTTTTGGGAATTTATGATAAGTTAAGGACTTTTTAAATGAAAAATAAAAAATTGCTGAAATTAATTTTTCCTCTGAATTTTGAACATTTTCCTTTTCTGAAAATGAATTTTTTTTTTAGGATAAAATTACTTTGTTTATTGTATATTTGAAATTTATTTATTGAAATGATTTAATTAAATTTATTGAAATGATTTGAAATTTTATCTTTATGAAACCCTTAAAGCATTATTTTCATATAGAGTAATGATTCATTAGCATTTTTTGTTTGTTTCATTTTCCTAATCACAGTGGGAAAAAACCTTAAACTATCAGTCTTCTACTTTTTTTTCTTTCTACTAAATGGAAAACCAGTTTCTTAATTACCAAAAGTTCAATTTGAAGTCCTCCACAATTTTTAACCTTTGCTACCCCTCTGATGCTTCAACTTTCTAACACAAGTAGGCTAAGCAGCTACAGAAAAAATAAGTTTAATAAAGATACAATAATTTCCTAGACTTTCTCTACTGAATTATAAAAGTTAAATTGGCACTTGTCAGTACAATGTCTGATCTTGAAATGATTTTGTAACTTCAGGACAACAGTACAGTCAAGAGTGGTTGTTTAGCAATAAACTTCTATAATGAAGGTAATATTTTATAGCTTCTTTTATGTGTAGCTATTTTTAAAAACTGTATTTGCAAAGACCACTACTTTTGCTACAAATTGTGCTGTATATTTTCCTATATATTAAAAGCTTGTTCTTGCGTATTACTGTGTAAACTACTTATGAATTTTCCATCCTTGCTACTGGCAGTATAGATGTGCTATACCATAGTTTGTCATTGTGAAAAACTATGTGAAGTATGAAAGGCTTCTCTTGTCCCCCATACCGTGAGAGCTATTTGTTCTGTGCTGTGTGAAGAGTATTAAGCAGCACAATACCATTGGTAGAATTTTGCCTACTGTGGAGGGATCCAGTTAAAGAAATTAATTCTCAGGAAATTATAGAGCATCAGTCTAAGCAATCCAAGGAAATGAAAGAGCAACATGAAATATTTCTCCTTTGTATATTGATTTTTACTTAAAATGGATTTGTAACATTTCCTCTATCAACACATTTGTTTGTTTAAGATATTTCTTATGGTATTTGCTTAACTGTCAACTCTGAGAAAATAAGAGATTTTCTAGGAAAGGCCATTTAATGCCAAGATAACTTCAGTGTCTGAGGATGCTCCTGGGCACATTAAATATATTAGTGTAAAAGTAGCTTTGCAATCTGTGGCGCAGGTACAAGGGAAAAGAAGGGAAAACAATGTATACAAAGCTTCCTGTTTTCACAGAGTATGTTGCAAGGAATTTTGTTTAATTTGTATAGTATTTGGTGAATGATGGTTATTGCTGGAGATCTTCAGATTTTTTTTCTCAGAAAATGAATTTCTTTCGATCTTGTTTGGTGGAAATCAGCTCTACTAAGCATTCATTCTTTAAAGATGAGTCATAATGTCAGCATTTTGTTCTGGATTAAAAAATGATTACATCATGGCACGAATGGGAGGAAATAATATAAAATGGCAGATGTGCCACTCTAGGTGTAGATAGAAGATGAGAGTTTCACAGCAAATTCCCTCACTTGGTAGACATACAAAAAGCTTACTTCTAATTCTTTATGACTGTGTGTGAACAAAGAACGTCAAGCCTAAAGAAAATCAGAGATGGAGAATGACCATTTTTGCACCATTTGTATGACTTTTTCAGGATCCTCAGAACTTACAGTAAACTTTAGTCAAAACTAATATTTCTCCTATTTTCTCTTGAAGGTATAAATCTTTCTGGTGAGGTGGAAAAATCCCAAGGGAAAGCAGGTGTAAATATTATATTGTTGTCATCAGCTTGTACAATTTTCTGTTTAAACCAGTTTTTGTACACTTTTTCCTTTGCCTCCATGTATGCTTACTGCAGCAAACTTAACTCCATCTCTCACAGGATTCTCCTTGCTACTTTTCCAGTTCCTTTCAGATTCTTTAAATGATATTATCACTTCCTTCTCTTGATCCTTAAGTACTGTTATAACAAGTGGCCGTGAGAGCTGTGGCTGATTTCAAAATTAATATAGTCCAATTAGTTACGCATTTTCTGACTGGTTAGCAGAAAGTTCAAGAGAACAGGAAACGTTGAACTTGGACCACACTCCTGGGCAAATAAAATTAAGCTCTTCTACCCCGTTATGAAATATGTTGCAAGCAGCTTGCTCTCTCCTGCTACCTCCTTTCAAAATTGACTGAAATGAACCAAATACCAAAATTTATGGGATGGGGGTAGGGAATGGATGGGCAGACAGAAATAGTCCCATGAACAGTTTGTGGTAGATTGAGTCTGAAAGCTAAGGATGGTGCTTATTTTCAGTAGGAAATAAAGCTGTAAACACCCACTTGTCATTTTTATGTTCCCAGCGCAGTACGCTGAGTAGCGTCAATATTGCTGAAGTGGCTCTTTTCACTGGCTTGGAGTTACAAATACTTTTTAAACTTCTAAGTCCTTTCCTCTTCTCTCCTTTTTCTTCCTTATGAAATCAACTTTAACTTGCAGGTGGGTTAACTTACCAAATTTGTGACAGCTATCTGCAACTTAGCTAAAATATACACTTTCCTAAAAAAACAAAACAAAACAAGCTTTCAATAAGGTTTCAAAATTCAGACTAGAGCTTGATGGACTGTATTTTTTTGTTCCAGTTTGAAATAGACTCGGAAAGGACATGGGTTTGATCAGTGAGTGATTATGGTTTCCTGATTCTCTGTTATCTCCTAGCAGCAGGCCTGTTTTAAACAATGTTTTTTCACTTATCTGTATCTGCTACATGTGATCTGGATTCACATGACACTTTTGCTCTTTCTGTACTTCCCAAAGTGGAAAGTTTCCAGCAGCTCCATCTTCTGCCAGTCTGGCTTTTCTATTGGCAAAGCAGTAACATTAGAAGAGAGCTGATATCTGTAGAATGGATCAATATCTGCAAAAAATGGAGCTTTTTACTACCCACCTGCTGGCTGCTTGATTTCGTAGCCTAGTGATACCTTTGATTGTAACAGAGTTTCTTTCTGGTCTATACAATTTTACCTTGAAAAAACTAGACATGCTGTTCTATGCTTTGATATACACATTAAACCACTTATTGTAAATTATTCCTACTGTGTTCATATTGTAAGAAGACAATGCTCCAAACATTTCTTAGGGTATATTTATGAATCTAAGTCATACAAAAAAACAACTATAGGTTATTAGCAAACCATAATCAGGTGCTTTAAATTAAGATTTCATCTTTTAAGCTTTTCAAACTACTTTAAAACATGTAGGTTTCCCTGTTCTCTACTCCCAGAGGATATATTCTAAATAGCAATTAGGTTTTGGGCAAGTCTGACCACAATTAAAATCAAGGATTAGCAGCTGTAAACCAAATCCACAGTGTCTTTCTTTGAGCTAACAAGTTTGTAAATCAGACTTTTAGCCATGGATCTCCTCTTGACTCTTCCACTGGGATGTACCTGATGTTGCCTGGCAAGGCCTAATCCAAGTAAGAGGGAAAACTAACCAGGCCCATCCTCATGTTCTTCCTGGAGGAAAGACAGATTTCAGCTGAATTCCTAGACAGAAACATGCTAAAGTAATTCACTAAGAAGTCATTTTCAGTGATCGAAGGTTTGTTACAAAACACAGACTTTATATATTTATCTGACGCTTTTTTCTTTTTTTCTTTTTTTTTTTTTTTATTCTTAGGCATACCACATACTATGTATACAAAAATAGGAAACCTTCAATGTGGAAGTTATTTTACATACATTTTAATGACTAAGATTATATAGGTCGCCATTCATTTAGGAAGAAAAGACATTAAAGATTCCTGAAATGTAGGGGTGGGGGGAAAGGGGGAAGCTTAAAAAATATTGCCATGCTTTTCATAGCTTTGAATATTCTTTCTGAAAAAAGTTTGGCTGTAATTGCATTTTTATCACCTGCTTATGTTTTATTGTCTTTTTTAATGCCTCATGATTTAGAGTAATGTCAATCTATCACTTCAATTAAATATTTCCAAGGTCTATTATAATAATAGATTAATGCTTATTTTCTGCTGTATTGTCAAATATTATTCATATAACATTTTAAAACTTAATTTCAGGTTTTGCATAGTTGCATGTCAGATCTGTTTCCAAATGCATTCTCTGGTTTTCTTCCACCTTAGGTCGTGTTTTTCTTTAATCAGAGTCCCTGCTGCCTTTCTATGTGTTAAGCATTAACAAATTATGAAAAACACTCATGTGAATGGAAGAGCCTAAGAAAATTATGGTTGATATTCAAGTATCACCTGCTAAAAGCTCAGGAGTGTTGCATCCCAACTAGAAGGAAGTGCAGCAGGAGGGCCAGGAGACCTCCTTGGATGGATAAGGAGCTCCTGAGGAAAATTCAAATGAAAAAAGAGGCTTAGAATAAGTGGAAGCAAGGACAGGCAGCCTGGGAAGAATACAGGGATGTTGTCCAGGAAGCTAGGGACCAGGTTAGGAAAGCCAAGGCCCGGTTAGAATTAAACTTGGCTGGGGATGTGAAAGATAACAGGAAGGGATTCTACAGGTACATAGCAAATAAAAGACAAGGGAGAATGTAGACCCCCTCAGGAAGCTCTCAGAACTGGCTACACAGGATTTGGAGAAGGCTGAGGTTCTGGAATGACTTCTTTGCCTCGGTCTTCACTGGAAAAGGCTCTGACCAAACCACCCAAGTCTTGGAAGGCAGATGCAGGGACTGTGAGAATGAAGACCTTGCGTCCACTGTAGGAGAGGAACTGGTTCAAAACCATCTCAAGAACCCGAAGGTGCCCAAGTCCATGGGACCTGATGAAATCCATTCTCAGGTCCTGAAGGAGCTGGCGAACGAAGTTGCGAAGCCACTGTCCATCATATTTGAGAAATCATGGCAGTCAGGTGAAGTTCCCAATGACTGGAAAAAGGGAAATATAACCCCCATTTTCAAGAAGGGGAAAATGGATGACCCGGGGAATTACAGACCAGTCAGTCTTACCTCTGTGCCTGGCAAAATCTTGGAGCAGATTCTCCTGGAAGGCATGTTAAGGCACATGAAAAACAACAAGGTGCTTGGTGACAGCCAGCATGGCTTCACTAAGGGGAAATCCTGCCTGACCAATTTGATGGCCTTCTATGATGGGGATAAGGAACCGATGGATGGGGTAGAGCTGTTGATGTCATCTACCTGGACTTGTGCGAAGCGTTTGACACTGTCCCACATGACATCCTTGTCTCTAAATTGGAGAGACATCAATTTGATGGATGAACCACTTGGTGGATAAAGAACTGGCCGGATGGCCACATGCAAAGAGTTGTGGTCGATGGCTCAATGTCCAGCTGGAGACGAGTAACCAGTGGCGTCCCTGAGGGATTGGTGTTGGGACCGATCTTGTTTAACATCTTTGTCACTGACATGGACAGTGGGATTGAGTGCGCCCTCAGCAAGTTTGCCGATGACACCAAGCTGTGTGGTTCAGTTGATACGCTGGAGGGAAGGAATGCCATCCAGAGGGACCTTGACACGCTTGTGAGCTGGGCTGATGCCAACCTCATGAGGTTTAACCATGCCAAGTGCAAGTTCCTACACCTGGGTCGGAGCAATCCCAAGCACAGCTGCAGGTTGGGCAGAGAAGAGATTCAGAGCAGCCCTGTGGAGAAGGACTTGGGGGTGTTGGTTGATGAGAAAATGAACATGAGCCAGCAGTGTGTGCTTGCAGCCCAGAAAGCCAACCGTATCCTGGGCTGCATCAAAAGGAGCGTGACCAGCAGGTTGAAGGAGGTGATCCTGCTCCCCTACTCTGTTCTTGTGAGACCTCACTTGGAGTATTGTGTGCAGTTCTGGTGTCCTCAACATAAAAAGGACATGGAACTGTTGGAACAAGTCCAGAGAAGGGCCACGAGGATGATCAGGGGACTGGAGCACCTCCCGTATGAAGATGGGCTGAGGAAGTTGGGGCTGTTGAGCCTGGAGGAGAGAAGGCTGCGTGGAGACCTCATAGCAGCCTTACAGTATCTGAAGGGGGCCGACAAGGATGCTAGGGAGGGACTCTTCATTAGAGACTGTAGTGATAGGACAAGGGGTAACAGGTTAAAACTTAAACAGGGGAAGTTTAGATTGGATATAAGGAAGAAAGTCTTTGCTGTTAGGGTGGTGAGGCACTGGAATGGGTTGCCCAGGGAAGTTGTGAATGCTCCATCCCTGGCAGTGTTCAAGGCCAGGTTGGACGAGGCCTTGGGTGATATGATTTAGTGTGAGGTGCCCCTGCCCATGGCAGGGGGATTGGAACTAGATGATCTTAAGTTCCTTTCCAACCCTAACTATTCTATGATTCTGTGATTCTATGATTCTGAAATCCACCATAGTGCTCAGGTCTCTGGTTAAAATTTGCCCTGTGTAGCTGGAGTTTGTTGATAACTGCCTGGATGCTGCTTTATGTTTCCTGATAATTGAGTCTAGATCTGTAACTGTAACTGTCCAAATCTGCAACTGCCATGTTACCTCCTGGGCATTGTGGTGCTGCAGTCATCACTCCAGTGGGTCTTGAAACACTTCCTACATCAAGTAAATGACGGTTTCAAAACCAGCAAAGAACCACTTTGGCTATGTATTGTGGAAATTTCTGCAATGTTACTGTTAAAGATTGTTGTGTTCTAGGTGGTGAAATGATTCTGTACAAAAAGCCTTGACATTCAATTATGTATGTGAAAACTCAGCCTTAACACGTTGCATGTGAAAGTTTAAAAATGCGAAGTAACAATGGACCAAAGGGAGTGAGAACCTTGCCGTGTGAAGACACTTTTTGGAGTTCATGAACAGGCTAAGCTGTAACATAAAGTTTTCAAAAGCCAGAAGGGAGATTATCTGAGTTTTAACTTGTTTTTTTCCTGTTTGCTTGTTTGATTTGGTAGAAACAGTCATGATTTTTAGTCCTTGGGGCCAACAACTTCAGCTGCTCCTGTCCAAGTATTTCACTGTTTTACAGAAAAGCACTCAGAAAGCCCAACCAGGTCTTCCCTACAGGACTTGTACGCTGCTTGAACTGGAGCCTGGGCAAAGGCCTGAGCAGAGTTATTTTAATTTTTGATCACTGGTTGTTATATTATGTTTTCTATACAATTAAAAATCTGATTTCTGCACATAGAAAGGATGTCTAATTAAAGACTTTCTGTGGTAAGCATTATGAGTAATTCCAACACTGCTTTGATACAAGGAGAGTGGGGGCAAGGATTAATTGATTTGTTGAAGGCTGGTGAATGTAAGGCAGAGTTTAGAGACAGGGTTAGAATTTACTGCTCTCTATGGCTTGCTTCTGCTGCTGGAAAAGTTGGGAAAAAATACTGAGATGGAGTTAGAGATTCTTTACCTGTGAAAAGACATCTGAGAAGGAAAGCAAAGAATAAACCACACTTTTAGTCAAAAGGGAACTGCTACGCAAACCTGATTGCTGTCTGTTTTAATAAGAGATAATGAAGTTAGTAGATATCATATATTTTGACAGTGAAATTTAAATTTTAAAAAATTTA
Organism: Pezoporus wallicus; assembly: GCF_028554395.1. Classification (NCBI taxonomy): domain Eukaryota; kingdom Metazoa; phylum Chordata; class Aves; order Psittaciformes; family Psittacidae; genus Pezoporus; species Pezoporus wallicus. Next base: position 7,895,605 of record NW_026640488.1, read on the forward strand.
AGAAAACTGGGTTTTCTCTCCCAACTTCTTAGCATTTGGGGATTTTTGTGTGCTTGCATGTTTGTCTATTTCCCTAAACATAGGTATGCAAACAAAATGTACATGTATAAAAAGCATTAATGATATCAGGCCACTTTTGCTCTCCAGTCAGCAAAAAGATTGATTGCAAAAACCAGATGCTAGGAATTGCTGACTCCAGTGTCCTTTCACTACTCTTTAATCCAGCAAATTGGTTTTATTTCCAGCCAGTGAGACTGACAGGGTGATATTTTGCCACTTATCAGTCTCTGCCTTGCAAAGTGAAGCTTATGCGCTATTGCTTTAGAGCTGCTTTACATTAGCAGAACACCACAGAGTATCCAGAAGCAAGAGAGAAATCCTATTCACTAGTCCAGATTATCACCTCTGATCTAGGCTGCTAAGGATGAAAGACCAACTAGTAGTTCAATGGGTGCAAATTTCACTGCAGACTAACGTTAATTTGAAGGAGGTGAGGGCTTGCTGAATATTCCTGATAAACTTTTCTTTTTAAATATAATGATTTACATTGCTAGAGACTATTACTGCATAGTGATCCCTTTGTTAAATGCAAAAAAAAAAAAAAAAAGCTTAAATTCTAGCTCTTAAAATTCTTCATGAGCCCCTGCCTAGGCAGCAGTTCAGTGATACTGATGAGGTAGTAAGATTCAGACTGAATTAGAGAGAGGATATTCTTCTCTGTGTGGAAAGTTGCTGAAGTTATTGTAATGCTGGTGAGTCTGTAACATCTCCAGCACCAAAAAAACAGAGATCTAGCTCTAATTCAGTATTTATCTAGATCTCAGAAGAATTACAAGTCACATAACTTGTAAATTCTTATTTGTATTTCCCCATAGCAGTAGCTGCACTTACCTAATGTAAAAATTAAACTCGCAACACAGAACTGAACACCAAGCATTCCTTTCCCATGACATATCCAGGTTCTGCCAGCTTCCTGAAACCTCAAGATTATTGAGTTACATCCACAGGCTCACTTTCTCACTCTAGTATGACAAAATAAACCACTTGGCTGGTTTCAAGCAATTTTTTTTAAGTTTAAAGAAGACAGTTAATTTTAAATTGTTGCTCCTACATTTAGTTAAATTCTGAATTAATGTTTTCATTGGACACGATAACCTTTAAGGTTTCAGAAGGAAAAACTGGTGATGTCTTTTACTATGTGAATAAACTAAGCATGCCAAAAAAGTGATTTATTTAAATGTATATATTATAAATATAAAATAAAGGACAGCAAAGTGCCTACGTAGTCTCTCTCACCTTCAGCACAGCTAATTCAGAAGTTTTGCTGAGAATTTTGCCCCAATATGTGATTAATTTGCTTGCATAACTTTCATGTTACAGCTCATAATTCTGTGAATCTGGGATTTGCCTCACAAATCAGTAATAAAATCTGACCTCTTTTCACCCCTTTCAACTAACTAATTTGTTGTAATTAGTAGCAGTGTAATTCCTGTCAGTTTTGTGGATTCTTGTATATATTAATAAAATAACTCCTTACTATTATGCAGCCCCACAGAAAAAAAGCTATGTTCACAGGTCAGTACAGCGTTGTCATTTATCCTGATATATGCAGTCCTCCAAGTCTTTCTCTTTTCTTCTTGAAATAAAAGCCCAGGAAATAGTAATCCCTGTATTAATTTTTCTAGTGCTATAAAATGAACATTGTTATCTCTCTTCTGGTCCTTAATTGGTGGTGGCTGCACTCCTTTCTTTCTTTAAAACAGCAGCCGATTCAATGGGAGGCACTAGTTTGACTACTGTGTCTGTGAAGTCTCAATGAAAGAAAAAAAAAAAGGCAGCACAGGGCTGTGACTGGTTTAGAAATAATCCTTAGCTGCTCTCAAATTAATACTGAGCTGGTTTTATATCTGCAGCAGTATGTCTGTGCTGGAAGTAATGGAAATAATGACTGCTACTTCTTGTAACTGCTGAAGTGATCACTACTGTCTCTTAGCTGCTTCCTGGAAACTGGGGACCAAATATGAGTAAATACTAAGAACTCTAAATGTAAATGCAGATCTGTGCATCATTCAAAGAGGGACAATTTTGGAAAGGAAATAGGCTAACAGGGTGAATTTACAGGATTATTCTCTGCTTGCCCCAGGCCAGGAATATTGTAGAAATTGCAGAAAAAAAATGGAGCCCCCCTCTCAGGAGGCCACAAGCCAACATTCACAACAAGCTGACACTTCTTATTCCAACAAGTGTAGCTTGTAGCAAAGATTTTGATCCATCTTTGTATTTCTTTAGGTCTCCTTTTTTTTCAGCATTTTGCATTTTCAGTTATGTTTGTTGTACCAGAGGACTGGTTTTATGAGCTCTGCTTAGGCCCAGATCTTCTTTTTTTGAAGAAAGTTAAACTCTGGTTAAATTCTAATTGTATTGCCTGGGTTAATTGTAATTGCGTACACACCAGTAATCTGCCTGTTTCCATATTATGAGTTCCTATTAGCTTTTATGTCAGTCTTCCTCGAATGCAATATTGTTGCTTTCTTTATTTCTTTATTTACAGAAAGTAATGTCCACTTTTTTTTTTATCAGTATCCTTTCATTTCAGCAGCTTCACTTTTGCAGAGAGGGTGATGCTGCTTATATTTTTGTGATAGTTTTATGATTGATTTCCAATTCCTAATTATTAGAAAATTTAAAATCTCCTGAGAGTACTCAAATATTCTATCAGAGATGCAGGGGTTTTTTGATTGTCATCTTTCCGTTTACACGCAATGCTTACGGACACACAATATAGAGCTGATTATCTTATTTTCTTCTAGAGTTTTAACCTTTGTGGAAGCTTACTTGCCCTTGTCTCCTCCTCAGCTTATTTTATTTTTAACTCTTAGTATCAGTCAGGCTGTTTGGTGAGCTCTTCGTTGGTGAATTATCAACTATTCCTCTCCCTAGGAAAAATGATTCTCTGACCACCCCTTCTTCATTTCTTCCTGATTTTGGAAAGATCAGCTACTTAAAGGAGCAGTGCTCAAGAATGTACATTATATACATGCTGTAGCCATTGCAACCAAGAAGGGCACTCTCTGCGGGCTGAGTTACCCAGTTCATTGAAAAGAGTATATTTATAACTGTACTACAATTTCCATTGGTTTCTGGAATATAGGCAAAAATATAATTTAAAAGTTAGAATAGAAAATAATAATTACCTCTTGCCTGTTACTGCCTTAATATGCAAAGGATGTTCTGAAAGTTTTATTGAATAAATAAAACTTGTTTTCATCCTTCTGAAAAAGGATCAACTGATTATCTAAAAACCTTTTCTCAATACAGGATTCATAAGTCCTGAAATTGGAGACAGGTAACTGAGAGATTAAAATGAAATTAAATATAAATTTAATTTATATTTAAAACACAGAGAGACACAGAGAGAAGGCTGCGTGGAGACCTCATAGCAGCCTTACAGTATCTGAACGGGGCCTATAGGGATGCTGGAGAGGGACTCTTCATTAGAGACTGTAGTGACAGGACAAGGGGTAACGGGTTAAAACTTAAACAGGGGAAGTTTAGGTTGGATATAAGAAGGAAATTCTTTCCTGTTAGGGTGGTGAGGCACTGGAATGGGTTGCCCAGGGAGGTTGTGAATGCTCCATCCCTGGCAGTGTTCAAGGCCAGGTTGGACGAGGCCTTGGGTGATATGATTTAGCGTTAGGTGTCCCTGCCCACGGCAGGGGGATTGGAACTAGGTGATCTTAAGGTCCCTTCCAACCCTAACGATTCTATGATTCTGTGATTATATAAATATAAATATAAATTAAAAATGAAAGAGTGAGCTTCCTAAAAAGAAGATAAATGCGTCTCTTTCAGTATGATCTCACTTCCGACTTTGGATTTTTCTCTAGAGAATGAGTCTGCATGAATGTAGAAGATTTTAAATCTTAAATTTTTAAATTCCTGTTTTACCAGAATCTTTAGGATGGATTAAATTCTATTTTTTTTTTTTCAAAGAATTCAGCAATAATTCTATTTAAATTGGTAATGCACATTTTGGGAAAGGCACTTTTTGGGGGAAGAAATTACAGTATGTATATTACTGAGGACAAAATTGACTTTTCAACATATTGTAGTTGGTCTTTGAATGATTTAAGCAACAGATAAGAGACTGGCTATGTTTGTTTTCATTAATCCTTGCTTTGTTTTATTTTCTTTCTTTACCTTTTTAGCAGGACTAAGCTGTAGTTATAAATTCATTCTTGATAGATGTTACCCCTGGGAACCATGAAACTATGCTAAGAATCTTAGTTCTAAGTAGCATTACATCTCACAGACAGTACCTTGATTAAGATGAACTTTAAATAAGATAAATGGTGGCTGCTTAGTCATCTGTTTGGCATGGTGAAACTTATATCTTCAGACTAATGCTAGAAGTAATGAAAATTTTTCATTTTCTTAGTGAAAGCACAAATTAGATTTTTGCAGGATTGTTGCCCGCCTGTCCTGGTAAGAGTACACCTGTTAGAAAGCAATAGTAAGCAATTTCATTATACAGATTTTTCTCCATAATGAAGTTGTATCACCTTCCCAGTTATCCTATAAGGATGCCAGTCAACAGAATCTGTTCTAGGAATAATATTATTTAATTAAAGTTAGGCTTAATTGCTACTGGTGCAAGTAGTCTTCATTTCTTAATTCATAGAACAGTTGAGGGGTAGTGTTTTTTGTTTTCTTTGGGAAGATGATCCATTCAGAAATCAAAATAAATTGTTACACGGAGAAAACCTCAAAATGTATACATTATTTAGGTTTGACATTTCATATTCCTTAGCAGCATCAAACTTATCAACTTGAATAATGGTCCATAAAGATACCATTTTGTCTGTTCAAAGGTAAGTTTGAGTGTTACGCAATTAGAAACACTGGAAAATAACCAGTTCCAAGTCAGGAATAATAACCAAATAATATTTTATTACCAAATAATTCCAAGTCAGGAATAATAACAAAAACCAAGTCAGGTTTAAACTAAATATCCTGTCATTCTTCTGGAGTAATTCAAAAGAGCACAGTGTTATTGGTTTTTAAACCAAAGCATTCTCAAGCTTCTTTTTAAAGAAATAAAGAAAAAAAGAATAACGTTGTCTATATGGCCCAAATCTGCCATAGCAGAGTTACCCACACATTAATTTTTTATTGAAAATGTATGCTCTTTGAGTTTTCAGGGTCACAAAGTCTTGTCCTTTTTCTGGTCTCTGGGTTATTCACCTGTGTTCCATCTTTCCATCTGCTCAATGCCTCAGACTTTTTCAAGGTTGTATACATAAAAGACACCAAATTAGTAATAGAAAATAAAATGCAACACCATAGTAGACAAAATAATATGAAGATGCCAGTTACCTAACTTTTGTATGTTTTTATGGGAATGGTGTTCTGGTTACCTGTGCATTTTGGCTGATGACATAGATTTGCTCTTATCCGTATAGATATGAGAATTAATGTTGGAATGCAGCCAGATCAATGAATACCATTTCTCTTACTGACTTACAATGTTATCCTTGAAAAGGAGGCTCATTTCTCCTCTTGTGGGCAATCTTATATTTGAAATGTATAATTAGACAAACCACATAATAAAAATTGTATACAGGCTCTTCAGGATTCAAGGTTACTCTTTAATAAACCAGTGAAATTGATCAGTAGCCTATAAAACAGAGCTTCAACCTGATTTTTGGGCCCTGATTTAGTATCTTCACTGAAAAGTAGATTATGACATTTCTTAACTTGTACATATACAATTCCTTAGTCAGAAAAAGAAAGCAGACTGTCAAAACGGAAAATAAAACCCTACTTCAGAAAGGCATATTTTATATTATTAAATATTAGTAAGTATTAATATATTGATTGTGTTGCCTTTTTCACTGTGATAGCATAATTTGAATCATTCAGTGCAGTTTTTGCAAATCTCAAGGCTTGTTACTATAGTCATAGTATTAAATTTTAAATTTAATGTTTTCTTGATATTAATATTCACACAAAGAAGTTATTAGGAGGAAACAAACAATATAATTGTAGTCCTTGCTTCATATTTGATTTAGAAATAACATTTTTCTCTTAGCTTTTGTTAATGCATATTGAAAGGACAACAAGCTTTTTGGTTTTGCATTTTATCACACATATAATCTTTGCTACGTAGGATTTTTGAAAGGTTATTTTTGTACCATAGGCTTGAAGTAATTAAATAATTGTCAGTGGTGATAGCTAACTCTTGTAATATACTCTTAATATAGTTTTTTAAGTAGTGTAGAGAAAAAATAATAAAACAATGTTTTGTCATTTAATAATGGAATATTTTCAGTCCACTTGATTGTGAAAGTATGTTATATACACTTATGTTTTAAACAAAACACTAAGCATGTTAGAATTTTGTGAAAATGTATATTTTATTAAATTCTACAGCTATTTATTTTCTGATTTGCCCTTAACAATACACTGTTTGATGCTAATTACCTTTTTTCTAAAAGCACTTTTTGTATCCAAAGACAACAATAAGGGAAATTAATCATATAACTTGAAAAATAAGAACCATTGTTATTTTGAAGTATTACTAAGAGAAGTAGAAACCATTCGTGATAGTTGCATGTAGAAGAAGAAAAAAAAATCCAAACATTTATATTTGACCTCATTTTCTTAGGAAATTAAAGCAATATTTTCCCAGATTGCTTTATTCATTTAGAGTATTTGTTAAATATTTACAGTGCATGATTCAGTTACAAAATGAGATTGTACTGCAGGAGGCTCAAAACACCAAATAGCTTTCAAGTCTGTATAAATATTTATTGGCCTTAGTTCATGGTAAACGACCATAGCTTTAGCATTTCATAGGTCTTGGCATATTTTTCTCTTTTAAGTGAAAGACAGGAACACTAGCTACAGTTTTGTGCAGTGTGGGACAGGTATGGGTAATAGTACAGTGTTCATTTAGTTTTTATATGGTTTCTTGGTTTCCTATTTATATCTACTTCATAAGCAATACAATGTAATAAAGGCAGAACATTTTGTGAAGGTGTTGGGATGCGTCAGACAGAATCAAACTGATCTCAGAGGCAAGATACCCTGTGTTTAAAAAAAAAAAAAAAAATATTAAAACCTCTTTCTGCTTCTTGACCTCTAATAAATATCTGCAGCCTTCATCTTCCTTGCAGGAGCTTTTTAATCTTTAGTGCAGAGTAGCATTTGGTATTTGATTGTAGCCTTAAGCACAAGTGTCACTATTTCAGTGAGGTAAAGCTAAAACTCTTCAACTTAAACAGCCTATTTGTAGAAGAGATGTGGTTTAGAGAGAAGGTTCAAAACAGCTGTATTTTCTAGTTCTATCAGGGACTCAGTAAACCACACCAAAATAAAATGGCTTCCCACCCTATTTCTCTGACCCCTATTATCTGGGTTGTGTTATACATTTTTTGTGATGATTGTCTTGAGGCACTTGAAAGATTTACATTTATCTGGGAATTTGGTATATCTGGTAGCCTTAATAGAATTCATGGCGCTAGTCAGGATACAGCTTACCTGGAAATGCTATGTATTATGGCCATGTCTAGCAAAGCCATGTTTAATAAAACAGGTTATTTTTAAAAGCATCAGATTGACACCTGTGCATATAGTTAGGTGATATACGCAAAAGCTTGAACCCATTAAATCTGCTATATCCCTAGTGCTGGATACACTGCAAATGCAGAGTAACCACTCAGCATATGCAAAGCAGACTGTGCCACCTTGCAGTACTGCATACTCTCTACAGACAATGTGGCCGTAATTTCTAAACAAAACTCGGTAGGAGCCAGCCTTTCTAGCTCCAAAAATATCTCCATGGGGCTGGAATATATGATGCTTCAGTTACTGATGACCTATGATGTTATAGAAATGACAGCAAGAAAGCAGGAAGGATACCTTTTAACACCTCAGTTGATACTAGGTTCATGTATGGGCACTGAAAGTGAGCTCCATTGGAAGGAGACCTGATAAATGCACAGCTGATTCCAGAAATTTTGCTGGAACTTCCCATGTGTTAGACATAGAAGGATACACAGTGCATCATGTCTATATCTGGATATGTAATGTATGTTTTTCACATACAGTCATACTGACCTCCTATAGTGTGTGTTCTAGATTTTTTTTTAATATAGTCTATATTGCATTAGTTGAAACATATGAGTGAAAGCAAGTATTAACTGAAAATGGCCTTTTACTTAAATCTTTCAACTTGGGAATAGAATAACAAAGAATCACTTTATAAACTTCAAGTATTCTCATGAGATAATAAAAAATATTGCTGTAATTAAGCAGAACAAAGGAATTGAAAAAAAAACTTGATTTATTTGCTCAGTTTTACAAAACCAAAAGAAATACAATGTAATATTGTAAGAACATTTAAGGTTTGAAGCAACATTTGCACCCGTCTTGTTTTCCAGGACCAGAGCTTTGTTTTAGTTATATTTATTTGACTATTGTTTTAATCTCATATTTTATTAGTGCTTCCCTCACATTCTTGGTAGTGGGAGTGCATGCTGTGCAGAGGATAGGCCGGAACACTTTACTTTCAGTTAAAAAAGATTAAAGAGAAAACTTTTTTCTTCACAAGGTACAGGGCATGTTTTGCATATAGAAGTAGTGTTACAAAAAGTATCATAATTAAGATTATGAGACATTCTTTTGCAAGAAGGCTGATCAGGTAATTCTGGTTCTTCTTGTTTGCCTGTGTAATAAAGTACTAAATTAAAAAGCCAAGTTACCACAAACAGATGTAAACTAAAACTATCAGGAGGATTCTCCTGAAATGAAGTACTTTTGATAAGAGAGTAAGGTTTTAAAAATATTTTTCATTATGTTGAGACTAGTATTTAAAAAAACACCAACAAACCTGAAAATCAAGTTTTTTTTTTTTCTCAAATTCCACCAAGTTAGAGAGTTTGAAGACTTTTGAATTAAAACGAAGAGACTGGAAAAAATATTGAAAAATTTCATCAAAGGCAAAGTATTTGAAGAAACATTTCCAATACTCTTAGACATCCTGGGGGTTTCTAATTGCCGGCTTCTTTTTATCCTTCACTCCATTGGTATACATTGATTTTCCAAACTGCTACTCTTTCATGAACTTCAACAATACAGTTTCTCTGAACTCTGATGATTTCCTAATGCATCAGCTCACCTAGGTGAGCTGCTTGCTCGTAAGGTTTTTCCCACATCTCCAGGGCATGCCAGTTGACAGATCATCATTTCAGGGACACACAATATCTGAGCTGTATAGCAGAGTTTGCTGATGATTTAAAAATTTGAGTAGCAGAAGTACAGAGCCCTAGACAAAGCTATGCCCCTGGGAAGCCATCTTTGGGATTTGGATCAACTGTTTTTCAAGATTAAAGTCTTTTGCCAGGAATGTCTGCTCCTGTTTCCCCTCTGAAAAGGGGAGCTCACTAGCAGTGGGTTCCTTGCAGTCTTTTCTGGTTCATTGTCAAGGAAACATCCCCAGTATTCTGTGCCCTTTGCATTTTAATCTCCTGTGTTTGTCTACTTTTCCTTTCATGTTGGGTTGTCCATGCCCTCTTCTTTTCCCCTCCTGTATAAAATTGTCTTTGTTTGGGCCACTCCTTTTATCCCACCTTTATCAGGCTAGAGCAAACAAGGATTTACAGTATTTATTTTTGATTCCAAAGTGATTGATAGATGTGTGGGATCATGTCATCTGTATTTTGCTTACTACATATAATTTTATAAAACATTTTAGGATATCAGAATATCTCAGAGCTTTTAAAACAGTTTAGTCATAATACAATTAATATATTTTTTGATGTTTTTTCTTTTATCTATCTTTTCTGGGTGAAGTGCATGTGTGTACACATTTTATTGTCTTATGGCACATCTTTTTATGGTTTTGAATGTTCATGTTGGCTAGAATGGCATTAATGTTACTGTGATAAATTTTTACAAGATCCATATACTTTATGCAGCTGTGGTAGTTGCAGTATTGTAGCATCAGCTGGTAGAGGATAAGTTACACAATTTAAAAAAAAGCTATAGCTTTACATTACATAACAAATTGGTATGGACTCTAAAATTCTTTGTGGTTAAAATATAGAAGAAAGCATCAGAAAATCTTCTTGTTTTTCACTTCTATAATGGAAATGGCATTTGAGAGCAAATTCCATGAGAAATCACTTGTATGTTCGTTGCTTCTCTGCACAGTCAAGCACTGGAAGGTGTGTCTGGCTAATGCTTTTGTCAGCTCTCAGGAGCTCTGAGTGGTGATTGTTAAACCAAGGGCTACTTTCATTGACTTTCATAGTCTAGCAATGTTAATAAAGTTCAGTTATTGGTATAAACATTTAATTTATGCAGGTTGAGACTGTGACAGATGAAATGAGAGCTGCCTGTCTGACCGACGATGCAATTCTGTTGCTGTTGTGATGGAACCTTGTATGTTCACATCAGACTCACAAGGTTTTGTACTATTTCTAGCCTTATTCTGAGCATATTTTTGGATTTTCACTGTCTGTTCCAAAATTATCTGATTGTCTCAATAAGTCTGATAGCACAGCAGCTGACATCTGTGGGTGCTTTGCCTCTCACAAGCAATCATCTAAGATCAACTCAAAACCAAAACATCTGCCACTGTCACAGCACAGATTTAGTAGAAGAGCTGTGGGTTACAGATTTGTTTAAATGAGTGAGGAAAGGATGGGAAGAAAGAAGTAAAGAAAGAATACTAGGGATTTTGGAGGGTGGGGGGCAGAATAGATACGTTATTTGAACCTGCTAATACTATTACTTTAAAGTTTTATAAGTAATTTTTTGCTTTTAAATGCCAATTGTTTCTTTTTCCAGTTAGCCCACAGTGTTTTGGATTTTTTTTTCCTTGGGTCAGTAGTTCAGAGGTAAGGAGATGAATAAATTAAACGCTTTCAGGATGGGAACATTGGTTTTGAGGTTTTAATTGGATCCTTAGCCAGGAGAAAATATGAAAGGAATGCCAAGGAATGCTCTTAACAAACAATAATAAAATCCCCTACCTCCCCACCCAGACAGGACAGGATTTAAAATAGGGGAGGCTAATACAGCTGGCCGGATTGGTGTTATTTTTTTCTCCCAGCATGTTATATAAGGCACCTCTGCTGGAATGTTTTCAAAGTAGGATAATGCTTTCTAAATCTATGAATCTGATAGCATTTCCAGTTTTGATATTGAGTAGTTCTGCTAGATAGTTCTTCTGGCTCGAGTCAAAGGAAATGAAGATGGTAAAGAAATATATACCCGTAAGCAAGAGAAAAAAGTGTCTATTTTATCAGATTAGCTGAGACTCAATTAGGCGTGCCTTCGGGTTTGTCTCTCTCTCTGAATTCCATATGAAGTTTTCATACAGGTTTAAATAAATTCAGGACTGTATAGTAGTCCTTTATTATCCTGAAGTAGTCCTGAATTATCACAATCACAGACTGCGCACCGGGTAAGGCAGTAACGTTTGTCTCCTTTGTAAGTAGCCAGGGGGTGAAATGTGGAGCAAGTTTAGGCTAGATCTGTGTAAAAGGCAAATACTATTTCTTCTTGTTAGAACTCAAATTCTCGTTCTTCAAGTCATTCTTCGTAAAAATTCTCAGAAGTTACTTTTTTGTTTTGGTGACTGCTGGCTACATTGCCACATTTTTGTCTTGGGGAAAGGTGTTAACTTTCCCAAAAAATAAGGTTTTGTTTTTCTTGGCTATTCTAACATAATTTAGTGAGATTTGGGTTATGAGGGGTGAAACAGTACGAAGCTGTTCAATGTGTTGTTGTTTGGATGCTGGTTTTTTGGTTTGTTTTGGGGGGGTTTTGTTGTTTTTTTGTTTTTTAAGGAAATGTTATTTCTACAGGCAAATTATTAGCACCTATTCATAGAATCACAGAATGGTTTGGTTTGGGTTGGAAGGGATCTTAAAGATCGTACAGTTCCAACCCCACTGTCATGGGGACACACTAGACCAGGTTTCTCAAAGCTCCATGTCTTCATATAGACCTTTATGATAGAAGCAAGGCAGAAATGAAACTGTTATTTGAAACCGGTAATAAAACATCTAAAATTTTAGAAGCTGAACCTTCTAACATTTGGGTGAGACTCCTATTGGCTCTTCTCAATAGGCTCTTACCCCAGCAGACTCACAGATAGAGGTGACTGTCCATGTGAATCCACTTATAGCACTGAGGCTGCAGTAAGGTAATTTAGTTGTAAATGTAGAAGCAGCACATTCTGTACCAGCTAAAGCTCCTGAAAATACCCCTCCTCTGAATGTTTGACAGTTTTCCTTCTTTTTTTTAATCTATGTTATTTTTCTCTAATCTTTTAACTGAGGACTGAGAGATTAATAAATAATCTATTCCTTTATTATTCTTGTTAACCATATAGTTACTCTCTTAAGTTTAGCTGTGTTGCTTACTGGCTGTTAGAATCCAAAGCAAAATCTTAGGAAGCTTAATAAAAAAATCAGCATTCAGAGAAAATTTGAAGTTATTTTTAATATAGTGCTTCCATACAGCAAGTTTTCCATTAACATGGTGTCTCTTTCCACAAAAATTTCTTGCAGCAGGAAAAAGGAATCTTTTTTTTTTTTTTTTCCTCTTGCTACTTGGCTGAAACATTGTCACTTAGGTAGTAATTTCTCCGGAAAAAAATATTTAGGAAGATATTTAGAGTTTCTTCTGAAATATCTAATATCTGTAGGAGAGATGAACTATATGGGGTTATATTTCCTAATCATTTTTGCAGAAACAATCATGGTCCTGACACTCCCTGTGCATCCAATCCCAGACTTTAAAAAGTCTTTCAGTTGAAGTGCTGTTAATGAGTATATATATTGCCATGGAACATTTCTCCCATCTTCTTCCTTCAGCGATGTGTCTCACAAAGAATATTAACTGGAATTAAAGGATAAATGAATGCCTGAATCTAACAAGATTTTTCATATAGCTCCCTTGTTTTATAAAGTCTTAACTGAGATGCTTCTGTCTTGATCCTGGGACTTGTGCTTGTCTAAGCAGCTCTGTTGAGGCAGTTGAACTATTCAGATGAGAAAGAACTGCATGATAAGATCTTATTTATTGTGTATTATGTGCCTAACTTGGAATTCCTCACAGTAGGAAAAAAAAACAAAACAAAACAACAAACCATACACAGAGACAAATGCTTAAATTGAAGCTAAATGGGATGGTGCCCACTCTTTTCAGTGGGTCCTAGCAACAGGAAGAGGAACAATAGCAATACACTAAAATGCAAGTCTCACCTCAGCATGAGGAAGAACTTCTTTACATTGAGGGTGGCAGAGCACTGGAACAAGCTACCCAGGAGGGTTGTGGAGTCTCTTCTGGAGACATTCAAAACCCACTTGGACACGTTTCTGTGCCACCTGCTCTGGGTGTTCCTGCTTTAACAGCATGGTTGGACTAGATGATCTCCAGAGGTCCGTTCCAACTTCGACCAACCTGTGATACCATAAGTAGTATGGAAAGTATGGAAATTAGGGCTAACTACAGGCACAAGGCTGAGCACAAAAGCTACCTTAGGCCCTAAAGCAGTGGCAATAGTGGAAAATACGAGATAGCGCTCTGAGCCAGGTTTCAAAGCAATAAACACAGATAAACAAATTTGTGACTCCTTAAACAGACTAATGGGCTTCCTTTTTCTTTTTTTAATAATGCTTATTTGCAGGTATTTGAAACAATAAAGCTCAGAAAATATCAATACAATCTGGAGCTTGAATGATTAAAATATACCGCTTATATATTTGAAATACATATGAAATATATACCTTTATGATATCAGTATTCTAGACATCTCAGCACTTGGAACTTCTTTTTCCACTTTAGAAATGCATAAGTGAAAATTCTGCATTCATATAACTGTAATTCGTTTTCTCAGTGATGAAAGGCCCTAGGAAGGGTCTAGTGAAGTTCTTATAATAAGCTGTATATGCAGCTAATCTGTAAAGAACACAGTTTATTTTATTACATTATGAATTATTAATTATGTCTTGAATTGATGACTTGCTTTCAAATTAATCAGTATATATACAGTGCCTCATACTAAAATTGTTTGACTTCTATGAGTTGTCCTGTGAGAAGACTCTGTTGAAGCATTAGAGGATTTGGTTATAAATTCTGGGGAGCACAATGGAATTCCTTCTGGGTTGTTGTGGGTGATCAAACAATATAAATATAATGTTCTTGAGTAAGAACATAGATGATGCAGCAGTGTGATAACTGTTATTAAATATTGATTTTTAATTAACTCCTGTAAATTAATGTGTGAGTGAATGCAAGCAATATTTGAAAATATGATGTTACAAAAATTATGATGTGGCATTACCTTTCCCTTTCATCAAAAGAATATCTAAGTTTTGGAATAAAACAACTACAGATAATTCATGCACAATGTTTTCAAGATAAAAAGCATGTAAGTAATATATATAGATATAATATATATTGATAAAGAATGAATTTTTTATAACAGAGAGACTTTAACCCTTTTAATTCAAGAGTATCTATCTCCTGTCTTGCAGCGGTGGCTATAAGTGTGTTTATTTTTTCACTAAATTTAGACTGGCAGCAAACATTTATGTGAATTACTGAGTCTGACATCTAATTAACACAGTCTTTACAGGTTTAATGAGCAGTGATAAATTTCTATCCTTTCTTTGGCACATTTTAATTAGTTGTAATTATGAGTGGAGTGACCTGAAAAGCTTGTTGTCCCATGGATTCATCATAAATTTGTGTAATTTATATTTGTAGAGACAGAATGAGTTTTTTACGGAATTGAAAAACTAAAGGTTATTTAAACCATTGCACCAGTCATATCCTGTAAAACTCAAGCAAGCAAAATACTGGACATAAATGTTTGACTACACTGCAGGTGATGCTTCATGAATTAAATTTATTGTCCTTTTTTTTTGTCTGAAAAATAAGTAAGCATTGAAATATACTTTGTTGCTTATGACCGAAACACTGCTAACATTCATCTTCAGTGACAGTAGGAGTTTCAAGAAGAGAGTGTATGTGTTAAATATTTACAAAGTTTTTTAGCGCTGAATCATTGCTGAAATGAAATGCAAAGAAATGAAAATATAAACTTCATTAAGATGACAACACAAGTGCAAAGTGTTCTTACTAAAGCCATTCCGAAAAACTAAAGAAGAATAAAACTTTACAGCAGTCAATACCATTCTTGTTTCACAGGGATTTTTGTAGTCTCTAGAGAGACACATGAAAGAACTCTTAATGAGACTAACAAAAATTTACATGTTAATGTAGCATATGAAAGTAACTGAAAGGTTCAGCCATTGAAATAAATGTGTATTTCATAAATACTGTAAAAATCAAACATGCTAACATTTCATAAAGATCTCAGGCATGAACCTCACTTTGATTAAAATGATATTATTTCTTAAAATGGGACTGCATGTAGCTTTTCTCTCCTTTAAACCTGATATTTCACTTGTATGAGTAACAATGGCTGATAAAGGATGACATACTGAGTCAGGGTTAAAATAATTTGAGGGTCAAACTTGTGAAGTTCTATACTCTTTTGAAGCTGATGGGTACCTGAGATATATGACATCTTGCAATAGTTTGATAGAGTTATGAGAAAGGGAGCAAAAGAAATCTCACCTGTTAATAGAGTTATAAAAACATGAGTATTCTCTATTAATGGTGACTAAAATATTCATATTCAGAAGTCAGAACAACATCTGAGTGTATCTGTTTCTATGATTTGGGCTCAAACACTCTTTCCTGTGAGTGCCAAAGCATGGAACAGATTCCTAGCTTCTGCATTAGCAACAAATTGGTGCTTCCTTTAGCATCTTTTGTTATTTTTATTTGGGACAACACAGCTTCGGACAGTGTCTGCTGAGAAGCATATTTTATGGTAAAATTACTGAATAAGGGTCTTCTGTCTCATACATAACAGCCTATGAATGGCAGGGGTTGAGGGAGCAGTAGAAAATACCTTGGCCTTTTCTTCCTAATCTGTATATCCCTGTGACTATGGGGTTTGATTTCTTGAAAGTTTTCTGTGATCTTAACTGTTGTATTCTCATTAAATCCAGATTATAACAGGACTAACCTGAGGTGAAATATATAAGGACAGAACTCGAAGCAGAAGAACAGCCACAGTAAAAAGAAAAAGGGACTAAAAGTTGAAACAATACATGGACTGGAAAGCTTAACAAGTTTGGAAAGATAATTTTTCCTGAGAGAATCTTTTAAAGATAATATTAAAACAAAGTTAATCTCTATCAAGCTCAGGTCTCAGTTTGTTGTAGTGCCTTATTTTAATGAGCTTCCCTCTTCATTCAGTTCTCTCATAGTGTTTACTAGCCTTGTTGGCGTTCATTTTCACTGCATTTTTTCTATTCCTTTTATGAATGATAAAGTAAATTGCTCACAGTCACTTGCATAATCATAGAATCATAGAATCGTTAGGGTTGGAAAGGACCTTAAGATCATCTAGTTCCAGGGAACTAGGGCAGAGACACCTTACGCTAAATGACAGCATCTTGTTTAATCATTTTTTAATGTTTTTGTCTGCCTGTTGAGCTACACAAGGAAACTGTTGTGCAGACAGTAATGGTAAGTGCAAACAAATCCTTTTCTTTTCTTTTTCTTTTTTTTTAATTGATAAAAAAGGTTTGTTTCCTAGAGAGCATTTTCTGTTGCTTTATTGGGCTATACAGTGAAAAAAGTTTCTGTCAGGATGCTTGAGAGCCTAGACCAGACTTGATGAGGAGAGCATTTTGTTTTTCACATTCATCCTAAATTTTCTTCTTTGGGCATGGCTTGTGCATTCTTAGAAAATTAAAACAATTTATTAATAGCAGAGTATTTCTTTGCTAAGTGCCATTAGACGATCCTTAGAAGTGAGGAAAACTGTAACCTCATGTTTTACCAACTTGCTCTTTTGTGGCCTCACAAAACATGTTAGCCAACAATGCCATATCATTCCAAGGACTCTCCAAGGGCTCTCCCAGTAAATTTGATCTGTAGAGCTGAGAGTTTGATCTGTAGGCTTTCCTTTCATGTCATTTATTTTGTTTAGTGAATCAAAGCAACTTCAACTTTTACTTAAAGTCAGTTTTTCTTCTACAGCAGCACTATTCTACAAAAAAGAGTAAATCAGGTGTAAGTATTTTTGGTGTGGCATTTTAAAATGGAACTATGAAGACATAAATGAGAGCCTCAGCAGATGAATATCAGACATGAGTACTATTTCTGAGATCAACCATTAACTTCTCCCAGTAATACCTTTGAGTGCAAAGAAATCAGCGTTTAGTGTGTCAGTTTCTTGAGCCGGCTTTATTTTATCTCCTGCTAAACTCATCAGGAGCAAAACGATGAAATAAAATATTATGAGATTCAAAGTGAAAATTATCCAGCCTCTGAGTTGGAGACAGATCTTGGAATAATTGTATTTCCTCAAGTACTGCTGCTCATATCTTTTCTATTGCTCTTGCTACTTGGACTGTCATTAAGGACAAAAATAGTTGAGTCCTAAATCTTCTCCACTCTATATATGAACAGAGATAATAAAAACTCCTTGGACTCCATTTTGGGACATAAATTGACCTTGTAAATCCTGTCAAAAGTGCTCTGTAAATGGGGAAGGAACAATGACAGAGGATACACATCATTGTCCTTACTAAATCTATGGCGACCACTTCGAACGATAATGATGACACACATTAACTCTGACAGGTATCATTTCCAAACAGTGAAAGTTCCTTTTGGGGAAGTTTCTAGTATGTTTCTAGCTCAGTGCATTGTGTGATAGGCCTGGCTATGCTGTTTGGTACTGGCTACACCCAAAAATTTTACTGGGCGAGTAAATACTTCCACTTTTGCAACCATGAAAATGGAAGATGTCGTCTAAAGGGTGCATGGACTGAATTTAAGTGGTGTGTGTAATAATGAGTTCAAATAAGTTAGTTTGCAGCACTGCAAGAAAATTAACAGGAGCATCATTTAGCGAATGCAAATTGCCTCTCTATGCACGCTATTTTCCTGGATTTGATTTGGTTTAAAATCAAGCTAGTTTTGGTAAAAGGATGAACTAATGAAATTAATCTTTCCACTCAAAAATGGCCAGACCAAGCCAGTCCAGTTAAGTCAGTGAAATGATGAAGAGGATAGCAATATATTTAATATTAGAAAAGGAGTACCATATATGTAGTCTACTTCATATTTATTGCTTATTAAAAAGTTGCATAAGACCTTGTTCTTGAAGATATTTATTCAGCTCTTCAGAGTCTGACTGACTTAATCAAAACTTCATTGGCAATGGGTGAGACCAAAAGTTAAATCTACTAAAAGATTTAGGTGCTTTAGAGTCTGTTTTAGGCATTTAAGTCCAAAATTGTTAGTCAGAAATCCTAAACTTATTGATGCTATGGTTCAGGGCAATTTTAAGGTATTTAGATTCCTTCTTGATTAGTTTGAATTTCTCTCTTTGACTGTATAGAAAATAGTCCCAGCATTTCTTAAGCCCTAGCAGAACCCAGTAAGCAGATGACAGTCCTCTTAAAGTTTCTTCAGGCCCAATTGTTACACCTTTTAATCACAGACATCTTGTTCATCAGGAAATACAGCTGTAGTTATTCTGTTTCAGGGGAAGGTCTGTGCTTATGTGTTTCATGAAACAAACTACAGTATAGATTATTTGCCCAGAAAATAGGAAAGCCAGTGAAAATCTTAGTTCTGAGGCGTTCTACACTAATTGGAGATAATTTTCTTTACTCCACCTTCAAGCATGTTTTTTGTGGGAAACATTTACTTTTGTTGGATCTCAATTATATTTTTTTTTTCTTCTTTTCTCATTCTCCCTATTTATTGGCTTTGTGGATCTCCCTGTGTCAAGCTGTAGATTTATGATCAGCACAGCTGTAAGGTTGCTGTGTTAGCTTCCCTATCTGGTTGTACTGTGCCATCTTCAGTGACAGTTCCCTCTCTCTCACTGACTTTTCTACTACTGCTGTTTCCTTGCAGTTTGGTAGAGACAGAAATATATTAACATGCAGGTTTTGTCTGGGATAGTTATTTTTCTTCATAGTAGCTAGTATGGGCTATGATTTGGATTTGTGCTGGAAAGAGTCTTGATAATTCTGGCATATTTTAGTTGTTGCTGAGCAATGCTTACACAGAGTCAAGGCCTTTTCTTCTTCTCACCCCAACCCACCAATAAGGAGGATGTTGAGCATGTAAGGCTGGGGGAGGAAGAAGGAAGAGGGGATATTTGGAATGATAATGTTTGTCTTCCCAAATAAACATTGCGTGTAATGGAGCCCTGCTTTCGTGGAGGTGGCCAATCGGAAGAGGTGAATGAATTCCTTGTTTTGTTTTGCTTGCATACACAGCTTTTGCTTTACCTATTGAACTGTCTTTATCTCAACCCACAAGTTTATTTACTGTCACCCTTACAGTTCTCTCCCCCCTCACATCTTGGGGCAGTAAACGAGGGGCTGAGTGGTGCTTATTTGCCAGCTGGAGTTAAACTTGTATTTAGACATCTGAAGTAATGTGGTAAGACATTTTAGTGTCATGGCAGGTGTAAAGCTGAATTAACTGTACTAGCATTCCTTCTCTGCAGTAGATGAATAAGTAAAATGTCACTCAAAACAAATGAAGAGCAATTCACCGTGATCTGCATTAAGATGGAATGATAGCTGAGTCCAAAGTAGCAAAAGCTAAACCAAGTCAGGGCTAGAGGGACAGCTAAAGGAAGGCTAGACTAGGGAACTGAACATCTACTGAAGAGGAAAACTGGATAGACGGAGGGGAAGACAGCTTGCACAATTTTTTCACTGTCATCAGAATTGAGTTTATATGCTATGCAATTCTATTTGATTAGGGTACAAGTATTGCTATAAGGAGATGCATAAACTACCTCTCAATGACCTGTTGGGAATGAGGTTAGAGGGATGGTTTATGTATTCCCATTAAACACTTTTGTCCTCTTCCCACATAAAGTAACTAAATACAAACCCCAAAATTACTTTTGGGGATATAGGTTTTATTCATAGTGCTAAATGTTGCTTAATGCTCTATAAATAGGCTCAGGTGAAGAATAGAATCAAAGAATCATAGGATAACTAGTTGGAAGAGACCTCAAGGATTTACTGGTCCAACCTTTAGGATCATCTTGTCCAACCTTAATAGGTAATTTGGTAAACAGTACAGTGAAAAATATAGAGAGAGCCTAACATCGTTTCCAGAGTTATTAATGCAGAAGTAATTAAATTGCTTATGTAGGAAAATTTGATTATATTATGCTGAATAATAAGTGTTCAGCTCAGTTTGGAACAGTCAGAGTGAGTATTTTTCTGGATGTAAGATTATCTTTTCCAAAACCCACAATTGTTCTTTCTTGCATATAAATATTTTCAATCTTTAATGGTGCTTAAATTAGATTTTATTTATGCTTAAATCAGTACATTGGAGAATTGTCTGAAATCCACTCAGAAGTGCATTTCAATGGAATTATTTTTTTCGACGGTCTTACTAATACTGTATTACGGGCACCAGCATGAACTGGAGCAATTTAAAAGATTTAAGGTGCAGAATTTTTATCTTTTTTTTTTTTTAATTTTCCATTTTAACCATTGTGTCTGGCTCTCATCCCATTAAATTTTTTGCAGTTGATCAAAGTAGAATGAGTTAATTTAACGTGTTAGTAACAGAATGCACCATCACTCCAGAGGCTTGCCATCAAGGAGCTGGATATCAGAGGTGCGTGTGCTTTCCATATGACTTTCACAGCTGTGTATGCTTTCCAAGGTACAGAAAAGTAAAAGAATTCTTTTTTCCAGAGAGAAGTGATCAGATATTCTCTGGAGATAACAGGTGAAGAGAGAATACATATACATTATGTGTCAATAACATTAAAGAGAGGTTTGCTTATATGCGAATGCTGCTGAAAGATGAACAGCAAACCCAAAGTACAAGGCTTGAATTGATTTGTGTACAGCAGCTGAATGTGGATAATGCTCTGTTCTTCTGGGCAGTTTTCTGCTTTTTACTGATTCAAGCACAACCAAAATAGAGTGTAATGAAAGGAAGACAAATGCTGTAGTTATCTTGATGCTAAAGAATGGAAATGGACATTGGTTTTGCAATGTTAATTAACTGATGGGATTATGCACTTCAGAAGTGTGTAAAAAAAGTTGCCTGTTTAAACTGAAGACTGGGTGTGGGTGGAGCTGGGAGAATCTATTAGTGTTTTTACCAGACTTTTTATGCTACAGCTCTCACAGGCAGCTGTGGTACATAAATGATATTGCAGCAAGTGAGGAGTCGAATTAATGGTATTCAGCAGAGGCAGGAGGAAAGGGTAAAAAATTGCAAAGTGTCATAAGATCTGCAGAGACTTCTGTATGTGATGGGGAATCACAGGAGGGGCAGGGTCAGGTAGAGGAGTTGGAAGTGGTTAAGATGTCATCTCAGAATCTGATGAACCAGAGTTCATTTATGCTTCAGGATCCTGTGGAAAAAATGATATCTAACATCACTAAGGTTCTACTACAAATCATGGATTCTACTGTCACCTAGTTTTTGGTATTTGACTCTGAAATCACTGTGGTAAAATAACATGTTTTCTAAAAATTTAATTGCCACTACTGAATTTTAATAAAGTGAAATTTGTGATAAGAATAAATCCACTTTTTTACCAATTTATAAGTACATAATCTGAACAATAAAATTTAATAAATTCTTTTAAAATCATACCTACAGTAATACAGAGTCATAAAAATCTTTCAGATATCATTCTCATGCTGTCTACCATACAGGGAGCAATAAAACACAGATGGGAAATGACACACTACAGTAAATAAAGTTTGAACTTTTAAAATAGATGATTTATAGAGCACTTTAGTAAGCTTTCCAAATTGTGAAGAATAAGCACCTTTCAGTGATTATTCTTCCAGACATGACAGCTTTTTTGACCTCTCAGAATTGTACCTGCCAAAGAAAAATAAAATCAAATTATTAATGACAGCAGGTATCTTTTTAGTCCAAATAAATAAATTAAAAAAAAATCTGATTAAAAACACTCCCCTGTGTATATGGGGCAAAAAAAAATTAATTAATGTAAGAGTGCAAAATGAAAAATGTCTTAAAAAAAAAAGTTATCTCATGCTGAGACATGACATCCTATGGAATGATATTCAATGACTAAATGCCATCTTAAATCTTGTCAGGATTTCGTCTTTTTCTTTTCTTTTTTTTTTTTCCCCAAATATTAGCATTTCTGTCAAATAATATTGGGATGTAGCTGGCAGATAAAACAAGCTAAACACATTATTAGAGAAAATGGTAATTAGAAATATGTATGTTACATTGTATTTTCTTGGAAGACTCTTAAATTATCATCAAGGAGAGAGGAGCACTACAAGCACAGCAAAACTGAGTTACTTTCCATCTTTGCAAAGAATGTCTACCACATGTGTTGTCATATAACCAGGCTTTGTCCTTCACAGAAATTGGGTATACCACATAGAGTATGACCTAGTAATGAATTAGCTCCCAGACAAGCTGCCACAAGAGGGATCCTTTTGCACTTATATTTTTGAGCTATTGAATTTGATTTGAATTCCTATTCAGGTTGCTTAAACGTTGACACTATTAACCACCTCACATTGTTAACTATTTCACTTGGATTTTGGATATATGGACCTAAAATCTGTATACTTGATTGAAAGTTATTTTCACAGGTGCTCTGTAGATAAATGCATACTTGAGGAACTGAGTCAGCTGCAACAACTGGGCCATATTCAGTTTTCACTCACAAGAACAAAATCCTTCTAGTCTTTCTCTTTATCGATGCAGAACTTATCCCTGGTGTACACTTTATTCTTGTGCCTATGTTCTTTTCATCTATCCCAAGTAATTGGAAGGCTGTAGGATAGCTTTTCAGTCTAACAAGTTTTACTAGCTGAAAGCTTTTGGGATACCACAGGTCATCCTTTTTATTTCATTCCAGGTGACGACATCTCTCCAAAAATACAGAGGAGCTAAGTTTTTCCTGTTTCATACAGTAATTTTTTTTCTTTACAAAAACCCCTTCTTGTTCACTTATAACAGTTGTTTTCTACATGATCTCATTTATTTTCTGGTAGGAAGGAGCTGAAATAGGAAAGCCTATTCTCAGTGAAATTTCAGGGGTCTAGGATTATTTGATGAGATGGTAAATCTGCTTTATCACTCTTTGTTTCCATACCTGCTAATTTGCATCTACTTTTCTCTTATTTCCAACATATCAAGACTGCTGTCCTAGTTTCTGTGTTTTTTTTTTTTTTTGTAAAAACTGTGTTTAGGATCACTTCATACCTTTATCAAATTCTATATTTCCTTAGCTTAATGCTAATTTAGTTTACCCATATTTCTAATACATCATTTATACCCTTTGTCTTTATTGTGCTCTGCTAATATCACTCATGAAATCTATTAGTAATTATGGAAGTAATTACTAAGCTAGAACTGAAATTTATTCTGTCTGCTTGGAATAAATCTGGGAAGTTTTGGCAGATTTTGTTGTGGAAATCAAGATTTTGAAAATAATAAAAAAAAAAAGTCTATCCAAGTTTTGTTTTGGAAACTCACAAGAGCATCAAAATATGTGCATGTATTTTCCTCTTATTTTCCTTGTTATGGAGTTTTATCTGTAGAAGGTTTACCTGGCTTTGACAGTAGAGAAATCAATAATTACAGTTTCACCCCTGAAAAATTGTCAGTAAAAAAGAGTAATAAATTTGCAGGTTGAGACTCCCCAGGTTTCACAGTAGCAGTAGTACAGGCACTCTAACAGTAGCTTGGAGGTCACTGCTGAAGTGTATTGATAGTCGGTCTTAATACCTAGTTGACTTGCGTCAGTATCGCAATGCCAGCAATGTGTATTTATAGATTTGCACCTTTGTGCCAGTCTCAGTGTATGGAACAAGAATTTTGGAAATTAGAAATTGAATAATCATGTCGTGATTGATTGCTGCTTCTGCTCAGATGCTGTTGAAAAGTTTATTCCAAAGACAATTGTAGTTTCTGTTCATCTGTTGTACTAAAAAAAAGAGCTGAAAAAGAGACTAAGATCTATACAGCAGAGTAGTTCAGTGTGCTTTTATTAACCTAAGAAATGCTTTTCTTAATGTCAGTTACTATATTGTAGAACTAGGTCTTTCAAGAAATTTGAGTTTAAGATACTGTCCATCTTAAACCTTTAAGTTATTAAATTGTTTCATAGGATGATTCCCTTCAGAAGGGCTCTCTGGAGGTCTTTAGTCCAGCCTTCTACAGAAAGCAAGGTCTACAAGGTTAGATGTGTTTGCTCAGGGTATTATCCATTTGGATCTGGAAACCTCCAGGGATGGAGACTATACAACTTCTATGATCACCTGGTTTCACTGCTTGGTTGTTTTCATGGTGAAAACTAGTCCATACCTCTCTTGCTTAAACTTATGTCTATTGATCCCTATTGATCCATATTTTTCTGGGGGTCCCCAAACTGTACACAGTATTCTATATGTGATCTAATGGGTATTGAGCATTTTTTTATAATTCTTTGATATTTTTAGCCCTACTGTTACAGGAACTTAGTGCTGACCATAGTGGCTTCAGTCCTTCCTCTATTCTCAGCAACTTGAAATTTTTCTTTCCTGGGAAAAATTCTTTCTTCTAATTGCTCTCAGAAGGCATCAGTGTGAATCATTGGAGGAGAAGGGCAAGAAGCATCCTCCCTACTAAATTTGCTGTATTTAGCAATAGCATGTTGTCTGTGGGATTCTCCTTTGACATCTCCTTTCCTTGGGGATGTCATCCTGAATCATCCAAAATAATCATTGGTTTTGTTATTGATTGTGGCACAGCCATGATTCAGGAAATTTTGGTACTAATTTACATGGCAGATTACCAACCTCAGAGAGACAGAGCATAAAAGAATTCTTCATCTGGAAGATGCATGAGCATTTTAGCAGAATTATTACTGGTCACTCAAAAAGAAGAGTTATATTTTTCAGGTTGTTTTAACCTCAGCAGCCATAGGAAGTGATTCTAGGTTTTGGATCCTGCAGGTCATTTGCATTTTCTCCTCTCTAGATGTACCCCCTAGCAGCAGCAACCTACTTCTCCCTGAGCAAACGTCTTTTGTATGAAATGTATATGTTTTACTTTCTTAAGTAAGCAGCAACTTACCAGAACCGCACAGGCATCTCTCTCCTCTCAGTGTTCACTGCCTGCAAGTTACCTCCTCCATTAAAAAAACACTGGTGTATACAGATCAGCCTTTCCTGCCATGAAGCAGCAGCATTAGTGGGCCTCTCTCCACTCAGGGATGTGGTAGGTACAGAAAAAGCTGCTGGAACAGTAGGTTTCAACCGGGAGAGAAAAGATGGAATTTCTGGTGTACCATGCTGATTTCTGTTAGGGGAGGATATTTTAAAATGTTCTGCTGCTTTGTGATGAACAGTTATGAACTTTATTGTCTGAATGAATTTCATTCAGCCCAAAGGAAGTTTCTCTGTAGAGCTTTAATACCAAACAGATGCTGTGCCTGGCAGGGATCTTTCCTGCTTAAAATACAAACCACAGCAGCTTCAGGGTTGTTCGGAGCTCTGATAGCTGCTAAGCTTGTCCATTAGACATTAACATAAGTGCTGGCTGAGTTGACTGCTAAGTGAAAATTTCTCTTTCTTTCAGAAGAATATCCTAGCTTTTATAGCTTCTGCCATCCTGAATGAATAGGTAAGGGTAAGGAGGAAGAGACTGAGAGAATGGACTTCCCATGGAGATAGAGGCTAGTAACATGCTTGTAGTCACAGACAGTGAAAATAATTGCTTTTCATAAAGTATTTTCTGTGTTACTTTATTTTCTTAGTCAGAAGGGATATCATTCCAGAACTAACACAGATTTATTAAGCAATACATTTGTAAGACATTTCATTCTTCCAGATATTGTGCCTGAGTTTTTATTATTTTTTTTCATTTTTAGTGTT
The DNA here is from genome assembly GCF_028554395.1 of Pezoporus wallicus. Taxonomy (NCBI): domain Eukaryota; kingdom Metazoa; phylum Chordata; class Aves; order Psittaciformes; family Psittacidae; genus Pezoporus; species Pezoporus wallicus. The sequence goes on from NW_026640488.1 coordinate 7,921,632, forward strand.
ATTTAAATAAGGTTTATTTATTTAATGTGGAGGATGTATCTCTGAAACACCTAACAAAAATGCACCAAATCTTAACACACCTTCTGATACTGAATGTTTTTTATGGATATAGTTTTAAGTAAGTTTGGTTTTTTTATACCTTAATCCACTGAATGAGGGTAACTCAGAATCCATCCAGAAAGCCAGATTCTTATATAGGTCTAAACTTAGTCTGCAGCATTTGATCAGAAGTCTCCTAAGAAAGGGTGCTGAAGATTATTTGATATTCTTAAAAAAAGTCTCTGCTACTCTGATCCTTTTTACTTTCTCGTGTAATTCAGACATGCTGGATTTGGTTTGGCCTGGAGTATGATAATGCTGTGAATTTCTTAAGGTTCAGGCTCTCTTTCATTTCATAAGGGGAAGTAAATGTAACCCTTCAGTGTTTCTGTTAGATTCAAACCTGAACTTTAAGGTGACCATTCTATGCTCTGTGTTGCACCTCTGTCGAGGAATATTAAAGTGTTTGATTCAAGTCTCTACTTCACCTGCTTCATGGTGGAGTTTTGGAACTGGAGTTTCCTATTGCCCCACCTTTTTCTACTCCGGGACTCTGTGGGAGGTAATTGCTGAACAGTTGCAAACTAGCTCCTACTTAATATCCAGTGAAGACACTGTTAAACAACAGTAAGGATATGTGAAACTGCAGATTAATCTGACCTGGATTAATTGAAGTATGATATAGCTAAACAAGACTAATTGGTATTTGTATAATGTATCCAGCCTGTCAGTCAGTGGCATGTGTATAAAACAACTTGAACCACTTTCTTGAACCTATGGGTTCATCTGCGTTAATATTTTACCTCAGAGCAGAAATACAATTTTGAGGTGAATATTTGATCACTCTGATTTACCAGCATGGTATAGTGCATAGTTGTCCTTCAGTACACAAGGTAGATTTTCTTCACATAAAAATAAAAAAGGAAAACATGCTGTGGAAGTATGCATGATGTGATCTAAATGCTCATAGTTATTCAGTTTGTTGAGATCAGATTAAAGCTGTGCCAAAATAAAAGACATTGAAATGCTTAAATGTAGATGTCTTGTCCTTGAACTAAGGTGCTTTTTTTAACTTTAGATCCACTCTATGTTACCACACTATCTCCAAAGTAGTCTTACACAGCCCATTTGCTCATAGATTGATATATATGGAAGTAACTTTTGCCTACTGATATTGCAGAGAGCTTCCAGAAATCTCATCCACATCAAAATAATATTTTTCTATACTTCATACTGTTAGCAGAGGTAAGCATCCACTTACCTGTAGAGGCCATCTACTCTTTTATTAAGTGTTATTAATTATTATCGAGTTTCACTTTTGTGTGTTTTTTGCCACTGATTTTATTCAGTTACTATTAGAGCTGCAAAACACTTTTATTCTTCCCCCTTTCTCTTCCTGATGATTTACTCCAAATTTATTTACCATCCTTGCCATGAATAACCCAGGGTATAATCAGCTTCCCTGAAACAGCTTAAGCGAAATGCATTGTGGGATGAGAGTAAGACTGGAACTAATAATAAATTATCCATAAGTGTTTCTGTTTTTTCTGAGGTGTCTTCCCATGTGAAAATAAATATTGATTAATTTTATTAATTTGTTTAAGTTATTTATTTTTCCAAAGCATCTTGGTTTTATCTCCCTGAGAAGGGAAGTTAGATGTTTCAAATTAAACAAGTATGAGTAATCAGCTTTGATTTTGCCAGGTGGGATTAGCATGGCTTTTATAGCTCAGTCTTTGTCTATAGTTTTTCCAGTTAAGATTTCTACCATTTCAGAAAAAAAAAAATACATCTTTAATAGTCACAAATCCCGTAAAATTTGTATGCATTTATGTAACACAGTGGAAGTTCAATTTTTTCCTAAATGAATTGTCAGGTGCAGCATATAGTGAAGCCTGGAATTCTGCAAAGAGGGAAACAAACAAAAGAAAAACAACCGGCCAAAACAAAGAAAAAAATACACCCAAATCAGGGTTACAATGCATTAAAAGCTCATTGGAATGATAAACAGAAAAAAAAAAAATTAGTCTGAAATGAGCAGAATACTGTACCCTAAATTCCACTTAGAATCTGCTACATATAGTTCAAATACCTAAGACAAGTACATTCAAAGAACATTTACACTGTATTTATGCCATTTCCTTTCATGCAGAAATGAAGGGGAGAACCTAATTGTAGCTCTAACAGCTCTGAAGAAAGTTGCTTATGGTTATGGATGTGTAATATTTTTGTTTTGAATGGTTTCAACTTCTGGAGGTTTTAGATTTATAATCCAGGAATTTCTCTGTGCAGCCACAAACAGTGTGATCTCACAAGGACTTTTTTCAGGCATGAAACTGTCCCATCACTGGATTATCCCACTGTTTTATTTCTTGTGGTTTTGGATTTGGTTTTGTTTTTTTGTTGTTGTTGTTGCCCAGCTGCCCTAAGGTCCTCCTGCTGTCATATGCTGCTATCACACATTTCAGCAATAGCTTGTGATTTGCCAGGGGATCTCAGTCTACAATATCTAGGGCAACTGTAAGTGTGTCCACTTTAGTGTTCTATATTATATAAGGAATCTCTTTACAATTGTGTTTTGGTTCACCTCCAAGTGTTTCCAGAGCACTCTCAATTCTTTCCTGGTGACTCTGAATTGGTAAGAAGTGCTGTCCTGTAAGAGCACAGCTAATGAGCTCTAATCCTTAAAGGGCATTAGCTCACCAGGATCAAACAGGAGTCAGTCAACTATAACCCTTTCAAATATATATAATAAGGACTGCTGGTCCTCCGCAGTGAATGGTTCATTCTTGAAATTTCACTCCCGCTGTGCCATGAAACTTGTTAAATTAGGTACAGTCTACATTCATTCTTTTTCTGTCGTATTTTCTACGGCTTCAGCAACAGTCAGAATGTATCTTCTCTACCTCATATGATTTGATCAGGAGCTGTAAGTGGCACACAGCTTTTGAAGAAAACCAAGAATTTTTAGATTCATTGATCTCAGCTGGATTGAGCTTCAAAAGTATAAAGGACAACATCAGACATATAAAAACAGAGTGGATATTTAAGATTTGATATGGCTATTTTAATTCCTACCTGATAAGAATGTTATGTCTGAACTGCTTTCTTTGCTTGGTAGCAAATGCACATTTCACTGATTTTAGCAGAGATTATATGACAAGGTCAGAGTTAGCCTTTTATCCAAAAGTCACTTCTGCTGAGAATGTAGGACATTCAGTTCAAGCTTTCAACCCAAGTAAACAAATGTTTTAGATTTTTTTTACAACCTGCCAGTTTTACAAATTGGAATTTTAAGCTAATGCATATTTGTCAAGTGTGCCAAGATGTGAGAAATTCACTAGGGAAGAACAAAAGTATAATTTATTGACTGCAGTATTTTTGAAATTATTAAAATTTTATTCCTTTCCTCTCTTCTTTCTCTGAACTTACTATGCTATCTACACCTTACTGAGAACTAAAAATGAAAAGTTATGATGAACACCTCTATACAAATGAATAAATTTTATTATTCAGAAGAATGAAGGGCACTAGAAGGTCTTGATATTTCCAGAAATAACACTGCATGTGATTTGATGTGGTTTCCCTTGTTTGTGATTGTGACAAAGACAGCATTAAACTCATTATATTTGAGATGGATTCCAGTTTAAGTTATATAGAACTGTCAATCCATTCAGTGGTGTGATGGCAACATGCAATTAACAGGGCTTCCTTAGCTGGTGACCTCTGCCTGATATCCTTTTGACCTTATAGAGAGCCATCTTTCACACAGTCTTTTCCCTGGAATCTGACTCACCGTGACATTCTAAACAAATGCCAGAAGTAATAGTTTACAATTTTCATTTCTTGACTCTAGACGTAGTGGTCTTTCAGTGCTTTTCAACCTTTGTTTCACTTCACTTGCAGTCCTCAATAACCTGGACCCAACATCTGTCATCTCAGTTTATTCCTTCATTTTCAATTCTACTTTGGAGGCTTTAGTTTCACAGCTGAGAACATTTTTATACATTCTTCATCTCCTTGGTCTGCTGCACAAGTGCTCTAAATTTCCTGGAGTCCTTTCAGGCTTGTTCACTAGTTCTGAGCTGACTATTTCAAGGACTTTCTACACTAATTTTAAATTTTCTATCCTCTTAGTTAAAACTGTCAGAAGATCAAATACTTGTTTGATTAAAGACCTTGCTAGGACCACCAAATATTCAGACAAAGGTTGAGAATCCAGACATTGCAAGAAATATTTATCCATTCCATATCTTATGCTAATTTTTTCATTAGTACATTATTGGTAAAATAAATAATTTGTACTGATTTTGCAAAATTCTTGAAAGAATTATGTGGTCTACATTTTATGTCTTAATATATTCTTTAGACATAACTTTCAGAGCTGTTAGTGCTGTGATCAAGAATGGAGCATTGTTTAGATATTGAAAAATGGCTAATAATAAGAAAGTAAAAAAAAACCCTCTGCCATTCTGGTGGAAAATTCTGCAGTACGAGAAAACGATTGACATTGGGGTCTTTTTGGTTTGGTTTTGCTTTTGCTTTTAGGTTTTTCTTTTTTTTTTTTTTTTTCCTGGGTACTAAAATGTCAGTACTTTATAAAGTACACATTTATACAAGCTTTCAGAAATAAAGCAAAAGTGTGCACATCCTCTGTGAAGCAAACTTTGAAGGAAACTGGATGACCACTCTGTTTACTATACGCTCTGCCAACTGTGCTGCAAATTAATGTACTGAAAAATGTTGGGCAAAATGATTTGCAGATTTTCAGTATGAGCGTGAACTGTTGCCATAAATATGGGTTTATAGATCTAACACTTGGCAGTGCTGAGAACATTGAAAATGATGACTGCTCTCTACAGAAGGAAATGGTGTTTTGTGTGACCTTCCAGGCATCCTCGGTGTGGATTAGCACAGACAGTCTCTGGATCGATGACACTAAGCACAAACTCAGTAAGAAAAGTATGTGTGTTTATTACTGGAGGGTAAAGGCCATCTTTGCATTTTCACAGCATCCTGTTCCCTCCCTCTAAAACGCTGCTGTGTCCTCTCTTCCAGCTCCAGTTCTCAAAACTGCTCTGGGAAAGCCAGACTTGACTAGCGCAGTAGCCATTATAGCCTGTGTAAACAGGCTCAGAAGCTGTGATGCTGATAATGAAATGAGGTTTGAATTTGGGCCTAAATTATTCAGTGCATGATAAGAATGAAGGCATGCATAAAAAAAATATGGAGCACAGCTATTTGCTAGGGAAGAGGTTTTGACTGAAAGTATATGTGAAATTCCAGTCTATTATTAGCATTGGTGTAACAGTGCTTATGTGGTGGTGTACTAACCTAAAAGTAAGTGCTGATCTGTGGCAATTCTTTCAACATCACTTATTGCAATTGGTCACCTCAGAATACTCTGCATATTTCTCAGGCTCTCTGGCGGTGTTTTTGTAGCAATTTAAGCTTTAATTAGAACCTTAGGTTTAAGCCTTTATCTGCCTTTTCACCACGTGCTGGGGCAGGAACTGTGCCAGTGCCATTGCTCAAAATGAGCCTGGTCCAGTGGACCTGTATGTGATGTTATAGAATCATAGAATAGTAAGGGTTGGAAAGGACCTTGAGATCATCAAGTTCCAACCCCCCTGCTATGGGCAGGGACACCTCACACTAAACCATCTCACCCAAGGCTTCACCCAACCTGGCCTTAAACACTGCCAGGCATGTTGAACTGGGACAGTTCCATCTTGTCTTATTTAAATATTATCCCCCCAGGCCTTTTTGGGCTGCCTTTACTGTTGATTTTCTCACTTTCCTCACAGAAGAGCATGTTTCCAAGTTCTTAGCTTCACTAGTAGCAGACTGTCACTTAAAAAAGTTGTCAGGTACATACTTGAGAACTAATAACTTTCGCAGTAATGGAGTTTAGTTGAATTCAGACCAAGCAGACATATTCAGTGACAGGATAACTGTTCACAGGGTTATGAGTAAGTGGAGGAAGTTCCTAAGACTTAATTCCTAATTACCAAGATTTAAGTGATATTTATACAGGAAAGCTTCCAGAATCAATGGTTTACTTATAGTTTTGTACTGAACTCTTCATGGATATGAGTCATAAAATATGACAGGAAGTTTAAGAGAAAGACATTTTTGTGTTTTGGACTGGATATTCTGCATTTGTACTTGCATGTGCATTAGTAGCAGAAAGGAGAAAACAGCACAGTAACTTGATTTTTATTTATTTTGAGCAGTGGAATAGCTTTGTGTTGTTTTGCAATTTTTTTATCAATACTGGTCCTCAAAATATGGTATTGCTGTTGAGAACAACATTTTAAGGCACAATCTTGGTCACCCAGTAATGGCAAAATATTTAAACTAGGATTGAAAACAGATTGCAAACATTCATAGGTTATGCACAAATAATAATGACTAGGAAAAGAACCTAAAAATAATTAAGGGATGATTTTAAGAAGATCATAAGAAGGACAAGTAGAACAGTAGTATATCAATCCACCAAATATTTTAATTGTTTCTGCACTAATTTGAGAAGTAAGGGAAATAAACAGGAAGAGATGAAATCTTGATTAATGATCACAACAGTGTCTCAACTAGCATATGAGACGCTCAGTGGGATAATTCACATGATTAGAATATTAGTTGGTGTTATTTTCTCCAGAAACATCTGCAAGGGGGGGGAAATGAGAGAACGTATTGCTTTGCATGGCAAGTAGATCCATAAAGAGATGATGCACATTTTCTGGATAAAGATAAAATGGTCAAATCAGTGATTTGATTCTTGGGTTGGGGACAACCTTTTTCTAAAAGAAAAAAAGAAGAAAAAAGACAATATTTTCAGCTGTACAGGCAATGGTAGCAATTTTCTTTAAATTTTATTTTCTAATCAAATAGATACAACAAGGCACAGAATTTCCAGACTATTTTTATACAAAAAAAAAAGGGGGGGGGGGGGGGAGAGGAGGAATATTAAGTAATTCTAAACATTGTGGAAGAATGGCAGAAAATGTGAAAGTAGCAAAAAGTCTGGGTGAGAATGATTGTAAAAGAGAGAGTTTACAGTTCTAAGGAAAAAAAAAACAAACCCAATTTAAAAAAAAACCCACAAATCTTAAGGAAGTAAGCTTACACAGAACCTACTTCTGTACATACCTCTCTTATTCAGAGAACGGGTAGGAAAATGTGATAGGAAGCAAATCCAAGTAGGAAGGGAGTTCAGAGCAGTTCTATTTCCTTCAACAAATTAAGTTAAAGATACACATGTATTTATTTTGAGATAGAGAAAGACTAGAAAATATAATCGTAGAATGGTTACATTAGCCTTGGTTGGTCAGACTGTCTCTCTGTCTCTTGCTCAGTCTCATGGTCTCTCAGTATCTCTCCACCTGTTGCGGTTTAAGCTGAACACAGGACACCCCACCAGAGTGTACTCCCTCCAATGGCCTAGAAGAACAGCCTGGACATGTTATGAGGCACTGTGGTGGAAAGGCATCAATTTCTGTTTATCAGGAAAGAAACAAGGGGGAATTGGCCATTGGTAATTCTTTGTAGCAGATTCTATTTGAAGGAAGCAGGTAGGCAAAGATGATGCAAGGAACAGATCATCTGATAAAAAAGGATGCAGGGAAACTTGCATTTAGTTTATGGATAAGGTGCTGGAGGTTACACTCAGAAACCTGCAATAGCTGTAATTTTATCTGTATGGAGTTTATGCATTGTGACAATTTCTTGGGTGCATCTGTGTTGCAGGTCCAGTGATGGTGACCACGTTTAGACACAGCCCAGTGATCACTCACCTCTCTAGTGCCAAGGCAGACAGCATCAGGCTCTAGATCAGAAAGGTATGTGACCAGGCACAGGCAGGGCACAGGAGCAAGGACCGAGAAGGTGGCCTGAAGCAACTCCCAGATTAAGCAGGGGCAAGTCTCACCTGAAAGTCTTTTAAGTCGCTTTCTTGAGCAGCTCTTCCTTCAGAGTAGCATGAATTAAGATGCGTGCCACATCAGAGAACTGTCCTTGAGCACAAGAAACTGAACTCCTGGAAGGCAGCGGGTGTAAGCTACAGGCTTGGACAGTAAGCCAAAGTAGTGTTGGTATGCCAGACATGACAGAAAAGAAGAATGAAACATATATATTAACAGGCAAAATGAATTACAAAATCTGTAATTGCAGGAAACAAATAATTGCTGTGTGAACCTTTACGATTCAAAACAACCCAACTTCTTCAAAGTAGTGTTAATCCATACAAGTAAACATACTGTAATCTATTGATGTAATTCTTCTATGTGGAATTCACTGATGGAAACAAGAAAGTGATCAAGGTTTTAACTGTCCTTTTAAAAGTGGTTAAAAAATAAGCAATTTTTTAACGAGAAACAAGTATGTTTCCTCTTGAATGTGGAAATTAAATGACACCCTTGGTGTCTCACTATACTACTTTGCTTAAAGTAGTATATTATTATATTGCAAAGTTGGTAGCTCTCACCAGAGCTGGATTGGTTCGGTTTTCTGAGCCACGTACCACCGCAGCCCTTGTTTTGCAGATTCTTTTGCAAAATGTGCAGTGACATGCACCAGTTTTTAATTTGAAATATTTGCTACAAAAAGGAGTCTCCAAATAGATTAATGATCCTTTTGTAATTTTTAGAACCTTTGTATTTCTTCTGCTCCTTGGTTATTCTAAGTATTTCCCCTGAAACTGGTGTTGAAAAAAAATTCACATCTATTTAGCTTTTATGAGGATAATCTTCTAACTCCTCAAAATTTCAGGTATGCGCAAGCAGGGTTCATATATTAATTATCTATTGAGAGAATTTATAACCTTGTATTTACAGTACAAGTATTAATCCAGTATATTCGCAGGCACATACAAAGATGTTCTGAAGATACGATGCGTATATTTTCAAGGCAATTGCCAGTGTGTTTTGAAATACAATTTCCTTCCAGTCTGAACATACAGTGTGAAGAGAATTATGTGTTTTCTTTCTGATATCTGTTTTAGACCTCTCTGCCTCCCCATCATTCAGCAGTTCTACAGAGTACCTGCTGCTTATGGGATTTTTTTATCACCCCTTTCAGTCCCTGTGCCAGTTCACTTTCTGTACCATACCAGCTTTGTAATATTAATTCCTAACTTCAAAGTAATTAATTTGTTTTACTCCTGATGCATAATTTATTTGATTTATCATCTCCTGCTCCTTGTTGTGTTCCTCTAGACTTCTAATCTTTCTGTTTTACAGCTGTTTTCTCGCTGTTCCTTCATCATCTGTTCACCTTTCTCCAGGTCCACAGAGATATGGCAGAATATAAGCAAGGGGTAGGGATAGGAGTCTTGAAATTATCTCTTCCTTTTATTAAATCACATGTTAACCATCATGCAGGAACATGTATGATGTTTACAAATAATACTTTTACTTATAGAAAAAAATTAACACTTTTAAAATGCTATTGCTCATGTCATATACAAAATCAGTCTACAGACAAATAGTGATGACATACTGTGGGTGGGCTGTGTTTTTATTTCTTCCAATTCCTCATTATTCAGTACACTGTTTCCCATATTATGCTTCAAATAATATCAGTCAGCTAATATAATTTAATACAATTATAAAATAATAGTTTCAGAGTAATTCATTAATTAATAATCGGTTTAAGGATAATTTTCTGTATACAGCTCCTGAGAACAAGGGCCCTCATATGGCTAATAACTTCACATTTGACAGATAAAGTCATAGGTACAAATATAGCCTCTGTGTGATCTTTTGACACTGACTGATGAGTAGCAGCCAACATGACAGAAAGTTGTACATAAATATTTCCCAAACCTTTAAAGTAAATTAGGAATGATTATAAGGAATAAAACTACCTCAGTGTTACTGGAAGGGTGGGCTCTGTAATTCGCCATTAGCATTAATTTCCTGTAATAAGACTGTGGGGATTTTGTTACTTGGAACTTTGCCAAATGTTAAACATTGGGGTTGATGTCTTCCTTGTCATGCACCTATCTTAAAGATTAACTATTTTGTAATCATTTAACCCCACATGGCTCAACTAGTATGAAAGCAAGGCCATGTTGCAAATACCTCATGTTGCAATACTAAGAAATAAAATTCTTAATAAGCAGAATAAAGTTCTGCTTATTATTTCATATCTTATATGCAATATACTTTTAATTTTCATTACATTGTTTCCTATTGTTATATGTAGTATCATTCTAGCATCTGTACTTTTGCAGTGAGAATTTCAAACTTGACAGAGAAGTGGTTTCTGTGAGGAAATGCCTTTTGACTTGTGTGGAATCTACTTAAATGTGTTTAAGTCAAAAAACTTTTGAAAAATCCTATGTTCTTTGCCTAGAAGCTAAGAGCTTTGAGGTACTCTATTATTGGCAGGGAGTGACTGCTCTTAGTTCTTTTGCAGCTCCCACTGCAGACAAGAGAATGCTCTATTACCACAGAGGAGCCAGACAGGAGTGCAGCTGGAAGGAGGACAGGAGTCTGTTTCTCCTCTGCTAATAACTGAGGCAGCAGAAAATCATACACCTCAAATGACTTTCACTTGCAGAGAAAGAAGTAGGCTGTGGCTTTGGAAGCCCAGGGAGAAAAAAATCTGGGTCAGAGGGGAATAAAAGTTGGAGGAGTAAAATAGGAATGGAGAATGGAAAAACGGAGAGAAAGCAGAGCTAGGTGGACAGAGGGATAGGAACCAGTGAGCCTGATGGAGGAAAGAGGCAATCTCCATTTATGATTTGGATGCTTTGTTTAGCATCTTTAGTGTAAGCTTTATACATAGGGGTGTCATTTTGAGTGCTTTGGTCTCCCCCAGACAGGCGGATGTACAGGTGAATCTGAGACTAAATTGTTTACCAAAATTAGATTAATATAATAAAACTTACGTAAAATCTCATGACACTGTAATCCATTAATTCCAGGATCTCAGGAAGAAACTATTCCAGAGATATGTTCTCAAGAGATCAACTTTTAAATCTAGCAAATGTAAACAACACTTCGAGTATGTGAGAAATTAACCATTTACATTACGGTGACTACTTTTAAAGTGTTTAAATAATAATATGGTACTCTAAGTCAGAGTCTTGTTTTGCTATATGATCTAAAGGTTTATTGAATATTTACAGCTTTATTATTCTCTCACTGTACATTCATTTTCTGCTAGCACATGTTTAGAATTAGGCACATGTAGAACAACAACACTGGGAAATGTCCTGTGCTGAAAATTAAAACTGACGGAATCGGTTCTGCCTGTGAAGTGCAACGTTACATTTAGTTCACATGCATCTTGCATGTAAACCTGCAGGCAGTGGTGAGTGGGAGGGTTGTTAACGGTGAGATTACGGTTGAAATATCCTTAATAGTCCAGCCGAGACGGACACTTTGGGAAGGAAGTGAAAATTCATGAGTCCCCTGCTGTTTAACTGAGTGGCTTAGGGTGCATCATGCTGACCAAACTGGAATGTCTGAGCTGTCGGCACAGTAGTCAGTCTATTTTTATTCTTCAGGTACAAGTCCATTTTGTTAGGCAGCAAAATCATTTATTGTGTTGTTTTCTTCTCTCTGTAGTCTGACCCTAGTAAAAATTAAGCTTTTACATGTTTTGTGTGAGGCAAATCTTTTCATCTTTCTTAGAGAAGATTGCCTACTAAAAATTTCAGATGAAGCAAGGAGCATAACCTTTTGCTTTTACTGCGTTTATGCCTGAGTATAATTAGACTGGAGTTTGTGAGGCAGAAGAAAATAAATACATGTTCTTACTTGAAACAGAATGGTCTACCTTCCATTCAGCCTTTACAATCCCAGTGTCTGTCCCAAATGTTTCATATGAACATCTATTTCCTTAATCAGTCAGAGGTGCTGCCAGTGTTAAGCCAGGAAAGCAAGTAGCTGGAACCTGGGAACTATCAGAGCAGAACACTGTGTGTCTTTTTAATTGAAAGGGAGCTGAACAGAATCTTTCACTTGGATGAACATTGCTCACCAACATCTGAAATAATTTCAAGGCAGTCTTGATATTCACTACCTTGCATTCTTGCCTACATCTTTAGCGTGTGTGAGGGAATGTTGAGAGTACTACAACATCTCTGCTGTTGAGACCTCAGTCATCATTGCAAAAATTATTTGATATGGTAGTTTCACCTACAAAAGGATTTTCACTATTCTTTATCAGGGAAGCACATAGAATTGCACATGGAAATTATCTCTTTCTTTACAGAAAGCTTTTGATAGCTGGTTCCCTTCTGACCCCAAGGCAAGATAATCAGTTGACAGAATACCTTATTTTGATGTCAGCTGCCACTCAAACAGCAACTTCAGTCAAGTTGAAATCTCCTGAGAACCGTCTTACTAAATCCTGTAACTGGTTAGCCTTGAGTTTTTCCAGAGCTCCCATTTCCAAATCTTCTATTGTTTTACTCCACATCAAATAGTTATTAGATAAAGGAGGGGGCAGGAAAAAACAGCAAAACCACGTACACAAAAAAAAAAAAAAAAAGCAAACCAAATAAACAAACAAACAAAAAGTAGCTTTTTTTGGTTTTTGTTTTTTAGAAATCTGAAAATGAATCATTAATGAATACAATTGACTAGATGACAAAACATAGCTATTGATCAGGTTCAGAAAAGGAAAGTAACAACTTGTAATAGCTAAAATTGTGTTCATCTTATCAGTTCTTTAGGCTTCATAGAAGAAGTCCTGGTTCTGATGGGTGCATAAGGTTGTCTAAGCACACAGTAATAAATAAAAATGTATACATAAAATAACAAGATGCAAGAAACATTATTTCTGGTCATCTAAGCACCACATGGGCAGATGTGTATATATCTTTTCATATGTACTGTGTTCATAGTTCTCAGGCTGACATGGAAGATGAAATCCTATACTAGACTAGCTTAAATCTCACAAACATTCAATGTGACAGGCTCTAGTCTAATGAGATGCTACACAGGCTATATTGCTGAGTTAACCACTTCACTGGACAAACTAGCCCATTGGAGCTGGAAAAAAATCCTAGAACTCTCTCTAAAGACACAGCTTTTGAGATCTGCTTCCATAAAAATAAAACACCAAGGAAAGGCTTTTCACTAGTTTGTTTTTTGTTTTTGTATTGTTGCTATCCACATAACCTCAGAGTGAAGACACTTTTTCTCAACTTAAAATCCATATTAAAATCGCTATAATACAAATTAATATATGCAAACATAAATTAAGCATCTTGATACACTGGGCAATGGTATTGCCACAACTGAGTGTGGCACTGCAATGTGGCACTGCCATAATGTCAGATGAGTATGCTACTAGATCATACCCATCTTGAGCAGCTTCACCTGGGGCATCCACCTACACATCCTATAGGATCCCATTTATCTCCTGGGCACCTAGAGGTTTTCTGAGTGGTGTCAGAATTGACCCAGCTTGCTGACTGATTTTCCTGAATGAACCACAGACTTATATTGTAGGTAGCTTTGTCTTCAGTCCCATTTTTGACTGCCTCCTGTTGTTTGTGTCTGAACTTCACAAATAGACACTGGACCTCAACTTGTCTGGACCTGTTTGTGGGACTGTGACTTTGTTGACGAGGGAACTGCCTATGCTGTGGTGGTCTTTGGCTCCTGCCCTGTCCTCCATGTTGGAGCAGCCACATTCTTGCTGCTTTTTGACACACAGCTCGAAAAGACAATTGTCCAGGTGGTGCTGCATATTGAGGCACGGGTGGATATTCAGAAGTTGGAATATGATAAGGTCATGAAAGGCATTAAACACTATCCCTGTAACTACCCAGACGGGACAGGTATCTTGTGCTTAATGAGTGTATTAGAACTCTGTCTCCTTTCCAGATCTACTGCTGGTTTTGCTTAAAAAATATATGATGTTAAAGAATATAGTATTTATATGCCAATATTTAAATACAAATAATATTTTATTGGTTCTCACAGCACATATACAGTTATCTTGTAAATAGCATTTGTTTAAAGAAAGAGATGGAGAATGTCAGCATGCTTGAAAAGTTTTTTGGGAAGGTGAGCATCGTTATTCAGGCTTTATGACTCTTCCATTTCATCCTCACCAAAACAAAATTACACTGATATAAGGGGCAAACCACCCTAGACTATTACTGCTATGGATTGGTAGAGTATATTGTGGTACTACAGCCACTACGTATGTTGTAGTGAAATTTACTGGCTTCTTTATGTTGTATTCCAGAACATCTCTGAATCAAACTCTCGTGTCTCATCTGTATTCAAAATAAATCATTAGAAACTATTCACAAAAGAAGCTGATGCCATATAGAAAAGAAATCCATATATATGTTTTAGTCCTTCTTTTTCCCCTAAAGAAAAACATTTGTCAAGTGAGGGAGATTGGTGCTGCATTTTAAAAGAAAGAAAAAGGATTGTGCTGTATATAGTGAAAGGAACATATTTCTTCTGCTTAAAGGCCTGAAATTTCCAGTTCATGGTAAGGGAGGAACAAGGAATTAAAGCTGAAAGATCTCAACCCAAAATATAATCTGGCAAAAATGACTGTGATGATCTTTCATTACTATTTCTAATTGGTTCAATAGTGTTGATTTGTGTAAATATTCCTTGTATAAAAATTTTCTTTAACAAACAGAAGCCACGTGCTCTGCAGAGAGTCTAAAGGAGATGTCCACCTGCACACTTAACATTGGTTGTATTTTGCATTAGATTTTGTTCTGACTTCAGTAATCACTTTTATGGTTACTGACATAAATGACTACTATTATCACATTAATTATTGCTCTATTATTCATAATAACCATACATAAAATTACCTAACTCAAATTGGAATTTATGAAAATACGTGTTCATCTAAACCAAAGATACGTGAATGAAAACACAATAAAAATTTGTCAAAGAACTCTGTTTATCCAAAACAAAGGAAGCCAGTTAATTAATACCATGATAAAGGAATGAATGAATATCTGGTAGATTACCTGATAGAAATGAATGATTATTGCTCTATATGAGAGAAAATACCCTACCCTTGGGAAAACAAGAAATGAAAGAGTGATAAAGCAAGTAAGGTCTTTCATATCATATCAATGAAACTCATTTAATGTAACTTAAAACCAAATTTTATAAAAGGAAAAAGATACCAAAACTTTTGGGGGGTTAAGTATGTCAAATAGGCTTTTTATATTTTCAGAGTGCCAAACTTTTTCAGGCTCTCCATCTATCTTACTTCTTTGTGTTTGTAATGTATTTGTATAATTTCTTTAACCTCTAGCACAGACACCAGAGGGCACAGGTAAAAGCTTGTTTTGTCAGGCATTTTGGATTTTCCTTACTCCCTTCTTTTGTCTGTAATAGAGGAGGAAATTTCAAATACCATGCAATCTCTCTTTTTTCTTCTACTTTACATCAATTTTTGTCTCTGCAATTCTACCAGGTTTTTCACTTGCCGTGTGAAGGGTAATGCCTTTATGTGAAGATCTCTATTGTTAGATGGGAAATCAAAGTACTGTTTCTTTACAGGGGTAGATAACTGTATTTCAGATTAAAATTCAGAGAAAATAGATCAGCAAAGAAAAACGTAGGAGCAAGTTTGAAGCTTCCTTGGGGAGTTTTGCAAAGTGAAAAATTAGTCTTCAACATTCTGTGAATCTTTCAGATATTTTCAGATTTCCAAATGTCTTGCTAGACCTGTTTGAGACTGGGATATGAATTTTGAGATGCGGTAGATGTAGTTTTCTTACTCCTTAACATTTATTACTCCTGCCAAATACTTCAAAAGTTTATAAAGCTTAAGTGCTACCAAGTTGACTATACAATAGCAGTAGTTTCAGGGTTAAGAGGAGAAGAGAGAGCAATTATTACTTCAGGGAAACACCATTTAATTGCTATATCAGAAATTCATCTTACTCTCTCTGCTTACTGAAAATCAGCTGCAGTGTTTTCTCCCAAACTGGCCTTCTGCAGTTAGAATGGTAGCATTAGGTATTTCCTGATACTGTTAACAAATATTTTAAATCTTACTTATGTATTCCTGATTTCATATTAGTAAGAATGAAAGTGCTTTTATATATTTTATTTCACCTCTATTCAATACAGTTGTATTGGAATTTTCTCATGTTGAATGAAACAAGTAAGTACCATGTTTCTGCCAAGTCCACACATATGATTGGGTACTTTTTGTACTGAAGTACCAGCTACTGAGAAGTTTCTTAGAGTTTCTAGGTAAAATACACCAAGTTATCCCAAGACTATTTTTGGAAACTGGGAAATAAAAATTAATAACTAATAAAAGTTAGTCCCTTGTCTATTACTGCTAGACTCAGCTATTTATAATTAGAATTAATGTAGCTCTGTTACTACTTTTACTTGTGCTTAAATCAATAAAGCTTTTTGTGTCTGGAGGAGTACATTTAGACTACCAGCTCTGAAGAAGACTTTTCTTTATAGCAGCAATCAGCCTAGAAAAGAAGAAAGATGGCAGAGTGGGAAATTGTGTATGAAAATAATGATCATCCAGTATTCAGAATACTTTAAAAGTTAGTCAGTAAGCCTTGCCACTTCAAGAAAGACTGAATCTAGACAAGAATTCAGTTAGGAATCATCCTAAAATATTTAGGAACGGTAAGATTGCATTTAAATATGTGGCATGGCCAACCCTAGCTTCAAAATATTTTGGCTTATGTACAGTTTATGTGCACAAGTCTTCCTGTGGCTGCAAAACCATGTCAAGGCATTGATAATAAACGCCGAGTTCTAGGCTGCTATGGCAACAATGGTAGCACTGCAGGAGCCAGCTAATTTTAGACCACCTTGGGTATGTCTACAAAGATTGTAGTTACGCTATTGACTATGGTATAAATATAATCTTACATTACTTCAGTTTCTTACGATAGGAAGTAAATCCTGAACACCCAAAATATAAATATTTAGATGTATGTGTTGTGTTACTGGATGTTTGAGCAACTTCACTTTTTTTTTTGGTTTTTTTTTGTATTTTTTTTTCATTCTATATGTTCTAGGATCCATTGCAGTAATCAAATGCGAGGCATAAAAAAACACTGACTTCCATGACCAGAATACATACCTGAGGCAAACCCAATCTGCTTGAAATTTCTTTCAGTATTTAGTACATTGAAAATCAAATAATCTTGTCGACAAAAGTGTTAATGTCCGTACATTTCCCCTGGGAATCAGTGAATATTTTTTTTCAAATAGGTATAATAATCACAGGCAATAGTTTTGACATGAAGACTGGAACAGAACTTCTCATTTTTGCACCAGTGGTGAAAAGTGGAGGTGGCCTTGAATTATATCAGATACATACTGCAAAATTCTCTGGTCTGAGCAAAATATGTTGTGCAGGCAGGCACAGAGATAACTTGAGGCCTTCAGCAGTCTGCTTTCGCTTTCCCTGTATTGCTGATGGCATGTTGAAATTAGAATTCAGGTATAGACTAGTATTAGTAAACTGCCATACTGAGAATGAATTTTATCAGCATGCTTGAGGAAATTAAATAGAGAATTGAACTGAGCACTATCAGCCGCTGTAGGTTTTAAAATACCTGCAGAAGGCATACACTCTGACAGAGGTAAGAAAAATATTTAACTGATTTTTTTTTTTCTCTTTTTAAACTGTGGACTGATTTAACAAAATATGCTTGAAAATCTGACTCGAAGCTTTTGATGAGCTACTTGTGCTTTCCATTTTGGAAGGTGCTGGAGAAACTGCTAGACTAAGGGGCCTAAAACAAGTGTGTTTAGTTTATTTGCCTGACACTGCTTCCATCATCAAAGTGTGTCTTATTTTAATTTAAACAGAAGTCTGCCTTGATCTTACAGCTGAGAATAGGAGTGATTCCCTTGCCAACAAATTAGCTAACTATTCTCACTTTACACACCTTATTACCATTTCATCCTAGGTTAGCTGAGTAACACCGTTACTGCGTAAGCTACCTTTATCATAAACAGCTGCCTTTTAAAGAGGACATATTTTGATGTTTTCTAACTGAAATCAACACTACTTGACTTGTACACAGAAGTGCCTTTTTCACAAAGGCAAGAAAAAGAAAGGCTTGATTTACAAAAGGCTTAAATTAGTGAATTGCCTATATACATGCATGCACACATTTTTGCTCAGAACCTGAAGAAGATGCACCCTAGATAGTTAAACTGACAATCGTTGATAAAATGCACATTGTTAGAGCAGGGAATGCCATAACGTCAGCACTCTACAGCACAAATACATGAAGATTTTGATGAATATTGGAAATGTGAGTTACCTTTCCTGATAGTAACAGCAGTAGGATTGCTACATTATAATTTAGGGGATTTTATTTTTTCCTATTTTTGTCCTTTGTTTAAGAAGGATGTTTCGATGTGTTGGAATGTATATTATAGCCTCTGAGGCAGAATTTAACAAAACAGTTTTAGAACTATAATTTAGAACTAATTAGTTCAGATCTGGAGCACTGGCTCTGGTAACACAGGTGCTCTCTTTCAGCATCATTGCAGTTTTTTTGAGGATTTGAGGATGGTACTGATGACTTTTTGATTATTATTTTCCTGATGCTACCAGAAAAATGTGGGTTAGCCATAGGTACATAGCAGGAAAATTATTAAAAAAAAAAACAAACAACAAACCACATTTGGTTTGAGTGATAGAAGAAAAGTGTTTCACAAATTGGTAACAGAATGATCATGAATCTGACTTTAGGACTAGTGTAATCAAAATATACATAAAATTTTGATGGACTTTGTGTAGAAATAATATTTTCCCTGCTTGTGTTATTAACATATTTTTAAATCTCTTTTTTTTTCAGAAATGGGGGTGTATATGAATATACAGAGGAGACACGAGACCAGGCGGGTAAGTGTCACTACACAGAATGAAATTCTGTAGAGCGTACTGACTACTGAAACAGTAAGCACCCAACAGACTATTAGATTAGAAGGGGAAATGTATTCTTGCCTCAAAATTATCTTAAAAGCTACTGAGATGCTGATGAAACTTTCATTGCAGAATTAAAAAATCAAAACCGATCTTGTGTCAGCAAGGTAACACATTAGGGATATTGAATCAATTCCTGAACTCAATTGTTCAGAAAGCAGCATGCACCAACAGGTTGCATGGGCAAGCCCCAGCACAACAAAATGGCTTCAGCACTTAGCAGAAAGGACAATCTAATCTTTCCCTTAATATACGTACTAAGAAGATCTGTAGAAATTATCAGGAAAAAAAAAACAACAACTCTTTGGAGGGATTAAGTGGAAATAGAGGCTGACCAATGTTTACTGAGTGTGAAGTAGCAAGGTCTGTGCCTGCTGACCCAGTATTTGATAGGAGTTCTACAAATATGTTAGGAGTTCAGAAAATATAAGCAAGAAATGAAAAGATGAAGTATGGTTAGTGGACTATGAGAGAAACCCCTGAGTTGTAAACTTGGGTTCTGTACAGATTTTTTTTCTGTACAAAATTGCACAAGGTCACTTCTCTGTATGCCGTCTCTCTCATTTGTAAATTAAGGATAATACCTGCCTTGGATTATTTATGTTGAAGATTAATTAAAATTCATAAAAGCACTTTCAGAATTTAGTGTTGTAAAAATGCTAGAAGAAGATTTGTAATTTTGAAAAGAGGAGATGTGATGAATAATAAGAGGAAGAACCACATATTAGACAGCTAATGTAGTTAGAAGAACTGCCAAAGTTTTGGTCAGACTTTGTGATGAGCTGTTTTCCTGAATCTTGTACCTTTTTTTCTGAATGGTGAAATTTTTAAGGTTGTCTTTTCTTGAAAGAAAGCTTTAAATTGTACAACAAATCATGCACACTATGGGGATTTTAATGAGGCTGCCTTATCTTCATACTGTAGAAATCTAATCATGGCTTTATATCGTGCGTTGGCTCAAAGAATTTGGGCATATTACAATATGGGAAACTGACCATCACTTAAAGTGGAAAAGCAGACCTTGTTTCCATAAGTACTCTAACTTAAAAGGATTACTTTCATGGAGGAATGTCCTTTGCAGACATTGTGACTGTTTTCTAATCAGAGTAGAGGAGACTGACTGCTTCAATGTTTTTTCCATATCATTTTCTGGCACTGGTGCCAATCACAGCCTGGGCTTAAATTTTGCTCCCATGGAAATTGTATGTAGTACCTGTAATTCAAGTTGCTGCTGTTGCTTTGTTTTTATTGCAGATATTGCTATACACTCTGCGTAAGAGTATCTTCACTCCTTTTGATGCCTTGTAACATGACTCTGTGGAATTATATGGGTGCTTGAAATGGTTTCTTTTAGAACAGTGTCAAGGCTGAAAATGTGAATGAGTTTCGTTGGATAGATCTAGAAATATTCAAGCAGTAGCATTTCCTGACAGATTCTTGTGGTCACCTAGGTACTAAACATTGCAGACATAAAACTCGGTGAAGGAGGTAATGACACTTCATAAATGCAGTCCATTCATAAAGTCACCTGTGATGATTCTCAATGGACAGTTGTTAAATTCTAGTTTATTTTCAAGCAGGATATCTGATGACAATATTGAAAGTTTTTTTCAGGGCTTAATTTAAATTTCTTGGGAACATTTATTTGATTATTTTGAGGTTTCTGGAATAGCATTTATACATACATAATTTCCAGATAATATGTTTTTTTTTGAAAGAAAAACTGAAGAATCCACTCAGGGTTTATACATGATCTGTTCTGTATCGGTTTTATTTGTAGTAAAACCAATAAAAAATAGTATCAGTTCTCGGTTTTGAACAGAATCTGTTCCTTATGATAGCATATCAGCTTGCTCCTTGCTGCATTTTCCCTTCTATTTTCATGTAAATGTCATGTAATGTATATGTAATAATATACTGAAATAAAATGGAATTGGTAAAAAAGTATAGTGAAAAGTCAGAAATCTTTTTCAGCAGAAAAGTGTTCTCTGTTAATTCATTTTACATACCAAGTGATAGCACTTTCCTTTGATTTGGAAGGTTAAAAAGAATATTTGAGTTTATCATATCTGAAAGTCCTAAATAGTACTCTACTATAATTTCAATTAATTTCCCTAGCTATAGATTTTCAACATAAATTTAATTCTAGTAATCTTTTAATTGCATTAAAGGTTTTCCTGCTTGCTTTTTTCATCTTACAGGATTGCCATATATTTAATAAAAACAAAAACATCCACACATGGGTCACTTACTGTCATGGTTTAAACCCAGTCAGGCAACTTGTTCACTCACTCCCAGTGAGTGGTGCCGGGCTGAGAGCAATCGAGGCCCTCTCCCCCCAGGGCTCTCCCCTTCCCCGCTCGCGGAGGAACGGGGAGGAGGATTGAAAGTGTGCAACTCCTACGGGTTGAGACAAGAACAGTCCAGCAACCAGTGTACAACACAAATCACCACCGCTACCACCAACGACAACAATGATAAGGGAAAATAACAAGGGAAGAGAATACGATACCACCGGCCAAGACACAAGTCCCACCCGGAAGCCTGTGTCCATCCGGGTAACTCCCAGTTACCCCCCACCCCGGCCATGACGTGCTGTGCCTGTTCCCAGGCTGGAAGTCAAAACTCAGCACTGCACCAGCTACCACAAAGGAGAAACATGACTGCTACTGCTGAACCCAGGACACTTACAAACAAAAACTACTCAAATATTTTATTAAGGTTTTGAATGAATAGTCAATAATTAGCATCAGCCACACACTTAATTTTGATCTTGATGTTAACTTATATCTTTTTCTTCCAGTGGAGAATATCCATACATGTGGGTACTCCTCTTTTATCATTAATTCAGTACAAAAAAAAAAACAAACATTAATTTTGAAAGGCTTCCTTCTTCCACCACAAATTGCTTCCTTATTTCTTTGCTATAAATTCCTCTTGGCCTAAAGTTTACTGCAAAGTTTTTCTTAGTGGTTAAGAGACTTCTATATTTTTAAATAAATGACTAATTCCTTGGTAAGCTTTTAAAATAAGCCAGACATGGAAGTGGTAATTTTTACACTCCCCACATCTAACATATGCACCCATCAATTATTTCTAGGCAAGCTATCAATTCAGAAGTAGCTCAAGTGAACACTAACAAATGGTGGTAGAGTGAGTTTGGAACAGTCCCTGCACTCTCCATAGCATTCGTGGCTTGTAAAGCACTTGCACATGAGAACTGCTGATAGACAGATATTTGTGTCACAGAAAGTTGAGAAAATTTGAGATTCTGTCAGATCAAAGGGGAAACAAATTACAAAAAATGTCCTACATTTCTATATATTGAGGGAAAATCTAGATATTGCCATAAAAATTGTCCTTGTTGATTTCAAATAGACAACTATGTGTCATACATACATGTGTATGAATTCCAAGATAGACTTCAAGTGTGACAGTTAGAATTCAAAGTTGGTGGTGTTTTTAGACTAAATAAGCTAAATTAACACTTGGCTTGATCCTGGAAACTAAGATGGGAAACAGCAGTCCTGTATATCATGGGGTTTGTGTAAGTAGAATGCCACATTCCTCTTTTTATAAATTATTTATAATTAATTAATTTCAATTATTGAATGTACATTTGCCGGACTAGTTTGGCTCAATTATGTTAATTATTATTGTTGGCGAGAACTGACCTCTGTATAGACGTGGAAGTTCCTATTTTCTTTTACACTCTAAGTAGCAACTCATTTTCCTTGTTTCATGTGAAAAATGTCTTCCACTGTTTTTCCAGTAAACAGTCTTTCATTAAAGCTTAATTTTTCTGTGAAGTCTCATGCAAATCTGTAATTAGTTTTTGAGTTCCAGTCATTTAAAAGTACTGGCCTAAAATAGTTCCTATTTGGAGTCTCATGATATTTTGGACCTCTGCAGTATGAGGTTAGACATACAGAGCAAAACTACAGAGCAAATGTTAGGTAGTCTCTTTGGGTCACATAATTATTTAGTTACCTACCAAAAACAGAGAAATGCTTGCTGAAAGAGGAAGCTTTGCAACAGCTTTGTCATACAGCATCTGTCCCACCAGTTCAAGCACTGTAATGATAAGAAAAATGGAATGCAAGTTTCTTAATGTTTAAATGGCTCTAGGTTTATATATATATATATATGTATGTACCTATAGATGTAATTGTTAATACTGCATAGGTTTTATGTTTGCAAATACAGTCTAAAGTATTTTTGAAAATTACTGTGTGTCTGCATTTTCCCTTAGTACAAGACATGGAATTTGTTTTAATTGGTTCACATCAGCTTAACATGGGTGTAATCAATTGTATTGATTACAGTAGATTAACTGATGTATTTGTAGGTGAAAGGAAGTATAGCTGAGATTGTCTCAACAACAGAACCTTGTGAATATTACTGTGTTGTAGTACATTCAAGGAAAAAGGAAAATAGACTGAAGGCAGACAAAAAGCTCTCTCTTATACTTTCTCCTGGGAAACAATGATTTTATGACTTATGAAGAGAATCATTGGTAGTTCTTCCATTGCTCAAGTCTCCAATTGTGAATTTCTCCATCAGTGAAAACCCACTGATCTGACTGCTCTTGTTTGTTTGTTTTCTTTCTTCTGGTATGTCTGTGTTTGAAAAATGTTAGTAATACCGTCCACTGCCATTCTGGTCTACTATAATTACTATTCTTACTGTTACTAGGGTTGTTGGGTTTGTTTTTTTTTTAAAGGTGAATTAGATGCACAGTATATTTTGAAAACACTGATTCCCATGTCTGTTATATTAATAGAAACAGGGATTAGCTAAACTGAAGAGAGTGTAGCTTTTTTTATAAATGCTATGGGATAGGAAATTCAGCTTGTGAAAGTTTGCCCAGTTTTTATTGAATATCAAATTTCTGCATCGTGTTGAAAGTTGTTCTCTGCCCTACTGATAGCTAAGGGGGTTTTGATCATGACAAGGAAGATGTTTAGAATGAGTGGTTTTTGCCTTCTGCCTACTCTTTTGTCAAGGCTCAGGCAAACTGAATTTATGCATCATGAATGCAGGTAATGTGAGTTGATTTAGGATTTGGCGACACTGATGAATATTTTTAAAATTAAGTGGATCCTTTACTTCTGTATACATTTGCACAGTGTTTGCCTTTATTTAGCTTTCCTTTTCTAAAAATGCCTCTTCTTGCCTAGCTCATTGACAAGATCCGGATAGCAGATTAGGATCTTCAATACTGAAAAGAAAATTAGCACAAGTAATGAGTTCTGTTTTCCCACACTTCTGTGTCTTTTCTCCTTCCATCACTGCTACAATACCTCTAGGTCCCCCTCATCCTGCATGGTATTGTTTTTTCTTCTATTTCTCCCAGATCCTGCTGGTCTACAAGCAGGTTTAAACCAGGCATCACCAACCGTTGCCGGTCAATTGCTGAGGTGAGTAGCTCGAGAGTGGACGCCTTCAACACCGGAGCCAGGGGGAAATCAACGTCCAGGAGCCTCAACTCAGAGCGGCGAGAGTCACCGAGGGAGCCTCAAGTCCTCGACAGGACCTGCCCAGGAGCCGGCAGCTCAGCTGACGAGAGCGAGCAGCTGACTCACAGGGGGCGGAGCCAGGAGGAGCGGCACCAGCCCTGACTGGGTAAAAACCTGCCCCAGGGAGCGAGAGCGACCAGGAGTGGGGCAGTTGGAGCGATGTGGTGGGTTCTCGCCTTATGACCAGGGTCCGGTCCGGGAGCTCTGCTCTGGCTGCCCCGGCTGTGGCCAGCGTAGGCACCCAGACAGAGCCGGTGAGAGGGGAGGCTGCAGTGCAGAGCTCGGGGTGTAGAGAGTGCCTGCACTGGTCTGGTGAGGGGAGGGTGCACAGTGGGCTGGGCTGCACTCGGTGCTCCCTGGTGGAGGTCCTCCTGCAGCAGCTGGCTGAGCCGCGGGATGCTGTTAATAGGCTGCGAGATGTCAGGGAAGCTGAGAGGAAGCAGGAATGCTTGCTCCAGGCCCAAACCGTGCAGGGGCCTTGAGCTTCTCCTCTAGCTCATGAAGGAAAGAAGGAGGCCGTTAACCTGGGAAGCTGGGAATTAGTGACAAAAAAAAAAAACAAAACAAAAAACAAAAACAAAAAAAGGAGGAAAAGGACAATCAAAAGCAAGGGGCTTCCTCCTAAATCTGTTGTCCCCATGCAGAACCGCTTTGTTGTCCTGCAAGGGGCTAATGAGGAAACGCACTTGTGCCAGAAACAGCCGGCTGATGCACTGGTAAAGAAGATCTCTACTGGTGCTGCCAGGAAAAAGTGGCAGATCCTAGTAGCAGGGGACTCTACACTGAAAGGGACAGAAGCACTTGTCTGCCATCCAGACCCCGTCTCAAGGGAGGTGTGTTGCCTACCAGGGGCACGGATCAGGGATGTGGCAGAGAGGCTGCCTGCTCTAGCAAGTCCCACAGACTGTTACCCACTTCTGGTGATACATGTCGGTGCTAGGGATATAGATAGTAATAGCCTGGGGAACATAAAGAAGAACTACAGAGCCCTGAGAGAGGTGGTTAGGGGCTCTGGAACTCAGATAGTCTTTTCGTCAATTCTCCAGGATACAGGGGAGGACCTAAAAAAAGCTAGGAGGATTGGCCAGGTTAATAAATGGTTAAAAGGATGTTGTTATAGTCAGGGCTTTGGGTGTCTTGAACATGGGACCCAAGTTTATAGGCTGGGTCTAGGGGGGGCTGTTGGAGCTGGTCTGATGATAAGAGAAAGAGCAGTTTTGGTAGGAGGCTTGCCAGACTGGTCAAGGAGGCTTTAAACTAGATGTGCTGGGGGAGTGGGACATCATTCCATCCCAACACACCCAGTCAGTTGCCAGCACCCATAATAAATGCAAGAGCAATGTAGATACATTCCAGCCACTCCAGCTAATGAGCCGGCTTCATTTGGAGCTCAGCTCTGATGCCTCTATGCAAATGCCCTTAGCATGGGCACCAAACAGGAGGAATTAGAGATGTGTACATGTCTATGGGGGTATGATATAATAGCCATTGCAGAAACATGGTGTGATGGTTCCTATGACTGGAGTGTTGGAAAGGAAGGTTACAGGCTTTTTAGAAAAGACAGGCCTGGCAGACCGGGAGGGGGAGTTGCCCTTTATGTTAGGAATAGGCTGGAGAGGATGGAACTCTGTCTGGGGACAGGTGAGCAGTTAACAGAGAGTTTGTGGGTCAGGGTTAAAGGAAAAGTAGCTATGGGAGATATTTCTGTGGGGATCTGTAACAGACCGCCTGATCAAGGAGAACCTGTGGATGAAGCACTCCATAGACAGATAGGAAAAGCCTCACGCTCCCAGGCCCTTGTTCTCATGGGTGACTTCAACCACCCTGACATCTGTTGGAAGGACGGTACGGCCCAGCACAAGCAATCCAGGAGGTTCCTCGATTGTGTGGAAAACAACATCCTTCTGCAAGTAATAGAGGAGCCGACAAAGAGAGGTGCCATGCTTGAGCTCGTGCTCGCCAGCAGGGAAGGGCTGGTTGGAAATGTGACGCTCCAGGGCAGCTTTGGATGCAGTGATCATGAGATGGTCGAATTTGAGATCCTCAGGACAGTGAGAAGAGTGTGCAGCAAGCTCACTGCCCTGGGCTTCAGAAGAGCAGGTTTTGACCTCTTCAGGAACCTGCTTAGGAAGGTTCCATGGGATATAGCCCTAGAGGGCAGGGGGGCCCAAGACTGTTGGTTGATATTCAAGGATCACCTGCTACAAGTTCAGGAGTGTTGTGTCCCAGCCAGAAGGAGGTGCAGCAGGAGGGCCAGGAGACCTCCTTGGGTGGATAAGGTGCTGCTGGGGAAAATTCAAATGAAAAAAGAGGTTTATAAAAAGTGGAAGCAAGACAGGCGACCTGGGAAGAGTACAGGGATGTTGTCCCGGAAGCTAGGGACCAGGTTAGGAAAGCTAAGGCCCAGAATTAAACTTGGCTAGGGATATTAAGGATAACAGGAAGGGATTCTACAGGTACATAGCAAATAAAAAACAGACAAGGGAGAATGTAGGCTCCCTCAGGAAGCTCTCGGGAGAACTAGCTACACAGGATTTGGAGAAGGCTGAAGTTCTTAATGACTTTTTTGCCTCAGGCTTCCTTGGCAAATGCTCTGACCACATCACCCAAGTCTTGGAAGGCAGACGCAGGGACTGTGAGAATGAAGACCTTGGGCCCACTGTAGGAGAGGAACTGGTTCAAAACCATCTCAAGAACCTGAAGGTGCACAAATCCATGGGACCTGATGAAATCCATTCTCGGGTCCTGAAGGAGCTGGCAAATAAAGCTGCTGAGCCACTGTCCACCATATTTGAGAAATCATGGCAGTCAGGTGAAGTTCCCAACAACTGGAAAAAGGGAAATATAACCCCCATTTTCAAGAAGGGGAAAATGGATGACTCAGGGAATTACAGACCAGTCAGTCTCACCTCTGGGTGTGGCATAATCTTGGAGCAGATTCTCCTGGAAGGCATGCTAAGGCACATGAAAATCAACAAGGTGCTTAGTGACAGCCAGCATGGCTTCACTAAAGGGAAATCCTGCCTGACCAATTTGGTGGCCTTCTATGATGGGGATAAGGAACTGATGGACAGGGGTAGAGCAGTTGATGTCATCTACCTGGACTTGTGCAAAGCATTGGACACTGTCCCACATGACATCCTTGTCTCTAAATTGGGGAGACATCAATTTGGTAGGTGGACCACTTGGTGGATAAAAAACTGGCTGGATGGCTGCAACACAAAGAGTTGTGGTCAATGGCTCAATGTCTAGTTGGAGACCAGTAACGAGTGGCGTCCCTGAGAGATCGGTGTTGGGACCAGTCCTGTTTAACATTTTTGTCGCTGACATGGACAGTGGGATTGAGTGCGCCCTCAGCAAGTTTGCCGATGACATCAAGCTGTGTGGTTCGGTTGATACGCTGGAGGGAAGGAATGCCATCCAGAGGGACCTTGACACGCTTGTGAGGTGGGCTGATGTCAACCTCATGAAGTTTAACCATGCCAAGTGCAAGGTCCTACACCTGGGTCGGAGGAATCCCAGGCACAGCTACAGGTGGGGCAGAGGAGAGATTCAGAGCAGCCCTGCAGAGAAGGACTTGGGGGTGTTGGTTGATGAGAAAATGAACATGAGCCAGCAGTGTGCGCTCGCAGACCAGAAAGCCAACCATATCCTGTGCTGCATCAAAAGGAGTGTGACCAGCATGTCGAAGGAGGTGATCCTGCCCCTCTACTCTGCTCTTGTGAGACCTCAGACAGTATTGTGTGCCGTTCTGGTGTCCTCAACATAAAAAGGACATGGAACTGTTGGAACAAGTCCAGAGAAGGGCCACGAGGATGATCAGGGGACTGGAGCACCTCCCATATGAAGATAGGCTAAGAAAGTTGGGTCTGTTCATCCTGGAGAAGAGAAGGCTGCATGGAGACCTCATAGCAGCCTTCCAGTATCTGAAGGGGGCCTATAGGGGTGCTGGGGATGGACTCTTCATTAGGGACTGTAGTGACAGGACAAGGGGTAACGAGAACAGGTTGCCCAACGATGTTGTGAATGCTCTATCCCTGGCGGTGTTGGAACTAGATGATCTTAATGTCCTTTCCAACCCGAACTGTTCTATGATTCCATGAACACTTATATCAGCGTGGGTTTCCGTATGCAAAATTGAATTTTGTAGTATTCCTTGTGCTGGCCCCTGATGGTGTGTTGTTTAAGGAAATGAAGAAAACATGTATGTTACAGTCCCATTAACATTTTCAATAAAAAACTTGAAAGGTCTTAGCGGACAACTGAATTCCAGGGATTGGGGTAGGAAGTGCTAACAGGAGCTGAGTGAACTTGAGTGACTAGCCCTGCAGGTTTCTTATGTGATTTGAACATGAGCCATTTATTTGTTTTGCCAACTTAAAGGCACAGGGTGCAGGTTGGTTGAGAAGCAGATGAACCACCTGCAGAATGCAGTTAACAAGAAACAAATGTAAGTAGATTCCAAAAATCCTAGCCATATACTTGAATATGCCAGGCAAAATGCTTCGCATCCTTTAAAATAGAATCTTGCATTTAAACCTTTTCTGGATTGTGCCCATTATTATTGCAGGTGCAATTCTTGGCCTTTTATTGTTGCAGCAGGGCAATGTAGCATTCAAATATTGAGTTTATACACCATCTAAAGTGGTCAGTTTAAGTGATCCAAATATTCAGTTCAATGCTGGGCTTCTATTTACTTGGAAACATCTCTTGAAATTGTCACTGATGTTGTAATGCCCCTGTTTTTTGTTATCTCTTTAGACACTAAAACTGAAAGCATTTTATTTCACCAATTCTTCTAAACATCTTGATGTAATTGAAGAGGGATTGCTTACATATTTCATAATAAGAGGACACACTGGAAAGAAATTGAGAGGCTGAAGGTTTAAAAACAAGCAGGCCAATGTCAAAGACTGTGAAGAAACAATGTTGAAAATTATTTGAAATGTTGCTACAGATGAGTTTAGATTACCTGTTTTTTGGGATGGGTAGAATTCAGAATCATATTTTTAAAACTTAAGTATTTTCTACTGCATTTTTATTCCTACCATTTTTTTTCAGATGACTATTATAATAATTGTTTAGTATTTAGTTTAGTATAAGGTGCTTTTTTTCCCCAGTGATTTAAATGAGTGTGGTTAATGAGTAGGTACTTGATTTAGTTCTCAATACTTATTCGGTCTGATCCTTTGTGTCAGAACCTATGTCACTACTGAGTTATGTGATGATAGTATTCTTTGCTAAGTTTAATGTCTTTTGGAGCTAATGGAGAACCTTAATGAATTTTTGGAGTCTAGATTAAGTTTTGCAGAGGACAAACCATGGCTTTATGCACTTTTACTATAATTATGAACCTTAGCAAAATATTACTATAATTAGGCTAACATAACCCATATTTAGTTAATTTTTCATGTTAATTAAAGTTAATAACTTCAATCACTTTAGTTATTGAGGCTAATTTAGATAACATACACATAATATTTTGTATATGCATGAAGGTGTATTTTCAGGATTGCAAGCTGTCTGCAGTCTATGTTACCTATAAAATTCTGAACAATCTACTGCCATTCAGGAGGTATATGGTAACTCCAATCATAACCTATTTGCAGTGACACGTAAATATTGATGAGTTTCTGCAACCCATACAATAAAACCTAGCTAATGAGCAGCTAACAGCTGAAAGCTTCACATTCAGTGAGAGACACTGATGTGGGAAAGAGAGACAGCACTCAGAAATGAAAATGTTCCAGGAGCTAGTGTGAAATGGGTGCAAAAGAAACTTGCTACTTCTTTTACAGTTTAGATGAGTGCAATTAATTTAAGCCATGTGCTATATTTGAATTTCTTTCCTGTTAACTTCTTTTTTGAGACTCAGATCATCCTCTCGGAAGTATCCATTGTTTTTCTATGAGAAAATTGATAATGTTGTTCCTGTTGTAGAAACTGAATATTTCTCATTTTTTTCTGGAAACAAAAAATTGTTAATATAACGATAATAAAATTTAGCCAACTGTGTTAATATGTATATTAATGGATTTCAGCAACATCTGCAACCGTAGGCAATTTAAAAAAAAAAATCTCCTTTAAAGATTCTAGTCTGAATTAAGTATTTGCATACAGGTAACTGATGTAAAAAAATTCATTGATCCATCAAACTGACAGCATTAGAGTTTCTGTGGATTCTGTCAATCCTATGGATCAGAGAAGCAAAAGAAACTTGACAAGAAAATGCTTAAATAGTAATTAAAGAGCATCAAAAGAAAGATTAAAATAAATAAAATCCTGGTTCTGATGAAATCTAAGGGAATATAGGTCCTTGATTCATGCTGTCAGGGCTTCATCGTGAGCATAAAGTCCAGTTTTGAGGAGGTCAGAAACATGGTCAGAAATTTTGGATAAAAATTACACCATTCTACAGTTACGTGTTTTCAGATACAAGAATCAGTCAGTCACCTAAGACTTATTAATCATGAAATAACTGATATAATATCTTGTTCACCAGGCAAGAGTTTCATGAAGAACACTTTTTTTGCTGGGAATGATGTTATTTGATTGTCTGGATTCTAGAAATAAAGTGCAGAGAGAAAAAATTAGTAAAATTCTTTACTGCTGTCCCAGTTCTTCACACCATAGGACATAATTCAAGAAAAAGAAGAAAAATGCAGACAAAAAGTAAATGTATCTTTATCGTGTTATTTATTTAATCTATGAATTCATATGGAACTGAAGAAGGTGCTACATACCAGACTGTTTCTTGATTTTAATAACAATCTTCTTAATCTGTTTGGACACCTCATTTTCTATAGTGTTTTCAAGCTATCCAATTTCTCTTTTAGCAGCAATACATAAAATTCATGACAGGAACTTCAAAAAAAGTAGAAAGTAACCAACTTCATGTCTTTCTTGTGAGCACTTCTGTATTTCCTGTGAACACCAAGGTCTTAGGATTTCAATTCTAATGTTTAATTTTATGAGTGTTCATCTGTAATACTCCTTTTATTTACTGGATTAAGTTTTTGTTGTTTGGAATTTTATTTTATTTTTATTTTATTTTGGGGCAGGTTGAATAGGCAATATCAAAACTGTTAAAGATATAACAGGTTTATTATTTGTTTTCAATAACAATTAGTCTTAATTTTTTTATCCATACCCTGCACAATTTTCTGCCTCAGTTACGGAACAAAGCAAAGAAGGCTGCAGATACCATGTTTTACAGGATATGGATATCAATTTATTTAAAATGTTTTCTGAAATGAATTGGAATGCACTTTGCAATAATGTGTGCTTCTCTCTGTGCTTACTGAAGAACGTGTTGTTAAGAAAAAAAAAAAAAAAGAGTAATTTTACTGATACCTGTGGGAAAATCTGGAATATTAGTCATGGATATTAAATTTGTATCAACTTTATCAAGTTTTTGTCATCTTGACACATCTATGGAGCTGTTAATTTTTTTGCTGCCTTGGGGATATAATGTACTTGATGTGATCCTGCTTATTAAAGGACCATGCAAGTAACATTGATGACTTGTCATTCAAGAATAAAATAGAACCGAGTCTTTTGTGGTTCTAGAGGAAGGACATATTTGTCAGAGAAATAGGTAGGAAAATAGGTATTACGATCTATATGAGGATAATACTTGAAAAGAGAAAGGAGAAATATACAGGCATTTAATCAGGTATCTCACAAAACTCCTTCCGCAGTTGTTCATGGGTAATATAAAAGGACGTGAGTCATAGTACGGTAGGACATTCCATTGTCCTAATATTAAACCTGGGTAGACAAGCAGATGCGCAGGATTTGAAATACATTTCAAATTCTTATATAAATATACATTATAGAAGCTACATTTACTATGTGGATGTGCAGATAAGCATATGTTGTATTGAGGCCTTATATTAGCACTGTGTTGTCATCGCTGCCTCAAAATTCCCATGATCATTAAGTTGAATCAAATCCAATTTAAATACAAAAGCTTTTTTAAGCCTAATTTGTTTTTGTTAGAATCAGATTCAATAACCAAAATATGTCAGTATCCACTGTAGTTCAGAGAGATCAAATTTAGACTTATTCTGTCTAAAATGATTTTAAATTAGGATTGCATATCATTGATCAGGGAGATTTCAAGCTTATCAATAATCAATTCATCATGAAGTCATGTTGCTAACATCTCTGAGCTTTGTACTTTATACTCCATAATCACTGGAAAGCTCAAAGTAATTTTCAGAAACTGAAGATGTTTATACTCATACTTTCATATTCACTAGAACAGATGGCATTTTTGGCTAAAATTTTGGGTCAGAAGGGAGTGCTTCAAGTTCTTTAAGTAGTTAAGAACTTGCATAAGAGACATTTTGGTTAGATTTCAATCAAGAGTACTAAAAATACTTTTGTTGTTTGAATTTTTTTGTTGTATTATACCAAGCTAAATGGTTTTATATTTGAAATTTTAGGGTTCTCTCTTTCACAGCCAAAATCTATTTTTACTAGTCACTCCACAGTCATGCACATATTACTGTGTCTTTCAGCAGGAAACATTAGGTACACACATTTTAGCTTCCCTTAGGGAAATCTTATGGTAAACATTCTCATGTCCAGAGTACTATATGGTATTTATTGAACTGAATCATAGCCATGCAGATTCGTAACTTGTGCTTTGCTATGTCTAAAGTCCCTCCTTTTCACATTGTTTTATGTAAATCTACAAACACCCTACTGGTTCTCTGATATTAATATTGTGAACATATTTACCTTGCCAGACTGGTAAAGAAACTTTACAGGAATGTATGTTCTGGTGAGCATTCATTGCAAATTTTTTCTGCCCAAATGAAAAGTAGTGAGTATGGCCTCTTCTTAAGTATTTTATGGCTTTAGTTTTCTAAGTGAATAAATTCAATGACACATGAAACATATATGGGAGTTAATAAAGTTTTTTGTTGGGGATAGAGAATCCACTTATTCTTTCCACTTTTCTCGTGGTCATTACTGTTCATAATACATAGAAGTACTCACAAATTATGAAGCCTGAATGTTCCACATTTGGAACTTGTTCCACAAATACAGTTGTATCATGTAGGCAATAGGCAACTCTTCTTCCTGTAAATTCTGGGAGTGTCTCTTTAGGTCATGGACTTTATATCTTGAAGAGGTAAATGCATTCCAGCTGTTAAAAAACAAACAAAACCAACCTAGAAAAAAAAAAAAAACAACCAAAACCCACAACCAAAAAACACCAAAACAGCCAACCAAAAATCCACAACAAAACAAAACCAGTAAAAAACCAAAACCCACTAGTAAATATTTCAGAGCTAAGTATGTCTTTGCTAGTCCCATCTAGTGACATTTAATAAAATTTTGAATGTACTACAAAGCATATATAGTGTCTTCTGTGTAGAAGACAACCAGCTATGACTTATTGTAAAGTAGCCACAAGGTTTTTTATGAGAATATCTTTTTTATTCTAAACAGGCAAGAGACAGGCGGCTTCCACAAATCTAGTTTAATCCACGAATTGTCTTGACAGATTATAAATTACAGCATCAGAATTTTTCATTAATGAGATGAATGAAGTTGAAAACAAGGGCATTAACATGTCAAAGATACATATTTAGTCATGTGCCGTATATTATATATAGCACTGAAATTTAAATTTCATTTACGTAGCTATACTAAAAACTTAGAAAACTACTTAAAAGAACTGTGGATATATATTTTTTATTAAAGCCATTTTTACTATGTCTTCAGTGTTTATCTTATTTATTAATTTAATGTCTGCAGATTAATTTATCCGCTTTTATTTTCATCCTGTTAGTGTTTTTTTCTGATTGTTCTTCCTAAAGGTATATGACGTATACAGAAGTTAATATCAAATATTTTAGGAAATAAGGTAAACAATTTGAATTTTACTTGCTTAGTCATGTTTGTTTGGAAAATGAGCCCTCCATATTTCCAGCTGTTGTGGAGGATGGCAGCATGAGTGCAAGAATTTAATCTACAATAAGCATCCCCAGTTGCTGTCCTCTGTCATTTTAGCACATTATCAGTTCTCTCTGCATCCAGATCCAGTACAGAGTGGACCTTGATATTGGGAAGTGGACCTCAGTCAAAAGAAAATGAAAAAGTGAGTAGTCTTCAAGCATGCTGGTTTGTCCGTTTTTTATCTTTTTCATTCCATGCTTTCTTGTATTCATCAACAGACATATTTTTTACTACCATGATGGGCTTGGTTACAATCTTATTGTCATAGGTTTTGTAATAGTTAAACAGTACATAAAATATGCTTAGCAGAAATAAAGTATTTATTAAAAAAATAGAAACCACTGAAGAAAACTAAACTGCAGGCATTTTAATGAGTGTGCAGTACACACAGGAATGTGAGATACCCTTTCTCTAAACAAGACTACTCTCTTATTAAGGAATACTGTGTCAGCAATGTGCAAAAGTACTTGATTGACTGAAAAAAGTGTATCTGAAATGATTTTATCCTACATGCCAAGATGTGTCTTCTATAGACCAGTATTAGGAAGAAAACAATTTAGAAGTTTAGATTCATGTAAAGAAGCAGGTTTTTTTCAGCTGTTGACTCTGTACCTGACTTAGAAAATATTGTTGGAATTTGGGCTCGGAATTTGTGGTTTTGGAATGACTACGTTAACATACCAAAAAATAATATGATGACATATAGAAAAATGACTGTTCTGAGCAAAAGAACACTGGAAAAACTTTTTCTATGACGTGATCCTTTGACAGCTAGATCAATAAGAGCTTCTAGTTCCAAGATTCATACAGGTTCCAGCTATAAGTAAATTTATCTATTAGTTATTTCAGTTTTTTTTCCAGTCTGTGCTCCTGCTATTTATCAAAGCCAGTCAGACAAGGTGAGCCTCCTTACTAAGGTAGATAAAGTATTTCATTACAATTTCCATTATCATAGATATAGACAAAAATCATTCTGAACTGACAACTATGTAAAAATACTTAAAACAAATATAAATTGCTGGCGTTGAAATATTTATCTCATTCTTCCTGTTTGGGTCTATTTTTAAAGCCGATGCTTTGAAATCTGCTTGTGGTTTTTAAATAAGGTGTTCTGTCAGGGTATTGTTCATCTACAAGATGTTTTATTTCTGCTACTCACCTGTCTTCTCATTCATGTCATTACTAAGGGGAAATAGGTATTGAGCTCTTTGAGGGGGAAAATCACCTTTTCAGGAAAAATAAGTAAAGACGCAAATACATCAGCTTTTACAACACTGTCTTGATTCTTGATATCAGTGACAAATACTATGATATATTAATTATTGTAGTGGACTTTTCAACTGCTAAGCAGAGGATTGTCATGACCATTTTAGGCAGAATAATGAAAGTTAATACAAGAAATAAACTTTTGCCACTTGGATATTGCAGAATCAACAAATAACCAGTAAAGATTAATGGAAAAGACCATACCATGGCTTACTATGTGAATGTCACTGAGAATATAGATTAGTCTAAGAAAGTTCAAAAAAATGTTTCTAAGTTCCTTTCTGCATCATATTAAACTATTCTTTGTGAGAAAACAATATTTAATAGAAATATGAAATGGTAATTTTTGTGACATTGAGCCTGTTACTATCCTGTAGTAACTAACTTCTGGTGGAGGACAAGAGACAACAGCTAATAGAATTGTATGAAATTCAGGAGAGTCCTTTTTTGTGCATTTGAAGGTACATATATGAGAGCCATGCAAAATATATATTTGTATTTCAAAACTTCTTTCAAAAACATAACAAAACCATGTCTTTGTCTGTAAAGAAAAACAATTTGGTCCACGAAGCTACTAAAAACATACTTAAGGAGTAGTGACAAAGTAGAATCAGTATTTAGCACCTTAAGCAGTAACAGCTTCACTGAGTGTGAAATAAAAGAACTGAAGAAGTACATCCAGTGTTTTTCCTTCCTTTTTGCTTGGTTTTAATTAAAAAATGGGTATTGGAGAATAGACTGATCCCATGGTAAATGAAGGAGGTAACGTAAATATAATCGCAGTATTATCTCAAAATTACTACAGGCCGTTACAGACCATTCATTGTGGTGAATGAACCACAAAACCAAAGTTACATAACTTTTTTTTTGTTGGTTGGTTGTTTTATTTATTTTTTTTTCAATTCTGCAGAATTAATATAAAGGAGTGTAATTTTGCTCTTTTAGAATCAGTAACCAGTGACAAGTCTTTGCACATTCAGTGTCAGTTCTGGACCCTCAGCACCTTTTGAAGTGTCTTTTCAGATCCATTTTCTGTGTCATTCTGGAATTTTCTCATATCTAGGCACATCATCTTGTTCTTAAATTGAAGTGAGATGATTTGGAGCAGTTCAGTAAATCGACGTACTCAATGCACATCAGGTTTTGATCTTGATCTGGTACATAACCAAGTAAAGGGAGAACTTCCTTGGAACTTCTCCATCTAAGATGAGACATAATGTCTCAGTGGAGAATGAAGTTCAGGCCCAGAGGTGTTGTCATCTAGTGAGAATACTTTTGTACTTTTATCTGGAGAAATGAGTTAATCCATGTGTTTGTGATTGTGTAGATAGAAAAAAAATCTTGTAAAATTTCATTTTGAAAAGAAAAGAACATGAATATGCACTTCTACTTTTCCCAAGCAACAATACCGCTCAGCAAGAAATTATGTTTCAAACTGGTCTGTCACATTTATAATAATTCTAAATGTGTAAAATATAATGAAGCGAGGTGTTTCTCATGTAGCATTTGAAATTCAAAGAAAATCATTTACTACTCAAAGATTTGCATCTATCTAAATGCATGTTTAAATTGTAACATGTATATTAAATTTTAAAACCTCCAAAGAAAAAAAAATGGATATCACAAGGATACAGAAATAAGGGACTTGGAAAAAGATTTTTTTTCTTCTTATTAATTCGTATTCTCAGTTTTTTATGCAAAAAATATTCATCTTGAAAGAGCACTGGCCAAAAATAAATCCAAGCCCCCCTCTCCTTTTATTTTTTCCCCCCTCCTCACACGAAGTACTAACTTAATACCATATATAAGTGGAAGTTCCCTTTTCGAAGACATTTTCTAGTTTATTCTTTATTTCAGTGAGTTACAAATGACAAATCTGTCAGATAAACTTCAGATACTAAGCCAAATGTTTCTTTTAAAAAACTGATTTGTGATGTTTTAATTGACAGTTAACAAATATGTTCCCCTGTGTCGTGGTTTAAGTCCAGCCAGTAACACAGAACCATGTAGCCACTTGCTCACTCCTCCCCTTGTTCCTTTCCCCACTCCCGGAAGGATGGGGAGGAGAATCGAAAAAATGTAACACCCAAGGGTTGAGATAAGAACAGTCCAGTAATTAAGGTATAACACAAACCACTGCTGCTACCACCAATAATAATAATGATAAGGGAAATAATGAGGGAAGAGAATAAAACCGCTCACCACCTGCTGACCGATACCCAGCCCGACCGAGCAGTGTTCTAGCCCTTCCAGGTAACTGCCCCCACTTTATATAGTGGGCATGACATGTTGTGGTATGGAATACCTCTTTCGTCAGTTTGAATCAGGTGTCCTACCTCTGCTTCCTCCTGGCTTCTCCTCCTCCCTGGCAGAGCATGAGACTCACAAAGTCCTTGGTCAGAGTAAACATTACTGAGCAGTAACTAAAACCATTGGTGTTGCCAGCACTGTTCCCAGGCCAAAAGTCAAAGCCACAGCACTGCACCAGCTACTAAGAAGGAGAAAAATGACTGCTACTACTGAACCCAGGACACCCTGACTGTGAACAATCACTGTTTCTTTTTCCTGAAAGAAGGAAGGAATTGTATGTTCTGTTCATCCCTGATGGAAGGGGAACAAATTATAGACTAGAAAAATATGGGGCTTGGTTCTGTCATGCCTACTGAATTATTTCTCTGGTTCCAGTTTGTAAGGCAGAACTTGAAATTTAGATCTTGCATGCAATACCTTACTTTCTAGGTTGCATGCTGCCTAACTGTCCTTGCTCTGCCACTGCAGTACAGGAGCACAAACTGTAGTGTTTCTCCACTTTTGTATTTGCTTGGCACTGTACCTCATGCAATAGTGCAAGCTGCTGGCCACTGGCCTGTGTACTTACTTAATACATAGCTTGGCACAAGTAGCTGTAACACTCTAGAGGGGAAGATTTCTCTTAAAAAAAAAAAAGGGTTCATGACAGATATGAAAAAAAAAGCATTTACAAGTTTCATAGAAGCCTATAGAGAGACACCCTGTGACATATGGGAATATATATTAGATCCCTTTGGAAATGCAAGTCACACTAACCACTGTGAGTAGTGTGTTTTAAAAGCTTATTATATGAGTTTTCACCGTGGGTTTGGCCATTGGCTTTTGTAGTCTGTAAAACTGTACATCCAGTCCTCCCACAGTGCTCTCTCCTCCTTTCCTCTTTCATCTGAATTGCTCAGTGTAGCTGGTTCAACAATGGTATGATCATTTAAATCCTAGGAGCTGCAATATAGCATTGGAAAGAAAACAAATGAAGAAATAAATAATGAATAACAGATGATGATTTAGCTCATGGTGTGCTGAAGCAGGAGTATAAGGACCCTGCACCTGTATATAGGTTGTATGGCCAGGTTAGGGACTTTTTGTTCTCTCATAGCAACACTTCCAGTCCTTCTGATGTGGTAGGAGCAATGCAAGCTGGAGGGAAAAGATAGATTGTAACAGCCAAAGAGTGGCTGCATGAGGTCAGCCTAGGGGAGACTCTAGCCATTCTAGCATTCTACCTCTGGCAGAGAGTTAAGAAGAGGATCCCTTGCAAGTGCAGGAGGTTATTCTGAACTCCCAAGCATACTTCTTCCAGTTTACAACAATTTGTGCCTCAGGCAGTCATTAGGCCATGCTATTTTCTTAGCTTTTTGAAAGTCCTCACTTTGTTCAATTGTGGGGTCTTTAACCCATATAAGATTTTAGTGTTCACATCTTACAGCAAGAAGTTCCACAGATTAGTTAAATGTGACCACCCAGTTAAAAAAAAAAAAAACAAAAAAAAAACCCTAAAAAAAACCAAAAACCAAAACCACACAAAACAACCCCCCCCCCCCCCCCAAAAAACAACAAACAAACCACCACATTTGTTTTCTGACTGAATTATTGTTTAATTTGATCTTCCATATTTCTTGGAAAAGGCTGTTAATTATTGTTTTCCTCTTACCTGTCTTTCCTTCATATCATATGGATGTCCATCTTCTTTCCTATCAACTGTGTCTTTTCCAGACTGAAGGATCTCTGTAGGTCATACCAGTTGCTTTTCTCTGGACTATTCCCATTTTTTCCATAAACTGACTGAGCTGTAATCCAACCATACACATTTTTCAAGACACCAGTGCATCATGCATTTCCATGACAGCACAACAATTTTTTTTTTGGTTTGTTCTTTTCCTTATTGTTTCTTACAGTCAATTCATTTTTTTACTGCTCCTGTGCTTTTAAGCTGAGATAGTGAAAATCCCAAGACACCACTCCTGAGAAAGCATCGAGTCTATTGTTTTGTATGTGAAATTCAGAGATTTTTTCCATATTCATCACTTCTACACCTAATTTTATCTGCAATTTTATGGTACAAATGCTGGGGTTTTGTTTGTTATGATTTTGGGTTGTTTTTTTCAATATTTCTGAAATTGTTCACAGTTGGCTCCTACCCTCACTATCCTTAAACATCTCATGTTGTGAACATCTCTCTTCACCTTCCCAGACAAGTTGTGAATATATTGAACAAAGCAGATATTAGTACTAGAATTCATCCTTGCACAATCTTCCCTTTTAATCTACAGCTGAAAGAGGAACCTTCTTCAATGCCTTAGGGATAGACAATTGGGTCTTCCTTTTCCATATGCCGCTTCATAATTAAAAGATCTGGATGTTGTTTTCTTGATGAACCCCAAAATAAGACTTTGTTGAGACCAATAGAGGAGCATTTTCCTCTGTAATTGTGCCTGTTGGCAATAAGAAATGCACGGAGTAAAACTCCTCATAAAATAACATCTTTTATTTCTGAGATATTCAGCTATTTGCAAAGCATGCAGCAATACACATATACTTGTATATGGTTGCCTGTATTAGCCTCCTCTTATAATTTTACTTAGGATTCCAGCCAGGAAATAACAAGTGGAGCTTGTTTGCCCTTAGTCATTATGTATTATAAGATATGTAGAAAGCTGATAAAATGATACGTGTTCTACTTAATATATTACATTTTGTGCTTAAAAGTAAAAAAGATTTATTAAAAAAGAATATTTTGCTAGTGGTTGAAGTTGAATTTCTTCTCATTCATTCATCTCTTGTTTGTGTATTCTTAATATTTACTGTTCAAAAGATGGACATAAAATTTGCCCACTGCACTGAATCCAGCATGTGAAAAACTCAAGTAATATTATCTTTCTTAGAAATTGAATAGCTGTGATTATATGTTACTCTCTTTAAGGAAGGCTGGGGAAATCTAAATATCACTAACAAAACATGTTCTTTGTTCTTGGTCAGGATTGGAGAGGGACAACTTCTAGGTAAGACTGATATACAGTACTCTGAAAACCATCATCTGTTTCCCACTGGCAAATACTTTTGATTATTATGTACATGTATGCTTTAATAAGAGCTGTCTTTTGAAATCAGCTCCTCCTTAGACCTAATCTAGGAATAAAGCCATAATGCCAAGTTTATGATATCTTAGTGTGTTGCTATGGAAGTGATATTAGCAATATTAGAAATCCAGCACTGTGGGCTGTGTAGCAGTAGAATCTGATAGAAACTGAAAGCGTGGATGCAGTAGAAGAAGCTTTCATTTCAACACAAATATCTTTTATTCGTTGGAACAAGAGAAAAAA
This sequence comes from Pezoporus wallicus, assembly GCF_028554395.1. Classification (NCBI taxonomy): domain Eukaryota; kingdom Metazoa; phylum Chordata; class Aves; order Psittaciformes; family Psittacidae; genus Pezoporus; species Pezoporus wallicus. Next base: position 7,962,997 of record NW_026640488.1, read on the forward strand.
AGGACAGTATATCAGAGAAAAGTAAGTAATTTTAGATATTACTATTAATATTTAGATATTATTAGTTTATCATAATGAGGATGTCTAGAATGTAAAAGCATAAAGTTTTTAATTGTCAAAAAATAAGCTCTGACAAACATAAATTTTAAATCACTGCACATAAATTAATATTTTTATTAAGAAAATAGGGAGATTTTATTTTAGTTTGCTGTTGTGGTCATAGACTTTTTTCTTTCATGTTATCTTAAATTTTGCATTTCTTTCTTTTATTTACATTTTGATTCTGCAATGGGAAACAGACCAGGCAGATGATAGCAACCTAGTTCTGTTCCTTTTTAGCTGTGATTATTTCCAGCAAGAGTTGAGGATGCCTGGCTCTGTCCTGGGTCCTTGTATAGTAAGCCTGTTGATTTTGAGTGATTATTGAATAGCTTTATAATATATATTTGTGTGCAATTTAAGGTACAGAATGACCAGTTGAAGTTTGTTACAAAGTGCTTAGATGCATGGAAAGATGAAAGACTGAAGAGTGGATCAATAAAGTCATTACTAGATGGAAAATGCTATGAAAACATATCGGTGATGTACGATTAAACTAAAGAGCAAAAATCATATACAATCACTGGTTCCAGCTTTTGACAGCAAACATGAGCCTTTAGGCGTAAATGACTGTGAATAGCAAAATGCAGCTGCTGCCTTCATTTGGATAGCCTAAGGAAGACAAGAGAGCCCCAGCAATAGCAGTCATTTCAGAGCTTTGGCTGACTTAAAAAGCAATAGCAAGTTAGACCCTGAAGAGTACTAGACAGGATCCTGTGATGTGATGTTGCCAACCCCTTTGGAGGAGATACAGTGAATAAAGGAATATTCATGATAGAAGGGATGTTCCACAGGGAATTAAGCAGCTGCAGAACCCGCTGTCTCTGCATGAAGCACTACATACGTTCCACTTCTGCAGCTGCCCTTCAGTCTCTCTTCAGCTGCTGAAACATGCATCTTTGCCTCCCTCTTTTTGATCCTAATGAATGCTTGTGAGCAGCAGCTCAGGACTATTTGCATGTTCAGAAACAATCAGATGCAGTGCTGGTAAACTCCATTTTAAGTGTACTGTTTTACATTTACTGCTCCTATTTTATTTTATATTTTATTTATTTCTTTTTATTTATTTCTTTTCCTAATAACTTAAAAAGCAAGACCATACAATTTGCCCTAAGAATATGCTGGATCTGTAGAGCTGAACAAAGTAGCTGTCACAAATGAATTGCTGTTGTGAGTACAACTGAAATGTAACAGTGGATTCAGGAGGAAAGAGGTTCCAGAGGTGACATATTCTTACAGCCTAGTGCAGTGTCATTTTTTTTAAGAGCCCTGGAAATAATAGTAGTACAAGTCTAGAAACAATAAGGCCAAATTAGCAACACACTGTCCCAGCTAAAAGCCCATTCTTATTTTCCTTCTGGTTTTGAGGCAGACTTGATCAGCAAGAGGTTGAAGGTCTGTATCATGCTGCCTGGTGCATTTTGTAGACACGTTCACAGCTATCTTTAATCTTACTGACACCAAATAAAGCACTCTAGGGGAAGGCAAGAACAGATAAAACAGTGTCAAATATAAAAATAAATTTACCTGTATTATCAGAGGAGCATATTTTGTTGACCTACATCCAGATTTCCCTGCTTTACATAGCTCTCTCTTTGTTCACCATTCTCCCTTTTATTGCAATCCATAATTGCTACAAACAAATGAAATCCAAAAATTCTTCAGAGAAAAACAAGTTAAACACCCCCAGCTGTTCGCAGCAGCATGAGCTGCTGCTCCATTAATTCCAATATGTATGTGCACAGGCCTCAAGCACAGCCTTGCCCTAACAACTGCTAGGAATGCAGAATTATTGCTTATAATAAATCATTGTAAGCCAGTCAGAGCTCTGGATACCCTGGTATTTTGACACATGTTGAATTTGTGATAACAGCATTTCCAAATGTTAAGAAATTATGGGCCAACTTAATTTTGTTATTGCCTTTGTTGAACTTCTGACTTCTGTCATCTCAAAATTGTTCTTAAAAAAATAAAAAAAGAAAGAAAAAAAACAAGAAACAACTTGGTTGCTAGTGTAAAGAAAAGAATTTAAGTTGCTCATAGAAGCATAGCACTATTGTATAGCTTTGCTTTCATGGGGAGAAAGTTAACCCAAGAGCTGTATTAACTTGTGAAAGCTTAAACCGTGCCTGTGTAACCATTCAGATATTTGTTGCTGCCTGCAAATGAGTTATCTATGAAGGTGAAACGAAAAGGAATGCTTTGTAGCAGAAATTGCTAGACTGGCCCAAAGATATCATAAGTATTGTGTTGTCCAACAGGAATAAACAAATAATTATCTCCAAGTCTTCATGAAAGGTACAGTCATCAGTCATATGGGAGCATTGTTTTTTTTTATGAGCAGATCATTTCACAATGCCTTATGCAGTGTTCTGCTAAATCAGGTAATATGTCATACTCAGAGGCTGCAGGTAAGGAGCTTCTCAGATGTATCCAGGGTCTTATATAAATATAGGAAATACACCAATTCTAATTGGTTTGGATTCACTTAAGCTGAAGTGTGGTTTATAAAACAAGCCCTTGTTTAATTAAGTAAATGTCCTTTCAGTCTTTTGTGCTATTTATTTATATCAATTTAAATAACACCTTAGTTAATTTTTTTGACTGAAAGGTGTGTAGGTATGAAAAGGTTGTTTTTTGTGTGTTTGAGAGAAACCTAAAAACCTACTTCTGTTTGTTTGCCTTACTCTGTTATCTGTCAGGATCTAAGTTAGAACAGCTCCAATTCCTTTATCTGAAGTGGGAAAAATTCAGCTAGTGTTTGCAAGTTGCTTTTGTATTGATATTGATATTTAGTAGCATGTTTCCACCGCAAGATTAACTAGACACTTTACTGGGTTATAACGTACCTCAACCTCATCATCCACACAAAGGCGTTAGGTTTTAGTTTGCTTGCCTGTTTAAATAGGAATACAAGCAAGTGTCTAAACGCCATCTTCCAGCAGAAACACACTGATGAGGACTCAGATAATGCAGGTAAGCAGAGGATAGCCATTCAGTGTTAGGGCAGGTGTCAAACTTGGTTGTCAATAGCCTGTATACGTGTGTAGACACTATGTAGTGGGAAGCTGAAGTGTATATTGCAAGTCAACATAATGAAGCATTGAAGATTACTGGTCTGTATGGTCCAGTAATATAGTGAAGCTGGGAGATAGTGAGCACAGTACTGTTTTGGGACTACATAAACCTGCCTATGTGGGGTTATTAATAAAGAGCATTCCAAATGTGCCTATGTTTTAAAACCTTACAAAACTTTCCATACATAAAATTTAATTATGAGTTTTGATCAGTACATGGACAATTTCCATGCACTGGAGGAATTTATATTCTTAGCATTTACCTGAAGCCTTAGTAAATACACCCTGCTAAATAAACAACACGTGGTTTGGGAAAAAATACAAAATAATGCTGGAGAAAGGTGATTGCTAGTATCTCTTAATAAAAACACATTTTGAGTAAAACATTAAATCTGTTGAATGAATTGAAGTCAATGACAAATGCTTTTTGAATCTGAATGTGAAAAAAAAAAGTGTTTTCAGGTGAGGATAAAGACATTCTTGCTTATATGACATCTCATTTTAGGAAAGTTGTACCTTAGACTGTAAACGTAACATGTTAAAGCAAAACTGTCAAAATTGGAACTATAGAATATTAGCACTAGCATCAGCAAATTTTCACTGTGTGTCTATCTAAATATTCATGCAGGAAAAAGCAAGTGCATGTTTACAGTGCATGTTTTAAGTACAATTGCATAAGAAAAAAGAAAAAAACAGAAAAAGAAAAAAAGACCAACCAACCCCTTTCTTTCCACCACAGACTGACCTTTCTTTCTTTACTGGATGTAGGCTAGCTAGTAATACTTTTGCACACCCACATGATGTAATGCATGCATATCAGAAGTGTGAAAATTAGTGTTTCTTCACTGGATGGAAAAGATTTAGAAAATATATAATTTATGGGCTTTGAAATGTTTAAAATATTTATTTCTGTAGAATTAGTCCTTTGAATCCTGGGTAGACAAAGATCATCCAAGTGATAAGTTTCTGCCTCAATTGGTCTTAATCTAACCTCGTTTACACTGTGGAAAATGACAGAATAAGACTGGATATGATGCAGATGAAATGTAGTGAAATAAATGAAATAAATCAATGTGCAATGGGTGCAGTTGTTAGAGTAATCGCACTGTGGAATTGCTCTGATGAGAACCAGGGTAGTTTAGTTTAACCCCTGTGTTAATTTTATTTTTCTTTTTCTTAATCCGTTTAGAGTCACTGGTTTATTTCTCAAACTAAGCAGTGTTGACAATCAACAATTATATGAAGAAAGAAAAGCCAACTCACTGAGCCTGTGTTAATTCAATTGTAGCTAAAAGTTAGTGACCAGCACTGTGAATCTGGAACCTGAAGTAAAACTTGTCTCTTCTCAGTTTAACATGAGCTTTATTGTAGTTTCCGATTAATCTTGAATTCAGTGGCAGTTCTACAGCTATGTATGACCTTGATTTGACTTTGGTGAATTTCTGAAATTCCCTATCTGTAAACTGGATGTCATTTTTCTGCTTAAGATGGATGCTGTGAGACTTAATTTGTATATTTTCCTTATAGGGAGCATGAGGTTCTTGTGAGGTTCTTATAACAACAAAGCCTGTAAACAGACAAAGCAGAAAAAATTTTTATGAGTGTTGCAAGCGAGAAATCTCAGGCCAAATTGTTTAGTGAAATTTTGCATGTGCACTAAATTGCAAGTCATGCCTTGTCAGAATTATTTTGATACTATTAAAAAAAATTCTTCTTGAAGAGTGTCAGTGAAAATACAGGGAACTGTCTTCTGTGCTGGTGTTAGAAAGCTTTCTTTATCTTGGTAAGTTTTTATTTGGATGTTGTAAGGAGACTGTAGAGGAGAATATATTTCTCCTCAGGATTGTTAAATGCTGGTACTGCCCTAGTGTCACATAATAGGATTATTAGTAGTAGTAGTAGTTTAGCCCTGATGATTTTCACTATACTCTTTTGATTGTACTTTAATAACTGAAATAATCTTTCATTTAAATTATTGTTTATATAGTTTTGAGCTGAATTTTTATAAATTCTTATACACATGTAATGGGTATATAAATTTGATATAAACTATGTAATAAGTGCTTGTAATGTTTAATTTTTATTGCACAATGTTTATGCCAAAATATTTTGGGGGGATGAAATTGTAAAGATCAAGTTTATTATATTATATCCAAGGTTAGCAGATACTGAGTTTGAGTTAGCATATCATTGCATGAAAATGTAGATGTCTATTTTGCATACCATTTTAATGGTTTAGAAAGTTAGTCTACTATTGAATTTTCTCATATGAATTAGATTACATTACCACAGTGCTTTGAAAATACTTAATAAATCCAAAGAAAAAAGTTCTACTTTAAGTTTCTTTGTGCTCTATAATACATTCAGTCAATAAAACCAAAATAGCTGCACTGAATCACAGTTGGGTTTTAGTCTTTGTATTGGCAGACTAGTATGGCCTCAAGATACTGATCTACACTGACTTTTGTTCCATGACTCCAGAGCACAGCTTCCTTGTACATTTGTCTTACCCTGAAATTCCTTTTTGTTACTCTCATTTCTTGTAGCAATATTTATAAAATCAGTCACAAAAGTCTGTACATTTCTCAGCTCCCCTGTATACCAGTATTAGAGATGTACATCAAATAACAAGCAAGATACTGTGGGATGTATGTGGTGCCACACACCTCCTAATTGGTTGTTGTTACTGCCTGTCTATCATAAATCCTGAACTTATTACACTGTTTGGGCTCTCTGCACCACACAATTGACCACGTCCTCATTCCAGGCATTAACTACCTCTTTTCTTCAACACTCACTCTTTTGTGGATATGCTGCTTTACGTCTGCCTTGGCTGATGTTGCACCATTCAGACAATGATTACTTGTCTGGGAAAGATGTTTCCTGGACTGAAACACTGTGTGCAGGTATGTGATGTGTCTGTGCAAAAAATTATATCCTGACATTTTCCTTCTCCACCTCTTCTTGCTTCCTACACTGAAGCAGACTTTATGAACTCCCCTTTTTTAGTGTCTTTGGTCTTCAAGAATCTAAAGACAAATATGGGAATAATGTGTATGATTTATAGCCTTTTTTTGTTCTTCCTTTTAACGTGCTTTTTGCTCAGCCTTGAATACTTTTGTAACAAAGCAGCATCAAAGTCACCATTGCCATGTCAAGGGTAACATTTTTATTTTAATTTAAACCACTTTAATTCATGCATGATATTGGATTTATACAAGAGGGTTTGTTTGAAGACATGCTTCTCCCTTTTTTCCTCCACTAGTAGCATCTGTTAGTAAGCTTATGCTATGTGTGCCCATCAGTTCAAACTGGATTTATATTAAACCATCTAATTCTGAGTGGATAGAATTGTTTTCATTTTTATTGAATTTTTGGTGGTTAGATGGTGGCAGGTTTTTTCTGGTTTAGTTGTGTTTTTTTCTAAGCTACCTAATGTATTCCTATGAAATATGTAATTTCTGCATTAAGTGACACTTTAACTGAGCTTTGAAGTTGATTGACAGTTTCTAGTTATAGGAATTTCTTTAGGTGAGCTGTTAAATGCTACGTTGTTACCATGGGTTCAGTTAGAATGGCATAGTAATTAAACGTTGAGTATGACCATTTCTACCAATATTTTCTGTTCTCTCTCTATATTTTTAAGACATGTAACTTTTTCATATCAAGTAGAAGTTGTTTATATCATGAAGAGATGTCTTTTTATCAATCTAGAGAAAAATATAGTACTATTCAGATTAATTTGTGGGGGTTTGACCTTGGCTTAAGTAGGAATCTCATATGCATTTTGTTTAGGAAATGCAATGAATTGATTGGAAGGTTTATTCTGTGTCATTTATCTTATATCATTACTTCAACAGCTTATGATTCTAATCAAAAAATGTCACTTTGGTTTTTAAATCTATTTTTATCACCCAGAACATCTCATCTGTCAATATTTGATTAGAAGTCCTCGCTGCTTGAGACAGCTTTTCTCTGTCTGACAGATAATCTGAAGCTCTGAGACCATCGATTGAAGCTTCACCTCTTGGAGGGGAAAAAAAAAATAAAAAGAGGTATAAAGAGCTAGGAGATAATTTTTGATTACACTTCAACTTGTGACTTCTGCTTTGGGCCCAATAGAAAGGCTGAATCTTCCTGTCTTATCACTGCAAAGACAGACTACTCATGTATTGATTTAGACAGAAAAGTTCAACTAAGTTCCAGTTTGATTTCTTCATAACATCTCATCTCAATTTAAGGAAAATTATCCTTTTTTTTTTTGTTTTTCTTTTCAGCTTCACTTTCTCTCCTTTTAATTTTCAGTGCAGCAGAATACAAGTCACTTGTCTACCACAAGCATTTGGTATGTCTGTCCATGTGCTATACATACCATAAAATACTTACTGTTCAAGCACTGTCTTTGATTTGATTACTTCATTGCAATAGAGTTAATTGTCCTGCAGATGAAAAAGAGGCAAAAATTGCAATCTGAGATATATGTAAAATTAGAAGAATTTGAATTTTATTGTTGTTGGAGACCCTGAAAAGTCTTCTATGACTGCCTGCTATAGTGACAAGTTCTTGTCTGATCTACTTATAAATATGTCTTTTGAGGAAAATTGAATGATATTTCTTGGTGTCTCTAGGAAAAAATGCTGCATTTAATGTTTTTAAACATTCAGATCATAAATCTGTATTTAATAGTAAGTAGCACTGCCATATTTTCCCTACATAGCATAGGGCTGAAATTCAGGCATTTAGTTAGACAAGTACCATAAATACAGAGGTAGGTTTCTATCTCTAGTTATCCAAGTATTTTTCTTTATCTAAATTCATAGCTTTCATGTATAACTTACTCTTCATAGAAGGATAACTTGGAAGTTCTTCCTCTTAATGACATACCTGGATCCTGGATATGGTAAATTCAGAGCCTAATGAGCAAAGATGTATTAGCTGGCTATATAAAAGCTATTGTGCATATTTTATATCTTATATTCATACATACTGTGTTGAAATTTGTCAGTATTCTGGGTTTGAAGTTAGATTTTATGTCAGACAGAGAAGTGCTAGTGAAAAGCTAAAAATAAGGTGAAATTTTGCTATGCCTGGGAACATTTAGCATAGACATAGAAAGAGCAAGCTTTTTGTCTAGTGTCAGAATGAAAAGATATTAACCAAAATAATCAGGGACAGGAGTAAGTAATCTCCTTCATGGAAGACATCTAAAGATGTAGAGTCAAAGTTGTTCAAACCAAAAATACTTGAAAATGAGAAATACAACCACTAGAAATTTGGCAAATTTAAAAAAAAAACAAAAACACCTCAGCTCTGTCAAAATTCGCATTAACAGCTAAGAATCTGAATACAGCTTTGTCAATTATGTATTTTTCTTTTATTTATCCTGGAAGCCAATGAACACATCACAGATGCTATCAAAGGGGCTGTTCAAGTAATCTGAGATTTTGTTGCTGATTGAAATTTAGATTAATTTGTTCTGGCAAAAGCCTTGGAAAACAATTAAAAGCTTAGAATAGGGCAACAATTGCTCCTTAACCAATTAATGATCCTGCTCAGATTCTGCCATCTGAGCTGTAGCAGGTAACTTTACAGTTAACTCAGTAAATTGAGTCATGAAATAGCATTAATGGTAGTCTGTATTTCCCAGCACCCTGAAGAAAAGGATCTTGGGTATCATGAGCAAAAGCAGGTAAAAGCAGCAGGAGAAAGAAAATTAAGAGAACCTGTACTTTTGTTTCTTTTTTTTAAAAAAAAAAAGCTGTTCATAGTGAAGGTATGCACAAAACTTTCTCTGAGCCTAGATTCAAAAGATGAGCAAAATTACTACGGAAAGGAAAAAAAAAAAAAGAATTAAATTCACTTCCGTTACTGCAGGAATTAGAATTTCATTTTAAGTGACATATTGAATCTGCTTCATATTTAGTTTCTAACAACCATAATTATAAACAATACTAGTTAACAGAGTAACAAATCCCATATTTACATCAGTTGTTTATAGGAGGTTCAAATATGGGTGAATAAGCAGCAGTTAAATAAAGATCAAAGTTCTTCTAGCTGTTATACTCTGGATAGCAGGTAGAAGAATGAAAGTCAGTTCTCTTTCTATATACTAGATATTCCGATCCTAGTAGATAGAGTTGAATTGGAACCTTTTTTCCTGGGTTTGTGAGTTTGGGTTTTTTAATTTGTTCATTGACGTGTCATCAGTTGTGAACTTCAGGAAGGAAATAACTTCTAGATTCTTAATCATTCAATCCACCTTCACATTCTAAAAATGCACAGAGCATTTTTTATTCGCTTTTCTTGAAAAGAGTCAAAGACTTAAAATGGCGTTGCATTCAACAGATGAAGTTCTGATTTTTTTTTGCTTTTCTCTACTTCCATTTGCATCGTATCAACCTATTCCAACTCCAGAATTTTCAGCAATATCTTCCTTTGCTTTTCTGTGGCAAACATCCCTGCTATGTTTGTTTCAAAAATATCTGTTTTCAGATTTCCTTGTAATATGAGAAGGTTACATACTGTCATACACTGTCATACATGGAGATTAAGGTCAAAATACTATTCAATTTTGTTCATGAACTAAGCTACCCATGACTTGCTTTCCAGACTATTCAACATTACAAATAGCTCAGTGGTACAGTAATTTAAAACAAAACTCTTGTTGACTTCTGTTGCAGATGTTATTATTCAGCATGTCTGCATATCAGGATCATAGGTCATAAATCAGATCATCTCTAATTATGTATCTATATTTAATGGCCACCTGTGAACAATTTATCTTAAATGATTTGTTCATTAGCACATAAGAATTCAAGGAAAGAATATGATTTATTTTTATGGATTTCCCTTCAGCTGCTTTAATTATGAGGTTGTTTCTGGTTTGTTGCTATAATCCCAAATTTATTCTAGGAAAAATGAGGTTGGGGAATGAAAAAGAAAAGAACTGAGACTGAGAAGACTGGCTAATATTTTTGGTGTTAATAAGCAAAATTGGATCCTACATGATCCTCAGATTCTTCCAGGAAAATACCTGGTGGCCTCAGTCTGAAGCATTCCTAGTACAGAAGAAATTTTTCAGTTACAGTAAAGCTGTCTTTTCTAAGCATATGAAAACTGTATTTGTAAAAACAGATAATTTGGGCTGACTTCCACAGGCATGGCTAGCTCATGTTTCTATAAGAATATTTCCTGCTGTATTTTAACTGCCTGATTGGAAATCATGGGATTTCTATAGAATTCCAGCTAATAGTTGATGAGAAACAATCATCAATAAGAATTTCTTTTAGTATTAGGGAACAACATGCTCCCTATAAACTGTTTTTGCTAAAATCAAGGAGAAAAACAATTAAAGTAAACTTGCATGGGAAAGTTCATCCTTAATGATTCTATTTTGTTGAAATTATAGATAATTAAAACCATTGCCTTGGAAAAAAACCCAACAAGCAAACACCAAAGGTGATACTCAGCATTCCACAGTTCTAACATTTAATAACAGAAATTAAAAGGAGATTTTTTTGTATCTCTCCTCATTCAGCAAAACACACAGTGCTCTGAAACTGCTGAAGTGAGCTGAAAACCTGTTGCTGGTTGTAAATGGGCTTTGAACAAAGTCCATAATGAAGCCATAAAATAACTTTTGCAAAATTTCTTATCAAAAGTTTTTTGTTCTCTATAAGATACAGTTAGAAAGAGCTTTTCTAAAATTACATTTCTATCTATTTCTTTTTATTTTAAAGTGCCTCCTCCATCAGTTCAGTTCTTTGATATAGTTTTTATGATATTGTTAAGGCAATTGGCCAATCAAGTTTCTTTTTATCTGTTTCAGCAATGGGTTGTTGGAGGCCTCATCTCACAAAGGCTAATCTCTCTTATCTATATAGTTGAAACTTTTATCGTTCAATTAACTTCTTCACTGTTCCTTTGAAAATGTGTACATGTGCATATGTATGTATGCATTCATCTTTTGATGTATACATACATACCTACATTTTATAATTCATGCATACTCATATATAGATATACACCAAAATATTTCTGGATTTGATTTCTGTGATCAAGAAAAGAGCTGTCACCATGTAGTAGCTGCTGAGAGCTAACCAGATACAAAAACTCTTAATTTCACTATTCTGGTGTGCAAGGATATATTGACATAAAGCCGAGAGGTTTTTATATCACCGAATAAAAATGGTTTAATTCAAAGGTAAAGAAGTATGTCAATTGTAGGACAGACTGATAGGATACAAACTGTTTAAGGAAATGTCTGCCAGGTATGTTTATATATTTAGCTTCTGGGAAGAAGGTATGGTACTTTGATAATTATATTAGTCAGGCTTTAAGAAATCATTATGATTCTGCAATGCTTTTGGAAGACTCTTTCCTAATAGAATCATAGAATCATAGAATCGTTAGGGTTAGAAAGGACATTAAGATCATCTAGTTCCAACCCCCCTGCCATGGGCAGGGACACCTCACACTAAACCATGTTGCCCAAGGCTTTCTCCAACCTGGCCTTGAACACCGCCAGGGATGGAGCATTCACAACATCATTGGGCAACCTGTTCTCGTTACTCCTTGTCCTATCACTACAGACCCTAATGAATAGTCCCTCCCCAGCATCCCTATAGGCCCCCTTCAGATACTGGAAAGATGCTATGAGGTCTCCACGCAGCCTTCTGTTCTCCAGGATGAACAGCCCCAACTTTCTTAGCCTATCTTCATACGGGAGGTGCTCCAGTCCCTTGATCATCCTCATGGCCCTCCTCTGGACTTGTTCCAACAGTTCCATGTCCCTTTTATGTTGAGGACACCAGAAATACACTCAATACTCCAGGTGAGGTCTCATGAGAGCATAAAGGGGCAGGATCACCTCCTTCGACCTGCTGGTCACACTCCTTTTGATGCGGCACAGGATATGGTTGGCTTTCTAGGCTGTATGTTCACACTGCCTACTCATGTTCATTTTCTCATCGACCAATACCCCCAAGTCCTTCTCTGCATGGCTACTCTGAATCTCTTCTCTGCCCCACCTGTAGCTGTGCCGGGGATTGCTCCTACCCAGGTGTAGGACCTTGCACTTGGCATGGTTAAACTTCATAAGGTTGGCATCAGCCCACCTCACAAGCATGTCAAGGTCCCTCTGGATGGCATTCCTTCCCTCCAGCATATCAACTGAACCACACAGCTTGGTGTCATCAGCAAACTTGCTGAGGGCACACTCAATCCCACTGTCCATGTCACAAGAAGACTGGTCCCAACACCAATCCCCCAGGGACACCACTCGTTACTGGTTGCCAGCTGGACATTGAGCCATTGACCACAACTCTTTGTGTGCAGCCATCCAGCCAGTTCTTTATCCACCGAGTGGTCCATTCATCAAATTGATGTCTCTCCAATTTAGAGACAAGGATGTCGTGTGGGACAGTGTCCAATGCTTTGCACAAGTCTAGGTAGATGACATCAACTGCTCTACCCCTGTCCATCAGTTCCTTATCCCCATCATAGAAGGCCACCAAATTGGTCAGGCAGGATTTCCCTTTAGTGAAGCCATGCTGGCTGTCACCAAGCACCTTGTTGTTTTTCATGCGCCTCTAACATGCCTTCCAGGAGAATCTGCTCCAAGATTTTGCCAGGCACAGAGGTAAGACTGACTGGTCTGTAGCTCCTGGGTCACTCATTTTCCCCTTCTTGAAAAATGGGGATTATATTTCCCTTTTTCCAGTCGTTGTGAACTTCACCTCACTGCCATGGTTTTTCAAATATAATGGACAGTGGCTTAGCAACTTCATTCGCCAGCTCCTTCAGAACCCGAGAATGGATTTCATCAGGTCCCATGGACTTGTGTATGTTCACTTTTTTAAGATGTCTTGAACCAGATCCTCTCCTAATCTTATGTTATTTTTTCATTTATTGATGAATAAATCCCTGAAAATTTTCCAAGGAAGTGCAAACCTTCCTTGTTTTTCCTTTTTAATCATGCTTCAAAATTTAATACAGATTTATATTAAATGGAAAAAAAAAATCCAAGAAAAGTTTATTATTCATTATTAAATTCTGCCATATATCATTATCTACTTAATGCTGTTTTTCTGTGGTACAGTAAATAACCATGGAGATTAATAGGACTCCTGAAGCTTTAGGTCTCTACTTTGCTCATAAAGCTGTCTATATTCTTTCAATATTTGTAGGAAAATGCTAAGATATTTCTTCAGAAGTGAAGTCTTCCTTCCTTACTTCCCTAAAATTAAATTGTAGGAATTTACAAGATATCTCCGTGTATCAGATTTTTTTGGGGGGGAACTCAGAAATTTGTACCTTTCTAGAACTACCTTGCTATGCTTATTTAAAATAAAGCTATAAAATACTCTATTATAAAAGTCCTCTGGATTTTCTGTGGATGACCAAAAACTAAAATATATGAAATTACAACAAACACCAAGGAGCTGAAATATGAGTACAAAAACATAAGTAACATCTATGGATCTTTACTTGTATTACTTTATGTTCATTTAAAGTAAGAAATCATTATCTCCTCATCTTTTAAAACTGATGTAGCATAAATGCCTATTATTATAGTAATGCATTCATTCTCTCTTTTTTTTTTTTCATGTTTAAATGTCTGACAGAATGTGAGTAAATAGTAAAGAAAGTAAATCAGCTTTGGGCATTCCCCGTTCCTTGCTATACATATAAACTGCATTTTCTAAGGGTTCAAGTTCAGTTTCTGCATCTGTGAATGCAATAATCTTATTTCAGACACCTTGTGAAGAAGTAGTCTTAACATATCACTTCAAAAGGGGAAAAGGGTTGAAACAGATTACTGTGTATCTTACACCTTAGGTGTTTATATATTACATCAGTCTTATCTGAATGTTCAAGTTCAGGAACAGCTTTTTGCTTAATCTAGTACTGAATTTAATGTCCCCGTGAGTAGTAATGCATCTCATGAGAGAATTGAATGCTTCAACAAAAATATAAATGCAAGCTGTTTGGAAAATGCAGAGTTACTTCTTTCATCTTATTTAAAAGAAAAGCATTTTTCTGACATTTTGATCCAATTGAATGCCACTAGTTGGATGTTAGGAGCTCTCTGTGTTTTTATCTTAGTAACAAAAAAGGAGTATATGAATTTTCTATTTCAAAAAAGCTTGGAAAATCATAGAGTAAAAAGTACTCAGGGAAAAAATAAAAATTAGAAACACTCTTAAACCTCAAAAAAATATTAATGGTTTTACAAGTAAATGGATTTATAGTTTCATGTACAAAAAACAACCAACAACAAAAAAAAAAAGTATTTTTTTTTCTGGCAATTTTCATCAATTGTTTTTTAGTATTTACTGAAGCTTTGTCTAAATTTGACCATGTTTTCTTTATAGTATGTAGTTGTCAGCTAAAAATAAATAATGGTGTTTTCTTTACATGTCTGAGTTTAATTCTTATCTCTAAAAATCTTCTTTTTAGTTTGGCCATTTGAACTTTAGGATGGCATTTTCCTTTCACTCTGTATCAAGTTTAAGACCAGGTAATTTATTCAAAACCAAATCAGTGAATCACAGAAAGAGATACATGATAAGACTGCTCAAGAAATATTTGTATTTGGTTCTGAAGTTTGTAGATAAATATCCTGTAAGTTTGGAGAAATGAGTATAACTTTATTAAGTACTAGTTTTGTGCCAGTGAGATGGAGATTATTCCATAAAAATTTTATTGCATACATCAGTCTTTAGTTGCTATTGTAGAAAACGTTAAGTTTCTATTCTTTAAACCGCTTTAAAGACAGTGTGAGCTTCACCTTTTCCAATACATGCTGGTGCAAACTCAAGAAATCAATGGTGACATTTTTGCATTTGAAAGTAACACAGCTGCAGTTCTGATGTGGTTGAAAGATGACAAAAGGTGTATAGTAGCACTAGATCAATGACTAGAATTTTTTTATTCATGAGCTTCATTGTTTTCTTTGCTCTGGCTAATCCACTCAGTGTCATTCTTGCCTTCTCTCTATTCTCTTTTGCAGCTCAATAAGCCTTCTTTCCATTTATCATCAATATCCATCCTTTCTTCTTTTCTGTTCATATCCTTGTGGACATTTTGTCCCTTCTTCCTTTATATCTAAAATTTGGATACTTGATATGTCGTCTTCTCCCACACATCTCTTTCTGTTCAACTCTGGGTTTTTTGCTTTCATATCTCTTGCAGAATCAAATTCAGGTCCTTTGCCATGTCTTTTAATAAAGGGCCTTGCCTCACATGTCTAAACTAATAACTGCCTCTTGTCCTTTATCTTCTCTTGCTTCAGGTTACTGGTTTGTTTTTCATTGCTACTCTTGCTTCTGTGACATGAATAGTCATTCTATTATATCCTCTTATTTCAAAGTCTTTCTAAACCTATTTGCTTTGAGAAAATGCCTCACTCCTTTGTGTCCAAAACTTTCATTTCTTATATTTCTTCATGTCGTGGTTTAAACCCATTCAGGTAACTCGTTCACTCACTCCCCCCCCCCCCTTCTTTCCCTCCCCCTACTCCTGGAGGGACGGAGAGGAGAACTGAAAAGAATGCAACTCCCACGGGTTGAGATAAGAACAGTTTAGTAACTAAGGTATAACACAAATCACTACTGCTACCACCAATAATAATGATAAAGGAAATAACAAGGGAAGCGAATACAACATCTCACCACCAGCTGACCGATAACTCACCCCCCCCCAGCCTGACCAAGCTCTGACTGATACCTCCTCCCACCCCGCAGTCTCCCAGTCCTTCCGGCTAACTCCCAGTTACATCCTGGGCACGACGTGCTGTGGTATGGAATACCTCCTTGGCCAGTTTGGGTCAGGTGTCCTGTCTCTGCTTCCTCCTGGCTTCCCCTCCTCCCTGGCAGAGCATGAGGCTCACAAAGTCCTTGGCCAAACCAAAACATCCTTGCTATCAGCTCTGTTCCTGAGCTGAAAGTCAAAACACTGCACTGTACCAGCTACCAAGAAGGAGAAACATGACTGCTACTGCTGAACCCAGGACACTTCAGCAAAGGTCTTTGAAAGCCTGTAGAGAATAATATTTCTTATTAGCAGTAATATCGATAAATTAACCTGCTAAAATGAAGAGCAGGCAATGTGACACAAGACTGACTGAACTGGTAACATGGTTTCAGAATCTCTGACCCTGTTTTGGTTCTTTTTCCTGACCTGCTACATTAGTCTTACAGCTTCAGCTGTTTTAGATATAATGATTTAGAAAACATAGAGCATCAACTGCCAAAGAAATGACAGAGAGAAATTACTAATATCCCTTTTTAGTAGGGAGGCTTGCTTTTTCTTTTATTCCTTTTACTTTATTCTTTCAGGCATGAATTATTCTATAGTATATTAAATGAATATACCGTTGGTCTGTAGATTTTCACCAGTAATGAAGACTAAGAGTAAAAACCCCTATGTGAGGCAAAGCCTAAATGACTCATTTTAGCAAAAGGGATATTAAAGGACAAAGGAGAAATCTAATAAATGAAATAATTCTTGTCTTCACCCTTGATATAGCTAGTCTTAGATATAGTGAGCTCTGCAAAACATCAGTATTCATGTCAGGGAAAACTGAATTAATAATGCTGAAAAATGAATTATTTCATAGCATAGATTTTGTTTTTTTACTGCAACCTTTTTAAAAGAGAAAATGAAAATTCATTAACTTTCTGCTATGAATTATTTTCTTTTTCATAGTATTTAACTTCACTAGACCATCATTGTGCATGTCATTTCTGATGGGTAAAATATTCCTGCAGCAGCTGTACAACAATATAATTAAACGTTTCCTACTTTTGATGGATAAATTACTAGAAACATTTATATGGTGGAACAACTGCATTAGCCACCATTTCTTTGCCTGGTTTATTGCACTAGAGAGCCTCATTCCTCTATAAATATTATAACATAAAATTGTAGGAAGGGAAATTACAGTCAGGATGAAATAGCTGATAGGAGTCTTTTTAGTTTTGACAGTGGAGGTTTCTTGGGGAGATAAGGTAAAATGTTTAGGAAGTAAGAGTTTCCTTTCCAGTTTGTTTGAAAGTAATTTAATCCATTAAACATAAAATTTGCAAATATGAGTTTGGAGTGTGTCAAAATTTGAGATTTTCCTTTCTTGGAGCATTGTTAATATTGCTGTTGGTTTTAACCTTGAAAATTTTATTACACAAGTCTATTGTAGAAAAAACACCAGAATTTCCAGTTGAAACTTTTGTGTGGGTTTGCTTCACATTTAATCCTGCATTCTCTAAGTATTTTATTCCACCACTCTCAATAGGATCATTCAGTCCCAGCTAATCTGTATCTTCTTTCATGCTCCATGAAGATCTGATTTTTAGGAAGCACAGCAATAGTTCAGTAAATAGGGAGATTCTGTGACCATATCAGACATCTTATCAACCTAAACATTAGAGACAAACAGGGAACATAAAACACCTGCGATGAGTTTCCTGAGAGGCAGCCCAGTAGGCCTATCCTACTCTCTATTAGGAATACTTCTGGAACATAAGTAGAAAGGAAGAGACATCTGTGCTGTTAGTGCTGCACCATCAGAGTTATCAGGTAACACTGCAAGTTATATACAGCACAGCTGTGGATAATTCCTATATCTCTATATTACAGTACATGGCTACCAGTAGTTATAACTGCTTTGGTGTGTTGCAGATTAAAACTAGAGACACTATGGCATTATGCAGTTAACACAGAATGAATCATTAAGGATTTAGCATTAGTTTAGGAAACTAAACTGCAATAACATTATCTTGAAAAGGGGTGATCTAAATTATATTTGCAATAGTTTATGGTACCTGAGTGAGGAAAGAGTTTGTATTCCAGCTCAGTAGATGATCAATATTACTACTTCAGTATTTTGACCATTTGACTTAGGAAAAAGCTTGGGTATTCTTTTTCACCATTTTTTGTCTTTATTTCCCTTCTTGGAAGGTCAGCTCTAAACATAGGCCTGCCTGAGTCCTGTCCTGAAATTCATAACCCACAGCTTTCCAGGTACATCAGCCACAAGAACAAGCGAGTTCTATGAAGACTGGCATCAATCTGACTCTAGAGAGGAGAAAAATTTAATTCATTTTTGTATAGGAGAAATTCTGTTTGCCAGAGCCCTGTAAGTGTTCCACAAACCAGTGAGACTTTAAAGTCTATTAAAAATTTGCTTTAGAAAACATTAGAAACTGCTTTAGAAAACATTAGAAACTGCTTTAGAAAGAAACTTTTTCTCTCCTTTGAGACTATATTTCTAAGCTGTACTTCCAAAGTGCATACAGACATTCCCATAACCTCCAAAGTATTTTAAGCAGAACAAGCCATTTGAACTAACTGTATCATTATTATGAGTCTTTCATGATAGTGAAAAGTCCTTCCTTTGAGATGCTTACCAGTGGAACAAATGCATCTTACTGGAGTATTGATTTAGCATCATGCCTTTATAGGTGATACAAACAGCATGCATTCAGGAGAAGAGGAACAAAGGTGACAGATGGGAGAACAAGGGAAATGAATGGGAAGCTTTTCTGATATCAGTTCCTGCATTAATAGCTTAAGCATCAGCCTTGGAACCCAACAAAGTCCACAGGATGGGTAAAATTGTTCTAAGTGGGTTTCAAATATTATTCCAATTTCTTCTTTAGGTTTATGCAACTCTTATTAATTCGCATAAGTGCATTCCCAAAATTAAAATCAAATCTGAGATATTTGAAACTCATTCATGATGTTTATTTATTATAAATATGCCTAAGACTCTTCAACATTAATAGAAATATCCTTGTTCCGGTAGCAAAATGGTCAAGCTCATTAAGAGATTCAGTCTTCTCTGGGAACTGCGATCATGAGATTGTTGAGTTTGTGAACCTCAGGACAGTGAGAAAATCGTGCAGCAAGCTCACTGCCCTGGGCTTCAAAAGAGGAGATTTTGGCCTCTTCAGGAACCTACTTAGTAAGGTTCCATGGGATATAGCCCTGGAGGGCAGGGGGGCCCAAGACTGTTGGTTGATATTCAAGGATCACCTGCTACAAGCTCAGGAGGGTTGTGTCCCAGCCAGAAGGAGGTGCAGCAGGAGGGCCAGGAGACCTCCTTGGGTGGATAAGGTGCTGCTGGGGAAATTTAGAGGGAAAAGAGAGGCTTATAAAAGGTGGAAACAAGAACAGGCAGCCTGGGAAGAATACAGGGATGTTGTCCAGGAAGCTAGGGACCAGGTTAGGAAAGCTAAGGCCCGGTTAGAATAAAACTTGGCTAGGGATGTGAAAGATAACAGGAAAAGATTCTATAGGTACATTGTGAATAAAAGACAGACTAGGGACTATGTAGAACTAGCTACACAGGATTTGGAGAAGGCTGAAGTTCTGAATGACTTTTTTGCCTCAGTCTTCCCTGGCAAATGCTCTGACTGCACCACCCAAGTCTTGGAAGGCAGACGCAGAGACTGTGAGAATGAAGACCTTGGGCCCACTGTAGGAGAGGAATTGGTTCGAAACCATCTCAAGAACCTGAAGGTGCACAAGTCCATGGGACCTGATGAAATCCATTCTCAGGTCCTGAAGGAGCTGGCGAATGAAGTTGCTAAGCCACTGTCCATCATATTTGAGAAATCATGGCAGTTAGGTGAAGTTCCCAGTGACTGGAAAAAGGGAAATATAACTCGCATTTTTAAGAAGGGGAAAATGGATGACTCAGGGAATTACAGACCAGTCAGTCTCACCTCTGTGCCTGGCAAAATCTTGGAGCAGATTCTCCTGGAAGGCATGCTAAGGCACATGAAAATCAACAAGGTGCTTGGTGACAGCCAGCATGGCTTCACTAAGGGGAAATCCTGCCTGACCAATTTGGTGGCCTTCTATGATGGGGATAAGGAACTGATGGACGGGGTAGAGCAGTTGATGTCATCTACCTAGACTTGTGCAAAGCATTGGACACTGTCCCACATGACATCCTTGTCTCTAAATTGGGGAGACATCAATTTGGTAGGTGGACCACTTGGTGGATAAAAAACTGGCTGGATGGCTGCACACAAAGAGTTGTGGTCAATGGCTCAATGTCCAGCTGGAGACCAGTAACGAGTGGCGTCCCTGAGAGATCGGTGTTGGGACCGGTCTTCTTCAACATCTTTGTCGCTGACATGGACAGTGGGATTGAGTGTGCCCTCAGCAAGTTTGCCGATGACACCAAGCTGTGTGGTTCGGTTGATACGCTGGAGGGAAGGAATGCCATCCAGAAGGACCTTGACATGCTTGTGAGGTGGGCAGATGCCAACCTCATGAAGTTTAACCATGACAAGTGCAAGGTCCTACACCTGGGTCAGAGCAATCCCAGGCACAGCTACAGGTGGGGCAGAGAAGAGATTCAGAGCAGCCCTGTGGAGAAGGACTTGGGGGTGTTGGTCGATGAGAAAATGAACATGAGCAGGCAGTGTGAACTTGCAGCCTAGAAAGCCAACCATATCCTGTGCTGCCCCAAAAGGAGTGTGACCAGCAGGTCGAAGGAGGTGATTCTGCTCCCCTCTCTCATGAGACCTCACCTGGAGTATTGAGTGCAGTTCTGGTGTCCTCAACATAAAAAGGACATGGAACTGTTGGAACAAGTCCAGAGAAGGGCCACGAGGACGATCAGGGGACTGGAGCACCTCCCGTATGAAGACAGGCTGAGAAAGTTGGGGCTGTTCATCCTGGAGAAGAGAAGGCTGCATGGAGACCTCATAGCAGCCTTCCAGTATCTGAAGGGGACCTATAGGGATGCTGGGGAGGGACTATTCATTAGGGTCTGTAGTGGCAGGACAAGGGGTAACAGGTTAAAACTTAAACAAGGAAGTTTAGGTAGGATGTAAGGAAGAAGTTTTTTACTGTGAGGGTGGTGAGGCACTGGAATGGGTTGCCCAGGGAAGCTGTGAATGCTCCATCCCTGGCGGTGTTCAAGGCCAGGTTGGATGAAGCCTTGGGTGTGATGGTTTAGTGTGAGGTGTCCCTGCCCATGGCAGGGGGGTTGGAACTTGATGACCTTAAGGTCCTTTCCAACCCTAACTGTTCTATGATTCTATGATTCTAATTTCCAGGAAAAAAACTGGAAACTTAGATCCTGAAAGTGTTCCAGCAGGCTTTCCTCCTGCAGATCAGCAAGTCTTTGTGATAGATGCACTCTGCCATCTAGATAACTTCCACTGAAATTGTGATAACCTGAAGTGCATTTCTGATATTTCATTCAGTGTAAAAATGATAGATATGCTTAGCTGTTCCTTTTACCTCCCTTTATACTTTTGTGCAATTTAATGGTTAATAAATGCTTGGAAGATACACAATTTTGAAGACAGAATACCCTAGACCCATTGGGATACCTGCAAGAGGATATGCCTATATACTCTACTAGTTCCTTCCAAAGCACTGTTTTTATAAATTCCATAAACTAAGGAATGATGTAACCTTGAGTAGAGCAGTTACTGTATCTTGGAGCCAGAGTGTGAGTGTAGTGTAGTGTACATGCAGAATAAGACTTGAATTCAACTTTGAGCTCAGCAATTTTATTCGAGTGCCTCTTTTCTTATGTAACTGTGCTCAAAAGGGCAAAAGATAAATAACACTTGCAGGTCCAAAGAGGAAGACCAACACCTTTAAAGCTGCTGAAGAGTTATGCTGTATACTATTTTTCATGTACAGTAGTGAAATCTAAACTTTACTCAGAGAAGAAGTAATTAGGAATTTATGTTATTAGTGAAAAACCTGGCCATATGCTGTTGAAAGTGACTAGTACAGATTGCTTCACTCTCCAGTGTATTTTCAAGCATACATTTTTACAGCTGTTGGTATCTGTAGATACTCTAATTCTCTCTGCCTCAAAGGGACTGATCACTTTTATCACTTGGCCACATATCTGAATAGATAAGTGGAAAAACTTTTGTAAATCTTTGGCCTATATAAAAAGAGTTATTTCTGATGTTAAAGACAGTGAATACTGGCAAGAGTGAAGTTACACCTTACCTGCCTGAATTGCCTGAATATTTCTTTGAAAGAGAAACGCTGTCCAAAAATGGAAGAATTTGATTCAGTAATGAATATTCTTATTTATATAAGAATATACTTATTTATATAGTCAAATCAGTGACTGCACGATTGAAAAACATGAAGAACTTTTTTTAAAATATTATTGATGTTTGTTTTTTTAAAAGATGAATTCTGATTTTTTTCATATAAAACACAAAGCTATGAGGGAAATTTTGGAAGGTTATTCATGATGTCAAGAGTTGATTGGAAGAAATTACGCTGCCTCTACTCTGTCACTATTTTGTGTGACATAATCATAAAGAAAAATATATGGCAGATATTTTGAACATTAATTTCTATAAATGGAAACCTGTATTTATGTTTCTGAGAGCTTGATTTTATAGGATTAACACATTAAATTTATTGCTAAGTAGGACTCTAAAGTTCACAATCAATTGGTCAGTTTACAGTTCACCTTAAATTTTAGTCTTTATTTAAATACTATGTAAATATGCAGTGTAGAATGACCACAGTAAAAGATTTCTTTGTCATTAAAAATGCAGCTCAGCAGCTTTGTAATAAATGGTGACATTATGTATATGCCAATCCCTTCTGGAAAATTGGAGCAATTCTAGACTTTGCCAAGAATTTGACATGCCACCCTAAATGTTTAATCAGGGATGCTGTGACTTTCAATGCTGCTTGTATAAATGTGTCAGTCTAATTTTTATTAAACCTCTTCAAAAGGAAGGAGAATCTGCTTCTGAGAAAAAAAAAAATTATGACTGAACGGAACTAATGCTATTAATACATTTCTCACTGGGTATGATATAAGTAATCTAAAATTAACTATGATCCTCACTTCACTGAGCACAAACTTCCCTAGTAAAAGTTTTGAATTGGAACAGAACTCAGAGGAGTGCTGTGTCAAATTAATGATCATGAAGCAAGGCTTGCAGAGCATTAGTAGTCAGCTTCTGCCTTGGGTGACACCAGGGAATAGATGCCATTCAGCCATCTGAACAAAATTTCTATGATAAAACCTGTCCCTCAAAAAAACGCCCAGAAGAACCTAATGGGAATTTCCTGTGACTTCTCCACTGGTTGATTCTATTCTGGCCATAGAAAATACATCCTAGATTTCAGATAAGGGCCAGAGAAGCCAACTAAAGGCATCATTATAATTATAGAATCATAGAATCATAGAATCGTTAGGTTTGGAAAGGACCTTAAGATCATCTAGTTCCTAACCCCCTGCCGTGGGCAGGGACACCTAACGCTAAATCATATCACCCAAGGCCTCGTCCAACCTGGCCTTGAACACTGCCAGGGATGGAGCATTCACAACCTCCCTGGGCAACCCATTCCAGTGCCTCACCACCCTAACAGGAAAGAATTTCCTTCTTATATCCAACCTAAACTTCCCCTGTTTAAGTTTTAACCCGTTACCCCTTGTCCTGTCACTACAGTCTCTAATGAAAAGTCCCTCTCCAGCATCCCTATAGGCCCCCTTCAGATAATCTGTTGGTGCTGTAGATTAAAAGGCCTATACAAGTTAGTAGTTTTAATTTTGAAAAGCTTTGGTTATATATACTGTCTTCTCATTTTTATAAATAGACTGACTTTGTTTAGTAAGGCTAGCTGCATTACTTAGGAGAATTTGGAAGAATTTAGGTTTCTGCATATGAGTTAAACTTCACAACATAGTATTTTTACATGAATATTTCTAGTTAATAATGGTGCTCTTACTGGTGTTTCTTCAGATTGTTTCTTGTATACATTATATTTGCTATTTATTCATCCTCTAGTGTTAAAATAACAAAATGATTAGGAGTGAGGAACCTTAAATGTCATCTAGTTCCAACTCGCCTGACATGGCCAGGGACCCCTTACACTAGATCAGGTTGCTCAGAAACCCATCCATAAAATCGTAGAATAGTTAGGGTTGGAAAGGACCATAAGGTCATCAAGTTCCAAACCCCCTGCCATGGGCAGGGACACCTCACACTAAACCATGTCACCCAAAGGTTTCTCCAACCTGGCCTTGAACACTGCCAGGGATGGAGCATTCACAGCTTCCCTGGGCAACCCATTCCAGTGTCTCACCATCCTAACAGTGAAGAACTTTCTTATATCTAATCTAAACTTCCCCTGTTTAAGTTTTAATCTGTTACCCCTTGTCCTGTCACTACAGTCCCTAATGAAGAGTCCCTCCCCAGCATCCCTACAGGCCCCCTTCAGATACTGGAAGGCTGCTATGAGGTCTCCATGTAGCCTTCTCTTCCCCAGGATGAACAGCCCCAACTTTCTCAGCCTGTCTTCATACGGGAGGTGCTCCAGTCCCCTGATCATCCTCATGGCCCCCCTCTGGACTTGTTCCAACAGTTCCATGTCCTTCTTATGTTGAGGACACCAGAACTGCACACAATACTTCAAGTGAGGTCTCATGAGAGCAGAGTAGAGGGGCAAGATCACCTCCTTTGATCCAGCCTGGCCTTGACCAATTGCAGGGATGGGGGATCCACAACTTCTCCAGGCACCCTCTTCCAGTGTCTCACCACCCTCATAGTAAATAACTTCTTCCTAATGTCTAACCAAATTCTGCCCTTTTTCAGCTTAAAGTTGTTCCCCCTAGTTTGTCACTACATGGGATTGTAAAAAGTCCCTCTCCAGGTTTCTTGTTGGCCCTGTCTAAAAACCAAGTTGATAAATGTTTTACTAATGCCAACTCATCCAGGTTTTAATTCCTAGTACTTGTAAGAAAGTAGTGGGCCCCATTGTAGTTTCTATTTTGTTGTTTATTTCTTCTGACATAGAACATGGAATATGGTGCGTTTGGGGAGTGCTCTATAAATACAGAACAGAAACATGGTCTATAGGATGAACAAGGCATATGAAGAGATGAAAATGAAGGCCAGGAGACAGTGCTGGTCAGTGTAATAAGCAGTGGTTTTGTTGTGTATGTTCTCAATCTTTTGAAGTTTTACAGAAAGCTTGGCAATAAGAATAAAGAGGTATTTTGATGCATACTTAAAATATTAAAGGAAGAAAGGGTGAATTCTCTGGTTTTATACAACAGAATCCTCCACTGGAGTTGAAAGGAAGAAGGAGTTTTCCTTACAGCTGTTTTGCTCCTAGTGTGTTCAATAAGAAGTGGCACCCTATTCATTTTTTGACAAAATAAGGAAGTAAGACTTGACCAGTTCTGGATTGTAACTTTAATTGCATGCTCTTACTTAACCCAAAATTGAATAATTGCTGTATTTGCCAGCATTCTTTCTAGCAGTCTAGAAAGTGGGTACAGCCAGAATCTGTAGAATCTTTCTAGTTGCTGAATGATTATATGCATCTAGTGGCATCAAATGCTGTTCTGGTTTTTCTTTTGTATAATGCTCTGTCCCACAATATGTACTGCAGCAGTTTTACCCAGACCTGACATCCACCTGTGCTGTTGGGCATAAAGAAGAGGTGAAAACTGGGATTACATTCAAAAGTACAGATTATGTTTAAAAAGAAACATCATCTGATCTGGAGCTTCCATGGGTCCTGTCAATCCATGGTTTGCTTGAGAAAGTTGGCGCTTAACTGTTAATACAGAGATTCTGTGATTTAAGGTAAAGCAAATCCCTATTTCATTCCCTATAGACTTGGTTCAGCAAGAATTATGTGATAGACACGTTCAGAAATGTATAGGTTGTAAAAACAATATAGTTTTGTAGTGTGAATGTAGAATGAAATATACTGGAACACCCACACCTGTAGGAACACACAGTATTTCCATTGTTACAGAGAAAAAATTTCCATAGAAAGGAGTGTTTGGGGTTCCTAAGAGATAATAAAAAAGCTATTCATAGTTTCTCCTGCATCAGGTCTAGCAAAATACTAACCTTCTTGTGTGGTAGATGGATCTTTAATTTTATGTGCTCAGCCATCAGACTTGTTACGCACCGTGTCATCATTCTTCTATTATCAGGAAGTAGTTAGTATAACCAACAACCTGCTGAAATGCTGGATTAATCTAAAGGAAGAGAAACTAAGGATAGAAAATTTAATCTAATATTACAGTTTTAAGGCTCCTTTTGTCATGTGGATGAATCCCTAAACTTAGTCGCAAATGCATTCTCTTCCTCTATGCTTCAGGGATTTTTAGAAATGATACAATGACAATTCTAGAGTTCAACCTGCCTATTTTTTCTCCCCCCCTTAAAAATTCCAGCCTCCCAGTTACCCTCATATGGTTAAATCATGACCTTCAGTGTAATTCACGATTAGATGAAGGATCAGAACACTTTAATGTAAATGCTGGAGGGATTATATTAAGAAGTGTTGTTGAGGTCATTGGGAAAAAGTATGGTTCATCAAAATACTTATTTTTCCCCTTACAGCACTTTAATTTTATGTTTCTGTGTGTTTACGTGTTAATGTCATAATTCTGGAGGTTACAATTATTTCCAGGGAAAACTGAAGAGGCAGTCATACAAGTCATATGGTCTCTTTGGGAAACAGTGGAGAAGTTTGACTACAGGCAAATAGTATTGATTCAGTATCCAATACTATCTTGTTTATTTCGCTTGAAATATTTAAGTTTCATTAACACTGATGTTCCATTTAGGCATTGTTTGCCCTTTGGTGACCAGTTAGGAAGAAGAAAAAAAACCTGCAAGCTGACATGAAACCATCTGTTCATTGTATGAAGGCAGCTACCTCTCAGGTCATTTAACACAGGGAGGAAACAATTCTGGATAGAAAAATCTTCCTACTAAAAATGTGAGGAACAACAGACCTACAAAGGGGTTTCTGAAATAAAAACAGCAGTGAGAAATCACGTAGAAATATACAGAGAAATATGTCTGATGTTAAAACTCTCTGTGATTCAATCAGCATGCTTAACATCTCCAGAAAAGTAGCACTGATATTTTATATATTATAGAAGAGGAGGATAAAATACAGAAATTATTAGGAAAAATGATCTTTTACTGTAGTTCACAATGTAAAGTTTGTATCCTAGGATGAAACAGCAAATAACTAGAGAACCCCTTTGATCATACTAAAGACTGTATGATGATCTACTGGGACCATAATGGTCCCTCATTACTGCAGCGGTATGGTAAAGTCATACTGCCTACTCATATCTCAGCACTAAAAGTGAGGAAAACTTGCCTTGGTTTTACAGAGGCAAGTCACCCATAACCATAGTGTGTGGAAAAGGAAAAAAAGGTAATAAAAGGAGTCTTCAAAGTTGCTGAAGGTGCCCTTTATGGCAGAATGATTCTTAGCCTCAGAGTAAAATAAATATTATTTGATCAATGGATCACAAAGTATTTGATTCTGTAATCTTACATAGCTTTATTTAGTTCAGAATTTGTTTTTGAAATGTTTTATTCTGAAGCATGCACATAATAGTAACTCCCATAACTGTAATGATGTTTTAATATCATGAGATCTCATTATAACAGTCTGCTTATTTGGTTTTTGCTGATAAGTGAAGTAAGAATGCCAGCTGTTCTGGTTGAATTACTGGGTCCATGGATTACTAAAAAGAAAATTAATATAGTCATTATTTCTTTTTTTTTTCTATTGAGTAGCATTTAGAGGATCCAGTCAGTACTAGAGCCTCATTATAATAGATGCTGTATAAACATTAAAAATGCCCTGACATGGTAAATACAGCATGCTGTTATTGTTTAGCTAAATGCTGAAAAAAGCTATTTTGTTCACAGTTTCAGGAAGAGAGGTCATTTTTAAATAATGTTGTTCATGTTTTACTAATACAATTAATTCAGTCATCCAAAACCTGCATAAAGACTAACAAAAGTATGTTTGGGATCTGAGTTTACCCTGGAAATTGTCTAAAAACCTACTTCAATGACTCTGTACTGAAAGCCTTAATGTTGTATTGCATACTGATCTGCGGGTGGGGAAATGGAAATAAAACAAATTGTTTTCCATCACAAAACAACTGTGAATACACTAGCACTATTTTATTTACAGCATAGATGTTCATTTAATCAATTTATTGGTATGAACCTAGAGAAAATTGAACAAAGTTGAAAAATAGAGTATTTTATCACATACTGGAAAAAAAAAATGTGTACAGATATGTTGCAATTTATTGAAATATGCTGCACTTTGAGATATATTGCACACTGCCTGAAAGGTAATCTATCTCTATATCTTATGTTATTATCATGCGTGTCAAATAGAAATTTAGTTTGTCATATTTCTGAAATATATAGGCTCATTTCAGGAAAGCAGTCAAGACTGTATATGTATCACAGTATCACACAGTATCACAGTATGCTAGAGATGGGAAGGGACCTCGAAAGATCATCTAGTCCAATCCCCCTGCTGGAGCAGGAACACCTAGATAATGTTACACAGGAATGTGTCCAGGCGGGTTTTGAATGTCTCCAGGGAAGGAAACTCCACAACGTCCCTGGGCAGCCTGTTCCAGTGTTCCGTCACCCTCACTGAGAAGAAGTTTCTTCTCAAGTTTCAGTGGAACCTCTTGTGTTCCAGTTTGTACCCATTACCCCTTGTCCTATCATTGTTTGCCACTGAGTAGAGCCTGGCTCCATTCTTGTGACACTCCCCCTTTATATATTTATATACACTAATAAGGTCACCCCTCAGTCTCCTCTTCTCCAAACTATAGAGACCCAGCTCCCTCAGTCTTTCCTCATAAGGGAGATGCTCCACTCCCTTAATCATCTTAGTTGCCCTGCGCTGGACTCTCTCCAGCAGCTCCCTGTCCTTCTTGAACTGAGGGGCCCAGAACTGGACACAATATTCCAGATGCAGTCTCACCAGGGCAGAGTAGAGGGGAAGGAGGACCTCTCTCGACCTACTAACCACCCCCCTTCTAATACACCCCAGGATGCCATTGGCCTTCTTGGCCACAAGGGCACAGTGTCGGCTTATGGTCATCCTGTCATCCACTAGGACCCCCAGGTACCTCTCCCCTACACTGCTCTCTAACAGGTCATTTCCCAAACTATACTGGAACCTGGGGTTGTTCCTGCCCAGATGCAGGACTCTACACTTTCCCTTGTTATAATTCATCGAGTTATTCCCTGCCCAACTCTCCAGCCTGTCCAGGTCTCGCTGGATGGCAGCACAGCCTTCTGGCATGTCAGCCACTCCTCCCAGCTTAGTGTCATCAGCAAACTTGCTGATAGTACACTCAATTCCCTCATCTAAATCATTGATGAATATATTAAATAATACTGGTCCCAGTACTGACCCTTGAGGCACTCCACTAGTTACAGGCCTCCAACTAGACTCAGCCCCATAGACTACAACTCTCTGGCTTCTCTCCTTCAGCCAGTTCGCAGTCCACCTCACTACCTGATCATCCAGACCACACTTCCTCAATTTAGCTGTGAGGATGCTGTGGGAGACTGTGTCAAATGCTTTGCTGAAGTCAAGGTAGACCACATCCACCGCTCTGCCATCATCCATCCACCGTGTTTTTTCCTCATAAAAGGCTAAGAGATTGGTCAAGCATGATTTCCCCCTGGTGAAGCCATGTTGACTGCCCCTCATAACCCTCTTATCCTTGATATGCCTTAAGATGGCACCAAGGCTAAGGTGTTCCATCACTTTCCCAGGGACGGAGGTGAGGCTGACCGGCCTATAGTTACCCGGGTCCTCCTTCTTGCCCTTTTTGAAGACTGGAGTGACATTTGCTTTCCTCCAGTCCTCAGGCACCTCTCCCGTTTCCCAAGACTTGGAAAAGATGACGGAGAGTGGTCTAGCAATGACTTCCGCCAGTTCCCTCAGCACCCACAGGTGCATCCCATCTGGACCCATGGATTTATGGATGTCCAGATTGCTCAGCTGGTCTCTAACCCATTCCTCATTGACTAAGGCAAACCGCTCCGTCGACCTGACTTCATCTAAGGTCTCAGGGGTACAGGGCTCTTCAGGACTGCCTGCAGCAGAGTAGACAGAGACAAAGAAGGCATTCAGTAACTCTGCCATCTCTGTATCTTCTGTCACCAGGGCACCCATCCTGTTCATCAGTGGGCCTACATTGCCTCTGGTGTTAGTTTTATCTGCCATGTATTTGAAAAAGCTCTTTTTGCTGTCCTTGACCCTTCTCGCCAGGTTTAATTCTAAGGAGGCCTTAGTCATCCTAGCTGCCTTCCTACATCCTCTAGCAGCAGCCTTATATGCCTCCCAAGTGGCCAGCCCCTCCTTCCATGACCTGTAAACTCTCCTCTTCCACTTGAGCATACCCAGCAATTCCCTATTTAGCCACGCAGGTCTCCTGGCCCTCTTCCTTGACTTCCTACGTGTCGGGATGCTCCGATCTTGAGCACAGAAAAAGCAGTCCTTGAATGCCAACCAACTATCTTGGGCCCCTTTACCTTCAAGCAGCCTTGCCCATGGGATTTCCCCTAGCAATTGCTTGAAAAGGCCAAAGTTTGCCCTGCTAAAGTCCAGGGTTGCAATTCTAGTTGCTATTCTACTGGTCCTACCACACGAGATCCTGAATTCCACCATCTCGTGGTCGCTGCAACCAAGGCAGCCCTCAACCCTTACTGTTTTGACCAGACCCTCCTTGTTAGTGAGGATGAGATCCAGCAGTGCTCCTCTCCTGGTCGGCTCATCCACCATTTGCATGAGGAAGTTATCATCCATACACTGGAGGAACCTCCTGGACTGTGGCTGGGTTGCCGAGTGGTCCTTCCAGCAAACATCAGGGAAGTTAAAATCCCCCACGACGACCACGGCCTGTGACTGTGAGGCCGCTCTCAGCTGCCTGTAGAAGGCCTCATCAACTTCCTCACCCTGATCCGGTGGTCTGTAACAGACACCTACAACAGTATCCCCCCTGCCAGCCTGCCCCTTAATTCTCACCCACAGACTCTCAACTCGCTCGTCATCTGTCCCTGGACAGAACTCGGTGCATTGTAGCTGCTCCCGCACATAAAGAGCAACCCCACCACCCCGCCTGGCTGGCCTGTCTTTCCTGAAAAGGACATAGCCCTCCATGACTATATTCCAGTCATGTGAGCTGTCCCACCACGTCTCTGTAATTGCCACCAGATCATAGTCTCCTGACTTAACACAGGTTTCCAACTCCTCCTGCTTATTTCCCATGCTGCATGCAGTGGTGTACAGACATTCCAGGGAGCGAGCTGAGCACACCGATTTCACCCTAAAATGTATGTTTGTCATCTTTATTTTAAAGTCTTTATTTTAAAGTCTTAACAATCACCTTTCCTTGATTTTTCTTGGAATGATAGTAAGAAATGGCCATCTTTCTCACTGTTTAAAAGAGCAAATTCATCAACAAACAGTAAGGTGATTGTAATATTAGCTCATCTGGAGTGTGACACAGAGAAAAAGGATGCAGAGCATTTCTGCCATGATGTTTTAGTAAACACTTGGAATTAGCCTATTCTTGGAATCAGAAACCTTCTTCTGTAAAGAAGGTGCTGCAAAACCAATTTCAGTAATTTAACATGTGGCCTTTGGACTTCTCATGATGACTGTTCACAAGTTTCATGCTGGGCAACAAGCACCATTTGTCTGTATTTTTTGTCTGATGCTGCTGGTGTGTTCTTAAGAAGATAAAAGACGAATAAAACCCCCACCAACTGTTGCATTATCTGGAAATAATAGTGTATGTATAGACATTTATCGATCTGATATCATAATGTACAACTTCTAATAAGCAAGGTACAAATGGTGTCTATCCTGTAAGTGGAAAGATTGTTGTTTTCTGAATTTTGTAATAACTGAAAACTTGAAGCTCAGCACATAACAAATTATCTTAATCGGTTTAAGTACTCAAGTATAAAATACCTCTGTCCACTGGAAGTTCATAATAGTTTGTTGCGTCAGCAGAGGTGAACAGGCAGGAAAACGTGTAAATGGTATGCAGCATTTGAAGTATCAGGTGCACGGACTGCTGACTTCAGTGTTCAACAGACCTGGCAGCCCTTTGATTCATAGATGTTCATCTCCCTGGCTCTGTGGATCAGGCAAAAAAGAGCAATCATGTAATTTGTTTATATCTGGATCAAAATGTATACATAGCCAAGGCATAATCCTCACGTTATATGCTGACGCAAGACATGCTGAATTTTGCAGGTGGTAGAATAGGTCTATTTAGTCTTTTAATTTTATGACAGAGATGATTATGTTTTTCTAACTGGCAAATTAGTAAAAATATTTGTCCAGAACTGGGTATCTCCAAGAAGCTTTTAAACACCATAAAGGTTCTTCAAAAAAAATTCACCTGTTTAGGAGCAAAATCAATTATCTGTGGTTCATTTTGATATAGAATAACTTGGGCTTTCTGACAAATATATGTGGGGTTTTTCATGGTTTTTTGACTGAAAAATAGAGAATATTGAAGGGTTCTATTTTAAGGCTATTCTTAGTCAATAATGTACCATTTTTTTTTCCAATGAAAAATGTTCTTTTTCAAAATACAGGTGTTTTTATTAAAACCTCCAGTATTTAGATTTTTGTATTTTAAGAGAATTGCCATGTCTGTATACCTTTTTTCTAATTCTTAGTGATAATGCTACTTTAGATGTCATATTTTTTCACTGTGATTTTTGTATACTAAAAGTAACATTTCAATCATCAAATAGAACTATTGAAGTAATTCAAATGTTTTTAGCTCTAAATGTTTTTTTCCTAAAAAAATGTTAAAAAACATTTTTAAATTAGTAAATAATGCCAAAATTTATCTATTCAGAGTTCTTTGAGAATTGGAATCTTCATAATTCTCCCCAAATTTCACTTCTCATAAATAAATTCCATACTGTTTATGCTGTCATTCAAGTTTAACAATGACAAACCTTAAATAGCAAATAACTCACATTGATCATACCAGTAGAATATATGCAAAAATAAGCAGCTCTTTTTTTCTTTTCAGCTATTGGCTTCAAGGAGAGAAGTTTCAAGTTTATCAGACTACAGGTAGAAAGTTTTTGGAGGATCTACTAAGAAGTCAAGTAAGTGGCTACTTTTCTGCTTTTGGCTTTTGTAAGACACCTTGCATTTGAAAGTAAAAATACTGTTCAAATTTATATTCTATTTTTGTTTGTGTTTTTTTTTTTAACAAATAATATGTTTAAAATAAAGATGAGAAAGTAGATTATATTTTGCATCTTTAATTTTGCATGTGTCTGCAGATTTTTCAGATAACTAATTATATTTTCAAAATGCATTAAACTTTGAAATTATATCATTGAAAAACATTATGTCATGCAGGAACAACAGTTAGCAGTGATCACTTGGAAAAAAAATGCAATTCAATTACATAAGCTGATAGCCCAGAGGAACCCAAGAACCATAAAATAAATATCCATAAGTATACAGCAGATAAATGTAGCTTCTGCAGAAATCACTTCCAAAGCTTAATTAGAAGTGGTTATTTTTGACAGAAATCTGTGGTTTGAATTAACAAATGTAATAAAAAATTCAGACTAGGAGTTAAAAATATGTTTTTCTTTATCCTTTGAGACAGGACTTAAAAGGGAACTGAACACATACAGGGATTATTTTTTTTTAATTATAATTTAGCAATTCAGTAATAAAATGCTATAGCCAAAAGAGAATCTTTAGTGCAATAATCTTTTCATATTAGCATATGGTCTAGTCTAGTAGTATATTTACACAACAATACCCATCATGTTTCACCACTGCAGTGTTTCACAAAACCACGTCATCACTTATAGCAATAAGTTTGTGAGTACTATAGTCTGGTATGACCAGCATCACAAAGAACTTTCTACATTCAGTTGTTTTTTTGACATTATCACATTTTTTAAGGAGTCTGTCAAGAAAAACTCCAGCTATTTTTGTTATCTAACCTAATAGATATAACAATAATTCAGTTACACATGATTCATACATAACTAAACAATTTGATATCCTTTAGTAATGTCCAAAATTGAAGTTCATCATAGCAGAGGAAAATTGAAGAATACGTTTGCCTGTATCAATCAATCTTACTGTTGTTTTGCAAACCTTTTTACTGCTATAATTTTGTCAAAGGTTATACATGCAATAAGGTTTATGTGAGCATTTCTCAACCTTCATAATTACAACACAGCTCCTCTGAAGATATAGCAGTAAAGATTTCAGTTATATTAAATTCTCTTTTTGGGGAGCATTGTGGTAACTTGCAATGGCTCACTGTAACAAGATTTGGGGTTTTGCAAAGAATTATTTTCTGCAACACACAGATCAGTCAGAGCTCAAATTATGAATAAGCTAGACCTATCACAGAATCACACAATCATTAGGGTTGGAAGGGACCTCTGGAGATTATCTAGTTCAACCACCCTGCCAAGGCAGGGCCATCTAGAGCAGGTTACATGGGAACACTTCCAGGCAGGTTTTGAATTTCTCCAGGCAGGAAGACTCCACAAGCTCCCTAGACAGCCATGTCGCACCTTTAAAGCAGTGTGATTGCTGATAGACAGGTATTTCAGGATAACTTCCATAATATGTAAGTGTTCAGTTCTCAACCACCATACTTCTGCAAACATTTGATATCTTACCTTTTCTTGCTTATAGCAGAGCCAGTTATTCCTTACCAGCTGTCATGATTCCTGCAATGTTGTTGTCCGGTTGTCCAGCAATGTGCACCTGCAACAGGGAATCTTGGAGACTCTTAAACTGTATCTTATCCAGCAAAACAGTTCCTGTCTCTTCTTTCCTAATTTCCTGTGATTCAGAGCTTTAGGGTTTGTTTGTGGGTCTTTTTCTGTTTTGTTGGGGTTTGGGTTTTTTTGTATTAGTTGGTTGGTTGGGTTTTTTTGAGATTATAAGAATAGGTTCAGAAAGGGAATGGTAATCAGTTAGAATAGTAAATACTCTTGTCTTGAATCATATGATATTCCATCCAGATGTCTAGTTTGTTTGTTAATACACCTTGTCTTTCTAAGACAACTAGACTATCAGAAATGTTAAGAAAATGTGGTTATTATCCCTAAATAAAACTTGAGCCCCAAGGTACTTATTTTCCACCTTGCTCAGCTGATTCAAACTCCAACTGATGCATAGCATGGCTGTATTATAAAAAGTTATGTCACATTAACTATGTTATATTTCAACAGGCAAACGCAAGGCACTGTGTATTAGCTTCAGCTGCTCACTGATGTAGTGATACCTTCTGTCCTATTATGGCTGCTTGAATGCTCAGAAGAAAGTTGACTTTGACAGTTTCTAAAACTGTGTTTTTTACAGCAGACAGGTAAAGGAATGTGAAATCAAAGGGCTGCTGTCATTTCTGGCTGAAGGCCAAACAACTTGGAACAGCTCATCAGAGATTTTGAATTGCTCACTCCATCATCTGTAGTGGAATAAGACTTACAGTCAAAATTCTTTATAAGTGGTCAAAAATTTATGTCACAGTAGGCTCAAAGTGTTGGAGATACATCTTAAGTATTAGAAGTTAAAATATCATATTCAGATACTTCTGGCAACGTCTTTGTCTGCTGTTGCTATAATTTCAGGAGCACCTGACAGCTGTAATAAAGACCAGAGAGTTATTGCAAATAAGTTGCTTATCATGTAGCTTTTCTCTGAGAGAATATTTAGTGAAATTAGTGTCAGTGTTAGTGACAGTGAAACCCTTTGGCAAATCTAACGGGGAATTTAAAAAATGTTAAAGAAATAATATATTTATCTCACCCTGTTTCTCCCTGTAATGTATAAACCTGAGAACTCCCATATCAGCTAAGAGCGAATCTCCCATCTAATCTAAAATTAATTTTAATAATTAATTTGTTACAGATTTATTGATATTCCTTCTAAAAACCTCATAGCAAGTTGGCCAGAATTATCATTTTCAGGTAAATTTAGACATATGTATTTTTGACCAGTACATTTTTCCTAGTGTCTGTGGTGGCTTCACAGCTGTGCAATACAAAGTCACAGTTTTCTTCCATGTTTATTAGAGATGATCTACCCTTATTTTCATTAGATATCAAAGTATGGTTTGGTCTAAGTGGAGCAAAATACTGTTTCTCTTAATTGCAGCTGCAGAGACTCTGGCCAAGTAAAGGAAGACCAGGAATTTTGATTGGTTATGTGCCAAGTATGAAAGGTGAGACCTGGGAGCAGGGCAAGGCAGGAGTGGGAGGGCTGCCACAATGAAATCACACTACACAAATGAAGGGATGCTCCATACTAGGCAGAACTCACCAGGAGGCTGCTGCTGTCTTTGCCTTCATCTCCCATAGTATATCTACACCTAACATGTTGTCTTTGTGAATCAGCAAGCAGAGGAATGAATTACCTTAATAAGCTTCAAAGGTCTTCTTCCTGTCTGTTCATGGCAAGAACTGGGTAATTGCCAGTGTCCTCTGGATAACAGCAGCTCCCATGTATTACTCAAGCAAGACAAAAAAATTTCCTTTTACCTGTGCTTTTGAATGTGCCTGCCCACTCCTCTGTCCAAGTTTTACATCATATCAGGACAAGAATTCAAGCTGTAAATTGCAATAAGATTAAGCATACAGTTGTCTGTGTTTTTTGTTTGTTTGCTGTTTTGGGTTTTTTTAATGTACTACAAAATGACTTAAAGTTTGATTGTATTAATGTAAGACACTCACTACAGACTTCTTGCTTTTCAGAATACCTTCAAAGCTGATAAAACAATTCTAGCAAAGATTTGCTAAAATGTAAATTCCATGTGTTTACGTCTGCATTTTAAACCTAAATGGTACAAGCTGTTTCCTTTTAGCATTCATATTCATTCCAGGTTTATTTATAATCTGATGAGAAAAAAAAAATAAATAAATCTGAGTATGAGCTGCTTATCTTAAATAGTGGGCAACGTAGCCAACATGTAAAACCATCTATTAGCATGTCAGTCAGAGTGTTATAGTACTCCCCCAAAACAGTAGGTCTACTTTAAACAAGACTGTGATTTATGGCTCAGAATCACAAAAACTCTCTTTCTAAGCCAGTAGAGAAGACATCTGGGAAGAGCAGATCTAAGCCTATTCAAATCTCAGAAATTTTACCTTTTATAAATTCAAATTATCTGCTTTCATCATTGAAATAGTGCTTCTGAATTACAAAAAGAACTGATCACTGGTGTACAACAGGCTGACTTAACCACATGTTTTAGTGGTAGTGTGCAAGAGAAGTTTTGTCAATGTGGCATTAAGAATAACTGATGGTTGTCTTGTATTTGTTCTGAATATGAAAATAAATTGAAGTAAAAATAAATGATAGTTCTTAGATAGCAACTCCCTATACATTGATGTCTGATATTAATAATTACACTTCTGAGAAAATTAAGGAACTGTAAAAGCAATTGAATTCAGATTTTAGATGAACCTAAAGAACCCTGGGATTTTTTACACGCAGAGTAAACAAAGGCAAATGAAGGATCTTAACATACTGATAGTCAACGTGGTTGATACTGAAGCTGCAGAAGCCAGAGCAGAAGCATGGATCACAACTGTCTAACGTTCGTGAAGTCATCAGATTCTGGTATGAAGTTTACTGATATTATTTTAAATGTCTGCTTTGCACTGAGTGTGGGATCTGGAATAGTAATGCAATGAATGTGGATTCTGACTCCAGCAAATATGCAAAATGTTCACTGACTTCAGTTGAGCCAGGGAAATACCCAGTAAGTATTTTTGCATGTTGTTGCAAATATAACTCAAATTGTAGGAACTACACTTTCAGAGATCTGGCTCAGTAGAAACATATAAGAAACTTTGGCAACATACTATCAGACCAGCTTCTGAATTAGAGTGCAAAAATGCCAATTCTTGCTCTGTTAGCTTTGTAGATGATGTAGCTATTGAATCCAAGTGCATACACAACAGTGCTAAGAAACTTCAAAGATGAACTTCAGCATCACTTTTGTGCAGGAGACAAGAGAACTGCCTCTCAGAAACTGCTAATTCTGCACACACTGAAATCTACCGCTGACTTCAAGTAAGGGCAGGACTTTTCTCTTGAAGGGGCATTTCCAGTAGTGATGAGTGATGTAATGGATTTTTTATGTAAGCAAATGGACACTTAGTGTACATAATTGTGTTTCCTTTATATCATTTACCTAAGTTCCAAATGTGTAATCTATTTAGTGTTTTATAAATTGTTATTTTGGAGTTGTGCCAGAAATCTGAACAAAATTTGAAGTGACCATAGTATTATTTTTAATATGAAGTGCACTTATAAACTGAAGGAACCAAATCAAGTCATAATTCAGACTCATTATAAATAGCAGCTTAGCCTTGAAATGTGCTGATATGAAAAAAAAGTAAGTAGAGGATTAATTCTACGGAAAATAAAGTAAACACATGCAATAAACTAATTAAATGTGAACTTGTTTATAAAAAAAGAAAGTTTATGCTGTCCATAGATGGATTTAAGAGCTCCTGATAATTAGAAAATCCTGCTAATAGTACTACAGAACATTAAAAACTCCTATAAAATAATTCATCAAATGATAGAATTTAAAATACAGGAAACTGCACACACTTTTCATTCCTTCCTTTTCATTCCTTCCTTTTAGTACCATGTGCTTCAGCAAGTTTTAGATACATTGCTTCCTAGAAAGCTGTATCTTCTGGGTGGCACTGGCCTGTCTGTATTTCTGCTCTATTCTGGTTCTCCTGTAACAGATTGGATTTGGTATTGAAACCCTTCCAGATTATTTGGAGTATTTGCACCTCTTCCACCAAATGGAAATTAACTTGTTACATGATCCAAATTCATCAGGACAACAAATTACTGTAATAAATATTCATCTTGAAGTGTACCTCCTTGGAGACTTTTGATGTGTAGTTTATGGGAAACACTAACTTTAAATGAAGATGAGGAAATTTAGAGTTACATGAAAGGTTGTGTGTCAAGTAGCATACATCCAGTAAAAGAGCTTGTTGCTAGGCCAAAACCAAGCCCCTCCCTCCCATGACTGATTGAAAGTAGTGGTTTTGTGCATTTCAGAGACACCAGGGTTTTTAAATCCATGAGACAGCACCACTTAGAGAGTGTCCTGGATCCTTTATGATATTATGACATGGAGAATTTTATAATTTACTAGAGAATTTTATAATTTTCTACATCATAGTGTCCTAATAAATGCATCTCTAATAAGCAAATACTTTTATTCCTAAAATGTCTATTACTTTAAGTGATTCAGAAATCCTAATGAATAGTTATGTACAAGGAAGTAATCTTGAAAATGAGGTTTTGGACTGCAAGAAAACACAAGGAAATGAAGCTTGCTTAGGAAGTGCTGAAGAGAGCAAACAAGTCCAGTAGAAAATGGAGTTCTTGGACTTGACGGGAATAATTTTCCTAAGTGTGAGCAGATATGACTCTTAAAAAGAGTAAACATCCAAATAAGAGTCATTTAATCTTACAATAAAACAGTGCTTGAAGTCTTCACAAACATTCATCAAATCCTTTCAGTATGAGCAAGGAACATTTTAAGCTAGATTGTCACTATCATTTCTGGCTATATGAATGCAAATATATTATGCATTCAAATGGGCTCTACCTACATGGCTAATTGTAACAGTTTAGAGGATATGTTAAGATCAGTTTGGAGGCTGTATGTCTTTGCATCCATAGCTGGCTTGAAAAGCACATGAGGAATGGAGGAGGTCACGGGCTGCTCCCAAGTATGATGTTTCTTATGGCAATGGTTAAATTTATAAGTTTGGTTTTTATATTTTCCTGGCTGATATACCACAACTCGGATCTGCATTCTTCTGCATTTAATCCCTGGGTTCATTTCTTTAGGAGGATTTATTTCTTGCCTGGGTTCAGTCCTAGAATATCCTTTTCTCTCAAGCTTTCAGTAAGCCTCCTATTTCACTTGTCCTCTAAATAAAAACATTCTTCTATTTTTCAGGAGTCCTACAGTATTGTTAAACTTCAGGTTCTGGTGAGGTTGGAGTTTATTGTTTGGTTTGGGGCTTGGGTGGGGGGGAGTTTCAGTAAAACTGTAAGCCTTTCTTTTCTGCAGGATTTTCTTAAGTTTTCCCCAGAGTGTCAGAAAAATCTTCCAAAAAGCTTCTGGCTTCTTACTCTTCCTTTTCAGCTCTGTACACAACAGACAAAAAAGTTTCTCCATTTTTTCCCCCTCTGTGGGAAGAAAGCCTTCAGAAAGGCCGCCTTTCCCTTTGCTTGCTATCTAGTTGTCTCAAACACTCTTTTATTTGAAGTATTCAGGTAGTGCTGTGTGAAATGTATTTATTTTTTCATTTGCTTTCAGGTAAGACTGGATTATCTCATGATGCCTTGCATTAAAATTTGAGCTATAAAGGATGCTGCTGCCTACATACATCCCTGTGTGCCAAGATGCCTGAGGATATTATGTGCCTGTTGTGCAAACACTTCTGAGATCCTCTTGCTTGTGTCATATACCCTCTTCTGTCCTCAGTTCAGACAGGATCCTAGGAAACTACATATAGTATGAATATCAGCAATGCCACAGCATTGTGTTCAGCCTGTGGGTCCTGTATTGGTAAAAGTGATCTTTTAATTGCTGATTTGAACCCAGAAATTACCACAGAAAGGAATTATAGCAGGTGGTTTAGACTGTGAAATGATGACAGGAGCAGTTGAAATACAAATGGTTCACTATTATGCCTGTAGTTTTACTGAAAAGGGTATGCTATAAATTTTACAATAACATTTCCATGCTGCTTGCTGTATGCATAAACTCACATTTAAAATACCGCCAATGAGAATCAGCACATAACATAGTTATCTCATATTACCTCCCTCAGGAGAGCAGATTTTGGCAAATGGGCACACTTAAAAATGCCCTGTGGCGAGCACCTGGTTTTGTGAAAGATGATTGTTCCATAAAGTTTAAGTAGTTATTATTAGTCATTTTGCTTTCTTAGAGGATGTTTTTTAGCAGACTGGCATCGAGGCAGTCAAACTGATTTAACTAGCGTCCCTTGAAAACCAAGTGGTTGCCTATGAGTTGCCAAAGGTTAAAGTGATTCATCTTCCAGAAGTCAGAAGAGTCAGTTTTGATGAACTAGAGCTTGTGTTTTTCTTCTGTTACTTTGGATCAGGAGAACAATGGCTATAGTATACAGTCTCAGAAAGTGCTTCTGCTAGTCAGTGTCATAGTTTAAGCCTAGCCGGTAACTCAGGCCCACACAGCTTCTCACTCACTCCCTTGCCTTCTTTCCCCTCAGCTCAGGGCAGGATGGGGAGGAGAATCAAAAGAATGTAAACCCCATGAGTTGAGATAAGAACAGTCCAGTAGCTAAAGTATAATATAAAAATAATAATGGTAAGGGAAATAACAAGGGGTGAGAATATAAAACTAAAAATGGAAGAGAAAAGAAAAAAGAAACAATAAAGACAAATTATGCACAATATAATTGCTCACCACCCACCGACCGATACCCAGCCTTACCCAAGCAGCAATTTGGGCCTTTTGGCTAGCTGCCTCCAGTGGATACACCGGGCATGATGTGCTGTGATATGGAATACCCCTTTTGCTAGTTTGGGTCTGGTGTTCTGTGTCTGCTTCCTCACAGCTTCTTGTGCCCTCCTCACTGACAGAACATGAGACTGAAAAGTCCTTGATCAGGGTAAGCATTACTTAGCCACAACTAAAACATTAGTGTGTGATAACAATGCTGATAAGCATTGTTCTTAGACTAAATCCAAAACACAGCACTGTACCAGCTACTAAGAAGGAGAAAAATAACAGTTACAGCCAAACCCAGGACAGTCAGACAAACATTTTCTCCAAAAAATACATTGACTGAGGTGTGCTCTCATGGAAGCATCTAGTGGAGAAAGCAAGAACAGGCAGCTCTTGGGAAAATGAACTCCACAGCTTGACCAGTTCAGTGTCTGCCTAGGGGTTTTCAGTCCTTTGGGTACACTTTTGGTCCTAGATGACCTGGCTCTGTGCTCTGTGAATTCATAATGAGTAGCACAGAGTTTAAGCTTCCTTCTATGATTCTTCCTAACCCACATATGCTTTTTTTCCTGACTTTACTGTCACATATCTTTTCAGAGTGCTTTAAAGGCATCCACATTGATGACACCTAGGCAGGTGCCATCAACTTTCCCATACTGAAAGTTTTCCTGTGAGCCCCATTATTAGTAATGCCTCACATATATTTGATGTTCTGAAAATGGTGAAAAAAAGTCATGATTTCAGTACCGAGAAAGGCAGATTGAAGCTTAAAGTTGGAGGGGGAGCACTAGAAATCCTACAGTTTTCATCTGAGTATGCAGCACATTTTTAGATCCCAAATTAATGATTAATAATCAAGTTATTTGACTGTATTCAGTTTTAGTAAAAATTATTAAACCGTGTAATACTAAAAAACTAAACAACTAAAGAATGTTATTCAGACATCAAATCTTTTTCAGAAAAGAAAACAACTCAGCACATATGCTTCTGGTGACATAGCGAAAACATAAATTCTTATCAGTGGAAGGAGGAAACGATCCTAAGAAGCTTTCATTATTTCCATTTTGTATACGGAAGGAAAGAACCCATACTGCTTTAGTCTGGAGTTCTATTGGTTTCAGTTTGCTCCAGTGATGGATAAGAATGTGATTATTTGTGAAAACATGAATTTCTTGTAGGTATTTTGTAGAAAAACACAGAGAAGTGACAAGAAATCTCATAGGCATTCAGACCACAGGGGAAGTTTAATCTGGCTTTGAACTACATATAGCTCAGTAGGAGCATACTGCACTCATCCCTGAATGAGAGTTATTTTGTGCACAGATTATGATATCACCACAATAAGCATGACAAATGGTCCAATTTGTGCTGGAATACTATCTGAACGTTAAAGATCCTTTTTCAGGCATTGCTTCTGGATTTTTAACTTCCTAACCTCATTTATTACAAAACATACATGAGATATCAGCAAGTCCATATTTAAATAGAGAAAGGAAAGAGGGGAAAAGCATCCAATTCCCTGGGAGAAATGCTTCTTCCCTATAAACACACAGACATTTGCTGATGTGCATCCACAACCTCCCCCACCCCTCCTATTTTTCCATTGCAGAA
Organism: Pezoporus wallicus; assembly: GCF_028554395.1. NCBI lineage: Eukaryota > Metazoa > Chordata > Aves > Psittaciformes > Psittacidae > Pezoporus > Pezoporus wallicus. The sequence goes on from NW_026640488.1 coordinate 8,006,185, forward strand.
TTCTTAATTGTTTCAGGGCTCTCTTTGGTACAAACTCTTCATGGGGGACCTGACCAATATTGTGTTTTATCAGGTGCTCCTAAAAAGTGCTTAATGTACAATCTCTGAAGGATGGATCAAGCAGGTGCAGTCTGAAAGCTCCAAGTACAGTGTAGCAAAGTGAAAAGTGAAGATATTTGCTGACAGCAAAAGTTCTTTCACAGGAAAATGTAGGTAAAAAATTAGGAGTTTTTTATCAGGTCTTAAATATATGTAAGAGAATAGAAATACATTTTGCATTTTTTGATAACTTTAATTGTGAGGCATTGTATATGACATTAGTGGACTTGTTAAAGCTCTCAAATCTACCTGCTGGCTTCAGTCTGAAGTAGAACTCTTATTGTGAACCACTGTTGCTTGTTCACTGTAATTTCAGTCTCTTTTGGCCTTTTTCCTTGTGTACAATAGCTTGACCTCATAAAATAGCTATCTGTAACAGGAGGTTCTGCTGAAGTTGGAAAATTTTAATGAAATTTTAAGCTGGGAAACAGTGGCTGACAGTCTTTTGTGTCAGTTGGACTATGCTCACTGTGGTTATGTGAGTTATAAAACCTAGGTTTGGTAACATACCGCCTTTAAGCATTTTGCAAAATTTGTCTTAAGAAGAGTTGCACAAACCTGGCTGTCCTGTGTAAAACTGAGCTCAGTCACCCAAACCTCTATTTGACTTTTGGCTAAGTTGATGTAATACACAAAATGACGCCTTCATATATACACTATATAACTTGTATTTCCATTTGTATAGATACTTTGATTAACTATTTGGTCAAAATCCAAGATGATTCTTACAGAAAAGTTTAACTGTAGTATCTATTTAGTAAAAAAGGTAAACTTATTTATTAAGAAAAATAAGTCTTTTATAATTGGAAGTAATAAGTGTGCTTCATGTAATCTGGCAGTAAATGACTCTGCACCCACAGGGCTACTTAAGTTCAAAACCAATTTGGTAATCTTCCAACCGGAAATTACAATAAATTAAGGTCATTTCTCCAAGGAATGACATAAACATTTAAGTAATGGAGCTCCTCTCTTTATGTTGAGTCACATAAGTAAAATTAAAGCCTGCTTAATGACATCTATTGTTGAATGTTTCAATCAGGTATTTAAATATCTGCAGTGGGGCTCACAATCACATTTCTCCTTACTAAGCTGTAAGCATCAAACCCCCAAGCAGTCAGGGCAGGCATATCTGTTCTGCTCAAAAGGCAGTGGCAGAAAACAAACTAACTAGTAAAGCCATATAAAAAAAAACAAAAAACAAAAAAACAACACAACAATTATCAGTTGTTTATAGTGCTTTGCATTTTGTTGGTTTTTGTTTTAAAGTATGAAGGTGTAGGATATAAAGGTAAGTAGACATTTTCCCTTCTTTTACTCCCCATCTTCATATAATTTTGCAAGATACACCATATCTTCAAAGGAAAGGTTGATCAGTGTACAATACTGTGTGGGACCACACAGCTGGGTTGTCTTTAGGATTCTCTGGACTTTAAAAGTGATCATATGTAAATACTGGCATTTTCAAGTCCCAGTATGACTACATGGAAAAATTCCTTTTGGTACTCAGAATTTGCTTCTTGGCATTTTTTTTTAGTGTCATCTTTAATCGAACATCAAAGTTATTTACTGACACAAAACCAGATTTTTGGAAATAAGTGTTTAAACAATGAAAATCCTTGATGTATTTTCCATGTTTTATTCCTGGTAGCCTGACTCTGGCTTATGAGATTTGCAAAGGATTTCTGATAGTGGTACCACACTATGAAAAATTATTCAGCTTGGGACCCCTGTGTGCTTTCTAAGAGAACAAACATGAAACTTTTTTTTTGGGGGGGGGGGAGGGGGGGCGGGGTGTCTATGCTGTTCAGTTTACTCATTAGGTTACTTAGTTCTGCACTTCATGATCCTTCCTGATTTAAGACAGTACGATCAGAAAATGCTTTCTCATTGGACTTTGAAAGCTAGAACGGAAAGACGATACTGCACTGAACAGACGGGTATGCACTGCTGCTGCAGGATTTAATTTAGGCCATTAGGTCTTGCAGGCAATAGATACTAAATTTGCAAACACCTGTGAATCTCATGGGTTTCATGTTTAGACTTTTTGGCCTATTCAGGTAAACTGATATGCAATTAAGTTGACTCAAGTAATGCAAAGAAGGACTACATTCAGATGGATTAGTTGAAAAAGCCTGTGCAAACTATAGTTGATGTTGACAAGTGAACTATGGAGTCTGTGTTTTATTGAATTTTGTTCAGTTCAATAATGTATGAAAATGACAGGAGGAAATGTATTAAAGCTTATACATATGGATGTGACAGTCATGCATGAACATTCTGGGCATAAAAAACTACTTAATCATCTTTCTCAGATAATAGTGTTTGATGTTGTTCTGAGAAGTACTTTAAATATAAGCAGATAGTATTAATAAAGCAATAAAATTAAGTTTTAACAGGAATTTTATTTAAGTTCATGAATATGCATCCAGGTATCTTCTGCCTATGGACTAGAAATCCATGATTTTCAATGCCTGCATAGCATGACCATAGTCCTAGTCAGTCAATTAGAAACCTGTTATTCATAACAACATATGAATAAGGCAAGACCACCTACATGCCTACAAGTTATACTCTTGTAAGTCACATTCAATTTCATGTAGATGAAATTAGATGTTTCTAAACAGTAATTATGCTTTTGCAATATAATTGGACAAATAACAAGGAAAATGTTTTCCTTTTTATATTCTGTGGAACCAGAAGAGTGGTTCATGAGGGATATTAAAAACACATGAAATCAATTTCTCTTGCTTATTTCACATGGCACTTTATGTTTCATTGTATATTTATAATTAGATTTTGTGAATATGTAAATGATATGAACTTTTTAAAGACATTCTTATTATAGTAAAGTTTAACAACTGAGTTAAAATTATTCTTAAAAGCCTTCTTTGCTCTGTACAATAAAAAAAAAAAAAAAGCACAAAATATGCATTTCAATCTTGCCCATCAATTTAAAATTTTTATAATGTTTATACTCCTACTACATGTCATTATTAGTGAATAACACACGGAGTTTTCAGAAAATGGATGAAAAAAAGACTAAATCTACTCATTGTGCAAAGATGATAAAGGACTCTTAATTTACTTAATCCTTGCTTAAGGGTTTGCAAAGTTATTCTTTATTTTATCTCAGTGGTGAGGTACTCACTTCATTGAAAGAAAAAGAATTTGCCATTGGCTTCAGGAGAAACCAGAATTCCTCCCTGTGAAGTGCAGTGTAATGTAAAGACTTCATTTATTTTCTCAATAGGGTGCTTATAAGGTATTAGAGAAGTTTCTCTAGATCTGTACTTGAATAAATTTCACCCAGTCAGTATTAAACATCACAATGACATTCTGGGTTCCAGGAATTGAATTCTGCTTTTAGGACTCAATGAAAACATTCAGGTAACAGGAATTTAAAAATGCTGCAAATGTTGTTTTAGTATCTATTTAAAACATTGATGGACTCTCTTCTCTTTTCAGCTTCAGGTCACCTTCCCTTATCTGGCTGTGTTCCCACCTGGCTGGATATTTCCACAGATATCCATATGTATGCACATGGATCCCTGCCTTGTCTCTCATGTGTTTTTTATGTCAAAGATGCTGGTTCATCTGAGTCTCAGCAGTACTCACTGGCTGGCATCTGAGTAGAAATGCAAAGAAACACAAAAAAAAACACTAATGTATGTGTAGAAAAAAAAAAAAGGTTTGATTGAAGGTGCATCAAAGTTAGTAATACTTTTTAACCGAATTCTGTATGCGCTTGAGGCAAGTCGTACTAAAAATGAAAAGGTTATGTTTTGTATTTCTGCATACACAGCACACAGCAGTCTTCTCTATCAGGCTAATTTGAAAGCTCAGCTAAATGTGATTAGTTTGTAGCTTTCTTAATGATGAACTGTGCTTTGTTGTGAGACTAGTCCTTTTCCTAGCCAGAGAAGGAGACTAAGATACACTTGAACTTAAGGAAATGTTTTATAACATAACAGTACTCATGGCTCAGTTTATCTCACTTCAATTTCAGAGAGGATTAGAAGTCTGATTATATGAATTTCATAGAAATGCTAAAATATAAACAAATCATTAAAACCAATATTTGCTGATTACATATTGGTTGGCTGAGATGTAGTTTCACCTGCCAAAATGGTTGGTTTAGCTTAAAAGTTGCAGATTATTCCAGTAAACTAAAGGAAAGTTTAGAATATTTGTTCTTCCTTTTCTCCTCCTTCAGTATTTCAATATTACACTGCTTCTGCCAGGAGAAGCTTTTCCATTAGGCTTCTGTGAATATACCCTTTTAGGACAGGCCGATTCAGTTTTGAAAGGCAGGAAAAAAAAAAAAAAACTAGAACATCTCGGAAAGATCTTAATACCCCTTCTCACTCTGCATGTCATAAAGTGTAAAATTGGTATCTCACTTTAACCATCTGTTAGTATTTCTATTAAAACAGCATCTATAGAGCCCATTTGTTCAATGCTTTCTCTGTGGTAGACACTGCACCCTATAGTACAATACAATCCTACCTTGAAGAACTTATGATCTTAAGGTCCTAGTCTTGTAATGGATCCCAATTACCAAATGGAATATAGAAAAGCCTGAAGAAAAGCCCATAATATCCAAACCTACTTTGATTGTAGAATTGTAAAAGCAAAAACAGTGCTAGCAGCAATAGGAAAGAAAAAATTCAAGCTCCTTGTGTTAGCTTATGACAAAGATCCATTCAGCAGTGTCTAGTGTGCCAGCTGCCAGACTAGAGTCAGAGTACTTTAAGCAATTTCATTATAAGCCTTGTTATTGAGAAATTTATAAGACTGCTATAAAACTTCACTCAAGGCTGATCAGTGCCAAAAGACATTCCTTTTCCACTTAAAAATAACCTGTGGCTGCTGTTTATAAATGATAGGGTTGCAAAAGTGAAAAGAGAGATTTTCAAAAGCATAAATTGGGATTGGACACCCATTCTCTGCTTCTTGGCATATCAGACAATAAATTCAAAATAAAAAGGTGAAGCAAAAAACTTTATGCAATTCCTGTGTAGCAAAGCATATATTTTGATTAATAGGAGGAAGTAATAATGGAAATTTGCTTGCATAAATTTCCCCCCCACCCTCTCCTCCCGTCCCCAACAGGCTATGTTTTCCAATCCAGTCTGTTAAAATTACAGTTAGCTTTCGGATTCTGGTTTTTTTTTGTGATTGAAACTTTTAAAGGACAAGTTGCTAGAGTTTTAAAATTATCTTCTATAACTTCTCCTTCATATAGTTTTATACCTGCCCATACTGTCATTTTAACAGCTTCCTGCTGTGATGAATTGTAATGACTATAAGCCCATGATCACCTGTCAGCTATAAAATATTACAATATACATTTTGAAATTGGACAAATTAATCTTTACGTGATAGACTTTTCCACTGTCTTATTTCTTATATACCTCTGTAATATTTCTTCTAATTTTGGCTGCCTTTTAATTAACAAAATTAAATAAGAAAAAGTTCGACAAAGGAAATTAAATCCCAAGATGCCAAAGGACAAAGTTTGAATAATGTACACAAAAAGTATAACAAATCAAGGTTCCTGTTGCACCTCTATCTTCAAGGATTTACAGACAATACAGGCTGTAATATCCCTTATTTTATTTCTTCTTTAGTATGTATAGAAAGTATGTATGGTACTATGAACATTATATACTTTCTGGGTGTAGTTTCTCCTTTCCATCAACAACACTGCTTTCTAGTGAGGTACATTTGGTCCTTACCAACTTCAACATAAAAGTTGCCCTTATAAGCACACCTCCTCCTCTCCAAGAACAACTTTGACATGCTTTTGTAGCACATTCCTTGACAAGGGAATGAAATAAGAAATGAAATGAACGAAAGAATGAAAAAAAGGGTAGCTCCAGATGTGAAAAAAAAGAGAAGGTTATTTTTAGGAAAAGGGGATTTTGGCCACTACTCTAAAATGAACAGTTGAAAAAATAACTCTCCTAACAATCTAGTAGGTTTTAAATACTTTCTTTTCTTTTGCTTCCTTTTATGGAAGATTAAGAGAATGCCAATGGTGAAAGACAATCTAGTAAAAAAGGAATGAATGCAAATATATCACCAGTAAAGTGATCTAAGTCCTAGGAATACAAACAGAGGACAGGATGTTTTTGCAACTTGCTTCCAGATTTCTGAGTCCTCAGTTTTTTGAGGAGCAGACTGACTTCTGCTTACAAGGTACAGAGCATCTACATTCTCCCTCTAAAATTCTCAGACACTGAAAGGGAAAATACCATAGAGTTCCCTCTTTGGAGAAGATGCAAACTATGTTTAGATCAGTTAAGCTGTTAGCCAGATCCAACACAATTAAAGACAGCCTTGATCCTCCTATTACATCTGATAGCCTTTAGCTCAGAATTCCTAACTAATTTTAGAGGTGAAAAAAGGACCTCTAACACATGTGAGGTGAGTCTTATCTAATCTAGCATTGTGGTATTATTTCCCTCTTTCCAGATGTATATTGCTATAGCCATATAAGGAATAAAGGAGAAATAAAGTTGTCGGATTTTCCTATACAGGTAGTTTATCATTTTGTATATACATGCATTAGTAAATATTGCATATACTGTGTGTAAGGATGTTTTGTTGTGACATTAAAATCTTCTTTTTATAATAGCACATGATGGTAGGAATTTTTTTCTCCATATATGACATGGCACTGAAATATGAGGTGTATGATTTTGTGGGAGAGTAACAGTTTTAACTATATTACATGTTTAAAATCCCAACTGAACATAATATAACTTTACTAGCTCATTTCTCCTGAGGCATCAACACCATTTATCACTACTACTTCCATCTGGCATGTCTGAACTACCATGATCAGCATTTTATGTGGAAATGAAAGCATTCAACATGGTCTCTCTTCTCTAATGCTCTGAGGTCAGATACAATACTGCTGGAGGCAGTGAAGATGCATTTTTATCACACACTTGAGAGACATCCATTTGACATATTTTACAGTTTTCTAGGTTAACACTAGCCAAGATTTTTCTTATTTGCACTGACCTGGCATGGGGTCATTTGCTGTAATAACAATCTGAGATTAATTCAAATAATTTTTGTTATACTGCAGTGTTAAAAGTTTGGCACAAGCAGCCAAATACTGGGGAGCTGAAAACCAAATTTCTAGTAAAGACTTTGCAGAGCACTTAGCCAGCTGGTTTTTTTCTCCTCAAGCAAAGGCTGTATGTGGTTTGCTTAGCTGAGGTCTTTGTGGAAAAGTGTTGCTCTCTTTTTATCACAGAGGATTCACGGAATGTCGGCTGATGATTTAGGAGTATCTTGTAGTTTAGCTTTAAAACTTCAATTCCCTTGTGTAAAAATATATGGCTGTTCCTTTTCATACTGCACATACATGAGTCTGTCTCAATTCCTAAACCTCAGTAATCCATCATATGAGAAGCAGCATTACCACAAATGTTTTATCATCAGCTCCTTCACAGCCATTTGTGATAATTTTAAGACAGAGGAGGAAATCTGAGATAAAATATCGACTCTGGAACTCTACATAGATTACATCACAATCCTTAATTTCTGTAGAATTCATCCTAATGATACCTACTTTATTCAAAATTATTTCAAACTAATAATTTCAAGCTCAACTTTTCAATGTGACATTAAAATAAATGCATTGGTTTTATTGACATTATACATGTCATGAATAATACAGGTAAATTTAGTATAGACAAGATGTGGTGAGTACATAGTAGTTTTTGGATAATACGAAAGCTTATTCTGAGCATTGCCTTTTGTTGCCTCATGTTTTTTGTTGGTTGGGTAATATGTTAAGGCAATGAATCTTCAAAAAATTGTCATTTACTAACATTAAAGAGCTGACACATGATGGCAAGCACTGGGAGTTAGTAGGAGAGAAGAAATTCTCTCTGTAGACTGCTTCTTTTTCTCCCAGAAATCTACTTATTGTCATGCACAATGGTGGTAAAAAAAATAAACAGGTTCTCCATGCTTATTGATTTTCAGTAATTCTGCATTAAATCTAGTGACCAGTAGATAAAGGGTTAAATTCTAATACCATAGCTAGCATTTTACTCTGCTATTGATCTTATACTACTGCAAAACCTGATGGTGTTTTATGATACTATGCTACATGAAGAAGACTAGAATCTTCCTCCACATGTTCTGTTTTAAAACTGTAATCTCATAAATACATTCAGAAGGCTAAAAATAAACTTGTGGAAAATGTAACTTAAAAAATGCACACCCTGTCAGTGAAATTTGTTCATTTTTTATTACCTTTGCAAATTCCACCTGTTAGTTAGGTGCTGTCCTTTTGAAAAACAGATAATTTCATTTCTGTGGTTTTCAGGTGTTTCCTAAATGAGAACCATCAGCAGTTACTTGCAATTTGCATCATGCTTACAGTGTCTACCATGCTTAGAATATAGTTGGAATTAATAGTACTCCTTCCTTAAAATGTAATGATATGAGACTACCCAGGAATTCTTATAGTGACAGTGCTTTTCTACAGTCATGTTGCAACATAGGTCTTCAGTTTAGAAATTCATGACTGTTTTAGGAGATATTTCCAGTATTTCTTATAATGAAATCTTGGAATAATTCCTCAGTAGCTGTCCTAAATTCAAGAAAGAGTTTCTAATTCTCAAATACATAAGACTGCATGGAAAACTGACATTTTCTTTTGTTTTTAGCTACTGCTAAGAGAAAAGCACAAAATATCCAATGTAAAAAATCTAGCACAAGTACGAAGAAAAAAAAAACTTAGTTTTAAGATGTTTGGGCTTGATATTTTTCTAATGGTGCCTGACTCAATTAAATGTTGTCTCTAACACGCAGAAAGAAACTCAGCACAGTAGTGGCAATATGTTGGTTTTTTTCTTGTTTTTCTTGTAATCATCAGCTGATACTGATGATAACATAATTATTGTTGGTCCTTTGTCTTTCCAGTTATGGTCCTTGCTATAAATGTTACAGGTTAACAACACTTTCAAGTCACTGATTTTACTTTGAAAATCAAGACTGTGTCTATATTTTCAGATTAATTATTTGCTGATGCTGATGCTTCACGTGGGCACCACAGATACAATCAGGAGCAATGTGAGGACTGCAGAGCCTTTGGGAGCAGCAGTCAAGGACTCTGGAGCACAGGTAGATTTTCTCATCAATCCTCCTGGTCAAAGAGAAGGGGTTTGCAAGGATCAGTCAAATCTGGCAAATCAACAAATGTTTATGGGACTGGTGTCACACAGCCAAGAGTTCATCTACTTAGACAATGGGACTCACTTTGAGAAACATGGTCTGCTGGTGGCTGATGAGGTCCATCTGTCAGAGAAAGGGAAGATCATCTTTGGTCACAGGCTTGCCAAGCTGGTGAAGGCATCTTTAAACTAGAGTTGGTGGGGAAGGGGAATCCCACTCTTACAAGTTTGATACTAGTGCCAGAAGGGGATGCCCAGCCTGGAGAGGGATCACAGGTCAGCAAGCGGGAACCTGAAGAGCAGCACAAAGGGCTTCTAGCCACTCCAGCCAATAAACCAGCATCATCAGGGGCCCAATTGAAATGCCTCTATGCCAAGGTACATAGCATGGGGAACAAGCAAGAGGAGTTAGAGATGTGGGTATGCATGAAGGGTTATGGTCTCATTAGCATTCACAGAGATGTGATGGGACACCTACCATGACTGGAATGTTGGAATGGAAGGATCTAGGCTTTTCAGGAATAACAGGCTGGGGAGATGTGGAGGGAGTGTCACCCTCTACATGGATGAAGAGCTGGTGTGCAGAGCTCCACCTAGGGGTGGTTGGGGGCTGGCCGAGAGTTCATGGATGGGATCAAGATTGAAAGGAGAATAGGGACCAGACACATTATGGTGTGGGGTCTGCTACAGGCCACCTCAGCAGAAAGATGAGGCCCTTTATAGACAGATAGGTGCAGCCTCATGTTCACAAGCGCTGGTGCTCAATGGGGACTTCACCCACCCCAATATCTTTTGGAGGAGCAACACAGCAGGGCACAAGCAATCTGGGAGGTTCCTGGAATGCACTCATGACAACTTCCTTCTCCAAGCAATATAGGAACCAACAAGAAGAGAGGCTATGCTGGACCTTGTCCTTGCCAACATGGAGGGGCTAGTGAGGAATGTGAAGCTTGGAGGGCAGCCTTGGCTGCAGTGACCATGAAACAGTGGATTTGGGGATCCTTATGGTAGTGAGGAGGGTGCACAGCAAGCTCACTACCCTGGATTTCAGGTAAGCAGATTTTGGCCTCTTGAGGATCTGCTTGGTGGAGTGCCATGGGAAAAGCCCTAGAGGGAAGAGGGGCCTATGAAAGCTGGAAAATATTCAAGAATCACTTTCTCCAAACTCAGGATTGATGCATCCCAATAAAGAGTAAGTCAGGCAGGAATTCCAGGAGGCCTGGGTGGGTGAAGAGGATGCTCCTCAACAGATTCCAGCATAAAAGAAGGCCCGCAGAGGGTAGAAGCAAGGACAGACAATCTGGGAGGAATATGGAGAAGCAGTCAGAGCAGCCAGGGATCAGGTTAGGGAATCTAAAGCCCTGCCAAGAGTCAATATGGACAAGAACATTAAAGGCAACAAGAAAAAAATATATAAGTACATTGGGGAAAAAAGGCAGACAAGGGAAACATGAACCCCCTCTAGGAGGAAAGGGGAGGCCTGGTCACCTGGGACATGGAGAAGGCAGTTCTCAAGAGTTCCAGACACACTGCCCAAATCACAGAAGGCAAAAGCAGGCACTTTGAGAATGAAGAACTGCCTGCTGTAGGAGAAGAACAGCTTTGAGATCATGTAAGGAACCTGAAGGTGCACAGGTTCATGGGAACTGACAAGATGCATCTGTGGCTCCTGAGAAACTGGAGGATGAAGTTTCCAAACAATTATCCATCATATTTGAGAAGTTCTAAAAACTTCTAAGGATGTTAGGAAAACTAATTTAGACAACTCAGCTCATTGTCAGTCAGTCTGAATGCATTATTCACGAGTCTACAACTTTATATACTATACCAGAGGTATAAAGTGAAAGTGAAAAAAGTGAAAAATCACTTGAGACCAAGTCTCTGACTAAAGCCGAACTGTATCTACTCCAGATGGGAAAAAAGAAAAGAAGTAAAATGTAATTTAGGTTTTTAAACAACAGCAAAACAGGTTTCACTGGTATTCCCACAAAATTACAAGCAGCACTTTAAATCATAACAATGAACATCAGGTCACATACGTAAGAAGTTACCAGCAGTTCTGCTATGGAAATCTCAGCTGATAGAACCCAGGCAGAGATCAAACAGATCATAAGAATAGATCTGCAGAATTTTCTGTCTTCAAGAGCAATCTCCAAATGATCTATCCTATGCTAGAATAAAACAATTAGCAAACTGGAGAGGCAAAATTCTTGATCTCTGCTAGCAAACCATTTGCTATAAGCTGACTGACTCCCTAGCAAATAAACCCCTGACAGGGCTCATGTCACAACAAACTGCAGAATCACTGGAAATGGAAGAAATTGCAGATGTCAGTGAATCCTTCAAGGCATAGACAACATTAAGTTCAAGCAAAGATACTATGTAATGCTTTTCTGGAAGAAATTCAGACACAGCCACTGGGAACACTCACAACTGAGCCAGCTCTTTACATCATCTGCTGTAATACTGCTAGTCAGTGTGTCTTGTACAGGACTATGGCTTTATTTCTTTTACATATGAATGCTACAAAGACTTCAGCTAAAGGCAGCCCTTCTCTATGTAAATTCAGATCCACCTTATGTTAAGACGTAGCTAATGCCAGGTTAGGGCCTCCACTCAAGTCCCAGGTCCATATTTCCACTCCAATTTGCCAGCAAATCTGGATGCATATACATGTAAACATATATATGCCCCCATCCAAGAGCATCTTTATAGAGAGCATGAGCACAGGATAAGGGAAGCTTTAAATTCCTAAAGGCTCTTGGTATTTTGAATTGGGTGATTTTTTAAATTCCTTGTCTGACACTGAAACCTGACTTAAGCATCCTATTTCAGCACTTTGAGCAGAGGGAAAACCTCTATCAGCCCAGGTTATCCAGCTTTGAGCAGGAGGAAAACCATGCCAAACCGAGGAGTTCTCTGGTGTGGGTGACCTCCCAGCCCCACTTCTCCTGGTGGTGTCACAGGAGAGACTCCACTTCTGCTTTATGGTATTCTGCTTATTGTGAGGAAGCAGTCTCAAAGTGTGACCCCACAGTCAGTGGGGGCACCAAGGGGACCATGAGCCTTAGACAAGCCCCCACACATACTACCTGTCTGGTGTGAATAGTCTCAATGGTGCCCAAATTCAATCTTTTCCTCTATGTTCCATTCCCACATGATTCAGGTATTGTATCACTAAGTTTGAAACTCTTCACATGTCTTCTTGGGAAGGTGGGTCATTTACATTAGGATCAGAAATCTTGTTAGGAAAAGTTAATTTTGGAAGGTAAAGTTTAGAGATGTCTTTGAAAAATCTCATGTATTAATCCAGTGCTTAGTGTTGTGCTCTATGGCACACAGATGCAATGTGTACCTTTAGGAAAAAATAACAATCACAAAGCACTAAAATCTGGTATAAACTCTCAATTCTCCAATATAGACATTTAGTTTACTCTTAGAAAATAGATAATTCCAGAACAGAGGCAAGGCCAAGATACCTTTACTGCCATTACAATTTCTGTTAAAAGAATGAAAATTACTTCTGACATATTATCATAATAATACCAAATACAAATATATTTACATTATCAGAACTATTTTGCAGAAGATTTTAAAACATCCATCTCTGTTAATACTGAAAAGCTGAAAATGCACATTTCAGTATTCATTAAAGGAATTAAAATTAGCACAAATTTGGAGAATCAGCCATGGCTGACTAGGATAGCTAAGAGTCCTGGGGGAATGGTTCTTCCCAGTTTTGCAAAATACTGTTGGAAAATTAATCATGAAGGTTTTTTTCCTGGCTTCATATATTCTTTCATTCTCTTCTCAAGAGATAAACATGTTTTATACACTCTCTTAAGGGAAGTAGGAATGGATTGATTTGTTTATATTTGTTTCTTGAAATCTCAACTTGAAATCTTTTGAGCAGTCAAAATAAAAATGGAAACTAAAAAACAGAGTTCCTAAATTACTAGTATCCCAAGCTAAACTGGGTATCTGTGTGATACCAAGTGACAACGTGGAGAGAGGTCCTGAAAGGCTTTAAGTATCTAGATCAAAAGCAGAAATTAATTATGCTAAGAAAACCCAGAGTTCATCAGAAATGTGTTTTTGTAGTAGACAAGATTAGTTTAATATGGCATACCAAATAGTATCTCATCAAGAGAAAAATTATCACATATAAATTGATTTGTAATTTTTTTTTTCCAGATAGTTTTATGTGATTAATATAAAGAACTTGTGTTGCTCTGCATGATGATTTTGGGCTGTCATCTACCTGCTGGCTTTGAAAGTTTTATTTGAGTTGTCTTTATCACCCATATTCTTTTTCCTTTTTTTTTTTTTTAGCTACAAATAAGTGATACAATGGGGAAAAGTATGAAAAGTTCCTCAGAAGAACATAATAACTGAGTAAAAGTAAGTGCTTGTATGTTAGAATGTTTGTGATTACTCTGAGTTCATGAACCATTTCCCTAATATAGAAAACATTAGACACTGATATATAACCATTTCTGTAATTCCCTTGCAGTTTTATCATGACAAAATTATATCCTGAGGTAGAACTGAAATGTCAATTGATGATAAGTGCACTATTACACCTTTTCACAGGATGGTAATGGAAAGCGTCTATAAATCTACCTCTTAAGAAGTCAATACAGATTACACCAGCAGTTGACTTCAGGTTATGCTATTCTTAAGTTGGCAATTACATGTCACATTACAGACTTTTATTAAGCCAAATTTCAAATAATCAAGTGGCATGCTTTTCTGCAGAAGCATCAAAAAGACCTTATTTTTCACTGTTTTATGGTGATCCAACTGATGCCAGTTTATTAGAGAAAATGTACATCACAAATGAGCTGAGACAAGCTAAACAAACTGCTCAAAAATCTAGGACATGGCATTCACTTGCAGTGTGTGCACTACCATTTGTACAAGCCTGAAGGTAATCCATTATGTCATCTCTGTTCAGTGAGGCTAGAGAAAGCAGAAACATTAGCATCACTGAACTGTCAAAAAGCAGACCTATTTGCAAGTGTTGAGGTTGAAGCACAGAAGGGAACGTTCTGCACAGGATCACCAGCTTTGCCTAACAGAAACATGCTTGAAATGTGGGCCAAACAAGTCTTGGGCATCACAGCTTAAAGGACATGTTTCACAGCATATTCATGGCTTAGGTTTTTCTAGGTTTTTATCATGTTTCAGAGCATTATATCATGGAGAGGGTATGCAGCAGAGGAATAACCTCTAAATTTAGTGAAAACAGGATTGTGTCCATTGCATCACTCCAAAAAGTATTTATTTTCATTAAAAGCAATACGAATTTAGAGAAACTGCAGTTTATAATTCTAGGTTTTAAGAGATCCTGCAGCAACCAATACACATGGCCATTAAAGTTTGAATAACTGATTCTTGCATACCTGCACCTTGATATTTTCCTTGGACTTCTTGTTGCTGTCTGTGAAGCTAATAGCATATGAAAGGAAGAGGGTGACCAGTGAAATTCTTTTAAAAGAAGTTTTGAAATGGCTGTGCAGCAGAAGCATGAGATAGTCTGAATAATTCCTTTATCATTGCCTTGTGGTTTGTTGGGCTTCTTTTTTTGTGTGTCAGTCAATGAGTTATCTCCTTCAGAGTGTTATTTCCCTGCTTATTTAGAAAAACAAATCAAAACACTAAAAGAATGTATGGAGAAGCAAGGTTGTTTTTACTTAATGCATTGGGACAGTTCCCATAGCAAGATGCCAAAACTCTCTCACGTGCCATGAAAATACTTTAGTGTACATTTATTGTGAAAACTTTTGACTAATACAGGATAAATATTTGGAGATCTTGAACCTAGCTTGTACTTCAGTGGTTTTCCTTGTAAAATGAGATTCGTATTTTCTTTCTTCTACTCTTTGTTTAACTTGTGTAAAAATAGATAAAGAACAAAAAAACAAAACCAAAGCTCATTAAGCTCTTTTGCTTGAATACCTGTATTGAAACTTAGTCACGCAAATGACTAATGACTTCTTTTAAGAACTGTGAACTGCTTTGTTTTCAGAGGGGAATCAGAGTCTGCAAAAAATGTTGCAGAAAATATTACAGAATATGTCACAAAAGAATCTTCCAAAAGAATCTGAGTCTCTGTGTAAATATAGAAAATATCAGCTAAATGTTGTGAAGTTTAGAATTTATTAATCTTATCTTGTTATGTTAATGCTGCTTTAGTAAAAAACAAGTAAGAAAATTGGTGAATTCCATTTTAAATGTAGTCTGTTTTTCTATCAGTTATAAATAAAAATGTAAAAACAATTGTAGAGAACCTGAAAATACAATTTGAAAGCCAATTATTAAAAACACTGAACAGCACTGATACCAGTTTTCTCTAGCTTCTTTCCCCTGCTTTCTGTTCTTGCAAGCTGTTCCCATTTCATGCATTTTTTTTTCTCATATTTTTTGTTGTTAATATGTATCTCCTGAGATTGGATGTGGATTCAGCAATTCTCAGCTACTTTCTAAACCTACAATTAAGGCTGTATCTATCTCATTTTTAAAACTCATCTATTCTTTGGAAGAATTTTGACCCTCTACTAATCAGTAAATGTAGGAAAAGAAATGGTACGGTACTTATTACAGAGAAAAGAATGTCAGCTAGATATGACAACTTGGACCAATTTTGTTTCACCTGAGATCTTTTACGAAATGCCATTCCTTGATTGCTTCCACTTATTTCTGCTCTCATATGACCCCTTTTCTGTCCTTCTCAGTTTTTCCTTTCTGTGATGTTTCTCACCTCTTTTCAACTTTCTTCTTTTGTTATTTTGCCAGACTTCTATTGAAACATTTTGTGTTCATACTAATTTGGATTAACAATTGACACACTGTCTCTTGCTGTATGAATACATACCATGCATTAATAGCTGATCATGACACAGTCAAAATGCTGGATTTTTTTGGCATAATTTACATAAAGCGATTGTCCTTTATCAACTGTAATTAACTGAGTGTTACTCAACTTAGAGTCTTTACTTCCAAATCTGTATGTTCTCGGTATCTTCAATAACAAAGATACTGAAAAGTTAAAATTAAACTAAAAAACAGTATAATGTAATTAGCAAAACATAAAAAATGTAAAGCAAAACAATAAGTCTTAGCTCGCTGTTTCTTTGCACTAAGAAGGCATTCAGATAGTAATGGAGCTGTGAATAATCTGGATTTCATTTTTGCTGGAGCTGCTAAACAGCCTTGAAGATGAGCCATACTTTTTATCCTGGAAAAAGCATGATTATGAAAACTAGAAATAAACTAGACATAAAACTAGAAAAGTAGATGTAAATTTGTCCTGGGTTCAGAAGTAGCAGCCATTTTTCTCCTTCTTAGTAGCTGGTGCAGTGCTGTGGTTTTGACTTTTGGCCTGGGAACAGTGTCGATAACACAGATGGTTTTAGTTGTTGCTAAGTCGTGTTTACTCTGACCAAGGACTTTGTGAGTCTCATGCTCTGACAGGGAGGAGGGGAAGCTGGGAGGAAGCAGAGACAGGACACCTGACCCAAACTAACCAAAGAGGTATTCCATACCACAGCACGTCATACCCACTGTATAAACTGGGGGCAGTTACCTGGAAGGGCTAGAACACTGCTCAGGTCGGGCTGGGTATTGGTCGGCCGGTGGTGAGTGGCTGTATTCTCTTCCCTTGTTATTTCCCTTATCATTATTATTATTGGTGGTAGCAGCAGTGGTTTGTGTTATACCTTAGTTACTGGACTGTTCTTAGCCCCTGGGAGTTACATTCTTTCCATTCTCCTCTCCATCTCTCTGGGAGCTGGGGGGGGGAGGAAGCAGGAGGAGTGAGAGAGCGAGCTGTGTGGCTGGGCTTAAACCATAACAACATTTTAAACAGCTAAATGAAGGTAATACTCATCAAGGTCCAACGTGGAAAGATAATTAATCCTGTTGCTGAGTTTACCATTTAATATGTTTGTGTAGAGAAGTTAAAGTGCAAATGCTTATGCTTTTTTTTTTTTTATCCTTACCACAGATTTACACCCCATCAATCTAGTAACAGAAATTAGTATTTTATTTGTCTACAGGTGTAGAACAATGACTTTGCTTAGAACTGTGAAATAGAAAACTCAATCTCTGATAGCTTTAACTTCAAAGATTTGCTATCTGAAATCATTATGATGATCTGAAAAATATTATACAGAGGCATTGGATCTACTTTGCCAAAATAAAGAAGATAAACAGTGATTCCTGAGCATGACACAGAAACAGCAGTATGAAGACACTAATAAAATAATGTAAGTGAAAGAAGAGAATAGGGAAAAAATCCACTAGAACTGGAATTGAAGAAATAAGGATGAAAAAACCCTAAACTACAGAATATCTTCAAAAAAGGTGCATAGGTGAAGAGTATTCTTTAAGAGTACTTAAAGAAATAAACTGTGTTTTGATACACTATATGTACTTCAACTTTTTAATTTAAGTTGCACAAAAGTGATCAGCTATAAACATATGCTACAAAAGCTTGAGATGGGTGGCACTGCACATGTAAATAAAATATTTTTTTAGATTTCAGAAAATTTTTCACATGTAAGGCATGATTCTGACTGACATGGTTAAGCTTGTTCTGAGACCTCACAAATTCTGCCTTAGTACTGGTTTTGTAAGTAAAGCTAGGAATGAAACACTAAACTGAGAATGTGGTTTAGCTGGCATGAGACTATGTGGTTTGCAGATAAGCATGATTTTAATCATTTAGTTCTACCATCACAAACAGTGAAAAAAGATTTAAGGTAATAAAGCAATGCTTAGACAAAGTTGTAGAATCAGACTGAGTTGAATTTGACATTGCTAATTTATAAGCTAACAGCAGTGAAAAGTGTTTCAATGCTTAAAGATTTTTCTTTGAGAAACTGGGAATTTCAGTGCCTACAATAGATGCTGATGTTAGAGGAACTGAGAAATTACAGACATATTAAGACTCAAGAAGACTCAGAATTAAGACTGGGGAAGGAAAAAAAAATTCTGAAATCACTGTTGCTTTATCAAAATGACACAATGCCAGTCTGTGATGGAAATGCTTTTGAGGGGTGTAACAGAAAGTTGTCACTTTGAAATTGATAATCCAAGTCACTCCTAAAATAGGGAAAAAACGGTATGTTGAACCTCAAGTCACCTACATGAAAGAAGCAAGAAAAGGATGGATGAATAACCAAAAAGGTAAACAGTACCATTTTAGAGAGGGGATTTTAACATGCAGCTTTTGTTTCCCTTCCCTATTTTAGAAAAGGTCAGTGTTTCTGAACAGAAGTATAAGACAGCTGAGACCCTCATAACACTGTCTGAAAGCGATTGTGCATACCTACAGCAGTAAGTATGAGTGACAGGCAGCATTATGCATATGAAAGGTTAAAGGTCATCAATGAATTCGGTCATTGGATAGATATTTGGAATTACGCACCAGAGTTCTGTAAATTCTTTCCTTCTTTTCCTTAAAGAGACAGATGTGAAACTAAAACTTATGTGCCAGTTTCAACAAGTATCCTAAATACCTTAATTCCATGTAAACCTCATCTGTTACACTGTTTAGATCTGTCCTGGTATCTTGGTTGGTTTAGGGTGTAGCAGCTTGAAACTGCAGAAGCTCATGGATTATTGGTAGGTATGGGTCAAAATGATCATTGGGTAAAAGGTGCATTTCTTACAAGTACATTGAGTCCAAACTGATTTTGTACTCAGGGACAAAAATTGTGATAGATAACATATATGCCCTTACTAAATCATTATAAAAGAAAAAAAAATCCAAATCCAAAAACCCACACAAGCTAAAGCTCTTCGATACCAGCAATAGCATCCATCTCTCTGGGTGCCATAACAATTTCTTTGTCCTTTACCCTTAAGGATAAAACATTTACAGTGAGCAGGAATGCAGGAAGACTGTGAGGATTTCAAGTAGCACTTTGTTCTGTGTAGACCCCATTGATGCCTTCTGCTATACAACTCAGGAAGGGACCAGACCTGTCTAAGTTTTTAGAAACTGAGGCAAACTCCTGACTAACTTAGTATGGCTTTTACTCCTTATGTTCACAAGGAGATGAATGGCTGAACTAATTCAGGCAGTTTACTACAGATACGGGTTTTGACAGAATGCATTACACACAGCTGTGGTGTCTCATCAAAGCTAGTCCCTGCTCTCTGTGCCACATAAACCAATCTCTACTATAACTTCACTCAATTCCCCAGTTGTCTTCCTCCTCCTTTCTACCTGCTACAGAGAAGTGATGTGTTAATTACATAATTAACACATCTTCTTCGTAATTAACCTGGCCTTCTCTTTCACCTGACTAGCCACACCAGAAAGAAGGATGTCAGGTGGATCAATTTACAGCAATCTAAGCTGTTTACAAGCATATAGGCAGTTTAAAACAAATAGTATGCTTAAAAGGTCTCAATAGGGAAACAAGTTTTATTACCAGCTACTGAGGTAGTAAAAAAATGACATTTTCATTAGAGTAATATCTATGCTGTACTCTCTAATGCGTAGCTTGGGAAAAGTTGAGGAGCATTTGCTAGGGAAAAAAAAAAAGTAAAACGTGTCCCACTGGGCAGAAAAAGGGAAGAGGAAAAGATTAGTCTGAAGCAATCACCTGCTGAAAGGGTGCAGGATCAGAGAGAATGCTTCCTGACAGCAATCTTTGGGTGAGGCATTAGTTATTCTCTCCTGCTTGGAGCAGGTTGCTTTATGTAGCTGGGTCTCCCTGGGAAAAATCTTGCTAAAGGGTGATTAGAAACAAGAAATTTTCAGGGTTAGACTACTGCTTTATTCTATTTGATTTAGGTAGACATTGTTATGGAGAGATTTAATTTTTAATTTTTATGGTTATGACTGTAACAGAGCATTTTAAGGCTATTCAAAAGAGAGGGTTAAGTATTGCTATGAAATACTGCTAGTGTTTTGATTTTAAGTGATTGATCTCCTGAGTGGAATCCAAAACCTGATAGGAACTGTTCAGAGTAGAGATTTAGTTTAAATCCATATCCTCTCCGGAGCATAGGTGACCAACCTACCACAGGCTCAACATTTTAATTTTGTCTGCTTTGGAACTGTGGTGTGGAGGGATCTGTTGGCAGTTCTCCTTTAAAAAAGAAACATTAAAAAAAGGGAAAAATGGGGGGGGGGGACACGACAACGACACACACAAACAATCCAGTAGTTCCATTCCTATGTTGTCAATTGTAGCTGCATACCACAAGAAGTTTAGTCTGTAGTATTTTACATATCTTACCTAGTTAATGTTTCATGAAGAAATATAAATAACTTTGGCATCTGGTGCTTCCCTTTGTAGGTAAGTTGGTTTATTTTTGCTTTTGGTTTTTCTTTTTTTTCATAGTTGTACATGCTTTCTTTTTATTCTTTTTTTACATGATCTTTCTAACAACCGAGTTACTATGTAAAAGGAGTTGATAACATTTTCCCATACAATGCTTAGAAGAATTAAGAGATCACTTGTATGACTTTATGTGTATCTTTATTCTGAAGGCATTCTATGAAAACTATCGAGCAGTAAAAATCAGAGATAAATGAAGAAAAGTAAAAAAAAAAAAACTTGTATGGTCTCTGTGCTCGGCTCTGCCAGTACTAAGATGTTTGTGAAAATGCACTGAAGAAAACCTTGTAGCACCTGAGAAATATTAGGGTAAAGAAGTGAAGGCAACAATGAAAATTTGGAGTGGTTTAAGTGTGTTGAGGTAGAAGAACAGAGATTTCCAGAACTATAAATTCTGACTTAAGTGGCTATGTTCTAAGTTTTGTTTCAGACGTTGAAACCTCATTTTAAATTGGGGTACTAAAGCTTAGGTAAGAGTGTTATAAACCCAAAAGAGTAATAGTTCTATATTCCTCAGGTGCAGTGAAGAACAGCAGAACAAGACAGGTTTTTTTCTTAAGGAAAAGTGAGAGTTTGGTTTAAAAAGGCTTCCAGAAAGCCTTTTCATCTTATTTCTAGAATTTGTCTATTGTTCAGATGCAATGCAATAGTTAGCTCATCCTCAAATTAGTTGATTTTCCAAAGCTTTTCTAAAACCAACATTCTTTGTATTGGAAATTAAATTTCAGGAGCAGTCCATGTGCTGTTTTGTGACTCAAAGGGAGAATGTCCTCAGTGCGAGGGGATGCTGTAAGCCTATCCTGCTTTTTTAATTTCAGTTTATTTGCTGTAGCTGCTGTTCTGGAGCCATGATCAACTTAAAAAGTAGTACCTGAGACACCATTAACAGATCTGGGTACTCAGCTGAAAGAAAGCAAAACCCCATGACATTTTTAACTTTGCTCTGTTGCAGCCATCTGTCTTGGCCAGGGTTTAAGACTGAACCTGGAGATGTAAAGTGTTATCTTATCTGCATGTCTTTTTGAGACATGTCATCGGGAACTGTTGTTTATAAGTACGGACACTCAGTATGCTGAAGGACCTGCCTACAATCTTGTATAACTGTAGGGAATGGGCTTGTCCAAGCAAGCAGAGATGTCTTTATGATGCATTAAATGTCCTTTCCAGCTCTGGGCACTGTGGTAGTGAGAACTGCAGTCTTTGGAGATACCAGGGGTGTGCAGCAGGTTCTGATATCAACTCCTTTGAATCCTAGCTAAGAGCTGTCTGCTCCAGACAGGAGGTAATTGGATTCCGGGTGCTCCTCTAGGGATTCTACCTGCCTTACAGCTCTTCTTGTATGTTCTTAATCTCCTTTAAAGCAGTATTGGGAATTTTCATTCATAGCAGCATAAACAATGTCCCCTGAAGACAGTGGGGCCCTGCACCTGTGCTACATCATGCTGCCTTTAAAGTCAGCATCCCAAAGTAACTACACAGTGCTGGAGAATGAGGTTCTGTGCAAGTCTTAAAGGTATCTTGTCACTGAGCACATTACTGCTTCAAAATGACAAGGGGAGATGATGAGCATGGACAGTAGTATTTGTCTAAGTTAAAATATCCTTGACCAATAGAGAGTGAAATAAACTACATGATATATCCCAAACAACAGCCAACTAAATCACCCCTGATTATTCCTGACATCAGCCTCTGGGATTCCCTTTTTCCTCCTGAACTGTGTGCTCTAGGAAAATAACTACAAAATAAAAAAAATTGCCAACTGCTATTCAAATGATAAGTGGTGCATGCTAATTACATTTTATATGGTGATTAATTAAAAATAACCATGCAAATGTCTAATTTAAGAGTCACTCGCTTCACTAAGTCTTCAGACACTGCCTAGCTGCCCTAGGCATTTGGTAGTTAGGCGATTTATTCAAGCTTTCAAAATATTCTCAAAATGTCTAAGATAATGAAGGTTCTTGAAAAAGTTCCAGCTACCTTGGAATATATAAACAGAGGTTTCAGAACAGTAAAATAGCACTGCATATATTTGCATTTTTGAGCCAAAGTACCCTGTGTATACATAAAAATAGACTAGGAAGGGAATAATAGAGATTTGAAATAATCTGAATATTTAGTTGCAGCACATAGTGGACTAGTTCATAGGTTATTTCAGCAGCTGAAGAAAATGAGATATAATCTTACTTAGATCAGGCTCCTTTTTTTCTTTAAATAGAAAGCTTTTGATACACACATAGACAGGAACCTTGCCTTATTCACAAACAAACATACATAATCGTATTAGGAGAGCTAGGTCATAACAACTAACTCTATTCTATGATTATTATTCTATGATTCTATAACTGTGACTTGGTTCAAATACAGTGAATTTTAATCAGTGGAATATGCAATTTACAGATCACATTACAATGGCCTAGTGAATGGTAGATTAAAATATACAATGTGAAGAACATTTTCAGAAAGTAATGAATAAAAACTTTCAGAAATATAGAATCATAGATTAGTTAGGGTTGGAAAGGACCATGGGCAGGGACACCTCACCCCAGACCATGTTGCCCAAGGCTCTGTCCAACCTGGCCTTGAACACTGCCAGGGATGGAGCATTCACAACATCCTCGAGCTACCTGTTCCAGTGCCTCACCACCCTCACAGTAAAGAACTTCTTCCTTATATCCAATCTAAACAACCCCTTTTTAAGTTTTAATCTGTTACCCCTTGTCCTGTCACTACAGTCCCTCATGAAGAGTCCCTCCCCAGCATCCCTATAGGCCCCCTTCAGATACTGGAAGGCTGCTATGAGGTCTCCACGCAGCCTTCTCTTCTCCAGGCTGAACAGACCCAACTTCCTCAGCCTGTCTTCATACGGGAGGTGCTCCAGTCCCCTGATCATCCTCGTGGCCCTTCTCTGGACTTGTTCCAACAGTTCCATGTCCTTTTTATGTTGAGGACACCAGAACTGCACACAATACTCCAGGTGAGGTCTCACGAGAGCAGAGTAAAGGGGCAGGATCACCTCCTTCGACCTGCTGGTCACGCTCCTTTTAATGCAGCCCAGGATACGGTTGGCTTTCTGGGCTGCCAGCGCACACTGCCAGCTCATGTTCATTTTCTCATCAACCCCCAAGTCCTTCTCCGCAGGGTCGCTCTGAATCTCTTCTCTGCCCAACCTGTACCTGCGTTTTTGCCTTGACCCAAGTGTAGGACCTTGCACTGGGCTTGGTTGAACTTCATGAGGTTGGCATTAGCCCACCTCTCAAGTGTGTCAAGGTCCCTCTGGATGGCATCCCTTCCCTCCAGCGTGTCAACTGCACTGCACAGCTTATAATTATTTGCCTTTTTTGGTAATGAAAAATAATGTTAATACTCAAATTGCTATTTAAGAATCTCATTCTGTATGTCTTTTTATGTAGAATTTTCAGTGAATTTGGTATAACAACAAAAAAAGGGTCCAAGAAAATCCGTGCATTTAATTTCACATTTCTGCTGAAGAAGGAAATAGTACTGCAGTGATTATTGCCATAAAATACTTGCAGCTTCTGTATCAAAGAAGAGAATATATGCTATTCCACAGTATCGTACTCTCATAACCTATCTTTTTTTATCTCAAGTCCCTTTACCAGATACACAACTTTTTCCACAGAGGTGAATGTGTCTTGGATTATGACAAATGGTCTTAAGAGCCTCACCTGCACTGAGGCAGCTTCACTCCAATACAGGAATAATCGATATAGACGTCTTGAAAGAGAGAATGATATTCTAAGTTGTTAACTAGATCATTCTGGGCCAGTTTAGAGTTGTTTCATGTCTGAAACTGTTCCAGTAAATTCTATGTGTACATCAAATTTATGTGCAAGAATATTGTGGTATCAAAACAGAGAAAATTTAGATCATTAAATGCAGAATGCACTTATGTTCTTATGCATAAGTGGTGTTGCTACTGGTCTCCAAGTATTTCACCCGATTTTTCAAAAATTAATTCAGTAATAACAGATGATTGTTTTCTGAGACTATTCTAGTTCACAGAAGGCTACAAACAGAGTGATAAGCTTCTGTATCTGTATACATTCCTACCTGCAAAGACTTCACAAGCATAAAAGTAAAATTAATTATAGTATTAATTTATTCAGGTTTTATGAATAACAATGTTTCTTGCCACTTACAGTGAAAACCATAGCAGCTGAGATTTGCAATGACACTTTCCAATATTTATTAAAATTACTTTGACACCCAGAATAATTATTTTATTTTTAATGATATACTGTGGTAAACTTAGTTATTGTTTGGTTATATAAAACTTGTTTTGTAAAAGAAATTCAGTGTGCTGTCTATTTTGTTATTTCTTTTCAGTCCTAAATAGCTCAAATATTTCAAGTGATGGGATTCTGTTTATTTCCCACTTTGGGGAAAGAACTCATGGCAGAACCCATTGTAGATGTATCAACACTGTAATCTCCATGTTTCTACCAAACCACCTCTTTGTGTGTCCAGAAATTATGTTCAGTGTCTATTAATCTCATGTTTCCCTCAAATTAGAAGGGCTTTTTCTGCTTACTGATGACCTGTCTGTGAGGTGTCTAGAGTAGTCTGAGACTTCACTAGGTAATACTTCAAATACTGTACTAATTACAGAGAAGTATTTAATATGTTTTGTGGTCTCACATTCTCTAGTTCCAAATGGAGGTGCTTCCTCATTGAGCTGACATCTTGGGTTTTCATAAGGAGTTCATTTAATACATAATTGCTTCAACTGGGGGTGAGGTATTTGAATGCATGTTTATATTTTCCTCCAGATTTGCAAATACAGCTCAATCACAGATTTTTGACTCTTAAAAATCAAATTCTCTGTTTTCTGAAGTAGCTCTTTTATTCCAATATATATTAGCTATATAATATATATAGTTATATATTTATATGAATCTCACCTATAGCCCAACAATTAAAAGAGATTCCTTGTTTCTGCAGGATGTTTGAATTAGAAATGAAATTAGGAAACAGTTTTTTAAAGACATCCATAGAATAATAAGATAACAGATGGAAAAAGTATTTAGCAAAATATTCTATTGCTCCTCCATCTTGTGATTCAATTCCCCCGTGCTGAAACTCCTGCAGACTGGCTTCATCATAATAATAGAATCAGCGACAATCAGTTGAGTATTTACAGTATGTAAGCCAGAGACATACTCTTCTAGGTATTTCTACTTTCTCTTTCCTCTTCTGTTTTTTTTGGACACAGAAGTTTTAATGCAGCAGTTTCATAAGTATGCTTCATTTTCACCTGGTATTTGGCTTTTGAGATTGGCTCTCACCATGGGTATTATTTCCTGGTAAACTTGAAAACTCAATAGAACTGCTGCTAAAAACCAACAGAGCCAAGAATAGATTTGCTGGTTTCAGAAGGCCTGTTTCACATTAATCAGCAGCGCAAGAAATTTGGCTAGGATGAGGAAGTGAGTGACTCAAAAGCATCAATGTATTGTCTTCCAACCATGTTCTTTGTTGAGACAATGTGAAGGATAAGGCATCATAGGAAGGTGTGTGACTGCTCTGAGCCTCCTGCCTGTGTGATCAAGAAGTCCATGACTTCCCTCTCTCATCTTGCTAGAGCCTGTTAGTGCCCAATTCCACCTTTACTAGTAGCCCCTACAGGTGGGGTTCCATTCCTGGGTTCTGTGTGGGCAAACATAGGCAGCAAGTCTGTGAAACAGTGATTGCATTAGCCAGATGTTAACTCCCTTTGTCTCAGACTTCTACGCTTGTCTCTTGTGTGTACACAACAGCTACATTTACCCTGCAGAATAGTATGATTCAACTGAGTTGCTAATTTTGATGAGCCCTAAATACCACTGCTATTCCAATTGCCTGAATGTGACTGATTTATGGGGTTTTTTCTTCCAAACCTTAAGATTTGAATGAAATGGGAAACTGGCTAATAGGATGTTTTGCTGAGCTTGTTCTCCATTTTCTCTCTGAGTATACAAATGTTACATATCCATTTACATATAAAGAGTGTAAATATGACAGGTGTTTATATTTCAGAACAGTAATGATGACTCCACCTAATTTCAGTTCATTTGTTCCCTACTTCATTCTCTGAATTATTTTCAAAGAATTTTAATAGAAAAACTTTATCTAAAAATTCTTCAGAGAAAAATACCTAAATATTTTCAGCTCATTTACCTTTCTTACAGACCCAGTTACCATAACAACTTGAATTGTCGCTATAGTGATATTATTTTATTATGAAGTGCAGTATTTGTCATACACAACATATTTTCATAAGCATCTTGACCTTAAAAATTAAAGTTATTTGCAAACATTTTCTGAAAAGTATTTCTTAATTTTGTATAGCACAATATGTCATAGCACAAGATATGCCAAGTGCAAGGTCCTGCACCTGGGTCGGAGCAATCCCAGGCACAGCTACAGGTTGGGCAGAGAAGAGATTCAGAGCGACCCTGCGGAGAAGGACTTGGGGGTGTTGGTCGATGAGAAAATGAACATAGGCCGGCTTCAGTGTGCACTTGCAGCCCAGAAAGCCAACCGTATCCTGGGCTGCATCAAAAGGAGCGTGACCAGCAGGTTGAAGGAGGTGATCCTGCCCCTCTACTCTGCTCTCGTGAGACCTCACCTGGAGTACTGTGTGCAGTTCTGGTATCCTCAGCATAAAAAGGACATGGAACTGTTGGAACAAGTCCAGAGAAGGGCCACGAGGATGATCAGGGGACTGGAGCACCTCCCATATGAAGATGGGCTGAGAAAGTTGGGTCTGTTCAGCCTGGAGAAGAGAAGGCTGCATGGAGACCTCATAGCAGCCTTCCAGTATCTGAAGGGGGCCTATAGGGATGCTGGAGAGGGACTCTTCGTCAAGGACTGTGGTGATTTGGACAAGGGGTAAGGGGTTAAAACTTAAACAGGTGAAGTTTAGATTGGATATAAGAAGGAAATTCTTTCCTGTTAGAGTGGTGAGGCACTGGAATTGGTTGCCCAAGGATGTTGTGAATGCTCCATCCCTGGCAGTGTTCAAGGCCAGGTCGGACGAGGCCTTGGGTGATATGGTTTAGTGTGAGGTGTCCCTGCCCATGGCAGAGGGGTTGGAACTAGATGATCTTAAGGTCCTTTCCAACCCTAACTATTCTATGATTCTATGATAATTTGGTTTTAAATGGGGTTTACTTTTTATTTAGAAAAAATCAAAAAGCTCCTTCTCAGAAATAATTTGAAATCTTGCATACTTATATTGTGAGGATCCTCCTTATCTCTCTAAATTATTTTTTAAAAAGCTTATTTTTGCTTCTCATGTTTCTCACCTCTACAAGGACGTTAGTGACTTGAAAGCTGAATATTTGTATTTATATCTGTAAGAACCTGAGGATCAAAAAAAAAAAGACAGGTTTTTATGAAATTCCTCCTGTTTAAAAAAACACAGCACATACTAAATGTAGTAAAATAATAATATGGCAATATCATAAATATATATGCAATATTACATGTATTATTGTGTGTAATATACAATTCATCAAATAATAGCACTTTGCCTTTTCTTATGTAGTCAGGTGTAGGTTATGAGAGAAATATCTAATTTTCTGTAATTTTTTTTTTCTGGACCCAAATAATGTAAGGATATTATTTTTTCTCTACCAGTTTCAATTTTTTTCTCCCTTTGGAGTCTCTTCTTCTTTTTTTCTTTTTTTCTTTTTTTTTCCCTTTGCAAAATTTCATCTTACTTTTGCTATATAATGAGGATCTAGTTCCCAGCTTACTCTGGATCTCCAAGGACAGGAGACAGTCAGTCCCCAGTGCTGTATTCTAAAGAGAGACTTAGCAAAGGAATCAAAGTTAGGTTCTCTAGAGAAAACGGATTCTTTAAACAAACAAACCAACCACCTGAAACAATAAAGCCAGAAGCATTCAGAGAGATGTTATTCTTATCAAGGTATTTTAAAACACATAAACATTGGTCTCTACCAGAATTCTAATGTTTGTTAAAAATAAAATTCTATTAGGAGGTTGATAATGGAAGTTAGGTATTTTAATTTTCATCAGGTCTGATTGTATTTCTGATATTTATTGTTAGAATCATCTTTTCCCCACTGGTGTTTCCTGCCTAAGGATCACATGTTTTGACGGTGCTTTCCTGGGTAGTGGAGAATTGAACATGTCCCCCAGTTTTGCAAGTGACACTTCAGCACGTAGGGTCTGTGTAAGAGGATTTAGTGATGATATCATGACTGTTCCAAAAATGATTGCTACCAATTCTTTTTGTTGTTAGTCACATCCTTTAAAACATAAAAGGCAAAATTTAAGACCATCAGATGGAACTCTTTGGGGGATTTAGTGGAGGAATCTGAGTTTTGTGGCTCTTGAACAGACTGAACATAAGTGATGAGCAGTGAAATATATATTTATTTTTTTCAGAATTAGGACATATGTAAGAAACTGTAAGGTCAAAAACTTCTTTAGGAGGTAGTGTAAGTAAAGTGCATTATAAGATGGAATTTGAATAGATTTTAGTGCTTGTAATTTTGCAGTTTTACTGTTGGAAAACTCCAGCCAAGTCCTGATTCAGGTATCTTCCAGTTTTAGCAATACAATTTTGCAGTTGTAATAAGTGTTGGTAAATTTTCTCTGTGACAGACAGAGCAGAATATCTTTGTCCTAATGTAAAAAGAGTTTAACAAATGCAGTTTCTCAATACTGAAGTTTTCTGGTGCTGAGCATCTTTTTAGTTGACACTTTCTGCTTAATTAAGTGAAAACGAACATGACACTGATTTCTACTCCTCCTTCAGCTGGAACGTATTGAAGTCTCAGGTTTTAACAGTATCAAAATAATTTCGTGTGCTTAACTGTAAGAATGTGATTCTGTTAGTCTGAAAAATAATTAAGATGAGCATATGCCACTTTCATTTAGCTTTTATCTCTAGGACCTTCACTTTCAAGACTTTCTTTAATTGTAGCACAGGTAAGGCTAACTAGAAATACAGGACAATTGTTCTAAAGATATTTTGGTGCCATGAGACAGAACTGTATTTTTACAGCCCTTTTTTTTTTTTAGCAATAATCCATATATGGATGTAATAATAGAATATATCTTCTGTCACCTAGAAGATCAAGTAAAATACCAATACTTTCAGTAGCGAGAGAAGCTTTATGCAACTTAGATAAATCATCATTTTTTTATTAATTTAGCTACCATGGATCTTTTTTCACATGCTCTGAAATTAAGTACTTGCACAGGTCTGCATACATTGTCCTTCAGTTCTCTGCAAAACTTGTTTGTAATATTAAACTAATAGTTTGAGCTCCTGCACATTATAACATTTCTATCACCAAGAACAAATTAGGTGTAATAGGTAGATCATAGTTAGCATTAATGATACTTTAGAAATAAAACATAGGACTGTAATAAAATATTAATTAGCTAAATTCTCACTGGTTATATATAAGACCTTCCGTCATTATTCAGCCCCCTTTAAGAGGGTTGATCTCAAACAACATGAGTTTGACATTGATATCCAAAGACAGAGTATATTGGGAAAACTCTTAAAATGCTTGTTAAGCATAATTTAGTTTTTAGGTTTTAAGGAATGCCTTAGAGGTAAGGTCATTTTGAGAAGGAAATGGGATGAGACTTACCTTTGTAGTATTAACATACAAGGAAGGATTCATAATAATAAAATAAACTTTAGGAATTAAAAAAAAACAACATACTAAATTGCAAAGAGAAACATAACAGTAAGAAAAAGGTATAAATAATGTCCCCAATTCTCATGGCTTTCACATCCTTGATTCCTAATGATTCCTAAGAAAATAAAACACAATGAATAAGTAACAACAGCTCAGTTTCCTGCTCTTCAGCAGTACTAGCTGAGTCTTGCTCAGAGATAAGAAAGCTTGAAGATCAAATCATTTCAAAGTTCCCCCACAACAGTGATTGTGCATTTGTATTACTGCTCATGTTTTCTGCTTAGGTAACAGCAGAGCCAACAATCCATTCTGTGTCTTCTGAAGCACAAGTGTGTTATTTTTAAAAGATTAATGGTTCTGCAAAGCAGCACCATACATAATTGAGAAGCCTATATTCATATATTTAACCTTCTTCAGTATCCTACACTTAAAAGGAATGTAAACTTTGGCATTCTACTTGAGTTCTGTCACAATATGAACCAAAAGCAATCTACTTACAGAGCCTAATAAAAAGTAGAATGAAAGCAAGACCAAAATTAGCTTGATCTAGTTAGAATCAAAGGCACCTTTTCAACAGGTACAATATAGGTCAAATTACGGAAAACAATGATAGAATTGTTGGATCTGGAAAAATCAGTAACAGTATCACAAAAGGAAAGCTACAGCTAATAACAATATTTGCAATGGGTACTTGCAAGGTAATGGAGCTTGCAGTGGTTAGCATGGCAATAAGCTAAGGCCAAGCTATTATATTCAATATAGTATGTAACTATAACCAACAGGTAGCCATAAATTCTAAGATTACTGCACAGGATATTCAGAGCTGCCTGAACTGTGGTTTCTTGTTTAACCATAACACGCACACCACAGTGCATCAAGGACAATTGTAAATTTATTTTCGTATTTTGTTTGATTAGTGTAGGAGATGGGATTTGTTTCCCCCTTAACACATTATTTTTCCCCACTAACACTATAAATATGTCTAAATTGGCCCTAATGATGTCTGAAAACAGGAATTGTACAGGAATACAAATACAGTGTACTACGAAATGTAGAAATGTAACATATTCCGTGCAAGAGATATTGTTGAAATGTTGGTTATAACAACTTGTTATAAAACTTATATTAACCTTTTTTCTTTTAGTAGTTATTAATCTTTGAGACTACTGGTTAAAAAGTATTTAATTCTAATGTTGTGAACCATTTAGCTTGTGTAATAGATGTCACAGTAGCAGATGTGCGTGTGGAAAAAGAAAGGGAGAAGTGTCATGTTCAAAACCAGGATGCAGAAAAAAACCACACAATTATGGGAGAGATTAAATTATTTAAGCAAACTGGAGCTACTACAGATTTGGGGTTAATAAACATGCAGAGAGAATTCTTAGATAGTTTCAGAAATTCCAAAGAAAACTAGTATCTTACTAAGTAGTAGTTCTTTTATAATGTCTCTTAAGTAAACAGCCAAGAATTGCAAAATAGTATGTTATGCACTAATATAAACATGCTGGAAAGATGTAAAAAACGAACTTCCTTTTAGAAAAGGTTCTCTTACCTTTTATAGGTAAAATTATAATCTTGAAAACAAGGGATTTTTCTTCCTTCTACTCAGCACTGATAAGACACATGTGGAGTGTTGTATCTAGGTCTGGGCACCTCATTACAAGGGAGATACAAACACACTGAAGCTAGTCCAGCAAAAGGCCTCAAAGATGATTAAGGGTTCGGAACTCCTTTCATATGAGGAAAGGCTGAGAAATCTGGGACTGTTCAGCCTCAAGGAAAGAAGGATGAGGCTTCTCCATGTGTATAAATACCTGATGGTGGGAAGGGAATGGAAAAAAGACAACAGATGGTATTTACTATGGCTGAATTTTACGCATGCCCCTCATGGATGTCACCAGAAAAAAAATCAGGAATCTCGGTAGCAGTAGGAAGTTCCAGTTAAATAATTATATATAGTGTAAATGTTATCACATAGGATTAGACTAGGAACAAGAGAAAATACTGCTATTGTTCAGTTAATAAAAATGCAAAGGCAGAATTCTGGAGATTTTTTCTCTGTAAAGGAAATGTGCCATGATAAAGAAATAAATTTTGTATGTCCTCTTCTACTCCTGAAATAAGAGATTAAAGTGGGCATAGACTTCACAAATTGAGCTCCTGTTGGTGTCCAGCATGTCTATAGTAAACACGCCGGTAAGGCATAGGAAGATGGAAGGAAGAAAGCTGGTAAGTACTAATAATATCTAGAAAACTCTAATAAAGGCTTTCACAATGGTACTTGTGATATAAATGCCTACAGGGGACCTCTGCTAATAAACATAATAAGAAATCCTGAAAATTGCACTGCAAGGTTGCTACTTCCTGGGGAAGGTACTGCTAAATTATAATTTCTTCCTGGACACTTAAGGACAATTTAATGGGCATTGACCTTCATCTATGGCTTACAAGGCCTTTCTTCCTTTGTTTTGGAGTTTGGTGTTTTTGTGGGTTTTTTGTTGTTGTTGTTGGTTGGTTGGTTGGGGGGGTTTTGGTTTTTTGTTTGTTTGTTTGTTTTGTTGAGTTTTTTTTAATCAGCCATGTTTATGTTAGTACTTTACATGCAAATTACTCACAGATCTGCCTGAATTTACAAGTGTAGGTTCTTGACCCAGCATCTACAATGATTCAATTGCATCATATTATACAGTGGAAGACTATATTGTACTACTGCTTGTTATGGGACATTACTTTGAGTTCTCAGCAAGATGCAGCATTTAAACAGTAATGTTCACAGTATTTTTCAGTTTAAAACAGGTCCACATTTATGTTGTTTTCTCAAGACTGAAGGTTTGAATAGCAATTCTTGATTCATGGAACAGATTTTCAGCTGAAATGTGCTGTCTCAAGGAGGAATGGCATATAAATGCTTTTGTATTTCCAGCTATTTGACTAGTATAGTGCTTTCAGACCATTAGTCTTTGCTGACAGAAAGGTACAGTTTTCATCAGTTTAAAAGTCTACACAAAAGAATTGTGGCAAGGCAGGCTGATTCACATAGCATTGCTTCAGCTTTCTTACAAAGTGAAGATCTTCTTGAAAGGCATGATAATCCCTCAATGCTTTCAGTGAAACATAAAAAGTAATGAAACTTTGGTAGTCCACAGAATTACCTGTACAATGAGTTAATATTCTTTCAGTTTATTAGTTAAGGAGAATGTATTGTAAGGTTAACCTGGTGCTGTGCTGAGAAATTGAAAAACAAGACTGGAATGGCGCTAAGGATCTCTAAGTTTCTAAGAATCTGATACACACCAGGATTAATATGAAATAATTTGTAATATCGTATTTAGTAATTGCTATACCTTTCAGTATTTATTTATCACACAACACAAAAGAGTTTTTTCATGCCATAGCCCAAAGGAAAAGTACTTGAATATTACTTGCTAAAATTGACCTTTGCTTACACGTTATGACTTTTACATGGCAGAATTATGATAAACTGACTCTAGCTCCAGATTTATTACTCAACCCTGACCTTTGGTTTATTAGAATATTGCTTTCAACCAGACTAAATAATAATGTCTCTGTGAATGTAAGGAACTGGCAGATCTGAGATGTCAATTGCCAGCTCAATTTTCCTTTCACCTGGGAGTACACCATGTCACAGTACTTTATTGATCTAAGAGCCATTAGAGTTCAGCATTATAACTCTTCAGTTTTCTACATAATGCAGTACAGTGCACTGTAAAAGAGATGAAGCATGAACTGGAGCATGACTCCAGTCAAGTCTGGTCAAAATCTAGAACGTCTGTTTCATCAAAAATAAGCATAATTATCTTGAAACTACTTTTTCTCCTAAATCTGAGCATGCGCCGAAGTCTCTTAGGAAAGATATCTTAAAAAGCCCTTCCAAAAGTAGTATTGCATAGTATTTTTAGTGTCTTCTGGAAACAGACTGTTTTTAAAGATTTAAATGCTTAGGTTTTGTGTTATTGGAATACTTCAAACAGTTATATTGTTGCAACTATGTTATGCTCCTTTTGAGTACAGTCTAGGAAAATATTTTGATTTCATGATTGAATGTAATATTCAAAATTAACGACATTATTTTACTGCAAAGAAACTTCTTGAGAGCTACTTTTCCTAAATGTCAGTAATGTTAGATTTTGCTGATATATTTTCATTTAATAAAATCAGTACCTACTGACAGAAACTGTTTAGGTGTCAAAAAGTTTTCAATCTGCTGTAAACTAGAGTATAATAATGAATAAAGGCACCTCCTTGCCACTTCTGCCTATCAAAAGCACGCTTCTATTTCTTTGGAAGAATATTTTTCAAGTGGCATAGCAGCTTCACCTGCCATTGCTTTACAAATTGGGACTGAAATCAGCAGGATTTTTGCTTTAGAAAGGACCAAGATTAAAATTCCATAGGAACTTGCATTATAAAAATAATTATTTAACAACTACATAAAGATTAAAGACTTTGGCCTACTATTATTATTATGCTGTTGGTGCCAGGTTTCTTCTGGATACAGAAGTACATGTCTGCTAGCATTCAGACTTCAATTTTTAAGCATTTTCATAAACCTCTTAGTTGCTATTGCATCTTAAAACAACTAGTCACATGCTTCTGACCTACTGTGCTGTTATGTGGCTGAACAGCAGAGCAATTTTTTTCCTTATGAGACTTTTCTAATGTAATGTTTTCATGTTTAATATGCAGATTAAGCTATGTTGTCTTTATCTAAATTATTTTTAAGGTATTCACATTGACTGAAAGTGAAAGTGACTAAGTGGGTAGGTATTCATAATACAGAGATATTTTAACAAGGTCTTTTCTACAAGAAACGGTGAATTCATTTTTTCTTCCAATGCCATTTAATTGATAGTGGAAAAAGAAAGGAGAATTTCTTTATAGATTAGCAGCATATAGTTTTCTGGTTTACTATTTCCTTCTAACTAAATACATGCTGGTGAGGATTTTTTGAGTGTACTTTTTTTCTTCCTTACTCCAGGTGAATAGAAACATACTTTAGAAAAGCAGCGTCTTTCACATTCCCATTTATTAAAATCTAATTTTGTGATATTTTACTTGAAGACATACATGCTTTACATAATATTTTACACTTTTAAACAGCATCTTTAAAATTCACTTAGTGTTCATTCCATCATCCTTAAGAGGTCTCCAGTCATCTTTCTTTAAGATGACAACTGTTTACAACAGATACAGTATTTCAGTAGTTTGTTGGCAGCAACAAAGTTACCTTTAAAATGTTCATGTTAAAGCAGATGTTGTCAGTATCTGACGCTTTGAAAGCAGCCATCAGTCAACAAAATGGTTGTGAAAAAGATTCCACCAGCTATTCCTCATTTCATTAGACTGATCTGATAAGGCCAGTACAGCAGAAGCAGTTTGTTATTCCAAGCTCTCTAAATTTAATATCACTTAAGGAAAAAAAAAAGGGGGGGGGGGGGGCAGAAATCTGTTGCCATTTTCAACTTTTTAGAAGTCTCTGCATCTTATTTTACAAAACAAATGCTTGGTCCTATTATGATGGAGGAAATAAAAATGCAACCTCTATCTAGAAATTACTGCTTAGCTTATTGCTATTTCATGATCATTTCTTCCCCCTGACTGAGAACACACTTTAATTGCTCAATAAAATTGTAAAGTTTTAAGACAAAAAAAAGCTACTATAAAACTAAATGAGATTAAAAAAATGTATGCTGAACAATGTGTCAGTTCATTACACAAGTGCTGGTGGTTGTGAGAGCTGAGAATTAGAGGGTCAGATTCATTAAAACTGTATTATCAACAGACACAAAGTTGAGGCAGTGTTTTGTCCTAAGTTTACAGCAGGTTCAAATCCAGCAAAATACTGGAAAAAAAACCAACCCTGTGGAACTGTTCACTACTAGGGATATGAGATCTTTATTCACAGATAACCCCATGTTCCCAAATGAAAGAAAAGAGTCATATTGCAACACTTCTTTGTTTAGGGGGTTGGGGCTCTGTGACATTCTGTCTGTGAATTTAATTTACTGGGCAAGGCAGACAAACAGAATTCTTCATGACTGCTCTGCTATTCAAAAATTAATGAGAAAAGACCGTAAAACCTCACTTTTAATGCTCCAGAGAATAGGGCGTTGGAGATGCACCAAAGGGGAAGGATTTTTGCCTGTAGCATTCTTACAGATTCACAAGATTTGCTAATAAAGCCAGCACCAGACAGTTCAATGTGATGGCACTCCGTAATAACTCCCATCAGTCATTGCATTCTGCTCCATGAGGTATTTGGTACTTCCATGCTGGAAGAAGTGCTTGAGCTTCTTTAATCTTCAAACTATATACATATATACATAAAAATATTTTTTATTACCAGCTTCAGCAGCCTGTCAAAACAAAAGTAGATTTTTGGGGGGACTGTGGCCAAACAGCAGTCAGGGGGGCAGGCCCAGGGCTGGTGTCTCTGCCCTAGATTTTTCCCTTGTTCTGCTTGTGCAGCAGCTGGGCACTCGTGGTTCAGGGTGGCACCAAGGTGGCAGGAGTGCATTCCCCCATAATGGGTGTCAGGGAGAAACGATGCAGAGAACAGACCACAAGAAACTGTTGATGAGGTTTGAAGTCAAGCAAAGGCTTCTAGTTCTATTTTGATACAAAATCCTGTCTTGGGAGCGATGGGGTTATTTTAGAATTACTTACACCAATGCAAAATTCAGGGCTTTTGTTAGCCTATGTGATATTAAATTTAATTTCTGAATTCTTTCCAAAATCCTCACCAGGATTAAAGCATATCAATGAGAGAAATATTATGGATGTTTTTACACATATTTCTTTCAAGTTTTTATATATATTTCTTTGTCTGTTAAATCCTTGCATAACTAAACAGCCTAAAATAACTTTCTTCTAAAGCAGAAACCAAAGGGACTTCATTATAATGAAAATAGCACACTTTATTCTTCATTATTTTTTTGTTTCACTGTCAACCTTTGTATTTCATAGATATCCATCTGCTGCTTATCTTTGTTCTACAAGTTATAAAAGAAGGAATTCTATCCTAATAATCCTAAAATGAACAACAAGATAAACTTACTGGCCCTACCCTCCAACCATGGAGGCAGGACGTTTTCTTGCAGGTTATATCTACCCCTGAGTGTCACGCATGCTTGTGGTCAGAGAAGTATACATCTTTATGGGAATATGCTAGCAGAATTGCTGAATCTCTCTCAATTCTCATAATCTGTTATTAAATTTAAATACCATTTTGTGTATATTTCATGAACTTTTGGATTTCCTCCTTGACGAATGCTACATCTAGCAACACAACATCTTTTATCACGCTGCTGAGCAAAAGGTGGTACAAATTTTGAGTCACTGACCACTTCATGGTGAATCATCTACCAACAAAGAACACTTCTCTGGACATCGGGTATTCTGCAGCCTCTGTTTTACTGAGATTCAGTTTGTTTCCATATGCCCTCTGGATATTTGCAGTGATGAAAATATATGCATGACACATGTGGGAAAATACATTTTATAGAAATGGAAAAGAAGAGAAAGATCGAACTCAAAAAAGCTCTGGACAATACCTATTGATGTTTCTTCACAAAAAGAGAGCTACTAGATACTGTTTTATCTATTGCAACATTGTAAAATACAGGTAGAGGTAAGCTGACTTTTCTGTTCATGTTTGCAGTTTCTCCAGCACACCTTTCATAACTGAGAGAAAAGAAAGAATATTTATTTTAATTTACCCTTTTCAGAAACAGGGTCTTTGAAAGCAGCCATTAACACAGTAAAATTAATGGCCTAGTATTGCAGCTGCTGGGTAGAGAATCGTGTTAAATTGCATGGGAGTTTTCAGATTGCAGCTGAAAAATTTCCTTTTGGATTGATCCTGATGCATTTTCCCCTTGTAAATGTTTCATTCTATATACAAAAAAAGATGATGATATTCAGTCTTCTAGCTAATTCCAGCTCTTCAGAAAAAATACCATCTTGCTTGCTTTTGTTAGGATGTGGCACCTTTCATTAATAAAAAAGTCCTAATATCTGGACACTAAATATTACAAACATTACATAAAAATTAGAAATATTATGGCTATTTCTACAAATATATGTTTTCAGGGTTTTTTTATATATTTCATTGCCTGTTAAACCCTTGCATCACTAAAGAGCCTGAAATAGTACTTTCACATCTATATGGGCCAAATCTTTTCCTTCTCTGTTAAGAGTTGATAGCTGGACTTGGGATTTTTGGTAGTTCTTGGTAATTAGTTATATAAGAAGACACAGTTTATGAATGCTGCTAGGATGGCAGCAAATGTTTAACTCCACTTAATTTTCCATGTTATTTTTACCTAATTTTGTGAGAAAAATACTTGTTACTGCAACAGCATGTGATTGTACCGTAGGTGTTTAATTGCTTAACACACCTGGAAAGCTTCACTGCAAGTGGTCGAGGTTGTCAGTGACTTAAAATATTGTGGGAATTAACATCTGCTGGTAAAATTATATGGGAAGTAATGCATTTGTTCACTGTGAATGAACATTGCAAAACTTAAAATTAATTGACACTGATTCTCTCACTGTGTCATTTTCTGAAGCAGCCACTGTACTCAGTCCAAAGCACTTTTTCATGGTTTTTGGTACATAATGTATTAAAATGTACTTTGATATTTTATTTCATTTTAGAAAACCACAACCACCAAATGGAATGAACCCTAGTGCTCTTTGGGACATATAGGACTCAGTACACAGAAGTAGACGAAACTTTTTTAATTTCCTCTGTCAAGACAACTGGGTCAGTGGGTGAAGCAGGCAGGTACCCATCTTCACCTTGCAGCACTGACAGACATAAGTCTTTGTTCTCGGTCTTTGTGTTTTCTGTAATTAGAATCTATTACTATATTCTATAATTAATATATTATGTAATATTATATAAATATATATATTCATATATATTAAGTGCTCAGACACTGTGTAGATGAGGTCCTCAGTGACATGGTTTAGTGGTGGTCTTGGTAGTCGTGGGGTAGTGGTTGGACTTGATGATCTTAAAGGTCTTTTCCAACCTAGTTGATTCTATATTTTTCAATCATTCTGGATGCTTTCAAGTTGTAAGTAGATCAGGATGCCTATAGCAAATTATTATACTGTTGGTCTATACTGGAAGCTTTATGAGCCATTCTGTATCCTCATTTGTTAAAGGAAGGTAAAACAACACAAAAATCAAGTTGACAGGTGCAAAAAACATTGCTGCTTGGTTTTCTTATTTCTGAAGCAATGAACTATATTCTAATGATAGCTTGTATTAATTTTAACAAACTTGAAAATGTTGCTGACTATTCTAACATTTAGGTGATTTTTCAGTCTGTTTCTCATCAACCTTTAGCTTTTTGCTCGAGGCACCACATTTGTTATGTTAGTGTAAAAAGATAATTACAAACAATGGTAAAATGAAATACCGCCATGCGTAAAGCTAAGAGACTTTTAAAAGCTTCATCCTACTCAGTTAATAAATAAATAAATAAATAAATTAAAATATATGGATTGTGAACATACCAGTTCTATTAATGCAAAATCCATTATTGTGCTGCTTGCTAAATAGCTCCAATTCTGTTCGACAACATGCTGTTTCCTAAAACTAGAATTTTTCCAGTTCTTGCTTTCTACTTGCTCATGAAAAATTGAATTTGTCTTCAGAAACTACCCAGGGGATTTGGAGGAAAAAAAAAAAATAAAAATAAGTAATGAGTCTTCTCACAGGCTGGTCTTTAAGTAAAGGTTAAACAGTACAGTAGTTGAAACTCTGATGATCCTGAGATTTTCGGATGATCTTTATCCCTTTGTAAGCAGAGATTTATTTTGCAAAGACACAGGGGATATGCTGTTGGGGAAATAGAGTATAATGCCTGATGTGTTGCTGAAGAAGAGACTCCTAGAGGAAACAGTAAGTGTTAATAGAATATCACAGGGCACAGCAAGTCCCATCCGTTTAGTTAGGTTCAGAAAAAAAAAACTACTGGCTGCTCATTCAGATCTTAACCTATAGCTGCACCTGTAGATACTGCTTCAGAATTTGCTTCTGTCTAGGCAGAATATATTTTATATATGTCCTGTAAACACTACAGCTCTTAATACTTTCTTTTGCCTTTATTCTCTATTTCATTACTCTGCGTGAAATTTATCCTGCTTGCAGACACTGGGAACAGGATTACACAAGAGTCAATGAAGTTGTCAAATAAAAACCTAAATGACACACGGACTATGTGATGGCCCTTTTCCGAGGATGAATTTCACATTTTTGTGGCTTGAATTTCTGACTCTACCCCTTCCTTTGTGTTGTGGTTTAAACCAAACCAGACAACTCGTTCACTCACTTCCCCCCCCCCCCCCCTTCTTGCCCTCCCCCTACTCCCGGAGGGACAGAGAGGAGAATCGAGAAGAATGCAACTCCCACGGGTTGAGATAAGAACAGTTTAGTAACTAAGGTATAACACAAATCACTACTGCTACCACCAATAATAACAATGACAAAGGAAATAACAAGGGAAGAGAATACAACACCTCACCACCAGCCAACCGATAACTCACGCCCCCAGCCCGACCAAGCTCTGACCGATTCCTCCTCCAACCCCGCAGTCCCCCAGCCCTTCCGGCTAACTCCCAGTTACATCCTGGGCATGATGTGCTGTGGTATGGAATACCTCTTTGGTCAGTTTGGGTCAGGTGTCCTGTCTCTGCTTCCTCCTGGCTTCCCCTCCTCCCTGGCAAAGCATGAGGCTCACAAAGTCCTTGGCCAAACCAAAACATCACTGTTATCAGCTCTGTTCCCGAGCTGAAAGTCAAAACACTGCACTGCACCAGCTACCAAGAAGGAGAAAAATGACTGCTACTGCTGAACCCAGGACACTTTGGGAGAGGTCTTCTATTTCTATTAAGAAGTCCTTGAGCTCTTTAGAAATTAATATGTATTTTAGTTTTTTATTAAAGAATGTGACAAGAATAGTGACAACAAAGTAAGGTCTTTCCATTCTTTTACCTTAGTGGGACTGGTAAGGGAAAAGGAAAAAGAAGGAAATACAAATAGACTGGCAATTCATAATGTCTATTTGGAAATTATGTCCCCAAAATTATGCTCCTTCCACTCTCCCCACTTTTTTTTTCCTTCTGCCCTGCATCAATATCAGTGAATGCCCTAGAGGAACATTACAAAAAATTGTAAATGTGTTATTACCATTTTTTCATTTCCATGCTATGCAAAAGAGTAATCAATATTGCAGCACTGTAGGTTTTTATCCCCCTGACTTTATTACCAATGAAGAATGCACATTGCATCCATATGTATTTCCTACTAACCTTATCTTCATATGATTCTTGATAAAAATAAGGGTAATATCCTGTCTTAAATCTGCAGATGTAGATATATTCTGAAGTAATATTTTTCTAACTAACAAGTTACAGAATTTACTTTTAAAACCTGTTTAGCACTAACCTATTAGTATTTGCAGTTTATAATTTAATTAATTTGCTGAGGCTTCAAATATCATAGTCATTTTTTTAAGAGTTTTTTACACAAAAAGTTTGTAGGCAAGTATTTATGCACACAGCAATTCAGTTTTCTGTATACTACATGAAGGTCACATTTCCAAGGAAAGCAGAGACAGTTCAGGGGAAAAAATCCTATACATACACAAGTACACACAGTCAAGTACACATCCTATCTTTATGACATAGTTCATCGCGATAGAAAGAGAAATCGAGTATATTGGGTGTATGGGAAAAATTTAGGCTAAAAAAACAGACAACTTAGTAGTTGTCCTGGTTTGAAAAGAAAAGGAGAAAGACGAAACAGATGCAGTTTTCCAGGGATATTGAAATAGCCAAGTGTTAGAGCAGTGTAAGCAAATGTGTACTGCAAGATTGGAATGAGGCATATGGAAAAGTTGCTGAATATCTTACTGCAAGAATTATAAACTGATTTCAGTTGAGGTCAGTCACTGACATTCCCCTGAACTCAAGCCATAGCTTCAACAATCCTTCTTCAGCAATATTCTGCATTTATGTCAAATGTATCGGGTTTGTTGTTTGTTTGGGTTTTGGTTTTGTTTTTATTTAAAAAAAAAATATAAACTTTCATTTTTAAAGTACTTTTAAGAGGCAAAACCACAAAG
Organism: Pezoporus wallicus; assembly: GCF_028554395.1. Taxonomy (NCBI): domain Eukaryota; kingdom Metazoa; phylum Chordata; class Aves; order Psittaciformes; family Psittacidae; genus Pezoporus; species Pezoporus wallicus. The sequence goes on from NW_026640488.1 coordinate 8,048,697, forward strand.
GAAATGTTTTATATCAAGTTAAATAACAAGGGCAGGGGGGAAGGGAAGTTGTTTTCCTACTTTTTTATTGCTACAGCTTCAAAGTGTGATTAACTGGTTATAACACTGTTATAAATATGTTTCAAGTGAAGAGATGTTCAATTAGCTGTTAACAATTAATCAGTGTGCAACTCACAGTTAGCTACGATTCATTTTTTGTGACTGTAAAGTGGCATCTTTGTCTTCTTCTAGTACAATATATATCCATGCTTTTCTCTATAATATCTTTAAAATAGCTCCAAAATGATCTCCCGGGAACATACTTGTCATGAGATAATTACTGTCCTGTACTATATGAAACTCTTGGCTGCTCTTCATGCTTTAGTATATACCAGGAGAATAATCACTGCATTACAATGTCTTTTCCATTGTGATTTAATATCTTCTTACACTGATTGACATAGCAGTGAGGATGAAATTAATTTATCTTGTACCAGTAGTTTCCTAGCACAGTTTGAAGTGAAAAGATAGAGGATAACATTGCTCAGAAGTGTACAATGACCCTCTTGTCTGAAATTAGACTTCAGCTACCTACACTTAAAAAGTTATGAAACATGACATCTGGCAAGCTCATTCTTCTCAACCTCTTTTTATAATCAGGCTTAAGATCTCACTTGACATTTCCTAGCTGAAGGTGCACGAAGCGTAGCTGCTGATGGAGTCTTCAGATCATAACATACAGCGGTGGTACATAAACACACAGTGGAGAAGATGCTGATATCCAGCACTTGAGCAATTCACAGTATAGGTCTCACTGAGATTAGGTCACTGCTGCCATGTAGGGTTGACTTGTGCAAAGCTAATCCAGATCCATAAATACAGGAGTAAGTAAATCAGGAGGAACTGTGCAGGACTGATTGGGGAAGGGAGTGAGCAATTTTTGAGGAAACCCTTGTGGTTACATCCACCTCTTTCTTGGGAAACTGACACAACTGCTTCTCTTAGGCTTTCCAGGGGATGTAATATACATCTCAGTCGGGCTAACACTTGGGTACAAAGCTTCTGGAGCTAAAAAGGTTACTGTCCTGATCACATGTCACCACCACTGAGCTTCAGTGTTATATACCAGCATTAAATGACACAGCTTTTCATCTTACTCCCCTCCCAACCTCTGCGGTACCTGACTGTCAGAACAGCACCTTCTTGCTCGGGGGGCACAGACTCCATTATTTTGTAAGATTCTCTGACCTGTGTCAGTAAAAAGACCTGATCGTGTTGTTTTAAAAGGAAAAGGGAATCAGGTCAGGGGCAACTTGGGAAATGACAGGGAGGAACTATTTGCAAATCCAAATGAATATTTTAATTGTCAAAAGAAGGATGATTGCTTCCTAAAGCAGAGGTTTGGTTTTGTGAATGCTTTTGTGATTGCATCTACTTTTGAAATATATGCACCTGCTTTCACAATTTCTTATGTAATGCAGCAAAGAAGTGTATGGAAAGAAGGCTGGAAACAAATCATTGTATGATTTATTACGAGAGGTAAACTTATATGAGAATTTCTGATTCCTCTTTCTGAAGCTGAAAGACAAAGAACACTATAACGATGATTCGTGACGCAATTTATGATCTGCCCTTAAGATATTTATGAAACTATTATCTTTATTTCTCCTTTTTCTTCTCATATAGTTTGATTTGTGGGAAAATTAATAAAAGAAATTACATACACAAAAGCATGGCCTATAACTGCTGCATACTCAAATTGATAAATGTGAACCATATTCAGTGTGATATTTAACAGAAATGAAAATATGATAGTACTAAAGTTATATCTCTTTTTTTTTTTTTTCCCTCTTCATTGGCTTTGCTATTTAATGAAAGGAAATCTGAATATTATGCATTTTGACAATGGACTCTTACATAGTGAAACAGCATTTAGCATTATTAAAATGTAAGTTATTCTTGTAATTTCAGATTTTTTCAACACTAAAACTGATTGATGTACATAATATTCACTTGGTAAGTCACAGAAATATCGTAACAGTAAATTTCTTCAAGCAATTAAATTGTCTTTTGTTAACATTGAAATTACAGCCAACGAATACTTATTAGGTTAATAAATTTATTTGTTGCTTATATAATTGAGATTTAAAGCAGAAACTAATCTGAACAGAATCAAAATGTATTTTTATGCATAATATACTTTTAATAATATATCTGCTTGCTTAGACAGACAACTAAAAGGTTCGTTCTATGCACCTTGATACAGAAATGGAAACATACCACCAGAAAGCTCATCACAGAAAAGCTTTAAAAACAGAAAAGCCAGGCCAGTGATTCTTTCTTTTATGCTGTAGTAGTATAGTTTCTTTGTTTTCCATGTAGAAAATGAGAACTTTTTCCTGCCTTATTACTATGTTGTTCTTCATCTGTTGAAAGACCATAAAGAGAAGTCTCAGACACTATGGTGACAGTGGCTTATGAGCCTGAGAAATAACTAAAAACACATTACCATTAATATAAAATGAAAAATTTACTTGCTTGTAGAGCCTAAGAAAACCAGAAGAAGGTAGAAAAGCCTGGAAGAATGAGCTGCACAAAACAAAGAATACAAGCTCAGCATGCAGGTAAAACACTGCTGTGGTGACATAAAAAAGAAGACTTTCATAGCTCAGATAAGAGTGACTTTCAGAATCATCTTAAAAACAGGAATTAGAGAGAGCTTTCACACTGTGGTCAAGAAACCTTTTGCCATATTTTGGTAATGCATGTTCTGTGCTTGTTATGGGGTGAATGCTTGTGTGAATGCTTGCTTTTTTTTTTTTTTTAAGAATTGTTTAGAAAGTTAATTCTTCTTAATTATTTTTGCTATCACTTTTTGTGATTATTAATTTGTGATTATTATTGTGACCTTTATGCACTGACTCTTGTGCATAAAGACTGGATACCCAGTACATGGGGTGAAATATATAATGATCTTATTTCAGAAATTAAAAAATAATTTTTAAAAGTTTTGGTCTTGCTGTCATAATCCAAAGTCTCACTCTTTCTTTGTAGGTTATAAAATAGAGGCCTCTTGTTTGGGGGGAGTTAGTTAGACTGCTTGGAATCTTATTATTGGAGGATCAGTGAAGCCTCATGTGCCAAATATTTCTCTAAAGTGAAACACTGTTAGTTTAGGATTGAATCTTGGAGGAAAAATTCCATGTGTGAAAGCAAACCACCTTATTTTCTTTTAAACACTGTAATTGTTTGATGCTATTCAGAAGTTTTACCATAGCTTTGACAAATTTTCTAAGTTTCTTAGAAAACTTTCCACAGTGTGTTTCTAAGCATGAATCTGTTGTGTGCATGTGCTCGAATGTCTGTTCTAGGTAAAGAGTGGCACTGAAGTTCTGCCATGTTTATTTCTGAATTTCCAAATAATCTGCCTAAACTGGTGTTTTGCACCCACACACAGACTTTTGGTATAAAGAGGAAGAGAACTGAAGGGCAGAAGAAACTTTGTTTCTCTGGGACTCTAGGTATCAGTGATTTATTGCAAGAAGCACCTCATGCATTTCCCTAGAGGAAGTGACAACAGGAGTTTTACAGTTTCTCAGTGGGATCAGTTTTACAGTTTTTCAGTGGGATCAAGGCTTTGCGCCAAACCACTGCCTGTCATTCAATTACACGATGTCAGCAGCAGAAAAACCCAGTCTTTTCTGCACATATGACTTGCCATCACCTTTGTTTTCTACTGGTTTGTAAAATAAGTGGAATACGCATGCCTGAGCATCCAGCTGTTACTGTTGGCAAGTCTCCAGTAGCAGAGGTTATAGCATCCCAGGGTTATAAATTAACACCATCATAGTGGGAAAGTGGTTGATTTCCTTTTTTATTCCCAGCTTCTGTGAGCGTAACGTAGCATAAAACTATGTGTTTGTTCTTTCTCCTGGATGGCAGGACTGACCTTCAACCAAGTATTTAAGAAACTCTGCAGAGCCTGACGTGCTCCACACTGCATGATTCAACAGGAAGGAAGCCTACCGCTACAGGAGGTCATCAAGAAAGTAAGATGAAGCAGCACTCTGAAAGGAACAGCAGCAGGACATGGCTCAAAATATTATCAAAGGAAGAGCACTGTTTTCTTAAAGGGCAGCAGTCTCATTGCAGGGGTAGTACATTTGCATTGCAACACTCTAAGAAGGTATGTGATTTTCAATGGGGTGTCATGGCATTCAGACAAAATGCCACGCACACACACACAAAAGTTTTTATAATCTATTGTGTGTCTTTAAAAACTGCCTGAATGTGTGCCTGCCACTGTGAGGGACTTAAGTGGTTTAAAGAGAAAAACTTCTGCAGCTTCCTCATCTAAACAAAAAATACTTCTTTTCTGTTTAAAGGAAATGGCACAGTTAAGTATTAGAAGTATTGATTGCAACTTTAACTATAGAAGTCATATAAGGTGGATGTGGTAACAGCTTATAACAGAAAATCCTTCTTTTCAGTCTCATCTTTTATTTTTCAGAATATACTTCTGAAGGGAGAATTTAGGTTCTTACATGTAAAGGTCAGGAGCAGTGCTTTTTGAAGAGAGATGCAAGACCAATACATTCTCTACAACTTTGTGATTTATGGTAGCATAAACCATCCTGGTTTATCTGAGCATGATTTGATTGCCTTAGCATCCTCTTCTGCCAAAGTGGGGGTGCTGACTGACAGCCAGCTGAATATGAGCCTGCAGTGTGCCCAGACAGCCAACAGCTGTCTGTATCAGAAATAGCATAGCCAACAGGGCCAGGGCAGTGATCATCCCCCTGTACTGGGCACTGGTGAGGCCACATCTCGAATTCTGTGTTCAGTTCCGGGCCCCTTGCTACAAGAAAGACACTGATGTGCTGGGGTGGGTCCAGAGAAGTACAACAAAGCCGGTGAAGGCTATGGAGAATAAGTCACACGAGGAGAGGCTGGGGGAACTGGGGTTTAGTCTGGAGAAGAGAAGGCTCAGGAAAAACCTTATAGCTCTCTACAACTACCTGAAAGGACGTTGCAGTGAGGTGAGGGCCATTCTTTTCTCCCAGGTAACAAGCGATAGGACAAAAGGAGATGGCCTCAAGTTGTGCCAGAGGAGGTTTAAATTGGATATTAGTAAAAGTTTCTTCACTGACAGGGTTGTCAAGCACCGGAACAGGCTTTGCAGGGAAGTGGTGGCATCACCAGCCCTTGGAAGTGTTCAAAAAATGTGTAGATGAAGCCTTCAGTGATATGGTTTAGTGGTGGTCTTGGCAGTCCTAAAGTAATGGTTAGACTTGATGATCTTAAAGGTCTTTTCCCACCTAGCTGATTCTATGATTCTATGCTGTAGTATTAGAAATATAGCAATAGCAGTTGCATTGGGATGATCCTACTGGTCAAAGCAACAATCCGTCACTGTTGTGTTCCATCTCTGATGGTGGCCAGTCACAGGTGCATAGTGAAAGCATACTGAAAATAAAGGTAGAGTAGATGCATGACCCTTAAATAGTTCCTCCAAGTTAAAACAAAATCAATAATTTATTTTATTATATTACTTTTTCCTACGTCATATACTTTGATGGGGTTCCTTTTATTATTTCTTTAATTATTCCTTAACCCATTTTGGCTACTCTTACATGACATGGCAAAGTTAAGTGATTTTACAGGTATTCTTCTCCTTTTCTTGATTTAAATCTGTTGCTTAATAGTTTAAGCAAGTGTCACCTAGTTAGGTATTTTGGTAGGAAAATGTCAACAGGTTCCCCCTATTTAATTCAGAGCCTTTCTAAGTCTATACCTCTCTTTTGCATTCTCTTCAAGCCATCCCTAGAGATAAAAAGCTATATATGTAAGAACTCTATATAAGTTCTTCAATAGAAGCCACTTGAAGGCTAACCTCATCACCCTTTTTTCTATGTCTAGTTCTTTTTGAAAGTACTAAGTCTGCATTACAAAATTTATCCATTTTCTTTGTGCACTGCTGCAGAATAACCTAGATTTTTCTAGGAAGCTGGAATTTCATCGGTGATCTTCCTTTCCTCTGGCAGTAAAGCTGATTTAAATGGTGACTAATATAGTTAACATGTTGGCAGTTTCACATTGAAATATTTAGCAAATATCACATGATCTGCGTGATTATTATTTTATTTATTGATCTGTTTTTGAAAATGATCTTGGCATATCTAACTGAAATGTTTCCTCAGACTTACATCCTATTGAGAAACTCTGTGGTATCAGCTTTTCTTAGGCTTCTTTGCTATGAACAACAAGGCATTGGATGGTCAAATTCTTTGTGATAGCTTTTTCTTCCGATGAGATCTTTTTCGTACCTATAGGATCTAATGACCCTGAAATTGAAGATGTCTGGCACAGGATTGCAAGGACATACAGCTATTTGACAGATGATAAGTCTGTAAAAGTAGTCATAGCCTTGGGGTATATACTAAGACATTCCTCAAATCTTTTAATTGTTTTGCATCCTTAATATTTTCATATTTATGCTTATTTATGGTAATGCTGCTTCTGGTCTGATTTACTCTAACTTCCCTGGTTTAAATGTGTTTTTACTGTAAGATCCTCTGTTCCATTTAATTATGGTACATCCTATAAAGAAGAAGTTTTTTCAGAGAGGGACTTTTATATGTGCTTTTGTTCTGTTTCTTCTGATTGGCTAGTGTGGTGTCTTTAGCTGTTTTTCATGATGAATTTTACCTTTTCAGCTGCTCTTTCTAATTTCCCTTTTTTTCAAGCTTCACATCTTTATATACCACTGATAATAGAAGGTAAGCAATAGTATTGTGAATAGGTAACTTTGTATCTCTTCTATAAGGATACAGGTCAGTGCTTCAAAGTCACTGTTTGACTGAGGTATTTTGAACCAAATCCTGCCATTGTTCAGAATAAAAATCAGGGTTTCTTTTTCCTCTTTTTGTGAGTTCTGCAATGAGTTGCTTTGAGTAGCAGTCATTATAACAAAAATCCTTATTTTGCATTATCTAGCATTTGTCATTTTTCCATTGCAGAGTATGTTCTCATTTATGGTTTTATTGACCACTCTTGGAATAAGATATCCAATAATCAGTTTAATTGAGCCTTTCTTCTGGGCCTAAAACCAGTCAAACTTTTGATCTTATTTACTCATATATAGTGAAATGTTTTTGCGATTAAAATGAATCCCAGATTTACTTTGGGAACCTTAATAGTCCGCAGATAATAGAAAGAAAGCAGTTTCTAAAAATGGAAGGAAAAAAGGTCATCTGTAAGCTGAAGGAGCTGATAATCGAGATGCTTAAAGATCAAAGCAAATTTCCCCAAAGAGCAGCTATAGATATAGTCCACGAAGGAACTGTGGAGTTCAGTAAGAGTGAAATAAAATTGCCTACAGAAAATAACGGAGAATATTGTAAAACTTAATGATTAATATGTTACACGAGGCCCCAAAAATAACTCTCAAAAGTCCCCTTTACCCCCAGAACTGCAGGATAGAAAACTGCTTTTATGTGGAGAAAGAAGAGGTAGAAACCATGCTTTAATTTAGACTTTGTCACTTGGTTCCAGTGGATTTCGTAATTTCATGTGACAAGGTGTCCTGGGTTCAGCAGTAGCAGTCATGTTTTTCCTTTGTGTTAACTGGTGCAGTGCTGTGTTTTGACTTCCAGCCTGAGAACAGTGTTGGTGAAGCCGATGTTTTCGGTTGTTGCTAAGTGATGTCTACCCTGACCAAGGACTTTGTGAAGCTCATGCTCTGCCAGGGAGGAGGTGAAGCTGTGAGGAAGCAGAGATGGGGTGCCTGACCCGGGCTAGCCAGGGAGGTATTCCATACCACAGCACGTCATGCCCGGGGTAGGGGGTAACTGGGAGTTACCCGGAAGGACACGGGCTTCCGAGTGGGACTCATTTCTTGGCCAGTGGTATCGTATTCTCTTCCCTTGTTATTTTCCCTTATCATTGTTGTAGTTGATAGTAACGGTGGTGATTTGTGTTGTACATTGGTTGCTGGACTGTTCTTGTCTCAACCCGTAGGAGTTGCACTCTCTTGATCCTCCTCCCCATTCCTCCGGGAGCGGGGAAGGGGAGAGCCCCGGTGGAGGGGGGGGCACGGACCTCGATTGTTGTCAGCTCGGCACCACTCACTGGAAGTGAGTGAACAAGTTACCTGACTGGGTTTAAACCACGACACAAGGTTTCAAGATAAATGGAAGAAATAAGTATTTTCCCAAATTACTAAGGTATGTTTCTGTTGTGCTGAGTCTGTGCACTTACCACACGCTAGATTTGTACTTAACTCTAGTATTCCTTCTCTGAAATGACAAACATGCTCATGGCACTTCATATGAAGTCATTGTAAATGAAATGCTGAAGTACTGGCTATGAACTGCCTATCCACATAATATGACAATTACTTAATAATCTACAAGAGGGAATGGACTGTGTCATGTCAAAGGCTTTTGCTGTATCTCAATGAGTACAGCTCTGCAGAAGTCACTTAAACTGTACAGATGCATTCATTCCCTCTGGGAAAATCTCCTAATGACTGAGTCAGAGGAAGGTTTTTAGCATCTAATCCTTGTAGCACAGATCTCCAACAGTGCAAGAAAAAGATGTTCCTGTAGCAGTTCAGATACTATAGTCTCCCTCTCTGGCCTAAAGTCCTAGAATGAATAGTTGAAGTCTGAGGAATAGCATGTCATAATTGAACAGGGAAGAAATGGAAATTGTATCATGTCATTCTGATTTACTACCTAGCATAAATTCATGTTTTATATGGAGAAAAAAAAATAAAGTATCACCTTTCTGTGAGAGCTCCATGGGAGTGGAGTGGTTACATTGAGGGGTTTCTTTCATGTTGATGTACTTCTACCTTAGAACTCTCTTGACTAAAGGCCATACTAAAGGTAATGTTACTATGCAATGAATGCATACAATAATCCCATCCCTCCAAAGAATACAACCAGGCTGGGTCAACTTATAGAACACCACTTTGCAAAGCTGGTGTCAGATCTTACAGCTCCTATATACATTAGTCAGCTTTAGTCACTGAGGACACCTCAAGTGTTTACAGTGAATTACAAAGAATTTACAGGACTATTGTGAGAGAAAAAACAAAGTTTTGTCTTGAGAAATGCTGACAATCTCTTAATACAGAAAGAGCAGTATGGGTGCTTTATGATCCATATCAAAAAAAGATTTCAGTGTTGCTGATATTTTAGTACAGCTGCATAACAAAAATAGTGAAAAGAATAAAACTGCATGGCTGAGATCCAAATATGCTCATAAAGCACAGTGTTTGGATGCTCAGTGAGCTTTGTAGCCCCAGTAAGTCTCACTTGTCACATTAGAAGCCTTAGGCATTCTTGTTGTATGATGACATCTTGTTAGCAAGCAGCAGATCCCAGCAGAAACAAAAGCTTAGGGCATCTCTGCCGAACTGCCCATGAACTCCAGTTTCATTTGAATTCTGCCTAACAAGAGACTTGGTTACTAATTTGATCTGTAGAAGAACAAAACCCTGGCAAATTAAAAGTAGCAAACACTCCCAAGTGATTTGTTGCAAAGCAGAATAAATAACTGCTTTAAATTAATCATATTCCGTTAATTTCCCACAACAGGAAAAAGAGGATTTTTCCTTCTTTATGAGTGAAGTTGTCTTATTTGAAAATATCCATTATTTGAAGAATTGATAGTAAAGAGGGTTTATAGACAAAGACTTGATTATGTCAGTCCTTGATTCAAAAGTTGCCATTTATATGTTATTGTTGATGCCAGGAGGCAAATGAGTCATCATCACCTAATTCAAAAATTGCTTCAGAGTTCACAAGGGACATGTATTTGGAAAACAGTAGGAAGATTTTCATGCTTAACATTGTTATCACATAATTACAAGGAATGAGAAATATCTCTCACATGTATGGGTTGTGCTGTAGCAAAATAATTGCCCAAACATCTAAGTTCAAGATCAAACAAGCTGGGCAGACTCAAAGGATATTTTGCCATTTTGCTCCCATTACAAGATTTGTAAGACATTGTAAAAGAGCTAACTGCAGTAGGGGAAATTAAACAGTGAAAACTGGAACAAATGGGTCTATTCTAAGTTTTGACATACAGAAGGATTTGAGAGTCCAAAATGCCTTGACCTATTTTGCAGGGTCAGAGCTGAGGCAAACATTCTCAATAATTCTCAAAATAGCAACATTCCCTACAAATATAAAAATATAGATGAAATGAGGACTTTCAACTGTAATGCCAGATAGAATGAAACACTTTTAGTACTGGCATGCTGTGCTCCTACTTATTCTCCATGCATTCATTCTCCACCATCTTACTGTTTTCTCTATAACTTCTGTCACTCCTACACAAGCAAAACAAAACAATGTCAGTTCTCACAGAGGAACCTCTGCTTTTGGTGCTCATCATCATTCACTGCTTTATTTCCCTTTCTTTTTAAAAACTTTATGTTAAAGCTAAGATAAACCTTAAACTGTAGAAATCATTTCTTTCCTGACTTTACAAGCAGTTTGTGTATTAATCTTTACTCATTTTAGCAGTGCCACTATGGTGTAATGCTTAATTTATATTGATAATCCCAATGACTTCACTTGGTTCCTGTTGTAGGACTGAAAGCCAGCTATGCATCTTTAGTCACATGCCTATGAGCCTATTTGGCATTTAGTCTCGCAACAGGAATCAGGTGAAGTCATTTGGATTACCAGTGCATGTTAACCATTTACGTATTTTCTGGATTAACAGTTAATTGTACTTCACTGTTCATCAAAGTCACTACAGATAACTAAAGTGTATTTTCATTATTATGTAATTCTAACAATCATGGAAAAAAAACAGAAGCTCCTTCCTCAGAGGCTGTTTAAGATTGTTTTTTAGTCTGAAACATAAAAGATACAAACTACCAAGTAGGAGCAGCCTAGAGATATATGCTATGCATTAACACTTAGAAGTATAACTTGCCGATACTTGTGTGAAATTCTTCAGAATGGGGATATTCTCTTCCCACAGAGGGTGCTTAATGGCTGTAAACCCTAGTGGTATTTTGATGTTCTTAGCTATCAGAATATCTATTTACTAGCTTGAATTAAATAGTTGGTTTTCTGTGAAAGGAGGTCAACACTGGGGTCCCACCGATTTTCTGTTTGAACCCATGTTAATGTATTCTTAAATACCCTGGAAATGGAGTTGAATAAGTGGGATGAAATAGTTCGCTGTTAAAACAAAATTATGTGAGTGTAGTAAAGAAAGGACCAACTGTGAGTAATTATAAAGGGACAAAAAATCCCCCCCCAAAAAAAACCTGGGTGATAAATGACTGATGAAATAATAATATGTAATGCAAAGTAATAGAAGGGTAATATTTTAACTTTATGTATGCAGTGATGAGTTCTGACTTGACTATTATTCAGGGATGAGATTATGGGACTGCAGCAGATAAAGCTATCCACATCACAATAAATGTTTTCTAAGCAAGCAGCATTTCAATGTAAAGTGTTACAAAACTGCAAACAATGTCAATAAGAGGAGAAAACAGAAAAAAAGACCCCAACACATTCTGCTCCTCTCTAAAACTATGGCATCCCCTTCTTTTGAAAACTGCACAGTGCTCTGGTTCACCTTCTCAAAAGGGATAGAGTAGACCTGCATGGCAATGTGTGACAAGGATACAAGAAGATTTAGGGCTTGATTGGGCATTTGGTCTTGCAAGTTGCAGCTGCTTTCACAGACTCTTTTTCTGTCTCAGTGGTCCTCCAGCTCTTCAAGGTTTGTTCAGTTTGTTGGTGCTTATTTTCTCATGTCCCTGTGACAGGTGATCACAATTTGTTGAAGGAAGGCACTCTTTGTGAGTGATATATAGGTATCACACTGCTTAGTCAGTGATTCATCACAACCTCTCAGCCATCTTTTTCTCACTTATGTTTTCTGTGCTTTTAAGTGCTGCCCTAGATGACAGTGGAGCTAGTCTGACACTTGCTCAGCAGCAGTTAACAACAGACTAAAAACGTTTTCATAACACTGTTTATATCTAAGTGCAGTAGCATTCAGATTTTTCATGTAAATTTGAGCTCTTGTTTTTTCTTTCTTCTGAAACTTGTGTAGAAACTTTTTACTTGATGTAGCAATAATTTTGGGGTCTGGAAAGATCAAACAGCTCATGGTCTGTACTATTTTTACAAACTAGTTGGCATAAAAACATAATTATGAAACTTTGAAATTCAGAACAGGAAAATCCTCAGTATGTGAACAACCTGCTTGTGGGAAGGAGCCAGTTAAGGGACAAAGGAGAAATACATTTCCTGTCCTCAACCTTTGTGACATTCTTTAGCAAGAAAGGGATAGAAGGTGGTTCTCACTATGTAGAAGCTTTGTACAATATAAAGCACTAGAGCAGTACAAGCCATAGTGAGGATCCTTAGGGTAAGTATAGATAATCAAAGGAACCAAGTTACTAAGGCCTGGCTATCAATCACTTAAGAACTGACAGTGGAGGATCCATTTACCTCCTTTGACTATGAAATGGTGGTTTAACATACCATGCTTTAGTTTTTAAAAATTTGGATTTTTATTGTTTCCTCTGTTAGGCTAAATCTGATTCAGAAACTACCTTTAATTGTAAAGCGTGGTGTACTCCGTAGATGTGGGAGACTGTCATGGGCATGGACTAGCTTATGCCTTTGCCTGAGTCCTAGTAGCTATAAGATAGGCATTACTCTAAAGCTGAACAGCTGTGGAGCAGAAGGATTCAGACATACATTGTCCTATTTACTATGGTCATGTAAATACAAGAGCAGAGAGTTTAGAGTTGATGGTGTTTAATCTTTCATATACTGTTCTTGGTAATCATTATCCACCAGAGGAAGCTGCTCTAGAAATATTTTTAAAAATAGTTTGTATTGCGGATTTTGGCTATAAGATATAATTCTTACCTTCAGCCTAAAGGAATAGGGGTGTTTTAGAGGTATGTGTACTGAAGTATGAGATCAATCTTAATACATGCAGTATGCCTTTTTATAATCATGTGTCATGCTTTATCCATTTTATAAACAACTTTCAATCCTAGGGTTCATGAGAAAAGATAATGCACAAGGCTCTGTGCCAGTTTAATGGCAGAGTTATTAAGATATGATATTAATGGAAATAACCTCTGTCAGTAAGATGGACTAAGCTTACTTGTGAAGCCTATCTGGTCTTTACCAGTTTTATATTTCAGATGGTCCCTTAGGCACATCAGTGCACTGGCACATAAAGTTATGGAGTTAAAGGAATGTAAATTCTACCACTAAAAATACCCTTACAAGTAAAGCAAGTATGAAAGTTCAAAGCTGTTCATAATTTATTGAGCCAGTGACTTCCGAGTACTAAATATTTTGTTTTCTGAATGTTACATTAGAGTGTGTAAAAGCGGTTGAATCTTTCACAACTTCTCTTAATTTACTGCTGTTGTATCTTCCTTTTACTTTTCTTTGTTTCCCAGTTCTCTGAAAGAATCCATCTAAGTTATGGATAAATTTTGTTACCCTTAGTTATACTTAGTTAATATACTAAGCTTACTTAAAAGAATAATCCTGAAAATCTTAAAAATTAGATACATATATCATCATATATTAAGCTATTCGCATCTACACCAAATATTTCCCAAATCAACACTTTTGACAGCAAATGACAGCAATGCAGGTCAAGTCTGCAATTTTTAAATTCCAACTATTTATCTTGGTCTTCCTTCAGATTATGTTTCCAGGTATGTTTAAATGAATAGGTGGGTTTTAAGGATAAGTTGCTGGGAAGAATGTTTTGGTTTGCTTGTCTTTCCACTAAGAGCAAATACAATCATGTTTAAGGTAATTTAAGCGAAGTTTTTATATCATACTTGAAGTGGACTGCATATATATAGGGCAAACAGGAATGGCCATTAGAAAATAAAACTATCCATATAAATTCTAAAGTTCCATTCCAAAAAATATAAAAATAAAAAAAAACAACAAGGAAACAAAAGAGCAAGTGGATGAGTGGATGCATTTTGCAGAATCTACTTTATCTGTCTCCCTCTCAAAGAAATATAATTACCTATCTCTAGAACACTTTGGGAGAGGACAAAAAACAAAATACTTTGAGATAAATCCCTTATAAACTAGGGACTAAATTTCTTTGCTGGAATGCTAAAACTGTAATATCTTATTTTCTAAGATTATTGTCGTGGTTTAAGCCCAGCTGGCAACCCAGAAACCACGTAGCCACTCGCTCACTCCTCCCCCCCCCCTTCCTCCCCCCACTCCCAGAGGGATGGGGAGGAGAACTGAAAGAATGTAATTCCCACGGGTTGAGATAAGAACAGTCCAGTAACTAAGATATAACACAAATCACTGCTGCTATCACCAACAATAATAATGATAAGGGAAACAAAGAGGGAAGAGATTACAACCCCTCACCACCCTCCAACCGATACCCAGCCCGACCTGAGCGGTGATCTAGTCCTTCCGGGTAACTGCCCCCAGTTCTGCCCCCTTGACAGCTTGATGGCATCAGTGTACACTCTGCACCAGTATCTGCTAGAGCCTTATACTTCTATGGGACTGATGTGCCAGGCCATCTGATTCACACAGTCCAGTAAATCCAATTGTCCCCTAATTCCACCTGGCTGGAGGCAGGGCCCCTCTAATAATCATCACATTTGTCACTTACATCTTGTTGACAGGGATTAGTCTTTATCACACGAGCTGGAGTAATATCAGCTCTTCCACCCCATCTGGGAACCTGCTCACCAGAGACTGAAGCCACAGCTTTCATGGGATGATCATCCTTGACCTTTGTTCTCCTCTTCAATTCACTCACCCGTTCCTCCAAAGCTGAAGTAGGTTTTCCATCCCACTTCCTCATGTCTTCTCTGTGATCCTGCAGGTAAAATCATAGGGTGGCCCGTGGCGTATACCTTCTATATCTTCTCTCTTGAGCAGTAGGGCACCTTTTGTTAATAGCTGAGACGTGTTGGTACACGTGGGGAGCTGGATAGATCAGATAGATCATCTCTCAATTGTTTAACTCCTGAGACAGTTTTCCCACAGCTGAAATGATGGAAGGTTTGAGATTGTCTTTGAACTCTCGGAGTTGACAAATCATTTCATCCACTGTTGGTGGTGCTATATCATTCCAGGTTATTGCTGCCAATTAGTGGGCATATGATGACAGTGCATTCCGTGTGAATTTCCGCCATACGGGTTGTGTACATTCAAATTCATCTGGATCTATGGGTCCTTTCCTACGGCCTCTACGATGGCCGATTCCCTCAGAGACTAGATGCCTTTGTCTATAGTAGTCCACTTGGCCAAATGACTCAACATCGTCCTTGTACGGAAACTTTCCTTTCACAGCTGCCAAGAGTCACCTCCAAAGACTGAGGGACTATTTCTCTTTTGCAATTGCTTTGTCAATTCCTCCTTCCATAGCAAGTGATCCCAGCTGCTTGGCTTCTCTACCTTATAGGTTGTGACCATCAGGCCCATTGTCCCAGCATTAGTGCAAGCAGGGGATGATGTGCTCCCCCGGTTGATGGGTAAAACCTTTTCGCATATTCCGTAGCTCACTTGAGGTCCAGGGTTGAGAATTCACCTCTTCTTCCTCTTCTTCCTCTGATTCACATACTAATAACTCCTGGTCAGATGCTGTAGGTAGTGAGTACATTGTTTCTTCATCTTGATTCATCTTTCTTGGCTCTTTTTTGCTTTTCCCGTTGTGTACAGGGGCAACAGATATTGGCACGAATTGGTCCTCTGGTTTAGCTGCAGTGATTATCACAGTGGTCAGAGTGGCTGCAGTATGTGTTGTTGGGGTTTGGGTAGCTGCTGTACTTGTCACTGGGGCTGGTGTAGCTGCTGTGCTTGGAGCTGGAGTAGCTGCGCTGTCTGTTGTGGTCGAAGTTTGAGTAGCTGCTGTACTTGTCGCTGGGGTTGGTGTAGCTGCTCTATTTGGAGTTAGAGTAGCTGCATTGTCAGTTGCTTTGCCATTAGATCCAGAGACATTTTTTTCTCTTTGAAGGTGCTGGGCGGTGTTGAACAGGGCTCTGTAAGCATAGGCCAAGTCCCAGCACATTGCCATGATTTGTCCCTCTCTGGTATGACCAGGATGACAACACACCTCATTTAAATGTTTTACTATGTTTTTCTGGATTTTGCACTTGTTCAGTGGTGAAATTACAAAGCACTGGAGGGGACCACTGGCCTAGATACTTGCCCATACTATCCCACACATCCTGCCACTCATGACTGTCCAGCCTCGGGGAAAATCCCTTGGTCCTCCTATATCATCTAACCCTGAACAAGGCCCAAATCCAA